>NC_064921.1:605477339-607977339 GCF_023897955.1 Schistocerca gregaria | reverse complement strand
TCGTTGACAATGGTGCTTGTGAGCAAATGCAATAAGAGAGAATTTTCAAGAAACTGCACAGTGTGCAAATCTCAGTAAGGCTACTCTGAGTGTCGGTAAACTTTATGATGTGATTGATCATGGTACTGAGGAACTTATGTGTGGAATGGGATTAAGTTTATCAGAGCAGTGGTTAGTAGTTTGCTTTTTGGACCTGAATTGTATGTTTTCGATAGGAACTGAGTTGGAGAAAGATATGTGTTCGGTGTCAGACAAGGAGCAATGTGAATTCTTGAACAGTAAAGGAGAAGTTCGTATGGTATCCAACGTCTCAGTAAAATGTTTCGTATGTTATTTGCTTTAAATGGAACACAATCAGAACTATTGATGATTACTATGATGTGTGTAGTTAGTTAACAGTAATGACACTAGAGACTTTAATTGGTCAAGATCGATAGTGTGCTAGTTAATGAATTTTGGTCTGGTAAATTTGTCCAAAAGTGTTGAAAACTCGAGAGTTCGGCATAAAAAAAAACTGTGCCCTCCGAGCATTATAGATGTGAGAGTGTTATTGTCACCTAAAGAAGTGGTCTTCATTGACATTGTTGTCACTTGTGAAGAGTGCTGGGCGGATGAGGATCACTTGCCTTTCCCCATTAGTTAGTCAAGAGCTAATGTCCCGCTTGAATCGATCCATGCAGACTTCTGCAGATCTATGGAGACACCTTCGTCAGGAGAAGCGAAATATATTTTATTTTTGAAGGGTGACTACATGGGTTATTGCAAAGTATTTTTTATGAAACAAAAGGATAGTTATAAAGGTTTGGTCAAGAACTTTCTTGGAACATCTGAGAGAGAAACTGATCCTAAATTTAAAGCTCTTAAGAGTGCTAATTGATTGGAGCTAATGAATACTGCATTAAGTACATATTTGAGTGAAAACGGTATAGCCCATCAAAGAAACACCATGTATACACCACAGCAAAATAGAAGAGCTCAAAGAGGATTGTGCAGCAGGATTGAAGCTGATTGTTCAATGATTTCAGGAATGCACAAACATTTCTGGGCTGAAGCAATTACCATGGTGGCTTACATACTAAACTGAACTGGTTTTAAGACCTGTCAAAGGTAAAACTCTTTTTCAGCCCTTTTATGGCAGAGTTACCCTTACCAGATTTGAAAATATTTGGGGCTCCTGTGTCTGTCCTTGTACTAAAAGAAAAGGAATTGAAACTAGTCCCCAAAAATAACTTAGGTTTATTTATAGATTATGTTAGTGATGTGATGGGGAAGAGAATATTTATACTTTCCAAAGAAAACTGGGTTGCGTAGAGATATAGTTTGCTTGCTACTAGCACTATCTGAAAAGAAGGAGAAAACTGGCGTCCTTGTTATAGAATCAGATACTGTTTGGTATGTTGAAGAGAACATCAATAAAATTTCATACTCAGAAGGGCTGAAAGGTGTAGAAATGTGAATTGAGGTTGTGGAAGAAAACAGAAGTCAGCTTAGTGAAGGGCAAGAAATAAATGGAGACAAAGGAAACAGAGAAGATTCTTTTGAGGACACAGAGAAAAATGTAGATGATTAGGATGAGAGGCCATACAATCTGAGACACAGGAGGAATATTCAGTCTCCAAATTACTTAGAGGATTATGAGTTGGGAATAAAAGCGACAGTTCCCAACTACGTTAGCTACCATAAAGACTGGCTAATCCAAGGGGGAGGAGTGGCCATATACGTAAAAAGTGGGATCCCCCACCACCAGGTATTCTTACCAGCTACTAACAAAATCGAAGCTGTGGCGGTGGAAGTAACCACCTCCACCGGACCCCTAACTGTTGCAATTTACCTACCCCCACAGGGCCAGATAGATGAGGAAGACATTGCTGCTCTAGGGCAAATTGAAGGCAAACTCATAATAGGGGGCGACTTCAATGCCAAACATCCTGATTGGAATTCTAGAGTAACCTCCAGAGCAGGCGCCATACTGCAACAACTAGCGCGCACCCACCACTTCGAAACATGGGGCCCAGTCGAGCCCACACGTTTTCCAAAAAATGGAGGCAGGCCCGACGTGTTAGACATAGCTCTCACTAGGAGGATCACAGGGTTTGTGGCCGCAAGGACAATCAACTGAATGTCCTCCGACCACAACACAGTGATTCTAGAGATCGATGTGGGAGAATAGGTAGCAATCCAACAGTACCGCCGGCCGGAGTGGCCTTGCGGTTCTAGGCGCTACAGTCTGGAACCGAGCGACCGCTACGGTCTCAGGTTCGAATCCTGCCTCGGGCATGGATGTGTGTGATGTCCTTAGGTTAGTTAGGTTTAATTAGTTCTAAGTTCTAAGCGACTGATGACCTCAGAAGTTAAGTCGCATAGTGCTCAGAGCCATTTGAACCATTTTGAACCCACAGTACCAGACGTTTTACAAACGTACAGACTGGGAGCGATACCGAAAAACTGTCCCCTCTGATATCGCTTGCGTTCCTCCACCTACTGCCGAAACAGTAGAACAAGCGCTGAAAGACTTAACAGGCACCATTTTGCAGGCAGCAGAAGAGGCCACTCCTCCACAAAGGGATGGCCCACCTCCGCAAATGCAGCTCCCAGAACACTTGCTAGCTCAAATTCGACATCAGAACAGAGTGGAAAAAGAGTGGAACATCACCAGAAATCAGGCCACCAGGAGGCTGCTCAATCGTCTACAAAGATAACTGAAGGCAGCGCTCAATGAGCACAGAAACCAGCAATGGCAAAACCGCCTCACAGCTCTCGAAGTAGACGATCATACACTATGGCAAGCAACAAACAGTTCACAAAAAGACGCGCTAGGATGCCGCCACTGCACGGCGAGCGGGGTCTGGTCTACAGCCATGCTGAGAAGGCCAACGCCCTCACCGACTCCTTCGAGAAGCAGTTTCAAGCGGCAGAACCCCAGGATGAAGAGCATGAAGAGGTAGTGTCGTCAACTGGCTGTCTTCCTCAATGCTGAGGGGGACCCAGAGGATGAACCCATACTTTTCGCCTCTGAGGACATGGCAAGAGCAATTAGGTCCCTCCCCACGAAAAAGGCGCCAGGACACGACAGTGTCACCAATCAGTTAGTCAAAAATCTCCTACCCATGGCGATCACACACCTCGCGAACGTCCTCAACGAGATTACTCGATCCCGCGAGTTCCCGGCCTACTGGAAACATGTGGAAGTGGTAGAGATACACAAACCAGGGAAAGACCCTCTATTCCCGCAGCACTACAGGCCGATTAGCCTCTTGCCACCTCCCAGCAAGATCTATGAGCGCCTCCTGCTAAGACCCATACAGGAACATATTACCAGAGAGCAACTTCTGTCGGACTTCCTATTCAGATTCCGCCAGAACCACTCTGCCCCACAATTGGTCATGAGAGTAGTTGAAGCAGCCACAGAGGGCTTCAACCACAGAGGCTGCTGTGGGATAGTGCTACTAGACATAGCCAAAGCCTTTGACTCAGTATGGGATAGAGGGCTACTCTACAAGTTGTACACACAAGGGCTTCCTGGGAGCATAGTTAAGTTGTTCAAAAGCTATCTCACAAATAGAACTTTCGCCGTGAAAGTAGAAACTGCTACCTCCACCAAAAGGTGTATTCGTGCTGGGGTGCCACAAGGATCGGTCCTGGGGCCCATTTTATACAGCCTGTACACTGTAGACACACCAGTGGCCCCCCTGGTGCACACTGCACAGTACGTAGACGACACAGCCTTCTACACAAGAAACGCGAACAAGGACCTGCTCATCCATAGGCTACAAAGGGTTTTATTTAGATGACACAGAATCCTTGGCCCTTCGCTGGCGCATCACCATGAACTCTGAAAAGACGCAGGCTATGCTGATTACCCACAGGCTCGGAAGGCTCGAACCTCCTTAACGCCCCCCCCCCCCTCCATCTTCACCTAAACGGAACCCAACTCCCCTCGCGCATAACTGGCAAGTACCTTGGCGTAACCTTTCGTCTTACGTCGAAACCTCACATAGACGAGGTCCACAGGAAGGTCTGCGCCAGAATGTCCATCCTATACCCCATCCTGAACTCAACCATCTCCCTTCCCTGCCCAGTAGGAGTAAATGTGTGTCAGGCCATTGATCTGGCCAGTAATGGAATATGCATGCCCCGTCTGGGGAGACGCGGCAAAGCAGCATCTGGACAAACTCCAGAGGCAGCAAAAGTGCACCCTCATGAGGGCACTGCACCTACCCCTTGGATTCCCCACTGATGAACTGCACGCCGCTGCCGAAATCCCACTCCTCAAAGAAAGATTCTAAGATTTGGCAAGAGCTTTCTACGAGAGCTCTTCCAGATCTGTAAATAACCTCATCTACTCTGTAGGTCGGTATGGCATGTCCCGCGACCAGAACAAACGCCCTATGACGGTCTTCGACGACTAAGTCGAAGAGAACATCCCTATACCCATATCCTAATCCGCTTCCCGCCGTCAAAATAACAATAATCTCGCCAACCTCGTGCAAGTATCAGACACATACAGAACATTCATCACATTTCACAGACACCAAAAAAACACAGATAAATTCACACACAGAAGTACACAGAGGAGTAAAAGCCGCAAGGTTACATAGTCCCCCACACGCTTCCCCAAAGATGGGAAAGTTTTAGATGAGAGCAGCAACGCATGAAGTGCAGCTTTCAGGTGCAGCTTGTACATTAGAGAAGGAAGACAGAAGTGTAAAACAATGCGGAAAAGAATGTAGGTAAAATAAATGTCATCTCGAGGTAGAGAAGGAGAATTTCTTTCACTGTACAAGGAGATCGAGGAAGAGGAATCGGCATTTGTTCAATATTTTAGGAACTCGAAACACCAGTTGTTTCATCTCTTTACACCAAATTGTTCCACAAATTACTATAAAGAACACAGTGTTACGAGCTGTCATCACATCCCTTGAAAAAATGATTTCTTTAAGCTTACGTTTAGTTGCCAATCCAGTGCAAATTTTTGAGGTTGGTTGGTTTGAGGGCTTATAGGGACCAGACTGCAACGAAATTTTTGAGCAATAATTATATTTCCCACAATACCATTCCCTCCTCGATTTATAGTTTGTGTTGTATTTGGCTTTTAGTAGTACTGGGTTAGCTAGTGAAACCACATAAATGTTGACACTGATGCTTGCAAAACTCACACACAATCCAGAGACCTATTTAACAATAAATAAACCTGTCACAAACAAATATTTAAACAAATAACTCTAACACATTACTTGATGCACATTTCACAAAAAAGCATTTTGCCACTGTTGCAGTTTCTGAAGGTTTCAGCCCATTTCTTTATGAACCAGCACAAATGCCTGACAACATACAAATAAATTCCGCTTGGTAGTCAATCTGATTCTACCCACATTACCATATTCACTTCAAGTTGGAGCTATATTACAGTCCATATCATTGTAAAAATGTTTAATATGGAACAGGTGCATATATAAATGAACTTTATAAATACTGTAGAAGGTAAGTAACCTAGTACACTCATTTTCCACAATTCAAACTGCTGGCTCACTGATTCAATTAATCTTTCTTCATTTATTATAAAATAGTAAATTTTAACAAAAGAAATAACAAAATTGAAAAATTTATAACAACTAACAAACAACCAATAACTGATATCAACCAGAAGAGCCAAGACGAGACTAAATATGGAGATGTGCACATGGCTGTGTATCAGGTGGAAATGACTTCAGGGTCACTTGATTAACGAGTGGATGATATCAACAACCAAAACTTTCTTTTCAAGTAACCTCGACGGTGCTGTGACGTGACATGATGGAATGGGATAGGACGGCCAGTGTGGGTGCTGCCATATGAAATGCACTGAAAAATGTTTTGATGGGATGTGATGTGTGTGAATTGACGTTCATTGTCATCTGCCATTGAATTATATGCAATTGTATATTTAAATAAACTTTATACAGACGGATTTATTAACGCCAATTCACACTGGCTGTCATGGCACCTTTCCATCACGAACTGTCACGTCATGTAACCGTCACGTCAAGTTCTATCACGTCCTGCACGTCAAGTCAATTCAAGTCACATGATCTCAACTAACATGGCTCTCCTGAGATGTTTTTTCGTGGGCATTACGATCTTTGAAAAATGGTTTTCAACTGTGGTAGCTCATGTACATAGATGCCGGAGTCCACATTTCTACAAAATTGACGTTTATTGGACTCCAGAGAATTACTTAACAATAAGTAAGCCTGCCAAAAGCATACTTAAAGAAACACCTTTCATTGTCTAAATCTTTCAGACAGTTTCTTCATAACACGGTACATATGCCTTACAACATACAAATGAATTCCACCTAGTAATCTGTCTGATTTTACCTGCAGTACTCTTGTCATTTCAGGCTGGAGCCATATTGCAATTCATTTCATTGTAAGAAATACAGTTCAGGTACGTATAAAAATGCACTTTACAAATGTAGTGGAGAGCAAGTAATTTAGTATGCTCATGTCGTACAATTCAGATTGCTCCCTCACTGATTAAATTAATCTTTTTGCATTTCTTCTAGATTTTAACAAAATAAATAATGAAACGAAACAATTTATAACAAAGGGATTAAAAACAACCACGAAAACCAAACGAAATGAAATACAGAGATCTGTGCATGGATATGTATCCAGAGGAAATCAGCTTGGGGTCACGTGATCAACAAATCAACAGATGACTTCAGTTGGCAAAACTTTCCTCCAGAGAAACCTCGATGGTGCCATGACGTGACATGACGTGACGAGACGGGACAGCCAGTGTGGATGCCGCGATTTAAAATGGAAAGCAGAATGTTGAGACAGGACATGACATAGAAACAAACATATACATATATTAATCCTTGTTCCATAGATCATGAATACGATAATTCGTAATGATGTGGAACATGGCACTTTAATATACGTTTTCTTTGCACAAAATAATTAATTAATTATTTTTTTACAGTTACTACTTCATATCTAAGAAGTCATCTATTGAGTAGAAGGAGTTGTCATTCAGTCATTCTTTTAAATTGCTTCTAAATGTAGGTTGACTGTCTGCCAAACTTTTAATACTATTTGGTAAATGACCAAAGATTTTTGTGCCAGTATAATTCACCTCTTTCTATGTCAAAGTGAGATTTAATCCAAAATAGTGAAGATCATCCTTTCTTCTAATGTTGTCGCTATACACTTTGCTGTTATTTTTGAATTTTGATCGATTATTAATGACAATTTTCATAAGATAATACACTAGGTGCGACAATAAAGTAATGAGACTGATATGAAAAACAATTTTGCTTACTGTTTTAGTCCAATTTAGTGTTGTCTCCTTCAAAGTAGTTCCCTTCTGATTGCACACACTTTTCCTAGCGCTTCTGCCATTGATGGTAACATTTGTGGGGCTCATCTTCTGTAATATCCTCCAAGATGCTACGTTATATATGTAAAAAAAATTATCAGGTGAATTTTTCTTTCGTTAGAGCATGATTATTTCGCTCAGGGATATTATCTTTTCTTATCACTTTTACATATGTGCATAAGTAAATAGAAAATAGGTTCTTGAAGGTCCGATGTTATTCATGTACCAACTTTAGATTTTGGACCTGATGACTAAAGTATAGTTGCCGTTAACTGAACTGAATGTAATTTTGTTAATTTCTGTTTATTGATTGCAAAGCAAGGCTCGAGAGACTTTCGATTGTTGCCGTGGAGTGGCCAAGATAAAACTTACTGAACTCATGGAATCTGTATAATTTTAAATATGAACTTTAACGTAAATTAATTACCTGTTGCAATTTAGAAAGGTTCTTAACAACGACATCTCTCGCATTTGCAGTTACTGTTAACACTTTGAAAAATAAATTAATACTTCAGGGCATAATGGCCGACCAGATGCTGCATCGGAAGATGAGCTCCCTGCAGCGCAAATTATTGAAAAAAAAATGATTATTAAAAATAACTAGCTGCTGTGACCATTTCAGGTGACAACTATTACAAAGAAATTCATTTTGTGATAACAATAATTAGTTTATTTTAGGAGCATACCGAATAACTTACATAAAATATGTGTAGCCGCTCAATGGATGCCTTCCTTATCGCGAAACAAAACAGTGTGATTCCCCTAAAGTACGTTCTTCCTCCTCAGCCATACAGTCGCGTCTCTTAACGATCCATTTTTATTTTCATAGACAAGTTTTAAATAAAGATGCTACTTTTCAATTATCACGGCATAACAGTTGTTTCTAGAACAATAACTGTATCTTTTATACTAATTATGTACATAAAATATTTTTTTAGTTCACCCTTAACACTTCAAAATATTGTTCACTGTTTAAACCAATAAAAATGTCAATTTTTCTGTGACATACCGTCACATAGGCCCCCTAGTGAGGGTGTACCTAATAAAGTCCACTGTTTATGCACAGACTCACTACGGTTTTATGTTTAGTTCAGTTTTTTGGACAGCCAAAAGTTTATGTTTGGCCCACGTATTTAAATTCACTGTTCAGTACTCTGTTCATTTCACAATTATGGATGTCATACATAAGTCACAATTACAGGTGAGAATGTCTATCAGTCCTATCTGCCTTTCTAGTTTACTATGAAGAGGAACAATTCGGTACCTTATAGACCCAAAGCACTTTGACTTACACTCCCTCATTAGGGTTATAGGTGTAAAGGGAAAAAACGGGCCAAAAAACCCGCCCGGAGGCTTTGGATTGTTGTTATTACGGTTAATTTTGCTTTTACATTGAATGTGTAGCACCTGCACACAAATTAACAGACAAATATATACATATACATTTACATTACAAAAATTCATCATTAAAACATGAAATTACATAATGTAGAACAGTGCTTTTTTCTTTTGTACAGATAGTTGTTTTAGTCGTTATGTTTTTGAGTAGTTATGTTTGTTACAGTTTTACATGGTGTATCAGTTTATCGTCGACTACAACATTTTTGGATCTGATTGAGGTAAACGTTGCCGACGGCGGTTTGTTGCTGGTCTGGCGGTGTGTCGCTGCTGACGTAGACGGTAGCGACTATGACCGCTTGTTGCAGCCGGCGCTGGTTCGTTGGCCCAAGCAGTGACATAGGCGGGAACAGCTGCCGGTCAGTGGGCGGGGTGCTGCACCAGTTGCACGGACAGGACAACTGCCTATCAGTCACTGTGTCATACAACATGTAAACATTTAACAGAGTATCAGTTCATCAGCATAATAAAATAAATATACCTGCTACAAGTGTTGGAAGAAAATTCGTTAGTTTTCCAAACACTCCACAGTCATTTTTGTTCACTGCGTATGGAATGAATGAATGAGTTCCAGGTCTTTAAATAAGTTCTAGTTCGAACTCACACATTTTACACTGATTCAACATAACTGTAGTTTTAAGCTAAGTGTTCACTTGATCGCAGTATGCACTGTCACTATGGTGAGTGTTCAGTTGAGTACATCGCGGTGACACTTTTTGCTTCATACCACTTGTCCTGCATTGCTTCTAGAGTGCTTCTGCCAGTCCAGAAACCACAGTTCGCTGTGCGCTACCTATAGCTATTCACAAAGTCCACTGCTATGGCTCTGTTCATGAGAAGTCTCATTTCTTTGCAGAAACATTTATCCACACTGTGAATGTCTATCATTTTTCGCATGCAAATTGTTTTCTAAGAAAGACACACCATTTGAGCTATTGATTTTTATTCTTTAGTTCACCATACTTTCAGAACAGTCTTCCACTGTTAAACACAGTCACACATATTGTGTTCTTACACAGTTAACTGTTCAAACTTTTATCTCGTTCCAATTCGTAGTTCAGTTTATCCGTCTTTTCACTATTTGAGTGTTCGGATAGTCACTTTTAAATTGGAACATGGTTTATTGCATTTTACTAAAATTACATAATAAATAAATGGACCTATAAGGAACTGTAATTGTACCATATATATATAATTACATAATAAATTCTTATATATATATATATATATATATATATATATATATATATATATATATATATGTGGACCTAGAAGGAACTGTTACAGTTCCTTCTAGATCCATTTATTTATTATGTAATTTTAGTAATTGTACCATATATATATATATATATATATATATATATATATATTACAATTACAGTTCCTTCTAGGTCCATTTATCACTTAGTATTCAGTGACTGGCATAGTTGTCATCTCTTATTTAAAGTGTTGACCAGTTGGCCACCCTGGACCCGTGAGTTCAGTAGGTTTTATGACATGTGTATTATTTATTCATTCAACACTGATTCAGAAACTTTTGTCATTGTTGCATTCGCAGCTGCCTTGCTTGCGTGCAGGTGTACCTGCAAGTGCTTTCAAACTGGAATCAATGTGGAAGTTAAGAGATATTATTCTGTTTGAAATTTTTTATTACTCGAATTCTCGCGTTTGAACAGCGATTCGCTCTTAATGTGCGCGTCCAACGACCATGCATAATGCTTCTTCCCTTTCCAAGGTTTATCCTGTGCATAGCGTCCTTACACAAATTCATTTGCTAATCTCTTTTCTGTCATGGCACTTATTTAAGTGCAGTATTCCCCTTCTGTCACAACTCACTCATACATGCACTAAGCAACTACTCTAAATCTAACAAGCACAAGAATAAAATCAAATAAACATGAAAGAACTCTTACTAACTAGGCATACAACTTACATCTACCTTTACATGCTACACATTGTAGACTTATACCCTTCTGTATCCCTGGATATAAATGGTTTTATTATTTGCCACCACAGTATTCTCTGAATTTCTCTCCCCATGGTTTGTCTTTTCTACCATGGTATTGAATAGAAGGCACGGCAGAACGTTTGGTGAGGTTTTACCAGCATGTCGAACTCATACTTTTTTACTATCCCCAGTTTTTCTGAAAACACTTGTACAAATTGCTTCAGCACTTGGCTCAAATCAGATTGCTGTGACAGGCTCAGGTACGAAGATTTGGCGACTTTTGATGCAATATGTTGCTTAACAATAGCATTTTCCCCTTCCCCTTCCCAACTGGGTTCCGGTTCGCTGCTGTCTTGATTTAAGACACAGTTGTTGTGATTCAGCCAGCCGCAGTGGTCTCGTGGTTCTAGGCGCGCAGTCCGGAGCCGTGCCACTGCTACGGTCGCAGGTTCGAATCCTGCCTCGGGCATGGATGTGTGTGATGTCCTTAGGTTAGTTAGGTTTAAGTAGTTCTAAGATCTAGGAGACTAATGACCACAGCAGTTGAGTCCCATAGTGCTCAGAGCCATTTGAACCATTTGTTATGATTCAGCATGTCAGGATCCTGTAAAGTTACCTGGATGTTCTGACAGTAGTTCACATATGCGTCCGGAGTCCTCATTAATGCCAGATCAGTTTGTCAGTTTATATAGGTTAAGGTGCATATGACTCTGGAGAGGTCAATTTTTGCCTTCGATTCCCTAAGTGCGTCAAGGCCCAGGATGCAATGTACTGTGAGATTTTTGAACACCAGGAATGAGCACAGTATGGCTTCGTTTTCCAGCGCAATCTCATGTCTGCACCTGATTCTATATTAGCTGCACCCTGCCCCATAGGGCACCTACTACGCTACAATTTTCTACTCTCAGGCTCGGTAGCTTTTTCATACAATCCTTGTACTTGAATAACTGCTCATCAATACAATGTGACGATTGCGATTCTACCCTGTCACTAAGTATCGCCAAAATACCTGAAGAGTACCGTGTTAACTAATGCAGTCCAAATCAAGTCGTATCTAAATAGACGTTGCTCCAAATTTTACTTCCCAACACAATACCTGACTGTGCATTTATCCCAGTTTAGCATAGAATAACCATATTAAATAAGATTTAAGGACATTGACAAAAAAATTTGTTTCTAACATCAATAAACAAAAGAATATCAAGTTGAGTGATGAACCCACAATTTTACACGACTTTCATTTAAAGTAATCACACCCTGTGTGGTTTTTACGGCTACCCACCTTTGAATTACCCACTATAGCATGTTAGCATCAATAGCAAGCGAGCTTCACTGTCATTGGTCGACGTTTAAGAAATTAATGGCGGGCGCCCTTGTCCAAGTAGCAAAGCATTACAATACTTCTGGTAAATGCTATGGCACACGAATTTAGACACATACCCTCCAAAAGTTATAAAAAATACACATGCAGCGGCAGTGGATTTAAAATGTAAAAAAAATTCAGATAATTAAAAGGGAAATGGCTACTTCTAATGAAAGTCAACAATGTCTACATAGAACACACCACTTCGTGGGGAACACTTTTATTCTAAAGAAGACAAATATTACGTGTATGTCAGCCAAAAGGAAATTATAATTGTTTGCAATAATTTTGAGTCTTTGAGAGGAGAGCGCTGCTTTTAAATCTTGTCTTGTGTGTTGTGACGATGGTCGCGATATCGACGGCAGCTGGCAGGTCCTGGTGAAAAGCTGAGATCTGCTCCCATGGTCGTGTGATTGCAGCTGATGATTTTTCCTCGTAATCGGGCGGGAGGTGGTATTCATTAAGCTGCAAATATGATTACAGTGACGTTTTGCAGGCCACAGGTTGGTCGATGTTAATTGTGGTTACAGATGTCCATATGTGCACAGTATTAATGTTTCTGGCACACACAATTTAAGTTTACTTATGCCACACACAGTTTATAAAACTTTCCGACGGCGAATTCTATAGGAAGTCAATTCGTATTATGACTGTCGCGATCGCGAAAAACCGTCCTGGGCAGGAATGTACTCACACACAATAGACAGTTCGCATAAGTTCATAACGACTGTTCCTGATTATAGGCGTCCGACAGTTCATCGAAAGACGTAAGTTCGCAGTACTTGAGTGTACGAATACACAGTCAAAATACAAGTGCAGTTCAATTCACAGACACAAAGCTACAATACCGCCCATTCTCGGTTGCATTGTCATAGTTACTTCGTCTCACAGCGCAGTCTCAGTATTTACTTCGCCCAGTTTCTACACTCACTATTATCATATCACGGACTGGTATAAAACAATCATTCAAAACGTACATCCCTTGCCACTAAACTCAATCTTCACCAGTTCGTAAAAGTCACAACTCCCACAGTAAAACAAGTGTCCGTCTCTCTAGATACCCAACAACACACACCCGCTTTGTTGGATCGGCTATCGATATTGCTCTCTCTCTTTCTCAATACTCTCGCCCGCAGTTTATACAAAATAAAAGTAAATTACATATATCTTCACACAACTATTTTCTACCAAACTTATTACAGTAAATGATAAACACAAAAAATTAAAGCTTTCCACAATCAATAATCTCTAAACATATTTATCTACTTACAAAAGAAAAAAAATTCCATTTACTTATTACATCTAGAAAACAACTTTTATCTCTATAATACAGGACAAAAGAAAAATGCGCTACAACATTAAAGATATATGAGCAGACAGGGAAAAAAACAATACATCGCAAAATAACGATGTCTTCACAACAAGAATCACTCGCCCCTGTATCCAATATTATTGTTACTTCGACCCCACAAAGGCAGCCTGCACATTTTCTATTTCTCGTTGGTCCACAGGACGAGGATCAACTGTCAGTTCATCTTACGTCTCGTATCTGTCATTGTAGAAGAGTAGATTCACCCCCACATTCTGTCTGCCCCCTCTTTCGTATTGCCGACCGTCTGGGAAGGGCCTACAGAGGTTGGCCAGAGTTTGATGGCCTGTTGCACCCTGCCGACACATCAGGTATTCGAACATTATCAGTCACAGTTGGTGGTGTGCACTGTGGTGCATACACGTGTGACTGATTGTTCGGAGGCTGAAGTGGAGGCGGTGGCATCAGGATGACATTGATGTGATTAGCAGGCATAAGACCTGACGGCATGTTTTGATGTGCTTGCCAGTTTGCTGGCCCATCCCCTTGCCACTGCTCATTGTTAGTTCTAATATTTTTATTGCCGATGTTGGAGTTTCCTCCCCCTTCGTCTCGTCTCTTTTGATTGTAATTTTCTCCACCACTTTTTGGTGAAGACGGGTTTGACTGGCGATGCTGGTACGTACTGTATCCAATGCTGTGCCAGTGACCATCCACAGTGTGCACACTATTCATAGCGCTTCCTTTCTTAAAGAAGTTTTCCCGTTAAGAATATTCGTCACTCTCTGAATACCCGTTCTTCCGAGGGCTATTATTGGATTGGTTTTCTCCTTTACCATTTGCTTGTCCGTCGTTCGTACCTCCCTGACTGGCATCCTCGTGTATTAAATCGAGGGAGTCTATGGTTGCCATAAACAAGTCCGTGTCAGCGACATGTACGAGCTTCTCTCTTATCGTTATAGGTAGTTTACCCTTCAAAATTCTTAGAACGTCCCTGGCAGCCACGGGTTTGACCCAGTACCTCGTTTTGTTTAGGTATCTTTCAAAATATTTTCTCAAGTTACCTGAACGGGGATTGAGTGGTTCCGGATTATACACTTGTTTGTGGAGACGCTGCTGAACAGACCTGGACCATCATCTGGCAAGAAATTTACTTTCGAATTCAGACAACGACGGATACTGCTCCTCGATTTCCATTGCCCACAGTGCCGCGTCGCCTGTGATGAAAGAGATCAGAAATTGAACCTTTTGGTGCTCAGTTTATGATGCCAGGAGTATATTACGGAAACTTTTTATAAAGATTACCAGATGGACATTCTTTTTCTCATTATTAAATGTCTGAAACTGCCTGTGTCTTAATAGTGATTCCTCGTGCTTTACTTGCGCTACAGTTGGTAGCACTACCTCTTCGTTTGCGGCGACAACACCTGAACAAGTGACTGTCGAGTACGGTTGCACTTTCTCGCAGTCAGCTATTTCCACTCTTCATACATTTATCAGCTCATTTCTGTACTGTGTTTTGCTACTAGGTGTTGCGAGGGTCGATGACTGCTCCCTCTAAACGAGCTACCGCCTGTGTTATGCAGTCGTCGACTCGCTGCTCGACAGAGATGGAAATTTCGTCAACTGCATGGACGACATTTTTCACTTGTTCTCCAACACGCACTGAGCTTTGTCTAATTGATCTACACGTTCGTCTAATTGCGCGACCCTTTGTGGAATGTCTTTGTCCTGGTCTACCAACTCAACCACTTGCTGATCTCCTGTGACAAATATGATACTAGCGCCTTGTCACGTTGTTCAGGCATTTCATTTAATTTTGCCAGGAACTGAGCGTCACGCTCCTGTTTCTTGCGTTCTTGTCTTTGCTTTTCCTCTCGTTCGAGACGTTCTTCCACTAAAATGTCCTTAACTTGGGTAATTAATGCCTGCTCCTGTTGCTTGTGTCTCATGTTTAATTGTGCCATCAGCAGAGTTAGAAAATTGGTCGTTAGTACAGGTACTTGTACAACACTTGCAGTCGATGCAGTAGCATCCTCCTTCCCTGAGCCAGTAATTTATTGGATTCCTTTGCTCAGTTGAGCTTGATCCTGATCAGTGCCTAATATTTTGTCCGTTTCAGGTTGCTCAGCTTCCGGTTTTGGAAGTTGAGAATCTGTCCTTGTGGGTGGGTTCCTCACTGGAAACTCTTGTATATTTTCGTCTGTGTCATAGCCTGACAGATCTTCCCCCTCTAACCGTTTCTCCTTGCGTATCTTTACCATTTCGACTAGTATTAATCCTGACTGGTGAGACACGAGTACACACAAAATCTATTTCCCCCCAAAAATGACACACACACAACATATACTAACTACACAAAGCACATAAAAAACACTGAAATCAAGTAAAGCAAAGAAGCTACCTACCTCTAGTCCTACTGAAACTAACAGTTACACTTTCGCACTCGTAATATTTCCGTTGCACTGTGAAAAATTTTACTTCTGCTAAAACGTTTACTTTGGCAGTTTCGGGTCCTCACGTTGTTGGGTGCCATTTGTTACGTTATATATATATTCGTGTGCCAACTTTAGATTTTGGATGTGATGACTAAAATATGGTTGCCGTTAACTGAATTGAATGTAATTTTGATGATTTCTGTTTATTGATTGCAAAGCAAGGCTCGAGAGACTTTCGATTGTTGCTGTGGAGCGGCCAAGATAAAACTTACTGAACTCATGGAATCTGTATAATTTTAAATATGAACATTAACGTAAATTAATTATCTGTTGCAATTTAGAAAGGTTCTTACAATGAAATCTCTCGCATTTGCAATCACTATTAACACATCGAGAAATAAATTAATACTTCAGGGTGTAATGGCCGACCAGATGCTGCATCGGAAGATGAGCTTCCCACAGCACAAATTACTGAAAAAAATGCTTATTAAAAATAATTAGCCGCTGCGACCATTTGAGGTGACAACTATTACAAAGGAATTCATTTTGTGATAACTGTAATTAGTTTATTTTAGTAAATTCCGAATAACTTACATAAAATATGTGTAGCCGCTCAATGGTTGCCTTCTGTATCGCGAAACAAAATAGTGTGAGTCCCATAAAATACGTCCTTCCTCCTCAACCATACAATCGCGTCTCTTAACGATCCTTTTTTATTTTCATAGACAAATTTTAAATAAAGATGCTACTTTTAAATCATCACTGCATATCAGTTGTTTCTAGAACATTAAATGTATCTTTTTTACTAATTATGTACGTAAAATATTTAAGTATTTACAAATAATTTTAACACTTCACAAAATCGATCACTGTTTAAAAACGATAAAAATGTCAATATTCAAATATTACAGGATTCTTTTTCCTATTCATCTGCATTAATTTACATTTATCTATATTTAGAGCTAGCTGCCATTCTTTACACCAGTCACAAATCCTGTCCAAGTCATCTTGTATCCTCCTACAGTCACTCAACGGCGACACCTTCCCATACACCACAGCATCATCAGCAAACAGCCACACATTGCTATCCATCCTATCCAAAAGATAATTTATGTAGATAGGAAACAACAGCGGACCTACCACACTTCCCTGGGGCACTCCAGATGATACCCTCACCTAGGATGAACACTCACCATCGCAGACAATCTACTGAGTTCTATTACTTAAGAAGTCTTCGAGCCACTCACATATTTGGGAACCAAACCCATATGCTCTTACCTTAATTAGGAGACTGCAGTGGGGCACCGAGTCAAAAGCTTTCTAGAAGTCAAGGAATATGGCATCCGTCTGATACCCTTCATCCATGGTTCGCAAGATATCATGTGAAAAAAGGGCGAGTTGCGTTTTGCAGGAGCAATGCTTTCTACACCCGTGCTGATGCATGGACGGCAACTTCTCTGTCGCAAGGAAATTCATTATATTCGAACTGAGAATATGTTCGAGAATCCTGCAATAAACCGTTCTTAAGGATATTGGTCTGTAATTTTGAGGATCCATCCTTCTACCCTTCTTATATACAGGCGTCACTTGTGCTCTTTACCAGTGACTCAGGACTTTACATTGGTCAAGAGATTCGCTATAAATGCAAGCTAAGCAAGGAGTCAATGCAGTACAATACTCTGTGCAAAACCGAACTGAAATCCCATCAAGAGTTCGTATGTATTTAGAAGGTACTGTGAATATCCCGAGTTCCTCTAATAAATATCTGCAAGGTGATCATGGGTGGGCTCCAGCTATTACTCTGATTACATACTTTTGTGCAATGAATACTTTCTCTCTTAGTGATGAATTGTCCCAAAACATGCTGCCATATGAAAGCAGTAAGTGAAAATAGGCATAGTAGGCTAAGTTACTGGTATGTTTATCACTGAAATTAGCAATAACCCTAATACCATAAGTAACTGAACATAACCATTTCAGCAGATCATTGATGTGTTTCTTCCAATTCAATATCTCATTAATGCACACACCCAGAAACTTCGAGTGTTCTGCCTTAGCAACAGACTTCTGTTTGTAGTCTATATTTATCAATGGTGTTACGCCATTTACATCTACATCTACATTTTAACCCATACTCCGCAAGCCGTCTGACGGTGTGTGGCGGAGGGTACCTTGAATTTGTGGTTGTTGTTGTTGTTGTTGTTGTTGTGGTCTTCAGTCCTGAGACTGGTTTGATGCAGCTCTCCATGCTACTCCATCCTGTGCAAGCTTCTTCATCTCCCAGTACCTACTGCAACCTACATCCTTCTGAATCTGCTTAGTGTATTCATCTCTTGGTTTCCCTCTACGATTTTTACCCTCCACACTGCCCTCCAATACTAAATTGGTGATCCCTTGATGCCTCAGAACATGTCCTACCAACCGATCCCTTCTTCTGGTCAAGTTGTGCCACAAACTTCTCTTCTCCCCAATCCTATTCAATGCTTCCTGATTAGTTATGTGATCTACCCATCTAATCTTCAGCATTATTCTATAGCACCACATTTCGAAAGCTTCTATTCTCTTCTTGTCCAAACTATTTATCGTCCCTGTTTCACTTCCATACATGGCTACACTTCATACAAATACTTTCATAAACGACGTCCTGACACTTAAATCTATACTCGATGTTAACAAATTTCTCTTCCTCAGAAACGCTTTCCTTGCCATTGCCAGTCTACATTTTATATCCTCTCTACTTCGACCATCATCAGTTATTTTGCTCCCCAAATAGCAAAACTCCTTTACTACTTTACGTGTCTCATTTCCTAATCTAATTCCCTCAGCATCACCCGACTTAATTCGACTACATTCCATTATCCCAGTTTTGCTTTTGTTGATGTTCATCTTATACCCTCCTTTCAAGACATTGTCCATTCCATTCAACTGCTCTTCCAAGTCCTTTGCTGTCTCTGACAGAATTACAATGTCATTGGCGAACCTCAAAGTTTTTATTTCTTCTCCATGGATTTTAATACCTACTCCGAATTTTTCTTTTGTTACCTTTACTGCTTTCTCAATATACAGATTGAATAACATTGGGGAGAGAGTACAACCCTGTCTTACTCCCTTCCCAACCACTGCTTCCCTTTCATGCCCCTCGACTCTTATAACTGCCATCTGGTTTCTGTACAAATTGTAAATACCCTATCTCTCCCTGTATTTTACCCCTGCCACCTTTAGAATTTGAAAGAGAGTATTCCAGTAAACATTGTCAAAAGCTTTCTCTAAGTCTACAAATGCTAGAAACGTAGGTTTGCCTTACCTTAATCTTTCTTCTAAGATAAGTCGTAAGGTCAGTATTGCCTCAAGTGTTCCAGTATTTCTATGGAATAAAAACTGATCTTCCCCAAGGTCGGCTTCTACTAGTTTTTCCATTCATCTGTAAAGAATTCGTGTTAGTATTTTGCAGCTATGGCTTATTAAACTGATTGTTTGGTAATTTTCACACCTGTAAACACCTGCTTTCTTTGGGATTTCTACTAGCCCTCGTCTTTTTACCTACTTGATCCTCTGCTGCCTTCACTACTTCATCCCTCAAAGCCACCCATTGTTCTTCTACTGTATTTCTTTCCCCCATTCCTGTCAATTGTTCCCTTATGCTCTCCCTGAAACTCTGTAGAACCACTGGTTCTTTTAGTTTATCCAGGTCCCATCTCCTTAATTTCCCACCTTTTTGCAGTTTCTTCAGTTTTAATCTACAGGTCATAACCAATAGATTGTGGTCAGAGTCCACATCTGCCCCTGGAAATGTCTTACAATTTAAAACCTGGTTCCTAAATCTCTGTCTTACCATTATATAATCTATCTGATACCTTTTAGTATCTCCAGCGTTTTTCCATGTATACAACCCTCTTTCATGGTTCTTACACCAAGTGTTAGCTATGGTTAAGTTGTGCTCTGTGCAAAATTCTACCAGCCGGCTTGTTCTTTCATTTCTTAGCCCCAATCCATATTCATGTACTACGTTTCCTTCTTTCCCTTTTCCTACACTCGAATTCCAGTCACCCATGACTATTAAATTTTCGTCTCTGTTCACTATCTGAATAATTTCTTTTATTTGATCATACATTTCTTCAATTTCTTCGTCATCTGCAGAGCTAGTTGGCATATAAACTTGTACTGGGCTTCGTATCTACCGTGGCCACAATAATGCGTTCACTATGCTGTTTGTAGTAGCTTACCCGCATTCCTATTTTCGTATTCATTATTAAACCTACTCTCGCATTACCAGAGATCCGAATGGGGGACTATCTTACCTCCGGAATATTTTACCCAAGAGGACGCCATCATCAATTAATCATACAGTAACGCTGCATGCCCTCGGGAAAAATTACGGCCATAGTTTCCCCCTTGCTTTCAGCCGTTTGCAGTACCAACACACCAAGGACTTTTTGGTTATTGTTACAAGGCCAGATTAGTCAATCATCCAGACTGTTGCCCTTGCAACTACTGAAAAGGCTGCTGCTCCTCTTCAGGAACCACACGTTTGTCTGGCCTCTCAACAGATACCCCTCCATTGTGGTTGTACCAACGGTATGGCTATCTGTATGCTGAGGCACGCAAGCCTCCCCACCAACGGCAAGGTCCATGGTTCATGGGGGGGGACCTTGAGTTTACTGTACAGAATTATATATACTGTTTTCTCAAAATTTAGTGAGAGTCCATTTGCAGAGAAACACTTAATGATTTTGTTAAAGACATTATTTATAATTTCCTCACCTGATTCTTGCTTGTTGAGTGTGATTACTATACTTGTATCATCAGCAAAAAGAACTAGCTTTGGATCTTCATGAATATAGAGTGGCCAGTCTTTAATAAATATTAGGAACAATAAGGGACCCAAGAGTGAACCCTGTAGGACACCATTATTGACAACTCCCCAGTTAGATGACTCTGTTGAAATTTGCAGACTATCTGCACTGTTAATTTCAACTTTCTGCAGTCTTCCAGTTAAGTATGAGTCAAACAATTTGTGCACTGTCCCACTCATACCACAGTACTTAAGCTTTTCTAGAAGGATTTCATGATTCACACAATCAAAATCCTTTGAGAGATCACAGAATATCTCAATGGGTGATATTCAGTTATTCAATGCATTTAATATTTGATCAATGAAGGCATATATAGCATTTTCTGTTGAAAAGCCTTTCGGAAAACCAAACTGACGTTTTGTTAGTACTTCATTTTTATAAACTATGTGATGCTACTCTTGAATACATTACATTTTCAAGAATTGTGGATAAGGCTGTCAGAAGTGAGATTGGGCGGTAGTCGTTAGCATCAGACCTATCCCCTTTTTTATGCAATGGTTTAACAGTAGGATATTTCCGTCTATCTGGAAAAATGCACTGTGTCAGTGAGCTACTACATATGTGGCTGAGAATCCTACTTATTTGTTGGTATCAAGCTTTTAGTACTCTGTTGGAAATGCCATCAATTCCATGTGAGCTTTTACTTTTGAGTGAATTTATTATTTTCCTAATTTCTGTACTAGAGGTGGGTTGGACTGCCATTTTATCAAGTTATATAAGTACTGCCTCTTCCATATACTGCCTTGCATTTTCTAATGAATAGCTGGATCTTATCGTCTCTACAACACTGAAGAAATGGTTTTTAAAAATGTTTTCTACTTTTGATTTCTTGTTAACAAATCATTCATTGTGTTTGATAGAGATACAGTCTTCCTGTGCTCTCAGTTGCCCTGTTTCCCTTTTAACAATATTGGAAATTGTTTTAATTTTATTATCAGATGTGCTAATCTCAGACATAATGCACATACGTACTATTATGGAGGACTGTTTTGGATTACTGTATGGAGCTATATAACATACAGTAAATAGCTGTGTATCATGAGCATACAGACCATTCATATCAGGAGAAGTTTGTATTTGATTAAATTTGTCATGGTCTATGAAAACATTATCTATCAATGTGTTGCTTTCCTGTGCAACCAAAGTAGGAAAAATCAGTAACTCATGTCAAACTGGAGGAACCAAGTAATACTAAAGGTCAAGCGTTCTATTGGACTCTTTCAGAAAATCTACATTGAAATCCCCACAAATAATAATTTGCTTTCTTCTGTCTGACAGATAGCAAAACAAAGCATCCAAGTTTTTCGAAAATAGTGGAAAATTTCCCAATGGGGCCAATACTCGCTATATTTATAAAAGTGCAATTATTTAGTTTAAGCTCACATGCACATGGTTCTATATGTTGCTCTATGCAAAAGCTTTAGCTTCCACATTTTTCACACTATGGCAGATTTTAACATAAAAGGCAACTCCTCCTCTTTCCATAGTGTCTCTACTTACATGTGCTGAAAGCTTATATCCACATATATTTGCCATTTCCATACTTGTGACTATATGATGTTCAGACAGGCATAGTAAATATTCCATCCTCAGTTTCTAAATATTCTAAACAACAAGAAGCTCATCTACTTTGTTTTTTAAACCCCTGATATTTTGATGCAATATACTAACATTATTTTTCATTTTAATGTTACGAAAATCTCGTGATATTTTAGCTTCTCCAGTACCTGCCTGTCTGAACTTCTCATTAAACTTAATTTCAATCAATGTAGGATTATTGGACTCTGATCTTAGCCAAAAAAAGTAATCCCATGAGTTTCAGTGCCCCTCCACCCCCCCCCCCTTACCCTTAAACATTTTGCTATCATCCCAGCCAGTTTACCCTTTCCTTGACGTGACGGGGCGGGACGTGACGGCCAGCGTGAATTGCCCTTTATCGAGCTTCATTTACTGCCCCTAATTACAGGAAATTTAACAGTAATATCAGGTTGTCGTCCATATAGTTCTAGAAACTACGCAAGTGTTCCTGCGGTCCATTGTTTTATCTTTTTTCTCAGTAGGAAAACGAAAACTCACTGAAATCGAACCGAGTATATTCTAGAAAAACTCCGATAGAATGCTTGTGTTTCGAAAAAGAGCCATCTGGGAGCAGTCGAAAGATGCTTTTCATAGCTGTCGAAAAGACTAGTGACGGTACAAAGTATAGCTGAGCTGAAATTTACCATGGCATGACATAAGGGTCTTCAGTTGGGTGTTATCACTTCCAACTGCAGTGCCAGTTCCGTTACCACTAGCTGCAGCATCACTTTAGTTGCGTGTGTAAACCTGGCTCTGTCGATTATTATACAACTTTCGATATACGCGACATAGAGTTTTGCAGTGTAGCCTGCTCTTCGAGTGCAGTTGTCACTGGTCACAATGGTGAACATTGTTTGAAATGAACATTATTAATAGAAATGTGAAAAAATTATTGCTTTGTGTCATTGTGCTTGTTATACGTAAGTTGGAGATTGTGATAATCACTATGTGTAAATACCTTCCATTCAGGTGACTACAAGTGTTGCCTGCTGCTTCGTAGATTTGTTGGAAAGTGAAAGTTGTATTTTGGAGATAAGATCAAAACAAATTTTATAATTCAATCAACAATGTTTCTGACGCAATTTCGAACGAGAAAGTCTTTCAATGTATCGTCCATATTATTGGTTTATCTGCTGCATGCGCGTGTTTAACCGTGGCTGTTTGTAAATTGTTTCCAATATTTAGAAGTTTGAGATGCTTCATTACGTTTACCCGTGTTTCGATTCTCTGTAACACTGCTGGCTTTTCTGTGATACTGCGGTAATTAATTCAGAGGAAAAGTATGTGTGAATAGCTATGCCATTTAGTAAGAAAAGTATGTTATTTGCTTGTCTTGATCTGCTACATAAATAGTTGGTTGAACACAACTGCTGTAAGTTTTCGATACTGGGATAACGTATTTAGACAGTGACAAGTTGCATATTTTCATGGGGCGTTGAATAGTAGAGACTACATCAGAATCGAGTACATCGTCCTGTTGTTGATGTAGGATAAGGTTGTGCTTTTGATGTCGGTTAAAGGCGACAAAAGTCTTTTATTTCTTGGTACATATTCCAACGTTATGGATTCCTTTAAACTCAGTTGTTTGTGTACGTAATGTGACTCTGCCAATAAGCTTTGTGTATAGAGTTGGAAAAACATATACTGTTTTATACCTATTATCGGTCATCAAACGTATCACATTCGGGATTTTTAATGCGTGGGGGAACAACACACACTCCCAGTAAACGATTAAATAAAAATGTGAAGCCTTGGGCTCATATTGTGAGATAGTGATAGAGGCAAGAAGCATAAATTTTTTTACCAGTATCACTCCTCTCAGCTTTTTCAAAAGTAATTGAGAGGTTAAGTAATAAATCGCCAAACAGTGAAATGACCATTACCTTCTGAGTAGTGATGACAATGGGTTTCAAACAAGTAGTAGTGGAGTGGCATTCTCCTGTACAGTGACAGCATCATTTTTAATGTCTGTTATGGATGTTGAATTTTGACTAGGTGGGTTGAATTCTTCAGCTTGTTTTAATGGGTAGTTCAGTTGGAGCATGTGAAATTTTATATCAGTGAAGCAATTTGAAGGGTACTATTCAGAGACAATAAAGAGCCAAATATTTATTGTGTAATCAGCCTATTTGACTGTGCCATTTGTAGATCTATTGAACACTATTACATTACAGCTCACTGAAATTGGCTCAATATAAGAGGAATTTTTCAAACCCACTATCTCCTCTGCAGTACATTGTATTTGTTACAAGATGTATTGTAATTTTTTGTTTGGATGTTGTTAGTGACACTTTAGGAAAGTGAAAGCTTCATCTATATCCAAAACTACTGTTAGGAGTTTCAGGTTAAAAGCAGTGTATATTTTTTTGTCCAAGCAAAATCTAGCTTTCATTTTAATGTGAATGTTTGTTATTAGCATATATTGGTACTTTTGTAGCGGTGCGGCATATTTGCATACTGAAGAAATTACCTTGGTACATCCGATGTCAGTGTTGTTGATGTGAGGTGAAAGCTGCTGAAAGAAATTACACTAGGACAGATATGTTTGGTCCGATCACAAACAATAGAGACAAAGAATAATTTCAAATATTACTTCTATACAAAAATAGTCATTTACTGAAAACTAATACTAAAGACATTAGCTAAGGGTTGATAAAAACACCAAATGCAATTGTCCGGGGCAAAGGTACTGGAAAATATTGCTAAATCATCTTTGTACTGAGGTAGTCATTGTTGGTCTTGGAAACATCTCCTGATGAGTAAGGCAAACAAGGTGGCTGTATTTGAACACAAATATATCATCTTTGAATGAGTGAATTAGCCCATACTATGACCATGATTCACTGTGTTCTTAAAATATTCACCCAGTTTAGATCAATACAAAAAGCACTATGTTTCCTGGTGGAGTTAAGATTGCTGTTTTAAAGACTGCAAAACACTTTCAGCATCTGTGGCAAAATTTTATTTAATTTTTAGCACTAATCTTGGTGTGTTTAATAAATTCACTTTAATGCAACAAATTGTTAGTCAGACTGGTTTGAAGTGTTTAAATTGCATGGTGATAAAAGGGTTTGCCAGAGTCGTGGCCAGCATTTATCAGAATCCTACACACAGTGGCCTTAAAGTGATCACTGTTAGGGGAAGTTCAGACATCAACTGCCCAAATGATTTAGCCAGTGAGTGAATGGAGGAGCTAGCAGGTTAGTTCCCACTGAAATTTAATCACAAGAAGTGCCTATAGGCTGTTCCACTAAGTTATACTGACCTTTGGCAGCACAAAACAGTGGTGTGACAGTGTGCAGATAAATCCATTAAGTATTAATTTTCCTCTGGATATGTTAATACTGTATGTAATGCAGAAATTTGTAATGAATATAATTAACGCAAAATCCACACGTGAAAAAAGCTATGTAAATCACTGCATTACACTTCTGTATAGGCAACTGATTTTTAGTTATCTTGTACGGTAGTTGTAGCATTCCTATGGGCCACTTCTTCATCACAGCTGCTGTTTAGCTCCCCTATCACATCCTGGCTGCAGTATTCCGTGTAATCTGTGACTTTGGACTTACGCTTGGTCATTATGAAGACCATTACAACCTGTACCATTGAAGATATGCAGTTTCAGTACCTGCTCAGAAAACTGAAAGGACAACTTAAACCAAGCAGTGTGGTAGTCATGGTATTGATCTCATACATGGTAGCAGAAATTGGAGTAAATGGTGAAATCCTGATAGCTTCTTACCTGCTTTCATTGCAGGTTGAGAAAATATTACTGCCTGACTGATGACTCACTCATATTGGACCATCCTACAAAAACGGATTTATTATGTAGGTCATTTCTGTTAAGTGTCTTCTCTAAACTTGAGATGGCCTACAGTACTGCTCAAAGACATAATACAATTGGACATCATTTTAGAAGGGTCTTCCTGGGACATTTATCCCAAGTTCTTATATATTTTGTTCAAGTATTCTTGGGACGAATTCAGCAAGGAAATTATGTTTGCAATTTAATTAGCAGCAAATTATCCCGAGTAAGGAGCCATTCCAGTGATCTTAAAATTTTTTTCATGCGGTTTCACAATAATTGCTACACATAATTTCCAGTTGATAGGGAGGCCAGAGGTATAGGTGGAGAAATATAATGTCAAGATTCTTTTGAACAATTTTTGTGTTGTTTTTAATTCACCTGAATGAAACCTTTGGGATACAATTTAAAATTTTGCAAATTTTGTGAAAGAAAGTTTTGTTAACATTGCCTGGCTGTTGAGGAGAGTTCTTCTGACCACCAGATTAACCTACATTGTCCCAAGTTAAATCCCAAACCTCTCCAAACTTTCTTAGTGGACAGTGGAATGTGAATCTTGCAGATGATGGTCTTGTTGCTGTAGGGAGTTCTTTGATGAATGAGGCTTTCAGGCTCTCCCTGCTCCTTTCCTTATCAATACCCGTGTAACACTATTTCTAAACTGTGTCATATACAGTAGACATTTACATCCAGGAGGTCATAGCTGTACATCGCATTTCACAGGTGGATGTGAGTGAAGGAAATTCATCTGATTTATGTTGCAGCAGTTGTAAGGGACATGCCAGCCAGCATTGGGAAATGGTGTATCCATATACTTGTTGCCATCACAGTACTCCTGCATGTTAGGTTAGGTTCTATATCTGCTGGTACAACTAAATGGCAGAACACACACTGGAGTTGTTGTTGTGGTCTTCAGTCCTGAGACTGGTTTGATGCAGCTCTCCATGCTACTCCATCCTGTGCAAGCTTCTTCATCTCCCAGTACCTACTGCAACCTACATCCTTCTGAATCTGCTTAGTGTATTCATCTCTTGGTCTCCCTCTATGATTTTTACCCTCCACACTGCCCTCCAATACTGAATTGGTGATCCCTTGATGCCTCAAGAACATGTCCTACCAACCGATCCCTTCTTCTGGTCAAGTTGTGCCACAAACTTCTCTTCTCCCCAGTCCTATTCAGTACTTCCTCATTAGTTATGTGATCCACCCATCTAATCTTCAGCATTCTTCTGTAGCGGAACATTTCGAAAGTTTCTATTCTCTTCTTGTCCAAACTATTTACCGTCCATGTTTCACTTCCATACAAGGCTACACTCCAAATACTTTCAGAAATGACTTCCTAACACTTAAATCTATACTCGATGTTAACAAATTTCTCTTCTTCAGAAACGCTTTCCTTGCCATTGCCAGTCTACATTTTGTATCCTCTCTACTTCGACCATCATCAGTTAGTTTGCTCCCCAAATAGCAAAACACCTTTACTGCTTTAAGTGTCTCATTTCCTAATCTAATTCCCTCAGCATCACCCAACTTAATTCGACTACATTCCATTACTCTCGTTTTGCTTTTGTTGATGTTCATCTTATATCCTCCTTTCAAGACAATGTCTATTCCGTTCAACTGCTCTTCGAAGTACTTTGCTGTCTCTGACAGAATTAAAATGTCGTCGGCGAACCTCAAAGATTTTATTTCTTCTCCATCGATTTTAGTACCTACTCCGAATTTTTCTTTTGTTTCCTTTACTTCTTGCTCAATACACAGATTGAATAGCATCGGGGAGAGGCTACAACCCTGTCTTACTCCCTTCTCAACCACTGCTTCCCTTTCATGTCCCTCGACTCTTATAACTGCCATCTGGTTTCTGTACAAATTGTAAATATCCTTCCGCTCCCTGTATTTTACCCCTGTTACCTTCAGAATTTGAAAGAGAGTATTCCAGTCAGTATTGCCAAAAGCTTTATCTAAGTCTACAAATGATAGAAACATAGGTTTATCCTTCCTTAATTTATCTTCCAAGATAAGTTGTAAGGTCAGTATTGCCTCACGTGATCCAACATTTCTATGGAATCCAAACTGATCTTCCCCGAGGTCGGCTTCAACCAGTTTTTCCATACGTCTGTAAAGAATTCGCGTTAGTATTTTGCAGCTGTGGCTTATTAAACTGATTGTTTGGTAATTTTCACATCTGTCAACACCTGCTTTCTTTGGGATTGGAATTATTACATTCTTCTTGAAGTCTGAGGGTATTTTGCCTGTCTCATACATCTTGCTCACCAGATGGTAGAGTTTTGTCAGGACTGGCTCTCCCTAGGCCGTCAGTAGTTCTAATGGAATGTTGTCTACTCCTGGGGCCTTATTTCGACTCAGGTCTTTCAGTGCTCTGTCAAACTCTTCATGCGGTATCCTATCTCCCATTTCATCTTCATCTACATCCTCTTCCATTTCCATAATGTTGTCTTCAAGAACATTGCCCCTGTATAGACCCTCTATATACTCCTTCCACCTTACTGCTTTCCCTTCTTTGGTTATAACTGGGTTTCCATCTGAGCTCTTGATATTCATACAAGTGGTTCTCTTTTCTCCAAAGGTCACTCTAATTATCCTGTAGGCAGTATCTTGTCCTACCCCTAGTGAGATAAGCCTCTACATCCTTACATTTGTCGTCTAGCCATCCCTGCTTAGCCATTTTGCACTTCCTGTCGCTCTCATTTTTGAGACGTTCGTATTCCTTTTTGCCTGCTTCATTCACCGCATTTTTATATTTTCTCCTTTCATCGCTTAAATTCAATATTTCTTCTGTTACCCAAGGATTTCTACTAGCCCTAGTCTTTTTACCTATGTGATCCTCTGCTGCATTCACTGCTTCATCCCTCAGAGATACCCATTCTTCTTCTACTGTATTTCTTTTCCCCATTCCTGTCAATTGTTCCCTTATGCTCTTCCTGACACTCTGTACAACCTCTGGTTCTTTCAGTTTATCCAGGTCTCATCTCCTTGAATTCCCACCTTTTTGCAGTTTCTTCAGTTTTACCCTACAGGTCATAACCAATAGATTGTGGTCAGAGTCCACATCTGCCCCTGGAAATGCCCTACAATTTAAAACCTGTTTCCTAAATCTCTGTCTTACCATTATATAATCTATCTGATACCTTTTAGTATCTCCAGGATTCTTCCACGTATACAACCTTCTTTTATGATTCTTGAACCAAGTGTTAGCTATGATTAAGTTATGCTCTGCAGAAAATTCTACCAGCCGGCTTGCTCTTTCATTTCTTAGCCCCAATCCATATTCACGTAATACGTTTCCTTCTCTCCCTTTTCCTATACTCGAATGCCAGTCACCCATGACTATTAAATTTTCGTCTCCCTTCACTATCTGAATAATTTCTTTTATTTCATCATACATTTCTTCAATTTCTTCGTCATGTGCAGAGCTAGTTGGCTTATAAACTTGTACTACTGTAGTAGTTGTGGACTTCGTATCTATCTTGGCCACAATAATGCGTTCACTATGCTGTTTGTAGTAGCTTACCCACATTCCTATTTTTGTATTAAACCTACTCCCACATTACCCCTATTTGATTGTGTGTTTATAACCCTGTAGTCACCTGATCAGAAGTCTTGTTCCTCGTGCCATAGAATTTCACTAATTCCCACTATGTCAAACTTTAACCTATCCATTTCCCTTTTTAAATTTTCTAACCTACCTACCCGGTTAAGGGATCTGACATTCTACGCTCCGATCCGCAGAATGCCAGTTTTCTTCCTCCTGATAACGACATCCTCTTGAGTAGTCCCCGCCCGGAGATCCGAATGGGGGACTATTTTACCTCCGGAATATATTATCCAAGAGGACGCCATCATCATTTAATCATACAGTAAAGCTGCATGCCCTCGGGAAAAATTACAGCCGTAGTTTCCCCTTGCTTTCAGCCGTTCGCAGTACGAACACAGCAAGGCCATTTTGGTTATTATTACAAGGTCAGATCAGTCAATCATCCAGACTGTTGCCCTTGCAACTACTGAGAAGGCTGCTGCCCCTCTTCAGGAACCACACGTTTGTCTGGCCTCTCAACAGATACCCCTCCACAATCGGTGTATCTAAATATGACACTGTGTCAAGTAAAGCCTTTATAATTGGCTGTCTGCAAAACCATTTTCTGAAATAAAAGAATTTTATGATACGCTGAATTTAGGCTTTGGTTCTTACGATTTTAAGTTAATTTGTTGATACAGTGAGAAATGCAGTGGTGTTAATTATCAAGGGCAAACAGCCATTTTCCATTGTTTTGTTTCCTCACCTCCCTGCCCTTGTTTTATGTTAAGCTTAAATCATTAAAATATGTTTTAAATCAACTTCTCTCTCTCTCTCTCTCTCTCTCTCTCTCTCTCTGTGTGTGTGTGTGTGTGTGTGTGTGTGTGTGTGTGTGTGTGTGTGTGTGTCCATAATACTTTTAGTCTTATGGCAAAGCTCAATAAGTTTCTGAAATTATTTCTTTCTTTTACAGTTTTGTGTTTCTACAAAAATTGGGTACACAGTGAAGAACTATACACATATGAGCACGCATACTCCAGATTGCACAGCGCTGATAGCAAATATGTTACGCATCTGTCACCAGTGGATGTCGGTGGTTCCCATGAACAGTATCATGCCGCCAAAAATATTCTTGAAGCTCAGCAGAGAATCAAGGAATTGGAAGCTCAGATTAAGAAGCTAGAAGCAAGGATTCCACAGAGATATCCAGATGTTACTTTCTTGAACTATAAACTGAGAAAAAGAATTCTTGTTAGTACATATTCTTTATGCTGCATAAATGAATATATTGTTACTTGCAGTGTGTGTGTGTGTGTGTGTGTGTGTGTGTGTGTGTGTGTGTGGTTTTTGCAGTGAGGTAGTCAAAGCACCTACAACCCGTCAGTATGACAATAGAGTGCAGAACAGACAAATGACATGGTGTCACTGTTTGGTCAGTCAGGTCATGGATGTTCAATGCTTAGTGCACTCCCTCTAGTAGGTCATACAGGCACTAAGGTTTCCAGGTATTATCGTGTTCAGGGTATACAATAAATGTCTTGATTCCTGTCATGAACTGTAAAATGTTCATGGTGAGTTACAGTTACTATGGTGGATTGTAAAACCAGAGACATGGTGTGAAGCAAATGTCTCATGTGTATCTGTATTCACCATACATTTTGGGCACAAAGATTTATGTGGGGGCTGGAACACTGACATTAGACATGCAAAACCTGAAAAGAGGTTATTTGGTCTGACGAGTCATGGTACACATAGATAGATACTCTTTGGTTGGTTGCGTGCCTGGGGTGGGTGGGTGGGGGGGGGGGGGGGGGGGTTGGTTAATTGCTCAAAAAGCACATTACACAATTCATCCTGTGTTCCAACAGTGTACTGTTCTTGGAAGAGTTGAGGGTAATATCTACTGGAGATGAGGTTAGGGGTTTATTATAAATATATATCTAACTAGTGAAAGACATGGATATGTACTATATGATTATGTGCCTTCACCACCCTGTGTGTGTCAGCAGCATGGTACAAGGCTTTCAGTCAGACACTACTTCAGCAACTAATATGTTCCTAGCGCACCCATAGTAATCCTACTGTAAGGGGTCCTCTAGTTTTAATGTACGATCTAAACAGCGTGTCATTCGTGGCAGATCTTCGCATCATTGAGACGTGATGGTTACATTAAAGACAGATTGAAATATTCTGTTGTTGGCCAGGATTTGTTCCTTCAACCTTTGGGTTTCCAAGCACATGCTACTAGATTACCAGACTTGGTGACCCTTTAGTTCAGGCCTGACCAAGATTTGCCCTCATGCTTCACGGGTGCAGCAGTGTTGCTCAGTGCTCTGGCTTCCCCGGCCACTTTGCTGTTCCTAGCTGGGATGTAAATGGGATATCTATATGCTGAAGGCTACGCAAGGGAGAAACTAAGGAATATGTCTTAGTGACACAGTGTTATTATTTCTAAAATGCGACTATTGCAGCTTACTTTTATAAGGGTTTTATCAGTAGTATCAATGTTCAACCTTTTACTTTCTTCCGAGCAATAATTTTGTTACTTGAGTTAGTGCGTTAACTAGTATATGGTGAGCAGAACTACGAAAAACTCTACGTACAGGCATTTATCATTGAGCTGTTTTGTTTAAACAATGGAAAATCCAGGATGGAATAATGAAAAGGGGAGATTGCTACTTACCATATAGAAGATAGGGTGACATGCAGACAGACATACCAGATTGCTTCTCCCATCAGGTGCAGTTGTTGTACACAGTCTGGACTCGATGGTCAGAGACAAGGTTTTTTTTTTTCTTCTTTTTTTCCCTGCATGTATTTTTTTTTTTCTTCTCTAGATTAGAAGGTCTCTTGCCGAAAAGCTCAAATATATGGCAGTTGTGTTGTTTATAAATTTGTACAATTTCTTTTTTAAATATCTGTAACTTTGATTTGTGATGCAGACAAACATAGTGGACTTACAATGATCAAAATCGTTTAAACCTTCAAGTTGGCAGGACATAGTAAGCTTCATAATAGGAAAAAAAAAGTTTGCACATGTGTTCAACCAAACATTGGAATAACTTCAGCAGTTTGTTTGTGCAGTCAAGGATATTGTGATAGCATTTTAATAAAAATCTTTAAATTCTTGTATTGGACAAACTGGTCATTGAGTTGGGTACTAGACTGTGTATCTTGTCAGCCTAAGCTGGAAATGAGGTACATTAGCAACCATAACTGAAAATAGTCTTACAGGTAATTTGATGTCAGTCTTTAGTCATGCAAAGTCTTAGAACCTCTGTGAGAACTCAAGACAGTCGCATCTGGTCCACAAATGACTGCCTCGAGTCCACTTTTCTATTTTTGTTTGATTACTCACTCTTGTCTGCCATATCTTACCAAATTATACTCCCCTTGTGTTAAACCATTAAATATTTTTTTCCCCTAGTTGTCACCTTCAGTTCAATCAGCTTTCACTCTTGTTCATCAGAAGACAAGTGCATCATATTGTCTTTGTGGCTGGTACTGTGATGACATCCGAATCACTGTACACTATGTGATCAAAAGTATCCGCCACCTGGCTGAAAATGACATATAAGTTCATGGAGCCCTCCATCTGTAATCCTGGAATTCAATGTGATGTTGGCCCACCCTTAGCCTTGATTACAGCTTCCACTCTTGCAGGCATATGTTCAGTCAGGTACTGGCAGATCTCTTGGGGAATGGCAGCCCATTCTTCAGGGAGTGTTGCGCTGAGGAGAGTCAGTGAGGCCTGGCACGAAGTCGGCGTTCTGAAACATCCCAAAGGCGTCCTAGGCTATAGGATTCAGGTCAGGACTCTGCAGGCCAGCCCATTACAGGAATGTTATTGTCGTGTAACCACTCCACCACAGGCATTACATTATGAACAGGTGCTTGATCGTGTTGAAAGATGCAGTCGCCATCCTCGAATTGCTCTTCAGTAGTGGGAAGCAAGAAGGTGCTTAAAACATCAATGTGGGTCTGTGCTGTGATACTTCCACGCAAAACAACAAGGGGTGCAAGCTCCCTTCATGAAAAACACAACCACACCATAACACCACTGCTTCCGAATTTTACTGTTGGCAGTACACACGCTGGCAGAGGATGTTCACCGGGAATTCACCATACCCACACACTGCCATTGGATTGCCACATTGGTGCCTTGATTTGTCATTCCACACAATGTTTTTCCTCTGTTCAACCGTCCAATGTTTACTTTCCTTTGACCAAGTGAGGCGTCATTTGGCATTTACCGGCATGATGTGTGGCTTATGAGCAGCCACTCGACCATGAGGTCCAAGTTTTCTTGCCTTCCGTGTAACTGTCGTAGTATTTGCAGTGGATCTCGATGCAGTTTGGTATTCCTGTGTCATGGTCTGGATAGATGTGTGCCTATTACACATTGTGATCCTCTTCAACTGTCGGTGGTCTCTTGCCAGTCAACAGACAAGGTTGTCCTGTACATTTTTGTGCTGTGCATAGCCCTTCACGTTTCCGCTCCACTGTAATTGGAAACAGTGGGCCTAGGGATTTTTAGGAGTGTGGTAATCTCTTGTACAGATGGATGACACTAGTGACACCCAATCACCTCATCACATTCAAAGTCTGTGAGTTCCGCAGAGTGCCCCATTCTACTCTCACGATGTCTAATAATTACTGAGTTGCTGGTATGGAGTACCTGGTAGTAGGTGGCAACACAGTGCACCTAATATGAAAAATGTTTGTTTTTGGTGTTGTCCTGATAGTTTTGATCATACAGCTCAAATACTGTGATGGCATATTAAGACCTTTGTGTGACACTAAACTTGGAGAGGTTGAAAAAAGGCAGCCAACTAGTTGCAAATAAAGGCTTATTGGAACCCTTTACTGACATTTCAATAATAATATAATTATCTTCTTCAGAAGATGTAATGAACACTAAACATGACATTACTGGTTACAAAAAGGGGTATTTTAAACAAAACACAAGTAACAACTGTAGACAGTAAATTTTAAGGTAATCATAGTCACTCGTTCCATCATATGCTGCTAAAGTACATTGAATAAAGCCAAATGGCTCTTGTTATATGAGACATGTTTTTCTTTTAATGTTTTTGAGTCTAATTTGAATCTGGAATCTTTTGGCTGTTCTACTTCCTCCACTGTCTGTAACTTCTTTGTTCCTAATTTGAAGTTTCTCCATTTTAACAACAAGGTTTCATTAAAATTTTAGTTCATTTTGCACCCCTCCTCCTCTTTTCAACAGTATTCATTACTTTTGTTAGAACATTTCTATTAAATGCACTGGGAAATATTGCTGTGTTACTTTGTTTCAGAATGTTTTTATATTTTTAATTTTGTTATTGTTTTAGATTAATATTGGTCCTATATGAGGCACAATTTTCTTTCCTATTTCAATGTACATTGTTATGCAATACACTCAAGGCACATACATTTAGTGCCTTCTGTACGTAGCTTTCCTTAATGTTAAAACCTGTACATTTGGTCATCTGACCTTTGGTGTTTGCGGCATACAACCTTATGCGAATGGACAACTGCACTTGGCATTTAATCTTCAAACCTGAGATGCTGTGTTGCCACACTCTTAAGCTATGGCTTGTGATATTTTGTTCTTAAGGTGAATGTCTTGTACAACAAGCCATTTGGCTTTATTTAGTGTAGGGCATCAGCATTTGATGTAACAAGTGAGTGAGCATATCTTTAAATTTTTTGTTTGCATTTGTTTCTTCTTTGTCTTGTTTAAAATAATTTTGTAACACCTAATGTAATTTTTAGGGTTCAATACACCTTCTGAGGAACATAATTCCATAACTACAGAAAACCATAGGAATAAACCTTTATTTGCCACTGGTTGGCTGACGCCCCCCCTGCCAAACCTATCTAATATGTATGTACACCAGGCTTTCTGTGTAGTCAAGTAGCAAATATCATGGAACAGTTTTGCCTTGGTTATCTCAAGTTATGAACCTATTTAAACCTTTGACTACTACTGATGTGCTCTCTAGTACTGCGTGCGACTTTGTTGTTGCTGTTTAGTACGCCTGAGAGATGGTCTTTGGGCCGCTATGAAATACATACGATTAGATTTTAAGAAAATTACAAGGTGGAAGGAGTTTTGCACATCACTCAATGAAAGAATTTCTTTTTATTTGTCGTAGTTATTTGCCGCATCAAATTAAGTAAAGCATTGTGTGAGATTTTAATGAATTTGCAGGGGTAAAAACGCAATTCGTAAACTTTGCATATGGTTGATTTTTATCTCGTACATTGCTATGTATGAAATGTAGACAAGATATTGTAATCGAGAGCAGGACAACATCTTATTTTGTTCTCGAGTGACTGGTTTTTTATATCCAGTGGACGGTTGCGTGCAGTGTGCCCAATCCAGTCGCTGCGTATCGAGAATTGCATGATCATAAATAGCTCAAGATAGCAAAATGAAGGAAGGTTTTTTTTTTTCCAAATGATACCCACAAGCTGTATGTTTGACATATTATTGAAACTTTTTTAATCGCCGAGATATGGAAGTAACTCATCTACAGTAGGGAGAGGGTGAGTGGAATGGGACGCTAAACACATTGAAAGTGCTTGAGGAAAACCCAGGGGCTATGTTTAAACATGTGCTTGGCACCTAGGGTGCGTTAGAGCCTAACAGGTTAACTCGTCCACAGCAGTTAGTTTATTACATTTAGAATTTTCTCCTTAATTGTAATAAGAGTTGGAAATGAGGCATGCAAAAGCAGTTTGTGACACTTTGCCCATTTTAATACTTTTCTTGTTAAATAAACAATGGAAAATACAGGATGGAGTAATTGCAGTGTTATGAAAAGGATAGATTGCTACTCACCATATTGAGGAGATGTTAAGCAAAGGCAGGCATAACAAAAACACTGCTAAACAAATAAGCTCTCAGCCAAAAGGTCTTCTTTTGAATTGGACACCATGCACACACATGACCACTGTGTCTGGCTGCGAGCAACAGCGCATGCTGGGAGAAGCAGCTGGAATGGTAGGGGGTAAGGAGACTGGGGCAGGGAAGGGGAGGGATAGCAGGTTAGGGGCAGGCGATGCTAAAGTGCTGCTTGTGGGAGCATATAGGGTTGAGGTGGGGCGAGGGTAGGACAACTAGGTGTGGTTGGGAGGTTAGATGGACGGCAGGGCTGGAGGGAGTGGGGGAGAGAAGTAAAAAGACTGTGGACACATTCGTAGAATAGAAGGCTGTGTAGTGTTGGAGTGGGAATATAAAAGGGGTAGGTGGGTGTGGACAGTGACTAATGAAGGGTGAGGCCGGGAGGGTTATGCTAATGTAGGACATATTGCAGGGAGAATTCCCATCAGTTCAGTTCAGAAGAGGTGGTGTTAGTAGGAAGGATCCAGATCACACAGGCTGTGAAGCAAAGAAAGTTGTGTTGGGAAAGGTGTTCAGCAACTGGGTGGTCCAGTTGCTTCATGGCCATGGTTTGTCCGGGTCCATTCATGTGGACAGCCAGTTTGTTGGTTGTCATACCCATGTATAATGGAACACATTAGGTGCAGCTTAGCTTGTAGAGCAAATGACTGGTTTCACAGGCAGCCCTGCCTTTTATAGGATAGGCGATGCTTGGGACCAGACTTGAGTAGGTTATGGTGGCAGGATGTATGGGACTGGGTCTTGCACCTAGGTCTATTAAAGTGATATGAGCCATGAGTCAAGGGTTTGGAGGCAGGGGTTGAGTAGGGATGGATTAGGATATTTTGTAGGTTTGCTGGGTGTTGGAATACCACTGTGGGAGGGGTAGGAAGGATAGTGGGTGGAAAATTACTCATTTTAGAGCTTGACAAGAGGTATTAAAAACCCTGTTGGAGAATGTGATTCAGTTGCTCCAGTCCTGGGTGGTACTGAGTCACAATGCAAATCGTCCTCTATGGCTGGATGGTGGTACTTTGGAGGTGGTGGGTGGCTGGAGAGATGGGGCATGGGAGCTCTGTTTGTATACAAGATTTGAAGGCTAATTACAGTCTGTGAAGGCCTCAGTGAGTTCCTTGGTATATCTTGAGGAGGACTGCTCATCAGTACAGATGTGACGGGAACAGGTGGCTTGGCTGTAGGAAAGAGAATTTTTGGTATGGAATAGGTAACAGCTGTCTAAGTGCAGGTATGGCTGTTGGTTGGTTTGATGTGTATCGGAGGTACTGATGTAGCCATCTTTGAGGTGGAGGTCAGCGTTGGGGAAGGTGTCTTGTTGGGTTGAGGAGGGCTGGTTGAAACAAGTGGGGGAGAAAGTGTCGGAGGTTCTGGAGGAATGTGGTTAGGGTGTCCTCACCGTTGATCCAGATCTTGAAGATGTCATCAGTGAATCTGAACGAGGTGAGGGGCTTGGGATACTGGGTGTTCAGGAAGGCCTATGAATAGATTGGCATAGGGCAGTGCCATGTGGGTACCCATTTCCATACCCTGTATTTACTTGTATTGTAGGTGATGTCTCACCGACTACAAACATAACCTCCCACCGTGGTATTCCATCACCCACTGAACCTCTACAATATCGTCACCCATCTGAACTCAACACCTGCTCCCAACCCCCTTGCTTCACGGCTGATTTACCTTGTAATAGATCTGGATACAAGACCTGTTCCGTACATCCTCACACCACCACCACCACCACCACCACCACCACCACCTACCCCAGTCCTGTCATAAGCATCGTCTATTGCATCAAAGGCAGGGCTACTTGTGAAACCAGTCATATGATCTACTGTTTATGCTGCAACTAGTGTGCGCTGTATTCTATGTGGGCGTGAGAACCGACAAACCGCCTGTCCTCATGAATGGCCATCGACAAACTAGGGTCCAAGAAACAGTTGAACCACACAGTTGCTGAGCACACTGCCCAACATGAATGTCTTTCATTGACTGGTTCACAGCCTGTGCAATCTGGATCCTTCCTACCAATGCCAGAAATCCTGAATTGCACAGGTAGGATCGCTCCCTGCAGTATATCCTATGTCCTCGTAACCCTCCTGGTCTCAACCTCTGTTAGTCACTGTGCTTACCCACCTGTCCCCTTCCCACCTGTTTCCACTCTAGCACTACACAGCCTCCTATTCCACCAACGCACCCACAACTTTTTTACTCCCGCTCCCTCACCCTTCAGTCACACTCTTATTTTTAAAGTAAGGTAAAAATAAATCTATTGTAAGTTTCATTGTCTCCAAGATAAGCAGGTTGCTGTTATCCATCATTCGTTACTGCATAGCACTTTGGTTTAAATCTCAGTGGAATTGCCATAAATCTTGTATCCCACTGTCCGTGCAGCCTTGAGACTGCACCTAGCTTCCCTACTCTTTCCCCACCAAATCACTGTATGCTACCACAATCAGCACTTTACTGTGCTCCACTCTATCCTGCTATCCCTGTCTTTCCCTGTCCCAGCCCCCTCCTTACCCCCACCACTCAGACTGCTTCTCCCATCAGGCACTGTTGCTCTCAGTCTTGCCTTGGCAGCCAGAGACAGTGGTCAGGTTTTGTGTGTGTGTGTGTGTGTGTGTGTGTGTGTGTGTGTGTGTGTGTGTGTGTGTGTGTGTGTGTGCTGTCTAATTTGAAAGAAGCTTACTTGTTTAGCTGTCTTTTTGTTGTGGCTGTGTGCACTCAAAATCTCCACTTTCTTGTTATGTAAATGGCTGATTTTGTGCGAGTCTAGCTTTGCAGAGAAAGAAACGTCTGGGAACATAGAATTGTGAATTGGTAGTTGTGATGAGTGTATTTATGTCATAGATCAAAAATTTTGCACTGTTAATAAATTAATGTTATCACCATTAAATGCAGACATTTGTGATAATACTCTATGCTGGAGCTGAACTGAAAGTGTGTAATTTGAGTGACCACTACAGCTAAAATTGAGCTCTGGTCTGGTGCTCTTAATTTGTCACAAATGCTCTCATGACGGTACACTACATTTGAAATGAAAAGTGTTGTTCATAAAGGAATTAAGTGTGATAAGATTACTTGTAATGTTACTTTGGCAACTGACAAGTTGCCACAATTATTGATAATCAGTATCAAAATATTTTTCTTCAGATTACAGGTGGAGCTGGATTTGTTGGGTCACATTTGGTAGATGAACTGATGATGACTGGTCATGAAGTTATTGTGGTTGATAATTTTTTCACTGGACGCAAGCGCAATGTTGAACACTGGATAGGTCATGAGAACTTTGAGTTAATACACCATGATATTGTAAATCCTTTATTCATTGAAGTTGATGAAATTTATCATCTAGCAAGTCCTGCATCGCCACCACATTACATGTATAATCCAGTGAAAACAATAAAGACAAATACAGTGGGCACAATCAATATGCTGGGCAAGTATTTCAATTCACCTCTGTTTTGAATAGGAATCATCAGAAGCTCAATTCTACTTTTTGTGTGTTCTTATTTTATTCAGTTCTATTTGTTTCTAGGTTAATATTACTCGCTAATCATTAACCCTTTCCACTTCAACACAATTTCTAGTATATCTCACATGCTCCATTCTTTAATCTGATTGTACTGGGCATCAATCGTCTTACATAGTACTGCCATCTCGGGAAATGTGTGTGGAGGGAGGTTACAATTAATAAATTAAAGTTAGTGGGTGTGAAATGACTAGTTCTTCAAATACAGTCCTTTCTGAGGAGGAGATTGTAGATCTTTTAGAGTAAGTTAAAATGAGTAAGGCAGTGGTTCTGATGATGATAGTGATTCATTTGTAAACAATTAGAGTGGAATGACTATGGAAACAGTTTAACTGGAAGAGAGTTAAAAAATGTCACACAGTGAAACATTTTGCATTGTATTGCTTATGTAAACATATTTGAATTAACATGCACTTTTTGTGTTAATGTATACCCTAATTGATGGTCAGTAGCATCATTGATTCCACAATGAGACTTGTACACGTGGCGAAGATTTAAATAAGAGGGCACAGAGATGCCCCGTGTCTACATTGTGGAGTGCAAAGGGGCTAAACATACATTTTCTATGTTTTGGGAACAATTTCCCAGTTCCAGTTGTATTTTTCACATTTGGAGTAGTGAAACATCATTAGTACTGCATCTTCTACCCATGAGGTTGACTTGCATCCAATAGTTTATTTCAACAGCACTCTTGTACAAATTGCTGGAGAGTAACTCTATTAAGAGTTGCTTCACTGTTAACTGAAACTGACTGTTGAATAAACCCTTGGCAAATTCGTTACCATTCCTTATCTGATGTAAATAAAAAACACATTCCTTTGTGATAGTATACCTTCATAGAAGCACTTGGACCATAACCGCACAATGAGCAAGTCCTTGGCTGTGGGGGACCACATTCAAGAAAAACTGTTACAGAGTTTGCACCCTTCCTGACTCTTTAAGAACTATTTATAGCATTGACATTATGTCTTCTACTTTTTGAATGAAGCTAATTGGTGTTTTCTAACTACCTTCTATTATTGTTACATTGTTAACCATTTCATATGACTGGGTAGATGACTCTGTTTCTCATACTGAAGCAGTACTAACCTTTTAATACTGGTTTCAGTAGGTTCTAATCCAGGTAGAATTCTCATAGATGTTTATTCTTACTCCACTGGTTATAGTTCTTAATGATTGGTTGTGGACATTTTCTAACATTTAATGAATTATTCAAACTTAAATCACTACCTGGTACAAATGTAGAATAAAAAAAGAATGGGAGGTACTCATTTATCTTCAATGGGCAGAATATTGATATTGTAAAGACATGACATCTTCAGAGGAACCCTGACCACTAATGGTACCCTGAGAAAATGTTGCCTGTGTTATTAATTTGATAATCATTTTCAATCTGGTGCACAGATCTTCAGGCCCAAAACTATTGCTGCAAAGCATAGTATGTTCAACAGTGTGTAACAGAAGATTAACATTAAATGTAAGTGCAACAGATTTAAATAAATGGAGTAATAGTAATGAAGATTCTCAAAAACACACGAATCTGTCATTAGTAGCTCCTTCGCGATGGCAAGTGAATACTGACTTCCTGAGACCTAGTTGTGTTGTCATCAACTAGATTCTCATGTAGCCCTTTTCACGTGCCTGCATGTGCACTTAAATGGAAACCTTCATAGCCATATTGGTGAAAAAGTGCTCAGGTTCACAGTTGTCTTTCAAGTTAGTCAGTTGCTTTTACATCTTCTGATGGAATTCTCCTGCATCTGGTATTTCAGAGTATAATAATTATGGAATCTGGTTAGTATATCTTCCATGGATTGTAGAAGATTTGAGGAAAAACTATCTAAGTGTGTCTTCATATGCAGTTTCTTGAAGATTCAGAAAGTGACAGAGTGCACTTTGACTCGAGTTATTGCTGTTGAAGTTGCAGTTTGGCCATGAATGAAGGTTTTTTGCTTTAGACTTAAAGAAATTCATTGTTTTCCTGCAGCCTTGTCCTGACCTCGTTGGATTTGTCAGTTATATCTGCAAGACAGGCAATGTCAGGACATTGTAGTTTGAATGCTCAGGTCACTTGACCAAAGAAACTCAACTCTTGCATCAAAAGGATGGGGAGGGGACACTTTTATCTTGATAACTGCCTCATATCAATGTGTTGGAGAAGACATTTGAATTTTTTGTCAATTCCTTGACAGAGCTGAATGAAAAGATGACTGTTCAAAGGATGCACATTCCTATTGTTAACGTTACTGACAAAGGCAGAGATTTATGCAGTCTCTCACTTAAATTTGTTTAGCAACAGAGCACTACCCTTGGGTTACACGGTGTAGGTTTTGAATGGGCTCTATAACCACAATACTTAGGAAATGATATTTTTCTTTGAAAAAATCCTTCCATTTTTATATTTGTAGTGAAGTCATTTTGGTGGTCAAATTTCTGGCAAACATCATTTCATCAGTTATGTCGCCACTTAAGCTAATGGATCAAATGGCAGGAAGCAGCAGTGCCTCATAATCTATAGCTGTGGTTCCATCAATTTGCATTACTAGTTGAGTGTTCTTAGAGACATTGAAATGCATTTCATCCACCTAAAAGGCCATCTCGCCAATTCTTTTCGGAACTGTCATTGTTCAAAGGTACTTATTTCATCCTTCCATATGCATCAGACTCCAGCCTATACTGATAGTTCATTTGGTTACAGGGTATACAAGTGTTCTCCAAAAAAATATACAATTCCCCACATTTTGTTATAATAATAATTATTTTTATAAAGCAAGGAGACCTTTGTGAGGTTTTCTGAATACCTTGCTTGCTGAAAATCACTTTCCCAAGATGATCGCTTAGAATGTGGTAGGTTCCATAGCTTCATTTCACAATGGGTCTCCATGAATGATGCACAGTGCTGAATAAAGGGACGAGTCAGTGTTCCAAGTAATCAAGTGAATATTTTTAGGAGTGAAAATGTGCTTCCAAAATGCGCTGGTTATGCTGCTGAACAAATGCCATAGGTTTTCACCATGCTCAACTGATTCTAGGCACAACGTACCACAACATGTGTGCAGTGCCAGTAGTCTCAGTATTGAGGCTTCTCTGTTGATATATAATCAGTTTGGGAGATTTCATTGTTGGAACTTTGCCCAAGTCTGAGTTCAACCACTTTATGCTCTCGTATGGCCTCCAAGACAAGGCACCTACTAACATTACAGCAGCTTTGGATTTTTGAATATTAATCTAAGCTAATAATAATCATGTAAAACTGTTGTTTTGTCTGTCTGAACATTCTTCTCCAAAACTACTAAACAGATTTTCAGGAGGTTTTCCCAGGTAGCTCGTGTATCGCTTGGGGCATTGTATGGGTTTAGTTCATCAAAATTGGATCACAGAAAAAAAGATGTCATCATTGAAAGTTTTATCTGTAGTATTTCTACAAATGTGCAAGTAATCCCGTTTGACAAGTTTTCATGACTAACCCAATGAATCAGTTTCAGTGTAATTTTGTATGAAGATAGCTTGAACAATGATGAAACCACACTGGACTCGCATTCGGGAGGACGACAGTTCAATCCCGCGTCTGGACATCCTGATTTAGGTTTTCCGTGATTTCCCTAAATCACTCCAGGCAAATTCCGGGATGGTTCCTTTGAAAGGGCACAGCCGACTTCCTTCCCTAATCCGATGAGACCGATGACCTTGCTGTCTGGTCTCTTCCCCCAAACATCCCAACCCAACAATGATGAAGAACATAGGCTACTTTAGAAAGTCTGTAGTAGAAAATACTTACTGATTTGAAGAATATTATGCAGATTAGGGAAAAATACTTAGTCCTTGGCTTTTGATCTTTATCAAATTTGTGTAATGTTTTCATTGGTTGATAAATGACACCTAATAAGATTCAACGTAATGAATACAATGCTTATGTAATCATCACTGTGTTTAATCCATACATCCACACTATTTGTTGCATGATTTACATATTATGTAATTTATAGCTTTTTCAATAGCATGATGCATAGATGTGTGCTCCTGCTCTTGCCCCTCTGTACTCACTGCTCAGCGGTGTCACTGCGCATGCCAATGCATTGTGTGTTGGGACAGCATGGGAGGGGGAAGATCTGGATGCACATTATGAACTAGGCTTACACAAACAGGTAGGTGTGAGAGCAGCTTATGTTATTGCATGTACAGTAACTTGTGTACTTACCATGGCTCACCATATCAAAGCTACTGATTTGCGAGTGCAGCTGCAGGTAACATCTGTTTCTTACATAATTGTACTACAAAAAAGTTTTTATGTTTAAGTGTCTTTTAAGTTGTTCTGGTCTCATTTTTAAACCAAATGTGAATCGAAATATAATTTTATAAAATATATTCGGCCACCTCTTTAGCCGAATTGTTAGCCCAGGTTCAATTCCTAATACAATCTAAGATCTTTTTTTGAAGTAGAGGTCTGGAATGGTGTGGACTTAGCTTCATGAGGCCGAATGAGGAGTTTCTTGAATAAAGAACCATTGACACCATCAGTATTCAGCTACTGGCAATTTGTGCTGTAGGGATGGAACATGCTGATCATGTGTCCCACTCTCATGTACTATTCCTACTGCCTTGAAGGTGTCTCTTTGCCAGTCAGTACAGGCATACTTTTTTTTTAAAATGATATTGGATTCAGCTGTCAGATATTATCGTACCTATGTTTAAAAAGTTAAATTCATGGATATTTTTATCCTGACTAAAACATCAGTTGAAAGAAAACACTGCCAGTTCATCCCCCAACATTCCTTTAGTGCCCCCCTGTACAACCCCCCCCCCCCCCCCTCCCACACCTCTCCACACCCTACCCCAATATCCCATCTCCTGTGGTGTCAGCAGCTTGTGGTCTAGTGGCTAGCATTGCTGCCTCTGGATCAAGTGGTCCTGGGTTTGATTCCTGGCTGAATTGAGGATTTTCTCTGCCCGGAGACGGGGTGGTTGTGCTGTCATCATCATCATCATTCGTGACAGTGGCTAGATTGGACTGTGTAAAAATTGGGACTTTGTATGTGCGGACGCTGATAACAGTGCAGTTAAGTGCCTCGCAAACCTGTCATCATGTCTTCTGTGGCAGTAATAACAAGTTGGAAGACAACTATTGTAAAGCCCCTTCATAGTTGAGTATGGGTGGACAACTTCCACTTCTATTAAAAGTCCTTTCTGGTAGAGTGGGTTGTTGCAAATCTATCTTAGTAAAAATTGTTCTACAGTATAGCATATTCCATTTCACTTATCCGTAAATGGTGTAACTAACACAGTAAAAACCATTGTAAAAATGATCATTTTTTTCTTCAGGACTGTATTTCTTGTTCATTTTCAAACCTCACTGTGACAACTCGTCATTAGAAATTGACCACCCTTAGCTGGTTGGAGGGATAGGCTGTGAGCATAGATTTACTCTCATACAAGTGTTTGAATACTCACTCACTTTAAACTTAAAGACTCTATTCTTAACTTGATAAAACAGTCATATCTCATTGCATGGTATTAGCCACTTGGCAGCCACACTTTAGAAAACTTAATATTACTAGCTGTAGGAGGTCACAAATCCCTGGAAGTGCTTCAGCCAGAGGGATGAGGATCAGTTATATAAATTAATGCCTACTACTCTTTCTATATATATCATTCATTTGCTCCTGACTTGATAGTGAGTGTAGCTTCTGTGAATCAACTTTCATAATTTGAAAATAGTGAATACTCAACTGTCAGCCCATTAAGACTTGCAACTGGAGCTCATAAGACAAGCCCCATTCTGCAATGAAGGAAGGTGGTGCGGTGGTATAGGCACTGGATATTGCTTTTGGGGGCAGTGGGTTTCAAGGTTTTTTCTGGCCATCCACATGTAGCTGTCTGTCTTCCCCCCCCCCTTCTCCCCCTCCTTCCACTCTCCCTCCCCCTCCTCCTTCCCTTTCCTCATAACAGATTAAGGAAGATATTGGGAGGGTTCTCTGTGTAGGACATGGCCTAAATTATTATTTATTTATTTTTTGCCAATCTGTGCTAGCATTTGGTCACTGACTTATTTGTTGATAATGTGGTAAACTTAAGCTTCCTTCTTTTCTAAGAATGTAAGGGAAGCTACCCACAGTGCTTTGTCCTCCTTTAAAACATTTGGCCAAAGAATCTTATGCCATTTGGGGATCCCAGCCAGATGAGTCATGATTGGAAAAAAAAATTGTAAAAATGAAAGATCTCCAGTAGTATTATAGCAACCATTCACCTTGGTTGATAAAGAGGCATAAGAAACATTTTTAATTACCATATGAGTATGACCTGTGTTTCTTAAATGCACTTGCAGTACCTATATTTTATTAAAGTGAACAAGTGGAACACCTCTTTAAACTGATCATACAAGCTGTTTATCAAGAAGTGGACAATTAAGGGTGTCTACCACTGTATTTACCATTGCAGTTCACACAAATATGTCCAGGAAATGGAACTTAAATAGTAAGTCCATTTTCTGTAACATCCTGAGGATAGAGAGTTGAGTGCAATACTCATTGATCTCAGTTGTTATAAAATTTAGCAATAAAAAGGATAACAGTGCTCGTCATGTTATCGATAGAATATACACAACAGAAAGGCTTGTCATTCACAATTTTTGCAAAAGTGAAGTTCACTAATATCATTATGGTGGGTACCTGATTGAGTTAGATTTGTAGCAGTAAGATAACGGATGTGGCAGCCAGATAGACCTGAGGAGAATTAAGTGGCATTATGCTCCATCTCCAAATGTGCACTGATGTTATCGGTACGGAGTAAAGTTATGGCTGTGTGGAGGGAAAAAAAGAGACAAAATGTGTAACTGAACAAGCATTGGAAGATCTGATTGATCTTTGTCAGGGTGTACCTTTGTTCAATGCATTTTGATGGAAAGAAGTAATTCTAGCTCACTTGTAGCACATGGTATCCTACTGCATCATGAATGGCCTGCATGAAGTGATCACTATTGCAGTGCACTGTAATTTAAGTATGTGCTGATTTGATGGATATTTTGTATTTTAACAAATGACAATGATAATTTGAGGGGCATGTTAATGTTTTGTGACTCAATGAATCTTGTTCAGATAATTCAATCAACAAGTTTCCTGGCTGTTTTATGATCTTCAGTGAAATGCTGCAATATTTTTCATTAGTTGGCTGTATATTATGATTTTTTTAGTTGAGCTATATTAATTGAATTGAGGGGGCTGTAATGATCATAGTGTTGATTACCCGAACACCAACATGACAGCATTAAAGTAAAAGTGCAAAGAGCAACTAGATGAATCTCTCTTCTGCACTAACATTGTCATGAGGAGTAATGTGGAGGGACATCCAACTCAGCCATATAGTGCAGCTAAGAAGGAAGGATTTAACGTCCCATCATAATTGAGGTCAATAGAGATGAATCACAAGGTTGGAATGTTTCAAGGATGGGGATGGAAATCAGCTGTGCATTTTCAAAGGAACCATCTCAGCATTTGTCTGGAGCAATTTAGAGAAATTGTGGAAAACCTAAATCTGGATGGCCAGATGCAGATTTTAACTGGCGTGTCCTCCACAATTTGAGTCCGCTGTGCTAACCACTACACAACTTTGCTCAGTGCAGCTAAGAGAAGAAATGGAAACTGCATCTTTTATATTATGTTGAAAATTTTGAAAGGTTTAGATTGGTGTAGAAAGTTGATTAACATACCAGTATTTCAAGTTATTAAAATTACCTTAAAAATTAAAATGATGATAACAATAAGTATTTCTGCCATATAAATATCAGTTATCACAAAAATACAAAACTGGAAATAAGGCTGTGCACTAATCTCACATTGGTTGTTAATGCACTAAAGTGTTACTTGACTGCAGTAGGTTGCTGGTGTCAACCTGCTGAGTTCCTCATTGAAGGTGAGTGAAAAAAGAAAGAAAGACAGAAAGAAAGAGAGTGCGTAGTGTTACATGTAGTTGTGTGGAATCAATGAAATATTAATGCTAAATTTTATGTTAGTAGTCAGTTGAGCCTTAAAAATATCTGTTGCCAGTGAAATTAAAAAGATTTTTTTACTGGTTTATGATAAACATTTAATTGGTTGCAATAATTTAATTTTGTTTACAGGGCTGGCAAAAAGAGTTGGTGCTAGAGTTTTGATTGCCAGTACATCGGAAGTGTATGGCGACCCGGAAGTGCATCCCCAACCAGAAACTTACTGGGGCCATGTCAACCCTATAGGTGAGAATCAAACAGAAAGATATAATTATATTCCTTATAATGAACATGTAATACATCGGTTTACACACACACACACACACACACACACACACACACACACACACAATTTCCTCAGTTGCAGTGTGTTGTATGACAGGTTAGAAGCATGTGCTCGACAGAGTAGATGAAGAATAATGTGGAACATAAAAAAAATAGCATTCTGCTATAATTGTCCAGTTTCGAAGCATAATTTGAGGCTGAATAAATATAAGATGCATAAAATTGAAAATTTCTTTTCTTAGCCAAATTCTTGAAGAAATGATAAATTCCTGAAGAAATATAATTTCTAAACTCTATTAAATCTTCAAAGCTTAGTATGTATTACATTAATTGTTTAGGTCCCAGGGCATGTTATGATGAAGGGAAAAGGGTTGCTGAAACACTAAGCTATGCCTATGCAAAACAGGAGAAAGTTGATGTTAGAGTTGCAAGAATATTTAACACATATGGACCAAGAATGCATATGAATGATGGAAGAGTGGTATCAAACTTCATTCTTCAAGCTCTTAACAATGAAACCATCACAGTGAGTTTCTACATCCTTTTGATATTATAGTATTTAAGTAAAATGATGAAGGTTAGAATAAATGATTACAGCAATGTAAGTGGCACTTCATACTTTTAATTACTGTGTGTGTGTGTGTGTGTGTGTGTGTGTGTGTGTGTGTGTGTGTGTGTGTGTGTGTGTGCGCGCGTGATGGGGGGTCATTATTAATTATAATACTGAAGACTGAAAACATGTTTTATTATGAAGGTTACCAATGTGAGACTGATTCAGTACTTGGATACTGCTTCTAAAAATAAAAGATGGTTAAGTTGCTACAGTTGTCTCAAATGTAATAGACTACAATTGACATTAATGGTTGCTTACATTTGAATGTGTGTATAAATTGTGTCTGGACTTGAATAAATTGTGTTTGGGTGGAGGAAAAAGGATTTGAAAGTCCTTGATATTGTAGTGGCCTTTTTGTTGTCGTGGCATTTGCTAGTTGAATTGTATTTGGTTTTGTGGTGACGGAATCTCCCTCTCCCTCTCCCTCTCCCTCTCCCTCTCCCTCTCCCTCTCCCTCTCCCTCTCCCTCTCCCTCTCCCTCTCCCTCTCCCTCTCCCTCTCCCTCTCCCTCTCCCTCTCCCTCTCCCTCTCCCTCTCCCTCTCCCTCTCCCTCTCCCTCTCCCTCTCCCTCTCCCCCCCCCCCACTCCCCCACCCCACACATATAAAGCAATATAGTGACAACAGTGTGTAGAAATACTATGGCGCAAGAATACAGTTGAGGAAGCTGACCATTGTTTTCTTCTCTTTTTTTAATTATTCTCTGTATATAGGTTACCTTTTATTTCCCAATGTATCCTTCCTTGTATACAGAATTTCTTCAGGTTTAGAGTTATTGCTGATCTTGGCATCATGGTTGTGTCTATATTTGAAGAAGTTTGGCTGTGTTTGACAGCATGACACAAGGTAGCTGAAGTTTCGTATTGTTAACATCAACACATTTGCTTGGTTTTTTTGTGCACTCATTATTTATAAAACACTTCTGATAAGGGATAATTAGCATTTGTACTGCCCATAAGTTCACCTATAGTCCATTCACAAAGAGGTGAATGAGGGCTTTAAGGGCACTCTAGTTCTGGATCGGCAGAAGCCTATCAACTTCGGCGTGCTCATGTTTTGTGGGCTGCTGCCATCCTTAGTGATCAAATATAGAACCTTGCATATGTAATCATTTCAAAGTGATTGATATGTAATTTTTATTATTTTTTAATTGCCACAATGTAAGTTTAGTACTAGTTGTTTTTAATTTCGAATTGTCTATGTGAACTGTTAGTGACAAGCACCGTCGTTCAATATGCAACTATCAATTTAGATTTCACGGACCCTATAAGCTTCTGTTATGCTCCTGTTTCACTTTTAACTTTCATAAACGCACAGTACATACCGTGTTTTACGGACTATAAGACACACCTTAACTTTTAAGCAGTTTTTTTAAAAAGTAACGTTTTTACCATCAGATTGCAAAGCCAGACTAAAAAAATATTGTAATTTGTAAAACCGAACTTATCTTTAAAAATCACTGAAAATTGTCAACTGGGCTGCTTCTTACTCCTTCTCCTCCTATTTGTTATCATCAGTGTCCTCTTCATATATAAGATGGTCTTCACTGCCATCGAGAGCATTACTTATGACAAACTTCATGAAAGATTTAACAATAACAAAATGTATACTCTCCAGGCAACCGGGAAATCCGGGAGAAACCCGGGAATTTTTTTAAGCAGGAGAAAACCAGGGAAGACCTGGGAATCTTTTTATAATTCCAGGTATTTGTCATTGTTTTAGTGTTCAGTAAAATTTTGTAATTTGTACTGGTAAGAACTAATAGTGTAACAAACAATTTTACTGTATCCTGCTGCTGCAGAATAATACTTCAGCAATGAAACATAAACGTGAGGAAAAAACCAAAATAAAACTTAAGTTGCAAAGTTAATGCGCCATTTACAACAAAACACAGTACACACAAAAGTGCATGCCAAAAGCAAAATGTGTCAAAGACATGGAAAAAAGTTCGCATTAAAGACAATGAAATATTTTATAACAGATACCTGCTTCCAATGAATGTGACATCGTAACTGTTTACATTAAGTTTGTTTGAGCAGTTGCCAGCAGGCTCATGCCCATGCGCAGTTGAATTGTGTATGAGCAGTACCTTCTCCCTTTTCTGGCTACTTGAAGTGTGGCTGCTGCAGTAGCAAGGAGTAGTTATGCTACCCAGAAAAATTTTTCTGGCACGCTCAAGCTGCCAGATTCGTGCATGCACAGAGCAGTCTGGGTTTTAATGGGGTGGGGGGGTAGTTATCCGTGTTTAGGTTTGGTGATTTTGCTGCTTCCTCTTCGTGTACAGTTTACACATCAAATGAAAACAAAATGGATTTCCGTGGCCGGAAGCTATCAAGTGAATTAAAACACACTCTCATAATTACGGAAGGCTAAAATACGTTACTGGTTTAAGTTTTCTCATTTTATTTTATTTCATTTCCACATTTTTGGCAGTAAAACATTAATCACCTTGTTGTCAATTAAGTTGCTTTTGTGGTTTGCTAAATAAATGTGGTTTTCATGAATGTTTTCCGCAGGTGCAGTCAGTTTTAAGATACAGAGTGTTTGTTCCACACTATTGGCTAGCTTCAACTTTTCACAGAATTTCACATGACAATTTTTATCTTCTGGCATGTATGGTATAATAAAGAACCAAACGTGAGACACTGCAGTACTGCTACTCCAAGAAAATTTGCATCCTGAAAAGTTTACAAAAAAGCTTATCATCAGATAGGGGCCTACTTCGTTGTGAATATACACATATGAATGTGTCCTCTAAGCTGAATCATGCATTTTAGTATGGTTTATGGAACTCCCATGTTCTTGAAGTATCCTCTGATGCCCTATTTCTTTTATGACGTCATGTAAGATCTCTTAATGCTATATGTGTACGAATGTACTGGCTTCCAGTGGCCTACATGCAGTAATGCCTGTTTTCTGGCGCTCTGTGGCAGCTGCTGAAACGAATCCATGTCTAAGAGGTCACGGGGAAAATATTTCGAATATTTCTTTAAAAAGTGTCATTTTCAAAGGAAATTTCCTTTTACACAAGGTGAATTATGTTACGCGTGAGAAAGTGCAGTGAATTTCTTAAATCAGAGAGCATTTGGCTCTAATGTAAAACTTACACTTTGAGTACCAGCTACTTTGAATAATTTCAAGCCCAGGAGACCAGAGATTAATGTCATTGTTTAAAATTTTACTGACGCATTTGTGTGATGTATCTCAAAGTGTAATGCATGCTAAAAAGACCAATATTATATGTGAAAGCTTAGCTTTTCTTGTAGCTACACTATGTACATTAACTTTTCCTACTTATGTGTTCACGCTGCTTAACAGTGATGTTGCTATTGGCTGAGTGCATGCCATGTCCTATGCTCTGAATATCTGCTGTCATTGGCTCGCAAGATCACCCGACATGATCTATGATTGGCTTACCAAAGTGCATTGCAATCTCTATTTTAGTGCTTCAGAAACTATAAAGTGCTGCGTTTGTTGGAATTTGAATTTATACTTTTGTAATACGAAAATATTTAGCGTATTGTAATATGAAAATATTCTATGTACATGTTGCTGCACAACAAAGGTCTAAAACGCACCCCCCCTCCCCTTGCCCTCATGCCAAGTTTCATTTTCGTTTTCTAAAGTGCTGGGTAGTTCTACGCTGGTGCATAAAACCTTTGCTGTTCAAAGGATTGATATTTTTACAGCTCGCTTATTGTGGAAAAAATGTATTTTCACATTGGAAGAAGTAAATTTTCACATCTCAAAAAGTGTGTTTTTAACCGGGAGATCCGGGGAAAATTCAGGAATTTTTTTTTCTTGTCCACATATACACCTTGAATAATGTCCTCTCTCACTCTAGACCATGACTTCTATCCAATGACACTCTTGTTTGATCATAGGTCATTTTAAAGCTCCTTTCATCGTGAATTGATGTTGGGTTTCATCCACTATCCATTTGTTCCACTTCTCTCTAATATACACATTAAGTGATTTATTTATCAAGGCATCAGGAGATTGCAGTTTTGAAGTAAGTCCTTCCACAACGGCAGCAAGCTCCATATTTCCCTGTCTCAATTTTTCATTCACAGAATTTTTCAAATGACTACTAAACAGATCTAGCACGAGAACAGAAATCTTCTTCAATAAAGCACCTTTCCTTCCTCCCACACTCCTTTAATCCATAATTTCATAGCAGCCTCATCCATCCAATCCTTGTCATATATGTGAGCAACACCTGGTGGTATTTCAGAAGGTTTTGGCATTGTTTTGCACTTGAAAATGATAATTGGATTAAGTTAAGTACCGTCAACACAGCATGAAAGGACAACAGTGTAGCACATTTTTTGACGATTTTAGCACCTTTCACAGCAACAGTTCTGTTACTTGGCACATCAAATGTCAGAGAAATTTTTTCCATATTCACTATTTGGCTTAGTTCCACTCTGATTTTCTTTCAATGTAGAATAATAAAGCCGTTTTCTTGTTATCCTCTTGTGGTATTTTCTGAGATATATTGGTTTTTGCTCACAGGGTAAGTCCATGACACTTCATAAACCCGTAGCACCAACCCACTCCACTGTTAAAGTTTGGGTATTTGAATCATTTTATATTGTTTCCAGTGCCATTCTGATGGTGTTCTTGAACCTATTTCAATACATCGCCTTCTAGTTCTTGCCATTTTGAATTCAGTCCTCTATTTGCACATTTAGTCTTCCTCATTTTTTTTCAGTCCTTCATCAGCCCACCGATTGTGAATGATGATTTTGTGGAGTGCCAAAGTGCCACTCAGCAGCTCCATGTTGTTCTACATATACTGCTGCTTTCAATATATAGCCCACATCATATGAAGACCTTTTGATTTTGTTCCATTATATAACTAGCTACTAACAAAAGTATTATACTGTTACCAGCAACAAATCACTTTCAGTTCAAGTTCACTGACACCATAGACTGCAATGACACATCATAGGCTAGACAGTGTGCTGGGTTTGTAATGGCTGGCTGGGGGGAGATAGTGTTAGCAAGCTTGTGAATCCCCACAACTCATGTTTGTCACATTGGTACACCACTGGTGTCAGTTGAATCCAGTTTTGCCAGATAGAGATAGGTTTCCCGCTACTTCAAATATATAGCAATTTTTAAGATTGGCGGGGGTTATAAATCAAACACTAGACATTTGTATATTAATTTTGATTGTAAGATCACCTGAATTTTGGAGGCAGTTTTTTGAGGAAAAAATTGAATATTGTAGTCTATAAAATACGATAACAGTTGACAGTTGGTATGGCAGCCAGTAGATGGCACGGTCAGGGCCGCTTGGAAAGGTACTGGAGTCTGCTTCCCCCACTCCCCGTACCCTCCTTCACGATTCATTCATTTCTGTGTGGTATTACTTTACATTTTAGTCTGGTACCCGTTTGTAGTGCAGATGTTATTCCCAAATTTTTACATACCTTAAGTGTGCATAAACACTCTCCTCATTGACATCAGGTGTGTGTGACTCTCTTCATTTCATAGTGCATCAAAAATCCATGTGCTATTAGTTGGTACATCACAAAAACTTAAGTGTAGTATTAATAGTAATTCATTCCACTGAGTGATCACAGCATAAAGTCTTAAAGTGACAGAAAAGTGAGAAACAAAGAGTATGAGAGACGGCAGAATAAAACATGGAACTCGGTGAAATTATGTGTCGGTATTTTTAGGAATTGTGATAAAAATAGTTTTTAACATAATTTGTCAGTGATGAATTCAGACAATGTTGTCTGTGAAATAATAAATTTACAGAATTCATATTTGAGTAGAAGTAATTGTGAAATTACACTTTCTTGGTATTGCTGCAAGAATACACTTAAAGTTTGTTCAGTCGTGCAGCCCTTTACTCATTCAGCGCAGTTACACAGCCTTCTCTAAACTTTTTTCTTAGCACATTTAATTATTTACTGTGTTGGAAGATAGATGCCCGTTTAAGTTACTGTGCGAGTACAGTTAAACATTTTTTCACAGAACATTTATTTTTTATTACTGTGTAAGTGTTAATGGGCCTAGGAGGCCTTTTACAGGTACCACAGTACTTGAAATTTCACTCTTTGAGACTGATAAATGTGCTCTTACATAATGTCTGGCAGTGCAGGGAAGGGGGGTATTATTGGTTGAGTTAATCAGGACTGGTTCAAGAACATTTTTCCTCGCAAGTGAATCTACTTTGCTCCCTCCTCCTTCACTTTCACCTATGTTAGTTTTTGCTGCTTGTTGTGTACATCCTTTATACAAATCTTACACTTGAGTGCCCTTGCCCTTGGTGCCCAAAGAGACCACTACAAATTGTGATGCATCATGTAGGTAAATCTTACAGTCGTGGTGTATGTCTCAGCTTGCCACCCCAAGTGGCATCTTGTGTCACTTGAGCCTTAAATAGGTCCTGGAATTAAAAAAGGGCTTCTTTTAGTATGTGAAGCAGTTGCCATTGACTCCACAGAGTGGTAACAGTATGTAGTATTGTGGCTGTAATAGACACAGTAAAGTGTAAACACTGTAAAAACTATGGATAAACAAGAGTAATTGATCTTTTGTTTTTAGTTATTTAGTATTGTTATTGAATCTTACACTAAAAGATATGTGTGCATTTATAATGGTTTCTTTTTGTGGTGCTAAATAAATAATTATTTTTATTAGGTCCCTTAAATGTTGACCCCATTGTGACTGGGAGTACACAAGAATCGCTCCAATCATTATTCCAATGTTACTGTAATAATTTGAATGTCTCTTTTCGTGGCAGACTCACCATATAACAACACCTGTATGGAAATATCCCGTGTGGTGAAAAAAATACAAAGATGGATTTTGTAAGTGGAGTCCCAGTTTATTACTGCACATACTAGCAATGGGGTAACAAAGTATCATTACATTTCGGGATAGTTTGATAGCGAGTTGCTGAGCTAATTGCAGATTTCATGTCCAAACTGTAATTGACTTTTCGAAAAACAGGCTTAAAAACACCTCGTACCACAGAAATTGGGAATCAGAATTGCACAAAGTTAAAAATTGCTAATCAAAGTAGAACTAAGACACAAAAATTCATCAACTTTTCGGCAAGACATGCATGCTGTTGCCGAAATGCGAGTAACCAATGATATTTTATGAGTTATATTTTTTCAACAACTACCAACCGCTGCATGTTCTGTCCCTTCCAGACCCAAGGTTGCATTTTGTGTGTTTTTGAAAATAGGAACTCCAACTATCACATTTTTTTTCTAGGCTGTTTGCAACAGGTTTTGTGGCAACTTCTTGCAGCAGAATATTTATCAAATTTGAATGACCTCTTATTCGTGCATGGTGAACATAATGGTATATATTTTTTTCTTTCAGCTATAATAAGTGGCCGTCTCCTTCGGTTTCATCATGATCATCAATTCCTGTAAGGCTTTCCATTCATGCTATGACAAGGTATTCCCTCATGGCCATCTGGAATACATATGTCTCTTATTAAAACTTTTTTTGCCTTACGATCATTCCTATACCAAATTCAGGCATGCCACATTCATCAAATGTAAATTTATCTGGAGGATCCACTTTTTAGTTTTTATGTGTATATTACCCCTCCATCTGCTGATCGCACACTTTAGTTCCTTTTATTGATTGATTGCACTTGCATGCAGTTTATGTGCACTCCAATTAATTTCTTGATTTCCTGTGAATTTCTTGCAGGTTGTAATTCTGTTTTAGCCATGTAGTAAATGTCTGTATAGGTTGCTGCTTTTTGGAACAATTGTTCATTGAAGGAATTTAGGAAATAAGATGCTGGGTTTGCAACTTTGACAACATACTGAAAAAAATGAAATGAAACTTTTCTTGAACAATATTGTTAAAAATTTCTGCTTTAATATAAAGCATGAATAGTAAGGTTTATTGCTGGCTCTGATCTTCAGAAGGTGGTGTCACCAGAGAAAAGTGTCGTCAAATAGGTTTTTCACCATTTGCCTGGTGCAGTTATAGTCAGAAACATGTATGTTTGGTTCTTTTGCTGTCACATATGTTGTTTATGTTCCCCAGGTTTTCAGTTTACTGTTGTTGGATGTCATCTTCATTGTACTGTGAAGTGAATGTTTCTTTAAAATCTTCACCTGTGAAGATGACCCAGATGAATTCTTCCAGGAATTTGAAGCATTTGTCTTTGCATTTAGGAGTCAAGTAGATTCAAGGATATCACCATCATTGCTTAAATCATCTATATCTTGTGGATTTAGCAAAGCAGCGATCACAGTATCACTCACAAGTGTTGAAATAACTATTAGACAGAGTGATATTATTAAAGTAATGACAAAACATCACAAGACCATATGAAATCAACTGGCTTTCAGACGTGAAAGATACAGACATTGAAACACTTGTGAATATCAGCCCTCTGTCAACAAGCTAATGTCTTAAAAAATTTGACATTAGGTCCGACATGCACAATTGTGCATTTGCTAATGTTTCAGTGTGTATCTTCATTAATTTTCAAATAACATAACAACTTACGAGGAATTAAAATAGAATTATGCTGAAAATATTCTAAACTGAAATTACATTATAACAACATACACAAACAGTTAAATATGTGCTACCCTTTTTTATGCAAATCTAGAGTTACGTGATTTATCTGTTTGAATTGCTGCGCACCTCAATTCCGCCATTCTGCTGCCCCCCCCCTCCCCCTCCCCAAGGATTGATAGAGCCTGTGTCATCCAAATGTAGCAGAACTGATTCATTTGCATCAAAAAAGGGAAGAAAATCATTATCTTTGGAATTTAATCTTCATGTTATCAAGGGCTTCAATGCAAAAATTAAAATTGCCAAAGAAGTCTGATCTACCGGAATAAACAGTGAAAACAATTGTGAAAGGTAAAGAAAAAATTCTGGAAGCTGTGAGAATTGCTCAGTCTTTGAACTTGGGTATTATTCGTAAACTTCATGGTATTATCGCTCAAATGGAAATTGTCCTGTTGATTAGAATGTGGTGTGCTCTAAAACTAAGCTGATATTTGAGAAACTGAAAGAAGAAGCTGGGGAGGCAGCCAAAGATGAGGTGTTTGAAGCTAGTAATGGTTGTTTTAGCTGATTCAGAAGTCGTCTTGATTGGCATGTTGTTGTTGTTGTGGTCTTCAGTACTGAGACTTGTTTGTTGCAGCTCTCCATGCTACTCTATCCTGTGCAGGCTTCTTCATCTCTTGGTCTCCCTCTATGATTTTTACTCTCCACGCTGCCCTCCAGTACTAAATGGTGATCCCTTGATGCCTCAGAACACCTTCTCTCCAATTCTATTCAATATCTCCTCATTAGTTATTGATCTACCCATTTAATCTAAAGCATTCTTCTGTAGCACCACATTTCGAAAGCTTCTATTCTGTTCTTGTTTAAACTATTTATTGTCCCTGTTTCACTTCCATACATCGCTACACTCCATACAAATACTTCCAGAAACAATTTCTTGACACTTAAATCAATACTCAATGTTAACAAATTTCTCTTCTTCAGAAACACTATCCTTGCCACTGCCAGTCTACATTTTATATCCTCTCTACTTCGGTCATCATCAGTTATTTTGCTCCCCAAATAGCAAAACTCCTTTACTACTTTAAGTATTTCATTTCCAAATCTAATACCCTCAACATCACCCGACTTAATTCAACTACATTCCATTATCCCAGTTTTGCTTTTGTTCATGTTCATCTTATACCCTCCTTTCAAGACACTGTCCATTCCGTTCAACTGCTCTTCCAAGTCCTTTGCTGTCTCTGACAGAATTACAATGTCATCGGCGAACCTCAAAGTTTTTATTTCTTCTCCATGGATTTTAATACCTACTCCAAACCTTTCTTTTGTTTCCTTTACTGCTTGTTCAATATACAGATAGAATAGCATCAGGGAGAGGCTACAACCCTGTCTCACTCCTTTCCCAACCACTGCTTCCATTTCATGTCCCTCAACTCTTATAACTGCCATCTGGTTTCTGTACAAATTGTAAATAGCCTTTTGCTCCCTGTATTTTACCCCTGCCACCTTCAGAATGTGAAAGATAGTATTCCAGTCAACATTGTCAAAAGCTTGCTCCAAGTCTACAAATGCTAGGAATGTAGGTTTGCCTTTCCTTAATCTTTCTTCTAAGATAAGACGTAGGATCAGTTTTGCCTCACGTGTTCCAACATTTCTACGGAATCTAAACTGATCTTCCCTGAGGTCGGCTTCTACCAGTTTTTCCATTCGTCTGTAAAGAATTGGCGTTAGTATTTTGCAGCTGTGTCTTATTAAAGTGATAGTTTGGTAATTTTCACATTTGTCAGCACCTTCTTTCTTTGGGATTGGAATTATTATATTCTTCTTGAAGTCTGAGGGAATTTCGCCTGTCTCGTACATCTTGCTCACCGGATGGTAGAGTTTTGTCAGGACTGGCTCTCCCAAGGCTGTCAGTAGTTCCAATGGAATGTTGTCTACTCCCGGGGCCTTGTTTCCACTCAGGTCTTTCAGTCCTTTGTCAAACTCTTCACGCAGTATTGTATATCCCATTTCATCTTCATCCACCTCCTCTTCCATTTCCATAATATTGTCCTGAAGTACGTCATCCCTGTATAGACCCTCTATATACTCCTTCCACCTTTCTGCTTTCCCTTCTTTGCTTAGAACTGGGTTTCCATCTGAGCTCTTGATGTTCATGCAAGTGGTTCTCTTTTCTCCAAAGGTCTCTTTAATTTTCCTTTAGGCAGTTTCTATCTTACCCCTAGTGAGATAGCCTCTACATCCTTACATTTGTCCTATAGCCAAGACTGCTTAGCCATTTTGTACTTCCTGTCGATCTCATTTTTGAGACATTTGTATTCCTTTTTGCCTGCTTCACTTACTTTTTGTATTTTTTCCTTTCATCAATTAAATTCAGTATCTATTCTGTTACCCAAGGATTTCTACTAGCCCTCGTCTTTTTACCTACGTGATCCTCTGCTACCTTGACTATTTCATCCCTCAAAGCTACCCATTCTTCTTCTACTGTATTTCTTTCCCCCATTCCTGTCAATTGTTCCCTTATGCTCTCCCTGAAACTCTACAACCGTTGGTTTAGTCTGTTTATCCACGTCCCATCTCCTTAAATTCCCACCGTTTTTCAGTTTCTTCAGTTTTAATCTACAGTTCGTAACCAATACATTGTGGTCAGAGTCCACATCTGCCCCTGGAAATGTCTTAAAATTTAAAATCTGGTTCCTAAATCTCTGTCTTACCATTATATAATCTATCTGAAACCTTTTAGTATCTCCAGGGTTCTTCCATGTATACAATCTTCTTTCATGATTCTTGAACCAAGTGTTAGCTATGATTAAGTTACGCTCTGTGCAAAAGTCTACCAGGCGACTTCCTCTTTCATTTCTTAGCCCTAATCCATATTCACCTCCTACGTTTCCTTTTCTTCCTTTTCCTACTGTCGAATTCCAGTCACTCATGACTATTAAATTTTTCTCTCCCTTCACTACCTGAATAATTTCTTTTATCTCGTCATGCATTTCATCAATTTCTTCATCATCTGCAGAGCTAATTGGCATCTATACTTGTACTACTGTAGTAGGTGTGGGCTTCGTGTCTATCTTGGCCACAATACTACGTTCACTATGCTGTTTGTAGTAGCTTACTCGCACTCCTATTTTTTTAAATTCATTATTAAACCTACTCCTTCATTACGCCTATTTGATTTTGTATTTATAACCCTTTATTCACCTCACCAAAGGTCTTGTTCCTCCTGCCATCGAACTTCACTAATTCCCACTATATCTAACTTTAACCTATCCATCTCCCTTTTTTAAATTTTCTAACCTACCTGCCCGATTAAGGGATCTGACATTCCACACTCCGATCCGTAGAATGCCAGTTTTCTTTCTCCTGATAACGACATCCTCTTGAGTAGTCCCTGCCCGGAGATCCGAATGGGGGACTATTTTTACCTCCGGAATATTTTACCCAAGAGGTCGCCATCATCATTTAATCATACGTTTGCCTTTGTGCCTAAAATAGCAACACCCAGGTAGGCGGTTCACAACAAGTATTCAGTATCTTCCTGGATGAGAGAATATTCCTGCTGATATATGTTCCAGAGTTTTGAACATAATGTTGCCAGCCAACATTTTATATGATGATATTGCAAAGGAGAAAGAAGTGACACAGAACAGGCGAAAGTGAAGAATGCAAACTCCTCTTCCTTAGCGTTTGTAACAATATTGTTACCTCATGCATCACAGCTACTTGTGATAAGTTAACAGGTAAACTGGGGCCGTATGTTCCTCCATGGAACCACCAAAATGTCATCCATGTACTACATAACTTGAATTTCATTGAAACAAGATTTAAACATGTGGCCAAAAGCATGTGTTCATTGTCAGTGAGCAAACATTTCAAACATGCAGCCAGTGCTTGCTTAACTGTCAGTGAGGATATCAGTCACATCTAACATATACACATAGATGTAGTGGGACTATTGCCTTGCTCTCAGTGTTTCACCTGTCTGTTGACAATGTCAGGTTTACACATTGGCCAGAGGCAGTTCCACTGAAGGACATCTATGCAGAAAGTGTTTGCACTACACTTCTATTATTATGGATCGCTTGCTTGGGAGTCCCAAAAATTGTCAGCACCAACAAAGGAAGGCAGTTTGAGAGCAATTGTTCACTCGCCTCACAAGACCCTAGATATACACCACATCAAAACCACTGCTTACCATTATCAAACCGCAAAAATTGAAACGGAAACTCAAGGTAGGAATATCAGTAATGTAGGAAAAGACAGATTACCACTTATCATAAAGAAAACACGTGAAGTTGCAGACAGGCACAATTAGGATACTCGTATAAAGCTTTTGGCCACAGCCTTTGACAGTAGAAGACACACACACACACACACACACACACACACACACACACACACACACACACACACCTCATGCAGTCGTAACTACCAACACCAGCATCTTGGGCTGGAATGCATCATCATGTGGGATGCAAGCAACAATCTGAAGGGGCGGGGATGGGCAAGGAATAGTAGTGTATGGGTCTGGTGTCTGGTGGTATGTCCAGGGACTAAACTGCCAACATGTGCAGTGTCATTAGGTTGTGGGGCAGAGGGGTGGGAAAAGGAGAAAAAAAGGAGAGGAGTGGGCAAATATAGGAGGATGCATTGTCAGAGGGCTGAAAATAGTGTGGGAGATTAGGATGGGGAGGAGATGGTGGGACATAAGGGGTGGAAACTGTTTGGTGGAGGATGTGGGGACAATACATTACTGTAGGTGGGACCTATTGTCTACATATCCAACACTCAAAAGTTTCCATCACCTCTGTCCCATCATCTCTTCCCCATTCTCATCTCCCACCCTGTTTGTTTGCAGCCCACTGCCAATGAATCCGCTCATCTTTCCCAATGCCTCTCAATTTTTCCCCACACCCCTGCCCCACAAACGCCTGCCACTGCGCCTATTGGCAGTCAAGTCCCTGCACACTCCACCAGACAGTGTTCGTCTCTCCTCCCTCCAGTATACTATTATCCCTTCCCCTTCCCTCACCCCCTCCAGATTGCTGCTTGCATCTAACATGATGATGTATTCCGGCCTGAGATGCTGGGGTTTGCGGTCGTGTGCGCATGAGGGGTGTGTGTGTGTGTGTGTGTGTGTGTGTGTGTGTGTGTGTGTGTGTGTGTGTGTGTGTTTTACTGGCAAAGGCTGTGTCCAAAAGCTTTATGTGAGGATCTTTTAATTGTGCCTGTGTGCAAATTAACGTGTCTACTTCACGGTAAGTAGCAATCTGTCTTTTCCTACGTTGTTAAAAGTTGAACAGGGGCATCACAACATCAACAACATTAAGAGCACAACTTTCAGGTGACCGTGTTGTTGACTTACCAACAATTTTAGTGGATATCTTGTACCTATATGATTCCAGAACATAACACCACTGCTGTAGAAATGAAATAGCTTGACAACTAGACTTCCAGTTGATCCTACGCGAGTGGAGTGTGACATTCCACTTTAATTTTCAACTTGAAACAGAACATGGCATTGTTTAAATCAATAAATGTTTGACACCATGCTATCCCTTCTGTTTTAATCCATCTTCAGTTGTACTTGCAAGGCATGATGCACAGAGAGAAGCTCTATTTGTGATGAACATGCCGAGAAATTCCAGATGGCATAGCTGTCTCAGTGTTGTTTTTTCTGGGTGCTGTTTAAAGGAAAATGTAAATGGCTCATGGTCTTAATCGACACAGTGAAATTGAAACTTTTAAAAAAATGTGTATATACATTGAAATAATTGATCTTTTGTTTTTAGTTGTTAAGCATTTCCATTGCAACTGATATGAAAAAGTGTGTGTGCATTCATAGGAGTTTCCTTTCTGTGGTGATAAGTAAAGGATTATTTTTACTAGAGCCCACAATATAAAACAACAGATAGGTGAAAAAACAAAATCATGACAGACAGCAGTACAAAAATGCGTATGTTTTGACCTTCTGTAAAGAAATGTGTTTTGTTGAAAGCACAACAGTCATTTATGTTGAAAGCAGTAGACATTAAACAGGAGTCAATAAGTAAACTGAATACTTAATGGAATGTGAGTTAGATTAAAAGCTATGTAAGTTTACATGAAAATAACATATTTAGATGAGTAAATAAACATATTAGAATGCTGAAATTGACGAATAAATGTTGAAGTAGCTGTAGGTGTATGACATTGTGAGGGAGGGTCAGCCAGCCAAGGCAAGCAAGCCCTCTGTTACACGTCAGCATTATGAATGTTGTTAAAAATATTTCATACTGAAACAATGTTTATTCCATTGTCTTACAGTTGTTATTTTTCTTATTAATTTATTTTGCAGGTGTATGGCCATGGTAAACAGACAAGATCTTTCCAATATGTATCAGATCTTGTGAATGGTCTGATATCGTTAATGGCATCAAATTTCACATTACCAGTAAATTTAGGAAACCCCACTGAGCATACTATTGAAGGTATTCTTCCAAAATCAGTAACTACATAATAATTCCACCAGTAATTAATTTACTTTGAAGACATTAATATGAAATGTGGAATCATCTGGGGTATGGAATTCTTTTTAAATTTGATGGTACAGCTTCAGGTATTTGTATGTGGGTCACACACTGCTTCCATCAAGAAGAAAAATTTAATGCCACACTTACAATATCAGGTGGGGCAAATAAAAGTGGCCCAGAGAATGGAATTCCAGGGTACAAAGAAAGACAGCAGAGAAAAGGAAATACAGTACTAACCTGACTATAGCAGATGTCGAAAGTGATCACCATTCATTTTTTGGCACTTTTGGGCCTGGATCAGCAAGTTGCTGAAGATGGATCAAAGCTGGACTACTGGAATTCCTGCAACCTCATTTGAAATGCTCTGCTGCAGTTCTTGAAGACTTTGAGGGTTATTGCAATGCACCTTGGACTTGAGGGCTCCCCACACAGAGTAGTCACACACTGACAGATCAGGTGACCTGGGTGACCAGCTATGGCCTAACCTGACTAACCTCAGCTAACAACTGTCAGGCATGAAGGTTGTGTAAATTAGTCAAAGACTTAGCCAGATGTATGGGCAGTTGCTCCATTCTGTTGGAAGTAACCAGGTGTGGTTATATGCATACATTCACGTCCAGTAGTATCCACTTGTCTGGGCTATTTTTATTGGCTCCACCCTGTATTAGTGAGGTAATGATTTTGCTAGTAAGTACTTTTACTGAAGGCAGTCTTGCCAACTCACTACTGTGACTGGTTCATTGTTTGAGCTGTTTTCGTAAGGATAATTGTGCAGTTGCAAATATAAAACAGTATTTGTTGGAGAGCAGAGTAATGAATGCAGTTTATGTAAATATCTCTTTCACCGAGAGCTCGGTAATAGTGAGCCTGGGGATTATTATGGAGCACTATAAATGTCCTTACAAATTTAATTCAGTTGACTTACAATTTTTAAGGAATTTGTTCATCATTACATTGCAGTGTTGTTTGTATTGCTAAGAATAAGTAGTAATATTGTGAAAAGGATGTTGCTACTCACCATATAATGGAGATCCTGAGTCACAGATAGGCACAACAAAAATACTGTCACAAAATAAACTTTCAGCCAACAAGGCCTTTGTCAAGAAACAGACAAAACTTATGCACATGCGTGCGTGCGCGTCATCTCTGGCTTCGGCTGCTAGAGACTGTGTCTGTGCGCGCGTGCGCACGCTCTTTCGCATGCATGTGTTTTGTCTATTTTTGACAAAGGCCTTGTTGGCAGAAAGCTTATTTTGTGACAGTCTCTTTGTTGTGGCTATCTGCAACTCAGCATCTCCAGTATATGGTGAGCAGCAACTATCCTTTTCATAATATTTTTTATCTTCCATCCTGGATTTTCCTTTGTTTAAGAATAAGTCGTAAGTGATAGCAATATCATTTCACGTCACTATTATTTTTCTTGATGGTGTATTAGTTTGTGACTGTAACCTGCAGTTGACTGCTCTTCAGGACTGTAAAAATAACTGAATAGCATCAGTTTTTTATGTCACTACTTTGTTTATTGTAACATTTACATAATTCCACATTTCGCATTTCACAGTGTTTTGTAGTATCTTACAGACACTTATAGTGTCTTTTCATCAACTCGTGCATGTGTGTACTTCTTTTATGTTTTTGATTGGTTACTTTCTTTGAAGAAGTGCTTAAAAGTATTAAACCTAGTGTACATGCAAGCTCAACTTTTCTGTGTTCTTGAGTTTCTGTTAATGGTAAGAAAGTTTGAAATAATTTTCTCTCTCTCTGTCTGTGTGTCTGTGTGTCTGTGTGTCTGTGTGTCTGTGTGTGTGTGTGTGTGTGTGTGTGTGCGTGTGTGTGTGTGTGTGTGTGTGTGTGTGTGTGCAAATGTTGAAAAAGTGTTGTGAACAACTGTGAAACGCCTCATTCCAGGCTGTCATGGATGTAGATGGTCATCATATTCGGCAACATTTGTAACCTGGAATGTAACTGTGATACTCATTTAACAAAAGCTACCATCTCATGCGGAAATTAAAATGAGCTTCTTTAAATGGTTTATTCATTATTGCTCTTCCACATGTTGTTACAAATGTTTCTTTTAAGTTACTTTGTCATGTGATCACATGTTCATCATGGGGTCTTTCTCCATTGGCAAAAATGAAATATAATCACCCTGTAAGTTATATCTTAATTTTTGAAAGTCATTGTCTTTTTATGACAAAAAATAACTTATATTTATGCTTACACTAAACGAGGCTTCTAAGTTATTCAATAATTATACCCAGATCAGAATAACAGGGTGATTGTCAGCTTAATATGATTTATTTAGTTTGTTAAACATTTTATTCTGGATTATTATTTTTTTTCATCTGTATGTCATCACATTATTCTAAAGCAGATTTAAAGCTGGAAACGATTTTCTCCAGCTTTCTAATATGTGTATAGCAACTGAATTTCTCATTTGCAACCAACTTGGTAAACCATTAATTTCTCTTAACTAAATAAAATATTGATTTGGGTTCTGAATGAAATAATGGTTTTTGAAGGACAATATTTTCGCTTTTGAATGTTACTTTTACTTAAAAAGCAGCATAAATGTACATATGTGATGTCCATCCACATATGAGAACTTTTATTCCAAACCTTTTCAAATACAACAAAAGTTTGTAAGTTGACAGAATTTAATGTTATTTCCTCCTGTGTTTCACAAAACTGTCAATTTTTAAGCAGAGCAGTAGAGTGTTGTAGTGTCCAGTTCAGAGTTTCTTGCACATCCCTTGCACTAGCATTGCAAGCCAAATGTCACATGGGTATTCAAGCAAAGTCGTTACTATATCGTGCGCTTCGGCGTATTGGGAAAGCTTGAGCACATTGAATACAAGTATTGTCTGATATGCCCTACTCTTCAGAATTATTTAGAAGTAAATTTGTGCGAAACCTCAATAGTCAGCCTCATCTGTAAATGTAAGACGATCCCTAAATTAATAGATTAAACAATGTAGAAATATATTAAAAACAAAGATTCCAAGACTTACCAAGCGGGAAAGCGCCGGCAGACAGGCACATGAACAAAACACGCAAACACACACACAGAATTACGAGCTTTCGCAACTGGCAGTTGCTTCGTCAGGAGAGGGAAAAATGAAAGGATGTGCCAGTTGCGAAAGCTCGTAATTCTGTGTGTGTGTTTGTGTGTTTTGTTCATGTGCCTGTCTGCCGGCGCTTTCCCGCTTGGTAAGTCTTGGAATCTTTGTTTTTAATATATTTTTCCCATGTGGAAGTTTCTTTCTGTTTTATTAAACAATGTAGAAACATTGACCTCAGCAGCAGTAGTTTAATATGTGAATGTAAGATGACCCAGTATTTTTCGAATGACGAATTTGAGAAAAAACTTTGTCTTCTAATTGGTTAAAGACAGTATGCCCACCTGCTATGAATTATTCCTTCATTCTTTAAGAGGTCTCTTCGTTCCCGGTTGACATATTCCTTCCTATTGTCTGTGCAAAAGACACAAATTTTACAACTATAACTATAGGTTTTTTTCCACTAGTACTTAAAATTTCAAATAATGTCAATACTTGTTACGTAGTACATACAAAAATATCTTCCTCATGTAATCAGTCAGGGAATACCTGCCATCTCCAGTTGATCTTGTTTCTATCTGAGCACCCAAGTCAATATATTAATTCAAGGATACCTTTACTGTCGAGTCAGAATGTTGGAAAGGTAACCTTGTGTATTTATCTTCCAAGCATATAACACATGAGAATCAATAGTTCCCGTATAAATAATCCAATTGGCCGTACCTTTCTGCAGAAGCTTCGATTCTGTCAGGTCTTAAATGTCCTATCTTTGTGCCACAAGTTCATGTCATTTAATAGTGATATGGATGTGGCTTCAACCAAATAATTATCTGGTTGGTCCACTTTGTACATGTGTAAAGTGTTGTTATTGAAGGTAGCTTCTTTTGATTGTTATAAACCCTACAGCCTCGTTTATCAAAAGTGATGGAATGTCACTTTTACAGTATCTTACTTGCGGAAAGTAAATTCATACTTAACAGTGTTGTGCAAAGAACATCTGTTACTTTCTCTTTTTTGCCCCTCCCCCCCCCCCTTCCCTTTCATACCAGCTTAGGCACCAATGTGTTTGTCACATATTCCTTCAGCAGGTAAATCATTATTATTTGCCACAACCATCTGTGGTGATAACATTGATCTACATGAATTCGTTTTACACAGGAGTTAGATGTTTGCTGAAGCACCAGAGTCAATGTACCAGTCTTTATTTATAGCTCTACCTGTTGTACAGTTGGCGACTATATTAATATCTTCTCACCACACAGTGCATGAGGAAAGCTGCATTGTCAGTTATGTTATGGATAGCTGCAATAGCATTAGTCCAAGCCACCTCACTGTGGTCATTTTCATTGTGTATCACAAACCATTTCATGGTAAATTTATTATGTGTACCTAATACGTGTGACATACACATTAGAGAATGAAATGTTTTTTCAATCATTCCCAGGCATAATGATATGAAGCGAAATCAGTGATACAAACTGTCACTTTGCAGAATGGATTCTAAAATAAATTACAACTCAAAACAACAGATTACACCTTCCGTTGTCTCTTACTTTACTAACAGAACAATGCAAAAACAAAGGTAAAGTAGCCACAGTAGGATGAAGAGCATTTTATACTACTTTAAATTGTAGTCAGAATATGAGATAAATAAAAGAAAATTTTCCGTTACAGAACAGATTATTCTCTGAACTATCACTTAGTGCATTCCATTCACATACTTTTATACTCATAAGGAGAGGCCTCAGCGGTGTGATCAACTTCTAGAAACTATATGAACACAGTTGTCATTTCAATTTTCATCTTTCTTATTTTGTGCATAGTGCAGTAGGTTTTTAGGTTATATTTTAAATGTAAGATCAAAGGTGGGAATTTAAGGAGATGGGACCTGGATAAACTGACTAAACCAGAGGTTGTACAGAGTTTGAGGGAGAGCATAAGGGAACAATTGTCAGAAATGGGGGAAAGAAATACAGTAGAAGAAGAATTGGTAGCTTTGAGAAATGAAGTTGTGAAGGCATCAGGGGATCAAGTAGGTAAAAATAAGAGGGCTAGTAGTAATACTTGGGTAACAGAAGAAATATTGAATTTAATTGATGAAAGGAGAAAATATAAAAATGCAGTAAATGAAGCAGGCAAAAAGGAATACAAATGTCTCGAAAATGAGGTCGACAGGAACTGCAAAATGGCTAAGCAGGTATGGCTAGATGACAAATGTAAGGATGTAGAGTCTTATCTCATTAGGGGTAAGATAGAAACTGCCTAAAGGAAAATTAAAGAGACCTTTGGAGAAAAGAGAACCACTTGTGTGAATATCAAGGGCTCAGATGGAAACCCAGTTCTAAGCAAAGAAGGGAAAGCAGAAAGGTGGAAGGAGTATATAGAGGGTCTATACAGGGATGACATACTTCAGGACAATATTATGGAAAAGGAAAAGGAGGTAGATGAAGATGAAATGGGATATACAATACTGCGTGAAGAGTTTGAAAAAGGACTGAAAGACCTGAGTGGAAACAAGGCCCCGGGAGTAGACAACATTCCATTGGAACTACTGACAGCCTTGGGAGAGCCAGTCCTGACAAAACTCTACCATCTGGTGAGCAAGACGTATGAGACAGGCGAAATTCCCTCAGACTTCAAGAAGAATATAATAATTCCAATCCCAAAGAAAGCAGGTGTTGACAGATGTGAAAATTACCGAACTATCACTTTAATAAGTCACAGCTGCAAAATACTAACACGAATTCTTTACAGACGAATGGAAAAACTGGTAGAAGCTGACCTCGGAGAAGATCAGTTTGGTTTCTGTAGAGAACACTTGAGACAATACTGACCCTACGAGTTATCTTAGAAGAAAGATTAAGGAAAGGCAAACCTACATTCCTAGCATTTGTAGACTTAGAGAAAGCTTTTGACAATGTTGACTGGAATACTATCTTTCACATTCTGAAGGTGGCAGGGGTAAAATACAGGGAGCGAAAGGCTATTTATAAATTGTACAGAAACCAGATGCCAGTTATGAGTCGAGGGGCACGAAAGGGAAGCAGTGGTTGAGAAGGGAGTAAAACAGGGTTGTAGCCTCTCCCCAATGTTATTCAATCTGTATATTGAGCATACAGTAAAGGAAACAAGAAAAATTCGGAGTAGGTATTAAAATCCATGGAGAAGAAATAAAAACTTTGAGGTTCGCCGATGACATTGTAATTCTGTCAGAGACAGCAAGGGACTTGGAAGAGAAGTTGAATGGAATGGACAGTGTCTTGAAAGAAGGGTATAAGATGAACATCAACAAAAGCAGAACAAGGATAATGGAATGTAGTCGAATTAAAATGGGTGGTGCTGATGGAATTAGGTTAGGAAATGAGACACTTAACGTAGTCAATGAGTTTTGCTATTTGGGGAGCAAAATAACTGATGATGGTCGAAGTAGAGAGGACATTAAATGTAGACTGGCAATGGCAAGGAAAGTGTTGCTGAAGAAGAAAAATTTGTTAACATCGAGTATAGATTTAAGTGTTAGGAAGTCATTCCTGAAAGTATTTGTATGGAGTGTAGCCTTGTATGGAATTGAAACATGGACGATAAATAGTTTGGGCAAGAAGAGAATAGAAGCTTTCGAAATATGGTGCTACAGAAGAATACTGATGATTTGATGGGTAGATGACATAACTAATGAGAAGGTATTGAATAGAATTGGGGAGAAGAGGAGTTTGTGGCACAACTTGACAAGAAGGGACTAGTTGGTAGGGCATGGTCTGAGGCATCAAGGGATCACACATTTAGTTTTGGAGGGCAATGTGGAGGATAAAAATCGTAGAGGGAGACCAAGAGATGATTACACTAAGCAGATTCAGAAGGATGTAGGTTGCAATAAGTACTGGGAGATGAAGAAACTTTCACAGGATAGAGTAGCATGTAGAGCTGTATCAAACCAGTCTCAGGACTGAAGGCCACAACAACAACAACAACAACAAGATGATTACTGTGCAGATAAATTGCACATCTGGTAACAAAAATACGTTTTCAGACAATTGCACAAATATAAATAGATTATTCATCTTTCCTTTTTTAACTGATAAATGGGAATTTCCAAAGAATTGAGTATTGTTTTGGATAAATAGAATTAAATTTATATTCACAAAAAATATGATCGGAAAAAAATGATGTAAAGAAAGAATGAAAAAAATGAAAAAGTTTATACGATGATTAAAGTGATGTGACAGAGGAAAAGAAAGAAATCACATTTGAACCAATTAATGGAGTAAAAATAATGATCACAGTAAATTCAATAAAAAAAATTCAGTGCCTACCTGACGATATTTGAACTTACAACGTCCTGCATGTGAAGCTGTTATCCTGTCCATTATGCAAATTTTTTTTTAAATGTTATTGAGTGTTACACATTATTTCACATTTTCTTTTGTTTCGTCAATTACTCAAAAATGCCGGTCCACCAGAGTGAATAGCTACAGTGTGGAATAACTGGGTTCTTAACCTACATCACTATATAGATAATTTCAAAAAGTCGATTGCACCATCTCCTTGTCAGATGTTTCACCATCACTGCCTTTGGAACTGGAGTCGCCGGATGGGGGTGCCAGATTGATGATTAAAGAATCCATTTTTTTTTCTCTCTTAACACCCTCTTTCAGATAAACTACTACTAGCAGTTTATCAGAGTGATGTACATAAGCTTCCCAATCAGCTATGGTGATTTTGTGTATTGCTTCATGGTTCAGCCTTTTTTGCTACATGTCCCACACCAATTTTATGTAATTACAATGGCATGGGAAACACCAGTTATTGGTAGCGTGTGTTGATACTTAATTATTGTTTGACATAAATGTGGAAGTTCTTGAGTTAGTTCCCTGTTCATCTGTTGTCAGGTGATAATTTGCTGTTGTAATCAGTAAAACAAACAGTTACCGCATGGTATTATGTGAGTGTTACTTTTGTAGACTACATGTACATCTACATGATTACTCTGACATTTACAATTAAGTGCATGGCAGAGGGTTCACTAAACCACCTTCAAGCTACTTATGTAATGTTCCACTCCGATCAGCGTGCAGGAAATACAAACACTTCAATCTTTCCATGCGAACTCTGATTTCTCTTATTTTACTGTGATGATAATTTCTCCCTATGTAGGTGGGTGCCTGCAAAATACACTGCCAGGAAAAAAAAGTAGACCTAGAGAGAGGACATTGATTTCAATACAATGATGGCATATACCACCTGTGGGACAGTAGATGTACTGATAATGCTGTCAGTGTTATCCTCCAACAGATAGTGTAGTGGCGCTATCTGTGTCTACCCTTTAATAGGGATTGCCCACAGCCAGGAAGCTCAGTGTGGTGCAAACATGTGAAGCAAGCAGAGATGGACTCATGCTTTCTACAGCTAACTGAGCGAGTTTTATAGGGATCAAGTGGCAGGGAGGTCCTTTTGGAGAATTGCCAAAGAAGTAGGGCTTGCTGCATCAGTTGTGCAACAATACTGGTATCAGTGGTCACATGAACATTCTCACACACATTCTCACACTTGGATATTCATAGAGCATGGATGCCTGCCAGGATTGTTGATTGTAAGGGCAGCAGTGGCAGATTGTACAGCTGCTACAGCAACACAGATAAGAGGGCTTGTGAGCCCAGATGTGTCAACACGAACTGTTGTGAACTAGTTATTATCAGTGTGAACTAAGGGCGCACACACCTTGAGCCCATCTTCCACTCACACCACATCATCAGTGTGCTTGGCTTGACTGGTGCTGTCAGAGGATCACTTGGAAGATGGGATGGCATGTCATGGTCTTCAGCAATGGAAACATATTCTGCTTGTACGCAGATGATGGTGGTTTGTGCGTATGACGTAGACCTGGTGAGTGCTGTCTCATAGTTTGCATTTGTCAAATACACTGTGGGTCCACCCCAGGCCTTATGGTATGGATTGAGATGAACTACAGCTCTCATTCATGTTTGGTGTATGTGGAGGGGACACTAACCAGTGCTTGGTATGTGCAGAATGTCGTTAGACACGTTCTGTTGCTATTCTTGCATCAGGAAGATAATGTGTTGTTCCAACAGGATAATGCTTGCCCACACACTTCCTGTGGAGCTCAGTGTGCTCTGAAAAAGGGGCAGCAACTTCCGTGGCCAGCACAGTCTCCAATCTCTGACTCAAATAGAACTGTGACGTTTCTGACAGGAAATCATGAATTTTATTAGAAGACACATGTGAGGGATGCTGCCAAAAGCCTTATGGAAATCTAAAAATATGGAATCAATTTCACACCCCCTGTTGACAGCACTCATTACTTTGCGGGAATAAAGAGTTACTTGTGTTTCACAAGGACAGTATTTCCTGAATCTGTATTGGCTGTTATCTTTGAGTTAAGTCATAATGTCTGAGGACAGTATATGTTCCAAAATCCTACTGCAGATTGACATTAGTGATATGGGTCCTCAATTCAACAGATTACTCCTGTTTTCTTTCTTGTGTGTTGGTGTGACTTGTGCAACTTTCCAGTCTTTTAGGTGTGGATTTTTTGACAAGCTCGGAGCTGTTGTATCAGCATCCATTGAAAGGAACGTGACTGTATACAAACTGGACTAAAGACATTGCCTTGATTTAAGCTGCTTCACTACGCTAAAGGTATCTGCTTCTGAGTTACACATGTTGGCTGTTGTTCTTAGTTTGAATTATGAAATATCTGCTTCGTCTTCTTTGTTGAAGGAATTTCAGAAAGCTATGTTTAGTAACTCTGCTTTAGTGGCACTGTTTCACTAACATCATTGTTAAAGCTGTTTAACAGCATCTTGGACTAAGTTTCGAGCTTCTGTAAAACTTTGCCAATCTTGATGTTTTGCATTCTTTTAAATTAGGCATGCTTTTCCTGTTGCTTCGTTAACAGTGTTCTGACTTCTGTTGTTTACTGTAGGGGATCTGTACCATATCTCATTAATCTGTTTGGTATGTATCTCTCAACTGCCGTTGATACAATTTTTTCGAATTGAAACCCTATCTGGTCTATTCTTACATAGTCGAATTGGAAGAGTGGAGATCGTCTATTAAGAAAATATCTGCTTTTTGAAATAGCTGTATTTTACATTTATTTTTGGTGGATATAGATGTTATGATTTTCACTCTTGCTACAACCACTTTGTTGTCATGAATCCCTATTTCCACCATGAGGTTCCTTATATGCTCAGGACTGCTTGTTGCTAAGAGCTCAATTACATTTTTGCAACCATTTACACTTTTGGTGGGCTCCAGAGCCTATTGTTCAAATTAATTTTCTGAGAATGCATTAAGTATTATTTTGACCAATGTTTTATGCCTACCCCCAACTTTAAATAATATTTTCGCCAGCATATCGAGGGTACATTGTAGTCACCACCAACTATACTGATATGAGTTGGGTACCTATGTGAAATGACACTTAAGTTTTCTTTGAACAGTTCAGCAACTGTATCATCTGAGTCGGGGTGTCGGTGAAACGAACCAGTTGTTAATAATATATACCGATTGTTGGGTATAACCTCTACCCAAACTAACTCACAGGAACCATCTACTTCAATTTCACTACAAGGTAAACTACTACTGACAAAAACAAACATTCCACCACTAACTGTGTTAAATCTGCCATTTCTGTATGTGGTTAGGTCCCTACATCGATTCGAGCTTCAGCACTTTCCATTACTGTTTGGAGCTCTGGTTCTGTTGCAACACAGCTACAATACTGATTGTTGCTAGATCTAGCTGTCTGTGTGTGCACTGCAGCCTTTTAGACTGATGCCCTATCTGTAGTTTCTTGACACCCTTTAACCTAACAACCACCTTGCACACGTCCACACAGCCTCTGCTGCCCGTGTAACTGCTTCTTGTGTACAGTGGATCCCTGACCTATTAAGCAGAATCTGGAGACCTACTACCCTACGGCACAAGTCGAGGAATCTGCATCCTTCACGGCAGCAGAACTGTCTGGGCTTCTGATTTAGACCCTTGCATGGGCACTCTACCAAAGGACCTCAGTCAGGTCTGTTGATGATGCTGCAGATGATGAGCTCCTCCTTCATCTCACAAGCCAGATTGAGAGTCTTTACCACTTCAGATAGCTGCCCGAAACCAATCTAAAGTGGTACTCATCGTTAGTACCGATTTGACCCACCACCTGCAGTTGGCTGCTCTCAGTGCTTGTCACAGCATCCTGAAGCAGCCTTTTCACATCAGAAATGACTCCTCCCACTATGGATACAGAGTGCAGCCTAGATTCTTCTCCCCCTTAGCAGCCATACCCCCTAAAGGGCCCCATTACTTACCTAATGTTGTCACTCCCAACTACCAGTGATCCCACCCTCTGTATGAATGCCCAGGCCCTGAGGTCCGAGATGCTTCCTCTGGAACAGGGCAAGCAACTGCATGAGGCTCAGGGACTTTGACAGCCACAGATAGCACCTGAAACCTGTTTGTCTGTTGAGCCGATAAGGCCTTTTGATTGGCAACCTGGAAAGTTTGTAGCTGCCTGCCACACCTTTGAATGACCTCTCACTCAACCATGGGTGGGGGGCCATCCTTAGTGTGGGCAGTACCAGGGGTGGACACAATAGTGGAGTGATTAAGGGGACACGTGGGACATGATGGACATTCGTCAGATCCTCACATCCGGTCCCCCATAGTGGTTTTCATTGGCAACAGCCTTAGGCTGTGGGACCAAAGAAATGACTGCCTGCAGGTGTGAGAGCAAAGGGTCACCATTTCAGCTCACTCCTGTACATAGCGATCAAAGTTCCTATCCATACAAAAGACAGCAAAACTGTACATAAACAGTTATTACAACACTGGACTGCATAGTAAGCACACAAACCTGCAAGAAATTTAAGAACAAAACTAATAAGTAAACATATAACTGTGAATTACGTTGCTCCTGTTTGAAGCTTGTAAAAATATATAGCAAATGAACACTGTGTTCAGTTTATCAGCAGCAGGAATGCAAGGTGTTCTCACCTGGATGCAAATAAGGCAACAGTTGATTCTGAAACTATTCTTGAAATGTTTCTCCATTCATTTCAGAATGAGAATCGGAGTTGGTTTTCGATTTTGATTGAAACTTCAACTTACTTGGAGGCACAAATATGGTAGCAGCAGAACCAGTGCAAAAGCCACCTTGTCTGTCTGTTAATCAAATAAAAGTTCTAGTGTGGTTTCGATTACCCAAGTCTTGCCCAAGTAATATGCAGTTGATGTTCCTTTTGATCTGACTTCATGCATTGTTCTTAGAAACATCATCCTAGCAGCAATAACATCACTATGCAGGATTAACAGTTTCTGTCAGTCATTACATATTACATATTGCGATCCCATGTTCTTCAGTATTCTGTGTATTGACCTTGTACGTCCTTCAAACTCAGTAGCTTCACACACAACAGTGAGTGATTTCACTGCCGTCTTTCATAAAATTTGAAAACTTTTTGACTTAAAATATCATATTGAAGTTGTAGATTCTTATTACCTGCTTTGGCATTGTATGTTTCTTTCTTGGGCCGAACCACCACATTTCCAGTTGCCTGCTGAGTCGTCTTGGTCTTCCTTCAATTTGCCTGACACTTCGTACACCAATATTGCCATATGCTGCTGCTGTGTGATCCTGCACCTTGGCAACCTTGCAAACTGGATTGCCTGAATCTTTCACATTTGAAGGATGAGCACACTTTAAAAATAAGGCTGCTTACCTGTTTGTAAAACACTTGGAACTTATTGGGTTTCAGCCACCTGGACAAAGCTCACAGAACATACAGCAATACCACAGAAATCAGTCAGTTGAAGTTTTGCATATGTAAAACAAGATAGAATGCTCAAATATGATAGTGGCTGAGCACTGATTGGCTACCTGTGCAGCTGCACATCCCTGCCCCATAGGCCAACAACACTTGTTGCAGACGATAAGAGAAGAATATCTCGTAATTTGAAGTCCCTTCGAATGACTTGCTACTTGCCTTGGTTATGCTGCGACAATTTCTTTCAATATGATGATACTTATTACAATTATGGCAGTTCAGACCCTTGGAGGAATTGTGTACAAAGTTTCTATTATCCTTCTCATTTACTTGAGGAGCTGTGTGTCTGTTGGTTGAGGGGCAATGCTATTCGTCTTCCTCTTCCAGCAACAATTTAGTTTTAATAATGTCTCCAGTTTTTGATATATTGGAATTCTTTAGGCTCATGATCATTAGTTTGTAGTCATCATGCAGTTCAGCCAATAAAATTCAAAGCATTTAACTTAGAAGTGGGAATTGCTTTGTATGCATATTCTTCTGCTGGAGTAATGTTCTCCATCTATATTGGGAGGAGTGTAGTCAACTAACAGATTCTTCTCTGAAATCTGGAGTATTTGTATACTTGTTTTAATTTGTCCCTTGCTTCATTTGTAGATGTATATTGCTCATGTATGTAAATTTCTGGGGCAACTGACAATATTATTTTTGCTCTAGCATCTTGCACATTTGAATTGTCCTTTATTTCACCCAGACACAGGTGGGATCCTGTCCACTCGTCTAAATATGGTTCCTAAGAAGCTGTTTCCTGCGGTAGCTAGACAACATTCAAGCAAATCTTATTTATAGAGTTTATTAAAATACGTTGAATTGACAGTACTTAATTTGGATATACTGTGACTTACCACAAACAATTGCCGACATGCAAATATTCAATGTCCTTCGATATATACAATTTCCATGCAAGCAATTAATATAGATCACAAGTCACGGCTTGTCTTCTAGTTCGGCCAAGTCTAGCTGGGGTGGTGCTTATATTCTCTTCATATAGGTGCCACTCCTGTTGTGGTGTTGTCTTAGTCAGCGTTCTGTTGGCTGATGTCATGTTGCAGCCTTCTTTGCTGTACTGTTCAGGCCGACATGCCGCTGCTTGATGTTATGCGGGAACAACACATCCCATAGCTTTTTGTGCTGAAGATATTTTTCATAACAAACTGCCACATATTCTAGTTTTATCTTCCTTTCAGCTTTTCTTTCAGCGGTAATGAAATTAATGCCATAATTTCGGCTTCAGTTGGATAACTGATTTTACTTTTTCTTCTTCTTTCCTTTTCCTTTCTTTTTTAGCAAAATGTGTTTACTGGTTGGACTGGGTACCATAGAACACACACATGAATGAGAATAGATGTGGCAGGTCGACATGTACATAATATTTCTTTGTTGTGTCTGTCTGTCAGTCTTTTCATGTAATTTGTTAATAACAATACCTTTCTATCGATATTAGCAACTCTGACGCTATATGTTGACTGTCTTTCAATGCTCTTAGCAGCTTTCTAGTCATCAAACTGGCTAATAAACTTATCCTGTAAGGCCTTAACTTTAGAAGACTGCTGGAAACAGTTGCACCATAACTGATCGGGTTGATATCACCATCCAAAGAAATACATTATCGTAGCAGGTTCTTATTGAATAGGACTATCGGGCATTAATTGCATAACTGTGACAAATGAATCCGTTTGTAATTTGCAATCAGTAACACATTTTTCGCAGTGCATCATACAGTTGTTGTTGTCCAATGTTCAGACAACCAGTGATATTAGCACATGAACTAATCAGTCATGAGCACAACTGTGTAATCCATATCTCTGAGCTAGTGTTATGTCAGTGTCAATAATTATGGCACCTTTTCACCTTTGAAACTGTATATCACATAAAGAGCATGTGATAACTTTTCAGAATTGATCGCGGATGTTAATACTGGCTCCAATACCCAAAGTCACTTCCCTGAAAATCATGTCACAAAGGTAATCCATTTCCCTTTTTCTTAATTGCACCTCAGTTAATGAGTAAAGCTTTTGTTCAATAACATGATCTGGATGAGATTTAACATGATAAGCATATAGCAAAAATCACAGGTTTTATATTTCCATTAATAACATGTCCTGTTCAGTTTCTATTCATTCATCATAATACATTTGTATTGTCAATGTAATAACAGAAACTATGGTTGCTCACACATATGAGTGCAACTTAATGCTGTGAAGACAACTAGGCAACAACTGATACATGAGTTAAGATCATTCAAAACTTTCTCTCTTTTTTTTCCTTTGTACAGTACATTATAATACAGTACGATACCTGTCCCAACGACGATGTTCAGCTTGGCACAGCCTTTGGTTTCGCATGCATGATGACCAGCTTTCAAAAACACAGTACCTTGTTACAGCAAGCCTGCCACATTGCTCCAGCGTCCTTGAACCCATGTAACAGAGGGAAGCAACAACACACAGCACACACACTATATCAAGTATGCTGTGACCCAATATAACTTAACTTTTTCCTTTGATATGACTATTAGGTGCTTTGTATATCATAGTTCTTACCATGGACCACCCATTGAACTGAACTGCATCATTGAAATAAGGTAGTGCTGGCCAAGACGGCGTTATAATCTTGCACAGATATTGGCACACTACGTACATGAAAAACAGCAGCAAAGAACCTATATAACAGCAGAAGCATATAGTTTCATTTCTAACAAAAATAGATAAATTTATACTTAAATTTGTTCATAAGCATGCCATTTATCAGAAACTGGCTGTTAATGACACACACACTTTTGCTGTGATTTCAGAGTTTGCAGTTATGATAAAAGACCTGGTTGGAGGTCCAAGTCACATAAAACAGGTGGCAGCAGTGGAGGATGATCCACAGAGAAGAAAACCTGACATATCAAGAGCACGACAATATCTTTCATGGGAACCCAAAGTGAGTTTTAAAGAGATGAATGTGAGATGTTTCCCTGTTGGTTTCTGTTCAGAAAAACTGAATGATACTGAAGGTGTGGTAGGTTCTTCAATCTGTGTTGCTACAGTATTAAGTTGTAATGGAAATGGAACATAATACGAAATAGAACTGCCCAGTGTTATTGTAGCAAAACAAATACATTTATTTTGTATGTATCTTGATAGTGTGAAAGGCCTTCGCACTACTGCACACTATCACCTAAACAATTGCAAGATATCAGATCACAAAATTGCAGATCAAGATTTCTGTGAGTTTCAGTCATTATGATTTCCAAAACTTCTCAGTATTCTTATTTTTTTACATAGCTATGTTTGGTAACAAGAAGAGGGGTTTTCTTCTGTAAATGTCACTACAATTGTTAATGATATATATTGTATACCACTCTTGGTAGACAATACTTCAACAAATGGTTTTGTGTAGTGACACTTCAATATCATTTGCTTTAGCCTTTATTTTAAGAGCTCATTAGGAATGTGTGGTGGAAGTTTAACACCATTGTGTTTAAACAAATTTTGATCCACTTTGGCACGATTATGCAAACCACTATTATGTCTTACATTAATTTTGGGTCTCGATAACAGATCTATTCCGAATTAAGAGAAAGACAAATGGACATTGAAGGAGAAGAAAATGTTTCAATTTTTACTGTTGTGCACCTAACCTCAGTCTGATTCATGTTCAGCATAGTTGGGACAATCTGAATGCTATCCCTCTTATCACATACTGAGTTGACATAATTGATACAGTGTTCATTTGTTAAGCCAGTGATATTTATTGCATTTTGAACTATAGGACTTAATTGAGGTTAGTCTTGCATAGAAGGGGAATTTGTCATGACCGAAATTAAAATTGAGTGTGTCCTTTCAATCTTACCCCTTTTTGCAGGATTTTATTCAGTATTCAGTATGTTGGAGGTATGTCGAAAATATTTCCTCTAAGAAAATTTTCAGTTTTCTAAGGAATGACTGAAGAAAACATAAGAGACAATATAGAAACCATTTGTTTTATGTTTCAGTGTCATGTAATTTTCTAATAACAGAAATTTTACATTTACAGGTGCCTTTGGAGGTAGGACTTCGTAAGACAATTGAGTACTTTAGGAAAGAATTGCAGAGAGCAAGCCATTCTGAACGCAACATGTTTGCACCTGAGAAAAGAATGCGAATTCCTCATGTATAATGATTCAGACATCATGATGTCATCTTAAAGTCTTTCCTCAAGTTAGAGATTTCTTTTGAATAATGTGCCTTTCCTCTTCGACAATGTTACATAGAGAGATACTTGATATATTTTTATAAAATATTGTTGCTGTTCTATGACACTTTTTTCTGCAGATTTAAGTTATAGTACCAACACAATGTGTATTGTGTAGTTCAGTTTCAAAGTTGCAGCACTTCTGGAAGACTTCTGTGTCTTTATGTACAGAGTGTGATGGTGTCCTTCCTTTTTTTCCGGTTTCACAGGTTTTTTAATGTAGCCATAGTATCTTTTTAATCCTTTAGGTAACTGTGATACAAGAAGTGTTGCACTGTGATCTCAAAGTTTTTAAATAATTTATGTGTAATATATGTAAATGTGTGGTATATTGTTGTTATATGTTATGTACATAAAGTTTGTTGCTTGTACAGAATTAATATATCATTGGTGCTGGCACTGCGACCATCACATAACAACAACTGTTTGTTATTGGAGCCTTTATGTTGTATAATTCCTGTTTTACTTTGTGTGTTTTGAGATGTATTACTGAGGATAGTGATCTTGAAAAACAAAAAGGGTCCATAGGTCTATCTGATTCATACGTTAACTGCATCCTGTATTCTGTTCCATGTGTGCAGAAAATGAAGTGTTTGTGGTGGAATAGGGTTAATGGTACACAAAAAATTAACAGTGATTCAGAATTGAAGAGAAACTGAATAATTGCATGGAGCCCCATTCTGGAGTAATCATTTTATAGTTCTCCAATGTCAATTATAACATAATGGTCGATGCAGACATTATTGGGAGGCGAAGCTTCTTGTGCATTGGTTTGGATGAAAGCACTTGAAAGTTGAACTTGCAAGAAACAAGGATAAACAGTATCACATTGTGAAGAAGCGTCACTTGTTCAGTCATCATATTTCGCTGCCAGTTGTCATAAAAGTATGAGCATGGTTGATACATTTAAAATGTATGAAATAAGTCGTGGTTCATGCGATACAGAGCCTGGCTCAAAAGGGACAGGAAATTGATAGTGACCATTTCAAAGTAATCATCGTGGTATTGACTGGAGAGAATTTAGGATGTCTTTGGTATATCTAAAACTGAAGAACTTAATTGGAATTTGAAGCCCACTACTTCCAAACCACTGTGCCACCAGAGAAAGAGATGTAAGTTATTTAATGGAGAAACATTGTCCAACTTACAAAGGACGAAGTTGGTTTGTTTGATAATAAATCGGAGGGGCCCAGTTAAAAACCCAAATATCTCTTAATTTGGTTTTCTCTGTCATTTTCTTAATTACTTCCAGCATATACCAGAATGAGTCCTTTGATGAGACCTTCAAGAGTACAACCCCCTTTTAATACCTGAAGTAAATAAGTGTTGGGAAATAGTCAAGAGAAATGTATTTTTATTCCTGGACAATAACAATCATTTCCCTTGTAACTTAGACCAATAACAGCAGTTGATACAGTTTACAGGTTTTCCATTTCAGTTTACTGCACAGATATTTCCTTAATGTATTGATAATTTTTTACATAGTCTGTTAAAAAATAGTATTTTTATAAATGAAAAATCCTATATTGAATGTCATTATTTATAGCTTTTAAACCTGAAAATAACGACTTAAAAGCCTTTGAAGATTACTGTTAATAAAATCCCAACAACTAAAATGTCCCGAATCTTACAAGGGGAGGCCATGACGTTGGGATCACAGATTAGATTGGATTAGATTTACTTTCATTCCAATTGATCCATAGTGAGGTGGTCCTCCAGGATGTGGAACATGTCAGAAAAACAACGATACATGACATATTTACAACTAAAACAAAAGCTAATGTACCATTCCACAGGTCCCAAGTGGAATGATCATTTTTTAATGAACACTATATGAAAGAGTCATTTTACAAATACTAATGCACTGAAATTAAAATTAAAAATGTTTTTTTTTTTACTTATTTATAAGATAATAAACATGTAATACAACTACTGTAATACTTATTTACAATGAACACATCACTGCACTGAAACGGTGCAGAAGTTAGATTGTACTCTCTCTCTCTCTCTCTCTCTCTCTCTCTCTCTCTCTCTCTCTCTCTCTCTCTCTCACACACACACACACACACACACACACACACACACACACACACACACATATATATATATTTACAATGAACACATTACTGCACTGAAATTGTGCAGAAGCTATATTCTGTGAGATATATATCAGTTGGTTTTACTGAGGACTTCATCACTGGAGTAGAAAGAGTTGACCACCAATAAATCCTTTAGACTTCTCTTAAAGTGAATTTCATTGGTAAGTTTTTTATGGCTGCTGGCAAGTTATTGAAAATGTGTGTTCCTGAATAATGCACACCTTTTTGTACAAGACTAAGTGACTTTAAATTCTTATGAAGATTATTCTTATATCTGGTATTGATTCCATGAATAGAGCTGTTGGATTGATTAAGTGATATATTTTAAAGGACAAATTTCATTAAGGAATAAATATATTGGGAAGCAGTAGTTAGTATCCCTAGTTCCCTAAACAGGCTTCTGCAGGATGTTCTCGAGTTCACACCACATATAACTCGTACTGTACATTTTTGTGCCCGGAAAACTTTAGCTTGGCTTGATGAATTACCCCAAAAAATAATCCCATGTATGCCAGCTTTTTCATTTTTACGTCCCCTACGTCTGACCAAATTCACATTGCAAACAGAGATTTGTTAAGACACTTCAGCGGTTCTGTGGTTTGCTCCTCCCAGTTGAATTTATTATCTAGCTGTAATCCCAAGAATCTATGCCAGGTCACACTCTATACTGTACCCAAGATCTCTGTCAATTCTATTACCTGCCCCACCCTCTATAACCACGGTGTCTTCCTTAGTGAAATCTTTGCAAAGTGATCCTAAATCCTCTGTCACCTGCTCCAGACCAGCACTATATATATATATATATATATATATATATATATATATATATATATATATATGGTGACCTGGTATTCTGATCCTAGTTCAGTTTAAAGCTTTGTTCATCTTTAGTGGGCCATTAAAACAACATAATGTGCAAGTAGTAAGGTACACTACCCTGGCAGTTCCGAGAAAATTGCAAGAGAAGTTTTACCTATCTATTATGTAGCGGATGTATTTGCACAAAGATACCTGTCGTGAGAAGTCATTGTGGTCAAGTAGTTAGCATTCGTTCGGTGCATGCAGATCACAGATGAGGCGGCGGTTCCAATCCCATTACCATGGACACCTATTAGTGTTTTTTTTCCAATCGCTCATCACATTATTTAATTTATGACATTTGAGAGGTAATTTAATAAAAAAGTGCATTTTCATGAAGTTGTAGAGTGTTATTTGACTATTTACTATTTTTAATTAAATTTTCAAGGGCACGGGACAGGCCAAGTCAAACCTTGATAAATAATTATGCAAGTGACATTATTCACAATCAGTATTATAGCAAGTCACAATGTTCCAGGCCACAAGAGTAATGTGCAGTTATTTGTCGGATGTGCTCTTGACATCATATGTTGCAGGATGGTATTTGTCATACAGACATGGTAAACATAAATTGAAACTTCATACAAATACACGTGTTTTTTTCCACTCTATTATCTCTCAAATATAATATAAATTAAATAATGTGAGCAGTGATGGAAAAAACTAGACCAGTAATTAAGTTTGAGCAGGAGTCTAACCATCGCAACATGCGTTTTCGTCGTACGAAGCTCGAACGCTAATATTTACCTCTGGTGAGAACTTGTCCATTGTCTCAAGATCTGTTACAAGTTTATCTCTAAATAAGTAACATAACATTCTTCTTCACTTTCTGAGCGGCTAAAATCATGTCAAATTCAGGATTTCTATATCCATCTATTTTTGGAAGCAATGCCTAAACAATAATACTGGACAGAGGATGAAAGCACACATTTTGTTGAAACTTCTTTGCAGATTAAAACTGTGTGCGCGACTGAGACACAAACTCGGGACCTTTGCCTTTCTTGGGCAAGTGCTCTGCCATCTGAGATACCGAAGCACGACTCACGCCCGGTCCTCACAGCTTCACTTCTGCCAGTATCTCGTCTCCTACCTTTCAAACTTTACAGAAGCTCTCATGCGAAACTTGCAGAACTAGCACTCATGAAAGAAAGGATATTGCGGAGTCATGGCTTAGCCACAGCCTGGGGGATGTTTCCAGAATGAGATTTTCACTCTGCCGCAGTGTGTGCGCTGATATGAAACTTCCTGGCAGATTAAAACTGTAAAGTTTGGAAGGTAGGAGACGAGATACTGGCAGAAGTGAAGCTGTGAGGACCGGGCGTGAGTCGTGCTTCGGTAGCTCAGATGGTAGAGCACTTGCCCGCGAAAGGCAAAGGTCCCGAGTTCGAGTCTCGGTCGGGCACACAGTTTCAGTCTGCCAGGACGTTTCATATCAGCGCACACTCCGCTGCAGAGTGAAAATCTCATTCTGGAAACATCCCCCAGGCTGTGGCTAAGCCATGACTCCGCAATATCCTTTCTTTCAGGAGTGCTAGTTCTGCAAGTTTCGCAGGAGAGCTTCTGTAAAGCTTGGAAGGTAGGAGACGAGATAATGGCAGAAGTGAAGCTGTGAGTGTGAGGACCGGTCGTGAGTCGTGCTTCGGTAGCTCAGTTGGTAGAGCACTTGCCCGTGAAAGGCAAAGGTCCCGAGTTCGAGTCTCGGTCGGGCACACAGTTTTAATCTGCCAGGAAGTTTCATATCAGCGCACACTCCGCTGCAGAGTGAAAATCTCATACTGGACCAATTTTGTTGTAGAGTATCCAAAGCTACTCACAGTGAAGATGATATTTAGTCTCAACCATTTCAACAAAGTGTGAAACTATTGGTGTTCAAATGGAATAAGTGAGGTTTTATTGTTTTAAAAGGTTTGTTTTTAGGTTGGCTGAGTATACCTGGTATTTTAAGTTGCTGTCGCAGTGGAAAACTGTGTTTATGCTTTTTCATTTCTCCTGTAGCGTGTGTATGTGCGTGGGATGGTGAAACACTAACACACACATGAATAAAATGGCAAAGTGTCGCACCGCCCGCCCCCCACTCCTATTGCTGGCCTTCCATCTGCTCCACCAGTTCAACAATGCCTTTGGCTGCCCCCCGCCCCCTCTGTGCACTTCTGTTGGATGCTTTAAAAATGTCCCTGTTCAGAGACAATTCACTAATTCCTAACTGCTGACAGTGTGGGCAACCTGCACACTCCAATGCACGTGCCATTGGAGGGTGCAAAAACGGTTGGATGAAAAAGCATAAACATCCTGAATATAACATTCAAATTTTGTTGAATGGTTTTCAGTGGTCTCAGGTGGTTCCGACCAGTATATTTGAGCACAAAAAGTGTTGTCCCGCTACACTTCAAATGGGTGAGATTGCACTCGGTGGTGTTGCAGTCCTACAGTGTCCTTACAGAAGGACTGAAACATCTGTGTGGTGTGTCAGCAGTCTCTGAAATAGTCAAAAATGACATCCTCTTGCACATTGTGCTGCGAACTTTCATTTTCAGTCACGGAATTCATGAAAATTAACGGTCTCATTCACATTCTTTATAACACCACCTGATCCTTTTTGTGTTGATTCTGAGCAGCAGTGTGCCCGAAATGTTTGCCACAACACAAATGTGTGATTTCAGTGCTAGGTGTCATGGTTCTTAGCTCCACTGCAGAGGCATTGAGAGAGAGGATGAGATGTCAGTAAAGCCGTCCTCCATGGGACATAAAAATGTATGTAGATGAGGTGTTGATAACATCATAGTGTGGAATTCCACTAAACTGAGAAGTGTGAAATGGAGAATCTGCTTTGTCCGATTTTTGTCTTGCAGAGGGGAACACGGCCAGTGAGATGAGGCATTGTTTTTGTCACAAGCATAACTTAGGGAGGTACCATATTGTTTGGCTGTTACAAAGCACCAGCACTTTGACGATCTCTTGCAATGTAATTACATCTGCACACATACTCTGCAAGTCTCTACATGGTGTGTGATGTACCTCATACCACTACTAGTAATTTCCTGCCGTGTTCCCCTCACAAACAAAAGGAATGATTTTTTCAATAAAGTACTGCAAAAAGAAAGTTATCTCTGTGCAGGGATTCGCCATTGCTTTACAAAGCATCTCCATAATATTCTCGTGTTAATAGAACCTACTAGTTGTCCACCTCTGAATTGTTTTGATGTCTTCCTTTAATCTGACATTGTAGGGATCCCAAACATTCATACAGTCCTAGTGTTCCTATATGTCCTCTCCTGACAGGTGATACATGCTTTCCTAAAATTCGCCCAATTAATCGAAGTTGACCATTCCCCTTCCCTACTACAGCCCTTAGGTGCTCATTCCATTTCATACTGCTTTGCAGTGTTAATCCTAGGTATTTAATCACATGACTTTGTCAGGCAGCACACTACAAATGCTGCATTCTAACATTACAGGTTTTTTCCCTATTTATCTGTGTTAACTGACTTTCTACAATCAGAGTTTGCTACGATTCATCACAATGATTAAAAATTTTGTCTCGGTCATTTTGTACCCTCCTACAGTCACTCAATGACAACTTCCCATGCATCCAGCATCATCAGCAAATAGCCACAGATTGTGTTCACTGTGCCCATCAGATAATTTATCTATCACCCTTCCCTGGAGCACTCCTGACGATACCCCTGTTTCTGATGAATACTTGCCATTGAGCACTTACTTAAAAAGTCTTGAGACACTTGTAGATCTTGGAGCTTATTTAGTGTGCTAATACCTCTGTTTAACAGCCTGGAGTGGAGCACCATGTTGAATGCTTTCTGCAGTTTTAGGAATATGGAATCTGCCTGTTGTCCTTCATCCATGGTTCACAGGATATCGTGTGAGAACAGCAAGCTGAATTTCACATGAAGGATGTTTTTTTTTATAATTTCGCTGACCTGCAGACACAAACTTTTCTGTATCAAGGAAATTTATTATATTTGAACTGAGAATATGTTCAAGAAATCTGCAGCAAACCTATATTAGGGTTGTTGGTCTGTGATTTTGAAGGCCTGTGATTTTGCAGGTCTGTTCTTTTACCATTCTTATATATAGTTGTCACTTGCACTTTCTTTCAGTCGCTTGCGACTTTGGGCGAAAGGTTTGTAATAAATGGAAGCTGAACAAGGAGCCAGTGCTGTAGAGTATTCACTGCAAACTGAGTTGGGCAACTTACTTGTTTCAAGTGACCAGATCAATACCTTTATGTATTGTGTATCATATAACTGAGATGCTGCTGCCACATAAAGCTGTAGCATGGTTCGTAGCATAGTATGTAAACGAAAGAAAAAGGTATTAGGTTCAAGTCTAGCTACCTCCTAATTTTTTTTCAGAAAGTTAAAACAAGTTGTACGCTGGGAGTTTTTACTATTGTGAAGCTTTGCGTAAAATGCTTATACCGATCTCATGGTTTTATGGACTGCCTCACGTTTCTGACTTGCTGGTAAATACCTTCTCCAGTGATGAGTAGCTTTGAAACAAACTCCTCTTCCATTCAGATGAAATTATGAAATGACTCTTGATCTTGAAACTACATAATGAAGCATTTTACTTCATAGTAACATTAATCAATTCTACATAGAGAATATGGATATTAAACAAGCAAAAACTGATATTAAACACTAACCTTTGACTCTGTTCAGTTTAAAACTAAAAATGTGATTGAGATTCAGTTGACTCCTATTAGTATGTCTCTCAGATGGTTCTACAACATACAGTGTTCCTCTACCACTAATTCGTCGTCCAAGCATTGAGGACTCCAGTATCTCCTCTGTGATTTTATCTGCTCTTTTTCAATGATTGCTAAAAGGGATAACACAGCTATTTACAATCAGTTTTGGCAAACAAACTGTGTAATTTGGATGCCAGATGTAGCTGTGAACTGCCACTGGAGAGCACTGCAGTCACAAATAATGTGGAGCACATTCCATGAGATGTACCAGGTCATTTCAGAGCACACAGCAAACACAAGAAACGCACCATGTGAGGACGGCTTAAGGGTAGTGTTATAATCTCCTCAAGTGGTGACACCCTGGTGTTTGAAATGTTGCAGAGCCTGAGGTTGACATCACAGGGCACGTAGCTTTTGCACCACTACAGAGTTGGTACCTTTGAGCCAAATTTTGAACTTCTGTGTCTCAGTAGGAAAAAAGTGACCCTTTAATTTTGTTGTGCAGTGTAGATGTATGTATTAATTACTAGCAGCACTCTTTTGCACTTCCACTCACCTGATTTAGGATCTGTTGTGACTTCTCTTTAGCTCCAGTATGTATTACCTTAGCTTTCTCAAAATTTGTAAGTTATCTCTCGAGGATGATTTTTGAATTTGTGTAAGAGCTAAACAATACTTTTAAATGTGTGTGCTTGTAGCTGTGCCCCAGTTGTTCATCAGTTAAGTAGACACTTGCATCATTAGATCAAAGTTGGGGTGACAGAGTGAAGGTTCGGAATTCAGTCGTGGTAACGGGAACTAGTAAATTCATTCACCTGTTTCATAGGTGCCATCGTGAGAGAGAACTTCCAGGCATATGAAACTGAACAGTGTATACATTAAAAACTTGAAGCAGCTGCTAGGAACTTTATTAACTATTGTACAACCTTTATTAATTATATGTGCTTACTCATGCTAAGCTTAACACAGATTAAGGGGAAATACACTGTTTAGGAAAGAGAGAACAATGCTACTTTCACGGTTATATTAAATAGTTTTAATTTATCTCCTGTTGACAGTTTAGTATCTCCATAATCACATTACTATTTACCATTAAATAACCATACTATCTTTGAAGGATTATGTTCCTATGTTACAGTGAACATTGCTAGGTGAAAGAAATATTCAGATATTAAAACCATATAATAAAATATATTATTTGGTTAAAGTCAACAACCAAAATCCCAATAACATTTGCTTATTGACTGGTTTCAGCTTATGTTAAAGCCATCCTCAGAATTTTTGGGGCCCCATGCCTGATGCTGACAGCTTTTCAGTTTTTCGTGTGACACCATGATCGTACACTGTGAACAATCATGGTATCACCTGAAAAACCAAGGAGTCATCAGCACCAGCTAGAGGGGGCCCAAAAATTCTGAGGATGGCTTTAACATCAGCTGAAACTGGTCAGTAAACAAATGTTATTGCAGTCTCAACTGTTGATTTTAACCGATGTATAGCACCAGATCACTGCACTTCAAAGACAACGTTTTCTAAATTCATGAAGTGCATTATTAGTTTTGAAGAATCTAGGGGTTCCTAATATCTTAGATTCTCTGGTGCTTGTTGAAGATATTTGAATCAGTATGCATAACCCCACTTAAAAAACATAGGCAAGGAGGCAACATCTGCATGGAAATTATTTTTGTCTTTTGTATTGAGGTTCTGGAAATTACAATTACTTTGCACCTGATCTTTGTGAGCTACGAATGCCAATAAAGGAATAAATATGGTATGTCCCTTTTCATTTGTGACATTACAGTGTTGTGCAAAATTTTACATGTGCCCATGGTCTAAATCCATATGTTCCCGGGTAATGTTAACTAGCTGGGATGTGGGTTGCAGTAGTTTCAGATAAGTCCTTCATTCTGCTGAACTTGCAAAACATTTTAATAAGGATTACCAGCCTTGTTTAGCTGTAATACAATGCCTCAACTGACCAATCTCTTTCACTTGCACTAAACTGCAACACTGGCTTACAATAATTGGAAAAAACATCGTAAAGCCAACTGAATGAAATTTACTTATGAATTATTGTAAGCATTCTGTACTCACTAATACTGCAACTTACTGGCGTGAGAGGTTGTGTCGAATGGAATGGGAAAGTGAAAGGTGGAGGGAGCGATGCAAGAATCCATCCTAGGGGCTGGTGAGTAGTGGTGTGCCGATCTCTTGGCAACACCTGAGCAGTTGTGTTAAATAGGTGAGAGATCTGGATAACATCCTGTCCTGGGAGACAGCGAAACATCCTCCATATCTACTTAGGTCAGGGCAGTACGAGCAACAGATGGTCTTGTGCTAAGTCGTTGAAAGATAACATCAAAGGCCTCAAAGATAGGGTGCAGCCGCTAGACCCTAACACGTCAGAAATGTAATGGCCATTGTCCAAATAAGCAACTGTGTACCAGTTGATTTTGTTGTGTGGACGTTGATACCACTCTCACCAAATGCTGTGTCTGTGTGACACTGACGAATAAAATCATATTTGTTCTCCTCAGAGCATACATACACACAGATATGTAAATCATGATGCTGTTTGTAGAACTGAGATTTGTCTGAAAAGATGACATGGTGGTGCTCCTGTGTCCATGTTTGTTTGGTGTTATATCAAGGTAGCTGCAACAGTGGGCACAGTGCTGTCAACTCTCAGCACAAATGTCTACTTCTCTTGCTACAAGCCCATTTCCATACACAAGTTACGTGACATGGCTGTAAAATCCTACATGGCAGAGTGATAATTATGTCTGCCCTTTTGGATGCTAGTTGTGTGGTGCTACAGAGATCTTCCTGAACCCATCAGTTCCATACTCTCATGATAGTCACGGTATCCTGACAAGCAAGTGCAGCAGTATCAAAGAACAATAAACCACAGTCTCAGTAGGCTATAGTCACATTGCGTTCAAATTTTGTCATGTACTGATAAACATTTCTTCTTATACAAGGCCTAATGCAATCTTCTCACAAACAACTAAATATGATTTATGATTGTAGATGGTATTGCTCTTCTCTGCACAGTTGTGCTAAAGTGCTTTTCATTTTCAGATACAAGCACATTTACACCTCATATCAGTGTTACATTTGTTGCAATCATAATGGCCATCAGTGTATTTGCACAGTACGATCCTGGCAGGAAGTGTATGAGAAAACCCTAGTAAGTTCTTGTCAAGTTTAAAATCTGTCAATAGATTTAACCTCATAACTGCTTACAGTTATATATATGATACAACTGTTGCAAAATGTGGTTTATTAGATGTGTGTGAAAAGAATAGCTGAGTAATTTTGTTGTATTTACCATTGTTAACAGTAATGTGCTATCTTGGATGGTATTGGCCATAAGAATTGGGTAAGTTATCTCACCAAACCTTTAGCAGGGTTGCCAGTTAGGGAAATCAGGGAATTTCAAAAGTGTCAGGGAAATTTGAAGAAAAAAGAAAAAAACACTGGAAAAATGTCATTCCTGTTTCAGTAGGTGAATTGGTTTGTTTACTGAGCTGTCCTGCATTGTCGTTGGCTGGGCGCAGCTGAATACGTGAGCCACTTCGCTACTTCCTCATTGTCACTGCTTCTTCCCTTTCTGCCAGTCCCCTCAGCTTGCAGTTAGTGCTTCCACCACTTCTTGCTGCTAACCTAGCAGCTGCTGACAAGAGACAGGGAAGTGTGAAGAGTGGTTTGTTTGTACCTGATTCTCAGAGATTCTTGACACAGGCCAGAGACAGCATTCATGTGTGCATGAGTTGCATCGGAGTGAATGTATGCATGATCTTGTTTTCTGACAAAAGCTATGGCCAAAAATTTAGTTGTGATAGTGTGATTGTCTTTCCTATGTGTCTGTCTTGCAGCTCTGATAATCTTTATGGTGAGTTGCTACCTATCCTCATTAGTATTGATTCTCAGAGTATTCATCCAAGTTATCTGTTGCATGGATTGATTTCAGCAGTCTCATTTCGTCAACAGGTGTCTGTGATGTGTAAATATCTGGCCACACCAGTGGACTCCCATGACGGGCCAAAACTGCTGGCCATTTCTGTGGGTGTGTCTTAACGGACTGGGCTTGGCAATCTGAAGCCCATCATTTCTCACTAATGTGCGGGCCCTGCCCATCTCACCGATCTGCCTGCAGGCTCTAGGTCTGTTTGTGTGTGGCAGGTTTTCATGGTTTATCTACCTGTGGACTCAGGACTGCAATGCTCCTTGGCAGGCCAGGGGCAATGGATTTTAGGAATTGTGGCAGTCTCACTGCAAGTACATTGTACAGTGCCGCATTTTATTTATTCTAGTGCATTTTGCACTTCAAAAGTAGTTTATATATTAGAAAATATGGATGCTAAGAGGAAGAAAATCGTGGCAGTAACAGTCAGTTTGTATGCTGTGTACTCAAGTATTTCTTGAAAGAAAAACCACAAAATACCTGTAAAATATTAGACATGACACAGTGCTTAATAACTGACAATAACAAACATAGTAGAACCAACATTTCATTGGCAGTCACCTATAGTGTTGGTTTACACAACTCTTCCTGCCTTATACACTTCTTTCAAGAGGCCTACTTTTTCTGAGGTGAAGAGGATATAAATCTGTCTTGCGACTCCAATGAAATGCGTATTTTTGTCACCAAGTGTTTTGTTTTATTGAAATAAAATAAAATCAGTGGTCTTAATGAAACATATGGTCAATGAAGAAACAATACCGCGTAACTGACAAATTGACGATTTTTTGTTTTTCAGTCAGATGATGTTGACAGTACGCGCATCTGCTCTTAACGCCATAATGCCGAATTTTTAATTATTTACCATGAAAAAATTATCGAAAACAATGCCGTGTATGTGACACAGCAAATAAATAGATGGCAATACCGAGGAACTGTAGAGAATTAAATTCTGTATATCTACAATCTATGGATACTGTAAACAATACCGCGATAATACAAAACAGTGCTTGTAGTTTCATTCAGCTTGTGAACGCGGAGAATCGTTTCTGAGAGTGACAGACAGCAGTAAGAAAATTGTTTTATTATCCACCTTTGAATGTTAGTAGCAGCGCAAATGTCTTATTGTGATATAAATCAGAACGTCCCCACTTCACTCGTTCTGTGCTTCATTTATTTCTGCCAAAGATTTCCAGACTCCACTTTCTTGTAGGATCTCCCATAAATGCAGAACAAACAACAGGCAAGAAAAGTCGTAACGCTGGAGTTACATTTTTGAAGAAGAATTAATTTCGTATATGGGGTTCTCGTCACTGTTCGTGCAACATCTAATGACGCAGGTAAATTTTCTTGGGATTATTGTTAATAGTATTACTGATGCCGTCGTTCTCATAAATACATGAATTTGAGCTTCATCTTTGTCTGCTTAAATTAATTTATATTTTTCCATCTAGAAACTTCAGTGGCTGTATCCAACAATGTTCAAAATGAAATCACAGCCACAGTTTCCACTAGAGACGACGGTACTTCTCACTCATAGCTATGCGATGGTGCTCATTGTTTGCCAAACACTCTGTATAAATTATCAGAAGATCACGGGAGTAATAATCATGCTGACAGTGAAGGCCAAGAATTATATGATGACGTAAGCAGTGACTGGAAAAGGAAGTCTAAACCACATACTGAAGATTGGAAGAAAAAATGCCAATAAAATTCTGAGAATGCGTGGGCAGGCGTATACTGGATACAAAAGAAGTCGAATTGGTAAAATCACTCATGATACTCCAAGAGAGTCACGAAAATTAGGTCCAACATATACTTCGAAGATGTGCTAGAAATCCATCAGTTTTCTGCTGGTGATAGGCAGGCAATATTTAACACATTTTGGGAAACGACGTAATATGATCAGACGTAATTCCAACCAAACATCCAGGAAACAACACTTGGCGAATCCAGGAGAAAAAGGACATTCATTTATCATTTGAAAAATGAGCTGGGGAAACAAAGTATGCAAAAAGATGTTTCTCAATACTCGTGGGATTAAAGAATGGACTGTCGGATATTGGCTGGGTAATTACACACATAGGGTAAGTCCTGATACAGAATTGTCACGACCTCGAATCAAACAGACGAAGAAGAAAGATGAGAGAACCTTCATGAAAGAATTTCTGCAGGAAATCGTCCTTTAAGTTGTATGTTGAGCCTATTCTACAATGCAAACAACAGCTGTATAGACTATGTGCAAAAATGTGGCGAGAAGGTTACACCATGAAGTTGGGCTACCTTTAACTTAATTTTAGAAGATGGTAATATTAGCTTATTTTCGCCCAAGAAAGACCAGTACGACTTGTGTTGTAGTTACAGGCTTGGTAACTTGAGTGAAGACGTGTAGAAGCAACACACACAATGGAAAGAGCAGGCAAGGATGCAAAAAGATGCTGACAAGATAGAAGCTCTGCTCAGTGTACACCATGGACTTACAGGTCGTGAAAGTAGCTCCAATTTTAAGTGCAAGTGCAGTTTATTATAAAACAAAGTTGACTGTTCATAACTTTACAATGTATAATTTAGGAAGTTATGATGCAGTATGTTACTGGTTCGATGAAATGCAAGGTGATTTGGTTGCATCATGTTTTGCCTCATGCATGGTGGACACCCTACCCAGAACGATTAAGGAAAATCCCGTTGAAGTCATTTTGTACTCTGACGGCTGAAATATCAGAACAGAAATGTGATATTATCAAATGCTCTTTTAAGATCAGCAATTGATAATGGAGTATTGATTACACAAAAGTATTTGGAGAAAGGCCTTCCTCAGATGGAATGCGACTCAGTTCACAGTTCTATTGAGTGCAAGCTTAAAGGGCGTGAAGTTACACTTCCTAGCCAATGCGCTATGATATCTAAAGAAGCGAGGAAAAATCCTCAGCCATACGAAACCTATTACCTAAATTATTCCTTTTTCATGAACTACGCAGAGAAAAGTTTATGGCTGTACGGCTCAATTAGGCCTGAAAGAGCTATAAAAACTGAATCTACAGTTACTGATTTGAGGGCGCTACAGTATTATTTACTACAAGTGCTCTTTCAATGAGGTGTGGCAAGAATTACCTAGGGTTCGAGGAATTTTCTTGGAGATGTTTGCTTCCAGAAACTACACAAGGAAATCCAAATGGAATCATTTACAACTTAAATCTGTTCTTTCTAAAGATTGTCATAGTTATTATGACAACTTTCCATATGAATGAAAATTATCGCGGAGGTAACAGTGTGACGAGTATCAGTGCAGTGTAATTCTCTGTTTGAGTGACGTTTAGGATTTTTCTTGAAGAAATGTGCATACATTATCGGAACTATGTAAACAGTATATTTATTATGTTTCTATGAAATCTTCCAATAAAAATGATTAGTGCTCCTAAACGTAAATGTGTCAAGTCGTGCTGGGAGACTGACAAACAAATACCACGTAAGTAACAGATCATGGCATAAATACCGAGACAATTCCGCATATGTGCCATAATTAAGCTTTCTAAAGAGTTTTTTTGTTTGTTTCGCATTTTTATTTGATCCAATATTTCCTTGCAAATTTAGCGCCGCTGTGAAATGAATTAGGCATTTTAGACAGTTTTCTGTCTCTCGTGTAAAATTCTTATTTTGCTACTTACGCGGTATTGTTTCTTCACCAACGATATATACCACACGGCTTGCTTTCTCCCTCTAAAAAGTTCATTGCAAAAATGTTGATGATAGTACCTGAGATTTTTACTAACACGTTTAGAAATTCAGAAGTCCTTACATTTTTTGTCAATTTATGTCTTTACTTACCATTCAGATGTCAAAATTTGTCCCTCCAGGAAGCCCACAGCTCTTTTGTAGGTACATGTGTGGTGTGCATGGTTCCCTGAGCTATTGCAGCCTTTATTCTTTTCTGGGGTGCTTTACCTTTCCCTTACCTTCTCCTTCCCTGTCCGTCGTCCTTTCCCTTGGCTCCTTTCTTTCCTTCTCTTGGTGTTGATCTGTATGTTGGCCTGGCTATACTCGTGACTTTGCTTTGTCTTGCGGCTTTGGTTGGTTGTTTTTCCTCCTCCTTTTTGGCTTTTTTTGTGCCCCTCAGGGGTTTGATATCCATCTCCAAATTTGAAATATTTAGTGTGAGCCAGATGGGGAAGAATTCCCTCCCTAGCGTCTTTGGCGTGGGTTACCCCCCCCTCCTCCTCCTCCTCCTCCTCCTCTTCCTCCTCCTCCTCTCCCTCTCTCTCTCCTGTTCTCTCTCCCTTTTCCCCGTTCGACTCCCTCCCTGCCAAAGACCTTTGGCCTCCTTGATAGGTCTCCAACTCAGTAGCCAGTCGGTGTGGTGGGCTGTTATGTAACCATCTGGCTGAGCCCCCTGACAACACAGGGATCACATTGCTAGTACTTGCACTGTGAACACCTTGTGCAAGCCTAGGAGGGGTTGCCCATCTTTTTCAGGCGTTGGGACTCCCTGCAACGGCCATTCTGTCAGGCAGCCATTGCTGTGGTTGGGTGGTGCCCACAAGGCACAATGTATTTAATTTTGTGGCCACTCTACTGCATTTGTCTCTCTTCCTCAGTACAGTTCTGTCTGTTCCTGTTTCTGCTTTCTCCACCTTACCCTTCTTGGATACACCCTGGGAGGAGGGCCAGGCCTGCTGGCTTTGTGCAAACCCCTTTCCATGGTTCCTGATATGTATCAGGACTGACGGGGAGACTTTTTTCACCACCAGACCCCTCTTCTTTGTTGATCATATTGAGGACAAGTTCGGTGAAGTTCAGTCATTAACTAAGATGAGATCATGCTCTCTGTATAAAGAGAACTTCAGCCAGTCAGCCTCCCTCTGTGCCTGCGACCACTTAGGAGACATCCCCATGGCTATCGATCCTCACAAGCCACTCAATATGACACAGGATTTAATTTTCCATAAGGACCTTCTCTGCCAGGTCAATGATGAACTTACCGCTAATCTGGAACGATGTGGCGTTCATTTCGTCTCGTGTGTCTAGAAAGGCCCTAAGGACCATCATGTAGACAGTGGTGCTTTCATCATGGGACTTGAGGAGGATAGTCAAAGGACGTGGCTTCCCCAGCTTCCTGGAGGGGCTTTACTCCCTCCACCTCATCGTGAATCAAGACCTAGTTCTTATGGATGTCACCTCATCCTCATAGGTGCCGACCACCGACCAAATGACATGACCTCCCTTCGGCTTCTTAATGTATCACCTGGACTCTCACCATATGATAATCCAGTGGAATTGCAACGGATAATATCCTCACCTCCTGGAACTACGTTGCCTTGTTTCCTCTTCTTCATTGTGTCTTCCTCTTCAAGAAACGCACTTGCTTGATGACCACTGTCCAACATTTCATGTTATTGGGCATTTTCTTGGAACTGTGCTGGCCCTGGGACAGCTCCTGGAGGGGTCTGCACCAAAATGTCATTAGTGTCCACCCCTCTTCATACCAACCTGGAAACAATAACAGTTAAGAGTGCAGACGACTCTGGCAATCACTCTCCCTCCAGGTAGGTCATTTGCTTATGCTGAACTCTCTGCCTTAATACAGCAACTCCGGCCACCATATCCTCTCCTTGGGGAACTTAAATGCACACCACCTCCTGTGGGGAAGTTCCACTTCATCTGATAGTGGTCTTCTACTTGACCAACTTACTACAGACCTTGATTTGTGTCTTCTCAATGGCTGTTCCCCTACCCACATCAGTGACACTCGTGGAACCTTTACTGCCATCAATCTCACAATCTCCTCCCCTGATCTCGTGGCTTGCCTTCATGGTCATCTTTGTGAGAGTGACCACTTTCCGATGATTCTTTCATTCCCCTGCTGCCACCAGGCAGACAGACTCCCACACTGGAAATTCCACAGGGCCAATTGGCCTTAAATACGTCGGCTGTGCAGTTCAACACCTCTCTCGTGAACTGCATTGATGCAATTGTGCAGGGCATCTCTGCCACTATTCTTCATGGTTTTGGCACTGCTGTCCCCCTATCCACACGTCACCATCATCATCGACTGGTACTGTGGTGGACCAAGGATGTATAAGTCGCTGTCCAGGACAGCTGACGGGTGTTTCAGCAATTTAAACGACATCCTTTACAGACCAGCCTCCTTGCTTTTAAGCGTCTCCATACTAAGGTTTATTAAGCGTAGTAATAAGGAATTCTGGGAGCATTATGTTTTCTCCGTGGAGATGTACGGCTCTTCATTGCAGGTTTGGTCCAAGCTCTGTAACCTTCTGGGCCACCAGTGACAGTCAGCTGTCCAGGGCTTATCCTCCAAGATATTCTGTCTACCGATACATTGGTCCTTATTGAATACATTCCAACACACTTTGTGACAGCATCGATGTGTTCTTCCTATCCTGCTATATTTCTCCAGCACAAACACAAAATTGAACAGACCCCAACCTCTTTCAACCCTCGCAAAGCTCAACTCTGTTATCAACCGTTCACTGAATGGGAATTCTTGCAGGCTATTATCTCTCCCATGACATGGCCCCAGGCCTGGATTCCATCCACAATCAGATGATCCAACACTTGGACATTACACAGAGACACTTATTTTCTCAGGGTCTTCAACTGCATTTGGCTCAAGGGTGCCTTGCCCTTACAATGGCGAGACAGTATAGTTATCCGTGTCCTTAAGCCTGGGAAGAACCACTGTCTCTCGACAGCTACCACCCTACTAGCCTGATGAACGTACTTTGTAGACTGCTTGAGAGAATGGTTAGCCTCCAATTATGTTGGGTACTCGAATCTTGGGGCCTTTTGTCCCCCTATCAGTCTGGCTTTCGGGAAGAACGATCTCCAACTGACCATTTACTCAGATTGGAAACTCCAATCTGACAATCTTTTACAAACTATCGGCACCTTGTTATCGCCTTATTTGACACATAAGGCATATGACACAGCTTGGCGCCATCACATTTTAGTTACACTCCATGACATTTCTTGTTCCTTACATGTATTGTTCAAAATTTCGACCACCATGATCACGTGTGTACAGCGACACACCATCAACAGTCTTCAATGCTCAAGAATTCCAGAGTGTGTTGTACTGCTTCTGCAGGTGCGGTAATCTCTGCAGTCAGGTCTGTGCTGGTACTGTCCAGAGTCTCGTGAAATGAAATGATCGTATTGCGTTGATGGCCATGTCAACCCTCCTGGGAAAGTTCACCACCGAGCTGCAAGTCTTTTTAATCGATGCTACAGTGGATGACTTGCATTTCGATGATGATGAAATGATAACAACACAACACCCAGTCCCTGAGCGGAGAAAATCTCTGGCCTGTCCTGGGATCGAACCTAGGCTCACTGCATGGCAGTTAGATGTGCTGACCACTTCTTTTTTTACCCCCCCCCCCCGTATTTTTTGGTACGATAATTCATGATGAAAATAACTGTCAGTACACTATATATTATCTGATTGTTAATCACACATTCCAATGTTTTACTCAAAAAAATCCAAAAAAGTTTCTGATCAGAATATTATCACATACAACAAAAAATATTGAATGAAAAACAACTATGACCAAGTTTCAAATATGGACAAGCTGTTTGGTAGTCTTATGCCTTCATTGCTTTGGCGACAATGACTCCATCACCATTGGCGACACCTGTGGCTGCATTTCGAAAACAACTTGTAAAAGTCTTTCAGTCTTGGTACACATGTGGACAGACGGGCATCATATACATAGCTGAGTTCGACAAAGTAGGTCGATTTGTGGGAAAGTGTTGGGGCAATGCGACTCACATAGACCAATGAGACAGGGCAGGTCCGCATAAGAACCTCCAAGAGGCTGCACCTAAGGGACGTGGAAGGCCTCCACCAATACCTTATCATAGTATTTAAATATAAAGCATATGTCCTGTCTCTGACATGGATGAGACTGAGTCCTGCTGAAGTGGGGTGGGTGAGGGAGTTATAGTGGCTGTTAAAGATGGTTCCTGCTGATACAAACTACCCTAAGGCCACCTGATATTGCAGTCCTAGGACCATTGGCAGAGGGAATATTTGGTTAACACATACCAACTTGGGTGCGACATAGGTGTTGATGTAAGCTACTCGCTGGATTGGATTCAGCCTGTGGTGGAGGTTGTGTTGGATATGGGCTCTTATTGTCTGAAGCAAATGGCTGAAGGCCTGTGCTGCCATACAGTGGATATGTCCGATAAATGTAATACCCAGTTAATGGAGTTTGTCCACCGTGGGCAGTAGCTGTGATCTTTCGTCTTGGTGGGCTACATTCATAATCGGAGATTAGGCCACATTGAGGATAATTCCTGAGGTTCTTCTGTACACTTGGATTCATGTGAAGGCGTTATGCACTGTATTTCTGTAGGTGCATGTGCCAGGAGCAGGAGGTCGTTCACATATGCCTGGCACATAAGGTATGGCTGTATAGGGTGAATCCTGTAAGTTATGGTAGGAGGCCTCCGATAAGGGCTTGAGCACTATGGCGAACAATACAGTCGACAGAAGACAGCCCTGCCTGACGAAAAGCTGTATTGGAATTGGTCCCGCTTGTCGTCCGTTGACTTGAATACTTGATGTGGCACTGGTAAGCAGGCATCACAGGATGTCAATGAATGACCATACGCATTGCCACTGATAGAAGGAACTGTTGTCGGACCCTGTCAAAGTAGATCGATATCAGTGCTGCACAAAGGTGGCAGGACAGGCCAAGTGCGACAAGATCGCGACATTTGCGTGTGGCAGTTTGTAAATTGGCACCATAGCCGTGTGATGTCTGCGCCAGTGAAAGGATTGAGGAGAGAACCATGTGTATGTGCGCCACCAGTAGGCGTGCATAGATCAAGAAGCATGTGTAGACAACAGTTTGTGATCTCCATACCTTGGGATGGTTTATGTGCCGGAAATAAAGGCTGCTGGCACTTCGCAGTTGGTAGTGAGCAGCTCCTGGAACCTTTTGGTCCACCACTGGATCAAAAGGTCATTGAATGCCCAAGAGAAATCAACCAGAAAATGGTCTAGGCCTGGCAATTTATTCATCACACCTTTGGCAATAGCATCTGCCACCTTGTCTGTAGTCATTGCAGCCACCAGGGATTTTTCCTCTGTAGCATTGAGAGTTCGTGTGATGTGTCAGAGAATGTCCTTGGAGGTTGTATTGTCCATGGTTCTGTAGTAGCAAATTTGTCCATAGTGGTCAGCAAAGGTGGAGGGCAACTGTCTTGTGTGAGGAGGGTGGTGATAAGCTGTTGACGACGACGTTATTAATGGTCAGCCGCTCTGTGTAGCTTAGATGGTGTTTCCTTTGGTCTGATATCCTCCTGTCTGTGTGATCTCACTACCGTACTCTGTAGCTTATTGCGTGTCAGTGATAGGAGCTTGGCTTTACTGTGTTGTCATTCCCTGGCGTTTCAGATGATGGAGGTTTGAAACTTCCTGGCAGATTAAAACTGTGTGCCCGACTGGGACTCTAACTCGGGACCTTTGCCTTTCGCGGGCAAGTGCTCTACCAACTGAGCTACCAAAGCACGACTCACGCCCGGTCCTCACAGCTTTACTTCTGCCAGTATCTCGTCTCCTACCTTCCAAACTTTACAGAAGCTCTCCTGCGAATGATGCAGAACTAGCACTCCTGAAAGAAAGGATACTGTGGAGACATGGTTTAGCCACAGCCTAGGGTATGTTTCCAGAATGAGATTCACTCTGCAGCGGAGCGTGCGCTGATATGAAACTTACCCGTGAAAGGCTTAGGTCCCGAGTTCGAGTCTCGGTCGGGCACACAGTTTTAATCTGCAAGGAAGTTTCATATCAGCACACACTCCGCTGCAGAGTGAAAATCTCATCCTGATGGAGGTTTGTCGTCGGGTTCCCAGACGAACTCCCTCTTGATCACTGGTTTGGCGCAGTTGCGCCGCCATATCATTGTAGAAGGATATCTGGGAAGGTGATGTTCACAGGAAGTGATACTGCTCCGATGCACTGTTGGTAAGTTGGATTGCAGAGGAGAGACATGTATAGCTTTTACGTCCCATGGCGGTGCCAGACTGACAGTGGTGCAAATAGGTGGGAGCTGATGAGTGTGCTGTGATTGGAAAAGGGGAGTGGCCATTTTTCGACAGTGAACACTCTAGACTGGTGGGTGACAGAGACACTTATGTGATCTATGTTGCTGGCAGAATGGCTTGTGAGAAGTGTGTGTATGGGGTCGCAGTGGACCTATTTCCATGCACCAATAAGGTGAGTTTCTTCTGTCACTGTACATAGGGCTGGGCTTGGTGAGCATCTGGGAGTAGTAGGACAAACTTTGTTTTATGGCGTCTTGTTAGTGCAGGTTGCATACATTCATCGGCACTTGACTGATTTATGGTCCCCCACCTCCCCTTAACCTATTGTTCTGCTAAGTGGATTTCAGCCACCTAGGCGGTGGTTTATGGCCCCCTGGACATAATCTATCCACATACAAAACCTCCTTCCCACCACCCTCTCCCTTGTCCTCCCCCACCCCTCTGGAAACGACCAATCCTCCCCATCCTCCTCGCTGAGACAATTCACTTTGAGTCCTGAGTTATTCAAATAGCCCCCTCCCACTCTATCAATTTGATTGACTAATTAATTAAATAGATTCCCACTCTGGGAATCCCACAGCCCTCCCTGTCCCCTTCCCTGCTGAAAACAGACAGGTCTGTGCTGAAGAGGAGAGATCTCACAACAGTAAATTCGATTACACTGTAGAGGGTATATTGTTTATTTATAAAATTCAATTTTCAGGCCTTGGATCTCTCTTACTCATCAATCTCTACAGTTTGAGAAGATGATGGTCTTGTAAAATACATTGAAAAGAAGTAATTAAATCAATGACTTGTTTTTATTCTGATTGCACTAGGAACCACATAATTACACTGCTAAAAATCTTTTGCAGCAACTGCTGGGCTTTGTGCGCCCACGCCTTGACCACTTTTCCAGGTGTGCCACTGCGCATATTCCCACACACACATTCTGCACCATGCCACTTGGGCCCTGAGACCACTTTTGGCTGCCGCACAGCCAGCTGACATGTGACGTTGCAGACCACATGTTGCACTAACTCTGACCAAAAGCTTCAGGTGGTGGCAACCATTTGATATTTGATTCCTGGAAAATTCCTGTTGAAACGTATGATCTCTCTCTCTCTCTCTCTCTCTCTCTCTCTCTCTCTCTCTCTCTCTCTCTCTCTGATGGCTACTTCTGTCATGTGCTGAACAAAATAGTGGACGCCTGGTATGCCCCTCAGCTGTAGATGTCATGGAAATATTGCTTCTATCAGCATGATTGACTCATTAATTTAATGGATTCTCTGTGTGCAGCCTGTCCATTAAGTTGGATGTTGCTGAAAATATCAAATATCAGCTCATTTGAAAGCTATGTCCTTATACAATTTGCAGGAGGGATTGGACAGATATGTGCTCACATTACCACATTATCACTATTGGAAACAATAAATTGATCAATGAGCAATTTGATGTTGCAATGGCGTTTTTAAAGCACTGCAGAACTCTTAAAATGTTCTCTACACTACATTCATAAGGAAGAGGAGGGGCCTTCTGTGTGATAGGATAGAGACAAACACAACAGAAACCACTACACGACAAGAGTCCACTGTGAGGTATTAAGAAGCACTAAACATGACACACTTAAACCACGATCCAATCAGTAGTAGCAGTCAGCTGTCTGAGATCACTGAAACACTCACACAAAGGAGCCAAACGGTGTTGTTCTAAAAAACCAGGCACATATTTGTCACTGTAATTACATTTAATATTACATTTGGAGCCCCAATCTAATGACATTCGACAATGAGAGAAGTATCAGAAATACCTCCTCCTAATGGCTATCTACATCCATACTCCGCAAGCCACTTGACTGTGTGTGGCGGAAGCTACCTTGAGTATCTCTATCGGTTCTACCTTCTATTCCAGTCTCGTATTGTTCGTGGAAAGAAGGATGGTCGGTATGATTCTGTGTGGGCTCTAATCTCTCTGATTTTATCCTCATGGTCTCTTCGCGAGATATACGTAGGAGGGAGCAATATACTGCTTGACTCTTCGGTGAAGGTATGTTCTCGAAACTTTAACAAAAGCCCGTACCGGGCTACTGAGAGTCTCTCTTGCAGAGTCTTCGACTGGAGTCTATCTATCATCTTCGTAACACTTTCGCGATTTCTAATTGATCCTGTAACGAAGCGCGCTGCTCTCAGTTGGATTTTCTCTATCTCTTCTATCAACCCTGACCAGTATTCAAGCAGTGGGCGAACAAGCGTACTGTAACGTACTTCCTTTGTTTTCAGATTGCATTTCCTTAGGATTCTTCCAATGAATCTCAGTCTGGCATCTGCTTTACCGACAAAAACTTTATATGATCATTCCATTTTAAATCACTCCTAACGTGTAGTCCCAGATAATTTATGGAATTAACTGCTTCCAGTTGCTGTCCTGCTATTTTGTAGCTAAATGATAAGGGATCTGTCTTTCTATGTATTCGCAGCACATTGCACTTGTCTACATTGAGATTCAATTACCATTCCCTGCACCATGCAATTCGCTGCAGATCCTCCTGCATTTCAGTACAATTTTCCACTGTTACAACCTCTCGATACACCATAGCATCACCTGCGAATAGCCTCAGTGAACTTCCAATGTCATCCACAAGGTCATTTATGTATATTGTGAATAGCAACGGTCCTACAACACACCCCTGCGCCACACCTGAAATCTCTCTTACTTCGGAAGACTTCTCTCCATTGAGAATGACATGCTGCGTTCTGTTATCTAGGAACTCTTCAATCTAATCACACAATTCGTCTGATAGTCTATATGCTCTTACTTTTTTCATTAAAAGACTGTGGGGAACTGTATCGAACGCCTTGCGGAAGTCAAGAAACTCGGCATTTACCTGTGAACCCGTGTCTACGGCCCTCTGAGTCTCATGGACGAATAGCGCGAGCTGGGTTTCACACGATCGTCTTTTTCGAAACCCATGCTGACTCCTACAAAGTAGATTTCTAGTCTCCAGAAAAGTCATTATACTCGAACATAATACGTGTTCTAAATTTCTACAACTGATCGACGTTAGAGATATTGGTGTATAGTTCGGCACATCTGTTCGACGTCCCTTCAAGAAAACGGGGATGACTTGTGCCCTTTTCCAATCCTTTGGAACGCTACGCTCTTCTAGAGACCTACGGTACACCGCTGCATGAAGGGGGGCAAGTTCCTTCACGTACTCTGTGTAAAATCGAACTGGTATCCCATCAGGTCCAGCGGCCTTTCCTCTTTTGAGCGATTTTAATTGTTTCTCTATCCCTCTGTCGTCTATTTCGATATCTACCATTTTGTCATCTGTGCGACAACCTAGAGAAGGAACTACAGTGCAGTCTTCCTTTGTGAAACAGCTTTGGAAAAGGACATTCAGTACTTCGGCCTTTAGTCTGTCATCCTCTGTTTTAGTACCATTTTAGTCACAGAGTGTCTGGACATTTTGTTTTGATCCACCTACCACTTTGACATAAGACTAAAATTTTTTAGGATTTTTTGCCTAGTCAGTACATAGAACTTTACTTTAGAATTCAATGAACGCCTCTCGCATAGCTCTCCTCACACTGCATTTCGCTTCGCGTAATTTTTGTTTGTCTGCAAGGCTTTGGCTATGTTTATGTTTGCTGTGAAGTTCCCTTTGCTTCCGCAGCAGTTTTCTAACTCGGTTGTTGTACCACGTTGGCTCATTCCCATCCCTTACGATCTTGCTTGGCACATACTCATCTAACGCATATTGTACGATGGTTTTGAACTTTGTCCACTGATCCTCAACACTATCTGTACTTGAGACAACTCTGGAAATATCAACATCTATATCCTTCTTACGACTGGAAATATTTTTCCACATAAAGTACTTCATCTCCTTTACAGCTATCGGTGCAATGAACTCGCAATTTTCTGCATCAGATCCGTACCACTCTTAAGGCCACACATAGTCATTTTCTCTGCACATGTCACAACACTGACCATAGTAATTTTACACCCAGAACATACTTTATAAGCCTGTCGATCTGGGTGAATCTCTCACACATTCCCTTACTAAGTGCAGTACATCGCTGTAACTGAATACTGATGACACCAAACAGTAATTATATCTGTATTAAAAACTATACATGCCTTATAAATCGAGTTATGGCATTGCTTCCGAATGAAATGGTCTTCCACACAAGTACTATGACACTTAATATCGACTGTGATCATGGGAACAGCCCGAATGTGTGAGTGCACGTTGCCAGCAGTGTAAGTTCGTAATGAAATCACTCTCATCCCCGAATGTAGGAAGTGATTCGGCTAAAAAATGTGGTATTAAGTCAATATTTGCAACCGCCCTCATGTCGCTGCTAGATATTTTCCACACTAACAAACAGTACTTTACCACATTCTGTCTCGATACCATGTAGACAGTGTAACAGAGGTTCTACAATACATCCATGGGGTCATAGGTAAGGCAGGATGATGGTTGTTGGAAATTATCACATACAGTGGACGCTGTGCTATGTGAGGAATCGTTTAAAAATGCATCACTAGATTGAAACTGTAAGAAATCAACAAAACCAATACAATGGCTTTCCATATTTACAGGGTTATGCTTTCTGATAGAAATGCTGTCTGTGGCTTGGGCTCAAATCTGTCCACTCAACCACACACTTGTGATGGACATTATGGAGATGTCTTTTAATGATTGCAGCCGCTGAGGTATCATATTAGTGTCACTCTCATATCTCAAAACGAGTCACATTTTTCGAACCTACCTGCTAAGGACCCCATTCAGTAAAACTCCAGTGTGGTTTAGGCTGTCCCTCCACATCCTGTAACTGTTCCTCAGTCTCTGTCCTGCACTCCCTGCAGCTATGTCCATGTGAACGTTCCAATTTGAATCGGAACTGAACAGAAGTCAGAGAGTGCTATATCTATCGCCTTCTGCAACCTATGGAGAAACAGGGTGAGCTGAGGTAATGTGACAGGACTGTGTTTTGACTACGCAGTGGAAATCGGAACATGTTGTCGTAGCTCTGCCAACCATATACGATGTGTAACGCCAACAGCAAACTAAGCTTTCTGTTTCAATATGAGATAGTAAAAAAGACGGCATTAGCAACCAGGACGGTATTTCTTATCAGGAAAATTAGGAAGACTGTACATCACATGGGAATTGGAAGACGGATGAGGATTTTGCTACTGCATACATACAAACTACTTACAGGTACTGCAGTCCAAAAGAGATCTGTATCCCTCAGGGTTCATTTATGTCAGTACGATTATATTCTCTATATCTTCACTATTTTGTACAATCCAACATAGAAAAGCTAGGAACTATAAAAACTCTGCTAACGCCCCCCCCCCCCCTCCCCTGTAGAGAGCTCGATAAGATGTTACTACATCCCTCTCTTCTGATATATTGAAAACAAATACCATGTGCATGCTGACATTGAGCTATTAAATGTATGGGTGTTGGTCCATTGGAGCAGGTGGCCAGTGATTGTTGCAGACCAGCATAAAGTTTCGTCACCCATACTGTAGGAGGACTGTATCATACAGACTATCAATCGCAGGAAGCGGTCCCTGTGTTGTTCTTTCATAAGCAGTTCGATACGTTGTTTTCACTGCTGTCGTACACCGAAGCAGTGTATGACTACAGCTTTATACACCACCATATATTTTGTTTTTCCACAATGACTTTGAGGTCTGTGTCAGATGCTAAACTGACATTAACACTTGATTGGCGACTCCATGGAGTGTTGTGTGCACCACGACCAAATACTGGATAGAATTGGAAGGAAAATCAGCATTGGCCGTATTTTGTTGTTTTATTGTCAGCAAAATCGATTTTCAGTCTCTTAGTGACCATCCTCAGTGCTGTAATATACAATTAAAATTGGTAGGCACTGGTATCAAGCTGTAACCTGAGTTTATGTGATCGCTCTAAGCTTGTGGTTATAGCTTGATACCAGTGCCTACCAATTTTAATTGTATATTACAGCACTGAGGATGGTCAATAAGTGACTGAAAATCGATTTTGCTGACAATAAAACAACAAAATACGTCTAATGCTGATTTTCCTCACAATTCTATGACATTAACACGTTTCGATCCATTGGTTCTCACAGTTAGCTGGACGGCACATGGTGTAAACTACGCTGATCCCACGACACAGAGGATAGTTGAAATAAAAGGCAGAGGTGGTGTTTCCTATTGACAAAAATGTGGAAGACATCGCGACAGAGAGAAACTGGAAGAGTCTGTGGCATTGTGGAGCATTTGCAAACAGCACACATTTCTGGATGTAACACATGGTGGATTGAACCCTGACCCAGATGAAGCGTGTTGTGGATCTCCCCCTGAACATTTCTGCGGATATAACGAGTGGTGGATCCACATTTGAACACTAACTAGGATCTAAGCCGGGCCATGGGAGCCATTTGTTGCAAACTGACAGTCACAGATGTACAGAAAACAGAGCAAATGCATTGCAACTGTAGAATGTGTGGTTCGAAGTGACTGGGGATGCATTCGAGTACAGTGCAATATGATACCGTCAGAGCAGAAAAATAGTACATTTGCGCTAGATGATGACAACTGTGCTACATCTAAAGCACTTCAAAAATACTTGGTGAGAAGTGATGACATGATCATATGGGCAGAACTGATATTAAATCGGTAAAATTACAAAAATTGACAGAAAATACGTATAAATTGAGGGAAAAATTGCCAAAATGCGTGGAAATTGAGGGGAAATAAGGGAGTACTTGCATGTCTTCTGCTTGGTGCAGGAAATGTCTTGTATATGGGAACAAGTATGTGAGAGCAAAAGGAATACGAAAAAATGTTGAATTGGAAGCACTGGGAGCCGGGGAACCAGTCATTTTTCGTCGACAGCGACAAGACGGTTGGAATAGAATGCTTAACATACACTCCTGGAAATGGAATAAAGAACACATTGACACCGGTATGTCAGACCCACCATACTTGCTCTGGACACTGCGAGAGGGTTGTACAAGCAATGATCACACGCACGGCACAGCGGACACACCAGGAACCGCGGTGTTGGCCGTCGAATGGCGCTAGCTGCGCAGCATTTGTGCACCGCCGCCGTCAGTGTCAGCCAGTTTGCCGTGGCATACGGAGCTCCATCGCAGTCTTTAACACTGGTAGCATGCCGCGACAGCGTGGACGTGAACCATATGTGCAGTTGACGGACTTTGAGCGAGGGCGTATAGTGGGCATGCGGGAGGCCGGGTGGACGTACCGCCGAATTGCTCAACACGTGGGGCGTGAGATCTCCACAGTACATCGATGTTGTCGGCAGTGGTCGGCGGAAGGTGCACGTGCCCGTCGACCTGGGATCGGACCGCAGCGACGCACGGATGCACGCCAAGACCGTAGGATCCTACGCAGTGCCGTAGGGGACCGCACCGCCACTTCCCAGCAAATTAGGGTCACTGTTGCTCCTGGGGTATCGGCGAGGACCATTCGCAACCGTCTCCATGAAGCTGGGCTACGGTCCCGCACACCGTTAGGCCGTCTTCCGCTCACGCCCCAACATCGTGCAGCCCGCCTCCAGTGGTGTCGCGACAGGCGTGAATGGAGGGACGAATGGAGACGTGTCGTCTTCAGCGATGAGAGTCGCTTCTGCCTTGGTGCCAATGATGGTCGTATGCGTGTTTGGCGCCGTGCAGGTGAGCGCCACAATCAGGACTGCATACGACCGAGGCACACAGGGCCAACACCCGGCATCATGGTGTGGGGAGCGATCTCCTACACTAGCCGTACACCTCTGGTGATCGTCGAGGGGACACTGAATAGTGCACGGTACATCCAAACCGTCATCGAACCCATCGTTCCACCATTCCTAGACCAGCAAGGGAACTTGCTGTTCCAACAGGACAATGCAAGTCCGCATGTATCTTGTGCCACCCAACGTGCTCTAGAAGGTGTAAGTCAACTACCCTGGCCAGCAAGATCTCCGGATCTGTCCCCCATTGAGCATGTTTGGGACTGGATGAAGCGTCGTCTCACGCGGTCAGCACGTCCAGCACGAACGCTGGTCCAACTGAGGCGCCAGATGGAAATGGCATGGCAAGCCGTTCCACAGGACTACATCCAGCATCTCTACGATCGTCTCCATGGGAGAATAGCAGCCTGCATTGCTGCGGAAGGTGGATATACACTGTACTAGTGCCGACATTTTGCATGCTCTGTTGCCTGTGTCTATGTGCCTGTGGTTCTGTCAGTGTCATCATGTGATGTATCTGACCCCAGGAATGTGTCAATAAAGTTTCCCCTTCCTGGGACAATGAATTCACGGTGTTCTTATTTCAATTTCCAGGAGTGTAGATTATCACGAAGTGTAGAGTAATTAATTCATTTAAGTCGGATCACAGACCCAGTTGTGGCCCCAATGTTATCGGCAACCACCCTATAAACTCTTGTAAAGTGTCCTTAGCTCAAGAGCGTTGTATTACCATCTGGGGGACTGCAATGTACAACTTCAGAATGGATCGCATGTTTGACACTGTGCAAGACTGATTATGTGTCTTAAACCCTAACAAACAGTATTTACTATCCACTAATCACAACCATGCTGTGTCAGCTAACAAATACCTTACAGAACAGTTGGTGTATGGTTTTTTAACAATATACTACGGGATGTCTGTTGAGGTAATAGTGATACATGCAAATTGGCAGCTTTCTTTGATGAATCCTGGAAAAGAAAAATTGACATGGATCTGAGTTAAAGGATGATAGAAAGTAGATCGAATGATTTGTTGAGAGGCGTTGTAATGAGTTATGATTTAATGGTAAGTTGGTGGTGCATTCTAGGAACAGGGAGATATTGCTGCAGGTCATTTATCATGCATTTAACAATTTTTTCCATTGTTCTCTCAGGGTGCATCAGTTGTGTGGTATAATTTGCAATCGACTCATACACAATTGTGTGTTCTGTGTGTGAATTTGAGTGCTATCTACCGGCAATCGTTAACAGCAAATGTCTCAAATCCACAGTCAGCAGAGGACTTCCAATGCATGTGTGATGAATCATGTCCATTGACGTGAAACCTATTTCAGCACCCTCCTCTAAATGAACGAAGATGAATGCGAAGTACTCCATTTCTCTGCCACATCTTGGATATAAATCGAGTCTTCAGACGTTGCAGCCGCTAGTGTCTCACTTACAAGGGACCCCTAGAGCGCGAGGTTTCAGTTTCAGTCTTTAGTAACGCTCATTTGAAAGTTTAGTTTTAACTATTATGACATGAGAAAAAATTAGCTGCTACTGACTCACATTACGCATCAGGAAGGCGGCGGCAGAAAATGAGTGTTCGCGAAGTGCAGAGGTCAATCTTCCATGGAATGTATGTATTACACTTCACCAAATGGACGTCAAGAAATGTAAAAAACAAACCATTAACTTGCACTATGAACACCGAACGAGAAATGGCGCGCCGCAGTGATCACTCATCACAAAGTTTCTCACCATCAAGATCGAAGACGAACTCCTTCCGAGGTGTAACTGTGCAGGACGTTCAGCTAAGTATCCATTCTTAAAGAATGCATATAGGAGCATTTTTGTGTAATGGGGTGATGAAAACTGACGGATTGTGATGGCATGCAACCGAAAGCGAAACAGTCTGTCGTGAAACTGGCTATCCTTTATGGCGTAGCTAAGGGCAGTGCGATAATATGTTTTATAGGCAAGGGGAAAAAATCATCCAGAGGATGAATTTGTCTAGTGGTTCCAGGTGGTATGAACTGGAATACCACACACTTTTCAGGAGGGATAGTTTGCTCTAAAGGAGTATGGCCAAAAGCAGTGCCCATACCATAGTTGTAGTTATGTTACGAACATCTTCCCATTCTTGCTTGCTGTGACGTAAATATTTTGTATTGTCCTTTGCAAGATCACGCTCACGGCAAAGAATCGTAGGGGCAGAGCACAATAAACGACTTTCCAGGTAATTTACGATCCGGATTAACATTCGGCATAATTGTATACGAAGGCGTTAAGGCATTGATGCTAGATGGTCTAGATATAACTCTCTACGTACCCCTAATTTCCAGGATTCCTTTTACATGGATTTCCCAATTGGTCGGAGTTGAAAACAAATTCCGTAGTGAACGATGGGTCAAGTTTATTTATTTCATCTAGATGGTTTCATCCAATTCCGCAGCTTGCTGTGCGTCGTCAAATTAATGCTTTGTTTGAAATTTCGTTATCTTACGTCTTCCGGGTCTGCAGCACTGTTCGGAGTTATACAACCTTCTACCGCTTCCCTTGAAATCACTGTAATCTATATGGCGCCATTTGGTGTGCATAACGTAGTAAGTTACTATCAAACACATCCTGTAAATTGTATCGAACATCCTTTAAATGCACAAACACCAGTTTTTGCAACAAGTACGCCTTGTCCTCCATTGAATACCTGCAGTTTTTCTTTCGCGCTACACGGTCATATTGCAGCGGACTCACTCGACATCTATTTTACTATGCTGTGGATGATCTTCCATGTACGTCATTATGTTTAGTACCAGCTCCTTCGACAACGATTATCCTTTACTATATGTCCTGGAGACGGGATCTGCAGCTCTCTGTCTCCAAACGATGATAAACTGCATGGCTCGACATCTGTTTCAGTATCACTTTCACTTGTTAAGCACGTATAGTCATCACTGTAATTCTCGTGTACATTTTCCGCACAGTCGGTCGTATACGACACCATACATTGCACTGACTCATCTCGCAGAAACGCTAGTATTACATCTGTCACCTCTTTCTCACTCTACAAAATTCCTTGGGTTCCTTTCATCCGAAATTTCAACTTCGGCAACAGTTGTTATTGATACAATGCAGTATTTGCCCTGCTTTGTATCAACAGCGTAGGACTGTTGTACTGTTCCAAGTTACTCGTCGACTAAGCAGTTCAACTACGCTCATGCTGTGCTCACCATTGGGGACTTCCAGATCGCCCCCTGTGCCATTAGCAGCCAATATTGTGGTTACATGGTAAGCAATATGTACGGCGTCAAATGCTGTGAACATAACTGGCCTTTTGCGGCCTCACACTCAAGGGTTTCTTGTTAGACAACGAATGTGCATAATTTAGTTCAAATATGACGGACGTAGAGGCATTATGGGCAAAGTTTAAACTGATTATAAATCGCGCTCTGGAGAAATACGCGCGGAGTAAGTGGACTGAGGATGGAAAAGACGCGCGGAGGTTTAACAAGAAAATTCGAAATTTGTTGAGCAAGCAGAGACGGTTGTGCTCTCAGTTCAAAAAGAAACGCGTAAATGACGACAGGCAAAAGTTAGTAGGAATTCGTGCCTCTGTAAACAGATCGATGCGTGAAAGCTTACAACATCCATACTCATACTTTAGCAAAAGATCTTGTCGAGTACCCAGAAGAATTCTGGCCCTAGGTAAAATCGTTAAGCCGGTCGAAGGATTCAGTCCAGTCACTCGCTGACTGGTCTGTTGTGGGAACAAAAGATAGCAAAAGTAAGCTGAAGTTTTAAATTTCACTTTTAAGAAATCATTCACGCAGGAAGATCGTGCAAACATACCCTCGTTTGAACGTCTCACAGACTCCACACAGTGGCTACAGCATCATGCATTCCTCGCTTAGAGAAGTAACTGAAAGAGCTGAAAACAAAGAAGTAGCCAGGTCCGAATGGAATACCAGTTCGGCTTTACCCGAGAGTGCTCTATGGCATTGGCCCCTTACTTAGCTTCCAGTTATCACGAATCTCTTGCTCAACGCAAAGCCTCAAGAGAACGGAAAATAGCGCAGGTGACTCCAGTATATAAAATGGGCAAAATAATTGACCTGCAAAATTACAGGCCGTTGTTCCTAACATCGGTTTGCTGCAGAATTCTTGGGCACATTGTAAAGTTCGAATATAATAAACATCCTTGGGTCGAAAAGGCTTCTGCCCACAAATCGGCACAGGTTTAGAAAGCACCGCTCGTGTGGAACTCAGCTTGCCTTTTTCTCACGTGATATCCTGCTAAATATGGCTCAAGGGAAACAGGCAAATGGCGGAGTCCTAGATAATCGGGAAGCGTTTAACACCTCATCTCAGGGCAGACTTAACGAAGGTCCGAGCATACAGAGTAGAGAAACCAGTACATTGACTTCAACGGCGAACCTGCATCAGCGGCAACAATAAGGTCACTATCGTCTAAGGGAAGTAACACAGGACTGCTTTCGTTCTACGAATAAATAAACGATATGACGTGTAGCATCAGGAGCATGCTGCAGTTGCTTGTGATGACACTATGGCATACGAGAAGATGTAGTCATTGTAGGAAGATACAAGCTGACTTTGACGAAATTTGAGATTGGCATGATGAATGGCACTTTGCTTTAAATGTAGAAAAATCTAAGTTAATGCATATCAGTAGGAAAAACAATCTTGTAATGTTCGAACACAGTGTTGCCAGTGTGCTGCTTGACAGTCAGATCAGTAGGGGTACAATGGGGGTGCAGCGCCAAAGTACCGTTATCCAAGATGGCGGCCATGACATCCACTGATGACGTTATCCAAAATGGCGGCTGTGACGTCAGTTGATGACACAAGAACTTTTTTCCAAGATGGTGGTTTTTGGTGGGAAGTTTGATTTTTGGCAGGAAGTAGGTCAATTGGGCTACCTCCGCTATCCTAACCCCCTCCCCCCTCCCAGAAAATCAGAAAATGGCGGGAAGTTCAAATTCCAGCAGGACAATGCAACATAGCTAACCTAAGGAAATGGTGGGAAAGAAAGGGCACTTGGGCTACCTCCACTAACCTAAGTCATCCAGCCGCCACCTCTTGCTCGGAACTGGAAAGGAAAAGAACCCAGTCTGTGCTGGACACAAGTCTTTATTTAAAGTATTAGAGATAGTACCACCATCAAGTGTGTTCGCCATGTGGTCCAGAGGAGTCCAACTGACCTAGTACACCGTACTTTCACCAGAGGGTGCTCTCATCCATTCCATGAAGCAATCCAAGATGGTGGGGGAAAATAGTGGGAAAAGGATGCACATTTTTAATTAAACAATTTGAGGCAGTTCCTCCATCCAGTGTGTTCACCATGGGATCTGAATTCCAACTGACCTAGTACACAGTACTGCCACCAGAGGGTGCTGTCATCTGTCCTCTGACATAATCCAAGATGGCGTTCCAGAATGGGCGAAAATGGTGGGTCACACCACTGCAGATGGCATGTGAAAGTCATGTCTACAGCTATAGTTCTTTGAGTGCTATGCTAATGTCACATGTCTATCTAAATAAGCGCCAAGTCATTCTTTGGGCTGTGCACGTGTGTTTACCATTGCTGACGCGAAACGTGCGCATACTGATGTCACAACTCGTGGTGTGGAAATCTATTTGACTGCTTTCTCTCCATCATGGTCCTAACGGCACATGCAAGATGCATCTAGCCATTCATGCATGGCTGACACATTGCTGCAAAATGCGTGCGCATAGCTACAAAGCATCACAAGCGCATCTAACAAGGTTCTCAATGTTATACTGATGTCACATGGCTATGTAAAATAAGAACCAAGTCGACCTCTCGGAAAATGTATAGTGTCCCAGAAATAGTTAATGTTCGCTTTCTTGATGGCTCAGCTTGTCTGCATGGGAATTCTTGCCCTAACAGATCCTGTTTACGATAATAGTGCAGAATTTCAACTTTTCCGCTGTACACCATCCCAAAATACTAATAGTCTCCATTTTATCATCTCAAGACATTCTAAATCATTTGCTTCAGCTTTTACGAAACTAAGCTAAATCTAAGAAATACTAGTCTTAATACCAGCAACCTAGAATTACCCGTATATAACATTCACCTTCGAAAATCACTAAAAATACCTCCCTTCTTGGTCAAGAATGTATCTAATTGCATTCTCCACAGCTGAGCTCGTAATACACATAATGACTCCAGATGCAGAGGCTGAATTCAATATCATCCAGCGTGTATTCCAAATAACATCTTTACTCATAGTATTAATTCTTTCGCTGTAAATCCATAAATTTTCAGAGACTCAGGTGTCCTCGAAGTACTGGAAGCATCTGGCACAGTTCAGCTTTCAGTCACTAGAACTGCTAGTGAGCCCACCCCCATCCGAAGTTTATGGAGGAAATGAGAGAGCAACAGCAGTCTTCCTCACTTCAAAACTGTGATTCTGAATTTCTTTATCTTGTAATATTGTGGTTCCGTTTGTGCATCCTACTTTAGAGTATATGTAGAGACATCTGATCGAGATGGTATTACCTTGTGCAGTTATACTTTAGAACATGTTTGTTTAATGAAGTTCCTTTGCTGAATTCATGTGCTTAATGTTACAGTGTCTGTTGATGTGGATACGTCTGTAGATCCGCGTCCATCCTCCCTAGTGCCTGAGTGGGTACATGAAATTGCCGAGGAGAGGGGATACACAACGTCAAACTGGATGCAAGGCATCCTCCTGGATGCAAATATTTGGGAGGAGATGCCGTCCTGGCGGCAGGGTGAATTAGGTAATTACCATTATTATTACTATTATCGCTATTATATGAACAAGTGTTCTCTTCCCCATTCATTGTGGATGTGGGTACTTATTGCTCCCATCCTGTCTTTACAGAACCACCTTCTCAGCACATAGTGCGTGCTCCTGCAGCCTCCCCAGATGCACGCGGGGCTGCAAAAGCGACAGGTTCCCGCTGGCACACGTTGCCAGCTCGCACCCCTTTATCGGCTGCTCTGCACAGGTTGCAGGCAGCTGCAGGCGCCTCTGCAAGTGGTTGCGGGCTAAGTGACACTGGGGCAAGTCCACAGAAACGAGCTAGCATCATCTGTTATGCTCCTCCTGCACCCAGCCCATGTTGCTCTCACCGGGAAGCGGCCGCCGCCGCCTCTGCCCCTGGTCCCGACCCTGCCCCGGCTGTGGCTGCCACAGCGTCGCTCTGACGTCCATGGGCCGCCCTCCCTCAGGCTAGCAGGTTAGGGCATCAGCATACAGGATGCTCGCTGCTGCCCGATTCCACAGCGTCTCCTCCTCTGCTGTCACATCCTCGCCGATCACCTGATGTACAGCACACACTCCTGTCGACCTTGCCAACTCCATCGTCTAGTTGTAGTTATAATATTAGGAATAAAGAAAATCCTATGGATAGTGGCAGTTCCCTCTCCCGTCCTTTTAGTGAAGGACATCAGGTCAATTATAGCAGACCGCAGTTGGTGTACTCGGTGATTGCAGACGCTTATGTGGAATGATTCGCGTTCATCAGGATCGAGAACCTGGCAGCAGGGTACCACGACCCTGTTGGATTCCTAAGGGCATGCCTTCCTGTCGTGAAAATGGAGCTCCTCAAGGTAGTGATCTGCAGTATCCCGCCATTAAATGCAGTGCGGCGCTTTGCATCGAATTATCACATCTCCCCCCCCCCCCCCAAAGTTATGTCAGCTGTTGAATAGACGAGTCTTCATGGCGTGATAACACGGAGCACATCAACTGCTGAATGGTTTCGTAAATCCACCTTGAGTGCTATATTGGGCCGGTTTTCTGAGATGGAAGTGAGAGGCTCAGCTTAAACACTCAGCAGAAATCTACACCTGGACATCCACACACGTGACTATGATCCAGTAAATGGAGGGTCTAGCTGTATCAAGCTCCCTGAAGATATAGCTAACAAGCAGGCATGTATTAATGTCGAAAATAGATATGATCATGCTTGTCTTGCATTGTCGTCGGCCCCCACCATTTCTCAAAATTTGCCAGTGAGCTTTAGCTTCTCTGAAGGTCCAAGAATGCTCACCAACAGGAGCGATGCCTGTGTGTATGGTACGCTGACTTTGAATGTCTCCTTGCACTGTGACCCGCAGTGAAGGTGACCCTACAGCCTCACACACCACCTTTACAGAAAAACACATACCATTTGCGGCAGTGTATCAGTCTTAACTGCTACAAATCTTACGTCGGAGACAGCCCTGAAGGTTGGCTGCTCACTGAGCTCGAAAAATTTTCATGAGAGGTTGATAAGCTTTACAGTGGCAATGTGCCCATGATCAAATCGAAGGAGAATGAAGATTTGTATAATAACGTAGTTGATTGTCAAATTTGTGGGCTGCCGTTAGACAGAAAAGCGGAAACTGCTTATAGGGACTACCGTCATCTTACAGAGAAATTCCATGGTGCATCTCACAACACGTGCAATTTGAAGTACCAGCTACCTGGACACATACCCGTTTTCTTTCACAATTTAAATGGGTATAATGCTCATTTTATAGTTGAGCACTTGGATGATTTCGGTTAGGATAAAGATCAGGTCAGTGCCCTACCTGAGAGAGTCGAGAAATACATTTCATTATCAAAACGAATTACGCCAAGAATTATGCTCTGCTTCCTTAATACACTACATTTTGTGCAGGCATCACTCCAGAAACTCGTTGAAACTCAACCTCGGGGGGATATGCATGTCACTCAAGCTGCAATTCCCGACGAGGAAAAGTTTGAACTTGTAACTAGGAAAGGGACTTTCCCATATGAGTATGTGGATAGTATGGCAAAATTCAACGAAACCAGGCTACTCGACATATCTGCAGTCTCCAGCAACCTTACAGGCGATGCCATAACATATGCAAAGTATGAGCATGCCGTGAATGTCTGGCGTGAATTAAATCTTTCCACTTTAGGAGAGTACGCACGGCTTTACATAGACACAGACGTGCACTTGCTTGTGGACGTTTTCGAGAAATTCCGGAGTCTATGCGTGATCATATATTCTCTGGATCCCGCCTTTTATTACAAGGCACCTGAGTTCTCTTGGGACTCAATGCTCAAGAAAACGAAGTGCAGCATTGAATTATTGACCGATGCCGACATGCTTCTTCTCTTTGAGCGAGGGATCTGTGGGGAATTTTGCCAGTGTGTCCATAGGCAAATAACCCGTGGATGGGTGACAGGTTCAATGCATCCCATCCCTTGATTTGAGTTACATAATGTACCTGGACGTAAATAACTTATACAGGCACGCCATTCAGCAATCACTGCCGACTGGCGAGTTTCGATGGGTGCCCAAAGACGAATGCAAGGGATTATGTGGAAAAATCTTGGGGGGTATGGCAGCTGATTCTGATGTAGGGTATGTGGTGGAGGCAGAACTCACATACCCTATTAGTTTGCATGACGCACACGCCAATTTGCCACTGTGTCCAGAGCAACTAGTTCCGTGAGGAGGCTCCATGCTAAAACTGATGACAACACTGGGGGATAAGTGGACATACATCATTCACTATCGTTATCTCCAGCAGTATCTCAGCTTGGGTATGGAGCTGGTTAGAATCACCCAGGCGGTCTCTTTCAAGCAGTCCTCCTAGTTGAAGGAGTATATTGATCTGAATATGAGACAGAGAGCTTCCACGACGTGTGACTTTGAGAAAGATTTTTATAAATTAACGAATAATTCAATTTATGGTACAACAATGGAGAATTTGAGAGAACGATGTGAAACTTTGATTAGAACCGAAAGGGATGGCGTAAGAAAATGCATTGTCAGACCAAATTTTAAGTGGGTCACCATATTCAATAAGAATTTTGTTGTTGTGGAGATGGCGAAGACTGAAGTAGAGATTATGAAACCTATTTATGTGGGGATGTGTATACTAGACTTATCCAAATTCCGCATGTACCGCTTTCATTATGTGTTTGAGAAAACTCATTTTGCAGATCCTAAATTATTTTATATGGATACAGATAGCTTCATCTATTGGGTGAAGAACTGCAATCCATATGAATTAATTAGGTGCCACGATCATGAATTCGACACGTCCTCATGCACGGCCGATAATCCTTATGGTATTATTCCACAGAACAAAATGGTTTTTGGTCTTATGAAGGACAAGGCAAATTGATTGCCGTTTGTGGAGTTTGTAAGTCTACACTCAAAAATGTACGGGTATTGCACATTGGAAGGTACCACCAAGAGGTGGGCTAAGGGTGTGTGTCGTATGGCATCAAGAGCCCTCTGTATTAAAGACTATTTGTAGTGGCTGTGCAGTGGTGTTCGCAACCACTGCATATGGTACAGCAGACCAGCATCCGATCGAGAGGACAGGAGGTGTATACTATGCTGCAGTCTAAAATCGGTCTGTCACCTCATGACGATAAAAGGGTCATTTGCGATGGCAGGACTGAAACTCTCCCATACTCACACTACTTACTTGTTGCGAGAGAAGGGGGAGGGGGACTCTGATTGAGTGATAGTGAGAGAGTGAGAGAGAGAGAATGTGTGGAAAAGAAAGGATGCCAGTGAAAGAAAGAAAAAAAGCATAAACAAAAAAAAGCAAAAAATAGAAAAGAATTATATATTGATTTATTTGTTTATACGCAATGGATGTGTAGCCTGCAAATATATATATGCACCCTGTGCGTGTTGTAAATAGAATAGCTTTAAAGTTTTTCACCTGCTACTAGCCATCCAAGTCAGAATAGTGTTAAGTGTATATAGCTCCCAGTCCATCTGAACTGTTATTTTAAAAGCCTTTATTATTGTGGACTGTTGAAATTACAGGGTGTTTCAAAAATGACCGGTATATTTGAAACGGCAATACAAACTAAACGAGCAGCGATAGAAATACACCGTTTGTTGCAATATGCTTGGGACAACAGTACATTTTCAGGCAGACAAAGTTTCGGAATTACAGTAGCTACAATTGTCAACAACAGATGGCGCTGCGGTCTGGGAAACGATATAGTACGATGGTTTCCACATATCCACCATTCGTAGCAATAATATGGCGTAGTCTCTGAATGAAATTACCCGAAACCTTTAACAACGTGTCTGGCTGAATGGCTTCACATGCAGATGAGATGTACTGCTTCAGCTGTTCAATTGTTTCTGGATTCTGGCGGTACACCTGGTCTTTCAAGTGTCCCCACAGAAAGAAATCACAGGGGTTCATGTCTGGCGAATAGGGAGGCCAATCCACGACGCCTCCTGTATGTTTCGGATAGCCCAAAGCAATCACACGATCATCGAAATATTCATTCAGGAAATTAAAGACGTCGACCGTGTGATGTGGCCGGGCACCATCTTGCATAAACCTCGAGGTGTTCGCAGTGTCGTCTAAGGCAGTTTGTACCGCCACAAATTCACGAAGAATGTCCAGATAGCGTGATGCAGTAATCGTTTCGGATCTGAAACATGGGCCAATGATTCCTTTGGAAGAAATGGCGGCCCAGACCAGTACTTTTTGAGGATGCAGGGACGATGTGACTGCAACATGGGGCTTTTCGGTTCCCCATATGTGCCAGTTCTGTTTATTGACGAAGCCGTCCTGGTAAAAATAAGCTTCATCAGTAAACCAAATGCTGCCCACATGCATATTGCCGTCATCAATCCTATGCACTATATTGTTAGCGAATGTCTCTCGTGCAGCAATGGTAGCAGTGCTGAGGGATTGCCGCGTTTGGATTTTGTATGGATAGAGGACGTTGGCGTCACTTCGATCGCAGCTGCAACATGGCGGCTACTGTTGGATCACCTGCTGCACTAGCTGCGCGTTGCCCTCTGTGGTTGCCGTACGCGGTCGCCCTACCTTTCCAGCACGTTCATCCGTCGCGTTCCCAGTCTGTTGAAATTTTTCAAACAGATCCTTTATTGTATCGCTTTTCGGTCCTTTGGTTACATTAAACCTCCGTTGAAAACTTCATCTTGTCGCAACAACACTGTGTTCTAGGCGGTGGAATTCCAACACCAGAAAAATCCTCTGTTCTAAGGAATAAACCATGTTGTCCACAGCACACTTGCACATTGTGAACAGCACACGCTTACAGCAGAAAGACGACGTACAGAATGGCGCACCCACAGACTGCGTTGTCTTCTATATCTTTCACATCACTTGCAGCGCCATCTGTTGTTGAAAATTGTAACTACTGTAATTTCGAAAGTTTGTCCACCTGAAAATGTACTGTTGTCCCAAACATATTACAACAAACGGTGTATTTCTATCGCTGCTCGTTTAGTTTTTATTGCCATTTCAAATATACCGGTCATTTTTGAAACACCCTGTAGATTCTAAGTGTCTGCAGTCCATCAGAATTATTATAAAAGCTATGGTACTGGGGCTGTTGAATTTAGTTGTAGTAAATAAAGTATCCCCACATTAGCTTTTAGCATAGATTTATATTTAAAAAATCCTACCAGTGTTAGTGATGTAGTGAGTAAGTTAAAATCATTTCTGCAATGGAATAGCAGAGTCAATTTATACCTCAAGAATACTGTATTGTATTTCAAAAAAAAACTTCATTGTACCTCAAGAATTATATTGTACCTCAATAACTACACTCCTGGAAATTGAAATAAGAACACTGTGAATTCATTGTCTCAGGAAGGGGAAACTTTATTGACACATTCCTGGGGTCAGATACATCACATGATCACACTGACAGAACCACAGGCACATAGACACAGGCAACAGAGCATGCACAATGTCGGCACTAGTACAGTGTATATCCACCTTTCGCAGCAATGCAGGCTGCTATTCTCCCATGGAGACGATCGTAGAGATGCTGGATGTAGTCCTGTGGAACGGTTTGCCATGCCATTTCCACCTGGTGCCTCAGTTGGACCAGCGTTCGTGCTGGACGTGCTGACCGCGTGAGACGACGCTTCATCCAGTCCCAAACATGCTCAATGGGGGACAGATCCGGAGATCTTGCTGGCCAGGGTAGTTGACTTACACCTTCTAGAGCACGTTGGGTGGCACGGGATACATGCGGACTTGCATTGTCCTGTTGGAACAGCAAGTTCCCTTGCCGGTCTAGGAATGGTAGAACGATGGGTTCGATGACGGTTTGGATGTACCGTGCACTATTCAGTGTCCCCTCGACGATCACCAGAGGTGTACGGCCAGTGTAGGAGATCGCTCCCCACACCATGATGCCGGGTGTTGGCCCTGTGTGCCTCGGTCGTATGCAGTCCTGATTGAGGCGCTCAACTGCACGGCGCCAAACACGCATACGACCATCATTGGCACCAAGGCAGAAGCGACTCTCATCGCTGAAGACGACACGTATCCATTCGTCCCTCCATTCACGCCTGTCGCGACACCACTGGAGTCGGGCTGCACAATGTTGGGGCGTGAGCAGAATACGGCCTAACGGTGTGCGGGACCGTAGCCCAGCTTCATGGAGACGGTTGCGAATTGTCCTCACCGATACCCCAGGAGCAACAGTGTCCCTAATTTGCTGGGAAGTGGCGGTGCGGTCCCCTACGGCACTGCGTAGGATCCTACGGTCTTGGCGTACATCCGTGCGTCGCTGCGGTCCGGTCCCAGGTCGACGGGCACGTGCACCTTCCGCCGACCACTGGCGACAACATCGATGTACTGTGGAGATCTCACGCCCCACGTGTTGAGCAATTCGGCGGTAAGTCCACCCGGCCTCCCGCATGCCCACTATACGCCCTCGCTCAAGTCCGTCAACTGCACATACGGTTCACGTCCACGCTGTCGCGGCATGCTACCAGTGTTAAAGACTGCGATAGAGCTCCGTATGCCACGGCAAACTGGCTGACACTGACGGCGGCGGTGCACAAATTCTGCGCAGCTAGCGCCATTCGACGGCCAACACCGCGGTTCCTGGTGTGTCCGCTGTGCTGTGCGTGTGATCATTGCTTGTACAGCCCTCTCGCAGTGTCCGGAGTAAGTATGGTGGGTCTGACACACCGGTGTCAATGTGTTCTTTTTTCCATTTCCAGGAGTGTATATTGTATTTGTTTGAACTGAATAAACCAAGAAAAAAACATTAGTCACCATACGTCTTTGTTGTTGTTGTTGTTGTTATTTACAAGAAACCCTATCCACTATTGCATTATGTATGTATATGTATATAAAGTCTGTGCAGGTCACAAATGACATTAGTTTTGATGAAGATGAGTGCTATTAAGGAGGTGAAGTTTAATATTGAAGTTAACAAAATATATAGAATGGTTACATGGAATTATGCCTATCGTGCAGCACGAATTGGGTTATGGGAGCAGGAGGCACAGGACCTTGTCTGCTTCCAAAGATATACAGCAGACATATCTAAAATAATGTCTCCTGTGCTTGAAGAAAACCACAGATATAGCATGCGGTTAAAACTGTACACTATCACAGAGGGAATAGGGTTGAGGAAGAAGAATACGGAGGTTGTGAGGTAAAAATTCATTTATTTCTCATCCAACTTAAAAGTAATTTAACATTTTCATAAGCAGACACGGCAAAACTTTTTTCATACATGTTCTTGAGTCGATGGAGAGGACACCCATAGAATTCCAGGTCTTGAATAGCAGCAAACTTAAAGATTCAACACATCCATGAGATCTTCTCCTTCCCCTTCACGTAGATGATGGTATCCATGTAATCGAATAACTTAAGTGCCGTCATCATACACTCCTGGAAATTGAAATAAGAACACCGTGAATTTATTGTCCCAGGAAGGGGAAACTTTATTGACACATTCCTGGGGTCAGATACATCACATGATCACACTGACAGAACCACAGGCACATAGACACAGGCAACAGAGCATGCACAATGTCGGCACTAGTACAGTGTATATCCACCTTTCGCAGCAATGCAGGCTGCTATTCTCCCATGGAGACGATCGTAGAGATGCTGGATGTAGTCCTGTGGAACGGCTTGCCATGCCATTTCCACCTGGCGCCTCAGTTGGACCAGCGTTCGTGCTGGGCGTGCAGACCGCGTGAGACGACGCTTCATCCAGTGCCAAACATGCTCAATGGGGGACAGATCCGGAGATCTTGCTGGCCAGAGTAGTTGACTTACACCATCTAGAGCACGTTGGGTGGCACGGGATACATGCGGACTTGCAGTGTCCTGTTGGAACAGCAAGTTCCCTTGCCGGTCTAGGAATGGTAGAACGATGGGTTCGATGACGGTTTGGATGTACCGTGCACTATTCAGTGTCCCCTCGACGATCACCAGAGGTGTACGGCCAGTGTAGGAGATCGCTCCCCACACCATGATGCCGGGTGTTGGCCCTGTGTGCCTCGGTCGTATGCAGTCCTGATTGTGGCGCTCACCTGCACGGTGCCAAACACGCATACGACCATCATTGGCACCAAGGCAGTAGCGACTCTCATCGCTGAAGACGACACGTCTCCATTCGTCCCTCCATTCACGCCTGTCGCGACACCACTGGAGGCGGGCTGCACGATGTTGGGGCGTGAGCAGAAGACGGCCTAACGGTGTGCGGAACCGTAGCCCAGCTTCATGGAGACGGTTGCGAATGGTCCTCGCCGATACCCCAGGAGCAACAGTGTCCCTAATTTGCTGGGAAGTGGCGGTGCGGTCCCCTACGGCACTGCGTAGGATCCTACGCTCTTGGCGTGCATCCGTGCGTCGCTGCGGTCCGGTCCCAGGTCGACGGGCACGTGCACCTTCCGCCGACCACTGGCGACAACATCGATGTACTGTGGAGACCTCACGCCCCACGTGTTGAGCAATTCGGCTGTACGTCCACCCGGCCTCCCGCATGCCCACTATACGCCCTCGCTCAAAGTCCGTCAACTGCACATACGGTTCACGTCCACGCTGTCGCGGCATGCTACCAGTGTTAAAGACTGCGATGGAGCTCCGTATGCCACGGCAAACTGGCTGACACTGACGGCGGCGGTGCACAAATGCGTCGCAGCCAGCGCCATTCGACGGCCAACACCGCGGTTCCTGGTGTGTCCGCTGTGCTGTGCGTGTGATCATTGCTTGTACAGCCCTCTCGCAGTGTCCGGAGTAAGTATGGTGGGTCTGACACACCGGTGTCAATGTGTTCTTTTTTCCATTTCCAGGAGTGTATCTTTATAAGGTATGCCAGAATCATCCCAGTGAATTCCATGGCAGAAATGTGTTAACCACTTAGCACTCCATGTCTTAACATTCTTTACATACTTGAAAGACCTCAGTGATGCAATGTTTGCTGACCATGTCTCTATTATTCCAGCATATTGTTTGTACGCTTCAAACGCAACATCTTTAAATATGAACTGTCTACGCTCGCCATCATAGAAACCCTGAGCATCCGCAACGATGTTCACACCTTGAGATGCCATTGTGAAATGCTCTAGGTAAGGTACAACACCTATTAATGTATACAGCTCGTTGCACAACACCGGTGAGTGGGCAGTAGTTGATCACATGGTCAAGTAGAACTAGAGCATACGTGGCAGTGTGTTCTGAGAAATTTGTCAAAGATTCAAATTAAATTCACATGTCTATAGGTCCAGACTTAATTATCTCGTTCTGTTTCTAGCAGCCTATTATGATTATCGGTGAAAGCTCCTTGAACTTACGTGGACTGAGTAGACACCCTCCTCTCTATCCCTCAGCAATTTCGTAGTGAGAAGCATGAAACCTTTCATACATGTCATAAGCTGGACTGCATACATTTTGTTTCCACTGCAAATGTAAATTGTCATATGGGTAGAATTCAGAATTCAGGTAGGCTTTGGATTAGTCAACTTGCAGCTGTCGAACATGGTGGAATAATTTGCTACATTACCTCTTCTATCAGTCAGAAACGCAAGTATGATGAGTCTAGGAGTCTCTAGCTGCGAAGAGGCCCATGTTTGTCTGCTCGGAGTCGGTGACACTACTCGGAAACCTTCCATGAGCGAAATTTCATTGACAGAAATGTACCAGAATTCAGAACTTTTAAAAGCTTCAAACACTTCTCCTCGGATACACTGATGTGAGACATTTTCCAAATTATCTTGCTGTTTGTGATAATATTCTCCTCTTGAGCTCCTTGTATATATGAGTTATTGTCCGTCACACTCTGCACCATAATGAGTTCCTGTTTAGCGTTCATAATAATCTGTCTCATGCCCTCAAAGTAGCCCATAAGCATTTTTGGAGGTATGCATGCATTAAATCGCGTGTACTCTGCAGCTGTTCAATCCTCCGGATCGACTATGAACCATCCCACATTTTCTAAACTATGCAAATCTGCAAGTGATGTAGAGACATGTTTTAAGGGGTTGCGTGCACGATCGACCTCAGACCGATTGCGTTTATAGCGTATCTGTTGGAACAGGAATGTTAAAGCGTAACATGTAAGCTTGGAACCCACTGTATCACTGCCGTCGGTTTTCTTGAATGACCCCTCTAGATCTATGAAACTCATGCATGGAAGCATCAGTGAGTCTTAGTGCTGGATGACAATCCTAATGTGGTAGAAGCGTAAGGTTTATGAGATAAGTATTCCTGACGTATAATTATCTCATCATACTATCGATTGGTTATGTTGAGTGAGGACATCATTGCGCGGTTTCAAGCCAACTGATTTAAGAAACTCGTAGTTCGCACATGTTATCACTTTGCTGTTCGGTAGTGTGGATTGCGTGCAATTGTTTTATGTCATACACCCATGCTGCCTTAGATGTAATTGTGCAATGATTTCCTCACCACGAAAGTCAACAAGTTGATTATTCTGGTCCACAATACGCAGCTCCAAATAATCCAGTGTCTGAGCTGTCACTAGAAGGTATATTGTATTGGCAGGCGTCTCAGCAATCGTATAACCCGTTGCAACTGTTGCAACTGAGGGGCAGAATCCATAAATAGTATGAATCAAACTAACGTTAAGATAGGAGTTCGTTGGAAAGTTACACTCGACTCGGATTGTGCTGACAGGCAGTATGTCCATAGTCTGATCTGACTTGTAAAATTTACTTGGATCCTTCTTCAAAACCTGCCCTTTTGTGAAACCCAGCAGACGCCCTATTGAACCTTTCTGGTTAAAGTCAATCGTTGCATTTACAGTCCTTATTTCAGATTTAAGTGTTTTGAGGTTTGCAAACGTCTAAGAGAAACATGATGCATAGATGTCCATAAAGGTATGTATTAAAGTCCTGGTAGCGCCGATAATTGTAGAACACACGTCTTCTGTGAGTGAAGTATGGTTGTAATTCTTCTGGTGGTTGCAGGTCACCAAATGAGTCGAAATAGTATCCGCATTTTTCATAACATTTGATACCCAGTGGGTGCCAGGGCCTCCAGCTACATCTAAATTCTCAATGCCACATTCACCAGTTTTTCACATATTCTTCGGTAATGTATTGTGTCATCAGTTTCAGTTATAGGCTGCTTACCCAAGATGTACAGTTTTCCCGTGCTAACGACGAATGTCCTATCTATCTGACCAGGGGCGTGATGGATAATGAATTCCTCAATGGCAACACATCGTTATCGTGTGTTTCTGTTTTTGCTGAGAGCTGTCGGAGAGATTCAGTAACCGGCTAACAGGTCTCTCTTAGTGTTTTGTGTCGATGCATATGCCCTAACCTCATGATTATCATAAACTAAAGGCTGTGCCTTGTCGATTTAGCCATTTCTCTCTATCCATTGTCATCCTCTTCAATTTTTCATACAATTTTATCCTCATACCTGTTTTGATGTTATTAAAATAGGTTGCTCTTGGCCTGCCTCTTGGTTTTTTCCCTAAAACTTTTCCTTAAAATACATTACTTAGAAACTGGTTGTGTCTCATTATGTGCTGTATCATTTTTGATTTTCTTCTTCCTATATAATTTAGCAGCGTTCTGTTCTCATTCACTTCTCTTCAAATCTGTTCATTACTTTTTCTATCTAATCAGCTTTTTTTCATCAGTCTTCTCCATATCCACATTTCCATTGCTTCCAATCTCTTTTTCTCTCCTTTTCCCAGAGTCCACGCTTCACATCTGTTTGCTAAGACACTCCAGACAAAAGTTTTGGCAAACTTTTTCCTACTTTCTAGGCTTATATGATTGTCTGTTAGCGAATTCTATTTATTTTGGAAAGCTCGCTTTGCCATTGCTATTCTTCTCTTTATATCTGTGACACATTTATTGTCGCCAGTGACTGTGCTTTCCAAGTAACAGAAGTTCTCAGCCTGCTCTAGAACATCATCTTCTAGTTTAATATTAACTTTACTATTTTATTTTTGTCTTCCCTACTACCTTATTTTTTGTTTTCTTCTTGTTTATTTTTAGATTAAATTCTCTTAGGATTTTTGCAAATTTTAGCAACATAAACTCCATTCTTTACTGAGTCAGCAAGTACTACTATATCAGCTGCAAACGGATACAGTGTATTCGTTCCCCATTAATTTTCATTCCTTTGGTTATTCTTTTCAATTTTTTAATGTTTTTTCAATAAATAAGTTGAACAGATATGGTGATAATGTGCATCCTTGCCTTACTGTCCTACATATTTGTGCTTTCTTCTTCATACCATTCACTTCTATCTATGTTTCCTGCCTTTTATACAGGTTCCAGATTAATCTTTGGTTCCTCCAATCAAGATTTATTTCCTTCATTGTTAGGAATAATAATTCCAGTTAACCATGTCAAATGCTTTTTGTAAATCTATAAAGGTCAAGTAGGTTTTCCTATTAACTACAATTCGTCTTTGTAATATCATCCTCAGAGCTAGTATTGCCTCTCTAGTCCCTTTTCTGGATCTGAAACCATATTGTCCTTCTCATAGGTTTGCCTCAATTTTCTATTTTATTCGATTTTTTATTATGTTTAACATTATTTTGGAAGTGTGGGATAGTAAGTAGATAGTTCTGTAGTTCTCACAGTCCAGAGTCTTTCCTTTTTTTGGGATTATTATTGTTTTGGTGTTAAGCAAATATGTAGGTGGGTCTTTTCCATCTTCATAGTATTCTTTAATAAGTTTATATAAGTACTCTTTTGTTGATTCTCCAATTTCTTTCAGTATTTCTGGTAGGATATTATCTGTGCCTGTCGCTTTGTCATTAGTTAGATCATTCAAGGCAGTGTTGAATTCCTCTTTAGATATAGGTGGCCCTACCATGTCGATATCCACACTGCTTCCAGAATTTCCCCCTCATTAGCAATATCTTTTCCTTCATATAGTTCCTCAATATACTCTTTCCATCTTTCGCATACATCCTCTAATTCGAAAAATAGGTCACCATTTTTATTCTTGACCATATTTAATTTTGTTCTTGGCTTTATTTGCATTGATTTAATTTTAGAGTAGGCTCTATCAGTTTAACCTCCACTTAGATCTTGTTGAATTTCCTTACGTTTGTTGTGCATCCACTTTTCTTTTTAAAATCTACATTTCTGTGTAATTGCATTTTTTACTCTTTTGTACTTATCGAAATCTTTTTTTCTCAGCCTGTTTCGTTCTTCAATAAGGTCTAGTATTTCCTTGGTCATCCATGGTTTCCTTGGTTCTAGTTTCCTTAATCCTACTAGTTCTTTAGCAGCTACTTCTACAATCTCTTTGAATCCTTTCCATCCTTCCCTCTTACCTATCAGGTATCGATCAATTCTTTCATGTCTGCAGCTACTTGCTTTTCCTTAAGTTTTTCTACAAACCATCTGTGTTGGTTAGTTGTTTATATTTCATAAATCTGCTACTATAGTCTGCTATCACTAGAACATGGTCACTGTCTATATCATATCCAGGGTACGAGTGGCTAGACTTTATTTTCTTCTTGACTAGGATATAATCTATCTGAAACCTTTTGCCATCTGCTGGACTTTTCCATGTATATATTCTTCTCTTGGGTTTTCAAAACACTTGTTGGTGACTATCATCTCATACTGTTCACAGAAATCTAGCAACCTTTCTCCTCTAGCATTCGTTTGTCCTAACCCAAACTTGCCATTCCATAATCCTTTGTTCTCTTCACCAATCGATGCACTGAAATCACCAGTTATGCTTAGATTGTCCTTTCCTTTAACCAGTTTCATTAAGTCATCAACTTGCTCATATACTACTACTACTACTTCTTCATCCTTGCTATTTGTTGTTGGTAAGTAAACTACAATTGCACACAAATCCGTGGGTTATGCTTCAATTTTAATCATCATTATCCTATCATTGCAGTGTTATGTGTTCAAAACATTGTTCTTCCATTTTCCTCTCAAAATTATAGCTTCGCCATTTCTTCCTGTTCGAGCACTACTGCTGTGAATGATCCTGAAATCCCCTGACATAAAATCACCGTTACCATCCCATCTAGTTTCACAGATTCCTAATATGTCCAGCTGTGACTTTTCCATCAGCATCTTAACCTCTTCTAGTTTCCCAGCTTTTAATAGGGTTCTGACATTCCATGTTCCAATTCTCAGCAACCGTAATTTCTCACGAACTGCTTTCTGCGATTGAATCACTTTCTGCTTTATTGACCCCTCGGTTTATACTAATCAGACAACTCCACTGTGTGAGACTTTATATATCCATCTTATTTCTCTTGCTAAGTACCTGCTCCCCCTTCTCAACAACATGAAACTCTACATCTATTTTCCCCTCAATAGCTTCGAACTTTTCAGTTAAGTCGGTTATTTTCTTACCGACTCCATTAACTAACTCATTTAATGCATTCACCATTCTCAGAAGAGTATGGTAATATATCTCTAGTTCCCTTTGCATACCTCCAACTTTATGCACAATAGCCTGAATTTTCGGATCCACGTACAGGCGAATCTTCTGTCAGCGTACAGCCATTCTATCAGGTTGAAACCTATACATGAGAGCAAATTTGTCCATGTTGCAGCTTATATTGATGTAGTATCCTCTCTTACTGTGCTATATATTCAGAAACTCTTGAAAGTTTTGCCTGAACCTACCATCACTCAGTTTTCTTGTTTTATCAGTAGCAAGAAACCCATACTGTGAATGACTCCAACAATAAGCACATATTTTTACAAAATCATTGAACGACATGTCAGTTTGCTTTTTCAGGTGGAGGGATATCACCACTTTCACTGAATGTCGTGTATGTAACACCATCTACACCGCGCAATCTCTCCTGCAATAGCTGATACTTGGGTTAAAACAGTGTTTTTGAGAGTACACAAACATGTTCAAATCGGACTCCATCTACATATGTTAGCTGCGTAATGAGGACATTGGTCTTCCTGCAATTGGATGGACCTAGTTTAATTGTTCGTATATTATCAGGAAGAAGAATTCCATTCTTCTCCTTCTTCAGGTCTTCTTTTGCATCTTCATAGGACCAGTCACCGACAACATAGTCCTTGTGATGAGGATGTTTCACCCACCCTGCCATGATCCCAACTACGCCACATACTGACAAGTAGTTGGCATACATAGAAAGATACACTTGAAGGGACAGGAATAGTCTGTGTAGCTACTATAGCTCCATCAGTTAATCGACTGAACTATATTGGCTACACAGAGAAATCAGGTGTATATTTAACTCATGAAGAGTAACTTGATGATTCATTTATGTGAATAACTGGCATAGCATTGAAAAAATATTAATGAGTGTAATACTGTGCCTATAATTAGAGAGGTATGAAATAAAACACAGTTTGAGATTATATATACATACATTATTTATGTATATAATATAAGCCCCAGACATGATGTGCTTCTATACCAACATTTACATGTTTCGTTCCAGTGGGAGTTAAACTGTATGTGTAACTGAAAAGCATGGGTACACTCAATGCCTTCTTGTTCACAGCATCTGCACTCTGTGGCTGCACTATCACAGGGATGTTCTGCTGGAATGGGTCATATGTTGGTGACCAGTACTGCCCTCTATCTTGCTGTTTAGGATCACCAGCGGCGTTCGGTGTGTTGGGAGCAGACTGCATGTCTTCAGCACACAAATCGGTGAGTGGGACAGACAACAGGAGCTCCTTGCCCTGTTCCAGCTATGTGTGCTCCAGAATTCTACGAGGTCGCTACAGGTTCAGACGTGCTGGAGCGTGTTGCTGCTGCAGGTCCAGAAGTCACTGTAGGTCTCGACAAGATGGCAGCCAAGGTTGCTACAGGTTCGAGTGTGGCAGAGATCGGCATATTAGCGCTCGACCCTGTGGGCTTGGACGTGACGAGGGCTACTGCTGAACAAAGACAAGCAAGCATTACACATGGACAAAGACGCAAAACAACAAATAATAATAATGCTAACCACAGAGAAAGATGTGATATGGGATGCTTACTTTTCCGTTTCCTCCTGTTCTGCAGGACTGTGCTGCATTGCAACTGCTGTCGTTGCTGAGCCAGCCCTATATCCCCTCCAATGATGTTACCAGATACCTCCATTCTACTGGCTGAAGTCTAACTTGAAGTAAAGAATTAGTCCTTCCCCCCCCCCCCCCCCCCAGTCCCTAGGAAGAGGTGGTGGCCGGATGAGTTAGGTTAGTGGAGGTAGCCCAGTTGACCTATGTTTCTGTGAAAATTCAAACTTCCCGCCAAAAGCCACCATTTTGGATAATGATAATTGCGTCGTCCGCTGATGTCACGACCACCATCTAGGATAACAGTACTTGCATCATCAACTGACTTCACGGCCGCCATTTTGGATGACGTCATCAGCTGACGTCATGGGCGCCATCTTGGATGACATCATCAGCTGACGTCATGGCCGCCGTCTTGGTACTTTGGGGCCACACCCCTTGTCCCCCTTACATCGATTAAATATCTTGATGTAGGAGATACTGAGTTAAATTGATGAAAGAAGAAATTATAAAAACGCAGTAAATGAAGGAGGCGAAATGGAATGCAAACGTCTAAAAATGGGATTGACAGGAAGTACAAAATGGCTAGGCAGGAATGACTATAGGACAAATGCAAGGATTTAGACGCATGCAGCACTAGGGAAAATTGGAAACCGCCTAGAGGAAAGTTAACGAGGTGTTTGGAGAAGAGAGAAACAACTGTATGAATATCAAGAGCTTAGATGAAAACCAGTAATAAGCAAAGAAGGGAAAGCTGAAGGTCGAAAGAGTAGATAGAGGGTTTATAAAAGTCTGTAGGGTGGTTTCCCCCTCCGACAACATGCATTTCGCGCCGTTGCAGTTCGACAACTGTTCCTCTGTATTCTGCGGAGTGTTGCTCACGCGAGTGACGGTGCATTGGCGCTAGCGGCGTAATTGGAGTAATGCAAGCTAGGCCGGGGGCTCAATTCTTGACTGCCGGTGTTTATGGCAGCGACGTTGCATAGGGGCACCACAGCGACGAGGACGAGGCAGAGTCGTGTGTTAAAGTGCTGGTAAAGGCTTCAGCTGTGTGCCACGTGTCGATTTCCTTGTCTCGCTTTGTTGTGCGGCTGTTGTGAGTTATTGCAAGCACTGGCCCCGACAACAGCTGTGCTTGACAACCTTCTTGTGGCTAAGGAGAGCTACAAAAGCACGTTCACAGTAGTGAAATGATGGAACCGACCGTTACAGAGAAGCTGTCTGCATTCTAGAGGTGCTGCATTTGATCCTCCTTGTCTTGTTGTGGTGCAGTGAGGCCGTTGTGAAATATTGTAAGGATTGTTTCCGGCAACAACGTTGGTGGCAAAAGTTACATTAGTTGCAACGTAGTAGGCCGGAGGAAAGTATCGTTATTCAGCAGTGGTAGCATTCTTGGCTGTGGCGATTCTGGATCGTACGTATCTGGTTGTTGCCATCGATGTAACCCAAAACGGGGAGGTAGTGATGGTCTGTCCTGTGGATACGTTGTGTTTTTAAAAAAAACTGAAGCTTGGATTTTGGAAAGTTGAGCGTCCCCCTGCTGTGTTGTGTGGTCACAATGTCCTGGCAGTGCAGGATGTTCTATGATCAGGCCTTTTATCCTGTTGTTCTTTTGAATATGCTCTGATGTTTTTATTATAAAGTGTGTATGGCGCCCTTTGGGGGCGGTTGTATTGTAGAGTTGTGTTCTTCGAAGTAGCGTGCTTCGCTTCTGTAGAATCGTAAAGTGGTGCAGCGTCGCAATTAGAAAGAGTGATTGAACGCAACTGATGGGCTGCATACGGTCGCACGGGCTTATTTGACGATGTTTTGCGCACCTCCTCAGTATCTAGACGATCACGGCCTGGCCAGTGTTCCGCCTTGCTATCAAAAATGGTTCAAATGGCTCTGAGTACTATGGGACTTAACATCTGTGGTCATCAGTCCCCTAGAACTTAGAACTGTTTAAACCTAATTAACCTAAGGACATTACACACATCCATGCCCGGGGCAGGATTCGAACCTGCGACCGTAGCGATCACGCGGTTCCAGACTGAAGCTCTTAGAACCGCACGGCCACACCGGCCGGCGCCTCGCTATCGCATTGCGGTTGTGGCCCTGTGCCCGTATAGCCCGTGTGGGTGACACAAGCTGTCTCAATGGAGTGGCCAGTATTAATTTCAGTATAGTAAGTTTTAAAAGCCTTGTTGCAAAGCCCTGTTACCCTATTCCACTTGATGTAGTAATCATGATTTTGAGCATAGTAAGTTTTAAAAGCCTTGTCGTTAAAACTGGGCCCTGTTAGCTTAACTTAGTAATCATGCGCTTGTCCACCAATAAGTTTGAACTGTAAGAACTTTGTTGCTAAAACTTGACTCTGTTTGCCTGCTATTTATGTGTTTGATGGTTGAAACCTTACGCCATTGTTGCAGTTGCTTGCTGCCCTTTCTTGTTCTGTTATATTTATACTTATTGTGGGGCTATGTAGTTAAGCTTCGGACATGGGCCACACCTGTTAGAGCTAAAGAGGACCGGTAGGAAAATTTTACTGTTTGTTGGAAGCTTAAGATGTTAATCCCGCTACGATGTTTGCACTATGTTACTTCGATGACGGAGGTAATGATCATGGTCTTAGTTTCAGGGATCCTGCGGCAGCGCGTTGGACGTTCGGCCTGGGTTCAAATCTCACCGCCTGGTCATGTGGGAAGTCTTCCTGGGGGGTGGCCAAGATCGAGCTCCGTCAAGAACGAGATGGTGTTCGCTTCCTGTCATCATACAGCGGGCGACGGGGGTTGAACATCCAGGAGAACTTAATTTTTAATTGTTGAAAGCTATTTAAAGAAATTAAAATGATTGGATTGCATTCTAGCCTCGACACTTTATAATCCAGCCATTCAGTCCTACCTATTTAAAGAAATTAAAATGATTGGATTGCATTCTAGCCTCGACACTTTATAATCCAGCCATTCAGTCCTACCATATCAGGAACAAAAGAGTGATGCACTTGATAACAATATTACAGAAACGGAAGAGCACCGAGATGAAGATGGCATGGGAGATATGATACTACGAAAAGAATTTGCCAGAGCGCAGAAAGAGTTAAGTATAAACAACGCCCCTAGAGTAGACAACAGTTCATCAGACTTACTGAAAGCCTTGAGAGGACCAACCATGACAAAACTGTTCCATGTGGTGTGCAAAATGCATGAGACAGGCGAAATACCTTCAGAGTTAAAGAAGAATATTAGAAATCCGATTCCGGAGCAAGCAAGTGCTGAAATTTGTGAACATTACCGAACTATCGGTTTAATAATTGGTGCTTGCAAAATACTGACTTGAATTCTTTACTGAAGAATGGAAAACTGGTGGAAGCCGATCTCGGGAATGATCAATCTGGATCCTGGAGAACTGGCAGAATGTGTGAGGCAATACTGACTCTGCGACTTGTCTTAGAAGAAAGGTTAAGGAAAGGTAAACATACATTTATAGAATTTGTAGACTTAGAGAAACCTTTTGACATTGTTGGTTAGAATATCTTCTTTGAAGTTTTGAAGGTAGCAGGGGTAAAATACATGGAGCGAAAGACTATTTGCAACTTGTACAAAAACCAGACGGCAGTTACAAGAGTGGGGGGGGGGGGGGGGCGTGAAAGAGAAACACTGGTTGAGAACCAAGTGAGATGAGGTTATAGCCTATCGCCGATGAGATTCAATCTGTACACTGAGCAAGCAGTAAAGGAAACAGAAGATGCATTTGGAGTAGAAATTAAAGTCCAGGGAGAAGCAATAAAAACTTTGAGGTTTGCCAATAGCATTATAATTCTATCAAAGACGACAAAGGCCTTGGCAGAACAATTGAATGGAATGACCAGTGTCTTGAAAAAAGGATATAGGATGAACATCAACGAATCAAAACAAGGATACTGGAATGTAGTAGAATTAAATGAAGTGATGCTGGTCCTCCCTGATCTATCAGTAAATCTGATGAACTGTCGTCTACTCCTGGGGCCTTGTTTATACTTACTTCTTTCTGTGCTCTGGTAAATTCTTTTCGTAGTATCATTAGATTAGGAAACGAGACACTCAGAGTAGTAGATGAGTTTTGTTATTTTGCACCAGAGCAACTGACTATGGCCACAGTAGAGAGGATATCAAATGTAGACCAGCAATAGCAAGAAAAGCGTTTCTGAAGAAGAGAAGTTCGTTAACATCGAACATAGATTTAAGAGCAGGAAGTATTTCTGGAAGTTTTATATGAAGTGTAGTCATGTATGGAAGTGAAACATGGACGATAAACAGTTTACACAAGAAAAGAATTGTTGTTGTTGTGGTTGTGGTCTTCAGTCCAGAGGCTGGTTTGATGCAGCTCTCCATGCTATACACTGTTGAAATGAGGTGTTACAGAACAGTGCTGTTGGTTAGATGGGGTAGATCATGTAACTCATGAGAAGGTACTGAACAGAACTGAGGAGAGAAGAAATTTGTGACACAACCTGACTAGAAGAAGGCATCGGTTGGCAGGACACATTCTGCGATGTCAAGGGCCACCAGTTTAGTACTGGACGGTAAAGGTGTGGGGGTAAAAGTCGTAGAGGGAGACCAAGGGACGAATAAAGTGAGCAGATTCAGAAGAATGTAGGTAGCAGTGGAGCTACCTGCATACCATCCCACTCTCCATTGTTGCCAGATGCATCCAAAATGGCGACGATGACGTCATCCAAGATGGTGCCCTGTAGACTTTTTAAATGGCTCTGAGCACTATGGGACTTAACTTCTGAGGTCATCAGTCCCCTAGAACTTAGAACTACACGGATTTCAGTAGGTGGTGGATATGGCTCTCTCTGACTTCTACTCAGTTCCAACTATTTAAACCTAACTAACCTAAGGACATCACACACATCCATGCCAGAGGCAGGATTCTAACCTGCGACCGTAGCAGCCATGCAGTTCCAGACTGTAGCGCCTAGAACCGACTGGCAACTCCATCTGGTGGCCTGTAGACTTGGCAACATTGCTTGACGTCATCCACGATGACGGCCAGGTGTCATTCAAGATGGCAGGTTTTGGCGGGAAGATAGGCCAATTGAGCTACCTCCACTAACCTAACCCCTATCCCCTCCCCTCCCCTAGAAAAATGGTGGGAAGTTCAAATTCCATCAGGATAATGCATCATTCCATGGTTATCTCTTCTAACCTAAGAAAATCGCCGGAAAATAGGTCACTTGGGCTACCTCCACTAACCTAAGTCTCTGACTGCCACCTCTTCCTAGGAATTGCCGGGAAAGGACTCAGCCTGTGCTGGATAGGACGGATGTAAGTCTTTATTTTGCAGGCTGACTTTATTTAAACAATTTGAGACAGTAGATTCATCCAGTGTGTTCTCCATGAGGTCCAGACTACAGCTGACCTAGTACATAGTACCACCGCCAGAGGGTGCTGTCATCCATTTCGTTATGTAATCCAAGATGGCGGCTATAGAAGACTGAATATGGAGGTGTGTTTGCCATGGACCGTTATTCCCACCCATGGAAATTAATCAGTTGCTGCTTGTGCTCATTTCTCGCCTTTATTTAGTTGAGGGAACATCGGTTGTAGTGTATGCATCTAGCAGATGAAAGAGACGTTTGCTTGATCTCGAGACATGAGAAACACCTTAGTTGACTTTGTAAATTATTGGGATGATTTGAAATCTGTTACATCACTGACTGAGCACTATGGGACTTAATATCTGTGGTAATCAGTCCCCTAGAACTTAGAACGACTTAAAACTAACTAACCTAAGGACATCACATACATCCATGCCCGAGGCAGGATTCGAACCTGCGACCATAGCAGACGCGTGGTTCCGGACTGAGCGCCTAGAACCGCTAGACCACCGCGGCTGGCGTGTTACATCACTGACATCGGTACTCACGAGTGGAAATATCATTTTCCTCTATTTGTTTTGAGTTCTCACATAAAGGTCTTCGCAGCTGGAATAAGCGCTAAAGTTTCAGGTTTGCAGAGAAATAATTTCCAGTCTATATCTTCGGAATTATGTTATCGGTAGGCTACTGCATGTGCTTGTTATCTAGAAGTACCACGAAATTGGTATAATATTATGGCAAATCATGTGAAATTACATGTGTTCTTGTAATCCCAGAGTCTGGAGATAGGTGTAGAAAAGCAAGCAAGCTAGCAGGTCTGGACCAGAAACAGTAATGCATTTGTGCTGAGGGGCAGCAAGCCTGAATTTGTAGAACAATTCTCAGAATGACTTCGGTCCACTGAGGGTGCTGTGGCCACTCATCGGGCGTGGATGTCCTAGTGCCGCAAGTATACGTACTGTGCTATTTGTCTTAGTGGTGTGTGTACAAATGATGTAAAAGGTGTGAGTTTGTATGTTTACTACATCGACATGGTATACCGTGATATATTACTGGGTTGGAGTTCGGTTTCACGCTATAATATTCAACCTCCTGTACTCAGTGGGAGAGCAGTGTAATTGAGTAAGAGCTTTCCGTATTTGACGATATGTAGTAGCACTTGGCAGGGTTTAATTGTCTATGCAACATGCCTATCTGTGTAAAACAGTTTTCTCCCTGCTCAAAGTCTAATCTGCAGAAAGAAAGAAAAGGTGGATAGTGCTTCCACACTGGTTGCATCAGTAATTCAGAGGGTAAATTCGATTTATTGACAAGACATTCTTTTGTGCTGGGATATAGGAGTCTCTGCATAGCGGAGGGGACGTTTGTGTGTGTTGAAAGGAAGAAGGGTAACACATGATGGAGATGGTACCACGTTAGGCCTGCGAGGAAGACTGCATTCGATGTTATTCTGCGCTATATTCGTAAACAGGTCCTGTCAGGGCAAGAATTTCCGTGCATACATGCTGAGACATCAAGAAAGCGAGCGTTAACTATTTCTGGGACACTATACAATTTCCAAGAGGTTGACTTGGTTCTAATTTTACTGGCCATATGACATTAGTATAAGATTGAGAACCTTGTTAGATGCGCTTGCGATGGTTTGTAGCTAGGTGGGCGCATTTAATGGCATTGTGTCAGTCACACTGGGCAGTTAAGCACAGTCAGATGCAGCTCGCATGTCCAGCTAGGAACATTGCACACTGTGCTACTCTGCCATCAATGGTGAACACATGTGCTGCCCAGAGGAGTCTCGCTTATGAGACTGATGTGAGCACATCTTGGAGTTCTGTGACATCAGTATAACACTGACTGTATACTGGAAAATAGAAGCAACTTTCATATAGGTACGAAAAGGGGGTCACTATACTTTCGACTACCTAGTTTCAACTGCTTTTCTAGGTTACCTAACTACCCACTGCTTAGCAAGAACACATTACCCTGCCAAAAACAGTCTCCTATTTACGATAATACATTTGCGCCATTTGCATATTTATAGTGTAAAACAGCAAAAACAGGTAGTTGGGTGATCTGGAAAAGTAGTTGAAACTAGGTAGTCGAAAGTATAGCGACCCCCATTTCGTACCTATATGAAACCGCTATCCGCAACTCCCTCATGCCTCTAGATATCTCTACAATATTTGTAACGTATTCTGTCTGAATCCCATGTTAGAGGTGCTGTGATATATCCACTGATCAAGCGATGACTGATTGAGAAGGATCACAAACAGTAATAGATGGTTTTCTGATTGAGAACATAAGAAATGTACACTAGCTTTTCAGATCTCTAGTGTTACGCTATCCGCTAGGAACGATGTCAGTGATTTTGAATCAAGTCCTTCGATTCAAGCACATACCTGCGTTGGATCCTATTGACAAGTCCTTTAATGATTACAACAACTACTCAATCATATTTCTGGCACTCTCATGTCTCGAAACAAGTCACCTTCCTCGAACGTGTCTGCTGCAGTAAAATTCCAATCTGGTTTTAGTCAGCCCCTACGCATCTTGCAACTGCTCCCATTTGTACAGCTTTGCGCATGTGAAGCCGGAACTGAGCAGAAGTCAGAGAAAGCCATATCCATCACCTCCTGCAGCCCATGTAGAAACAGAACGACCTGAGTTAGTGCAACAGGACCACGTTTTAATATCTGTGTTGGATCTTATTGACAAGTCCTTTATGTTTACAGCCACTACTCAATCATATTTATGGCATTCACATATCTCGAAATGAGTCACCTCTCTTGAACCTGTGGGCTACAGTAAAATTCCAACCTGGTTTTAGTCACTCCCTGTGCATTTTGCAACTGCTTCCATTTCTACAGCTTTGCGCATGTGATCTTTCCAATTTAAGTCGGAACTGAGCAGAAGTCGGAAAAGACATGTCCACCACCTTCTGCTTCCCGTGTAGAAACAGAATGACCTGAGTTATTGCAACAGGGCCGTGTTTTGACCATTCAGTGGAAATCGCGCATTGTGGCGTGTCTCCAAACTAGATATAGACACTACAGTCCAAATCAGATCTGCACCCATTCAAATCTATCAGCCCAACATGCTAACATCGTTATTCTCTACCCCCCCCCCCCCCAACAGAGAAAAATTACAAACTATGAAATCTCCATTAACTTTATCCGATACAGAAGTCACCTAGGCACCGATGTCGGCACAATGATGCATAGCTGTGGTGTGGTCTAGCGTGGAGAGAGAGATTTTGCAGTGCTCCCCAGAATAGCACACTGTGCATCCCTCCTAGCATTCCTAATGGAACACTCCATCCCTCACTGAATTTACACCTCAAACTGCTGCTGCTGATGCTGTTGGTATGCAACGATCCTATTAAGTATACAGGTATTGTTCCACTCCAGAGGCAAGTTTAAGATTTCATCACCTGTACTGTAGGAAGATGATCATATCACGGGCTATACTGTAAATCGCAATAGATTCTCCCTTTGACCATGTCTCATTGCTTGAAAGATTTTTTTTTTCTGATGTAGCACTGCTTCCCTGATTCCCTTCCCTTCCATGTCGACGTTTCCTCGGACTGAATAAAACGTTCTCGGTTTTCTAGCCACGTCAATTCGAATAAATTCCTCGGTTTCCGACTGGTGTTGCATACTTGTCTCCAAGTACAGATTGTTCTGTGCAGACCAGAAGATATGCAGGTACATCCTCAATTTCCCGACATTTCAATGCATATTTGGTCAATTTATACATATTCCCTGTCATTTTTCGCAATTCTATCGATTTTTTATCCATGCAATCATGGAATAACCTCTCGGCGTGTGTTCTAAAAGTGCTGGTAAATGTAGCACGGCTGGCAACACCTACCCCAAATGCACTGATTGAGGGGTGGGGTGGGGGGGGAGGGGGAAGGTTTCAGACCAAGATAAATGGCAGGAAAAAGGACTTGTCTTTATTATTTAACCAGTTTCAAGCATGTGTGTTCTCCACGAGCTCTAGAGTCGGATTTTGGCAGGAGGTTTGAATTTTGTTGGGAAGATGGTCAATTGGGCAACCTCCACTAACCTTACCCCCCCCCCCCCCCCTTACTCCAGGAAGTGGCGGGAAGTTCAAATTCCAACATGATAATACGTCATACCTAGGAAAAAGGCGCGAAAAATGGACTTGTCGTTATTATTTAACCAATTTCAAGCAGATGCGTTCTACACTGGGTCTAGACAACAACTGGCATAGTTCATATCTGTGCTGCAAGAGGGCGCTCTCCCCACGTCGGATCATGACGCAAGTACCGTTATTCAAGAAGGCTGCACCCGATGTATCCACCACGAGCTCCCGAGCTGAAGTGGCTTAGTTCATATCGTGACTACCAGAGGGCACTACCGTGACGTCGTGTGATGACACAAGATCGTGTGCTCTCTCTTGTGTGCATGCGTTATAAACGGACAGGCGCCGGGCCACTGGCCCGGGGGCGTGCGACCGCTTACGTCACGCACCCTCACCTGCCTCCATACACGCGTCGGCCGTAGTCTCCTGTAAATATGCTAACACTCACATCGCGCATCTAACCTATCAATTACCTAACTAATTAATTCCATTTCAATTTTAATCATATTCAATAATTCAATTTACAATTTCAATATTTAATAATCAAATTAGAACTTCCACATTTTCCCACTATCAGCGTGGCGTTCAGTCATGAATGCTGCACCAATAGTCACGTGACTCTACGTAAGAAAATTGTGGGAAGAAAAGGACACTTGTACTAACCTCAGCCACCCGACCGCCATCTCCTCCTAGGAATCGGCGCCAAGTTTGAATTCTGGGATTGAAGAAAGGCCACTTGTGCTTTCGCTACTAACGTAAGAAAATTATTGTAAACTAAGCTCACCACCACCACTAACCTAGGTCACCAGGCCGCCATCACTTCCTAGGGGCGGGTGGTAAAAGGACTTAGTACGCACTGGGCTGATGGAGAGACGAAGGAATGTACGTTATTTATCTGGGAGCATTTTATTTAGGGATGGAATATATGTATCACAGAACACACACACTGACATGGCCCACAGCATACAGAAGTGCAAACCATTCCTACATAACTCATTTATAATACTCTACACACTCTTGCTAATTGTAAACGGTCAAAAATAACACATTGCACAGCCTACAGACATGCCAATCACTCATAAACAATGCAGAGCATTTATGTCCAGATAGCCAAACAACTCCTAAATTGTCAAAATAATAATCTATGTAAAAGACTCTGCTTGCTAATCGTCAACTGTCGAAATCATACACCAGCCTTTATTTAAACAATTAGAGGCAGTACCACCACCAAGTGTATTTGCCACTGAGTCCATAGCCCAGCTGATTTAGCTCATATCGATGCCACTAGAGGATGCTGTAGTGACGCAATTCCAGTAATATGAGATGACGCCACCTGGTGAGTTCACCACGAGCTCCAGACCCCAACTGACTTAGTACATTTCCTCACCATCAAAGGACGCCACAGTGACACCAACTGATGACGGAAGTAGAGTTATCCACGATGGCGGCAAAAAGTGTGTTCTCCACGAGGTCTAATAGTACCACCAGCAGAGGGCGCTGTCATCCGTTTCCTGACGTAAACCAACATGGTGGGGGAAAACGACTCAGCCTGCTCTGTGCTGCTGGGGAGAGCAACAAATGACGGCACTCTATTTTCGAACAACTTATTTAGGCTTGGATTACATTTATCACACTTTCACAAAACACCCACCCAGATGTGCCTGGGGTCATGTTGCACAGCCCACAGACGCGCAAACAACTCTTAATTTCAGTACACAATAGCAAACTGATCCTAAATCATGCGGTACACAACGATGAAAAGCTACATGAAACGGAACGAGCATGAAGAGACGGTAGTAGGGTAGGCGATTGGTCGGCTTCGGTTTATTGAGAGAATCCTAGCGTAGTTCGTCTATAAAACACTAGTGCGACCGTTTTTTTGCGTATTGCTCAAGTGTCCGGGATCCCCACCAGGTAGGATCAAAGGAAGACATCGAAGAAATTCAGAGGTGAGCCTGTAGGTTTGTTACCGGTAGGACCGATCAGCACGCGATTATTATGGATGTGCTTTGTTAACTAAACGGGGACCACTGGAGGGAAGACGCGATTCTTTTGGTGAAACGCTACTGAGAAAATTTATACAACCGGAATCTGAAGCTGACTGCAAAGCATTTCTTCTGCCGTCAACGCACATCTCGCGTAAGGACCACCAAGGTATGGTAAGAGAAATAAGAGCTCATACAGAGGCATATAGCCATGTTTTTCCCTCGCTCTATTTGCGAATGGTACAAGGCACCCTCCACCATGCGGCATACGGTGGGTTGTGGAGTATGCATGTATATGTTGATGTAGACGTAGATGTAGGTAAGCCTCCATAAGAGCTCGTAACATTTATATTGGGGGATGGAGTTTGTAGAACGACTCTTCCACAGACGTTCACTCTCGGAGTTTTAACAGTAAGCTACCCTGCGAAACACATTACATCTTTTGTAGTGTCTGTTACTGGAGCTGCATGAGCGTCTGCCTGGAGGTATCACGTTTACTAAACAAATACTCGACTAAACACGGAGCTTTTTTATGGATCTTCTCAATTTTCTCTATTAATCCCATTCCATAAGTTCCCAGATTGATACTCTTGTGTCCGTCGAACTATGGTTTTGTAAACTATCCCCTTTGTGGGAAAATTCTTCACTTGAATCTGTATGGCAGCTCCCTTTTGTATGATTAGTTTTATGTAGATGTCCCACTGTTAATATCTCCATACGCAAACTTCCAGATACTTAATTAGTTTACTTGAAGGGGAGATCTGTAGAGATTACATACACATCTAGAAATTCAATGGAAAGATTTTGTGTGTAGCTGGCACAAGATGTTTGTAATGTCATTTTTGAAGATCTCAAGATGGTAACTTAGTTTTACCGAAACCGATTATCCACGATAAAGTTTTTTTATAGTGGCCTCGGCTAAGAAGTTCTTCTTTTCCTATTTAATGGATGTGACTTATCGAGTGACTGTTAGGCAGCTGTGTAATGGAACGATAACGAGTCTTTCCGCCTATTTGTGCACAATACATTCTATTTGTTGAGCGGCGGGAAAAGGTACGTGAGGCGGCAACGCAGTGGCAGGTTTGGACGAGGGGATGAAGAAAAGGGGACAGGAATTTTGCGAGAACCCATTTCTTCCTTATTTTGTTTTGAGAGTAGTTGTTGTTGTGAAACTTCCAGGCAGATTAAAACTGTGTGCCCGACCGAGACTCGAACTCGGGTTGGGCACACAGTTTTAATCTGCCAGGAAGTTTCATATCAGCGCACACTCCGCTGCAGAGTGAAAATCTCATTCAGGAAGTTGTTGTTGTGTTTATGTGGCAGCTGAGTACGAAGGTTGTTTTTGTCAGCTGTTGTCTTAATTTTTAGAAGAACCACTGTAGCTACTGTCACGGTCTTTGCGACTAAAATATGCAGAATTCGTTTTGGCAGTTGGCAGAGGGAGTCAAGACCAGACGCACTATTTATTACTGCTTTGCCTAACGGCAGAAAAAGAAGCGCGTCACAATTTCTTGTAACTTGGGACTATATCATTTACATTGATCTAATAGGTAACTGTTTATCGTGGACAGTACAGTTAGTATTGTGCATGTTTGTTGCTCAGACTTCTCCTTCAAGGCTCCAGAAAAGAAATTTGTTTTCTTATGATCTATTACTTGAAAAACTGGCAGGACGGGAAAAAGCACGTGCCTCTCAATACCTAGAATAATAAAGGGAAGAAAAGTGGACTGAAACAGCGATCAAGACTAGTTCATTACCCTTTATTGAACAACCAGACACGAAAGAGCTAACACAAGATAAGGATCACATACGCCCAGTGGTGGTTCTTTCTAGCGAGCGACCACGCTGCAGCGCTTTAATATTTTTCTATTTACCTTCTACTGCGTTCTTAATTTCAGAATTATAATGCAAAAAGTTATGAAAAATGTCCATCTCCTTCTCCCACCTCTCTGTGTTCATTTCTGTCAGAAAGTTCAGTTGAATATCGTGTAAAAATCTGAAGTAAATCCATCAAGATCTTTTTCGAGATTTTTGGTAACAACGTTTTTCCTTTTTATATTACGTATCTGTTTACATACGTAATATACTACAAAAATATATTGTCTATGTCCGTCCGAATGCTTTTTGTATTACATATGTATTTCTGTATTATATAAATAAGTATTAAACCGTTTTTTGTTATGAAAACTTGTGACAGCAGAACTCCCAAACTGAACACAATTATTTTCTTCTTCATACCAAAATACCATTACCATCCACAAAAAAAAAACATCTGTCAAGCCGTTCTTAAGAGATGACCTTTCGCAATTGATTTCAATTTCCGCCTTTCCAGGTGCATTTTCCAAAAATTTTCTTTCATACAGACCTCATGTGACAATTACGAAAAAATAGAGATAAAACTCAATCAAATCTGACGCACTGTTCTTAACTGATGATATTTCATATAAATGTCATTGCTGCTAATTTCCGGCTTTTCCGTTGGATTTTTCAAAATTTTCTTTCATGCAAACCTTGTCCTGACAATAACTACCACAACAACAACAACAACAACAACAACAACAATAGTGAAGCAAATCATTCAAGCCATTCTCAGGTAAAGATATTTCAAACAAGCACCCACTAATTTTCATTTATATAAATAGAAGATAACTTGTGATAATTAAGTGTGTCTCGAACGCTGGTGAATGATCCAACTGTTTCTGTAAGATTGCCTAACGTTCCCAACAAATAATTATTTCTTGCGTTCGGTTATTTCTAATTACCCAAAAATACAACTTGTTAGAGCATTGTTAATTACAGTATTTAATTAAAAAACATGCCTCCTTATGTGTGTGCATCAATTTTCTCAACAAAAAATGCTAGTATCAGACTGAACAATCTAGTTGTTGGAGTAGAATTTAAATTTATATTGTTGTTATCAACAACTTTAGTTATTTTGTTGACTGTGCTTCAGCTCGCACCTTGTATAAATTTTGCCTTTCTACGTCATTAATAATGCATGATATGATGTTCTGTAATACTCTTATGTGATTTATTAATCTATGAGTTTAAGGAATTTTAATCCAGAAAAATTAATTTCTGAAAACTGCCAGAAACTCAGCCTACATAAAATTCTGAAGGCCTAATTAGCAATTCAGAAAGAAAATTTCGTGGGGTGGATGAAATGTGAAATAATCTCAATGATCTGTAGAACAAGGAAAGGATACCTCAGCTCCATGAGACCAATGTGGGAATCATTCCTTTCTTTTCACCAGGGCCATTTCCTTCCCGCTTCTCTTAAATTTTTTAGTTTAAGAAATCGGCAAAGCGCAGACGAGAAGAGCCAAATGAAGATAAATATTGAAAACACACCCATGTCAACAGTTCTTAACAGGCCGGATCGAGATATGTCTGACGGGAGAAAAAGACTGTCTGGCAGTGAATATAAGAAAAGACGGGCGCTTAAGGAAGAAGATGATAAGCAGCAAAATGATGCGCTACAGCGATATTTCAACCCAAAGAGAGAACAGCCTAGCAGCATCGAGGGCGGCAAGATGGATGAGAAACAACTGAAACTACGCCTTCATCTTCAGAACATCACCACAAAGCTGACGAGAGCATCCCTGTGACCACCGAAGACGGCAGCAATGATGACAGTGGGGTATCCACAAGATGTTCAACAGGACTCCACGCGACTGAAGAACTGGTTTATGAGGGAAGGTCCGAGAACGACACATCAGGCAGAACTGAAATTAGGTGACACGACACGGAAAATACCGGAGGCACATCAGATGCCGTAGTCACCACCGCAGATAGGACTGGAGGCGAACCTAAATTTGAAGACGCAATTGATCCCGCGAAATGGCTAGGAATTGTTAACGACTGTCTTCGGACGACTTTGGTCTTGCGAGGTCCTTCCCAGTGCATTAAAGAAGTCGAAGAACGTCGTAAAAATGAGAACAACCGGCGCTTTCATCCTGTGCATTACAGGTGTTCTTTCAAATAGCAAGGATGTTGTCTTCTGCTTTTGATGCGACCTTTTTTCTTCTTTTTCAGTAAAATTTGCAAAGAACGGTATAAGCGACTGGCGGACCTCGCTTCTTATCTCTAAAGTTATGGGAAGTCTATCGAGCATTTGAATTTGCACAGAAAGTGGATCGTGTTTTGTGGAGGACTGAAAAATGCACTACCTTTTGACGCCCATCATCGAAGGCAACTGAATACTGAAAGCTAACACTGGAAAAATGTTATTCGGCGTTTAATAGCGATAAGAAATTTGCTGGATCAGCAAATGTCTATCTCTGAGAGATTCAAAAATGGCTCTGAGCACTATGGCATTCAACATCTGAGGTCATAAGTCCCCTAGAACTTAGAACTACTTAAACCTAACTAACCTAAGGACATCACACACACCCATGCCCGAGGCAGGATTCGAACCTGCGACCGTATCTCTGAGAGGAAGTCCAGATATACTCTTTCAGCGTGACAGAGGGAACCTTCTCGAAGTCGATGAGTTACTCAGAAAGTTCGATGCTGTGATGTTGGAGCATATGCTCAGAAAAAAGAAGGAGAGAACGAAGGTGATCATTATCTCGGCAAAGAAATACAGAACGAGGTAATGAATCTTATTCGGTCATCTTTAATCAACAACATTTTACTGATGAAATCGGCGAAATATTATAGTATCATTCTGGATTGCACAGCAGATATTTCAGAAGTTGAGCAGGTAACATTTGCGATACTCTTCGTCCAGGACACGCGACTCGAAGGGATGTACGATGTTAGAATTAGCGAGCATTTCCTGAAGTTTCTTCCAATGCCCCATTCTTCAAGCTCCACTTTGATGCAGGTCGTACTCAAGTTGTTGAAGCACAAAAAATCGCCTTATGTAATATGAGAGGCAAAGGGTAAGACAATGAGGCGAACGTGCAGGGAAAACATTCTCGTCTCCAGAAAACAATTTTAGATTTGGGCAAAAGAGCATTCTATGTACTATGTAGCAGATATTCACTGAATCTTGTTGTAATCGACTACGCTATATCTTCCCAGTATACCTGTTTCCACGCTTTCGACGGTGAAGAGCTTGTACGATTTGTTCACGTCCTGCGTTCGGTGTTATAAGCGATTGCAGTCTTTGTCGGCGTATTCCACTGACAAATTCTTCTCGGGTTATCAGCCGAGTGGTGGCGTCGTCTTGTCGCAACGTTTCAATGAGGATGATGGGTACGAAACTCATTGAAACGTTGCGACAAGACGCCTCCACCACTCGGCTGATTACCCGAGAAGAATTCATGGGCCTTATGATGTCTGTCAGACTATCTGCGTAACCTGACATTAAAACCTCTGAATGCTACTAAGTGGTAAAGCCGTATCGATGCACTTACTCAGATTTCAAATTGGAGGAGTTTATGAGCGCTTGTTTACATATTAGAAGGTTCAAATGGCTCTGAGCACTATGGGACTTACCTGTGAGGTCATCAGTCCCCAAGAACTCAGAACTACTTAAACCTAACTGACATAAGGACATCACACACATCGATACCAGAGAAGGATTCGAACTTGCGACCGTAGCAGCAGCGCGATTCCCGACTGAAGCGCCTAGAACCGTTCGGCCACAGCGGCCGGACATATTAGAAGAATTCGATGGAATGAACGCTCAAGAAGTCACAGCACTTGCGATTCAAATAAAAAATTACACATTTCTTTCTTCTGTGATAATCTGGTGCGACGTAGTGCCTCATGTCAGTAGTCAGTAAGACCCTCCAAGGGACTGACATGAATGTTTCTGAATCCGTGAAAATGCTAGAAAGTACGAAGGCATATTTTGATAACTGCAGAACAAAAGAAAAGTTTGTGTCTTTCTTGAAGGATTCAAAAAACTGGCCACAGAATTAGAACTAGAAGATCTAATTTTTCCAAGGTAAGTGTTTCCCGACGACAAAGGAAGAAGCCAAGACACTTTACCTAAGAAGGAAAGGATGAAACAATAGAGAATCCAGCGAAAGCTTACAAGGTCGAATTCTACTTTTATCTTGTAGTTTTAGTCACCACAGCTCTGAACAAGAGATTCACTCAGTTGAAGACTCACTGCGATAATTTTGATTTAATGTACATCGGAAAGCTGATGAATACGCCTCCTGATAGCCTGCACGAAGAGTGTAGAAACCTCGCAGTGGTTTTGCAAGACAACGAGTCAACAGACGATGATGCGCTGGAGTTGAGGGAAGAGCCTGGTGCTTCCAGCCTTGGTGAAACCTGGAATAGATACAAGACGGACTTTGAAGTTTACAGGAAGACGTAATTTTGGCCCCAGTGTCAACATTCCTCTAACAGTTCTCGTGACACTATCGGCGAATGCTACGAACGGAGAGAGAAGTTTCTCAAAGATAAAACTGATGAAAACATAGCTCAGATCAACGATGAGCCAGACTCGTTAAAATGAACTCGCAACAGTATCTACTGAGCGCGAGCTTACAGAGGGCTTAAATTACGCGGATCGAGTAAAAGAGTTTGCGCAAGCTAAAGCCAATAAGGATAGATTTGTTCAGTTGCCTGTTCTTTTCAGAGTTGTTTTTTACTTTGTTCAACGGAAAATAAATTGTTAATGTACACATTATTGTTCAAAGCAAATTAACTTTAAATTATAAGTTGTGTTGTAATTATACTTTGTTTTCCGCAGGAGACATTATGGGTAACATAACCGAATAAAGGACGCTCATTAACGGTAATCGTAAGTTCTCATGGTTTATTAAAATTGCTTTTAAGAACTAGATTTGTTTAAATCACATGAGAAACTTTTCAAGTCAAGTCTCCACACATACCAAAAAACTAACAGATTTTTAGCATCACGCAAACATTTTTTTAAGAAGTGGAGGCTGCAATTTTGCAGCTCGCTCTGGGCGGCAGTTAATCTTGCGCCGGCCGTGTATTTGTTTAAGTTAAAGGTCAAACAAACCTGCACCAAGAGTACATCCTCTGCCGCTCTTTTAGAATTTCGCTGCAATTTTCCGGCCCTGCAGCGTCTCTCTACATACAAAAGCAACATGGGCAAACAGTCTCGTGGAGCTTCCTAACTCCGCAGTAAGCTGTCTCGCCCAGACGGCTGCCCGTTGTCTCTGACCTCTAGCCGCTTAATAGCTAAATTTGTTCGACGTGGCACACCATTATTCATTGCTTAGGAAAGCGACAGCGGCGGAAACGGCGCGCTCGTGGCCGTACCACGTAAAACTAATGCGACGCGGAGGATAACGAGCGGCGGCACTCTTGTGTGCTGTGCTGTGCTGTGTTCCACTGTCCGGCGTAGGCGCTTGTAATGGCCGGCATCCGGCGACGGTGGCGGCGCGTCGCGGCTGCGTACGCAGCGAGCCCCAGCACATACACAGTGGGCGAGTGGCCGTGGGTGGGGAAGGGGGGGAGGGGGGGGGGCAAGAGGAGCACTTCTCCCTCCTCCATTCTGGGCACAGTATATTTTTTCGTTCAGGATTCTCACGGGGAAGAAGGTGTACTGAACTATGAAAAAATAAACAAAATATACTACTGGCCAGTAAAATTGCTACACCACGAAGATTACGTGCAACACACGCGAAATTTAACTGACAGAAAGAAGATGCTGTGATATGCAAATGATTCGCCTTTCAGAGCATTCACCCAAGTTTGGCGCCGGTGACGACACCTACAACGTGCTGACATGAGGAAAGTTACCAAGCGATTTCTCACACACAAACAGCAGTTGACAGGCGTTGCCTTGTGAAACGTTGTTGTGGTGCCTCGTGTAAGGAGGAGAAATGGGTACTATCACGTTTCCGTTGATAAAGATCGGATTGTAGCCTATCGCGATTGTGGTTTATCGTATCGCGACATTGCTGCTCGCATTGGTCGAGATCCAATGACAGCAGAGTAGGAATCGGTGGGTTCAGGAGGGTCACACGGAACGCCGTGCTGGATTCCAAAGGCCTCGTATGACTAGCACTAGAGGTGACAAGCATCTTATCCGCATCGCTGTAACGGATCGTCCAGCCACATCTCGATCCCTGAGTCAACAGATGGGGACGTTTGCAAGACAACAACCATCTGCACGAACAGTTCGACGACGTTTGAAGCAGCATGGACTATCAGCTGCGGTTACCCTTGACGCTGCATCACAGACAGGAGCGCCTGCGATGGTGTACTCAACGACGGAACTGGGTGCATGAATGGCAAGACGTTATTTTTTCGGATGAATCCAGGTTCTGTTTACAGCATCATGATGGTCGCATCCGTGTTTGGCGACATCGCGGTGAACGCACTTTGGAAGCGTGTATTCGTCATCACCATACTGGCGTATCTCCCATCGTGATGGCATGGGGTGCCATTGGTTACACGTCTCGGTCACCTCTTGTTCACATTGACGGCACTCTGAACGGTCGACATTACATTTCAGATGTGTTACGACCCGTGGCTCTACCATTCATTCGATCCCTGTGAAACACTCCATTTCAGCAGGATAATGCACGACCGTATGTTGCAGGTCCCCTACGGGTCTTTCTGGATACAGAAAATGTTAGACTCCTGCCCTGGCCAGCACATTCACCAGATCTCTTACCAATTGAAAACGCCTTATCAATGGTGGTTCTAAGTTCTAGGGGACTCACAATACGGCACTCACTACTCTTGATGAACTGTGGTATCGTGTTGAAACTGCATGGGCAGCTGTACCTGTACACGCCATCCAAGCTCTGTTTGACTCAATACCCAGGCGTATCAAGGCCGTTATTACTGCCAGAGGTGGTTGTTCTGGGTACTGATTTCTCAGGATCTATGCATCCAAATTGCGCGAAAATGTAATCACATGTCAGTTCTAGTATAATATATTTGTCCAATGAACACCCGTTTATCATCTGCATTTCTTGTTGGTGTAGCAATTTTAATGGCCAGTAGTGTAGAAACAGTGAACGGTCGAAACTCAAGATGTGCAAGATCGAGCAAATTGCAAGAATCACGGCGAAGTGGCTGTGAGGTCACGGTGTTGAACTGCAGAGCGGGAGATCCGTATTCAAATCTTCCTAGTGTCCCAGTTCTTGTCACAATATTATGAACTTTCCGCTCTTACACTGAAGTGTTATTCTCCTTCTGTAGTCTTCGCAATTGTCATACTTTATATTGGTTATAAAATATCGGCCATGTGGTAACAACATATTACCGTCGCAAGTAAATGTGATGAGATGCCGCATAGACCTCTCACAGGAATGAAAACAATAAATTAACGGATGTGAGCACATTACAAGAAAGGAATTCAAGATTCAAAACTTCCAAAACGGAACACAAGAGTCATAGCATGTGGTACTTGTAGTGGCTGCCTGTAAGTATATATTCTTGTTGTTCACAATTTTAGATTCAGATAAATTTGAGAGTGCGAAATTAATCGCATCTGGTGTATAACAGTTATGCTTATGGCTCTGAGCACTATGGGACTCAACTGCTGTGGTCATTAGTCCCCTAGAACTTAGAACTACTTAAACCTAACTAACCTAAGGACATCACACACATCCATGCCCGAGGCAGGATTCGAACCTGCGACCGTAGCAGTCGCACGGTTCCGGACTGCGCGCCTAGAACCGCGAGACCACCGCGGCCGGCAGTTATGCTTATAAACAAATTTATGCAACTATGGCTACTGCTAATAATAATAATATCATTAATAATAATAACACTAATAATAATAATGAGATGCATAACTTATCTGACAAAAGAAAGAATTGTTTTTGTGGAATTTTGTTGTTTGGTGCCTAATTAAATACAGTTTAGGGCAATAACGAAATAATGTGTATCCTTTGGCAACTCTCCATTTCGCCTTTTTGTGTAAGTGGGAGTTTTTGTGCTTTTCCATTTTTTCGGAGAAACCTACAAGATCCCTAAGAGATGTATTAGTCCACGTAGTTACTTCTGGGCTGAAAATCAGATATTCTAACGCCGCACCCACACAGCAGCTTGTGCTAACTGTACTACCGTTTTCTTATTAAATGTTCACTTTTAGTCACGCTTATTTGATTTCACCACTCTCTCAATCAAAGGATCTGTTTTCGGAGGCCCTAGTTCTTTTTCGGCTGAATTTTCCTGGTAATTTACTTTTCTGTTCCAAGATTGAAATTTTCACTCTGCAGTGGGGTGGGCGCTGATAGGCAGCTTCTTAGAAAATTAATGCTGTGTGTCGGACCGCGACTCGAACTCGAGACCTTTGCCTTCCGCGGGTTAGTTCTCTACCGAGGAGAATTCTCTACGACTGAGCTACCCAAGCACGACTCACGTCCCGTCCTCACAGCTTCACTTTTCTACCAGCATTTAAAATAGATCCAACATAGTTCATGTTTACACTGCTCGCGAAAGCCGATACCCCGATGGTAAACAACAAAGTCCAAATACATAGCGCCATTCGTGGAAATGATTAAATTCAAGTAGTAATGTCTATCAAAACGGTCACTTGACTAGAATAGAAATAAGGCGCTGAGGGCCTAAAGAACACAGCCGTCAATCCCATATTTAAGTGAATATCAGAGAAACCAGTGATGCATCTTTTCGTGAATTTCATATATGCAATGGGAGTCTACAGCACACATTAGCGAACGGGGATAAAAGTCTGCCGCAGTGTGCTACCAGATTTCTGAAGCATGAATGAATGCTACAACCTCACAATAGACAGTGATGCGCTTTAGGCCCTTATGATTCTCACAAGGGAAACTTCCTCGCAACCCCCTCACATTTAGTGGTAAGACGGCGCAGTGGGTAGCCCGTCAAAAGCTGAACACAGATAAAGCATGAAAACAGGAAGAAGGCGTACTGAACCGTGAAAAAAAAAGAAGTGAACTAGGAACAGTGAAAGGGCCAAGCTTAACAAGTGCAGCAATATAGAGCGAAACATACACGTCTCACAGAAATGAAAAAAAAAACACGAATAAACGGGTGTGAACTACGTTACAACGAAGGAATTCAAGAGTTAAAACTTCCAAAACGTAACGCAAAAACGTTAAAAACATGTGTTTCGACAGAGCACAGAGAAACTGTGTGATTGTGAACCTGTTGTGTTCATTTGTCGCAGCTTGTGTGACAAGCTATGCTTCCATCATTTTCTTGGGAATGATCACATTAATATTCATACGAGCACTTAAATCGGGAAGGAGGCATATATCATTCACTTACCAGGCTACAAATTAGGCCTGTCGGTAAGAGATTCCTACCACATAACGCACGTACTGTCAGTAATGCCGTGTGTGAAACACAAGAGGTGTTTTACAGTGGACGATTCGGTTGGCTTGCCACCTTGTCATCAAACGTTTGCTGTTACTATTGGAAAGCCGCTTAATTTCGGCTGCTAATACAGTAGTTGTGCAGAACCTACTGTCATCAAAGGTCGTTTCGTTATACCTTGCTGTTGCAAACGGGCGCTGCATCGCGACACAGACACAAATCTCAATACCGTGAAAAAAAGAAAAAAAAAATGGCAACACGTAGTTTCGAATACGGCTTGCCCGCGTGGTACTCCAACAACAGAATCACTTAACCACAACGCCATTAGCCTTCAGGGTTCCTCTACACTGTACTTCTTGTCCTTGGATCGTTCACTGATTCTGTTTTGCGTTTTTTTTCTCATAGTTCAGTACGCCTCCTTCCTGTTTTCACCCTTGATCTTGACTGTACACGCCGACTGTAACAAAAATTTGAATATAGGAACAACAGGTCAATGATCGGAAAGTTCATAATTTAGTAAAAAATATATATATATGTATGGGGCACGAGGAAGATTTGAACATGTATCTCCCCTTTCACAGTCCAATAACCACGACGCCATGGCTACTCAAATTTGCTTGATGTTGCACATCTTGAGCTAGGACAGTTCACTGTTTCGACTTTGGTTCTTTTTTCACAGTTTAGTACATCTTCTTCGTGTTTTCACCACTTAATCTGAGGGAGGTGCCGTGGGAGTTTCCTTCGTCAGCGCCTCAAATGGAATACTGTATGATAAAATTCATAACTTAATATACTATAACTCATTAAGAAACCCACAAAACTGCCAGTTCAGTTTTAACTTATACTAACGTCCGATCCAATTTTACTACAGTACATAGTGAGTAAATGAGCACATCTAGCAGGATTTGACTAGAATACAAATGAGGCGTTGAGATCCATAAGGGCGCAAAGCACACACCCGTCGATCCCACATTCAAGTGAATATCAGAGAAACCAGTGACACAGCTTCTCGTGCATTTTCATGTATACAGTGTAGGCCTATAGCATAGATAAACATGACTCACCGTAGCGAATGGGCATAGACGTCTGCCGCAGTGTGCTACCATCTGTGGCACTGACGTAAACGTCTAGTTGAGTGGCAAGGGCTAACTTGGCACATCGTGAAACGTGCACTTTGCTGGTCAAATATGTATGCATTTGGCCCGTAAGGCGATTACGTCACGCGAGTTGAGCAAGCGCAAAAGCTCCTTTAAGCGTGCACAACTGAAGATGTGCTCGTGACCCTGTCGCCAAGTTTCATGGAGTCTAGAGGAGCAGTAGCATGGTAGATTTAAGTTTCAGATTGCGGCATCTACGTTGTGTTTAACAGCATTCAAAGAAAAAGAACCAATAAATTCGCAAGCTTTCGAAAGTTAGGGCGTTCTTGGGCTCTTACACAGCAGCTGTCAGTGGGTATTTGTGTAGAACAAATACATGGTACGTATGTCTTGAGGTCCTTTCGTTACACCTCACTGTTGCAAACGGACGGTACACCAAGACACAAACACAATTTTGAATATAGCGAAGAGACAGGTCAATGATCGGACGGAACGTTTATAATTTCGTGAAAAAATATGTATGTATGGGGCATGAGAAAGATTTGGACACGTACCTCCCCTTTCATAGCCCAATAACAACGACTCCATAGCTACTCAGATTTGCTTGATGTTTCACATCTTGAGCTCGGACGGTCCACTGTTTCCACTTTGCTTCTTTTTTCACAGTTTAGTACATCTTTTTCGTGTTTTCATGCTTGATCTAAGTTCAGTTTTTGACGGGCTTTCCACTGGCCATGTTACCACCAAATCTGAGGGGAATGCGATGGGAACTTTCCCTTATAAGCAGCACGTATAACATCACCGACATGAAACAGCCACTTCAAGTACCTGTATGGTTATCTTTTCAGAGATGGATGTTGGACTAGGCAGTTCAGCACAGGATGTCAAATCAAACACCTTTCAACCGTCTCATTTCCGAACTGTTTTTATTAGGCTACCAGTTTCGGCGATTTACCAACCCGTTTTCAGGTCCCCTGACCGACGTTCCGGTTCCGGTCAAAATAAGGGCCACATTCAAATATTGGTGTATGCAGATTTCTGATTGATACGACGATCACTTCAACCGTCATCCGCCGTCTGTTCAGTTGGCAGATGATGGTTCAAGTGATGACTGTATTAAGCAGAAATCTACAGAACCAGTATTTGAATGCTGGTCTTTATTTTGACCGGAACCGAGGTTGGAATCTTCCTTCACGAAGGTCAGGGGGCCTGAAGATGGCGTACTAAAACGCCAAAACGGTTCGGAAATTTGAGGCTGAAAGGTGTTTGATTTGACACAGCCACTTCACACGGATGAACCATACATTTTGACAACCTGTTCAACAGTGTAATACTCTACCTTTGGAATGCAAAACAGTAGCGGTACTGAGTGGCATGGATTTGACAAATATTAGTAAATAATTTCCCGAGGTATGCAGTGCCAGATGTGTAAAAACTGATCACGCAATTTCTGTAACCTATGTATGGGTTTTTTGCGTGGGTAGAGCACCCCAGGTATGCTCTGTTGGGTTAATACCAGGGGAATTTAGTGGCAAGACATCAACGTGAGTTCTCTATATTGGTCCACAAACCACTACTCTGGCCTTGTGACACGGACAGTTATCCTTAAGGAAGATGCTATCGCTGTCGGGGAAAACATGAAGCTCGAACAGGAGTAGCCGGTCCACAATGATCTTCAAGAGTCCACAGCAGTCACTGTGACTTCCATTACTACCATCTACATCTACATCCATGCTCAGCAAGACATCTGACGGTGTGTGGCGGAGGGTACGTTGAGTACCTCTATCGGTTCTCCCTTCTATTCCAGTCTCGTATTGTTCGTGGAAAGTAGGATTGTCGGCATGCTTCTGTGTGGGCTCTAATCTCTCTGACTTTATCCTCATGGTCTCTTCGCGAGATATACGTAGGAGGGAGCAATAAACTGCTTGACTCCTCGGTGAAGGTATGTTCTCGAAACTTCAACAAAAGCCCGTACCGAGCTGCTGAGCGTCTCTACCGCAGAGTCTTCCACTGGAGTTTATCTGTCATCTCCGTAACGCTTTCGCGATTACTAAATGATCCTGTAACGAACCGCCCTGCTCTCCGTTGCATCTTCTCTAACTCTTCTATCAACCGTATCTGGTACGGATCCCACACTGCCGAGCAGTATTCAAGCAGTGGGCGAACAAGCGTACTGTAACCTACTTCCTTTGTTTTCAGATTGTATTTCCTTAGGATTCTTCCAACGAATCTTAGTCTGGCATCTGCTTTACCAACGATCAACTTTATATGATCATTCCATTTTAAATCACTCCTAATGCGTACTCCCAGATAATTTGTGGAATTAACTGTTTTTCTATGTATTCGCGGCACATTACATTTGTCTACATTGAGATTCAATTGCCATTCCCTGCACTATACGTCAATTCGCTGCAGATCCCCCTGCATTTCAGTACAATTTTCCTTTGTTACAACCTCTCGATATACTACAGCATCATCCGCAAAAAGCCTCAGTGAACTTCCGATGTTATCCACAAGGTCATTTATGTGTATTGTGAATAGCAACGGTCCTATGACACTCCCCTGCACACATCTGAAATCACTCTTACTTCGGAAGACTTCTCTCCATTGAGAATGACATGCTGCGTTTTGTTATTTAGGAACTCTTCAATCCAATCACACAATTGGTCTGATAGTCAATATGCTCTTACTTTGTTCATTAAACTACTGTGGGGAACTGTATCGAACGGCTTGCGGAAGTCAAGAAACACGGCATCTACCCTTGAACCCGTGTCTATGGCCCTCTGAGTCTGGTGTACGAATAGCGCGTGCTGGGTTTCATACGATCGTCTTTTTCGAAACCCTTGCTGATTCCTACAGAGTAGATTTCTAGTCTCCAGAAAAGACATTGTACTCGAACATAATACGTGTTCCAAAATTCTACAACTGATCGACGATAGAGATATAGGTGTATAGTTCTGCACATCTGTTCGACATCCCTTCTTGATAACGGGGATGACCTGTGCCCTTTTCCAATCCTTTGGAACGCCACGCTCTTCTAGAGACCTACGGTACACCGCTGCAAGAAGGGGGGCTAGTTCCTTCTCGTACTCTGTGTAAAATCGAAATGGTATCCCATCAGGTCCAGCGGCTTTTCCTCTTTTGAGAGATTTTAATTTTTCCTCTATCCTTCTGTCGTCTATTTCGATATCTACCATTTTGTCATCTGTGCGAGGCCGGCCGCGGTGGTCTCGCGGTTCTAGGCGCGCAGTCAGGAACCGTGCGACTGCTGCGGTCGCAGGTTCGAATCCTGCCTCGGGCATGGATGTGTGTGATGTCCTTAGGTTAGTTAGGTTTAATTAGTTCTAAGTTCTAGGGGACTGATGACCACATCAGTTGAGTCCCATAGTGCTCAGAGCCATTTGAACCATTTGAACCATCTGTGCGATAATCTAGAGAGGGAACTACAGTGCAGTCTTCCTCTGTGAAACAGCTTTGGAAAAAGACATTTAGTACTTCGGCCTTTAGTCTGTCTTCCTCTGTTTCAGTACCATTTCGGTCACAGAATATCTGGACATTTTGTTTTGATTCACCTACCGCTTTGACATAAGACCAAAATTTCTTAGGACTTTCTGCCAAGTCAGTACATGAACTTTACTTTCGAATTCATTGATCGCCTCTAGCATAGCCCTCCTCACTCTACATTTCGCTTCACGAAATTTTTGTTTGTCTGCAAGGCTTTTGATATGTTTATGTTTGCTGTGAAGTTCCCTTTGCTTATGCAGCAGTTTTCTAACTCGGTTGTTGTACCATGGTGACTCTTTCCCATCTCTTAAGCGGTTGCTTGGTACATACTCTTTCAATGCATGTTGTACTATGGTTTTGAACTTTGTCCACTGATCCTCAACACTATCTGTACTTGAGACAAAACATTTGTGTTGAGTCGTCAAGTACTCTGAAATCTGCGTTTTGTCACTTTTGCCAAACATAAAAGTCTTCCTACCTTTTCTAATATTTCTATTTACGGCTGAAATCATCGATGCAGTAAGCGCTTTACGATCGCTGATTCCCTGTTCTGCGTTAACTGTTTCCAATAGTTCGGGTCTTTTTGTCACCAGAAGATCTAATATGTTATCAACACGAGTCGGTTCTCTGTTTAACTGCTCAAGGTAGTTTTCAGATAATGCACTTAAAAAGATTTCACTGGATTCTTTGTCCCATGGAAGACCAGGTGAATGTCCCCCGAAGCATAATACTGCGTCCATCGGGCTTTATTCATGGCACAGCGCATGTTTCGAGAAGCCGTTTGCTTGGATGACTGCGTATCTAGACACAGTCATCGATTCGGTGTAACAAGAAACACGGTTCATCCCATTAGGCAACCTTATCTATAGATCTAAGAGTCGTTGTAAAGTGATATGAAATGGAACGAGCGTGTGAGGATTGTGATAGAGAAGGCAGTTGGTCGACCTCAGTTTATTGGGATATTTTTTGGAAAAATGTGGTTCATTTGCAAAGAAGGCTGCATATAGGGCATTAGATTGATCTATTCTTGAGTACTTCTTGAGTGTTTGGAATCTGTAATAGGTCGATTAAAGGAAGGCACTGAAGCAATTCAGAGGCGAATTTCTAGATTTGATACCGGTAGGTTCGAACAATACGCAAGTACTACGGAGATACTTTCTGAACTCCAATGGGAATCCCGGGAGGGAAGGTGGCGGTCCTTTCATGGAATACTGGGGATAAAATTTAGAGAGCCGGCATTTGAAGCTAGCTGCAGAGCGATTCTACTGCCGCCAGCATACGTTTCGCGTAAGATCCACGAAGAAAGAAGAAAGAAATTGAGGCTCATGCGGATGCATACAGACACTCGCTTTTTTCCCTAGCTCTGCTCGTGAGTTGAATAGGAAAGGAAGTGACTAGTAGTGGTCTAGGGTACCCTCCGCCACTTACCGGACGATGACTTGCGGAGGATGAACGTAGGTGTAGATTGTGGATGAATCCGTGCCCACTCAACCACGGTTGACGACATTGTTCCGTCAACCTGGAAGCACTTACTGGTCATCTGCTTCGAAGCGCCATGTTCAGCGATCTCGGCGGCACTCTGACACAGTTATACCCGCACCAGCACTGCAGCGCGTCGTCAAATCCGCCACAGATTGCTGCCTATCCTGCTCTACAGAGCGGGCAAGCCTACGACCTCCTCATTCTTGTCACCTATTCGTCGTTCCATCATCCTTCAACAGCTTTCTATACATGTTCAGGGCCGTAGCAAGCAAACAGCCGACCATTTTTGCCGTTTCCGAGACAGTTGTTCCCAAGTGACGGTCCATAACAATCTGGATTATGTCTAAATCCTCTTATGTCAGCCGGCCGCGGTGGTCTAGCGGTTCAGGCGCTCAGTCCGGAACCGCGCGACTACTACGGTCGCAGGTTCGAATCCTGCCTCGGGCATGGATGTGTGTGATGTCCTTAGGTTAGTTAGGTTTAAGTAGTTCTAAGTTCTAGGGGACTGATGACCACAGATGTTAAGTCCTATAGTGCTCAGAGCCATTTGAACCTCTTATGTTAGTGGGTTTCCCCATTTGCTGCCCCTATCGCCAGTAGAATAATTCCCCATTCGTCTCAGGTCTGCTTGTATACTTTTCCTATCGCGTCGCATATCTGTTAACGTCACTGGGCGACATTCAGCCTTGCGGTGGCCACTGGTCATTATGTTTTGGCTCATCGAACGTACATCTTGTGTTTCTTTTGGTTTTCACGTTGTACATAGTAAATTTTGGCGCTTCCTTGATGTGGCGGCAGCTTCGGCGCTGCTCTGCACTCAAGACTGATGCGAATATTAGCAGAACATTTGTAAAATAGCTTATCGCAGTGCATTGTACACTAATGGCCATTAAAATTGCTACACCACGAAGATGACGTGCTACAGACACGAAATTTAACCGACAGGAAGAAGATCCTGTGATATTCAAATGGTTAGCTTTTCGGAGCATTCACATACGGTTTGCGCTGGTGGCGACACCTACAACGAAACGTCATTTTTTCGTATAAATCCAGGTTCTGTTTACAGCATCCGTGTTTGCCGACATCGCGGTGAACGCATATTGGAAGCGTGTATTCGTCATCGCCGTACTGGCGTATCACCTGGCGTGATGGTATGGGGTGCCATTGGTTACACGTCTCGGTCACCTCTTGTTCGCACTGATGGCGCTTTGAACAATGGACGTTACATTTCAGATGTTACGACCCGTGGCTCTACCATTCATTCGATCCCTGCGAGGCCCTACATTTCAGCAAGATAATGCACGACCGCATGTTGCAGGTCCTGTACGGGACTTTCTGGATGCAGAAAATGTTCGACTGCTGCCCTGGCCAGCACATTCACCAGATCTCTCACCAACTGAAAACGTCTGGTCAATGGTGGCCAAACAACTGGCTCGTCACAATAAGCCAGTCACTACTCTTGATGAACTGTGGTATCGTGTTGAAGCTGCATGGACAATCCTAAGTCTGTTTCACGCAATGCCCACGCATATCAAGTCCGTTATTACGGCCAGAGGTGGTTGTTCTGGGTACTGATTTCTCAGGATCTATGCACCCAAATTGCGTGAAAATGTAGTCACATGTCAGTTCTAGTATAATATATTTGTGCAATGAATACCCGTTTATCATCTGCATTTCTCGTTGGTTTAGCAATTTTAATGGCCTGCAGCGTCTCCCCAATTCTATTAAATACCTCCTCATTAGTTATGTGATCTACCCATCTAATCTTCAGCATTCTTCTGTAGCACCACATTTCGAAAACTTCTATTCTCTTCTTGGCCAAGCTATTTTTATCGTCCATGTTTCACTTCCATACATGGCTACACTCCATACCAATACTTTCAGAAACGACTTCCTGACACTTAAATCTATACTCGATGTTAACAAATTTCCCTTCTTCAGAAACGCTTTCCTTGCCATTGCCAGTCTACATTTAATGTCCTCTCTACTTCGACCATCATCAGTAATTTTGCTTCCCAAATAGCAAAACTCCTTTACTACTGTAAGTGTCTCACTTCCTAACCTAATTCCATCAGCACCACCCAATTTAATTCCACTACATTCCATTATCCTTGTTCTGCCTTTGTTGATGTTCATCTTATACCCTTCTTTCAAGACACTATCCATTCCATTCAACTGCTCTTCCAAGTCCTTTGCTGTCTCTGACAGAATCACAATGTCATCGGCGAACCTCGAAGTTTTTGTTTCTTTTCCATGGATTTTAATACCTACTCCAAATTTTTCTTGTTTCCTTTACTGCATGCTCAATATACAGATTGAATAACATCGGGGAGAGGCTACAACTCTGTCTCACTCCCTTCCCAACCACTGCTTCCCTTTCATGTCCCTCGAATCCTATAACTGCCATCTGGTTTCTGTACAAATTGTAAATAGCCTTTCGCTCCCTGTATTTTACCCCTGCCACCTTCAGAATGTGAAAGATAGTATTCCAGTCAACATTGTCAAAAGCTTTCTCTAAGTCTACAAATGCTAGGAATGTAGATTTGCCTTTCCTTAATCTTTCTTCTAAGATAAGTCGTAGGGTCAGTATTGTCTCAAGTGTTCTCTACGGAAACCAAACTGATCTTCGCCGAGGTCGGCTTCTACCAGTTTTTCCATTCGTCTGTAAAGAATTCGTGTTAGCATTGTGCAGCTGTGACTAATGAAAGTAACAGTTCGGTAATTTTCACATCTGTCAACACCTGCTTTCTTTGGGATTGGAGTTGTTATGTTCTTCTTGAAGTCTGAGGGTATTTCGCCTGTCTCATTCATCTTGCTCACCAGATGGTAGAGGTTTGTCAGGTCTGGTTCTCCCAAGGCCGTCAGTAACCCCAATGGAATGTTATCTACTCACGGGGCCTTGTTTCGACTCAGGTCTTTCAGTGCTCTGTCAAACTCTTCACGCAGTATCGTATCTCCCATTTCATCTTCATCTGCATCCTCTTCCATTTCCATAATATTGTCCTCAAGTACATCGGCCTTGCATAGACCCTCTATATACTCCTTCCACGTTTCTGCCTTCCCTTCTTTGCTTAGGACTGGGTGCTACGGAAGAATGCTGAAGATTAGATGGGTAGATCACATAACTAATGAGGAGGTATTGAATAGAATTGGGGAGAAGAGGAGTTTGTGGCGCAACTTGACAAGAAGAAAGGACCGGTTGGTAAGACATGTTCTGAGGGATCAAGGGATCACAAATTTAGCACTGGAGAGCAGTGTGGAGGGTAAAAATCGTAGAGGGAGACCAAGGGATGAATACACTAAGCAGATTCAGAAGGATGTAGGTTGCAGTAAGTACTGGGAGATGAAGAAACTTTCACAGGATAGAGTAGCACGTAGAGCTGTATCAAACCAGTCTCAGGACTGAAGGCCACAACAACAACAACAACAACAACAACAACAACAGTGTAGTTCAGGAGTACAAAGCAAAGTTCCTTCGGGCACGAATGCATGTCCCAAGGAACAGGAATGGCGACAACTATAGTCGTAATGAAATAGATGAAAATGTATTCCCAGTGTCGGATATGGACATCATCTGCTGCATAATGGTATGACGACGGCGAAAATTTGTCCAGACCGGGGCTCGAACCCGAATTTCCCGCTCGTCATTAGCTCAACGACAGAAAGCGACTTTCATCTAAAATGTCTCCCCTGTACGGTAATGTACATGATGGATGTACAAGCGCAGGCTGTAAAAACATGGTAGACGACATATGAAAGTTTCGAGTCTGGCCGTAAAGCGCCCTCGGATAGCTCAATGGTAAGACGAACGCTCGCGATGAGCGGTGATCCTGTTTCAAGTCCCGGTCCATCGTCGTGCCATTATGCAGCTGATGGTTGTCCATATTTGCAACTGCGAATCCATTTTCATTTATTTCTGAAACAGTGTCTCCAGTTTCCCCTTGTCCATTTCTCGTGCAGCCATTATCAAGCAGCGGGAAAGGACTGCTCCAGCATCTTGGTGCATGGATTCCGTGCCAGTTCTCAGCATAACTTAAACATAGATTCGATATATGGCTCGACATCCATTCCTAATTCCTACAAAGGAATACCCCCTCCACTTTCTTCACAGCCTAATCACAGATGTATTTTACCACTTTTTTGTAGGCGAGAGAAGAAGATGAATCGAATTACGAGGTAGAAAAGATGTCATCTCCAGGCGATGGGGAAGTCTCAGACTATGGCATGGAACACAGCACAACACTCAGTTACACAGGTACGAATTCTATAGTCGGCCCGTCTGGCATGGTTGCACAATAATATGTGAACTGAGGAGACGAGAGCCATCTTGGTCAGCCCTAGAGCGATTCTGCTGGCTTATTTGAGGATTGTTTTGGCAGCCCTGAATGCTGTCTGTGGTCGACATTTTAACCCCCCGCCCCTCCCCCGCAATAGAAGCATTCAAACCACAGAGAGTTAGGTCTAGTCGGTATAAATTTTGTGATGGTTTTTGTTGATGTCCAACAGGGTATAATTAAGCAGTCTGTTTTTTCGGCTTTAGGTTTTGAGCATTATTGATATGTGAATAAAAATATCTTTAGTGACTGTTTTCCAGCATTATTTCCCTACGTATTGTTTACGTGAAGATGTTATTTCAGATGTTAAATTAAAAATATAGCATCTGTATTCATGTTAATAGTATAAATAGCTCTACTTTGCGCGTCCTAATGACGTATGCTTACCTTTTACGTGTCAGTTATTTTTCTTTGAGAAATGTATTGTGAGGATCCATTCTTCCATATTCACTGTCACGGCTTTCTCCTCATCGCGAATAAATTTACTTTTGTGAACATCAAGCTTCCTTTCTACCTTAACTAGATCGTGGCTGCGCCTAATCACGTGACCAAGTTAGCGCCTGCTCCGTCGGGTTTACTGCTCGCTTTTCCGCGCAATACAGCCACTCACGGCAGTCATCCACATGACACAGTTACATAGACGGCACTTCATAACACGTCATAGGACGGCAACAGTAAACCCGCTCCACTAAGACCTGGCGCAGGATAGCAACGTGGGATCCATGCATCTGCACCCAACTCTAGTTTCTTGAGTATTGGGCTGACTTATAGTTGTAAGGATATAAGGTTTGTAAGGTGTTCAGCTTACACAGCGCTGCCCGTCTGTATCTGGGTGGTGACTGACACTCGCCATGTGTGTTGGCCAGAAGACTGTGGTACGGTTGCTTATACAGTGACGAATCGAGTATTTAGTAAGTCCATTCATTTGTGGATAATGTCCAGATGTTCGAACACATCACATTGGCTGAGCACTGTCTAATTTGCTTTAAGGCACACCCATACTGGTAGGATTTTCTTCCGGTGACCGCAGTACATTTTACAGTGCTAAGAGTTCCAGTTCATGGCTCCCGATCGGGAGGTGACCACGGGAGTGAAAATCATTGACAATTCCCCTCTGAGCAACGTGTGAGAAAGCCAGAGAGCGTTCGAGAGGTCAGTGACAGAGATGATCCACTGGGAAGTGCTAAAATGTGCCATCTGTCAGGTGATTTAGAACACACATTTTCTGGGAGCCTATTTTCCACGGTGTTACGTGTTGTTAAATATGACAAACGTATAACAATCCTACTTGCAGATGCACGATAAGAGCAATCGCTTTTAAGGTGATCATGTCGAGGATCGGTGAGAAATTGCGCGAATCAATAGTAAAGGCGTCCAATTCAAATTCTACCTTTTCCTCACTTACAGTCGCCCTTTCTGAACAGAAAATAATATTTTCACGGAAGGGGCGCACTGTTCAAAACTGGGTCTTCTGGAACTTGATAGAAACGTCCTTTTCCTGCGTTAAGATACACCCTAGTATAAGATTGATTCTAATGGTGAGCGTTACCTTGTCTTCTTCGCCGATCTGCGGAATTTGTGACAACTAGCGGTTTAAATGAAGGTCTTGAGGTTCACCCAATTTGCCTTGCCTCTCCATAAACTCTGTTGAAGAATCATCATCCAATGTGTCAGTCAGAACTGGTTCCATGATGTCTGATGCTCTTGATCCAGTTTTACGGAATCTTTGGTATTTACACTTCTCCAGTACATAAGGACTTCCATATGTCTTTCTCATTTACGGAATTGTAGTCATCAGATGTGGGTCTTGCCTGAAAATTGCTTTGCAGTATTGACAAACATACCACCAATTCCATATTAGGTGGAAAGGAGACATTGTTTTTATGATCAGCCTCTTTGTATGTTGTCCAATGTAATTTTGCTCAGGGTAGAACGATTATCTGCGCCCATCCGATTTGGCTGAAAGAGTCTCTGTCTGTATATGACTGTAAAGTAGTTGATTCTATGTGCCATAAAATAAAGGCTCAACCTCTACGAAATTCTATAGAATGAATCAATTTACAGACTATCACACAATGAAACTAAGTCACCACTCGTCGCGGTAGCAGGTGGGAGCGATGGTAAAACCATTTCCCATTTACAGTCGTTCCAACTAGCCGCCGTACGGAGTATCAACATCGTTTGCGCGTATATTACGTATACATGATTTGTCTGTGAGTGTGGCTACATGGGGCCTTTTTGTTTCCTTTGCGTCGTCAGTCGTCTGACTGGTTTGATACTGCCCACCACTAATTCCTCTCTTGTGGTAACCTCTTCGCTGGCCGTTGTGGCAGAGCGGTTCTGGGCGCTTCAGTCCGGAACCGCGCCGCTGCTACAATCGCAGGTTCGTCCTGCCTCGGGCATGGATGTGTATGCTGTCCTTAGGTTAGTTAGGTTTAAGTAGTTCTACGTGGAGGGGACTGATGACCTCCGATGTTAAGTCCCATAGTGCTCAGAGCCATCTGAACCATTTTTGCTAACCTCTTCATCTCAGAACAGCACTTGCAACGTACGTATTCCAACCTCTGCTTTCCTCTACAGTTTGTTGCCTCTTCAGTTCCCTCTAGTACCAAGGAAGTCATTCCCTGTGTCATTTTGGATCAGCAGAGATTCTCTCTGGATTCGAGCGGCTAACAGAAGTGGTAAAGGCTGCCAGTCTTGCTTGTAAGATGAAAGCAGAGATGACCATTTGCAGCATATTCGACAGGACCGATTGCGGACCTCTGGTACAGAGCCGAGTGGAGGATCTGAATCAGAGGCTCAGGCGGTTCTGCGACCGTGTAGGCTGCAGATTCCTAGACTTGCGCCATAGGGTGGTTGGGTTTCGGGTTCCACTGAATAGGTCAGGTGTCCACTTGTAACACCGAAAATGCAGGATGCATGGCACCTGCTATCGAAGTTTAATTTTTTTAATTGTATGCAAATATTTGTAATTTGAATGCTTTCTTTGAATAAGTAAGTACATTGCTTCACTGTATGTGTACATTTAGGTAGAAGTCTGTTGGCGTTTCGTTATATTTGTCTGTGTTTTACTGGGAAACTTATAAGCTCTGGGAAAAAGCCAAAGGAATTGTTATTTACATCGACTAGCAACGATAATAGCAGTGCTTGTGCGTTGTAAAATCTTTGGGTAGGGGGTTGTTGCGCAAAGCGAGCGGAGAGCGGGAGACGGGTTCCAGCGCGTGTAGTGTGCGGAAGTGTGGTGTTAACGCTCTCGCAGTAGAGAGCACCATTTCGGCGGCATCGTGTACGCGCGCCGGCCAGATGTCTAGAGCAGGAGTATGGACAGTGGACAGGCAGAAGTGACTGCATTAATTACGATTGCCCGTTCCTGTAATTAGCCGAGGCCCCACGAGATGCTACCGTCTTCAACAACAGCAGCAGTTCCAACAACACAGATTCGTCGTCGGCTCCGAGTTTCATCGCACGCACTGCACTAAAGTAAGACAGTTCATTGGTAGAAAGTATTAACGGCTAACCCAGCAGCACAACTGGTTGTGATTTGATTAATGAACTTTATTTAAATAATAATCTGTTAAATTCAGGGCGACTGTGTCCTCATTGCCCCCAGACATTGTTACCAAGCAGGGTCCTTGTTCCCTTTTTTCCTTACAAGCTAACGGGAGTTTGAGAATCTATCACTGAGAAAAAATCCAAATCTAAAGAAAATGCACAAATTAAGAGTGCGGAAGTTTTATTTATTTTACATATAGCTTGGAGCACATGGCTGTTGGGTTTGGTACGTATTCTAGAATTTAATTCTGTTCAAGTCAGTAAAAACGGCTCAGTTGTTCAGACAATAATATGAAATGCAATTTAAAAATTAAGTAACTGCAAAGTAAAAAGTGCCTACCTTTCTCTAAATTTCTTTGATGACGTTATGTTGAAGTCTGTGAAAGTCATTGTTCGCCTAACGAAGTTCAATACTAAGATACAATTTAAGTGGATATTATCAAATCATTGCTCGATTGCCTTTTTCAAAATTTAATGACAAACTTAACGTAAAAGGGACTTTTCAGTTTTCTTTATCATTACATACTCACTTAAAATTAGTGCCAAAAAAGTGACAACCTTCAGTTGTCACGTCAGTGTTTAATAATAAATGTTTTTGTTTCCCATCATCTTGTACATGATTTTGGATGTAAATCGCCCTAGAGGCCTGGCGACCGTAATTATTTCCTTTTCATTCATTACTGTAACTTTTGGATTCAAGATCAGTGGTTCCTTTTTTCTATCCAGTGTTGTTCGTGAGTAAATGCACAAAATAACTTACATTTTTCCAAATTGTAGCCCTGTTCGGTTTAATTAATTTTAGTGGCTTTTTCTGTCAGAAAGTTCGGTTGTACACTTTCCCCCTACTTATCGGTATTACTTCTTCGGAAAAGATAGCCTTATCCTATTACAAAATTTCCATTAGGTATGCACGCGATCCACGGTCATATTTTATATCGCAAGCAGGATAGGCCTACTAATAAGGGTTAGGTTACACACTATACACAGGAGGCGGGTAGCAAGGGCTGTGTGGCGTGGACTGGGAGGTTTTTTAGGTTAGAGGATCACGGGAAAACACAGGAAGGGCTTCAGTCACAAAGGATGCAGGCTGAACACAGGAAGAACGTAGATACAGGAACCATTGGTATAAAAGTTGTAAATTGTCGTAGCTGTGTTGGGAGAGTACCAGAGCTTCAAGCGCTAATAGAAAGCACTGATGCTCAAATCGTTATAGGCAATGAAAGCTGGCTAAAGCCGGATACAAACTCGGCCGAAATTTATGCAAAGGACCTAACGGTGTTCCGAAAGGATAGGCTAAACACGGTCGGCGGTGGCGTGTTTGTTACTGTCAAAAGTAGTTTATTTTATCGCGAAATTGAAGTAGAAACTTCCTGTGAGTTAGTATGGGCAGAGGTCATTGTTGGCAACCGGAATAAAATAATAATTTGATCCTTTTACCGACCTCCCAATTCAGATGAAACCGTTGCTGAAAGGTTGAAAGAAAACTTGAGTTTAATTTCAAACACGTACCCGACTCATACGATTATAGTTGGTGGTGACTTTAATTTACCCTCGATATGATGACGAAAATACATGTTTAACTCCGGAGGTATGCATAAAATATCATCCTAAATTGTGCTAAACGCATTCTCCCAAAATTATTTCGAGCATTTAATTCATGAGCCCACGCGAATAGTAAACGGTTGTGGAAACACACTTGACCTCTTAGCAACAAATAATCCTGTGTTAATAACGAGCATCAAAACCGATTCAGGGATTAGTGAACACAGGAGTGCCGGCCGCTGGTGGCCGAGCGGTTCAAGGCGCTTCAGTCTGGAACCGCACGACTGCTGCGGTCGCAGGTTCGAATCCTGCCTCGGGCATGGATGTGTGTGATGTCCTTAGGTTAGTTAGGTTTAAATAGTTCTAAGTTCTAGGTGACTGATGGCCTCACATGTTAAGTCCCATAGTGCTCAGAGCCATTTGAACCATTTGAACACAGGAGTGTTGTAGCGAGATTGAATATTATAATCCCCAAGTCCTCGAAAAATAAGTGAAAAATGTACCCATTCAGAAGAGCAGATAAAAATTCACTTGTCGCCTTCCTAAGAGACAATCTCCACTCATTCCAAATTAATAATATAAGTGTAGACCAGATGTTGCTTAAATTCAAAGAAATGGTATCGGCAACAGTTGAGAGAGTTATACCAAATAAATTAACAAACGAAGGAGCTGATCCTTACTTGGTACACAAAACGGGTTACAACACTGTTGCAGAAACAACGAAACAGAAATGCCAAATTTAAACACACGCAAAAACCCCAAGATTGGCGATCTTTTACAGAAGCTCGAAATTTATGGCGGACTTCAATGCAAGATGCCTATAACAGTTTCCACAACGAAACTTTGTCTCGAAACCTGGCAGAAAATACAAAGAGATTCTGGTCGTATGTGAAGTATGTTAGCGGCAGGAAACAATCAATGCCCTCTGCTCGATAGCAATGGAGACACCATGGAAGAGAGTGCTGCCAAAGCAGAGTTACTAAACACAGGCTTCAGAAATGCCTTCACAAAAGAAGACGAAGGAAATATTCCACAATTCAAATCGAGAACAGCTGCCAACATGAGTAACGTAGAAGTAATATCCTCCGAGTAGTGAAGCAACTTAAATCACTTAATAAAAGCAAGTCTTCTGGTCCATACTGTATACCAAATAGGTTCCTTTCGGAGAGTGCTGATGCATTAGCTCCATACTTAACAATCACATACAACCGTTCGCTCGACGAAAGATTCGTACCCAAAGACTAGAAAGATGCACAGGTCACACCAATATTCAAGAAAGGAAATTACAGGCCCATATCGTTAATATCGATATGCAGAAGGATTTTAGAACATATACAAGGTGGACCATTGAACGTGACCGGGCAAAATATCTCACGAAAGAAGCGTCAAACGAAAAAACTACAATGAACGGAACTTGTCTAGCTTGAAGGGGGAAACCAGATGGCGCTATGGTTGGCCCGCTAGATGTCGCTGCCTTAGATCGAGCGGATATCTACTGCGTGTTCTCAAAAATGAACCCCCATTTTTTATTATATATTCGTGTAGTACGTAAAGAAATACGAATGTTTTAGTTGGACCACTTTTTTCGCTTTGCGATAGATGGCGCTGTAATAGACACAAACATATGGCTCACAATATTAGACGAACAGTTGGTAACAGGTAGGTTTTTAAAATTAAAATACAGAACGTAGGTAGGTTTGAACATTTTATTTCGATTGTTCCAATGTGATACATGTACCTTTGTGAACTAATCATTTCTGAGAACGCATGCTGTTACAGCATGATTACCTGTAAATACCACATTAATGCAATAAATGCTTAAAATGATGTCCGTCAACCTCAATGCATTTGGCAATACGTGTAACGACATTCCCCTCAACAGCGAGTAGTTCCGATGAACGTGCGGGCCATGGTATGGTGCTTCGACGACCAATCGACCTGTCACGAAATATGCTATTCAATACCGCTTCAACCGCACACAAGCTATGTCCTGCACATCCATCATGTTGGAAGTACATAGCTATTCTGTCATGCAGTGAAACACCTTGTAGAACATTACATAGGAAATCAGCATACATTGCACCATTTAGATTGCCATCGATAAAATGGGGGCTAATTATCCTTCCTCCCATAATGCCACACCATACATTAACCCGTCAAAGTCGCTGATGTTCCACTTATCACAGCCATCGTGGATTTTCCGTTGCCCAATAGTGCATATTATGCCGGTTTACGTTACCCCTGTATGTGAATGACGTTTCGTCGATAAATAGAACGCGTGAAAAACATCTGTTATCGTCCCGTAATTTATCTTGTGCCCAGTGGCAGAACTGTACACGACGTTCAAAGTCGTCGCCATGCAATTCCTGGTGATTAGAAATCTGGTACGGGTGCTATCAATGTTGATGTAGCATTCTCAACACCGACGTTTTTGAGATTCCCGATTCTCGCGCAGTTTGTCTGCTACTGAAGTGCGGATTAGCCGCGACAGCAGCTAAAACACCCACTTGGGCATCATCATCTGTTGCATGTCGTGGTTGACGTCTACATGTGGCTGAACACTTCCTGTTTGCTTAAATAACGCAACTATCCGGCGAACGGTCCGGACACTTTGATGATGTCGTCCAGGATACCGAGCAGCATACATAGCACACGCCCGTTCGGCATTTTGAGGGAGGAGAGAAAAAGCGAAAGGGGGGAAACCAAAGGAGGGAGAGGACTCATAAGGGGGGGAGGGGCAAGGCAGAGGCAAGGGGGAATGGGAAAAGGCAGAGGAGGGAAAATGCAAAAGGACTCAGGGGAGAGAGGGGAGCAGAGAGAGGGTAGGTGGGGAAAAAGAGGATGGAAGGGGGGGAGAGGGAGCCCAGGAAAAGAATGGAGGAAAAGAGAGAGGGTGAGGATCAGAGTTGATAGGAGGGATAAATGGAGGGAGAGGGGGCATCATCCAGGAGGGGAAGTTGATGGAAGCCACCTTGGGAAAGGAGATGGTGTAGAGATGCAGGGTAGGGGGGACACAACAGTGAAGATGTGGCAGGGGGTGGGGATGGGAGAGGAGAGGAGCAACCAGGGGGTGAGGGAGATCAAGGCGGTGAGAGGTGTAGAGTATGCAGATATGTTCGAGGAACAGAAGCAGATGGGGGAAGGAATGAGGTCATAGAGGATCTGTGTGGGGGACGGGAGGTGTATACAGAAGGCGAGGCGGAGTGTATGACGCTCAAGGATCTGGAGGGACTTATAGAATTTTGGGGGGGGGGGGCAAATACCCAGGTGGGACTGGCATAACAGATGGATTAAGGATTTGTAGTTGTGGAGGATGGTAGAGGGGTGCAACCCTCATGTCCGGCCAGAGAGGAGTTTGAGGAGTCGGAGGTGGTTGTGGGCTTTGGATTGGATGGAGTGGAGATGAGGGATCCAGGTGAGATGACGGTCAATGGTGAGGCTAAGGTAGGTGAGGGTGGGGGTGAGGCGGACAGGACGGGTGCAGACGGTAAGTGAGAAATCCCGGAGCCGGAAGGAGCGAGTGGTACGACCTACGATGATTGCCTGGGTCTTGGAAGTATGGATTTTCAGGAGCCACTGCTTACACCATGCGGCAAAAAGGTCAAGGTGATTCTGGAGAAGGCGTTGGGACCGTTGGAGGGTAGGAGCGAGGACGAGGAATGTGGTGTCATCGGCATATTGCAAGAGGTGTACTGGAGGGGGGGGAGGGGGTTGGGCATATCTGCCGTGTACAGGAGGTAGAGGAGAGGGGAGAGGACAGAGCCCTGGGGCACACCTGCAGAGGGGTAGAAGGTGTGGGAATTGGCATTATGGATGGTAACATAGGGGGGGCGGCGGGAGAGGAAGGAGGCCATCAGATTCATTTTAACATGGGTAATGTATCACGAAGCAAATACCGTCTGCACTGGCGGAATGTTATGTAAGACCACGTACTTATTCGTTTGTTTCTATTACAGCGCTATCTATCACAAAGCGAAAAAATTGGTCCATCTAAAACATTCATATTTCTTTACGTACTACACGAATATGTAAGAAAAAATGGGGGTTCCTATTTTTTAAAAATGCAGTTGATATCCGCTTGACCTATGGCAGCGTCATCTAGTGGGCAAACCATAGCGCCATCTGGTTTCCCCCTTCAAGCTAGACAAGTTTCGTTCTTTGTAGTTTTTTCGTTTGACGTTTATTTCGTGAGATATTTGGCCCAGTCACAATCAATGGCCAACCTGTATTGTGTTCGAACATTATGAATTAGCTCGAAAAAAACGGTCTATTGACAAAAAGTCAACATCGGTTTAGAAAACATCGTTCCTGTGAAAGACAACTAGCTCTTTATTCACATGGAATGTTGAATGCTATTGACAAGGGATTTCAGATCGATTCCGTATTTCTGGATTTCCGGAAGGCTTTTGACACTGTACCACACAAACGGCTCCTAGTGAAATTGCGGTCTTGTGGAATATCGTCTCGGTTATGTGACTGGATTTGTCATTTCCTGTCAGAGAGGTCACAGTTCGTAGTAACTGACGGAAAGTCATCGAGTAAAACAGAAGTGATATCTGGCGTTCCCCAAGGTAGTGTTATAGGCCATTTGCTGTTCCTTATCTATATAAACGATTTGGGAGACAATCTGAGCAGCTGTCTTCGGTTGTTTGGAGATGACGCTGTCGTTTATCGACAAGTCATCAGAAGATAAAAAAATCTGCAAAACGATTTAAAAGAAATATCGCAATGGTGCGAAAAGTGGCAGTTGACCTTAATAACGAAAAGTGTGAGGTCATCCACATGAGTGCTAAAAGGAACTCGTTAAACTTCGGTTACACGATAAATCAGTCTAATCTAAAAGCCGAAAAATTCAACTAAATACCTAGGCATTACAATTACGAACAACTTCAATTGGAAGGAACACACAGAAAATGTTGTGGAGAAGGCTAACCAAAGACTGCGTTTTATTGGCAGGACACTGGGAAAATGTAATAGACCTACTAAGAAGAGTGCCTACACTACGCTTGTCCGTCCTCTTTTAGAATACTGCTGCGCGGTCTGGGATCCTTACCAGATAGGACTGACGGAGTACATCGAAAAAGTTCAAAGAAAGGCAGCACGTTTTGTATTATCGCGAAATATGGGAGAGAGTGTTACAGAAATGATACAGGATTTGGGCTGGAAATAATTAAAACAAAGGCGTTTTTCGTTGCGACGGAATCTTCTTACGTAATTCCAATCACCAACTTTCTCCTTCGAATGCGAAATTTTTTTGTTGACACCAACCTACACAGGGAGGAACTGCCACCAGGATAAAATAAGGAAAATCAGAGTTCGTATGGAAAGACATAGGTGTTCATTCTTTCCGCGCGCTATACGAGATTGGAATAATAGAGAATTGTGAAGGTGATTCGATGAACCCTCTACCAGGCACTTGAATGTGATTTGCAGAGTATTCATGTAGATGTAGATATAGATGTAGATGAAATACAGTCATTTGTGATTTGAGCACTGTCCGGGAGTTTCCATGGAAACTAGCGATGTCTTTGCAAATGTTCAAATGTGTGTAAAATGTTATGAGACTTAACTGCTAAGGTCATCAGTCGCTAAGCTTAGACACTACTTAAGTTATCCTAAGGACAAACACACACACACACACCCATGCCCGAGGGAGGATTCGAACCTCCGCCGGGACCAGCCTCACAGTCCATGACTGCAGCGCCCAAGACCGCTCGGCTAATCCCGCACGGCTATGTCTTTCAAGCCATATGTTTTGTCTATGCCACTTTTCACGGAGAGTGAAGGAAGCTTCTAACCAATGTGACATTCTATAAAATACTGGGACTTTCCCTAATATTCCTTTTTTTTTTTTTTTTTTTTTTTTTTTTTTTTTGAGAAAAAGGGGGAAGTGTTCGTTCGATAGAGCGGTGCCAGACTAGTCGTGCGCAATTTTCGGCTTAACGCTGTGTGTTTACAGGGACAGCTACACACAAAGAATAGTCAGTTCTCCATCAGTGACCGTGCAGCGCTAGTACGTAGACAGACATCGTGGCAAGGGACAGCACAAGCGACGAGAGGCAACAATCTGACGGCACAAGACACGAGAGGCAAAAATCTGACGGCACAAGACACGAGAGGCAAATATCTGGCAGCGAAGGTGTAACCAGCAAGTGCGAGGGACGTCCCGAGAGTAAGTTTCGTGATTGGTTTCGAGACAGAATATGGTGCACTTGGTGCCACATGTCAGTACACACCAGTTGCTGGTTCGACGACGGAAGGGGCATTAGAGGAGGAATGACGCACTCGCAGAACGCCGAAGAAGAGAGAGTAGCAGCAGATCGAGGTGTTCGAGGCTATTCGAGTACACCCAAGAACTGCGCTCTACCAAAACTACGGTTCGGTAGTTCTGGTACGCTACATAAGTGACGTAGTAAATGGCAGGGTTACCAGTAGTATTAATAGTGCTGGTACGGGAAGAAATATAAATGAATGTACAAGAGAGAAACTGGCAGCCGACGACTTCACTCTGCTTTTTTTGGTTGGTCGCTTGTTTTTGATTTGCACATAGTTAGAATCGCATGTCATTCAGTGTTAGTCAACTGAGAATTTCATATTCTTACACAATATAAATTGCATTTAATGAGCAATAAAAATTAGTTGATGCATAACTTCTACACTTTTGTGTAGCCAAAGCAATTACTTTTTAATGCAAGTATATATATTATTGTCCCCCACTCCCCCCCCCCCCCCCCCCCCCCCATGAACCCTGGACCTTGCCGTTAGTGGGGAGGCTTGCGTGCCTCAGCGATACAGATAGCCGTACCGTAGCTGCAACCACAAAGGAGGGGTATCTGTTGAGAGGCCAGACAAACATGTGGTTCCTGAAAAGGGACAGCAGCCTTTTCAGTAGTTGCAGGGGCAACAGTCCGGATGATTGACTGATCTGGCCTTGTAACACTAACCAAAACGGCCATGCTGTGCTGGTACAGCGAACGGTTGAAAGCAAGGGAAACCTACAGCCGTAATTTTTCCCGAGGGCATGCAGCTCTACTGTATGGTTAATGATGATGCCGTCCTCTTGGGTAAAATATTCCGGAGGTAAAATAGTCCCCCATTCGGATCTCCGGGCGGGGACTACTCAGGAGGACGTCGTTATCAGGAGTAAGAAAACTGGCGTTCTACAGATCGGAGCGTGGAATGTCAGATCACTAAATCGGGCAGGTAGGCTAGAAAATTTAAAAAGGGAAATGGATAGGTTAAAGTTAGATATAGTGGGAATTATTGAATTTCGGTGGCAGGAGGAACAAGACTTCTGGTCAGGTGCCTACAGAGTTATAAACACAAAATCAAATAGGGGTAATGCAGGAGTAGGTTTAATAATGCATAGGAAAATAGGAATGCGGGTAAGCCACTACAAACAGCATAGTGAACGCATTATTGTGGCCAAGATAGATACGAAGCCCAAACCTACTACAGTAGTACAAGTTTATATGCCAACAAGCTCTGCAGATGCCGAAGAAATTGAAGAAATATATGATGAAATAAAAGAAATTATTCAGATAGTGAAGGGAGACGAAAATTTAATAGTCATGGGTGACTGGAATTCGGTAGTAGGAAAAGGGAGAGAAGGAAACGTAGTAGGTGAATATGGATTGCTGGTAAGAAATGAAAGAGGAAGCCGCCTGGTAGAATTTTGCACAGAGCACAACTTAATCATAGCAAACACTTGGTTCAAGAATCATAAAAGAAGGTTGTATACATGGAAGAAGCCGGGAGATACTGACAGGTTTCAGATAGATTATATAATGGTAAGACAGAGATTTAGGAACCAGGTTTTAAATTGTAACATTTCCAGGAGCAGATGTGGACTCTGACCACAATCTATTGGTTATGAACTGTAGATTAAAACTGAAGAAATTGCAAAAAGGTGGGAATTTAAGGAGATGGGAACTGGATAAACTGACTAAACCAGAGGTTGTACAGAGTTTCAGGGAGAGCATAAGGGAACAATTGACAGGAATGGGGGAAAGAAATACAGTAGAAGAAGAGTGGGTAGCTTTGAGGGATGAAGTTGTGAAGGGAGCAGGGGATCAAGTAGGTAAAAATAAGAGGGCTAGTAGTAATACTTGGGTAACAGAAGAAATATTGAATTTAATTGATGAAAGGAGAAAATATAAAAATGCAGTAAATGAAGCAGGCAAAAAGGAATACAAATGTCTCGAAAATGAGGTCGACAGGAACTGCAAAATGGCTAAGCAGGTATGGCTAGATGACAAATGTAAGGATGTAGAGTCTTACCTCATTAGGGGTAAGATAGAAACTGCCTAAAGGAAAATTAAAGAGACCTTTGGAGAAAAGAGAACCACTTGTGTGAATATCAAGGGCTCAGATGGAAACCCAGTTCTAAGCAAAGAAGGGAAAGCAGAAAGGTGGAAGGAGTATATAGAGGGTCTATACAGGGATGACGTACTTCAGGACAATATTATGGAAATGGAAGAGGAGGTAGATGAAGATGAAATGGGATATACAATACTGCGTGAAGAGTTTGACAAAGGACTGAAAGACCTGAGTGGAAACAAGGCCCCGGGAGTAGACAACATTCCATTGGAACTACTGACAGCCTTGGGAGAGCCAGTCCTGACAAAACTCTACCATCTGGTGAGCAAGACGTATGAGACAGGCGAAATTCCCTCAGACTTCAAGAAGAATATAATAATTCCAATCCCAAAGAAAGCAGGTGTTGACAGATGTGAAAATTACCAAACTATCACTTTAATAAGTCACAGCTGCAAAATACTAACACGAATTCTTTACAGACGAATGGAAAAACTGGTAGAAGCCGACCTCGGAGAAGATCAGTTTGGTTTCTGTAGAGAACACTTGAGACAATACTGACCCTACGAGTTATCTTAGAAGAAAGATTAAGGAAAGGCAAACCTACATTCCTAGCATTTGTAGACTTGGAGAAAGCTTTTGACAATGTTGACTGGAATACTCTCAGATTCTGAAGGTGGCAGGGGTAAAATACAGGGAACGAAAGGCTATTTACAATTCGTACAGAAACCAAATGGCAGTTATAAGAGTTGAGTTGCATGAAAGGGAAGCAGTGGTTGGGAAGGAGTAAGACAGGGTTGTGGCCTCTACCCAATGTTATTCAATCTGTATATTGAGCAAGCAGTAACGGAAACAAAAGGAAAGTTCGGAGTCGGTATTAAAATCCATGGAGAAGAAATAAAAACTTTGAGGTTCGCCGATGACATTGTAATTCTGTCAGAGACAGCAAAGAACTTGGAAGAGCAGTTGAACGGAATGGACAGTGTCTTGAAAGGAGTATATAAGATGAACATCAACAAAAGCAAAACGAGGATAATGGAATGTAGTCGAATTAAGTCGGGTGATGCTGAGGGAATTAGATTAGGTAATGAGACACTTAAAGTAGTAAAGGAGTTTTGCTATTTGGGGAGCAAAATAACTGATGATGGTCGAAGTAGAGAGGATATAAAATGTAGACTGGCAATGGCAAGGAAAGCGTTTCTGAAGAAGAGAGAATTATTAACATCGAGTATAGATTTGTCAGGAAGTCGTTTCTGAAAGTAGTGATATGGAGTGAAGCCATGTATGGGAGTGAATAATGGACGATAAATAGTTTGGACAAGAAGAGAATAGAAGCTTTCGAAATGTGATGCTATAGAAGAATGCTTAAGATTAGATGGGTAGATCACATAACTAATGAGGATGTATTGAATAGGATTGGGGAGAAGAGAAGTTTGTTTCACAACTTGACTGGAAGAAGGGATCGATTGGTAGGACATGTTCTGAGGCATCAAGGGATCACCAATTTGGCATTGGAGGGCAGCGTGGAGGGTAAAAATCGTAGAGGGAGACCAAGAGATGAATACACTAAGCAGATTCAGAAGGATGTAGGTTGCAGTAGGTACTGGGAGATGAAGAAGCTTGCACAGGATAGAGTAGCATGGAGAGCTGTATCAAACTAGTCTCAGGACAGAAGACCACAACAACAACAACAACATATTGTTATTTTGTACTCAATATAACGTTCATCATCATTATTAAAGACAAGGGTTTCCTGTTATTATTGATGAAAAATAAATTGTTTATGAATAACAGAAACATGTTTTAAATGAGTTCGACGATGTATTGAAGCGGTTCCTTCACTATTTTTGTTTTGCGGTTTTTTATTTTATCTGTTTGTTAAGGAAATGGGGTTTTCTAACGCTATTTATGATAAATCTGAATTTTTTCTTCATTTTGATACAACAATCATCTGCTTTTCTTTACAGATCCACGATTTTCGAATAAAACCTGAATTAAACATTGACAGTTTCAATTTTGCAAAAAATAATGTTTACTTTGAGTAAAAGACAGCAGCACAAGTATGTTGTTGTTGTTGTCTTCAGTCCTGAGACTGGTTTGATGCAGCTCTCCATGCTACTCTATCCTGTGCAAGCTGCTTCATCTCCCAGTACCTACTGCAACCTACATCCTTCTGAATCTGCTTAGTGTACTCATCTCTCGGTCTCCCTCTACGATTTTTACCCTCCACGCTGCCCTCCAATGCTAAATTTGTGATCCCTTGATGCCTCAAAACATGTCCTACCAACCGATCCCTTCTTCTAGTCAAGTTGTGCCACAAACTTCTCTTCTCCCCAATCCTATTCAATACCTCCTCATTAGTTACGTGATCTATCCACCTTATCTTCAGTATTCTTCTGTAGCACCACATTTCGAAAGCTTCTATTCTCTTCTTGTCCAAACTAGTTATCGTCCATGTTTCACTTCCATACATGGCTACACTCCAAACAAATACTTTCAGAAACGACTTCCTGATACATAAATCTATATTCGATGTTAACAAATTTCTCTTCTTCAGAAACGCTTTCCTTGCCATTGCCAGTCTACATTTTATATCCTCTCTACTTCGACCATCATCAGTTATTTTACTTCCTAAATAGCAAAACTCCTTTACTACTTTAAGTGTCTCATTTCCTAATCTAATTCCCTCAGCATCACCCGATTTAATTTGACTACATTCCATTATCCTCGTTTTGCTTTTGTTAATGTTCATCTTATATCCTCCTTTCAAGACACTGTCCATTCCGTTCAACTGCTCTTCCAAGTCCTTTGCCGTCTCTGACAGAATTACAATGTCATCGGCGAACCTCAAAGTTTTTACTTCGTCTCCATGAATTTTAATACCTACTCCAAATTTTTCTTTTGTTTCCTTTACTGCTTGCTCAATATACAGATTGAATAACATCGGGGAGAGGCTACAACCCTGTCTCACTCCTTTCCCAACCACTGCTTCCCTTTCATGCCCCTCGACTCTTATTACTGCCATCTGGTTTCTGTACAAATTATAAATAGCCTTTCGCTCCCTGTATTTTACCCCTGCCACCTTTAGAATTTGAAAAAGAGTATTCCAGTCAACATTGTCAAAAGCTTTCTCCAAGTCTACAAATGCTAGAAACTTAGGTTTGCCTTTTCTTAATCTTTCTTCTAAGATAAGTCGTAAGGTCAGTATTGCCTCACGTGTTCCAACATTTCGACGGAATCCAAACTGATCCTCCCCGAGGTCTGCATCTACCAGTTTTTCCATTCGTCTGTAAAGAATTCGCGTTAGTATTTTGCAGCCGTGGCTTATTAAACTGATAGTTCGGTAATTTTCACATCTGTCAGCACCTGCTTTCTTTGGGATTGGAATTATTATATTCTTCTTGAAGTCTGAGGGTATTTCGCCTGTCTCATACATCTTGCTCACCAGCTGGTAGAGTTTTGTCATGACTGGCTCTCCCAAGGCCGTCAGTAGTCCTAATGGAATGTTGTCTACTCCGGGGGCCTTGTTTCGACTCAGGTCTTTCAGTGCTCTGTCAAACTCTTCACGCAGTATCGTATCTCCCATTTCGTCTTCATCTACATCCTCTTCTATTTCCATAATATTGTCCTCAAGTACATCGCCCTTGTATAAACCTTCTATATAGTCCTTCCACCTTTCTGCCTTCCCTTCTTTGCTTAGAACTGGGCTGCCATCTGAGCTCTTGATATTCATACACGTGGTTCTCTTCTCTCCAAAGGTCTCTTTAATTTTCCTGTAGGCAGTATCTATCTTACCCCTAGTGAGATAAGCTTCTACATCCTTACATTTGTCGTCTAGCCATCCCTGTTTAGCCATTTTGCACTTCCTGTCGATCTCATTTTTGAGACGTTTGTATTCCTTTTTGCCTGCTTCATTTACTGCATTTTTATATTTTCTCCTTTCATCGATTAAATTCAATATTTCTTCTGTTACCCAAGGATTTCTAGCAGCCCTCGTCTTTGTACCTACTTTATCCTCTGCTGCCTTCACTACTACATCCCTCAGAGCTACCCATTCTTCTTCTACTGTATTTCTTTCCCCTATTCCTGTCAATTGTTCCCTTATGCTCTCTCTGAAACTCTGTACAACCTCTGGTTCTTTCAGTTTATCCAGGTCCCATCTCCTTAATTTCCCACATTTTTGCAGTTTCTTCAGTTTTAATCTACAGGTCATAACCAATAGATTGTGGTCAGAGTCCACATCTGCCCCTGGAAATGTCTTACAACTTAAAACCTGGTTCCTAAATCTCTGTCTTACCATTATATAATCTATCTGATACCTTTTAGTATCTCCAGGGTTCTTCCACGTATACAACCTTCTTTCATGATTCTTAAACCAAGTGTTAGCTATGATTAAGTTGTGCTCTGTGCAAAATTCTACTAGGCGGCTTCCTCTTTCATTTCTTAGCCCCAATCCATATTCACCTACTATGTTTCCTTCTCTCCCTTTTCCTACACTCGAATTCCAGTCACCCATTACTATTAAATTTTCGTCTCCCTTCACTATCTGAATAATTTCTTTTATTTCATCATACATTTCTTCAATTTCTTCATCATCTGCAGAGCTAGTTGGCATATAAACTTGTACTACTGTAGTAGGTGTGGGCTTCGTATCTATCTTGGCCACAATAATGCGTTCACTATGCTGTTTGTAGTAGCTTACCCGCATTCCTATTTTCCTATTCATTATTAAACCTACTCCTGCATTACCCCTATTTGATTTTCTGTTTATAACCCTGTAGTCACCTGACCAGAAGTCTTGTTCCTCCTGCCACCGAACTTCACTAATTCCCACTATATCTAACTTTAACCTATCCATTTCCCTTTTTAAATTTTCTAACCTACCTGCCCGATTAAGGGATCTGACATTCCACGCTCCGATCCGTAGAACGCCAGTTTTCTTTCTCCTGATAACGACATCCTCCTGAGTAGTCCCCGCCCGGAGATCCGAATGGGGGACTATTTTACCTCCGGAATATTTTACCCAAGAGGATGCCATCATCATTTAATCATACAGTAAAGCTGCATGTCCTCGGGAAAAATTACGGCTGTAGTTTCCCCTTGCTTTCAGCCGTTCGCAGTACCACCACAGCAAGGCCGTTTTGGTTAATGTTGCAAGGCCAGATCAGTCAATCATCCAGACTGTTGCCCCTGCAACTACTGAAAAGGCTGCTGCCCCTCTTCAGGAACCACACGTTTGTCTGGCCTCTCAACAGATACCCCTCCGTTGTGGTTGCACCTACGGTACGGCCATCTGTATCGCTGAGGCACGCAAGCCTCCCCACCAACGGCAAGGTCCATGGTTCATGGGAGGAGCACAAGTATGTAGAACAAAAATGTTCTGTAGGTTATCTGGCCCTCTATGTGTCTTCACTCAGTTTCCAAACGGTTCAGCGCTCCTGGTTTTTAGGGGAATCTAGTAAGACATTGATCGCCTAGGTAGGAAAAAGCGATCGTTATGACGCAATGCGTGGTAGATATGCAATACACCTAACATATCAGTAATACGGGCACAACCTTAACTAACCTAAGCTACTAGGAAATCTACCGTAGCCCACACTTATGACCGTCTACGGTAGCTTTACAACTCTAAGCACAGATCAAGGTGACACACGGATGTGTACAGGCAATGTGGTCGCCAATCGGAGTGCATGCCGTTAACGGACACGTGGGACTTGTGTGTCTATCATCCATGGACGCCTACTGCCAGTGTATGGTGAAGAGGTCAGGCCTTGTCAAATAGTTGGCCACTTGTGTTTCATGTTGGGAGAGGACTTTAACCTGTTGTAAATGTCGTGTAACTACGGTCTCCCGTCGGGTAGACCGTTTGTCGGGTGCAAGTCTTTCGATTTGACGCCACATCTGCGACTTGTGCGTCGAGGGGGATGAAATGATGATGGTTAGGACAAAACAACACCCAGTCCCTGAACAGAGGAAATCTCCGACCCACCCGGAAATCGAACCCGGGCCCTTAGGACTGACATTCTGCCGCGTTGACCACTCAGCTCCCGGAGGCGGACACTTTAATCTATTTTCTGCACTCTCAGGACGCGACTTCCAAACCACTGCTGATGTGGAGCAGGCTGTGCGACAATTCCTTGCAGGATTCCGAGTTTTATCAACGTCGTTTTTCCAACTGACTGCACGTTACGAGAACTAGATCACTGTCAGTGACAACTATATCAGAAAATAGTGCAAGATGTATAGTCCACGATCCCATGGTGTAGCGGTCTCGCGGTTCCAGACTGAAGCGCCTAGAACCGCTCGGCCACACCGGCCGGCCCCCCGGGCGGGAATCACAGGGTTATGTGTGGAGGTCGCTACGGCCCTACTTCACTGGCCCATCATCTTCTATTCATCGGTGTATAAATGTCCAGTCCATACAGTTACGAGCAAGTAATCTCCAGTGCGCTGGTGCGCCGACCTGCTGCAGGATCCCATTTTGGAAGAAACTGAGAGACAGAAACTTGCTCAAGCGTGTCCGGCTGAACTGTTCCTATTAATGTTTGCTCGGTGAAGAAAAATGATCCAGCTATGCTGTCTTTCATCAGTGTACACCAGTCATTCACCTTTTCGCTCTCTCTGACACTTTTCCGAAAACTACGAGATTTTTCCGAATCGCTGATTGTTCTGTCAGAAAAAAACGCCATTGTTGGGCGTTTTGTTTGATTGTGTTTATCTGATCTCCTCTCCCATTACCTACGTTGGTGTATTTTATATCAGATTCTGTCTGTTTTCACTCCCAGTGGACGGTAATATGTTACACCACGCTTTGTCCACCTGAAAATCTAGTTGCTCCCTTTGGAATTCATGTCGGAAACGTTTTGGACAGCAGCCGTTCGTTTCGTTTCCTAGTACCACCCCATACATTGGACCCTCTCTCGAGGTGTAGTCATTTCTGGTAATTATTTAGCATCTGAAACAAACAACAGGTAAAGTTTAGAAAAAATATATACACAAAACTTTTTGAGTTGTTTTGCGAGATGCCGCAGAACAGAAGTATCTTTATTTCATAGTTTTCTTTAAATTGCGTTTGAAAATCAGAAAGGTTCAGAGTGGACACCCTGTGTTTTGCTATGCTATAACATTTAAAGTAAAGTCATCTTCAGTATCCTCTAGCTCTTCAGTATCCTCTAGGTCTCGCTTTCCTGTTGACACATATGAAAATTCAAACACCGAATACATTTCTTCTCCTGACTTGAGCAGTAACTCACAGTGTAGACCTAAGACTGCTTAGCAGACCTGGAGATGCTTCGATACGTTACGTATATAAATTTGAAATTTGTGACCCATCCAAGAGTTGGTAAATATTAATACTACGTGTATTCAGTGATGTAAAAGAAGTAAGAACACGTTTTACGGTGCAATGTTTCCAAAAAGGGACGTAAGTTTATTGCCGAGGCTGCTGTTCCATAACCCTTAAGTGGACTCCTCATCCCGCACGTGGGCGGCTTCCGCATAAATTCAGGCTTCGGCCGGCCACGAAACGCACGTCGTAGGATTTTATCGCCGGCGTAAAATCCAGCCCACCATGTGTATGCGGTCTGAGCGACTTACGGCAGCCGCGGTAGCGCGTTCGCTCAGAAGATGTAAGAATTTTCCGCTCCATTCGCTCTTCTTATTTACGAGATTGTATTATGTGCTTCTCGAGAACGCGGTCTTCATTGTGTAAGCCATTATCCCAAGGAGTACGTCTTATGTTGCAGTTCCCTTCCTGACTTGCACTTGAGAGCTTTGAAAGTCATTAGTGACGGCATTGACGCTGCGACAGTTGCAACACGAGGACGACATGAATAAGTTCGCTGCCAGACACAGAGATGACGTTGATGTCGATCGAATTTTGTTCGTGTTGTGTTGGTAGACACTACGCAAAAATATAGGTTAAGTATTAACTTCATCTGTGAATTAATATTGCTTACACAGAATTTTAGCCTAGATGTGTTCAGTACCTCACACGAATTGATGCACTCGAATTCTATTCCGTTCTGAGTGCAATATCTGCAGTCAGTCGTGATGGGATGTGAATAAATAGTCTAATTAAATTAATGAAGTCTGTAAGTAACTATATGCCTGCATATTTGTCACTTTTAGTTACCTATATTTTATTTCACATTAATCTGCACTAACTCCATTGTAAAATGATATGTGGATGAATAAATAAGGAAATGACGGTAATAATCTGTGTCTGGGGTTTATCTTCAATGAAAAGTTGCCCCGTTGGTGAACACTTATAAGGAATCTACTCCTCCAGCAGAATTCCACCGTGGCCGTGACTAGTCATGAACATGAATCAGTTGAAATTCCAACCGTCCGTGGGAACACCAACAAAATGCAAAAAAATGGTATTTTGTGATCTAAATATATGAAATTCACGACGTCATAGGCTTACTGGAAGAGAAGGTGATCAATTTTACACTAAAAATGAACAAAACTTTGTGTAGGAGAAACATATCATTCTAAACGATCCAGTCACACTAATGTGACTACAGTGTATGTTTGACGTCGCCGACCGCTGTGGTCGAGCGATTCTAACCGCGTTCCGAATCCTGCCTCAGGCATGGTTGTTGTTTTGTTGTTTTTGGGGGGAAGGAGACCAGACAGCGAGGTCATCGGTCTCATCGGATTAGGGAAGGACGGGGAAGGAAGTCGGCCGTGCCCTTTGGAAGGAACCGTCCCGGCATTTCCCTAGAGCGATTTAGGGAAATCACGGAAAACCCAAATCAGGATGACCGGACGCGGGATTGAACCGTCGTCCTCCCGAATGCCAGTCCAGTGTCTACCCCTCAGCCATGGATGTGTGTGATGTAATTAAGTTAGTTAGGTTTAAATAGTTCTAAGTTCTAGAGGACTGATGACCTCAGATGTTAAGTCCCATAGTGCTCAGAGCCATGTCAGTCATATGTTTAACATCAGCATCTACATCTACATTTATACTCCGCAAGCCACCCAACGGTGTGTGTCGGAGGGCACTTTACGTGCCTCTGTCATTACCTCCCTTTCCTGTTCCAGTCGCGTATGGTTCGCGGGAAGAACGACTGCCGGAAAGCCTCCGTACGCGCTAGAATCTCTCTAATTTTACATTCGTGATCTCCTCGGGAGGTATAAGTAGGGGGAAGCAATATATTCGATACGTCGTCCAGAAACGCACCCTCTCGAAACCTGGTGAGCAAGCTACACCGCGATACAGAGCGCCTCTCATGCACAGTCTGCCACTTGAGTTTGCTAAACATCTCCATAACGCTATCACGGTTACCAAATAACCCTGTGACGAAACGCGCCGCTCTTCTTTGGATCTTCTCCATCTCCTCCGTCAACCCGATCTGGCACGGATCCCACACTGATGAGCAATACTACATCTACATCTACATCTACATCTACATCCATACTCTGCAAGTCACCTGACGGTGTGTGGCGGAGGGTACCCTGAGTACCTCTATCGGTTCTCCCTTCTATTCCAGTCTCGTATTGTACGTGGAAAGAAGGATTGTCGGTATGCTTCTGTGTGGGCTCTAATCTCTCTGATTTTATCCTCATGGACTCTTCGCGAGATATACGTAGGAGGGAGCAATATACTGCTTGACTCATCGGTGAAGGTATGTTCTCGAAACTTTAACAAAAGCCCGTACCGAGCTACTGAGCGTCTCTCCTGCAGAGTCTTCCACTGGAGTTTATCTATCATCTCCGTAACGCTTTCGCAATTACTAAATGATCCTGTAACGAAGCGCGCTGCTCTCCGTTGGATCTTCTCTATCTCTTCTACCAACCCTACCTGGTGCGGATCCCACACTGCTGAGCAGTATTCAAGCATTGGGCGAACAAGCGTACTGTAAACTACTTCCTTTGTTGTCGGATTGCATTTCCTTAAGATTCTTCCAATGAATCTCAGTCTGGCATCTGCTTTACCGACGATCAACTTTATATGATCATTCCATTTTAAATCACTCCTAATGAGTACTCCCAGATAATTTATGGAATTAACTACTTCCAGTTGCTGACCTGCTATTTTGTAGCTAAATGATAAGGGACCTATCTTTCTATGTATTCGCATCACATTACACTTGTCTACATTGAGATTCAATTGCCATTCCGTGCACTATGCGTCAATTCGCTGCAGATCCTCCTGCATTTCAGTACAATTTTCCATTGTTGCAACCTCTCGATACACCACAGCATCATCTGCAAAAAGCCTCAGTGAACTTCCGATGTCATCCACCAGGTCATTTATGTATATTGTGAATAGCAACGGTCCTATGACACTCCCCTGCGGCACACCTGAAATCACTCTTACTTCGGAAGACTTCTCTCCATTGAGAATGACATGCTGCGTTCTGTTATCTAGGAACTCCTCAATCCAATCACACAATTGATATGATAGTCCGTGTGCTCTTACTTTGTTCATTAAACGACTGTGGGGAACTGTGTCAAACGCCTTGCGGAAGTCAAGAAACACGGCATCTACCTGTGAACCCGTGTCTAAGGCCCTCTGAGTCTCGTGGACGAATAGCGAGAGCTGGGTTTCACACGACCGTCTTTTTCGAAACCCATGCTGATTCCTACAGAGTAGATTTCTAGTCTCCAGAAAAGACATTATACTCGAACATAATACGTGTTCCAAAATTCTACAACTGATCGACATTAGAGATATAGGTCTATAGTTCTGCACATCTGTTTGACGTCCCTTCTTGAAAACGGGGATGACCTGTGCCCTTTTCCAATCCTTTGGAACGCTTCGCTCTTCTAGAGACCTACGGTACACCGCTGCAAGAAGGGGGGCAAGTTCCTTCGCGTACTCTGTGTAAAATCGAACAGGTATTCCATCAGGACCAGCGGCCTTTCCTCTTTTGAGCGATTTTAATTGTTTCTCTATCCCTCTGTCGTCTATTTCGATATCTACCATTTTGTCAACTGTGCGACAATCTAGAGAAGGAACTACAGTGCAGTCTTCCTCTGTGAAACAGCTTTGGAAGAAGACATTTAGTAATTCGGCCTTTAGTCTGTCATCCTCTGTTTCAGTACCATTTTGGTCACAGAGTGTCTGGACATTTTGTTTTGATCCACCTACCGCTTTGACATAGGACCAAAATTTCTTAGGATTTTCTGCCAAGTCAGTACATAGAACTTTACTTTCGAATTCATTGAAAGCCTCTCGCACAGCCCTCCTCACACTGCATTTCGCTTCGCGTAATTTTTGTTTGTCTGCAAGGCTTTGGCTATGTTTATGTTTGCTATGAAGTTCCCTTTGCTTCCGCAGCAGTTTTCTAACTCGGTTGTTGTACCACGGTGGCTCTTTCCCATCTCTTACGATCCTGCTTGGCACATACTCATCTAACGCATATTGTACCATGGTTTTGAACTTTGTCCACTGATCCTCAACACTGTCTGTACTTGAGACAAAACTTTTGTGTTGAGCCACCAAGTACTCTGAAATCTGCTTTTTGTCACTTTTGCTAAACAGAAAAATCTTCCTACCTTTTTTAATATTTCTATTTACGGCTGAAATCATCGATGCAGTAACCGCTTTATGATCGCTGATTCCCTGTTCTGCATTAACTGATTCAAATAGTTCGGGTCTGTTTGTCACCAGAAGGTCTAATATGTTATCGCCACGAGTCGGTTTTCTGTTTAACTGCTCAAGGTAGTTTTCAGATAAAGCACTTAAAAATATTTCACTAGATTCTTTGTCCCTGCCACCCGTTATGAACGTCTGAGTCTCCCAGTCTATATCCGGCAAATTAAAATCTCCACCCAGAACTATAACATGGTGGGGAAATCTACTCGAAATATTTTCCAAATTATTCTTCAGGTGCTGAGCCACAACAGCTGCTGAGCCCGGGGGCCTATAGAGACATCCAATTACCATGTCTGAGCCTGCTTTAACCGTGACCTTCACCCAAATCATTTCACAATTCGAATCTCCGTCAATTTCCTTCGATACTATTGCACTTCTTATCGCTATAAACACGCCTCCCCCTTCACTGTCCAGCCTATCTCTGCGGTATACATTCCAATCCGAGTTTAGCATTTCATTACTGTTTACGTCTGGTTTCAGCCAACTTTCTGTTCCTAGTACTATATGGGCGTTGTGACCGTTTATTAATGAGAGCAGTTCTGGGACCTTTCTATAGACGCTCCTGCAGTTTACTATAAGCACATTAATATTGTTATTCCTTGTTGCATTTTGCCTACTGCCTTGCCGCGTCTCAGGAGGCGTCTTGTCGGGCCTAGGGAGGGAATTCTCTAACCTAAAAAAACCCCATGTGCACTCCACACGTACTCCGCTACCCTCGTAGCCGCTTCCGGCGTGTAGTGCACGCCTGACGTATTCAGGGGGACCCTACATTTCTCCACCCGATAGCGGAGGTCGAGAAATTTGCACCCCAGCTCTCCGCAGAATCGTCTGAGCCTCTGGTTTAAGCCTTCCACTCGGCTCCAAACCAGAGGACCGCGATCGGTTCTGGGAACGATACTACAAATAGTTAGCTCTGATTCCACCCCGCGAGCGAGGCTTTCCGCCTTCACCAACTCCGCCAGCCGCCTGTACGAACTGAGGATGACCTCTGAACCCAGACGCAGGAGTCATTGGTGCCGACATGAGCAACATGTCGAACGAGTGTTTTGTAAGCCACCTCCTTTGTTGATGGACTACATTTTCTAAGGACTCTCCCAATGAATCTCAACCTGGTACCCGCCTTACCAACAATTAATTTTATATGATCCTTCCACTTCAAATCGTTCCGCACGCATACTCCCAGATATTTTACAGAAGTAACTGCTACCAGTATTTGTTCCGCTATCATATAATCATACAATAAAGGATCCTTCTTTCTACACTCCTGGAAATTGAAATAAGAACACCGTGAATTCATTGTCCCAGGAAGGGGAAACTTTATTGACACATTCCTGGGGTCAGATACATCACATGATCACACTGACAGAACCACAGGCACATAGACACAGGCAACAGAGCATGCACAATGTCGGCACTAGTACAGTGTATAATCACCTTTCGCAGCAATGCACGGTGCTATTCTCCCATGGAGACGATCGTAGAGATGCTGGATGTAGTCCTGTGGAACGGCTTGCCATGCCATTTCCACCTGGCGCCTCAGTTGGACCAGCGTTCGTGCTGGACGTGCAGACCGCGTGAGACGACGCTTCATCCAGTCCCAAACATGCTCAATGGGGGACAGATCCGGAGATCTTGCTGGCCAGGGTAGTTGACTTACACCTTCTAGAGCACGTTGGGTGGCACAAGATACATGCGGACGTGCATTGTCCTGTTGGAACAGCAAGTTCCCTTGCCGGTCTAGGAATGGTAGAACGATGGGTTCGATGACGGTTTGGATGTACCGTGCACTATTCAGTGTCCCCTCGACGATCACCAGAGGTGTACAGCCAGTGTAGGAGATCACTCCCCACACCATGATGCCGGGTGTTGGCCCTGTGTGCCTCGGTCGTATGCAGTCCTGATTGTGGCGCTCACCTGCACGGCGCCAAACACGCATACGACCATCATTAGCACCAAGGCAGAAGCGACTCTCATCGCTGAAGACGACACGTGTCCATTCGTCCCTCCATTCACGCCTGTCGCGACACCACTGGAGGCGGGCTGCACGATGTTGGGGCGTGAGCGGAAGACGGCCTAACGTGTGCGGTACCGTAGCCCAGCTTCATGGAGACGGTTGCGAATGGTCCTTGCCGATACCCCAGGAGCAACAGTGTCCCTAATTTGCTGGGAAGTGGCGGTGCGGTCCCCTACGGCACTGCGTAGGATCCTACGGTCTTGGCGTGCATCCGTGCGTCGCTGCGGTCCGATCCCAGGTCGACGGGCACGTGCACCTTCCGCCGACCACTGCCGACAACATCGATGTACTGTGGAGAACTCACGCCCCACGTGTTGAGCAATTCGGCGGTACGTCCACCCGGCCTCCCACATGCCCACTATACGCCCTCGCTCAAAGTCTGTCAACTGCACATACGGTTCACGTCCACGCTGTCACGGCATGCTACCAGTGTTAAAGACTGCGATGGAGCTCCGTATGCCACGGCAAACTGGCTGACACTGACGGCGGCGGTGCACAAATGCTGCGCAGCTAGCGCCATTCGACGGCCAACACCGCGGTTGCTGGTGTGTCCGCTGTGCCGTGCGTGTGATCATTGCTTGTACAGCCCTCTCGCAGTGTCCGGAGCAAGTATGGTGGGTCTGACACACCGGTGTCAATGTGTTCTTTTTTCGATTTCCAGGAGTGTATGTACTCGCAATACATTACATTTCTCTGTGTTAAGGGTCAGTTACCACTCCCTGCACCAAGTGCCTATCCGCCGCAGATATTCCTGCATTTCGCTACAATTTTCTAATGCTGCAACTTCTCTGCATACTATAGCATCATCCGCAAAAAGCAGCATGGAACTTCCGACACTATCTACTAGGTCATTTATGTATATTGTGAATAGCAATGATCCTGTAACACTCCCCTGTGACACGCCAGAGGTTACTTTAACGTCTGTAGACGTCTCTTCATTGACAACAACATGCGGTGTTCTGTTTGCTAAAAACTCTTCAATCCAGCCACACAGCTGGTCTGATATTCCGTAGGCTCTTACTTTGTTTATCAGGCGACAGTGCAGAACTGTATCGAACGCCTTCCGGAAGTCAAGGAAAGTAGCATCTACCTGGGAGCCTGTATCTAATATTTTCTGGGTCTCATGAACAAATAAAGCGAGTTGGGTCTCACACGATCGCTGTTTCCGGAATCCATGCTGATTCCTACAGAGTAGATTCCGGGTTTCCAAAAACGACATGATACTGGAGCAAATTCTAATTCAATGTGCAATAACCACACACAGACAGCAGGTGGCAGCGGTAGCAGTGAAGGGTATATAAAGCTTTTTGGGGGACACGGTAAACAATGCAGTCGTTGTAGCAACGCGAAAATGGAGCAATTTATCTGTCGTCCAAAAGGACGATCATTAGCTTTTGGGCCAATGGTGGAAGCATTTTCGAAACACCTAAGTCTGTAAACCATTCGCAACCAGCTGTGGTTAAAGTATACCATTCATGGTAAAATGGAGTTATCCAAAACAGGTGCCGAGGCAACGTGGGTGCACTATAGGTCATACATGATGAGACATGATGACATAGATGACGGCTGCGGAGATGTGTGCAGGTGAACAGACGTGCAACTGCTGAGCAACTGATGCTTCAGATGAACCAAGAAGGTTGGCTCAAATGGCTCTGAGCACTATAGGACTCAACTACTGTGGTCATCAGTCCCCTAGAACTTAGAACTACTTAAACCTAACTACTTAAACCTAACACACATCCATGCCCGAGGCAGGATTCGAACCTGCGACCGTAGCAGTCGCACGGCTCCGGACTGCGCGCCTAGAACCGCGAGACCACCGCGGCCGGCAATCAAGAAGGTACCAACAGTATCTCGGATATGAGTGTTCAGCAAATGTTGCTGCATTCGCACCTGCACAGGAGACACCTGGCTCATGCACCTATGCTGACTGCTGTTCATTGGCGATGAAGGCAGGAATTTACATGCCAGTACTGAAACTGGACGTCCACTGAGTGACGACAGTTCGCCTTTGCAGATGAACAACTTTTCATACTCTATTGGACAGATGGACATTGGCGTGTATGGCCTGAAACAACAAAAAGCAAACACCCTGCAAAAATCACCAGAAGAGTCTATGCTGGAGGAGGGAGTGTTGTCTGTGATATGATTTCATGGCATTTCCTGGGTGATCTCATCATCTTGGAGGCACAATGGATCAACACAAGTATCACCCCAATGAGCAGTTTGTTTCTCTCGGCATGATGACATCTCCCTAACAGGACAGTGTAACGTGACAGTAGGGGGACAGGGGCGGCATCAGCAAAGTTTGTTAGTGCGGGTTGTCTACATTCAGGGGCAAGTATGCACTCAGTGACAAAAATATTGCTCTGTTTTCATTGACAGGTACATAACTATTGTTCTGCTTGAAAGATTATCCCAGAGGGAACAGTTGATTACATGCTTGTCAATCAAAAGGTAACAATAGTTTTCCCCTGATTGCATCCTTGCCCCTGAATGAAAGTAGCTCAAGTAACAAATTGTGCTGATGCCGCCCTTATCCTGTAGTAGCAGTAGGGATGCAAGGACATCCGTGCAATTTGATAGAGCGGGTTGCCTACATCAGGGGCAGGTATGCACTCAGGGTTAAACCTATTGTTCTCTTTTGACTGATAGGTCATTAACCTGTTGTTTTGCTAAGTGGTTTATAATCCCCCCTTTGATTGACAGGTCCTTAACGTATTTCCCCCCCCCACTCTCCCCATCACCCTCCTCCTCCTAACCCCTCAGGAAACCTTCAACCCACCCCCTCCCCATCGCAGATACATGTACACTTTCAGGTCTGAGTTATTGGAATAGCCCCCCCTCTCTCTCTTATCAATTTGATTGACTGCTTAATTAAATTTATCAATCAATTAATTAACCCTTCCCCCTCTGGTAAATCCCCCACCTTTCCTCTCTACCCTTTCAATCCCCTACCAGGAAACTGGCGGCTATGTGCTGCAGAGAAAGGATCTCATGACAGGAAATTCAAGGAATAATGTTTATTTAGAAAAAAAATCAGTTTGCTCATCTTGCAAGAAGTAATTAAATCAGCCGCTTTGTTTTATTCCATTGCAAATTAAATTTTGTAAATAAACTTTATATCCTTTGCGATACAGGGTGGTCCACTGATCGTGACCGGGCCAAATATCTCACGAAATTAGCATCAAACTAAAAAACTACAAGGAACGAAACTTGTCTAGCTTGAAGGGGGAAACCAGATGGCCCTATGGTTGGCCTGCTAGATGGCGCTGCCATAGGTCAAACGGATATCAACTGCGGTTTTTAAAAAAAATAGGAACCCCCATTTTTATTACATATTCGTGTAGTATGTAAAGAAATATGAATGTTTTAGTTGGACCCCTTTTTTCGCTTTTTGATAGGTGGCGCTGTAATACTCACAAACGTATAAGTACGTAGTATCACGTAACATTCCGCCAGTGCGGACGGTATTTGCTTCGTGATACATTATCCGTGTTAAAATGGACAGTTTACCAATTACGGGAAAGGTCGACGTCGTGTTGATGTATGGCGATTGTGATCAAAATGCCCAATGGGCGTGTGCTATGTATGCTGCTCGGTATCCTGGACGGCATCATCCAAGTGTCCGGACATTTCGCCAGATAGTTGCGTTATTGAAGCAAACAGGAAGTGTTCAGCCACATGTGAAACGTCAGCCACGACATGTAACAAATGATGATGCCCAAGTGGGTGTTTTAGCTGCTGTCGCGGCTAATCCGCACATCAGTAGCAGACAAATTGCGCGAGAATCGGGAATCTCAAAAACGTCGGTGTTGAGAGTGCTACATCAACATCGATTGCAGCCGTACCATATTTCTAATGACCAGGAATCGCAAGGCGACGACTTTGAACGTCGTGTACAGTTCTGCCACTGGGCACAAGAGAAATTACGGGCCGATGACAGATTTTTTGCACGCGTTCTATTTAGCGTCGAAGCGTCATTCACCAACAGCGATATCGTAAACCGGCATAATATGCACTATTGGGCAACGGAAAATCCACGATGTCTGTGACAAGTGGAACATCAGCGGCTTTGACGGATTAATGTATGGTGTGGCATTATGGGAGAAAGGATAATTGGCCCCCATTTTATCGATGGCAATCTAAATGGTGCAATGTATGCTGATTTACTACGTAATGTTCTACCGATGTTACTACAAGATGTTTCACTGCATTACAGAATGACAATGTACTTTCAACATGATGGATGCCCGGCACACAGCTCGCGTGAGGTTGAAGCGGTATTGAATAGCATATTTCATGACAGGTGGATTGGTCGTCGAAGAACCATACCACGGCCCGCACGTTCACCGGATCTGACGTCCCTGGATTTCTTTCTGTGGGGAAAGTTGAAGGATATTTGCTATCGAGACCACCGACAACGCCTGACAACATGCGTCAGCGCATTGGCAATGCTTGTGCGAACATCACGGAAGGCGAACTACTCGCTGTTGGGAGGAATGTCGTTAGACGTATTGCCAAATGCATTGAGGTTGACGGACATCATTTTGAGCATTTATTGCATTAATGTGGTATTTATAGGTAATCACGCTGTAACAGCATGCGTTCTCAGAAATGATTAGTTCACAAAGGTACATGTATCACATTGGAACAACCGGAAAAAAATGTTTAAAAGTACCTACGTTCTGTATTTTAATTTAAAAAACCTACCTGTTACCAACTGTTCGTCTAAAATTGTGAGCCATATGTTTGTGACTTTTACAGCGCCATCTATCACAAAGCGAAAAAGGTGGTCCAACTAAAACATTCACATTTCTTAATGTACTACAGGAATATGTGATAAAAAGTGGGGGTTGATATTTAAAAAAAAAACGCCGTTGATATCCGTTTGACCTATGGCAGCGCCTTGTAGCGGGCCAACCATAGCGCCATGTGGTTTCCCCCTACAAGCTAGATAAGTTTCGTTCTGTGTAGTTTTTTCGTTTGACTCTTATTTCGTGAGATTTTTGGCCCGGTCACGATCAATGGACCACCCTGTACAAGTAATTTTCAAAGATAGAGTAAATCGGACAATACACGCATTTTCACTTCGCTAAAGTATTGTTACTTGTGAAAATCTCGTACTGGACTCTGACATCGACAATATTCCCTCTAAGTATTCTTTCATCGAGTAGAAAAATATCTTTCTACATCTGTCACGTCATGTATCACAGGGCTACGATAATAAACTGATTTTTGGTTCATGATGGAGTCCTAAGATCTACCACAGTCACAGAGCGACTCCCTCTTAAGGTAACCAAATGTCTCGCCACACACGAAGTCTCTTAAGATAACAGCACAAAAAAGTTGTAAATGTAAGTTTTATACTACATGTCACTTTATAAATTCGGTACCACATTTTATTACGATGGTTGCCTCTCCCTGTATAGCTGGACGATTGAAATATCCTTAAAAGATGAAGCCGCAATGAAAGAAACACCAAGTGAAGAATAATATCCGTGGTGCCCAAGCCATCGCCTACATCTACCAGGCGGCATGTCACTGATATCAAATTGATAGGATAAACAATTAAATTGATCATCAGAGTCACTTTGGATGGAGAGTAATTTTTCTTGTCTAGTCGGGTGATTACACTCGCCGGGTAGTTCAAATCGGAATCCATGGACGGAAGACGATGTTAATTTTGAGGAACACTTTTGCGAACCGACATTTGAAGCTCACCACAGAAGGATGTTACCGTCACGAACATGTATTATGCGTAAGGACCACACTCTTAAAAACACGATCAGAGCGACTATGTTACATACAAGAGAAGCGGTCTTGGTTCTACAGGTCGCTGATACTGTTACGCTTTCTGGTAGAAATGCTATATGCGATTTGGAATCAAGTCTTTCAATTTGAAACGTCCCCTTAGAAAAATTAATGGATTACTGTGCTGATAAACCTCTTACATTATTTGATTTTCAAACATCTGAACAGAGCTGAACGTACTGAGACAGTTCACTCTTTACCTATTCTGATCAACACTAAACTGACACACAATATTTTTAGCGCACCGTAAGAATGGCCCTGACTAACATTAACCTATGTTGTTGTTGTTGTTGTCTTCAGTCCTGAGACTGGTTTGATGCAGCTCTCCATGCTACTCTATCCTGTGCAAGCTGCTTCATCTCCCAGTACCTACTGCAACCTACATCCTTCTGAATCTGCTTAGTGTACTCATCTCTCGGTCTCCCTCTACGATTTTTACCCTCCACGCTGCCCTCCAATGCTAAATTTGTGATCCCTTGATGCCTCAAAACATGTCCTACCAACCGATCCCTTCTTCTAGTCAAGTTGTGCCACAAACTTCTCTTCTCCCCAATCCTATTCAATACCTCCTCATTAGATACGTGATCTATCCACCTTATCTTCAGTATTCTTCTGTAGCACCACCTTTCACAAATCACTTACCTCACAAAAATGTTCGTTACTCGAACTACTGCAATACAGAGAGCGCCAATACTGCCAGCTAAATTAAAGATTCAAACTACTGAAGGCACCAACCACTGATAGGCATAATTAGTAAATGAAAGATTTAGATAGAGAACAAACAACATATTTACCTTAATAGTGTTCAAAAGTCATAATATATATAGCAGTTCATGACACCCAGTCTTAGAAATTTACTGTCTCTGAGGGACACAAGTCCAGATCATCCGCTCTCAAAACTCCGCCATTTCTCTCCCCACATCCACCACTGCTGGAGGCTCACCTCCAACTGCGCAACGCTACGCTCTGTTAACAGCCAACTGCTCAACACTACAATAGCATATACTCCAACAATGCAAACCAACCACAGCCTTCACACAGCACAGTCAGTGATTTTCATATAGAGCGCTACGTGGCGTTACCAACATGAAAACCTAAACAGCCTACTTACAAATTCAACCACATACTTGCGTCAGATCCTATGGAGATGTCTTTTAATGATTACAGCCACTAGTCACTCATATTCGTGGCACTCTCATATCTCGATATGAGTCATCTTTCTCGAATCTATCTGCTACAGTAAAATTCCACTGTGGTTTTAGATAGCCTCTATGCATCTTGAAACTGCTCCTCAGTCTCTGCCTCGCTACCCCTCAAGCTTTGCGCATGTGAACGTTCCAATTTAAATCGAAACTGTGCAGAAGTCGGAAAGTGCTATATCTATCACATTCTGCAATCAGTTTAGCCACAGAATGACCTGAGTTAATGCGATGGGATCGCGTTTTGACGATTCGACAGAAATGGAAATATGTTGTCGTAGCTCCGCCAACTGTAGACGATGTGTAAAGTCAGCACCAAACAAAAACTACTCCTGCAACACGATGTAGTACAAAAGAAAGTACAAACAGTTGCAGTGGTGTTTCTTATTGGGGAAAACTAGAAATACTCCACATCATACAGGAACTGGAAGGATGACGAGGATATTGCTACTGCACAATGATTTGCTTCCAAACTACATACAAGTACTACAGTCCAAAGCAAATCGGCATTCCTCGTGATGCATTCTTCTGTCACCCAAACATTCTATCATCGTTATTCGGTACCATCGAGCAGAGAAAAGCTACGAGTTATAAAAGCTACGCTAACTTCATCTGACAGAGAACTCGAAAAGCTTTTTACCGCATTTCTCTCTTCCGATATATCGAAAAAAATACCGTTTGCATGCTGGCATCGACATATGTCGCGATCCTATTAAATATACAGGTATTGATCTATTTGAGCAGGCGGCAGTGATCGAAGTCGCTTGCACAGACCAGTGTAAAGTTTCATTGGCTGTACTGTAGGAGGACTATATTCCATAGACCATCAGTTGTAGGAGAGGGTCCCTTTTCTGTAGTTTAATACATTTTTTTCTACTGTAACGCGCATTGTTTACCGCCATATATTTTGTTTTTCCCACCACAACTTGGAGATCCGTGTCAGGTTCTAAACTGATGTCAACACATTTCGATACATTGCCTCTCACAGAAAACTAGACATCGTACAGTATAAATTATAATGTTGGTGCTGCTCCCACAACACACATACACACACACACACACACACACACACACACACACACACACACACACTGGATGATTTTAAATAAAAGAGAGTCACAACATATGGAAACTGGAGGAGTTTTGTGGTGTTGTGTGGCGTTTCCAAACAGCTGCCCAAAGGTGGCTGATGACCTGTGCATTTAAACTTGTCTCTCAGGGTGATAGCTGATGGCTCATTGTTCCATTTCGATTAATTCCTCGTAGTGCAGTCATGTACACCATCACTGTTTCGGTGCCAGCCATCCCCGGAAGGTGTTGCCCCTCCACCAAGACTCTTTCTCCATCTTAAACAACAGGTCTCAGTCAGTCATTACATGGTAATCAACAGCATACCAGTGAATGGATGGGATGGAAAAGGCACCACTGATGTGCTATAATAATAAGCATCACAGTTGATAGTGTGAACATCTTTAGCAATTTTACCATAATTTCAACATCAACTAATGACATGGCAGCATGCTTCCAATTTTCTGTATCATTGCTAAACCGCCCCTTCTCTAATTTGCGAGTATCATTGCGAATGTAAATGGATGACTGTGCAGTACGTCCTTTCAATGTTAATTCTCGAACATATATACCAGACACCAGAGAGCGATCTACATATTTCTATCACTTCGAGCATAGTGCGTAATTTGCGATCTTTCTCTATGCAGATGGGAGCCACAGCATTCTTAGGATAAAGTTAGAGACTGAAGATCCCTTCGCATTGTCTTTGACCAACCCTCCCTGTGCACTGTCACAGACTTAATCTGCAGCTGACCGGAAGTAGACTGCTACATTCCGCTTCTCGTCAAGGAATAGAGCGAGCCGAGTCCATAGCTGCTGTTTTGCACCCATCCAAGGCCACAAGATTTCTCCAGATGCGCGCATGTCGAGGAGGTTAGCACTCTTTATCTGCGTACAGTGGTAGATATGAAACTGTTGTGATGTATTAGCAGGCGGTTAACAAGAAGAAGAAATGGTGCATGACAGAGCTCCAGGCAGACAGAGTTTTAAGAATTTGACATATGCACATAAACATGTGCACTCCTACGGCTACAGAGTTCTGCACATAAAACACGCTGCAATGTTGGAGTGGTGCAGTTTCCGACCTATTAGTCATGTGTAATGCAACGTTGTTAATATTCCAATGTAAGAAATATATTTCCAGCGCATGACATACATTCTCTTTGCATTTTCCTCTATGGTAAACTATCGTGACAAACTGTAAAATAAAAAAAAAAAAACACTTCCTTAAAACATCGATTCTGTGTGATACAATGCGGGTATGTGGATTAATAGGAAGACTTGATTCCAAAACGCGTACACCATTTCTACCAGAAAGCATAACCTTGCGTGTGTCTGTAGAACCAAGACTGGTTTTTATGTAGGGTGACGGTAACATAGTCGATGAGATCGTGATTTTAATAGTGCAGTCTTTACGTGTAATGTATGTTGCCGGCGGTAAAATCCTTTTGTGGTCAGTTTCAAATGCTGGTTCTCAATAGTGTTCCTTGAAAAGTCCATTGTCTTCCACCCAGCGGTCGCCAGTTTAACTATCTGTTGCGTGTAGTTCGCCATGCAAAGTGACTCTCATGATCAATTTAATTAATTAGCCCATCAATTTGATGTTAGTGACATGCACCCTAGTGAGTTGAGGTGATGGCTAGGGCATCACGGATATGATTCTTCACTCGGCGTCTTCTTTTCGTTGCGGTGATATCTTTTAACGATATTTGAATCGTCCACCTATACAGTGAGAGACAACCATTGTAAGAAAATCAGATGTGTTACCGAATTTATAATGTGACACGTAGAATAAAACTTACATTTAAGACTTTTCTATGGTGTTACCTTAAGAGACTTCGTGTGTGGCGAGACATTTCGTTAGTATTGGGGCAATGGGGGTTTTGCATCACTCTGCATTGTTGATAGATGTATCCAAGATGGCGGTGTGTAGACTTAGCAACAACGCATGATATCATCAAAGATGGCGACCGTGATGTCAGCTGATAACACAAGTACCATTATCCAAGATTGTGGGAAAGTGCCACGCCCCCTGCCACGCCCAAATGCCACGTCCCCCCTAGTGGGAAGTTGAAATTCCATCAGGACAATGCAGCATCTACTAACCTAAAAAATTGCGGGAAAGGAAGGTCACTTGGCTACCTCCACTAATTTAAGTCACCAGACTGCCATCTCTTCCTAGGAATTAGCAGGAAGTTTCAATTTTGGAGGGAAGATAGGTCAACTGGGCTACCTCCACTAATCTAAGAAAATGGCAGGAAAGGAAGGGCACTTGGGCTACCTCCAATAACCTAAGTCACCTGACCGCCACCTCCTCCTAGGGATTTGTGGGAAATTTGAATTTTGGTGGTAAACAAAGGTCACTTGGGCTATCTCTACTAACCTAAGAAAATGGTGGGAAAGAAAGTAGTCCAAGGACTACTTCCACTAACCTAAGTCATCCAACCACCAACTCATTCTAGGAAATGGTAGGGAGAGGACTCGACCTGTGCTGGACATAAGTCGTTATTTTGCATGCACTGTTTATTTAAATAATTAGAGGCAGTACCACCATCAAGTGTGTTTACTACGTAGTCTGGGTCTAGTACACAGTACCACCACCAGAGGAGGCTGTCATTCCTTCTGTGATGTAATCCAAGACGGTGGTCTGATGGTGGAGAGGAAGGGCCTCATAACAGGAAATTCAGGGGTATATTGTTTATTTATATAAAAAAAATCAGTTTTGGGGGTTGGATTTCTATTGCTCATCATCCTCTGCTGTTTGGAAACATTTAGGTCCTGTAAGAAGTAATTGCATGGAGGAAACATAATGCATAACCTAATGTTCAGCACGGTACTCAGGGTGTCCTAACCTAATGTTGGGCCCTTTGTTGGCACTTACCCTGTTGTTCTATTAAGTGGTTTTCCATGTCCCCCCCCCCCCCCATTTCTTTAAACTATTCTACCACCATTGATACCGCTACCTTGTCAAATTAAGTGTTTAACAAATTACAGGAGTCAAATAGATCACCTGAACAACTTACTTCCAACTTACGATGATCCTTCTCGATAATAAAATATATTTCCAACATTTCTGTATCACACACAAACATTATGCAAATCAAGTACATCTATATCTACATCCATACTCCGCAAGCCACCTGACGGTGTGTGGCGGAGGGTACCTTGAGTACCTCTATCGGTTCTCCCTTCTATTCCAGTCTCGTATTGTTCGTAGAAACAAGGATTATCGGTATGCTTCTGTGTGGGCTCTAATCTCTCTGATTTTATCCTCATGGTCTCTTCACGAGATATGCGTAGGAGGGAGCAATATACTGCTTGACTCTTCGGTGAAGGTATGTTCTCGAAACTTCAACAAAAGCCCGTACCGAGCTACTGAGCGTCTCTCCTGCAGAGTCTTCCACTGGAGTTTATCTATCATCTCCATAACGCTTTCGCGATTACTAAATGATCCTGTAACGAAGCGCGCTGCTCTCCGTTGGATCTTCTCTATCTCTTCTATCAACCCTATCTGGTACGGATCCCACACAGGTGAGCAGTATTCAAGCAGTGGGCGAACAAGCGTACTGTAACTTCCTTCCTTTGTTTTCGGATTGCATTTCCTTAGGATTCTTCCATTGAATCTTAGTCTGGCATCTGCTTTACCGACGATCAACTTTATATGATCATTAAATTTTAAATCACTCCTAATGCGTACTCCCAGATAATTTATGGAATTAACTGCTTCCAGTTGCTGAGCTGCTATTTTGTAGCTAAATGATAAGGGATCTATCTTTCAATGTATTCGCAGGACATTACAGTTGTCTACATTGGGATTCAATTGCCATTCCCTGCATCATGCGTCAATTCGTTGCAGATCTTTCTGCATTTCAGTACAATTTTCCATTGTTACAACCTCTCGATACACCACAGCATTATCTGCAAAAAGCCTCAGTGAACTTCTGATGTCATCCACAAGGTCATTTATGTATATTGTGAATAGCAACGGTCCTACCACACTCCCCTGCGGCACACCTGAAATCACTCTTACTTCGGAAGACTCCTCTCAATTGAGAATGACATGCTGCGTTCTGTTATCTAGGAACTCTTCAATCCAATCACACAATTGGTCTGATCGTCCATATGCTCTTACTTTGTTCATTAAACGACTGTGGGGAACTGTATAAACTCCTTGCGGTGCCGCGTCTTCACTGTTGTGTCCCCCCTACCCTCCATCTCTACACTCTTCATCTCCTTTCCCAAGGTGGCTTCCATCAACTCCCCCTCCCACATGATTCCCTCTGTCGCTTCATTTATCCCTTCTACCAACTATGATCCTCACTCCCCCTCCTTTCCTCTGTCCTTTTCCCAGGCTCCCTCTCCCCCCTTCCACCCTCTTTTTTCTCCACCTCCCCTCTCTCTGCCCCCTTCTCTCCCCCGAGTCCTTTTGCATTGCGTCCTCTGCCTTTTCACATTCCCTCTCATGTCTGCCCTGCCGCTCTCCCCCCTCATGAGTCCTCTCCCTCCTTGGTTCCCCCCCTTTTTCTTTTTTTCCTCTCCTCCCTCCTTGTTTTTCCCCTTCCTCCAGGTCCCCCCCCCCCCCCATCTGCCCTTGGCTCGGGAGTGTCCTCTTTCTGCCGCCATTTCGTTCAGTGTTTTACAGTGAGTGTTTTACAGTGAGTGTTCCGTGTTGTGTGTCTTTTGGGAAGTGTTGCGAACAGCCATTATACTGTCGCTTGGTGTGATTTTTTATCTCTTCCAAATAGAAACCAGACTGTCGCCATGTTTTTTTAATTATGTGTCTACTATGTTACTTGCCTGATTCCTGTTTATTTTATTAACATTGCTCACCCTTTTGGTTTCTGTTTTAACTTCCGCATTTTTCCAGCATTTTACACTTTAAGTCACCGTTTTATCGCATATTTTTCTTGTTTCTTTTCTTCTTCCGTTTATAAAAAAGTCTGGAGGCTGTAGAGCAGCGTACTAAGCTGCTGCCAGCCCGCCCCCTAAGGGGGGGGGGGGGAATTGAAAATCAATGAAGAGAAAAAAAAGCTCAGCCAGTCAGTCTAATCTCGTTTACGTCGGTTTACACCTCGCTTTGCTCTAGACTGCTTACTCCCTGGTTCATGTAAGAGCGGACGTGTTTGTTTCCTTGTGACTTTGTTGTTCGGTCTGGTTGTATCCGTTGTGTCCATCATTGGTCGTGTCTGTCCTCTTCCGCTGTGTTGCTGTTTGCGGGCCTCTCCTCGGGTCTCGCCGTGTTTTCCGTCATTGCTACCCCATGACCATCCTGGTAGCAGCTACAACATTTTGACGACGAGGTAAACAGTGGTCATTGTTGGTATGGAGTTGAAGTTGGTCTGTCTGCTGGAGCAACAGCAGCAGCTCGTGGAGCAGCAGCAGCAGCAGCTCCAGTTAGGCATATTACAAAAGTCGCTGTAGTTGCTAACGGACAAAGTCGATGCCCGGGACACACTACCGCACCAGCTTCAGAGTCCTTGGGTGTCCGATGCGTTCCCGCGTCCGCCGTCGTTTCCACCCTTTAATGACGCTAAAGAGGACTGGGAAATCTACTTACATCGGCTGAAACAACATTTCAAGGCTTTCAAGTCACAGACGACTGCTTGCAGCGGTCGTTGTTTTTGTCTTGGGCCTCTCCGGACACGTTCTTTCTTCTCCGCAAGTTGGCACTGTTGTCCGATCCTGTGGCTCTCTCTTTCCAGAAGATCTGCGTTTTGCTGGCAAACTATTATTTCCAATGCTACCATGTAGACGCCTCTCGGCTGGAGTTTCACCAGTACCATAAACAGCCTGGTCAATCGCATCGTTCCTGGGTCACAGACTTGCAGGTCCTCAGCCATTGATGCGATTTTACGTGCACCAATCAGCAGTGTAAGGCTTCATATGGGGACTCCCTGATCCAGGATGTGGTGGTTCAGCTGGCTCCCGACCCTGAGGTCCGTACTGCGGAATTGAAACTCGACAATCCCTCCTTGGAAGAGATTCTCCGCATTGCCCACTCCTTTGAAATTGCTCAAGTGGCTAGCGAGCGTCTTATGGTGCGACCGCAGGTGGCAGCGATCGCGGCGTCACGGCGGGTTCCGCCCTCGTGACGTCGACGTGGCCCGGTCGTCAGGGGCCAGCGCCGCCGGGACTCCTCCTATTCCGACGTCTCTATGGCGTCGGCGCCTTCGGTCGCCCCTCATCGCCGGTCGCGACGCCCACTTCCGTCTTGCCCACAGTGCTTCAGTGCTCATTCGCGGGCTGATTGTCCCCTTCACTGGAAAACGTGCACGCTGTGTAACAAGGAGGGCCACATCCGCTCGGTATGTCGTAGTAGCTCGACTCGATCCAGTCGTGCCCCTCCTGGGCCTCAAGATACTGTCTATGCTGTGCAATCGGTCGTCCCACAGGATGACCCTTCAGTGCGGAAGCTGTTCCTCACGCTCTGCATTTTCACGAGGACGTCAGTTTTCAGGTCGACACTGGGGCCACCATCTCCCTGATTAATATGGCGACATATACACAGCTGGGCTCTCCTGCATTGTCGCCTGCCTCTCGCCGTTTGGTCGCCTATGGAGACAGTTCCATTCCCCTTCGTGGGCAGTTCGTCGTCCAGGCGACATACAAGCCTGTTCCGGGCTTCTTACCCTCTTTGTCGTCGACCATCTTTCGGGTTCGAATATTTTTGGCCTTGAAGCGTTTCACTTGTTGGCTTTTCAATTTCCAACAAAGTTCAGGTCGTTTCCACGGCTGTTCCCTTTCAGGACTTGTGGTCCGCTTTTGCGTCGTTGTTTGCACCAGATCTCTGATGTGCTTCCGGCTTTCAAGTGCACATCTCCCTCCAGCCAGATGCACAGCCTTCCTTTTTCCGGGCCCGGCCCCTTCTGGTGGCCTTACGGCTGGCAGTCAAGCAGGAACTTGATCAGCTCCAGGTCGCTGGCGTGCTGGAACCTGTAACTTGCAGTGCATGGGCGTCACCACTGGTGATCATACGGAAACGCAATGGGTCCGTTCAGCTGTGTGGGGACTTTGGCACTAAGGTCAATGCTCAGTCCCTCATTGACACTTACCCCATTCCCTGACAGGAAGACCTTCTTGCCAAGCTTGGGAGAGTATTTTTCCAAGATTGACCTGGCTAAGGCATACCACCAGTTGCCCTTGGATGCCAAATCTCAGAACATCATGGTTATCAACACGCCTTTCGGATTGTATAACTACAAGCGCCAGCCATCTTCCAGCGATTCCCGGAGCAGCTTACACAGCCTATCCCTGCATGTGTGAATTATCTCGATGACATCTTGGTCACCGGGCGTTCCCACCAGGAACATTTGCAAAACCTGAGCGCCTTATTTCATGTTCTGCAATCTGCTGGTCTACACTGTTGGCTGAAAAAGTGTTTTTTTTTCAAGTGGATGTGGAATACTTAGGCCAATGGCTTAGCAAAGATGGCATTCGCCCTTTGGGTCGTAATGTTGCGGCCATTGAGGCCCTTCCTCATCCCAAGGACTTATTGGAACTGCAGGTGTTTCTGGGCAAGGATACTTATTACTTGAAGTTCTTGCCCAAGGCTGCCTCAGTTGCTCAACCCCTCAATCACTTTCGTCGCAAAAGGGTGCCTTTTCTTTGGACTCCTGTCTGTGACCAGGCTTTTCTCTGTTTAAAGGCGATGCTGAAGTCTGCCCCTTGCCTTACTCCCTTCTCTCCGGACCGCCCCTTGGTTCTGGCAGATGATACGTTGGCATATGGCATTGGGGTCTTCCTCGCGCACCAGGATGCCGATGGCTCCGAACAGCCCATCGCCTATGCCTCTAAGACGTTGACCCCAGCACAACAGAACTACTCCCAGATTGAAAAGGAAGCCCTGGCGATCGTGTTCACTGTCCAAAAATTTCACTCCTATCTCTTTGGGGGCAAATTTCACGCTACTGACGGACCATAAACCCTTGGTTACACTTTTCGGACCCCACTCTCACCTTCCCGAGTGAATGGCTCAACGTCTCCAGCGATGGGCATTGTTTTTACGTAATTATGCTTACACCATCCGGTATAAGCCCACCGCCCACCATGCTCATGCGGACACTTTGTCACGTCTCCCTTCAGGCCCCGATCCTGCCTTTGACCAACAGGAGGTTTTCTGCTTCCACATTGATTCCGCCCACCGGGATGCGCTGGATGGTCCTCCTCTTATGGCTGCTGACTTTGCTGCGGCTACCCGCCGCGACCCTGTCTTGCAGCAGGTTCCACGGGTGGCCTTCCTATGTTACTCGTCGGATGCAGTCCACTTTCAGCCCCTGGCGCTACCTGTCCCACAGGCTCTCCATGGTCGATGATGTTCTTCTGTTGGCCATGGAGTCAGATGCCCACAGGATGGTCATCCCTTTGGCATTGCGGCTTCGGGTGCTCACAGTTTGTTACACACAGGCACTGGGGTATATCCCGTATGAAAGTTTTTGCTTGCCGGCCTGTGTATTGGCCTGGCATCGATGGCGATATTGTGCACCCGGTCTGTGGGTGAATGGTCTGTGCGCGTCACCAGGCAAGCCGCCCCTCAGTCGTTTGCACCCTGGCCTGTGCCTCGCTGGCCCTGGGATCGCATCCATATCGATTTTGCCGGCCCATTTTTGGGGTCCATGTGGTCACTCATCGTTGATGCCTACTCCAAATACCCATTAAGTTGTCCTAATGGCATCCACCACCACGAAGGCTACACTCACGGCTCTGGCCCAGGTTCTCGACATTGAGGGCACCACACGTTGGTCTCCAATAATGGTCCCCAATTCACAGCATCCTCCTTCTACGACTTCTGTCAGGCCAACGGTATCAAGCATATCCGTAGCCCCCTTTCCACCCTTCGTCCAATGGCGCGGCGGAGAGGCTTGTCCGCGCTTTTAAACACCAGGCAGTCGACACATCGCCAACCACGTCGGCCCCCACCCTGTTTCTGACCACTTATTGCATTACGCCAATTGACGGACGCAGTCCGGCAGAGGTCTTTCATGAGAGACACCTGCGGACCCAGCTCCATTTGCTGATGCCGTCCTCCTTCCGCCCCCACTGCTGGCCCTCGCAGCGCTATGCCCCTGGCACGGCCGTGTGAGCCCACGAGTATGGGCGCAAGGCGGGTTGGACACCCTCCACGGTCGTCGCGGCCCATGGGCAGCGTGTGACGTCTGTGCAGACGTCGAAAGGGTTGGAGCGCCGCCATCATAATCAGCTCCGCCATCGTGCTGCCACCGGACTCGCGCTACCGCCTCTGTCAAAAATGGTTCAAATGGCTCTGAGCACTGTGGGACTCAACATCTAAGGTTATCAGTCTCCTAGAACTTAGAGCTACTTAAACCTAACTAACCTAAGGACATCACACATATCCATGCCCGAGGCAGGATACGAACCTGCGACTGTAGCAGTCACGCGGTTCCGCACTGTAGTGCCTAGATCCGGACGGCCACCACGGACGGCCCGCCTCTGTCCCTACCTCCTTTGGGTACGGACGTGGTCCTCGAGTCACCGAATCAGCCCCTGGTTGCCGTCTCCCCGCGGCCGTGCCACTGACCCTCTCCACCTCCGGGTTGATCAGCGGCTATTGTTTAACACAAGCAAGGCGTAGTTCTTACGCGCATGTATTTAGCGCCTTCTGTATCCCGATTTTTCCATATCGTTTGAACCTGTACCTTCGAACAGCTGACCTTTGTCTCTGGCATGGTGAGCACTTATATTGTGCAAATTTGAACTACTGTTATAATTTTATGTAGGGAAGAGCCTTTACCAGTAGGCGTATAAGTTTGTGTATTTATTCTGACATACACTGAGTGTCCTCCCCCCATGAACCATGGACCTTGCCGTTGGTGGGGAGGCTTGCGTGCCTCAGCGATACAGATAGCCGTACCACAGGTGCAACCACAGCAGAGGGGTATTTGTTGAGAGGCCAGACAAACGTGTGGTTCCTGAAGTTTGGCAGCAGCCTTTTCAGTAGTTGCAAGGGCAACAGTCTGGGTGATTGACTGACCTGGCCTTGTAACAATAACCAAAACGGCCATGCTGTGCTGGTACAGCGAACGGCTTAAAGCAAGGGGAAACTACGGCCGTAATTTTTCCCGAGGGCATGCAGCTCTACTGTATGATTAAATGATGATGGCGTCCTCTTGGGTAAAATATTCTGGAGGTAAAATAGTCCCCCATTTGGATCTCCGGGCGGGGACTACTCAAGAGGACGTCGTTATCAGGAGAAAGAAAACTGGCGTTCTACGGATCGGAGCGTGGAATGTCAGATCCCTTAATCGGGCAGGTAGGTTAGAAAATTTAAAAAGGGAAATGTATAGGTTAAAGTTAGATATAGTGGGAATTAGTGGAGTTCGGTGGCAGGAGGAGCAAGACTTCTGGTCAGGTGACGTCAGGGTTTTAAACACAAAATTAAATAGGGGTAATGCAGGAGTAGGAATAGGAATGCGGGTAATCTACTACAAACAGCATAGTGAACGCATTATTGTGGACAAGATAGATACGAAGCCCACACCTACTACAGTAGTACAACTTTATATGCCAACTAGCTCTGCAGATGACGAAGAAATTGAAGAAATGTATGATGAAATAAAAGAAATTATTCAGATAGTGAAGGGTGACGAAAATTTAATAGTCATGGGTGACTGGGATTCGGTAGTAGGAAAAGGGAGAGCAGGAAACGTAGTAGGTGAATATGGATTGGGGGAGAGAAATGAAAGAGGAAGCCGCCTGGTAGAATTTTGCACCGAGCACAACTTAATCATAGCCAGTCCTGACAAAACTCTACCATCTGGTGAGCAAGATGTATGAAACAGGCGAAATACCCTCAGACTTCAAGAAGAACATAATAATTTCAATCCCAAAGAAAGCAGGTGTTGGCAGATGTGAAAATTACCGAACTATCAGTTTAATAAGCCATAGCTGCAAAATATTAACACAAATTCTTTACAGACCAATGGAAAAACTAGTAGCAGCCGACCTCGGCGAAGATCAGTTTGGATTCCGTAGAAATAATGGAACACGTGAGGCAATACTGACCTTACGACTTATCTTAGAAGAAAGATTAAGGTAGGGAGAACCTACGTTTCTAGCATTTGTAGACTTGGAGAAAGCTTTTGACAATGTTGACTGGAATACTCTCTTTCAAATTCTAAAGGCGGCTGGGGTAAAATACAGGGAGCGAAAGGCTATTTACAATTTGTACAGAAAACAGATGGCAGTTATAAGAGTCGAGGGACATGAAAGAGAAGCAGTCGTTGGGAAGGGAGTAAGACAGGCTTGTAGCCTCTCCCCGATGTTATTCAATCTGTATATTGAGCAAGCAGTAAAGGAAACAAAAGAAAAATTCGGAGTCGGTATTAAAATCCATGGAGAAGAAATAAAAACTTTGAGGTTCGCCGATGACATTGTAATTCTGTCAGAGACAGGAAAAAACTTGAAAGAGCAGTTGAACGGAATGGACAGTGTCTTGAAAGGAGAATATAAGATGAACATCAACAAAAGCAAAACGAGGATAATGGAATGTAGTCAAATTAAGTCGGGTGATGCTGAGGCAATTAGATTAGGAAATGAGACATTTAAAGTAGTAAAGGAGTTTAGCTATTTGGGGAGCAAAGTAACTGATGATGGTCGAAGTAGAGTGGGCATTAAATGTAGACTGGCAATGGCAAGGCAAGCGTTTCTGAAGAAGAGAAATTTGTTAACATCGAGTATAGATTTAAGTGTCAGGAAGTCATTTCTGAAAGTATTTGTATGGAGTGTAGCCATGTATGGAAGTGAAACATGGACAATAAATAGTTTGGACAAGAAGAGAATAGAAGCTTTCGAAATGTGGTGCTACAGAAGAATGCTGAAGATTAGATGGGTAGACCACATAACTAACGAGGAGATATTGAATAGGATTGGGGAGAAGAGAAGTTTGTGGCACAACTTAACCAGCAGAAGGGATCGATTGGTAGGACATGTTCTGAGGCATCAAGGGATCACCAATTTAGCGTTGGAGGGCAGCGTGGAGGGTAAAAATCGTAGAGGGAGACCAAGAGATGAATACACTAAGCAGATTCAAAAGGGCGTAGGTTGCAGTAGGTACTGGGAGATGAAGAGGCTTGCACAGTATAGAGTGGCATCGAGAGCTGCATCAAACCAGTCTCAGGACTGAAGACCGCAACAACAACACACTGAGTGTAATCTGGCTGCTGTCTTAAGCATGTCTTATTTCCTGGTTTTTATATCAGTTTTATATACGGCAAGAGGGACTCAGCTTCAGCTAATGTAATTTACCACGATGTGATGAAACAGGTGAGTACGCTTGCCTCACAAATATTTTTCTACACACATCAGAAAACGTTTTGCATTACCCCAGCTGCCAGAAGATAGACTTTGAGTGTGGTTATTGTATCACAGACACAATCTCTTTGACTGTTCCGAGATGCCACTAAACCCGCCCAAAGATGTAAATAACCATGCATGAGCAGCGCCTATTAGACGGAGGGGGTCCGACAGCCGATCAGTTCCAGTCATTCCAACAGGAAGGATGTGTTGCTGTCGTTCAATCATGCCTAACCAGTCAATACCGCGGTTCGATAGCGTCAGCACTTTATGCCAGGAAGGGCTCTCAAAAAGGGAAGTATCTAGGCGTCTCGGAGTTAACCAAAGCGATGATGTTCGGACATGGAGGAGACACAGACAGGAACTGTCGATGACATGCCTCGCACAGGTCCCCCAAGGGCTACTACTGCAGTGGATGACCGCTACCTGGGGATTATGGTTCTGAGGAACCCTGGCAGCAACGCCACCGTGTTCAATAATGCTTTTCGTGCAGCCACAGGACGTCGTGTTAAGATTCAAACTGTGTGCAATAAGCTGCATGATGCGAAACTTCACTCGCGACGTCCATGACGATGTCCATCTTCGCAACCACGACACCACGCAGCGCGGTACATATGGGCCCAACAACGTGCAGAATGGATCGCTCAGGATTTGAATCACGTTCTCTTCACCGATGAGTGTCGCATATGCCTTCAACCAGACAATCGTCAGACACGCGTTTGGAGGTAATCCGGTCAGGCTGAACACCTTAGACACGCTGTCCAGCGAGTGCAGCGAGGTGGAGGTTCTTTGCTGTTCTGAGATGGTATTATGTGGGGCTGACGTTCGCCGCCGGTGGTCATGGAAGGTTCAAATGGTTCAAATGGCTCTGAGCACTATAGAACTTAACATCTGTGGTCATCAGTCCCCTAGAACTTAGAACTACTTAAACCTAACTAACCTAAGGACAGCACACAACACCCAGTCATCACGAGGCAGAGAAAATCCCTGACCCCGCCGGGAATCGAACCCGGGAACCCGGGCGTCGGAAGCGAGAACGCTACCGCACGACCACGAGATGCGGGCAGGTCACGGAAGGCACTGTAAAGGCTGTACGATACGTGAATGCCATCCTCCGACCGATAGTACAACCATATCGGCAGCATATTGGCGGGGCACACGTCTTCATGTACGACAATTCGCGCCCCCATCGTGCACATCTCGTGAATGACTTCCTACGGGATAAAGACATCGCTCGACTAGAGTGGACAACATGTTCGCCAGATATGAACGCTATCGAACATGCCTGGGATAGATTGAATAGGGCTGTTTATGGACGATGTGTCCCATCAACCACTCTGAGGGACGTACGCCGAATCGCCGTTGAGGAATGAGGCAAACCGGACCAACAGTGCCTTGATGAACTTGTGGATAGTGTGCCACGACGAATACAAGCATGCATCAATGCAAGAGGACGTGCTACTAGTTATCAGAGGTACCGGTGGTTACAGCAATGTGGACCACCAACTCTGAAGGTCTCTCCCTGAATGATTGTGGAACATGCAATGTGTGGCTTTCATGAGCAACAAAAAGGGCAAAAATGATGTTTATGTTGCCCTATTCCAATTTTTTGTACAGGTTCCGGAACTCTCGGAACCTAGGTGATTGCAAAACTTTTTTTGATATGTGTATTATTAATATTTTTTGTCTATGTAAAAATACACTCCTGGAAATGGAAAAAAGAACACATTGACACCGGTGTGTCAGACCCACCATACTTGCTCCGGACACTGCGAGAGGGCTGTACAAGCAATGATCACACGCACGGCACAGCGGACACACCAGGAACCGCGGTGTTGGCCGTCGAATGGCGCTAGCTGCGCAGCATTTGTGCACCGCTGCCGTCAGTGTCAGCCAGTTTGCCGTGGCATACGTAGCTCCATCGCAGTCTTTAACACTGGTAGCATGCCGCGACAGCGTGGACGTGAACCGTATGTGCAGTTGTCAGACTTTGAGCGAGGGCGTATAGTGGGCATGCGGGAGGCCGGGTGGACGTACCGCCGAATTGCTCAACACGTGGGGCGTGAGGTCTCCACAGTACATCGATGTTGTCGCGAGTGGTCGGCGGAAGGTGCACGTGCCCGTCGACCTGGGACCGGACCGCAGCGACGCACGGATGCACGCCAAGACCGTAGGATCCTACGCAGTGCCGTAGGGGACCGCACCGCCACTTCCCAGCAAATTAGGGACACTGTTGCTCCTGGGTTATCGGCGAGGACCATTCGCAACCGTCTCCATGAAGCTGGGCTACGGTCCCGCACACCGTTAGGCCGTCTTCCGCTCACGCCCCAACATCGCGCAGCCCGCCTCCAGTGGTGTCGCGACAGGCGTGAATGGAGGGACGAATGGAGACGTGTCGTCTTCAGCGATGAGAGTCGCTTCTGCCTTGGTGCCAATGATGGTCGTATGCGTGTTTGGCGCCGTGCAGGTGAGCGCCACAATCAGGACTGCATACGACCGAGGCACACAGGGCCAACACCCGGCATCATGGTGTGGGGAGCGATCTCCTACACTGGCCGTACACCTCTGGTGATCGTCGAGGGGACACTGAATAGTGCACGGTACATCCAAACCGTCATCGAACCCATCGTTCTACCATTCCTAGACCGGCAAGGGAACTTGCTGTTCCAACAGGACAATGCACGTCCGCATGTATCCCGTGCCACCCAACGTGCTCTAGAAGGTGTAAGTCAACTACGCTGGCCAGCAAGATCTCCGGATCTGTCCCCCATTGAGCATGTTTGGGACTGGATGAAGCGTCGTCTCACGCGGTCTGCACGTCCAGCACAAACGCTGGTCCAACTGAGGCGCCAGGTGGAAATGGCATGGCAAGCCGTTCCACAGGACTACATCCAGCATCTCTACGATCATGGGAGAATAGCAGCCTGCATTGCTGCGAAAGGCGGATATACACTGTACTAGTGCCGACATTGTGCATGCTCTGTTGCCTGTGTCTATGTGCCTGTGGTTCTGTCAGTGTGATCATGTGATGTATCTTACCCCAGGAATGTGTCAATAAAGTTTCCCCTTCCTGGGACAATGAATTCACGGTGTTCTTATTTCAATTTCCAGGAGTGTATGTCAAGCACCATCTCACTGATTACAAAGTAACTTATCAAGACAGAAGAGCAGATGTTTTTGTTTTGGCTACAGAGATTCCTGGCATTACTATTGTAAATATTTACTAACTTCTGTAAGTCAGATCCATCCGTGTGGTCCTTCAGCCACCAATTTGTGTATATTGGTGATTTTAACAGTCACAGTCATATCTGGGGATATCAGAAGAGAAACAGCAATGGAGCTAGTCTAAATTAGTGGATGGATATGTGCCGTCTCAGGTTTGTGTGTTACGGTAAAGATACAGGAACATTTGAGTCTGGTAGATGGCTAAAGGACTACGAAAATGTGGAAATAATGACACAACACAGCGAAAGGTCATAAAGTCTTTCCCACAAGGCCAGCATAGTCCAGTCACAATTCTTTATGGTACTGAAATTCCATTAGTCACGCCTGTCCCTCAGCCTCGATGGAATATTCGACTTGCAAACTGGCAACTGTTTCAGCAAGGTCTTGATAATAGCGTACAGTTGATTCCCCCAGTTCCATCCAATTATGAGCGATTAGTGGGTGCCACTGACGTTAATTCCAGTTGATATATTCCATATAGGTTTTGGAAGGATTACATCGCTGGATGATTTCAAGGATGTGGCGAGTTGTATGTTAAATATCAAGAATCCCACAGAGACACAAAAGCTGATAATCTCTTTAAAGCTCCCAATAATAACACAAGATAAATGTAGCATAAAATAAACTAAAATAGACAAGACGTACACACGAACCGTGAAAAAATAATTGTATATAATTAGGTACCATCTAGAACCACATCCAAACTACTCACGTGACTTCCACACTACGCTAAAGATAAGTAAAGCGGCTGGCTTTGATAGCATATATCCGAAGTTTCTTGAAGCAGCCGGACTTAAAACAAAATTGTGGCTCACTGAATTTTTCAGTGAGATTCTGAGGACTGGAAGATTACCAAAGCTTTTCAAACAGGCTAAGATAATTGCCATCCTAAAACCAGGGAAGAACGACACTGTTGCTTCTCAATACAGGTCAGTATCACTGCTAAGCGTTAGCGATAAACTACTAGAAAGGCTTATTGTAAATCGCCAGTGATCAAATCACACCTGTCGAACAAGGTGGCTTTAGGAAACATCGGAGCTCCTGTGACCAGATATTAACATTGACAACTCTCGTAGAAGCTGAATTTCAGCGAGGTCTCGAATCACTGCAGTTTTCGTGGATCTTACGGCAGCTTATCACACTGTGCGCAGCCATGGATTGATGTTGAAGCTTACTCAAATCATCCAATACACGGACTCCATGAAAATCCATAATGCGGATGACCCAATATTAGTCTCCCAGAGTAAAGACCACACTGTGAGAGTGAGCTGACAAGCTATCAGATACAGTAGAATGATTACGTCCATAAATAGTGTTTACCCTAACGAAAATAAAACTTAAGTAATGAAGAAGCACAAAGGAAGCTACATGTGACTTGACGGAATCTAAGTAATAAATAACTACAATCCAATATATGTAGGAATTACTTTGGTCTGTTCTTTACAAGAAAACCACAGTGCATCAGGTTTTCTAAGGCACTTGGCTCAAGAGTTTATCTACTTCACAAGATTACCGGTAGCAGTTGGGATGCGGACGCCAATATTCTACGCTCTGCTGCATTCGCCCTTATTTATTCTACTGTGTGGGAAAACTATACCCAGAGATTGATGCGCAGGTTGATGATGCCATGAAAATTATCACTGGTACTGTCAGATCTACCCCCAGCCAGAAGCTGCCCTTCTTAACTAATATTGCTCCACAAGACCTAAGGAGGAAAGCTGCTAAGGTAAACTTGCTTAAAAACATTACTTCTCATAAGAACTCTCCCTTATGTGATGACCTACAAGATACACCAACAAGTCGTCTGAAATCACGCAAACAACCCTGGGCTGTTTTAGAAAGTAGGAGCTCTCTTGACGTAACCTCCAAACGGCGACAACGCTGGAACGAATATCTACCCAACAACGCTCGCCTGGTTCAAGGTCGAACAAAGAATGTCGAGGGATTAGGAGCAGCACACCAAATCTGGTCGAGACTGAACTGCATTAGGACTGGCCAAAGGAGATATGGTTGCGCTATCATAAATTGGTAAGAGATTGAACGGATCCCCCGTGGTACACAAAACAGGTCCGAACGCTGTTTCAGAGGCATCGGAAAAAGCATGCGAAGTTCAGAAGAACGCGAAATCCCGAAGATTGGCTAAAATTTAAAGACGCGCGAAATTTGGCATGGACTTCAATGCGAGATGCCTTTAATAGGTTCCACAACGAAACATTGTCTCGAAATTTGGTAGAAAATCCGAAGAAATTCTGGTCGTATGTAAAGTACACAAGCGGCAAGACGCAGTCAATACCTTCGCTGCGCAGTGCTGACGGCACTGTTACCAAAGCGCAGTTATTGAACGCAGTTTTCCGAAATTCCTTCACCAAGGAAGACGAATGGAATATTCCAGAATTTGAAACACGAACAGCTGCTAGCATGAGTTTCTTAGAAGTAGCTACCTTAGGGGTTGCGAAGCAACTCAGATCGCTTGATACGGGCAAGTCTTCAGATCCAGATTGTATACCGATTAGGTTCCTTTCAGATTACGCTGATACAATAGCTCCCTACTTAGCACTCATATACAACCGCTCGCTCACCGATAGATCTATACCTACAGAGTGGAAAATTGCGCAGGTCGCACCAGTGTTTAAGAAGGGTAGTAGGAGTAATCCATTTAACTACAGACCTATATCATTGACGTCGGTTTGCAGTAAAGTTTGGAGCATATACTGTATTCAAACATTATGAATCACCTCGAAGGAAACGATCTATTGATACGTAATCAGCATGGTTTCAGAAAACATCGCTCTTGTGCAACGCAGCTAGCTCTTTATTCGCATGAGGTAATGGCCGCTATCGACAGGGGATCACAAGTTGATTCCGTATTTCTAGATTTCCGGAAAGCTTTTGACACCGTTCCTCACAAGTGACTTCTAATCAAGCTGCAGGCCTATGGGATATCGTCTCAGTTGTGTGACTGGATTCGTGATTTCCTGTCGGGAAGGTCGCAGTTCGCAGTAGTAGACGGAAAATCATCAAGTAAAACTGAAGTGATATCAGGTGTTCCCCAGGGAAGCGTCCTGGGACCTCTGATGTTCCTGATCTATATAAATGACCTGGGTGACAATCTGAGCAGTTCTCTTAGGTTGTTCGCAGATGCTGCTGTAATTTACCGTCTAGTAAGGTCATCCAAAGACCAGTATCAGTTGCAAAGCGATTTAGAAAAGATTGCTGTATGGTGTGTCAGGTGGCAGTTGACGCTAAATAACGAAAAGTGTGAGGTGATCCACATGAGTTCCAAAAGAAATCCGTTGGAATTCGATTACTCGATAAACAGTACATTTCTCAAGGCTGTCAATTCAACTAAGTACCTGGGTGTTAAAATTACGAACAACCTCAGTTGGAAAGACCGCATAGATAATATTGTGGGGAAGGCGAGCCAAAGGTTGCGTTTCATTGGCAGGACACTTAGAAGATGCAACAAGTCCACTAAAGAGACAGCTTACACTACACTCGTTCGTCCTCTGTTAGAATATTGCTGCGCGGTGTGGGATCCTTACCAGGTGGGATTGACGGAGGACATCGAAAGCGTGCAAAAAATGGCAGCTCGTTTTGTATTATCACGTAATAGGGGAGAGAGTGGGATGGAAGTCATTACAGCAAAGACGCTTTTCGTCGCGGCGAGATCTTTTTACGAAATTTCAGGCACTAACTTTCTCTTCCGAATGCGAAAATATTTTGTTGAGCCCAACCTACATAGGTAGGAATGATCATCAAAATAAAATACGAGAAATCAGAGCTCGAACAGAAAGATTTAGGTGATCGTTTTTCCCGCGCGCTGTTAGGGAGTGGAATGGTAGAGAGATAGTATGATTGTGGTTCGATGAACCCTCTGCCAAGCACTTAAATGTGAATTGCAGAGTAGTCATGTAGATGTAGATGTAGAAGTGAGGTTTTCGTGCTTATGCTGACTGCGATTGCAGAACAGTAGAGCAAAAAATAGTTCACATTTTTAAGGAATGCCCAGTTAGAACATTTGATGGTGATCTAGGATTTAACATCAAGTGACTCGAAGTGCTCTTGACTGGTTGTCACATTTGGAGATTTCCATTTGCTTGTAGATACTTTTGTGTACTTGTGAAACCATGCGATAAATAAATAAACACATCTTTCATATAAGTACGAGTAACAGAGAATGACTTAAATACATGAAATGGACCCGTTTTAGCTTGGGGAACCTATTATATTTCACTTAATATCACTGCTTAGCCTTCAGTACTCAACAATTTAAACTGTCATTCATGACTTAAAATCAGCAGACGAGATCAATAGCAGTCTTGTAAAATGATTGTCTTCAGTACGCACCGAGGATGTGTCTCTGTCAGAGAAATTTGCATCCGTATTTACTATACGGTAATCACTGTACTCTAATTACTGTCAGTAATGACCACACGCACAGAGATTCACACCGACAGTCAAGACTGTCTTACCCCACGCCTATGCACAGCGATCGTTACGTGTCAAACACAGGTACCTAGTGAGCATTAGTGCAGATAAAACTCTCTCACCACATTCGGAGAGGATTTAAAGCCTCCAGACAGCACCACGAGTGGGATGCAGTTTGCTAATCTCGACTACAGTAAGTGAAAAATTCTTTACAGGGTTTTTCTTGGTATACTAGTCTGGTTGCACGTTGCAACACGTGCTGGCACCACACTTTGTTTTCCAGCGTCTTACAGTTCCACTGCACACTCACAAATTCAAAAACATTTTTAAAATAGAGATCACGGCTCGTACTCTTGCGCAATATCCCGGTGAAACAGAGTACAAGTAAGGTATTTACAGGATGAATATACACATATTTCTGTGAGAAAGGCACACATGGTCCATACCAAGGAATAGGTTTCCTTGAAGTAGCATAGTTTTATGCGACGGTGGGCTGAGGCAGTGAAATATCCTTGTTATTTAGTGTCTCAACATTCATGAAGTACAGGACAAAATTGTATATTTATAAATAGCAAAATTAGCCTTTACGTATTTCATTCAAAATACAGGAAGGGCCAACGTATTAGCTCAAATCAGAGTAAGATATTTACTTGCTATTCCCGAAGTGGCAAGCCGAACTGTAGTCGTTCAGAGCCCACATACATTTAATAATACTATTATCCACTGGAAATGGAAGAGGATGTAGATGAAGATGAAATGGGAGATACGATACTGCGTGAAGAGTTTGACAGAGCATTGAAAGACCTGAGTCGAAACAAGGCCCCTGGAGTAGACAACATTCCATTGGAACTACTGATGGCCTTGGGAGAGCCAGTCCTGGCAAAACTCTACCATCTGGTGAGCAAGATGTATGAAACAGGCAAAATACCCTCAGACTTCAAGAAGAATATAATAATTACAATCCCAAAGAAAGCAGGTGTTGACAGATGTGAAAATTACCGAACTATCAGTTTAATAAGCCATAGCTCCAAAATACTAACACGAATTCTTTACAGACGAATGGAAATTCTAATAGAAGGCGACCTCGGGGAAGATCAGTTTGGATTCCGTAGAAATACTGGAACACGTGAGGCAATACTGACCTTACGACTCATCTTAGAAGAAAGATTAAGGAAAGGCAAACCTACGTTTCTAGCATTTGTATACTTAGAGTATTCCAATCTACATTGTCAAAAGCTTTCTCTCTTTTAAATTATGAAGGTGGCTGGGGTAAAATACAGGGAGCGAAATGCTATTTACAATTTGTACAGAAACCAGATGGCAGTTATAAGAGTCGAGGGACATGAAAGGGAAGCAGTGGTTGCGAAGGGAGTGAGACAGGGTTGTAGCCTCTCCCCGATATTATTCAATCTGTATATTGAGCAAGCAGTAAAGGAAACAAAAGAAAAATTCGGAGTAGGTATTAAAATCCATGGAGAAGAAATAAAAACTTTGAGGTTCGCCGATGACATTGTAATTCTGTCAGAGACAGCAAAGAACTTGGAAGAACAGTTGAATGGAATGGACAGTGTCTTGAGAGGAGTATATAAGATAAACATCAACAAAAGCAAAACGAGGATAATGGAATGTAGTCGAATTAAGTCGGGTGATGCTGAGGGAATTAGATTAGGAAATGAGACACTTAAAGTAATAAAGGAGTTTTGCTATTTGGGGAGCAAAATAACTGACGATGGTCGAAGTAGAGTGGGCATTAAATGTAGACTGGCAATGGCAAGGAAAGCGATTCTGAAGAAGAGAAATTTGTTAACATCGGGTATAGATTTAAGTGTCAGGAAGTCGTTTCTGAAAGTATTTGTATGGAGTGTAGCCATGTATGGAAGTGAAACATGGACGATAAATAGATTGGACAAGAAGAGAATAGAAGCTTTCGAAATGTGGTGCTACAGAAGAATGCTGAAGATTAGATGGGTAGATCACATTACTAATGAGGAAGTATTTAATAGTATTGGGGAGAAAAGTTTGTGGCACAACTTGACCAGCAGAAGGGATCGGTTGGTAGGACATGTTCTGAGGCATCAAGGGATCACCAATTTAGTATTGGAGGGCAGCGTGGAGGGTAAAAGTCGTAGAGGGAGACCAAGATGTGAATACACTAAGCAGATTCAAAAGGATGTAGGTTGCAGTAGGTACTGGGAGATGAAGAGGCTTGCACAGGATAGATTAGCATTGAGAGCTGCATCAAACCAGTCTCAGGACTGAAGACCACAACAACAACATTATCCACTGGTCTTTGAACGCCATGAATACAAATTCAAAATTTCATTCTTATAGTAACAAGTTATATTACATATGTACAAACTTATTGATACATTTCCCTCATGTACCAAGCTCTGATTTCATTTAGTTTAAAGGTACTGGGAAAGATAAACAGATTCCTCTTACAGCTCTATAGTTGATATTACAAAAAGAGATAGAATAAACTATCTGCACAGTGGAGGATTTAGCTTTATATGCAAATGTCTTCCTCTTTTGAGAAAACAGGCATAGTAATTTTAAATCAGTTAGCACCAAAGTAATTCTACTAAACTACCAAAGGTAATGGAAATACTTTGCTCAAGTGTCATGATTCTGTACGTGGACCTGCTGGACTACTGTAGTATGTAGTTTTCATTGCCGTAGTTTGTACTCCATACGAGGTACAAATTATAGTTAGACCGTCCTTTTGCTTTATGCTCCTACTAGTTACTATGTATACATTTTAGTCAGAGATTGTGAGATACGGACAGGACTATGTCCAGTGTTCAGTTCATGAGAAGTGTGTTACTAGACAGCTTGTTCTGTGCACTGGCCATGACTGTTACCCACATGTAATAAATGTTTAACAGAAGTAGTACTGCTGACATAAACTTCTCGCAATCCATGTGGATCCTGTGTATAAACATGCTTTCAGAATTTTCTCCTAGTATGTTTCTTCAGTTACTAATATACAATTGATTACTTCTTTATTCACAAACATTAGTGGAAGACAGACAAAATTAATAATTAGCATTATATAAATGACCTAGTAGTTAGTGTCGGAAGTTCCATGCGGCTTTTCGCGGATGATGCTGTAGTATGCAGAGAAGTTGCAGCATTAGAAAATTGTAGCAAAATGCAGGAAGATCTGCAGCAGATAGGCACTTGGTGCAGGGAGTGGCAACTGATCCTTAAAATAGGCAAATGTAATGTATTGAGAATACATAGAAAGAAGGATCCTTTATTGTATGATTATATGATAGCGGAACAAACACTGGTAGCAGTTACTTCTGTAAAATATGTGGGAGTATACGTACGGAACGATTTGAAGTGGAATGATCATATAAAATTAATTGTTGGTAAGGCGGGTACCAGGTTGAGATTCATTGGGAGAGTCCTTAGAAAATGTAGTCCATCAACAAAGGAGGTGGCTTACAAAACACTCGTTCGACCTATACTTGAGTATTGCTCATCAGTGTGGGATCCGTACCAGATCGGGTTGACGGAGGAGATAGAGAAGATCCAAAGAAGAGCGGAGCGTTTCGTCACAGGGTTATTTGGTAACCGTGATAGCGTTATGGAGATGTTTAGCAAACTCAAGTGGCAGACTGTGCATGAGAGGCGCTCTGCAGCGCGGTGTAGCTTGCTCACCAGGTTTCGAGAGGGTGCGTTTCTGGACGACGTATCGAATATATTGCTTCCCCCTACTTATATCTCCCGAGGAGATCACGAATGTAAAATTAGAGAGATTCTAGCGCGCACGGAGGCTTTCCGGCAGTCGTTCTTCCCGCGAACCATACGCGACTGGAACAGGAAAGGGAGGTAATGACAGTGGCACGTAAAGTGCTCTCCGCCGCACACCGTTGGGTGGCTTGCGGAGTATAAATGTAGATGTAGATGTAGATAGATATTTCTTACGATCATCATGAGAATATAGTTCTTAATTTTACTGGGAATTCAAATTATTTTTGTGAACTCCAGTGTAGAGTAATTGCCATTTATTGTCATTACACTGAAGAGGAGAATATTTTGGGTGAGTTTTCAAAAGTACACACTTTCCGACATGATATTTTTGTATATTGTCTAACTGCTCATCACAACACGTTTTTCTCAAGCGTACGTGTTGCGTCTGTATCACTAAAGTTTGCCTCTCTTTATCTGCCCAAGGGCATTCTTCTCTTGGAAGCCATGGAAAAGTACTTATCCACCTGTTTCTTTCCCTTATTTTCTGTATAAGTTTAGACAATGTAGCATGCATTTGCTGTTTACTATTTGTTGGTATAGCCCTAGATATTCCACCCAGCGTATCTGCTAGTTAGCTGCATAAGGGTGTATGAAACGGTTAAACTCTCGTTTTGTCAATAGGATGGTGCAGGAAGTTTGGCAGTATGTCTTGTGTGCAGTTACTTCCATATGACACTGGTAAATATGTATGATACCTGGCTTCTTATTAAAACCTTGTACACATTCAATAACAATTATTTTATATCTGTCTGCTGTAATGAGTTAATAGTTGAGGGTTCTACCACTTTGTCATTTATGTGTGTGATTTTCGTCTTTCTTCATAGGACTAAAGTGAGAGGGTTAGCTACTATTTTGTGAAGCCTTCGTCTTAACAAACCTGGCTCTTGCGCCTTGGCAGTATTTATCATGTTTAACTTTTTATCAAATCTACAACAATGTCTTCACCATTGATGTTCAGATAACACATGCCCGAGGAGAAGTCTGTTTTTGCGTCACTCTCCCTCAGAAACTCCATGCCAAAAATGCATTCGACTATTGATCCATTTATAATCTGAAACTGGCAAACTGTGGCTTCATTTCTTATAATTATCTCAACCTGCACGTGCATCTTGACACGTCGCCACCTGGCACAAACTGCTCCAATAATTTTGCAGTTTCGTGCTGGGTAACCTCACAAATCTAATTAAATAGATTTGCAGACACCACATTTAGACGAGCGCATATGTCGATAACAACTGTAGTCAGAGTTTTTCCCAGATTAGCACTGATAGTGGCCTGAACTATATTTTTACCCTGGTCACAGCATTTATTATGGTCAGTGGTACCTAACTCATCTCTAATGTCTGTGTCTTCATTATATCAATGAATTGTGTTTTCTGCCCCTACACCGATCTGTGCGACACAGCATCACAAGCCATTCCGAAAATTTAAAAATACTTATTAAAGAAGAAGAAAGCCATGTTTTGAATATTTTAGAGGAAGAAATTTTATCTATAAAAAGGAAAATCCACAGTTTAATGATCAATTAGAATTACAGCTCCATGGTATTCTGGCTAATTTTGATTGTTGATATGTTGAAGTATTAGTACTAATAAAATACAGTATTATTGTGGCTTGTAAACTTAACGACCAAGCGCTCGTGCTGGTGAGCACGTGGCGTCGCAGTGTCCACAAGGTAGTTTCCGTTCCATCAACCCATTAGTCCGTCTTTAGTTGCTTGTGGGGGCCGCTTCTACTCTTCTCAGCACTCGGTTGCTCTGCTGCCACTCCGGTAATAGAGTGCCATCTTATACATCTTATACCATTCTACACAATAATTTGCGTTGTGCCCCAGGTAATGGCGTTACTAGTGACTATTTTTTATTGCCAATCCGTCTTTTTTGTTTTTAAATGGTAGCCTACTCCCACTGTAAAACATTTTTTCTTCTTTTAGGTACAGGCAAATTGTATAACAAAGGTCTGTAACTACTTGAGCTACCCACCAGCAATTTTACGAAATTAACGTGTCACGTCTTGTTACCAGTCGTTTATCAATGTAGTGTAGACAATATTCACTGAATAATGTATCTTGACTAGGAGCGATGAGTACACCTACGATCTTTTAACACTGTGAGTATGTTTTAGATATTGTTGTTGTTGTTGTTGAGGTCTTCAGTCCTGAGACTGGTTTGATGCAGCTCTCCATGCTACTCTATCCTGTGCAAGCTTCTTCATCTCCCAGTACCTACTGCAACCTACATCCTTCTGAATCTGCTCGGTGTATTCATCTCTTGGTCTCCCTCTACGATTTTTACCCTCACCTATATTAATTTGAATACACACGAAGTTGTATATTACTTTACCATGCAGGTTGCGCCTGATGATGCAGCTTTAGGCAGCGACGACACCGGTTGTGGATCAATAAAAGTACAATATTGCCAACTGTCAGTGGAATTATTCTTAACATCGTGCCTTTCAACAGCTGCGGATGCCCAGAATATAAAATATTTTGTGAAGAAGGTATTGGTTTTCCTAGTGTTTTCTTACGGCATAAAATGATTCTTGTACATAAGAGTTTATTTTCATCCTCATACAAGAATTAGCAGCGGACCTGCAGTTGTCGATGGAAAGCAGCGAACTTAAGTGACGTGAAGTCGTTAATCCATAAAGTAAGGGGACCGATGCCCGTAGTAGTCTGGTCCCTTCAATCCCACAACCAACCAACCATAAAGTAAGTTTTGCATGATAATAGTAATCTCGAACGGACTTCGTTAAAAACACATGCTACAGGCCCGACTTACAAATGTTGAAATGGGAAAACGATAGCACGATTATGGTGCGCGATCGTCGCCTCACCGAACTCATCATCATCATCAGTGTTCTGCCAAAAGGCAGGTTTTCACATAGTAGCTCTCCAGGCTGTACAGTCTCCTTTCATCCTCTTCAGGTCTGCATCATTTCCTCTTCCCTTCATGTCGTCTATCATCTTGTATCTTCTTCTACCTCTCAGTCTTCTCCCACAAACCAATCCTTCCAAAGCATCTGCTAGCAAGCACTCCCTCCTCATTGAATGTCGCAACTAGTTCTTTTTCCTTTCTTTTACAACCTTCAGCAGACATCTTCTCTCACCAACCCTTTCCAATACTCTTTCAGTACTCACTCTTCCCATCCAGCTTATTCTCTCCATTCTCCTCCACATCCACATCTCAAATGCTTCTAACTTTTTTTCATCAACTCGTCTCAGCGTACATGTTTCTGCCCCATATAGTGCCACACTCCAAACAAAACATTTACCAAGCCTTTTCCTTAGACCCTTATCTGATTTGTCAGATAAGAGTCTACTTTTTCTGTTGAATGAGTCCTTCGCTATGCAATTCGAGTTTTAACCTCCTGCTGACATCTCAAGTCTTCAGTTATTGTGCTTCCAAGATATTTAAATGCACTTACTTGGCTGATGGTAGATTGTCCTATTTTAATATTGGACAGTCTGCGTCTTGTACTTATGACCATACTCTTTGTTTTTGCTGGGTTTATTTGCATCCCATATTCCACACAAGCTTCATTCAGATCTTTCAGCATGTTATCCACTTTCCGCTCACTTTCTGCCACTAATACCATCTCAGCAGCAAATCTTATACATTCTATTCTCTTTCCACCAATACATATTCCTCTTTTCCCATCTAAGCCTTTCGCAATAATCTCTCCAAGGTATGCGTTAAAGAACAGGGGGAAAGGCAACAACCTTGTCTAACACCTCGTCCAATACTGCTTCCTTCTGAGATTTCATTTCCAATCCTTATCCTTACTTTCTGGTGTAAATATAGATTCTGTATCAGTCGTCTCTCTTTCGAATCTACTCCTTTCCTCTTCAAAATATCCATCAGCTTGTTTCACTGAACTCTGTCAAAAGCCTTTTCTAAATCTATAAAAGCGCAAAGATTTCTCTACCTTTTTCCATATATCTTCCCCCTATAGTTCTTAACAGGCCAAAAGCATCTCTTGTTCCTTTTCCTCTTCTAAATCCAAACTGCTCCTCTGCAATCCATCTATCCAACTTGCTGTATAGCCTTCCATTCAACACTCTCAACAAGACTTTAGGTGCATGAGAAAATAGACTGATGGTCCGATGCTCTTCACATTTTTTAGTGTTTCTCTATTGGTATCATAACTGTTGCAAGGAAGTCCTCATGCCATTCCCCCTTTGTCATATATCTCGTTACAGAGGTAGACTATTTATTTTCTTGCTTGTTTCCCAGACTCTCCAACAGTTCTGCTGGCAAATCATCAATTCCACATGCCTTCCTATTCTTCGTCTCCTTCAGGCCTTTTCTACTCCTGCTTCCAAGATGGTGAGTCCCTTTCCATCTTCCGGCACATATTGCTCCTCTTCAACCTTAATTTCGATTTGCATTTCATCCCCCTTATACAGATATTCAATATATTCTTGCTATCTGTTCAAAACTTCCTGTGGTTCTTCTGCTAGAGTATCATCTGCTCTTTCTATTTCCGTGTTATTCCTCCTTCTTTTACGTTCAAAAACTATCTCACTAGCTAGTCTATACATAATTTCACACTTCCCTCTCTCTCCATATCTCCATTTCGTCGCATTTTTGTTTCATCCATTTCTCCGAATTGATTACTTCCAATTAATTTGCAGGTCAAGAATTATATGATACCAACTTCACTAGGATTACGCTACCAAAAGAAAGAGGAAATCATTGAAAACCCATTATTATTTAACTTGAAATACAAGTTACAAGTATGATACAACGTTATATCACGAATGCTTGAAGAAGATGAAGGAGAAGGAATGCGTATCAACTATATTAGTTTAACAAAAATGGATCAGATATCTCTTTCACAGATAACTGAGATACAAATACGGATTTGATTCTGTGAGACGTAATCTTTCCTCTAATATCGAAATATCAAGTTCAGTCAGGGTGGCTGTGTGAAATAAAATGTTTTGCTACAACCGCCGTCATCAGGTGGATTCGTGTGTATTAATATGGCATATCGTATTTGTGTGCTACTACTTTTGGGTAAGGGGTGACACTGTCTCCAGCGGTCGCAGGCTCCGTTTTCTGTCGTAATACATCACACATACACTGTCTCAATTTGTGAACAAAGATGGCGCCCAGAAAATTAGTTTCTGCAAGCCATCTTTGTCTACAAAGGGAGCCGTTGTGTACAGTGATATATTACGATACAGAAACGAGTCTGTGACCACTGAGATAGCGCCGCAGCTTACTCTAAAGTCGTAACACAACAAATACATGCCATATTAATACACACGAACCCATCCGATGATGGAGGTTTAAATCTTTGAGTCGCTTTGTGGAAAAGAAAAACAGTGACTGGTAGCAGTAAACTTTTTGTTTCATTCGATATCAATAATAGTCACTTAAAGGCTAACATAAAATTTTCGCATTTAAAGTTAATAATCCACTGTTGCAAAATACTGATACGAATACTGATAGAAACGGATCTTGGAGAAGATCAGTTTGGCTTCCGGAGAAATGTAAGAAGACGCGAGGCAATATTCACTCTACGATGTATCTTCGAAGATAACTTAAAGACAGGCAAACTTACGTTTGTAGCATTTTTGTTTTTAGAGAAAACTTTTGACAATGTTGACTAGACTATATACATTGAAATTTTGAAGAGAGCAGAGCTAAAATACTGGGAGGAAATGGTAATTTACAACTTGTAGAGATACCAGACTGCAGTAATATGAAATGAGAGTAGTAGGGAGTGTGACAGGATGGTTACCTATTCCCACTGCGACTCAGTCTGTGTACTGAGCAACCAATAAAGGAAAACACGCAGAAATTTGGAAACAAAATTGAAGTTCAAGGAGAAGAAATAAAAATTTCGCGGTTTGCTGATGACATTGTAATCCTGTCAGAGGTGGAACGCACTTGGAGGAGCAGTTGAATGGAATGGATAGTATGTTGTTGTTGTTGTGGTTTTCAGTCCTGAGACTGGTTTGATGCAGCTCTCCATGCTACTCTAACCAGTGCAAGCTCCTTCATCTCCATTCTTCTGAATCTGCTTAGTGTCTTCATCTCTTGGTCTCCCTCTACGATTTTTACCCTCCACGCTGCCCTCCAATGCTAAATTTGTGTTCCCTTGATGCCTCAGGACATGTCCTACCAACCGATCCCTTCTTCTATTCAAGTTGTGCCACAAACTTATCTTCTCCCCAATCCTATTCAATACATCCTCATTAGTTATGTGATCTACCCATCTAATCTTCAACATTCTTCTTTAGCACCACATTTCGAAAGCTTCTATTCTCTACTTGTCCAAACTATTTATTGTCCATGTTTCACTTCCATACATGGCTACACTCCATACAAATACTTTCAGAAACGACTTCCTGATATTTAAATCTATACTCGATGTTAAATTTCTCTTCTTCAGAAACGCTTTCCTTGCCATTGCTAGCCTACGTTTTATATCCTCTCTACTTCGACCATAATCAGTTATTTTGCTCCCCAAATAGCTAAACTCCTTTACTACTTTAAGTGTCTCATTTCCTAATCTAATTCCCTCAGCATCACCCCACTTAATTCGACTACATTCCATTATCCTCGTTATGCTTTTGTTGATGTTCATCTTATATCCCCCTTTCAACACACTGTCCATTCCGTTCAACTGCTCTTCCAAGTTCTTTGCTGTCTCTGACAGAATTACAAAGTCATCGGCGAACCTCAAAGTTTTTATTTCTTCTCCATGGATTTTAATACCTACTCCGAAATTTCTTTTGTTTCCTTTACTGCTTGCTCAATATACAGATTGAATAACATCGGGGAGAGGCTACAACCCTGTCTTACTCCCTTCCCAACGACTGCTTCTCTTTCATGTCCCTCGACTCTTATAACTGCCATCTGGTTTCTGTACACATTGTAAATAGCCTTTCGCTCCCTGTATTTTACCCCTGCCACCTCACCTTTAGAATTTGAAAGAGAGTATTCCAATCTACATTGTCAAAAGCTTTCTCCAAGTCTACAAATGCTAGAAACGTAGGTTTTCCCTACCTTAATCTAGCTTCTAAGATAAGTCGTAGGGACAGTATTGCCTCACGTGTTCCAACATTTCTACGGAATCCAAACTGATCTTCCCCGAGGTCGGCTTCTACCAGCTTTTCCATTCGTCTGTAAATAATTCGCGTTAGTATTTTGCAGCTGTAACTTATTAATCTGATAGTTCGGTAATTTTCACATCTGTCAACACCTGCTTTCTTTGGGATTGGAATTATTATATTCTTCTTGAAGTTTGAGGGTATTTTACCTGTCTCGTACAACTTGCTCACCAGATGGTAGAGTTTTGTCAGGATTGGCTCTCCCAAGGCTGTCAGTAGTTCTAATGGAATGTTGTCCACTCCTGGGGCCTTGTTTCGACTCAGGTCTTTCAGGGCTCTGTCAAACTCTTCACGCAGTATCGTATCTCCCATTTCATCTTCATCTACATCCTCTTCCATTTCTATAATATTGTCCTCAAGTACATCGCCCCTGTTTAGACCCTCTATATACTCCTTCCACCTTTCTGCTTTCCCCTGTTTGCTTAGAACTGCGTTTCCATCTGAGCTCTTGATGTTCATACAAGTGGTTCTCTTTTCTCCAAAGGTCTCTTTAATTTTCCTGTAGGCAGTATCTATCTTACCCCTAGTGAGATAAGCCTCTACATCCTTGCATTTGTCCTCTAGCCATCCCTGCTTAGCCATTTTGCACTTCCTGTCGATCTCATTTTTGAGACGTCTGTATTCCTTTTTGCCTGCTTCATTTACTGCATTTTTATATTTTCTCCTTTCAACAGTTAAATTTAATATTTATTCTGTTACCCAAGGATTTCTACTAGCCCTCGTCTTTTTACCTACTTGATCCTCTGCTGCCTTCACTACTTCATCCTTCAGAGCTAATTCGCTCAGCATCGCCCGACTTAATTCGACTACATTCCATTATCCTTGTTTTGCTTTTGTTGATGTACATCTTATACCCTCCTTTCAAGACACTATTCATTCCGTTCAACTGCTCTTCCAAGTTCTTTGCTGTCTCTGACAGAATTACAATGTCATCGGCGAACCTCAAAGTTTTTATTTCTTCTCCCTGGATTTTAATACCTACACCGAATTTTTCTTTTGTTTCCTTTACTGCTTGCTCAATATACAGATTGAATAACATCGGGGAGAGGCTACAACCCTGTCTCACTCCCTTCGCAACCACTTCTTCCCTTTCATGTCCCTCGACTCTTATAACTGCCATCTGGTTTCTGTACAAATTGTAAATAGCCTTTCGCTCCCTGTATTTTACCACAGCCACCTTTAGAATTTGAAGAGAGTATTCCAGTCAACATTGTCAAAAGCTTTATCTAAGTCTACAAATGCTAGAAACGTAGGTTTGGATAGTACATTGAAACAAAATTACAAGATGAACATCACCAAAAATCAAAAAAGGTACTGGAATATAATCGAATTAAATCAGGCGATGATCAGGGAATGAGAGTAGAAATTGAGACACTGAAACAGTAGCTTAGTTTCGCTATTTGGACAGCAAACAACTGTTGAGGGCTGAAGTGAAGCGAATATAAAATTTGAGAAGTATTTTCTGAAGATATTTTGAGCGCAGCCTTGTGCGGAAGTACAACGTGGACGATAAGCAGTTCAGACTAGACGACAATAGAAGATTTCGACATGTTACACTACAGGAGAATGCTGAAGATAATATGAGTAGATCCTGCAGGAGCAGGCTATTGAATCGAATTGGGGAGAAGAGTATTTTCTGCGACACAATCTGACAAAAGGAAGGGGTCAGTTGATGGGATAAATTCTAAGGCATCGAGGGATAGTCAGTTGGTGATGGATGGAAGTCTCTGGTAAAAGTTCTAGAGAGGGACTTGGACATGAATACGGTAAGCAGGTTCTAATGGATTTGGGTCGAAGTAGATATTCAGAGACAGACTCACACACGATGGACTGGCGTGGAGGGCAGTATGAAACCAGTGTTGGTACTGAAGCCCACAAGAACAAACCTACGGATGTCGTGCTGCTTCAGACCTGTACAACATAAGACGCCATACAGAATGCTTACTGAATAGACTGTCGTTTGTGAGATCTGAAGATGTTTTGTTAAATCAACATAGAACAGAAGTTGACAACAAATTGTATTTCCAACCCTGAAGGATAATAAAATCTTTCGAAATGTCTGGTCATGGCCACTTTCCCAACTTGACTCGCTTGAACCATCACTAACATACTGGGGCGTAGAGTTCCCCCGAACGCGATATTGTTTCTTTTAAAAACGTGGCCTAACCGTCTGCTTCGGACACGCGAGTCACAACAGCTCCATGACACGAGGAATCGATCGCTCTCGCTCACGTTTCTACACGTGGCGGGTGGAAGCGTCACGCGCAGTCGTTGTTAAGCACGCGCCGCTAATCCGCTAACAGACCGGAGGCACGGTGTAATTACTTTTGCGTTTCATTTAGGGGCGCGGGATTTGCAGGTCGGCGATAGCGCGCACACAGCCGTGGGCCTGCGCGGTGGGAACCACCACAGCGGGCTCCGCACCATTCCGCACCCAGATTTAATATCGGCCGCCATTAGGATGTAATTAAACGGGCTGTGTTTGCCGGCCCAAGTGAAAGGCTGCCTCTGTTTGAGTTGCCAGATGGCCGATCCCTAATTTTTTGGTCAGTTTCGTTCAGCATTCAATTAAACATGGCGTCCTGCGTCCGCAGGGCTGTGAAGACCGCCACAGATACCTGTCCACAAGCTTTGGTAGACGGGAGCACGCAGTCACATTTGCACCAATTTTTTGTTTCATAGAGCCTGGATGACAGATACAGGTATGTCATTAGATACTACTTCAACGTGTGAGGTGTTTGGAGAAAATGTGGGCAGGGTAACAGTCGAACTCTGTATCGACGTCGGTCAAAATAGTAAGGGGAAATTGCGGTCTTGCGTATTTTGTTGAACGATAACGTCACAGATTTCTCTCAGGTAAGGCACTGAACCGTAAAATTTACTACTTCTTCACCAAAGATTATTAATCTCAATCAGTACACAAAATGTAAAGTGGAAGAAGGTGCCAAGGAATAACTGGTGAAATTACACACTATTTTCAGTAACACTCTTTATTCAGATTTGGTGCAGGACTTTACGATATTTAAAAAAAAACAATCGTTTAACAAATAAGTCACAATTTACAATAGGAAAGGACTTTTAAATTATTATAAAAAATTTCACGCCAGTAAAAGGCAAGTACAGGCAAGCAATTTAACGGATACAACACGACGCTGTATAATATTTCAAGCTCATCTAAATTACAGGTGAATTTCACTCCATTTATTAAATGGCGCAGAATCTAACTTGTCTGCAACATATAAAGAGAATCCTGTTTACGAAAGTTCTCAAAATAGAAAAACCAAAACGCATGAGTCATGCACACGGCGGGACATTCACAGTTAATAACATTAACATTTCCAAAATATATATAAAAAAACAAATTTTATAAATTTCTGCCAGTTCACATACGGTAAACACACACGCTCGCCAGGTAGGACTTCCCAACTTTTACAACATTCTCCTTTCGAGGCAACAATTACTACCCGTAATGCGTGTCAAGAAAACACACTAATAACCAACTACCTGTACAAAACACATAAGAACGTTGAGTAAAAGCCCTAAAAGGTATTGAATTGAAAAACAAACTGAGAGGCACCCACATGCCTTGCTCATACTGTGGCATCAAGCAGTCAGGCCTGCAAGATGAGTGGTCTGCCAAGCGAGTTAACTCTTTCTTATTTATCGAGTAACATGAACTCTAGTACTCACAATTAAGTTACAAGTTATTCTCCTGTTTGAATATTACGCAACGGAAACGGAAACGCACATCTGACTATTAGTAATTTACACAACTCTGACTATTCACTACGCACTGGCAATACCACATTTTCTTTCTTATTTAACGGCTTTGATCAACACGTGGCCATCGCACTGAATATGAATGGCGCACACATTTTAAATCCTGGGTATCATGACAACATACTATTCGAAGGAAAAGGCCACCAATCTTTTTCTTTTCACTATCTTACTTATTCTGATAAATTCTATAACCTAAACACACTAATTCTATAACCTACAACAATAACACATGAGAAATTCCGCCCAGTGGGCATGGCTTTACATTGGTGATTCTCTATCTCATGGTCTCGTAATTATCTAACACTACAGTCCACTTTCTGGATAGGATGGTGGATCTTTTGCTATATCTCACACTTCGATTCTCACAACCATCATCACGAAACTTTCCTCCAGACCGAGCGGTACAAAAAGGAACATGCATAACCCACTGCCTATGAAACTATCTTGTTACTCTCCCATGCCAACCACACATACTTAAATTTCGTGAAATACATCACACTGGCAACATACAATACAAAGAATAGTCACAACGTTATAATCACATCACTTTCAGCTTTCCCACTTCAATTCGTATTCATCCCAGTTTCACACGATACTGCCCCACTTCCTAATTTTTCTTTTCTACTATGAACTCTGGAGGATATATGCGCGTCTTCCTGTGCAATGCAAGCCAAGTGGCGTTGCTGGATAGGCGGCTGACTCACCTTGCTTCACTCTCAGAGTATTATAGTTTGATTCAAGCGTCACACGGAAACATAACACGCAAAGTAATATTAAGAACATATTCGTCACACACGCGTGTCCTCAACTGATACCATGGACGAGTACTTCTCTTTATCCTTTGTCTCATACACAGATTGAGACTCAAACAGTACTCACCACGTGGAAGTACTCGTCTCTAATTTCAAGTCCTGCACACGCCATTTCTTAAATATTTCCAACTTATACTACACACGCTAGTAATTCAGCTTAACTTGAGCACTCGGAAGTATTTGAACTTATTGCTGCACGTGGTTTCATTGTGACCGTTGGTCATTTCCGAAGATTACTATGATCCCCTTAATATTACCTGCCTCACATTTAATTCTCCCCACAAAAGTTCCTGAAATAGAGAAATTATTATTCCAAACTACTCTTAAGTATTTCACATGCATACCATGTCTCCACTCTTTTGTCTTTACGGAGCACACCTAAAACAGGTCTTACCAACACTAGATCCAGCGGCAGAGTGCTGAAACATAGCCGTTCTTCAGGTCATCTCGCACCTCCGTCGAGGTGGGGGAAGACCATGCTACCCATTGGTCAGCCACATTGCAGGTGCTCAAAGCTCCAGTAAATTTCATCTCTTTGGTTCCACCAAAGGTGACCAAAAGATCGTCTGAAAGATGATCATATATTCACATTCACTATCTGCCCTTAGCAGATGACTATACATTCATTCATTTCACAGATCTCACGAAACTGTGGGAGTGCACATGTGATCAATTAAATAAATAAATTGTCATTCTTTCCCATACTGGTATTAATTGAAATTGAGTTATTATTATTAGAAAAAATGTGTTGTACTGACAAGAATAACGAAGAAGGTTGTACCTATTATCAGTGTTGGGCGGTACTGTAACCTTTCAGAACAACAATTTTTGCTGACTGAAAACAATATAAAAAATCCACTATCGCGTACATTAAACTTGTTTGATTATAGCCAAATATACATAAACACAAATTTACATAAGTTACAGCTTCCAGATGAGCAGGAATTCGTTATGCAATTGGCTAGTTCTTAACACGAGGCAAAAGGAGTTTTTCTTCTTTCTTAGAGTAACTTTTACACGTGACTCTAGTAATACTAGTTATGGCAGGCGAGAGAATGGATCAGGTCTCAGTGCCTTGCATTTTAAACAGTACAGTCATTGGTGCCTTAGACTTTCACAGACATGGCAGAGGCTAACAATCGAATAAACCCGTAGGTAAGCTGGGAGGGGAAAGAAACAATCCAAACTACAGATTTATTGTGACCCCCTCCCCCCTCCCTTTCGTCCTCAAAAAGAGACAAACAGACCATTCCTTCTAAATCCCACCTTCCCTCGGGAGGCCACACGAGAATGAATGGCGGGACCCCCCCCCCCCCCCCCCCCGAAAATACGCCTGGTATAATTAACAAGAATAAGTATATTGAAGTCAATTAAACTTCATAAAATCTGTTTACAATCAATACTCAACTTCTGGTGCGTTACGACTCCCAGGACTGAACCATCGCAGCACCTCCAAATGCTCTGCCGTTTCAAAGGACGCAGGAAGGCGCGCCGATTTTCAGAACATCCTCGCCGGTCGACAGCATACGGCCGAACTGCAGATTAGGCCCCTTGCGGACCATCGCTCAGGAAGATTCCATTCGCGACGAGCAGTTAACGCCCCATACCACGAAGCCACTGCTCGCGTCGCTTACGCTGATGCCGCTGTCTGCGTGCTGTCCCTCTAGCACCGGCAGACAAGTCGCTTCTTGATGCCCCGACTGTCAGCTCTCCACGAGAGCCCATACAGCCACTTCATAAACCCACGGTAAGCGCCCACTTTTCCCCTTTCCCGCTAGAGGGAGACACCGAAGCCTTAAATTGCGACAAAGGCGCCACCACCAGAAAACGGAGGGCGACTGATTCACGCTACACGCTGCGGCGCGCTTTTCAAAGCTAACTTTACTACGGCTCAGGCACAGTCATCGATTTTTTTGAGTCATCGGTCTTCTGAGTGGTTTAATGCGGTCCACCACGAATTCCCTCCTGTGCCAACCATTTCATCTGAGAGTAGTAAGTGCAACCTGCGTCCTCAATCATTTGCTGGATGTATTCCAATCTGTCCTCCTCTACAGTTTTTACCCTTTGAAGCTCCCTCTAGTACCACTGAAGTTATTCCCTGACGTCAAGATATTTCCTATGATCCTGTACCTTCTTCTTGTCAGTGTTTTCCATATATTCTTTTCCTCACCGCATGGGGCCTCCCAGCCAACAATGCCATACACTCATTTCATTTTATTTCAATATTCTGCTGTAAACCACACATCAAACGTTTCGATTGTCTTCTATTCCGGTTTTCCCACAGTCCATGTTTCACTCTCATTCAATGCTGTGCTCTAAACGTAAATTCTCGGAAATTTCTTCCTCAAATTGAGATCTGTGTTTGATACTAGTAGATTTCTCTTGAGCAGGAATGCCCTTTTTGCCGATGCTAGTCTGCTGTTTGTGCCTTCGTTGCTCCATCCATAATGGTTTTTGGTGCCTAGGTAGCAGAATTCCTTAACTTCGTCTACATCGTGATCCCCAATTCTGATGTTTAGTTTCTCGCTGTTCTCATTTCTGCTCCTTCTTACTATTTTCGTCTCAATCGTTCATCAATCTATATTCAAAGTCATCAGTACTCGGGACCTTCGCCTTTCATGGGCAAGTGCTCTACCAGCTGAGCTACCCAAGCACGACTCACGCCCGTTCCTCACAACTTTACTTCTGCCAGTACCTCGTCTCCTACCTTCCGAACTTTACAGAAGCTCTCCTGCGAACCTTGACGAACTAGCACTCCTGAAAGAAAGGTTACTGGGGAGGCATGGCTTAGCCACAGCCTGGGGGATGTTTCTAGAATGAGATTTTCACTCTGCAGCGGAGTGTGCGCTGATATGAAACTTCCTGGCAGATTAAAACTGTGTGCCAGACCGAGACTCGAACTCGGGACCTTTGCCTTTTGCGGGCAAGTGCTTCTGTAAAGTTTGGAAGGTAGGAGACGAGGTACTGGCAGACGTAAAGCTGTGAGGACGGGGCGTGAGTCGTGCTTGAGTAGCTCAGTTGCTAGAGCACTTGCACGCGAAAGGCAAAGGTCCCGAGTTCGAGTCTCGGTCTGGCACACAGATTTAATGTGCCAGGAAGTTTCATATCAGCCCACACTCCGCTGCAGAGTGAAAATCTCATTCTAGTCGTTTTGTTGTTACTTCTCCCAGCGATTTTAGATATTGCAGTGGAATGTTATCTACCCCTTCTGCCTATTTCGATCTCAAGCCGTCAGAAGCTCTTTTAACTTCTGATTCTAGTACTGGATCCCATATCTCTTCAAAATCAGCTCTTGTTTCTTCTTCTATCACGTCAGACAAATATTCCCCCTCATAGGAGTCTTCAGTGTACTGTTTACACGAAGCTGCTCTCTCTCCCTCTCTCTCTCTCTCTCTCTCTCTCTCTCTCTCTCTCTCTCTCTCTCTCTAGTTATCAGTGGTACTTCCATTGTACCCTTAATGTCACCACCCTTGCTTTTAATTTCACGGAAAATTGTTTTGACTTTTCTGTATGCTTCAGATAATTATTTCTTTTTCAATTTTTATATTTTTTATGCAGCCATTCCGCCTTAGTTTCCCTGTGCTTCCTGTTTATTTCATTCCTAAGTGATTTATTTATCTGTACATTTCTGTACTTCCTTCTTCCATCAATTAACTGTAGTACTTCTTTTGTTACCATGGTTTCATTGTAGTTACCTTCCGTAACGATAGAAATATCATTACCAACTTGTATAAGCTGTTTTATTTCAATAATATAGATTTTTTTCGTAACTTCTTATTACTAGTATTAGCCGTGCATAGATGGATAACTATATATAGAAGGGAGTGAGGTGTCAGAGCTAGCATGGTACGCTTCTGCTATATAGCAGCAACAGTGATGAACTGAGCTCACCTAGCACAGTACGGCGCTGCCCCCAGACAGATAATCTTAACTTCTAAATATATTTTTGAACTTTACTTTTTAAATAGCGACATATGTATTGTTATACGCATTTTTGTAAAACTGCATTTATCATTGAAATTGTCATGAACGTACGTACAAACAATTGTTCATGGTCAGCACTTTAGTTTTAAGACATAACCAGTAGGGGCTTTCCCCGCAGAAGGGTTTTGGCGGCAAAGTTACCTCCTTTTTATTCACTAGAACATTCTCTAATAAAGGTGAATTACAGTCTCAAGTTACATGTGAAATGGTGGACATGTATATTGCGCTGTGGTGGCAAAATTGAGGATAATTGTTACAAAAGGCTCAGATGGAAGAGATAAAGTTGCTACTATTAATTCTGCAGTGTTTTTAAGCAGCTCTTATCCAAGGACGAAGGGGTGGCTATATATTTTGTGGGCCATTTTCAAGTTGTTGTATGCTGGGTTACAGCATGCGTTACATTGCAGAAAGATCTATTATGCTGGTCAAGTATGAAGATAGAAGATACTACATCTAAGCCATAATTAAAAGCTGAAAATTCATCATACTGTAACTGTTCTCATAAGAGGATAGAAGCAATGCTCACCACCTGTTAAAAGACCAAAGTACATTTTTGATTGGTACAGTTCAATGTATAATATTTTTTATACTAAGATGACATATTGTAAAAGTCATGACCTTCTTTCTCTCTTTGTGAAGATAACATGCTCTAAACTTCTATTACATCGTTATGTTGCCAAAGAATCTTTACCTGCTATTTTGCTATAAATATTACAACAAATTGAAGCAGTGCTGCAGAAGGAGACACCAAAGGGTACTGTGCCAGCTTACTTACCAACAACACAAAAATGCTGTGGTGGCATTTCAGTCTACATGATTTCATGAACTTATTTGGGTGTGACGAAACTAAACACCCATTTTATAAAGTGCAGGATACAGTGGTTTTTGTTTAATAAAGTATAATCACATCATTGCAGGCTTGTTTCGACATAAAAGTGTAATGTTTTAATAATAGTTACAAAGCAAAGTTCTATACAGGGTGATCACATTTTGTAAAGTAAAACGAAAGTAATGATTAGTAGGTACACTACTAATAAGAGCACCACCACAGTAGCTAAGCATCTTCAATGGTTAACAGGTTATTTTCACTGACTATTTCACTGTACATTTATTTATAAGTGTATCGTGTTTACAATAGAGGAGTTTTGTGCAGATAGAATGAAAAAGAATACTTTCATCTGCACAAAACACCTGTATTGTAAACACGAAAGTCTTATAAATAAATGTACAGTGAAATAGTCAGTGAAAATAACCTGTTCATTGTAATTAACTCAGTACATGTATGGTGTCAACGTTCGTCATTTGCAATGTAACGTCATCATCTCTAAGTGTTGCCGATTAATATTTGTTCCCCCTTCTTCAGTGTTTTTAATAACGTTACCTTGTCGGTTTCTTTAAGCAAAATTCGTTTTGTTCGGTAAGGTACAAGCTCTGCATTCTAGAGAGTGATCAGTAAAGTGAATGCTGATTAATTACTACGTGCAAGTGTCCGGCCACAAACATTGACGAGTCCAATCACTGCTCACTGTCAGTAACAGGTGAACAAGTATCCGTATTAGGATAAACTGATTGGAGCATCGCGCTTCCCAGCACCTATCTTTTTATTTCCAATTTCACTCACTGACCATTTTAGAAATCTCCCTCTCTCTTAAACTGAACTTCCTGATGATTTATTCACTATCGCAGTATCTAAAGCCTTAAAGAACTTCAAGCATATCTCTTCATTCCTCAATCGTTCTGTATACGACATTTTTGCTTACTGATTCTTCTGGACGGTTCTTTTAAACTTCATCATTAGTAAATTGTGACCTGACTCTATATCTGTACCTGACGTCGGGAGCTCAGTCTCACAATGATGTAATGTAACTGGTATCTTCTTTCCAACCTTTTCGATGTATACTTCCTCCTCTTGTGATTCTTGACCAGTGTATTCGCTATTAATAGCTAAAATTTACTGCAGAACTCAATTAGTATTTTCTTCTCTAGTTGCCTTTAGCAACTCCATATTCCTCCGTAACCATTTATTCTGCTCCCTGCCCTAGAACTGCAGTTCAGGCCCCATGACTTTACATTTTGGTCTCTCTTTCTGCACTGAATCACCTGTTGAATATCCTCGTGTACTTTCTTTTCTCGTTATCTTCAGCTTGTGACGTCAGCATGTATACCAAAACTATTGTCACTGGTGTAGGTTTGCTATTGATTCTGATGAGAATACCACTGTCACTGAACTGTCTACAATAACTCACTCTGCTCTACCCCTATTCACGACGAATCCTACTATGGTTATACCATTTTCTGCTGCTGTTTGTAACCTCACCCCCCCCCCCTCCCACTTAAAGACCTTAATGACAGTGAAAAATTAAACCGCGTGCACCTAATGGAAATTTGGGAAAAGCAATCGTCACCGAAATTAATTTCTCGGTAAAGAAGGAGGATAAATGCAAATGAAATTGGTGAAAATTAATTGTGCGTAAAATTAATAAAGAAAGTAAATGTGCGGTCGGTACGTTAACAATTAATTGGCGTTAATTAGATATTTGAGATTTGGGGAAAATTACGGTCGCCAGTCCTATGGACAACTACTATAATAACTGCAAATGAAAGATTTATGCACATATAATTAGCACTAAAAGTGTGGCAACTGAAGGTTGACGCGTGCTGTGTGAAAACTGAATGTTTGTCAGAAGTAATAAATTTCGCTACACTCTGACTTAATTTAGCAAAATAATTAATAAAACCGGAAAATTGAAAGTTAATTTAGTGACTGAAATTAATAGTGAACTTTGTTTCTGAAGCACTATGAAATTCAATTAAGTAAGGTTAGTCTTGGGCTACCTAAACAATCATTTCAAAATCTACTTGAATCTACACAATTTAGAAATAACAGATTTAACTTTGAACTTGAATTAAATGATTCTGAACAATTAACATTAGTAAAATTTAGTACGTACCAAGCTGAGCTGCAGTCACAGGTAAGCTAAAACATGGTAACAAAACTCGCAATCTTAGTTTCTGCTTGTGTAATCTAAATATTGTAGCCAGCTGTGAATACTTTAACTGAACTTTGAAATTAAAGCAGTGAAATTGAATGATATTACTTTTAAGCTGGCGTATGAATTTCAGCGACACTCGGGTTCATTCCAGAAAAGGAAGGGACCCTGCTTGGTAATGCAATTGGGACAATGAGCAACAAAGGTTCATGCTAAGTTGCTGTACTTTTGTGATGCAACAGTTTGAAAAACTGAGGTCTGCCATATAGTTCTAAAACTTTACGTGCTTTTAGTCTTCCTTGTTGGTTGATTGAAGGTTTGCAGTCGTCTATCGGGGATGTGGCGACTCATTGTCGTTCGTCGCTGGTTGTTGACGCGCCTTCTTCTCGACACGGTCACCAGGCGAAGCGGACCCTTAATGTGCGCCAGCTAATGCTTCCTGTCTGCGACACCGTGTCAGGAACTAACATAGCAAGCCGAGCGCAATGACATGCTGCCAAAACCCGAAAGCGCGGCATCTCGCGGGAGCGTCACACAACACACCTGCTCCACCGCCCTACTCCAGCCAGACTCCGCTCTGCCCGCGCTCCACGCGGGAGAGTTCACACTACCAAAGATCCTGAACACTTTGGTTCTCCACACGACCTATCGATGTAATCGTTCGATAGCATAGTTTTCCCTAGGCAAGACCCAGTGTAAAAATACAAATAACATTTACAAAACAAAACAATTATACATCGACATAAATGCATATATATATATATATATATATATATATATATATATATATATATATATATATATATATATATATATATATATAGTAAAACAATTACAATATATGAAGACACGGAAATGGCATATCTTCAGGTAACAAAATAAGGGGAAAATGTATAGTACAATATATGGAAATAGGAGGATATGCATTTCCGGCGTTACATGTTCATATTACCCATATTACCCTATACTAATCAGTATGGTGGTGAAGGGCTCCAGGTGTGGGGAGGCATCGTGCTGGATGAACATGTACACCTGGTGGCTGGAAGATTTCTGTTGACACCCAGAGGTACAGAGGTTAGCCAGCTTGAATCTCAGTGCCGGGCATAATTTTCATCATAATTTGGCTCAGCCAGGAGATGTAGTGAGAAATGTTTATGACGATGCTGACTGATTTCTGAAGTTATCAGCAATAAAATACAGAGATTGAAGGGTTACGTATGTCTTGTAGAGAAACCAGTCTGAAGTTGTAAGAGTCAAATGACATGAAAGTAAGGCATCACTTGATACGTTTGTAGCTTATAACTGATACTATTCAACCTGTACATTGAGCAAACAGTAAGAGAAACGAAGGAGAAATTTGGGAAGGTAATTGCGGTCTGGTACAGCAGACAAAGGACACCGAATGTCAGTTGAATGGAATAGATGGTCTCTTGAAAATAGATTATAAGACATAAATCAATCATTTAGGATAACTGAATGTAGTCGAATGAAATCAGGTGAAGTTGTGGGCACTGTATTAAGAAATTACATCAGAAAGTAAGACTACTTTTATTATTTTGAAAGTAAAGTAACTAACGATGATGGGCGGAAAGAGGATATAAAATGTCGACTGGCAATATCAAGAAGAGCTTTACTGACGAAGAGAAATTTTTTAACATGGAATACAGATTTAAGTGTTAAATTGTCTGTTCTGAAATTCTTGCAGTGTAACAATACTTAGAAGTGAAACTTGGGCGATAAATATTAGAGACAAGAAGAGAATGGAACCTTTTGTTCAGAAGAATTCAGAACATTAGAGGATTGGGCCATCAACCAACGAAGAGACACTGAATTAAGTGGGGGAGGAGGGAGAGAGAACTTTATTGCACAATTTGATTGAAAGAAGATATAGGTTGAGAGGACAACCCAAAGAAGAGTGGACATCTTCAGTCTCACAGTGGAGAGATGTGCAAGAGTTGTAATGCTACAGGGAGACGGAGGCATGACTACAGTGAGCAGGTTCAACTAGGGTTGGGTTGCAGTAGTCAGGCAGAAATGAAGGGGCTTGCGCACTAAAGACTAGCGTGCAGACTTGCATCGAATTAACAACAGGACAGAAGAGCAGAACAACAGCACCACAATCTAGTTAATCGCCTTGTGTTGTACGAGGAGTGTTCAGTAAGTAAAGCAACACATTTATTTTCTGAAAGCAGGTCGTTTTATTCAGGATTCCAGTACACCATACTATTCCCCTCTCTTTGGCTACAAAACCCTATTTTTCAACATAATATCTGTTCAACTGCGACTGCCTTACGGCCCTTTACAGGGAGGGGCTGTATGCACGCATGGTACCACCCTACTGGTCGACGTCAGATCTAACGACTTGCCGCATTAATAACTTCCCCGTCACTTGAGTACTGCTTCCCATGCAGTGCATCCTTCATTGGGCAAGTCGCAAGGTGCGAATCCAGGCTGTAGAACTGTTGACTGAGGAAGAACAGTCCATTAAAGTTTGTTGAGCTCTTCTTAGGTGCGCCGACTTGTGAGAGGGTTTACATTGTCATGGAGAAGGAGAAGATCGTTTGCGTTTTTCTGGCGACGAACAGGCTGAAGTCGATTCTTCGATATCCTGAGGGTAGCGCAGTAGACGTCAAAGTTAATCTTTGAACCATAAGGGAGGGCATCAAATACACTACTGGCCATTAAAATTGCTACACCACGAAGATGACGTGCTACAGACGCGAAATTTAACCGGCAGGAAAAAGATGCTGTGATATGCAAATGATTATCTTTTCAGAGCATTCAAACAATGTTGGCGCAGGTGGCGACACCTTCAACGTGTTGACATGAGGAAAGTTTCCAACCGATTTCTCATACAGAAACAGCAGTTGACCGTCATTGCCTAGTGAAACGTTGTTGTGATGCCTCGTATAAGGAGGAGAAATGCGTACCATCACGTTTCCGACTTTGATAAAGGTCGGATTGTAGCCTATCGCAATTGCGGTTTATCGTATCGCGACATTGCTGCTCGCATTGATCGAGATCCAATGACTGTTAGCAGAATATGGAATCGGTGGGTTCAGGAGGGTAATACGGAACGCCGTTCTGGATCCCAACGGCCTCGTATCACTAGCACTCGAGATGACAGGCATCTTTTCCGCATGGCTGTAACGGATCGTGCAGCCACGTCTCGATCCCTGAGTCAACAGATGGGGACGTTTGCAGGACAACAACCATCTTCACGAACAGTTCGACGACGTTTGCAGCAGCATGGACTATCAGCTCGGAGACCACGGCTGTCTTTACCCTTGACGCTGCATCACAGACAGGAGCTCCTGCGATGGTGTACTCAACGACGGAACTGGGTGCATGAATGGCAAGACGTCTTTTTTCCGGATGAATCCAGGTTCTGTTTACAGCATCATGATGGTCGCATCCGTGTTTGGCGACATCGTGGAGAACGCACATTGGAAGCGTGTATTCGTCATCGCCATACGGGCATATCACCCGGCTTGATGGTGTGGGGTGCCACTGATTACACGTCTCGGTCACCTCTTGTTAGCATTGACGGCACTTTAAACAGTGGACGTTACATTTCAGATGTGTTACGACCTTTGGTTCTACCTTTCATTCGATCCTTGCGAAACCCTACATTTCAGTAGGATAATGCACGACCGTATGTTGCAGGGCCTGTACGGGCCTTTCTTCATACAAAAAATGTTGAACTGCTGCCCTGGCCATCACAGTCTCCAGATCTCTCACCAACTGAGAACGTCTAGTCAATGGTGGTCGAGCAACTGGCTCGTCACAGTACGCCAGTCACTACTCTTGATGAACTGTGGTATCGTGTGGAAGCTGCATGGGCAGCTGCACCTGTACACGCCACCCAAGCTCTGTTTGACTCAATGCCCAGGCGTATCATGGCCAGAGGTGGTTTTTCTGCGTACTGATTTCTCAGGATCTGTGCACCCAAACTGCGTGAAAATGCAATCACATGTCAGATCTAGTATAATGTATTTGTCCAATGAATACCCGTTTATCATTTGCATTTCTTCTTGGTGTAGCAATTTTAATGGCCAGTAGTGTATAATAACCCTTTCAGAGTCCCAGAAGACCGTTCCCATGACTTTACCGGCTGAGCGTGCGTCTCTCAACTTTTTTTCGGAGGAGGATTGGCGTTTTGTTTCCGGTTCGAAGTGATGAACTCATGTTTCGATGCGTGTTATGATGTTCGAAAAAGTTTGTCACCATCAGCCTCATACTGCACAGCTCTTCCTTCGTTGCTCTTTATGGTCTTCCGTTAGTCGGCGAATAACGCAGTGGGCACAGACCTCTGTGTACTCCAGCTGGTGATCGAGCGTGTCAGCAATACCAAATAAAGACATCCAGTAGAGCAGCGAGGTGCTGGTTGTGATCCGTCGATTACCTCGAATGAGCGTGCCCCATATTCCAACACTGCAGGAATCACAGGTGTGTGCGGCTGGCCGGCACGTCGGAGATCGGACAGGTTGGCCCGACTTTGTTGCGATGATGACTGGCTCCTCGCCCAACGACTCACTGTGCTTTTGTTCACTGCCAGGTCTCTGTAGACATTATCCAAGTGCTTATGTATATTTGCGATCTCTGATTTTCCGCCAAAAGAAAGTCAATGACAACTGTCTGCATTGAACGCTCCATTACAAACACCATTTTGAAGGAGACGTGTTGCGCCGCTACTTGTCGGAACTATAGAGCTGCAGCAAGAGTACTCCACGATGTCCCAAACAAATTCCGGATTTTTTCAACTGAAATTGGCCGAGAAAAAGAATGTTGCATTAGTTATTGAACGCCTCTCGTACATCAAATGACAAGCCTTCCACGTCAGTAAAAAAAATTTTCTGTATGTTTTTCATGCCTCTGGCAGGGAGAACCAACAATTTCCATGTTATCTGTAATCTAGTTCTGCAGTAATATTCTCTCTTCTGCCAGGCTGGACTAGCCGAGAGGTCTAGGGCGCTGCAGTCTTGAACCGTGCGGCTTGTCCCGGCGGAGGTTCGAGTCCTCCCTCGGGCATGGCCGTGTGTGTTTGTCCTTAGTATAATTTAGGTTATGTAGTGTGTAAGCTTAGGGACTGATGACCTTAGCAATTAAGTCCCATAGCATTTCACACACATTTGAACATAGTATTCTCGCCCTCCCTTCAAAAACGTCAGTTATCCTAAGAGAGAAGAGTTGTGTGCACCAGCTAATTGCGAACTGTATAAACTTTTCTTTGTATACAAACATATTTTATCTATAAGTTGTGAAATAAAGAAGAGGGAATAGCTTGTAACATGTCTAGGCAAGTGTGGAAAACCACATAAAAACTACAGCCGCATTTAATTCAGGTCTGCTCCATCTTCTCGCTGCGCAAGTTAGTGCGCTGCCCTTTAAACAGTGCGATGGGGATCGCATACATTGGAGACATCCATTGGACTGCGAAGTCTTCCGTCTTTATTAAAAGCATGTGAGCACATGCCAAAATATTGTAACGAAATGCAGGAAGGCCTGAAGATCGACGCTAGATGCAGGAAGTGGCCATTGACTCTCAACATAAACAAATGTAATGTATTGCGAATATGTAGACAGAAAAATCTTTCATTTTGAGATTACTGGAAGTAGTTATTTCCATGAAATATTTAGGAGTATGTGCACGATGCGCTTTGAAGTGGAACGACCACACAAAATGAATCAGCAGTAACAGAGATGCCAGATTGAGACTCACTGGAAGAATCCTCAGTATATGTAGTCCATTAACAAAGGCAACAGCATACAAAACACATGTTCGACTAGATCCGGTACTTGAACATTGCTCGTCAGCACGGGATCCATGCTTTGTACGACGTATAGAGGAAATAAAGAAGATCCAAAGAACAGAAGGACGTTTCGTGAAAGGTTCATTTAGTAAGCGCCAGCCAACTTCAGGGACAGATTCTGCAAATGAGGCGTTCTGCATCACGGTATGATTTACTGTTAAAGTTCCGGTAGGGTTAATTCCTGTAAGAGTCGTCCAATTGGCCTGTATTGCTTCCTCGTACGCGTATCTCGCTAAAAGACTATCAAGATAAAATTAGATTCGAGCCCACACCACACGGAGACGCCAGCAATCGTCCTTCCTGGGAACCACACGCATCTGGAACAGGGAAAGGGGGAAAGTGACAATGGTATAAAAAGTACCATTCACCACACTCCATAAGGTGGCTTGCGAAATATAGATGTAGATTTAGATGTAGAGACCAAACCGTAATGAAATCAAAGGGCTTAAAAAAGTGGCTGGATACTACAAATAATGTATATCACAACGATACTACCGTAAAAACTCGGTAATTTGTAGTTATTACAGATCGTGAATATCAAACAATCTTGGTTATGAAAGATGGATCTAACACGGTATGTAATCGGATGCTTCTACGGGCAACATGCGTTACTAGTTGTAGTGGCAGGGCGCTTCAGAGGCAACTTGGACAGTGCTTCTTATAGGGTATTGTAATAATGGGAGACTTTCAGTTGCCACCTGTGTAATGATAGGGTCAAGCGATTAGAACTAGTGTCCTAGTGATTCTCGTGAGATTGTTCAGAATATCTTGTCTGAAAATTACTACAAGTGGGGGCAATGTCTAAGAACATCTAGTAACTAAGAGTCCCGAAGTTAACGTCTGGAAGGGAACCAGTGATCAGAAGACAGTCGTAACATCAACAACTAAGAGTGTTACGAGGATTGTTAAGAAAGGTTCGAAAATACACTGATGAGCCCCAATTTTATGGCTCCTGCCCAATACGTGATTGACTGACTCCTGGGTGTGTTCGGCCGCGTGACACGGTAAGGAAAGTATACAAGCGGAGCAGTGGCGAATCGTGAACGTTGCAGCGATGATACGGGAAATTCCCTGACCTAAGCCTTAATGACAAAGGGCAGATTTTATAGATTGGCGCTTGCGAAAGAGTGTCTGGGAAACGGCGAAGCTGGTCGGCTGTCAGCATTTATGCAAGGCGATTTAAAGATGAAGAAACTAGCAGTAGGCGGCAGTGTATTGGACGTTCACGCTTCATAACAGAACATAGCGATCGGGGGCTTGCCCACTCGGTAAATCAAGACAGGAGGCGATGTGTGACATATGAGGCCTGTTTTTTAAGTAAGTACCGTTTTGAAATTAAAAAAAGACGTGCTAAGATATCTCAATAATTTTATTTTTACATAAAAGCCTGCACCTTAATCTACTTGTCTACATAATTTCCGTCAATATTGAGGCACTTGTCATAACGTTGTACCAGTTTTTGAATACCCTCCTCATAGAAGTCTGTTGCCTGACTTGTTAACCACTGCATCACCACTGTTTTGACTTCGTCATCGCCTTGAAGATGCTGACTGCCCAGGTGTTTCTTCAAGTGCAGAAACAGATTGTAGTCACTGGGCAAGATCAAGGATGTACGAAGGATGATCTAGAGTTTCCCATCGAAAAGATGTGTTGAGATCTTTGGTCTGATTCACCACATGTGGAAAGGAATTGTCTTGCAGCAAAATGATGCCCTTGCTCAACTTGCCATGTCTTTTGTTCTGAATTGAATGACGCAGAATGTGCAATGTCTTACAGGAAGCTGCTGCATTGATTGTCTCATTACGAGACACAAATTCCACAAGCAATACTCCTTTTCTTCCCTAAAAATCTGTGCATATGATTTTCCGGGCAAAAATTGTTTGCTTTATCTTCACTTTTCTGGATGAACCTGAATGCTGTCATTCCATGTTGCTTTGATTCTGGTATGACATAGGCCACCCATGTTTCATCGCCCGTAACAATTTGGCTTAAGAAATCATCACCGTCGTTGTGGTACCGCTCAAGGAAAGTCAATGCACTGTCTACACGTTTGGTTTTGAGCACATCCGTCAACATTTTCCGTACCCAACGTGCGCACAATTTTCGGTGATTCAAGTGCTGTCACAATGCCATACAAAACACTACGAGAACCATTAGGAAAGTCATCCCGCAAGGAGGAAATCTTAAAGCGTCTGTTTTCTCTCACCTTATTGGAAGTTTCCTTTAATTTACGTCTATGGTCACAAACTTTTTGTTAACAGATTACCGGTTTCGGTCTTTAACGACCATCATCAGATCTGTTTCATAAAAACAAAGTCCTAATGTACTGCAGCCATAGTGGCATCGTCAAATGTTAAATGCGGCACTCTGATGGCCTCAGATATACAGGGCGAGTCACTAACTATTGCCACCAACAGTAACTCCGAAAATACGATAGGACCTGAAAAGTGTGTGGGACATACGTTGCATGGGACAACGTGGACCATAAAATGATGTTTATTGTTGCTAGTTGGGGTCGCTTTACAGATATGAAGGTCTACTCTGTTTTTTTTTTCTTTTTTAAATGGGATGATATAATTTGGTACTTATTTTCTGACAGCTGCTATCGAGACTAATTCAATGATGTGTAACAGTAAGGTTTTTGAAGGCCAACGAAGATCAAAAAGGTGGCACGAACGTCCATTTACAGAAAGTGTTGGAAGTGATGACCATTGGTATCAATGCAATGCTGTAATCTTCTTATCATGGATTGAGTGGTATTCCGTATCACTTCGGCACTTATCGAAGCGCATGCTCTGACAATCCTCTCTCGCATATCTTCAAGTTTAGTTGGAACGTCTTGTCTTTTAATGTTTTATGTCTTTCATTGTATTAAAACAATGTCTTTTACTCTTCCCTACAATAAAGAACCCAGAGGCGTCAAGTCTGGCGAACGAGCCGGCCACGACACATCTCGGCGTTCAATCCAATGATTTGGGATTTGTCTATGCAACTTATTTCCAGCCATCGGCGAAGAATGTGCCGGAAACCCATCGTGTTGATATCACATTCTGTTCATTGTTCCTAAAGGTATTTCTTCCAATAACAGACCTAATGTTTCTTGCAGGAGTGTGGTGTACTTCCTATTATTTACATTTTCTTCGATGAAATAGGGGCCTATAATTCTGTCCTCCAGAATGAAACATCATACATTCACCGACCATGGGTTTTGGTGTGCAACTTGCCGCAGCCAACAAGGATTTTTAGTTGCCCAATAATGCATATTATACAAATTAACATTTCCATGGTTCCTGAAATAAATAAAATCAAATTAATAAATGTGTCATCCCTCTGAACCTGAAGTTGAGCCCATCGGCAGAATTCAGTTCGAAGTATATAATCGGTACCAGTTAATTATTGGTGGAGACTGATACGGTAAGGATGATATTTATGGTGATGCAGAACACGAACAACGCTACTCTGGCTCACGCCAGATTCCCTTGCGATCTGACGCGAACTAATACAAGGTTCTCGAACCACGGTGGGAAGAGTGCCAATTTCATTTCCTCGTTAGTAACTTCCCTTTTCTGGATATGTTTCCGATGCGTTATAGATCCAGTTGTTCTCAACTTATCATGTACATAATTAAATGTACGATGTGTAGGGTGAGTACGTTGAGGATATCTTTCATCATATCAGTCTCTAGCTCTCCTGAATTTCGTTGGCATTCTTCGTAAATGAGAAGCATATCGACTTGTTCTTCGAAGGAATACATCATCCACATTGGGCCTGATTCGGCAATACTAGTATTACCGTTCCTATTAGTGTTGAATTGCGAAACCGTCGAATAGTGTTTACATGCAACGGCACGTTAGAGAGATACGCCGTTATGCGGCGAATATTTAGTGTTTGCGCGTTATACGAGAGAGAATTACCAGAGCACGCGCTTTGATAAGTGCCGAAGTGATAAGGAATACCAGTCAGTCCGTGATAAGAAGATTGCAGCACTGCATTGATACCAAGGGTCATCACTTCGAATATCTTCTGGGAATGGACGTTCATGGCACGTTTTTGACCTTCAAAGACCTTACTGTTACACATCAATGGATTCGTCTCGATAGCCGATATCAGAAAATAAGTCCCAAACTACAGCATCCCATTTAAAAAAAAAGTTGAGCTTCATATCTCTGACGCGACCCACCCTACAGAAAACAACGTCATATTATGGCCCCCGTTGTCGCATGCAAATTTATCCCACAAACTTTTCAGCTACTATCATACTTTCGGAGTTATTCTAGGTGGCAACAGTTAGGAAATGACCCTTTATATCCCTCCCGCTGAACAGTAATCAGCGATACCACACGGGGAAGGCGACGGCGTTGCGTCTAGGCACAACAACCGGAAACAAATCTACAGAGCGAATCCAAGCTCCAGCGAAATAGTTTCGGGGGCTGGTGAGGGATGGTACTTTAATATTTTGATGTGAGAGACCCGGAGTTTCCGATGCCTCATTACAGATTACAGCAATTGCTCCCTCAGCACAATATATACTGTCTCATCAAAAGTATTCCGACACACTTATGTCATGTGGAACTAACCACTAAATGTCGCGACAGGCGGACCGGCCGGTATTAACTGGAGGCGGGGTGTATTATGTAGTCAGCACACAAGAAGAAACGGCGGGAAGGGTCGGTCAGGAGAGCTCAACGACTTGGAAGCTGGACGAGCCATTGGATGTCACCTGACTAACAAATCTATCAGGGACATTTCAGTCCCTTACAAAGCTGCGCGACTGTCGGTGATGTGATTGTGAAGTCGAAGAAGGAATGAAAAATGTCAGCAAAACCGAGACCAGGTAGGCCTTATGTACTGATGGACAGGGACCATTGTGCATTGCGGAAGGTGGTTGTAAAATACTGCATGAAATCAGCGGGTGGAACCACTTGTGATTTCCAAATTGCTCCCAGTGGTCCAGCTAACACAAAGTCTGTGCGTAGGAAGTTAAAGAGAATTTCATACAATGGTTGAGCAGCTGATCGCAGTCCACGCATTTCTGTATTCAGATATACTTCAGGTGCTGTAGAGTGACGCCACTGGATAGTGGATGACTGGAAACGAGTGACCTGGAGTGATGAGTCACGCTACAGCCAGTGGCAAGCGTTTGGGTTCGGGGAATCCCTTGGGAAGTGAAGTACAGAGGAGGAGGTGTTGTGAGATATAGGTGTTTTCCATGTTTATGATGTGATCCCTTTGTCGACAAATGCAGAAGCATATGAACACATTTGGCAACATTGTGTACTGCGTACAATGGAGGAAGGGTTCGGAGGCGACGATTGTTCGTATCAGCATGACAGTGCAACGTGTCATAAAGTAGCATCTGCTGGGAAGTGGTGTGTGGATAAGGACGTACCTGAATGGGCTGTCTCGTCCAGAGTCCCGACTTGAGCCATCTGTGAGATGAATTGTAACGTCGATTTTTGTCCACTCTGCAGCGTTCAGCATCACTACCTCCTCTGGTTTCGGCTTTTGAGGGAGACCTGTCTGCAGTTCCCCCATATACATTCAGATACCTCATTGAAAGCGGTAGTAAAGGCGGAGTGTGGAGGCAGATCATTTTAGTGTCCCTAACATGTACCCGGCTGAAAGCAAGGGGAAACTACGGCCGTAATTTTTCCCGAGGGCATGCAGCTTCACTGTGTGATTAAATGATGATGGCATCCTCTTGGATAAAATATTGCGGAGGTAAAATAGTCCCCCATTCGGATCTCCGGGCGGGGACTACTCAAGAGGATGTCGTTATCAGGAGAAATAAAACTAGCGTTCTACGGGTCGGAGCGTGGAATGTCAGATCCCTTAATCGGGCAGGTAGGTTAGAAAATTTAAAAAGGGAAATGGATAGGTTAAAGTTAGATATAGACGGAATTAGTGAAGTTCGGTGGCAGGAGGAACAAGACTTCTGGTCAGGTGCCTACAGAGTTATAAACACAAAATCAAATAGGGGTAATGCAGGAGTAGGTTTAATAATGCATAGGAAAATAGGAATGCGGGTAAGCCACTACAAACAGCATAGTGAACGCATTATTGTGGCCAAGGTAGATACGAAGCCCACACCTACTACAGTGGTACAAGTTTATATGTCAACTAGCCCTGCAGATGACGAAGAAATTGAAGAAATGTATGATCAAATAAAAGAAATTACTCAGATAGTGAAGGGTGACGAAAATTTAATAGTCATGGGTGACTGTAATTCGGTAGTAGGAAAAGGGAGAGAAGGAAACGTAGTAGATGAATATGGCCTGTGGCAAAGAAATGAAAGAGGAAGCTGGCTGGTAGAATTTTGCACAGAGCACAACTTAATCGTAGGTAACACTTGGTTCAAGAATCATAAAAGAAGGCTGTATACATGGAAGAAGCCTGGAGATACTGACAGGTTTCAGATAGATTATATAATGGTACGACAGAGATTTGGGAACCAGGTTTTAAATTGTAAGACATTTCCAGGGGCAGATGTGGACTCTGACCACAATCTGTTGGTTATGACCTGTAGATTAAAACTGAAGAAACTGCAAAAAGATGGGAATTTAAAGAGATGGGACCTGGATAAACTAAAAGAACCAGAGGTTGTAAGAAGTTTCAAGGAGAGCATAAGGGAGCAATTGACAGGAATGGGGGAAAGAAATACAATACATCTACATCTACATCTACATGACTACTCTGCAATTCACATTTAAGTGCTTGGCAGAGGGTTCATCGAACCAAAATAATACTATCTCTCTACTATTCCACTCCCGAACAGCGAGCGGGAAAAACGAACACCTAAACCTTTCTGTTCGAGCTCTGATTTCTCTTATTTTATTTTGATGATCATTCCTACCTCTGTAGGTTGGGCTCAACAAAATATTTTCGCATTCGGAAGAGAAAGTTGGTGACTGAAATTTCGTAAAAAGGTCTCGCCGCGACGAAAAACGTCTATGCTGTAATGACTTCCATCCCAACTCGTGTATCATATCTGCCACACTCTCTCCCCTATAACGCGATAATACAAAACGAGCTGCCCTTTTTTGCACCCTTTCGATGTCCTCCGTCAATCCCACCTGGTAAGGATCCCACACCGCGCAGCAATATTCTAACAGAGGACGAACGAGTGTAGTGTAAGCTGTCTCTTTAGTGGACTTGTTGCATCTTCTAAGTGTCCTGCCAATGAAACGCAACCTTTGGCTCGCCTTGCCGACAATATTATCTATGTGGTCCTTCCAACTGAAGTTGTTCGTAATTTTAACACCCAGGTACTTAGTTGAATTGACAGCCTTGAGAATTGTACTATTTATCGAGTAATCGAATTCCAACGGATTTCTTTTGGAACTCATGTGGATCATCTCACACTTTTCGTTATTTAGCGTCAACTGCCACCTGACACACCATACAGCAATCTTTTCTAAATCGCTTTGCAGCTGATACTGGTCTTCGGATGACCTTACTAGACGGTAAATTACAGCATCGTCTGCGAACAGTCTAAGAGAACTGCTCAGATTGTCACCCAGGTCATTTATATAGATCAGGAACAGTAGAGGTCCCAGGACGCTTCCCTGGGGAACACCTGATATCACTTCAGTTTTACTCGATGATTTGCCGTCTATTACTACGAACTGCGACCTTCCTGACAGGAAATCACGAATCCAGTCGCACAACTGAGACGATACCCCATAGCTCCGCAGCTTGATTAGAAGTCGCTTGTGAGGAACGGTGTCAAAAGCTTTCCGGAAATTCAGAAATACGGAATCAAGTTGAGATCCCCTGTCGATAGCGGCCATTACTTCGTGCGAATAAAGAGCTAGCTGCGTTGCACAAGAGCGATGTTTTCTGAAACCATGCTGATTACGTGTCAATAGATCGTTCCCTTCGAGGTGATTCATAATGTTTGAATACAGTATATGCTCCAAAACCCTACTGCAAACCGACGTCAATGATATAGGTCTGTAGTTAAATGGATTACTCCAATAGAAGAAGAATGGGTAGCTTTGAGGGATGAAGTAGTGAAGGCAGCAGAGGATCAAGTAGGTAGAAAGACGAGGGTTAGTAAGTATCCTTGGGTAACAGAAGAAATATTGAATTTAATTAATGAAAGGAGAAAATATAAAAATGCAGTAAATGAAGCAGGCAAAAAGGAATACAAACGTCTCAAAAATGACATCGTCAGGAAGTGCAAAATGGCTAAGCAGGGATGGCTAGAGGACAAATGTAAGGATGTAGAGGCTTATCTCACTAGGGGTAAGATAGATACTGCCTACAGGAAAATTAAAGAGACCTTTGGAGAATAGAGAACCACTTGTATGAATATCAAGAGCTCAGATGGAAACCCAGTTCTAAGCGAAGAGGGGAAAGCAGAAAGGTTGAAGGAGTATATAGAGGGTCTATACAAGGGCGATGTACTTGAGGACAATATTATGGAAATGGAAAAGGATGTAGATGAAGATAAAATGGGAGATACGATACTGCGTGAAGAGTTTGACAGAGCACTGAAAGACCTGAGTCGAAACAAGTCCCCTGGAGTAGACAACATTCCATTGGAACTACTGACGGCCTTGGGAGAGCCAGTCCTGACAAAACTCTACGATCTGGTGAGCAAGATGTATGAGACAGGCGAAATACCCTCAGACTTCAAGAAGAATATAATAATTCCAATCCCAAAGAAAGCAGGTGTTGACAGATGTGAAAATTACCGAACAATCAGTTTAATAAGCCACAGCTGCAAAGTACTAACGCGAATTCTTTACAGACGAATGGAAAAACTGGTAGAAGCCGACCTCGGGGAAGATCAGTTTGGACTCCGTAGAAATGTTGGAACACGTGAGGCAATACTGTCCGTACGACTTATCTTAGAAGCTAGATTAAGGAAGGGCAAACCTACGTTTCTAGCATTTGTAGACTTAGAGAAAGCTTTTGACAATGTTGACTGGAATACTCTCTTTCAAATTCTGAAGGTGGCAGGGGTAAAATACAGGGAGCGAAAGGCTATTTACAATTTGTACAGAAACCAGATGGCAGTTATAAGAGTCGAGGGACATGAAAGGGAAGCAGTGGTGGGGAAGGGAGTGAGACAGGGCTGTAGTCTGTCCCCGATGTTATTCAATCTGTATATTGAGCAAGCAGTAAAGGAAACAAAAGAAAAATTCGGAGTAGGTATTAAAGTCCATGGACAAGAAATAAAAACTTTAAGGTTCGCCGATGACATCGTAATTCTGTCAGAGACAGCAAAGGACTTGAAAGAACAGTTGAACGGAATGGATAGTGTATTGAAAGGAGGATATAAGATGACCATCAACAAAAGCAAAACGAGGATAATGGAATGTAGTCGAATTAAGTGGGGTGATGCTGAGGGAATTAGATTAGGAAGTGAGACACTTAAAGTAGTAACGGAGTTTTGCTATTTGGGGAGCAAAATAACTGATGATGGTCGAAGTAGAGAGGATATAAAATGTAGACTGGCAATGGCAAGAAAAGCGTTTCTGAAGAAGAGAAGTTTGTTAACATCTAGTATAGATTTAAGTGTCAGGAAGTCATTTCTGAAAGTATTTGTATGGAGTGTAGCCATCTATGGAAGTGAATCATGGACGATAAATAGTTTGGACAAGAAGAGAATAGAAGCTTTCGAAATGTGGTGCTACAGAAGAATGCTGAAGATTAGATGGGTAGATCACATAACTAATGAGGAAGTATTGAATCGGATTGGGGAGAAGTAAAGTTTGTGGCACAACGTGACCAGAAGAAGGGATCGGTTGGTAGGACATGTTCTGAGGCATCAAGGGATCGCCAATTTAGTATTGGAGTGCAGCGTGGAGGGTAAAAATCGTAGAGGGATACCAAGAGATGACTACACTAAGCAGATTCAGAAGGATGTAGGTTGCAGTAGGTACTGGAAGATGAAGAAGCTTGCACAGGATAGAGTAGCATGGAGAGCTGCATCAAACCAGTTTCAGGACTAAAGACCACAACAACAACAACATGTATCCGGGTGGTTTTGATCAGATAGTGACTGCATTTCGTTTGAGGTTTGTTGTATTGCTCTGTTTTTTGTTTTGTACGTTTTGGTATCGCATGTTACGAGTTTTCTCACTGTTGTGAAGTTCACTGAAGAACCAAAGAAACTGGTACACTTGCGTAATATCGTGTAAGGCCCCCGAGAGCACTCATAAGTGCCTCAACACGTGGCATGGACTCAACTAATGTCTGAAGTAGTGCTGGAGGGAACTGACACCATGAATCCTGCAGGGCTGTCCATAAATCCGCAAGAGTACGATAGGGGGGGAGGTCTCTGCTGAACAGCACGTTGCAACGAATCCTAAATATGATCAATAATATTCATGTCTGGGCATTCTGGCGGCTAGTGAAAGTGTTTAAACTCAGAAGAGTGTTCCTGGAGTCACTCTGCAGCAATTCTTGACGTCTGGACTCACTCTGCAGCAATTCTGGACGTGTGGGATGTAGCATTGTCCTGCTGGAATTGTCCAAGACCGTCGGAATGCACAATGGACATGAATAGATGCTGGTGATCAGACAGGATGCTTACGTACGTGTCACCTGTCAGAGTCGTATCTAGACGTATCAGGGGTTCCATATCACTCCAACTGCACACACCTCACAGCATTACAGAGCATCTACCAGTATCAACAATCCCCTGCTGAAATGCAGGGTCCATGAGGTTGTCTATGTACCCGTACACATCCATCCGCTCGATACCATTTGAAACGAGACTCGTCCGACCAGGCAACATGTTTCCAGTTATCAACAATCCAACATCGGTGTTGATGAACCCAGCCTAGGCCTAAAGCTTTGTGTCGTGCAGTCATCAAGGGTACACAATCGGGACAACGGCTCCGAAAACCAATATCAATGACGTTCTGTTGAACGGCCCGCACGCTGACATTTGTTGATGGCCCAGCATTGAAATCTGCAGCAATCTGCACTTTAGTCACATTGAACGATTCTCTTCAGTCGTCGTTGGTCCCGTTCTTGCAGGATCTTTTTCCGGCGGCGGCGATGTCCAAGATTTGATGTTTTACCGGATTCCCGATATTCGCGGTACACTCGCGAAATGGTCGTAGAGGAAAATCCCCACTTTATCGCTACCTCGGAGATGCTGTGTCCCATCGCACGTGCGCCGACTATAACACGACGTTCAAACTCGCTTAAATTTTGGTAACCTGATATTGTAGCAGGAGTAAGCGATTTAACAACAGCGCCAGACACTTGTTATCTTATGTAGGCGTTGCCGACCGCAGAGTCGCATTCTGCCTGTTTACATATCTCTGTTTTTGAATACTCATTCCTATGCTACTTTCATTGGCGCTTCAGTGTATTTTCACATAAAGAAGCTTAAGTAAGTAACAAACTGACTAAACCGTAATTACATTTCCGTCGGTAAAGAGCTATCGGAGACTGGAGGTCCCTTACACTAAAGTACTCAGAAGATATCTCTAAACAACCACCAGAATCTTGTCGGTGTGGTTAGGATTCACCCTGTGTATCTAAATGAAAGCCATTCCATTTGTAAACCGGATTACGTGCAATTCCGATTCCTATCACTTCCTCGGCGACACAGTCCCATTAACCAGACGTAGAAGTCAAAATATAAGTTTTCTTAAGACGCTTTATGCAACCACTGTAAAGGATATTTTTCGACATCACCGGCTTACGCGGCTTGAGGACGCTCAGCGTTCTTGCATCGAGGCGGATTTTTACGTCTAATAATGTTGGTCTAACAATTCGTGCCTCGCCACGTGGACTTTAATAGGATGAAAATATGAAAGAATACGCTTACCACCAACGTCTGCAATCGCAGTTGTTTGGTGGAATGCTCCATCAGTCATAAGTCTTAGGTACTTTTCCAGCACCAAACTAAAACGACTTCAGATGACAGATAAATTTCTCAGCCAAAATTAACAGAACTTTATTCTATTTAGACAAGCTATATTCCCTTTGTTCCTGATACAGTGGAAATGCTCAATCACAGATCTTACAATAATCATTAAGTCACAGAAGTTACTCCACGCTGGTAAAATCTTAACAGCGTTCTGTTATTCGGTTTTTGAGTAGTGAAGGTGTGAAACCTATTGAAATTCATCGACGAATGGGGGTTCAGTACGGCACTGCATGTTTGTCACAGCAACAAGTCTACGAATGGAGCAGGAAGCCCGCAAATCGTGTGACTTCAGTGGGAGATAATCCTCGTCCAGATCAGGCACAACGAGTTGTGACTCCGCAGAACATTGCAGCAGTTGATCCCATAGTGAAAGAAAACCGCCGAGTGACACTGAATGACACTGCATCATGTTTACAGATCAGTCATGGGTCAGCACACCACATAGTGAATGATGTGCTCAAGCTTCACAAAGAGTCTGCAACATGGGTGCCACGGCTGCTGACTCCTGAAATGAGAGAACGACGTGTTGAGGTTTGTGAAGAACTTTTTCGGTGCTTTGAAAGAGAAGGTGATGGCTTCCTTGCAAGAATCGTTACTGGCGACGAAACCTGGGTTCACTTTCACCAACCGGAAACGAAGAGAGCGAGCAAGGGATGGCGCCATTCCACATCACCAAAACCAAAGAAGTTTCGAACAGAACCATCAGCAGGGAAGGTTATGTTAACTCTCTTTTGGGACGAAAAAGGCGTCATTTTGGAGCATTACATGCCTAGAGGGACCACTGCCACCAATGCATCATAAACAGGTCTCCTAAAAGATCATCTGCGGCCAGCAATCAAATCAAAGTGACGTGGATTGCTGTCAGCAGATGTCCTTTCGCAACATAACAATGCAAGCCCCCACACTGCCCGTACAACAGTTGCAACAATCACAGACCTGCATTTTGAAAGTCTTCCTCATCCACCATACTCACCAGACCTTGCCCCAATTGATTTCCATTTGTTTGGACCACTCAAAGACGCAATAGGAGAAAAGAAGTTCCATTCTGGTGAAGAGGTACGCCACGCGGTGCATGAGTGGCTGCGAGGACTAACAAAAGAATTTTTTTCTAAAGGAATTTATGCACTTTGTAAGCGGTGGAGGACTTGCATTGAGCGTAGGGGAAATTATGTTGAAAAGTGATACACCTTTGTATCACGTCTGCACAATAAATAATATTTTAAAAAAATAGTTTTCTTGGGACAACATTACTGAAACTTACGTCCCATTATTAATCAAATAAAGGAAAAAAAACAATTGAAGAAAGTGGTGCAACGCCTCACTGTGACCATCCTTGGTACTTTTCATTCTCCACACGAACATTCACTACTAATGAAGACAGAAGTCTCCCTATCACAACTCTAACTGCCTTCTCGTAAAAATCCACCAAATATTCTTGTCCCTACTACGCTACGAAAGCGCCGATAACCACAATGTGCCATTTCATTATGCGTGAGCAACACAGCTTCGCTCAGTCGACTCTTCTTAGACCAGGTAAGCTACACCTGGAAGAGGCTCAGCTTTCTCCCATTGGAGTGGTGTCTGATAGATTTTCTGCACGGTTGTGTGCTTATCGTTTCAACCGTCTCTTAATTTAAGTCCACTCCCTCGCAGTCTCCCAATCACACCGCGACGTGCGGAGGGCGGAACGCGCTGCGCGAAGCTACATCTTTGGGCGACTGCCATTTACGTGTATGTGGGGGAGGGGGGGGGGGGGCGACGAGTGGGAGCAGGCAGCAAGCAGCGGGCTAGAGGCACGCGCCGGGGCCGGACGCGCGTGATGATGAGTGATGCGCCCGCCTCCGAAACGTTTTGGCCCAGCCGCTTCCGGCCGCCCTCGCGTCCAGCGTCCGTCGCTACCGCCTGGCCCTTGCGCGCATTACGACGCTCGGTGGACACCCCTGACACTCATCAACAGCACACTGCTGCCCACTAGAGCTGCAACTGCGCCATCGTAAAGGATACCAAGTGACGAAATTTTACCTATTGCATACAGGGTGAGTCACCTAACATTACCGCTGGATATATTTCGTAAGCCACATCAAATACTGACGAATCGATTCCACAGACCGAACATGAGGAGAGGGGCTAGTGTAATTGGTTAATACAAACCATAAAAAAATGCACGGATGTATGTTTTTTAGCACAAACCTACGTTTTTTTTTTTAAAAATGGAACCCCGTTAGTTTTGATAGCACATCTGAACATATAAACAAATACGTAATCAGTGCCGTTTGTTGCATTGTAAAATGTTAATTACATCCGGAGATATTGTAACCTAAAGTTGACGCTTGAGTACCAACCCTCCGCTGTTCGATCGTGTGTATCGGAGAGCACCGAATTACGTAGGGATCCAAAGGGAACGGTGATGGACTTAGGTACAGAAGAGACTGGAACAGCACATTACGTCCACATGCTAACACCTTTTTATTCGTCTTTTTCACTGACGACACTGAAGACACTTCAAGCTCGACTGAGTCGTGTTCGACATTGAGAATCACTACCACAGTAGTGATTCTCCAGCAGAAAGAGGTTCCTACTCATTGGTCTGAAGATGACCACAGTCGTGGTCGAAACCGGTCACCATAATAAATAAATCGTGATCAAGACTCTTTTTAATAGTAAATATTTGTAACACATCGATCACTGTCACTCCCATAATGTGTTCAAAAGTAATTAAAACTAATCATGTTTATAGTGGCTGTAATATAACTCATTCCGTATCATTTCGGTAAATAATAGTTTATCTATGGAACAGGTAGCTAACTAACCTCTTTGTTGGTTTCCACTGGAATGTTAATCATTTGCGTATGCTACACTGTAGTACAGTTCAAGTTAATCTGAAATGTGTCGCATACCATAAAACTTTATTCGTGATAATTTGAGACCTTGGTCTATGGCCAACGCCTGTGCTGAAGATATAAAGAAAGAAAATGTGCAGCGCGGGATTAGCCGAGCGTTCTAAGGCGCTGCAGTCGTGAACTGTGCGGCTGATGCCAGTGGAGGTTCGAGTCCTCCCTCGGGCATGGGTGTGAATGTTTGTCCTTAGGATAATTTAGGTTAAGTAGTGTGTAAGCTTAGGGATTTATGATCTTAGCTGTTAAGTCCCATAAGATTTTACACACACATTTTTTGAAGGGAACGTTGTCTCGAGAAGTCGATGATCTAATGCAGACATAGTTGTCCCGGCAGACGGGTGTATCACCGTTCGCACAGACACGATAATAAATAAGCGCAGTGGGCAAAAAATTACTCTCCAGCAGGAGAGATCGCGCTAATACGGTGTCACGGCGCCTCTCGCTTTTGCAATCGACTCGATTCGCCGAGGAATAGAGTGCACGACTTTAGTCAGGTGTGCCATGTGTAACTGAAGCATTTGACGATTAGATTTCGTGTAGCTAAGATATAAATGGAATGTTGAATGCGATATTTCACCTCTTCTCCCTCAAAGAGTCCCAGCCATTTTCTGTGGGACTGTAATAGCGTGATTTAACAGCCCACTGCAGATGTGATGGTGCACCTGAATTTTCGTCAAACCAGAAAGAACGAACGTGTGCTACCGTGTCAACACGGCTGTTGTTATCCTGGAAGACGGGAAGTTCAAAAAAAAAAAAAATGTTTCAAATGGCTCTGAGCACTATGGGACTCAACTTCTGAGGTCATCAGTCCCCTAGAACTTAGAACTACTTAAACCTAACTAAACTAAGGGCACCACACACATCCATGCCCGAGGCAGGATTGGAGCCTGCGAGCATAGCTGCAGCGCGGTTCCAGACTGAAGCGTGTAGAACCACTCGGCCACAGCGGACGGCCACGTTGAAGTAAACTTCCTGCTTCACGTTGATGGTAACCTCAAAATACCGAAAACACGCACAAAACATGAGAAAACTACGTCCAACCAGACGCACACCTTCCACAATCGGTGGGTGAAGGACCTCGTGGAGACCGGTGTGTCGTTCTACAAGAGGCAGTGTCATGCCGCTCGGAACAGTGGTCTCTTGCATCTCCACTGCATGCAGCTGTCTTCGAAGTGTCCGCCCATAAAGTGACTGAAATGATCTTGCGTTGTCCGTCGGCAGCAGCTGCTGTGGGGTTAGACGCCGGTTGTTATTGACGAGGAGTGACCTTCGCTTCCCGTCCCAGTCGGTTACGGTCTTTAAATGGGTTATGTGAACTTTGGACTTCCCATTTTAATAAAACTGGTTAACGCTGAGATCTACTAAGATATTCCATATTCAAACAATTATTCAGCGTCGCCATCCAATCGAGTATAACAATGGAATTAGTAGACTTTAGTGCATATCAATTATAAACATGTAATTGATTTCATCAGTTCATCACCTGAAATCACATTAGTGATGCGGCATGTTCTTGCTGAATGGAAGACGAAAAGAAGTTAAGTCTCGACATGATATAACACACTTTCATTGAAAAACACATAAGACCTGCGAGATGTGTTGCACTTCGGAAACACCACGCTGGATGTACTACAATTGTTCTGTAGAGCAGTTAACCCCTCGACACTGTACTTGGCGGGGTGTGGACACCCAAATAGAACAGATGACGTCACAGTGTCACGCATGTGTGGAAAATCAGTCCACTCCGCCACAAAAATTCTCTGTTTGGCCTAAGTCGCAATCACCATGGCAGCATAAAATGGCTCTGAGCACTATGGGACTTAATAAATATGGTCATCAGTACCCTAGAACTTAGAACTAGTTAAATTTAACTAACCTGAGGACATCAAACAACACCCAGTCATCAAGAGGCAGAGAAAATCCCTGACCGCGCCGGGAATCGAACCCGGGAACCCGGGCGTGGGAAGCGAGAACGCTACCGCACGACCACGAGCTGCGGACGCCATGCCGGCGTGTGCACACAGACTTTGCGGGTCCTTTTTGGAACATTCTTTGGTTGGTTGTGGTAAACCCTTACAGCAAGTTTCCTTTGCTGGACCAATGAACTCGACAACGTCACGTAGCACAGTTCAAGCGTTGTCTTCCGTTTTGTGCATCGAACGTTTGCCTGAAGTCATAGAGTCGGACAACGGCCCTCAGTTCACATCTAATGAATCTGAAACATTCTGTGAACGCAATTACATCTAACTAGTGCACCGTTCCATCCACAGTCAAACGTTCCATCCACAGTGAAACGGCGAAGCGGAACGTTTTGTCAGAACCTTCCTGCAGCAGATGGACAAACTTCACACCGCACGCACTGGGGATCGAGCATTGCAACTGTTTCTCGCCTCCTATCGTTCGCATCCAGATGGACCATCGCAGGAGGAATCTCTTCACGGCCGCCGCCATCGCGCACTGATCCTCCCTCCTCAGCATCCGGCGCCGAAGGAAGGCCGCAAGTATCGCTTTGCGCCGCATGATACTGTGTTTTCCAGGGTTTCTAGCGGCAGCAGACGGTGGGCGAGAGGCGAAATCCTTCGTCGACTTGGCGCACGCAAGCAGCTCATTTCAGGCGCAGACGGGATTGCAGCGCCGACATCACAATCAAATTCGGCACTGTCATGTGCACGGTGATCCTCCTGTGTCTCTTCCCCCACATTCACCGATCCCGAGGACGCCGCGGCCACAGCAGCCGCCAGAGGATGTCATCACGACACCGCGGGACGAGCGCATGGAGACGGAGTCTTCGCTTCCTCCGCCTCCTCTCGTCCTACCGAAGGAGCTGAACTCGCTCACGCAGCAGCGGCCCACACCGTCTACATGTGGTATGGGCCTCGGAGTTGGACGTGTACCCTTCTGAGCGTTTCCACCAAAGCGAAGGGCCGTTGGCGGGGTACGAACGGAAGTCTGACGTACCCTGCAGCCACAGTTTCCGGTCCATCAGAGCGACCTCACTCCTACCTCCCCTCACCCCCTCCCCCCTTGCTGTCGTGCTCCATATATGGCGACGGTCGGTCTTTCTTTTTGGGAGGGGGGGAGGGGCGTAGGTGAGGAATGTTACAGTGTTAAGTCAGCACCGGCACGCCAGTTGGGAACGACAGAGAAGAGACGGCTGTGAGGACAAGGCAGCCAATCGCATTCTGAGCGACCTCCCTCAGTGGGATTGGATTGTTTGGGGGAAGAGACCAAACAGCGAGGTCATCGGTCTCATCGGATCAAGAAAGGACGGGGAAGGAAGTCGGCCGTGCCCTTTCAAAGGAACCATCCGCACATTTACCTGGAGCGATTAGGGAAATCACGGAAAACCTAAATCGGTGTGGCCGGACGCGGGATTGAACCGTCGTCCTCCCGAATACGAGTCCAGTATGCTAACCAGACCTCCCTCAGGACGACAATGTGACAGCAGCGGCCCCTAGGTGAACAGGACATAAGCGCCACGCCCTACTGGTGGCAGCCAACTTCGGATGCTGCTTCAGCGTTAGCGAATTCATTAGGAGGCGCATTGTAGCCTCTGTCATTAGCAATCTCTACGTAGCACAGACCTATATTTGTCTATTCCGAAGAAGACTGATTCAAAGTTAAGGGGGTTAGGACGTCAAACGGAACGATTTGGAGCAGGAGAGACACCACAGCACATTTTAATTTCCACTGTCTATACTTTTACAAATAAATTCATAAAATTTTGTCAGCATGACCAGGAAGGATTCAGGTTTCACAATCATAGCAGTGGAAGTTCAAAAGCATAAGAAAATAATTTATTTTTTTACATTTGTATTTCACCTTTTCTTCACTTACCATTGGTTGCATTTGTTGCTATAGGTACACTTTTATTCATAAGTAATGGAGATAATTCGATGAATTTTGCACAGCATACAAACCATACTTACAGGTGTATCAAACTCTAGAATTTTGCAAATCTATTAAAAACTATGGTAAAAATTGAGATAATTAACTATAAAATTTGAGTTTTTTCTAAACATGAAGTTTAAAATATAGCAAGACATTCATTTTTTCATAAATTAAATAATTTCTAGAGTTTGATACACCTGCAAGTATGGTTTGTGTGCAGTGCAAAAGTCATCGAAGAATCTCTCTTACTTATGAAGAAACGTCTACCTATAGGAACAAACGTAGCCAATAGAAGTCAAAAAATGGTGAACTTTCACACATAAAAAATTTTTTGTTAGGTTTTTGAACTTCCACTGCTATTATTGTGAAACCTGAACCCTTCCTGGTCATGCTGACGAAGTTTTATGAATTTATTCGTACAAGTATAGACAGTGCAAATTAAAATGTCCTGTGGTGTCTCTCCTGCTCCAAGACGACCCGTTTGACGTCCTACCCCCCTTAAGTATTTGTACTTGTTATAATAAGCCATTAATACCACTTGTTTGATTGTTTATCTAGCGAACCGAGTATGCAGGAGCACACAACAAAAAGAAAGCTTAATCCGTTCACAGTTAGGTGCTTTTCTCGGAAATTTGTAAGTGGTTCAATACTACAAAAATCACCACTATTCCCGTGTTTATTGTAATTTTTTTGAAAAATAAATTATGGAATAACCGAGGAACATACCGCTATTTGGGTATTACGAACAGGCAATGCTAAACGGTGAAAACTTGAGGTCGAGGAACACTATTTTTCTTGTTAATTTGTCCGCTTTCAAGGGCTACAATCCGATAAAGGTATATTATGTAGACACAGGGAGCAAATTAGCCACTTCCTTTTTTATGATAACTAGGAACGAATTTTTAAGTTTTAACTTTTCTCCTCGTATATCAGAAGTTAGTTGTTGTTCCTCCCATTTTTAATCTTTTAAAGCAAATGGGGGATAGTACTTCATTGATACCACACTTCGTGAAATACTTCCACATTGGGGATGCTGCCATTCACTGATACAATTGATATCCAACGACGACAGCGGGAAGCTGTGGACCAGGTGAGACAAGCTTGTACATGCGTAACATCTAATAGGCGAAGCCATGTAGTAACGGGTACATTATTCTCTCACAAGGGGAGGCCCCCAATTGTGAAATTCAGATTCGATTCATACTGCGCATAATAAAAGCTTATGGCCAGAGGTGTAATGTAGCAAAGCACCAAGATGCACTTCCCAGCCGTTGTCGAGAAAATCGACAGTTAAAAGAAACCGTTGCTGTGAAATACTCTCTACGATTAATAATTTTCTACAGCGTCGTGGCGCAGCGGTAAGCGCTCGGGTTCTTAATCTGAAGGTCGCTAGAACGAATCTCGCGCCACACAACATTTTTTTATTATTCGTTTTTTTGTAATTCAAATGTACACACACACACACGGTTCATGGTGTGGGTTCCTGTAGTCATGTCCTAGTTCATGAACCACAGGCAACGTATGAGTGGCCAAGTAAGTGGTCCCGACAGTCGCGAAACCAGTTACTTTGGAATAAGGCTGGGCATCTCGGACATATTCTGAGCCATGGTCACCTTTGTGCTCATACGGCAAAGACTACCAAATCCACCGGTTAGTCCCTCAACCGTTAGAGGTAACACTCAATGGGACTCGGGGCAAGTAAGGCTAGCAACCTGCTTCCTGGTACTTTAAATATGATGCTGCCAACAATCAGAGCAAAATGAGTCGGACCTTTGGAGGTGATGGAGTCCAACCTCTAACTGACAAACCAGGGACTCCTAAGATATGACTTGGCAAACAAATGGTAATGAGATTGGGAGCTATTAATATCAATGGGGGTTACTCTGGGAAGAAAGTAGAGCTGGCAGAGGCTGCAAGTAAGATGGGGCTGGACGTTTTAGCTGTTAGTGACATTCGGGTAAGGAGTGAGAAAGAAGAGGAAGTGGGAGAATACAAGGTCTACCTGTCAGGAGTCAAAGCAGGAATAGCACAATGGGGTGTAGGGCTTTACATCAGGAAAGAAATGGAACCCAGCGTATTTGCAGTAAGGTATGTAAACGAACGACTGATGTGGATAGATTTGATAGTGTCTTGGAATAAAATTAGGATTGTGTCAGTATATTCGCATTGTGAAGGGACAGATCAAGATAAGATGGATAGTTTTTATGAGGCACGCAGTGATGTAGTTGTTAGAGTAAAGGACAAGGACAGTGTTCTGCTCATGGGTGATTTTAATGCCAGGATTGGAAATGGAACAGAAGGTTATGAAAAGGTTATGGGTAAATTTGGAGAGGATATGGAGGCCAACAGGAACGGGAAACAACTCTTGGATTTCTGTGCCAGTATGGGCTTAGTAATCGCAAACTCCTTTTTTAAACATAAGAACATTCACCGGTATACCTGGGAAGGCAGGGGAACCAGATCTCTCATTGACTATATAATAACAGATCAGGAATTCAGGAAGGCTGTGAGGGACATACGTGTATTCAGGGGATTCTTTGATGACACTAATCATTATTTAATCTGCAGTGAAATTGGGATTGTGAGGCCGAAAGTGCAGGAGGTCAGGTCCATATGTAGGACGATAAGAGTGGAGAAACTTCAGGATAAGGAAATCAGACACAAGTACATAACAGCGATCTTAGAAAGGTACCAGTTAGTTGAATGTAGTCAATTACAGTCATTGGAAAGGGAATGGACAAGGTACAGGGACACAGTACTAGAAGTGTCTATCGAATGTCTTGGAACAGTAGTGTGTAAAAGTAGGATGAAGCAAACAGCTTGGTGGAATGACAGTCAAGGCAGCCTGTAAAAGGAAAAAGAAGGCGTATCAAAAATGGCTACATACTAGAACTCAGGTAGACAGAGAAAGTTATGTTGATGAAAGAAACAAAGCCAAACAGATAATTGCAGCACCCAAGAAGAAATCTTGGGAAGACTTTGGAAACAGGTTGGAGACTATGGGTCAAGCTGCTGGAAAACCATTCTGGAGTGTGATTAGCAGTCTTCGAAAGGGAGGTAAGAAGGAAATGACAAGTATTTTGGACAGATCAGGAAAACTGCTGGTGAATCCTGTGGATGCCTTGGGCAGATGGAGGGAACATTTTGAAGATTTGCTGAATGTGGGTGAAAATGCGATCAGCAATGTTTCAGATTTCGAGGTAGAATGGGATAGGAACGATGATGGAAATAGGATCACATTTGAGAAAGTGGAGAAAATGGTCAGTCGATTGCAGTGAAATAAAGCAGCTGGGGTGGATGAAATTAAGTCGGAACCCATCAAATACAGTGGAATGTCAGGTCTTAAATGGCTACACAGGATAATTGAAATGGCCTGGGAGTCGGGACAGGTTCCCTCAGACTGGACAAAAGCAGTAATCACACCAATCTTTAAACATGGAAACAGAAAAGACTGTAACAACTACAGAGGTATCTCTTTAATCAGAATTGTGGGTAAAATCTTCTCAGGTATTGTTGAAAGGAAAGTGCGAGTATTAGTTGAGGACCAATTGGATGAACCTCTTAGAGGTTATCAGGACCAGATCTTTAGCTTACGGCAAATAATGGAGAAATGTTATGAGTGGAACAGGGAATTGTATCTATGCTTTATAGATCTAGAAAAGGCATATGACCAGGTTCCTAGGAGGAAGTTATTGTCTGTTCTAAGAGATTATGGCATAGGAGGCAAACCGTTGCAAGCAATTAAAGGTCTTTACATGGATAGTCAGGCAGCAGTTAGAGTTGACGGTAAATTGAGTTCATGGTTCAGAGTAGTTTCAGAGGTAAGACAAGGCTGCAACCTGTCTCCACTGTTGTTCATATTATTTATGGATCATATGTTGAAAACAATAGACTGGCTGGGTGAGATTCAGATATGTGAACACAAAATAAGCAGTCTTGCATATGCGGATGACTTAGTTGTGATGGCAGATTCGACTGAAAGTTTGCAAAGTAATATTTCAGAGCTAGATCAGAAACGTAAGGACTATGGTATGAAATTTAGCATCTCCAAAACGAAAGTCATGTCAGTAGGAAAGAACAAAGTTAGAACAGGTGGACGGGTTCAAGTACTTAGGATGCATATTCCCACAGGATGGCAACATAGTGAAAGAACTGGAAGCGAGGTGTAGCAAATCTAATGCAGTGAGCGCTCAGCTACGATCCACTCTCTTCTTCAAGAAGGAAGTCACTACCAAGACTAAGTTATCTGTGCACCGCTCAATCTTTAGACCAACTTTGTTGTATTGGAGCGAAAGCTGGGTAGATTCAGGTTACCTTACCAACAAGGTTGAGGTTACGGATATGAAAGTAGCTAGGATGATTGCAGGTATTAGTAGATGGGAACAATGGCAGGAGGGTGTCCACAATGAGGAAATCAAAGAAAAACTGTGAATGAACTCTATAGATGTAGCAGTCAGGGCGAACAGGCTTAGATGGTGGGGTCATGTTACACGCATGGGAGAAGCAAGGTTACCCAAGAGACTCATGGGTTCAGCAGTAGAGGGTAGGAGGAGTCGGGGCAGACCAAGGAGAAGGTACCTGGATTCGGTTAAGAATGATTTTGAAGTAATAGGTTTAGCATCAGAAGAGGCGCCAATGTTAGCACTGAATAGGGGATCGTGGAGGAATTTGATAAGGGGGCTATGCTCCAGGCTGAACGCTGAAAGGCATAATCAGTCTTAAATGATATATATATATATATATACATATATATATATATATATATATATATATATATATATATATATATATATAAAAATTCACGGCAATCAGTTGCAACACTTATGCATATAATAATTTGTTGAAAGTCGTTTGTCGTTGAAAAATAATACTTGAAATACAACACAATATCACAAATAATATTCAGGTGGATACAATTTACTGAAAAGTTTGGTATACACTCGCACATAATTAACAATTAGTGACCAGAAGTAGCTGGAGTATTGCACGAACCAGAGTGATAGTTATCATAGAAACATGGAAAGCAGAAAACAGCACGACATCGAGCACATCTGACAAACGATGCGTTTTTACAAGAACAATTGTTTTTTTAAATTATCTGTTGGGAAATACACCTGATTGACATTCTGAAAAATTGTTCTATCGTTGGTCAGGTTTGATGCATACCACGCGTATCGTATCATATCGGCAAAAATCGGAGAAGACAATTGGTGGTGGACGATGGATTGGATTGTTATACAATCGTCTCTGGAGTTGATGTCACGGTTTCGCTCGATTAAAAAAAGCACAATTTTGAAGGCGCTTGATCAAATTTTTTACCTGCCGTTAAAAATACACGTCACACGGTTGGACGAGAGGAGTGCACTTTGGAGGAATGACTTTTATAGTGCACGTTGGTAACTTCTTATCGTCCTGGAACATCTCATCGTATAACGCCGGATTCGTTTGCCCATCCCAAGAGTCCATCAGAAGAAGAAATTCTTTCTTTTGTACATATGGTTGCAAAGCATTGCGCAAGAAGTCCATGAACAAACCCGTGAGTCCATGAACAAACCCGTTGTTAGTTTACCGGATTTGGAGGATGTAATAACAACGTTGGTATACTTCTTGGCGTACTCGTCGACTGTCTTCTGTACTCTGGGTCCAAACGTACCTGTGGACTCTTGGAGGAATACGAAAACAAGAGGCAAGACTCGTCCAGACATCGTGATTGAATATTGTGCCGTATACGAATGCGTCACGCTGTTCATGTCATGTCGGGTTACCGGGACAGCCTTTGACCCTTTTTCAGCGAGAGTTCTGTTGAACGTGGACTGGTACTGGCACCCTGACAAACAAAATATAAAAATATCGTTTATATAAGAAATATACGAAATCTGTGTTGTCTATCATATATCAGATTATGATATTCTACCATCATGTCACATGACATTTGTGAACAGCTCTTTATGTACCTGTCTGATCAGTATTAATTATTAAATCTCTGTCGAAGTTAGTTATCAACGTTCGCGTCTGGATCCGAAATGTGTCCGCTGCGGCCAAAATTTCGTCTTGGGTAGCCGTCTCTTTCCGGGAAACAAATTTTGTGATTTTCCGTTGCCGAATCCGATGCTTCTTTTTAAATTCGGTGAGCCATGTTTTTGAAACTTTGAAGCTGAAATCTGGGAATTGACTTGCAGCACCCAAGGCCCCCAGGTTTCTGGTAGTAACTTGCCGGAAGTTTTGTAGAGCTTCTACGAAGCGATCATGCACCCATGAAAAGATGGTACAATATTTATCAAATTTGCTACCGTCACTTTTGATTTGCTCTTCCTCACTGGATAAATAGCCCATATGTCAAACGAGAGCACCACTTTTTTTGTAGAGTTTTGAGACTCCAGCCTGGATGTTGTTTGTCCAGATTGATAGCTCTAATCTTGTAATCCAGAGAAATATAGTCGTACCCTTTTTTTTTTCTCGTCCTGTTCGTATTCGTCTGATGATTCGTTGGCAATGGGACTCGTTTCAGCGTCTTCGTAGGCATTATTATCGTCGATTTCATTAATGTCTATCAGTTCCTCATCATGAACGAGGGTTTGCATCGTATTCTGGAACATTTCTTCTCCAATTACCATAGCTTTTTCGTTGCTTGATGATGACGGCTCTGCTGCGATGCGATTACTGTTACGAAGGAGGCTTACAAAATACACCAACGCATCTTTCAATTGTTGTTTCGCCACTTCACTGTGTATAGAATCTTCTTCGATCACATCACTTTCCTGCGAAGGGCCCGGATCGCTCTCCAATTGTACCGCCTCCATTATTCCGTTTGTTTAACAGGGTGTACCAAAGCTCTCACGTACACACTGATTTTCGGCGATCTTATCAGTAGCGCTAGGGACCGCATCTACCTTCTTTCGAAGTTAGCAGGCAACTTATAACACTTCTATCTGTCACCGCTGTACCGTAACCTTAAAGCTGGAAGCAGGTTGTGTGATAAAACTATTTTATCAAAGCAATTATAGTACAACGCAACGGACCAGTGTTACCCTCTGAGAGGAATTTTGTTGTGTTGACCGTGTTGTACCTAACGGAGGTGGCTTATCGGAAGTGAAAGTCAGAATTACGGAAATATTTGAACAGTAACAAACAAATTTTTGCCTATCTGTACTGTTTAATAGGTAAAGAAAACGGTCACCAGCCTAAATAGGGAAAAGAATGATTAACATTCACGTTCAAGAAAATAGTTATTAGTAACTTTAATGGATGAACACAACCTATACACAACCTGTCACACGCGAGTGCAGTGAACTCTTGGCACATACATATGTTTTAAGATTGAAGCTAACAACTGGAGCAGCACAAACTATTTGCAAATTTATAACAGATACCGAAACACACTATTACTTTTAGGGCTTACACAAACTGGATGATCTTTATAACGTTATTATTACTATTTACTGCAGAATCATTAATTGGATATAGGTTAAGTCTCTCTGAGCTAAATACTTTACTATTTAAAATGAAAGCTAATTGGAATCCACTAACAGGTTGTTTCTCACTATCATTTCAATATAGAAATTATGGTTTTCATAATTAATGGTCTTTCCGTTACTTGTTACCGAGCGTTAACACAATAGACAAACTGTGGATCCTGGTATACTATTCATATGCATTTCTAATTCACAAGAGAGACCAACACTTAGCAAACATGAGTATATAACATTTCATACTGCAGTTTTCCACTCTTACTACATTGAGAGACAAAATTAACGTATATGTAAGATACTGACTCACCTTCTGTGATTTACAACGGGCAGTGATGAGATCATATACGAAGCAAAACTTTATAAGCCTGTCTTGCGAACTCTTAATTTGAAGTTGGCAATTAATAAGCAATTACTTTCATTAACTTTGTTTATGTTCAAGAGGCATTGATTAACAAAAGCACTGGTATTTAATGTTTTTTCAGTAGGGACACTCGGAAATCGCTTTAGTTCGAACGGAGAGGAACCTGAGAGGTGTTATGATAAGGAGAAAAATCAAGGTAGGTGCATAAACTCAGTTATAAATTACCTTCTATTTGAACACACTAACACATCCATTAAGCTGATCCTTCACTGTACATTGCTATAGTGCTCCATTACAGTGATTGCGCAATGTGGTGGCGATTGCATGTCGGTAGGTGGAATTGCAGGTGGAATTGCTGGACTCTGTCATTTCTTGGTGGCGATGATAGATACAAATTCCAGAATAGTTCCAGCTATTTATCCATCCATCCGAGGCATTGGAAAGTAGCAGAAAAAACCTCTCTCGGAACCAGCACAGTATGCAACATTTACATGGCAGTGCACAGTTTGGTGGCTCGTCCCCGACTGGTAGCTCGTCCACGACTGACTCTTGTTCCACCTTTTCTACCTATGCCAACCACAATTTGCGCGCGCTACACAGTTCCGTCCCCGAGGGGAACCACAACACCTTTTACATACAAACTAACTAAGAACCCTAAGTGAGGATCAGCAGTTTACATAACAGCAAACAAATACAATAAATAAAACAGAACATTTGCACATATTAACATTTCTACCAAAAATTATTCACACAAAATTACAATTATGTACAGTAAGTTTTGTTCCCTCCAAATGGGACAAGGAATTTAAATGCCAGATCCACTACATTGCATAAAATCAAATCATGACATCAAAGTTTTAAACAAAGAAAAGAGTATACAATTTTGTGACATCTATCCAATCAAACACATTTACAGAAGCTTAACAATGTAATATTAAATGAAACAAAAGCAAAATAAATCATTCGAGTATTGGAGCTATGGTGTTACACATGCCCCATGTTTCGTTGAAGTTTCCCGTCAGGGAAACTTCAAGGAAACATGTATAACACCTAAGTGGTGTTGGCTACAGAAAAAAAATTATACCATCCAACTTAAGTTGGGACAAAAAAAACATATTACAGACATACAGTATATACACTAAGGAAATTCATACACTTCTTCCAAAAACATTTTCAAAATAAAGCATTTACAGTAATTTTCATCCTCAGACTGGTTTAAGGAACCTAATTTTGCATCCGTACACAGGGCATACATTAAATTTTCTGTCTCTTGCACATAGATACTACATCACTGGCTGAGAAGCAGTATACAAAATAATCTGCACATTAGTACATCAGGTATAGTATTCTAGAAAAAAAATATACATACACAACAGCACAGTAGCATTCTAACTTAACAAAACAGAAGTTTGTCTCTCAATATTTTTAAAGAAATGTAAATTTTCACAGATACACAAGCATACTCATACATTTTACAAGATTCAGCATTAAATGAAATTATGAAAATTTCAGTCTGCATCCACATATGCACAAATATTTACACAGTTAGCCATGAGAACCTTTCCCAACTGATTATTTAAATACTAAAGTAACTTTGCAAGATTTGTTTTCAAAATAATTAACTTTAAATCTGCTCTTCATTAATAGCAGTCCAAAATATTTGTTGCACAGAAACACATTAACATATTCAGAACCTATCTTTAATCATCACTGCTGTATTTTTAGAGCAAGACAATCCAAAACTTTAAGTTATTTGAAAAAAATGTAGCATTAAAACATCTACATCCATTTGAATAAGAATGCATCTATATTTTATAATAACTTTTCACTGACTTCAAATAGAATAGTCAGTTCATAACACATTGGCCAATAAACCCAACTTCTTCACTGCTTGCCTCAGCACTAGCAGTCCATGTTTCACATTCTGCCCCTTATTGGTTTGACAGTCATTGTATATAAACATTTAGGCACAAAAACAAAATTTAGATTAAGAACACTAAAAGACACATTTTTAAATTAATTCACTGCCCCATCCCCTAGGTTAGACAGTTCATGATCACTCATCAACTCCTTGCCCCCACAATGGCTAGTCCTTCGGCTATTGCTCACGTAGCATATATGGTAGTCCTCAACTTCAGGACCACAGCATTTTTATTCTTTTGTCTTGTTTTGCTGCCCAACAACATATTTTTTAGCAGTTTATTGTCATCATCTTTAAGTTTTTTCATCATTATGTCACATCTTTGGTAAAATTGCATTAATGGTATGAGACATAAAACCTGTAACTTTGAAACAGCAATTAGACACTGCTAACATTAAATTTTTCTTTACACCATGACCATATTAGGTAACATACACATAATTCATTAAGAAGATTTTTAAATTACTTTTTTGGTAGAATGACAGTGTTCATGAGTTCAGATTTGTGGTTTTTCTCCCCACTTTCTTGCTCAGTAATATTTCTTTTAAAGTCAGTATTTAGTTTAATTATTTTTCCACATATTTAGTTCATCAGATATGTCAAGATCAGAACAATAATTTTACATCCTACTGCAAGTGATTTTTGCTCACATTTGGTGGCACTAGACACATACTTCTCACATCTATTTCACATACATTAGTCAGCCTTGCCTCCTACAGTTTTTCAACACCATATTTACCCTCTTTTCAAAAACATTTACATTTAGTCATATTATAGTATTCATTTACCTTGTTTTCAGTATTCTTACCTTTTCTCATCCTTATTTCTCTTTCAATTACTTTTCCATTACATTTTTCCTTTACAATACCCACTATACTTCTATTATTCTTGGTCATTTTCTAGTGTACCCAATTTAATTATTCGTTTACTTGTCCACAAACAGTACACAGTATCTCACATTATGTCTACATTTTTCGGTTTACTCTGATAGAGAAGAAGGAAAGAAGATAGTAAAAGTTCTGAATGATGAAGAGGAAGGTTGGCAGCACGAAAAGAAACGGAAGTAGTGCTGGTAATGACTCGGGTCACTAGTGCTCGTCAGGCACCTGACAATGCAAAGAGTGCTTGTCCCCTGAGGGTTCCACTTTTCATTCATCATTGGTTTCTGTGGACATACAACTTCAGGTCAACTATGTTTATAACTCCTAGAGGGTTCCTTGACCTAGGGTACACAAGAAAATAAGCATTTGCATGTGGAGTTCCTTGCACTTCAAAGAGCCCATTGTAAATGTATTTGAATTTAGAAATTTCATTATTAATTTCACTAGATTTATCATGGACCTTCACTAAAACATAATCTCCAAGCTTAAATTTAGTTGTTTTGATGTTATCATGCCTTTTAGATCTAGCGGCTGCTTTCTCTTTCATTCTTTTCTTAACTAACTCTTTTTTCTCATGCAGGTTAATTCCTACAATAGGTGGGAACTGCAAGATCTCTTCAATAATACTTTTACTTTTAAGGTCCAACAGAATTTCTTCAGGGGTAAAACCAGTGGCTTCATGGTATAAGGTGTTCATAGTCTTTTCAAAGTCACTTACAAATCTGCCCCGTGCTTTATGGTTATGGTGACAGTATGTTCTACCTAACCTTCCTAATTCACGCATATATCTTTCGACAGCTAGCCGGGTGGTAAGCTGAAATATATTTAACTTGAACATTATGTTGCTTTATACCTTCCTTCCAGATTTTTGAGATAAACTTTGGTCCATTGTCAGACAAAACTGCTTTAGGTTTACCGATGGTGTTAAAATACTCAATCATCTTACTAAAGACTGCTTTAGCAGTGGCTTTCCTGATTGGATATAATTTAATAAATTTGGAGAACACTTCCAACACTACAACAATGTAAGACCAATTCTCTGATGTTTTAGGTAAAGGGGCATACAAATCTACTGACAATAATTCTAATGTGTCCTCAGGTACTGTATTCTGCATAAAACCTTCATTTACTCTATTTGTTACTTTTGCCCTCTGACATACATCACAAGATCTTATTCTCTCAGTAATTTTCTTAGCAGCACCTACATTAATCACAACCACATCAGTCAACTTTTCAATACACTTCTTGGGACCACAATGCCCTAAGGCAAGATGTAAATAATCAATCACTTCAGTCTCAAATTGCCTAGGCCAACACACCTTCCATTCTTCAGTGCTAGTATTCTTTCTCCTATACAAAATTCCATTAAATATCTTGTAAAATCTACTGATTTGTGGGTAATTAGGGTTACTAAAGTTAACTTTCACTGACTTCCATATTTCATCCTCATTCTGGTGGAACCTTATGCTTTTACATATTTGCTCAATTCTTTTCCTACCTGGAACCTCCTTAATATATCTTATATGAAATCTACCATCTTCATTACATTCCCTTGGTAAGTTGTTCATACCCTCAGGCAATCGTGATAAGGCATCAGCTACGTAATTGTCACTACCTTTAATACACAATATCTCATAATCAAACTGTTGTAAGTAGAGGGCCCATCGACTCAACCTGCCGGTAAACAGTCGACAGTTTTTAAAAAGATTAATGATTTGTGGTCTGTATGAATTATAGTTTTATGTCCCCATAGATAATTCCTAAATTCCTTTAATCCCCAAATGATAGCTAAAGCCTCTTTCTCTGAAATAGTATAGTTTTTCTCATATTTAGTTAAAGTTCTACTAGCAAAAGCAATGGTCTTATGTGCTGTTTCCCCAGATTCTGTGTTTTCCTGTAATATTCCAATACCAATACCATAAGCACTACTGTCTGTAATCATGTGGAATTGCTCACTTAAAACTGGATGATGTAAAATGTTTTCCCTTACTAACTCAGTTTTTAAATTTTCAAAATCCTTCTGACATTCAGATGTCCAAACATATACACTATTTTTCTTCAACAAGCTATTCAAATGTGGGCTGTTAAAAGCTTGCCCTTCGCAAATTTGCGGTAAAACCCACAAAGACCTAAAAACGCTTTCAACTGTTTCCTGTTCTTTGGAGGTGGGCACTTTTCAATAGCATTAAGCTTTTCTGGGTCTTTGCCAATCCCAGATGTGGTTATTATATGTCCTAAAAATTTAATTTCTTGTCTCATAAATTCACTAACTTTAAAGTCATGCCCCCTGCTTGAAGAGCAATAAGAGTTTTGTTTAACAGGTCACAATGTTCTTCCCAGTTATCAGTAGCAATCAATAGGTCATCCACATATATAGTCAACCTGGCACAAAGTTCTTTTCCTAACACAGAATCCAAAGCCCTAATGAAAACAGAAACAGAGGCATTTAAACCAAATGGTACAACTTTTTATTGGTAACACTTTCCTGCAAACAAAAAAAGCTGTATATTTCCTAGAATCTTTGTGTAATGGGATTCGCCAATATCCAGCAGTGAGGTCTAAACTAGTTAGGTATTTTACATTATGGAACTTTTGCAATAAATCGTCTAAATTTTCAGGTCTGTCCACTTCTCTCCTGACAATTTTATTCAGTGTCCGTGCATCAATGACTACTCTTACGCCTCCATCCTTCTTATTGACTATAATAAATGGACTATTGTATTCACTATTGCTTCTCTCTATTACCCCCCATTCCAACATTTTATCAATTTCAGCTTGTACTGCTTCTTTCTTAGCTATAGGTATTGGATATGGTCTGACAAAGAATGGTTCATGTTCCAGGATATCCATATGGTATTCAAAGTTATTTACGACACCTGGTTTATTAGAGAACACTTCCTTATTATTATTCAAGATATTAAATAATTCATCTTTCTGTTCACATGAGATTTCTTGGATAATACCAACAATTTCCCTAAAACTGTCAGTTTTTTGATCATCCTGCAATAAACCTCTCACATGGTATATTTCATATAGTTGGGATAAACCATCATTTTCAGATTCTATTTTTAACAAAATGGGTTCTACATTAACATCTTGGACCTGGTTGTCACCTTCAAATTTAATTTATGTTGTTTTGGTTCCCCTGTTAATCTTAACAGTTCCACTACCACAATCTAAAATTACTTTTTCCTTGTCTAGCCAATCAATACCTAGAATCATTTCAGCACTTAGTTCAGGGACCACTAAAAAATCATGTTCAAACTTTTGGCTTCCTATTTCAAAGTCCATCAATACTTTTTTTTGAATGGGCTTGCTGGACCTACCAGTAGCTCCTATAATTTTTTCTCCACTCACAGACATTATTACCAGTCCCGGTTTACATCAAATATGATCAAAGAAAGATTCTGATATGGCACTGATTTGTGACCCTGTGTCTAAAAGCACTTGCAGTTCAGTGTTATAAACATGTACAGGTATTATAGTTTGTTTAATAATTCTGTGCTCCTTTTCCTCCTGTTCTTCCCACAACAGATCCTGCTCAACCATAATGTCTTTCCAGGAAATATTACCTACTGATTTCTGTTGTATGTCAGGTGGCTTTTTGGGTTTGTTGACCTCTACATCTTTACAGATCTTCAACAGTTCACGTTCTACTATGTTTATATATGGACATTCTTTAGGTTTCTGTAAATCTATTTCTTTCATTTCATTTAGCAAATCTTGCCCTAATATAGTGTCATCTGGCGGCTCTTTCGGTACATTTTCAGGCAGACAAACTTTCGAAATTATAGTAGTTACAATTGTCAACAACAGATGGCGCTGCGGTCTGGGAAACTCTATAGTACGATATTTTCCACATATCCACCATGCGTAGCAATAATATGGCGTAGTCTCTGAATGAAATTACCCGAAACCTTTGACAACGTATCTGGCGGAATGGCTTCACATGCAGATAAGGTGTACTGCTTCAGCTGTTCAATTGTTTCTGGATTCTGGCGGTACACCTGGTCTTTCAAGTGTCCCCACAGAAAGAAATCACAGGGGTTCATGTCTGGCGAATAGGGAGGCCAATCCACGCCGCCTCCTGTATGTTTCGGATAGCCCAAACCAATCACACGATCATCAAAATATTCATTCAGCCAATTAAAGACGTTGGCCATGCGATGTGGCCGGGCACCATCTTGCATAAACCATGAGGTGTTCACAGTGTCGTCTAAGACAGTTTGTACTGCCACAAATTCACGAAGAATGTCCAGATAGCGTGATGCACTAATCGTTTCGGATCTGAAAAATGGGTAAATGATTCCTTTGGAAGAAGTGGCAGCCCAGACCAGTACTTTTTGAGGATGCAGGGATGATGGGACTGCAACATGGGGCTTTTCGGTTCCCCATATGCACCAGTTCTGTTTATTGAATAAGCCATCCAGGTAAAAATAAGCTTCGTCAGTAAACCAAATGCTGCCCACATGCATATCGCCGTCATCAATCCTGTGCACTATATCGTTAGCGAATATATCTCGTGCAGCAATGGTAGCGGCGCTGAGGGGTTGCCGCGTTTGAATTTTGTATGGCTAGAGGTGTAAACTCTGGCACATGAGACGATACGTGGACGTTGGCATCATTTGGACCGCAGCTGCAACACGGCGAACGGAAACCTGAGGCCACTGTTGGATCACCTGCTGCACTAGCTGCGCGTTGCCCTCTGTGGTTGCCGTACGCGGTCGCGCTACCTTTCCAGCATGTTCATCCGTCACGTTTCCAGTCCATTGAAATTTTCCAAACAGATCCTTTATTGTATCGCTTTTCGGTCCTTTGGTTACATTAAACCTCCGTTGAAAACTTCGTCTTGTTGCAAACAACACTGTGTTCTAGGCGGTGGAATTCCAACACCAGAAAAATCCTCTGTTCTAAGGAATAAACCATGTTGTCCACAGCACACTTGCACGTTGTGAACAGCACACGCTTACAGCAGAAAGACGACGTACAGAATGGCGCACCCACAGACTGCGTTGTCTTCTATATCTTTCACATCACTTGCAGCGCCATCTGTTGTAGAAAACTGTAACTACTGTAATTTCGAAAGTTTGTCCACCTGAAAATGTACTGTTGTCCCAAGCATATTGCAACAAACGGTGTGTTTCTATCGGTGCTCATTTAGTTTTTATTGACGTTTCAAATATACCGGTCATTTTTGAAACACCCTGTATGTTTGTCTACCTCCGAAAACTCATCTGTATCTGAATCGGTCGTCTCTCCTTTGTCTGAGCTATGACTAGGTTCTATTTCGTTATCAGTTTCGAGTAGGAAAGCAACTTTTAAACAGTGAGGCAGATTATCATTAGGTGTTTCAGCCACTTCGTTTTTTGACTCATTTTCTACACACTGCACATCGTTTGGAGACTCAGGCACTTCTGTTGTATCACTTTGAACGATTTCAGCCTTAACTTCATACTTAGTATAATCATCATATACTTCGATAACCTTCATTTCATTTTCCACTTTGTTATCATTCTCAGGTAATCGTGCGAAATTCCTACTAGGACCCTCTGCATTAAAATCATGAAACACATTTCCATTAACAATAATTTCATCTGTACTGCTTATAATGTCTTGTTTACTAACGTCCTTCTTTACATCACTTTCACCTATTGTTAATTGTGCACACGTCTTTTGCGTGGCATATTCTACCTCCCTTTCCTCTTCATTCATCATAACCTCCCCCACATCTACGTCTTTTACCTCATACACATCATTAACAGTACAAATATTTTCCTTTTCGCTCGCCTTTCCTGGCTCCCTTTCTTTCTTTAATAATGCCTTTTCGCACGATTTCGATACTGAGTTATCTTTATCATATGACATATTAGCTTTATTTTCAGTTTTACATTCGTTTGTTACTGAAACCGGCCAACGGAAGTGTCCGATCCCGCCTCTTCTGTTTCTCTCTACGGCAGCCATCTTGCTCTGACGTCTGCCATTCGTGTGCTTCCAAGTGCAGTGTACGGTGCTCCAGCAAGCGCTGCCCTGAGCACAAACAGTCACGTGACTTCGCACTGGGCTCGCCACTACGTATCACTCCGTGCAAGTCTTCCATAGGCGCGTCCTTAACCTTCCTGCCCTGTATTTTACATCTTTCTTTCTTGAATTTATGGTTTGACATCTTATCTTTGGGCCCACAACCGGTTTCCGCGTGAATCCGGCCCGTAACACACGCGGTTTTCAGTTTTCCACTTCGTCTCTATTTTGGAAATTCCGCGCCATGTAACCTGTGCCGCACGTCGTATAGTTTCCCCTACCTCTCGCACGACCTCTTTGAATAGTGTTTACAAGGTATCTATCGTTTTCAGGTCGTTCGTTTAGGTCATTGCTTTCGCGCGAATAATTGTTATTATTCTGAGGACGAGATTCGCGATTTCTTCGCCAGTGATCTTCATCCTCTACCCTTTCCAAGAACGCAGAAAAACTTTTATGGATACTCCCAACATATCGTTTACAATCCTCAGGCAATTTCTGCCAAAGAACCCAAACGATCTCGGCTTCAGTCCTTCTTGCTTTTAGGTGTATCAGTTTTCTATACCACGATTCGCAAAACTCTTTCATGGTTTGTCTACCCCTGCTATCATACAGCCTGGCCATTAGGAACTCACGCCACAACTGGTCTTGCTTTTGTTCCGACCAGTATTCGTCAATAAATTTTTGCTTAAAGTTTTCGAAAGACATCTGGTTTGTATCCAGATTCAACCCCCACCTTTTTGCGTCTCCCGTTAAGGCACTGATTAGCACATTAATTTTTTCCTGGTCAGATAAATATTCTGGAAAGTTTCTTTCGCAATTCTTCACAAAATCTAAGGGGTGCCATCCGTTATGCCTCTTTGCAGGGTCGAATTTTTCCTCGCCCTCTAAGATTTTACTGAAAGGCATTTTTTCAGTAAAATTTGTAGGTCCTGATTGTATTTTTCTTTCCAAGTCATACATTTTGCCTTGGATTTGTGAAGTGTTATGTTCACACTTCTTTTCTCAAGTAACAATCTGTTTGGTTAATTCTCTACTTGTTTCTGTTACAGATTGTTTAATCTGTGCAAATTCCGCAATACATTCTGTTTGTATTTCGGATTTAATCCCGAATACCTTTTCATCCACTTTAGTGATGACTAAGGGTTCTATTTGATCTTGAATTTAGTGACTTCAGTGTCAAATCTTTCATTAATGTCATCAATCTGTCCTTGTACATTGGCAATATTGCCATTGATGACAGTAATTTATCTTTTAATACTTTTGATTTCATTACACACTGTTCCTACCCTTGCGTTGACTTCAATTTGTTTACTAAGTCTGGTACCCTGCATTTCGATCTGTTTACTTTGTGCTGCGATTTGTGCATTGTCATTTTGAGCAGCATTTTGATGCCCCTGTGCTGCTATTTGTGCCTTAATATTGTCGTTGAGCGCTGCAATTTGTGTTGCAAATTGCGTAGACAACATCCTGAGCAAATCAGCCACATCTGGTGTCTTTACAATTTTGGTTTCTACTGCGTTTTCGTGTTCTAGTCCTACTTCCCTTTCAGGCTTTGGTGATTCACACATATCCCGCGATTCATTAACATAGCCACTGTCTTCCATAACATTGCTCATATTGTCTTGCTTAGTACGCGCGACATGCTAGCTTCTACCTGTTTATTGACATCGGCGTGGTATCGTACGTAATTTAACTCGCGCATAGCGCCATCTGTTAGTGTGCTACCTGAACTACGCTCGATTGCATTCTGCTCTCGCGTATCTAGATTCATTTCTAATTTCCGGTCATTTTAGTTCCTAGTAAGTATTGATATCTTATAATTTCAATTTAAGCTGAACTTTCACTACCAGTTCTGTCTAATAAGTTACAGGTTCGTGCCGCTGAACGTTTTATGTTCACTCTGTGTTTCTAAAATGCTAAATACTTATAATTTTTCCGGCTGTAGGTGTTAACTGAACAACGTCCTGTCACGCAACGCAATGTATAACATTTCTGTCTGTCACCGCTGTACCATAACCTTAAAGCTGGAAGCAGGTTGTGTGATAAAACTATTTTATCAAAGCAATTATAATACAACGCAACGGACGAGTGTTACCCTCTGAGAGGAATTTTGTTGTGTTGACCGTGTTGTACCTAACGGAGGTGGCTTATCGGAAGTGAAAGTCAGAATTACGGAAATATTTGAACAGTAACAAACAAATTTTTGCCTATCTGTACTGTTTAATAGGTAAAGAAAACGGTCGCCAGCCTAACTAGGGAAAAGAATGATTAACATTCACGTTCAAGAAAATAGTTATTAGTAACTTTAATGGATGAACACAACCTATACACAACCTGTCACACGCGAGTGCAGTGAACTCTTGGTACATACATATGTTTTAAGATTGAAGCTAACAACTGGAGCAGCACAAACTATTTGCAAATTTATAACAGATACCGAAACACACTATTACTTTAAGGGCTTACACAAACTGGATGATCTTTATAACGTTATTATTACTATTCACTGCAGAATCATTAATTGGATATAGGTTAAGTCTCTCTGAGCTAAATACTTTACTATTTAAAATGAAAGCTAATTGGAATCCACTAACAGGTTGTTTCTCACTATCATTTCAATATAGAAATTATGGTTTTCATAATTAATGGTCTTTCCGTTACTTGTTACCGAGCGTTAACACAATAGACAAACTGTGGATCCTGGTATACTATTCATATGCATTTCTAATTCACAAGAGAGACCAACACTTAGCAAACATGAGTATATAACATTTCATACTGCAGTTTTCCACTCTTACTACATTGAGAGACAAAATTAACGTATATGTAAGATACTGACTCACCTTCTGTGATTTACAACGGGCAGTGATGAGATCATATACGAAGCAAAACTTTATAAGCCTGTCTTGCGAACTCTTAATTTGAAGTTGGCAATTAATAAGCAATTACTTTCATTAACTTTGTTTATGTTCAAGAGGCATTGATTAACAAAAGCACTGGTATTTAATGTTTTTTCAGTAGGGACACTCGGAAATCGCTTTAGTTCGAACGGAGAGGAACCTGAGAGGTGTTATGATAAGGAGAAAAATCAAGGTAGGTGCATAAACTCAGTTATAAATTACCTTCTATTTGAACACACTAACACATCCATTAAGCTGATCCTTCACTGTACATTGCTATAGTGCTCCATTACAGTGATTGCGCAATGTGGTGGCGATTGCATGTCGGTAGGTGGAATTGCAGGTGGAATTGCTGGACTCTGTCATTTCTTGGTGGCGATGATAGATACAAATTCCAGAATAGTTCCAGCTATTTATCCATCCATCCGAGGCATTGGAAAGTAGCAGAAAAAACCTCTCTCGGAACCAGCACAGTATGCAACATTTACATGGCAGTGCACAGTTTGGAAGCTCGTCCCCGACTGGTAGCTCGTCCACGACTGACTCTTGTTCCACCTTTTCTACCTAGGCCAACCACAATTTGCGCGCGCTACACAGTTCCGTCCCCGAGGGGAACCACAACACCTTTTACATACAAACTAACTAAGAACCCTAAGTGAGGATCAGCAGTTTACATAACAGCAACCAAATGCATTCAATAAAACAGAACATTTGCACATATTAACATTTCTACCAAAAATTATTCACACAAAATTACAATTATGTACAGTAAGTTTTGTTCCCTCCATATGGGACAAGGAATTTAAATGACAGATACACTACACTGCATAAAATCAAATCATGATATCAAAGTTTTAAACAAAGAAAAGAGTATACAATTTTGTGACATCTATCCAATCAAACACATTTACAGAAGCTTAACAATGTAATATTAAATGAAACAAAAGCAAAATAAATCATTCGAGTATTGGAGCTATGGTGTTACAAACTACGCTGTTATGCGGCGGCTCGTTTCGGCCCATTCAACATCTGTCCAACAAGTGTAACGAACGAGTAACGGAGTTTATATTTCATACCTGCCACAGCAAATTTGTGATCGTGGGGTCTCTATTCTAATTCGAACGTTTGACTTACACTATATTCGTTTCTGAATATCGTTTCTACGTCTTCCGTTAACTATACGTGCCGGCCGCGGTGGTCTAGCGGTTCAGGCGCTCAGTCCGGAACAGCGCGACTGCTACGGTCGCAGGTTCGAATCCTGCCTCGGGCATGGATGTGTGTGATTTCCTTAGGTTACCCATTAATTAGTTCTAAGTTCTAGGGGACTGATGACCACAGATGTTAAGTCCCATAGTGCTCAGAGCCATTTGAACCAACTATGCGTGGTAGACATTAGGAAGACAATTAATAACATTTGTGAAATACACTCCTGGAAATTGAAATAAGAACACCGTGAATTCATTGTCCCAGGAAGGGGAAACTTTATTGACACATTCCTGGGGTCAGATACATCACATGATCACACTGACTGAACCACAGGCACATAGACACAGGCAACAGAGCATGCACAATGTCGGCACTAGTACAGTGTATATCCACCTTTCGCTACAATGCAGGCTGCTATTCTCCCATGGAGACGATCGTAGAGATGCTGGATGTAGTCCTGTGGAACGGCTTGCCATGCCATTTCCACCTGGCGCCTCAGTTGGACCAGCGTTCGTGCTGGACGTGCAGACCGCGTGAGACGACGCTTCATCCAGTCCCAAACATGCTCAATGGGGGACAGATCCGGAGATCTTGCTGGCCAGGGTAGTTGACTTACACCTTGTAGAGCACGTTGGGTGGCACGAGATATATGCGGACGTGCATTGTCCTGTTGGAACAGCAAGTTCCCTTGCCGGTCTAGGAATGGTAGAACGATGGGTTCGATGTCGGTTTGGATGTACCGTGCACTATTCAGTATCGCTCCACACACCATGATGCCGGGTGTTGGCCCTGTGTGCCTCGGTCGTATACAGTCCTGATTGTGGCGCTCACCTGCACGGCGCCAAACACGCATACGACCATCATTGGCACCAAGGCAGAAGCGACTCTCATCGCTGAAGACGACACGTCTCCATTCGTCCCTCCATTCACGCCTGTCGCGACACCACTGGGGGCGGGCTGCACGATGTTGGGGCGTAAGAGGAAGACGGCCTAACGGTGTGCCCGACCGTAGCCCAGCTTCATGGAGACGGTTGCGAATGGTCCTCGCCGATACCCCAGGAGCAACAGTGTCCCTAATTTGCTGGGAAGTGGCGGTGCGGTCCCCTACGGCACTGCGTAGGACCCTACGGTATTGGCGTGCATCCGTGCGTCGCTGCGGTCCGGTCCCAGTTCGACGGGCACGAGCACCTTCCGCCGACCACTGGCGACAACATCGATGTACTGTGGAGACCTCACGCCCCACGTGTTGAGCAATTCGGCGGCACTTCCACCCGGCCTCCCGCATGCCCACTATACGCCCTCGCTCAAAGTCCGTCAACTGCACATACGGTTCACGTCCACGCTGTCGCGGCATGCTAGCAGTGTTAAAGACTGCGATGGAGCTTCGTATGCCACGGCAAACTGGCTGACACTGACGGCGGCGGTGCACAAATGCTGCGCAGCTAGCGCCATCCGACGGCCAACACCGCGGTTCCTGGTGTGTCCTCTGTGCCGTGCGTGTGATCATTGCTTGTACAGCCCTCTCGCAGTGTCCGGAGCAAGTATGGTGGGTCTGACACACCGGTGTCAATGTGTTCTTTTTTCCATTTCCAGGAGTGTACAACTTTGTTTGCGGAAAACATAATGATGTTCGAAGTTGCCAGTTTTTCCACGACAATATATATATATATATGAATTACAAAAAACATATAGTAAGAAAAGGTTGCATTGCGCGAGATTCGATCCGGCGACCTTCGGATGAAGAACCCGAGCGCTTACCGCTGCGCCACAATGCTGTAGAAAATTAATAATCGTAGAGAGTATTTCACCGCAACGATTTCTTTTAACTGTCGATTTTCTCGACAACGGCTGAGAAGTTCATCTTAGTGCTTTACCACATTACACCTCTGGCCATGAGCTTTTATTATGCGCTGTATGAATCGAATCTGAATTTCACAATTGGCGGCCTCCCCTTGTCAGCAACGATGTACCTATTCTTATGTCATGTGTTTGTTGTTCATTTCTGTCGGCACTGTTATTAAAACAGCACTAATAGCTTTTCCCATTTTCTACTATAACAAAGCGTTTCAAACCAATGGATATTTTACGAATAAAAATTCCTCCCTATTTAAAAAAAAATGTTTACTTAAACCAAATTTTTTGTGCAGCTGCTATGGCTAATTCTTTTACCCGGCTATTTTCCCATCCCTAGCTGGAACTGACAAAAGGTGTCCTACTCTAACAACATAGAATGACTACTTAGAGTGCACAAGCCGCTTTACTGTGGCTGAACCTACTAAGTTCACCACACTGTGACTATAGCAGACATCAGCCCGCCAGGCTGGCCGCACTGTGTAACGCGCTGCTTGCCCAGCAGGAAGTCGTGCCAGTTCCCGGCACAAATCGACCTGGTAGATTAGTGTCGAGGCCCGGTGTGCCGGCCAGCCTTTGGATGGTTTCTAAGATGGTTTTGCACCTACCTCCTCTTATTCTGCCACAGTTATACTATGTCGGCAATTACTGCGCAAGCACTGTCTTCACGTACACGCACACCATAATTACTGTACGATGCAAACATTTGAGATTACACTCTGGTATGAGTGATTCCGGAGGGGGCGAAGGGGGGCGGGGGGAGGAGAGAGAGGGAGGAGGGTCCACTGGGGGCCGAACCACACAATAGCCCTGGGCTCGGTGTGCGGTGGCGGTGGGGTGGGTGGACTGCTGTGGCCTGTTGTGGGGTTGTCAACCACTGAGGGCTACGGCGGGACGAAGCCTCTCCGTCGTTCCTAGGTCCCCAGTTCAATACACAATAGCTGACAGCACGGTACTGTCGTATCTACAATTGAAACAAAAAAATAACACACACTTTCAAATGGTTCAAATGGCTCTGAGCCCTATGGGACTCAACATCTGAAGTCATAAGTCCCCTAGAACTTAGAACCACTTAAACCTAACTAACCTAAGGACATCACATCCATGCCCGAGGCAGGATTCGAACCTGCGACCGTAGCGGTCTCGCGGTTCCGGACTGAGCGCCTAGAACCGCTAGACCACCGCGGCCGGCCACACACGTTCATTCACTCTTTCACTCAGAGGATAAGGAAAGAAAGGGAATGTAGAAGCACAAAATATAAGTTCTGTAACTAGGATTGAGAGCTTGCGTGGGAACACAGTTACGCACATCTATATACTTTCACAAAAATGCAGAGCATAGGTTGTCTGCGTCGTTCAGTTAATTTAGAATAATATATACGAGGTGTTACAAAACGGTACGGCCAAACATTCAGGAAAAATTCCTCACACACAAAGAAAGAAAATATGTTATGTGGACATGTGTCCGGAAACGCTTACTTTCCATGTTAGAGCTCTTTTTATTACTTCTCTTCAAATCACATTAATCATGGAATGGAAACACACAGCAACAGAACGTACCAGCGTGACTTCAAACACTTTATTACAGGAAATGTTCAAAATGTCCTCCGTTAGCGAGGATACATGCATCCACCCTCCGTCGCATGGAATCCCTGATGCGCTGAGGCAGCCCTGGAGAATGGCGTATTGTATCACAGCCGTCCGCAATACGAGCACGAAGAGTCTCTACGTTTGGTACCGGGGTTGCGTAGACAAGAGCTTTCAAATGCCCCCATAAATGAAAGTCAAGAGGGTTGAGGTCAGGACAGGGTGGAGGTCATAGAATTGATCCGCCTGTACCAATCCATCGGTCACCGAATCTATTGTTGTGAAGCATACGAACACTTCGACTGAAATGTGCAGGAGCTCCATCGTGCATGAACCACATGTTCTGTCGTACTTGTAAAGGCACATGCTCTAGCAGAGCAGGTAGAGTATCCCGTATGAAATCATGATAACTGGCGGTGAATCGAGGAAGTACAGTACATACTGACGAAAATAAAATGAGCTCTAACATGGAAATTAAGCGTTTCCGGACACATCTCCACATAACATCTTTTCTTTATTTGTGTGTGAGGAATGTTTCCTGAAAGTTTGGCCGTACCTTTTAGTAACACCATATATATATATATATATATATATATATATATATATATATATATATATATATATACACTCCTGGAAATGGAAAAAAGAACACATTGACACCGGTGTGTCAGACCCACCATACTTGCTCCGGACACTGCGAGAGGGCTGTACAAGCAATGATCACACGCACGGCACAGCGGACACACCAGGAACCGCGGTGTTGGCCGTCGAATGGCGCTAGCTGCGCAGCATTTGTGCACCGCCGCCGTCAGTGTCAGCCAGTTTGCCGTGGCCTACGGAGGTCCATCGCAGTCTTTAACACTGGTAGCATGCCGCGACAGCGTGGACGTGAACCGTATGTGCAGCTGACGGACTTTGAGCGAGGGCGTATAGTGGGCATGCGGGAGGCCGGGTGGACGTACCACCGAATTGCTCAACACGTGGGGCGTGAGGTCTCCACAGTACATCGATGTTGTCGCCAGTGGTCGGCCGAAGGTGCACGTGCCCGTCGACCTGGGAGCGGACCGCAGCGACGCACGGATGCACGCCAAGACCGTAGGATCCTACGCAGTGCCGTAGGGGACCGCACCGCCACTTCCCAGCAAATTAGGGACACTGCTGCTCCTGGGGTATCGGCGAGGACCATTCGCAACCGTCTCCATGAAGCTGGGCTACGGTCCAGCACACCGTTAGGCCGTCTTCCGCTCACGCCCCAACATCGTGCAGCCCGCCTCCAGTGGTGTCGCGACAGGCGTGAATGGAGGGACGAATGGAGACGTGTCGTCTTCAGCGATGAGAGTCGTTTCTGCCTTGGTGCCAATGATGGTCATATGCGTGTCTGGCGCCGTGCAGGTGAGCGCCACAATCAGGACTGCATACGACTGAGGCACACAGGGCCAACACCCGGCATCATGGTGTGGGGAGCGATCTCCTACACTGGCCGTACACCTCTGGTGATCGTCGAGGGGACACTGAATAGTGCACGGTACATCCAAACCGTCATCGAACCCATCTTTCTACCATTCCTAGGCCGGCAAGATAACTTGCTGTTCTAACAGGACAATGCACGTCCGCATGTATCCCGTACCACCCAACGTGCTCTAGAAGGTGTAAGTCAACTACCTTGGCCAGCAAGATCTCCGGATCTGTCCCCCATTGAGCATGTTTGGGACTGGATGAAGCGTCGTCTCATGCGGTCTGCACGTCCAGCACGAACGCTGGTCTAACTGAGGCGCCAGGTGGAAATGGCATGGCAAGCCGTTCCACAGGACTACATCCAGCATCTCTACGATCGTCTCAATGGGAGAATAGCAGCGTGCATTGCTGCGAAAGGTGGATATACACTGTACTAGTGCCGACATTGTGCATGCTCTGTTGCCTGTGTCTATGTGCCTGTGGTTCTGTCAGTGTGATCACGTGATGTATCTGACCCCAGGAATGTGTCAATAAAGTTTCCCCTTCCTGGGACAATGAATTCACGGTGTTCTTATTTCAATTTCCAGGAGTATATATATATATCACACTGACAGAACCACAGGCACATAGACACAGGCAACAGAGCATGCTCAATGTCGGCACTAGTGCAGTGTATATCCACCTTTCGCAGCAATGCAGGCTGCTATTCTCCCATGGAGACGATCGTAGAGATGCTGGATGTAGTCCTGTGGAACGGCTTGCCATGCCATTTCCACCTGGCGCCTCAGGTGGACCAGCGTTCGTGCTGGACGTGCAGACCGCGTGAGACGACGCCTCATCCAGTCCCAAACATGCTCAATGGGGGACAGATCCGGAGATCTTGCTGGCCCTAATTTGCTGGGAAGTGGCGGTGCGGTCCCCTACGGCACTGCGTAGTATCCTACGGTCTTGGCGTGCATCCGTGCGTCGCTGCGGTCCGGTCCCAGGTCGACGGGCACGTGCACCTTCCGCCGACCACTGGCGACAACATCGATGTACTGTGGAGACCTCACGCCCCACGTGTTGAGCAATTCGGCGGCACGTCCACCCGGCCTCCCGCATGCCCAGTATACGCCCTCGCTCAAAGTCCGTCAACTGCACATACGGTTCACGTCCACGCTGTCGCGGCATGCTACCAGTGTTAGAGACTGCGATGGAGCTCCGTATGCCACGGCAAACTTGCTGACACTGACGGAGGCGGTGCACAAATGTTGCGTAGCTAGCGCCATTCGACGGCCAACACCGCGGTTCCTGGTGTGTCCGCTGTGCCGTGCGTGTGATCATTGCTTGTACAGCCCTCTCGCAGTGTCCGGAACAAGTATGGTGGGTCTCACACCGGTGTCAATGTGTTCTTTTTTCCATTTCCAAATTAAAGTATTAGTATTAAATCCTATACTCCAACTTGATGGATCTTGTCACAAACCGGAATGTACAGTTCTGGATTCCATGTTCATAGTCATGTGAACATACATATGCCTAAGACCAAGTGGATTGTGTTTAGTCATGCGATTCCGTCGCCTTCCGGTGACGTACCGCGATCGGTATCTTCGTGTATGCCTCCTCGTCCGACGTATCACTCGACGACGCGAAGAGACTTTCAAGATTTATTACGCAGGAAAGTCTGCGATGTCGAACAGAAGTAATGTCTGGCGTTCCTCAAGCAAGTGTTATGGATCATTTACTGTTCCTGATGTCTTGCACATTTTTGTCAGTGAGAAACATCGCCTCTGTGTTTTACTTCTACCAGCCTGTGGTGTGATAGCTGCATAGTTTATGGCATACAACGTTCAGTTTTCTGTGAGAGACAGAACATCGAAACGAGTTAATGTCAGTTTAGCAGCAGCTGTCATGGATCTCTAAGTCATGGTAGGAAAAACAAAGCGTATGGCGGTGAACACTGATTGGGTGTGTTACAGCCGAAAAACACAGTGTATTAAACTTCTTATGAAGGACCAATACAGGAACCCTCTTGTGTGATTGATAGTCTGTTGGATATGGTCATCCTACAGTACAGGTGATGAAACACTGGTCTGTGGAAGCGACTTTGATCACGAACCACCTGTTACAATGGAAAAATACCTGTATATTTAATAGGATCTCCACATATGTTTGGGTGATAGACATGAATGCACCCTTGGAGACACAGATCTCCTTTGGACTACCTGTATGTAGTTTGGAACGTGTCGCAAAATCTTCGTCCTTCCTCCATGCCATGTATGATGTGCAGTCTTCCTAACTTTCTGAACAAGAAACACCACCATAACTGCTCGTTCTCTCTCTTCTACTACCTCATGTTGCAGGGGAAAGCTTCGTCTGGTGCTGGAATTACACACTGTACACGGTTGGCGGTGCTATGACACCATGTTCCCATTTTCACCGAGTCGTCAAAACGCGCTGCTGTCGCATTAACTTAGCTCGTGCTGTTTTCCCACAGGTTGCACAAGTTCTTAGATATAGCGCTCCCCAACTTCCATGCAGGTCAGACTTAAATTTGGACGATCACATGGACTAAGCTGCAAGGAGGGCGGGGCAGAGACTTAGGAGCAGTTACAAGATGCAGAAGGACTGTCTAAAAACAGCGCTGGAGTTCTTGGTGTATGGGATTCTTAGCAGATAGGTTCGAAAAAAAAAAAGGGTGAGTCGTTTCGAGATACTAGAGTGGAGAGTGGAACGAATATAATTCACCAGTGGCTGTATCCATTACAAGACGTCTCTACAAGATACAACATGCGTACGTGGTAGAATGGGTAGACTAGATTCCAAATTGCAGACAGCATTTCTACCTGAAAGCGTAATACTACCAGCGACCCGTGTATGTGCCTGTAGACTCAAGACCGCGTTTATGCAGAGTGGCGGTAACATAGGTGTTACGATCGTGTTTCAATAGCGTAGTTCTTATGCGACATGTATGTTGTGAGCTGTAGAATCCCTCTGTGATCATCTTCAAATGCCATTTTTCAATAGATTTCCTCAATAGGAACATCGTGTCCCCTCCATGGCTTCCCAGTTGTCCTAGCTGGTGAATGTAATCCGAGTGCTGGAAAAAAAAACTATTTGCCATGCAAAGTGACTCTCATGATCAGTTTAATTAATTAGCGCTTCATGGTTATATCACTGACATACTACCCGGCGGGTGGAACAAATTGTTCCAATGGCTCTGAGCACTATGGCACCTAACATATGAGGTTATCAGTTCAAAATGGCTCTGAGCACTATGGGACTTAAATTCTGAGGTCCTTAGTCCCCTAGAACTTAGAACTACTTAAACTTAACTAACCTTAGGACATCACACACATCCATGGCCGAGGCAGGATTCGAACCTGCGACCGTAGCAGTCTCACGGTTACGGACTGAAGCGACTAGAACCGCTCGGTCACCAAAATCGGCGCGGGAGGAAGAGATGGCGATATCTTTTAACGAAATTCCTCATTTACACAGGGCGAGACCTGCTCTCACGTTCTTTTTCGTAAACGCTAGTATGATATAGCATTGCACTGGTAAAAGGGGTCCTGTCAGTGTACAAAGCAGCTATATTCTCTTGAATTATAGCTACTTGTTGTCAAACGTAAAATGAATGTGTTTTTTTTTTTCGACATGTGAGCCAATGGTGTGAAAGATTGTGTGCAATGTTTGCAGTATACATGTGCATGACGGTTTATTTACAGACATTGAACGTGAGAGACGTTCTCAAATCGTGTAATTTGTTCAACAAGCTGGAAAGCTTTGCTTAATATAGATTCTTTTTTTTTTCTTCTTCCCAAATACTCGCTTTTTCTTTAATTTGATGACTGTTTCGAAATAATGAGGACATTCTGTAGTGATTGGTAGTTCTCGCATCAAAATGGTCAAAGGACTTTTTTCCTGATTTTACGCAGGATGGGCATGTCTCTGATGATCATTTGTGATTGGTGGTGGTACACATCGCTGGACGTCACAAAATAATGAGATGTGACTGCAGTCGAACGTAAGAACTATGCTTATTTTGCTCATAAAACTAAATGAAAATGGCTATTTTCGTGGAAAGAGGACCTTTATTGTAGTCGCAAATGCGCTTTTTTTTAAAAAAAAAATAGATGCTTCATTATAGATACGTTGACGTCAAATTACGAACGGTGGGCTGCTACAGGCGAGGGTGGGGAGAGGGTGCGTGTCTGCTGTGGTGGTCGCCGGACACAACCGCTCTCTGTCCGGTTGGGGGGCGGCATGTGGGGGCTCTCTGTCGCTGTATGTTAGAGGAAGAAGTTGCACTTGAGGCGGCTGTCCATTTATCTCCTATTGTTTAGATGACTATACGCCCTATTGTGCAGTCATAGTACACTACTGGCCATTAAAATCTCTACACCAAGAAGAAATGCAGACGACAAACGGGTATTCATTGGACAAATATATTATACTACAACTGACATATGATTGCTTTTTCGCGCAATTTGGGTGCATAGGTCCTGAGAAATCAGTACCCAGAACAACCACCTCTGGCCGTAATAACGGCCTTGATACGCCTGGGTATTGAGTCAAACAGAGCTTAAATGGCGTGTACAAGTACGGCTGCCCATGCAGCTTCAGCACGATACCACAGTTCATCAAGAGTATTGTGGGGAGCCAGTTGCTCGGCCACCATTGACCAGACGTGTTCAATTGGTGAGAGATCTGGAGAATGTGCTGACCAGGGCAGCAGTCGAACATTTTCTGAATCCAGAAAGGCCCGTACAGGACCTGCAACATGCGGTCGTGCATTATCCTGCTGAAATGTAGGGTTCCGCAGGGATCGAATGTAGGGTAGAGCCACGGGTCGTAACACGTCTGAAATGTAACGTCCACTGTTCAAACTGCCGTCAATGCGAATAAGAGGTGACCGAGACGTGTAACCAATGGCACCCCATACCGCCACGCCGGGTGATACCCCAGGGTGGCGATGACGAATACACGCTTCCAATGTGCGTTCACCGCGATGTCACCAAACACGGATGCGACAATCATGATGCTGTAAACAGAACCTGGGTTCATCCGAAAAAATGACGTTTTGCCTTTCGTGCACCCAGGGCCGTCGTTGAGTACACCATCGCAGGCGCTCCTGTCTGTAATGCAGCGTCAAGGGTAACCGCAGACATGGTCTCCGAGCTGATAGTCCATGCTGCTGCAAACGTTGTCGAACTGTTCGTGCAGGTGATTGTTGTCTTGCAAACGTCCCCATTTGTTGACTCAGAGATCCGTTACAGCCATGCGGATAAGATGCCTGTCATCTCGACTGCTAGTGATACTAGGCCGTTGGGATCCAGCACGGTATTCCGTATTAGCCTCCTGAACCCACCGACTCCATATTCTGCCAACAGTACCAAAGTCGAAAAAAATGGTTCAAATGGCTCTGAGCACTATTGGACTCAACTGTTGTGGTCATTAGTCCCCTAGAACTTAGAACTACTTAAACCTAACTAACCTATGGACATCACACACATCCATGCCCGAGGCAGGATTCGAACCTGCGACCGTAGCAGTCGCACGGTTCCGGACTGCGCGCCTAGAACCGCGAGACCACCGCGGCCGGCGTTGCAAAATCGGAAACGTGATGGTACGCATTTCCCCTCATTACACGAGGCATCACAACAACGTTTCACCAGGCAACGCCGGTCAAATGCTGTTTGTGTACGAGAAATCGGTTGGAAACATTCCTCATGTCAGTACGTTGTAGGTGTCGCCACCGGTGCCAACCTTGTGTGAATGCTCTGAAAAGCTAATCATTTGCATATCACAGCATCTTTTTCCTGTCGGTTAAATTTCGCGTCTATAGTACGTCATCTTCGTGGTGTAGCAATTTTAATGGCCGGTAGTGTAGCATTGCCCCACGGTGGTGGCCAGGTGGTGGAATGCCGACTGCTGATCTTGACAGTTCTCTGGATGGGTGCAGTTATACCTGTAAATTTCCCTTTTGTGGTAAGAGGTGCCACATCAAAGGCATGCAGCATATCACGATGGCCTGTAGGGATCTGCTGCTATACACTGTCAGCAGAGAAACAACGAAGGGCGCAACTTTTGAAATAGACATCTGGAGAGTCCTCCGGATGGGTGAGGTTATGCTACTTAATTTCCCTTTTGTAGTGTCTAGGATGACTACCTGAAGGCGGAGGCCAGATGGTCGCAGCAAAGGATGGACAGCGGCCTGCTCGTGCCGTGAGGTGGCCGGCGGAGCAGATGACCATTTGAAGGTGGATGGACGGAGGGAGGAGTGGAGGAAGGGAGGAAAGGGGCTCCGATTCTCATCATTTGTGGTAGCATGCATTCGCTTGGATTATCATCAGTTTTTGCACTGTATTTCTCTTTTATGAAATCCTTGTGTAGCGTCATGCATATAGTTGTATAATGATGACCGATCTTTGTGATTAATTACGTAAATAGGATCTATCTTTGCGTCAGTCTTACGACCAAAATAATTAAAGTACACTAATCTAACGTTTCTCTCCCGCATCTGGACAATTTTCATGTGTTAGGGGGTGCACTTGGGCTTTCCATCCAGGAGCACCAGGGTTCTAGTGCAGTAAAGGGCACAGCCATTTTTAATTTCCTATTAATTCCAAGCACCTCGGGTGTTTTAATTGTGTTAGGCGGTACACTTGGACTTTCTGCCCAGGAGGACACATGTTTGAGTCCCAGAAAGGGAACCACAAATTTTAATTTCCCACATCCCAGGTGGGTGGTGGGGTGGAATGTCAGCTCAATCCTGCGACAAAGAAATTCCCACCAAAATTCGAAATACCCGCCAATAGGGTAGGTTGGCTGGAGGGTGTGTGGGGGAGGGGTACGAGAGTGCTGGGCCACATGTGCAGCTGAGAAAACACATGACATCATCTGGAGCTGGGGAGGGCGTCCGTGGGCAGGGGTTATTAATTGATCAATTTGATTAATTTGCACATCAATTCGATATCAAAAGTGTGCTGCAAACATCATCTCCAACTACTTTCAATATGTCCCCCTTGAGATGCACGGTATATGTCAATGTGGTATTAAAATTGTTCCCACACTGCAGCGAGCATGTCTTGTGTTACAGCTTACATAGCTGCTGTTATGGGATGTCTCAGTTCATTTATAGTTGTTGGTAACCGAGGTACATAAACAAAATCTTTTATAAACCCCATCAAGAAGTAACCACATACAGTGAGGTGCGGTGACCTTGGAGGCCAGTGATGTAAGGCTGAATCATTTGGTCCAGTGCGATTAATGCATCATTCAGTAATCCTCCGATTTAAAAATTCCCGCACTTCCAGACGCCAGTGTGTCGGTGCCCCATCCTGTTGGCGAATGATGTCATAGGAATCAGTCTCCAACTGTGTAAAAAGAAAGTTCTTAAGCATATCGATATACGTGCTTCATGAACAGTGTTCCCGGAAAAGAAAAATCGACCATAAACCTTTTACCATGAAACTGCACAAAACAAAATTTCGGAGAGTTCCTCTCATGTTGTACAACTTCGTGTGGTTGTTCTGTACCCCATATTCTCACATTACGACAGTTCACCTTTCCATTTAAATGGAATGTTGCCTCGTCACTAAACCTGCCTAGAACGGAATTACAGAACTGCACACGTTGTTGTTTGTCACTTTCATGAAGAACTTGCGGTAGCTGGATTTTGTATGGTTGCATGTGGAAACGTCAACGAAACACACGCCAGACGGACATCGGGGACATTCTGAGCTGTCGAGTTGCACGGAAAACAGATTTCTGCGACTTCTTGTGAAACTAAGGCGGATGCGTTCGACGTCTGCGTCAGATACTCGGCACCGAGAACACTAGACTCGCATCCGGGAGGACGACGGTTCAATCCCGCGTCCGGCAATCCTAATTTAGGTTTTCCGTGTTTTCCTCAAATCGCTTCAGGCGAGTGCCGGGATGGTTCCTTTGAAAGGGCGCGGTCGATTCCTTCCCCATCCTTCCCTAATCCGATGAGACCAACGACCTCGCAGTTTGGTCTCCTCCTCCAAAATCAACCCGACTCAGACACTTGGGGACGGCCCGGCGATTTGCCTCTATACAAACAACCTGTTTCTCGGAATTGTTCGTGCCATCGTCTAATTCTCTGTGCTGTAGGAAGATCCATACCATACCTAGTACCAAAGCGACGCTGAACAGTCATTATTGGCCAACACTGCGCTAAAGGTAGAACACAAAACGCTTTCTGTTCTCCCGACACAATTTTTACTGCAACTGAAATGTGCTCACACTGCTGCTACTTAGCAGAAGATCATGTAAATAAAACTCCTGCCTTTCCTCTTTCCAACAGTGCATTGTTTACACACACACATCTTAAATAACATAATAGTTATGATTTTTTTTAATCGGGCGGTTCTTTTTGGTACACCCAGCAGCTTGAAGGTGGTTCACTGAACGTTCTGCCAGGCACTTAATTGTAAACAGGCCCATGCCGACGGGACAGTTCTTTTTTGCCATTCTGTCACGTCTCCAAACCGACCCATCTTACTGCACTGATCGCATACAAGCGAATGGCACCTTCAGGCCACTTCACTACCGTGAGAGTTTCATCAGCAGTTGAACGTCACGTGAAAGCGTGAGAGCCTGCTACCACTTCCACATCGTCTGCATCGTCACAAAATGACCTCGATGCATACTTAAGGGGTCGACTGCCGGCCGCTGTGGCCGAGCGGTTCTAGGCGTTTCCGTCTGGAACCGCGCGACCGCTACGGTCGCAGGTTCCAATCCTGTCTCGGGCATGGATGTGCGTGACGTCCATAGGTTAGTTAGGTTTCAGTAGTTCTAAGTTCTAGGGGACTGATGACCTCAGATGTTAAGTCCTATTGGGTTTTACCTGCTCCGAAGGGTTGGGTCCCTTGTCTCCCCCTCCTCCACCTCACCCACCGCCCGACCCTCAATAAAGGTACTTACTGAGCCTCTCTGCTCGTTTTCTTAACGTAGGACCAGAATCTATATTGGTTTTTCGCCACACTTCTAGAGAGAGTTCCGTTGTGGAAACTATTAAATGCATCTTGCATTGAAATCCGCACCAAATTTCGAGCCACAGTAAAACTTCGCCAATCTTGGAGATTTTGCGTTAGTCTAAATTATTCGTGCCTTTTTCGGTGCTCCTGCAGCAACTTTCTGTCGCGTTTTGTGTACCATTGGAGATCAGTTTATAACACTACCGTCTCTTACTGCTGTACCATAACCTTAAAGCAGGTTGTGAAATAAAACCATATTATTAAAGCAATTATGGTATAACGCAACAGAGCGGTGTTACCCTCTCGGAGGAATTTTGTTGTGTTGACCGTGTTGTACCTAACGGAGGTGGCTTATCGGAAGTGAAAGTCAGAATTACGGAAATATTTGAACAGTAACAAACAAAATTTTGCCTATCTGCACTGTTTAACAGGTAAAGAAAACGGTCGCCAGCCTAACTAGGCAAGAGAATGATTAACATTCTCGTTCAAGAAAATAGTTATTAGTAACTTGAACTGGATAAACACAACCTATACTTTGTCACACGCGAGTGCAGTGAACTCTTGACACATACATATGTGTACGATAAGACTGAAACTAACAGTTAAAGCAGCACAAACTATTTGCAAAATTATAACAGATACCGAAACACACTATTACTTTAAGGGCTTACACAAACTGGATGATCTTTATAACGTTATTATTACTATTCACTGCAGAATCATTAATTGGATATAGGTTAAGTCTCTCTCAGTTAAATACTTTACTATTTAAAATGAAAGTTAATTGGAATCCAATAACAGGTTGTTTCTCACTATCATTTCAATATAGAAATTATGGTTTTCATAATTAATGGTCTTTCCGTTACTTGTTACCGAGCATTAACACAATAGACAAACTGTGGATCCTGGTATACTATTCATATGCATTTCTAATTCACAAGAGAGACCAACACTTAGCAAACATGAGTATATAACATTTCATACTGCAGTTTTCCACTCTTACTACATTGAGAGACAAAATTAACATATAAGTAAGATACTGACTCACCTTCTGTGATTTACAACGGGCAGTGATGAGATCATTTACGAAGCAAAACTTTATAAGCCTCAGTCTTACGAACTCTTAATTTGAAGTTGGCAATTAATAAGCAATTACTTTCATTAACTTTGTTTTTTTATGTTCAAGAGGCATTAATTAACAAAAGCACTGGTCTTTAATGTTCTTTCAGTAGGGACACTCGGAAATTGCTTTAGTTCGAACGGAGAGGAACCTGAGAGGTGTTATGATAAGGAGAAAAATCAAGTTAGGTGCATAAACTCAGTTATAAATTACCTTCTATTTGAACACACTAACACATCCATTAAGCTGATCCTTCACTGAACATTGCTATAGTGCTCCATTACAGTGATTGCGCAATGTGGTGGCGATTGCATGTCGGTAGGTGGAATTGCAGGTGGAATTGCTGGACTCTGTCATTGGAAAGTAGCAGAAAAAAACCTCTCTCGGAACCAGCACAGTATGCAACATTTAAATGGCAGTGCACAGTTTGGTGGCTCGTCCCCGACTGGTAGCTCGTCCACGACTGACTCTTGTTCCACCTTTTCCACCTAGGCCAACCACAATTTGCGCGCGCTTCACAGTTCCGTCCCCGAGGGGACCACAACACCTTTTACATACAAACTAACTAAGAACCCTAAGTGAGGATCAGCAGTTTACATAACAGCAAACAAATACAATAAATAAAACAGAACATTTGCACATATTAACATTTCTACCAAAAATTATTCACACAAAATTACAATTATGTACAGTAAATTTTGTTCCCTCCAAATGGGACAAGGAATTTAAATGCCAGATCCACTACATTGCATAAAATCAAATCATGACATTAAAGTTTTAAACAAAGAAAAGAGTATACAATTTTGTGACATCTATCCAATCAAACACATTTACAGAAGCTTAACAATGTGAGATTAAATGAAACAAAAGCAAAATAAATCATTGGAGTATTGGAGCTATGGTGTTACACATGCCCCATGTTTCGTTGAAGTTTCCCGTCAGGGATACTTCAAGGAAACATCTATAACACCTAAGTGGTGTTGGCTACAGAAAAAAATTATACCATCCAACTTAAGTTGGGACAAAAAAAACATATTACAGACATACAGTATATACACTAAGGAAATTCATACACTTCTTCCAAAAACATTTTCAAAATAAAGCATTTACAGTAATTTTCATCCTCAGACTGGTTTAAGGAACCTAATTTTGCATCCGTACACAGGGCATACATTAAATTTTCTGTCTCTTGCACATAGATACTACATCACTGGCTGAGAAGCAGTATACAAAATAATCTGCACATTAGTACATCAGGTATAGATACAAATTCCAGAATAGTTCCAGCTATTTATCCATCCATCCGAGGCATTGGAAAGTAGCAGAAAAAACCTCTCTCGGTACCAGCACAGTATGCAACATTTACATGGCAGTGCACAGTTTGGTGGCTCGTCCCCGACTGGTAGCTCGTCCCCCACTGACTCTTGTTCCACCTTTTCTATATGGGCCAACCACAATTTGCGCGCGCTACACAGTTCCGTCCCCGAGGGGAAACACAACAACTTTTACATACAGAGTAACAAAGAACCCTAAGTGAGGATCAGCAGTTTACATAACAGTAAAGCAATACATTAAATAAAACAGAGCATTTGCGCATATATACATTTCTACAAAAAAATTATTCACACAGAAATTACAATTATATACAGTAAGTTTTGTTCCTTCCAAATGGGACAAAGAATTTAAATGACGGATACACTACATTGCATAGAATCATATCATGACATCGAAGTTCTTACAAAGAAATGAGTAAACAATTTTATGTTATCGATTCAAACAAACACATTTACAGAAGCTCAGTGATGTAACATTAAATGAAACAAAAACCAAAATAAATCATTGGAGTATTAGAGCTATGGTGTTACAAGTTTCGTCTGATATTAATTTATTTGGTATGAATCTCTCGATTCCTGTTGATGCTATGGTCTTCACTTACATAGTTTGGAAGGATTGGAGACTGTCTCTCAGAAAGACGTCAACGGAATATTTAGTTTCTTTTATGAATATATATATATATTTCCCGTTTAGTTTTGGTGAATTTCTTTGTTCCGGAACTGAGCCTCGCTCGACTGTGTGTTCACTAATCCCTGTATCCGTCGTGATGCTCAGGATTATTTGTGGCGAAGAGGTCAAGTGTGTTTTGGTAACCATTTACAATTTGAATGGCCTCGTGAACTAACTGTTCAAAATAATTTTATAAAAAGTATTTAAAACAATTATGGAAGTTGTTTTCTATCTACAGTAGGGTCTGAAAATGTATTTTTGTCAACATACGGAAGGTAGACTGAAGTCACTGCCAACTGTAATTGTATGAGTAGGGTACGTATTTGCGATGAGACTCGAGTTTTCTTTGAAATGTTCAGCAACTGTTTCATCTGAGACCGGGGGTCGGTAAAATGAGCAAGTTATTAATTTATTCTGGTTGTCGAATATAACCTCTGTCCATACTAAGTCACAGGAACTACCTGCTTCAATGTCGCTTGTGAGCTGGAGCACACATTACATTATTTTTCCGTAAGTTGTGCTTCTTGTTTCTGTTGTACTGGAGATCATTACAATTACGGCTTTTCCCTCCAAAACCTAGGATGCTTTCTCTGTGACTCTGTTAATACCAGAGCTAAACAATGTAGAACAACAACGTACGTTACAAGCATAGCATTCTGTATTAGTTCGTTTACTTGTTTTGAAACGTCCCCTTAGAAAAATTAATTAATTACTGTGCTCATAAACCTCTTACATTATTTGATTTCCAAACAGCTGAGCAGAACTGAACACACTCAGACATTTCGCTCTTTACCTATTCTGATCAACACTAAACTGACACACAATATTTTTAGCCCAACGCAATCTGACTTTCAAAAATCCCTACAAAAGAGTGGCCCTGACTAACATTAACCTATACCTTTCACAAATCACTTACCTCACCAAAAATCTTCGTTACTCGAACTACTGCAACACAGCGAGCGCCACTGCTGCCAGCTAAATAAAAGACTAAAACTACGGAAGTCACTAACTACTGGTAGGCATAGTTAGCAAATGAAAGATTTTGATAGATAACAAACAATGTATTTACCTTAATAGTGTTCAGAAGTCATAATATATATAGCAGATCATGACATCCAGTCTTACAAATTTCAAAACTCCGCCATTTCTCTCCCCACATCCACGACTGCTGGCGGCTCACCTCCAACTGCGCAACGCTACGCGCTGTTAACATCCAGCTGCCCAACACTACAATTGCAGACAACAATGCAAACTAGCCACAGACTGCACACAGCACAGCCAGTGATTTTCATACAGAGCGCTACGTGGCGTTACCAATAAGAAAACCTAAACAGTCTACTTACAGTTTCTAACATTTTAAAATTGTACGTCGACTTTAGATGACATGTCAATCATAGATGTTCTTATCTCTGTTTATGAGCGTAATTTCAATCATGTTTTGAACTTTGTCCCGCTACACTTTATTAACTAATGTTTCGCCGGAAGGGATATCGGGTTTTAGAGAGTAAATTGATATGGAGTATGTCGTTCTTCTTTTCAAACATTCACATACCCATTTCTTCTTTCCTTATTGTCTTTTGGGCATGCAGTTGTGGTAATTAATGTAGGCACAAACGCAGCGATCAAAAAGAAATGATTAACGTACATTCGCAATCTCTTTACATCTTTCCTTTCTTGTTGCTCCCATGCCGATGGACTCTTTCTATCGCAATCAGTAAGCGTGAAAGAAAGCTACCGTACAGACAGAGGGATCTATATTTATACTTGGCAAACTAATTACATACTGACATAATAGTCGGAATCGCTTTCGATTTCCGAAAAGAAGCTCTGTTTTTCGCCAAGATGTCGAAGAAGAAGGTCCCTTACGTACATCTACATCTACATGACTACTCTGCAATTCACATTTAAGTGCTTGGCAGAGGGTTCATCGAACCACAATCATACTATCTCTCTACTATTCCACTCCCGAACAGCGAGCGGGAAAAACGAACACCTAAACCTTTCTGTCCAAGCTCTGATTTCTCTTATTTTATTTTGATGATCATTCCTACCTATGTAGGTTGGGCTCAACAAAATATTTTCGCATTCGGAAGAGAAAGTTGGTGACTGAAATTTCGTAAAAAGGTCTCGCCGCGACGAAAAACGTCTATGCTTTAATGACTTCCATCCCAACTCGTGTATCATATCTGCCACACTCTCTCCCCTATAACGTGATAATACAAAACGAGCTGCCCTTTTTTGCGCCCTTTCGATGTCCTCCGTCAATCCCACCTGGTAAGGATCCCACACTGCGCATCAGTATTCTAACAGAGGACGAACGAGTGTAGTGTAAGCTGTCTCTTTAGTGGACTTGTTGCATCTTTTAAGTGTCCTGTCAATGAAACGCAACCTTTGGCTCGCCTTCCCGACAATATTATCTATGTGGTCCTTCCAACTGAAGTTGTTCGTAATTTTAACACCCAGGTACTTAGTTGAATTGACAGCCTTGAGAATTGTACTATTTATCGAGTAATCGAATTCCAACGGATTTCTTTTGGATCTCATGTGGATCATCTCACACTTTTCGTTATTTAGCGTCAACTGCCACCTGACACACCATACAGCAATCTTTTCTAAATCGCTTTGCAACTGATACTGGTCTTCGGATGACCTTACTAGACGGTAAATTACAGCATCATCTGCGAACAGTCTAAGAGAACTGCTCAGATTGTCACCCAGGTCATTTATATAGATCAGGAACAGTAGAGGTCCCAGGACGCTTCCCTGGGGAACACCTGATATCACTTCAGTTTTACTCGATGATTTGCCGTCTATTACTACGAACTGCGACCTTCCTGACAGGAAATAACGAATCCAGTCGCACAACTGAGACGATACCCCATAGCTCCGCAGCTTGATTAGAAGTCGCTTATGAGGAACGGTGTCAAAAGCTTTCCGGAAATCTAGAAATACGGAATCAAGTTGAGATCCCCTGTCGATAGCGGCCATTACTTCGTGCGAATAAAGAGCTAGCTAGCTGCGTTGCACAAGAGCGATGGTTGTATCGAGTAAGATGTGGAGACGGCGGTTTGAAAGCGGACGGAAGACGTACGAGGAAGAGCGTCCTTTACCTGAGGGATCGCTACCTGGCGAAGGGGCAAGTGTGGCAAATGTCCGGCGTGGCAAATGTCCGGCATTCGTCCCATAGAGCTCAGAGTCATTTTTTAAGGGGGTGACTAATATTTCGTGCGATGGGTTTATTAAGCTGTGCGCCAGCGAGTGGAGAAAAAGCGATCTTTTGCTCGTCCCAGAGAGACTGACGGTTGTCGCTCCGGACTGCTGCACCAAGCGGCCCCAGCGCTGCCCTGCTGGTGACGTCGCTGGCGGACGCGGCGCTGCGTGCCTGCCAGCACGCCGCACGGCCGCACTTCCGCCACGGCTCTGCACAGCTCGGCATCGAGCGCTGGAAGCAGCCGCTGCCACACGACACGTCGCGGACTCTCTTCGGCGACGCGATAAACTCTTAAACGTGGCGGATCTCGCGTCGCCGAGCTCTGCCGACGAGCAGATTCGCAACAGGTCCCTGGTGACGTCTCCTGCTCGTAGCCGCGGCTGTCTTCTCCTCACGTGTAATTCGGCGTTGATACGTTCTTTTGTATTAACCCTCTAACGGTGAGGTGAAGTTTCCTGACGTAAACGGTAAGGTAGGGTTAGATCAGACCCCACCCTCCAAATATCGATTTTTCGGGGTAAAATAAAAAAAACTAATAATGGGAAAAAGTTTTATTATCAAATAAACACATATAGTATTTGTTATAACAAGTTTTTGATTTTTATAGTCAATAAGTAAGAAAATAAAGTACTGTGGAAAAAATAGGAATATGATTACAAAAAAATACCTTAATAGAAATATTCTCTATAAAATTTTTTAAAAAAAGTTGTAAAAATCAATAGATTCAGTCATCAAGTAGGAACTTGAGTGCTTTAGAAATTCTAAAGATAGGAACTAAATGAGAAACATCTCTTACTACTTGAAGAACATAATTATAGTGTCAGCAGTTTCGAAATATAAAGTTCTCAATAATAAATATCTTTGTACACATAATGTAATAGGTGGTTTCTGAACAGTTTTCTGTATCGATATTGTCGCCATCCTCTGACTCAGCCTCCTGTCGGAGAAACTCGTTGTATATCTCCTCAGGAGTTCTAAAGACTTCATGCGCCGCTTTAGTAAGATACTAGAAGAGAAAACAAAAATAAGATGTAATATAAACATCTATATGCGGTTGAATCCTCCCCACAAAAGAAACTAATAAGTGTGACGTAAACAGTAAGGTGGCGTCGGATCCAAAGCGAGTGCGGGTAATGTAGGTTTCGGACAGAGAGGGTAGCTGCAGGGCACTCACCAGCCTGACGTGGCCTCCTCGGCGTTCTCGGGACGACTGGCTGGGAGGGTTGGATCCGACCCCAACCTTACCGTTAGAGGCTTAAAGTAGACAACGCCGCCGATCTAAAGCTGAAATATCTACAAGAACAAAAGAATCAGATGAAATTGTCTAGTTGTAAGTGACAAAAAGCGCGCAGAAGCAGACAAAGGCCGGAAGCAACACACCTTTCGATACAGCAGATTGCAGGAGTCGAGGAAACATTCCGTACAACAGTTCTAGAGGGCCACAGACATGTTTAAGACCAAATAACCGTATGACTCCATGAAGCAGAATAGTGAATTAATGTTTTTAGACACTGCCCTCCAAAACTTAAAGACAAAAGTAGCTTCGGTATATACTACCAGGTAATACAGCTCGATGAAACTTGGATCACACAGAGAAAGAACTGCTACAGTATTACAGAGAAGGTAACTGAAAGAAATACACAGCGAGAACAACAGAAATGAAGTTTCTATTCAAAGACAGCAACTGCACTGAAGTCACCGCGATTCGTGATGGCGGGACATGGTTCTTGATAGATTACAGTACTGGCCATTAAAATTGCTACACCACGAAGATGACATGCTACAGACGTGGAATTTAACCGACAGGAAGAAGATGCTGTGATATGCAAATCATTAGCTTTTCAGAGCATTCACACAAGGTTGGCACCGGTGGCGACACCTACAACGTGCTGGCACGAGGAAAGTTTCCAACCGATTCCTCATACACAAACAGCAGTTGACCGGCGTTGCCTGGTGAAACGTTTTTGTGATGCCTCGTGTAAGGAGGAGGTACGCGTTCCATTACGTTTCCGACTTTGATAAAGGTCGGATTGTAGCCTGTGGCGATTTCCGTTTATCGTATTGCGACGTTGCTGCTCGCGTTGGTCGAGATCCAATGACTCTTAGCATAGTATGGAATCGGTGTGTTCAGGAGGGTAATACGGAACGCCGTGCTGGATCCCAACGGCCTCGTATCACTGGCAGTCGAGATGACAGGCATCTTATCCACATGGCTGAAACGGATCGTAGAGCCACGTCTCGATCCCTGAGACAACAGATGGGGACGTTTGCAAGACGACAACCGTCTACACGAACAGTTCGACGACGTTTGCAGCAGCATTGACTATCAGCTCGGAGACCATGGCTGCAGTTACCCTTGACGCTGCATCACAGACAGGAGCCCTGCGATGGTGTACTCAACGACGAACCTGGGAGCATGAATGGCAAAACGTCATTTTTTCGGATGAATCCAGGTTCTGTTTACAGCATCATGATGGTCGCATCCGTGTTGGTGACACCGCGGTGAACGCACATTGGAAGCGTGTATTCGCCATCGCCATACTGGCGCATCACCGGGCGTGATTGTATGAAGTGCTATTGGTTACACGTCTCGGTCTCTTGTTCGCATTGGCGGCACTTTGAACAGTGGACGCTACACTTCAGATGTGTTACGATCCGTGGCTCTAGCCTTCATTCGATCCCTGCGAAACCCTACATTTCAGGAGGATAATGCACGACCGCATGTTGCAGGTCCCGTACGGGCGTTTCTGGACACAGAAAATGTTCGACTACTGCCCTGGCCAGCACATTCTCCAGTCCTGATCTCTCACCAATTGAAAACGTCTGGTCATTAGCGGCCGATCAACTGGCTCGTAACGATACACCAGTCACTACTCTTGATGAACTGTGGTATTGTGTTGAAGCTTCATGGGCAGTTGTACCTGTACCCACCATCCAAGCTCTGTTTGACTCAATGGCCAGGCGTATTAAGGCCGTTATTACGGCCAGAGGTGGTTGTTCTGGATACTGATTTCTGAGGATCTATGCACCCTAATTGCGTGAAAATGTAATCACTTGTCAGTTCTAGTATAACATATTTGTCCAATGAATACCCGTTTATCATCTGCATTTCCTCTTGGTGTAGCAATTTTAATGGCCAGTAGTGGATGTGACAACCGCAGATGGGCTTGCACGCTCTGCAACATGCTTTCATCCTGACCACGAGGTTAGTGAGGGGCTCTCGTGCTGCAGCCATCCATTCCTCCACCTGTGCGGTTGACAACTGCTGGATGGTGGTTTGGTACATGTTAACGTGTTGCAACACGTCTCTCAATGCATTCCATATATACTCGATGATCTTCACTTTGAGTCAAGATAGCAACATCACGAGCAAATTTTATCGCTCATGACCTCTCACCTAGAGTTTTAATCCCGCTCTTGAATCTTTCTTTTATTTCCGTTATTGCTTCTTCGATGTATAGATTCAACTGTAGGGGTGAAAGACTACATATCTGTCTTACACACTTTTTTATACAAGCACTTCGCTCTTGGTCTTCCATTCTTATTATCCCGCCTCGGCCCTTGTACAAATTGCATATTACCTGTCTTTCCCTATACCTTACCCTGTTTTTCTTGGAATTTCCAACATCTTGCACCGTTTTACATTGTCGAAAGCTTTTTCCAGATCGATAGATCATATAAACATGTCTTAAGTTCCTCTTCCATTAACAGCTGCGATCTCAGAACTGTCTGTCTTGGGCGTTTTCCTTTCTTAATGATAATCATGTAACACATCCTCAATTTTATTTTCCATTCTTCTGAATATATCGCTAGACTCGTACATTCTACAAAGCAATGAGAATAGTCGTTTTGTAGCCACTTGCCGCAACGATTTTAGAACGACTGATGGGATGTTATCTATTCGTTCTGCATAATCGAATCTAACCTATTCAAAATCTCTTTTGATTTCTGACTCTATTACTGGATCCCCTATCTCTTTTGGCAACGTCCTTGCCGCAATGGATACACCGGTTCTAGCCAGATCACCAAAGTTAAGCGCTGTCGGACGTGGCCGGCATTTGGATAGGTAACCATCCGGGCCGCCATGGCCTATGGCAATTTTTCGGGATGCACTCAGCCTCGTGATGCCAACTGAGGAGCTACTCGACCGACTAGTAGCGGCTCCGGTCAAAGAAAACCATCATAACGACCGGTTGAGAGGTGTGCTGACCACACGCCCCTCCTATCCGCATCCTCAGCTGAGGATGATGCGGCTGTCGGGTGGCCTGATGGGCCACTTGTGCCCTGAAGATGGAGTGCTATCTCTTTTACATTGACTCCTGTTTCGTGTTCTATCACTTTATCAGACAACTCTTTCCCCTCATAGAAGCCTTGAAGTTACGCTTTCCACCTGCCCGCCCTCTCTTCCGCATTTTTGGAATTGCAATTGCACCCTTAATATTACCATCCTTGCTTTTAATTTCACTGAAGGTTCTCTTGACTTTTCCATATGCTGAATCCGTCCTTCCGACAGTCATTCCTTATTAGATTTCCTATGGATGGCAATAAGCGGCGGCGCAGGCCAGGTGGAAGAGCGCTTGGAGCGAAAGGATGTACGGCGAATGGGGCGGTCTACCCGTTCTCTGACATAAATCCCATCCAGCATGTATGGAAATCCTTGGAGTGAAGTATTGTAGCACGTCCACATGTACTGACGACCATCCACCAGTTGGCAACCGCACAGGTGGAGGAATGGAAGGCTGTACTACAAGAGCCCCTCACTAACCTCGTGGTCAGGATGGTAGCATGTTGCAGAGCGTGCACTGCCGTCACGTACCCTATTAAAAGCCATGCCCCGCCTGAATGGGATGAATAGTCTAATGAATACAAGAATAAGGACTGACAAGGGAAGGCCACGACGTTTGGAACGCGGATTTACTGCAAACTTCGTACACTCGTAGTACTCTATGAGGACAACAAAATGTGTATAGCCGGTCCGGTAGCTCAGGGAGTTCGGTCAGAGGGTTAGCAGCCCTCTGTAATAATTTAAAAAAAAACTGAGTTAACCGATCAAAGACGAACTTAAACAGATGTCTTACGACGTCCGCCCCTAGCACATACAACGAACGAAAGCGAAAAAATGAGAGTTAAAAATGGAGGCACGGTAGCTCAGCGTGATCGGTCAGAGAGCCGGTTGGCCTCTGTAAAATAATAATAATAATATAAAGAAACTGAGTGGAAGGCTCAACAAACGAACTTGAAGGGACGTCATGTGACGTCCGCAACGTCCAAACACAACGATCAACAACGAACAAAATGACGGGAAAAAAAGTCGGTGGCGTGGCCGCTGGATCGAGTCCCGTTCGTCACTTTTTTTTTTTCAACATAGTCATATTCTTTACTATTTGTGTTACAGTTGATATAACGGGAAAAATACGTGTAATCAGATGAACTTTTATTAAATTTACAATGTTATGTGGCAGTCTATAAATTTTTATTATCACAAATAATATAATACTCATAACTACCGACTAGTAAACGACCAAATGCGTAAGTAGTAGTAGTACGGTATTCTGCCTTACGGCAGGTCTTGTCATGGGTTAAGCCTCTTCCACTTTTGTCTGTCCATAGCCAGTCTTTTCATTTCTGAATATTTCTCTCCTTCGATATTGTCCAGCACTTGATATCTTCTTCTTTTCTTCTTCCTCTTTCCCTTTTTCCCTCCACCATTCCTTCTATTCCTTCCTTCAATAAACAGTCCCTCCTCAAATAATGTCCAACCCAGTTCTGTTTTCTCTTTCTGGTAACTTTCAGCATGTTTCTTTCTTTTCCAAACCTTCTTAATACTTCTTCATTCCTTACTCGGTCTTCCCATTTCACTTTTTCCAGTCTTCTCCATATCCACATCTCTAGTGCCTCCAATCTTCTTTCATCTTCCTTCCTCAATGTCCCTGTCTCTTCACCATATAAACGGATAAAGTGATACTGAAAATGTTTGCTTGTCCGTGATTTGAGAAATCCCTTATACCTGGAAGGAGCCCGAAACTACTTGTTACTGTTTATTGAAGGAAGGAATAGAAGGAATGGTGGAGGGAAAAAGGGGAAGAGGAAGAAGAAAAGAAGAAGATATCAAGTGCTGGACAATATCGAAGGAGAGAAATATTCAGAAATGAAAAGACTGGCTATGGACATACAAAAGTGGAAGAGGCTTAACCCATGACAAGACCTGCCGTAAGGCAGAATACCATACTACTACTACTTATGCATTTGGTCGTTTACTAGTCGGTAGTTATGAGTATTATATTATTTGTGATAGTAAAAATTTATAGACTGCCACATAACATTGTAAATTTAATAAAAGTTCATCTGATTACACGTATTTTTCCCGTTATATCAACTGTAACATAAATAGTAAAGAATATGACTATGTTGAAAAAAAAATGTGACGAACGGGACTCGATCCAGTGACCGACGATCTAAGATTACGTGGCTTTGGCGCTAACCACTCTGCCGTCGCCGCTTCGTGTTAATAACCGCCCCCGATTTGTGATAATAATCACTAGGCACAGGTACATATTTGACGACCGAAATTATCTTGCGATTTTCTCAATAGCTTTTGAGAAGTACGCGCCACTGCATACACATTTTGTTGCCCTCGTCGAGTACTACGACTGTACGAACTTTGCAGTGAATCTGAGTTCCAAACGTCGTGGCCTCCCCTTGTGAGTGTAAACAGACGAAAGACAAAAGTAATGAGAAGTAGCAGATGTAAGAACAACGAGAACAATATCAGAATTGGTGATCACGAAGGAGATGCTACCTGGACAGCAAAATAACCCATGATGGACGGAGCAAGGAGGACATAAAAAGCTGGCTAGCACTGGCGAAAAGGGCATTTCTGTCCAAAAAATGTCTACTAGTCTGAAACGTGGGCCTTAATTTGAGGGGTTGGGGATTGTTTGGGAGAGGAGACCAGACAGCGAGGTCATCGGTCGTATCGGTTTAGGGAACGACGGGGAAGGAAGTGGGCCGTGCCCTTCCAAAGGAACCATCCTGGCATTTGCCCGGAGCGATTTAGGGAAATCACAGAAAACCTAAATCAGGGTGGCCGGAAGCGGGATTGAACAGTCGTCCTCCCGAATGCGAGTCCAGTGTGCTAACCACTGCGCCACCTCGCTCGGCCCTTAGTTTGAGGAAGAGATTTCAGAGATTGTACGACAGGAGCAGAGCATTGCATGCTAGTGAAACGTGGACTGTGGGAAAACATGTGAATCGAAGTATTTCAGACGCGGTGCTACAGAAGAATGTTGAATGTTAGATGGATTGATTAAGGTAAAGAATGATGCGGTTCTCCGCAGAACCGAAGAGGAAAGAAATATATGGAAAACACCGACAAGAAGAAGGGATGGTAAGACATCTTTGAAGATATCACCGAAAAACTTGTATTGTACTAGAGGGAGCTGTAGAAGGTAGAACTGTAGAAGAGGACAGAGAATGGAATATAACCAGCAAATAACTCAGAACGTAGGAGAAATTTGTGGCGCACCACATCCAACCAGTCAGAAGACAGATGGGAGGATGGGACTAAAATGGACGATATAAAGAGCATAAGTTTTGATACTCACTTCGTGAATGTATTTGTGGCTCCAGGTTTCTTGTCTAGGAGATGATGTAACGGTCCAGATTTGTCGAATGTTCGTGAAGATAGTTCTTCAAAAACAAAACAAAAAAATGGTTCAGATGGCTCTGAGCACTATGGGACTTAACAGCTATGGTCATCAGTCCCCTAGAACTTAGAACTACTTAAACCTAACTAACCTAAGGACATCATACACACCCATGCCCGAAGCAGGATTCGAACCTGCGACCGTAGCAATCGCGCGATTTCGGACTGATGGCCTAGAACCGCTCGGCCACCACGGCCGACGATATTTCTTCATATTTTCATCACATTTTCATATATATTTCTCATACAGTCATGGCAGAACAGCGAAATTTATTCATTAGTATTTGTGCACATCGCTAAAGAGAGTCTTGTTTCGAGCATACTGTACATACGAGTGGATTTCATACTAATCACTGTCTCAGTCAAGTTCGTAAAACGCTCCGAAGGCATTTTCAATACAAATTACTGTTTCCTCGTACACGAGCCCATGACAAAGACTAACTATGTGTGCTTTTGGTGCGTATGACAAACGATATTACAGAATGAAGTTCTAGATCGTTCTAGAACCGGCAGTTGGTCAAATTAACGTTGATACATAGTTTTTGCATACACGAGTGAACAAGAAAGGAAAGCACATCTCTTGAGCTTAGTAACATTTATAAAAATAAAAATAATTATATATTAGATACATAATCCTGAAATAAAGTTTTGTAAAAATTATGGTGTATCCCACATCGCCAAAATAATTAACACGTTACATTTTCTTTCATACGACTTTTTTTATGAAAAACTGTATTTTCTTTTGAATCATTATAGCAGTTTTTGATTTAATTTATGCAATAAGATAGTAAGAGAAATTTCGTATTCTAAATATTGTAAACTGCAAAATCCGAGGGCGCGCTAAAAGTAATACCTCCTTACTTTTTATGTGAAAACTATTAAAGTTATGTAAATAAAACAAACGTTATCAACAGTCTACAACTTTATTTTTCATGTCCATATAGAATATTTATTTCTCAACATAGTCACCCGGGGAACGAGCACATTTCTGCCAAAGAGCCGTGCGGGATTAGCCGAGCGGTCTGAGGCGCTGCTGTCATGGGCTATGCGGCTGGTCCCGGCGGAAGTTCGAATCCTCCTTCGGGCATGGATGTGTGTGTTTGTTCTTAGGATAATTTAGGTTAATTAGTGTGTAAGCTTATGGACTGATGACCTTAGCAGTTAAGTCCCATAAGATTTCACACACATTTTTTTCTGCCAAAGAGGCACCAGTTTGTCGATACTGTCACTTTGGAATGTTTGACTATATTGAAGGACCCACAAGCTCATTTCTACTTGCACCTCTTCATCAGTATCAAAGTGAAGTCTTCGAAGGTGTTAACTTATGAAAATCAGCGGTCTGTAAGGGGAATGAGCAATGACAGTGAGCCCAAAGCATGTCACAGGTGTCGTCAGCACTTGTGTGTGGTCTGGCATTATCATGATGAAAGACACAGTGTTCCATTTGTGGGCGACCTCTTCGAATTCGTGCTTTCAGCTTTCTGAGGCGCTCTCACGCACCGACATAGTTGCGTTACACACCGCCACGTTACATGCTACAATTCGGAGCCCTCTGGCGACACAGGGCTACCAATATGTGGATATGAAGAATAGAGATGCAGAACGTCATCAGCATGTGTAGAAACCTTTAAGAGTTTTTCCATAAAGAATTCGAAGACGTTTCTTTTCAGCACACTCTAGTATAAACCATTATAATTAACTTTTTTTAAGTAAAAAATAAAAATGATATTCCATGGTGGAAAAATTTGAAATTTAAATACATATTACCTTCATGAAAAAATAATGAGTAGACAATCAACTGCAAAATGGAAGGTTTATTTAAATCTCTTAATCATAAAAATGTCTTCTTCAGAAGGATGTTAATGGCAACCTAAGAGGTTAACAGTGGATTCACATTGAGATATATATAGGAAAAATACAAAATAGTATATACAGGGTGATTTTTCCACTGTGTCAAACTCTTGGAAGTGATCGATGAGAGTAGTAGGGCAACAGGGGTGTGGCTCCATTCTGCACTGTTGCCAAATTTATTCAAGATGATGGATCCAAGATGGTCTCCATAGATTCGGGAATTTCAAATTACAGCGCGAAAATGTGTCAATTGAGCTACCTCCACTAACCTAGCTCCACCCCCTTCTCTCCTCTCCTCCCTCCCTTCCCCCTCCCCTCCCCTCCCCCCACCCCTTTCAGAATTGTCAGGGAAAGGACAGTATGTGCTGGCCTGCCAGATGGGATAGATGTAAGTCTTTATTTTGTATGCATTGTTTATTTGAACAATTTGAGTTGTCATAGACAGTAGCTCCATCCTGTGTGCTCATTTTGAGGTCTCATAGTAAAGTCCCCGAATTTATTGCCCTCTAGGAAAGATCTCACACTCAAATTATTCTTGGAATCAAGAGCTGGCTGAAACCCATAGTGGAAAGCTCTGAGATATTTAGCAAGTCAGGGAAAGTATATCGGGAAGACAGACTAGAGGCCATAAGAGGGGAGGTGTTCATTGCAGTTGACAAAAATATTGTCTCTACCGAGGACGAAGTTGAGCATGACTGTGAAGTCAACTGGTCACATATAACTGGTATAGGTGACTAAGTTAATTGTTGAATGTTTTTACTGGCCACCCTATTCTGCTGTGACAGTTCTAGAGTCATTCAAAGAAAGTCTACAGTCAATTGCATGTAATTAGCCAGGTCATGCAATTCTAGTTGGAAGGGACTTTAAGCTGCCGATTATAGACTGGAATGTCTATGGGTTAACTGCACGGCGTACAGACAGACAGTCATTCAAAAGCCGGCCGATGTGGCTGAGCAGTTCTAGGCGCTTCAGTCTGGAACCGCGCGACCACTTCGGTCGCAGGTTCTAATCCTCCCTCAGGCATGGATGTGTGTTATGTCCTTAGGTTAGTTAGGTTTAAGTAGTTCTAAGTTATAGGGGACACATGACCTCAGATATTAAGTCCCATAGTGCTCAGAGCCATTTGAACCATTTGAAGTCATTCAAAATGTTTTTGAACACCTTTTATGAAACTTGTATTGAGCACCTAGCTCAGCAGCCCACATGTAATAGAAATACCTTAGACCTTATAGCTACAAATAGGGTGGATCGTATTGATAATGTCATTACAGAAACTGTGATCAGCGATCATGATGTGGTTATAGCAACTGTGATTCCAAAAGTTAATAAGTCAGTCAAGAAGTCTGGGAGAGTGTTTCTGCTAGATAGAGTAAATAAGCAGTTATTAACATTTCACTTAGACAGTGAATTGGCATTACTTAGTCCCAGTCAGATGGATGTAGGGGGATTATGGGAAAAGTTTAAGCAGATTGTAAATCATGGTCTGGAGAGTTATATGCCTAGCAAGTGGATACAAGATGGAAAAGACCCACCATGGATTAATAAGGAAATTCGGCGGATGCTGAGGAAGCAGGGGCTGTTGCACTCTATAGTCAAAAGGGGATGCACAAATGACGACAAGCAAAGGTTAGTAGGGATCCGTGCATCTGTGAAAAAATATATGTGCGAAGATACAACAACTACCACCGTCACACAGTAGCAAAAAGTTCTAGCAGAGAATCTGAGAAAATTCTGGTCATATGTAGAATCGCTAAACGGGTCTAAGACTTCCATTCGGTCCCATGTTGATCAATTTGCTGTGGCAGTTGAAGATAGCGGAAGGAAAGTCGAAGTTTTAAATTTTGATTTCAAGAAATCTTTCACGCAGGAGAACTGTACGAAGATACCGTCATTTGACTATCGGACAGGCTTCCGTATGGACGACAAAGAAATAAACATACCTGTAGGAGAGAAACAACGGATAGATTTGAAAACAAATAAATCGCCAGGGCCAGATGGAATCTCAGTTCGACTTTGCAAAGAGTGCTCTATGGCACTGGCCCCTTACCTAGCTTGCATTTATCGTGAATCTCTCGCCCAGCACAAAGTCCCAAGCGATTGGAAAAAAGCGCAGGTGACTGCAGCATATAAGAAAGGCAAAAGAACGGACTCGCAAAATTACGGAGCAATATCCCTAATTTCTGTTTGCTGCAGAGTCCTTGAACATATCCTCACTTTCAATATAACAAACTTTCTTAAGACTAGGAAGCTTACGTCTACGAATCAGCATGGTTTTAGAAAGCATCGCTCATGCGAAACTCAGCTTGCCCTTTTCTCACATGATATATTGAGGAACATGGATGAAGGACAACAGACAAATTCCATATTTCTACATTACCGGAAAACATTTGACTCGGTGCTCCATTGCAGGCTGTTAACGAAGGTACGAGTGGATGGAGTAAGTTCACAGATACATGTGTGACTCGAAGACTTTTTAATTAATAGAACCCAATATGTTGTCCTCGACGACAAGTGCTCACCAGAGACAAGAGCATCATCAGGAGTGCTCCAGGGAAGTGTGAAAGGACGACTGTTCTTCTCCATATACATAAACGATTTGGCGGACAGGGTGGGCAGCAATCTACGATTGCTTGCTGATGATGCCATGGTGCAGTGTAAGCTGTCGAAATTGAGTGACTGTAACAAGATACGAGACGACTTAGACAAAATTTCCAGTTGGTGTGATGAGTGGCAGCTAGCCATAAATGTGGAGAAATGTAAGTTATGCGGACGAATAGGAAGAACAAACCTGTAATGTTCGGATACAGTATTACTAGTGCCCAGCTTGACACAGTCATGTCGTTTAAATATCTGGGCGTAACGATGCAAAGCGATATGAGGTGGAACGAGACTGTGAAAGGACGGCAAATGGTGCTCTTCAGTTTACTGGTAGAATTTTAATAAAGGGTGGTTCACCTGTAAATGAGACCTGCATAGGGGACGCTGGTGCGACATATTCTCGAATACTGCTCGTGTGTTTGGGATCCATACCAGGTCGGATTGAAGGAAGATATCGAAGCAATTCAGAGCCGGGCTGTTAGATTTGTTACTGGTGGCTTCGAACAACATGTAAGTGTTCCTGAGGTGCTTCGGGAACTCAAATGCGAATCCCTAGAGGGAACGGGACATTTTTCTTTTTCGGGAAACACTACTGAGAAAATTTAAACAACCGTCATTTGAAACTGACTGCCAAACGATTCAAAAATGGTTCAAATGGCTCTGAGCACTATGGGACTTAACATCTATGGTCATCAGTCCCCTAGAACTTAGAACTACTTAAACCTAACCAACCTAAGGACAGCACAGAATACCCAGTCATCACGAGGCAGGGAAAATCCCTGACCCCGCCGGGAATCGAACCCGGGAATCCAGGTGTGGGAAGCGAGAACGCTACCGCACGACCACGAGCTGCGGACGCCAAACGATTCAACTGCCGCCAACGTACACTGCGTGTAAGGACCACGAAGGTAAGATACGAGAAATTAGGGCTCATAAAGAGGCATACAGACAATCGTTGTGCCCTCGCTGTTTGAGAATGGAACGGAAAAGGAAACGAGAAGCACTAATACGGGGGCTAGTGGAGTATCTCTGTAGATGTAGATCTAGCTACTTCACAACTACACCACCAGACTTCGCTGTTGGCCCTACCCCTCTCCCCACCCACGACGTAATCCAGGATGGCGGACTGGGTGAAAAATGGCGGAAAATTCACTCAGTTTGTGCCTAGCTGCTAGACTGGGAAGACCTCACGACAGTAGGCTAATGCAGCGTCCACAAGGTACTCTTTAAACAGTTTGTTTAAGAATATCGCATATTCATTTCTAAAACTGCAATACACTTCGAAACTAACGCTGGTGTATACGCAGTTTAGACAATATTAAACAATTGCAGTACTTTTTTATTCCGATAGCGTAAGGCAGCACTCAGTTACACTGTCACAGATCGCACTAAACATGTCTGAAGCACTTTCTCCTGCGCGCCCCATGAACCACAGTCATGGTCGCTGCAAGGAGCGAGTCGCTCCGCCGCTCCACACCGGCCGCTGGCCACCGACAACTGCACGGGCCGTGCGAAGGACTTCCCGACGTGCTGTAAATACCTCGCATTTTTGCTTTCTTTGTGGCACACAGATACCCTTTGTCTTTGAACACGAACTGCTTCGGGAGTTATTATGTCTGGTATTTAAGCAAACTTGAAGGTGACTCAGGAACTAAATTAACCGCTGCAGAAAGAGAGTGGGTTTTGCAGACGATGCAGGAATATTTAAACAATTTTCGATGTGAAACTTCCTGGCAGATTAAAACTGTGTGCCGGAACGAGACTCGAACTCGGGACCTTCGTCTTTCGCGGGTAAGTGCTCTACCAACTGAGCTACCCAAGCACGACTCACGCCCCGTCCTCACAGCTTTACTTCTGCCAGTACCTCGTCTCCTACCTTCCAAGGAAATGAAAAAATCCTGAGACAAACGACTTTGACAGATGACAGATTACTATGGTCTGGCGCCTGGAAAATGAGCATTTCGAAATAGCAGAGCAGGTCTCTTGTACGCCTGTCACTGTCGTGTGCATCTATGGAAAGCGGCTGAAGGATGTGTTTCACACTAGCAGGCGACAACGTGATGCACGCCCACGCCTCAGCATAGAAAGTACAGATCGGAGGCGATCTGGTAGATGTGGCAACAGAGCGCAGTGCTGGCGCAGACAGAAACGTTTCGCAGCACGCAGTTCAGTGCACCCTGTTGAATGTGGGGCTTCGACACAGTCGACCTCTGCGTGTTAATAAGCTGACAGAACAACATGCACTACTGACCTTTAAAATTGCTACATCAAGAAGAAATGCACATGCAGCATTCAAACATTGTCTGTATCCAGAGAGGCCCGTACAGGACCTGCAACTTGCGGTCGTGCATTATCCTGCTGAAATGTAGGGTTTTGTAGGTATCGAATGAAGGGTAGAGCCACGGGTCGTAACACCTCTGAAATGTAACGTCCACTGTGCTGTCAATGGGAACAAGAGGTGACCAAGACGTGTAACCAATGGCACCCCATACCGTCACGACGGGTGATTCGCCAGTCTGGTGATGACGAATGCACGCTTCCAACATGCGTTCACTGTGATGTGGCCAAACACGGATGCGACCACCATGATGCTGTAAAAAGAACCTGGAATCATCCGAAAAAATGACATTTTGCCATTCGTGCACCCAGGTTCGTCGTTGAGTACACCATCGTAGGGCTCCTGTCTGTGATGGAGCGTCAAGGGTAACCGCAGACATGGTCTCCGAGCTGATAGTCCATGCTGCTGCAAACTACGTAGAACTGTTCGTGCTGATGGTTGTTGTCTAGCAAACGTCCCCATCTGCCGACTCAGGGATCGAGACGTGGCTGCACGATCCGTTACAGCCATGTGGATAAAATGCCTGTCGTCTCGACTGCTAGTGATACGAGGCCGTTGGGATCCAGCACGGCGTTCCATATTACCCTCCTGAACCCACCGATTCCATATTCTGCTAACAGTCATTGGATCTCAACCAACGCGAGCAGCAACGTCGCAATACGATAAACCGCAATCGCGAAAGGCTACAATCCGACCTTTATCATATTCGGAAACGTGATGGTACGCATTTATCCTCCTTACACGTGGCATCACAACAACCTTTCACCAGCAACGCCGGTCAGCTGCTGTTTGTGTATGAGAAATCGGTTGGAAACTTACCTCATGTCAGAACGTTTTAGGTGTCGCCAACGGCTCCAGCCTTGTGTGAATGCTCTGAAAAGCTAATCATTTGCATATCACAGCATCTTTTTCCTGTCGGTTAAATTTCGCGTATGTAGCACGTCATCTTCGTGGTGTAGCAATTTTAATGGCCAGTAGAGTAGTTAAATGCGATGGCAAAGGACGTGGGATCACCGTGATTGGGTCATAGTTCAGTGGAAATGTGTCACTTGATCTGATAGATAACGTTACTTGCTACACCAGGTCGATGGCTGTGTCCGGATACGCAGTCATCCAGGCGATCGGCTGCTTGAAGGCGCACTGCGGCACGGATGCAGGCTGGTGGAGAAGGAATTTTGCTATGGGGGAACGTTCAGCTCGGCTTCTGTGAGACCCGTGGTAATAATCGAAGTTGCCAAATAACTATCTACAACGTCAACAGTATTGCGGGTCACCTACATCCCTTCAAGTTTGATGTCTTTCACGACGTCGATGGCATCTTCCAGGACGATAAATACCTGTAGCCTAAGGTAACAGTGGTTGCAGGAAGATGATAGTGAACTGAAGTTCATGTTTCAGACACCAGACTCGTTCGATCTGAATCTGAGATCGAATCAGATGAAACACATATGGCATGTAACGGGGCACCAGCTCAGCGCCCACGAACCGCCAACCCATAATTTATGCGAATTGAGTGACCTGTGCGTAGACGCCTGGTGCGACATACCTCCGGCAGTTCCCCCCGTCGGAGATTCGAGACCTCCCTCAGGCACGAGTGTGTGTTAAGTAGTGTGTAAGCTTAGGGGTCGATGACCTCAGTAGTTTGGTCCCATAAGACCTTACCACCACCACATACCTCCGGAATCCTACCAAGGGCTTGTAGAATCTATGCCACGCAGAATCGCTGCTGCATTGTTTTCCTAATGTGGAGGAACGCGCTGTTAAGCAGGTGGTCGTAATATTCTCTCTCATCAGGGTAAGTACCATCAAATTGCGTATCACGTTTTTGGCTTCATTAAATAACATGTAGCTAATCCAAGCTAGCACCTTTCAACCAGGTACAAGAACAAACGTCTGTGTAACCATGACAATTACGCTTATACACTATGTGATCAAAAATATCCGGACACCTAGTTAAAATGACTTACAAGTTCGTGGCGCCCTCCATCGGTGATGCTGGAATTCAATATGGTGTTGGTCCACCCTTAGCCTTCATGACAGCATTCACTCTCGCAGGCATACGTTCAGTCAGGTGCTGGAACGTTTCCTGGGGAATGGCAGCCATTCTTCAGTGACTACTGCACTGAGGAGGGGTATCGATGTCGGTAGGTGAGGCCTGACACGAAACCGAGTTACAAAACAACCCAAAGGTGTTTTATAGGATTCGTGTCAGGATTTTGTGCAGGCCAGTCTGTTACAGGGATGTTATTGTCGTGTAACCACTCCGCCACAGACCGTGTATTATGAACAGGTTGAAAGATGCAGTCACCAACCCCGAATTGCTCTTCAACAATGGAAAGCTAGAAGGTGCTTAACAAATCAATGTAGGCCTGTGCTGTGATAGTGCTACGCAAAACGACAAGGGGTGAAATCCCCCTCCATGGAAAACACGACCACACCATAACACCAACGCCTCCGAATTTTACCGTTGGCACTACACACGCTGGCGGAGGACGTTCACCGGGCATTCACTATACCCATACACTGCCATCGGATCGCCACATTGTGTACCGTGATTCGTTACTCCACGCAACGTTTTTCCACTGTTCAATCATCCAATGTTTACGCTTCTTACATCAAGCGAGGCGTCGTTTGGCATTTACCGGCGTGATGTGTGGCTAATGAGCGGCCGCTCGACCATGAAATCCAAGTTTCCTCACCTCCTGCCCAACTGTCATAGTGGATCCGGATGCAGTTTGCAATTCCTGTGTGATGGTGTGGATTGATGTCTGCCTATTACACATTACGACCATCATCAACTGTCGGCGGTTTCTGTCAGTCAACAGACGAGGTTGCCCAGTACGCTTTTGTGCTGTACGTCTCCCATCACGTTTCCACTTCACTATCACATCGGACCTAGGTATTTTTAGGAGTGTGGAAATTTCACCTACAGACGTATGACACAAGTGACACCCAATCCCTGACCACGTTCGAAGTCCGTGAGTTCGGCGGTGCGCCCCGTTCTGCTCTCTCACGATGTCTAATGGCTACTGAGGTCGCTGATATGGAGTACCTGGCAGTAGGTGGCAGCACAATGCACCTAATATGAAAAGCTCATGTTTTTGGGGGTGCCCGGATACTTTTGGTCACGTGGTGTAGAATAAAGTGTGGCTTTGTGAGTGATGGGGCTGTGTGGATAGAAATAAGAAAATATCCTACTGATCAGCTCGTGATGACTCCCGCTCTTTTAGCACCCAGGCCCTGCTACCCGTTCTAATCCTCCACGAAATTTGGAATGTTAGAGCTCAGCAACATCATCATCATCATCATCAGTTTCGTCCATTTTGCCAACCTCAAGGAAAACGACGGGTACCACCCGTGCTAGGGCAGAGAAAAATTCAGCTTGTCATCACACTTCACCAGTTCATCTTAATCTTGCAAGAGAAAGAGGGTCAAAGTTTGCTAAAATGGTCTGAAGGTTCGAGATAAACCTTTAAACACATGAAATGGTTCATTGTTTCGTCCTGCTCATCATTTGAAGCTGAATCGGAAGAAAAAAAAATACCTTGTGGTTTCTGCAGCATCAAATATTACCACCCTAGATATGTGAAAAAAGGGACTGAAGTGCGTGTCATAAGTACAAGCTATGGTTTCATGAAATTTGTGTGGGAACTGCTGGTGGTAACCAGTGGCGCTGTGGGAAATGTATAACAATTTGTGAGAACAATTAGTAATTGTAATCTTCCATACTTCGTATCGCAGTGTTGCAATTTACAGTGATTGACGTAGCCCTGTTTACGACTCAAAAAGCCTCATAAATAATTTCATTTTTCCATTGTGTGAACATTTTCAATTTTGATATCTACGAAGAAGAAGAAAAGACCTTGAAGCAATGTGCCTTTGTTGTGAAAAACTTATATGGTTCAAATGGCTCTGAGCACTATAGGACTCAACAGCTGTGGTCATTAGTCCCCTAGGACTTAAACCTAACTAACCTAAGGACATCACACACATCCATGCCCGAGGCAGGATTCGAACCTGCGACCGTAGCAGTCGCACGGTTCCGGACTGCGCGCCTAGAACCGCGAGACCACCACGGCCGGCGAAAAACTTATAACTGTGAGTTATTCACCATTACAGTTTAACGTGCGTAATAAAATATTAACTACCTCCTTGGGGCGCAAAAACTTGAAATGATTCATTTAGCCACACCTTATCCTACGTGAGTCAGCCACAATTTGTGTCTGAATTTAAATAACGTGGAACAGGTCTATGTAAGTGCTTATAAATACGTAAACAGGTCCTTAGTTCAAAGTGTGATACTGGAGCAATCAAGGAAACCGCAGTAACTGAAAAATACGAGGGAGACTTTACAAGGTAAGTTACGCATTTTTAAGGCAGACCAAGAAACTTATTGAATGTTGCACTATACTTTAAAGTGACACACGACAGTATTTTTCAACAGAGTCACCAACTCTCTGACAACAACGGTCGAAACATTCTGTTGTTGTTGTTGTTGTCTTCAGTCCTGAGACTGGTTTGATGCAGCTCTCCATGCTACTCTATCCTGTGCAATCTGCTTCATCTCCCAGTACCTACTGCAACCTACATCCTTCTGAATCTCTTGGTCTCCCTCTACGATTTTTACCCTCCACGCTGCCCTCCAATGCTAAATTTGTGATCCCTTGATGCCTCAAAACATGTCCTACCAACCGATCCCTTCTTCTAGTCAAGTTGTGCCACAAACTTCTCTTCTCCCCAATCCTATTCAATACCTCCTCATTAGTTACGTGATCTACCCACCTAATCTTCAGCATTCTTCTGTAGCACCACATTTCGAAAGCTTCTATTCTCTTCTTGTCCAAACTAGTTATCGTCCATGTTTCACTTCCATACATGGCTACACTCCAAACAAATACTTTCATAAACGACTTTCTGATACATAAATCTATATTGGATGTTAACAAATTTCTCTTCTTGAGAAACGCTTTCCTTGCCATTGCCAGTCTACATTTTATATCCTCTCTACTTCGACTATCATCAGTTATTTTACTTCCTAAATAGCAAAACTCCTTTACTACTTTAAGTGTCTCATTTCCTAATCTAATTCCCTCAGCATCACCCGACTTAATTCGACTACATTCCATTATCCTCGTTTTGCTTTTGTTGATGTTCATCTTATATCCTCCTTTCAAGACACTGTCCATTCCGTTCAACTGCTCTTCCAAGTCCTTTGCCGTCTCTGACAGAATTACAATGTCATCGGCGAACCTCAAAGTTTTTATTTCTTCTCCATGAATTTTAATACCTACTCCAAATTTTTCTTTTGTTTCCTTTACTGCTTGCTCAATATACAGATTGAATAACATCGGGGAGAGACTACAACCCGGTCTCACTCCTTTCCCAACCACTGCTTCCCTAGCAGTCGTTAAATTCCTCTGTGATAGAAATCGACTAGTCGCTCATGGAGCCATTTCAGAAGAACTGTGAGAATGTCCTCATCTTTGGCAAATCTCTTTTCAACCGGGTTTCTTTTTTCAGCTTGAAAAGAAAATGAAAATCGCATGGTGCAAGATCAGGACTTCCCGATCATCGTCACTTGTGCGTGTGGTCTTGGTCAAATTGTAGGTACCATTTCACTACAGGTGGCCGCAACATTGCATTTTGTTCACACATAGTCACATGGCATTGTGAATCTGTGCGCAATTTACACGTTTTTCCCACAAGAGTCGTAGTCTTCCCCTTACTTCAACTTCGGAGGACGAAAAAAAAAAAAAAAAGGCTCTGAGCACTATGGGACTTAATAGCTATGGTCATAAGTCCCCTAGAACTTGGAACTACTTAAACCTAACTAACCTCAGGACATCACACAACATCCAGCCATCACGAGGCAGAGAAAATCCCTGACCCTTCGGAGGACGTTTCCAGTTCCCACACCACTTCAGCACTCACTGTCACACACCTGTTACTCGTACCACAGCAAAACTGTGTCGGCAGGAAACCCGGAACATGTACTCTCTTCCGACAATGCGTCACTCTCGTTTTGCAATCGTCTTAGCGAAGGGCGACATGTGTTAACTTACTCTCTGAAAGCCCGCCCGGCAAGCCGCACAGTCTAACGCGCTGCTTCCCGAGTAGGAAGGCGTTCCGGTCCCCGACACGAATCCGCCCGGGGGATTAGTGTCGAGGTCCGGTGTGTCGGCCAGCCTGTGGATGGTTTTTAAGGCGGTTTTCTATCCACCTCTGCGAATGCGGACTGGTTCCCCTTACTCCACCTCAGTTACACTGTGTCAGCGATTGCGTTACACTCGTCTGCTATGAGACGTTTCTGGGGGGATCCACTGGGGACAGAACCGCACAAAAACCTTGGGTTCGGTGTGGGGCGGCGGTGGGGTGAGTGGACTGCTGTGACCTGTTGTGGGGCTGTCAACCACTGAGGGTTACGGCGGGACGAAGCCTCTCCGTCGTTTCTAGGTCCCCGGTTTAATACATACATACATACATACTCTCTCAAATCTGTACAAACTAAAACCTTGCATGGCTTTCCTCGCAACAGTCAGTGTCTATGGTGGTCAGATTAATGATAAAAATTTATTTCACCTTCCTTCTCCAGTAATCGACCCGAGGCCTGGCATTTTGGGTAGAGTCTGTGACCACAACAATATGGACAGCTCCCTTAGACTCTTCGCAAACCATTTCGTCGTTTATTCTCTAGTAAAGTCATCAGAAGATGCAAAAGAATTAAAAAATGATTTAGGTGACATATTTGCAATATGCGAAAAGTGGCAATTAACCTTGAACATGCCTACTAAAAATTCGTTAAATTTCGATTATATGATAAAACGAACAAATTTAAAGGTTGCCAATTCAGTCGGATATCCAAGAATTCTAATTAAGACTAACATAATTTATTATATTGTACTGCATTGTATTAAACTGGGAACCTAGAAAGACAGAGAAGCTTCGTCTCACGGTAGCCCTCAGTGGTTCACAACAGGCCACAGCAGTCCACCCAACCCACCGCTGCCCCACACCGAACCCAGGGTTATTGCGCAGTTCGGCCCTGAGTGGACCCCCCAGGAAAGTCTCATACCATATGAGAGTAATCCCAAATGTTTGCGTGGTAGAGTAATTATGGAGTACGCGTATTTAGAAACGGTGTTTGCGCAGTAATCGTCGACACATTGTAGCTGCGGCGGAATAAGGGGAACTAGCCCACATTCGCAGAGGTGGATAGAAAACCGCCTTAAAAAGCATCCACAGGCTGGCCGACACAACGGATCTCGACACTAATCCACCGGGCGGATTCGTGCTGGGGACCGGAACGCCTTCCTGCTCGGAAAGCAGCGCGTGAAACGGCGCGGCTAGTCGGGCGGGCAACTTAAACTGGTGACATCTTATATATACACTCCTGGAAGTGGAAAAAAGAACACATTGACACCGGTGTGTCAGACCCACCATACTTGCTCCGGACACTGCGAGAGGGCTGTACAAGCAATGATCACATGCACGGCACAGTGGACACACCAGGAACCGCGGTGTTGGCCGTCGAATGGCGCTAGCTGCGCAGAATTTGTGCACCGCCGCCGTCAGTGTCAGCCAGTTTGCCGTGGCATACGGAACTCCATCGCAGTCTTTAACACTGGTAGCATGCCGCGACAGCGTGGACGTGAACCGTATGTGCAGGTGACGGACTTTGAGCGAGGGCGTATAGTGGGCATGCGGGAGGCCGGGTGGACGTACCGCCGAATTGCTCAACACGTGGGGCGTGAGGTCTCCACAGTACATCGATGTTGTCGCCAGTGGTCGGCGGAAGGTGCACGTGCCCGTCGACCTGGGACCGGACCGCAGCGACGCACGGATGCACGCCAAGACCGTAGGATCCTACGTAGTGCCGTAGGGGACCGCACCGCCACTTCCCAGCAAATTAGGGACACTGTTGCTCCTGGGGTATCGGCGAGGACCATTCGCAACCGTCTCCATGAAGCTGGGCTACGGTCCCGCACACCGTTAGGCCGTCTTCCGCTCACGCCCCAACATCGTGCAGCCCGCCTCCACTGGTGTCGCGACAGGCGTGAATGGAGGGACGAATGGAGACGTGTCGTCTTCAGCGATGAGAGTCGCTTCTGCCTTGGTGCCAATGATGGTCGTATGCGTGTTTGGCGCCGTGCAGGTGAGCGCCACAATCAGGACTGTATACGACCGAGGCACACAGGGCCAACACCCGGCATCATGGTGTGGGGAGCGATCTCCTACACTGGCCGTACACCTCTGGGGATCGTCGAGGGGACACTGAATAGTGCACGGTACATCCAAACCGTCATCGAACCCATCGTTCTACCATTCCTAGACCGGCAAGGGAACTTGCTGTTCCAACAGGACAATGCACGTCCGCATGTATCCCGTGCCACTCGACGTGCTCTAGAAGGTGTAAGTCAACTACCCTGGCCAGCAAGATCTCCGGATCTGTCCCCCATTGAGCATGTTTGGGACTGGATGAAGCGTCGTCTCACGCGGTCTGCACGTCCAGCACGAACGCTGGTCCAACTGAGGCGCCAGGTGGAAATGGCATGGCAAGCCGTTCCACAGGACTACATCCAGCATCTCTACGATCGTCTCCATGGGACAATAGCAGCCTGCATTGCTGCGAAAGGTGGATATACACTGTACTAGTGCCGACATTGTGCATGCTCTGTTGCCTGTGTCTATGTGCCTGTGGTTCTGTCAGTGTGATCATGTGATGTATCTGACCCCAGGAATGTGTCAATAAAGTTTCCCCTTCCTGGGACAATTTATTCACGGTGTTCTTATTTCAATTTCCAGGAGTGTATGTTGTGGGGAACGTGAATCAAAGACTGTATTTTATGTACAGAACACATAGAAGTCTAATAAAGAGACTGCCTACATTACGCTTGTCCCTTCTGTGCTAGAGTACTGATGCTTGGTAGGTGTCCTTACCAGATACAATTGACAGAATACATCAAAAAGTTCAAAGAAGGGAAGCCTGTTTTGTATTATCGTGAAATACTAGAGTGCGTGTCACGGATACGATAAACGAGCTGTGGTGGCAATTATAAAACAAAGGCGTTTTTCATTGCGGCGAGATCTTTTCACGGAAGACTATCACCAGCTTTCTCCTTCGAATGACAAGATACTTTGTTAACTACTACCTACACAGGATAAAAGACGAGAAATCAGAGGTCGCGCGGAAAGAGTTGCGAATTTATTTTTCCCGCATGCTACCGGAGTGTGAAACGGTAGAGGAATAGACTGAAAGTGCTTCTAGCAAACACTTGAGTCTGAACTGCAATCATATGTATGTATATGTAGAAGGCACACAGTGTCCGAAACTGAACTCGTATTGAAAAGGAGCAGACTTGAAACAGTGTGTGGCCGTATTGGTTCAGACTTTTCGTTGTCTCCATGAACAACTGCAGGCAAAGATCGGAATGACTGCAGACTAGGCCGAGGTCCATTTGCTTCCATGCGCTTGTGCATTTGAGACAGGTTTCCTTCTCTAGTGACATCGCCGTCGGCGCAAAGTTAATATCTGGCTGTAACATTCCTTCTCCGCTTGCTCTTCACAGATGCTTATCTCATTAATTTTCAGAATGCTCTTTCCGAATATGTTATTAGAGAGTTACTCTTGAAACGTATGTATGGTTATTAAAATATGCAAGTGGAGTGTAAATTAAAATAATTACTTCAGTTTAAAGAGAGCTCCTTTCGGCGAAGATTTAACTCTAGGCTCACCCACAGCTTGCATCTGATAATCATTTAAAAAGAATGCGCAACGGATAAATGTCTTTTACATGTAACACGTTAACCAAGTAGACTGAACAGGACATCTAATTTATTGACGAGGTTTTCAATTCATTCTTTCACAAACATGCTAAGGAAAAGAGGATGGGACAGCAATATAGAAATCGTGAATTACTATTCAACATATAGTCCGAATGATTTATTAAACAATTTCATTGAACGTGGAACAAGTACAGAGAAAACAAGATCACCCACAAGATGTGTGGTCGTCTACTTTACTCCAAGATTCAATGAAAAACAACAATAATGTGGGGTGATTGGGAAATCAATGGTAACAGGAATTATGAAAACGAATCTAGCCCTCGCACACTCATTCATATCACAATACACCGAAATAAACATTGTTACTACCAGAACTACCATAAAACAAAATGGTTGGTTAGCAGAGTGTACCATGGCTAGCGATGTGAGACAGAACATGGGATGATCAACACGTGGTGGCACATGGCACAATACAAACAAAGGAAAGAGCCGGTTATAGTTTCGACAAAATTTACAGAAATATAGTAAACCTTACAAACGATCCACGAACGTTGAAGGAGTGAGCATTTGTAGGAAAAGTAATAAAGGTGCGAATTAAATGCGACCGAGATTCACAAACAGCGAAAATACTCTAAAGGACTCAGTTCTTGAATTACAAAAATAGCTTCGCTAAGCAAACACATATTCCACACTGAGGATTAAAATCAATCTATTGATTGGTTGTAATGATGCAATACACTTTACTCTGCTCACATGTGGCTGAAAAACTCAAATTCCCACATCGCAAAAGCATCAATTTACAACAGAAAATTTCAGTAGAAATTCTAAATGGTTTCATACAATACATTTACTGTATGTTAACAAGGGATGAGGTTAGGCTCTGCCCTCGACAACTTGGCAGTATGGCTGGACAAAGCCATGGACTTTGAGTTCCATAAAATTGGTGAACGATGCAAAATTCAATCTCACGCCGACCATAATTTCGTTTAATAAATTTACTATATACTCTGCTGGTCTGGGAATCCAAGGTTTCTTTGTTCTGCCCTACACATGGAACCAAGCTCCCTCATACGCAAAGTATTCTTGTTAAAAAAACTCAAGGAGGGTGTTAAATCTTCACATGAAACTTTTCCCGCAATAACTAACATGTTATTGTTGTAGTTGCGAGCTCCAATGTTAGGCGCGTAATGGGGCCCCTTAGGGATACGGCGGCTAAGGAAGGGAAGAAATCCAGTGTGCACTCCGTGTGCATTCCGGGAGGAGTCATTCCTGATGTGGAAAGGGTCCTTCCGGATGCCATGAAGAGCACAGGGTGCAGCCAGCTGCAGGTGGTGGCACATGTCGGCACTAATGACGTGTGTCGCTTTGGATCTGAGGAAATTCTCTCTGGATTCCAGTGGCTATCTGATTTGGTGAAGGCTGCCGGTCTTGCTTACGAGATGAAGGCAGAGCTCACCATCTGCAGCATCGTTGACAGAACCGACTGCGGACCTTTGGTGCAGAGCCGGGTGGAGGGTCTGAATCAGAGGCTCAGACGGTTTTGCGACCGTATTGGCTGCAGATTCCTTGACTTGCGCCATAGGGTGGTGGGGTTTCGGGTTCCGCTGAATAGGTCAGGAGTTCACTACACTCAGCTGGCGGCTACACGGGTAGCGGAGGCTGTGTGGCGTGGACTGGGCGGTTTTTTAGGTTAGAAGGCCTCGGGAAAGTGCGGGATGGGCTGCAATGTCAAAGGGTGCTTGGCAATTACAGGACGTGCTTGGATCAAGGAACAGTCGGAATTATAGTTGTAAATTGTTGTAGTTGCGCTGGAAAAGTCCCTGAGCTTCAAGCGCTAATAGAAAGCACAGAAGCTGATATCGTTATAGGTACAGAAAGCTGGCTAAAGCCTGAAATAAGTTCTGCAGAAATTTTTACGATGTCTCAGACGGTGTTCAGGAAAGATAGATTAGGCAGAATTGGTGGTGGAGTGTTTGTGTCTGTCAGTAGTGGTTTATCTTGTAGTGAAGTCGAAGTAGATACTCCGTGCGAATTGGTGTGGGTGGAGGTTATACTTAACAGCCGAATTAAGTTAATAATTGGCTCCTTCTACCGACCCCCAGACTCCGATGATACAGTTGCGGAACAGTTCAGAGAAAGTTTGAGTCTCGTAACAAATAAATACCCCACTCATACGGTTATAGTTGGTGGGGACTTCAACCTACCCTCGGTATGTTGGCAAAAATACTTGTTCAAAACCGGTGGTAGGCAGAAAACGTCTTCCGAGATTGCCCTAAATGCATTCTCCGAAAATTATTTCGAGCAGTTAGTCCACGAACCCACGCGAATTGTAAATGGTTGCGAAAACACACTTGACCTCTTGGCCACAAACAATCCAGAGCTGATAGAGAGCATCATGACTGATACAGGGATCAGTGATCACAAGGTCATTGTAGCTAGGCTCAATACCATTTCTTCCAAATCCATCAGAAACAAACGCAAAATAATTTTATTTAAAAAAGCGGATAAAGTGCCACTAGAAGCCTTCCTAAAAGACAATTTCCATTCCTTCCGAACTGACTATGCGAATGTAGACGAGATGTGGCTCAAATTCAAAGATATAGTAGCAACAGCAATTGAGATATTCATACCTCATAAATTGGTAAGAGATGGAACGGATCCCCCGTGGCACACAAAAAAGGTCCGAACGCTGTTGCAGAGGCAACGGAAAAAGCATGCGAAGTTCAGAAGAACGCGAAATCCCGAAGGTGGGCTAAAATTTACAGACGCGCGAAATTTGGCACGTACTTCGATGCGAAATGCCTTTAATAGGTTTCACAACGAAACATTGTCTCGAAATTTGGTAGAAAATCCGAAGAAATTCTGGTCGTATGTAAAGTACACAAGCGGCAAGACGCAGTCAATACCTTCGCTGCGCAGTGCCGATGGTATTGTTATCGACGACTGTGCCGCTAAAGCGGAGTTATTGAACGCAGTTTTCCGAAATTCCTTCACCAGGGAAGACGAATGGAATATTCCAGAATTTGAAACATGAACATCTGCTAGCATGAGTTTCTTAGAAGTAGATACCTTAGGGGTTGCGAAGCAACTCAAATCGCTTGATACGGGCAAGTCTTCAGGTCCAGATTGTATACCAATTAGGTTCCTTTCAGATTACGCTGATACTATAGCTCCCTACTTAGCACTCATATACAACCGCTCGCTCACCGATAGATCTGTACCTACAGATTGGAAAATTGCGCAGGTCGCACCAGTGTTCAAGAAGGGTAGTAGGAGTAATCCATTTAACTACAGACCTATGTCATTGACGTCGGTTTGCAGTAAAGTTTGGAGCATATACTGTATTCAAACATTATGAATCACCTCGAAGGGAACGATCTATTGACACGTAATCAGCATGGCTTCAGAAAACATCGCTCTTGTGCAACGCAGCTAGCTCTTTATTCGCACGAAGTAATGGCCGCTATCGACAGGGGATCTCAAGTTGATTCCGTATTTCTAGATTTCCGGAAAGCTTTTGACACCGTTCCTCACAAGCGACTTCTAATCAAGCTGCGGAGCTATGGGGTATCGTCTCAGTTGTGCGACTGGATTCGTGATTTCCTGTCGGGAAGGTCGCAGTTCGTAGTAATAGACGGCAAATCATCGAGTAAAACTGAAGTGATATCAGGTGTTCCCCAGGGAAGCGTCCTGGGACCTCTACTGTTCCTGATCTATATAAATGACCTGGGTGACAATCTGAGCAGTTCTGTTAGACTGTTCGCAGATGATGCTGTAATTTACCGTCTAGTAAGGTCATATTACTCGATAAATAGTACAATTCTCAAGGCTGTTAATTCAACTAAGTACCTGGGTGTTAAAATTACGAACAACTTCAGTTGGAAGGACCACATAGATAATATTGTCGGGAAGGCGAGCCAAAGGTTGCGTTTCATTGGCAGGACACTTAGAAGATGCAACAAGTCCACTAAAGAGACAGCTTACACTACACTCGTTCGTCCTCTGTTAGAATATTGCTGCGCGGTGTGGGATCCTTACCAGGTGGGATTGACGGAGGACATCGAAAGGGTGCAAAAAAGGGCAGCTTGTTTTGTATTATCGCGTTATAGGGGAGAGAGTGTGGCAGATATGATATACGGGTTGGGATGGAAGTCATTACAGCATAGACGTTTTTCGTCGCGGCGAGACCTTTTTACGAAATTTCAGTCACCAACTTTCTCTTCCGAATGCGAAAATATTTTGTTGAGCCCAGCCTACATAGGTAGGAATGATCATCAAAATAAAATAAGAGAAATCAAAGCTCGAACAGAAAGGTTTAGGTGTTCGGTTTTCCCGCTCGCTGTTCGGGAGTGGAATAGTAGAGAGATAGTATGATTGTGGTTCGATGAATCCTCTGCCAAGCACTTAAATGTGAATTGCAGAGTAGTCATGTAGATGTAGATGTAGAATACTCCTGACTACCAAAAGAACTGAAATAAAAGTGGTTGAAATTCACACACTAAATAATTCAAATACCTTCACCGTGGTTTACCCACATATCAGTCCATACTCAGCAGGCCCCAGCAGAGTAGTAATATTTTCAGTCCCCAGTCTGCTACTTCCGCTACCCCTCAAATGGGTTGGTGAACACCAAAGATGCAGACGCCTTTCCTGGCAGCTTACCTCTAGAACTCTCTGCCTCTATTTCCGCTAAAGCTATTGGCAAAACTGGAGGAGCAGACTAAACTGAATTAGCAGACAGCTACTGGTTACTCTCACGAAAACTCACATTCACTCGTTTCAGTTACGCACAACAGGATTAAATGATGGAACAAGGATTTTTGACTCATTCAAGTGCCCATTTATTTGTAACACAATAATGGAAAGAAAGACATATACATGTAAATGACACACTTCCTTCTGAGAGACTAGTAGCACACAAGCAACAGATACCATATATACAGGGTGAGTCATGTAAGACGCAACACCCCTTTTATTTCGTAAACGGTTGCACATAGGGAAACGCGGTTTTCGGCAACTGTCAGAGCGTCGAGAGGGACGTATTTTTGTTTTGTTTTGTTTGGTTGATGTTTTTAGCGCTGGTATCAACGGAGATATTGAAGCAACTACTTTTTTTAAGAAAATTGAAGCGTATACCCTTTGTAACTGCATTCGATAGATCCTGAGAAGACAATTACGGTGATACAGTGGTTGTTTATGTTAACGTTGAAACCCGTCGTGAAAAAAAAATTCGAGAAATATCCTAGAATTTGAGAGCGCCGTGGTTGGAATCGCCATTAACGGTGCAAACACCACAAAGCAGAGCTCTTGTGCTACGCTGTGTCAGAATGTCAACACATTTTCCTGTTTACTTGTCTGCACTGCAGGCCGCTCGTATTTGCTTCAACATTCGTTGCGTGCAGACGTGTTCACCAAAGAGGGGAAGTTGAATATACTACTTTTGTGTGGTGAACGTAAAAGTAATGCCGTAAAACAGTACAGCGGTACAGGGCTATCTATCCTGATCGCCAATGTCCGACTCGCCAGGCAGATGCACGAATTATTCAGGCCCTAGTGCGGACTGGCTGTATGAACGTCAAAAAAGAGACGAGAAGAAAGACTGCGACTGACAGAGAACACGAAGAAGCTCTTTTGGCTACGACGCTAAAGAATCCGCACAGTGGTTCGAGACATATTGCCAAGGAATGTGGAATCAGCCGGAGTGTCATTCGCATCCTGCATCGACAGAATGTCCATCCCTATCATCTGTCACTACAACACGCACTCGACGACTGTGATTTCGAACGTCGTGCAGAATTTTGTCGGCTACACTGTGCGATCTTACTTCATCTCAGCCGTTCTAAATGGGCATCCGAACGCACACTTTCTGACGAACATTCTGCCGGTTCTCCTTGAATGGGTAGCACTGGACGTTCCACATTGTGTGTGGCTGCAACGCTACGGTTGTCCAGCTCACTCGTCCTGTGTTGCAACAGAAATACTGAATGAGAACTTTCCTGGACGTTGGGTAGGGCGAAATTCTGTTTGTTGTCAAATCGTCTGTGACGTCCCTCGATTTGACTCCTCTTAATTTCCTTCTTTGGGGACACTCAAAGATGCAGTCTTTGACGAAGTCCCACCTACGTCAGACGATATGTGTCGTCGATTTGCCAGATGGGAATGAATTGTGTATTTCATTTACATGGGTACGAAACTGCATTGCAATGTCAAATACGTCGACAGCGTGTATTGCACGTCACTGTCATAACGCGCTTACGTTCAGCATGATACAACGTTTCGTTAAGAAGAATATTTATTTTGCGGTGTGCAGGTGGTTGCCAAAGTACTTTTAATAAAATGTGTCCTTCAGAGAATGTATCTCACATAATATAATTTAGGGCAGTGTAGCTACAGACAGTTGCTCGTCAGCATGTATTTTCCCTCTATGAAGCACACAGCCACGTACAGGAAAAGATAGGTCAAATTATCCTTATGACTATTTTTGAAGTATGAGCAGTTGATTTCTCTGATTCAGATCACGTAACTCTCGGAGGATACACAAATGGGAAATAGTTTTCCGAAGCCCTTGGTGATACGCTAGATTCTAGCTTATGTCGTATTTCCAAATACTTCTTAGGTGAACTTCCATCAAGGTCTTAAGTTGGTTCAAGGGGAAAGAGGCTTTATTCTCGTAGCGCAGGCCTACCTTACGGTCTACATCAACGCAGTCTGGTCCGAGACGTCTGCTTGGCAGTGTTTGTACCGTAAATACTGTTTCCAGCCACCGTGCTCTCAAATTCTAGGACATTTCTCGATGTTTTTTGACATCAGTTTTCATCGTCAACATTAAAAAACGCTATATCAGTGTAATTGTCTTCTCAGGAGCTATCGATTGCAGTTATAAAAGATATAAGGTTCCATTTATGGAAACGTACTTCTTCCAATACCTCCGCTGATACTAGCACTGGAACCATTAACAAACCAAAAACATACGTGGTCCCCGACGCTCTGTTCTCCGGAAACCCGCACTTATATAGTGTAACCGTTCACGAAATAAAAGACGTCTTACGTGACTCAACCTGTATATGTATGAGAAGGGTCTGGTGGAGCCCCAACACGCTAACATAATTTTTCAAAGCAGAATTTTCTTTCTTCCGTACACTACTCTCACTTAGAATAAAAGAGAAGAAGGGACTGAGTGGCAGAGTCTTACGTCGCTTTGCGAAGAATAATTAAAGACGAAGGAGTAGGATTACTGGATTGTCATGGGAAGGAGATCACCGATTGTCTTTTTTTAGGGAACCTTTCCGTTACTTGAGTGAAGTGGTTTAGGGAAGCGTTCGTTAACATAAATCAAGAACACCGAACGAATATTTGAACCCAGCTCTTTCCGAATTCTTGTCTAGTGTTCCCTGAACACTGTGCCACCTCGTTGTGTCCAACGGGAAAACAGAAGATTGATCGTTATGAAAGTGTTAGGTTTCTCAAAAAATGCTCACAATTGTTTGTCATGGTAGCATTGTTGTCAGAGCAGAAACGACGCTCAGCTGAAAAACTGATACTTGTAAGGAGGGGAAAATAAAGCTAATAAAAATGACTTTACGAAATCAGACTCCATCCGTGTTGTTAGTAAGCACATTACTGTAGCAAACAATAAAGACCGCTATTTCGTTATACCATTTCGTTATTAACATCCGATTGAAACCATGTCCTACGTTCTCCAGCAGAAATAAGTTTATGTAGATGAACACAATGACAAGATTCCGAGATGTATCACTTTCTCATTTCTGTTTAAAATGCTTGCGTACACATTACACTTTCAACTTTGCACACTCGTAAATGTTAATGGAACAACTACCCAAAGATAAGCAAAATCAGAAAAAATACTGAACAAATATTTTTTGAAGTACGAGTACAACAAAAATAGGCTTTTTTATTTCAAAGGGGCGGACTGTATACCGTCTGTCGTGGTGTACGCAGACAATAGTGAAATGTGTCGAAAAAAAAAAAAAAAGATTGCAGATAGAATGCAGGCTGATTGGTGACAGCGCCATTTCGCTTTCTCGGAAGCATCAGAACGGAGCTGGCCGGGCGAGAAGTGTTTACGAACGCAGGCGCGGGCAGCTCTCCAAGTCTCGTTTAAAGAGCGATGTTCTGCTATTCCTCTGAAGCTGCAGCAAAGATTCAATACAGTTTGGCGTTTCATACCCCCGACAGCTGCATATTTTTGCTATACTATACGACGTTAATTAACAATTTTCACTCTAATAGAGAGCACTAAAGAGTATTTAATAAGATTTTTCCCACCTAAAGGAATAAGTAACACGCATGAATATATTTTAGAAATTTTAAAACACAGTACTCGAAATAAAAATACAGGTCCCACCGAGATTTGAACTCGGATCGCTGGATTCAGAGTCCAGAGTGCTAACCATTACACCATGGGACCGCTTATAATAGATATGCTACTGACTGAATATTCTAAACCGTAAAATTTCTCTTCCTTTTTGTTTTTTTACTGGGCAATTGGATAATAATCTTTTGTTTATATGTTTCCTAAACTCTTACGTCGTACTAAAATCAATTCCAAAGGTACTACAGCACATATTCGCTCCTTTCACTAAATCATCCTTCTGGAGGCATGCTTTCGTGTCTTTTTCACCTAACTAACATATTCACACTTGCACAGTTTTCAGTTCCTAATATATAGCGGATTCTCTAATTTTACGAGTATCATTTCTCTAGAACTATTGAGATACTCAAATCCCTGTGATAAACTCTGGATTAGTTGCAATTTTTTATCCTGAAAATCAAACTTCACACCGACTCGCACGAAAAAGTGGGTGCGTGTCACAAGTCAATAACATTGGCGCCTGCCTTATAGGCTACCCTTCCACCCGCTCCGCGTGGGAGCTTGCATACTAGCCTGAAACGTTTAATGTCCCGCGCAAACACCTTAAGTGTGGCCAGCAATCTTTTCCTACTTTCCGTTCATAGTATTTCAATGAGAAAGAAAACTGGCATTCCACGGATCGGAGCGTGGAATGTCAGATCACTTAATCGGACAGGTAGGTTAGAAAATTTAAAAAGGGAAATGGATAGGTTAAAGTTAGATGTAGTGGGAATTAGTGAAGTTCGGTTGCAGGAGGAACAAGACTTCTGGTCAGGTGACTACAGGGTTATAAACACAAAATCAAATAGGGGTAATGCAGGAGTAGGTTTAATAATGAATAGGAAAATAGGAATGCGCGTAAGCTACTACAAACAGCATAGTGAACGCATTATTGTGGCCAAGATAGATACGAAGCCCACACCTACTACAGTAGTACAAGTTTATATGACAACTAGCTCTGCAGATGACGAAGAAATTGAAGAAATGTATGATGAAATAAAAGAAATTATTCAGATTGTGAAGGGTGATGAAAATTTAATAGTCATGCGTCACTGGAATTCGGTAGTAGGAAAAGGGAAAGAAGGAAATGTAGTAGGTGAATATGGATTGGGGGAGAGAAATGAAAGAGGAAGACGCCTGGTAGAATTTTGCACAGAGCATAACTTAATCATAGCTAACACTTGGTTTAAGAACCATGAAAAAGGTTGTATACATGGAAGAACCCTGGAGATACTAAAAGGTATCAGATAGATTATATAATGGTAAGACAGAGATTTAGGAACCAGGTTTTAAATTGTAAGACATTTTCAGGGGCAGATGTGGACTCTGACCAGGCTATTGGCTATGACCTGTAGATTAAAACTGAAGAAACTGCAAAAAGGTGGGAATTTAAGGAGATGGGACCTGGATAAACTGAAACAACAAGAGGTTGTACAGAGTTTCAGGGAGAGAATAAAGGAACAATTGACATTAATGGGGGAAAGAAATACGGTAGAAGAAGAATGGGTAGCTTTGAGAGATGAAGTAGTGAAGGCAGCAGAGGATCAAGTAGGTAAAAAGACGAGGGATAGTAGAAATCCTTGGGGAACAGAATAAATATTGAATTTAATTGATGAAAGGAGAAAATATAAAAATGCAGTAAATGAAGCAGGCAAAAAGGAATACAAATGTCTCAAAAATGAGATCGACAGGAAGTGCAAAATGGCTAAGCACGGATGGCTAGATGACAAATGTAAGGATGTAGAGGTTTATCTCACTAGAGGTAAGATAGATACTGCCTGCAGGGTTGTAGCCTCTCCCCGATGTTATTCAATCCGTATATTGAGCAAGCAGTAAAGGAAACAAAAGAAAAATTTGGAGTAGGTATTAAAATCCAGGGAGAAGAAATAAAAACTTTGAGGTTCGCCGATGACATTGTAATTCTGTCAGAGACAGCAAAGGACTTGGAAGAGCAGTTGAATGGAATGCATACTGTTTTGAAAGGAGGATATAAGATGAACATCAACAAAAGCAAAACAACGATAATGGAATGTAGTCGAATTAAGTCGGGTGATGCTGAGGGAATTAGATTAGGAAATGACACACTTAAAGTAGTAAAGGAGTTTTGCTATTTGGGGAGCAAAATATCTGATGATGGTCGAAGTAGAGAGGATATAAAATGTAGACTGGCAATGGCAAGGAAAGCGCGTCTGAAGAAGAGAAATTTGTTAACATCGAGTATAGATTTAAGTGTCGGGAAGTCATTTTTGAAAGTATTCGTATGGAGTGTAGCCTTGTATGGAAGTGAAACATGGACGATAAATAGTTTGGACAAGAAGAGAATAGAAGCTTTCGAAATGTGGTGCTACAGAATAATGCTGAAGATTAGATGGGTAGACCACATAACTAATGAGGAGGTACTGAATAGGATTGGGGAGAAGTTTGTGGCACAACTTGACAAGAAGAAGGGATCGCTTGGTAGGACATGTTCTGAGGCATCAGGGATCACCAATTTAGTATTAGAGGGCACCGTGGAGGGTAAAAATCGTAGAGGGAGACGAAGAGATGAATACACTAAGCAGATTCAGAAGGATGTAGGTTGCAGTAGGTACTGGGAGATGAAGAGGCTTGCACAGGATAGAGTGGAATGGAGAGCTGCATCAAACCAGTCTCAGGACTGAAGACCGCAGCAACAACAGTATTTCAATATTGAAATCTTTTAAGCATTTTCTAAACATTCATGATGGTGTCTGTTTGTTCTATATCGTGTCTCCCTACCACTTTCGCGCAACGACGCTCTGAGCTGTTTTTTAGGGAATTAACTACATTGAACCTGGGACCTCTTGCTGGTAAGGAGACGCCAGACCACACATGACATGTAGAATTGAGAAGAGTTCAGTGAGACTAGCGATGATATAACCAAATACTAAATGATCTCAGCGTCAGCTCCACTGCACTCCCTGTTAAAGAATCTTAATACCAACTAAATTTAGTGGAAAGGGTTCAAGGCTTTCCCATTTTTAGTTAGCTGTTAAAATAACGTCGAAAAAGCAGTTCAATTTACCATTGGAAGTTTTTTTCTACTCACAATACATCGTTTATAAATTGCACTATTGATAAAAGGAAATGTTTTAATACAGGATGGTAAAAACCAACTGCGTTCAACAAAAATGTGAACGAATATTCCCTGAATCGGTTTCCAAGTTCTACAGTGGATCGAAGGATGACCTATGCCATATCACATCTATAATCTAGGTTTAATTTAAGTTTCACAAAAGAGAAAACTATGAAAATGGTCTACAGTGACCCTCAATTATCTTTAATTACTTATTTAACTTGTTGTAAATTACAGTGGCTGATGTGGCTTCTCAATAACTACACTCCTGGAAATGGAAAAAAGAACACATTGACACCGGTGTGTCAGACCCACCATACTTGCTCCGGACACTGCGAGAGGGCTGTACAAGCAATGATCACACGCACGGCACAGCGGACACACCAGGAACCTCGGTGTTGCCCGTCGAATGGCGCTAGCTGCGCAGCATTTGTGCACCGCCGCCGTCAGTGTCAGCCAGTTTGCGTGGCATACGGAGCTCCATCGCAGCCTTTAACACTGGTAGCATGCCGCGACAGCGTGGACGTGAACCGTATGTGCAGTTGACGGACTTTGAGCGAGGGCGTATAGTGGGCATGCGGGAGGCCGGGTGGACGTACCGCCGATTTGCTCAACACGTGGGGCGTGAGGTCTCCACAGTGAGGTCTCGCCAGTGGTCGGCGAAAGGTGCACGTGCCCGTCGACCTGGGACCGGACCGCAGCGACGCACAGATGCACGCCAAGACCGTAGGATCCTACGCAGTGCCGTAGGGGACCGCACCGCCACTTCCCAGCAAATTAGGGACACTGTTGCTCCTGGGGTATCGGCGAGGACCATTCGCAACCGTCTCCATGAAGCTGGGCTACTGTCCCGCACACCGTTTGACCGTCTTCCGCTCACGCCCCAACATCGTGCAGCCCGCCTCCAGTGGTGTCGCGACAGGCGTGAATGGAGGGACGAATGGAGACGTGTGGTCTCCAGCGATGAGAGTCGCTTCTGCCTTGGTGCCAATGATGGTCGTATGCGTGTTTGGCGCCGTGCGGGTGAGCGCCACAATCAGGACTGCATACGACCGAGGCACACAGGGCCAAAACCCGGCATCATGGTGTGGGGAGCGATCTCCTACACTGGCCGTACACCTCTGGTGATCGTCGAGGGGACACTGAATAGTGCACAGTACATCCAAACCGTCATCGAACCCATCGTTCTACCATTCCTAGACCGGCAAGGTAACTTGCTGTTCCAACAGGACAATGCACGTCCGCATGTATCCCGTGCCACCCAACGTGCTCTAGAAGGTGTAAGCCAACTACCCTGGCCAGCAAGATCTCCGGGTCTGTCCCCCATTGAGCATGTTTGGGACTGGATGAAGCGTCGTCTCACGCGGTGTGCAGGTCCAGCACGAACGCTGGTCCAACTGAGGCGACAGGTGGAAATGGCATGGCAAGCCGTTCCACAGGACTACACCCAGTATCTCTACGATCGTCTCCATGGGAGAATAGCAGCCTGCATTGCTGCGAAAGGTGGATATACACTGTACTAGTGCCGACATTGTGCATGCTCTGTGCCTGTGTCTATGTGCCTGTGGTTCTGTCGGTGTGATCATGTGTTGTATCTGACCCTAGGAATGTGTCAATAAAGTTTCCCCTTCCTGGGACAATGAATTCACGGTGTTCTTATTTCAATTTCCAGGAGTGTATATAAAAGAAAAATCATCGCGTTTCAGATCTGTTCTTCAAGTGGCAAATGTGAACACCATGAGTTTTAATTAACGATCGACAGTAGTATTACGCAAAACGGGGGTGTAACAGATGAGACTTCTGCAGTTATGAGTGAAGCCTTATGCGCTCAAAAATGCGGCATCGCGTGCATTCATTACCTTGTCGGTGTTTAGGCAGCGTCAGGGCAGGAGGCGGGCAGCACAGCTCCGCTCACTTCGCCATCCCGGAAGCAACTCTCCTAACTTCTCCTTACTACAATTTACCGAAGTTGGTTTAAAAAAACTATCTGGCTGTGTTTTCATCTGACCAATCAGGGTCTCCATTTTAACCTTAAGCTCCGCCTACAAAAACTCTGTCTATCCAATGAGAAACGTTATACTTTTCGTGGTGGGGCAATGTTTTTAAAGTTTGCAACGTAACAGAGACGCTAAAAGTCTCACGCTAAAACCTGCAGCTGGTGTGGTCCTTTTAGCGTTATCGTAAGATCTATACTGTTCTTCTGGAGGGCTCTATCTTTTAACATGGGCTGTGGTGGGGGGGGGGGGGGGGGGGGGGGTTGGTCCTTGGCGTACCTGAAACGCGAAAAAGTTTCACGCTAAAACTTGTGGGTGGTAGTGGCCCTTTTTGTGTTATCGTAAGATCTATACTGTTTTTCTGGAGGGCTCTACCTTTTAACATGGGCTGGGGGGTGGTCCTTGTCGTAACAGGGATGCGAAAAAGTCTCACGCAAAACGTGCGGGTGATAGTCTAAGAGGAAGGCTGGTGACGTGGGTGTTCAGTCCGTCCCTTATTGTAGGGCCTTCTAGCTTAACACAGTTCTGCTCTCGGCTTCTGTCCTCGTTTCTCCCCTCAGAACTGCGTCTGCCCCATGGTGGGAAGGTACAGCATGCATTTAGGCTTTCTTGTGTTAGTCTGTGGTATTCCATTTGCTCACTCGTTACAAGTATTACTTTGGTTAATTTAATGTCACGATTTATTCGGAGCTATGTGACATACTACTGGATTTGCTTATCATGTCAGGATTTTCATGGAAGGTGTTGGATTTGCCTGACACCTTTCATATCACCACCCTTCGAATTTAATTTTTGCACTGAATTTAGGCAATGATTGAATCATTGTCTAAGTCAGTCAAAAATTATTCCGGTGTCTAAATTTTGTTGCCTACTGTTCAGCCATGTTATTCTGTTCTATGCTAGTTGGTATTACTAATTTATATTTTTATATTCTTCCACATTATAATTAAAAATGACAAGAGAAGAATATTTTTATACTATTAATAATTTTTAACTATTTTCTTTCTTTATTTAAGTGTGTAGTTTGTTTTTTAAGAAGTTTGTTATCGAAAGTGAGGAGTCTTTCACATCGATTTGCTTAGAAATATGTAGTAATTAAGTAAAATCTATTCCTAACACATTTTATAAATATCATGTGCAAGTAAAATGTTTTTGTTTCTTGACACTCATTTCAACATTGTTACGCTAACAAATAAGAATTATTTCCAAGAATTGCTTTGACAAACAATTATACATACACAAGTATTGAGATATTATGCTAACAAATGGTACAAAAGTTAAAAAAAGGGAATACATCCAACAAGAACTCTTGTACTTTATATACTGTCCATTTCAGAACTAATGACTTATTTTTATCGACAGTCTATGTTTTACTTAAGTCCATAGCCAATGATTGTTATTTTGAAGTTTATTAGCTGTCTGGTGTACTTAACTTATTTAGTTTCTCACACATTTCTTTTGCACAATTCCAACGTCACATAATTTGATTTCACACATTCACACAATCCTATCAATGTTTAAGCATGAGGTTGGCGAATGTTTTTGCACGAAGGTGATGGACTTGAGCGAGATGGGTGTTGGCAAGTATTTGATGTACAGCTTCGTTCATCGCTCCTTGTTGGCTTTGCAAGTGTGTGTGCTGCTGTTGTGGAGGTCCCATAATGGAAAGAAGCTGTGAGTGCAGAATCTCGTGGTTTACTGGCTTTGTATGCGTGAAAGTCATCGTTATGTGTCGCTGAATGCGGTCGTTTTTCGTTGTAATACTTCGCAAACGATTAGTTTATAATAGGATAGGGATTTGGGAAGGTATGTTGTCTATTCTTCACCCATCTTCTTTCTTGGTCTCAATCTTGCGAATCTTCAACTTCTGTTCTTCCTGCTTTTTCTCTGCTTCTTACTTGCCTCTTGGTTCCTCTCTGGGCAGGATATGGAAATATTTATTGATAACTAGTCGCTTTGAAGTTCTCCTCCTAGTAACAGTTTGATAAATTGTTTAGGCGTGTCATTTTTAATTTGTGGAAATTCTTCTTCAGTTTTGTGCATCAGCGTGCTGTTTAATAGCAGTAGTGTGACTTTTACACATATTTTTTGCCAGCGGTGGCTTGCCCAAGCGGTCTTCTCGTCGGGCCGTTTTTTTGCTCGCTCCGCTGCGTCGGGGCCGTCCAGTGGTTTACGAGCGGTGAAAGTCCGGTGTTCGCTGGTCTGTCCGTGCAACCAGCCCCTTCTGACGTTCAGCGCGTCTCTGCAGGGCTCTGTCACTGTCCATCCCAGCAGGGTTCCACCTAGCAGGCAAATTTATTGCCCACTTTCGCTACAAGGGCCTTCTGTTGGTTTCGCTGTCCTTTCCCTTCTCTCGACGCTCCTGCTATGTAGGAATCGTGTCTTGCTAATTACGTCCTTTTCTTTCTTGATACATCTCGTGCTTCAACTTGTGGGTCGTTGCATCTCTTCCTTGCTGGAGTTTTTACAATGGTTCTTACAAAAAGTTTTACTTACAATCATCTAACATATATCGAGTACGTACATTATTTTGTGCCTTCCTAAAAAGCTTTACAAATTTCGGCGCCCTTTCCATGTTACAATTCTAAGATATTGGGAGTCTTAACGTCTACTCAAGAATCCTCAAATTCGTTTTTTTTATTTTTTGTGTAGTCTCATGGTGTATAGCATTTTAGTATTTCATGCTGTTAGACTATCTACGGTATATCACTTCACATTAATCTGTGGTACTATTAGTGTTATTATTGAAACTACTTTCTTTTTCCCACCTTCCTCTCTCTACATTCTTTTTTCTTCTGACGATCTTATCTGCAACATAATATTGCAATATTGTGCTGATTATTTACGAGTAATAAAATTAATCTTCAAACTTGTACTGAAAGTGTTTAATACTGCCAGTCTTAGGTAAATGTACCTCTGCTTTATCTCGTAAAATACCCTCTAATTCTCTTTTACTGTGTTCCGAAATTCCTTGAACTTCTTTCAGTTTTTCGTCGATTTCTTTATGGACTTCTAACATGAGTTGAGGCGATTCCCTCTTTTGTGCATATCATTCTAATTGTTCATCCTCTTTATCTCACATCATTCTTAATTGTTTGTTTATAATTTCTTCTAATTTTAGCTTTTGCTCAAAGAGAAGTGTGACATTCCCGAATGTTACGCTACCTTTCCCCATATCTATTATCTCTCATCTCTCATTTAAAAAATCTGCACCTATAATCAAATCTACAGTTAGTTTAGGTATAATCACGAAGTTGGCTTCGATCTTTTGACCTTGGTACGAAAGAGTTAACCTTGTTTGTCTCGTAACTTCCGCAGCATTGTTTCTAATAGGACCTCTTACTTTAATCTTACGTGTTTTCAGAACTGGCAATACCTCATTAGCAGTACACTGCATGAATAAATTTTCTGAGATGGCAGTCAGTTCACTTCCACTATCAATTACAATATTGACTGGGATATGTTTTACCATGACCTTCACAATTGGTTGAATTTGAAAGGATTGGTTCTGTTCTTCTTCTTCTTGCATCAACGAATCCTCCACTGAATCATACATGAGTCTTTTTAGGAATTTCCCTTGTGAATTCGAACTTTCTGTAGGATAAGCTTCGACTGCTACTTCTCTCTCTTTTTATGTCCTATTCTCTATTTCTTCCTTCATTTACGCTTTCTTCTCCATCCTCTACTTTTACCTCATCCTCGTCTATCTTCTCCTTCTTCGTCGCTACTTCCACATAATCGCATCTAAATGCTCTAATTATCGCTTCATAACTTCCTTCATTATATACGTTGGGTTGTGTGCCCACCTGTAACTTATTTTCAACTTCTGCCGACTGCGCATTATCCTCATTGAATTCGCTTTCCCTGGTTTCCATCTCAAATACCTCTGCAATACTCATTGCTTCGTCCTTTCCTCCTACATTTGTTGTGCATACCTCTGGTAATTCATCTCTCTCGTCAGTATCCTCCCAATTAATTTCGTCCCAACACGATATTGTTATTTTCTTGTCTTCGTTTTCATCTGGTCCCTGCGGATTTATTTCTTCCTTCTTCTTTTCTCGTGATAAGATTTTTACTTCTGTGTTCAAGGTGCTGCAATTGTCCTGGGTCGGTGCGTCATTCTCTTTGGCATGGGCGCTTAGCTGTCAATTCGAACGTTTATCGGGCTTTGGTGGTCTTACCTTCACGTTTTCTATCTGTATTCGCTTTTCTTGTTCAGCTTGTTGATAGTGGTTTCTTTGTTGATAATTTGTCGGTCTATTTATTCTCCAGTACCCGTTCCAGTTGTCGTTATTCCCTCTGTAATAGTTGTTGCCGTTCCTGGGTGAATTATAGTTATTGCCATATTCTCTTCTAAATCCAATACCGATTCTTTGTTGAAATCTATTGTCGTTTCTTGGTGCGAAGTTATCACGTGGTTCGTAATTATTGTTTCTTCGTACTGTGTCTTGTGGATTCCACTGCTTTTTGCTTTCGTTTTCACGTGCGCTTCGTCTTTTTCTTGCGTCATCTTCCGAAAATATGAACTCTAGTTCCCTTAGAATACCTTTAAATGCTTCGACGTTATTGTCTCCGCGACCTACTAATGATTGCTGGTATTTCAATGGTAACTTCATCGCGCATAATTTAATCAACTCTCCGTCACTGTATGGTACATCTAAGCATTGATTTTTGTTTGCCATTACTTCGAAAAATTTCACAGGACTCTTCTCTCCTGAATTTTCAAAATATGGGTTCTGTAATAGTACTTCACTCTGTTCTGTGCTTCGCTGGACCAATATCGTGAGAGAAACTTCTCTCTGAAATCTTCGTACGATCGGCATGTCGCTGCAACATTCTGCATGGTTTCTGCGACTGTTCCTGACATGTGTGCACATATAAAGTCTAATTTGTGTGCTAGCGTCGAGTGTTCTGATAATCCTACTCGGAAATGATCAATAAAATTTCGTGGATGTAATGAGTTTCCTTCTCGAAAGTGTTGAAATTTTCTGACTGTGAGCAAATGATCGTTGTCGTACTTCGTCATAGTTCCATATGAAATTCGCGATTCTTCACCACTTTTGTTTCTGATCATTTCTCTCGTCGTTCTTTCCTGTTGTGGTAGATCCATTGGATATTGTCCACTGTAACTTTCGCGTATCCGCGGTGCAGGCTGTCTGATTTCACATATGCTACTTTCCGCCTGTGATTGGAATCGCAAATGCGTAATATCTTCGCCAGTTGCTTGTTTTTCCGGTACTGTTACAGATACGGATGTGGTTGCAGACTCTGGTCTTGTTCGATCCTGTTCACTACGCTCTTCAATGGTTTGCAACAACTCTTTTCGCAATTTTTGAAATTGTCGCTTCGTTTGCGCTTCTATTTTGACTATGCGGTTATCATATCTTTTCAGCGCTGCTTCTGTGATTGTGTAACACGCTGTTTTCAACAATTTCACGCGCTGTACCTGCTGCTTGTCTAGTAATTAAGTTTGTCTGTTTCTCTAGTTTCTTGACTTCTCCGTGGGTGTTGTTACGTAATGTTTTGATCTCGCCCTGAATGTCATTACGCAATGTTTGTACGTCCGCTTGTACCTTGTCAATGTCTGTTCTCAATTGATTGTGACCTATTATTAAGTTTCCTATCACTTCTCGAGATTCTTTTTCCTCGTCTTCAATATGACTTAGGTGTAATTGAATTTCTTTGTTTTGTTCTTTAATCGCACTCATTTGTATCGTGGTTTCTGCACTTTGTTTCGTCATTTCTGAATTCTGAATTTTAATTTGATTCGCAATTTCTTTACTTTGCCTTGTCATGGTTTCCGTAATTAATTGTAATAATTCTGCGAGATTTGTGGGTCCTATTGCGTTTTCTTCGACATCCTACGCTCTGTTTTTTCACCCAAGTGTTGGTTCGCAACCGATTGCATTGAACTGTGCTGTGACGCGTTTCTGCTCGCATTCCTTGTACTCTGTGGTGAGGGATCTCTGATTACTTGTACTATGGGTTCTACGTATTCAAGACGCAAGTTAGAATCCTCATCGACTGTCTCTCTACTTTCCTGCTCCTCTGTCGTACGCTGACTTACGTTTTCTATGCCTTGACGTACATTATCCTCGTTATGGTGCGTTATCTGCCCTATTTCTCGCAATACTGCATCGTCTGTTGTATAGTCCTCTACTCTCTGTCCATTTTCATGCTGGGTCTCTACCTCAATTCGGTCAAGGTCTCGATCTGCCATTGCTAATCTCTCCGAATCCCTTATTTTCTGTTTTAAAAGCAATTCACGCGCCCTACGTCGCGTCAACGATCTCACGCGTTTCATAAACTTTTTGTTCACACGACTTGACACTACCAAGACTGACAATCCATTCACTTACTTGTTGGGTCAGAACCAACTTGTCAACGATGTATCCGCTACCTGTGCGCTTGCATTGGAGAGAAAACTTAATTATAACAATTTTCAAAACTCATAACTTAATTATGCTATTGTCACTGCCAGACTCATTTCTATTTAATACTTTTACTATCTATCGCTGCAGCTACTGTTTTCGACTATGTATAACTTTACAAAAAAATTTTTTACTACGAAAATTTTTTAGCAGGACATTTTTCTGACCTAGTTAGGCATGTGGTCGACCTTCAAACATGGTATTTTATCATCCTGGCAGGGTCGCCATTTTCTAAACATTCATGGTGGTGTCTGTTTGTTCTATATCGTGTCTCCCTACCACTTTCGCGCAACGACGCTCTGAGCTGTTTTTTAGGGAATTAACTACATTGAACCTGGGACCTCTTGCTGGTAAGGAGACGCCAGACCACACATGACATGTAGAATTGAGAAGAGTTCAGTGAGACTAGCGATGATATAACCAAATACTAAATGATCTCAGTGTCAGCTCCACTGCACTCCCTGTAAAAAAATCTTAATACTAACTAAATTTAGTGGAAAGGGTTAAAGGCTTTTCCATTTTTAGTTAGCTGTTAAAATAACGTCGAAAAAGCAGTTCAATTTACCATTGGAAGTTTTTTTCTACTCACAATACATCGTTTATAAATTGCACTATTGATAAAAGGAGATGTTTTAATACAGGATGGTAAAAACCAACTGCGTTCAACAAAAATGTGAACGAATATTCCCTGAATCGGTTTCCAAGTTCTACAGTGGATCGAAGGATGACCTATGCCATATCACATCTATAATCTAGGTTTAATTTAAGTTTCACAAAAGAGAAAACTATGAAAATGGTCTACAGTGACCCTCAATTATCTTTAATTACTTATTTAACTTGTTGTAAATTACAGTGGCTGATGTGGCTTCTCAATAACTATATAAAAGAAAAATCATCGCGTTTCAGATCTGTTCTTCAAGTGGCAAATGTGAACACCATGAGTTTTAATTAACGATCGACAGTAGTATTACGCAAAACGGGGGTGTAACAGATGAGACTACTGTAGTTCTGAGTGAAGCCTTATGCGCTCAAAAATGCGGCATCGCGTGCATTCATTACCTTGTCGGTGTTTAGGCAGCGTCAGGGCAGGAGGCGGGCAGCACAGCTCCGCTCACTTCGCCATCCTGGAAGCAACTCTCCTAACTTCTCCTTACTACAATTTACCGAAGTTGGTTTAAAAAAAACTATCTGGCTGTGTTTTCATCTGACCAATCAGGGTCTCAATGTTAACCTTTAGCTCCGCCTACAAAAATTCTGTCTATCCAATGAGAAACGTTATACTTTTCGTGGTGGGGCAATGTTTTTAAAGTTTGCAATGTAACAGAGACGCTAAAAGTCTCACGCTAAAACCTGCAGCTGGTGTGGTCCTTTTAGCGTTATCGTAAGATCTATACTGTTCTTCTGGAGGGCTCTATCTTTTAACATGGGCTATGGTGGTGGAGGGGGGGGGGGTTGTCCTTGGCGTACCTGAAACGCGAAAAAGTCTCACGCTAAAACTTGCGGGTGGTAGTGGCCCTTTTTGTGTTATCGTAAGATCTATACTGTTTATCTGGAGGGCTCTAGCTTTTAACATGGTCCTTGACGTAACAGGGACGCGAAAAAGTCTCACGCTTAAACGTGCAGGTGGTAGTCTTAGAGGAAGGCTGGCGACGTGGGTGTCCAGTCCGTCCCTTATCGTAGGGCCTTCTAGCTTAACACAGTTCTGCTCTTGGCTTCTGTCCTCGTTTCTCCCCTCAGAACTGCGTCTGCCTCACGGTGGGAAGGTACGACATGCATTTAGGCATTCTTGTGTTAGTCTGTGGTATTCCATTTGCTCACTCGTTACACGTATTACTTTGGTTAATTTAATGTCACGATTTATTCAGAGCTATGTGACATACTACTGGATTTGCTTATTATGTCAAGGTTTTCATGGAAGGTGTTGGATTTGCCTGACACCTTACAATTTTAATCATTCGGCTGCCGCACGGTCTGAATTTTTCTTCTCTAGATTTTTTACTTTCGAAGAGCATTTCACCACTTAGAAACAAATTGCGTCAAATTCCTATCCGATCTAGAAAAAAATTATTTTATGGGAAGAATCTTAATTTTTATACTTAATTGCTACGCAAAGACTCCCAAATTAATGAATTCGGCTTTCAATTTCTCCTTCAACTCAGGAACCATCAATGACTCATCTACAATTGTTGATAAATACTTACCGTGCCTTTCCATCATTTCATTGTAAAACCCATTGTTGTCTGAAAGCTTTGAGTAAGTAAAGTGAATACTGAAGAACAAGTAACATTTCCAATCACATAAACGGGAGCACGCAATTTCGGTCTCATCGTGAAATTTAGTACCATTTATTATGATAGCAATGTTCCTTCTTAGGATTTGGATAGCATCCTGTGATCTGATACATATTCCAGAATAAAACTGGCGTATGAGTTCGATACTCATTGACTATCTGCAATATCTCATTTTTCTCTTCTAATGTCTTTTCTTGATAAATAATGACCTTCGCGGTAAGACGTTCTTAAGAGTAGTCTGAATTACAATCCGCCCTGAAATCCTAACTGGGGGAAAAAGTCAAAATATATTACAATTATTTTCCACTAAATACTTTACCGTGGTCTACATAATGCAGACGGACGGGGAGCGTCATTTAGCTCTTCTGTCAATGTCTCCATGCAGCAGGAAACCTCTCCTAACGACCGCTACTACAGTTTCTTCAACATCTTCACGATAATCTCGCACTCGCTAAACAAACCTGGGAAAAAACCTGTAGTTCTTCTGTACATCTCCTCTATTAATAAGTCTGTGACAGGTCCCATCCATAAAAAGTACTCAGCGGGTCATCGAACGACGATTTTGTACACTGCCTCTGTAGTGGATGAATTACATTACTTATATAAGGGTTCTTCTAATAACGTCAGTCTGTCATCCGCATTTCCTACAATTAGCTTTTTGTCGTTGTTCCACCCTTAATTGCTACGAACATATATTTCAATAGCAGATCAGCAATGACGTAAGGAAACAATAAGTGCCCCCAATACGTTTCATTCCTTTTCGTTTGGTGATGGTTGCCAATGGATTGTTCTTCCCTCTCACATAACAATATATGAATTACAGCTAAAACAATGAGAAGCTAAATTCTAACTTTGCTCCCTTTTACAGGTAATAGCTGTGCATGTGGAAGTTTGTAAGCAGTAACAGTTGTCAACATTAAGAGTATAATAAAGAATTAAAGGTGGGTCCGCCTTTTTGAAAACATACAAATTATTGTTTTGCTTTAATACTCAAACATGATTCATCACGGTTGTGGCATCCTCAGTGAGTTTTTTCTTTTATTTTTCTGAAATATCTACATACAGATTATTTTTAGGTTAGGAAATATATTGCATTTTGTTGTTACTGAAACTATATATGCACTTTGTCTTTTATTTTACAATGTCAGTACACCATGTAATATACAAACATGGGGCCTGTTGAGATATCGTCTGTATTTACTTTTAGTTAAGTTTTTTAGTTTATATCTAACCTATAAAATTTATGTTCGAGTAAAAATCGTGGTATACCCTTTTTGGTTTTACCATTGCAGGATTTGAATGGTCCTGAGATGTGGCTCATTTTTATTTGTGTGCCCACAGTTCAGGATCAGAGAAATACTCCCTTGCTAAGATCAAAAACAGTTATATACCACTGTTTTTACCGGAACATCTGTTTTAAAGGTCAGATACAAGCAAAATGTAGATGCAGATAATAAAAGAAAAACACCACCTCGGATGCCACATCCGTGATGGAACGTGTTGTGGGCGTTATAACGAAAAGGTAATTTGTGTACTTGCAAACAGGCAGACCCATCCTCATTTTTTTATTATTTTCTGCAACAATGGGAATTGTGCTCGAAATTCCAATATGATAACTACTAGTACGGTATAAGATAGTTGTTGATGAAAGTATTTTGAATAGCACAATATTACAGCTTATAAGAAGTGGAAAAACGCTTTCATATGCCGGTATTTGTTCTCTAAATACCAGATTTTTGATAGTTCAAAATGGTTCAAATGGCTCTGAGCACTATGGGACTTAACTTCTGAGGTCATCAGTCCCCTAGAACTTAGAACTACTTAAACCTAACTAACCTAAGGACGTCACACACATCCATGCCCGAGGCAGGATTCGAGCCTGCGACCGTAGCGGTGGCGTGGCTCGAGACTGTAGCTCCTAGAACCGCTCGGCCACTCCGGCCGACTTTGTTAGTTATTCATTTAAAGTTTTGTATTTGGATCACTGTTGGAGGGAATCACCAGTCTTCTGACCATCTCGATGCGGCCAGCCACTGTCGGTTGTCTCTTCACCACACAATTAGAGTGGCATCTACACTAAACGTCCTCGATTATTTATCGCATATATTCTAATAATTTGAGAAGAACAGCCTATTAAGCGAAATCAAACAAATTTAAATATGAAATGAGGAGACAGCGAGCTTATGTGGCGAAGATAAGTCAGTTACAGCCTATTAGCGATAATAGGGTTGTGGGTGTGTAAATCATTTATTAATTACACTGCTTGAGTGCGTCTCCGCGCTGCTACATGAAGAGGTCCAATGTTTTCAAAGCCAGTAGGCTGACCGGAAGTGGCCAAACCGCGTATGGCACCCAGTGCCAACTCTTTCTGCGCACCACCGGTAGTGGAAAGCACGCAGCGTAACTCGACCACAGCCCTGCTCTACGCTCGAACGGGCCAACCACACCCATTCCGAGCAAATCAGAACCCACTGTTACCAAAGTCTGGACGACTGCCACAGAACTAGGCTAGGCACGGCCCGCAGAAACTTAACCTTGTACGCAGAATCAGGAAATGTTGACAGAATTCCACGCTCGCTACCTTAGAAAGGGAAGACCTCCGTCAAGGCGAACCGATTCTACTTATATTAGGCAGTTCGCTTGTGTACAAATTAAAATGGAAGACTCTAGGATACTTTTCTTGTTTGTGGGTTCTTACTTTACTTCCTGGTGGAACAACTTCATATTTAACGTCGAATAACAAGTACACTGTTTTTGTTCTACTGAGTTTTGTTTATTTCTAACTAGTTTTCGTCATATTAAGTCGTCTTCAAGAAACAGTTCACTAACGTCTGAAAGGGACACTAGTTTTTAGCAACCAAACACAATAAGCAAAGATACTACCCACTTACACAAAAAGCGGTGCACCAAATTTCTTTCTTAACATTGAAATTACACTGTACACAATGGATATTGTTATTAATTAACAGCATAATTAAACTACACAATATTACACTAGCACAGGTTATTTGCTTAAGTTTGTAGATCTTGACACTGGTTGAGAAACAAACTGAGCACCTGTCACTTATGCTGTGAAAGAAACAGGTTTTAAATTATAAATTACAGTTTACGTTGTGAACATTACTACAACATTGTGTACTTCAGTCATGTACTTCGGTTAATATTTCCCATTGCATAAACCGTAATTTATAATGTAAAACATGTTTGTTACACAAAATAAGTGACTGGTGCTCAATTAGACATTTCTCAACCAATGTCACGCCCTCACAAATTATGGGTCATAACTACATAACCTGCAATACTACAAAAATTGTGTATTCTAAATATCATGTTTAATATTTTCCATAGCATGAAATGTAATTTACTGCGTTAAAAATTGTGTTTGGAACACAGCATAAATGAAGAGTGCTCAGTTCGGCAATTTTTCAACCACTGTGAAGACCTACAAACTTAAGCATCATAAACATTAAGAATTACATCATAAACATATTACCTGCAATACCGTCTAGCTTAATTATTTATTGTGATTAACTAAACCCTTGTGAAAAGTTCCATTTCGACATTAAAAAACGAGATTGTTGCACAGCATTCTGTGCAAGTAGATTGTATCCATGGTTGTAATGTTTGGTTATCCAAGAACTAATGTCCTTTGCTGTCGCTAGGTTGTTGTTTCCTGAAGATGGCCTAATAACCCAAAAACCAGTTAAAACTAAACAAAAATCAGTGAAAAAATAATGGACTTGTTATTCACTCTTAAATAAAGTTACAAGTTTTTTGGCTAAATACACCTTTACCTTCCTCCCTCGGTTAGTGAGAAAACCAAAACTAAAGTTCATAACGCATGTACTTAGAATTGACGGGATCGATAGATAATTAAAAACTGAGCATTTATCATCATTATATATGTGATCCGCAAACGAATATTTCCTAGTAGAAAAGGAAAGAAATCTTTGCGACTTGCTGGGATTTATCCAGGAGGTGAGCGTTGTTCAACGAAAGCGCTGCTGGCATAGTGACCAAGAACTATGCCTGAGGAGTAGAGAGCCTATGTTCGATTTCCAAATTCATTCTGTTGGGTTGTGTTTAATTTGTATTTTTTCTTTATACATATTAGGAGTTGGAGGTTTAAGAAGGCAAGTAAATCAGTAAAGAGTAACAAAAAAGTAAGCAAATACATTTCTGAAACGATTTGGATTAGTAAAGAATCAAAATTTTAAGCATCGTTGTATGAAAACAATTGCGAGTAAGATTGCTATGAATTCGTTACGAATAGAGCTGCCCACTACCATACCTACTGTTTGATAATTTTGGTACAGGACTCAAATAATGTAGTAAATGGTAGGATTGTCGGTAGTATTGGAAGAGTTGTTATGCAAAGAAACATAAATGAGTGTGTAGTAGAGGAACTGAGATCCGACGGCCTCCCTTTGTTTTTTTTTGTTAGTTGTTTATTTTGCACATAATTAGAATCAAATATCATTCAGTATTAGTCCGTTTAGTATTTTATATCGTTACAGGGTGTTAATTGCACTTAATAGGTAATAAAAATTGATTGATAAAGCAGCTTATTGGTTTTATGTAACTAAAATAATTGCTTCTGATGCAGGTACAGTTTACATCCGCAAACACAACAAATATATATAATTTTTGTTGTTATTTTGTACCCAATAGACGTTCTTCATCATGATCAAAGGCAAGAATTTTCTGTTTTTATTGATAACTGCGAAAGTTGTTTATGAATAACAGAAACATGTTTTATATTACCTCGATGAAGCATGAACTTTTTTGAGTTTTTTTATTATTTGATCCTTTTTGAGAAAACTACATTTTGTTGTACTCAATGATAAATCATGATTTATTATTTTTACCACAACATCCCCGTGTTTCACGTTACAAATCAATTTGCGAATTAAACCTGAATTAAACATTGACAGTTTCAATTTTACTTTAAATACCGTTTATTCTTAAGTAACACACAGGGGATAACTATGTAGAAAAAGATCTTCTGTAGGTTACGAGGCCCTTTATAACTCTCATTCAGTTTGTAGACGGTTCACCGCTTCCGGTTTCTATAGGAATCTGGTAAGACACCGATCGCATGCGTAAACAAAGCGACCGATGTGAGGTAAACCCCAGTAGGTATGCAAGACAGTCAACACCCACATGAATTTCCCGCTCAATTTTGTCTGACAGGGCTGGATTGAGTTCGCGCCATTTTCAGTACCTTTCTGTTAACTCTCCGCCTGTCATCTCCAATCATTATTGTCTTTCAGTTACGAAAGACAAATTGTTTATGAAACATTATTATAGTCTGGAGGACACTTGTAATCCGCGCGAGCTCTGCTGCCACAATTTGAAATAAAGTAAGTCTGTATTACTTTATTGCTTTCCTAAATTCAATCGATCTTTTATGTGCGTAAATTTAGACGTATTGAAACTGATTGCAGTTACCTTCAGTGTTACCTAGTATTCTCTCTGTTTTTAAATTGTGGAAGAAGTGTCAAAGGCAATAAACCTCGGACAGAGTTTAGTAGAGATCCTAATGTATGGCTGGAATGGTTCAATGTGCTGAGTGATGTAGATGCTCACAGTGATAGCGCTAACTCAGAGACTGAGGATTCCGTTCATGAAAGCGGTCATGATTCTGGAGCAGAACGAGAAGTGTCAGAAAATGGTGAATATGAATCACAGGAAGAAGTCACTCAAGAGGATGAATTTTTATAGGGAAAGATGGAATAACTAAACGGAGGAAAAATAAATATCCTACCAGTGTTAGAGGCAGATCTTTTAATTTTATTACTCATTTGCCTGGGCCAAAAAACAAGCTCGTATAAAAACGACAGAAATAGAAGTTCTAAATATGTTCTCGGATGAAAACATAATAAGCACTATCGCAATATGCATATATAAGTTCGTGGTAAATTCTCTAGGGAAAGGGACACTAAACAAACAGATACGGTAGAGATCAGAGCTTTCATTGGTTTGTTGTATCTACGTGGATCTTTGAGATGTTCTAGGAAGAGTATGTCGAAATTGTGGGATAACTCAAAGGGAAACGGACTTGAATCATGTTATTTATGCATAAGTGTAAACCGATTCAGGTTTCTGTTGAGATGTAGGAGGCTGGATAATATCCGTGATAGAAGTGTTCGCAGAGAGATTGACAAGTTGGCTGCTATCATAGCTATCAAAGATGTACTTGAACTATTCACGAACAATTGCCAAAAATATTTTTCACCTAGTGAATATCTCACTGATGACGAACAGCTTTTGGCATTTAGAGGACACTGCCCGTTCAGGCAATATATTCCTAGCAAACCAGCAAAGTATGGGTTAAAAGTGTTTGATTCGGTTGATGTAAAAACATATTACACTTTGAATTTAGAACCTTACGTCGGTAAGCAACAAGAGGGACCATGTAATGTCAGTAATTCAGCTGAAGATATTGTTCTTCGAATGGTCAAACTGTTTCAAACGCTAGAATATATTATACTATGTGCAAATATTAAATGTATTGTATTTATATTTAATAAAAAAATCATAAAACCAGTATTAAAGACCGTTCAAAGTGTACAAATAGACCGCTTGCTTTGTGGATGACATCCGCGCCAGTGACGATGTAAGGAATTTTCGCGCCAGCAACGGAGGGTTAACGTACAGATAACACGGGGACGGCGGTAATAGAGCGTGGCCATTAGGAGAGCTACATTATTGTACTGATGGCCTACGGTACCCTACGGTAGCTTTGCAACTCTAGTCACGAGCGACTACGGACAGGCCACCGCTCTACGCTTGTCCATAGCGAGGCGAGGGACAGAGTACACATAGGGACCATTATGTTATCATCATCTTTTCGTCATATTGTAGTTCTGAACTTCGGAGAGTGGGATTTTCCAGCATTAACTGTATGTATATCTTGCAGAAGGAATTGTTCTCCATCATTAGTCTCCGACGAAACTCCAGCTACTTGTAGTGAAAGTTATCATATCTCTGCAGAATAAAATTTGTTTTGTGAAACTATACGATGGTGTTCCTTGCGTAATACGCCTTTTGCATTATGTATTTTGTAGTATATCTCTTCTTTGTTAATGCAGTAATATCGAGTTGTCTTGTAACTTGTTCTATTTGCATCGTTTTGTATAAAGCTCTCCTATTCTTAATTTTCATGTGTATACATAGTGTAATATGAATGTTCTTTCGCCTGAACAATGCAGGTGATATGCTTACATAAAACACTATCTGACGAAAGAAGTCATCAAATCCATCTGAAGTTGTGTAACTGTATTCCAGTTAACTATTACTAAAAATAATTGAAAAACCTATAACTGTATAATAAAGAAGCTATCGTTTGAAACTGCATTATGCAGTGCTGTGAACGGTGCTACAACGCGTGAAGTCACAGTACATATCTTGCAATTCTAACATAACAAAACTAACAGCGCAAAAATACTGCACAAAATTACAAACTGAACTTTGAGAGAAGAAATCTCCGCCGGCCGGGGTGGCCGAGCGGTTCTAGAAGCTACATTCCGGCACCGGGCGACCGCTACGGTCGCAGGTTCGAATCCTGCCTCGGGCATGGATTTGTGTGATGTCCTTAGGTTAATTAGGTTTAAGTAGTTCGAAGTTCTAGGGGACTGATGACCTCAGAAGTTAAGTCCCATAGTGCTCAGAGCCATTTGAACCATTTGAAGAAATCCCCAAAATGCTTTTGTTAAAATGCTCTACAGATTTACGTACCAGAAGTGACTTAGCTAAAATTCCGAACAATGAATGACACAGCGGCGAACATTTAACACAGCACTGTGAGAGTAAGAATGTCGGACAAAAGAAAGTAGACGTGAACTATGCTTTAACTGAACTGACCCTAAGGCAAATTTGCAATGCAATGATTGACTGTGGATAATCTTACAGTGTCCTAACAGTGATGTTAAACTGGCCCTAATAAAGTTCCGTGACTTACCTCGTTGCAACGGAAACTCGGTGCTGCTCGAAGGTAGTGAGAGTTAGCATGCAGCGAAGGAGCAATCCAGTTAAAGAACGCCTTTCCCAAGGGCGATACAAGGAACAGCAACTACGCTAAGCACATCACACTTTAATCTTTATGTAACTGTGTTCCGCTAAGTGCAATGCGGTGACACTCTATTACAAAATAAAACTTCAGTCAGGGGACGCCAAAAGAAACTGAACTTATTGAATTATGTAGAAGAGCCTAGAGTCTAAAGAAACTGTGTTATGAAAAAGACTTTTAACGATTACAAAAGTCTTTACAAAACTCAATTCTTATAAAAAAATATAACACTGCCATGTAACCCGTTAATGGAATGGCAAAGGAGTGGTGAATCTATGACTTTGAATCCCAGTCATATAAGCAGATATATTCTCTAACCTCGTCTTGACAATCAAATTAACCCTTTCAGACCTGGTAGTCACAAATGTGTACATAAAGTTTGTTCACTAATATTTCGCTGGCAAGAAATGTCAGGTGCATCAAAACTCAATGTGCACATTTGTGTAGGTTTATTTTAGCCATGCTCCAGCAGCTGCTGCTTTCTTGTGAGCAGTCTGTGAACTACATGGAATGGCAAAGGAGTGGTGAATCTATGACTTTGAATCCCAGTCATATAAGCAGATATATTCTCTAACCTCGTCTTGACAATCAAATTAACCCTTTCAGACCTGGTAGTCACAAATGTGTACATAAAGTTTGTTCACTAATATTTCGCTGGCAAGAAATGTCAGGCGCATCAAAACTCAATGTGCACATTTGTGTAGGTTTATTTTAGCCATGCTCCAGCAGCTGCTGCTTTCTTGTGAGCAGTCTGTGAACTACATAGTAAAACATACTCTCTGGTAGTGTCTCTCTGTGGTAAGCCATTACTCGTTGACTTTATTGCTGTAATAGTCACATTGTGGGTTTTGTTAATGAATGTTTTGTGTGGTTTCCTTCTTTTGGAAACGTTATACATTCTTTCAGTGGAATTTTCAGAAATTTCATTCAGTTCATTTTTTTTATGTATCAGGTAAATTTAGTGTACACATTTGTGTACAACAGGTATTTAATGCTGTAAAATAGGAAACGTAACCTAAAATTTGTCTCAGATGTATTTGCATGGTGATGGTAGTTATGTGTGGTATTTTTTCCAGTAATTTCGGTACCAGCAACAAGGAGGAGAGTAACTGACCGCCGGCCGCGGTGGTCTAGCGGTTCTAGGCGCTCAGTCCGGAACCGCGCGACTGCTACGGTCGCAGGTTCGAATCCTGCGTCGGGCATGAATGTGTGTAATGTCCTTAGGTTAGTTAGGTTTAAGTAGTTCTAAGTCCTAGGGGACTGATGACCACAGATGTTAAATCCCATAGTGCTCAGAGCCATTTTAGTAACTGACCAGTACGCATGATTTTATTTTATATTTCTGGCTTTTGGCTTACAAATATGGATAAGGAATTTCTTTCTGTGGAGAAAGATTGGGACTTGATTATGGGCATAATTGAAAATGGTGACGTTTCTGATATTAGTTTGAGTGAAGATGAGGATGACAGTATACCACTTATTGAAAGGCAAGCTCCACAGATAGTGAAACGTGTTGGAGCAGATAAAGTCGGCGTGAATGATGTGTGTAGAAACACCATATCTGAAGATGAAGATGAAAGACGTGATGGATGCTGAAATGAACTTTTTATGCAATGAAAACAACCCAGAATTGAATAAACTGTATGACAACATAATGATGACACCTAAAGAATCCGTAAAATGGAAACGCAAGCCTTTAAGTACCATGGCAGAAACATACAAAGCTCCAAATTTTGAAGAATCTGTCTTGTGTTCTCCAATACAATACTTCAAAAATTATAAACCAGATGATTTGTTCACTAGCATGGCAGCACATTCTAACATTTATGCATTACAACAAGGCAAATCCTCATTCAAGCAGACAACAACTCAAGAACTAGAGGTGCTATTTGGTTTGCATATACTGACTGGCGCTTTGAAATTTCCCAGATTACGAATGTATTGGGATACAAGCCAGAAGGTAAGTGTGTTTTGGGAAAACATGTCACGAGACAGATTTTTAGAATTACGAACAAATTTACACTTGGTGAACAATCTGGAGATGCCACCTGAAAATAAAGATAAATTTTACAAAGTCAGGCCAGGTTACACAGCCATCCGAAAAAGCTGCAGTGAACTTCCTATAGAAGAGAATGTTTATGTGGACGAAAGAAATATTCCTTTCACTGGGAAGTTTTCTGCAAAGCAGTATGTCAAGGGGAAACCAAGTCCAAGGGAAATCAAAGTCTTCATGTTGTGTGGAAAGAGTGGAATAGTGCATGATTTCCTTTGTATCAAAGTGCTACAACTGAACTAAATACCACATGCTGTAAAAAATTTGGATTAGGTCCTGCTGTTTTTTTTAGGATTTTCCGTTCCACTGTCAAAAGGTAAAGGTCATAAACTATACTTTCACAACTTCTTTTCATCTTAACTGTTTCAAGTTATGAAATCTCAGGGCGTCAATGCAGCAGGTACTGTCCGTCAAAACAGATTTGGGAAGAACTTGCCTTTTTCAGATGATAAAACAATAATGAAACAAACCAGAGGTTACTGTGAAGAAATCACTAGTGCTGATGACATTACCATGTGTAAGTGATTAGACAATAGGCCAGTTGTATTGTGTTCTAACTTTGTTGGTAAAGGCTCAGTGTATGAAGTCGAGCGTTGGGACAAAAAGCACCATAAATATGTGAAAGTAGAAAGACCTGAAATAGTGAGAAGATATAATCATGCAATAGGTGGTGTGGATCTATTTGATCAATTGATAAGCTACTACAGAGTTTTCATCAGATCTCGAAAATGGCCTTTGCGTATGATTTTTCACGCTGTTGACTTTGCCATCGTGCAAAGTTGGTTGGAATGCACACGAGATGCAGACAACCTGTCTACCCCAAAGAAGAAGCAAATGGACCTTCTTTCCTTTTGCATCAGGGTGGCAGCTGGATTTATGCTGTGCCAGAAGAAAGTGACTGGAAAGAAGAGGGGGCGTCCGTATGGTGGACTGGCTTCAGACATGAGAATCATACCAAGAAAAAGAGGAGAATTACGACCAGCTACAGAGATACAGTTTGATTCCATTGACCATTTGCCTTTGCACGATGTAGGAGCTCCAAGTCACTGCAAATTTCCAAAATGTACAGGGCGTTCAAGAATTCAGTGCACAAAATGTAAAGTACATTTGTGTCTCCAAAAGGACAGAAATTGTTTTTTGCAGTTTCATACTAAATCTTAAACTTAGGTGTTGACCATCGTCGTTTAAACAAGAATGTAATATGGAATTATTTTTATTGTTTCCTTTGTTTTAAAGTGAAATAAAGAGTGGCAAAATTGATCCGTACTGTGTACCTCCTTAATGTATGACATGAAGCACGAGACCTGATGAACACATTTGTGTACATTAAATATCTAGAAAAGTAGAGATCATACGAAATTTTTTCTTAGAAAATGTCAGGAGACTCACCTGAATGCAAAAATGATGCCAGACATTTTTTTACAAGTAAATAATAAATCAGGTCTGAAAGAGTTAAGCTACCCGAGCACGCAGAAGTGCAGCAACACGACGTTGCATGGATTCGACTAATGTTTGAAGTAATGCTGAAGGAAACTGACACCTTGAATCCTACAGGGCTGCCCATATATCCGTAAGAGTGCGAGGGGGTGGAGATCTCTTCTGAACTACGCGTCGCAAGGCATCCCAGATATGCTCAATAATGTTCATGTCTGGAGAGTTTGGTGGGCAGCGGAATTGTTTAAAGGCAGAAGAGTGTTCCTGAAGCCACTCTGCAGCAATTCTGGACGTGTGGGGTGTCACATTATCCTTCTGGCCTTTCGGAATTGCCCAAGTCCGTCGGAATGCACAACGTCAGAGTCGCATCTAGACGTATCAGGGGTCCCATATCACTCCAACTGCACGCGCCCCATACCATTACAGAGCCTCCACCAGCTTGAACAGTCCCCTGCTGACATGCAAGATCCCTGGATTCATGAGATTGTCTCCATATCCGTACACGACCATCCGTTCGATACAATTTGAAACCAAACTCGTCGGACCAGGCAACATGTTTCCAATCATCAACAGTCCAATATCAGTGTCGATGGGCTCAGACGAGGCGTAAAACTTTGTATCGCACAGTCATCAAGAATACACGAGTGGGCCTTCGGGTCTAAAAGCCCATATCGATGATGTTTCGTTGAATGGTTCTCACGCTGACACTTAATGGCCCAGCACTGAAATGTGCAGCAATGTACATAAGGATTGCACTTCTGTCACGTTGAACGATTCTCTGCAGTCCTCGTTGATTCCGTTCTTGCAGGATCTTTTTCTGGCCGCAGCGATGTCGGAGATTTGATGTTTTACTGGATTCCTGATATTCACGGTACACTTGTGAAATGGTCGTACGGGAGAATCCCCACTTAATCGCTACTCCGGAGATGCGGTGTACCATCGCCCGCGCGCTGACTATAACAGCACGTTCAAACTCACTTAAATCTTGATAAGCTTCCATTGTAGCTTCAGTAACCAACTCACAACTGCGCCAGATACCTGTTGACTTACATGAGCGTTGCCGACTGCAACGCAGTATTCTGACTCTTTACATATCTCTGTATTTGAAAAGGCATGCCAATACTAGTTTCCTTGGCGCTTCAGTGTAAATAACGCGCGAACAAGCAATGCAACGGTAACATTACCTGAATACCTTCACACTTCTAAAATCAATCTTTACAGAACCATATTTCCAGAAACCAACTTTCTCTGCGTCTGCATCTCTGTGTTCTGCTAGTCATCTTTCCAAACCACTTAGCGGCGTGATCGACACCAGGCTCTGTCACTTACTAAACGCGGGTGCTACACTGGCAACGACAAACTACTGGTAACCGAGGATCACATTGCTTACATTACTTGTACTGAGAACTCTGTGGCGTAACATATCGACCATTCTGAAAAATATCCATTGTGCAGGTTTGAAGTATGATTTATAGAATAAAAAGAGAACTCACATTACTCCCATCGTTTTCCAAAAATAATCTAGGTATGTTACATCACCTTACAGTTTGTTTCGTATAACGGAGGACGCACAGCTATGTTTCAACGCTGAAATAAATATTCAGGAACCACTCAGAGTCGACGGCAAACGAGAAGCGAGTGGCGCTAAGTTTTGGCTTTTGAAACTCTCGCACATCACACGTGTTATAGGTGAACTAGTCGAAGCAGGCAGTTCTGTTTCTCGCCGTTGCAAACTAATAGGAGCAGATATCATCGAGTAATATGTGGAACTGAATAACGGGATGATTTTTGCTGGTGTCGAAAAACTGTATGATGAAGACGAAGCATAACATCAGAGGAAGATCTCCCCGAGACTAGTTAAGCTGAAATCGGTTGTAACGTTTGGGAAGTATCCATACCATAGACCAGCTATTCCCCCTCAATTCCGGATGCGCTTTATGAGCCGATAGCTAAACGCTCGAACTGCGGAGGTATACACGTTGAAGTAAAAGTAAGAAGGTAGCTTTAGCCAAGAAGCATCCAAATTGGAATAGGCAAACTTCGAAAGAGAATGGTGCAACAACGGCCCTTAAAGTGGGGAAATATTTAACGTTGTGGCAAAATGATATCGTTAAAGAAGGGACAATGTACGACAAATAATAGTCGACAAATAACTGAGCATTCGATCAATTCGTCGAATCTCGTCGTCCTAACGAGAAGCCGACAACGAACATACTCCAGCAGTGAGGTGCAGGCGCAGTGTTTCAGTATACGACCGACGCGGATTTTACATTTTCTGCATCATTGTCTTGGGCAAGGAATTGTAAATCGGAGCATAAAATTCGTCAACGGCATATCACGAAATACTTGTCACACAATGGAGGCAGAAAATGAGGATGATATATAGAAACTGGCAGCATTTTTTCAACACGCAGACGGCGTCACTTAATGCCGATTTATTGTGATTACTTGATCAACACCGAGCATACAGGATGTGAGTAATGGACGAACATTCAACGCATCTTATCGATAAGGGAGAAAAAAGAACCCTTGTCACAGTTGGCAGTATCCATAAAACAACGGATTCGTAGACGGTGCTATATTCTATCACAATGTATGCGAAACTGTTACCTCAAGTTTTCCTGTGCTTACAAGAAACTAGTGATACATTTGGTCCTTGGATTACAAAGAGGTTTAACTGGCTCGTCAAGAAATGTGTACGTCACTTGCTCCAAATCCGGAGAATTGACAAATTAAATTTACAAACCATATCTTGAGAATGTTTTCTGTTACTCGTTCTCTGTGGTGGACAAACTAATACCGACATTTATGATGCCACGTTTATAGACAACGGTGGGTCAACCAAGTTGCACGGTAAAAGCAATGCCGCCAAACTGCACACCTGTGTGCCAGCCGCCAGACGTTTATTTTTATCACAAGATTAAGACTTTATTTCCAGGCTTCAAAATTGCTATGTGCTTTTGAAAACCCTGCAGGCATTGCACAACAGTGCGGATGTAATAATGATTCATATCGCTATTTATTATAACTTTCAGCACCGATTTTTCGGCAGATCTTATCTTAATTGCGGAAAAAGAAATATTTTTAAAGGTAAACCAAGAATTTGTAAAGCCTGACGCTATTAGGTCACTTTGAAAGGAGTAAGTTGTTATCCACTCAACGCTGTAAAGTCGATTGCGCTGTATGTTTATTTCGCTAGTGGAGCGGCCTGTTCCTGTCTGTATTGTGTCGGCTTTAACTGTCTTAAGCTGCACATTACATTTTTAAGAATTTCTCGGAGGCGATTTCTTTTTCTGCTTGTTTACAGATCTGAAGACGATTGTTGTACACAACCGAAACTATTCATCACGTTTTAATTGTCTAATCTAAATTGCGGTCTAGGCAGTAAAAGCATTTTGTACAAATTTTTTTTAATTGTAGCAAAACCAGCAACGTTTTCCGCCGAACGTTCGGAAGCAATAATGCAGTCTTGCGAGAAATGCATTCACTACATGTTCTGGATGTCGTGAGTGTATTCGCTTCGAATGTTTGTACAAGTACTATCTATCAAATTCTTCGATGGAATATGAAGACATGTAACACAGACTGAAAGACTCATTGTACGGCAATATGGATCAAAATTTTAAACGTTTACTAATACAATATGTTTGATGGTTCAAATGGCTCTGAGCACTATGGGACTTAACATATGTGGTCATCAGTCCCCTAGAACTTAGAACTACTTAAACCTAACTAACCTAAGTACATCACACACATCCATGCCCGACGCAGGATTCGAACCTGCGACCGTAGCAGTCGCGCGGTTTCGGACTGAGCGCCTAGAACCGCGAGAATATGTTTGAGAAATTTATTAACCTACCTTGTTATTATTCCTTATTGCTTTACTTACCCTATCAACGTTCCTATTGCTATCAATTTCGATACGGAAAAAATAGAGATTTAAAAATCACTGCAGGATGCGTCTAATAATCGAACGCACGTTCTCTGTTCTCCAGTCAGATGCTTTGGTTGTTACGCCAGTGGCGCTTTGGTTGAGCAGCGTTCACCTTAATGGAAAATAACCGGCTGTCGTAAAAGTTTCTTTCCTCTATTTTTAGGAAAACGTGCGTTTGCAGATCACAATCATAATTACGAAAAATGCTCAAATCTATCGATCCCATCAATCTTGGGTCGATTACACGTGACGAACTTTGGGTTCGTTTTTCTCGAAAACCGAGGGGGAATCGGGAGGTTATTGAGCTAAATTATCTGAGAGTCTTTCATTTTAGGTTTTACACCTGCCAAATATGAGCCGAATCGGTTGGCAGTGTCGAAGGCCTTTACCTTGTTAGTGAAGCACTGCCTGAGGGAGCAGACCTACGCAGCTAGTCATCGATCGTACAGTATATGGTTAGTAAGGTGCGAGACAAGATATTCGCACGGTATAATTGATTACTAGCTCTGTATCTACAGCCAGGACAGAGCAATGATGACTGCATTAATTCGTCGTAGATTTACGTGAACTGAGCTGGGGTTAATAGATGTTTGTGTTCTTGGAGTGATGCAGTTCGTGGGCTGGCACAGTAGAATGACAACTCAAAGCATTCCCTAACTTTTTACCTTTTTGTTGAGCCCTACTTTCTCGTGATATCAGTTAATTTTACGATTCCGATTCCGTGAGGAACTGCTTGATTCGTAATAACCTGGATTTTCAACGAAAAAATCGAGCATAAAGCTTCGTAATACGGCTTCCGTTAGAATTTTGGCCTCTGTGGCTCATTATGGCAGTGTAAATGTTCTTCCCTGCTGTTTTATGACAGTCAGGTTACCGCTGTTTTGAAAATCATCTCTGTAGTCTAGAAGTTAGTGTTATAGTCTCAAGATCAATCATAAAACGCCTGGGTCACACATCTTAAAATTCAGGGATATTAATCAAAAGATCCAAAAACGTTAAAAGTGTAGTATCCCGTACTTAAACTCGCGACAATCTGAGAAAAACTGTCTACGTTTTCCAAGTGGTAACACATGCTGTACCCTCGACAGCCTTAGTTACAATGCGAGGGTGTTAAAGGGAGGCCAGCCACAAAGATTTAGCGCCAGATAAACAGTCGTCACGAAGGATTATATCGCCTGCCAGTTATAAATGACAATGCCCCAACCACAGCGAGGCTCATTTGGAAGATGGCTGTTGGAATAAGTAAACTACATCCCGCTTCAGGCCCGTAATTTAATAAACTCTGTAGTTCTATAAGTGATCCTGCTTCTGACAGACGCAAATCTAAAATGTGTTCCCTTGTTTACTTTCTCTTCAAGCTTCATTCTTTGTCCACCTACGCTTACAAAACTACTATTTCGATTTACAAAAGTGTTTGCTGTGTCGTAAGAAGAAAGTTTCTCTTTGCGGAGGCGATTCCCTGCTCAAACTGATATGCTTCCAAGACCACATGTTATCTTTTACTGCACTGCAGCTCTATATTGGACACGTACGAACTGACCAGTATCTACTAGAGAGAGGAGAAAGAGGAGGTTTAACGTCACGTCGACAACGATGTGAAATGGCTCCGAGCACTATGGGACTTAACTTCTGAGATCATCAGTTCCCTAGAATTTAGAACTACTTAAACCTTACTAACCTCAGGACATCACACACATCCATGACCGAGGCAGGATTCGAACCTGCGGCCGTAGCGAACGAGGTGAAAGAGACGGAGCACAAGCTATGATCTGGACTCAAGTTGTCAACAAGGCACTGTGAAAGTTGGTGGCGGCTCCGAAATGGTGTGGGCTGTGTTTACATGGAATTGACTGGATTCTCTGGTGCAACCGAACAGATTATTTGACTGGAAATGGTTATGTTCGCCTACTTAGAGACCATTTGCAATCATTCATGGACCTCATATTCTCAAACAACAATGGAATTTTATGGATGACAGTGCGCTATGTAGTCTGGCCACAATTGCTCCCAACTGGTTTGAAAAACATTGTCGACAATTTGAGAGAATGATCTGGCCACCTGGATTGCCCGGCTTGAATCCCACCGAAAATTTATGAGACATAATCGAGAGGTCAGTTCGTGCACAAAATCCTCGCCATCCTCCACAATGCTTGACGGTCTGTCTGTGAGTACATGAGATCTACCTGGTCTTGGTTTAGTTGTAATTTTTGCTACTTGTTTCGACTCGACAGTAGCCTCAATAACAGTCGATTTGGGCAGAACGGTTGAAATCTCTCTGAATGATGTGCAGTGAGCAGTCCACCTCGAAAGCCACTTTCCTCTCCTGAGCGCTGTGACCGCTTCTCTACTGACAACACGTTAGTCTCCACCTCATTTCAAAATGGCAGGTCGGTTTCTCGTGACATCTAAGAGTTATGACGCAGGGGTGTCCGGATACTTTTGATCTGACAGTTTGCTTACGTCTGTCCTATCGGGCACTGGTCGCACTTTGAAATCCCGCATGGCGTAGAGTATGGCCCTCCTGAAAGCACATATTTGCATGAGAGTGTGGTGTCCCGATCGAAGCCAATAGGAACATTATGGAAGAATAAGCTGCAGCGATCCTGCCGCTGTTCATTCCCGACACGTCTGATAGACGTTTCTGCTTCTTTCAACCTTCATGCTGTCTACGACAGAATTACAATATCATCGTAAAACCTTGAAGTATTCATTTCTTCTCCCTGACTTTCAGTTCTATTTACAAATAATTTCTTAGTTTCCCTTATTGCTTCCTAAGTGTACAGACTGAACAACATCGCGGATAGGCTACAAACCTGGTTCACTACCTTCTCGATTAAGACTTCACTTTCATGTCGTTCTACTAATACAACTGCAATTTGATTTCTGTTCAAGCTGAAGGTAACCTTTTCTTCCTGTATTCTACTCTTACTACTTTCACAATTCAAAAGAATGTATTACAGTCAATATTATGAAAAGCTTTTTGTAAATCTGGAAGTGCTATAAAAGTGGATGTTTCTGTCTTCACTTTATCTTCCTAGAGAAGTCGTAGTATCAATATTGCCTGTCGTGTTCGTACAAGGGACTTCTACCAGCGTTCCCATTCTGCTGTAAGTAATTAGTGTCAGTGTTCTGCAGCCATAACTTTCTGAACTGATAGTTCGATATTATTGGCACATGCCAGCACCTGAGTTCTTCAGAACTGAGATTATTACCTAAAACAAATCCACATATCTGAACAGTAATCCCAGATGTACTTTCAAAGCGACCTGTTTCGTTAACACACTGTCGTCATCCAGTATCTTGCTGCTGAGTCGAAGACGGTGCTCCCGCTTCTTCACTCTCAATATAATTATGCGTTTCAGTTCATAGCCGAAAATATTGTTACTCCTCTGTCGCTTATTGGTTGCGTATTTTACTGCGTATTTGACTGCTTGTCAAGAAACCTTCAGTTCAGGCATAAAGACTCCTAGACGTCGCAGACGAATGTAATTTCTTTAGTAGGTTTAATGTTAACTGCAGCTCTTCAGAAGTTAACAAATGCTGCATGTGGAGTTACTCGATTATCTCCTCCCTGAATTTTATGCCTCGATGTTGTAACTGCGCGATTATGCATTGACTGGTGCGCACAGGCCTCGCGATGGCTGTCACGCGTAAGTTTTTTTCGAAATAGGGTGGATACAGCGAACGCGAGAATTCAACATCTCGTCGACGTCAAGATCATCAGGGACGGAGCGCACAGCGGCTGGGGAAGGGGTGGGCGCGGCCTTGCGGATGCCTTTGCGGCCGATGCAGCCACTAGCACATCGGTATGCGCCCTTCCAAACGAAATATGGCGGCTGTGAACAGAAACCAGTTGTTGCATCATGAGAAGTGGTGCGGCTCTCCATGGCGTAAAATGAGATCAGACTGATAACAGCCAGAAGCCAGACGCCTAGGCCTCATCCCACGCCTGTGCAGATACGAGGCACAGCTATAATAAATCTTGCTCAGAACTATGACCATTCGGGACGAAGGAACGCGGTGGTAGATGTAGGCAACCACTGAATACTTGAGATGAAATCGGGGTACTACGTCTGAACACCAGAGGAAATCATGTTTCCGACGCGATGACTGCAGTCGGCCGATCGCGCCATCACGTTTCATAAGGCCGGCCGGGGTGACGGAGCTTTTCTAGGCGCTACAGTCTGGAACCGCGCGACCGCTACGGTTGCTGGTTCGAATCCTGTCTCGGGCATGGATGTGTGTGATGTCCTTAGGTTAGTTAGGTTTAAGTAGTTCCAAGTTCTAGGGGACTGATGGCCTCAGAAGCTAAGTCCCATAGTTCTCAGAGCAATTTGTACCAACATTTCATAAAATACCCTGATAATAATCGATATTGCAACACCGTGGAGACTGCATTAAACAAACTTCAAACTAGCAAGAAGGGTAGAACATGCTTGGACATGTAATTGATTGGCATTTCAGAGTAATCTCACAAAGAACATGGGAGTAACAACATGTGCACTTTGTATACAGGGAAAGATTACGCAGGGGGATTCTCATTCACAAATAGCAGTTGAATATCGGTTGTTTGTGAGGACATGGTGTTTGTCTCGTAATGACTAATAACTTGGAAAGAGGTTTTAAAATGAATAGCAACAGAAGCAAAGCAACGGTACACAATGTAATCGAACCAAAACAGGTGACGCTTGGGGAGGAAATGAGATACTAAAAGTAGAACAATAGCTGATGAAGGACAGAGGGAAGATGAAACGCAGATTGATACTAGAAAGAAAACCGTTTCAGAAAATAAAAATTTGCTGACGCTGAATGTAAATATTTGTTTTAAGTACTCTTCTATGAAAGCACATCGTGTCGCGACATTGCTGCTCGCGTTGGTCGAGATACAACGACTGTTAGCAGAATATGGAATCGGTGGTTTCAGGAGGGTAAGACGGAACGCCGTGCTGGATCCCAACGGCCTCGTATCACTTGCAGACGAGATGACAGGCATCCTATCCCCATGGCTGTAACGGATCGTGCAGCCACGTCTCGATCCCTGAGTCAACAGAAGGGGACGTTTGCAAGACAACACCCATCTGCACGAACAGTTCGACGTCGTTTGCAGCAGCATGGACTATCAGTTCGGAGACCATGGCTGCGGTTACCCTTGACAGACAGGAGCGCCTGCGATGGTGTACTCGACGACGAACCTGGGTGCACTAATGGCAAAACGTCATTTTTTCGGATGAATCCAGGTTCTGTTTACAGCATCATGATGGTCGCATCCGTGTTTGGCGACATCGCGGTGAACGCACATTGGAAGCGTGCATTCGTCATCGTCATACTGGCGTATCACCCAGCGTGATGGTGTGAGGTGCCATTGGTTACACGTCTCGGTCACCTCTTGTTCGCATTGATGGCACCTTGAACAGTGGACGTTACATTTCAGATGTGTTATGACCCGTGGCTCTACCCTTCATTCGATCCCTGCGAAACCCTACTTTTCAGCAGGCTAATGCACGACCGCATGTTGCAAGTCCTGTACGGGCCTTTCTGGATACAGCAAATATTCGACTGCTGGCGTGGCCAGCACATTTTCCAGATGTCTCACCAACTGAAAACGTCTGGTCAATGGTGGCCGAGCAACTGAATCGTCACAATACGCCAGTCACTACTCTTGATGAACAGTGGTATCGTGTTGAAGCTTCATGGGCAGCTGTACCTGTAAACGCCATCCAAGCTCTGTTTGACTCAATGCCCAGGAGTATCAAGGCCGTTATTATGGCCAGAGGTGGTTGTTCTGGGTACTGATTTCTCAGGATCTATGCACTCTAATTGCGTGAAAATGTAATCACAAGCTAGTTCTAGTATAATATATTTGTCCAATGCATACCTGTTTATCATGTGCATTTCTTTTTGGTGTAGCAATTTTAATGGCCAGTAGTGTATAATTTAATGTCCAGTTTCACTCAACTGTGCCAAGACACTATCATGTATGATTACTAATTAATTTGAACCTTCGTGCACTTTATAATTATTTATTCTTGCTGTTCAACAATTGGAATCAAGTTAATGCATCTCAGAAATAAACAGGATTTTATTGTCACCTTGAAAAAACACCCCTCTGGTTCTAAACCTCCAAAAGTGTGTCAGTTTAGCAAGTGAGCCCGTTTATGGAGGTATAAGGGGAGTACATTATAGCTGGCCATGCTTTTCCACCCGCGTTTTGCGATAATTATGCCAGTCCGTCCTTGAACCTATTTAGAGAGCCGCCGCTTAGGATGAATTCTTCCTACCTGCTATGTGGAGATACTCTCGTCGTGTTATGTACCCTTGAAAAGCCATAGCAGCGCCATCGGATTCTGAAGATGCAAAACTACTGTTTATGTTTTAGTTAATGAAGTGGGAAGGAGTTTTTTGTGCAAATAATTTTTACCCATTGCCATTATGGTGGGTTTATTTAAGAAACATGGTAAAATGAACTTGTTCACACTGATTATACGGCAACTATTAACGGTACGTGAACATGGTCTACGGCATAATTCGATCGAAAGGCATCCTATCGACGTCTGCCGACTATGGCGCGCAGTCTGTAGCTTGAGCGTGTAATCGGTACAGTTCGTGTAAGATCGTACGCCTTGGGTTGCCCCAAAGTTATTCGTTTATTTATTAATATCAACTTTCCTCACATTGCAAAATTTCTGAAAGATAGTACACTCCTGGAAATTGAAATAAGAACATCGTGAATTCATTGTCCCAGGAAGGGGAAACTTTATTGACACATTCCTGGGGTCAGATACATCACATGATCACACTGACAGAACCACAGGCACATAGACACAGGCAACAGAGCATGCACAATGTCGGCACTAGTACAGTGTATATCCACCTTTCGCAGCAATGCAGGCTGCTATTCTCCCATGGAGACGATCGTAGAGATGCTGGATGTAGTCCTGTGGAACGGCTTGCCATGCCATTTCCACCTGGCGCCTCAGTTGGACCAGCGTTCGTGCTGGACGTGCTGACCGCGTGAGACGACGCTTCATCCAGTCCCAAACATGCTCAATGGGGGACAGATCCGGAGATCTTGCTGGCCAGGGTAGTTGACTTACACCTTCTAGAGCACGTTGGGTGGCACGGGATACATGCGGACGTGCATTGTCCTGTTGGAGCAGCAAGTTCCCTTACCGGTCTAGGAATAGTAGAACGATGGGTTCGATGACGGTTTGGATGTACCGTGCACTATTCAGTGTCCCCTCGACGATCACCAGAGGTGTACGGCCAGTGTAGTAGATCGCTCCCCACACCATGATGCCGGGTGTTGGCCCTGTGTGCCTCGGTCGTATGCAGTCCTGATTGTGGCGCTCACCTGCGCCAAACACGCATACGACCATCATTGGCACCAAGGCAGAAGCGACTCTCATCGCCGAAGACGACACATCTCCATTCGTCCCTCCATTCACGCCTGTCGCGACACCACTGGAGGCGGGCTGCAGGATGTTGGGGTGTGAGCGGGAGACGGCCTAACGGTGTGCGGGACTGTAGCCCAGCTTCATGGAGACGGTTGCGAATGGTCCTCGCAGATACCCCAGGAGCAACAGTGTCCCTAATTTGCTGGGAAGTGGCGGTGCGGTCCCCTACGGCACTGCGTAGGATCCTACGGTCTCGGCGTGCATCCGTGCGTCGCTGCGGTCCGGTCCCAGGTCGACGGGCACGAGCACCTTCCGCCGACCACTGGCGACAACATCGATGCACTGTGGAGACCTCACGCCCCACGTGTTGAGCAATTCGGCGGTACGTCCACCCGGCCTCCCGCATGCCCAGTATACGCCCTCGCTCAAAGTCCGTCAACTGCACATACGGTTCACGTCCACGCTGTCGCGGCTTGCTACCAGTGTTAAAGACTGCGATGGAGCTCCGTATGCCATGGCAAACTGGCTGACACTGACGGCGGCGTTGCACAAATGCTGAGCAGCTAGCGCCATTCGACGGCCAACACCTCGGTTCCTGGTGTGTCCGCTGTGCCGTGCGTGTGATCATTGCTTGCACAGCCCTCTCGCAGTGTCCGGAGCAAGTATGGTGGGTCTGACACATCGGTGTCAATGTGTTCTTTTTTCCATTTCCAGGAGTGTATTTATGACACGTAAACTCTTCTTAATGTGTGGGTGGCAAAAAGAAACTGTTATCAGCAAATATTTATTAATAACAGTTACTTGATTTGCGCCAGAATAAATGTACAATCTCACTCCAAAAGAAATGCACACTATTTTTTTTAAAATCCATCTTTTATTCTCATGTTTGAAAGTTTTACAGCGTGTAATACATCCTTTAGGAACAATATTTTCATTTCTCCACATAATTTCCATCCCTCTCAACTGCCTTACGCCATCTTGGAACCAGCGCCTGTATACCTGCTGGGGCCATTGATTGGCAGCGTGCACAAGGGAGTCTCATCTTCAAACCTTGTTCCACGAAGCGAGTCTTTCAGTTTCCCAAAGAGATGATAGTTACATGGAGCCAGGTCAGGAGTGTGAAGCGGGTGTTTCAGTGTTGTCCATCCGCATTTTGTGAACGCTACTATGGTTTTTTGACTGACATGTGGCCGTGCATTGTCGTGCAACAGCAAAACAACCTGCTTTTGCCGATGTGCTCTAACACGTCTCAGTCGAGCTTGAAGTTTCTTCAGTGTCAACACATATGCACCAGAATTTATGGTGGTTCCACTTGGCATGATGTCCACAAGCAAGAGTCCTTCGGAATCGAAAAACACCGTATCCATAACTTTCCCAGCAGAATGTGTGGTTTTGAATTTTTTTTGGGTGAACTTGCATGATGCCACTCCATTGATTGCCTCTTCGTCTCTGGCCGGCCAAGGTAGCCGAGCGGTTCTGGGCGCTACAGTCTGGAACCGCGCGACCGCTACGGTCGCAGGTTCGAATCCTGCCTCGGGAATGGATGTGTGCGTGATGTCCTTAGGTTAGTTAGGTCTAAGCAGCTCTAAGTTCTAGGGGACTGATGACTTCAGAAGTTAAGTCCCATAGTGCTCATAGCCATTTGAACCATTTCTCCGTCTCTGGTGAAAAACGATGGAGACATATTTCATCACCTGTCACAATTCTTCCAAGAAATTCATCTCCACCATTCTCGCACTGTTCCAAAAGTTAGCTGCATACCGTTTTTCTTGTTTCTTTGTGGGCCACTGTCAACATCCTGGGAACCCACCTGCCACAAACCTTTCTTAACGCCAACGCTTTCAGTATTCTGCAAACCCTTCCTTCCCCTATCCCAACGTAGCGTGACAATTCGTTCACTGTGATGCGTCTGTCGGCAGTCACCAATTCGTTAACTCTCTGCCCATTGTCTGGAGTATGTGCAGTACGAGGCCTGCCCCTGCGAGGACAACCTTCAATATTGCCGTGCCTGCTTTCATCACGTAACCCGCTTGCGCACCGACTAACTGGACTGCGATAGACAGCAGCATCTCCATACACCTTTTTCAACCTCTTGTGAATGTTTCCCACTGTCTCGGTTTCGCAGCATAGGAATTCTATGACAGCACGTCACTTCTGACGAACGTCAAGGTAGCAGCCATCTTGAAGACATGCTGTGACGGCACCACTGATGGGAACAGGTTGAACTATGTTTGAAAACAAACGGGAAGGATGTATCTACACACTATAAAACTTTCACACATGCAGAATGAAAACTGCATTTTTACAAAAATAGTGTGCATTTCTTTTGGAGTGACTCTCGTACTTTTCCTACGTATCTCTTTGCTGACGCGAGCGATTTCTTCATCGGCACCTCATCCCACTGACCCTTAAAGCACCAGATGGCCAACCGCCTCTGCCAGCCACTGTGCAAACCTTCCGCTCGCTCCTTACTCCTTACGTACTGCAGCGCTGATTTACTCACTTCACGTATGTGAAGCCGGCCGCGGTGGTCTAGCGGTTCTAGGCGCGCAGTCCGGAACCGCGCTACTACTACGGTCGCAGGTTCGAATCCTGCCTCGGGCATGGATGTGTGTGATGTCCTTAGGTTAGTTAGGTTTAAGTAGTTCTAAGTTCTAGGGGACTGATGACCACAGTAGTTAAGTCCCATAGTGCTCAGAGCAATTTGAACCACGTATGTGAAATAGCAAACTTGAAAACAAAGTAAAATGTGCTCTTATCTGAAAGTAAGGAGTGTCTTGCAATCGTTAGTTTCATTTCATAGTTTGATGAAACCCCTTTCTCGTTGTGTCAGCTGCGGTACTAATATTTCATATTTAATTAAGCCACCTCTGTTTAAGTTTAGATGTTCATTGGTTTCCTTCGCGCGACTTTTTCTTCAAAACATTTCACATGACCTTAATTGGAAGCGGTCTGTTCACTGTGTAGGTCACGGTTCGGACCATGTTAGCACCTCCGAGGTATCTACATCTACATCTACATCTACATGACTACTCTGCAATTCACATTTAAGTGCTTGGCAGAGGGTTCATCGAACCACAATCATACTATCTCTCTACTATTCCACTCCCGAACAGCGAGCGGGAAAAACGAACACCTAAACCTTTCTGTTCGAGCTCTGATTTCTCTTATTTTATTTTGATGATCATTCCTACCTATGTAGGTTGGGCTCAACAAAATATTTTCGCATTCGGAAGAGAAAGTTGGTGACTGAAATTTCGTAAAAAGGTCTCGCCGCGACCAAAAACGTCTATCCTGTAATGACTTCCATCCCAACTCGTGTATCATATCTGCCACACTCTCTCCCCTATAACGCGATAATACAAAACGAGCTGCCCTTTTTTGCACCCTCGATGTCCTCCGTCAATCCCACCTGGTAAGGATCCCACACCGCGCAGCAATATTCTAACAGAGGACGAACGAGTGTAGTGTAAGCTGTCTCTTTAGTGGACTTGTTGCATCTTCTAAGTGTCCTGCCAATGAAACGCAACCTTTGGCTCGCCTTCCCGACAATATTATCTATGTGGTCCTTCCAACTGAAGTTGTTCGTAATTTTAACACCCAGGTACTTAGTTGAATTGACAGCCTTGAGAATTGTACTATTTATCGAGTAATCGAATTCCAACGGATTTCTTTTGGAACTCATGTGGATCATCTCACACTTTTCGTTATTTAGCGTCAACTGCCACCTGACACACCATACAGCAATCTTTTCTAAATCGCTTTGCAGCTGATACTGGTCTTCGGATGACCTTACTAGACGGTAAATTACAGCATCATCTGCGAACAGTCTAAGAGAACTGCTCAGATTGTCACCCAGGTCATTTATATAGATCAGGAACAGTAGAGGTCCCAGGACGCTTCCCTGGGGAACACCTGATATCACTTCAGTTTTACTCGATGATTTGCCGTCTATTACTACGAACTGCGACCTTCCTGACAGGAAAACACGAATCCAGTCGCACAACTGAGACGATACCCCATAGCTCCACAGCTTATTTAGAAGTCACTTGTGAGGAACGGTGTCAAAAGCTTTCCGGAAATCTAGAAATACGGAATCAAGTTGAGATCCCCTGTCGATAGCGGCCATTACTTCGTGCGAATAAAGAGCTAGCTGTGTTGCACAAGAGCGATGTTTTCTGAAGCCATGCTGATTACGTGTCAATAGATCGTTCCCTTCGAGGTGATTCATAATGTTTGAATACAGTATATGCTCCAAAACCCTACTGCAAACCGACGTCAATGATATAGGTCTGTAGTTAAATGGATTACTCCTACTACCCTTCTTGAACACTGGTGCGACCTGCGCAATTTTCCAATCTGTAGGTACAGATCTATCGGTGAGCGAGCGGTTGTATATGATTGCTAAGTAGGGAGCTATTGTATCAGCGTAATCTGAAAGGAACCTAATCGGTATACAATCTGGACCTGAAGACTTGCCCATATCAAGCGATTTGAGTTGCTTCGCAACCCCTAAGGTATCTGCTTCTAAGAAACTCATGCTAGCAGATGTTCGTGTTTCAAATTCTGGAATATTCCATTCGTCTTCCCTGGTGAAGGAATTTCGGAAAACTGCGTTCAATAACTCCGCTTTAGCGGCACAGTCGTCGATAACAGTACCATCGGCACTGCGCAGCGAAGGTATTGACTGCGTCTTGCCGCTTGTGTACTTTACATACGACCAGAATTTCTTCGGATTTTCTACCAAATTTCGAGACAATGTTTCGTTGTGGAACCTATTAAAGGCATCTCGCATCGAAGTACGTGCCAAATTTCGCGCGTCTGTAAATTTTAGCCCATCTTCGGGATTTCGCGTTCTTCTGAACTTCGCATGCTTTTTCCGTTGCCTCTGCAACAGCGTTCGGACCTTTTTTGTGTACCACGGGGGATCCGTTCCATCTCTTACCAATTTATGAGGTATGAATATCTCAATTGCTGTTGCTACTATATCTTTGAATTTGAGCCACATCTCGTCTACATTCGCATAGTCAGTTCGGAAGGAATGGAAATTGTCTTTTAGGAAGGCTTCTAGTGGCACTTTATCCGCTTTTTTAAATAAAATTATTTTGCGTTTGTTTCTGATGGATTTGGAAGAAATGGTATTGAGCCTAGCTACAATGACCTTGTGATCACTAATCCCTGTATCAGTCATGATGCTCTCTATCAGCTCTGGATTGTTTGTGGCCAAGAGGTCAAGTGTGTTTTCGCAACCATTTACAATTAGCGTGGGTTCGTGGACTAAGTGCTCGAAATAATTTTCGGAGAATGCATTTAGGACAATCTCGGAAGACGTTTTCTGCCTACCACCGGTTTTGAACAAGTATTTTTGCCAACATACCGAGGGTAGGTTGAAGTCCCCACCAACTATAACCGTATGAGTGGGGTATTTATTTGTTACGAGACTCAAACTTTCTCTGAACTGTTCCGCAACTGTATCATCGGAGTCTGGGGGTAGGTAGAAGGAGCCAATTATTAACTTAATTCGGCTGTTAAGTATAACCTCCACCCACACCAATTCGCACGGAGTATCTACTTCGACTTCACTACAAGATAAACCACTACTGACAGACACAAACACTCCACCACCAATTCTGCCTAATCTATCTTTCCTGAACACCGTCTGAGACTTCGTAAAAATTTCTGCAGAACTTATTTCAGGCTTTAGCCAGCTTTCTGTACCTATAACGATATCAGCTTCTGTGCTTTCTATTAGCGCTTGAAGCTCAGGGACTTTTCCAGCGCAACTACAACAATTTACAACTATAATTCCGACTGTTCCTTGATCCAAGCACGTCCTGTATTTGCCAAGCACCCTTTGACATTGCAGCCCATCCCGCACTTTCCCGAGGCCTTCTAACCTAAAAAACCGCCTAGTCCACGCCACACAGCCTCCGCTACCCGTGTAGCCGCCAGCTGAGTGTAGTGAACTCCTGACCTAGCCAGCGGAACCCGAAACCCCACCACCCTATGGCGCAAGTCAAGGAATCTGCAGCCAATACGGTCGCAAAACCGTCTGAGCCTCTGATTCAGACCCTCCACCCGGCTCTGCACCAAAGGTCCGCAGTCGGTTCTGTCAACGATGCTGCAGATGGTGAGCTCTGCCTTCATCTCGTAAGCAAGACCGGCAGCCTTCACCAAATCAGATAGCCGCTGGAATCCAGAGAGAATTTCCTCAGATCCAAAGCGACACACGTCATTAGTGCCGACATGTGCCACCACCTGCAGCTGGCTGCACCCTGTGCTCTTCATGGCATCCGGAAGGACCCTTTCCACATCAGGAATGACTCCTCCCGGAATGCACACGGAGTGCACACTGGATTTCTTCCCCTCCTTAGCCGCCGTATCCCTAAGGGGCCCCATTACGCGCCTAACATTGGAGCTCCCAACTACCAGTAAGCCCACCCTCTGCGATTGCCCGGACCTTGAAGGCTGAGAATGATCCTCTGAAACAGGGCAGGCAGCTGCATCTGTCTCAGCCAGAGACAGTGCCTGAAACCGGTTTGTCAGACGCACCGGGGAGGCTTTCTGATCAGCCTCCGGGGACGCCTTTCGCTGCGTGCCACGCCTTGGAACGACCTCCCAATCAACCACAGGCGAGGGCTCAGCCCCACTGCGGGCAGCAACCGGGGCAACCACAGCGGCAGACCGATCTGGGGACAGACGGGACGAGGTTGACATCCCCGTGATACCCGAGTCTGGCTCCCCACAGTGGTGCCCATTGGCAACAGCCTCAAGCTGCGTGACCGAAGTCAGCGCCGATTGCAGCTGTGAGCGAAGGGATGCCAAGTCAGCCCTCATCCGAACACAGCAATCGCAGTCCCTGTCCATTCTAATCGATGTTTAACAACAGTTACCGAAACACGAGTCCGTGCCTAGATAACGCAAGCGGAACACGCAAAGAATGTATCAACTAACCTGTACAAATGCCTAACGACTGCGCTACAATCTGCTGAATTTACGATTACAGTAACTAAAACTCGAAATTGCACCTCCTATACGAAACTCACACGCAATTTAAATAAGAATCTACGAAGTAAACACTAAAGCGCGATGCTACAACTGTCAAATACTATAATACGCCCGAAATATATGAATTAAACAATGAAAGTACCCAAAAACACGCAAAGAAATTAATTAAACTATCTAACAAATAAGTAAGCTAGGGTTATACGACTTGCTGCTGCAGCTGCTTATCCAACGGCGGCAGGGAGCACACTCAATTCTCAACTGTAGTCTCACACAGTGAAGAAAACAACGATTAGCCACAGGTTTGTTTGGCTGGGAAAAATTTGGAAATTTGTGGTAAGGTGTTATGGGACCAAACTGCTGAGGACACCTCCGACGGGAGCAGCCGCGCGAAGCGTGACAAGACGCCCCAGACCGCGCGGCTACCCCGCTCTGCTGTCTGGTTGGTGAGACTGTTTCGATTGCACTGAAAAATATAAGGGGCTCGAAGACAAACGTGTGTTTGTGATTGCAACGGACGAGAAGCGCTAATGTCCTTTGCAATGTAAAGTTCCCGCTACGGGTGATGTTATAGTGATAACAGTATGAGGATCTAGACAAGGGTGTATAACTGTGTGAACGAAACTAGTAGTATCTTACAGGACCCTCAACCCCGCAACTTCCGCCCACTTTTCATTTTCCTGCCTGCTGCTCCTACACTAGTCTTGTACTCGCAGGTAAGATTATACCGATAACAATTCATACAAATACAAGTGCGTCTGAAGAATTCGGTGAATGGTCTCAGAAGATAAAGGAAAGGACAGTTACAGACAAAATACCTTTACTGACTTTTAAGGTAATCACAGTTACGTTCAGCACACTTCTTACACTTCACTAAAGCTGGTGGTAACTGTTAGCAAGTGCTTCTTGTAGAATTTTTCGAAGCAACATGGTCACACATTGCCAGGTGTCGGTATCACTGCAGGAGATGCCTCCCAGAGAGAAGTCGCCTGCAAGATCCAAGATTAAGACGGTTCTGATCGCCTTTTTCGAAAGCAGGGGATTGATCCTTCGTGATTTCTATCTCCAGGTCGCATCTCCGGTGATGATGCGGGAATCCAACAACTCGTGACCACGGTGCGTCGAACGATTCCACAAGAACAATTTGCTAATAGTTTGAAAAGGCCTTACAACTGAAGTCAGAAGTGTGACGTAGCTAATGGCCATTACTCTAAAGGCCAGTCAAGGTATGTGTAGGTGTGTGTAGGTATTGTTTCCTTGATTTTATGAGACCATTCGCCGAACTTTTCAGACGTACATTGTACACTTCAGTGTGAACAGGCTTTTGAAATTTAATGAGCACCTGATTCTTTCGTCATTATTAGTGAAATAGCATTATTCCAGTTCATCCAAATATTGTTTGTACGAAAATATTAACAGCTATGATGAATCATTCCTGACGTCTGTTCTTTTTGTCTTTCCTCTGTCTCCGTACATTCTGATATGAAAGAATGAGTGTGATTAAGGGCGTCAATTTCACGAGAGACTGGACTCAGTAACAAATCAGAGTAAATGAAAACAATTAGTTGCTCTATGTGATAATGATTCATTTGGAATGTTTATATATGAATTCACAACTCAATTATCAGTGTCTAGAAATCAAGAATACTGCAATACATAAAAATGCTGCGGTAAAATCACTGTTCTTTCTTCATGCTTGCTTTGCACTGTATCAAATGACCAGTTTTAAAGATAATTGTCACGCTGATATAAGTACTTACGTCATTCTAAACGAGAGACATAAAGCACAATGTAGTTACACAGTCGTTCAAAACATAAATTAAAATCATAGATGTATGAAATAGAACAGATAATTTTTGGCAACACGTATCGAAAAACACATCCAGTCTCAACAGGAAAGAAGAAAGGACACGAGCTTCAGACATGATTATTACACACACTAACAAAAGTAAGCGATAAATATTAAAATTTTCCCGTTTTTTATGCAGTCATCTCATGTATTCTGTTGAAAATTACAACGCGCTAGAGACTGAACGAATTTTCGTTGCAGCGTATTTCGACGAACAGACATAATGTCACTTATTGTTTGAAATTCGAGCACAAATTGGCCTATTTGGCCACTGCTACGATCATTTCGTTGTGGAAGACTGGTGAACTCCCTCTTCAATAGTGAATGCCATATATCAGAAAGGTTTACGTCTCCCTCTTTCACCTTTTTGTTTAAGCTATTATAATACCGATTTGGAACTGCCAGTGCTTGCGTCATACCAAATATAATTTGTTCGTCCCTAATCACAAGGATTATTTCACTACAGACAATTTATTCGATTCCCTCTTGCCTCCCTCGCCCGCCACTTCGAATCTTAATAAATCACAATTCTGGCAGTGAATGTATACACCTTAAAATACGAGCGGCAGTTATACATATACGACACATACTTGACACAATACTAATTGACAAGATGGCTGTCAACAGAAAGGGGAGATAGTAGCACCAAGATGTACAAAAATTAGTAATTAAAGGATAAATTTTCAGTTAATGGATAATAGGAGCTTCCTCAATCCTCTTATTGCTATTACCTTAATAAACAATGTAACGAAAGCACGATATGGTAACAAGACTGGAATCATTAAAAGCAAAACTAATGAGGAAAATCTGGTACATACTATATTATGTAATTTTCTTCCCTCTTCCAAGGATAATGATACGTATAAAATTTTCTAATGCTGATCTCAGAATGTGAAAGTTTACCTCTGGGTTGTTTTGCACGCGTAATTGGAATGTTGAACATCAGATGAAGCTGCGTAGAGTCGATAGGAACATGGTAGCGAGCTATGCGGTATAGCTTCGAATATGAATGGACCCATTACTCGCACTCGGCGAGCGGCTGTCTTGGAAGCGAACAATCACTCATTTGCATACAGCGGCCGACCACGTGGCGGGAACTGCGTGTGCGGCACACGTGCGGCCGCGTGCCTCGTTACATGAAGCAGGCCGCGTTTCTCGTGTAAACAACGCTTATTCGAGAGCAGGGCGCTGGGAAGTATTGTACCACTGGGCTGCACTCCCAGGGTCAGTGAGAGTAGCCTCGTACCGAAAGTGGGCAGCTATTTCGAAGTAAGGGCGGTGCATCCAGACGCACTGGGATTAAGCAACTGCCTTTATTCGAATGACTTTCGCGAATGCAGCTGGATGACGTTGTCGACAACCGCCGATATTTTGAGAGCTGTCGGCCGCTTTGAAATCTGAGCTATACAGGGTGGTCCATTGATAGTGACCGGGCCAAATATCTCACGAAATAAGCATCAAAAGAAAAAACTACAAAGAACGAAGCTCGTCTAGCTTGAAGGGGGAAACCAGATGGCCCTATGGTTGGCCTGCTAGATGGCGCTGCCATAGGTCAAACATATATTAACAGCGGTTTTTTTTAAGTAGGAACCTCCATTTTTATTAAATATTCGTGTAGCACGTAAAGAAATATGAATGTTTTAGTTGGACCACTTTTTTCGCTTTTTGATATATGGCGCTGTAATACTCACAAACGTATAAGTACGTAGTATCAGGTAACATTCCGCCAGTGCGGACGGTATTTGCTTCGTGATGCATTACCCGTGTTAAAATGGACCGTTTACCAATCGCGGAAAAGGTCGATATCGTCTTGATGTATGGCTATTGTAATCAAATTGCCCAACGGGCTTGTGCTATGTATGTTGCTCGGTATCCTGGACGACATCATCCAAGTGTCCGGACAGTTCGCCGGATAGTTGTGTTATTTTAGGAAACAGGGAGTGTTCAGCCACATGTGAAACGTCAGCCACGACCTGCAACAAATGATGGTGCCCAAGTAGGCATTTTAGCTGCTGTCGCGGCTAATCCGCACATCAGTAGCACACAAATTGCGCGAGAATCGGAAATCTGAAAAAGGTCGATGTTGAGAATGCTACATCAACATCGATTGCAGCCGTACCGTATTTCTATGCACCAGGAATTGCATGGCGACGACTTTGAACGTCGTGTAGAGTTCTGCCACTGGGCACAAGAGACATTACGGGACGATGACAGATTTTTTGCACGCGTTTTATTTAGCGACCAAGCGTTATTCACCAACAGCGGTAACGTAAACCGGCATAATATGCACTATTGGGCAACGGAATATCCATAATGGCCGCGACAAATGGAACAGCAGCGACCTAGGCAGGTTAATGTACGGTGCGGCATTATGGGAGGAAGGATAATTGGCCCCCATTTTATCGATGGCAAGCTAAATGGAGCAATGTATGCTAATTTCCTACGTAATGTTCTACCGATGTTACTACAAGATGTTTCACTGCGTGACAGAATGGCGATGTACTTCCTACATGATGGATGTCCGGCACATAGCTCGAGTGATGTTCAAGAGGTATTGAATAGCTTATTTCATGACAGGTGGATTGGTCGTCGAAGCACCATACCATGACCCGCACGTTCATCGGATCTGACGTCCCCGGATTTCTTTCTGTGGGGAAAGTTGAATGATATTTGCTATCGTCATCCACCGACAACGCCTGACAACATGCGTCAGCGCATTGTAAATACATGTGCAAACATTACGGAAGGCGAACTACTCGCTGTTGAGAGGAATGTCGTTACACGTATTGCCAAATGCATTGAGGTTGACGGACATCATTTTGAGAAGTTATTGAATTAATGTGGTATTTACAGGTAATCACGCTGTAACAGCAGGCGTTCTCAGAAATGATAAGTTCACAAAGGTACATGTGTCACATTGGAACAATTGAAATAAAATGTTCAAACGTACCTACGTTCTGTAATTTAATTTAAAAGACCTACCTTTTACCAATTGTTCGTCTAAAGTTGTGAGCCATGTGTTTGTGACTATTACAGCGCCATCGACCACAAAGCGAAGAAAGTGGTCCAACTAAAACATTCATATTTCTTTACGTACTACACCAATATGTAATAAGAAATGGGTGTTCCTATTAAAAAAAAACGCAGTTGATATCTGTTTGACCTCTGGCAGCGCCATCTAGCGAGCCAACAATAGCGCCATTTGGTTTCTCCCTTCAAGCTAGACAAGTTTCATTCTTGTTAGTTTTTTCATTTGACGCTTATTTCGTGAGATATTTGACCCGGTCACGATCGATGGACCACCCTGTATAGACGATACTTTTGTTGTTGAACATCTGAACGACTTTTTAGAATACCTTCATTCAGTCCACCCGAATAGGCGTTTCACGATGGAGGCAGAAAGGGTGGCTGCCTTCCCTTCCTTGATGTTTTGGTCAGGAGGAAGGTTGATGGTACGTCGTGACGTTCTCTTTATAGCAAGCCTCCTCACACTGGATTGTATATACAGGCTGATCCGTTTCAGAGTGAAGGGTACTTCGCATCTTGGTTCTCATTCGAGACTCTGAGAGTTTCCAGCTCAATTAATTCATCTTGAGGTGACCTTTTGTCGGAGTGGGTACAGTGAAAGACAGATCAGACGTGCGTTGCATTATCGACCAACCGTGCACCGAGTGATTGGTGTTAACGCCGAGGTGCCACCAAAGTCTATGGGTTTTTTGCCTTACGCAGGGAGCATTTCCAACGGCATTGGTCATGTTTTGCTGCAATATGATGCGAAACATATTTTTTGACCACCGTGTAAGGTAAGAGCCCTTTCATGTTCCCTAATGGATGACCTTAGTTTACGTACGGTGGGTGTATGCCCCGTTCCTTGCAGTTGTGGCATGTCATGTGTTGGGCAGACTATCCAGACGGTGTAGGACCGGTGTACTGAGCATGAGCGTCACACACGAGTACAGCAACAGAGGAAAACTGCCGTTGTAGAACATTGTCTTGGCACCAGTCTTCCTATGGAAAATAAGAACACGGAGATTCTGGCATGCACAAATCCAGCTATTGGGATAGTGTTATTAAGGAAGCAGTTGAAACTAAATCAGCAAGTAACCTTGCAAATAGAGACGGAGGTTTTTGCTATAATTTTGCGTGGAATCCAGCTCTCTCCCATGTGAAAAAAACAAAGGGACGCATTGAATGGTACCTCACTCGTTGTATGCTAATTTTCACTATCGATAAATACTGGCGTCAGTCGTCTTTGTTTGTGAGCTAGTGTTTACAGTGTGCTGTGTGTGTTTTATCTTTTCGGAACTGCTCTGGAAACCGAGGTTTTAAATTCCCTTGCACAGCGCTTATTTGCTGCAGTTTCGTCTTGAAAACTACAGGGTGGCCACCTGTGGTAACATCGGCAGGCGTCGACGACATCACCCGGCTGCATTTCAGTAAGTTATTTGGGCATTGTGTAAGCCGGGAGAAACTCAGGTCTCACAGTTTTCTTTAGATTGAACTTCACGCTTCCTTTCGCACGGGGGGCGCAGAGCTCCTTCTTCGGTTCACTGTAGTGAACCGCAGCTACTCCTCGTACACACACACGTAAGCCGACGGCACACGGGACGAGTTAGTTAATGCTGACGTGACGCTCTACGAGTTTTGTGACGTCATTTCCTGCTATTTCTCATGGGTAAACCATTTCGTCACGTGAAACGCAACATAATTTCTACGATATTTCGGCAACGTGTCACGTGAAGTAGAACGAATAGGAAGCGCGAAAGCTCCCTACGTTACAAGCACAAAGCAAGAGTCAATGCTGTATTTGTCGTGTTCAATGTAAGCCCGTATTCGGCGAGTTTCATGTTATACGTTACACCCTATGAATATGTGCTGTTTCTAAACTCCAGTACATTGAATATGTCGAGAAAGACTCTTTGTTAAATATAACTTTTTTGTAATAAAATGGCGGGACACGTCATATTGTTGTCGTTGTTGTGGTCTTCAGCCCTGAGACTGGTAGCTCTCCATGCTACTCTATCTTGTGCAAGCTTCTTCATCTCCCAGAAGCTACTGCAACCTACATCCTTCTGAATCTCCTTAGTGTAGTCATCTCTTGGTCTCCCTCTAGGATTTTTACCCTCCACATTGCCCTCTAATACTAAATTGGTGATCCCTTGATGCCTCAGAACATGTCCTACCAACCGATCCCTTCTTCCGGTCAAGTTGTGAAACAAACTTCTCTTCTCCCCAATCCTATTCAATACCTCTTCATTAGTTATGTGATCTACCCATCTAATCTTCAGCATTCTTCTGTAGCATCACATTTCGAAAGATTCTATTCTCTTCTTGTCCAAACTATTTATCGTCCATGTTTCACTCCCATACATGGCTACACTCCATATGAATACTTTCAGAAACGACTTCTTGACACTTAAATCTATACTCGATGTTAACAAACTTCTCGTCTTCAGAAACCCTTTCCTTGCCATTGCCAGTCTACATTTTATATCCTCTCTACTTCGACCATCATCAGTTATTTTGCTCCCCAAATAGCAAAACTCATTTACTACTTTAAGTGTCTCACTTCCTAATCTAATTCCCTCAGCATCACCCGACTAAATTCGACTACATTCCATTATCCTCGTTTCGCTTTTGTTGATGGTCATCTTATATCCTCCTTTCAAGACACTATCCGTTCCGTTCAACTGCTCTTCCAAGTCCTTTGCTGTCTCTGACAGAATTACGATGTCATCGGCGAACCTAAAAGTTTTTATTTCTTCTCCATGGACTTTAATGCCTACTCCGAATTTTTCTTTTGTTTCCTTCACTGCTTGCTCAGTATACAGATCGAATAACATCGGGGATAGACTACAGCCCTGTCTCACTCCCTTCCCCACCACTGCTTCCCTTTCATGTCCCTCGACTCTTATAACTGCCATCTGGTTTCTGTACAAATTGTAAATAGCCTTTCGCTCCCTGTATTTTACCCCTGCCACCTTCAGAATCTGAAAGAGAGTATTCCAATTAACATAGTCAAAAGCTTTCTCTAAGTCTGCAAATGCTAGAAACGTAGGTTTGCCCTTCCTTAATCTAGCTTCTAAGATAAGTCGTAGGGACAGAATTGCCTCACGAGTTCCAACATTTCTACGGAATCCAAACTGATCTTCCCCGAGGTCGGCTTCTACTAGTTTTTCCATTCGTCTGTAAAGAATTCGCGTTAGTATTTTGCAGCTGTGACTTATGAAACTGATAGTTCGGTAATTTTCACATCTGTCAGCACCTGCTTTCTTTGGGATTGGAATTATTATATTCTTCTTGAAGTCTGAGGGTATTTCGCCTGTCTCATACATCTTTCTCACCAGTTTTGTCAGGACTGGCTCTCCCAAGGCCGTCGGTAGTTCCAATGGAATGTTGTCTACTCCGGGGGCCTTGTTTCGACTCAGGTCTTTCAGTGCTCTGTCAAACTCTTCAGGCAGTATCGTATCTCCCATTTCATGTTCATCTACATCCTCTTCCATTCCCATAATATTGTCCTCAAATACATCGCCCTTGTATAGACCCTCTACATACTCCTTCCACCTTTCTGCTTTCCCTTCCTTACTTAGAACTAGGTTTCCATATGAGATCTTGATGTTCATACAAGTGGTTCTCTTATCTCCAAAGGTCTCTTTAATTTTCCTGTAGTCAGTATCCATCTTACCCCTAGTGAGATAAGCCTCTACATCCTTATACTTGTCCTCTAGCCATCCCTGCTTAGCCATTTTGCAGTTCCTGTCGATCTCATTTTTGAGACGTCTGTATTCCTTTTTGCCTGCTTCATTTACTGCATTTTTATATTTTCTCCTTTCATCAATTAAATTCAATATTTATTCTGTTACCCAAGGATTTCTACTAGCCTTCATCTTTTTACCTACTTGATCCTCTGCTGCCTTCACTACTTCATCCCTCAAAGCTACCCATTCTTCTTCTACCGTATTTCTTTCCCCCATTCCTGTCAATTGCTCCCTTATGCTCTCCCTGAAACTCTGTACAACCTCTGTTTCTTTTAGTTTATCCAGGTCCCGTCTCCTTAAATTCCCACCTTTTTGCAGTTTCTTCAGTTTTAATCTACAGGTCATAACCAATAGATTCTGGTCAGAGTCCACATCTGCCCCTGGAAATGTCTTACAATTTAAAACCTGGTTCCTAAATCTCTTTCTTACCATTATATAATCTATCTGAAACCTGTTAGTATCTCCAGGCTTCTTCCATGTATACAGCCTTCTTTTATGGTTCTTGAACCAAGTATTAGCTATGATTAAGTTGTGCTCTGTGCAAAATTTTACCAGGCGGCTTCCTCTTTCATTTCTTTGCCCCAGTCCATATTCACCTACTACGTTTCCTTCTCTCCCTTTTCCTACTACCGAATTCCAGTCACCCATGACTATTAAAGTTTCGTCACCCTTCACTATCTGAATAATTTCTTTTATTTGATCATACATTTCTTCAATTTCTTCGTCATTGCAGAGCTAGTTTGCATATAAACTTGTACTACTGTAGTAGTTGTGGGCTTCATATCTATCTTGGCCACAATAATGCGTTCACTATGCTGTTTGTAGTAGCTTACCCGCATTCCTATTTTCCTATTCATTATTAAACCTACTCCTGCATTATCCCTATTTGATTTTGTATTTATAACCCTGTAGTCACCTGACCAAAAGTCTTGTTCCTCTTGCCACCGAACTTCACTAATTCCCACTATATCTAACTTTAACTTATCCATTTCCCTTTTAAAGTTTTCTAACCTACCTGCCCGATTAAGTGATCTGACATTCCACGCTCCGATCCGTAGAACAACAGTTTTCTTTCTCCTGATAACGACATCGTCTTGAGTAGTCTCCGCCCGGAGATCCGAATGGGGGACTATTTTACTTCCGGAATATTTTACCCAAGAGGACGCCATTATCATTTAATCATACAGTAAAGCTGCATGCCCTCAGGAAAGATTACGGCTGTACTTTCCCCTTGCTTTCAGCCGTTCGCAGTACCAGCACAGCAATGCCGTTTTGGTTATTGTTACAAGGCCAGATCAGTCAATCATCCAGACTGTTGCCCCTGCAACTACTGAAAAGGCTGCTGCCCCTCTTCAGGAACCACACGTTTGTCTGGCCTCTCAACAGATACCCCTCCGTTGTGGTTGCACCTACGGTACGGCTATCTGTATCGCTGAGGCACGCAAGCCTCCCCACCAACGGCAAGGTCCATGGTTCATGAGGGGAGGACGTCATATTGATGGTTAAAGAATTTAGCATTCCGTTATTTTTGTATTATCTATGCTGGATGTCTGCTTGTGATTGCTCTTCTGTGAGTATAAATTTACAATTGGCGGTGTCCTTATATACAAACTGTTATTAATTGCTCTGTTTATACATATGTGATGTTTTTTAAAATCGTGTTGTTTCTGTAATTTTTGCTGTGATGTTATGAGCCATACGCTAAATAAATAAATGAAATATACCTCGCTTTTAAGGGAGGAAGCCCTTTTAAGGCAACGACTCAGTGAAGACTCATGAAAACTTATCATTCTCGTTAGAATTTTTTATAATTAAATATCAATAACAAATTGGCGATTAAAGTCTTTATAATATTGTAAAATAAAGTATGAGAATAATAGCAGCTGAATTTTCTGCATTCCACAATTTGCAGATGCGCCACAGTCCGGAATCGAAGGTGGATAAAAAGAGGGTTAGCACCCCGCTATAATCAGTTTTTTCCACCTTGCCGTTTTCTGAAAGGTTGTGGGAGTTTCCTATAAAGTTAATAGAAATAGTTTCTGTGATATTTGATGTTACGTAAATGTAGGTGCTCTCTCTGTCAGGAGTCACTTCGTTGGATTTGGTGAACTTTAGTAAGCTGATATCATTACTGACTGGATGTATATCTTTCCTTTTTGTCTTCTTTACACGTTCACAGATAGTGAAGTTTTTATTTATACACTACTGGTCATTAAAATTGCTACACCACGAAGATGACGAGCTACAGACGTGAAATTTAACCGACAGGAAGAAGATGCTGTGATATGCAAATGAGTAGCTTTTCAGAGCATTCACACAAGTTTGGCGCCGGTGGCGACACCTACAACGTGCTGACATGACGAAAGTTTCCAACCGATTTCTCATACACAAACAGCAGGTTACCGGCGTTGCCTGGTGAAACGTTGTTGTGATGCCTCGTGTAAGGAGGAGAAATGCGTACCATCACGTTTCCGTTTTTGATAAAGGTCGGATTGTAGCCTATCGCGATTGCGGCTTATCGTAGCGCGACATAGCTGCTCGCGTTGGTCGAGATCCAATGACTGTTAGCAGAATATGGAATCTGTGGGTTCAGGAAGATAATACGGAACGCCGTTCTGGATCCAAACGGCCTCGTATCACTAGCAGTCGAGATGACAGGCATCTTATCCGCATGGCTGTAACGGATCGTGCAGCCACGTCTCGATCCCTGATTCAACAGATGGGGACGTTTGCAAGACAACAACCATCTGAACGAACAGTTCGACGACGTTTGCAGCAGGTATAAGAAGGGGAGGTTGGCAAATCTTATAGGTGGCAGCATAGGTGGGGTTGGTGGGATCACTCGTGGGAAAATTCCTGCAGTAGTGGGTGTTAGAGCTGCACCCTTTTTTAGATTGAAGTTAGCTGATAGGTATTCCTGCTTGAGGGAAGTCTCTCTAACAGAGGAACCACTTTTGACAAATTTTAGGTATCCGAGTAATGAGGGAATTAGTATATTTCATCAAAATATACTGGGTATTAGAGATAAAGTTAGTGAACTGCTTATAGATGTTGTCTCTGAAATTATTAGTATATCTGAGCACTTCTTAAATAAGGAGTCATTTCAGAGGCTGTATCCTGGTAAAGGATACAGGTTGGTTGGCAGCTTTTCGAGGAGCTCTTTGCGGTGTGGGGGAGTAGCCATGTGTGTGAAAAACGGCATTCCATTTGAGTCATTGATGTTTCAAAGTACTGCGCTGAAAAGGCGTTTGAATGTTGTGCAGGTGTGGTTAAATTTAACGGAGCTAAACTTCTAACTGTTGTTATTTATAGATCCCCAGACTCCGATTTCACAACATTTTTGCTAAAGCTAGAGGAGGTTCTTGGATCACTTTATAGGAAATACAAAAAGCTAATTATATGTGGTGACTTCAGTATTAATTGTATAAGTGATTGTGCAAGGAAGAGGATGCTGGTAGACCTCCTTACTTCATATAATCTTGTGCCAACCGTATTCTTTCCAACGAGAGTGCAAGGGAACAGTAGAACAACCATAGACAAAATTTTTGTTCATTCCTCATTACTAGAAGGGCATTCTGTTAGCAAAAAGGTGAATGGCCTTTCAGATTATGATGCACAAGTTTTAACTCTAAAAGATTTTTGTGCTGCAACACGTGTTAAATATAGTCATCAGCTGTTTAGGAAAGCTGATCCAGTTGCTGTAGAGACCTTTGTAAACCTTATCAAGCAACAAGAGTGGCAAGATGTTTATAGCGCTGATACAGTAGACGATAAATATAATGCTTTTCTCAAGACTTTTCTCGTGCTCTTTGAAAGTTGCTTTCCGTTAGAACGTTCAAAACAGGGTACTGGCACAAACAGCCAGCCTGGGTGGCTCACTAGAGGGATAAGAATATCTTGTAGAATAAAGTGGCAATTATGTCAAATTGTTAGAAACAGTCAAAATCTAAATGCAGCAGCCCATTACAGACGCTATTGTAAGGTGCTTAAAAATGTTATGAGGAAGGCAAAAAGTATGGGTATGCAGATAGAATAGCTAAATCTCAGGATAAAATTAAAACCATATGGTCAGTCGTAAAGGAAGTGGCTGGTCTGGAGAGACAGGTCGAGGGTATAGAATCAGTACGTAGTGGGAATGTCCGTGTTACTGATAACTCGCATGTATGTACAGTATTTAATAATCACTTTCTGAATATAGCACGTGAACTAAATAGGAACCTGGTCCCAACAGGCTCTTAGAAAAAAGTGTTCCGGTACTGTTACCTGAAATGCTCCTCCATGATACTGATAAGAGGGAGATTGAGTTAATAATTAAATCACCAAAGACGAAGAACTCTCATGGATATGACGGGGCATCTAGCAGAATACTGAAGTATTGTTCTATGTATGTTAGCCCAGTACTTAGCCATATCTGTAACTTTTCCTTTAGGAGTAGTCGGTTTCCTGACCGATTAAAGTACTCGGCTGTGAAGCCACTTTATACAAAGGGAGACACTGATAATGTTGACAATTTTAGACCTATTTCTATGCCATCAGTGTTTGCTAAAGTTATCGAGAAGGTTGTATATACAAGGTTTCTGGAGCATTTAAATTCACATAATTTGCTGTCAAATGTTCAATTTGGTTTTAGAAATGGTTCAACAACTGAAAATGCTATATTCTCATTTCTCTGTGGGGTCTTGGACGGATTAAATAAAAGGTTGCGAACGCTAGGTGTTTCCTTTGATTTAACGAAGGCTTTTGACTGCGTTGACCACAAAATATTACTGCAGAAGTTGGACTATTATGGAGTAAAGGGAGTAGCTTACAATTTGTTTTCCTCTTACTTTATGAACAGAAAGCAGAAGGTAATTCTCCGCAATATTAAGAGTGGTAATGATGTTCAGTCTCAATGAGGCACTGTTAAGTGGGGCGTTCCCCAAGGGTCGGTGCTGGGGCCAGGGGCCACTGTTGTTTCTTATTTATATAAATGATATGCCTTCTAGTATTACAGGTGATTAAAAAATATTTCTGTTTGCTGATGACACCACCTTTATAGTGAAGGATCTTGTGTGTAATATTGAAACAGTATCAAATAATGTAATTCACGAAATAAGTTTGTGGCTTGTGGAAAATAATTTGATGCTAAATCACAGTAAGACACACTTTTTACAGTTTCTAACTCACAATTCAACAAGAACAGATATTTTGATCAGACAGAATGGGCATATTATAAGCGAGACGGAACAGTTCAAGTTCATAGGCGTTCGGATAGATAGTAAGCTGTTGTGGAAAGTCCATGTCCAGGATCTTGTTCAGAAACTAAATGATGATTTATTTACTATTAGAACAGTATCTGAAATAAGTGACACTTCAACACGAAAAGTAGTCTACTTCGCATATTTTCATACGCTTATGTCGTATGGTTTATTTTTTGGGGTAATTCTTCTGATTCAAAAAGGGTATTTTTGGCTCAAAAACGGGCTGTTCGAGCTATGTGTGGTGTAAGTTCGAGAAACTCTTGTCGACCCCTATTCAATAGTCTGGGAATTCTGACATTGCCCTCACAGTATATATTTTCTTTAATGTCGATTGTTGTTAGCAATATTAGCCTATTCCCAAGAGTTAGCGGCTTTCACTCAATTAATACTAGGCAGAAACTCAATCTGCATATGGAATGCACTCCCTTGACTCTTGTGCAGAAAGGAGTGCAGTATTCTGCTGCATCCATTTTCAATAAGCTACCCTAAGAACTCAAAAATCTTAGCAGTAGCCCAAACTCTTTTAAGTCTAAACTGAAAAGTTTCCTCATGGCTCACTCCTGCTATTCTGTCGAGGAGCTCCTGGAAGAGCTAAAAAATTAAGCAAATTCCAGTGTTACATTGTTGATCTTCGTTATTTAAACTTACGACTTGTCACCTAAATATGTTTTTTTATATTTCATTTTATCTGTTTCTAATATCGTGTTATAATTTCATGTATTGACTCGTTCCATGACCATGGAGACTTCTCCTTAATTTGGTTCCACGGAACAATAAATAAATAAATAAATAAATAAAATAGCAGCATGGACTATCAGCTCGCAGATCATGGCTGCAGTTACCCTTGACGCTGCATCACAGGCAGGAGCGCCTGTGGTGGTGTACTCAACGACGAACCTGGGTGCACGAATGGCAAAACGTCATTTTTTCGGATAAATCCAGGTCCTGTTTACAGTATCATGATAGTCGCATCCGTGTTTGACGACATCGAGGTGAACGCACATTGGAAGCGTGTATTCGTCACCGCCACACTGGCGTATCACCCGGCGTGATGGTATGGGGTGCCATTGGTTACACGTCTCGGTCACTTCTTGTTCCCATTGACGGCACTTTGAACAGTGGACGTTACATTTCAGATGTGTTACGACCCGTGGCTCTATCCTTCATTCGATCCCTGCGAAACAATACATTTTAACAGGATAATGCACGACCACATGTTGCAGGTCCTCTACGGGCCTTTCTGGATACAGAAAATGTTGGACTGCTGCCCTGGTCAGCACATTCTCCAGATCTCCCACCAATTAAAACGTCTGGTCAGTGGTTGCCGAGCAACTGGCTGGTCACAATACGCCAGTCGCTACTGAACTGTGGTATCGTGTTGAAGCTGCATGGGCAGCTGTACGTGTACACGCCATCCAAGCTCTGTTTGACTCAATGCCCAGGCGTAGCGAATCAAGGCTGTTATTACTGCCAGAGGTGGTTGTTCTGGGTACTGATTTATCAGGATCTACGAACCCAAATTGAGTGAAAATGTAATCACATGTCAGTTCTAGTATAATATATTTGTCCAATGAATGCCCGTTTATCATCTGCATTACTTCTTGGTGTAGCAATTTTAATGGTTAGTGGTGTATAAACCACAGTCAGGACAACGTGACTAGCATATGGTCAAGAAAGGAAATGTGGGTTTTAACAGAGCAAAACTTGGAACTGTAGACGCGCCAGTTTTCGTGTAGTAACTGTACAGTTTGCGAGCCAAATAAAGCCGACAACTGCCGCTGGACAGAGCTGAGAGCGAAAATCACGTTAACCAGATCGTCCTGTGTGCCGACAGCACTATGTCTCATCACATGGGATATCCCGCCTGCTTGACTGGCAATGTTAGCTGCCTTGTCTCATATGCCGATGGGTCTAAGACAGGAGGTTGTGAGCCACTTTCCAACAGTCGAGTGCGTCACCACCTGTAGCTCTTCGCTCTCAGTTTCCGTAAACTTGGTCAAATCAGCAGCTCTATTACTTATCCCCAACGACCATTGTTCATCGTAAGTGTATAATATAGTAAAAGTATTCTGTACGTGTCTGAGGACAGAGGAAATGATGACTTTATTCAGTGAAGAGAGTTTCGTTGCAGAAGCGCGAGGTAGGCCAGTACTGAGACACTGTTACATACCAGACAATGCAAATAAATAAATAAAAAAGTTTTCAACTGACCATGAACACAATAATTAGATCCAGAAGAAGAAGATGCAAGCGTAGGAGGCGAAACGTCGGTCATGTGGAGAAACTGAACATATACCGTACTTTTAACAACGTTGAAAATTTTACCTTCAATGGCAATGGACACGAAAGTCTGTAGATTTATAAAAGCTGAAGAAGACCGGAACTTGTAGATTACATAACAGTAATTTTTACACCTTCTCATCACAGGAGAAGGAAGCGATAGGTAAATACTTGTAGTACTCTTCTTTATCTTTTGTCTTTGTTGTGTTCTGCTCACTTGTCCAATGCAGGGTGTCTAGAGAACCTGCTTTCTCGGATCACTAGACAACAATTCAAGCAAATCGTATTAATGGAGTTCATTACAAAAGGATGTGATTACAATACTTCACTTGTGAGACACAGACGTGTCGCAAGCTAGGGGTGACAAACAAAGACAAGCAAGCTCTTCAGTATATACAATTCGTATTACAAGTGAGCCAATACAGTTTCTCTGAGTCACTGCTGTAGCGTTCGTAGGCCGGCTGGACTTCTGCTCGGCTGCCAACCGGCGGAGCGGCGCTTATTTTATTTTCTTCGCTTAGATGCCGCTAATGTCTCTGTGTCGTCCTAGAGACGGCTCGGTCAGCCTACTATTGGCTGACGTCTTCTCCACAGCTCTTCCCTTCTAGGCAGTTGTGCCGGCGCTTGACGGTACGCCGGAACAATCGTTATACCATAACTACACGGGGTAGAAATTATTAAAGGATTGGGCGCTGTTAATGTTGAGAGTGGCCGGATACCCTTCCTGTCGCCGCTTCGTTACCATGGCAGACGAATTGTGCGTAGTGTTGTTGTTTGTTGTGATCTTCAGTCGTGAGACTGGTCTGATGCAGCTCTCCATGATACTCCATCCTGTGCAAGCTTCTTCATCTCCCAGTACCTACTGCGACCTACATCCTTCTGAATCTGCTTAGTGTACTCATCTCTTGGTCTCCATCTACGATTTTTACCCTCCACGCTGCCCTCCAATGCTAAATTTGTGATCCCTTGATGTCTCAGAACATGTCCTACCAACCGATCCCTCCTTCTAGTCAAGTTGTGCCACAAACTTCTCTTATCCCCAATCCTGTTCAATACCTCCTCATTAGTTACGTGATCTACACATCTAATCTTCAGCATTCTTCTGTAGCACCACATTTCGAAAGCTTCTACTCTCTTCTTGTCCAAATTATTTATCGTCCATGTTTCACTTCCGTACATGGCTACACTCCACATAAATACTTTCAGGAACGGCTTCCTGACACTTAAATCTATACTCGATGTTAACAAATTTCTCTTCTTCAGAAACACTTTCCTTGCCATTGCCAGTCTACATTTTATATCCTCTCTACTTCGACCCCAAATAGCAAAACTCATTTACCACTTTAAGTGTCTCATTTCCTAATCTGATTCCCTCAGCATCACCCGATTTAATTCGACTACATTCCATTATCCTTGTTTGCTTTTGTTGATGTTCATCTTATACCCTCCTTTCAAGACACAGTCCATTCCGTTCAACTGCTCTTCCAAGTCCTTTCCTGTCTCTGACAGAATTACAATGTCATCAGCGAACGTTATAGTTTTTATTTCTTTTCCATGTATTTTAATACCTACTTCGAACCTTTCTTTTGTATCCTTTACTGTTTGCTCAATATACAGATTGAATAGCATCGGGGAGAGGCTACAACCCTGTCTCACTCCCTTCCCAACCACTACTTCCCTTTCATGTCCCTCGACCCTTATAACTGCCTTAAGGTTTCTGTATAAATTCTAAATAGCCTTTCGCTCCCTGTATGTTGCCCCTGCCATCTTCAGAATTTGAAAGAGAGTATTCCAATCAACATAGTCAAAAGCTTTCTCTGAGTCTACAAATGCTAGAAACGTAAGTTTGCCTTTCCTTAATCTAGCTTCCAAGATAAGTCGTAGGGTCAGTATTGCCTCACGTCTTCCAATACTTCTACGGAATCCAAACTGATCTTCCCTGAGCTTGGTTTCTACTAGTTTTTCCATTCGTCTGTAAAGAATTTGCGACAGTATTTTGCAGCCGTGACTTATTAAACTGATAGTTCGATAATTTTTGCATCTGTCAACACCTGCTTTCTTTGGGATTGGAATTATTATATTATTCTTGAAGACTGAGGGAATTTCGCCTGTCTCATATATCTTGCTCACCAGATGGTAGAGTTTTGTCAGGACTGGCTCTCCCAAGGCTGTCTGTAGTGTTATCGTATGCGAAAGTGTGAAAATATTTTCTGCGTAATCATCTTGATACTGAAGCTCTTTTGTCTGTGTTCGCTTTAACAGTAACATATGTTTTTAAGTGGGGTCCACCTTTAGCCAAACACAATTTTGTTTATCGTCCCAGACATGTTTCACTGCAGTTGCAGCATCAGTGTTTTTTTATTATTATGATGGCTGTTAGATATGAGGAATGTTCTTTACTGTTTAAATACATATAAATATTAGTTTATAAATTATTATTACAGGTTTTTTGTGTTTTATATGTGTATGTATGTATGTATGTATGTATGTGTCGGTGTGTACGTGTGGGAAGGGGGGGGGGAGAAATTCTATAGAACAGTAAACCAGAAACGACAATACAATAAGCAGTCGACGAAAGTATACAAAAGAACGAAATAACGAACTGGACCCCGACAATCCAACAAACTGCACTAAGATTGATAAAAGAGAAAAAAAGAAAATACCGAGAAACAACGAGAACAAATGACCCCACCTTTGAGCCAGTGTGGAATAGATTCAACACAACAATCAAAAGAATTATATCCGAATACAGCACAATAAAAAGAAACCTGAAAAGAATTAGATTAAAGGGGCGGAGGAAAATTCTGACACTGTTTCAAGACACTTACAGCCCAAAAAGTAAGAAAAAAACCCTGCCTGACAATTAATAAGGAACCTACAACCGACGAACGAGCAATAGCACAAACGTAGAACAGAACGTGCATGAACAGACGGAACTGCCAGTGCAAATTGCTGAAGAAGAAATAACGGATGCAGTAACGAGTGGGAAAACACAGCACCTGGAAAAAATGCTTTGAGAAGACTAAACATACGGAAGGTCGCGACAAGAAACGATAATTTCGCTCCTTCTAACGATATACAACTACTGAATGAGAAATGAGGCAACTACCGAAACAGAGAGAAAAGGCAAAGTTATAACAACAAACAGCCAAGTCAGATGAACCGAAAATGAACCCAACCTCATACAGACCATATACACTGAAAACCGTCATCGGAAAAACATATGAACGCGTATTAGCATATTGATTACGAAAATATGTGGATCAACGCCAATTGATCCCCTCTATTCAAGCAGGATTTAGAAAAAATTATTCTTTCCACTTGGCACTACTGAAAGTGTCCTGTGACGTGACAAACGCCATCAGCACCGGACAGTGCACGATCGTTGTATTCCTTTATATGGAGCGTGCTTTCGATTAGATCTGGTGTAAGTAGGCTGTTTAGGTTTTTTATGGGTAATGCCGCCGCCACGTAGCGCTCTGTATAAAAAATCACTGGCTGTGCCGTGTGCAGTCTGTGGATAGTTTGCATTGTTGTCTGCCATTGTAGTGTTGGGCAGCGGCAGCTGGATGCTAACAGCGCGTAGGGTTGCGCAGTTGGAGGTGAGCCGCCAGCAGTGGTGGACGTGGGGAGAGAGATGGCGGAGTTTTGTAATTTGTAAGAATTGGTGTCATGAACTGATATATATATATATATATATATATATATATATATATATATATATATATATATATATATATTATGACTATAAAGGTAAATACATTGTTTGTTCCCTATTAAAATCTTTCATTTGCTAACTGTGCCTATCAGTAGTTAGTGACTTCCGTAGTTTGAATCTTTTAGTTAGCTGGCAGTAGCGGCGCTCGCTGTATTGCAGTAGTTCGAGTAACGAAGATTTTTGGTGAGGTAAGTGATTTGTGAAAGGTATAGGTTAATGTTAGTCAGGGCCATTCGTCGTAGGGATTTTTGAAAGTCAGATTGCGTTGCGCTGAAAATATTGTGTGTCAGTTTAAGCACATTCGTGTATAATTGTTCAAAGAGGACGTTGCACATAGACCAGTCGTGTACAATTTTTCAAAGGGGACGTTTCATATGTCGACCCTTAGCCAAGGATACCTCACTGGAATCTTATGATTTTTTTCTTGTGGTTTGTGTAATTAGTGTAGATTTTGTTTCTTGCTAGCGCTTAATTGTAGAGAGAATCTCCTTTGTAGTTGTAGTTTTTCATTATTGTACAGTAAAACAGTTGTGGCATGCATGTAGATTTGCACCAAGTATCTCGCAGCTGCGCTTGCAATTAACTAGATATTATTTTCAGTGCTATGTTAATGTGTTCTCTTATTTTTGCTCTTCAAATTGTGCTTTTATGTGTTATCGTGTGAAATATTGTGACAATAATGGCGTGTGAAAAACTTAACACTAGGCTCCAAAGTAAACTGAGAAATAATAGTGACGACGAGCGTCGCTTATCAGCACCACTGTGTAGTGAATTAACAGACATTCGAAGTAGTAATTTGGTAATTGTGCATAGGGAAATGGAGCGGGAGGCAAATAATGGTGTAGACAATGAAACAAGTAGTGAACAGGGAACAATTATCGATCGATCAGTCGGCAACAGCTCGCTTCAGGAATCCGAAATGACAGAACACAATATTGCAAATACTGTAGACTTAGGTTATGGGTCCTCACCATTTTCTCAAATGAGTCAAGACACATTTTCTGCCTGTCAAAATGTAAATGTTGCAGGTGAAAATGCACTGCCAAAAAGCATAGAAAAACAGATTCCAGACACTAATACATTATTATTGCAATTAATGCAACAAATGGAACAAAATCAGAAACAAATGGCACAAAATCTTCAAAAGTTAGACACAATGGAACAAAATCAGAGACAAACACAGCAACAGTTGGACACAATGGAACAAAATCAGAGACAAACACAGCAACAGTTGGACACAATGGAACATAATCTTCGGAAGTTAGACACCACACTTGAACAAACGAGTGAAGATTTAACTACTGAGTTACATAACATTGAATCGAAATGTCAAAAAATCTGTAATGACGTAAAAACACAAATTTGTGAGCATTTTCAACCAATTTTTTCGCGGCATGAAAACTCATTACAGAATCACGAAGCAGCCATAAAAGAATTGCAAACTGTTGTTCGTGAAAATCACGACACCTTGCAAGCTAAAATGGACTCAGTTGCATCCACCGATTCGGTTACGCAACTTGCAAGAACTCAGGAAAACTTAAAGGACACAGTAGATTCGATTTCAACACAAATGGACACTCTGAAACTTGGTTCAGAATAACACACTGAGGAAATGTGTTCACTATCGGAGAAAGTAGCCGAACTTTCGGATCAGTTCACTAATTTATCTACCAAGGTAGATGATAATCTGAATGACACAAAACCGGTAGTCTTTAATGACACAGAAGAGTTCGAACAAATTAGGAAATTCAAACAAAATCAGAATCAAATTAATACGCAACACCAAAGAGAAATCCGGGAAGTACAAGATCAGTTGACACAGGTAATACAAGAATTACGTATTTCAGAGGACACTCGCACTCCAATATGGGAAGAGGGACATAAAAATACGGAACTGCCACAAAATAACAACACAGGGCACTTTGGAGATTATGAAAGAAATTGGCAAAGTACAACGAATTTTGAGATGGAACCGCCGAAACGACGTAACAATGACCGATATGTGACCCGCCGACACGATGATTTTGACTATAAGCTGTTCATTACTGCACGTAAATTCAAAACATTTAAGAATTCTGGCAACGACATTCATCCACAAGCGTGGCTCCATCAATTCTCTCATTGTTTTACTCCCAACTGGCCATTAGAGCACAGATTAAAATTTATGTGTGGCTACTTAGAGAATGAACCAGCTGTAAGAATGCGATCGGTCATTCACGATTGCCACAGTGAAGGAGAATTTTACCATGCCTTCCTCTCAGCATATTGGTCCCAAGCCACACAAGACCGAGTAAAACATGGCATCATGATGATGAAACATTTCGAACAATCTGAATTTTCAGGTCTTGTGAAATATTTTGAAGACATGTTACATAAGAATCAGTACCTGTCAAACCCATACAGCCCGTCAGAACTCATCCGCATTTGCTTAATCAAATTGCCTGAACATTTACGGCATATTATTTTGGCAGGGCGTTGCAAAGACGACATTGAAGCTTTTCAGGGACTCCTACAAGAATTAGAAATTGACACAGACAGTCGCGGGATGCGAAAACAGGCAAACAATCACTACAGGTCACATCCGTTGCAATTCCGCGATGAAAGAAACAATAACTGGACACGACAAGGCTATTCTCACAATACAAATCGTGACCAAAACAGACACCACCCGTATGACAACCGTTGGCAGAGTAGTAATAATTACAGGGAAAGGTCACCTCTCCGCGGTAATGACTATCACAGAAACAATCAGAGAAACAGACAATATGGAAACCAAAATAATTATTATCAAGGGAGACGGAATAACTTAAGACGCAACGGTCCAGCGCGCAGTTACGATTCAGGGGGAAATTCTCCACCACGTGACCGACAACAAATTAATTACAGAAATTATCGACATGACAACAGACGATATGATCGTAACGACAGACCTGAACTGCATCAGAACTGGCGGGATTCCTACAGGACAGGGCCCTCTCGTCAAGGTGAATTTGTAGAAGTTAGGTCTCCTAATCCCATTAACGACGCACGCCAACAAAGGAACAGACAATGACTCGCACCGCAGGCAGCCGCGTGCGCCGGCTGGCTTAGAGAAAAATAACATAGACGCTAACCTTGGGAGAAATTCTAGTATTCTTTACCAACGTATACCACATGATAATTGCGTTGAAGTTGAAACTCTGCGTACTAGGAAGAGTAAAGGTTTACACCACATTTCACATGTAAAACCGTTTATTGAAAGATAATCTGCTTTTTAACTTTGTCTTTGCCATAAAACATTTCACTTCAAATTTCTAGTATGCTTTGTCACACGTAGAAACTGTTAACATGCAACAATGTTTTGAAGTTCACTATCCAGTCTAGAACCTACGGAACATATTTAGACAGAATTTACGAGTGCATTGTTATAGTGAACAGACATCACTGTGTTATTTCGTGTGTACATTCTTGCTTGTTAGTTGCACGATTACGTAACGACTATAAGGCTCACATACTTAGAACATTTACCAGTATTGCTAATGAGATTTTATTGCAACATTTTGGTTCAGTTGGAAAGACATTCTTTATTTGAAGTACTTTCTGTGAGATTAAAGATGACTTAGCGTTTGGTTTCTTTGATAGCTACACGATTATATCACGACGCTACTAATGTGTGACACAATTTACGTGTTGCTTTTGCAGTTTATCTGTTTTATATCTGCACAGTTTTTCTGAATTTTTCTGGAAAGTAAAACATGTTTTAGTAGTAACGTTTGTGGTATAGCTACAATGAGAGAGCCTTTTCTGTAGCACAACAATACGTACAGTACAGTACTTACTTCATCACGGCAATAAGCGTAATAACTAAGATATCTATACGCAAAGCATTTCAATGTCGTTTATCATGAGGTAAGTACATTGACTTCTGCAGAACTTACCTTTCGGAGGACAATGACTACGACACTTCCACAGAGATTGTCTTACAGCAAGACGCACATTTAGCGCTACAGGACACGCATTAAACTATTTATTTTTCAACATATTTGAATTACAAAGAAAGTTTTCCGTGATACATTTCATTCCATTGCTGTAATCTGTAACACCTGAGGATATAATTACATTATTCCTCAGTGGGGTACACGCTTACTTTGTGTACCATGTGTTTGGCAAGCACAAGGAGCCCTAGCTAATATGGTATTTGTTTATACAACTTTACACATCGGTACCATATTTCTCTAACATATAAATTACACAGCTATCTGATTATTTAACTGAGAGAGACAAACATTTACTTTACTACATCAGTGACAGATGTTTACGTAACTACACCATTGGATAACTTCACACTTACGAAGTTGTATTTTGTCTGTACTTTGTGAACTGTTCATATTTTTTCGGAACCATTGTGATACTATGAGAGCTTTGAATGACATATTTGGTATGGGATCACGATTTTTAAAGCAAGTTTGAGGCAGATGACACTTTTGACATGAGCAGAGAATTTTTTTTTAGGTTTTGAAATTATTGGAGGAAGCTACAGAGATTTTGAGAATTTGACTGTGGTGTTATGATGTTATTATTACGACGACGATGTGAATTATGCTGCTGAGGTATGTTTAAGCTGATGCTATATGAGTTATTTGGTTATGCTACGTATCTGTTATGATGAAATATTGAAGAAGTGTCGACGAATATATATACATGTCTAATAATGTATGAAATAAGGAGTAGTGGTTAGGGACTCTGATTTGTGAAAAAGGATGTTGGAAACCGAGAATCGTACTTTAAGAGTTATGAAATGAGTGTATATGCGTGAATGTATCACTATGCCGGCGAAAATTTTTTGGACACAATTATTAAATTATTAAATGATTTTATTTCTACAGATTTGTAACGCAAATTCTTGACCTGTGAATTTTTTTTATATGAGACTGCCACTGTAGCGGAAACTGGTGTCGTAAATATTTCGATAAGACAGTTAAGTGACCACCTGCATGTAATGCGTCGTGGGCACCCAGCTGCGCGACAACCGCCTGACAAAAGAAGGCCATTAGTGTGTGCCTGTCAGAGATACAGGTGGAAAAAAAGAGGCCATTATCCTCGCTATTGAGATTCCTTTGTAGAAAGCATCAGAAATACTACACGCCCAAACTTGAAAACATATGATTACACTGTGGAGCTCTTAATTTATGATATTTACTAAAATGCCTAATGAAACGACGAGAAACATTTCATGGCTATTGTCCTGCTAGTTGAGAGAAATGCCATGTGGCTTGCTTTATGCATTTATTTACTCATTTTGTTTAATATCTAGTTTCTAACTGCACTGAAGCATTGGTTAAAATAAATTTTATGGATGTACTAATATAAATATTTTATGCCTACAGATCCAGTAAATAATAACTTTATGATGTACTTAAAAAAAAAACGAAGTAGCACAAAAAGACATTTCCCTTCACAGAAATTGCATACAGAATTGTCTTTTCAAGTACATGGTAATATTTTTTTACAATAAATTTTTGTGGTGCACCACTTTAATTATATAGACATTAAGATGTGAATCGACATCTCCCTTTTCTGCATTGTTGTCTTTACTGTAATATTTTTTCTGTTTGAGCTTTGTCAAGTTTAGTTATAAGCTGTTGCATTTGCTTCTGCTGTGTGCCAGGCATAGTGCTACTGAATTTCACTCTGTATTACTCTGTTAAGCCAGTTTTACTACGGATTTATTTTTTCTTGTTTGCTGCGCATTGCCTTATATTAGTTGTAATATTGCTGCCTTTTTTGCCAATTTCCATTTTTTTATCATTGCTGTTTGTGTTAATTGTTTTGTGCTGCTGCATTGCCTCGTCCCTTAGTTTAGCATCTGAGCTCAGTAGATTTAAGTTAGCTTAAGAGGGGGTAGACTATATAAGAAACTAACTATGATGAATTGGAAGAAAAGGATTGAGAAGCTCTAAGAAAATGGTTTGGCCAAAAAAAAAGTAGTGTACAGTGGAGAAAAACTATTTTGAAAGAGGATGTGAACAGAATACAGAAAGCAGGTTTAGATAGGACTTTTTGGGAATAATGATGAATTAAGGGAGATCTCTATACAAAATACTGCAGTAAAACAAACCCTGTCCTTTCCTTTCGTATTATCCCTCTATGTGTTTATGTACCCTTGTGTATTTGTCTTTTTCCTGTATTTATGTGTTTAGCTAATAAGATTTATGTTGTAGAATTTTTCAAATACTATGTTATTTTCTTTGTAAATATGTTCAGACATTATTTATTGTGTTTTGTTTTAATGCTCATGTGTGAAGTTGATGTTTCAAAAGTTATTCTGATCTTTTATGTATGTACTTATGTCGTAATTTTTGTAACACTGATGTATTTGCTATTTCGATTCTTTTGTAAAGCCTGTACTACTGCAAATGTTATCTGTATTGTTATGTTCTTTAAAGATGTATTTTGTACCTTTGTTATTGCATTCTTATGTTATAAAATTGTAATTGACACCAGTTCATCAAATTAAGTAACTTGTAAATTACATTTCACTGCACACGTTTCTGTTGGTCATAGTATATGGACAATATGTGAGAAGTAGGGACTGATAGTGTTTGCACGTGTGTTAATGATTCAGTAAGGGACTGGATAACAGCATTGCTGGTTGAAAGGACATTTCAAAAAAATTTGTGAGTGCACAAGTGGTGGTTTATGGACTTGCTATATTCTCCGCAAGACTCTTCGATGGTGATTGTGCACCTGCACAGTCGCAACAGTTGGCTGCTAGCCATCTCTACAATGACTACAGTGGGTCTACACCTTTGATGACTCACTGATACCATTATTTCTACAAGGACTGCAGTGGGTCTGCACCTCTGGTGGCCCACCAATACCGTAATCTCTACCAGGACTACTCTGTGACGACCTACCTACCAATCTTCTTCAGAACGTCGACTGACTCTGCTGTGGGTTTGCTCTGTTGTGGCCCATTACCTGTCTGCATGACAAGAGTCAGCACTGTCTTTCCGTTGGAAGGACAACACTACTTCCTCAAGACTGCATGGAAATCCACTACTTCCGTGTGCATTTTCTTTTACTACTCAGACTTTGAGAAAAACACTGCAATTTTACTTTGATGAATGATCAGGACTGTCTTTATGGACTGCGAGAAAATTTTAGCTTTTGAACAACATTGTATCGATAAGTGTGTGCATTTCATTTCTTTGTCATTGTAATTATGAAAAAATTTTTCAAATCTGTATTGGCCACTGCCCAAAACAATTTGTAAATTTTTTTGTGGGGAGCATGGGGGCTATCTAAGTAGGCTGTTTAGGTTTTTTATTGGTAACGCCGCCGCCACGTAGCGCTCTGTATAAAAAATCACTGGCTGTGCCGTGTGCAGTCTGTGGATAGTTTGCATTGTTGTCTGCCATTGTAGTGTTGGGCAGCGGCAGCTGGATGCTAACAGTGCGTAGGGTTGCGCAGTTGGAGGTGAGCCGCCAGCAGTGGTGGACGTGGGGAGAGAGATGGCGGAGTTTTGTAATTTGTAAGAATTGGTGTCATGAACTGATATATATATATATATATATATATATATATATATATATATATATATATATATATATATATATATATTATGACTATAAAGGTAAATACATTGTTTGTTCCCTATTAAAATCTTTCATTTGCTAACTGTGCCTATCAGTAGTTAGTGACTTCCGTAGTTTGAATCTTTTAGTTAGCTGGCAGTAGTGGCGCTCGCTGTATTGCAGTAGTTCGAGTAACGAAGATTTTTGGTGAGGTAAGTGATTTGTGAAAGGTATAGGTTAATGTTAGTCAGGGCCATTCGTCGTAGGGATTTTTGAAAGTCAGATTGCGTTGCGCTAAAAATATTGTGTGTCAGTTTAAGCACATTCGTGTATAATTGTTCAAAGAGGACGTTTCACATAGACCAGTCGTGTACAATTTTTTAAAGGGGACGTTTCACTGGTAGAACTGGCTTCTGATGAAGTTGTTAAAAATTGGAAATTTTTAAAAATGACGATATAGTATAGGGACAAATTTCAGGAAGGCGGTACAAAATACATGTTGGCGGTGAAACCTCCGACTGCTTCAGACAAAACTGGGTACTGGGCTACAGACTAGAGAACAGACAGAATACAAAGAAAGGCAAACACTTATGTTACCCAACTAGAGGCAAGGATGACGTTCAGACTAACTGACAAGGCCAAGTACTTAGATGTTCAGTATGATAAATATCTAAAATGGAAGAAACACCACACAGAAACACCCAACAAAGTGAGGAAAATCCAAGGATTAGTACCCCTAGTTCAAGGTAGACTCAAAGAACATAGCAATAAGATAGGAATCCGCACATACAAAGTCTTAACTTGTCCAATCCTAGAGTAAGGTGCACCAGCCCTAGCGGGTGTGACACGCACCTTAGCCAACAAAATTTACCCTACCGGCTGGGGGATCCTGAGAAGCTTCATGAGATTGAACAACACTATACCGAGGAAAGAAGTATACGACGCTGCAAGAGGAACCCCAGTACATACACGGTTAGTCATCCTCAGAGCAAAATGTGGCAGTCTTATCATACTCAATAGGCCGTTTAGAACACTTATTAACGGACAAATCAACAAAGGCCAGGAAACCCAGATGTAAGTATATGCACATAAACAGAACTATAACTCAAAAAGACTACAAAAATCTTTATATTTAACGCTGGAAAATGCTACTACTAACACGAAAAGAAAAAAAACGCCCTTTTATCTAGATAAAATAACGTAAAACAACGAGATCAAGAAAACAGCTGCATGTGCAACAACAGGACACCATCCAGAACAAAGAAAAAAATGAAGTATGAAACTAAGGAAACGAAATGTAGAACCACAAGGCTGAACAGAACCTAAGAAAGCTCCCAGACAGCCCGTTCTCTCCCCCTCAGGGTGGGAATGTGTAAATAACCCGCTGCAGCCAGGAGAACACGGCATCTTGTGTCAACTGGGCTTACGATGTGATTTCTGGCGCCGACGCCCAACAAGTATAATGTATGTGATGTTTGAAACTTTCCCGGCGTACTGATTGTTCCATAAAAACACGGCAGAACTGCCGTAAGTGAGCAACATCTTGCCACGATATTTCGGCACAAAGCCTTTTGGCCACCTTCAGGTGAGTATAGCTGTAGAAGTACTGGCGAATACGCTTTTTTTTCTTTATTGTATTTCAATTCCCCATCAGGGCGGGCTGGCAGCAGCATATGCGCTGCTTTTCAGCCGAAAGACATAGAACAACAATAGAAGACATTTAATAATAACAAAGGAGAGAATATGGTGAACATAGATATAATAAAGGGGGAACATCATGGAAGGCAATAGACAAAAAACGGGGTGACTGTAAAAAGGAAATAAAAAACTGTTTAAAAGTAGCACACACACTGCGACGATTAAAAGAACACAAGGCACAGTATGAGTGGAGCATAAAAGTATCGACAGTTGGTGTAGCACATAACGTAACACTGACGGCGAACCTCAAGGCAATACACAATTAAAATTACACCTCTTGATGCAAGGAGAAACAGCACTTAACACAACACTGATGTGGCACACTGATGATGATCAAAACAGAGGATCTGCCAGGCGCTAGGAGATGATGGTTCAAATGGCTCTGAGCACTATGGGACTTATCTTCTGAGGTCATCAGTCCCCTAGACCTTAGAACTACTTAAACCTAACTAACCTAAGGACATCACACACATCCATGCCCAAGGCAGGATTCGAACCTGCGACCGTAGCGGTCCCGCAGTTCCAGACTGTAGTGCCTTTAACCGCTCAGCCACCCCGGCTGGCACTAGGAGATGAGGGAGACCTGAAGAAGGGAGGGAGTGGAAGAGATGGGGGAGATGAGCAGGGGTGCGCTGAAGAGGGCCAGGTAGGGAGGGATGAGGGAAGGAAAGAGGCAAGTATGGGGTGGAGGGTCTCAGGGGAGGGGGGATGGAGGAAAATTAACTCTGGAAGAAGGAAGGAAGAGGAAAAAGAGAGCTCAGGGGAGGGGGGGACAAGGCCAGGTTATAGTTGGAAGGAAGGTAGATGTCACGGCGAAGTTCGTCATCCGGGAGGGGAAGGCGATGTAAATTGCCCTGATGAAGGAGATGGAGGGTGTGGAGGTGGAGAGAGGGAGGGATACAGAGATAGAGGCGCAGCAACAGGCGGGGGGTGGAGAGGAAGGAGGAAACCAGAGAGTGGGGGGGATCAAACCTGCAGATAATGTAAAGGATGCGGAGATGTTGGAGGAACAGGAGGAGGTGGGGGATGGGGATCAGTTCATACAGGAGCCATGTGGGGGAAGGAAGGCAAGGCAGAGCATATGACGTTCAAGGATTTGGAGGGCCTTGTAAAAGCAGGTGGGGCAGAGATCCAGGCAACGCTGGCATAACAGAGGATAGGATGGATGAGGGATTTGTAGGTGTGGAAGATGGTAGAAGGATGCAATCCCCATGTCCGGCCAGACAGGAGTTTCAGAAGGCGGGAATGGGCTTTCTGCTGGACGGTCTGGAGATGAGGGGTCCAGGTGAGGTGCTGGTCGAGAGCGAGGCCAAAGTATTTCAGGGTGGGGGTGAGCTGGATAGGACGACCATAAAGGGTGAGGTAGAAATCATGGAGGCGAAAGGAGCGAGTGATGCAGCCAATGATGATTGCCTGGGTTTTGGAGGGGTTGAGACAGAGGAACCACTGGTTACACCAAGTGGTGAACTGGTTAAGGTGAGTTTGGAGGGTACGTTGAGACCGTTGAAGGGTAGTATAGAGAGCCAGGAAGGTGGTGTCATCAGCATACTGGAGAAGGTGGACTGGTGGGGGTGGCTTGGGCATATCAGCTGTATACAAGAGATAAAGGAGAGGGGAGAGGGCAGAACCCTGGGGGACGCCAGCCGTGGGATAAAAGATACAGGAGTTGGTGTTGTGGAGGGTGACATAGGAAGGACGGTGTGAGAGGAAGGAAGCGACCAGACGGACAAGATTGATAGGCAGGCCGTAGGTTTGGAGTGCGAATACGCCCTGAGCTCTGCTATTTAAAGCCAAAGGGGGCTGCTTTGCGCATGCACTGCGCATGTACTGTTTAGCATGCGCATTCACAACTCCGTGCGCTGCGCCTGGCGCCCTCCGCGGTGAAAACTTGGCATTTCGATATCGGATCGATCTTCATCTTTATACCGATAACTAAGATGACTACGAAGTTGAAGATCAATGTTGTATTATGCGATTCCACCTATGACAAAATTGATAAGGACCCCACGAGCCGAGTTATGCGAAAAACAGCAGAACTCTTGTCAAATAGTTCTCTATCGAAGGATGTCATCAAGAGATCCAATAGTGCGGTTCCTCCCAGGCTATATGGACTGCCTGAGAACCGTAAGGAAAATGTACCATTACGTCCGATCGTGAGCAACATTGGTGCAGCCACCCACGACCTAACAAAATTTCTGGCATCACTGCTTAAACCAGTTATAGGCAAATGCTCTCATCAAATAAAAAACTCTAGTGATTTTATCAGCCGTATTCAATCTTTACAGCTGCAAAGTAACGACTTGCTGGTCAGCCTGGACGTGGTTTCTCTCTTTACCAACGTGCCTCTTATAGATTCATTACACCTGATCGGTAATATGTTTGATGCAGATATTACAACGTTGTTTGAGCATACTCTCTCTTCTACATATTTTACATTCAACAATGAATTTTATTAACAATCTGATGGTGTCGTCATGGGAAGATCTTTTTCTCACCTGGTGGCAAATCTTTTTATGGAAGATTTTGAAGAGAGAGCTCTCAACTCTGCCACTTTTACACCGCCAGTGTTTTGGCGTTATGTGGATGACACCTTTATAGTAAGGCCTCATGGTGTGGACCGTCCGAAGGAATTTTTAAATCATATGAATTCCATACATGAAAATATTAAGTTCACTATGGAAACTGAAAAACATGGTTGTTTGCCATTTTTAGATGATCTGGTACGGCGTAAGATTGATGGCACACTTGGTCATTCAGTGTATAGGAAACCGACCCATACAGATTTGTAACTGAAAGCTACCAGTTGCCACCATCCAGCACAAACAGTGGTCGTCCTTAAAACTTTAATCCACCGTGCCCATACTATTTCTGACGTACTGAAACACCTTTGTCTTTAAATAGCAGAGCTCAGCGCGTATTCGCCAGTACATCTACAGCTGTACTCACCTGAAGATGTCCAAAAGACTTTGTGCCGAAATATCGTGGCAAGATGTTACTGACTTACGGCAGTTCTCCCGTGTTTTTATGGAACAATTATAATGCACGTTGCGAAAAGAAGGAGAAGATGGATGTACGATCGGTATTCTTCCCTCCCCCTCACTCCTCTTCCTCTGGTTATTTTCTTTCAGTTACTGTCTTTCTCTTCTGATGATTTGGAATGGCAACGATAGACCAAGAAGAGGCACTAGTTCTCAAGCGCACTTATGTTGATGTACAAGTGAAAAATGTTGTATTTTTTGAGTACAAGTTAATATGTTTCCGTGAATTAAGAAAACATTTCAAAATCTATAATAACTTGGAGAAACAACCGACACAAAAATTTAATATATTTTTACTACAGCAATTCTGTTCAAAAATTTTACGTACAAACATTGTGAAACAGTTATAGTTAATACGCAGTTCCTCTTGTCAAGTAAAGGCCAGTTACAAGCACTCGATCCACCTCTAATGGAGTTCTTTAGAATCAAATTCGCTTGTACCTTATAACCAAAATTTTCATATAACAAAAGTCGGTTCTGATGTAACATAAGAACATAACATTTCGCAACATTATTCTGTTACTCTTTTTGTCATTTTTGAAAATTATCGTTTACATCGAGTTTTATTGTCACTTTATTAAATAATGAGTTTCGGTCGGAAAAGGACCGTCCTTAGATGTAATGTGGTATCAGAGTCAGGTATAACAAATAACAGCTTTAACCAACCATCATGCCATAAACAAATATGTTAATTTAAGTATAATTATAGACATCATGCAGCACACAGTATATCTATGACAGAGCATAGATTCTTGCCATAACATCAGGTTAGTGATTTTGTAGTTTAGGAAGATCGTGAAGCGCGCAAATTGACTAATTTCATCTTTTACATTGAGAATTGTATTTCTCATCAAGACTGTATTCATGATAGAGGGCTGACTGCCTCAATCGTTTTGCTAGCAAGTGTTACTTGAATGTAACGGCTTACGAGAGGCGGAAATTTTAGCTCATCTATGACGGAGCTGCAAGCATCTAGATAGAAATCAGTAAAGAAATCTATAGAAAACATCTGCATCGCAACTTTTCTCGCCCAGAACATCTGCAAGTTCACATGCGCCACCATTATCTTTTTACCTCTGGTATCCTAAATGCCACCACTTCTGTCTGCTCTCGGCATTGTGTCTCTTATTTCCTATTTTAGACTGCCCTCGTTGGCTACCAAAAGGCTTAAGATTAACAATGTACAAGTCGACAAACCGTCAATACATGACAATGTCTCCTTCCACATCATTCCCAATCCTAGCTTGTTCTCTGCCTCTAATGATTTCGTTGTCATTTGGACATTAAAAACTAATCATCAGTCCTATATTGTTTCCCTGACTTTAGATCCTTTTCCATTGAACACGGTGAATAATTCACGTCAAAATAATGCTAGCTGAAAGGATAAAACGATTTTCTGACGTGTTTTCTTCTATGGTTCTCATTCCATATGTGCCAAAATGATTCGAGCTGCCTCACTACCTTCATCCCTTTACCGAAATCCAGAGCGAACAATATGTCGCAATCATGCTTTTTCCGTTTGAACCCTGTTCTCTACCGCTTAAAGAACATTCTTCATAATCTTCTAACAAGCAACAGCCAATGCCTGACCCCAAGAAAAAATGCAAGGTCCTCAAAAACGGCAACTGATAAATACACGTATAGTAATCTGCATCCCAACTATCCAAAGAAAAACACAACACGTATGTGCACCAACCTATTTTAAGTAAATTTTAACAGCAACGATTTATTACATCTACACCAATACTAATAAATATACGAGTGCTATTCGGAAAGTAAGGTGCGATAGTACGTGAAATGGAAACCACAGTGAAAACCCGATGAAGCTTCACACAATGTGTCGGGCAGTGTCTCTAATTTGCCTGTCGATCGCGTCACTTCGCTCTTTTCAGTTCTGAGAGCGCAGTGAGTACGTAAAGATGCTTAGAAGGATAGTGTCTCCCGCCAAGTATGAGGTCCTGGTGTGAGATTTCGCCTCATGCCAAGCAGCCCACATAACGCAGCTGTCATTCATATCCTTCTACATGACAATTCTCGGTCGCACTCTGCAGGGGCAATGAAGATGCTCCTGCAGCGTTTTCGAAGGGAAGTGTTTGATAACTCACAATAGAGCCCGTAATTTACTCTCCCTAAGCTTCATCTCTGCTCACATGAACGGCTGACTACGAAGACAACATTTTGGCACAGACAACGAGCTATAGACTAGCGTAGAGAATTGGCACGAGCTTAGGCGGCTGCCTTCTATGATGAGCGTATTGGTGTATTGGTAAGTTGGCACAAAGCTACGAGAAATGTCTAAATCGGAGCGGCGACTATGTAGAGATGTAGCTGGAAGGTGTAGCTAACTGTTTCAAATAATACATTTTTGATTTTTACAGTTGTTTCCATTTTGCGACCGATCGGACTTTTCTTTCTGAATAGGCCTTTTACTAACAGTATTAATATTATATTAAAAATGCGAAGGTAACACTGTCTATTACGTTTCCACCACCAAGCTGCTGAACAGATAAAACTTTGTGTGACGATAGTTTGAACATTGAAGAAGAACATGGGCTAAGTAGTAGGGCATGGCCAGCATCAGGCCACTTTGTTAGTGTGGCTTACACACATTAGGGACAAGCAAACACTCAGGGACAGGCCTAATGTTCCCATTTGATTGACAGGTCCTTAACCTATTGTTCTCCTAAGTGGTTTATAAATGTTCCAATTAAGATTCTCATATATATGTACACCCAATAACTTAGTATGCACTACCATGGCTACTGACTTTGTTGATGTGCTATATTTATACACTCCTGGAAATGGAAAAAAGAACACATTGACACCGGTGTGTCACACCCACCATACTTGCTCCGGACACTGCGAGAGGGCTGTACAAGCAATGATCACACGCACGGCACAGCGGACACACCAGGAACCGCGGTGTTGGCCGTCGAATGGCGCTAGCTGCGCAGCATTTGTGCACCGCCGCCGTCAGTGTCAGCCAGTTTGCCGTGGCATACGGAGCTCCATCGCAGTCTTTAACACTGGTAGCATGCCGCGACAGCGTGGACGTGAACCGTATGTGCAGTTGACGGACTTTGAGCGAGGGCGTATAGTGGGCATGCGGGAGGCCGGGTGGACGTACCGCCGAATTGCTCAACACGTGGGGCGTGAGGTCTCCACAGTACATCGATGTTGTCGCCAGTGGTCGGCGGAAGGTGCATGTGCCCGTCGACCTGGGACCGGACCGCAGCGACGCACGGATGCACGCCAAGACCGTAGGATCCTACGCAGTGCCGTAGGGGACCGCACCGCAAATTAGGGACACTGTTGCTCCTGGGGTATCGGCGAGGGCCATTCGCAACCGTCTCCATGAAGCTGGGCTACGGTCCCGCACACCGTTAGGCCGTCTTCCGCTCACTCCCCAACATCGTGCAGCCCGCCTCCAGTGGTGTCGCGACAGGCGTGAATGGAGGGACGAATGGAGACGTGTTGTCTTCAGCGATGAGAGTCGCTTCTGCCTTGGTGCCGATGATGGTCGTATGCGTGTTTGGCGCCGTGCAGGTGAGCGCCACAATCAGGACTGTATACGACCGAGGCACACAGGGCCAACACCCGGCATGATAGTGTGGGGAGCGATCTCCTACACTGGCCATACACCTCTGGTGATCGTCGAGGGGACACTGAATAGTGCACGGTACATCCAAACCGTCATCGAACCCATCGTTCTACCATTCCTAGACTGGCAAGGGAACTTACTGTTCCAACAGGACAATGCACGTCCGCATGTATCCCGTGCCACCCAACGTGCTCTAGAAGGTGTAAGTCAACTACCCTGGCCAGCAAGATCTCCGGATCTGTCCCCCATTGAGCATGTTTGGGACTGGATGAAGCGTCGTCTCACGCGGTCTGCACGTCCAGCACGAACGCTGGTCCAACTGAGGCGCCAGGTGGAAATGGCATGGCAAGCCGTTCCACAGGACTACATCCAGCATCTCTACGATCGTCTCCATGGAAGAATAGCAGCCTGCATTGCTGCGAAAGGTGGATATACACTGTACTAGTGCCGACATTGTGCATGCTCTGTTGCCTGTGTCTATGTGCCTGTGGCTCTGTCAGTGTGATAATGCGATGTATCTGACCCCAGGAATGTGTCAATAAAGTTTCCCCTTCCTGGGACAATGAATTCACGGTGTTCTTATTTCAATTTCCATGAGTGTAGAAGGAACTGTACTGTGTTTTTTCAAAGTTCAGAGCAAGCTTATTCGCAGGAAACCAATCAATAATTTTTCCAAAGAGATTATTTGTATCATTTTCTATTGAAGTTTATTTTACTGAATTAATAACGATGCTTGTATCATCAACAAACAGTGTCAGCTTATCTTCTTGTTTCAGATAAGAAGGGAGGCCATTGGCATATATCAAGAACAAAAGTGGCCCATGATCGAATAAAGAAATGTTTTGCTTCCTGTTCTGTAGATATGACTTCAACCTCTCATATTCTATTCCATTTATACTGTAGAATTGTAATTTCTGTGACATAATGGTATGGTTCACCCAATCAAATGCTTTGGGTAAGTCGCAGAAAATTGCTATTGGTGACATTTTGCTATTTAAAGACTCTATTATGTTGGCAGTGAAATTATATAATGCTGTATCAGTGAGACAGTATTTTTGAAATCCAAACTTTGATTTACTGAGCTAACCACTCTTGAGCACATTACTTTCTCGACAATTTTTGAAAATGCAGTAAGCAAGGATACTAGCCGATAATTTTATACGTCTGGGGTGTCCCCTTTTCTGTAGAGAGGCTTCACAACGGCATATATTAACCTGTCTGGGAGAATACCTTGGTTATTATGCATTACAGATGAGACTCAGAATATCAGCTGTAACTAACTGATGCACATTGTTTTAATATCTTGTTAGAGATGTCATCTACTCCAACACAACATTCATTTTTCAAAGATTTACTGATTTTCCTTATTTTACAAGAGGATGTTAGAGGAAAATTAATCTGACTAGGATTTCTCAGAACTGACTCTTCCATGTACTCCTTGGCTTTTTCTTGTAACTGTTCACACCAAGTTTTCACTTACACTTAAGAAATGGTTGTTAAATACATTAGGAACTTGTGTACTGTCTGTTAAGGTGGTCTCACTCTCTTTGATAGTAATAATACCTACCCCAGTGCTTACTTTTACTGTCTCTCCTATAACATCATTTCATACTGATTTGATTTTATTGCCTGAGTTTTTAATTACAGCTCTAATATACATATTTTTTGATTTTCTGAAAACTTTTCAGCATGTTACAATCATTTTTATAGTGTAAAATTACTTCTGGGTCTTTACTAATTCTTGCTGCCTCACACAATTTTCTTTTTCTTTCTGAAGACACTTTAATACCCGTTGTGATCCAAGGTTTCCTTGAAAACTATTTGGTGTTACATTTAGTAATTTTTTGGGGCTACAGTGATAAAAAAAGGATACATATTTATCAAGAAATATGTTGCATTTATCATTAGCATTTGGCTCATTATATACAGCTTTCCAATAAACATTTCTTACACTTTCTCTGAAGTGCTCTGTAGATATCGGATTGACCAGCCTTACACTTTTACTTAATGCTTTCTGAACTGTACACCCTGCTAAGTTTTATAAATTAACCAGTTGTCCACCATGACCTGATAATCTATTTATCACAGGGAAAGCATGTATTAGTTTTACATCCGGTTGCTGTACAAATACATCGTCTATTGGACTTCTACTGCACTGAGCTGTATATGTAGGGAAATTGATCACTATTCTAAGTTATATGTCATTAATAACACTGCTAGTTCACGTTTCCTACCAGATTGAAGACCGTTCTGCACCAGTCTTACTCAAGGCACCCATCCAAGTGTGCAAGATCTCCACAGATGTGCACTTGTCGATGAAGTTAGCACCCCTAATCGGTGTATAGTAGATATGAGACTGTTGTGATAATATAACAGACGATTATGAAGAAGAAACGTGTGTTTTATGCGAGATTTATCCACACCGATGCAGTTTGAAACATTTTACGTAAATTAATACTGCTAACAATTCTGAATTATTGTTTTAGTGTTTGGTGTCCATATCAAGAAAATGTTGGAAAGAGAGAAATGATCGTGAAACATAAAAACATTCCAATGGTTACACTGTTCTTCACTTAAACATGCTATAATGCTAGAGTAATGCGGTTTCCGACCTAATAGTCACATGGAATGCAACTCTGTTAATATTCCATTGTAAGAAATATATATTCACCGTATGGCATACTCTTAGATTCTCCCTGCAAGTTTCTCTACGATAAAGTATGGTAACAAACTGTAAGATGGTAGGGCAACTACCTCGCACACCAAAGAGAACATCGATTCTTTGTAACACTAACACTACATAGGTTTCTAGAGGTCTGCTGTTTAGCAAGTTCAAGCCCGATTACAGTTCGTAAATAATGATATGTTCACAATATTGGGATAAGATTGACGTCGGCATCCGAAAATGCATACGAAGAAACAGTGACTTCTTACGAGGAAATAAACACTTCCATCAATAGGCAGAGGCGTTGTAGCAGTATTACCACAGTTTATCGCCACTCTTGGTAACCTTCCTTTTGCAGACAGAAGTCATGGTCAGATGTTAGGTTGTATTGCCCAAGGGCGCGTTAACATTTCCGTTTCGCCACGTCTCTAGATGCATCCTCTTTCCACTATTAAGATGTGTATATGTAGCATCAGTCTATTCTCCTCCTCCAGAACACGCAATTTTATGATTTCGCTCAGTACTCATTTGATGGTATTTTTCTTTGATTTTATGTATTCTCAGTCACTTTCCATAATTTTACTAAGTTTTCAAGATTCTACATAATTCATCACGTTTCCCTCAACATTTATGTATTTCACAATTTTTCGTGATTCTACAAGGTTTTCCTCGAATTTTACCGATTTTATGTCATTTTACATACGAGGATTGGGACTTTAATAGTGGCAGCTATTTACTTACAGCTCGTACAAAATACACTCCTGGAAATTGAAATAAGATCACCGTTAATTCATTGTCCCAGGAAGGGGAAACTTTATTGACACATTCCTGGGGTCAGATACATCACATGATCACGCTGACAGAACCACAGGCACATAGACACAGGCAACAGAGCATGCACAATGTCGGCACTAGTGCAGTGTATATCCACCTTTCGCAGCAATGCAGGCTGCTATTCTCCCATGGAGACGATCGTAGAGATGCTGGATGTAGTCCTGTGGAACGGCTTGCCATGCCATTTCCACCTGGCACCTCAGTTGGACCAGCGTTCGTGCTGCACGTGCAGACCGCGTGAGACGACGCTTCATCCAGTCCCAAACATGCTCAATGGGCGACAGATCCGGAGATCTTGCTGGCCAGGGTAGTTGACTTACACCTTCTAGAGCACGTTGGGTGGCACGGGATACATGCGGACGTGCATTGTCCTGTTGGAACAGCAAGTTCCCTTGCCGGTCTAGGAATGATAGAACGATGGGTTCGATGACGGTTTGGATGTACCGTGCACTATTCAGTGTCCCCTCGACGATCACCAGAGGTGTACGGCCAGTGTAGGAGATCGCTCCCCACACCATGATGCCGGGTGTTGGCCCTGTGTGCCTCGGTCGTATGCAGTCCTGATTGTGGCGCTCACCTGCACGGCGCCAAACACGCATACGACCATCATTGGCACCAAGGCAGAAGCGACTCTCATCGCTGAAGACGACACGTCTCCATTCGTCCCTCCATTCACGCCTGTCGCGACACCACTGGAGGCGGGCTGCACGATGTTGGGGCGTGAGCGGAAGACGGCCTAACGGTGTGCGGGACCGTAGCCCAGCTTCATGGAGACGGTTGCGAGTGGTCCTCGCCGATACCCCAGGAGCAACAGTGTCCCTAATTTGCTGGGAAGTGGCGGTGCGGTCCCCTACGGCACTGTGTAGGATCCTACGGTCTTGGCGTGCATCCGTGCGTCGCTGCGGTCCGGTCCCAGGTCGACGGGCACGTGCACCTTCCGCCGACCACTGCCGACAACATCGATGTACTGTGGAGACCTCACGCCCCACGTGTTGAGCAATTGGGCGGTACGTCCACCCGGCCTCCCGCATACCCACTATACGCCCTCGCTCAAAGTTCGTCAACTGCACGTACGGTTCACGTCCACGCTGTCGCGGCATGCTACCAGTGTTAAAGACTGCGATGGAGCTCCGTATGCCACGGCAAACTGGCTGACACTGACGGCGGCGGTGCACAAATGCTGCGCAGCTAGCGCCATTCGACGGCCAACACCGCGGTTCCTGATGTGTCCGCTGTGCCGTGCGTGTGATCATTGCTTGTACAGCCCTCTCGCAGTGTCCGGAGCAAGTATGGTGGGTGTGACACACCGGTGTCAATGTGTTCTTTTTTCCATTTCCAGGAGTGTAGATACGTTTTTTAAAGTTTTACTGACCTTCAAAGTAGTCACCAGCATTGTGTATAACCCGTTGCCAGCATTGTGGAAGTCGTAGGATACGAATTTGTAGAAGTTCTGAAGTGAATGCGGTGAAGTGTTTCCTTCAGTTTAGATATCGAGTTGAACTCACGAGGGCCTAAGTCAGGTGAGTGCAGTAGGTGGTAAAGCATTAGCAGCCCCATCAGTCAAACAAATCAGTAACAGCTTGCTCTGTACGTGCTTGAGCATTGTCCTGCAAAATGATGGTCGGGTCAACAGAAAATGTCATCACTTCAGTCTCCAAGCTGTTCGTAGGTTGTTTTCCAAGAATTAACAGCATAAAGACGGAAGTGATGACACTTTCTGCAGTACCTGACCATTATTTTGCAGGACAATGCTTAAGCACATACAGTGCTAGCTGTTACTGATTTGTTTGGCTGATGGGGCTGATAAGTGCTATACCACCTACTGCACTCCCCTGACTTAAGCGTTCGTGAGTTCAACTCGATTTCTAAACTGAAGGAAACACTTTACGGCATTCGATTTAGAACTGCTACAAACACGTCGAGCAATACACCGCGCCAATTGAGTTGTCAACACAACTGGCACTGCTAAGAGTATCCTACCACTTCCACATAGCTGACAACGGGTTATACACAATGCTGGTGACTATTTTTTTTTCTTTGTTCGATTTCAATCCCCCCCCCCCCCCCCTCAGAGGGGGGGCGGGCTGGCAGCAGCGTTATATGCTCCTCTACGGCCTACATAAAAGTTAAAAAACATATAATGAGAATAGACACATACAAGAAAACAGGCGATAAAACGGTGACATTGTAAAAAAACTGTAAAATGGCGGTAAAGTGTGGAATTTAAAATATAAAAACACTGCGGTGACGATGCGGCTGAAGAAGAACACAGGCACAATTAAAAAACATGGCGACAGTCTGGTTTCTGTTCGTGTGAGATAAGACACAACTAGCGACAGTATGGCGGCTGTTTGCAACACTGACAGGGGATGCACAACACTGAACACTCACTTATCACAGCACTATACAGATGATATGGCGGCAGACGGGAGGGGCAGGGGAGGATGGACCCGGACCTATGACAGGGAGAAGGGGTGGGAGGAGACAAAAAGAAAAAGGGGGAAGCCGATGGAGGGAGGAGACTTAGAAAAGCAGGGGCCGGGCGGATGCAAGAAGAAGTGGGAGGGAAGGGGAGAGCAGAAGGAACTCAGGTGAGAGAAGGGAGGCAGAGAGAGGGCAGGCTGGGAAAAAACAGGATGGAAGGGGGGGAGGGATCCTGGGGAAAGGACAGAGGAAAGGAGGGGGAGATGAGGTTCAGAGTTGATAGGAGAGATAAATGGAAGGAGAGAGGGTATCATCCGAGAGGGGGAGTTGACGGAAGCCACCTTGGGAAACGAGATGAAGGGTGTAGAGATCGACGGTTGAGGGCACACAATAGTGAAGATGCTGCAGAGGGTGGGAGTTTGAGAGGAGAGGAGCAACCAGTGGATGAGGGGGATCAAGTCATCGGGAGGTGTAGAGTATGTGGATATGTTCGAGAAATAGGAGCAGATGGGGGAAAGGAATCAGGTCGTAAAGATCCGTGTGGGGGATGGGATGCATATACGGAAGGTGAGGCAGAGTGCTCAAGAATCTGTAGGGACTTACAGAATCTGTGGGGGCTGGCGGATATCCAGGTGGAACTAACATAACAGAGGATGGGACAGATTAAGGATTTGTAGTTGTGGAGGATGATAGAGGGATTCAACCCTCATGTCTGGCCAGAGAGGAGTTTGAGGAATCGGAGGTGTTTGTGGGCTTTAGATTGGATAGAGTGGAGGCGAGATATCGAGGTGATGTGAAGGTAAATGATGAGACCAAGATAGGTGAGGGTGGAGTAGAGGTGGACAGGACAGGTGCAGATGGTAAGGGAGAAATCAAGGAGCCAGAAGGAGCAAGTGGTACAACCTACGATGATTGCCTGGGTCTTTGAAGGACTGATTTTCAGGAGCCACTGGTTACACCATGTGGCAAAAAGGTCAAGGTGACTCTGGAGAAGGCTTTGGGACCGTTGAAGGGTAGGAGCGATGGCAACGAATGCTGTGTCATCGGCATACTGCACGAGGTCTACTGGAGGGGCGGGGAGGGTAGGGAGGTTGGGGCATAAGTGCCGTGTACAATTAGAGGAGAGGGCAGAGGAGAGGACAGAGCCCTGGGGCACACCTGCAGAAGGGTAGAAGGTGCGGGAATCAGCGTTATAGTGGGTAACGTAGGAGGGTTGGTGGGAGAGGAAAGAGGCAATCAATAGATGGCGCTGTATGTGTCAGAATACGTAAATGAAAACACCTGTCCTGCACACGACCCACTGAAGGAGGTATAAACACAGCGGGCACACAGCTTCTTTTCCCTTGGCGTCTGTGTCGTTCGACATGACTGTCTCAAAGCAGGATCGCGCTCTGCTTGTAAAGCTGTATTACAGGAATGATGACTGTTCACACGTCGCTCTGCAGAAGTCCCGGACAGTGAAGGGTTTGAAAAAAAGGCATTGGCCCCATGACTGCCGTCGGTCTGGAGAAAATGGTTCGGAAATTCGAAAAGACGGGTTCATTTTGTGTACAACCTGTAGAGGGAGGAAACGAATTAAGTCGGTGTCAGTGGGAGGAGTGGCCACAGCAATGCAGGAGGAGACATGAATGATGGTGTGCGAACGTGTAGTACACGGAGAATTGCCCGAACATTGAATATACCCGTGAGCACGGTGCTTAAAATCCTACGAAACGTCCTTCTTTGCTATCCATTCAAAATTACCCATGTGCAGGAGTTGCTTCCTGTTGACCTACCAGCAAGAGAGACCTTTGCTGTAGAATTTCTTGCTCGCATGAAAGTGTTCAATGATTGACCGTGGAAGATTTTGTGGGCAGACAGAGCCCACTTCCACCTCACAGGATATGTCAATACACAGAATTGTCGAATATGGGCAACGGAAAATCCACACTAAAATCAACCAGTACCACTTCATCCTGAAATGGTCACTGTCTGGTGCACGTTTACGGCATCATTTATCACAGGGCCATATTTTTTCGAAGAGACAGCTGCTTCCTGTCCTGTTACCTGTACCGTCACTGGTAAGCACTATGAGTGTGTTTTGCGCAACCACGTCATTCCAACTCTCCAACAGCGTGGATGTTGGATGGGCTCATTTTTATGCAAGATTGGGCACCTCCGCACATTGCAAATCCAGTTAAGCGGCTGCTGAAGTGCCATTTAGGAACTGCTAGAATTACAGACGTCATTTCCCTACGGCCTGGCCGTCCCGATCACCAGACCAGAATCCGTGTGACTTCTGGCTGTGGGTCTATCTGAAACATGTTGTGTTCAGTGTTCCGACTGCAAACCTAGCTGCATTGAAGGCACGCAGTGCGCAACACATTTTGAACGTGAACCTGGAAATACTTCGATCAATTGTGGAACATGCCGTTTCTCAATTTCAACTTGTTGCAAAAACGGCAGACAGCGTATTGAACATGTTTCGCGCCAGTCACACGGAAATTAATAATCCGATCTGATCTTGATTGATACTTTTTATGCGGTTTTTGGCCTCAGGACATTTAAAAACCGATTTTTCCCATCCGATGTTATATGACCTTGACGTGGTGGATGGGCTTACGTAACTAACAGTATCACACCTCTAAACCAATGCACACTGAGTAGTACAGTTTGTTTAACGTCAGACTTACGCCTTAAGCATTGTTGTATGATTCATTTGTCAATTGTAGTCGACCAATATTAAATTATGACGCTTACAGCGCCGTCTCTTGCTATATTTTGTAACTATTTATTTTTATTCTTCCATACGTTTTGTCCCTTCTCCGAAAATATACCGTTGCAATTTGACGTCATTCTCAACAGCGGTGTTATTTCAACAGCGGTTTGAAAATTTAACCTTTATTATAATCACTCTGTATATAAACATATTGCCGACATGCCCATGTGCTGTTTGATAATCTACGAGAATATTTGCGCATCTTATACACATATGTACTAACATATCCTAAGACTTTTCCTCTCCCCGATGATTCACATGCATGTATTTTGGATAGGACGATCATGAAAAGTAAAGTAATAGTCGCTTCGTACCTTCATGAAACTGAAGGCACGTTTTATGTTCCTTTGGCGCGTATCATTTGTGTGGTATAACTTCCAATCGAATTCTGTAGTAACGCGTGTTCCGTGTTTGACTTAGAGTGCTATCTACCTGCAATCGTTAACAACAAACGTCTCCATCCCACTGACAGCAGAGGGCTTCCAACGCATGTGTGATGAATCATGTTCATCGATGGAAAACTGTTTTCAACGCCCACCTCTAGACGAGCGAAGAAGTACGCTAAGTACTCCATTTCTCTGTCACATCTTGGACATAAATCGAGTCTTCAGTTTCATGCAGGTACGAAGTGACTGTTAATATACCTCTCATTATCGTCTTTCCAAAACGCATGCATGTAGATCTTCGGAGACAGGGCAAGTCTTTGAATTTTTTAGTACGTTGGTGTATAAGATGCGCAAATATTCTGGTAGAAAATCAAACATCTCATGACTATGTCAGCAATATGACCATGTACATATTTAAACCTACAGAATATGTAAATGACATAACATCAGTATAAAATTCGTGGAAAACATGCCACAATCATGAAAAATTGATGTGAAATACATAAAAGTTGAAAGATGAAAAATGTAAAATCTTGAAAACCTAGTAAAATTATGGAAAGTGACTGAGAATACATAAAATGAGAGGAAATCAATAAAACTGAATGATCTGGAGGAGGAGAGTTGACTGATGCTGCACATGCACACCTTAACAGTGGAAGGAGGACGCATTCTGGAGACGTGGCGAAGCGGGAATGTGATCCCGCACTTGGGCAATGCAGCCTCACATCAGACCATGGCTTTGTGCAAGAGGAAGGTTACCAGGGTGGAGCTTAACAGCAATAAACTGATACATCTCCTCCGTCTGCTAATCGTGGTGTTTATTTCCGAGTAAGATGTCGCTGTTTCTTCGTATGCCTTTTCGGCTGCCGACATCAATCTGATCGCACTTTTGTGAACATATCATTATTTCCGAATAATCAGGTGTTCCCCAGGGAAGCGTCCTGGGACCTCTACTGTTCCTGATCTATATAAATGACCTGGGTGACAATCTGAGCAGTTCTCTTAGACTGTTCGCAGATGATGCTGTAATTTACCGTCTAGTAAGGTCATCCGAAGACCAGTATCAGCTGCAAAGCGATTTAGAAAAGATTGCTGTATGGTGTGTCAGGTGGCAGTTGACGCTAAATAACGAAAAGTGTGAGATGATCCACATGAGTTCCAAAAGAAATCCGTTGGAATTCGATTACTCGATAAATAGTACAATTCTCAAGGCTGTCAATTCAACTAAGTACCTGGGTGTTAAAATTACGAACAACTTCAGTTGGAAGGACCACATAGATAATATTGTCGGGAAGGCGAGCCAAAGGTTGCGTTTCATTGACAGGACACTTAGAAGATGCAACAAGTCCCTAAAGAAACAGCTTACACTACACTCGTTCGTCCTCTGTTAGAATACTGATGCGCGGTGTCGGATCCTTACCAGGTGGGATTGACGGAGGACAACGAAAGGGTGCAAAAAAGGGCAGCTCGTTTTGTATTATCACGTTATAGGGGAGAGAGTGTGGCAGATATGATACACGAGTTGGGATGGAAGTCATTAAAGCATAGACGTTTTTCGTCGCGGCGAGATCTTTTTACGAAATTTCAGTCACCAACTTTCTCTTCCGAATGCGAAAATATTTTGTTGAGCCCAACCTACATAGGCAGGAATGATCATCAAAATAAAATAAGAGAAATCAGAGCTCGAACAGAAAGGTTTAGGTGTTCGTTTTTCCCGCTCGCTGTTCGGGAGTGGAATAGTAGAGAGATAGTATGATTGTGGTTCGATGAACCCTCTGCCAAGCACTTAAATGTGAATTGCAGAGTAGTCATGTAGATGTAGAATCAGCCTTGAACTTTGTAAGCACAGGCGTCATAGCCCTCTGGAAACCTATGTAGTGTTTGTGTCACAGGGAATCGATGTTTTCTTTGGTGTGAAAGGTGGCTGTTTTATCACCTTACAGTTTGCTGACAAGGTTTATCATACAGAAACTTGTAGGGAGAATGTGAGAGTATGTCACGCGCTGTGAATAGATTTATTACAATTGAATATTAACAGAGGTGCGTTCCACACGACTAATATGTCGGAAGCCGCGTGTTTAAGTGCGGAAACGAGTACACTTTGGAATGTGTATATGTTTCACGATAATTTCTCTCTTCACAGTATCTTCTTGATATGGATACCAGACACTAAAACAATAATTCAGAATTGTTAACACGGTTAATTTACGTAAAATGTTTTAAACTACGTCGGTGTGGAGCTCCATCTTGCATAAAACATACGTTTCTTCTTCATAAACATGTCGTATCATCATAACAGTCTCCAATCTACTATACACCGATAAGGGGTGCTGACTTTCTCGACAAGCGCGCATCTGGAAAGATCTTGTGCACCTGGTTGGGTGCCGTGAGTAGAACTGTGTTATAGGGAGGGTTGGTCGAAGGCAATGCAGAGAGATCTTTCAATATCCAACTTCAGCAAATTACATTGGCGGCAGTGTTGTATGGGAGGGTTGTTCATGGATAATGCCGGGAGACATTTCAATCTCCAACTAAATCCTAAGAGTGTGAGAATATTCTATGACTCCCATCCACACAGGGAAAGATAAGCAATCATAAATTACACACTATGATTGAAGTGCTGGAAATTTGTAGATAGTTAAACTACATCGGCGTAGGATGCTGTCTGGTACACTTTGGTGTATATGTTTGAGAATTTACCACGGATGGATGTACTGCATAGCCGTCTATCTACATTTGCAATCTAGTATATGGTACATGCAAAGTAGTGGAGGGGTGGTTTCATGATGGTACAGAAATTGGAAGGTTGTTGCCGTGACATTGGTGGTCACTAAAATTACTGAAAAACTGGTAAAATTGCGCTATCAACTGTGGTGCTTATTACAGTACACCATAGGTGTCTTTTCCATCCTGGCCATCCACTGGTGCACTGTTGATTACCTCATAAAGATTGACTGACGCCACTTGCTGGAGATGACGAGAGACTTGGTGGGAGCAATACTTCCGGGGAGTGCCAGCACTGAAGAAGTTATTATGTACATGGATGCGTACATGGTGGCGTCAGGAAGTGCCTCCAGCCACCTTCTGCAATTAAAACTGCCAAATCCGTACTAACAAAGCCGACCCCGCGTTGGAGCGGGACAAACGCCCAGAGAAAGAAAGAAAAGAAAGAATGTATGATAGATTCGCTGTGATTAGCAGGCTTATAAAATTTGTGTTGGGATGTTATGTTACTGCGATCATTGTTCCGACATGTGAAAAGAAAATGACTGTGTCTGGTCGTAAGAGAGGTATGTATTAGAAATGGGAGGTTGGGATTTCAATGCACCGATAGGCATAAGGGGGATGAAGGATCATAAGAGGGATATGTATATTGATATTTCCAGAGACACAGCTGTCAGGAGGTGGTATTTCCGACACTTCGCTCATTGTCAAATGTCATCAGACTGAGGCTGCAATTGTATTATTTAGTTGCAGTTAGTGATAAAAAATGTTGCTGGTTTCCTAGGACGACACCATTTCGGATGCTGGGTGTGTGGAGGAGGTAGCCTGTGGCTGGAACGAATGGCCATTTCTGGCTTATGTCTCCCACATGTGGAGCTCCAGCCTGCAGCTGCAGGCGCAAGTCCTAGGGATAGCGCTCTCTGAGTAGCTGAATAGGGAACTAATACTCAGTATATGTTGGACTGTCTCCTTGATCGTGTGTGTTGCATGTGCTGTCTGGGGAAAATTGAATGATTCACTATCGATAACTCACAAGTGTTGGTGCTGGACGCATTGATAACATCTGAATTCCTCTGACTCCAATCATCTCTGGATGCCCTCCATAACCGGGGTGCATGCCAGAGTGCCAGTTTTCTCCAGCCTCTGAGCACTGACAATGGCATTGTATGAGGCGATGACCATATTGTGTGTGGACATCTGGGTGGTGAGTGGGGTGTATGTACGAGTGTTTTCAGTGATCTCAGGCATCTAGTTGTGACATCTATTGGGATCATAGGATAGTGCTAAATTGAATTGCGCTGTGTCTTGTAGTTGCATTCGCTGGTGTTACTATCCTATCACGCTGCAGACCCTTCGTCTTCCTCCTCCTTCCCCTCTTCCTGTTTATTCTTCTTGTGTAGCAGAGAACGAACTTAGTGGTTATACGAGTATAGTGCTTTAGGAACCGAATCACAACGTTAAATTCCTGAATGAGCTATTTATTGTTTCTGATAGCGGTATTGTGAGTCCACACACCAGTCAGACCCCTCATCCGATTGTTTAAGGAGGTAGGAAGCAGCTGAGCTGAAATTTGAAACTTTTACCTACCTCCAATGTAATGGATCCCCTACCAAAAAACATAACTGTGCCAGTATCCACCGATGGGAATCGAGGTAAAAAAAAATCCAGTACGGCTTGGAAACCAGGTAGCTGCAGGATCGAATCCCACAAAATATTCCAATCCTAGTATCCACCAATAGGAAACAAGGGGTATCAATTTAATTAATTAGTCAATCAATCAGGAAGAATACGGGAATATTTCCAAGAGAGAGAGAGGAAGAGAGAGAGAGAGAGGGGGGAGAGAGAGAGAGAGAGAGAGAGAGAGAGAGAGAGAGATACAGAGACAGAGAGAGAGACAGAGAGAGAGAGGGAGGGAGGGAGAGGGGGGAGAGAGAGAAGGAGAGAGAGAGGGAGAGGGAGAGAGAGAGAGAGAGAGAGAGAGAGAGAGAGAGAGAGAACGTGTTTCGACAAGAATTTCTCAGGTATCAATATCAAAGGGTTGCCGCCACGTGAAGCTTTTGCTCGGCGAATTGGCGCCACTTCTGCTCAGTGCAGCACATGAAGCGGCACATGAAGCGGCTGGCTGTGCAGCAGTCGACAGTGGCGATGGGAATACACGAAGTGGCCAGCTTGGCGAAATGGATGGAGCATTAGCCTGCTGTACACTGCAGTCAGTTTGAAAGATTTTTAAACGAGTAATTGCGTGTGGTGAGTTATGTCGATGATATTCCTTGTGCAATCGGAATAAAAGAAAGTGATCGATTTAATTACTTATTTTTCATGTATTTTACAAGGCTGCATCTTCGTAAACAGTGAACAATGATGAGCAAGCGAGATACAACTCTTGCAAAATGAATTTTTTATAAATGAACGATATACCCTCTGCCATGTAAACCGTAAGTTGTTTAAATAAGCAACATTCCACACATTTCCTTGTCTGTGTGAAACTGTTAAACATTATTCCATTCACTGCAATCTATTTCCCATTAATTTCCTTAAATAACTAAATAAACAGGATTCCATACAGCACCTTGTATCCAATAAGTTGTTTAAATAAACAATATTCTGCGCATTGCCTTGTCTACCAGAACATGTTTAAACAATATTTCACACACTGTAATCGATCCTTCAGCAAATAGCCCATCAACTGAGTCTTTTTCCCGCCAATTTTCAGGTGGGTAGAGGAAGGGTGAAGGCTGGGGTTTCCCAGAGGGGATGGGGTTAATTAATTGATTGATTTAAATAATTAGTCAATTAATTGGATATCAAAAGTCTGTTTGTATTGGCGAGGGGAGTTCCCATATCGGTGGAGGAGGGGGAGGGGATGTGGGAACAGGAGGGAAAGAGGGAGGGAGGGTGGGTTACTCAGGAGGACGGACTATCCCAGGGGTCATAATCCACTTAGCAGAACAATGGGTTACGGACGAGTCAATGAAAAGAGAACAACAGGATTGCCTCTAAATGTATGTTACTACTGATGTAGGCAACCTGCACCAACAAAATGACCTGATGCCAGCCTTACCGTACTACCAGGGTACATTAGAAAATTGTGTTAGTTAATGAGTATTATTAATTTTTTTAAATACAATTTACATGAGTGGGATGGAGACGACACTTGCCCAGATGTCAGTTACTCTGAATGCTTGTAGATTGAGTAACAATCGAATACAGTGTTGACTTATACCTGCGGTTTCTTAAATTTTAAAAACAATTTCAGTAACGCCTGTCAAGCTGGACAGTTTTCACAGTGAATTGTTGAGTAGATACAATTGTAAAATCCAATGGTAATTCCGAGAACAGTATTTAAAACTATTATGTTTGAAAAGCCTTAAGAAACATATTATTTATTTACGATATGTGTCGCAAACTTAAGTCTGATTTAGCGCATAATTCGAAGAGAGCTTGAACCCAACAAATTTCAGAGCTATCTCAGATTCGGGAAAACTTAGATACAAAAGTCATGCAGCCTTAAGATATAGAACAGTCACGAGCCCATCGAGTTTCAGTCACTGAAAGTCAGGAATCTCTTATAACTTGCTAGAAGCTTGAAGATTCACAACAACAGCGTCATTTAAATGCTTTTTCGACAATCAGAGAGAGATGATGCCTTTACAAACAGATCATGGGAGGCTTCCAGTGAGACTGCGTTTGAATATGATTCGTACCTACCCCTCTTATTACCAAGATATTTAGAATATTTATTAGTTACTATATTACTTACCATCTCTCATCATAACAAAGGTACCTCATATGTGAGAGCAGCGGTAGGCATATTATAAAAATATTTGTATGTATATACATATGTACCATATCCCCTCTTAAACCACTAGATTGCTTTCAACCAAATTTAGTACACATACACTTATTATCTCGTAAGAGGCCCTCTGGGGAAAGAACCACCTAGCTCCCATTTTGGGGTGTGTGACATAGCAAGTAGACAGAGAGGAGCTAGGAGCAGATGGACACACAGAGGCGAAAGAAGGAAATGACAGACAGGGAGTAGGAGATGATATAGAGAGGGGAAAGAAGGAGACAGAAAGAGAGTTGGAGACTAAGAGATGAACTAAGTGGGATTAAGAGATGGACAGAGAAAGGGGGAGGAGGAGATGGACTGAGACAGAGATGGTAGACAGAGAGAGGGGGAAGGAGAGAAAGAGAGAGAGGGAGAGAGAGAGAGAGAGAGAGAGAGAGAGAGAGAGAGAGAGAGAGAGAGAGAGAGACAGAGAGAGAGACAGAGAGACAGAGAGAGAGAGAGAGAGAGAAAGAGAGAGGAGGGGAGGAGGACATATACACAATATATCTGACATATATGAATACAGAAGGGGCCACATGTAAAAAGATAATATATTATAAAAACATCTGCCGCTAAATCACTGGATTGATTTTACTAAAACTTGGTCTCTATTGGAAACAAGCACTGTTCGTAAGAACTGTCTACATCGGATGAAAACGAGATGACATAGGAAATTGACAAAGAGAGAAAGGAGAAGGAGATGGGCAACGAAAGGGGAGAAGATGAGAATGAGATGGACAGAGAGAGGCAGAGGAGGAGATGGACAGAGAGGGGGAAGGAAGAGATAGATGGAAAGATGGGGAGGAGCTGACAGACAGAAAGAGAGGGAGGAGGAGATGGGGAGAGGGAAAGGGTGTGGGGTGAAGGACGCAGATGTTGTGGAAACGTAAGTGAAAGTGGGAAGAGATTAGAGAAGGCATTATGAACACGTGCTCGAACAAGTTGAAAGATGCAATCGCTATCCCCGTATTGCTCTTCAACGGTGGGAAGCAAGAAGGTGCTTAAAATATCAATGTAGGCCTGTGCTGTGATAGTGCCACACAAAACGGCAAGGGATACATGCCCACTCCATGCAAAACACGACCACACCATAATACCACCTCCTCCGAATTTTACTGTTGGCAATGCACACACTGGCAGATGACGTTCTCCGGCCATTCGCAGTACCCACACCATACCATCGGATCGCCACATTGTGTACCGTGATTCGTCACTCCACAGAACGTTTTTCTACTGTTGAATCGTCCAATGTTTACGCTCCTTACACGAAGCGGTGCAGCGTTTGGCAGTTACCGGAGTAATGTGTGGCTTATGAGCAGCCGATCGACCATGAAATCCAAGTTTTCTCAACTCCCGGCCTGTCCATTACAGGGACGTTATTGTCGAATAAGCACTCCGCCACAGGCCGTGCATTATGAACAGGAGCTCGATCGTTTTGAAAGATGCAATCGCCATCCCCGAATTGCTCTTCAACAGTGGGAAGCAAGAAGGTGCTTAAAACATCAATGTGAGCCTGTACTGTGATAATGCCTCACAAAGCAACAAGGGGTGCAAGCCTTCTCCATGAAAAATACGACCACACCATAACACCACCGCCTCCGAGCTTTACTGTTGGCACTATATACGCTGGCAGAGGACGTTCACCAGGCATTCGCCATATTCACACCCTGTCATCAGATCGCTACACTGTGTACCGCGATTCTTCACCCCACACAACGTTTTTCCACTGTTCAATAGTCCAATTTTTACGCTCCGTACACCAAGCGAGGCGTCGTTTGGCATTTATCGGCGTGGTGTGTGGCTTATGAGCAGCCGCATGATCATGAGATCCAAGTTTTTTCACCTTCCGTCTAACTGTTATAGTACTTGCAGTGAATTCCTGTGTGTCAAAGGCAGCATAGATATGCTGCTCCAGTGTGTCCTCATCTGGAGTGAGCTCTGCATACACGATACTTTTGACATGCACCGTAAACAGAAATCACACGGGTCGAGATCCTGTGAACGAGCAGGCCATAAAACTGCCCCCCTCGTCCGATCCATCGACCAGGGAAGGCACGATTTTGATGAGTCCGTTCATTAACGGGGAAGTGAACTGGAGCACCATCATATACTAGCCACTTAACCTTTCGAATCATTAATGGCACTCCTTTCAGGAGGGGAGGCAACGTCACCCGCAAGAAATGCCGATAGTTCCGGTCCCTGTTAGGTGACGTGAAAGGAAAGACTGGTCCCAAAACACGTTCCCCAATTATCTCGGCCCACGCATTCCGGCTGCACCGATGCTGATGATTTGCTGTCATCATGCCATGGGGGTCCTGCATACTGCCCCATAGATGACTGTTGTGAAAGTTGAAGATCTCACACTGCACAGAGGTAGCCTCATCTGTGAATAGGATGGATGACACAAATCCCGGAATCGTGGTTGCCTGGTACAGAAATCAGTGACAAAACTGCTCCCGATGTATAAAGTCTGTCGCTCGTTAGCTGTGCACACGCTGTAAGTGATGAGGGTAGTAACAATAGGCATGGAGAATTTTCCAGGCGGTCGTCTGCCTTGTCTTGTACTGGCGGGTCAACTGCCTGGTACTGACACGGCGGTCGCCTTCTACATTTTCCTCCAAATCTGGTGTCGAACCTTTCGGGTACGTCCTTCATGATTTTCTGCTTTCTGTAATGACCCTGTCTCAGACAAACGCCGAAACACTCTTGCAAACATTGAACGCTGTGGTTGTTGTCGGTGGGACAGGTCTCCTGATACGACCTTACTGCCCGCCGCCCATAGCCGTCTACCTTTCCATAAGAAGATACCGTGTCGGAAAGCTCTCGATTCGAATGCGGAACTATTGTGTACAACGCTGTTATCACGTCCACTACAAGGTGAGTCAGCAAAAGAAGTGAATCGGACACAACATTAATAATTACTATGGCAGGAGAGGGCGCTAGCGCATGACGTGTGAGGAACAGTACCACCCTCTAGGAGGAAACCAAGCACACAGTAATGTGGCTGAATGGGCCACCATTAGACCGCAGCCTCTGTAACAATGTATGAATTAATGGTCTCTAACGTGGGAACCATGCATCTCCGGACATAAGTTCATTAGATCGATTTTGTTCCGTATCCTCTCACCGATCAATCCCTAGAGTTTGTACACGGTGGAAAAAATCACCCTATAGAATACAGAAAAAATCTCAACAGATATTGGGAAGTGTACGCCTGGGAACTGGCGTGTTTATACAGCCGGAGATATCATAGCAGATTTCATACACACACGTTACTACCTCATAATAAATGCAAAAAGACTTTGCTTATTTCAGGCTCTTCGTGACACCATAAAGCAGGAGCTCTTGGTGGGAGGGGGGAGGAGGGCAGCTTCAATTTCACAAGATTTCATAGTGAACGGTTTTATTGCGCTTCGAAAAAAACTGCAGCTAACAGCAAATGGTTTCCAATAATTATTCTTCTTTCTTCTGAAAGCTATCGCAGCAAGTGCTATCCTTTATGGGTATCGAATATAAGTGGGAAGGATTATGAATCATGGTTGGTACGTATTTGTACTAAGATAGTTATCTGCTTCCTGTTCGCCTGAAATTTCCGAAACCAGGAGGAGCTTCTAATTAATGGCTGGATCTCGTCTCGGTAGTGACCATAATGTCTAATGGAAAGGCTCCAATCCTCTGGTCATTTTACATCGTAACCAAGGTAAATGGGAACGGAAATGGAAGCGATGTGTATGACATTCAAAGATTGGGAACACATGGTTCAAATGGCTCTCAGCAGTACGGGAGCTAACATCTAAGGTCATCAGTCCCCTAGAACTTAGCACTGCACTACTGGCTTAAAATTGCTACACCAAGAAGAAAAGCAGATGATAAACGGGTATTCATTGGACAAATACATTATACTAGAACTGACATGTGATTACATTTTCACGCAATTTGGGTGCATAGATCCTGAGAAATCAGTACCCAGAACAACAACCTCTGGCCGTAATAACGGCCTTGATACTCCTGGGCATTAAGTCAAACAGAGCTTGGATGGCGTTTACAGGTACAGCTGCCCATGCAGCTCCAACACGATACCACAGTTCATCAAGAGTAGTGACTGGCGTATTGTGACAAGCCAGTTGCTCGGCCACCATTGACCAGACGTTTTCAATTGGTGAGACATCTGGAAAATGTGCTGGCCAGGCCAGCAGTCGAATATTTGCTGTATCCAGAAAGGCCCGTACAGGACTTGCAACATGCGGTCGTGCATTAGCCTGCTGAAATGTAGGGTTTCGCAGGGATCGAATGAAGGGTAGAGCCACGGGTCGTAACACATCTGAAATGTAACGTCCACTGTTCAAGGTGCCATCAGTGCGAACAAGAGGTGACCGAGACATGTAACCAATGGAGCCCCACACCATCACGCTGGGTGATACGCCAGTATGGCGATGACGAATGCACGCTTCCAATGTGCGTTCACCGCGATGTCGCCAAACACGGATGCGACCATCATGATGCTGCAAACAGAACCTGGATTTGTGCGAAAAAATGACGTTTTGCCACTCGTGCACCCAGGTTCGTCGTTGAGTACACCATCGCAGGCGCTCCTGTCTGTGATGTAGCGTCAAGGGTAACCGCAGCCATGGTCTCCGAGCTGATAGTACATGCTGCTGCAAACGTCGTCGACCTGTTGGTGCAGATGGTTGTTGTCTTGCAAACGTCCCCACCTGTTGACTCAGGCATCGAGACGTGGCTGCACGATTCGTTATAGCCATGCGGATAATATGCCTGTCATCTCGACTGCTAGTGATACGAGGCCGTTGGGATCCAGCACGGCGTTCCGTATTGCCCTCCTGAACCCACAGATTCCATATTCTGCCAACAATCATTGGATCTCGACCAACGCGAGCAGCAATGTCGCGGTATGATAAACCGCAATCGCGTTAGGCTACAATCCGACCTTTATCAAAGTTGAAAACGTGATGGTACGCATTTCTCCTCCTTACTCGAGGCATCACAACAACGTTTCACCAGGCAACGCCGGTCAACTGCTGTTTGTGTATGAGAAGTCGGTTGGAAACTTTTCTCATGTCTGCGCATTGTAGGTGTCGCCACCGGCGCCAGCCTTGTGTGAATGCTCTGAAAAGCTAATTATTTGCATATCACAGCATCTTCTTCCTGTCGGTTAAATTTCGCGTCTGTAGCTCGTCATTTTCGTGGTGTATCAATTTTAGTGGCCAGTAGTGTATTTAAACCTAACTAACCTAAGGACATCACACACTTCCATGCCCGAGTAGGATTCGAACCTGCGACCGTAGCGGTCGCGCGGTTCCATACTGAAGCGCCTAGAACCGCTCGGCCACGCCGGCCGGCTACAACGGTTCCAAAGGCATAAAAGCGTCACACACATATCATTGTTTCAGAGTAAAATTCATTCGTCAGTCGCTCAAAACAACGTGCAAGCACCTGCACATTGCTGCCCTGAAATGGTGCAGAAGTTGGATTGTACTCACTCACACGCACGCACGCACACACGCACGCACACACACACACACACACACACACACACACACACACACACACACACACTTATTCACTATGAACACATTACTGCACTGAAACTGTTCAGAAGTTACATTCTACTTATATATACACACACAGAAATCAGTTGGTTCTACTGAGAAATTCATCAATGGAGAAGAAGGAGTTGGCCACCAATAAATCCTTTAGGTTTTTGCGTAACTTTGGATATACGTGGGGTGGGGTCCAAGATGTAAGAGTAGAGAGGGTAATTTAATAAGTAGGTAGAAGTCGTGGGTGCGGGAGGGTAAGAGGATCACTAAGGATGGGCGGAGTGCGTGGCATTCACAGGCCTATAGCTGGTAGGCCATGTGTTGTCACCGCCAGACACCACACTTGCTAGGTGGTAGCCTTTAAATCGGCCGCGGTCCGGAAGTATACGTCGGACCCGCGTGTCGCCACAATCAGTGATTGCAGACCGAGCGCCGCCACGCGGCAGGTCTAGAGAGACTTCCTAGCACTCGCCCCAGTTGTACAGCCGACTTTGCTAGCGATGGTTCACTGTCTACATACGCTCTCATTTGCAGAGACGACAGTTTAGTATAGCCTTCAGCTACGTCATTTGTTACGACCTACCAGAGCGCTCTATTCAGTTACTATAAGAACTATCTTGAAGAATGTATTCTGTTCACACGCAGACCGAAACTACTGCGCAAACACCAACACTGTAGACCAATAACACTACATACACGCCCAATACGTTTCTGAGAGAGAGTTAAGTACCTTGGTGACTGGCTGGACCGGAAACTTACATGGGGGGACCACATCGAATACGTTGCCAACCGAGCGCACGCGAGGCTCAAACAGCTCTACCCAATGCTCAACAGGGAAAGCACACTGAACAGGAGGGTGTCGAGGTCCATATACATGACACTGATTAGACCTCTGATGACGTACGCAGCTCCCGTCTGGGGATATGCAGCTCCTACACGACTGCGCCGCCTGCAGATCATACAGAACAAGGCGCTACGAATCATTAGCAACGCTCCACGCTACACACGCACCGTGGATCTTCACCATGAATACCGCCTTGATACCCTCAAGGAAGTATTCAAAAAACACATCACACGAATATACGGTAACTCGATACACTCGAACAATCCTTTCATCCTCACTCTGGGAAACTACGATCACAACCACAGGTGGAAGCACAAGCGGCCAAAGACACTGCTAGCTAGGGCATAGCCGCCTATGGTAAACTAAATAACGCAAACAGCGACAAACGTCGGTAAGCCCCTGCATATCAGCAACACTGACTGGCAACTGTTGTTGTTGTTGTCTTCAGTCCTTAGACTGGTTTGATGCAGCTCTCCATGCTACTCTATCCTGTGCAAGCTGCTTCACCTCCCAGTACCTACTGCAACCTACATCCTTCTGAATCTGCTTAGTGTACTCATCTCTCGGTCTCCCTCTACGATTTTTACCCTCCACGCTGCCCTCCAATGCTAAATTTGTGATCCCTTGATGCCTCAAAACATGTCCTACCAACCGATCCCTTCTTCTAGTCAAGTTGTGCCACAAACTTCTCTTCTCCCCAATCCTATTCAATACCTCCTCATTAGTTACGTGATCTATCCACCTTATCTTCAGTATTCTTCTGTAGCACCACATTTCGAAAGCTTCTATTCTCTTCTTGTCCAAACTAGTTATCGTCCATGTTTCACTTCCATACATGGCTACACTCCAAACAAATACTTTCAGAAACGACTTCCTGATACATAGATCTATATTCGATGTTAACAAATTTCTCTTCTTCAGAAACGCTTTCCTTGCCATTGCCAGTCTACATTTTATATCCTCTCTACTTCGACCATCATCAGTTATTTTACTTCCTAAATAGCAAAACTCCTTTACTACTTTAAGTGTCTCATTTCCTAATCTAATTCCCTCAGCACCACCCGATTTAATTTGACTACATTCCATTATCCTCGTTTTGCTTTTGTTAATGTTCATCTTATATCCTCCTTTCAAGACACTGTCCATTCCGTTCAACTGCTCTTCCAAGTCCTTTGCCGTCTCTGACAGAATTACAATGTCATCGGCGAACCTCAAAGTTTTTACTTCGTCTCCATGAATTTTAATACCTACTCCAAATTTTTCTTTTGTTTCCTTTACTGCTTGCTCAATATACAGATTGAATAACATCGGGGAGAGGCTACAACCCTGTCTCACTCCTTTCCCAACCACTGCTTCCCTTTCATGCCCCTCGACTCTTATTACTGCCATCTGGTTTCTGTACAAATTATAAATAGCCTTTCGCTCCCTGTATTTTACCCCTGCCACCTTTAGAATTTGAAAAAGAGTATTCCAGTCAACATTGTCAAAAGCTTTCTCTAAGTCTACAAATGCTAGAAACGTAGGTTTGCCTTTTCTTAATCTTTCTTCTAAAATAAGTCGTAAGGTCAGTATTGCCTCACGTGTTCCAACATTTCGACGGAATCCAAACTGATCCTCCCCGAGGTCTGCATCTACCAGTTTTTCCATTCGTCTGTAAAGAATTCGCGTTAGTATTTTGCAGCCGTGGCTTATTAAACTGATAGTTCGGTAATTTCCACATCTGTCAGCACCTGCTTTCTTTGGGATTGGAATTATTATATTCTTCTTGAAGTCTGAGGGTATTTCGCCTGTCTCATACATCTTGCTCACCAGCTGGTAGAGTTTTGTCATGACTGGCTATCCCAAGGCCGTCAGTAGTTCTAATGGAATGTTGTCTACTCCGGGGGCCTTGTTTCGACTCAGGTCTTTCAGTGCTCTGTCAAACTCTTCACGCAGTATCGTATCTCCCATTTCGTCTTCATCAACATCCTCTTCTATTTCATAATATTGTCCTCAAGTACATCGCCCTTGTATAAACCTTCTATATACTCCTTCCACCTTTCTACCTTCCCTTCTTTGCTTAGAACTGGGCTGCCATCTGAGCTCTTGATATTCATACACGTGGTTCTCTTCTCTCCAAAGGTCTCTTTAATTTTCCTGTAGGCAGTATCTATCTTACCCCTAGTGAGATAAGCTTCTACATCCTTACATTTGTCCTCTAGCCATCCCTGTTTAGCCATTTTGCACTTCCTCTCGATCTCATTTTTGAGACGTTTGTATTCCTTTTTGCCTGCTTCATTTACTGCATTTTTATATTTTCTCCTTTCATCAATTAAATTCAATATTTCTTCTGTTACCCAAGGATTTCTAGCAGCCCTCGTTTTTGTACCTACTTTATCCTCTGCTGCCTTCACTACTACATCCCTCAGAGCTACCCATTCTTCTTCTACTGTATTTCTTTCCCCTATTCCTCTCAATTGTTCCCTTATGCTCTCTCTGAAACTCTGTACAACCTCTGGTTCTTTCAGTTTATCCAGGTCCCATCTCCTTAATTTCCCACATTTTTGCAGTTTCTTCAGTTTTAATCTACAGGTCATAACGAATAGATTGTGGTCAGAGTCCACATCTGCCCCTGGAAATGTCTTACAGCTTAAAACCTGGTTCCTAAATCTCTGTCTTACCATTATATAATCTATCTGATACCTTTTAGTATCTCCAGGGTTCTTCCACGTATACAACCTTCTTTCATGATTCTTAAACCAAGTGTTAGCTATGATTAAGTTGTGCTCTGTGCAAAATTCTACTAGGCGTCTTCCTCTTTCATTTCTTAGCCCCAATCCATATTCACCTACTATGTTTCCTTCTCTCCCTTTTCCTACACTCGAATTCCAGTCACCCATTACTATTAAATTTTCGTCTCCCTTCACTATCTGAATAATTTCTTTTATTTCATCGTACATTTCTTCAATTTCTTCATCATCTGCAGAGCTAGTTGGCATATGAACTTGTACTACTGTAGTAGGTGTGGGCTTCGTATCTATCTTGGCCACAATAATGCGTTCACTATGCTGTTTGTAGTAGCTTACCTGCATTCCTATTTTCCTATTCATTATTAAACCTACTCCTGCATTACCCCTATTTGATTTTGTGTTTATAACCCTGTAGTCACCTGACCAGAAGTCTTGTTCCTCCTGCCACCGAACTTCACTAATTCCCACTATATCTAACTTTAACCTATCCATTTCCCTTTTTAAATTTTCTAACCTACCTGCCCGATTAAGGGATCTGACATTCCACGCTCCGATCCGTAGAACGCCAGTTTTCTTTCTCCTGATAACGACATCCTCCTGAGTAGTCCCCGCCCGGAGATCCGAATGGGGGACTATTTTACCTCCGGAATATTTTACCCAAGAGGATGCCATCATCATTTAATCATACAGTAAAGCTGCATGTCCTCGGGAAAAATTACGGCTGTAGTTTCCCCTTGCTTTCAGCCGTTCGCAGTACCAGCACAGCAAGGCCGTTTTGGTTAATGTTGCAAGGCCAGATCAGTCAATCATCCAGACTGTTGCCCCTGCAACTACTGAAAAGGCTGCTGCCCCTCTTCAGGAACCACACGTTTGTCTGGCCTCTCAACAGATACCCCTCCGTTGTGGTTGCACCTACGGTACGGTCATCTGTATCGCTGAGGCACGCAAGCCTCCCCACCAACGGCAAGGTCCATGGTTCATGGGGGGAGGGGCTGGCAACTACCAGCTGCTATTAGAGCCGACCAACAGGCGACAGCAGGGACACCGACGAGCTCGTCCACATGCGCACAAACAAGCTGCCAACATTCCCTCACACTGTGTCTCCGGTATACGAACTGTCGGACACAAGATCGATAACAAACCTAACTGTTGCAGGTTGCTGACGCTGAACGAGGACTCTGTACCAGCACCCTGCGCCAGCCGCCGAGCAGCACAACGCACAACGCCAAGGTATCTTCAAGCATGACACCCACTACTAACAAAGCCTAACCTTGCACAACCTATCGCAGGCAGCAAGACAACCGCTACTGCTCTTACCACCCGACCTAAATTTCGCAGAGGTTTTTTTCCCTTGGCTCTTGCCTTGACACTTTTTTTTCCTCTGCCCTTAAAACCGCTACCCTTCGCCAGATTTCGACCAATCTATCTTCAGATGAGCAAGTATTAATGTTTAATCTTAACCAGACGTACGCAAACATCGCAGTACCCATATCCTGCGACACCTCACTTTAGTGAATACTAACCCTTATGCAGAGATGGCAGTAAACCTTTTGTGTTGGCCATCATGCCGGTGTGGGCGTGGAGGGGCTCCACCTCTTTTTTTTTTTAATTTCTGAACAGATAATATTGTGAATCATCATGTACCGTCAAGAGCGACGTTCGTCATTAATGGATTAAAGTTAAGTATCAAACTAATTACGTTCGCTTTCTGAATTCTCATTTCTTGTCATGTTCCAGACCTCACGTCAGTATAGTTCTTCCCTCCTCACGCCAGCCCGAGTGAACTAAAACGCACTCATCTCGGCCTCCACTCGTATCACGGTGTTGGCTCTTGTGCTAACACAAAAGACCTGAAGTACTGAGAGTTCTCGGTTGTTAGGGACTATTAGACTTGGCCACTGTTTCTATGTTTCGATACAGTGTACCGATACGTGGATCTGTTTCAGTGTTTCGGAACGGCTGTGGTTCACTGTTTCGAAACAGTGGTGTTTCATTCCGCCCCTGTCTCGGATAACCGGCCCAGATCGATCTCGAGCCAGACACAGAAACTGTATCGTCGTTTCAAAATAAGGCTGTTTCAGTCCACCTGTGCTTGGAACGGACTAATTATTTCGAAACAGTGATGTTTCATTCCGCTCTGTGTCGGAAGAGATTCGGGCTCGGCACGGTACTGAAACTCAACATACCACTTCATGAAACACTTTCAGGAGTGTCGAAGTCATTTTGACAAGCAATAGCATGGAGCTTAAGATATCCGAAAACAGAGCTTCGTCTCTAGCTGACTGTCCTATTTCCAAATGGCGTAACATCTGCTTTATAAACACTAACCAAACAATAAAACAACGCATACTATTCACATTGAAAATAATAAATATGTGAAAATCATTCAGTTAAATTACACTTTTTTTTATAACATACGCTTCTCTGTTCATATACAGTAATCATATTAAGAAGCGCAAGTAAGCCTACAACATCTTGAATGATAAAAGGCGTAGAGTGACATATACATAAATTTGATGTACGTATAATTGCAAGCAATCTGTTTGACATATCACTGATAGTGTAATGATGAACAGGAAGGGCTGGGAAGCGTGGTGAATTTATAGTAACGGTTCGAAACACCTTGAAAGACAAAATTTTTTTCTGTTATATTTTGTTATTTATTCGAATTATTTGGCGTTATTTGTGAGTCTATAATCACTGTGCCTATTATCCACAATGATTCCCTTTGTGTGCATGGAAATTAGCAGGATGGGTACATTACCCATACTAACGGACTGTGGAAATCCCAGTAGCATATCCGTTGTTTCTGCAGTTTGCTCCCACCTCCAGTTCCGTTCGTGGGGGTTCTTCTGTCTTCAGCTATGGCTGTCCTCAGCCAATTGAAAAGCATGGAAGTCACACGACACGAAAGCAGCGCATTTGGTGCAGGAAATACGAAATTGCCAAGACGTCTAAATGATAGTTTCATACTTTCTGCAACATGATTAGTTTTCTCGCACCTCATTTGTGTTTATATGGACATACTTATACAGTAGACATTCAAGACGATAAAATGTGTAGGTTTATTAGATTACAAAACACAAACTGTTTCACTGTTTCGAAACAGCGTATCGAAACATTACATTGTACTGTTTCATTTGTTTCGAAACAGTTATGTGTTTCAGTTTGCCCATCTCTAGTGTCTATGATCATGTAACTTCTGGGTGAATTGCTGCTATGTCGCAGATAGTGTAGGGGCACTGTCGACATTGTGGTAGTGCAACAAGTTGGTTGAGGCGGTGCTCGCAGGGTGCGACAAATCTGCGAAGGGAGGCGGAGGGAGTCTGTGATTTGGCGGCATTCTTCTTCGCGACAGCCGCCTCCGCCTCCGCCGGTGGCGCAGCCGGGCGACGAGCCGGCGAACTAGCCAGCCGGGGTCGGCGCGGCGGCAGCGGCCCGCCGTCACAAGGTCCGCGTCTGGGGCGCTGCGCGGTCGTCGATCGGCTCCGCACGGCTGCGTCTCGGCTCAGCTCGACTCGGCTCGGCAGGCACCCGACACCGGCCCGCGTCCCACCGCTCCCTGGCACACGGCTTCCGCTGCGCCAGGAGCGCCGCTACACGTCTCCTCAAAGGTGAGTGCGTCGCCCGAACCTGCTGTTTAACGGCAGCTTGCCGATCGCTCGCGCAATCTCTGACAGTGCTGTCCCTCTGCCACGGCGACGACCGCTAACAGAAGCAGAGTGGTGCGTGACGAGTTTTGCACGATTACGAAGAATGCGACTATAACAACAAGCGTAATTTAAGAAGACGTGAGAGCGGTCTGGTCTTAATGGTACATATTCAACAATGCCGTCGTTCTGCACGCCACGCTACACAGAGAAACGTCCGCAAAAATACTACTGTGTAGGACTGTGATGATATAAGATAATGGTGGCAGGTATCCCGTACGAGGCGGAGTAAATGTGAGAGATACAGCGGTCTGAATTGCTGGGGTGGGGCGGAGTGTTGTCGCGTCGCGACCACCTGCGGCCGGGCCGGCACGTGGTGTGTCGGCTGTCAACAGCGGCCTCTGGCTGCGCCCGTGCACGCCACGGCGACACGCAGTCTGTCCGTCGTTGCAGCGCCTCCGCCGCGGCTGCCTGCCCGCTCTCATTCATCCGGACGGCATCGCACGATAAGCGCTGCGCAAATACACCAAGGCCGGCGTCAGATAAGACCGATGCGCCGTGCGACACCGAACTCGCATTAGGGGCGGAAAGGAGTTCTAATCTCGAGAAAGGGACCTACGAGATTTATTCGCCTTAAACGGGAGCTAGTCTCAGTTTTAAAACGGTCTCCAGCCGTTCGCAGAGAAGTCAGTTTTGTTTATTCAAAACCGCTTAGGGTGAATATCGTGGTCGATTCTTTTTCCTCTTATCTACGACTCTGTGACATCGATTGAAGTTTCAACACTAGAAAAGAGGAGACGGAATGTTTTTGGGTGCACACGTCTTGAACGATATGCTGAGGTCGTGATGTATCAGAACGAACGACCTAACTTTTTCACGTCAAGCAACTTTTGACACGTTAAAGGCATTTTTATTCCTCCACCCCCTCTCCCCTTAGATCGGGGTCTTGTTAAGCGAAAACCAACGATTTCTTCAACTCCATTAATACCGACACATAGGCATCAACTTTGTTAATGGAACTGTATCATTGTTGCTCCACAATAACACGTCTGTATGAGATACAGAACCCGTTCGTATACATGATAAATTTCGGAGTAAGAAAACACCGTTTTCATATTAAATTTACTTGATTTCTTAATGCAGTTAAAGACTGAGGCATATTTACTTACCGTTTGTGCCATATGTTATGTACCGGTACCTCAAAGTTTTGCGGCCGGTGTGGCCGAGCGGCTCTAGGCGCTACAGTCTGCAACAGCGCGACCGCTACGGTCGCAGGTTCGAATCCTGCCTCGGGCATGGTGTATATGATGTCCTTAGGTTACTTAGGTTGAAGTAGTTCTAAGTTCTAGGAGACTGATGGCCACAGATGTGAAGTCCCATAGTCCTCAGAGCCATTTTTTGAAGCTCAAAGTTTTGTACAAAATTGTTGATACTCTTCTACTTGGAATCCTTTCGTAACCCATAAAATGTCTAGATCGTACTCTCACAACCTATGTGCGCACAAATATGCCTGGAGTGATGGAGGCTACAACATTAGCAAGGTCTTTCGCAGAACGTCACAGGAAGAAATGCACAGGCGTTATATCCAGAGATCGCGCTGGAGACTTGGTTGGTCTTGCTGGAAAATCACATTTGGTTGAAAGGGAGGAGGGGCTGAAGAAGCTGAGATGCAGAAAATTGCTCAGGTATGTCCAGATAAACAGCTCCTGTTACTGTTCGCTCTATGAAGAAAAATGGTCCAACTGAACTGTTTTTAATCAGTTCAAACCACACGTTCACCGTTTCGCTGCCTCTGACTTGCTCCGGAAAACCGCGAAGATTTCTCGAACACCAAGTGCGAATGCAGTGCCGATTAACCTTCCTACAGGTATGGAAGGTTGCTTCGTCAGAGAAACCCTTTCCTATGTAGGTCGTCCGCTTTGTTCTATCCGGTCCAACATCTCCATAGCAAATTTGTAGCGAAGCAGTAAGTCGTTTTGCTACAGTGATGTCACAATTTGATCTCTCGACACGCAAACAAATTCATTTATGCAGCACCTTATGAGCTTCTGGGCGAGGGATGTTTAGCTCTGGTGGTGCTCGGAGAACCGACTTTGATGAGCTTCTTTGGAAGGTCTGTGATCTCCTGTCCCATTTCGTCAGATGTGCCAGGACCTGTCTGTCTGTTTACACGGGGAACTTGTCATAGCAAGCTTTAATCGTCTTAACATTTCGTGCCTCCCTTTGAAATTCCGTCGGAAATTTCTGTGGACAGCAATCGTGATTTCGTTTCCGCATTCCACTCCGCATGTTGGGCTCTCTTCAGGCGTAATCATTTCTGGTAATTATTTTGCACATGAAAGAAGAGTCGTTAAGAAATCTACACAACTTTTTGAGTTTCTTTGCCGCAAGTATCTACCTCGTCGTTTTGTTAATTACCTTTGGAAAACGAAGGAGGCTCCAATTGTACACCGTGGGTTTTCAAGATAGTGGTTTTTACTGTCGTTGTGCTCGTTTGAATGGCACGCTGCCCGAAGTTAACTTCGCTCTCCGTCGAGTGTGTGGCACAAACATCACGTGTCACTAGCCTCGGAGGCGTCAGTTTCCGTTGTGGCGTAAACTTCCGAGCGGCATTCCGTTCAAACTGCGTCAACAAAACTGCACTAAAGGCCACTCTAACAATTTATTTTTACTCGAAGTCAGACGCACAAAAGTCACTGGTTTCACTCAAACGGATCTGGTATTTCGACACAAAAATACCATAACCTCGTTGATGAGCGAAGTTGTGAAAAATAATTGACATTTCTCATCAGCTTTTCGTCACTATTAGTCGAGGTAAAAAGAGATTACAAATGGTTTAAAAGATCTTTGAGTTAAACGACCTAGGTGTTTCACTCTTCATTTGTTGTTTAGCACCCTTTAAACGCAGTGTCCTCACCTTCTTTCGGTATTCTAGTAAACCAGCTTAAGGGATTAAAAAAAGAGTAAGTTCTCGAAGTGTGCCCCACTCAGCATAAGAAACAATTTGTAGAAATTGGTCGGCCCTATATATTTTTTGTTTATTCGTTATGGAATTTATTAATTCCTTGTCGCAGTTCTATACTTGGTGCATAAAAGTTTTTTCATTGTAGTGGGTGCTCTTCCTTGAGTAATGTGATAATTTGTTGGAAAACTGTTTGCAAAACCAAAACATACATATTAAGATCTTTGTTTAAGTAGTATTTAAAATACATCCTCCCTTTCGCTAGGAAACTCGTGATTACTAATCACAGCTATTACTTTTATAGTGATTTCAATTTATAAATAGCAATCAACAAAAAATAAGATATGAAACTTTTAAATGAATCATAACCGGTTTTGGGTATAAAACTGCATCTTCAAGAGATGTCTATATGCTATTCCGACAAAGCCTCATGTTTTGTGTTGTTAAGAGGCGTGAAGCCTTAAGAAATTATTTTGGTGCTTGAATTGAGAAATTCAATAGAGTTTCATGACATGTTCAGAGTGACGCATCGTAGATTATTTCCAGTGAATGTTTCCAGAATGTTTTGATTCGTGATCACTAAGGAAACATCCGTCCAGTTAATTTAATATTAAATGCAAAATTCTCTTTCTTTCTTTCCACCATGTTCTTTTACGCTTCCAAGACGTATTAGTATAAGTTTCATTCAATAAGAAAGTGAGAAAAGCCTGACGCTTTCAACCACAAACTATTATATGCTCTGCACACCACTACACTGTGCTTGGCGGAGGATAAATTAGAATCGTATTTCTGTTTTGTTTCTTGTTCTATTCTCATATTACATGAATGGAAAAATGACTGTATGCTTCTGTACGTGTCCCAGGCTCTGCTAGTTATTGTCACGATCTCTGAAAAAGATATACGATGGTCGTACCGTCTTCTGAGAATACAAGTCCTCTCAATTTATCCGCAAAGGTTGTGCAACATTTTCGCATGGGCTGAATCGCTCTGTGACGATCTTAGCAGTAGGTCTCTGAACTCATTCTCTGTTGTTTGTCACGCGTAGTTGATTAGAACTTCTAACGCTGAACCTTTAGAACTGGCCGCGCTAGTCTTTTTTATGCGATCTGCTTTACACACGGCGCAATTGCATTTTCCCACAGCTCTTCTAACAAATCTGACTCCCATTCGCCTGCCCTAATACTGACTTAACGTGATGGTCCCCTTTCACGCTTTCAACTCTCTTCTTAAGTTACCTTAAATATTTCTACGGAATAACGTCCCCAAATGTTCATTTTGGAATCAGATGTTTTCTCGTTGTTAGTTTAGAATTACCCTACATTTATCTACTGTTAGAGAAAGCAAGTGGAAATTTCGTCTAAGCCTTTAATCCCTTTACAATCGTCCAGTGAGAATACTTTCCTCTACAAAACAGCATCATCAACGAATAATTACTCGTCTGGTCATCTTTCGAGAGTCAGGAACTGTTTAGATAATCCTCATTTAATGTTCCGTTTCATTTCCACATTTTTAATTAGATTACGTGTTTCGATCACATTGGACCATCTTCAGGTTTAAGTATTTGCGTCAGCAACCCGTCTTGTCTACTGAGAACTACACATCAGAGTATTGTCAGTAAGACGGATTGCTGATGGAACTACTTATATCTGAAGACGTTCCAGTGTGATCGAAAAATGTAGACTAATTAAAAATGAGCAACTGAGACGGAACAATAAGAGACTTATCATAATACTCGTATACTGTTGCTGATCCTGTCTGATTAGTCGTTTATGTATAATGAAAACATTGAATAGGCCTATCCAAAGACGTTTCCTTGGGGCACACTCAATGCTACTTCACTTTCTGTGAAACGTTTTCTGTCCAGTATAAAGTGCTCGGTTCCATTAGCCAAATATTCTTGCAGTCGGCCACATATCTCCAAAGATACCCCGCCTGATCGCACCTTCTGTAGTACCCGATGTTGTACAGTGTCAAGCGTCTTCAGAAAATTTGGGAAGACGGCATCTGCCTGTTTACATCTGCACCTAATCTCTGAAAGATGAGTATGAATAAATCAAGTTCTGTGTAACGTGTTAACTGAATGCGTATTGACTTTTTTTTAAGATAAGCTTGTTTTCCTACAGGAATGTCGTAAGATTTGAGCTTAGAATATGCTCTAAGGTCCAGCGACAGACTGACGTAAGCGAAGTCGGTCTGTATCTTGTGCATTCGATCTATTATTCTTTTTGAAACTGGAGTGACCTGCGCTCTTTCCCAGTCACACGGGACTAAGCGGTGCTCAAGAGATCGCCGACAAACGAGAGCCAGTTCTTTATTGCTATGCTTTCGTCACTGTCGTCATTTTTTCGAGCCTTGGCGTGCGGCAGGCGGTGCGGCCTGATCTTCTGGTCCTGTCGAGCAGCGGGTCGGTCCACAGCGCGCGCATTCCTGACCAGGTATCCCCGTACAGCGAGCTGGGGGGCGCCGCGCAACGCCATACCAGGTAGAGTCAGTCGGCAGGTGCGCGTCCATTCATCCCGGCTGCGACCGCTCGCCAGCCTGGCGGGAAAACTCACCCGCCCCCGCCGCCGCCGCCTGCTTCACAGCCATCCTGAGCCGACCGCTCGCTATCTACGGCAGCATCAGCATTCTGTCTGTAAGGGGCGGACTTTTCGATTGAGGGCATTGCTACAGTGCATATGCAACGCAGCGCAACGCCGATGCGAGTTTACAAGTAGTCGGGGGATTAGTGTAGTACGAGGGTCACTCCAAAAGAAATGCACACCATTTTTTTAAATCCATCTTTTATTCTACATGTTTGAAAGTTTTACAGTGTGTAGATACATCCATTACGAACAATATTTTCATTTCGCCACATAATTTCCACTCCTCTCAACTGCCTTACGCCATCTTGGAACCAGCGCCTGTATACCCGCACGGTAAAATTCTGGACCAACCTGTTGGAGCCACTGTTCGGCAACGTGGACAAGGGAGTCATCATCTTCAAACCTTGTTCACAAAGAGAGTCTTTAAGTTTCCCAAAGAGATGATAGTCACATGGAGCCAGGTTAGGACTGTAAGGCGGGTGTTTCAGTGTTGTCCATCCGAGTTTTGTGATCGCTTCCATGTTTTTTTTTTTTTTTTTTTTTTTTTTTTACTGGCATGTGGCCGTGCATTGTCGTGCAACAGCAAAACAACCTGCTTTTGCCGATGTGGTCGAACACAGCTCAGTCGAGCTTGAAGTTTCTTCAGTGTCGTCACATATGCATCAGAATTTATGGTGGCTCCACTTGGCATGATGTCCGCAAGCAAGAGTCCTTCGAAGTCGAAAAACACCGTAGCCATAACTTTTCCAGCAGAAGGTGTGGTTTTGATTTTTTTTTTTGGTGAATTTACATGACGCCACTCCATTGGTTGCCTCTTTGTCTCTGGTGAAAAATGATGAAGCCATGTTTCACCGCCTGTCTCACTTTGTGAGCCACTGTCAACATCCTGGGAACCCACCTGTCACAAACCTTTCTTAACGCCAACACTTCCAGTATTCTGCAAACATTTCCTTCCCCTATCCCAACGTAGCGTGACAGTTCGTCCACTGTGATGCGTCTGTCAGCAGTCACCAATTCGTTAACTCCCTGCACATTGTCTGGAGTGTGTGCAGTACGAGGCCTGCGTTGTGAGGACAATCCTCAATATTGCCGTGCCCGCTTTCATCACGTAACCTGCTTGCCCACCGACTAACTGGACTGCGATAGACAGCAGCATCTCCATACACCTGTTTCAACATCTTGTGGATGTTTCCCACTGTCTCGTTTTCACAGCACAGGAATTCTTTGACAGCACGTTGCTTCTGACGAACGTCAAGTGTAGTAGCTTCCTTGAAGACGTGCTGTGACGGCGCCACTCACGGGAACAGGTTGAACTAAGTTTGAAATCAAGCGGGAAGGATGTATCTACACACTGTAAACTTTCACACATGCATAATGAAAACTGTATTTTTACAAAAAGAGTGTGCATTTCTTTTGGAGTGACCCTCGTAACACTAGTATCTTTCGAAGTGCGTACGGTAAATGCGGAAACGTGAACTATGGCGACCAAATGCGTCCAAACAGGACCAAATTGCTCTTAGTGTTCTATTGACACTCATGTGTATGGGGTACAATGTCTGTCGAGAACCACTGGGACAAGGAATGCTGCTGTTGCGTGATAACGCACGCCACCATGTCGCAAATGTCGTAACGCAGAAGTTAACCCAACTCAAGTGGCAGAGACTGGAGCACCCATCCCCATATTCCTGATCTCTCCCCATGCTATTATCGCTCTTTACGTTCCTTAAAAAAGGTCTTTGAGGGTCGAGGATTCCTGTCAGACGAGACGCGCAGCAGGCAGTTACGGACTTCTTCACGCAGCAGGATACGGCGTATCACCAATCATCGTATCTCCGACGTGGTGCCTAGGTGGAATGCTTGCCTCATCAGTCACAGCGATTTTGCCTATCTGGCATACTAACTGTGCACTGTACAGCGTTCGAACTGAACATTTTTGATCGCCCCCCTTGTAGCTGCTACAAGTATCCTCAAACTCTGCGGTCGTCTTAATTTCATCACTTACGTCGCTTAATGCGTTACTTTACACCAGATTTTATACGTCAGATGTCTTTTGCAATCACAGATTTCACAGTATACAATCCCAACAGTTTACTAATTACTTACTTGCTTCTTCTGGATTGTTTGTCAGATCAACTGTGGTCAGAATGTATTCGCTCTCCAAACACTCGCTAGGCACTGCCTACGCCATTCTTCGCAATATCCTTTGTACAGCTTGTGAGGAGTTTATACTGTTGTTGTGGTCTTTAGTCCTGAGACTGGTTTGATGCAGCTCTCCATGCTACTCTATCCTGTGCAAGCTTCTTCATCTCCCAATACCTACTGCAACCTACATCCTTTTGAATCTGCTTAGTGTATTCATCTCTTGGTCTCCCTCTACGATATTTATCCTCCACATTGCCCTCAATACTAAATTGGTGATCCCTTGAAGCCTCAGAACATGTCCTACCAACCGGCCCCTTCTACTTGTCAAGTTGTGCCACAAACTCCTCCCCAATTCTATTCAATACCTCCTTATTAGTTATGTGATCTACCCATCTAATCTTCAGCATTCTTCTGTAGCACCACATTTCGAAAGCTTCTATTCTCTTCTTATCCAAACTATTTATCGTCCATGTTTCACTCCCATACATGGCTACACTCCATATCAATACTTTCAGAAACGACTTCCTGACGCTTAAATCTATACTCGATGTTAACAAACTTCTCGTCTTTAGAAACCCTTTCCTTGCCATTGCCATTCTACATTTTATATCCTCTCTACTTCGACCATCATCAGTTATTTTGCTCCCCAAATAGCAAAACTCATTGACTACGTTAAGTGTCTCATTTCCTAATCTAATTCCCTCAGCATCACCCGACTTAATTCAACTACATTCAATTATCCTTGTTTTTCATCTTATATCCTCCTTTCAAGACACCATCCATTCCGTTCAACTGCTCTTCCAACTCCTTTGCTGTCTCTAAAATAATAATAATAATAATAATAATATATATGCGGACACGCCGATGTAATGCGGAGATGACTGCATGACACGAGAGGATGGTTCACCGTTATAAAACGCGGGGAGCGTTGTTTTGTCGCAACGGCTTTGCTGCAGTGGATACACCGGTTCCTGTCAGATCACCGAAGTTAAGCGCTGTCAAGGGTGGCCGGCACTTGGATGGGTGACCATCCGGGCCACCATGCGCTGTTGCCATTTCCCGGGGTGCATTCAGCCTCGTGATGCCAATTGAGGAGCTCCGGTCACAGAAAACCATTATAACGACTGGGAGACCGGTGTGCTGACCACACGCCCCTCCTATCCGTATCCTCATCTGAGGATGACACGGCGGTCGGATGGTCCTGATGGGCCACTTGTGGCCTGAAGACGGAGTGCATTGTATTGTCAGTAAAGAAGCAATGATAGCAGAAAGGTTCGGAAACGGAATATCATTGGACGTCACCAGAGTAACAAAACCACAATGGGCATTTCATCCCAATAAAGCTGCCCAAGGCGACTGTTGGTGATGTGAGTGTGAGGTGGAAACCGTAAGATAAACAAAGGCCAGGCAGACCTCGTGAACTGATGGCCGGGTACCGTCCAGCATTGCGGTGGGTGGTAGTAAAAGAATCACAGGAAATCGGCAAACGGAGTCACTCGTAAGTTCTAAATTTCTACCAGCAGCCCTGCCAGCACTAAAACTGTCCGTATGGAGTTAAAGGGAATGGGGTACAATGGTGGAACAGCTTCTCAAAAACTATACGTTACTGTCGTCAGCGCTGAGCGACGCTTGAGGTGGCATAAAGGGTGACGCCTCTTAACAAATGGTTCAAATGGCTCTGAGCACTATGCGACTTAACTTTTGAGGTTATCAGTCGCCTGGAACTTAGAACTAATTAAACTTAACTGGCCTAAGGACATCACACACATCCATGCCCGAGGCAGGATTCGAACCTGCGACTGTAGCGGTCGCTCGGTTCGAGACTGTAGCGCCTAGAACCGCTCGGCCACTCCAGCCTGCCGCCTCTTAACAGTGAGTGACTGGAAGCGAATGACTTGGAGTGATGAATCACGCTATACCCTACGAAACGCGGTGCAAGGCTTAGGGTTTGGCTAATGTCTGGAGAACGTTACCGGCCATAATTTGCAGACCCTACAGAGAAGTACAGAAGAATTTGAGTGTGTGTCTCGTGGTTAGGGTTTGGCCCCCCTTACTGTGCTCAAGGAAACGCTAAATACGGGAGAGCAAGAACACATTTTACGGGCAATGTGTAATGCGTACAGTAGAGGAACGGTTCGAATACGATGATTGTGGAATACCTTTGGGATGAGCTAGACTGTTGCCCTCACTCAAGACCTCGTCTGATTTCCGCCGAGTTCCATTCCTTCACCGACATTCAGACATCTCACTGAAAGTGTCTCCAGCAAAATTCAAGCTGTCGTAAAGGCGAAGGGTGGACACAATCCCTATTAATATTCAGGAATAGGTGTCAGAATACTTTTGATCAGTTAGGGAAATGGCTGAAGTGAGAAAATTGCAGCTGGTGTTGAGGTCGGTCGTGAGTGTTTCCCGATAGGTCAGACGAGAAAAGCAAAGAAATGCGCATAAAGCTTAGGGACTTGGTCCAGTAAACAGTTTTAAGCTGCCTCAAGTCGAACGTCAAGCCAACGTGGACCACACTGAACACCAACTATTTCTCGTGTTGTTTCCCTTTCAGTGCGGTATTCATTTTTTCTGAGCGAGCACCTTTATTTAAGAAATACAGCAACCCGCCACTTTTTATGTACAGTATATGATCAAAAGTATCCGGACATCTGTCTGGAAATGATTTACAAGTTCGTGGTGTCCTCCGTTGGTTATGCTGGAATTCAGTATGGTGCCAACCTTAGCCTTGATGACAGCTTCCACTCTTGCAGGCATACGTTCAATTAGGTGCTGGAAGGTTTCTTTGGAAATGGCAGCCCATTTTTCACGAAGTGCTGCACCGAGGATAGGTATCGATGTCACTCGGTGAGGCCTGGCACGAAGTGGCGTTGATAGGATTCAGGTCAAGACTTCGTGCAGGCCAGTTCGTTACAGAGATGTTATTGTCGTGTAACCATTCCGCCACAGGCCGTGCATTATGAACAGGTGCTCGATGTTTTGAAAGATGCAATCGCCACACCCGAATTGCTCTTCAACAGTGGGAAGCAAGAAGATGCTTTAAACATCAGTGTAGGCCTGTGCTGTGATACTGCCACGCAAAACAAGAAAGGATGCAAGCCCCTTCCAAGAAAAACACGATCACACCATAAAACTACCGCCTCCGAATTTTACTGTTGGCAGAACACACACTGGCAGATGACGTTCACCGGCCATTCGTAATACCCACACCCTACCATCGGATTCGTCACTCAACAGAACGTTTTTCCACTGTTCAGTCGTCCAATGTTTAATCGTCCAATGTTTACGCTCCTTACACAAAGCGAGGCGGCGTTTGGCATTTACCGGAGTGCTGTGTGGCTTATGAGCAGCCGATCGATCATGAAATACAAGTTTTCTCACCTCCCGCCTGTCATAGTACTTCTAGTGGATCCTGATGTAGTCTGGAATTCCTGTGTGAGGCTCTGGATAGATGTCTGCCTATTACACATTACGATCCTCGGCAGTCTCCGTCAGTCAACAGACGAGTTCGGCCTGTACGCTTTTGTGCTGTACTTGTCCCTTCCCGTTTCCACACATCGGAAACAGTGGACCTAGGCATGTTTAGGAGTGTGGAAATCTCGCGTAAAGACGTATGACACAAGTGACACCCAATCACCTGACCACGTTCGAAGTCCGTGAGTTCCGCAGAGCGCCCCATTCTGCTCTCTCACCATGTCTAATGACTACTGAGGTCGCTGATATGTACCTGACAGAACGTGGCACCACAATGCACTTAATATGAAAATCATATGTTTTTGGGGGTGTCCGTATTCTTTTGATCACATAGTGTATATTTCAGGATCTCACATACCATTGATTGGCGTCATAAATTTATATCTTCGTCAGTGAAACGTTTATATCGACTACATTTTGAACGCTGGTACTGCCTTTTGTCCTGTGGCTTAGTTACGGTTCTTTCTCTTTTTTTTCGGCCGCATGGCGAATGCTGCGCTGCAGAACTGCATCAGTGAAGCTGAAAGTGCATGTGCTATAAGGAAAAGGAGTTAATAGGTACAGAACAATAGGCACCTGCAGCGTTGAAAACGAAGTCGATAAAAAAGTTGTACTGCTGTCGTTGAAATGTATTATGGCAGTTGGAGATGGTTGAAAGCGCGAAACACGTGTTGGTATAAATCAAGCTATGCATAAAAACAGCTGATTGCTGTACTCTTAAAGTAATTCAATCTAAAGCTCACGGAGTTCAGCTGCTATTAACATACAGAAACTGCTTCTTCAATTCTGTTTCTGCTGTTCCTCTTAATCTGAGTCATTCCCCTACGTAGCCCCTTTTCAAATTCCGGTACTCTTCTTGTTTCTTCTGTAATTGCTTACAGTTACAAAAATTAATTTTTCCTTTTTCGGGCTTCCAAACATCTACGCACCCTTCGACTCAGAGTTGCAATATTAAAAGTTTTGGCTGGTTTCGTTGCCTAGGGGCTGGGATACGTAGTTGCCGCATCACATGCCAAACACTGCTGAGTCTACAGTATACGATAAGAATACGCACATGAATCTAATGGTCACTCGGCAATTGCGAATTATGAAAGTAACATATACATTTACAAATGACAGATTCAAATTAAATAAACTCTGTAGGTACTATCTTAACGACTTTAAATGATGAGTACGATAGCAGAAGTACTTTTGAGAATGCGGTATATTTGTGCAAAGTCCTTATCGGTGTCGATGGTCCAGCAGTTAAATAAAATATAAGTCGAGTAACTGGGAAGCAATAGATTCATACCTCACGTAATTAGATGTGACAACAACATAGCTCGCGAGATATTCACTTCTGAACGCATACTACTTCTTCACTGCAGAAGCCACGGAAATCACACAAGAGCACAGGTCGGCACTCCGAAATGCGACCACGCGCATACCGCTGCACACTATCCAAGTCTTTCCGCGGAATCTGCGTCCGTCGCGCCGTCGCCTCCAACTTCCCGTGTCCTGTGCCGTACTCCTACCAGCCCTGTCCCCTCTCGAAACGATGCTCTTCTCGCGCTTCCACCCAGTCTCCCCATTCACGAGCGCTGTGATTGGCTAGAGCGCTCGCGCCATGTCTTCAAGCTAACGCACCTACAAACATATTCTCAATGGAGAGAAGTCTTCCGAAGTAAGAGTGAGTTCAGGTGTGCCGCAGGGGAGTGTAGTAGGACCGTTGCTATTCACATTATACATAAATGACCTTGTGGATGACAGCGGAAGTACACTGAGGCTTTTTGTGGATGATGCTGTGGTATACCGAGAGGTTGTAACAATGGAAAATTGTACTGAAATGCAGGAGGATCTGCAGCGAATTGACGCATGGTGCAGGAAATGGCAATTGAATCTCAATGTAGACAAGTGTAATGTGCTGCGAATACATAGAAAGAAAGAAAGATCCCTTATCATTTAGCTACAAAATAGCGGGTCAGCAACTGGAAGCAGTTAATTCCATAAATTATCTGGGAGTACGCATTAGGAGTGATTTAAAATTTAATGATCATATAAAGTTGATCGTCGGTAAAGCAGATGCCAGACTAAGAGTCAATGGAAGAATCTTAAGAAAATGCAATCCGAAAACAAAAGAAGTAGGTTACAGTACGCTTGTTCGCCCACTGCTTGAATACTGCTCAGCAGTGTGGGATCCGTACCAGATAGGGTTGATAGAAGAGAGAGAGAAGATCCAACGGAGAGCAGCGCGTTTCGTTACAGGATCATTTAGTAATCGCGAAAGCGTTACGGAGATGATAAACTCCAGTGGAAGACTCTGCAGGAGAGACGCTCAGTAGCTCGGTACGGGCTTTTGTTAAAGTTTCGAGAACATACCTTCATCGAGGAGTCAAGCAGTACTTTGCTCTCTCCTACGTATATCTCGCGAAGAGACCATCAGGATAAAATCAGAGAGATTAGAGCCCACACAGAAGCATACCGACAATCCTTCTTTCCACGAACAATACGAGACTGGAATAGAAGGGAGAACCGATAGAGGTACTCAAGGTACCCTCCGCCACACACCATCAGGTGGCTTGCGTAGTATGGATGTAGATGTCGATATTTATGCACATAAGAAATACTGGATCTATATTTAAGTACTTGAAATTAAATAAATATTCCTAGAGCTGGCCCATAAACACGCTCTAACACACATTATTAAATACATAAACTAAATAAACATACATCAAAATAAAAGAAGCAAAAATAGGCCAAGAGCCTAATGTCTCTGTGCTTTCTAAAACACAGTAAATATTTAACCAATTTCTTCATGAATAGTTTATGTCCGATGTAAACAAAGACTTAGATGAATAAATATATTTATAAGCATGCTGCTGCTGGTTTTTCGCGTAACTGTGGAGTACTTATTGCCTGACGCGACCGATAGTAATCGGCCACTTTGGCTCCAATAACTCATGTACTACTCAAGTTACATGGCTGTAATTCATATCAATTAAGGTTTAAAATAATAGCTTCTAAAGACACGTAAATCGGATGAACCATTTAGATTTTGGAAATTCGTTACTGGGTGTTGTATAACTTACCGTCAGATACTAAACTTTAAACTAATAAAGATATTGATCATCTGATTACACCATCCGAATCGTCGTGCAAATAATAGTAATGTTCATGTTTCTTTTTGAGGTATCGTGATTCATCCTGCTACTATTAATTTCTACACGAACCGTGAAATGTGTGCCATTAGGGTTTCACAGAATCCGCCATCTTTGGCACTCCCGGCGTGTCTCCTTCGTCGACATAGCGTCACCGCGGAATTTCCAGCCACGCGATCGGGCTGGGCCCCTCTTGCTTCGGCCAGCGTCTGCCACCACGTGGCCGGCCTGCCCAGGAACCCGCGCTCGCCACTGCTTCCTCTGAACTTACGAATATTTTCAGGGCGCGACGACTCGTGCGTTACCTCAGAAGTTCATGTCGTTATTTTTTTGTGCTTGTCTTAGGGTACGATATTTTTTGTGTGAGTAACGGATTCATTTCGAAAATATATGTAGTCAAAACGCTTATAGAAATATATTACGAAAGAGACTGGCAGCTTGTTTATTTTGAAGCCGTCCTTAATTCATCAAAAGCCACAGGCTATAAAAACTGAAACACGTAACTCCGCAGATAATTAATATGTTTACTTACTATGGATCCTGAACTTCCAAATCTGTGGCGGCGCTTTGAGGTGATACATTGGTGTTTAAATAGTGCGGTTTCTTTCGTGGAGTCTGCTGCTTCTCACAAGGGAACCTCCCCATCGCACCACCCTCAGATTTAGTTATAAGTTGGCACAGTGGATAGGCCTTGAAAAACTGAACACAGATCAATCGAGAAAACAGGAAGAAGTTGTGTGGAACTATCAAAAAAATAAGCAAAATATACAAACTGAGTAGTCCATGCGCAAGATAGGCAACATCAAGGACAATGTGAGCCCAGGGTCGCCGTGGTCCCGTGGTTAGCGTGAGCAGCTACGGAACGAGAGGTTCTAGGTTCAAGTCTTCCCGCGAGTGAAAAGTTTACTTTCTTTATTTTCGCAAAGTTATGATCTGTCCGTTCGTTCATTGACGTCTCTGTTCACTGTAATAAGTTTAGTGTCTGTGTTCTGCGACCGCACCGCAAAACCGTACGATTAGTACACGACTGGACGTGCCTCTCCAATGGGAACCGAAAACATTTGATCGCAAGGTCAACTGATTCCTCCACAGGAAAATACGTCTGATATATTCTATATGACGCTGGTGACGGAATGTGCGTCACATGACAGGAATATGTTGTCGACCCACCTAACTTGTACACTTAGCGAATGGGTAAAATGATTCTTCTACCTTGCCCGATTTAGGTTTTCTTGTGGGTGTGATAATCACTCCCAAAAAAGTGATGAAAACATAAGAGTTTGTCACATAAACTGCAACAAATGAATGCAACAGTTTCACAGTCGCACAGTTTTCCCTGTGCTCTGTCAAAACATATGTTTTTAACGTTTTCAAATTTTTCAGTGTGTAGGCCGTCAAATACTGCATATGTCCAAGCAAATCTGAACATGTCCTGGAATTTTGAAGCGCGAAGTTGATTATGTGTGAGTGCCTGAACTTTGATAATTGTCTGAAAATAAAAAATTAAACTTTTCACTCGAGGGAAGACTTGAACCAAGGACCTCTCGTTTCACAGCTGCTCACGCTAACCACAGGACCACAGCGGTACTAACCTCACACAATCCTTGATGTTGCCTATCTTGCACGTGGACTACTCAGTTTGTATATTTTGCTTATTTTTTTCATAGTTCCACACAACTTCCTCCTGTTTTCTCCATTTATTTGTGTTCAGTTTTTCAAGGCCTATCCACTGTGCCAACTTATAATTAAATCTAAGGAGCGTGCGATGGGGAGGTTCCCATGTCAGAAACAAACATGTCAGCTACGCCACAATACGACTTTAAGTACTTCAATTATGCGTTTGTGGTTGAGTGTTACTTTCAAACTCGGTACGGTCGAAGCCTAGTCATACCGATGACTTGAATGCCGTATTGTAACTTCTGAATGTGGCAGTGCATTTTGCGTGTGAAAAATGGTAAGCTGCGCCGTCATTAAACAAGAGTTCTCTCCGTCGTTAAACAAGAGTGCTCTCAATAACTGTGGTGTAAGACAGCACACAGTTCAGTGAAAAGGGCACATAATATGAAACTAGACTCTTCTAAAAAAGTTCCTTACAGTTCACTGGTTTCGTTTACTTTCTTTGTGACAGAGACTGGTTATTTATATAGAAATTAAGCACATCATGATGAAGCTCGTTAGTTCAGAATGCACCGCAAGTAGAAAATCAATGCTGGATTTCACTTTATGTAGCTTTCTATTTTCCTACCTTATCGTCCTTTAAATTTCAGTCTCTGAAAATTTATGGGAGAAGTGGCGATTTGCTATTTACAACGGTTCAAAATGGTTCAAATGGCTCTGAGCACTGTAGGACTTAACTTCTAAGGTCATTAGTCCCCTAGAACTTAGGAATACTTAAACCTAACTTACCTAAGGACATCACACACATGCATGCCCGATGCAGGATTCGAAACTGCGATCGTAGCGGTCACGCGGTTCCAGACTGTAGCGCCTAGAACCGGCTACAACGGTTCCAAAGGTATAAAAGCCTCACACATATATCATTGTTTCAGAGTAAAATTCATTCGTCAGTCGCTCAAAACAACGTGCAAGCACCTGCTTGTGTGATGTCGAGCGGTAAACGCACGAGTGTTACAAAATTATAAATTTTCATTTCAACGACATAGTTCGATTCAGGACTAATGTGGCTCAAAATGTAAGAATAACATAAGGGCGTGTTGCGTCATGAAGGTTCATTATTCGAAGCAAGGAAGTGATTTAAAAATTCCAATGAGGTGTTTTGACACGGCTGAGTCACATTAATGTGACCACCAGCTACTACACTTTCTACGTCAACGTGCAATAACCACTCACAGACGGCGGCAAATGGTAGCAATGGCAATTGGGGGGGGGGGGGTTACATAAAGCGTGTCGGGGTAACGCGTAAAACAGTACAATCGCTATCGTAACATGGAAACGGTGCGATTTGTCTGACGCCCAAAAGAGCATGACTATTTGATTTAAAGCCAAGAGTGCAAGTATTTACGAAATGACTAAGTTTTTAAACTTTTCGCGTGGCGACGTGATTAAGGTATACCGTGCTTGGCAAAATGGTGCTATTCAAAACCGGCACGGAGGCAGTTGTGATGTACCGTAAGCCATAGACGACAGTGGAGATGTGTACGGGCGAACAGACGTACAACTGTTGAGCAGCTGACTGCCCAGGTAACCTAGGTGCTAGCAACAGTGTCTCCTCAACGAGCGTTCAGCGAACGTTGATGCATCTGGGACCCCGGAACAGCCGCCTGTTCCATGCTACTGTTCGCCGGCGCCGGAGACTCGGACTGACACATTAGTAACGCAGGTGCACGTACTCTGACTGACGACAGGTGACCTATTCAGATGGATCACGTTTAATGCTCCATAGGACATAAGTCCATTATCGTGTACGGCGTGAATGTCCTGTAACAATCATCGAAATGGTTCAGGCAGGAGGAGGGAGCATTATGTTCTGGGGAATGTTTTCGTGGCATGACCTGGATAATCTCGACATCTGGATGGAACCGTGGATCGACATCAGTAAGCATCTGTCCTTGGGGACGATGTCCACTCCTACATGCTGTTCGTTTCTACGTGGCACGATAACATCTACCAGTAGGACAAGGTAACGTTTCACACAGATCGTACTGTACTTGGGTGGTTCGCAGAGCTCACCGTATTTAAACACAATCGAGAATCTGTGGTACCACTTCGATAGGACTGTGTGTGACATGGATCCTGAACCAGGAAACCTTGCGCATCTCGCCGCAGCAATGCAGTCGTCGTGGCAACACACTGCTGTCGGTTGCCTCCAGGATCTCAATGATCCTGCGCCGGCTCGTCTCTCAGCGGTCCGCGCTCGAAAAACAGATTATTAAGGATTCTGACACGTGGCACATTAATGGGGCTGGAAAGTGTGTATCCTGGAGTGGGGTTTCAACATGAGGAAACTCTGCCACTTTGATTTACTCGTAGTGTTAAACGAATGCCGACAACAGTATCATCGATTATCGATTATGCAGTTCATCTATTGATGCGAAAGCGGTAGTGAATTTTTCAAAAATGTGTTTCATCAATCAGTGTGGAAGATTTTGTTTCACTATGAGGGAACTTTGATAGCAGAACGATCGTTACGGACGTCCCGGGCCCTCATACGTTACCTCTTATGCGAGAGTATCGTGTTGCCATATTTGACCAGCATAATGCTCCTCCGCTCATGGAACGCATGGCTATAAATTATCTGCCTGATGTAGAAATTCTCCCGTGGCCAGAAAGATCACCAGATCTGTTCATGATATAAAATGGTAAACGCTGCAAGAAAGGCATTCTGCAACGCGGTAACGTTTTAAGGTTCCGAGAGCGTAGATTACTAGGACATTCAACCGATATATTGCTTGCACTTATGTACGTCTAGGAAAATACCATTAACATAAAATCAGAGATTCAAGCTCGCAAGGTGGTTTACTAGCAATTGTCCCTCCCGCGAACCATAGGCGATTGCAATAGGAAAAGGTGGAGTGACACTGGTATCCAAAGTATCCTCCGCCACACACCGTTAAGTGGCTGGCAGAGCGTAGAGGCGTGGGGGGTCAGCTCGGATGTGAACTCCGATCCAGTGCCAATAGCCAGGATGTCAAGGACCAGTTAAAACAGCTGTGAGTCAGCTAGCCTCAGGAAAAACACTACTGGCCATTAAAATTGCTACACCAAGAAGAAATGCGGATGATAAACGGGTATTCATTTAACAGATATATTATACTAGAACTGACTTGTGATTACATTTTCACGCAATTTGGGTGCATAGATCCTGAGAAATCAGTACCCAGAACAACCACCTCTGGCCGTAATAACGGCCTTGATACGCCTGGGCATTGAGTCAAACAGAGCTTGGATGGCGTGTACAGGTACAGCTGCCCATGCAGCTTCAACACGATACCACACTTCATCAAGAGTAGTGACTGGCGTATTGTGACGAGCTAGTTGCTCGGCCACCATTGACCAGACGTTTTCAATTGCTGAAAGATCTGGAGAATGTGCTGGCCAGGGCAGCAGTCGAACATTCTCTGTATCCAGAAAGGCCCTTACAGGATGCAACATGCGGTCGTGCATTATCCTGCTGAAATGTATGGTTTGGTAGGGATCAAATGAAGGGTAGAGCCACGGGTCGTAACACATCTGAAATGTAACGCCCACTGTTCAAAGTGCCGTCAATGTGAGCAAGAGGTGACGGAGACGTGTAACCAATGTCACCCCACACCATCACGCCGGGTGATACGCCAGTATGGCGATGACGAATTCTCGCTTCCAATGTGCATTCACCACGATGTCGCCAAACACGGATGCGACCATCATGATGATGTAAAAAGAACCTGGATTCATCCGAAAAAAATGACACTTTGCCATTCGTGCACCCAGTTTCATCGTCGAATACACCATCGCATGCGCTCATGTCTGTGATGCAGCGTCAGCGGTAACCGCAGCCATGGTCTCCGAACTGATAGTTCATGCTGCTGCAAACCTCGTCGACTTGTTGGTGCAGATGGCTGTTGTCTTGCAAACGTCCCCACCTGTTGACTCAGGAATCGAGACGTGGCTGCACAATCCGTTACAGCCATGCGGATAAGATGCCTGTCATCTTGACTGCTAGTGATACGAGACCGTTGGAATTCAGCACGGCGTTCCATATTACCCTCTTGAACCCACCGATTCCATATTCTGCTAACAATCATTGGATCTCGACCAACCATAGCAGCAATGTTGCGATACGATAAACCGCAATCGCGATAGGCTACAATCCGACCTTTATCATATTCGGAAACGTGATGGTACGCATTTCTCCTCCTTACACGAGGCATCAGAACAACGTTTCACCAGGCAACGCCGGTCAACTGCTGTTTGTGTATGAGAAATCGGTTAGAAACTTTCCTCATGTCAGCACGTTGTAGGTGACGCCACCGGCGCCAAGCTTGTGTGAATGCTCTGAAAAGCTAATCATTTGCATATCGCAGTACCTTCTTCCTGTCGGTTAAATTTCGTGTCTGTAGCACGTCATCTTCGTGGTGTAGCAATTTTAATCGCCAATAGTGTAATACAAGGATTTATGACACCCTTCCCAGCGAGTCAGTTCCTGAACTGAGACCATAGGGAATGTAACATCATAAGTGGGCTCATTCTGCCAAGTTCCTTGTACATTTGACTCGATTTTATAATCAGTACAATAACTAACATCAGCTTCACATTTTTTATCAGGTAGCGCGGATGTATGAAATGATGTTCTCTGGACCTTGATAGCAGGAAAGCTGATCGCTTAAAAGTAACGTTGTCTGTTATCAGAGATATAACCGACAACCAAAAATTACTTCGTCTTTCTCCTTTCTCACATCGAACAGAAAAGCGGCAATTCTCAGTTTATCAAAAGAATATTCTTTATCAAAATACATTCCTTTGCGCTAATGATAAAGCGGGCGCCACATTTTATCAAAGGGGAATTCCTCTTCATCAAGATAAAGCATTCCTTTGCGCAAATAATAACGCGAGAGAAATAGCAGAGATAAAACAGAGAATGCAGAATCTCGGTAAGCATCTTGGTCGAGGTATATCTTGATTCTGAGACTCTCCATTGTGACCACTTCTTTGTCTTAGAGGTATCAGACACCAGTAACATAAGGTTCATTAAGAATAATTAACATCAGGTTTTTTGCATAATAATTTCAGTAAGGTACTTCCAGAATACACTGATCAGCCAGAACATAATGACCACCGGCATACTGTGGATATAAGTGTCCAGGCAATAGATGGGTCACCTGGAGAGGAACTCGGTGGCGACTTCCAATGGATGTGCTGGACCTCCAACTAGCGCGAGATCTGGACCCGATCGAATACATCTGGGATGTAACTGAATGTGGCGTGAGAGCTCATCTCTCATCCCCCGCGCCTTCTCCGTAATTTACGTGGATTAGGTGTCTTGTGTCTGTGGGTATGGAGCCAGCGATCTAGCAAGGCCTCATTGATTCCATGCCGCAACGCATCGCCGCTGTCATCCGTATCCAAAAAGGACATACCGGCTGTTAGGTCGCTGGCCATAGTGTTCTGGCCGCGTAAGCTTAAAAGTAAGTAAAAATCATTAGCACCAGGCTGGCTGGCGTTTTAGTTGGTATGATCAGTATTAACGCTGTAAGAGATGGCCGAGCGACATGTAAGTACTGATGCAAGTAACAGGCAAGTGGTTGGGGTCGGCTACATCGATTCAGTACTGCGTCCAGCCCATTACTTCACTTGCTGTCCACTAACTAGTCTTGGAAGTGTAGTCAAGTGAATGATCACAAAAACACTGCGTACTGACAACTGGTCTGTTTGAGAGACACGCGGAACAGCTCTTTCTTAAGTGTTATGAGCCTGCAGATACCAGTGTCAGACTACCGAAGGCAAACACAACCAGATGTTGTGCAATATTACTTCATACTTTGAACGGGGCAGGCCTCGGACGCGGCCAATCCATTCGGTTCCTATTTGGCAGGTCGTCTGTATGCAACCTGAAATGAAAGTTCCAAAAATATTTTGGCTCGACACCTTACCGTTTCTCAAGAAACCAGACACAAAGTTCACGGCGTGCAGTCTACTCAGAATTAACGGAGTCGACAGAATTTTCCCTAGACAGCGAGAAAAGAAACTTTTCAGACTGTCCCTTTGCATCCATACATTATAGCTGTTGAACGAAAGCGTCGTTGGATTAGCAACCAAGACATTTCTCTGGGGAGCGGAGACTGGTTTTTTAACAGTATTTTCTCCGTATCGAATTCTGCAGGAATAGGAAGGTTAGTAAGGTAAGTAGAACAACAACGAGTAGTAACAAGGAGGATAACGGAATTTCTCAAACAACTTTGGTTAGTATATAATCACAGTTTAAATCCTGGTTGCCTTACAACGGCTCTTTCACTGTTACCTGTCCTCAGATTCCATCGAACAACTGCATGATGTACGTGAAATGCATTCGCAGTTGTGAATATAAACAACCACCAGCTGTATAAGGGAATGCCGATATTAAAAACTTGTGCCGAACGGGGACTCGAACCTAGATTTCCCGCGGTAGACGAGCGGTCGCCTTAACCACTTTGACTATCCGAGCATGACTCACTTTGAGGCCCAAACTTCGGTATGTCGTCAATCATGTGTCTACAACCTGCACGTGTTCATCCATTAGATGTACACGTGAAGGATAAATACGATAGTGCAGTGCATGTGGTGTTAAGCAGAACGAAGCAATGTTACTTCGAACATGCATGCATGCATTGCGTGTTTATGTTTAACAATGAAGGCTCTACAGTATCGTAACTACATGATGGCATATAAATACTCGAAGGAAATATACTCGCCACATTAAGAACGTCTAATGGTTCTCGTCCTGATTCAGTGCTTAAGACCAAACATAAAAGGTCATCAGTCATTCATCCCCCACAGCAGAAGCAGTATACCTACTCTGCCTGCGAACAGTGTAAGTTGCGTTTGTAAGTGTGAGAAAGTGTTTGAAATAGTTGCATAAGGTGTATCTGAGGCGGACCATGGGAACCAGCCCAGTATTCATCTAGTGGAATGTGGGAAACCGCCAAAAAACCACATCCAGGCTGGCCAGAACACAGACCACTCGTTAAGCCACCAGGCGGATTCTACCTGGGGTTGATGTACCTCCCCCACCCGGAAGGGGTATATTAACACGCGAGGCTAACCAGGGGAGTAATATACAGGGTGATTCAGAAATGCATGTAAATATTTTAAGGGTGTATTTGTGAGGTAAATATAAGACAAAAATGTTCTATATATGTTTTTCCATAAACGTTTAATTCCAGAGTTATCGTTAAAATACGAAAGTCATGTCCGTATCAAAACGACGTCAGTGCAAGCAGCAGGATGCCATATTCTGGTACGTAATGCACATACGTATCTCCCAACAGTTGATTCGAAACTGCATGAATAGTGTTTGTTTGTGTTTGCAATTGCTGTTTACTCCTACTGTACAGAAGATGGCGCTGATGTTGTTGGTAACGGAAACGTACTTCCTGTCGTTCATTCGTCGTCGGAAGGTTACAGGTTTCGTGCACATGATGTACTCAAACAGTGAGTATGCTGATATGCACCTTGTGTATGGTGCAGCAGATGGAAACGCACTTGCAGCAAGACGAAGGTACAGTGAGCTGTTTCCAAGACGACGGTTACCAAGTCATCAGACGTTTGTATCTGTGGACAGACGTATGCGGGAGTATGGCATTCGTCGTGGGCCACATTCAGGTCGACCACTTGAGCATGCAGTGAACGTCGAGGAACATGTTTTGGACCTGGTAGACCAAGATCCAGCCATCAGTACGAGACAAATTAGTGCAGCTGTACGACTTCCACAATCTACTGTATGGCGGCTGCTTCGGAGACAACAGTTGCATCCATTTCACCTGCACAAAGTGCACGAATTGACACCTGCAGACTATCCTCACCGTCAGCAATTCTGCCAGTGGTTACAAGAGCATCATTTGAATGATCCAATGTTCATTCGGCGGATATTATTCACAGATGAGGCCATGTTTACTCGTGCGGGTGTAATCAATTCGCATAATATGCACCAGTGGGCTGTCGAGAATCCTGGCGCGAGAATTGTGCGTGGATATCAACATCAATTCTCCATAAACATTTGGTGTGGTATTGTGGGGAATGACTTACTCGGACCTCATGTTCTACCTCCTAGGCTGACTGGGCACGCTTACCGCGAATTTTTGGAGGGGGAATTGCCTGGATTGTTACAGGATGTCCCTCTTGCAACACGAGCCACCTTGTGGTTCATGCACGATGGTGCTCCTGCCCATTACAGCCGCAACGTAAGGGCGTACCTCAATGATGCGTATCCACATCGATGGATAGGTCGCGGAGGACCATTTGCTTGGCCAGCCAGATCACCTGACCTGAACCCTTTAGACTTTTATTTATGGGGCCGACTAAAGACATTGGTGTATTCTTCTGCAGTACCGAACAGAGAAGTGCTACAACAAAGAATTGAAGGTAGTTGTGAAATTATTCGTGGAGAGTTGAACGGACTGTGTAATGTGCAGAGATCATTGCGGCGACGAGCACGGGTCTGTCTGCAAGTTCAGGGACAGCATTTTGAACATGCATTGCATTAAGATTTGTGCAAATACAGTACAGTACAGCCTGTAAATTCTTCACGTATTTTCCTTAGTTATTTTGCATTGATTTAGTTCAATCAACAGGAACTAAAGTAATACAGCATTCGCGAGGAATTGTTTCAGTTTGTTACGTCACGTTTATTTACCAGTTTGCGTTTTTAGTCCAAATGCACTGTAATTAAACTGTGAACTCTGGGAAGTAAATACTTTACGTTGTATTGAATGTATTATCATGTTTTGTTCATAACTCTGTAATAAGCCAAGTATAGCAAAAATTGTATAGAACATTTTTGTCTTATATTTACCTCACAAATACACCCTTAAAATATTTACATGCATTTTTGAATCACCCTGTGTAAGGAATCGTCGCGCAACTGTATTGTTCCTTCTGAAGATGTGGCGAAAAACATCTGTTTTACATTAGATTTCTTTTTTTTCTTCGGGAATTAATTTTGAAGCATACCTGACATACGATAACATCGCTTGACCTGAAAGATCAGTTCTGAGAGTTGATCATGAATTACAGCATGAATCATTGCATCCGCGCGGTTGGTCAATGCCCTATGGATTTCCACAAAAACAGTACAATTTTGAAAACCCAAATAAAATTCTGTCCCGTGCCTGACTGTAAACATGCATCGCGTGGATCGCTGTCATTGGGCCCTCGTGACAAATTCGCATCAGGCTTACTCGGAACTGTTTTTATACGAGGCTAAAAATTTTAATTCTCTACTGATCAATGTCGCTTGAGAAATTTATTTGGCCGCCCTATTATTGGATATTGATTTACTTGCCTGTCAGTTTCGACATGCAAGAAAAAGTACAGATGAAAAACTGCAGAATTCGTTTGGGAATCGAACACGGATTCTGCGCTCCTCAGCCTAATGGCCCGGTCGCCACTCCAGCGGCATTGTTGTTTACTAGTGTGAACGTTATGGGTACGTGAGGAGCAGACACAATAGTTTCTTTCCTCGATTTCTAGGAAAATATCTGTTTGATGATCCCATAAATGATAATGAAATATACTCACAATTATGCATCGATCTCGACAATTTTGAGCCGACTGCGGTTGCTGAACTTTAGGAGCGGTTTTCAAAACTGAGTGGTAATGAGGGGTCTTTCATTTTACGATGTACACGAGTGGCATGCCAAATATGAGCCAAATCGGTTAGCCGTATCTGAGGCGTTCCCCTGGTTGAACACATTTGTTGGATCATGGAAGACGGTGACGGAAGAGTGATTCCAATCGTCCACTGTGCGTTGTCGGATCCCCGAGTAGTCTACACGACGATTCGACGAACAGCGTCAGCGCTGACCCCGCACTTGGACAGTGAACCTTCCGCAGCTTGCGGCCGGCGCGAGTTCTGCGTAATACCTGTGTGCGCCTGACGCTGCGCCGTGACAGGAATTTCGCTGACGTCCGCCCACGGCGGAACATAAATCTCTGGTGGTGCTATCTTAATTCGCCAGTTTCTCACGGCCTCGCCTATCGCACGCTGCGCTGCTGTGCCTATCTCTGCGGCCGCTGCTGACCCGTGAGAGCTCCGCAGACCGAAGTTCCCTGCATTGCACTGACGGTGACGTTCGGATTTACACCAAGTGCTGCGCCTGGCCTGATACAAGCGCTACTAAGCACGTGGGGCGTTCTTACAATTTGTTTCACGAACTTCTGCTACTGTTCGTCCCTTAGAGGAGAAGTGTACTACTTAAGATAACAACTATCTAATTTTTCCCCACTTCATAGGCATTATTCTCTTACAGATTTCATATTTTCCTGAGTTATTTACTTTTATTTCTATTTGCTTTGCATCAGATACACAACATGAGTATGGAACACACAAACAAACATTATCTTCTGGATAGAGTGAGTCTCTGTAACAAAAGCAAATGTGTGGTATGTATACAAGTAAATACGTAGTACTCATTTATTATGTGTATATTGTTGGTGATGTAGCGAGAAGCATCATTGGGCCCAGTGCCTGCAACAAATTCCAAAAAGCGTTAACAAAATTATGTGGGTAATTATCCCTATCGGACATTTAATCTCACCATCTCTCAGCGCTGTAAAGAGTTGCCAGGAACGATGTGTGTTTCGTATACCACATCAAACTGTAGCTCCCTTCCCCGTATAGGTAACTGGGGAATGTTAGGTACTCGCAAGTTCCCGAATTAAGTCCAGTCGAAAGGCTTGCACTCGGCACACACAGTAATAATAGTATCCATGAATATGTTAAAAGGCAAAAAGGATGTCGCATGTCGATGTAGTAGGGACATCAGTTTACAGAAGTTCCGTCACCATAGGGCGATATGCATTTAGAATAGTGTTCCACGTAACATGAAAATTATTTCATAATTCACACTTTGTAGTAACACCCCAACGTCATTCTTCCAGGAACGCTTTTTCTATTCAATAGCAAAATCTGTAGGATATCTGAAATACAGGTCTTCGAATATCGTATTGCGGATGGTGCAAGCTCTTGTCAGTTATATTTACATCCAGTATTAAAGAAAATACTTCTTTTGAGTTTATAAGTAAGTCGCAGAACCTTTTAGAAAACGCGATGGTGAATAAAAATTTTTTGGGTTTACTGAGACGCGAACCAGCTACACATCTCACACATCGCTTTTTAACTCAACATAGCTCTTCACTACACCACGGTGAATTACGACCATGTCGCATAAATCACCGATTTATGATTAACTGACTTAAATTATAACAAATCATACCAAAAACAACACTTTTTTGACAGCCCTTAAATTTGCCTATGCCTTGAAAAGGCATACTTTCATAACACACAGGTTATAATGCGAAATCAGCTAAATACGAAAATTCTTTAACCACCAATATGACATTCTCAGTCATTTTATTACAACAAATCGTACCAATACCAAGTTTTCGAGAGATGCTCAACATTCTAATGCTTTGCAACGTCATATATTCGTAGGAAGTAAGTTATAATAATAAAAGCGTCAGTTGGCATACAACATGGCGTCTCTCGACTCTGTATTGAAAAGAGGCAGATGTCCTGCTTGTGACGCAGGTGGCGTTCTTCCATCTCAATGGTCTACGTTAAAAGGAGCGTTCATAATATCTGACGTGCTTGGTATTGCTTTGCACTTTCGGAAAGACTCCGTTGTATGGTTTCTCCCTTGGCCCACGAGAAAGACGGCCGCAGCGCGTACGTCACGAAGGTAGGTCTGAGCTCGCTCGCTCGACTCAGCGGGCAAAATGCGTTTTTAAGCCTGTTAACTCGCAAGTAGGTGCGTATAAACGACAACTGCACCTTCTACTGGAATCTGCTTTATGAAGTCTTACTGATTACTAGTCCTACAACAAAGTTTAAAATCAGTTTCTCGACGTAAATGGCATAACGACTTGTTTATAGCATTTAGTTTCTTCTGCGTAACAGTCCTCAGCCAGCAGTTGTGGCCGACTGGTTCTAGGCGCTACAGTCTGGAACCGCACGACCGCTAAGGTCGCAGGTTCGAATCCTGCCTCGGGCATGGATGTATGTGATGTCCTTACGTTAGTTAGGTTGAAGTAGTTCTAAGTTCTAGGGGACTGATGACCTCAGATGTTAATTCCCATAGTGCTCAGAGCCATTTGAAGCATCTAACAACCGTAGCAGATGAAAATGTTGTTTTCGGGCGTCATTTCCACATTAGTTAATTTACACACTCACTTGGATTCTGTGTTTTGTCATCAACACATCTTTTTAGAAATTCAGGATACGCAGCTTTCTAGGTGGATCCTTGCAAGCTTACTTGAAAGTAATCCACGGAATTTTTGTTCACCGAGTTGGTATTAAGTGTTGCTTCAAAAAGTGTTTCAGTAACGTTGTTACACACATTTATTTTTCTAGCACTTCGGATGCGATTTCACCATTGCCCGTAACATACTTCCTGTTGAAGTTAGTGTTGTGACACACTGCTTCTATGCTACTCACCAAATACTCTTCGTGCCCAACATACACGTGGCAGGAAGAGAACCCCTTCCACAGGAAGTAGCTGCTGTTACAAGAGGGTTTGCTTACACGTCGCTACTATACATCCTCGTCTCATGCACAAACAGATTTAGGTAACCTTCGGTAAGACCGAAGGCAACACAAGTAGCAACAGTTTAACATAAATTATTAAGAGAAAATATACAATAGGCCTACGCTGAGTGTGATAATGGTACATGACAATGTTGTTAGAGATTCACTTGCACTGATCTAATTTTGAACATTGGTCTAGTTCTGAATTCAGTTAACGATGACTAATGTAACTTGTAGAATGTCAAGTTGCGCTCTTCTGGGGGAGTGGGGGGGGGGGGGGGGGGGAGGGGTGGGCTTGGGGAGGGGATGTGACTGATAAGTCATGATTCAGTCTTCAGGCACAGCGCTTATACTATTGACCTGACTGTTTATACACAATGAGTGGAGCCGTGCCTCCACATACACTCCCGTTTGGCAGATGGCGGTCCAGTTGGGAACTACACTACTGGCCATTAAAATTATTACACCAAGAAGAAATGCACATGATAAATGAGTATTCATTGGACAAATATATTATACTAGAACTGACTTGTGACTACATTTTAACGCAGTTTGGGTGCATAGATCCTGAGAAATCAGTACCCAGAACAACCACCTCTGGCCGTAAAAACGGTCTTGATTCGCCCGGGCATTGAGTCAAACAGAGCTTGGATGGTATGCACAGGTACAGCTGCCAATGCAGCTTCAACACGATACCACAGTTCATCAAGAGTAGTGACTGGCGTATTGTGACGAGCTAGCTGCTCGGCCACCATTGACCAGACGTTTTCAATTGCTGAAAGATCTGGAGAATGTGCTGGCCAGGGCAGCAGTCGAACATTCTCTATATCCAGAAAGGCCCGTACAGGACGTGCAACTGCGGTCGTGCATAATCCTGCTGAAATGTATGGTTTCGTAGGGATCGAACGAAGGGTAGAGCCTCGGGTCGTAACACATCTGAAATGTAACGCCCACTGTTCAAAGTGCCGTCAATGTGAGCAAGAGGTGACGGAGACGTGTAACCAATGTCACCCCACACCATCACGCCGGGTGATACGCCAGTATGGCGATGACGAATTCTCGCTTCCAATGTGCATTCACCACGATGTCGCCAAACACGGATGCGACCATCATGATGATGTAAAAAGAACCTGGATTCATCCGAAAAAAATGACACTTTGCCATTCGTGCACCCAGTTTCATCGTCGAATACACCATCGCATGCGCTCATGTCTGTGATGCAGCGTCAGCGGTAACCGCAGCCATGGTCTCCGAACTGATAGTTCATGCTGCTGCAAACCTCGTCGACTTGTTGGTGCAGATGGCTGTTGTCTTGCAAACGTCCCCACCTGTTGACTCAGGAATCGAGACGTGGCTGCACAATCCGTTACAGCCATGCGGATAAGATGCCTGTCATCTTGACTGCTAGTGATACGAGACCGTTGGAATTCAGCACGGCGTTCCATATTACCCTCTTGAACCCACCGATTCCATATTCTGCTAACAATCATTGGATCTCGACCAACCATAGCAGCAATGTTGCGATACGATAAACCGCAATCGCGATAGGCTACAATCCGACCTTTATCATATTCGGAAACGTGATGGTACGCATTTCTCCTCCTTACACGAGGCATCAGAACAACGTTTCACCAGGCAACGCCGGTCAACTGCTGTTTGTGTATGCGAAATCGGTTGGAAACTTTCCTCATGTCAGCATGTTGTAGGTGACGCCACCGGCGCCAAGCTTGTGTGAATGCTCTGAAAAGCTAATCATTTGCATATCACAGCGTCTTCTTAATGTCGGTTAAATTTCGCGTCTGTAGCACGTCATCTTCGTATTGTAGCAGTTTTAATGGCCAGTAGTGTAGTTGCGTCACGTAAAGCGGAAAAACAGTCCATAACGTGTGTGGTCTCTACGGCGTCTCACCATAACACTAAGTTGCACATCTCTGTGGAGGTCTGTCTTCACGTGTGGTTCCTCTCTGTATGGGTGTGCCTTGTATATTCTGACGGACACAGCAGCTACTATTTGCTATTTTTTTCCTTTTTTTAATGCTCCATTGCCTAAATTTGTCATTGAGAAGGTTTTATTTTTGTCACACTAGATCGCGTGTTCTTGATCAGAAGGGAGTCTTGTCTACGACTCAATTTTAGTTTTGTAATGAAGTTGGATTACGCAGCAGATTCTTCAGGCCGCCTCCATAACTCCCAACTCTTCCTCTCCTCAACCCGAATGCCACTGCATCCTTATCAGCTGTTCAGTCCGACAGTATCACGTCCTTTTCTAATAAAAAAAGTCGTCACCGAAAGAAGTGTGCAACGCGATCGTAGTCTCTAGCGTGAGCTGAAGACAGGTAACGAATACTGTACAGCACGAGCACCTGCTTTGGAGTGAAAGCACTTATCGTGGCAGAGGCGTGTGCAGCCGGCACTGGGACTGCCTGTGGGACGGGATAAAAACTACGGCCGCTGCGGCCAGCCGAGGATTTAATTAGGACGGCCCGCTAATTACGGGATAGCCGCAGCCCTCCGGGTCGGCGCCGCACGACGGTCACTCTGTCTGGCCGTGCCTTCCACCTGCTCTGGAGACGCACTCAACGTTTCCTGTCTACTCCTTGCTTACCAAAGGATCATTTGAAGGATCGCAGTCGCTACGACACTACGCCCGTTTTCAGTAGGTTCAGGCTTCCGATCTAAGTCTTGCGGTCCACATAGAGGTTTCCCGTAGATTCGCTTGGCTCGTTACTCCATGCCATCAAATGGAATAAATTTACTGTTATCAGTCACTGTTTATGTCTACAACGCGTTTCGAAGTTTTAAACCTCCATGACGTGGATTTACATGTGTTAATATCACGTATCTGTGGCTTGTGTTACGACTTTGGGGTAACTTGTGGCACAGTATCTAGTGGTCACAGGCTCCTATCTCTCTCGTCACACATCTCATGTAAACTGTCATATTTCGTAAACAAAGATGGTGTCTGTGATCACTAGAAAAACTGGAAATTTGTGGTATGTTCCTATGGGACCACACTGCTGAGATCACACACACTACTTACTCTAACTTAAATTAACTTACGCCAAGGACAAGACACACACCCACGCCCAGGGTAGACGCGTGAACCGTGACAAGGCGCTGTGCGGGCCGTTGTGACCGAGCGGTTCTAGACGCTACAGTCTAGAACCACGCGACCGCTACAGTCTCAGGTTCAAATTCTGCCTGGGGCATGAATGTGTGTGATGTCCTTAGGTTAGTTAGGTTTAAGTAGTTCTAAGTTCTAGGGAACTGATGACCTCAGAAGTTAAGTCCCATAGTGCTCAGAACCATTTGAACCATTTTTGAACAAGGCCCTGTTACCACTGGAGACAGTGCGACAGGTTACCCCAAGGCGGAGGTTTATACCTTCGAAACGCGTTGTAGATATAAATAAACAGAGACTGGTAACAGAAAACTTGTTCTTTCATTCGACACCAGTAACAATCATGGTAAAGCCTAACCTAAAATGTTCTCATTTAAAGTTAAAACTCCATACCATGTTCTTTGTTTTTGCTGTTATTGACTGCATATTCGTCATAGATACTCTCCAGATTTTGCTCCCAGACACCGTCTTCAGGATTCTCACTGCTGGGTGTACACTGACACCTGCAGAATATGGGATTCGGCTGATACGTTTTCGACCTGTAGTCTGTAATTACTTTGCGTCTTAATTCATAGTGGCTGCTGGATCAGTATGGTGTCTGTTATTTTGGACATGTCCGAAGAAACAGACACCACATATGTGTAATTAAGGCGAGGATGGCCAATGATGTCTTCAGCACGGATGCACGCCAGGTTCTAACTCTTATAGGAATCGATGAACTTTCGCAAGTAATGAGGGCAACCGGCTCTAAGTTAGTACTATGTGAATAGCCGGAGAATTTGGGTGTTTCGAGTGTCGTGCTAGTGTGTGTGTGTGTGTGTGTGTGTGAGTGTGTGTGTGTGTGTGTGTGTGTTTTGAACCGGGGACCCAGAAACGGCGGATAGGCTTCGTCCCACGGTAGCCCTCAGTGGTTCACAACCCGACAACAGGCCACAGTAGTCCACTCACCCTAGCACCGCACCACACCGAAACCAGGGCGAGTGTGCGGCTCGGTTCCCAGGGGAACCCCCCGTCCCCCGGGGAACGTCTCATTCCAGATGAGTGTAGCTCCAAATGCTTGCGTCGTAGAGTAATTATGGTGTACGCATACGTGGAGACAGTGTTTGCGCAGCAATCGCCAACGTTGTGTAACTAAGGTGGAATTCGCAGAGGCAGATGGAAAACCGCCTTAAAAACCATCCACCTCGACACTAATCTGCCTGGCGGATTCGTGCCGGGGACCGGCACGCCTTCCCGCTCGGAAAGCAGCGCGTTAGACCGCGCGGCTAGCCGGGCGGTCTGTCATGCTTGAGTACTCCATGCAGCTACGATGACCAATGTGACCGGATGGTGATCAGCGCGTCTGCCTAGTAAGCAGGGCTACACTGCGGATGAATGCTTGTGTTCCACACGCGGGGTAACGCTTTCCTTTGTTAGTGTTTATATCGGCCGCTACACTCGCACCGGTGAGCTAGCGAGACCACTCGAAGTGGAACGGCTCTTCAGAAACGAGCTAAAGATATGAACATCAGATCACGGGCATACATTCTATCATCGTTAGCAGCATAGTGTGCATGGAGCTTATCAGTGACGCCAATTGTAACAAGATCACCAGGGAGACAAGCCAAAAACTCTGCTTCTTCCACGCCGACGGAAACGTAGGCAATGTGATCGTGGATCACGGGGGGCTGGGCGTCTGAACAAAGTTTTCGAGCTGCCTTTTGAACTACCTGCTCAAGCTGTTACAGCCACCCTCCACCCATATGGCACGGTTCTCGATCACGTAACCGAGAAACGGGTACAGCTAAAGACGTCCTGTCATGAATGGAGTCGACAAGTGCGTATTGATCTCCGTAGCTATGTGCCCTCCTATCTCCGCATCGGGGGCTGCAGAGACATTACGATGTACGACGACCAACCCCACACGTGCTCTGGATGAGGAGAGGAGGGACATCTTCGGTCGGAATGTATACAATGACGGATAACACAACTGCCGTCCACGGACGTGGTGCCCCCACCCATACAGACTACTTTGCCAGTGAAGTACGCAGCGGTGCTTACCGCCGGCGCGATTTCACGCAGCCTGCCGCTTAGCCACCCCAGCCCGCAAAAGCCATCACAAAGCGACGGTTTGGACGACGCGAAGAGACCACTAGACGGGGAGGCCAGCACACAGCAACGTCCCCCAACCAACCTCCCGACCGGCGCCGGCACTGTTTCCTCACTTGGCTCCCTTGCAGTGCCGACGGAAACGTTTGAACCCGAAGGCGGGACTCGTTGCCGTCGTCTGGCGCAGGATGATCTGTTCGCAAACAGCGTTCGCCACGGCTGCGCAAGCGCAGACGCAGATAGGTACCGGGAGCCTATGATAATCCCACACACGAGGGTAACGAAGTCAAAAAAGTGGCTCAAATGGCTCTGAGCACTATGGAACTTAACTTCTAAGGTCATCAGTCCCCTAACTAACCTAAGGACATTACACACATCCATGCCCGAGGCAGGATTCGAACCTGCGACCGTAGCGGTCGCGCGGTTCCAGACTAAGTCACATGGGCGGACGACTCCCACCTCCCCATGTCACTTGGCGGTGACAGTGGCGGACAACCTCGCACAGCGATCACGGCAGCACCCGCCCCCTGTGTGGACGGCATAACAAACAACGCGCGGTTGCAGGACAGTTGTCTCCCTGCGGGCATCGTACAAACACTCCCTCACAGAGGAAGACCACATGGACACTGAAAACACTCCCATACCACAACGGCGTAGGGAGATGATACAAGTAGACACATCGGCGATCCCAGTTGGGTTCACTCACCAATGAGTTACAGGCGTGCTCCCTGCGGTAGGGGGGATGGGTACTTTCACCCCTTGACTAAACACACGTCCTCTCTGTTATGGTAGATCAGCTTCCAGCGACCACGTGACAGTACAGAGTAGCCATAGTCAACACCAATATCATTTGCAGTATGGAGAAGACACAGTTACTCAGAGTCGGGCGTCCGACCATCGTCGTCGTTGTCAACAGCTTATTACCACTCTCCTCAAGCCATGTCAGTACACTGGTGATTACTGTTGCCACCTTTGCTGACCACGATCGACAGTTTTTTATTATGACGATAGAACAGCAGATGTAACATCACACGCTGAGGCGACGTCCTTTGCGGCGGCAGCTGCTATGGACGAGGTGGTGGACGCTATCGCAAAAGGCGAGGCGAACAAATCGCCAGACCCAGATGACCTTCAGATTGAATTTCACCGGGCGTTCCGTGACCCGGTGATAATGCGGTGGATCAGATGTTCCTGGAGCTCACATCTTACACGTGTCAACAGCCTTTGTGGTCGGCATTTTTATTCCGTTACATAAACCGTCCCGAGGTCCGGAGATCACAAACTTTCGCCCTCTTACTCTTCTCAAGGCGAAGATCAATGCGCTCCTATTGGCGGCACGCATACACATGGTAATGCCCTCAATTCTTTGAAGGAGCAGACGTCACGTGGCAGTGGTGCCAACTTCCGAACTGCGACGGTCGAATGTCTCTTTGCGCTCGTCATGTCGTGCCGTCTCCGTGCGGTGCAAGTATCAGTCGACTTGGATAGTGCCTTTGATAGGGTCCGATACCAGTTCCTTCTAGGTGCACGCGGTTTCCTCGACCATTCGTTGATACAACGGAGGAAGAAGAAGTGGGAAAGAGCCGAAAAAAAAAAGGAAAAGAGAGATGATACACACGCGAGACAGATAGCATTCTGCTAGACAGGGCTGTCCCTTGTCTACTTTGCTGTTCTCCATCGCCCTGGAACCCTTATCGGAGGCCTCCTACTGCCACCTTAAGAGACCTACCCTATGCTGGGCATATGCAGATGACCTGCTGCGCCTGACACGTACACCTACAGAAATACATAATGCCACCGTATTGTTCCGACAGTATGGAAGAACCTCGGAAAGCATCCTCAATGAGGCCAAATCAGCGATTATGAACATTGGTCTTGCACTGCCGTTGTCCACCTGCATTACCTGGATATCATATTTACCGAACATACCGCTCATAAGGCAGCCTACGCTTACCGCAGTTTGCTTCACACAATACGAGCCCACATCCAACACAACCTCCATCGCAGCCGGATTCAATCCAGTGCGTGACCTACGCCAATACCTATTTCGCTTCCGAGCTAATACACCTTGCTAAAAGCTTCCCTCTGTCAAAGGTCCTTGGGCGACAATTCCTGGCGGCAGACGCGCTCGAAGGAGCACGCGCTACATCTACCAACTTTTCTTCCTTCGTTTTCTCCTTTATTCCTCTCTTTATATTTCTGTTTCGTGTCATGTCCGCAGTGTTTGCGGGCCTTACTGAGCACAGCTCTTAAAAAGAAATTCATAATAATAAAAGTAAGCCGGCCAGGGTGGCTGAGCGGTTCTAGGCGCTACAGTCTGGAACCGCGCGACCGCTACGGCGCAGGTTCGAATCCTGCCTCGGGCATGGATGTGTGTGATGTCCTTAGGTTAGTTAGGTTTAAGTAGTTCTAAGTTCTAGGGGACTGATGACTTCAGAAGTTAAGTCCCAGAGTGCTCAGAGCCATTTCAGCCAATAAAAATAAAAACCAATAAATTACGAAAGTGTACCTGATACAGCAGTCGCCACTGGTGACGGGGACGACGTGGCCAGGTCTCGTGTCGTGGCCCCTACCCACTTCGCCCCCATACCCCCTGACAATCGTCGTGCCTCCTGTATTATGAAAGTAAAAAATAAAAGCAGTCGACAGAGCACTTGAAAAAAGTAAGCAGTCCAGCACAGATTTTCAACCTTCTTTGTGCTTTTCAGTCAATGCCTACTTGCAGCTAATGTCTGTAATTCCTTTGTGGCTTAACATAAAAATGTTCCCAGAAGGACTGTATGCAAAGTTACACGAGGAGGTTGGAATTTAACTGCTCGTCTGTCCCTGAACCATACCGAACGTTTGTCCCGCCTACACGCTAAATACATAGGTTGACCGTCTACTGGAAGAAGTTATAAAAGAGAGCCATGGATTCCAGCACGCACTGATTGAAAACTCGCACCCTAACGGCTGGTACAGTTCTGATAACCGAACTTCACTAACTTGCTGGTGCTACATTCATACCGACAATTATGCTCAGGGCCATGTGAAGTGAGCAGGGCCGAGATGACTGTATTTGAGCAAAAGAGCACTTACAATGACCTGGTAGTGCAGGTTGCCATCACTAGCATACAGTGCTGCAGTTGAGGAAGTCATGTACAAACTGCCACCAAGATATGTACTGTGTGACATCCCGCAATCAAGTTTGCTTTGTGGTTCATTCTAAAACTGCTTTCTCTTCACACTCCGCCAATAGTTAAGAGACGCAGTCATACTTTAAACAAATCTCGTACGTCCATCTGACATTACAGAGCAGTTCACCAGTCGGTGCCTTCTGTTACAAAAGCTAGCCTCACTGCACAGTCCACGAGAAAACGGAGAAGCTAGTTCCTCACACTCCCAACTGTTCCCTAACTTGTACTCAGTGCTGGCCACTTGCGCAAGAATTCAGACCGTCGACAGATGCTATCACCGAAAAAAAAAAAAAAAAAGATTCAAATGGCTCTGAGCACTATGGGACTTAATGTCGGAGGTCATCAGTCCCCTAGAACTTAGAATTATTTAAACCTAACTAACGTAGGGCATCACACACATCCATGCCAGAGGCAGGATTCGAACCTGCGACCGTAGCGGTCGCGCGGTTCCAGACTGTAGCGCCTAGAACCACTCGACCACCCCGGCCGACTCCCTTGGAACTACGGAACTACATTGACTGCTACGGTTCGCTAGCTGTTTCAAACGATCCCAGGCACATCCTAGGTGACTAACGTTCAATGATTGACTGAGCCACACGAGATGTCATAAGGTGCCGAGGTATTCGTCTAACCAGAAATGTGCGCGTGTGTGTGTGTGTGTGTGTGTGTGTGTGTGTGTGTGTGTGTGTGTGTGTGTGCGCGCGCGCGCGCGTTCTCGTGTGTGTGTGTAGTTCTATAACGCGGCTTTTGGAGGATGGGAGTGCCCACGTATCATTCTTATTATTCAGATGAAAAAAGAGAGGGCAGCTCTTGACTTCCGAGAACGTTGAAGTAGGCGTCCTGGTTCTTGTCACGATAGACACGCTCAAAACATCGAAGAACTGTCTCCGACTTCAATTACATCTCACACACACTGCGGGTTAAACGCCTTATATGGCTGTCGGTGTACTCGACGTATCGCATCATTTTTTTTTTTTTAAAGGCAAAATCGCGACTTGTCGGATAACATACACGCTTCCTGCCACTTGCTGTCCAGCTTTTTTGTTGCTAGACCTAGTAAAGACGTGTAGCCTTATGTGTAGGTCGCGAAAACGCCACTGCGTTTTTCTGCAGTATTCCGCAAGTTCCTAAAACTCGGAACCTGGATATCTGAAACACGCCTGACAAGTGCACTGTGCTACAACATACCTCTAAGTGGTGGTGCAGTGGTCAGCACATTAGACTCGTATTTTCTGTGGTTTCCCTACATCGCTACAGGCAAATGCCGGGATGGTTCCTGTGAAAGGTTACGGCAGATTTCCTCCCCCATCCTTGCAACATTCCGTTCTGATTCGTTTCTAATGGCCTCGATGTCGACGGGACGTTAAACTGCAATCTTCCTTCCTTCCTTGTTCATACCTCTAAGTAGGCACTGCAGTCGTGTGAAAGACATGTGTACACATCCCCTACATCAGTCCACAGTAAGCCCTTTCAGGAGACAGGTACAGTCAGCAAGGGCAGTAGAGCGACGAACGCGATTTGCTGTATGCGGCCGCGCCAGTCGATAAGGTAATTTGGGCAGCTATTCCCAGTAGCCAGTCGTCGCAGGGGGGACGGCGAGCGCCCAAATCTGCTTTTATGGCCGCGCTCTGCTTTATGGAGTCGGCTCCCTGCTGTTAGTCCCGGTCCATCTGCCCCGTAATCAGATCGAATACTTCGTGAGTGCTTGTTTCCGTTCGGTTCGTCGTTCCTCATTTAGTTGAGTTGTTAATACATCGTAATACGGATTTCAGTAAGTGACATCTATATAAAAGGAGAAACCTGGAAAAAGATTTACGGTTAATGAAGAAGAAATGAAAATTTTGAGGTTTATCGATGGCATTATAGTTCTGGTAGAGACAGTAAAGTATTTGTAAGTTAAATTGAACAGAATGAGTAGTGTATTAAACAGATGTTGTAAGATAAACATAAATAAAACTAAAAGGTGATACAATGTAGTCGAATTAAATATGGCTATGGTGGGGGAATTAGATGAGGAAATTAAACACTGAAAGTAATAGATGAATTCTGCTATTTGGGCAGCAAAATAACTGATGATGAGTGAATTAGAGAGTGTATAATGTACGAGCTCGCAGTAGGAAGAACCGCACTTCTTGAAATGAGAAATTTAACATCGAATACAAATGTAAATGTTAGAAAGTCTTCTGAAGGTACTTGTTCATAGCATAACCTTGTATGGAAGTGAAAAGTGCACGATAAATAGTTAAGACAAAAAGATAGTAGAAGCTTTTGAGATTTGGCACTACAAGAGAGTGCAGAAGAATAGATGGGTGAGAGAATATCTAATGGGGAGCTACTCAATTGAAATAGGGAAAAAGAAAATTGTGGCACAGCTTGACTAAAAGAAGGGATCCTTTGATAGAAAAAATGCAGTGGCATCAAGGAATTGTTGGTATAGTAATGAAGGGAAGTGCGTGTTGGGGCGGAGGGTAAAAACTGTCGACTGAGACCAAGGCTTGTAGGGCAACATGATTGCAGTAATTATTCAGAGACGTAGAGACTGGTATAGAATGGCGTGGAGAGCTCCATCAAACTAATCCTCGGACTGAAGACGACGGATACAACAACAACAGCAACACAGATAATGTTAATCATGACTAATGCAGTTAATATAACTAAAACATGGCGCAGTGGTTAAACCTCAGGACTCCTTTCCACGAAGAGCAGGGTTCTAACCCCCTTCACTGTCGTATCTTTTTCCATTAGAGCTAGACCCAGTAGAAGGCCTCTGTGATCGTGGTCGAAACATTGGTTTCTACGGTATAGTTTCTTACCAGGGTGTTACAAAACGGTACGGCCAAACTTTCAGGAAACATTCCTCACACACAAATAAAGAGAAGATGTTATATGGACATGTGTCCGGAAACGCTTAATTTCCATGTTAGACCTCATTTTAGTTTCGTCAGTATGTGCTGTACTTCCTCGATTCACCGCCAGTTGGCCCAATTGAAGGAAGGTAATATTGACTTCGGTGCTTGTGTTGACATGCGACTCATTGCTCTACAGTACTAGCATCAAGCACATCAGTACGTAGCATGAACAGGTTAGTATCCATCACGAACGTGGTTTTGCAGTCAGTGCAATGTTTACAAATGCGGAGTTGGCAGATGCCCATTTGATGTATGGATTAGCACGGGGCAATAGCCGTGGCCCGGTACGTTTGTATCGAGACAGATTTCCAGAACGAAGGTGTCCAGACAGGAAGACGTTCGAAGCAATAGATCGGCGTCTTAGGGAGCACGGAACATTCCAGCCAATGACTCGGGACTGGAGAAGACCTAGAACGACGAGGACACCTGCAATAGACGAGGCAATTCTTCGTGCAGTTGACGATAACTGTAATGCCAGCGTCAGAGAAGTTGCTCCTGTACAAGGTAACGTTGACCACGTCACTGTACGGAGAGTGCTACGGGAGAACCAGTTACTTCCGTACCATGTACAGCGTGTGCAGGCACTATCATCAGCTGATTGGCCTCCGCGGGTACACTTCTGCGAATGGTTCATCCAACAATGTGTCAATCCTCATTTCAGTACAAATGTTCTCTTTACGGATGAGGCTTCATTCCAACATGGTCAAATTGTAAATTTTCACAATAAACATGTGTGGGCTGACGAGAATCCGCACGCAATTGTGCAATCACGCCATCAACACAGATTTTCTGTGAACATTTGGGCAGGCAGTGTTGGTGATTTCTTGATTGGGCCCCATGTTCTTCCACGTACGCTCAATGGAGCAGGTTATCATGATTCCATACGGGATACTCTGCCTGTGCTGCTAGAACATGTGCCTTTACAAGAACGACACAACATGTGGTTCATTCACGACGGAGCTCCTGCACATTTCAGTCGAAGTGTTCGTACGCTTCTCAACAACAGATTCGGCGACCAATGGATTGGTAGAGGCGGACCAATTCCATGGCCTCCACGCTCTCCTGACCTCAACCCTCTTTACTTTCATTTATGGGGGCATTTGAAAGCTCTTGTCTACACAAGCCCGGTACCAAATGTAGAGACTCTTCGTGCTCGTATTGTGGACGGCTGCGATATAATACGCCATTCTCTAGGGCTGCATCAGCTCATCAGGGAGTCCATGCGACGGAGGGTGGATGCATGTATCCTCGCTAACGGAGGACATTTTGAACATTTCCTGTAACAAGGTGTTTGAAGTCACGCTGGTACGTCCTGTTGCTGTGTGTTTACATTCCATGATTAACGTCATTTGCAGAGAAGTGATAAAATGAGCTCTAACGTGGAAAGTAAGCGTTTCCGGACACATGTCCACATAACATATTTTCTTTCTTTGTGTGTGAGGAATGTTTCCTGAAAGTTTGGCCGTACGTTTTTGTAACACCCTGTGTTATGAGGCGGTCCAATACTAAGATAACTTTTATGTCAACTGACTCTGGCCGTGGAAGCCTACGCAATTATATTCTTTCGGTTTTGTTTCCTTGTTTACATACGCCACGTTCAATCACATCCCAGATATGTTCGACGGGTCCAGATCTTGTGAGTTCGAGGGCCACCACACTGACTGGAACTCGCCACTGAGTTCCTCGAACCACTCCGACACACTCCTCGCCTTGTGACATGGGGCATTAGCTCGTTGAGAAATGCCTCTGCCGTCGGGTAGCGTGATCGTCATGTGGCCTGCAGCCAGTGTACGATACTCCTCGGCCGTCATGGTGCCTTGCAAAACCTCCACTCCACCCATGGAATCCCAGGTGAATATTCCCCAGGGCATGATGCAGCCGCCGCCAGAGGAACAGGTGGTCAAGGAGCTCTTCCCATGGAAGACGATGGATTCGAACCAACTCATCGTCATTTTGATGAAGAGGGTATCGGGATTCATCAGACCATTCAACGCTTTGCCACTGCGTAAACGTCCAGAGCCGATGCGCACGTGCCCATTGAAGACGTGACTGCCGATGCCGTGGTGTTAACATTGGCACATACAGGGATCTTCGGCTGCGGAGGCCCATCGTTAGGAGTGTTCGATGCGCTGTCTGTTCAGACACACCTGTATTCTGCCCAGCACTAAAATCTGATGTTCGTCCCGCCACAGTTCGCCGCCTGTCCTGTTTTACCAGTCTGCCCAGCCTACGATGTCCGATGTCTGTAACGGAGGGTGGCCACCCAACCCCACGACGTCTGGACTTAGTTTCATCTTGGTTGCGCCACCTGTTGAAGGCACTCACTGCACCACTCTTCCAACACCCGACAAACCGCGCAGTTTCCGAAATGCTCTTGCCGAGCCTCCGGCCCATCTCATTCTGCCCTCGGTCAAACTCAGATAGACCGTGCGCATTCCATTCTACACTCGGACAGCACCCTCACCGATACTACATGTGCACCGTGTGTGTGTTTGCCTAGCAGTCATTTCTCGCCAGGCGACGATGCTGCTATCACTTGGACGGGTGTATATCGACATAGGCCGATTGTCATAATGTTGTGGCTGAGGAGTGTAAGTACCATTGCAAATTACCCTGGGTTTAGACATCGCCTCAAACTATGTCCCTGCAATTTGGCTGGGTGCTCTGGTTCTCCAGTTCGACGAATTCAAGAGCGTGTAGTCTTTAATAGGACCTTTTTGATAGTTGTGCAATCAATCTTCAGCTAAATGGCCTCTTTCCTACTCTTAAATAAATTACGTAAAACGCAGGAAGTGTTCTCGTAAGTTTCGTCTAGCTACGCACAGATCTGATATGCATGATGTACGAAGAGGACGAGACTGCATAGCTCAGATAGCGTGAGCGGACAGATGTCTCTGTGACGGCAATCAGTATGCAAGCGGGCCGCCCTTGGCCACTCCCTCACGAGCTTCTTATGCGTTGCCAAGGCCGACGCAACTCCATTCACAAACCGAGAGATAGCAAGATTAATGTGCAGCAAGACAATGCGAAGGACGTTGCCAGGCGAAATTAGACTCTCATTCTGCTGACATTTCGCTGTCACGGTAATCATTGATATTTGTTATTGCGTGTGAGGAACACAACGTCAACGCAGGTCATTACAGACACAATACTAGCTCAGTTGTCACAGGGGTACATGGTTCTAGACGAGAAGGTGATTAATGACAGCCCGCATCTCGTGGTCGTGCGGTAGCGTTCTCGCTTCCCGCGCCCGGGTTCTCAGGTTCGATTCCCGACGGGGTCAGGGATTTTCTCTGCCTCGTGATGGCTGGGTGTTGTGTGATGTCCTTAGGTTAGTTAGGTTTAAGTAGTTCTAAGTTCTAGGGGACTGATGACCATAGATGTTAAGTCCCATAGTGCTCAGAGCCATTTGAACCATTTTTTTTATTAATAACAAATTTTCACATTTAGTAGCAGTGACTCGGGGAAACCACGATAAGCAAACGGGATGTGGAGCACGTTATTCTGGAGTAACAGCGTGACGTCACTCGGTTTTATTGGCTGCTATGTGCAGTTGCGATGCTGTAGGGAGACAGGCGGAATGAAAGTGGGGTCGGAGGACACGTATAATTCATTATGACACTGGCGGGTGTCTTTGTTGCATCTGTAATCCCGCGTCGGCGTTCATTTGAATCCTGGTCGGAATATTATGGCGCCATAGTTTTCAGCAGCACAGGCCGTCGATGTTTTGATTACCGAATCAATAGCCGGGTGATGGTGAGTAATGGGCGCATTTACTCGTCGAATCAGCAGAATAATTGATAGGTCCTTGGAGGCTGTTAATGACAGGCACATACAGAGAGGTTGCAACGAGAGCGGCTGCTCTTTGGATGCTGCTGATATGATATACGTAAAAAGCAAAAGAAACCACTCTGTCAATCAAGTGAGTCAACTGGTATAGAAGTGAGGAAGATAAGGATTTAACGTTCCGTCAACAAGATCGTTAGAAATGCAGCGCAAGCCCGAATTGGGAAAAAATGGGGGAGGAAGTCGGGTGCGTCCTTTTCAAAGGAGCATCCCAGCATTTCTCTTAGGGGAACATACATCTGTATGGTCAGACAAGGATTAGAACAATCAGTCCCTTAAGGCTTGTTTAGTGTCGTACTATTGCTCCACGTCGCTCGGTAACAGGTTTCGAGAGCAAAAGACTGTTTCGGGTGGGTGGTCATGATGGGACCGAGCCACCTACCATGGTAGATGTATTGTAATAAATGACAAAAATTAAAGTATAGAACAATTGCATTATTAGTAAATATTCTGCGTGTACGAAATTGTGCTATTCGGACTTCCTCTCTTACATTTCAATTGAAGCGGCAGGCAGCCGACTCCGAGGACACCAGTGCGTTTAAAAGTGTAGAATATCCTCCCAACCTGGCTCCACTTTACTTCAATAAAAATACTTAATTCTGTTGTTAAGTCTTCTCCAATTCAGAATCACATGTAATACAAACGCTCACAGCGTGTCATACTTCGAGCAATACATCTTAGCGCGGCTTCCCCTGTCGGAGGTTAGAGTCCTCCTTCGGGAATGGGTGTCTGTGTCCTCCTTAGCGTAAGTTAGTTTAAGTAGTATGTAAGCCGAGGTACCGATGATCTCAGCAGTTTGGTCCCATAGGCCTTACCACAACTTTCCGATTTCCAATACATCTTAACCATCCTTATACATATGAGAGAGAGTGAAACAAAATCATGTACAAAGAAATGTGAATGATGTTTTTTGTTCATTTGTCTGCGCCCTACCGCGCATTCATAATTAATGTCTTTGCCGGTCGACCGATGTTTCATTTTTTTAAAGATAAAATTTAACTTCACCGTATCCAGGGGTTCTTTCACAATGTACCTACACTGTACTTTGACATGGTATCGAGACGTACAGTGTTTTTGCACATTCATATTTATATTTACACATGCTAATAGGGGTCGAAGCCCTTTATTTGTAGGCTTCTGTTTTGTTTAATGGAATGGATATGTCAGCTTATCCTATGCATGTTAATCTTCTACAAGAAATTGAAAGATTATACACACTCCCCAAAATCGCTCCAGGCAAATGCCGGGATGGTTCCTTCTAAAGGGCACGGCCGACTTCCATTCCCATCCTTCCCTCATCCGATGAGACCGATGACTTGGCTGTTTGGTCTCCTCCCCCAAAACAACCCAACCCAATAATGTTCAGTTTGCTTCGGCTTCGCTGCCGGGTTATGCGCTTCCCCACTAGTAGGTTAGGCCGCTTAGCACGAGACGCTAACGGTCAAATGCTAGTTAATACGGCCGCAGGTGCGTGCACTCGTTTTCTTAGTGTTCATTTCACACTGAGTGTCACACTTTCACCTGAGTATTACATATTAAAGAATGGCCGTGACATTTGTGTTCATTCTGGGTGCATTAAGTGTGTGCTTATTGTTCAAAATCCGACGCTTCGTAGGTTGTGTTCCAAAAATTAACAGCATAGAGACAGAAGTGATGACACTTTCTGCAGGATCTCACCATCATTTTGCAGGACAATCTTCAAGCATGTACAGTGCAAGGTCTTACTGATTTGTTTGACTGTTGGGGCTGCTAAGTGCTGTACCACCTACTGCGCACCCCTGACTTAAGCCCCGGTAAGTTCAACTCGATTTCTAAACTGAAGGAAACACTTCACGGCTTTCGCTTCAGAACTGCTACAAATTCGTCAAGCAATAGACCGAGCCGCTCGAACTGTTAACACAACTGGTACTGCTAAGAGTATCCTACGACTTCCACATCGCTGGCACAGGGTTATATACGATGCTGGTGATTACTTTGACGGTCAGTAAAACTATGAAACACGTATCTGTTTTGTACGAGCTGTAAATAAATAGTTGCCACTATTAGAGTTCAAGCCCTCGTATGTTGAATGTAGCTTAGGATTTAATTAAACCTCTTTGTACATATATCAATAGGTTCCTTAGTTCTTAGATATAATTGCTTAGTATTTCCGTTTACTTTGCAATTAACTTAGGTACTTGTACACATCAAATTCCTATTTTTTTTGCGCCTTCTGCCAGTGTGCCGCGAATGCGCGCAGGTCAAGGTCTCCTCTCCTACTATTGACGTCAGCGCGTATTGTTGAGCGAGCACAGTTAGGCCATAAGCTACTATGTTTATACTTTCGCTTCGAGTGAAGCGGTGTATTACTTCTCATTCCTGTTGATTTTATGTTTAAGTGTACAAATCCAAAGAATTACTTGTACCTATACACATTATTTTATTTTAAAATACACTCCATAAGAAAAAATTACACTTGGGGTTGTAAAACTATCTTGTGCTAGAAAGAAAAAAGGCTACCTAACTTCATCATTCTATAAAATCTTTTATATCTTTGTGAGGGTGGAGACCCTTTCTTCTCCCTGTTTTCTCACAGACTGATCTCTACGTTTCAAGGTAAGGTATTTTGGAAATTATATATGGTCCTGAATAGAGTAATTGCTACTTCTTATCCAGTTTGTTAAATTTTGTCGATTTAGGATGCATTCGTAAGAGGACTCGTTGCCCTTCAAGAAATTGTGTAACACGTTTCAGTTTGTTATTATAAATTTTCTTTCTATACTCGGCCCTGTTTTCTAATGTAATCATGGCTTGTTTGATTTCGTCTTCTAGTGTCATTTCTGTTCGCCTCTCGTGGTAGTGTTCTCGCTTCCCAAGCACTACGTCCCGGGTTCGATTCCCGGCGGGGTCAGGGATTTTCACGAGCCCCAAGATGACTGGATGTTGTTGTGTCGTCTTCATCATCATCATCATTCATCCCCTTTACGGTCGGAGGAAGGCCATGGCAAACCGCCTCCACTAGGACCTCGTCTAGTACGGCGGTGCGGGTCTCCCACATCGTTCCCCTACGCTCTCTCAAGAAGCATGGGACTTCATTTCCAGTGTCATTTCTCTAATGAGTACGTTTAGTATGGGCGATTCCCACTTATTCGTTTGTTTTGTACGGAGCATCAATTCGTTAGGTGTGAAACCTGTTCAAGAATGTGGAAGGTTGTTGACAACTTGCATGAAAGGAGTTACGTATTCTATCTATCGGGTGTGTCTGTGAGAGGTGTAGGTCCTAATAAACCGGTTAAATTCTTTAAAGACTCGTTCTACTGGGGTTGCTTCTAGGTGAAAAAAGCTTAGTAATACATGTTTCATCCCCTGTGATGTCGCCGGCCGCGGTGGTCTCGCGGTTCTAGGCGCGCAGTCCGGAACCGTGCGACTGCTACGGTCGCAGGTTCGAATCCTGCTTCGGGCATGGATGTGTGCGATGTCCTTAGGTTAGTTAGGTTTAAGTAGTTCTAAGTTCTAGGGGACTAATGACCACAGCAGTTGAGTCCCATAGTGGTCAGAGCCATTTGAACCATTTTTGAACCTGTGATGTCATAAACTGTTTCCACTTTTGCCCAACGAAATATGAAGCATTATCAGTTAGTAGTAGCTTTGGTTTATCTATTCTTCTCAAATAGCCTCCCTCAGTTCCTTTTCTAATATTTGTTGCATTTTTAATGGCATACATTTTCATAGGTTTCGAGAAAATATCGCGTAGGGCCCCTACATATCTTACTACTCCTTTACTTCTTGGATATGGACCAGCTATGTCCAGGGATACTATACCCAGAGTTTTTTTTGTGAGGATTGTGAGTAGTTCAGTATTTTGACACATATGACTGTTTTGATTTTTGACATATTGCACACTTTCTTAATACCTGTAGAGAAATAGCAAAGTGCTGCAATTTTTTCAGTACAATTTGTCTACTGCATAATGTCCCCATACTTCATGTGTCTTATAAATTCGTTAATATGATCTTCAGGAGTACACATACGCCATTGATTAGATTTTTCATGTTTTCTATGAAACAAAACGCCCTTGTACTCCTGATACCATTTACTTACCCTTCCACATTCATCTTGCGTAAGGTTTTGCATGACTTTACTCCATCTGTGATCTTGCTGTTTCATAATTTTCATTTGCTTACAAAACTTATGGTAATCAGACTGTTGTGTTCTACCTTGCATTAATAACATTTTGCTTTCTGCATATTTCTCTAAACCTTGTGGTAACCTACACAAGGAATCTGCAATAACATTCTGACTTCCTTTAATATAAATGATCTCGAATTTAAATACTTATAAATAGAGACACCACCTAGCTAGCCTACGGAACAATAGTTTACATGTTAAAAAAATGACAGTAAACTTTGGTATTCTTACCTCACAAAAAGCTGGCCGCTGTGGCCTAGCGGTTCTAGGCGCTTCTGTCCTGAATCGCACTGCTGCTACGGTCGCAGGTTCGAATCCTGCTTCTGGCATGGATGTGTATGATGTCTTTAGGTTAGTTAGGTATAAGTAGTTGTAAGTCTAGCGGACTGATGACCTCATATGTTAAGTCCCATAGTGCTTAGAGCCATTTGAACCCCACAAAATATATTCAAACTTTTTAAATGCCCATATTACAGCTAAACGTTCCAATTCTGATACAAAGTAAGATCTTTCTGCTTCTGATAATGATCGACGAGCAAAACTGATGAGCTTGGTACTTCGTTACCTTCTCTTCGCTCTTGGAACAAACATGCCCCCAGCCCCTGAGACGACACATCTGTGCATAGACAAAATTTCTTGGACATGTCACTTCGTTTCTGCTCTACCACTTCGTAACTAACATCATTGTTTGCTTCTTGTCCAGTATCAAAATTGTTTGTGAAATTTACAGTTGAAAAGGAATAATGTTCTATTACATTTTACTATGGTTTGCTTTTGTTACTTTTATCAGGTATTTTGAATAAATCAACAGAAACCTATGTCAGCCAGTGTTTTGTATGTTCTAAACGTGTTCATAACAATAAGACAATTACCCAGGAGTTTGTGAATAAGAAAATTGCACTTCACTGTAAAATGTTCAGTTTGTAATGGAATAAGTGTCGGATGTCTAACCAATTTAGTTTTACTGCCTGTAGCAGTTTGCTCCTTGGAATTTTGGACAGGAAATGTTGGAAATTTGCCTCTTCTTCAATTCACAGAAAAATGCATTTGAGATTAGGTTGGTAGTTGAACCTGTATCTAAAATTAACTGTGTCAGTATTAAATATTTTCACCTTAATGATTGCTTGTACTTATTCTTCCTGGACATTATTCGTTGTATCTAACCCATGCTTATACAGATCATCGTTGATGTCACCTTATTTGTCAAATCTTATGAAACATTTGTAGTTTTGCTTTGTCCCCATTCCCAGAGAATAGCATGGGGTTAACTACGACCCGTGGCGTTAACAGAAGCACGCGGTGATGTTACTGTAAACAAAAACGGTGGTGGCTGCGTGAAACTCATCACGCTACGAATGACTCCAAGACAGCTGTGCATCTACTGTCAAGTGGTTCTGCGTGCCCTCGTGAAGTACCGCGATAAAAGTTCATCATAAGTCCACCGACGCGCCCTTACTCGCATGTGCAGTAATACTGTGGTCGAGTGTAGCTGGAACTGGCGTTCTATTCTTGGCGGCATGTAAATATTGCTTTTTAGTTGTTGCGTTGAAGAGGAGAAGGGGGGAGGAAGGGCGGTGTATCTAACTGTAAGAGGCGGGACAGTGGTTTCCAGGTTAGTACAACGTTTGTCATTGGAAATGGCTGGGTCAAGCTGCAGTGACATCACCATAAGCACTAGGCCGTTTATACGAATCTCGGAGAACAAAGCTGCATCACTTGAAGTTGTCGCAAAATACAAAACTTTTTGCGAAACCGGGGACGAACGGACTACTGACCGACTAATCGTAGGTGACACTGAGTCTCATCACCGCGTTTTATAAAATAATCATGCCGATTGTAATCGGCATACTAGAACTGACATGTCAAGTTGCGCTCTTCTGGGGGAGTGGGGTGGGGGGGGGGGAGGCTTGGGGAGGGGATGTCACTGATAAGTCATGATTTAGTCTTCAGGCACAGCGCTTATACTATTGACCTGACTGTTGATACACAATGAGTGGAGCCGTGCCTCCACATACACTCCCGTTAGGCAGATGGCGGTCCAGTTGGGAACTACACTACTGGCCATTAAAATTATTACACCAAGAAGAAATGTACATGATAAACGGGTATTCATTGGACAAATATATTATACTAGAACTGACTTGTGACTACATTTTAACGCAATTTGGGTGCATAGATACTGAGAAAACAGTACCCAGAACAACCACCTCTCGCCGTAATAACGGCCTTGATACGCCTCGACATTGAGTCAAACAGTGCTTGGATGGCGTGTACAGGTACAGCTGCCCATCTAGCTTCAATACGATACCACAGTTCATCAAGAGTAGTCATGTCAGTACGTTGTAAGTGTCGCCACCGGCACCAACTTTGTGTGAATGTCCTGAAAAGCTAATCATGTGCATATCACAGCCTCTTCTTCCTGTCGGTTGAATTTCGCGTCTGTAGCACGTCATCTTCGTGGCGTAGCAAATTTAATGCCCGGTAGTGTATTTAGTGAACTGTTGTTTGTCAGTTATAATATAGAGGAAGTTGTTTTAGCATCAACTGTAAAAAAAACTAAATTACCTTTAAAAAAAAATGGCTCTGAGTACTATGGGACTTAACATCTGTGTAGCGGTCACGCGATTCCAGAGTGAAGCGCCTAGAACCGCACGGCCACATCGGCCGGCAAATTACCTTTCATGTTTTCTCGAGTTGTATCTTTCCTTGCCAGAGATTTCTCGTAACTGGTGATGGTATCGTACCACAATAACTGGGAAAACATTACTGAGTTATTTCATTTTTCAGAATGAGAAACATTCCGAGCAGCTCCTGTCAGCTGCCAGTATTCTACGTGGACGCATAGTACGATTAGTTTCACAATAGTGCTACGCTTTGAACAGTGGAATAATGAAGAATCCACCTGTCGAGTTCTTGACCGCTGTAAGAACTGATGTGGGAGAGTTGTGAAATTATAACACCAGCTGCTGCTTCCATCACGTTCTCCCTTGGCTAGAGTCGGACGCAATTAATCGTTCAGAGGCATGTTAATTGAAAGACAATGCACTTCAGGTTCGAGGATATCCCCGGATGGGAGCTTCTTTGATCTACGTTCGGTCTGTTACTTCTTGAAGTTGAATTATTTCTTTGCGTATTATTAGCTGGTTGCAAGGTTGTGGTCACGCTTAAACTAAAAGAATAAGTACTACCCACGCGCCAGGAGAACTCGCAGTGTCTTCTACCTGTGTCATCTGACGCCGAAGCTATAGCCCAAACAACAAAAATTTGGCCACTTACCACGCTAACGACGACACGGCTGATGTCTGCCGCAAGGACGTCATTACTCGTGTTGTGCCTCCGCACAGGGCACTTGCCTATATAACGCGCCCCTGGCTCTTGGGACAGCACACTTCACGGCGCGCTGCCATGGCAGACGTATTTGATTCATATGCTTATATAAGTATATAGTTCTGGTAATACCGGCCATGACCTCCTCCTTCTGTGCGGATGCACACATATTACCCGAACTCTTACGGGAATTGGTAAGAATGTCTTCCACGAGTAATGAGTGTGTTGGGTAGGGACCCTACGAATGTAAAGTGTGGACGTATAAGGTGAGAGTGTGGGTCTCGCAGGAAGCGTGCGCGACATGGTTCCTGCAGTCGCACTATCCATCGTACCCTCGGTGGCTCAGATGGACCGCCGGCACGGTAGCTCAGCGTGTTCGGTCAGAGGGTTGCGTGCTCTCTGTAATGAAAAAACTGAGTCAAGGAATCAACGATCAACTTGAACGGATGTCTTGTGACGTCCGCCACAGACCAAACGCAACGAACTATACCGAAAAAAAAAGATGGATAGAGCGTGTGCCATGTAAGCAAGAGATCTCTCGTTCGAGTGTCGGTGGGGGCATACGTTTTCAACTGTCCCCGTTGATATATACCAACGCCTGTCAGCAGCTGAGGTATTAATATATAATTCTAGTTTCGTATTTGATTCAAGTCCATGTTTCATCTTGCATCCTATAGCTCGGCTAATTCCCGATTCGCACGAAGATATGTCAAACACTCATCCTCAATAAAAATGTTATCAGTATGTGAGAGCATAGTCCTTTCTTACACTATTTATAGGGTACATTCAACAGAGTAATTACTCGGTATCTTATCTCCATCAACTTGAAGAGATTATGGGCTCGCTCATGGAGAGCAATCCCCCTTTTTTTCTAACAGTTCTGAAACTGTTCAAGAAGTTCGTAATTTTCGTCTATAATAAAACTTTTCCAAGTATGTAATCCCGCGGTCATGTTGCCTAATAAACTAACGTTTCGGCCTGTGTTACAAGTGGATCGCATATGTTGTACTGTCACTTTGAGACAATTTCATTTAAGTCCGAAATCTAAATTTTTAATATAATAACCTGACGAAACTGGAAGTAAAGAAAATGGTGAACTGGCGACTTTTCTCAACCGAAAACCATATATTATTTTATGTGAATACACTACATGACGTTTTCTGTCACTTGCTGTCTATGGAATGCGCTTCTAGAATAAAAACTGTCACGGTTCACTGGCTCCAAATGAGAGAGGATCTCATGTTCGATTCGACTTATCGTATTACTTCAGGATTATTTTTGTCTATGCAGTTAGTTGGACAAGCAGAAACTGACAGAAAAATAACAGCACTTTATTGCTTTCATGATTGCAGTACAGAAATGTTCCCAACGGAACACTGTACCACACAAGCGGCTCGTAGTGAAATTGCGTTCTTATGGAATATCTTCTTTGTGATTCCCTGTCAGAGAGGTCACAGTTCGTAGTAACTGAAGGAAAGTCATCGAGTAAAACAAAAGTGATATCCGGCGTTCCCCTAGGTAGTGATATAGGCCCTTTGCTGTTCCTTAACGATTTGCGAGACAGTCTGAGCAGCCGTCTTCGGATGTTTGCAGATGACGCTGTCGTTTATCGACTAATAAAGTTATCAGAAGATCAAACAAACTGCAAAACGATTTAGAAAAAATATCTGAATGGTGGAAAAAGTGGCACTTGACCCCTAAATAATGAAAAGTGTGAGGTCATCCACATGAGTGCTAAAAGGTACTCGTTAAACTTCAGTTACACGATAAATCAGTCTAATCTAAAAGTCGTAAATTTAACTAAATACCTAGATATTACAATTACGAACAACTTAAATTGGAAAGAACATATAGAAAATGTGGTGGGGGAAGGCTAACCAAAGGCTGCGTTTTATTGACAGGACACTTAGAAAATGTAACAGTTCTACTAAGGAGACTGTCTACACTACGCTAGTCCGTACTCTTTTAGAACACTACTGCGCGGTGTGGGATCCTTACCAGATAGGACTGACGGAATACATCGAAAAAGTTCAAAGAAAGGCAGCACGTTTTGTATTATCGCGCAATATGGGAGAGTGTCGCAGAAATGATACAGGATTTGGACTGGAAATCATTATAAGAAAGGCGTTTTTCGTTGCGACGGAATCTTCTTACAAAATTCCAATCACCAAATTTCTCCTCCGATTGCGAAAATATTTTGTTGACACCGACCTACATAGGGAGGAACGATCACCACGATAAAATAAGGGTAATCAGAGCTCGTACTGATAGATATAGGTGTTCATTCTTCCCGCACGCTATACCAGATTGGGATAATAGAGATCTGTGAAGGTGGTTCACTGAACCCTCTGTCAGGCACTTAAATGTGATTTGCAGAGTATCCATTTAAATGTAGATGTAGACCGAGCAGCACGCGCCTGTGTCCTCTAAAAACGAGCCGCTTGCACCACGAGAAGTACTGATAGTTCTTACACACCAAATACCATAAATGTACAATTTTCGTACGTTCTAGTATAAGTAAAAATGTTGCATTTAATACGTTTTAATGAAATAAAATAATAACCTGCTAACTTCTAACTAACACCGTGATCCTTTCATAGCTATCGAGCTGCCGAAGCAACGGGAAGGGCTAATTTTGTTTCCTAGTGTATAGGAAAGCAATAAATTAATGCAGGACGCACGAGAATCACAGCTGCAAAAGAGGCGAAGCAGCTATCGCGAAACCGTAGCGTAAGATGTTCGCACAACTTCCGGACAAACCGGAAGTCCTCCCGATAAAGTGCCTGCGCTTTGCCAAGTTGCTTACGCTACATTAGCGGTGAGTTAATAACGCTTGTCGCGTTGCGTGTACTGCTACGTTAACACACCACGATTGTGGTCCGTCCATGGGACTCACAACCCTTTCGTGACAATATATGTGGCGGGTATGAGGCCCCTACCTTTTCCAAAGCTACAGTTTCACTCTTTGACTTGAAAGTGTTGTTAATAAAAATTCTCTATTTAAACTAGACTGAACTGTATGTGACTGCTTTAGTCTTTAATAAAACTTGCATCTGCGTATTTAACTGAACTGAACTTTATCTGACTGCATGAAAATATTGTTAAAAAATTAATACTCAAAATACACATCTGACTGCATGAAAGTTTAGCGGTAAAAATAAATGAGTCACCAACCTGCATATGACTGCGTCTGTGGACTTAGCTCGTGCACTCCTTCCCGTTTAGCCGATAATAAAACATATATTCAACTCAGTGCAATGGCATAAAATTGTCATTCTAGATAACTTTACTCATTTTGGCCCTGTTTGTTACTTAATAAAAATTCTGCTCTGATCTGAATAATTTGGCAACTGTGCAATGGCATATAGATTATTTTACTCTGATAAATGAAATTATTAGCTTTACTCATGGGAACTTCACTTTAATGTACTTTTTGGTTCAACGCAAGCACAGGATGCGGAGAACGACATAAGGTGTGAGATGAAACTCTAATTTTATCTAAAAAATATTTATTGTTCAAACTTTTAAGGCACACGTGAAAAACTAAAAAAAAGCTTCTATAGCATGGATTTACGAGAAAGTTTCACAAAACGCTTATTGCATCAACAGTTTCTATCTTGCTTTTAGACATTATTTAACCAAAGAAAACCTATTTTATTAATTATTCTTTCTAGTTTCTCCAGGTATGTGCCGAGTTTCGCTGAATATATAGCTTATTATGTGCGTAGCGCCAATTTTTACTTTGATGCTCTCACGACCCGGCTGCCTCCTGCAGGCATCTAGCTCCGACTCGAAATACGTCTGCTGTCTCTGCGCATCTCCTCCCTGCTGTGTGGCACCCAAGAGGAGAGTCCTTGTTCGGTGCAGGTGGCATCATGGCGGATACTTGGCAATGACTCCATGTGAGCAAAGTAAAACCAAGCGGCCTGCAGAAACTTACTCCTATCGGTTCCTGGTTACGACTTTGATAGACGTGCAGGGTCCTTACTCTCTACTAAGTCAGCGTATTTTGTGGTGAATACTGAAAACTTATTTGGCGAACTCTCTTCCTTACTAAATTACTATGTGGTTTCTTTTAAATTAAGACGGCGGATCCTACGCAGTCTTGGCTGTTACTCTCTTGAAAACAACTGGGTGATCTCCCCGTAGGAACCTAAACATGGCGCAGGGATTAATTTTTCACCCTGAGCTATCGCTGTATACGGATGAAGAACTGCGCGAACACTTGGAGAAAGGAGGGATTTGCTTCGTACGTTGTGTGCGTCGAGGTTGTCTGACAACAGTGGTCATACCGGAGCATTATTCCTCGCTTTTGAGGGGTACTTACTTTCGGAAAATGTCCAAATTATGGTCCACCTCTGCGAGGTGACTGTTTCCCACCCACGATGCGGTGCAGTAAATACCAGCGCGTACGACGTAATTTGTGGAGATAATGGCCGGAAACGTCACGAAAATTCACCTTTTGCATTACCCTCTGCTTGGGTTCATTGCAGGAAATACCATCTTTTCCGGTACCGATACCCGAAGCCTGTTACCCAGATTAATGGACAAAAGAACACAGAAACGGAAGGCATCCAGTCGCCTCTCATATTCTGAAACTGGGAAAAAGTTCTATCGTTTATATCCTGTCTCCATGATGTCAACTTCTGCGCCGGCTGGGGTGGCCGAGCGGTTCTAGGCGCTACAGTCTGGAACCGCACGACCGCTACGGTCGCAGGTTCGAATCCTGCCTCGGACATGGATGTGTGTGATGTCCTTAGGTTAGTTAGGTTTAATTAGTTCTAAGTTCTAGGGGACTGATGACCTCCGATGTTAAGTCCCATAATGCTCAGAGCCATTTCAACCATTCAACTTCTGCCATTACTGTAGATAGGTCGTCGGCAGTACCTAGCGAATTTGCTCCCTCAGCGTCACCTCGAGTAGTTGCGCCCCCCCCCCCCCTTGTGGATATACCTTGTCATCTGATAGGGGCTCCCAAGTAACCAGTTTCTTTCCGATCTTGATCTCTGTCTCCTCTTGATTGCCGCCCATGGCACGTTTTCGGATACATCCTTACATCTCTTGCCCCAATCGCGTGGTCTCGCTAAAGTGGTCCGCAGTCGATGATCTTTGTGACAGTGATCATTTCCCTATGATCTTATACATCCTTGTCACTGCCTCGTCGACCTATTACCACTGTGGACTAACTGGCCGTTGTATATCTCTGTTGTAAAGGATGCTTCCAATGCGATCACCTGAGTCGCTGGAAATGCTGTTTTCCTTTCTGCTGGGCTGCTCCGCCGCCAGCGGGTTCCACGGTGTACCACAGACGTAGCAATAGCTATTCAGGATCGTCAAATGGCATTGCAGCGTCTTAATCCATATGCTGCACAAACCGCCCTCGTCACTTTCAAGTGGTTCCGTGCTAAGGTTTGTTATCTAATTGAACGTACGTAGAAGGAAATTAGAATAATATAAATACCGTCAGCTGCTGGCGGGCCTTGATATACATCGAATGGGACAGGTGAAAATGTGTGCCCCGACCGGGACTCGAACCCGGGATCTCCTGCTTACATGGCAAACGCCATGTATATCAACGCTCGTTAGCAGTTGAAGGTATATTAATATAATTCTAATTTCGTTCTAGACGGCTGCAGGTCTTCAATGGTGTCTGTTCTTTCTGACATGTCGGAAAGAACTGACATCATATCCATATACGTATATACTGAGAGGGAATGTTGAGAGTGCTACGTCTCCTTCTTGGTTACACATGCCTCTTCATCCCAGTTGTGGACCAAGCTCTGTAGTCTGCTAGGCCACCTAAGATCAACAACCTTTTCTTGTCTCCTCCTTCATGATGATACTTCTACCGATGCGCTCGTTCTTACTGAACACCTTGAGACCCACTTTGCATCACCTCTAGAGTGCTCTTCTTATACAGCTAGCTATCTTTTGAAAACACATAAGAGAAGTTGTAGACATCTCCCTATCCTTTACACCCTCGACCCCAAAACCCCCTGCAGCCTCTACCCTCCCTTCCCCTGCCACGCCGAATTCTACAACGAATCCTTCAGTGACTGGGAAATCCTTCAGGTTATTGAGTCGCCACTCGATAAGTCCCACGCTCTCTTCTTCTTATTGTTTTAATTACCACATGATCCAGATGAATGTTACTCAAGCGTCATAGTGTTCAAACTACGTAGCTACTACGCGTTTCCTTTCACAATGGCGACATGATATCATCATTCCAACCCCTAAAACAAGCAAAAACAAGCAAAAACATCACGTTCACCACGAATACCGACAAATTAGTCCCTGAAAAGGTATGAATCGATAGCAGCCCAACCATTATGTTTGGTCCCCAAATCGCGGGGCCAATGCACACATTTCATTGAAAACAATTTTCTGACTCTCTATCGGAACTGTACTGAAATATATCAGTGTGGTTTCCAGCAGATCGCTAACTAGGAGTGCTGTAAACGGGTAAGATGATCTAGATATGCCAATTTTGGTAATTACCATTGAAGTAAGAACTTCATTAAGTGTGCGGACTGAATGAAGTTCTTACTAACAGCTGTAGCTACTTTTCATTAATTGAACACACAGCTGCGGCGGAATAAGCTCTCCGAAGATGGAGAAACAAGCAGCTCTTGCTCACTTACGCGATATCCATCCAACAATTTTGTAATCGTCCAACTGATTACATTATTTTTGAATACACGGCGCACTGACACTCTGCCACCTTCCCTCGGGTGGGATTACCGGTTGAAATATTATCAAGGTAGAACTGAATATCTGTGCAGCTTAATACAGACAGTACTCCATTATAGATAACTTCAAATGGTTCAAATGGCTCTGAGCACTATGGGACTTAACATCTATGGTCATCAGTCCCCTAGAACTTAGAACTACTTAAACCTAACTAACCTAAGGACGTCACACAACACCCAGCCATCACGAGGTAGAGAAAATCCCTGACCCCGCTGGGAATCGAACCCGGGAACCCGGGCGTGGGAAGCGAGAACGCTACCGCACGACCACGAGATGCGGGCAGATAACTTCATCTTTTGGAAAAAGTCAGTTACTTTTGTTTGCAAGATCATTAATATAGAATTTAGGCGAAAATAGGAGATGAGATGGTGGTCTAAAGTTTTTCATAGCGATGATACACTGAAGCGATGTAGGGAAACCGTGGATAACTTGAATTGGAATAACGGGAGAAGGATTACCATCTCACACCTCCCGAAGAAGCCCAGAGCTCTAGCTGTCTGCTGCAGCGAAACATTTGGCTCTGCAGCCGCAAGCGACAGGCCTATTTACGTCCTTCATACAACTTGGTTAGAAGGTTAGGAGAATCACAAGTTGAATGTTGATGCATCGTTACAGTAAAATATTAACTGCATTTCTGAATAACTTACGCAAACTAAAATTCTCACTGAGAAACTGAACATGTAGGAGACCCAATATATTCCCGAGTACAACCTCAACAGAAAATCATCGGCGAGTCCATTGTCGTTAATTATGACATACAAACATTCAAACACGAACTAGCTGCAAATAACTGTTCGTCTTTAGATAGCTGCAATGCTGCTCCATTTAGGAACTCAACTATTGAGCGTAAGAACACATTCTCAAAAAGTTAGGTCCGATAGGTAATTCAGGAACAGTTTGCATTGCTTGACGTAGTACTGCTTATGTTCATTTATTGATGGAAGCAGAGACAGATCGCCATTTGCCCTAGGCATGAGGGCAATTAGCGAAGTGATCGGACAATTTGTCGCGGGACGACGTCACTCAAAGCAGTTAAAACTGTTTTGAGCTGGAATTGGCTTGATGCTGCGGAACAAGAATTTCATAATGAACAATACGTTGCTAATTAGTGACTTGTGAAAATGCAGCACTAGAAAAAACTGCCGATTGTCAAACGCGGCACGACCCAGGTCATGGCGTTCAGAATGAATCTAGCTTCAGACGTGCAAGATAATTCTCAAGCCGTTTTCAGAATTATTTCTTCTCGAAGTCTAAGACTGATACGCTCTAGTCGCATTTGGCTACGAAAGAGAACTAGCAGCCCGATAAGATTGCAATATCAAGGGAAGTGATGCAACGACACAAGAAAATCGCAGTAACAACTAATAAAACAGAAATTTTTCTTGAAACATATTAGGTTCATTCACCTAGCCGAGGTTCCGTTTCTGCAGGAAATTTTAAGTTCTCCGGTGGATTAAAACTCATGTGGTCGTCAGCGGTTTAGCCTCAGGGCTACATAGATGATGATGATGATGATGATGATGATGATGATGATTGGTTTGTGGCACGCTCAACTGCACGGTTATCAGCGCCCGTACAATTGCCCAATCTTTACTCAGTCCAGTCTCGCCACTTTCGTGAATGATGATGAAATGAGGAGGACGACACAAACATCCAGCCCCGGACGGAGAAAATCCGCAACCCGGCCGGGAATCGAACCCGGGATCCCATGATCCAGACAGCAACGGTAGCTACTAGACTAGGAGCTGCGGACGGCTACACAGAGGCTTCCGTAATGTTTAACAATAGCGTGGTACAATCCGATCTTTTTTCTCAAATTTGGGTAGCTTCTTTACTATCTGTCCGTGGATTTATAACTGCGGATTGGGTTATTATTTTAAGAAAACTCATTTTTAGCGTGCTAAGGTTAGTCTTTTAACATCGTGGCATATTTAGACTAAATAAACGGGAAGCAGTGACTCAATATATTTTTTTCTTGATTGTACAGTACTTTCAATATCTTTTAGAAGGAAAAACGCGTGTGTGATATTTGCTGTTACGTCATTGCTCAATTTACCAAACTGGACAGTCGGAAACAGCTAAATAATGTGATAACAATAAGTGTTGGTTGGTGATTGATTGCTGCTTAGTCAAATCATATATGTAATACTAACACTCTAGTCAGTATCTGTTGTACATGTAGATGTATTAGGGGCTCTAACAATGCAAGGAATAGAACAGGTCTATATTAAAGTCTTACACAATATATACGAATCCTCCTTAGCGTTTGTAAATGTAGTTAGAGAAAACAATGAATTTCTCATCGAAAAACTTTGAAACAATGTGACTCTTATACCTCCAAAACTATTTTCAGCAATCTTCGAAAAACCAATGTGTAAATTAGATTGGAAACAAATGGAATCCAAATCATGGGAAAGGGATTAAATAACCTGAGCTTCGCTGATGACATTGCCCCATGTCACTCGAAGAAAAGATGGCAGGTGGTCAAAACAAGATCTAGATTGGAGACAATTTTACCAAAAAAAAAAAAAAACTTGGGTAAGACCACCGGACAGATGTGACACAGACTTAAAAATGACAAAAAAAGACAGCCCAATTCAACTGGCAACGGGAAACTACAAGATCGGCAGAAATGCAAGAATATGCAGGGATCCTGTGTTGTACGCCGACTCAAATGGTTCAAATGGCTCTGAGCACTATGGGACTTAACATCTGTGGTCATCAGTCCCCTAGAACTTAGAACTACTTAAACCTAACTAACCTAAGGACATCACACACATCCATGCCCGAGGCACGATTCGAACCTGTGACCGTAGCAGTCGCGCGTTTCCAAACTGAAGCGCCTAGAACCGCTTGGCCACAACGGCCGGCTAAACGCCATATCATACGGACTCAAATGTAATAAACTGCATCTTATGGGCTCGATTTGTGCAAGGACAAATTTGTCGTCTGTTGTCTCCACAACCGAATAAACTTACGATAGTGTATTTGTGTGATGAAAACAATCATTTACAATGACATCGTCTTCACCTCCTTGTATTTTGAAGAACTGCATCAACGTTGTCATACGTAGATTGTTGAAATTTATTACGAAAATAAATGCAAGCGTGGTAAGTATGTGCAGAAAAGCTCATGGATAAAATGCAGATAAGTGAATGGAATGTTTTGGACAAACCTAGTATTAAATATTCAAATATGAAGGAAAGTAAATACGGTAGGATTAGTTCACAAAAGAAAGATCTCAGGTAATGAATAGGCGAAGTCCAAATGTATGGGGAAAAAAATAATATAATACGTGAATAGATCAGACATACAAGTTAGCCGTTATGGCTACGAACAGACGACGAAAACTTAACATTCCTTCCAAACATCATACCACAAAATTACGTAAAAATAACACCACAAACCGTTTAGAAACATAATTGCGAGCGTGAGGCGCTGTTTGAAAATCACTTGAATTTATAGATGCTTAACTGAGACATGGATGAGAGTAAGGACCCAGCATTGTGCACGACACGTCCACATGCAAAAGGCAACCCGATTTCACCTAACGTCAGTGCTATCGCAGCTCCCAATCGCGTGAATGGAACCCGAATGTTCCCTGCCGGCTGCGACTTCACCATTATGTTGAAAGTTGCTGGGTGAATGAGGAAACATCACACACAAGACAGGGGTCTCAATACTGCTGCTTCGACGTGCTGCTCAGGCCGAGGGACGAAACGAGAGTGCTTTTACGTTTCAAACTGCACGAGGGAACCAAGAGAACGATCTGCACCTAGCTCTCTGCCTGGACACCCTAGATCAAAGCTCTAACCCTGCAGTTTAACAGATCCCTGCTCTTTCCCTGTTTGGCAAAGATGCGAGGCTATCGCAGAAAGGGACGAGTAGCAACTGACCGCCTGTGAATCAACGAGTGACTTACACAGAGCACAGGTTCGCGATGTATGAAAGGCGCCTGCTATAAAACAGCTGCCTTTCAATAGCTCAAGCCGCTACTTTTCGTTTATACTGCAGTACTTTTAACACCTAATTTCTCTGGTCAACAGAAGCTAGAATATGTGCATTAAGAACGTAAAGGCCTTAATGTGGACCGGAGCGTCCGTTTGTTGCATTTCTTCACATGTGAATGTGGAAAGATGGTTCTGTGTATCTGGAGAACCATGAAGTAACTTACATACTGTTCATGCTGATGGAAGCGATGTATGGAGACACATAACAAGTATTAAGTGATTAAAGCTTCGTTCCATTCAAACTGACATCCATCATAATCTGCATGAGCTGTGACCCGCAAGGGCACAAATATACTCCCGTATTTGTCGTGGCGTGAAAACAAGCAGTCCCCGAATGCCATATTGAAGAATTTCTTGCCATGTTTGTAACAAATGCTGCCTGATAAAGATTTCTGGCTGGAAGCTGGTATGAAAGTATACACCTTCCCATCTCATCCAAAATATGCTCCATAGTTGACAAATCAGGGATCTGGAAGGTCTGATCAAGAACCTATGCATTCATCAAGCCTTTTGTGTTGTAAACTGTGATATGGCGTCTTGCATCATCCTGCTCAAACATGCCACTTGAAACACTAGCCATGAACGGTGTTGCAACAGGGTTTACGATACTTGATACATACTGGCGAGCATTCAGTCTCCATTCAGCAATTACCACATCAGTCAAGTTGTCGTACCAATAGATCCCCACACCATGTTTACAAGAGTTGGACGTGTCATCTAAGATGAGACAGTCGATCTGTCAGCCGCAGACAGAAGCGAGACTCGTCGTTGAACACCACAGAATGCCACCCAGTGACCCAGTTGACTCTCTGTCTTGGGCATGCCAGTCTGTGTTCTCTATGATACGGTAACATCAGCCCAGGTTCCAGTTATCTGTTCCGACGGTTCTTGGTGACACACCGTTGTAACGTCTGTCCAGGTTTCACTTGTTGTCATTCATGTATTCGCCAGAGCCAGTAGATCAGTCCTACGATCTTCTTTTTTTTGTGTGTGTGAGAGGGCCCATCCCTCTTCTACTGGCCACTCTGCCGTCCTGAGCCCATCTCGTCGCAAATTCTGCATCAAAGGTTCCACGATTTGCCTCACGGGGGTTGACAACCAACTCCTAGATTCCACGAGCTTCAGGCCGCTCCACCGACTTATTTAACTTTTGGGCCTTCCAGCCACTCACAAACAGAAGCAGAAAGGTAGGCATTTTATTTTCATTGGCCATTTCTCGCCCCTCCCTCCCCTCCCCCTTCCAGCCACCACAATAGTGTGGCTTCTGTAAGGCGTTGCTCCCTGGCAGGACTTTCCAATCTGTCTCTCCAACGAGTTGGAAAATTCGCCCTGTAAGCCAGCCATGTAGGCTCCAACCACAACCGATTTACAGGGAGCGGCCCATCAGCTCCAACCTGGAGAAAGCGAGAACTAATAGTCAGGAGCACAAAGTGGGCAGGACTATTACACAGTAGGGGTCCAGAAAAGATACGTTACAACCTGAATCTTACTAATTCGTTTTGTCGCGAAAAGCCGTGCGGGTTTAGCCGAGCGGTCTGAGGCGCTGCAATCACGGACTGTGTGGCTGGTTCCGGCGGAGGTTCGAGTCCTCCCTCGGGCATGGGTGTGCGTGTTTGTCCTTAGGATAATTTAAGTAGTGTGTAAGCTTAGAGACTGGTGATCTTAGCAGTTAAGTCCCATAAGATTTGAAACACATTTGAACATTTTGTCGCGAAACAAAATATAACGCAGACGACTATTTCTATGCCTTGGAAGTACACAATACAGCTGTTAATCACAGAATTTTGTTTTAAAAAAAAGCTTTGTTGTTTAAATATTCCTGTTGGTGAAATAGTATCTGCAGTCGAGACAGTGTAAAAAGCTCCCTGACAGTTCTTAACGCAGCTGTCAGCTTCCAACTGCCACTTTCGTTTTTTCCCACCTTATATTTACCACATAGCAGGATGCTCAAGACTTTACGTGCCGTCAGTTGCTAGAAGGCGATATTTTGAACCTAGTGCAACGTACGAAAAGTTGCCACTGAACAATAAAACTCCAAATAGCAAACAGAATTGGTCCGACACTAAAAATCGATATGCTTACAGTGGACTAGTTTCTATCGAAATGGATTAAATTTGTGGGTCAAGAAGGAAACATTATTTTAATTGACATCTAGTTTCGGCTTGACTATATAAACCATATTCAGGTCAAAGCCATACACATCGAATAGCGCATAACTGACAAACGGCAGGATACACCGTCATAATTTTTCTCGTTTGTTGTACATTCCAGTGGGACAATGACCTAAAATATCCCAGAATAGTAGATCGTCATGTGTAATGTATACAGAATGAATCCTGCAGTTATCCTGGGATATTTTACATTGTTATTCCATTGGACTGTAGAACAAACGATTCTGCCACAGCCATTTTGGCAATGTATCATCGAGTAAAACAGAAGTGATTTCTGGCTTTCCCCAACTTAGTGTGTGTTACAGGCCCTTTGCTGTTCCTCATCTATATAAACGATTTAGGAGACAATCTGAGAAGCCGTCTTATGTTGTTTACAGATGATTTTGTCATTTATTGACTAGTAAATTCATCAGAAGATGAAAACGAATTGCAAAACGATTTAGAAAAGATATCTGTATGGTGTAAGAATTGACAGTTGGTCCAGAATAACGAGTAGACGAGGTCATCCGTTAAACTTCGATTACATTATGAATTAGTCAAATATGAATTCAGCTAAATACCAAGGAAGTACAATTACGAACAACCTAAATTGGAATGAACACGTAGAAAATGATGTGGGGAAGCCTAAATAGAGACTGCGGTTTATTGGCAGGACAGAAAATGTTCCAGATCTACTAAAGAGACTGCCTACACTACGGTTCTACGCCCTCTTTTAGAACACTGCTTCGCGGTGCGGGATCCTTACCACACAGGATTGACGGAGTGCGTCGACAAAATTCAAAGAAGGGCAGGACGTTTTGTATTATCGCAAAGTAGGGGAGAGTGTGTCACTGAAATGATACAGGATTTGGGATGGACATCATTAAAACAAAGGCGTTTTTCGTTACGGTGGAATCTTTTAACGAAATTTCAATCACGAACTTTCTCCTCCGAATGCGAAAGTATTTTGTCGACAAAATTTTGAAAAACACAGCCCTCAGTCGCGAACTCAATTAATTTGTGACCTATGTTTTGGTGTCACAAGGAATCCCTTCTTCGGACAAAATTAAAACTAAGTATTACAGCATAACGTACCAAAAAATACGAAAGCTGCGGTCATACCTAACAGCGTCAGATAGTCCGAATTAAAATAAAATGCAACATAGGTGCAAACCACTAGCGACTTCCATGTGTCCTCTGCTACAGTCAACACAAAACCTCTGAAGGTCTCGCTGTACGGTGGTACAACATGCAATGTGTGGTTTTCATGAGCAATAAAAAGGGCGGAAATTATGTTTAAGTCGATCTCTACTCCAATTTTCTGTAGAGGTTCCGCAGCTCTCAGAACCGAGGTGGTGCAAAACTTTTCTTTTGCGTGTGTAATTTGTACCATTTTGTTGTCAACGGAGATTTCCGCTTTATGTTTTTAACAGTGCTCACCTAAAAATCTTTTCCTCTTACATCCTTGCACCAAACGATGTAATCTGCTCACCGAAACAGTCTGAAAACTAGGAGGGCGGTCAATAAAGTGTGCAACACTTTATTTCTAAAGTAGGGTTGTTTTATTCAGGATTCCAATACACCCCTTTACTCCCAATGCTGTTCGATACAAACCCCTATTTTCAAACATAATCTCGGTTCAGTGCAACAGCTTTACTCCACCTTGCTGGGAGGACCTATGTGCCTTCGTTGTACCACTCTACTGGTCGCCATCGCAGCCAATGTCTTGCTGCGTCAATAACCTCCACATCGTCCACATACTGCTTTCCGCTGATGCATCATTCATTGGGCCAAACAGATGGAAGTCGGCAGTGCGAGATTTGGGCTGTAGGATTGATGAGGATGAACATTTCAATGAAGTTTTGTGAGCTCCTCTCGCGTGCGCAGATTTGTGTGAGGCCTTGCGTTGGCATAGAGAAGGAGAACTTAGTCTGCATTTTTGTCGCTACAAACATGCCGAAGTTGCTTCTTCGATTTCCGGAGGATAACACAACACACTTCAGAGTTTATCGTCACACCGTGAGGGAGGACATCAAACAAAATAACCGCTTCGCAGTCCCAGAAGGCCGTCGCAATGACTGCGGGTGTGGTTTTGAACTATTTATCGGAAGAGAGGGTGTGGCGCCACTCCATGGTTTGCCGTTTTGTTTCCGGTTCGAAATGATGAAGCCATGTTTCATCGTCTGTGATAGTGACAGCAAAAATTAGCCTCGCAACGAGCAAGCATTTCCGCACAGATGGTCTTCTTTCGTTGCTCTTTAGGCTCAAAATGGTTCAAATGGCTCTGAGCACTATGCGACTTAACTTCTGAGGTCATCAGTCGCCTAGAAGTAATTAACCTAACTAACCAAAGGACATCACACACATCCATGCCCGAGACAGGATTCGAACCTGGGACCGTCGCGGTCTCTCGTTTCCAGACTGTAGCGCCTAGAACCGCAAGGCCACTGGCTGCTCTTTAGGGTTTCTTGTTAGGCGTCGGGGAACCCAACCTGCACAGGGCACGCACCTTTTTTTAGTATCCCAACAGGTGGACTAGTCTATGAGCACTACCAACAGAGGCGACAGTGTTTGACCGTGATCCGTTGGTCACTTCGAACGAGAGTGTCCGCACGCTCCAACACTGCAGAAGTCTCAGCAGTGTGCGGCCGGCCGGCACGCATAAGATCCGACAGGTTTGCACTACCATGTTGCGACAATGACAGACGCTTCACCCAACGATTCACCGTGCTTTCGTTTACTTCCAGGTCTCCGTAGACAGTCTGCAAGCGCCTATGAATATCTGAGATGCTCTTGTTTTCCACCGAAAGAAATTCAGTGACAGCTCTCTGCTTGGAACACACCTCCATTACATGTGCAAGGCTAAGTATAGTGCCGCCACCTATCGGAACTTCATGAAACTATAGGTGCTGGAGTGGAAATGTTCCACGATATCCTACAACAAATTCCCCATTTTTTTTCAAGCGGAATTGGCCGAGAATAACCCAACTCGCCTAGTGCTGGTTTTTGAAAATTAGCTTCATGTTCATTTCACTAATTCAGAGTTCAGGCACAATATGTCTTTCCAGCAAGTTCGTTTACTACGTTTCGACGCATCTGTGTAAAACTTTATTGCAGTCTTAAGTGTTTAGCTCGTTCAAATACGCCAGTGTTCTCATTTTCTACAGCCGAATGTTGCAGTGTTAGGTTCTCAGATTCCATCACTAAGCATAGCATAGATTAGGATTTCCCAGTGTGTCACGTCACTTTACTGAAAGGAACAGAACGAAATTTTGTTCTACCCATACTACTAAGCTTGATTAATGCAATACAACTCATTTTCCTTGGAATTTATCTGGTTCGCAGTTAGCACAAGTCAGCACCTGCAACAGTTATAGGTTGCGCGCGTCGAGCGATGGTAGAGACTTGGAACAGTGAGTAGTACCTCGTTGTTTCATTTTAATGAAAACATGTGTAAGAGCACGTGGTCACTTAGTTATCTTCAGTTGAGCACACGGCGTAACCAGCGAAAGCACCAAAACGTTTATTTCAGTTTTATGACGGACAGATTTAGTAAAGTGTGAAAAGCAGCTTTTCGTTGGTGCGTGAATGGAATTGATAAACTGACATCTAGTTTCAGCACCTTGATTAATGTTGCTTATGTTGATCAGTTAGGGTTTAAAAAAAAAAAAGAGAAACGAGTGGCACAGCTTGTACTAGTGCTTAAATTAGTGAATGTAATTTCAATACACGTTACCTCCACGTAGCTTAAGCACACATTGATGTATAGTGAATTTTGCAAATTGTCAAAACCGCGAGCCTTGTGCGTGCGTAAACCAGCCCTGGTTACATGCCGTTAGCGTCCTCTCTACTTGGCTTAACTGCCGTTTAAAACGTGAAGCTCATTTTGTACAATATTTGTTACGCGCGATGGCTTGCTAAAGAGTAATGTCTCCGAATTTTTTATGTGAAAACTCTTAATCCTTTGTAAATAAAGCAGACGTTATTAACATTCTTCATCTGTGTTCTCCATATCTACATATTTAAGTCTCATCATAGTTACATTCGGGACGAATACATTTCTCCAAACGAGAGACCAGTTTATTGATACCGTCACTGTAGAGAGTGACTTTTCTGACGGAGCCACAACCTCACCTCTGCTTCCACCGCTTCAACGCTGTCAACGTGAAATCGCCGAATATGTTGTTAAATTTTGGAAACAGATGAAAATCGGGTGGGGTCGAGTCAGTTCGTGCCCTGTTTTCTGTTACACGCTACAATTCGGAGCCCTATAGGGCCCCGACATGAAAAATAAAGACGTAGAATGATAAAAACATCTGTTTTATTTAAAATTTGAGGCAGTACTTTTTAGCACTCATTCGTATTGTGAAGTAGGCACAGAAGAGAACCGGTGGGATACTAAATGAATTTGGCTCACTTACGACACGGTCAAAAGATGCGATGGGTCGTACTTGCAAGAGGCGTAAGCGCTGCAATTAAGCAGTTTAAGCAGTTTTTGAAATGTGTGCATTCTTCTGTGGGTATCGTGAGAACTAATAACGTCATCGTGAATAACGGCATTGAAACTACTGTGTTCCAAGTGCCACGAATTTCAGAGGTAAATGTTCATTATGACGGTGCGTTATGGCGAACTTCACAGAACTGCGCATTGTCCAAATGAACCACAAGGCCATCAGGCTCATGCTTTACTACAGTACTGCGACGAAAACTGCTGCACACTTATTTGCAGGCGGATGGATAATGTCCTCTCGCCTGTGACGTACATTTATAGCAGGCGACAGCAACCAACATAAGTGTGCATAGCACAGACAGAGAGTGATACCTTTGTGACTATATCCTTATGACTGGGCACAGACCAGTCAGTTACAAACCTCTCACAGCAGCGTTACTTAGTCACTGCTTGTGCTTCAAATAGGTTTAGTCTTTCGCTGTAACTGCCAATAAATATACAGCACATGGGAAAATACCCATCCAATCCTGTACTGTCTATAATTCTAGACAAATATTACTGCTCTCCAGATAAGGCATGTAAAATTACCTTTCAACAATTTGTTTGAATCGAAAAAGCAAAACTACGTTTCCTGCCGACTGGACGCAGTGTGAAAGTCGGTGTATTCGTCTCATGAGAATGAAGCAACTGTTTTGGTACTTATAAAATTTTAGATAGTTTGTTTTTCCTTCTGACTTGAATATTTTTACGGTCTTACTTTCGATCACTTTGGATCATCTTCACATCTACGTAGTTGCGGGACCAACCTGTCGTCTGTGCAGGAACTACACCAGAATACTGCACATATAGGACGGGTTTCCTGCAACTATGTACACGTGAAGATGGTCAAATGTGATCGAAACCAGTCATAAGGTAAAAAACGTGCAACTGAGACTGAAAAATATACGAGGTCTTTTTTTAAGTTTTCTTTGTTTGGGCTGGATACAACTCCATACCGCAGGATAAACACGAAATTGACAAAAAAAATTCTAGGATTTTTCAGCAATTTTATCCAAGCATTTCGGTCTGTAGGAAAAGTCATTTTGCTTTTTCATTTCAAAACATTTGTTTGAATGGTAATTTTACATCCCTTGACTATTATTTGTCTGTGACTATGTTCAGTCCAACGGGTCTGGTGGCTCGCTACAGAGTAATTACATTTCGTTTCCTTTCTTACCCACTTTTTATGTTCTTGTATTACACCGTTAATGTCTGTACAACAGTGCAAACGTCGACGGTGTACATTGTGTATCTCGTTTGGAATCAAACTTGTTCCATTTATTAACGGTACTTGCTGTTGACAACGGTAAAGCGCACTTTCATGTTCGCTCTCAAATTTACATTCAGAACAGCTCTGTTCTGACTCTGGTTTGTTTTTCCGGTAGTGTTAGTTGCACGTTAACAGTTATACATTGAAGTACTGACAGTTTCACTCATGAAGACTGGGCGAATGTGCGCCTCGTGTGTGGGGTCACTGAGTGCAATGGATGAGCAGCGCGTTATGCTGCGTTGCTGCCACAGCGAAGCAACTACGTCACAGTATCAGATGGAAGTATGTGGTTCCAGAGACTTTTAAAGTCTGAAACATCTATGATGTATAATATGAGGACTGAAGCGACGAATGAAAATTTGTTCCCTGGCGGAGATTCGAAATCGGGTTTCCTACTCACTAGTCAGATGCACCAAGCATTACGCCTCCCTGGTAGTGTCTCTGCACAACTGCGCGGATTACCCTCGTGCGACGAGAATGAGAATTTAGACCGAGATGAGAGGCTTGCTAGGATAGTCCGTGAAGTTGTGCGAAGCGAAGCGTTGGCGTAGTGGCTACCGATCTGCCTACTGAGCAGGAGACCCGATTTTGAATTCCTGTCATGGTACAAATTTTCGCTCATCCCTTCAATGTGCATTTATACATAGCAGTACTTTTGCATTGTCCGAAATTTGATGCATTATTATGTGTGTTGTACGTTTCGGTGACAGTATATTACGAGCTTCTTCAGTTTTGTCAATCGATTTTCACAGAAACAGTGGTAACTGCGGTAAGAAACTAAATACTTCATGATTACATTACTGTTACGTAATGAGCCACTGTAGGTTCACGGGTTCATTCTATCAAATTAATCAGAAAAGATCCCTAAACAATCTCTGAAATTTTTTCGTTGGAGTCCAGCTAAAACGAGGTTGAGTATATTTCCTGAAGCACCAGCTGTAGACACGAAGCGACGTTTTCGTACGTTGGTTCCGTTTCCTTTATAGGTAATCGAAATTTTACGGTTGCTTCTAGGGACGGCGGTGTTACTGAATCTGCCTTACTTTTTGGGGTACAGATGAGCCTTGCAAGACATCTTATTTGGTTGCAAAATCTAGTAATACCGTAGAATCGCCTAAAAACGAAGATATCGGAATCAACACAAAACACCAGCCGTTGATCGAAACATAAAAGCACACTGAGATTTCATTATCCCTTTCATCTGTGGTCATAAAACTGAATTCCTTCCTATAAAGATTTAGATATGTTGATCCAGAGTAGCTTTTCCTATTGACTCTTTGGCCTAAAATTAGTGTAGTACATGCAGACAAACAACTCAACTTCAGAATAACTCACTGTGAAAGATTAAAGAACATACATACAAAAACTCAAATTTCAGAATCTCCTGTAGCTAGAATAAAATGACCAGGAAAATTGTAGCCGGCACATTATACGGAATAAAAACACAAAAATTATCTCCCTTCTTCGCCTGGAGAAGAGGAGTGATCAACTCTTAGAACTCTCTCCACAGTTTTTCTCCCCACACAATAAGGATTTACAGTGCCCATAATAAGAGACAAAACCCTGTATTGTACGTAAAATGTGTCCAAATTATGTTCATGGAGTAGATACTTCACCCGTCTGTTCGGACATATCCTGTACGATCTCCTAATGCATCTGAATTTTGCACGTCGTGCCTGTGAAGTTACAAAAGACCTGCAACTGGTGTTTACAGCTGCACATAAGCACGCAAAATGGAGATTTCCGCTACTACGTAACCGCATCCTGACATTACCACGCTTGTTACTCATAGCTAAAATTCGCATTACGGACCGTGCGCGACAAAGCAATGCAACAAGGGCTAAAGTACTGCGAATGAAAAGGGTAAGACACAGATTCATATTCGTTTCCACTGTTCACATTTAAATTTTCTGTGATATCTCGAGGTAACTACAGGTAAAATGTGGACTATACAACATGCCTGTTATTTTTGAAGATACTGTGTTCATAGCGTGTGAATCCTAATATATCATATTTATTACCACTAATTTTATTTGTCGGCATACAGTATAGAAGTGTTACACATCTTAAAAATCTCAAAGAGTTATTGTACATTAACCGAAAGTGATAAACGGGAAACTTAATATATATGAGGAGAAAAATACGTCTAAAAACCGATGACGGGGCAGAAGGGGTGGCATCGAATGTAAATGATTCATTGTAAGTTGTCTTCTGACCAAAACACAGCAGCTGTATGGCTGTTTAAAACTGGAAGGCCGTATTTAGATTGCGATCTATAATCGTTAATTGTTAAATGATAGGCTTAGCGTGAACTGCCAAAGATTTTATATACAACTGTCACAATGCATGAAACTTTTACAAAATTTATTTTTCAAAAATAAGAGTAAATGAACTGAATGAAATAATTGTGCCACTGAGACTAGTCCTCTAAGCTTTCGAAAATATACAGCAACGCCCCTGGCAGTTCTAACATTCGGAATGCAGTCGACAAAAGAACAGTGTATAATTACGTTGTTAGCTGTTAGAATTGTAAAACCATTAAGAAGAGAAAATAAATAAATTTTTGCTTGATGGGCGATTTTAGGTTTTGCCGCCGTAGGAAAGCTTTGAATATTTCACTGGCATTAAGTTAGGTGACGTCGTTTAGAATGCGCGGTATTTTGGCAAGCCATTTTTCAAGTTTTGAGGTCATCAGGAATGCCTGAAGATGGCAAGAAGTCGGCTTGCCGAAATATCGCACCTTACTGTCGACGCCACCCGGTTAAATATCGGAGAAATTTTCGAAGTTTTACTTATCGTAAGTGTACAGTGTTAAAGGAAGAGTACACTATTAAACTTTTATGTGGTAACCGTATGGTATTTCGGAGTATATAGTCTGCGAAACTTTGTATATACACTACTGGCCATTAAAATTGCTATACCAAGAAGAAATGCAGATGATAAACGGGTATTCATTGGACAAATATATTATACTAGAACTGATATGTCATTACATTTTCACGCAATCTGGGTGCTTAGATCCTGAGAAATCAGTACCCAGAACAACCACCTCTGGCCGTAATAACGGCCTCGATACGCCTGGGCATTAAGTCAAAGCTTGGATGACATGTACAGGGACAGATGCCCATGCAGCTTCAACACGATACCACAGTTCATCAACAGTAGTGACTGGCGTATTGTGACGAGCCAATTGCTCGGTCACCATTGACGAGACGTTTCCAATTGGTGAAAGATCTGCCCAAGGCAGCAGTCGAACATTTTATGTATCCAGAGAGGCCCGTACACGACCTGCAACATGCGGTCGTGTATTATCCTCCTGAAATGTAGGGTAGAGCCACGGGTCGTAACACATCTGAAATGTAACGTCCGCTGCTCAAAGTGCCGTCAATGCGAACAAGAGGTGACCGAGACGTGTAACCAATGGCACCCCATATCATCACGCCGGGTGATTACGCCAGTATGGCGATGACGAATACACGCTTCCAATGTGCGTTCACCACGATGTCGTCAAACACGGGTGCGACCATCATGAGGCTGTAAACAGAACCTGGATTCATCCGAAAAAATGACGTTTTGCCGTTCGTGCACCCAGGTTCGTCGTTGAGTACACCATCGCAGGCGCTTTTGTCCGTCAAGGATAACCGCAGCCATGGTCTCAGAGCTTATAGTCCATGCTGCTGCAAACGTCGTCGAATTGTTCGTGCAGATGGTTGTTGTCCTGCTAACATCCTCATCTGTTGACTCAGGGACCGAGACGTGGCTGCACGATCCGTTAAAGCCATGCAGATGTCTGTCATCTCGACTGCTAGTGATACGAGGCCGTTGGGATCCAGAACGGCGTTCCGTATTACCCTTCTGAAGCCACCGATTCCATATTCTGCTAACAGTCATTGGATCTATACAAACGCGAGCAGCAATGTTGCGATACGATAAACCGCAATCGCGACAGGCTAGAATCCGACCTTTATCAAAATCGGAAACGTGATGGTACGGTACCCATTTCTCTTCCTTACACGAGGCATCACAACAACATTTCACCAGGCAACGGCGGCCAACTGCTGTTTGTGTATGAGAAATGGGTTGGAAACTTTCCTCATGTCATCACGGTCTAGGTGTCGCCACCGGCGCCAACCTTGTGTGAATGCTCTGAAAAGCTTTTCATTTGCATATCACAGCATCTTCTTCCTGTCGGTTAAATTTGGCGTCTGTAGCACGTTATCTTGGTGGTGTAGCAATTTTAATGGCCAGTAGTGGTTCTAACCGCGTTGAGCACGGAGTTGATTCGAGTTCGAATGACAGGTATTTTCATAGTAATTCAACTCTAAGCCAGAAATCATGACACGAAATGGTGGGCGAGTGGTGGAACGGCGGTCTCTCTCTGCAAATCACGAGCAAATGCTTTCAGTGGCTGAGAGTTGTGGAGAATGCGCTGGTCTGGACAGGAGTCCAACACCCTGTGTATCGAGATAGGTTAAGGCAGTACGGTTAACGTTTCGTCGTGTGTCATCGTGTTGAAAGGTAACATCACTGGACCGGCGAAGGTAGTGCACTAGCCACGGCTTTAAAATGTCAGAAATGTAACGGCTGCTGCTAAACGTACTGGCTATGCGAACCAGTGGTAGTAGTTTTGTGTACCCAGAGGCATCCCACATCATCAGGCCACGCATTGGTTGTGTTCCAAGACGAAAGCACTTTGGTAACGTTAGCTGTCCTTGTGGATACGTCCGTCGCGATGCCGTCGCAGCCCAGGCCTTGTCTACCACCCGTGTGTCCAGAATTGTCGCTGGGGACACCACCTCTGTGGGCGCGCCTCTCTCTGCTGCCCCGTCCAGGGAAGCAACAACAATGGCCGCCACACTGACAGTCCGTCGTGCTCCAGACGTCACTGCGCTATCCTTCTGGGTACCTGTATTGATGGAAACAAACCCGAGCCCCCTTTGATATGTCACGATCCTGTCACTGTATAGCTCCGACATGTGCCCATCTCACATGACCAGAATGTCCTCACAGACAACCGAAATTTGGATACGACTTCTGAACTAGAAAGCTGCTCCGTATTCTTCCCCTACACATGGTATAACGGGTATAAGTGAAGATATTTATATGTGTGGTACTTTAATATGTAACCAAATTTGTGTTGCTTGTTTTTGTCTCTGTGTCAAATAGTCTTCCCACAAATACTTCGCAAACTTTATGAGCTGATGTTTTCTGCACTTCCGTTACTGCACCACGAAGTGAACTATGCCTATCGGTACAGACTAACCACTTTGCATCCACGAGTCCACACTTCAACACCTGACCTGCTGCCCAGGAGAAAATAAGCATTAATGGCTTGCTCTTGCCACATGTACTTGGAGATACTAACCAACCTAAAAACATGCCACTTGTAATGGTTATAATGATTCTTCTGAAAGTAATGTAAATACTGATCTAATGTTGTTCAGTATACCATCTACATTCACCAACAGAAATATCTGCATTTATACCCATTACAACCTGTTTTCAGAATGTAGCTGATGTTACTCTTACCAGCTGCTTGCGGTTAGGATCAACCATTTGATTGAATTTTCTCATTCTGAGAAATATAGCTAGCATATTCAAGCATGTAGAACACTTCCTGTTATTTCGACATCCGTTGAGTGTCACCTTCATGGTTGAAATTACAATTGCCAGCAGTGTAAGTAAAAATGTGCAGTCAATACTCCCGTTAGCGTGCTTGAGTGCTGCCTTCGGTTTCCCCTTATTTTACCATCACGTGCGTGTTGAGCACACAGGTTATAAGCGGTAAAGAGTCTTAGTGGAGCACTTACCATGGGGTCGGATCAAACATTTGTTTTGGCCGGAAATTACAGCTGACGAATACAGAAAATGTAATTAGACTTCAGTTGCAGTTCCCGTCCAAAACAAATGTGCGAGTCGACCACATAATGAATGCTGCTCTACTATTACACATAATTTTTGTGTTAATCAGAATGCGTGGCAATTACACTTTTTCTTTGGTTTCGACCTTTTTACTTGTTGACGTTTTGTGTACGCAGAATGTAGGCCGAACCCTCAGTGGTGACCTCAGTACGCCATTCGAGTACTCAGGAGGCTAAAAACAAACTGCAGTCGTTACAAGAACAATGAATATCTAATAGTATTCTTCCATGTGAAGACAGGCGAAAGCCTGAAATGTGCTGCAGCAAATTATACCGCAAAAATGTGCCGGTTTCTGTTTCTTTACAGGTGCAGTGTTCAGTCACCAGTATAATGTACAGATAATATCACCACATTCGGTACCGTACAGAATACGGTGCTTTCAATGACAACGCAATAGAAATAGGTCTATCTTCTTCTTCTTCACTTCCACTCTTGTGCATTTGAGTCTAGTGATGAACAAAATGCACTGAAATGAAATGAATCGGTCAGTGGAACGAAATCAGTGAAGATGCAGTGACATGACATGATATCAGCAAAAACCGTTCAGATCCTGTGAAACTGAAATAAAATGAAAATGCATTGCTAGTTGAAATTTTTGTCAGACCGGTTCTCAGACCAGGATTTCCTGCTTATCACGAGCAGTTGTCTTAACAGATGAGTTATTTCAGGACGCTCCATGCCAGACTCACTTTCATTGCCACTGATGTTTCCGCTTATGATTTCCGATCTCTACTACCAGAAGTTGTTCCTCGTGGTATGTGAGAAAGGTACCACCGGTGGAATGCAGCCGGTGGGGAACCGTCTTTCACCCAGTCACAGGCCCGTAATGGAAGGTGAGTGGTCTCCATAAGCAGTAAACGATGCAAATTTCAATGGCCACTACCTACTAAGTGCACAGAGCGAACCCGACAGAATTTCGGAGTTGTTCAGTGAAGTTTTCTGATCATTTTAGTGTGAACGAGGCGTGGGTTCCGGTGTCTCGTTAAGAGTAACTGCTTTTCATGTGGTCAACAATGGATTACTCGCGGTGGTCCAACCCCAAAGCCACCTCGGTCATCAGACATGACACCAGAGGACGTTTTCGTTTGGGGGCATGGTCCTGGTTGCTAGTATTGTTACTGCCGCGGCAGTAGTACACCAAAATCCTGGTATTTTTGAGCGATTAAATCAGTCGGTGATAAGTCGCTGTACGCTCTACCTTGATCATGGTAGAGGACATTTTCAACATTACCTGTATTTGTTACGTTCTATGCTATACACCAACAGAGCAGACTCAAGATACTATAGTAGGTCTACATGTTTCGTCTGAGGGTGGTTGCATTACTGTGTTTCAGGTTACGTATTTTGGTGAGTTTGTCTGTATGGTGAATTATTTTTTTAAAAACTTACGTAGGTGGGCTAGTAAGCCAATAAATAGTATTTCCATTAGTAATTTGTAACCAGCCAGAGAAGGCCACAGGTTCATATCATGAACACAAAATAGGACTGAAAACCCTGTTGTAATGTCCCTACGTAATGTAACATTATTGTAATATTCCGGCTGAGAGTATCAGCGACGATGCGCTACCGTAATTGAGACAACGCTCTTCGCCGTGAAGAAAACAGCATCAATATTTTTTTGTAATTGTTGGAGATGAGGAATGCCGATTGGACGTAGTGATTTTTTTTTTTTTTTTTTTTTTTTAAAAAGTCAGGCAAGTTGCGTATAGAAGTAATATACACCTGTAAGTATGGTTTGTATGCTATACAAAATTCATCTAAGAATCTCTCTTACTTATGAAGAAACGTGTACCTATAGCAACAAACGCAGCCAATAGAAGTGAAAAAATGATAAATTTTCACATTTAAAAAAAATTATTTTGTTAATTTTTGAACTTCCATTGCTATGATTGTGAATCCTTAATCCTTCCCGGTAATGCTGACAAAGTTTTATGAATTTATTCGTTAAAATATAGACAGTGGAAATTAAAATGTCCTGTGGTGTCTCTCCTGCTCCAAGACAGCCCGTTTGACGTCCATCCCCCCTTAAACTGTATGCATCTAGACAAAAAACTCAATAGAGAGTTTAAATGCAGTACCTATCTTACCTGTGTCAAAGCCAAAGCCAAAGATCAAGCAAGTTTGTTAATTTTTTTTCTGTACGACGTAGTGGTTCATTAAACTTTTAAGTGAAGATTGGATTCACTATGTACGTAGTAACGGGTTCGTCAGAGCGTTTGTTGCGAGTGGTTATTAAAGTAGCCGCTGCTGTAACTTTTTAAAAATGTGGATCATAGGTTGAATGCGGAATGTCAGCCTTCTAGAGAATGACGCCCATGATCTTGAGAGTCGCCTCTAGTATGTGACGACTTCTTGCTGTAATGCATCCGCAACGACAGCTCAGCGGAATGTCCCTCTAGTACAATACATCCAACCCTCCGTGGAGCATCTGCGGAAAATTGCTCGAGCAACGGAAGCCCCGACACTAAGAGCTCAGAGGTCCGTCGATCTGAGGATTTACTAACGTTGCTGTGATGTGCTTGTTTTCTACTGCGCTGCCTCTTGTGTGATACGTTTTGCTACTAGGTCAGCTGCAGCAAGATGTGGCACAGACTTCGCGATACGTCCCCACGGCTGTAAGTATCTGCGGTCGACAGCTGTAGAAAGTGCTGTAACTGTGACAGACAGAGGTGACCCGTCCTACTGACGCAGGCCGGGTTAAATTGCCCGCGGCACGATCTGTCAGCATCGTTCCGCTGCGTGGACTGCCGTCCCATGCCGACTGCCCTGTGCACCATAGGGCGAGGGGAAGTGAAAGAAAAATGCCTTAACTGTGCAGACAGAGAGCGTAGAGTAATCATACAGACGTTTTTATAGGCGGTACGATGTAATATTTTTTGTTGCCGGCCGTTGTGGCCGAGCGGTCCTAGGCGCTTCAGTCTGGAACCGCGCGACCGCTACGGTCGCAGGTTCGAATCCTGCCTCGGGTATGGATGTCTGTTATGTCCTTAGGTTAGTTAGGTTTAAGTAGTTCTATGTTCTAGGGGACTGATTACCTCAGATGTTAAGTCCTATAGTGCTCAGAGCCATTTGAACCGTTTAAGATTTTTGTCAGTAACAACAGGTAAGTTTTGTAATACCTTGGTGCAGACACTTCTCTTGACAGCGAAAATAAGGGTGTCAGCTTATCGCATTGCATCATGTGGTCACTGGAACAATTGAAGTTTTATTTACAATCCTGATAATTACAAACTAGTTCTTATGCTTACTTTTTTGACATGTATCGTGAGAATTATTTCGGCTAATTTACTGGGCATATAAGTGAAATCTAAACTGTTGCCATGAGAGCTGAAATTTCTGCTTGCATTGTATACGATATGATAATGCAGTGATAAGTAACACTTAGGACAGTTTGCCGATTCTACTGACTTACAAGCTAATATATGCAATGGGATGCTTAAGATAAGGGGTACTGAAGACAGGCTGGGTATCTCTTTGTAATAAAATAGGCCACATATGATTAAATATTGAGCAGAAAGAGATTCTGTTAATATTTGTGTCAAAGGTGGTTGTGACTGGTTGCAATATATACATATAACTTCTTTTATAAAACAGTCGTTGAAAGAAACACTGCCAATATGACAAATCATCATTACGATTTTATCACTTATCAGCAAGTCGTTGTTCCGGAACTTATGACTAGTCTATGGGATGGCTTGAGTTAGCATGCTGTTTGAAAGTATAGAGGGATCGTGAATGTTTGTACATGGCGTGAATACAATATCCAATAGATATGCGCTGCGCTTCCGTGCTTAGGCATTGCTCTGCAGCGCATGTAATCCAGGACTGCCTTGTCTTTCACTCTGCATTTGCACAAATTTTATTGCGACTCCCATTGGTAACGGTTGTGAATCAGGTTTTGTAGAAAAAGTGCAGGAAGTAAAACGAGTGTACAAGTGGCGGTGACGTGGCCGCGTGGCAGTTTAAAGTCCCATAAATTTTTTTAGCACCTGTCGTTCCTGTGTATTAAGTGACGGTCGTAAGGACAAACGGAAATGCCCGTCTCTCTAGTTAGTTGAGATGTAAAAAAGCCGATATACGATTTATGAGATCAAGTCAGTTAGATTCAAAGACGCCATTGGGCTATGTGGACAATGTAGGAAGCCCTCATTGTTTTCCTGACTCAGTGTCGTTAAATACTTGGATTCTCGTTACGTCCCTCCGTGTTACGAAATGTCCGATGTGTATGTGGCTTGCCGGTGGGAGACATTTAGTGAAACTTGCCACACTGTCTATTCCTCTCGAGCATCAGTAAAGGCAATCACTGAACTTCATGTCTTCGTCCGATGGACTGACACACTCCTTCCTTCACACAATGAGAAGTTTAGGTTTTAACACAAGGTGTTGGTCCACAATCTGCTGACAGCGGATTTTTTCCCCACCAACTGTCCTCCCATTGCCGACCAAACATTGACGAAAAATCTTTAACACCTTCAAGGTTCGAAATGGGTACGTAGTCCGCAGGTCGTGAACTAGTGTTCAGCGTCGGCGCCCCTAGATCGCGGGGTACCGGGTTCGGTTTCCGGCCGGGTCAAGGATTTTCTTCGCTCGGAGATTGAGCGTTTGTGTTGTCCCAATCATGTCATCTCACCGACGCGGTAGTATCCTGAGTGGCGCCAAATAGAAAGGCTAGCACCATGCTGCCGAACAAGAAAGACGTGCGGATGATGGACACTTGGTTCTGGGAGTGGCAATCGACCCTCAACATAAAAAATGTAACGTACTACGAATACGTAGACAGAAAGACCCTTGTTGTATGACTACACGATCGCAGAACAACCACTATCAGCAGTTACTTCCATAACATATCTATAAGTATGCGTATGGAGTGTCTGAAGCGGAACGACTGCATAAAGTTAATCGCAGGCAAGGCAGATGCCAGATAGAGATTCATTCGAAGAAGCCGCAGGAAGTGCTTATAAAGCACTATTTCGACCAGTACTTCGATATTGCTTGTCAGGACTGATAGAGCAAATAGAGAAAAACGAGTGGAGAGCAGCGCGTTCTGTGATAAGTCAGGTAGTACCGGTGAAAGCATCACGGCTCAATTAACTCTAGTGGGAGATGCTGCAAGGAGGCTTTCTGCCTCACGCCATGGGGTGTTTCGAAAATTCCGAGAGCGTGCGTTCCCATAAGAGTCAAGCAATATGTTGCTTCCTCCTACTTACATCACGAGAAAAAATAAAAGGATAAAGTCAGAGAAGTTCGAGCCTACACGGAGGCTTACCACCAATCGTTGTTCCCGCGAAACATACGCGAGTGGAACAGGAAAAGGAGGAAGTCATACTGCTTCACAAAGTACCATGCGCCACACACCGCAAGGTGGTTTGCGGAGTACAGATGTAGACTGGATAATAGAAAATGACCAGGTGTGCTGAGTGTTTTGGAGTCGCATGAAAACTATCACTTTTCAATCGCTCAAAAAAAAAAAAAAGAGAGAATAAAGATACAAGACTATACGAGAAATAAATTTCACAAAATTCAAGAACATGTAAAATAGTGTGTTAAACATGCTTTGCTGCTGCTGTACATTTGAATTACACGTGTCCCTCGCTTTGGTCTTCTGTGTATAAAGATTTTGCAGTTTTTCTAACGCTCCTCACTGTCGCTGTAGAAATGCCATGTTTAATCTATATATAAAAAAGAAAGTTGTGTTAGTTACACTATTTATAACTCAAGAACGGCTGGACCTATTTGGCTGAAAATTGGTGGAGAGGTCGCTTAGAACCAGGAGGCGGACATAGTACACTTTTTATCCCTTTCCACTGCTATAAAACGTTATATAATAAAAACGCATCTGGCATGGAATAACAAAACGCAAATGTCAGCTAAACGTCACTATAAAACGCGGTATAACAAAAACGCATATGACATGGAATAACAAAACGCAAATGACAGCTAAACGTCTATGGTTAAATATCAGTATATATCATTAAATAAAAATGTAAAGAAATAATTTGTATTTTCTTTGAATGATCATTAACAATGCCACGACCAAGACGATCAAATATGTCTCGACAGAGCCGTAATGCAAGGACACAAAACATTGCGAATGAAAGGACTGAAGAAGAAAAACAAATTGCCCGTGAAGAGCGCCGCGTTAGTATCGTTCGACTTCGTGCTTCTCAGTCACAAGAGCAAAGTGAGGCAGCCCATGAAACGGCTTGGTTGGCAATTTCCGATCCGTCTTGCATTCGCCATGACCATTAATAAATAACAAGGCCAATCTTTGAAAGTTTGTTGTTTAAATCTGGAATATCCATGTTTTTCACATGGTTAATTATATGTGGCATGTTCACGGGTCGGAAGACCATCTGCGTCGTTTGTTCTTGCGCCTGATGATAAAACAAAAAATGTCATGTATCACAAGGTACTTAATTGAAGAGTGGAAGCTATGCACCAAAAAAACAAAGAATAAAGAATCATTAAAACACTTAATTTTTTTATTTGTGTTTCCTAATAAAAAATTGAACTTAACATCCAAAATCTGATTATTTATTGGCTTTAAGGCGAAACAGAGTTCGCCGGGTTAGCTAGTAATATATACTTTCTTAGTATCATGGTTCTTTGCTTCGCATTTCACAAAAAAAAAACAGCTAAAAGAAAAGCAGTGCTAGAGATGGAAAGGTTAGTGCCCAGATATTGGATCCATTGTGTCCGATTCAGATTTATGATTGAGAAAGTCATGAATAGTTCCAACACAAGGAAGGATAGAACGCTATTCCACTCAGACGTAATATAGGGAAAATTTAAGAATAAACGTCCAACGGTTCAGGATTCAATCCTCAGACGGTGTTATGAAGTTTTGTTTTCTGTCGTGTCTACTTCCATTCTTTCATAGTACTCAACAGACATTAACTTCGGATCAGTCGATGCAACATTCGCACCCTGTCTGTATTATGTTGTTCGACGTAGCAAATTACCTTGACACTCGGTATTCAGATTCCCTTTGCAACGTGATAGTTCTTCCACCCCCTACCAACGATTTGTTAGCGTGACAACGGCCGGCTTCAGGGCAAGCGATAAACTGTCGGTCCCCTTATGACGGCAGTTCAAAGATCCGAGGAAGGCAAAAGCATGCTACCTGAAATAGGTCGACACCCAGTGAAGATTTGCAGTATTCACACAAACTTCCCTGTGAGGAGTTTATCAGCTTTTATGTTATATGTGAGGAGAAACTTCCTCCGTGTCAATAAAAGTGCTGATCTCTTCTTTCACCAACGTAAAGGATGGATTGGCCATCCTTCCTTCACTTAGCCCACAGCATTAATGTTCTTTCGTCTCAAGAACGTTAACGGACGGCGTGTGAACGTTACGCTATTACAGTCCGAACACGGCGCCTGTTTAAAGCTTCAGAAACATGAAAGTACCCTCATCAAAAGAAAGTTTGCAAGGAAACATGGGTCATCTAAAGAAAGTTTGCAAGGAAACATGGGTCATCTAAACAACGAGGGATATCCGTTACAGGCGCTGCAGTCATAGACTGTGCGGCTGGTCCCGGCGGAGGTTCGAGTCCTCCGTCGGGCATGGGTGTGTGTGTTTGTCCTTAGGATAATGTAGGTTAAGTAGTGTGTAAGCTTAGGGACTGATGACCTTAGCAGTTAGGTCTCATAAGATTTCACACACATTTGAACATTTTTTTTTTATATATCCGTTACAAATTCTTGCAGATTTGGCATATCGCAAGGCTCTTGTTACGGCAAAACTTTTACTTTATAGTCACACATCTCAGTTTTAGGTATTAACGTTATTCGACATATTGAACGGTCTTGATGCTTCGCATTTACGACCAGGCAAAAAATAAAATAAAATAAAATAAAAATGATGCACCGCAAAGGAGTTATCCGAATGGACCGGAAATAGGAATGTATCGCGTACATGTACAAGCAAAGAGATTATTACAGTTTCAGAAAAATTTAGTGGTCTATTGAAAAGAAAGAGCGTCGCAAATTAATCAGTAACGCGACGATCCACCTCTGGCCCTCATGCAAACGGTTACTCGACTTGTGATTGGTTGATAGAATTGTTGAATGTCCTCCTGAGACATAGAATGCCAAATTCTGTTGAAGTGGTACATCAGAACATCAAACTCCCGAAGTGGTTGGCGGACCCTGCCCATAATGCTCCAAACGTTCTCATTTGGGAGAGAGATGGCGTTTTTGCTGGCCAAGATAGGGTTAGACACGAGAAGGGCATTGTGTTGCTAAAATGTAAGCCCAGCATGGCTTGCCATGAAGGGTAACTAAACGGGTCGTAGCATTTCGTCAACGTACCGACTCTGTGCTGTAAGTGTGCCGCCGAAGAGAACCAGGAGGGACCAACTATAAAAAGAAACAGCACCCGAGGCCATCACTCCTGGCTGTCAGGAAGCATGGCGAACGACAGTCACGGTGGTATCCCACTGCTGTTCATGATGTCTCCAGACACGTCTTCGATGGTCATTGGGCCTCAGTTGGAAGCGAGACTCATCGCTGAAGACAGTACTACTCAAGAGATTCCAAAACTCGCTGATGGTTCAAATGACTCTGAGCACTATGGGATTTAACATCGGAGGTCATCAGTCCCCTAGAACTTAGAACTAATTAAACCTAACTAACCTAAAGACATCACACACATCCATGCCCGAGGCAGGATTCGAACCTGCGACCGTAGTGGTCACGCGGTTCCAGACTGAAGCGCCTAGAACTTCTCGGCCACTCTGGCCGGCTAAAACTCGATGATATCGTTAGAAGTGTCTGTAGACGCCCCGGGCGGCTGTGAGATACCACCCTGCTTGTTGCCCGCCATATGACCCAACAAACATAAGTGATGGTCTGGGATGCCACTTCATTTCATAGCAGGACCCCTCTGGTTGACATCTGCGACACCCTCGCAGTACAGTGATACGTCGACGATTTTCTACGCCCCGTTTAGTTGCCCTTCATGGCAAGCCATCGTGGGTTTACATGTCAGAGAGATAATGCCTGTCTACCCACGGCGAGAGTTTCCACTGCTTGTATTCTTGCTTGCCAAACCCCACCTCGGCCAGCAATGCCGCCGGATCTTTCTCCAATTGAGAGCGTTTAGAGCATAATTGGCTGGGCCATCCAACCAGCTCGTGTTGTTATTTAACGCGCTAGTTGGACAGACTTTGGCACTGTATCCCTCAGGAAGATATCCAGTAACTCCATCAATCAGTGCCAAGCTGAATAAGTGCTTGCATAAAGACCAGAGTGGACAAACGCGTAATTGAGTTGTTCAATTTGTGAAACTCTTTCTCTCGAATACATCATCCAACTTTTCGGAAATTGTGATCATTTTTTTCTCTACATGTACAGCTACCGATTTCTCTCTCATTCCAATAATTCCTTCCTAGTGGGACTTTTTTGTCTTAGAGTGTAATTAAGGGTACTTCCGATAATGTCCGAGGCTGTTTCAAATGACAAAACAGAGATTAATGATTGGATAAGCTTTACACATTTGTGACCTTGATGGTCTAGCGCATCGAGCACTGGTATCCGGCCCTGGAGCTCCTAGTTTCAATCCCGTATAGGGGCGGGAATTTTTCCTCGGTCCTTCCAGGTCGTCCCCAGGTCCACTGTGGCTGCAATAAAACGTATGCCAGGGAATCTCTTCCAGGTGTAAAAGGCGACCGGGGCGATCGGTCCGCAGTCGCCAGCCGCGGCCTCGTAGTGCGCGGCGAAGAAAAGCACTGCTCCACGTACAGTCAGGCCAATAGCACGGCCACGGGTTTGCGCCGCAGTCTTTACAGTCTTACCACACATTTATTTAAAATTTCCCTACACTCAGATGGCCTGCTTTACTCAGCAAAAGCTAAACAACGCTGTAAGAAGAACTTTGCCCTTGAGACTGCAGCCGGACAGGCGGTAGTACTGATTTTGAGGTGCCGTGTTGATGAAGAAGTTGGTTTGTGGGGCCCTCAACATCGTGGTCATCAGTCCCGTACAAGTTCCAGATCTTTCCATTTCCAGTCTCGGAACTTCCAGAATCATGAGAACAACACAAACACTAACACTAAGTCCCCTGGAAGATGCTGTGTGATGAATGTATTTGGATTCTCTTTTATTTTCATAAGTAAAAGATTTTTGCGAATACTCGGGCTAACCCCCATGGGTTGCTTCAGAAAGAAAGCCCTTTTTTCATCATTAACTAAATTTTCGCTTAATGAAATATGGTTCTGATTTAAATTGTTACAGTTTCGACCAGTGCATAGAACAATTATATTATCCGTCTTTTTCCATATGGGTATGTTTAGTTACATTTATTTTATCAGTCACCTTCACGTGATTTTAGATTTCACATTTGGTTCTCTTTCAGAAATTATCTCCAGCATTACTAACAATCATTGTAAATCAGAGCCTCTTCCTATTCTCTGCGACACAATAGGTTATGTGGGGGATGGCTTGCATACAGTTTTACCGCATAGTCGGATATAAGAGCGCTCCTCAATCTATCTTTCGACATACTCTTTGAAAAGCACTCTGAAGCAACTGAGGTACCGCAGTCGACGTACAAGGTCGAATTACCTCGATACAGATAACCTGCTTTTTAATCAGTACTCATTAATTTGAACTTCGATGCAAATGCATCGAAAACTGGAGGATACAGAGTGCAGTTCCGCTGTAATTTCCTATCTTTTCAAAAGATCACAACGTGGAAACGATTAGACACGGAGCATCGTGGCTTGTTGTAAAACGCTTCGCGGCACTAACATTTTTTATGTTTCGATGTCCGCCCCACTCATCGTTCGTAGAACATGGAGGCAATATTACAGTTCTTCCCACGTACGAGTTAGCATTGCAGCATGTGTAGAAATATGGAACGTTGCTTCATCTGCAAACAGGCATTTTTTTCAAGTAGCCATTGTCAGCAACTATGGATGTCAGCATGTAACACGCGAACGCAAACGGAAGAAGATGATCTTTCGATTGCAGTGCTTCGATCATTTGTATTTCGGACACAATAAGCCGTAATCGCTTACGTAATACTTCAGGGACAGTTGATCTTGCTTCCTGCAAAATTAGCGTGATACATAACGCATTGACTTCTGGGGAAAGCAGTGAAATGCAGCTTGCTATCTGTTAATACGTGCTTGGGATGTCCACATCGGGAAAGGTCATTAATAGTACCAGTCTCTTTAAGAAGTTTTCGATTTACCTCATGTTTGTTTTTCGGTGATGCTCTCTCATAAGGACATTGTTAATTCCGAGGTACTGTTGTCACAGACATTGATTCTGCATACTAGATGATCCACTGTGCTTTCTTCTGCTCTGCCGCCATTGTGATGCACTCAAAGTGCAAAAAGAGCGGAGGGAGAAAACTTTGAGAGCTGCCAAACGTTGTGCAGTAAACCATGGTGCTCTATCTCAAATTGTTTCTATCTTATGATTTTTTGAAATGATAGTGGAACTTTATGGATACCCTGTAGTTTGCCCCATATTCATAATCTGTGATGAAAATGGAATCTCTCGTTTATATATGGACAACACGCTGTTTGATTTTGACAACTTTGTAGCGATTTTCGTACATTTTTAGCCGTTCTGTCACCTTGTCAACCCGATTCAATCAATATATTCCAAACATGATCTGAACGGAAACGGAACCGGCAATCTGTCAGAGTCTCACTGAATCATACTGAAAATTGGCATTCATCGTCATATTATATCATGCAAATCATCATATCATTCATGAGAAACTTCATAAGTGGCGTAGAACCTGGATGACTCTTTGAGAATGACGTCACAAAGCACAATATTAAAAGAATGGGCCTCAGCTGAAGGAGGGCAGTTGTGGGCAGTTATGCAGAGTGTTAAGAGAGTTAAGCCACGCGAAGGATACGGAGGAAATCATTCATTATGTTTTTAATGCGATTTAGAGAAATCAAAGAGAACCAGTCAGGGTGCCCGGACGTGGATAATGAACAGACGTCATCTCGAATGGGAGTCCAGCGTTTGGCCGCTGCATTCGCCACTCCGCCCAGTGAGAAGTGTCTCACTAGAGACTGGCTGTGTGCCGTTGAATGACTGATCTTCATGGCGTCGGTTTGTCAACTGGGCCAGCCACTCGCTGTGATTTATCCGCGCAGGCATAAACCCTCTAAAATCTCGTGCGTTAGCACTGTTACAGGCTGTTGGTCCTAGCTATCATCTTCAGGGCAGATAAACTAGCCTTAAAGCAAACTTAACACAGTTACTACACCGCCGTAATACTTCAAAATGTAGAATGGTCTTGATCGCACAATTCTCTGTTAACGTTAAATGTTTCAAAGTTCAGGCTCAGGTGTGGAATGAAGTGTACAAGGATATTAACGACAGCAGATACTTACATACTAAGATACACTAATCAGCTAAAGCCTTATGACCATCGACCTACTGTCCATATGCAACCGTCCAGGCGATGGCGGTATCGCAGAGTGCACATGTAGTATCAGTAAACGAGCTGTCCGCATGTAGAATGGGAAAGGCGCGCAATCTGTCTGAGTTTGACCGAGGGCAGATTGTGATGACCCAGAGGCTCGGCACGAGCATTTAGAAAACTATACGACTTGCCTGGTGTTCGAGGAATGCTGTGGTGACTGTCTTCAACACTTGGTGAAACCACGTCCAGACGTCTTGGGATTGGGCGACCACCCCTTGTCGCAGATGTCGGACGACGTAGGCTGGGCAGACTGATAAAACAGGACAAGCGGCGAATTGTGGCGCAACTAACATCATATTAAAAGTGTGTCTGAACACACAGTGCACCAACCACTTCTAACGCCGGGCCTCCGCAGCCGACAACCGATGCATGTGCCAGTGTTAACACTACGACGTCGGCAATCACCACGGAAATGGACACATGACCATCGGCACTGTACGCTGGCGCAGTGGCAGAGCGTTGCATGGTCCGATGAATCCAGAAACCTTCATCATGTCGGTGGGAGGGCGCGAAGCCGTTCTCTTCCAGGGGAACGGCTACGTGACAGGTGCACTGCGGGACAGAGACAAGTTGGCGGCGGCTCCATTATCCTCTGGGGAAATTCACGTGGACATCCATGTGACCAGTATAGCTCGTGCATAGTACCACAATGGCCAAGGAGTATAGTACACTGGTTACAGATCATGTACACCTCTTCGTGGCAATCATGTTTCCCAGTGGCATTGGCACTTTTCAGCAAGATAATGCGCTATGTCACAAGGGCAGGAGTGTGATGGAGTGGTTCGAGGGACGCAATAGCGAGTTCCAGTCGGCATGCTGGCCCCCAACTCGCCAGATCTGTACTCGATCGAACACATTTGGTAAGTGACTGCACGTGGCGTCATAGCTCATCGCCAGTCGCCCCAGGAATGTACTGGAATTAGGTGGTTTATGTGTACAGATGTGGTGCCAACTCCCTCCAGCGATGTACCAAGGCCTCATTGCCTCCATGCCAAGACGCTTCGCCGCCGTTACCTGTACCAAAGGTGGACATACCGGCTGTTAGGTAGGTTGCCAAAATGTTCTGGCTCACCAGTGTAAGTATGCACGTTAGTGACACATATAAAAAATTTAATTAATATCGTACTTACATTTAAATCAAACTTCTGTAAAAACCTGACTAAAATGAGCACATAGACTGAGTATAATACAGATCCCATATCATAGAGGCATATTTGACAGTGGCGTTGATTATTCGAAGCGAATCGGTGCTGAATTGACTCTGGCGGTTACGCTCTGTAAGAACTAAACGAAGGCCGGTAGGTGGCGCTGGTATTGACCATAGAAATAACTCGAGGAGTAACTTTACAAAGAACTATTCATTGCGATGAACTACATGTCAGAACATCGTGTACATTTATGGTATTTTCATGGAGGAGAAACTCATACAGTATATAGACAAGGGGTAAAATTTACATAGCATGAAATGTGCGTCGTTAGATAACATCGTGAACGGCGTAAAGAGAGAGTCGTCAGTAACAAAAGCGATAGACATGTTGGTAGCCATTAACCGGTGTAGTTCAATGTAAACATAAAACCGATATAGATCAGAAATGAAATCTCAGAATAAGTTTACAACCATCAGAGAATAAAATGTTACATAAGTATCGACACACAGATGTAGCCACTCACCTATACTGTTTCACTATAGACTTTTTTTTAGTCTTCTGCCTGGTTTGATGCGGCCCGCTACGAATTCCTCTCCTGCGCCAACCTCTTCATCTCAGAGTAACATTTGCAACACACGTCCTCAATTACTTGCTGAACGTATTCCAATCTGTCTTCCTCTGCAGTTTTTGCCTTCTGCAGCCCCCTCTAGTACCAGGGAAGTCATTCTCTCATGTTAACAGATTTACTATCATCCTGTCCCTTCTCCTTATCCGTGTTTCCCATATAGTCCTTTCCTCTCCGATTCTGCGCAGAAATTCCTCATTCCTTACCTTATCAGTCCACCTAACGTTCAACATTCGGCTGTAGCATCACATACTGTACTCCAGATGTACACTTTCAGAAATTTCTTTCTCAAATCAGTGCCTACTTTTGATACTAGTAGTCTTCTCTCGGCCAGCAATACTCTTTTTGCCATTGCCAGTCTTCTTTTGAAGTCCTTCTTGGTCCGTCCAACATTGGTTATTTTATTTCTTAGGTAGGAGAATTTCGTAACTTCATCTGCTTTGTGAGCGTCAATCCTGATGTTGAGTTTCTCGCTTTTCTCATTTCTGCTACTTCTCATTACTTTCGTCTTTCTTCTATTTACTCTCAATCTGTATTCTGTACTCATTAGACTGTTCATTCCATTCAGCAGATCTTGTAATTCTTCTTCACTTTCACTCTAGTATAGCAATGTTATCAGCCAATCGTATCATTGATATCTTTTAAAATGGCTCTGAGCACTATGGGATTTAACATCTGAGGTCATCAGTCCCCTAGAACTTAGAACTACTTAAACCTAACTAACCTAAGGACATCTCACACATACATGCCCGAGGCAGGATTCGAACCTGAGACCGTAGCGGTCGCGCGACTCCAGACTGAAGCGCCTAGAACCGCTCGGCCACACACGCCGGAGATGTATTTTCACCTCGAACTTTAATTCCACCCCTGAACATTTCTTTTATTTCTATCATTGCTTCCTCGATGTATAGATTGAACAGTAGGGGCTAAAGACTATACCTCTTTCTTACACCCTTTTCAATCCGAGCACTTCGTTCCTGGTCGTCCACCCTTATTATTCCCTCTTGGCTGTTGTACATATCGTATATTACCCGTCCCTCCCTGTAGCTTACCTCCTATTTCTCTCAGAATTCCGAACATCTTGAACCATTTTACGTTGTCATTGGTTAGTTTGCTGCTCATGTAGCAGAATTCCGTAACGCTATACACTTCGTGATACCCATATCTGATTGTAAGTTTCTCGCTCTTCTCGCTCTTCTCACTTCTGCTACTTCTCATTTCTTTCGTTTTCCTTCGATTTACCTTCAATCCGTATTAGTACTCATCCCACAGATCTTAGTCTTGCTTCCATTATCAACCGCAACGTCGGAATTGCCTCTCTCGTGCCTTTACCTTTCCTTAAGCCAGACCAATCGTCATCTAACACAGCCTCCATTCTTCTGTATGTTATTTTTGTTAGCAACTTGGATGCATGAGCTGTTGAGCTTATTGTGCGATAATTCTCGCATTTGTCAGCCCTCGTAGTCTTCGGAATTGTGTGGATGATATACACTCCTGGAAATGGAAAAAAGAACACATTGACACCGGTGTGTCAGACCCACCATACTTGCTCCGGACACTGCGAGAGGGCTGTACAAGCAATGATCACACGCACGGCACAGCGGACACACCAGGAACCGCGGTGTTGGCCGTCGAATGGCGCTAGCTGCGCAGCATTTGTGCACCGCCGCCGTCAGTGTCAGCCAGTTTGCCGTGGTATACGGAGCTCCATCGCAGTCTTTAACACTGGTAGCATGCCGCGACAGCGTGGACGTGAACCGTATGTGCAGTTGACGGACTTTGAGCGAGGGCGTATAGTGGGCATGCGGGGGGCCGGGTGGACGTACCGCCGAATTGCTCAACACGTGGGGCGTGAGGTCTCCACAGTACATCGATGTTGTCGCCAGTGGTCGGCGGAAGGTGCACGTGCCCGTCGACCTAGGACCGGACCGCAGCGACGCACGGACGCACGCCAAGACCGTAGGATCCTACGCAGTGCCGTAGGGGACCGCACCGCCACTTCCCAGCAAATTAGGGACACTGTTGCTCCTGGGATATCGGCGAGGACCATTCGCAACCGTCTCCATGAAGCTGGGCTACGGTCCCGCACACCGTTAGGCCGTCTTCCGCTCACGCCCCATCATCGTGCAGCCCGCCTCCAGTGGTGTCGCGACATGTGTGAATGGAGGGACGAATGGAGACGTGTCGTCTTCAGCGATGAGAGTCGCTTCTGCCTTGGTGCCAATGATGGTCGTATGCGTGTTTGGCGCCGTGCAGGTGAGCGCCACAATCAGGAGTGCATACGACCGAGGCACACAGGGCCAACACCCGGCATCATGGTGTGGGGAGGGATCTCCTACACTGGCCGTACACGTCTGGTGATCGTCGAGGGGACACTGAATAGTGCACGGTACATCCAAACCGTCATCGAACCCACCGTTCTACCATTCCTAGACCGGCAAGGGAACTTGCTGTTCCAACAGGACAATGCACGTCCGCATGTATCCCGTGCCACCCAACGTGCTCTAGAAGGTGTAAGTCAACTACCCTGGCCAGCAAGATCTCCGGATCCGTCCCCCATTGAGCATGTTTGGGACTGGATGAAGCGTCGTCTCACGCGGTCTGCACGTCCAGCACGAACGCTGGTCCAACTGAGGCGCCAGGTGGAAATGGTATGGCAAGTCGTTCCACAGGACTACATCCAGCATCTCTACGATCGTGTCCATGGGAGAATAGCAGCCTGCATTGCTGCGAAAGGTGGATATACACTATACTAGTGCCGACATTGTGCATGCTCTGTTGCCGGTGTCTATGCGCCTGTGGTTCTGTCAGTGTGATCATGTGATGTATCTGACCCCAGGAATGTGTCAATAAAGTTTCCCCTTCCTGGGACAATGAATTCACGGTGTTCTTATTTCAATTTCCAGGAGTGTATTTCCGAAAGTCAGGTGGTATGTCGCCAGACTCATACATTCTACACATGAAGGTGAATAATCGTTTTGTTGCCACTTCCCCGAATGATTTTATAAATTATGATGGAATTTTATCAATCCCTTCTGCCTTATTTGATCTCAAGTCCTCCAAAGCTCTTGTAAACGCTGATTCTAATAATGGATCCCATCTCTTCTAAATCGACCCCTGTTTCTTCTTCTATCACAACAGAGAAATCTTCCCCCTCATAGAGGCTTTCAATGTATTCTTTCTATTCGCTGTCTCTTCTGCATTTAACAGTGGAACTCCCATTGCACTCTTAATGTTATTATCCTTGCTTTTAATGTCACTAAAGGTTGCTTTGATTTTCCTATACGCTGAGTCTGTCCTTTCAACAATCATTTCTTTTTCGATTTCCTCACATTTTTCATGCAGCTATTTCGCCTTAGCTTCCCTGCACTTCCTGTTTATTTCATTCCTCATTCTGTATTTCTGAGTTTCTTGGAACATTTTTGTACTTCCTCCTTTCATCTTTCAACTGAAGTATTTCTTCTGTTACCCATGGTTTCTTCACAGTTACCTTCTTTGTACCTACGTTCTTCTTTCCAACGTCTGTGGTGGCCCTTTTTAGATATGTCCATTCCTCTTCAACTGTACTGCCTAGTGAGCTATTCCTTATTGCTGTGTCTATAGCCTTAGAGTACTTCAAGCGTATCTCGTCATTCGTTAATACTTCCGTACCCCACTTCTTTGCGTATTGATACTTTCTGACTAATCTCTTAAACTTCATTCCACTCTTCATTACTACTATATTGTGATCTGAGTCTGTATCTGGGTACGGCTTACAATCCAAACATTTGATTTCGGAATCTGTGGTACCATGATGTAATCTAACTGAAATCTTCCCGTATGACCCGGCCTTTTCCAAGTATATCTCCTCTTTTTTTTGGGGTTATTGAACACAGTATTCGCTATTACTAGGTGAAATTTATTACCGAACTCAATTAGTCTTTCTCCTATCTCATTCCTTGTCCCAAGCCCATGTTATCCTGTAAGATTTTCTTCTACTCCTTCCCCTACAACTGGATTCTAGACATAGACATTAGTGTTGGTGATTTATGTAGCATTTCCTGATGTAAGATTGCTTTATGAGTATGTAATTGATGTACTGTCGACAGCTCTTTCCAGTTTATGGACACAATTTATTTTCATCTCTCTGTCTAGATGACTGTCCCAGGAATAACAAATTCTAATTTTAATAGTGGCTATTTCTGTAACATTACTAATTACGTGTTACGATTAGTAGTATATCTACATACTGATCCCTGAAGCCACCACCATACTGTGATACTGTGAGTAACGATGGTACGTTTAGAACTACTAGTCATTTCCGTTCCAATTACACTTGAAAAGCCGGCCGAAGTGGCCGAGCGGTTCTAGGCGACTCAGTCTGGAACCGCGCGACCGCTACGGTTGGTGGTTCGAATCCTGCCTCGGGCATGGATGTGTGTGATGTCCTTAGGTTATTTGGGTTTCAGTAGTTCTAAGTCCTACGGGACTGATGGCCTCAGAAGTTAAGTCCCATAGTGCTCAGAGCCATTTGAACCATTTTTGAACACTTGAAAATAGATGCAGGGAACACAGTTCTCTATACGTCCCCTTATAAGCCCTAATCTGTCTTATTTTATGCTAGTGCTGATCTACTCACACTGAAGTTTGTTTTAATAACTGCTGGATTACATGCAGTTTTGCAGTTTTAAACAGGTCACTGCACTTTCTTTTACGCTACTTTGCTGCTGCTTTTATGTCTACTCCATACTAACCGGAAATGTAACATGACTGATTACACAGAATCAACTGTCTATATAATTTAAAGAGGTATAGTACGAGCATTTTTGTGTACCAGGATTGACATCCTCAAGTCCAGAAATTCTAATAAATGATAGGAATGGCTGATAAGGTGCGACTCCGGTGTGGTCCGGGGCCCACGAGAGAAATAATAGGCCTCGCAACCAAGATGCGCCGTCGCCGTCGCACTGGTCGGCTCATCTGCCGCACTTCATGAACGCTCGGCTTCATGCTGGCCCCAAGCTACATAAATACACTGCTGGCCGTTACAATTGCTACACCACCAAGATGACGTGCTACGGACTCGAAATTTAACCGACAGGAAGAACATGCTGTGATATGCAAATGATTAGCTTTTCAGAGCATTCACACAAGGATGGCGCCGGTGGCGACACCTACAACGTGCTGACATGAGGGAAGTTTCCAACCGATTTCTTATACACAAACAGCAGTTGACCGTCGATTCCTACTGAAACGTTGTTGTGATGCCTCGTGTAAGGAGGAGAAATGCGTACCATCCCGTTTCCGACTTTGATAAAGGTCGGATTGTAGCCTATCGCTATTGCGGTTTATCATATCGCGACGTTGCTGCTCGCATTGATCGAGATCCAATTACTGTTAGCAGAATATGCAATCGGTGGGTTCAGGAGGGTAATACGGAACGCCGTGCTGGATCGCAACGGCCTCGTATCACTAGCAGTGGAGATGACAGACATCCGCATGGCTGTAACGGACCGTGCAGCCTCGTCTCGATCCCGAAGTCAACAGATGGGGACGTTTGCAAGACAACAACCACCTGCACGAACAGATCGACGACGTTTGCAGCAGCATGGACTATCAGCTCGGAGACCATGACTGCGGTTACCCTTGACGCTGCATCACAGACAGGAGCGCCTGCGATGGTGTACTCAACGACGAACCTGGGTGCACGAATGACAAAACGTCATTTTTTCGGATGAATCCAGGTTCTGTTTACAGCATAATGATGGTCGCATCCGTGTTTGGCGACATCGCGGTGAACGCACATTGGAAGCGTGTATTCGTCATCGCCATACTGACGTATCACATGGCGTGATGGTATGGGGTGCCATTGGTTACACCTGTCGGTTACCTCTTGTTCGCATTGACGACTCTTTGAACAGTGGACGTTACATTTCAGATGTGTTACGACCCGTGGCTCTACCCTCTATTCGATCTCGGCGAAACCCTACATTTCAGCAGGATAATGCACGGCCGCAGTTGCACGTCCTGTACGGGCCTTTCTGGATACAGAAAATGTTCGACTGCTGCCCTGGCCAGCACATTCTCCAGATCTCTCACCAACTGAAAACGTCTGGTCAATGGTGGCCGAGCAACTGGTCGTCACAATACAACAGTCACTAGTCTTGAGGAACTGTGGTATCGTGTTGAAGCTGCATGGGCAGCTGTACCTGTAAACGCCATCCAAGCTCTCTTTGAATCAATGCCCAGGCGTATCAAGACCGTTATTACGGCCAGAGGTGGTTGTTCTGGGTACTGATTTCTCAGGATCTATGCACACAAACTGCGTGAAAATGTAATGATATGTCAGTTCTAGTATAATATATTTGTCTAATGAATAGCCGTTTATCATGTGCATTTCTTCTTGGTGTAGCAATTTTACTGGTCAGTAGTGTATGGAATTGAAATCGTACCCACTGAAGGTCTTACCTTTGTCGCGCGCTATCCAGAGCTTGTACGTGTTCAAACGAGCAATCAACTAGCATTTGTAAACTCGTCTGAAATACTTGCTTGCTCCCTACCGTACACGGCTGCTGGCACTCAGTGTGGCGCGCTGTGACGGGTACGCCGCGGCCCGCCATTCTCGTGGGCCCCGCAGCGGCCGCTGCCGGCTGTTCCCCCAGCCGTGCAGTGCCGGCCGGCGGTGGCGCCCTCAGCAGCTAATGACACCGGCGCTCGTTATCGCTGCTTTACTGTGGCAACCGGCCAGCCCGCTTGGCCGTAACACCACTAGGCCGCCAAGCTCTAGAGGAAACTTACAGCCCTCGGTTACATTTCCCTCTCGTAAAATAAAGGTTCTGTACCACTGACAACCGGCTTGTTCCTTTAGTATAATAACTATCTGATGTGATTACGTAGATTTTTCCGGCGTAATGCTTGTTGATGAACTTCACTGGTATGCGGACGGATTTCACCGTCCTGACGACACGATATTTCGACGGTCCAACTGGGCACCACCTTCAGGCGAAATTGCAGGTGCTCAATCACGCCGGAACTGGGGAACATCAGATACGGCGGCTCCTTTACACCCCGAGAACAGGCCGCTGCGCGTGCGCGAGAAGTGAAAGGGCTGTCCTCAGTTCCGGCGTGATTGTGCACATTCCATCTCACCTGAAGATGGCATCCAGGTGGACCGTCGAAATATAGTGTCGTCAGCACAATGAAATCTGGCCGCATATTTGTGAAGAGCACCAACAAACACTACGCTCGAAAAATCTGCGAAAGCGCACACAATACCTCTGTTGAGGAGATGGCAATTCTCGTCAAGAAGTTCGATAGCTTTCTCTAGAAGGAAAGAAAGCTGCCAATTGGTCATATATCCCTATTATGATGCTCTGACAATGGTATTATCATTTTATTGGCACTGGCCGGGAGACCCCATTCGGGGTGTTCGACCGCCGAAATTGCAAGTCCTTTTCAGCTGACTCCACTTCGGCGACTTGCGAGTTAATAATGGTTAAATGATGAGGAAAGACACACAACACCCAGTCATCTCGCGGCAGACAAAATCCCTGACCCCGCCGGAAATCGAACCCGGGACCACATGCGCGGAAAGCGAGAACGCTACCGCAAGACCACGAGCCGCGGACATTAGCACTACTATGGATAAAAAGATCAAGCAACATGCTTGTTTTGCTTTAATACGCAAGAAATTCGTTTTAAACGTCGACAACTGGATTTAACATCCATAGATTTGTACTTCTCGCATTTGAAGCTTCGTTCTTATCTGTCTTCTGCATTCTGAGGTTGGGTGACGAAGCGTCATCGGCCAATTCAGAGTCAACACTGAACAGCACATAAAGAAACAATCTTCCAAATTTCGTCGATTTCGCGAACAACCATCGATATCTGAGGGTATCACTCGCCGGCAGACTGTTATTAGTTTTACTGACAAGAAATTGGACGACGCTAGTTCTTCGATTTTGTAGAAAAGCATGAATTTCGTTCCCACATCAAGGAACTTTCTTGCTATTATTTCATTAGTGCTGTGAAGCATGCCATCGCTCGCTTTCCTGAAGATCATGTGGAAGAAATTAGACAAAAAGTCTCACATCATCTTCATAAGCACCACTAACACAGAGTACAATTTCCTATTGTGAAAGAAAGGCCATTTGGTCATTGAGGGAAGATAAGGATCTCTTAGTTTTTGCTGCTGATAAAGGCAGTGCCACTGTTCTTCTCTCTCGTGAAGACTATTTGGCAAAAATGTGTTTATTGGAGCATTGTGCAAGTTGTAAACTACGGAGCGATCCTACAGACCTGATAAAGCTGAACACCATCTCACTTATTAATATGAGTTCCTTACCTAAGGATGTCATTAAAAAGCTTCATCCAGTGGCGGTAGTAGCATTCAGGTTGCATGATTTACCCAATGTTCATAGACCTGCGCGAACTTCCGATCGTCAGCAATTTGCGAACTCCTACTTATAATTTAGCCAAATGTCTTGCTTCTATCCTTTAGTCCTCATCTGAGGAAATGTGATCATCATATAACCAACTTGATCGATTTTAGGCAACATTGAAGTCTCTACACCTAGAGCATCTGAGCTTCTAGTTAGTTTTGATGCTGCTTCACTTTAGTCAGGTACCTTTGGAGGAGTCCTTGTTGCTAATTGACAGCTTATGCATGATAAAATACTGAGCTGTGTCACCATATACTGACTTCAATACATTTTTATGTAATGATACATTTTTTCAACAAAGTGATGGTGTGGCTATGGGATTCCTCTTTCCCCTGTTGTCACCAATCTTTTCATGGAAGATTTTGAAGATATCGCACTCAGGGCTTCTTCTCTCAAACCTACATGTTCTCTGAGATACGTGAATGATATTTTTGTCGTTTGGCCACAAGGTGTGGAAGCTCCTCATCGGCTTGTAGATCATTTTAACTACCTTCATCCACGCATCAAATTTTCGATAGAAATTGAAAAAGATGGCAAATTATCTTTCTGTGTATAAAAAAGAAAATGCGACTTTGGGACAAAGCGTATATCGAAAACCAGTGCGTATGGACCGCTACCTCCGTACTATTTGTCATCCACCATATCAAGGCACGGGAGTTTTATGTACACTGGTCGAGAGAGCTTATGCTATTTCAGATTCTGATAATTTGACGCAGGAACTGGATTATCTTCACGTTGTTTTCATAAAAATGGATATACTGATCATCAAATTGTCGGTGCTTTTCAATTTGGACCACCATGTGAACCAACACTGAGCACTTGTGAATCAGTGGCTTTTTACCCTCTTATGGGAGCCGTTCTCCGAAAATTTCAAAATTCCTCAGAAAATACGATATTAAAAGCGTGGTTTTGCCTTTGGCCAAAACTACAGACCTTGGATCTGTTAAAGATGATTTGGGATTTAGGAAGCCTGGGGCTATGTATGATTCCCTGTCTTTGTGGAGAAGCTTATAGTGGACAGACTACTCGTACGGTTCAGGACTGATGTGCGGAACATCGACACACGCGGTTGCTCCAGCCTGAAAAATCTGCCATCACTGAACATTGTCTCAATGACGGGCATAATATATCATTTAAAGCGACACAAATTACTGCATCGGCTTCCCTTTACTGGGATTGTGTAAGGCAAACTATCGGCAAAAGGTGTAAGGTAAATCTATCACCAAAAGAAAGAAAGAAAGAAAGAAAGAACACGAGAATGTTGTTCCGTAACAGAATCTGAACGTAGATCAGTATTTTATATGTAATTACCTTCAAGCCGAGTTACATACATAGATGGGATTTTTTTCAATTTAGATGCCTGGTGGATCTATGGGTAACTACGGGACAAAATATAATCCCATGGACATGAAAAGCTATTTCGTGTGTTTTGGAGAAAGGGTGGTTTGCGTACAAGACCATCTAAAACTTACTGTGCCTTCCATGGCACTCGAAGATCAACTTAAGGTTACACCTCCTGCAGCAGAAATGCCACAAATAAAAAGGGAAGATCATTTATTGTTTCCGTGGAGCGAGAGTAAACTGGGAAGTTACACCATAACAATGCCAGAGCTTGCTTAAGAGTTAACTGCCAAGGATGTATGAGGAGAAGCATTTAAATTGTCAACCCTAAATACTGATGTTCTTCAACTCAGACAGGGGTATAGCATGATGGGCTTGTTGGGTTGGTTACAAGAAAAGATATGGGCTCGTAATGCGACAAACTGAAAACGTACCAATAAAGAGGGCTGTTGCGTCACAAGAGAAAATATGAATGGTTTTTGCAACAGTTTTCAAGAGAGTTTAGAGAAGGCAGCATTACGAAACAACACAGAAACAATTTGAAATCTCAGTTTTGTACCAAAGACCTCAAAAGTGGTTAGTCCCAAAGTTGCAAGCAGGGTAATGCAAGAGACTACTGCTGAAAGAGTTGAGACAACAACAGTTTTTCTCACCATAAAGACTGCTGCAGAAATTGAACCAAATCTGGTTATTTTTAAGGAGGTCAGTCTTCCAACTAATACTGAGAAAAGAGCTCCATCAAAATTTTCGTGACTGTCTCCAGAAACGGGTGTATTAATCCTGAGAATTTTATGAAGTTTCTTCAGCATTTCACTGTCACTTGTACCTTCCGCGATACCCAGAAATGTGGTTAGACAATCTCACCATAGTAATATCTTCAGAGGCACTTCAATTCACGGAGGAAAATGAGATTTACTCTTTTGGTGGAACCCTTGGACGTCGAAATATTTGGGGAACTGAAAGGATCATGGATGTCAAAAGTTAAACGTCACCTTAAGACGAAGGGCTGTAAACCAGCACGACAGCACTTTCTTCCTCTCCTCCAGGAAGATTTCATTGAAACCTTGTCTCCCTTTAAGGACACCTCTGCTTTCACCAAGACGTATCCGTCCTCTGAACAGGACCGCAATTCCAGACAGTGCTTTCAAACTTAGCGAGGTTCATGGTGCAACAGAGGGAGAACCTCGAGACGGAGACCCTCCAGACTAGCGACCAACGCCGGACTTTTTCCAACATTGTCTTCCCCAGCCGCAGTTGTCAATCCTGAAATTCTCGCAACAAATTCTGCTACAATTACAGGCATAAATGCAAGAATTCTTACTCCAGTTTACCCTTTCAATCGGATACGGAAAAGGAGAACTGATGCACAAAGAGCGCGGTGTTCTACAAAGAGAACCTCAGCGCTCCCCTTACAATCATACGACAAGAAAATCAGATAGAGCTACCGAGGGATCTCAAAAGGAAACGAACGGAAAAGTGACTACTCACAGGCATCCAGTTCAGGGACAAGACCAAAACCACAGAAGAAGAGACCAACGAGTGATTTGTGCGCTTCTTGCTCTGGACATTTTAAGGACAATGTTCCGGGAGACAACGGGATAAAGTGCCTACAGTGTGACAAGTGGTTTTATTTCAGTTGCCAAAACTTGGTACAATATGAATGGGACTTCAAATGCTTAGGATGTAATGCAGAGGGTGACTAAAATATCCATCCCTGCTTTTTTGTGATGCATCACGAACGGTTGCAACTTAATTTGCGATTCATCACTTTTGTTAGCTTCTACCGCTGGCGGCGCTACTGTTCTGACGTTACCTCAGTTCCGGCGTGATTGTGCACCTGCAGTTTCACCTGAAGATGGCAGCCAATTGCACCGACGATTAAATCCGGCCACATACCCGTGAAGAGCCTCATTATTAAGTATCTGCCTTCTGTATGTTCCATTATCTTCATTTAATTTTTTTATTTCATTTCACTTATTGTTCATTTAGTCTGACCAGATTAGAGCTGTAAGGCTCTCTCTTACATCCTGCTAGGAACAACACATACAAAATAGCCTCGATCGACGATTTCTTGAATATCCTAACTGTGAATCGAATCAGCCATCCTAATGAAGCGTTAAATTTCCTTTCAATCTTAGAGTCCAAAATTTATCTGAAGATACAATGTGAAACAATGGAAAAACAATTTCATGAACGTCCGACACTGGAATTACGGCCTGCATCGTTTTCCAGCGGTAAAACGTGCTTGAAATATCTAATAGCAGATTCTAAAAGAAAAAATAATTCTTCCTATGAGGGATACCTCCCAGCTTCGATTTATTTTTTCAAAAATCGTCAAACTTCGCACAGGTAATCCAGAAACTAGATAACCCACACGGTGCATTGTGGAGTGTGCTTTTCTCCACAAGGTAATTCTCTGAAACCAGCAGGAATGACTTACAGTTAAGGAAAAGTGTTGCAAAGCCATACGTTCCATTTACGAAATGTCTCTGTTACATATTTTTGTAAAGTACATGTGTGCTAGAGATAAATACTACCTAGACTAAACGCCATTAAAACAGCGAAAGAGCAGCAACACGTCCAACGGTACAAGTCCAGATGTTATAAAAATAGGAGTAGCCCCGGCAAACCAATCATTTCTCAAGTAGAGAACGGGAATGATACACAGAAGCATCTCTGCTCCCTCCAAAAAGCTAGCCTTAAAAGAATTTCGCTTGGAAGTTGGCGGCCACAGAAAAGAAAGGAAAAGAGGAGGTGCTTTCTAGTCTGTTTTCAGGTTGTAATGAAGATACTGTGTGTGTGGAATGAATAATCAATACGTAAAAGGTAGAGTGAGAAAAATAACCATAGTTAAAAGCACTGTCGCCAAGAAATTCAGAGGGACAGGCATTTACTACGTCACAGCGTTACTAAGGTTTATTTACTGTCCTCATAGACGGGAAAGACGAAGGAACCAAGTTACAGAAGAGAATCAGAATAAGAGTACATCGACGCAACTGGAAGGAGCATAAGGACTTGAAGAGACTAGTTTCGAAAAGCAGAATACTTTTAAAAAAGTTTGACTCCACTCAGCGTTGAATCTTCCTTTTAGAAAGAGAAGAGGATCAGGAAAATGATGACGGTCATGATGATTCTAGTCATTAATTCCCTCGGGCTTTTCGTCTAAAGTGAAACTGCCATTTTCAGTAGTCAGCGTCATTTTGAGATGCCCGAATGAAAAAACGGACAAGGTTAAAATTTACGTTGTTGAATGGCGTTGACCTCTCATACAAAGAGCGCCTCCGTGGAGAAGCTACGAGCAGTGAAAGGCGGTCGTTCTGATTGCAGGCGTGCTGCATGAGTCACGCGTCGTTTCAGACCGTGCGTTTGGCTTACAGGGGGCGAAATTGAAACAGAGCAGGATCACTGGGATTAGAGTAGCTGTCCGTCGAATATGGATAGTACAGCATATACAGTCGTTGTATATGCAGTCTTCTTGAGACAGGCCTTAAAATTATTGATATAAACTTAAATTCTTTTTCTAGGTTCCTAACAAAAAAAAAAAAAACTAATATCATTGAACGACAAAGACGTATGTGAGGGCGAGGACATGAATAACATATGTTTTTGAGTCGGGACCGCCTTTAACAAAACATTATTTTCATTTTGTCCCAGATATGTTTCACTGCAGTTGCAGTGGTTTTTTTATTTTTATGGCTGTTAGACTTAAGAAATGTTCTTTACTGTTTAAATACATACAAATATAAGTTTCTAAATCCTAATTACAGGTTTTTGAGGAGCACATAAAACTGTGTATTCACACCATCTTACCACATGGTGTAGTTATCCTGCTGTATTACCTTTTTATACTATCGGTTTTCCTTTACAGTTTGTCCCCTGCAGCTATTTTAATGTAGGCAAAACATTTACGCGGAAATTACGTGTCTAAACTGTTATAGGTATGTCTGAGATTAATAATCTATGTAAAAGATTTTGTGTGTGTGTGTGTGTGTGTGTGTGTGTGTGTGTGTGTGTGTGTGTGTGTGTGTGTGTGTGTGTGTGTGTGTGTTTACATTATGTTTCACTTACGGTGGAACAGTTGGAGATGTCATTGGCGGTTGTTTTGAATTAGAGAGAGAGAGAGAGAGAGAGAGAGAGAGAGAGAGAGAGAGAGAGAGAGAGAGAGACAGAGACAGAGACAGACAGACGCCCTGCCAGGCATTTCCAAGCAAGTTCTACAACAAATTCCGAAACACCACAGCAGGCAGGTTTAGAGAAAATGGTACTGGTTAGTGTTGGTCGCTAGAATGGCTGTATTCTGCAAAATGGTTCAAATGGCTCTGAGCACTATGGGACTCAACTGCTGTGGTCATCAGTCCCCTAGAACTTAGAACTACTTAAACCTAACTAACCTAAGGACATCACACACATCCATGCCCGAGGCAGGATTCGAACCTGCGACCGTAGCAGTCGCACGGTTCCGGACTGCGCGCCTAGAACCGCGAGACCACCGCTGCCGGCTGTATTCTGCAAACCCCCTCTCATATAACTTTCAGGAACGAGAAGGCTCAAGTATTTGTTCACCTTTGCAGCCATTCTTTCCAAAGAGAGAGAGAGCACAAGCGATAAGTGTGAGTCCGCACGTAACGCAGCGCTCAACTGTCATAGGCCTGATTTTACTGCCTCACGTATTGTCGAATCTCAAAGGCAACGCTGGCGAATAGCGAAATGTTTTGTATGTGGCGCTGCAATTGAAACGTCAGAGTCTGGAAGGGACAAAAGCGTCCAGCTATGTATTGTTCCTGTCCGTTGTAAAACATGCGCTGACAGATTTATGGAGTATGTCGCTGGGGAATTCCATAATGCCTGCACACAGCGTCTTCCTGTTTTTGCCAGCCATTCTGCCGTCTCTGATTTTTATGTCCCTTGCACGCGTGACTAGTCCTGCAGCGTTCGCTGAAAACAGATTTTTCTTCCCACTGCTCCTAGCCGTTCCCCGCCGGTTACCACATAATCTCTTCGAGCTCAGTTATCTCACATTGCACGCTTCGTAAGTGAATTATTCTGTCTGTCCTGCTACAATTTCTTAATCTACCGCAGTTGCCTTTAAGTTTCCGGCACTTTTTTACAGTAATGTGTTCAAGTATATTCTCCTTCTCTAAAATATGTGCTACTGCCCAAAACTATACAATATAATTTATTGCCCTCTGTAATACATATTTCCGTATTTCCCGCTGACTAGCCGGGTGGGAGGACAAACGAGCCAGTTCCTTCAGACATTATTTCGACTACTCATCTAATCGTGTTAGTCCGGTGCTTCTAGTAATTATCTAAGATGTTCTCGTTATCTGCACTTAGAAAATAATACAGATGTCTAGAATTTTCCACCTTGTTGGACGTCTGGAAATGTATCTTCTGTCAGCTATACTTGGAAAACAGAATTAACCTCAAACATCTGCTCTAAATATGTAATGATAGTGCTCTTAGCTTTGCGTGAAAACTGAGTTGTTAATCCCTTTGCTGTTATATCTCTTAAGCTTTTGGGGCCTTTTAAAAGATTGTTTCTCTTCAGACCGAAGAGCACGCGAGTTAATCTGAACTGTAACTTCTTAAAACAAAGATGCCCACAGAAATGTATTTTGCCATCTTCCCGGCAAAGCGAAAACCCTAAGGATGTCACCTTTTATTTTAGAGGTATGTTACCATCTTTCATGATTAATTCTGTTATAAATAATTACTCACGTGAAGTGACTGGCGGTTGCCTTATTTTCCACACAAGCTGTTAGTGGTCGTCTCCCACGCTGAGTCCGTTGTGCAGGGTATGCGGTGGAAATTCCGAGTATATACATGAACCCCTTCGAGCGAAAAACACACACACACACACACACACACACACACACATATACACAAAAAAAAAAAACACTGAAACGTGAAGTCGAAGTTAAACTGTTGTCATTCCGGTAACAAGATGAAGCGTAGAGAAATTGTGTATTGCAGGATAACGGGCATGTTTCCTTAATTATAAGGCGAGAACCCCCCAACCCCCAGTGAGCCATGCACCTTGCCGTTGATAGGGAGGCTTGCGTCCCTCAGCGACAGAGATAGCCGTACCGTAGGTGCAACCGCAACGGAAGAACATCTGTTAAGAAGCAAGACAAACATGTTGTTCCTAAATAGGGAAAGCAGCCTTTCCAATAGTCGCAGGGGGAACAGTCTGGATGACTGACTGATCTGGCCTTGTAACATCAACCAGCGCGGCCTTCTTGTAATTGTACTGCGAACGGCTGAAAGCAAGGAAAAACTACAGCCGTTATTTTTCCCGAGGGCATGATGCTCTACTGTATGATTAAATGACGATGTCTTCCTCAAGGTTGAGAAACAACTGTCACGCATGGGATGTTAGATTCCTTAATCGGGCAGGTAGACTAGGAAATTTGAAACTGAAGTTAGACATAGTGGGAAGCAGTGAAATTCATTGGCACGGGGAACAGAACTTCCAGTAAGACGAAAATAGGGTTGTCAATACAAAATCAGAAAATCTGATGCAGGAGTAGGTTCGATAATGAATAAGAAAATAGGAGTGAGGGTAAGCTATTGTGAAAGCACAGTGATTGCATTATCGTAGCCAAGGCAGACACGAAGCTCACACCCACAACAATAGTACAAGTTTATATGCCAATTAGCTCAGCAGATGATGAAGAGATTGAAGAAATGAATGTGCGATGACGTAAAAGAAATTATTCATATAGTTCAGGGAGATGGAAATTTAATTGTAGTGGCGGACTGGAATTCGATAGTAGGAAAAGGAAGAGAAGAAAAAGTAGTGGGTGAATATAGACTGGAGGAAAGGAGTGGAAGAGGAAGCCGCCTGGTGGAATTTTACACAGACCGTAATTGAGTCACCGCTAATACTTGGTTTAAGAATCGTGAAAGAAGACTATGTACTTGGAGGAGACCTGGAGACAACAGAGTGTTTCAAATTGCTTGTATAATGGCAAGGCAAAGATTTCGGAACAATGAGATGGGAGATACGTATTTCAGGCTGTTAGAGTCTTCACGCAATATCGTAAGTCGAAAGAAGGCCCTGGGAGTTAACGACGTTCCGTCAGAACCACCGATGGCCTAGTGAGAGCCAGTCATGACTAATCTCTCCCACCTGGTGTGCAAGGCGTATGAGGCAGGCGAAATACCCTCAGACATCAAGAACGGTATAATAATTCCAGTTCCAAAGAAAGTAAGCCCCGGCAGTTGCGGCGCCGATAGTTGTGAACGCTACTGGAATACTAGTTTAATAAGTCACCGTTGCAAGATACTAACGTGAATTATTTACAGAAGAATGGGAAGACTGGTATAATACGACCTTGGGAAAGATCAGTTTGGATTCCGGACAAATCGAGCAACTTTTGAGGCAATACTTCTGGGCGCGCAGTCCAGAACCGTGCGACTGCTACGGTCGCAGGTTCGAATCCTGCCTCGGGCATGGATGTGTGTGATGTCCTTAGGTTAGTTAGGTTTAAGTAGTTCTAAGTTCTAGGGGACTAATGACCACAGCAGTTGAGTCCCATAGTGCTCAGAGCCATTTGAACCATTTTGAGGCAATACGGACCCCACAACTTACCTTAGAAGACAGGCCACGGAAAGGCAAACCTACGTTTCTAGCATTTGTGGACTGAGAGAAAGATTTTGACAATGTTGACGTGAATACTCTCTTTGAAATTATGAAGGTAGCAGCAGTAAAATACAGGGAGTGAAACGCTATTTACAACTTGTACAGAAACCAGACTAAAATTACAAGAGTCGAGGGGCATGAAAGACAGGCAGTGTTTGACAAGGGAGTGAGACAGTGTTTTAGGCTATTACCGTTCTTATCCACTGGGTACATTGAGCAAGCATTAAAAGAAAGGAAAGAATAATTTGGAAGTTCAGGGAGAAAAAATAACAACTTCGTTATGAATATGAAGATGGTGTCTGTTCTTTCGAACATGTCCGAAAGAACAGGTACCACTTCATATAGATAAGGCTTACCGTCCAATGATATTCTTCAGTGCGGATACACTCACATTGCCCGAACTCTTACGGGAATCGGTAGATTGACTGCCGCGAGTAATGAGTATATTGGGCAGGGGCACTACAAATATAGTGTGTGGACAGAAAGTTGGAAATGTGGGTCTCACGGGGAGCGTGGCAGAGATAAGTCCCTGCAGTCGCACTATACTCTGTGTCCTCGATGGGTCAGTCGGATAGAACGTCTGCTATGTAAGCAGGAGATCCTGGGTTCTAGTCCCGGTCGGGGCACACATTTTCAACTGTCTCCATTGATATTTATCAACGCCTGTAAGCGGCTAATGGACTGGATTTCATTGTAATTTCATTCTTCGAGAGCCATAAGATCGTCAATGGTGTCTATGTCCGAAAGAACAGGTATCATCTTCATATATATCTCTTCAGTCAAAACGTCAAGATAATTACCAGTAAGTTACTGTCCTCTTATCCTTTTGCTCTTGATTGGCTGCAGATTACATTATTTTTGTAAGAGATGTTAGAACTGTGATTTTGTGCCGGTTGTGGCCTCAACTCGTAGATGTTTGAAAAATCCTATTCGAGAACCAGCAGTAAATGATGATGATCATATTAATTTCCAGTATCGATCATTTTTATAATCTTCAGGTAACTTACAATTACATACAGCAGCCAGTACAGCAATTTTTTTTTTATCACGACGTCAAATGAAATAAAAATCAACCAGTCTCACCAACGTCAGTTTCTTGGAGAGAGTCTGGAATTTCAATCACCAGTTTTCTCCTTCGATCGCACAAACATTCTGTTACCACCCACCTACATAGGGAGGAATGATCATTGCGATAAAATAAGAGAAATCAGGGCTCGCACAGCAAAATTTAAGTGCTCGTTTTTCCCGCGCGCCGTTCGAGAGTGGAACTTAGAGAGACAGCTTGAAGGTGGTTCATTGAACCCTCTGCCAGGCACTTTATTGTGAATAGCAGAGTAATAACGTAGATGTAGAAGAAGATGTCACCTGCACTTCACGGCCAGTACACTTCACTTCTAGGACAGAACACATGGACGCTTTCAAACTGTCTGCTGTCTGTTATTTTCAGGCCCCATACAACCCGAACCACATTCGTTTTAGGTGATTCAGCATCGAAAGCAATACCAGCCAGACAGCGACTGTATTAGAGTTCTGGTCAAGCGCATACATTTATCCACTTATATCCAGTTGCACTTCACCAGCAGTGCGGCTGCACAAAATATCTGTGTGGAAGCATTTACCCAACACCTCTTAGCAAACGTGGCAACGTTTGGCGATGGAGTTCGGTTTCACCCGTTGTGTCATTTGGATGCACCCTGTCTGTAAACTCCTTTAAAATGCATAGGACATGTAGAGACTGCCTGGTAGATAATAATTTGTACAGGAATCCTTGTCCGAAGAGAAATAGAAGGCAAACAGAGAAGCACGACACTAGGTTCCACTCTCCTTCTGCTAGGACCGATTCTGGTGAATTTTACATTTTTGACGAAATAACTAGCGCGATAACTGTGCCCATTACAGATCTGCCGCGAAACATGCACTCTTTATCTCTTATTACGCACTCGAGATGGCCACGAAACCAACATTCATTCTGACGTGTGATGCGATCAAGCAGAATAAAACTACACTGACCATCAGCGTCGTGAATTAAATTACACTTGCGCAAGTTTCATTTCAGGTTCACAATACTTTTATGTAAGACCCGAAATTTTTATAAAAGACCGACGTAATAGCTGTTCGTACGTCTCTAGGGAAAACATTGTTGCTTAGTGAATATCTGTCCAGAAATAATACTGAATTCATCTCCTGTTGAACTCCTTGTCCTGGAATGCTGTTATCTAAGGAAGCGGTACATCCCCGTGTCTTCCGAAGAGAAATGTTAACAAGCAAGGAAGTTTGACGTTACCCGACATCAGAGGGACAAAACATTAATCTGGCTGAAGAGGCAATAAAGAAAAAATTTTACCGCCGCTCGGCCATTTGTTCAAAGCAACTTCAAGCAACCGCGGTAACCTCGTAATTAAAGCTGTTAAAACAAAGATGTGAATCCTTCTCTTTTCATGTCTGAGTCCAGGGTGTAAGCCATTACGTTACCTCTCTCGGCTGAATTGTCGGAAAAGTGTATATAAACGAAATGTAGGCAATATCAATAGAGGGACGTTGACTGTAAGAATCGATATTCCCAGGAAATAGTGACATTCAGACTTGATTTGGAAAGATTCCTTATTAGATTGCTTCGGCTTATGTCTGATCACTAATGTACGTACACGAATGTGTATGACAATAAGGGAATGAAAACCCCAAAAGTAACAAAGTATTCATTCCACGAAATGTCATTCATTATTAACGGTAGTAATATATTTTGCCGTGATTGTTGGATACAACGAATTTCATCACAGAACAATAAGTTACCAGTCGGCAGCTTCTAAACTATAACTGGTGCAACGAAACATTTTAACCAAATCCCTAGCTCTTAGAACCTGGCTTATGCAGATAAGCCTCCAATTTTCCAAAACACGGTAGCGACTCTCCGATGTACCGAACTGAGCCAAGATCACCAGACAAGGTACTAGTACCCCTCCCCCGCTCATACATCTTCTTAAAAGAGCACACTGGTAGCTTTGGACTACTGTGGAAGAAGGAACGCGTAACACTGGTACCGGGCGATCAGGTAACAATCCACCTCTGACGTTAAGTCATGGCTGGCGTGTTATGCATCGGCCCGTCGACTGTATGAAATCTGCGCTCTTAGATGGGTCGATGTGGAGACATGGCAAAACGACAGTCGCTATCCTATTTGGACCTCCTCTTGACCATTCAGCGATTTGTTGATGTATGAACGCGGACTGTTGAACGTGTGTACAAGAAACGGCGTAGCACTCGCAGCCGTATAGGAAGCCGTGAGACCACCGCTCGTTAAATACCCTAGTCGACACGAGCCGGTGACGAGAGTCGTACCTTGTCAGTGGCAATGAGTTAAAAACCCGTTAACAATTACATCCGCGGAATCCGACTGGTCACATCGACACGTACAATTACAGGATTTCGATGGGCCAAACAACACAAAAAGTGAACAGAAACTGACTTTAGGTATGGAATGTGGTGCGACGAGTCGGAATTCCAGCCCTTTTCAAATGATGCGAGGCGTCGAGGCCACTGATGACCGAATGAGGCGTTTTATCCAGAGTGTCTGTGGAGAGTGTAGCTCATGGCGGAGGTGGTTTTGTGATGTTTCGTGGATGTTTACCGCACCAATATTTGGGCCCACTGATTAAATTTGCAGACGATATGAAGCAAGATGTTTACACCACTCGCCATTAAAATTGCTACACCAAGAAGAAATGCAGATGATGAACGGGCATTCATTGGACAAATATATTATATTAAAACCGACATGTGATTACATTTTCACGCAATTTGGGTGCATAGACCATGAGAAACCAGCACCGAGAACAACCACCTCTGGCCGTAATAACGGCCTTGATACGCCTGGGCATTGAGTCAAACATAGCTTGGATGGCATGCACAGATACAGCTGCCCAGGCAGCTTCAACACGATACCACAGTTCATCAAGAGTAGTGACTGGCGTATTGTGACGAGCCAGTTGTCGGCAACCATTGGCCAGACGTTTTCAGTTGGTGAGAGATCTGGAGAAGGTGCTCGCCAGGGCAGCAGTCGAACATTTCCTGTATCCAGAAAGGCCCATACCGGACCTGCAACATGCGGTCGTGCATTATCCTGCTGAAATGTAGGGTTTCGCAGGGATAGAATGAAGGGTAGAGCCACGGGTCGTAACAAATCTGCAATGTAACGTCCACTGTTCAAAGTGCCGTCAATGCGAACAAAAGGTGACAGAGACGTGTAACCAATGGCACCCCATACCATTACGCCGGGTGATACGCCAGTATGACGATGATGAATACACGCTTCCAATGTGCGTTCATCGCTATGTCACCAAACACGGATGTTGTAAACAGAACCTGGATTTATCAGAAAAAAAATGACGTTTTGCCATTCGTGCACCCAGGTTCGTCGTTGGGTACATCATCGCAGGCGTTCCTGTCTGTACTGCAGCGTCAAGGTTAACGGCAGCGATGGTCTCAGAGCTGATAGTCCACGCTGCTGCAAATGTCTTCGAACTGTTCGTGCAGATGGTCGTTGTCTAGCAAACGTCCTTATCTGTTGATTCAGGGATCGAGACTTGGCTGTACGATCCGTTACAGCCATGCGGATAAGATGCATGTCATCTTGACTGCTAGTGATACGAGGCCGTTGGGATCCAACACGGCGTTCCGTATTACCCTCCTGAACCCACCGATTCCATATTCTACTAACAGTAATTGGATCTCGACCAACGCGAGCAGCAATGTCGCGATACGATAAACCGCAATCGCGATAGGCTACAATCCGACCTTTATCAAAGTCGGAAAAGTGATGGTACGCATTTATCCTCCTTACACGAGGCATCAGAACAACGTTTCACCAGGCAACCTCGGTCAACTGCTGTTTGTGTTTGAGAAATCTGTTGGAAACTTTCCTCTTGTCAGCACGTTTTAGATGTTGCCATCGGCGCCAACCTTGTGTGAATGCTTTGAAAAGCTAATCATTTGCATACCACAGCACTTTCTTCCTGTCGGTTAAATTTCGCGTCTGTAGCACGTCATCTTCGTGGTGTAGCAATATTAATGACCAGTAGTCTGTTTCAACATTCTAGATGTCGCCATTTCTTCTATATTTTCATGGTGATTAAGACGTGGATATTCACATCTACCAACGTTAGAATGTCCGCTTTCACGGGCCTACCATTTCACATTAAATACCACGATCTTAATCCCATAGAAAAATTTCGGAACTATTTTGAACAGCAGCAGTATTCCTGCAGCTTCATTGATCTGCGAAATCTAATCATGAACGAACGCTCTCTGAAGAAATATGTAGACACTCTACCTCGCCCAGTTGAGGCCATTAATGAAGGCGGTGTGTATCTCCTGTGGGCGGCGGGGGTGGGGGTGGAGGGTACTAACTATTTGTCCGGTATGATTAGGATTCCTACACGGAAGGATAGCCCAGGAATTGCGAAAGTATAGATTGAGTGTGATTTCTAAAATAGCACTTCGTCTCACTCCGTTTCGTATTGAAATGAGATGGACGTTCCGGAGGTACGGAAACCACTTGATCTGATAAGCACCAAACATTCATAAATCGAGTTTCGGATGGTTTTCTTCTACGCTAGTAACTGTATCGATGACTTGGAAAACAGGTCATGTCCACTTCTTTTCTGAAATTACCTTTACCGGAGGTAAGTGGTCTTGAGACCTGCCCACATCATTTGGTAGGATACGGCAACATGACTCATCAACAGAAGTGATCGTTAGAATTTTACCGAATTAGGTAAGGGGCACTGTTCATATAAACAAGTTTGTAGTGAACCTATTCGAATAAAAAAGAAGAAAGTAAAATGGCTCTGAGCACTACGGGACTTAACTTCTGAGGTCATCAGTCCCCTAGAACTTAGAACTACTTATACCTAACTAACCTATTGACATTACACACATCCATGCCCGAGGCAGGATTCGAACCTGCGACCGTAGCGGTTGCGCGGTTCCAGACTGTAGCGCCAAGAACCGATCAGAAGAAAGTAGACAATGTAAAGAAAATTATACATTATATACCTGATGAAAAAAAAAAAAAAAAACCATTTTACAACAGGATCTGCCAGTGGCCAGCGAAGAATGGGCAAGATGAATCATTTCCGCTATTGTCTACTTCGCTGTATTCTGCCTCTGTTTGTATTTTGGACATATTATGAATCGGCCTGTGTGCTCATAACACACATTTTTGTTGCAAAGAGAGCACTAGGTGACAAATTGCCTGTTGGGCTCTCTCTAGTTCTTCGGCCCACATTTGTTCGAATATTTTTTCGACTTTTATTTTGGAATGACTGGACGGTCAGTCAAAACTAAGATCACTGGACATAGGCGGCATTGTAGGTTGGAGCGGTTGGCCGTGGCGGAGCACGCTCTGCATGAGACCGAAAACATTGTAAAATTCTCTGAATCGAAAGTTCTTGCTATGCAGAAGAGCTATCCCAATTAGTTATTCAGGGAAGCTATACAAATACACAAACGTGACAATAGTTCCACAAGAAAGAAGAAAGCCCCAAGGTGAACGGATTCTGAATTCTTGTTCTACAAAAAAAAAAAGAGGGTCCAAATGGCTCTGAGCGCTATGGGCCTTAACATCTATGGTCATCAGTCCCCTAGAACTTAGAGCTACTTAAACCTAACTAACCTAAGGACATCACACAACATTCAGTCATCACGAGGCAGAGAAAATCCCTGACCCCGCCGGGAATCGAACCTGGGACGTTCTGCAACAAGCAACCGTTGCAGGTAGCAAGGAAAGAACAGCAGTGGTAATACTCACGGAAAAGCCGTTGGACGTCGGAGCGCCAGGTTACATGTTGTTGTTGTTGTCTTCAGTCCTGAGACTGGTTTGATGCAGCTCTCCATGCTACCCTATCCTGTGCAAGCTGCTTCATCTCCCAGTACCTACTGCAACCTACATCCTTCTGAATCTGCTTAGTGTACTCATCTCTCGGTCTCCCTCTACGATTTTTACCCTCCACGCTGCCCTCCAATGCTAAATTTGTGATCCCTTGATGCCTCAAAAAATGTCCTACCAACCGATCCCTTCTTCTAGTCAAGTTGCGCCACAAACTTCTCTTCTCGCCAATCCTATTCAATACCTCCTCATTAGTTACGTGATCTATCCACCTTATCTTCAGTATTCTTCTGTAGCACCACATTTCGAAAGCTTCTATTCTCTTCTTGTCCAAACTAGTTATCGTCCATGTTTCACTTCCATACATGGCTACACTCCAAACAAATACTTTAAGAAACGACTTCCTGATACATAAATCTATATTCGATGTTAACAAATTTCTCTTCTTCAGAAACGCTTTCCTTGCCATTGCCAGTCTACATTTTATATCCTCTCTACTTCGACCATCATCAGTTATTTTACTTCCTAAATAACTAAACTCCTTTACTACTTTAAGTGTCTCATTTCCTAATCTAATTCCCTCAGCATCACCCGATTTAATTTGACTACATTCCATTATCCTCGTTTTGCTTTTGTTGATGTTCATCTTATATCCTCCTTTCAAGACACTGTCCATTCCGTTCAACTGCTCTTCCAAGTCCTTTGCCGTCTCTAACAGAATTACAATGTCATCGGCGAACCTCAAAGTTTTTATTTCTTCTCCATGAATTTTAATACCTACTCCAAATTTTTCTTTTGTTTCCTTTACTGCTTGCTCAATATACAGATTGAATAACATCGGGGAGAGGCTACAACCCTGTCTCACTCCTTTCCCAAACACTGCTTCCCTTTCATGCCCCTCGACTCTTATAAATGCCATCTGGTTTCTGTACAAATTATAAATAGCCTTTCGCTCCCTGTATTTTACCCCTGCCACCTTTAGAATTTGAAAAAGAGTATTCCAGTCAACATTGTCAAAAGCTTTCTCTAAGTCTACAAATGCTAGAAACGTAGGTTTGCCTTTTCTTAATCTTTCTTCTAAGATAAGTCGTAAGGTCAGTATTGCCTCACGTGTTCCAACATTTCGACGGAATCCAAACTGATCCTCCTCGAGGTCTGCATCTACCAGTTTTTCCATTCGTCTGTAAAGAATTCGTGTTGGTATTTTGCAGCCGTGGCTTATTAAACTGATAGTTCGGTAATTTTCACATCTGTCAGCACCTGCTTCCTTTGGGATTGGAATTATTATATTCTTCTTGAAGTCTGAGGGTATTTCGCCTGTCTCATACATCTTGCTCACCAGCTGGTAGAGTTTTGTCAGGACTGGTTGTCCCAAGGTCGTCAGTAGTTCTACTGGAATGTTGTCTACTCCGGGGGCCTTGTTTCGACTCAGGTCTTTCAGTGCTCTGTCAAACTCTTCACGCAGTATCGTATCTCCCATTTCGTCTTCATCTACATCCTCTTCCATTTCCATAATATTGTCCTGAAGTACATCGCCCTTGTATAAACCTTCTATATACTCCTTCCACCTTTCTGCCTTCCCTTCTTTGCTTAGAACTGGGCTGCCATCTGAGCTCTTGATATTCATACACGTGGTTCTCTTTTCTCCAAAGGTCTCTTTAATTTTCCTGTAGGCAGTATCTAACTTACCCCTAGTGAGATAAGCTTCTACATCCTTACATTTGTCCTCTAGCCATCCCTGTTTAGCCATTTTGCACTTCCTGTCGATCTCATTTTTGAGACGTTTGTATTCCTTTTTGCCTGCTTCATTTACTGCATTTTTATATTTTCTCCTTTCATCAATTAAATTCAATATTTCTTCTGTTACCCAAGGATTTCTAGCAGCCCTCGTCTTTGTACCTACGTTATCCTCTGCTGCCTTCACTACTACATCCCTCAGAGCTACCCATTCTTATTATACTGTATTTCTATCCCGCATTCCTGTCAATTGTTCCCTTATGCTGTCCCTGAAACTCTGTACAACCTCTGGTTCTTTCAGTTTATCCAGGTCCCATCTCCTTAATTTCCCACATTTTTGCAGTTTCTTCAGTTTTAATCTACAGGTCATAACCAATATATTGTGGTCAGAGTCCACATATGCCCCTGGAAATGTCTTACAACTTAAAACCTGGTTCCTAAATCTCTGACTTACCATTATATAATCTATCTGATACCTTTTAGTATCTCCAGGGTTCTTCCACGTATACAACCTTCTTTCATGATTCTTAAACCAAGTGTTAGCTATGATTAAGTTGTGCTCTGTGCAAAATTCTACTAGGCGGCTTCCTCTTTCATTTCTTAGCCCCAATCCATATTCACCTGCTATGTTTCCTTCTCTCCCTTTTCCTACACTCGAATTCCAGTCACCCATTACTATTAAATTTTCGTCTCCCTTCACTATCTGAATAATTTCTTTTATTTCATCGTACATTTCTTCAATTTCTTCATCATCTGCAGAGCTAGTTGGCATATAAACTTGTACTACTGTAGTAGGTGTGTAGTAGCTTACCCGCATTCCTATTTTCCTATTCATTATTAAACCTACTCCTGCATTACCCCTATTTTATTTTGTGTTTATAACCCTGTAGTCACCTGACCAGAAGTCTTGTTCCTCCTGCCACCGAACTTCACTAATTCCTACTATATGTAACTTTAACCTATCCATTTCCCTTTTTAAATTTTCTAACCTACCTGCTCGATTAAGGGATCTGACATTCCACGCTCCGATCCGTAGAACGCCAGTTTTCTTTCTCCTGATAACGACATCCTCCTGAGTAGTCCCCGCCCGGAGATCCGAATGGGGGACTATTTTACCTCCGGAATATTTTACCCAAGAGGATGCCATCATCATTTAATCATGCAGTAAAGCTGCATGTCCTCGGGAAAAATTACGGCTGTAGTTTCCCCTTGCTTTCAGCCGTTCGCAGTACCAGCACAGCAAGGCCGTTTTGGTTAATGTTGCAAGGCCAGATCAGTCAATCATCCAGACTGTTGCCCCTGCAACTACTGAAAAGGCTGCTGCCCCTCTTCAGGAACCACACGTTTGTCTGGCCTCTCAACTGATACCCCTCCGTTGTGGTTGCACCTACGGTACGGCCATCTGTATCGCTGAGGCACGCAAGCCTCCCCACCAACGGCAAGGTCCATGGTTCATGGGGGGGGGGGGGGGGGGGCAGGTTACATATAGGGTGACAATTATTGAACTCTATGGAAAAAACGTATATTGGTTACAAACTAAGGAGAGCACACACTTTATTCAACATGTAAACGTTACTGCAGATATTCAGATTTAGGTTATGACATGTTCGATATGCCTGCCATCATTGGCGAGAATGTGGCGCAGACGAATAGCGAAAATCTGTATGACCCTCTGATGTGTCGGAACATCGATGCTGTCGACGACATCCTGATTTTTTTCAGCTCGGCAATGGTTTTGAGGTTATTACTATATACCTTATCTTTAATATAGTCCCACAAAAAAGAGTCTCTTGTGTTCAGATTCGGAGAATCTGGCGGCCAACCGAGGCCCATGCCAGTGGCCACTGGGTATCCCAGAGGCAGAATCCGGTCCCCAAAGTTCTCTTCTAGGATATTAAACAGTCTCCTGCTTCGGTGGGTGGACCTTCGTCTTACATGAACCACATGTTGTCGAAATCACGATAACGGGGTTGAAATCATCTTCCAAAACCTTCACGTATCGTTCTGTAGTGACCGTGCCATCAAGGAATGTCGCACCGGTTATTCCGTGACTGGACACTGCACACCGCACAGTCACCCTTTGATGGTGAAGGAACTTCTCGATCAGTCCTCCAAATGCGCCAGTTTTGCTTATTGACGGACCCATTCAAATGGAAGTGAACTTCGTCGCTAAACCAAACCATACACTTCATAGTAATTCCCTCCATGCCCCGCGGCTAACCGTGCAGTTTGAACGTTCTAACGCAAACCATTCAGAAGTTATGGGTGTTTTATTTCATATAGTTAAGTAGTTGTCACCCAGTATCAAGAGCAGCGAGCTCGACTCCAGTCCACCAGCAGCAATGACGGGTGAAGCTTAGACAGTACCAGCCATTCGACCTGGCGAAACATCAGAAAGATCATCAACAAATTACGGCAGAAGAACGCTAGGTGTAAGACAACAAGTAATTCGCAGGAGAGCTTCTAATAAGTTTGGAAGCTAGGAGACGAGGTGCTGGCAGAAGTAAAGCTTTGAGGACGGGGCGTGAGTCGTGCTTGGGTAGCTCAGATGGTAGAGCACTTGCCCGCGAAAGGCAAAGGTCCCGAGTTCGAGTCTCGGTCCGGCCCACATTTTTAATGTGCTAGGAAGTTTCAACAAGCAATTTGTTAACAACTGGGCACGAATGCCTTAATAATTTTGTAGAACACTAGTTGCCTCATCGACATTGCTACGTTCGAAAAGAGGTTGTCTCCAGTACATTCAACCTCGATTTCTGACCACTGTCGATGGATAAAGTGTGTTGTAATGATGTAGATTGTTTCACAATGGGGCCATTCGCTATATGGCAACTCCACGATACCACGCTTAAACTCGTCGTGTAGTAAAACAGTTTCCTGTGTCCCCTGAAAAGTTTACTTTCTGGGACATGTAGCAGAAGCGGTACGCCGCCACGGGCTGCCCCGTGGCACATTGCCACGCCCCCTCCGGCTTGCATGTGGCACTGCGCCGCGTTTACGAGCTGAGCTGAGCTGAGTGGAGCGAGGTGTGCCGACACCGCCGCGGCCGATCTAAATGAGATCGCTGCCCCTGCACGGGGCCTTCGGGTTCGCGGGCGGTCCGCTTTAATTAAAATTTTACTCTAATGGCTTCCTGAATCCGGCCGAGGCGAAAGGTAATAAGACAAAGGAAAAACGACGTGTTTCTAAGCTTCCGTAAGACGGCCTGCCGGCTTCCATTACTTCGTTAAACAAGACCGGAACAACGGCTTCGGTTTATCCCTACCATAAAAACTTTCGCGCCCCGTCTGAGTGAGATTGGCCTGTGAGAGAAGATTCGTGTGATCTAGCCGCAGAGGTGCCATCACGAGTGACTGAACGGAAAAACGAAAATGGTCTCTCCAAGAATTACGTGTAAATGTTGCAGTAGGTAATCAAATTGCTTACGGCATACTTTCTGACGAGTTAATTTTAACCTGCTCAGGACAGCAGAATCTATTAGGTGGACCACTTTTTCCTCGAACGGAGAGTTGCATCAAAGCTGTGGGAGGTAAGGAGTTGGTAGATGACACGACGTTAATTGAGTTTTCGTCTTTGTTTGTGGAGCCTGATACCAAATAAAGTGAAGGGGGTTATGTAAGCTTCCCACAAAAAATGATACATTATGTGTGGGAAAACTGAATATACTGTGTAAGGGGTTCACCACTCTGCTGGAGCAAATGTAATGTCAATGTATTGCTCACGCGCTGCCTGCGACAGAAAATATGTTTTGTGCAATAGAGTCGCAGGTCAGAGCAGTCTCATCAGTTGTTGCAGTCGCTGTTATACACTAGTGTGACCTTGCCGTATAAAATAATAAAAATATTATTTTTTAATATCTTAACTAATGAAAACTGATAAATTTTGACGTAAGCAGCGCTACGCCATGGCCCTGTGAAATCAATCTGAATAAACTGAAAAATTCTTACCTCATGATTGTGTCGCCGGATAACGCTGTCTATATTTCTGCTCCTAAATGGCACAGCTTAGTGCAATGCTGGCCTATCTACTAACACTGGACAACATTTGTCTGAGACCTGTATTACTAGAAAAACTGACATTGCTTATTGACACAGCTGCATAGCTGGTCGTCTGATTACTAAAGAACACATGACTATGATCTGCGAAAATTTCTGAAATATTTAAATTTAAATAAATGACTGGATAGGGATTGGTAATGACTTAAGTCAAAATTATTCCTTTCTTTTTTTCTAGACTGGTAAAAATTATGTTCTGAAAATCGTTTACATTATTGATAAAGATTTGCAATCCATTATATGAAAAATTGAACATTGCAAATTTGGGTCAACTGGTGCTGACGAATCACAAAAAGATTGAAACAAATTCATATTAACATTTCAGTCAAGTGACTTAACTACGTTCATGCCAACAAAAATAATAAAATTTACCTGACAGTACACGGCTATGAACTGCATTGTATCAGCAACAGACTACAACTGCACAGTAGCAGCAAGCGAATGCAACTGCTGCCGATACTGCTATGACCTGCGACTCTATTGCAGCAAAGATATTTTCTGTCGTAGGCAGCGCGTGAGCAATACATCGAAATTACATTTGTTCCAGCAGGGTGGTGAACCCCTTACAACTGAATTAATAAATTTTCTTCTCGAGTAACGTGTACTTTAGATATTGTGTTCAATTTCTGTGTAAAACTGACTGTTGGTTGACCTTGTGTTGCGCATGGCATCAGTGTCCTGAAATAAAACTTAAGACTTCATGAAATGCAAAATTTGAAATAAAGAAAATGTATAAAATTAAATGCCAAAAGAAGCTATTTGTGTACTCAGTGAAAGCAATGTAAATAAAACTTGGTACCGAAGTACATTATGAACGTTACATGGTATAAAGTGCAATGTTTGACTGGGAATATCCATGAAAATTAATTAGTGTTCTAATCCTAAGAAAATAGTTGTTGGAAATTACTAATACCGTTCACTGAAAATCAAACTGCTTGCTAGCACGACACATGACACTCCCTGTCTATGCACTGCCTGCTGAAGAACTGCCTGCTGAAGAATGCAAGCTGAGATCTCCCTTAACTAAAAAAAACTTACCTCTTCCTCAGCATGCTGTTTTTATATCTGGAGTAAAATTTTGGAAATTTGTGGTGAAGTCTTATAGGACCAAACTGCTGAGGTCATCGGTGCCTAAGCCTACACACTGCTTAATCTAACTTTAACTTACGGTATGGACGACACACACACACACACACACACACACACACACACACATATATATATATATATATATATATATATATATATACGAGGGAGGACTCGAACCTCCGGCGGGGGGCACTACGACCGTGAGAAAAGGCGCCCTAGACCGCGCGGCTCCCTGGAGTGCTGACGTTCTCGAGAGCAAACACAAATCAGCAGCTGCAGCGGCTAAAGACAAATGACCTGCTATTTTTTTTTTTTTTTTTTTTTGTCAGGAACAGTCTGTTGTTGCGTCTGGCGTAAGGTGCAACGGAGACACGAAAGAATATTTAAAACTTTACTATGAATCGTGGAGGTGGATTTTACTTTAAGGAAAATGTCTTTGACAAATGAAACTGATTATTGACAAAAAGACTGCACAACGTAAGAAGACAATTACACGCTTCCCTCAATACAAAAATTTCAATCATATCTTTAAAATTACTCTGCAAATATAATGAACTTTCATCTCCATAATAAAGTATTCTAGATAGCTTCTCCAAAATTCAAAGAATACAGGTCTCATTCTACGAAAAATTCAACTGCACGCTACTGTGCCTCAAGAAAGAATGCTCTAGTGCTCCATAATTGAGTTAATAGCAAATCAACCACAGATAAAACTAAACACAGTCAAGGATCTTTTTCACTACTCACGCACTGAGTTCGTTCATCTTTGCCCCCGTATAGTAATTGTGAATTCTTTACAGTAGCAGAAAACATATGGGAACCTTACAACTAGACAACTAGACTAACTGGCGTGTCGGAGGCGACACTATTGGAGACGAAGCAATAGTGTGGTTGGACAAACATCAAGAACGAAGTAAAGAGTTTGGCGTGTTCCCCGCTTACCGATTACTGATAAGTCTTGGATTGCCGAAGCCTGGACTGTGTCAGGCACTTACTGGAATAAATGCGATATTTAGACTTGCTCTTGTGGACTTACAAGGCGTCCTCGAATACTTTGAACTGGCCGTATGAGACAGTTAAGAGGTGAGAAATATCGTGGCAGTTCACATACTGTGTAAACATTAATCTGGTATCACTGAATAGGTATTCCATAGTAAAGAAGTTTGTACAGATTGCTTTGGGCTTACAGATATGATACCTTGATGACAAACATCACAACCAGCTATAGTCAAACGTAACTGCAATTGTTTACAAAGTCCCTAGGGCTCGGCCAATAAAAATGTCCTTTGTAAAACAAGTGGAACTTCATTACTTCATTTTACCAATATAACATATTAATCCTTGCCATGAGACGTGCGTGATTTTATGGGTAAGCCACTCTAACGGTGCCCTTCACTACGCAAATGTCGGAGACTTTTCAAACAGTGCGTCATAGGAACTTGTACCTCATGTACTTGTTCGCTTCCCGTCTCTTGATCGGCAACGACCCTCGAATGGTGTATCACTATCTTTGAGGTAAATCAGAATGTTGCCGGGAATCGTCACCACTGAGTAGGGCTCAGAAGGTAATTTTTGCTCTGCTGCAGCTTAAGATACCTGGCCCTTCTGCCCACAGTCACTTGTCGGGCGGCGCACACAACCCGTACTGAGCGCGCTTCTCAACACTTGCGGCGCTGCGTGTTAAGGGGTAAGAACTCTTCCCTCAATTTGTCTTACGCATCAGGCACTGGGACATTTAGCCTGGCTTATAGCGTCTTGTAATCATTTTCACTTCAGGATTCTGCTTCCCTGCGTTGTTTGGGAACACTTGTAAACTTGCGCTTCCCTATTTCGATACTAACCAGCAAGGGCCGTCTTTCGTCAGAATTCGGGTTTCTGGTTTTTATGATTCGTGTTCCACAACGTTTTAATTATCTTCCAGACAGAGATAGATTATACAAGTACTGTTCAAACGTTTAATTCAGAGCATTCTGTACACTGCAGTCTACTCCCTTGCTTATTTCCGTTTCTGTGAAGTCTCTAGTCGGCAAGCTTCGCCAGAGGTAGACTACTTTGTCCTTATTCTCCTGTCTTCACCCTGCTCTTTTTTGTGTGTGCAAGAGCGTGTGCAGTGATGTTTTCGACATTTTTCTTTACTTTTGTTACTTCACGAGAGGATAACATCATTTTAAAATGGTGAACTTTCTAATTATTGAAACTAGGGCCGCTGTCTGACCGGAAACGAATAACCGAATCATTCGTAATATCTCTTGCATGAAATCAAAGCAAGATACATTTAATGTCTGGGCCACTGACTGCTATGAGCAAAAGCAAACTGGCTGTACGTAATAACCTTTGGGGCAGTACATATCTTCACAATGACGTTACGACCTCGCTGGTTCCAGTCTGAAATACATTGCACAAAGCAAAAGGTCAAGCATTTATCTGCACTAGGAGTGTATTGGTTTATAATAATGACAGTAGTTCTGAGCAGATATCACTTTTAACTACCTTAAGTCAGCAAACAATGAATTTTAAATACAATACAACACAACATAGCTAACATGTCTATTCGCTACGACATCCCACCACAGAAAGACAAAATAAGAGTGAGTGAAGGTGCACAAGGAAATTCCTTATACTTTTCTGTTTCAGAGATAGGGCATTTCAACACGGATGACCATCGATAAATTTCCACTACGATGTCACACAATACGACTGTGATTACATTTAATTGAACAACTAGACATTGTGTGAGCCATCTTTTCCTCCTCCTAGCACAGAGACTGTTAAAGAAAAACGCTTGCGCAGTAGTCTGGTTCTATACAGAGATTAATAAAAATATATCCTTCCCACAAAAGGAAACACTTCAGACAGTAAATTTGCTGTGGGAGGCAGTGTCGAACCTAGCCGTACGCTTGTGCTTCGATTTCAAATACAGCTTCGTTGTTCGCCGAATGTCGAGTGAATATTATCTTAGGATGTTTCGTACCATTATTACTCCTTTCTGAAAAGTCGATGGAATTACGATTTTTGAATGTTGTTGGTTTTCGTGTCTTGAAAAAACTCTTCCCGGCGTGCACTGATTTCCGAGGCCACAAGTCATCAGCCAGGACAGGGCCATTACTCTGAGGCTTTACGTTGATGAACGTCCTTCTGAGTTTTGAAAAGAGATTGCCTTCCCGGAATTGACTGTAGTTCGCACTGTATAGACGGCGTGTATTTCAAAAATCGCTCAGATGGCTCTGAGCACTATGGGACTTAACATCTGAGGTCATCAGTCCCCTAGAACTTAGAACTACTTAAACCTAACTAACCTAAGGACATCACACACATCCATGCCCGAGGCAGGATTCGAACCTGCGACCGTAGCGATCGCACGGTTCCAGACTGAAGCGCCTAGAACCGCTCGGCCACCCTGGCCGGCTAGCGTGTATTTATCACGTCTTAATTCCCATACTCCCTTAGATTGTTTTCCATGATGACAGTACCGTAATTAAGATAAATACTTGGGACTATTTCGAGACACACGGTGGTCTTGTTCTCCAACGGTGTGCCCTGACAGAAATTACCCATTATTTTCCACTCCAGTAGTGCCCCTCCTTCAGAAGAAAGGCCCCAGGACGCTGAACTCGTCATTTTGGTCCTTCGTTTTCTCGGCCTGCCCTGCCATAATGGATAATGAAAAATGATCACGAGATAAATGTCTAAAGTTCTTCACTTGACACACAAAAGGAATAGCAATTTTACAGTTATAGTAATCCTCATATTGTAATTAATTTTCTTGGAAATAGGTATTAAAAATCATTTCCAGGTTACGTAAGAATGAGACACGCCGGTTTGGCATAATCCTGTAAAAGAAACATATCAAGGTTCGGTTGCTTCTATGATTTGGGGGGAGGGGGCGAAACGACGCTTCCCATTGGATTGGGAAAGTATAGGGAAGGTAGGTGGCCATGCCCTTTAAAAGGAACCATCCCGACATTTGCCTGAAGCGATTTAGGGAAATGACAGAAAACCTAAATTAGGATGGCCGGACAGGGGTTTGAACCCTCGTCCTCCCGAATGCCAGTCCATTGTGTTAACCACTGCTTCACCTCGCTCGGTTCGATGTTCAGCTAAAGTGATTTAGGGAAACCATGGAAACCTGAATCGGGGAGAGAAGAAGGGAATCTGGAAAAGTCACGAATGTGCCTCCAGAGCCTTGATCGCTGTACCTCCTCGCTGTGTCATTAGCAACTTAAGCTGCTCATATTCTGCTCGCCAAAATAAACAGGAGAGGCCGCACTTCTACGTACCGCCATTTTTCGCAAATGAGGATGTCCGAAGGAGTTAGCACGTGCCATTTAATAACAATTACCCGGATCTTCCACAGTTGAGTGCTAATACTCTCCTGACTGTCCCGTAATGAAACCGAAAATTGTGAAGGCTGTGCACGATATTTAGATATGTTTTGCTAACTAAATTAGATACAGCTTTACAATAGTATTGCTTTCGCTTAACTGTACCAATCAATGAAAACCGAAAACGATACATTTCAGACAAGCTTATATTTGCTCCCCCTACGGTAATATCGACACACGCTTACGTGCGGGAACGGAAACGAAGACTAGCAAAAATTATGGACTAGATTCAGGGGTAGTCAACTTTTTATACTTATCACCCACTTTTTTTAAATCTCTGTTAGACATAAAATTTTCTAACCGCTCATCGGTCCACACTTACGGAGATTTGTAACACAGGAAAGTAATTTTGCTTCATAACACTTATAAATTACGTTTGCAGCGGTTTAAAGCACTTTCTAATGATTACTTACCAAATAGATTATGTCAAAATTTTATGAAAACGTAATCAAAATCGTTTTAGAACCCCTACCGTCCACCAGGTTTCCAACCACTGGACTAGATTACAACATCTAAGAATTTCGTATGGCGTACGAAAAGTGATAAAAAAAACTCTCGACACACGGGAAGATTCGCCAACCCGTTTAGTATGATGGATGAAAGCCAATACGATGTCACAATATGGAGGGTAGGATATGGAGTGATCCGCATCTGTTCTATTTTTAATTTTCTTTCCGACATAGGAAGTGTGATCTGTGTTCACAAAAGGGCACGAGTCTCATTAAAGCCAGCAGTCCCCAATCCAAGCCACGTTCACAGCATCGATCTCCGAACCTATTCTGTCTGTTCAGCGCCACCTTGTCTACGTGGCGTCAGTTTTTGCGGCGTTGTTTCAACATTGCCGAACAGTCATACAATAACGGTAAGACAACAGAAGTGTTAACAATTTTATGAAGATTGGTCACAAGTTTGTATCTTCAAGATATGCAAACACATCATAAATGTTGCGTATTTTAATATGTTGGCACAAAATTGAATAAAAATACCTATGTTTTAATTAATAATTTCTAACATTTCTATGTTCATAAAAACGTAATATTTTGTAAAAAAAGATTGAATTATTCAAAAAATGGTTCAAATGGCTCTGAGCACTATGGCACTTAACATCTTAGGTTATCAGTCCCCTAGAACTTAGAACTACTTAAACCTAACTAACCTAAGGACATCACACACATCCATGCCCGAGGCAGGACTCGAATCTGCGACCGCAGCAGTCCCGCGGTTCCGGACTGCAGCGACTAGAACCGCACGGCCACCGCGGCCGGCGATTGAATTATTAAATGTTTATAACAATACTTCGTAAGAAAACTGGGCGAAAAAGTCATTCTCCCCTAGAGACATGACTCTAACATAGCGTAAAATCGGCCCTTGCCTTGGAAATAGCCTGAGTTCGGTGAAGATGAGAGTGCATAAGTTTGTTCAGAAGTGTCATCTCTAGGAAGAGCCCGTCGTCGGTGTTCAGATCCCGTAGAGCTACTAACTACGACAATGTCTGTTGCTACACTTAACGCCCTGTTCCAAATAATCCCAGACATTTTCTGCGGGATCGATATCTGGAACGTAACAGTCCAGTCTGGGTGCGAGAGCATGCCTAAGTGGCCGTCAAATCAGGGCCGTATACGTGCAGAGCTGTGAAGATGGCTTTTGTGTCCATGGGAGGTGGGAGTGTCCATGGCACACTCACCGTGAACATGTAGAACAAAGGGCAACACTTGGTCACCAACAACGCCGTAACGGCAATGAGTGCGCTCACGTCACTGTACGGGAATAAACGCCAAAACATCACAGAAGGCCAGAATCGTGCTGCGGTGGTTTGAGGAGCATGATAGTGAACTCACGTGGGTGTCACAGCCAGCAGATGCCCCTGATGTGTACCTACTCCAACACACATCGGGCGCCATTTCGTGCGCACAAACCACCGTCGCGTAATTTGAGGGAATTTAGTGACATGTGCGTAAAAATCTGGTGCTATGTGCTTCTGGAAACCTATGAAGGACTTGTCCATTCCCAGCAGAATCGCTGCTGTACTGTGTTTGAAAAGTGGACGAGCGCACTATTAAACAGGTGGTCATAATATTGTGACACATCAGTGTGCAAATCACGTTAAAACGGATTATTACGTTTAAAAGCACATTTTTGTCAGGGTAGCACGCTAAACTAGCTCCATAAATACTGAAAGCTATACATTGTAATACCCTAATATCACGACACTTCAATCGTGTAGCGTCTATTTGAATACGGCAGGTAAAAGTGTAATAGGTGCAGAATACAAATACACTGGGCCTTTTACGTGTGTGTGTGTGTGTGTGTGTGTGTGTGTGTGTGTGTGTGTGTGTGTGTGTGTGTGTGTGAGAGAGAGAGAGAGAGAGAGAGAGAGAGAGAGAGAAATCTTAAGGGGCTTAACTGCTAAGGACATCAGTCCCTAAGCTTACACACTACTTAACCAAGTTATCCTAAGGACAAACACACACACCCATGCCCGAGAGAGGACTCGAACGTCCGCCGGGACCAGCCGCACAGTCCATGACTGCAGCGCCCAAGACCGCTCGGATAATCCCGAGCGGCAATACACTGGGGATGACAGGAAGGTAGATAAATATTTCATTGCGACAAAAAGCGTAACGGGATATCCAAATATAAAAATTAAGCGGAGCAAAACATCGATAAAGGTGTTTTAACCATACTGTACGCTACAGCTATCAAAGGTTTTTATTTTGTTTGTTTTGTCTGTTCTTTAGAATCAGTGTGGTCCTGTAATAGAACTCTTAATACTTGTCCTTTGGGTATATAAAACAATCAGATGTTGCGTTTTCTAACAGCGCTAGTAATGGATCGTTTGCTCACGAGTTCAGTTGTACTGTAACCAACATACTGAAAATTTATGAGCAGATATTAATTTGAACGGCATGCTGAGTTACCCGCGAATGTTCTGGACATAACATTATATATTTTTGGCGTTAAAGGATTTTGTATTACTCACTCACGTCTGTCAACTAAACTTGGTAATTGCTGACTGCCATCACATCATCTTCAGTGTTAAGCCATCAAATGTTTATTGAGGCTTATTAAAGGGTGACAATCACTGAACTATATGAAATAAAATCGTCATATCTTCTGAACAGTTTGCGTTAGGAAGTTGAAACTGCTCGGTTGGCCGCGAAGCATGATGGGAATTCGCATGCGCATACGTCCTTAGCGACGAAGCCCACTTTCATTTGGACGGGTTCGTCAACAAGCAAAATTGGTGTATTTGGGGATTGAGAATCCGCATTTCGCGATCGATAAGTCTCTTCACCGTCAGCGGGTGATTGTGTGCAATGTCCAGTCACGGAATAATCGCTGCGATATTCCTTGATGGCACGATAACTGTGGAACGGTGCAGGAAGGTTTTGGAAGACGATTTTATACTCATTAACCGAAATGACCCTGATTTCTACACGATGTGGTTCATGCAAGACGGAGCTCCAACCCATCGAAGCAGGAGAGTGTTTGATGTCCTGGAGCAGCACTGTGGGGACCGCCACTGGAATGGGCCTCGATTGGCGCCATATTCTCCGGATCTGAACACATGCGACTCCTCTTTGTGGGGCTACATTAAGACAAAGTGTGGCCTGCGCGTTGCAGCCGCGCGGAATGAGCCACCTTGCCACGGTTCGCACGGCTCCCCCGTCGGAGGTTCGAGTCCTCCCTCGGGTATGAGTGTGTGTGTTGTGCATAGCGTAAGTTAGTTTAAGTAGAGTGTAAGCCTAGGGAACGATGACCTCAGCAGTTTGGTCCTGTAGGAACTTACCACAAATTTCAACTTTACAAGATGTACAGCAATAACCCCAAATCTATTGCTGAGCTCGAAACAGGCGTTCAGGAGGTCATCAACAGCATCGACGTTCCGAAACTTGAGAGGGTCATGCAGAATTTCGCTACTCGTCTGCGCCACATCATCTCCAATGATGGCAGGCATATCGAACATGTCGTAACCTAAATCCCAATATCTGTACTGACGTTCACATGTTGAATGAAGTGCGTTCACGCCGTAGATTCTAACCATTTTTTTTTTCTTCATACAGTTCAATAACTGTACCTATTGCATTCACCAATCAGAAGTTTCACAGCACTGATTCATTTGATGCAGTTTGGTGACGCGCGTAAATACAGGGCATTATGAACAAGATGTCTATACTTCTTAATAGTCACCAGCACCTTATATGTGGTGCGTAATTTTTATGGGCAGATAGTTAGTATAAAATTATCCGTGTGGAGAACGTGAGCCATACATTGTTATTTTTGCGACCTACGTATTTAATAGTAATTTTGTAGTGTTAGATTTCATTAAATTTTAACAGGTGTGATGATCGCCACTTGCCGCGCGGGATTAGCCGAGCGGTTTTAGGCGCTGCAGTCATGGATTCGAGTCCTCCCTCGGCCATGGGGGTGTGTGTTTGTCCTTAGGATAATTTAGGTTAAGCAGTGTGTAAGCTTAGGGACTGATGACCTTAGCAGTTAAGTCCCAAAAGATTTCACACACATTTGATTTTTTTTTTATGGCCAATCTCCGAAACTATATTTTGTCCGTGAAGTGGTTGTCGCAGTTATAGACCGTAAGATTGGTTTCATACAGCCCTCCATTCTTCTCATTTGTAAACTATCCTCTTAATTTCAGCATAACTGCCCCATTCCATATAAACACTGAAGACCTTCCATATGTACTCATCTCTACGACTACCCCTGCTATTCTTTCCTTCCTGTTCTATCCACTAATCGTTTCATTACGTTTCTTGGACATTTTTCTAGACTTCTTGCAGTACGTCCTTATTCCATAATCGGTCAGTCCATCTGATATTTGAGTGTTCTAAATGAAGCGTGAAGAAATAAAACATTGTTATCCGGACAGAACATTACGTGCTAAAAATACAATCGTTGACTGTTAATCAGACGCCGTCTTATTTCGAAAAGAAAAATGAGCGTGACAGATTTTGCTCTCGGTCTACGTTGTTGCCGGAGGCACAGCGAAGCCCTGATTCATCAAGCGCTGCTACTACTATACATATTGCTTCGATGCAATCTGCGCATAATTCGCCCTCACGCCTCATATTCTCACGGCGCCACTGCACTAGCGAGAAGCTCATTATTGAAAGATGGTAGTTAGGGCACGCGTAACATAAATCGCGGCTCGCGCGATATTTTCACGCTCGGCCGGCGCCGGTTACTGCTTCCCGTTGCGGCAGAACGCGGACCGGGCGCTTAATCGCCGCGTTACGGAACCGCGGCGTGGTGCATGCGGTCGCGGTTTCCCAATGTCGCGGCGCCACTTACGCCCACCGACAGCGGGCCATCGCCCGTAGTGAACTCCTGACTACACATCCCACTCTCTCTCTCTCTCTCTCTCTCTCTCTCTCTCTCTCTCTTGTCCTTTTCCCTCCTACCCTCTATCCCCTGTCCCCACACCTCCCGTGATCTTCCCTGACCCTTTCTCACCACCTTACGATCTGAGTAAAGCCAAACAAGCAGCTGTTTAAAATCGCGCCCGTCCAAATGGAACGGAGAGCCGCTATTTTTGAGGCCGCAGTCTCGTCCTGGGGAACCAGCAAGGGCGCTCCAGAGAGTCTAGTAATGAGGGAGGGGGGAAGAAGCGGTGCTGTCGCCAGATGCCTGGCGTGTAGCCAGCGCACCTGCTCACCTCGCCGCTCCTCAGTTTTTCTCAGTCTACGGCCTCTCTGTTCCCGTGAATGGTGACTGAGGTGCTTAGTGCTTGAAGCTTACCTGCATACGCCGCTTAAGGGGGGGGGGGTGATGCATGTAAAATTGCTCAAAAATGTTGTTTTTTGCAACTGGATAGTTCTGTAGCACGTTCGTAATACTGTCACCAATTTCCAGTGTTTTCTTCGTGCTACAAATGGTGTGAAAGTCTTCTAGTATCAACCAGTGTGCGGTGACACGCCACCTTTTCACACCACACTACCTTCATTTACGATATTATATTATTTCGTGCCACCAGACGACACATCTCTATAGTATAGAAGGTTGTGATCCCATTTACGATGCGGTTAATCACGATTTATTTATGAAATGCACACGTGGGGAACACACAACATACAACACACAAAAAAAGCTTCAGTGACCCCTCATCTAGAAGAGACGCCCAAAAACAACATTTTGCTCATTTACTACTGTTAAAATTTTCTCATATGATGCTTGTCTTCCGTTTAGTGATGATGACAGTGGAAGAATCTGGACCTCTCTGAAACTAAAATCTGATGCAAGTTGCTTCACTGAAAACCTACTGAAGAAGACTGATGATGTGCTTCTTGCTAGTTCTGAAATGTCATTGAAGGACATTGCCAAAAGGGCACGTAAGAAGGATCAGACTAGAAGACAAGATCTACATGAAGACCAAAACGACCACACGTACGATTATGGCCAACAATAAGATACTAATTTCTTGCATAAATGCTAATAAAATCTGTTTTACGCCATTATCCGCAACATTCAGTTTTAAGTGTAAGAGGAAGATTTTCTGTTGAACCATGGCAAATAAAAAGGTGAAATTTGCTACGGACTTTGTACACACTGAAACACAACTTCTATGGTACAAAATATTTGAAGCAGCTTGAAGAATCTTCATAGACTGTTCAAAAATGGTTCAAATGGCTCTGAGCACTATGGAACTTGACATCTATGGTCATCAGTCCCCTAGAGCTTATAACTACTTAAACCTAACTAACCTAAGGACATCACGTAACACCCAGTCATCACTCATAGACTGTAAATCCCATCAATTTATTAGGCTTTTTTTAGTAAGAAAAGTTTTTAAGATTCTTAAATATTAAAACACTAACAATGTAATTTTTAACTGTGGCTGCCCCATGTATATGCCAGTGTCAACATCATTTTGTTTCGGGACATCTAGCGGCGTATTACCGTCAAATTTATTTAAAATTTTGTAAAATACAAACTTCCATGCATCATACATATAAACTTAAAAAATTGTTGCGAGAATTCTAAGAGTGAGATTAAAAAAACCGGTACGCAGATTTATCCAGTTATTAAGAATAGCCTGCCATATTTTGGAGTGATAAGTAAAGTAACATTTGAGAAAATGTTCCTCATATGATAGTATGCGTTCTAAAAGTATTCAGTAAAGTCCTGATCAAGTCATTCAACAAGTCAACACATGCAAAATTTGGTTCAATTTTCTCTCAAACAGTGAAAGTTATATTAGTTTATATGTACCTGTGTATTGTCTCATACATCCCCTCTCAAGCAACGTCGACGACCCATATATATTTTTTGGCACGTTCCTGCGATACTCCAGCACAACTTTTTTGCTCATTTTCAGTTACTGGCCGTCGCATTCGCAGCTTTTCGCACTTCCTGAATCTCTGTGCAAGTAGTAATCCTTCAGTTACACTATGGGATCAAAAGTATCCGGACACCTGGCTAAAAAGACTCAAAGTTCTGGTGCCCTCTATTGGTAATGCTGGTACTCAACATGGTGTCGGCCCACCCTTGACCTTGATGAAGCTTCCACTCTCGCAGGCATACGTTCAGTTATGTGCTGGGAGGTTTCTTAGGGTATGGCAGCCTATTCTTTACGTAGTGAGGAGAGGTATCGGTGTCGGTCGGTGAGGCCTGGCACGAAGTCGGCGTTCCAAAACATCTCAAACGTGTTTTATAGGATTCGGATCAGGACTCTGTGCAGGCCAGTCATTTACAGGGATGTTATTGTCGTGTAACCACTCCGCCACGGGCCGTGCTCGATCGTATTGAAAGATGCAATCGCTATCCCCGTATTGCTCTTCAGCAGTGGGAGGCGAGTAGATGCTTAAAACATCAATGAGGCCAGTGCTGTGATAATGCCACGCAAAACGACAAGGGGTGCAAGTCCCCTCAATGAAGAAACGATCACACCATAATATCACCGCCTCCGAAATTTACTGTTGGCACTACACGCGTTGGCAGATGACGTTCACTGGGCTTTCGCCAAACCAACACCCTACCATGGATGGCCACATTGTGTGCCGTGATTCGTCACTCCACACAACGTTTTTGCACTGTTCATTCGTCCAATGTTTACGCACCTTACATCAAGCGAGGTGTCGTTTGGCATTTACCGGAGTGATGTGTGGTTTGTAAGCAGCCCATCGACCATGAAATCCAAGTTTGCTCACCTCCCTCCTGACTGTCATAGGACTTGCAGTGGATCCTGATGTAGTTTGGAATTCCTGTGTGATGGTCTGGAGAGATGTCTACCTATTACACATTACGAACCTCTTCAACTGTCGGCGGTCCCTGTCACTCAACAGACGAGGTCGGCCTGCACGATTTTGTGCTGTACGTGTCCCTTCACGTTTCCACTTCACCATCACATCGGAAACAGTGGGTCTAGGGATGTTTAGGAGTATGGAAATCTCACGTACAGACGTTTGACACAAGTGACACTTTCGAAGGCCGTGAGTTCCCCGGAGCGCTCCATTCGCTCCATTCTGCTCTCTCATGATGTATAATGACTACTGATATCGCTGATACGGAGTACCTGGCAGTAGATGACAGCACAATGTACCTAATATGAAAATTGTATGTTTTTTGGGGTGTCCGGATACTTTTGATCACCCCAGTGAGTAAAGTTACGTAATTGGTTTGTTTGCCCTCAGTCGTGGTTTATACTGAAATCCTCGCGCCACAATACCGTAGCACGTCGATAGAGGAGCAGCCACAACTAAATAAATACGTTGTTAGTATTTAAGAATCTTCAAACCATTTTTTACGGAACGAGGTGTTATAAATTGATGGGATTCACAGTGAATGCCATTTTGATACCATAAATCACGCAATTCCCAAGCGTTTCTTGCAGAGACTCCTTCCTAAAAGTAAAAAATAAATAAAAGCTTTCCTATAATACGTGTTCATTGCGGCAGACGTGGGAACAGTGTGGGAAACATCCGCGGCGCAGCTGCTGTGGGGTACTGTAATGCCTGTGTTCTTGAGAACAACGACGCAGTATGCCTTCGAACATCGTTCTTCTTAATAACACATGCACTCGGATTACCATATTTAACCGGCGATACCAGGCAGCGACTTTACATTAAAATATCCTCCCCCGTTTGAGAACTAACATAATGTGTGTGCGAGTCTAGGTTGTGATCCAGGAACGACGACATATGGAAGTTTGGCTCTGGCCTTGACTTGGGTATGGATGCCAGAGCGGTTATGGGAAAATCCGGGTTCGAGTCCCAGTGTGGCACAGATTTTCATTATCGTCACTCCCTTATACAGCTCATGGTTATTTGAAATCGCAACTGCGAATACAGTTCATCTATTGTAGGTTGCTTGTGGCAGACTGGGTCTTCAGCAAATGGTGTAGCCGCTATAGGGACAAACTGGGTTTGGATGCAGTTTGTTAGTGAGCGTTGCTTATATTCAGGTTCAAGTATGCATTCAAGGGCAAACGTATTGTTCTCTTTTCGTTCACAGATCCCGAACTGGTTGTTCTGCTAGGAAAATTATGACTCCTTGGGGATAATCTGTCCTTTTGCTTGACAGGTTCTTAACCTATTATTACCGCACTCTTACCCCTCCCCCAATCCCTCTGCCTCTCCCCCCTCCCCCCCCCCCCCCCCCGCCCAAATCAGTCTGTAACTCCCTCGCCAATACAAGCACACTTTTGACATCAAGCTGGAAAGTAGTCCAAGGCGCCAGTATACTGGCAGCCACTTGGTACGCCTACGATTCCAGTTGTCTGCACGTTCTCATGGCTCCGCAGGAACAACCACTAAATTGCTGCGTCTGTCCTGCAGTGAAAAGTTCCCTCAAGAAACTGCAATGTATAGGATAAATATAATGTGTGGCCAATCACTACCACCACCACCACCACCACCACCACCACTACGTGGGGGAGGAGGGGGGGGGGGGGGGAGGAGGCTGGCAGAATACTATCAACTGGACGAGCCATAATCGGCTTCTGTCAGGAACCACAACTTTATTGCTGACAATCCTCTAGCAGTGATTTCATGTACACAGTAAGAATTCAGTGGAAACGTTGTGAAGCAACTCCTAGGTCAGCTTGCGACTTGCGTCTCCTGATAGTCCTAATGTTGCGCTGTTTGCAGCATACACCTTACCTGTATTGTGATCCACAGGTGATCATCAGTGGCAGCTCGTCTGATGCAGCGGTCCAACGTGAGTCTGTATCTGTCTCCTGCCCGAAATTATGAAGACGAATGTGAGCACTTTGTTTGGAGCGCCGACACTAACATCGATACACAGTAGCAATTCAGCTCCCTACGAGGCCACGATAACAATGGCATTCAACTAATTGCGTGTTTGTGTTCGCCGACATAGTCCTAGAACGTTCACAATGTTTCTACATCACCTCTTCAAAGGTCATCATTTTTCATAATTCTCTAGTAGTTATCAGCGTGTAAGCGTGCAGTCATTTCGCTACACTTGCCGATAGTGAACTCCCTCTGGATGCACGAATGTTATTGTTAAAGGTAGCAGTTACGGTTAGAAAGTAGTGAGTATTCAGACGTGCTGGCGACTCAATCTGTTAATGGCCGCCGGCCGGATTCGCCGAGCGGTTCTAGTCGTTACAGTCTGGAACTGCGCGACCGCTACGGTCCCAGGTTCGAATCCTGCCTCGGGCATGGGTGTGTGTGATGTCCTTAGGTTAGTTAGGTTTAAGTAGTTCTAAGTTGTAGGGGACTGATGACCTTAGATGTTAAGTCCCATAGTGCTCAGAGCCATTTGAACCATTTGTTAACGGCCATTGCTTGGTCAACAGTAATATCGCTTCCAAACGTTGTCAATCATGCTGGAGGAGGTCATATTGAAATATCAGATTTGTGTCCCATCTAAAATATGTGTGCGAACACTTACAGAAATATTATTGACTTCAGAGTACGTGGAAATTATTGATCACCTGCATCGGGGCTGTTGCTGGGAGACGTTTTGAGTGTGAAGTATTGAAACAAGAGAAAGTGTATAGTAAATGACAATACTTCGCGAGTGGTTGGAGATTCGATTAGTTCTTGTGTCGTTAAGACTACATTCATCCACGTCGCTATCGTTAAATGAGCCCTCGTGAACATGATCTAACTGATACCAACTTATTTTAAACTCAGCGTGAATGGATAGACTATATCCATATATTGCAAAGCTATATCAGGCAAGATGAAAGGGGGATACCAATCATCATTAGAATACGGCAATAATTAAACTAAGAAATGATTAGAATGCGAACGGTGCAGTCCATATTTATGAATGTCTGCGGTATCAGAAGACGTACTTTTTTGTCACAGTATTGCTTGGGTGATTCTTAAGGGCGTCCTTTCCCGAGATTTGCAGACATCCCTTAACTCCAGGGCCGCGTACTGTTGGTAGAACAAGCGCACATGGCCGAGCGTGTCGCGATAGATCAGTTTCGTTACACGTACCAGCTATCAACAGTCATCATCCTCATAATAATCATCCTTATAATCATCATCATCATCATCATCATCATAGTATGTGTGCTCACTGTAGTAGTCACTTTTTCTGCCACGCTGCTTGCTACTTTTGCACGAAAGGAACAATTACTTCTAAGACTAGACATGTAGAACACGTGCCAAGTTACGGTGTTAGACTAGTGGGACAAACACTGTCTTCAACCCTCTTTCTCGTTCCATTGTGGCGAATATTGCGTATCATTAGTTATTGCGCTAGAAGTTTGAGTAATACGTTGCTTCAACCTTGTTCAAACGTAAGCTCTAAACTTTTCCACATAAATCCTCTTCGCGGCGCACAGTTTCTCTTACTTTTCTATGAACATCTCCGTGATAATCCTCGAGCTGACTAAGCGAATCCATGGTGAAACGCACCTTTCATATTTGTATCTTATCTCCTCTGTTAATCCTGCTGGTTGTGGTCCCATACTGACGAAAAATACCCAAAAACAGATCCATAGAAGTTTTTGTGGGCGACTTCTTTCCTGTGTCTGTTATATTTTCCTAACATTGTTTTAATGACTGCCTGGTATCAGCTTTGGTGTTAGGTAGGGGTTTCACTTCTGGTCAGTTTCACAACAGCCCCTGCTGTTAAGGCTTCCCTTCATACACCGCCACCATCGGCGAACAGCATCACAGAGCTTTTGGCGCTGCCCACCAGTTTTGGTCCCACTTCTGTACTTCACTTTGGGTGAAACCTTGGCCGTCGTAATTGTGATGCGTTGCTCACGGACCGACAGCTGCCAAGCCACAGGAATGTAATCTTGATGGGCACTTCCACTTGACGGACGTACTCGCCACAGTTCGCGGCTTTGCACCTGGCAACAGTGTTACAAGCGTGAACAACGGCAACAAAAAGTTGTCGAGTCTACACTCTTCACTTCTATACGTTTCTGTATTATTTTTGTAAATATGTCCTCTTAACTACTCGTATATATGAACAGAAAAGCAGAAATTGCTTGAGAAATAATATGAAAATATTATAAAATTGTAGATTTTAATATCAGTCACACGCTGTTGAACAATATAGCTGCACACAGTTGACTACAAAGTCTTTCCTAACGCCTCTCATGAAAAAAAATTTCTGTGTGTAAAATTATAATTGGTGTTAAAAGAGACGTAGGCTGCACAAAGTTTTTCAATAACTGAATAACGATGCGTTTCATTCTGGTAGCACATGTCAGGGTTGTATTTGCCCTAGTGAACATCTTTCGTCTCGTTTTCCTTTCGTCTCTATCCCTGTTGCAGCTTTAGACTTGTGCTTTAAACGTGCCCTACCATGGTGAATCGCGTCGTTCTTGAGTTAATAATGAACGTAGAACTGTTTTTAATAAGAGATTAAGACATAATATGGTTGCTCTATCAAGACGCCAAGATGGAATGGAAGAATTATTAAAATTATATTAATATAACTGTCGATTCAGTAATTTCGGATTGCACCCGTTGAGACAATTTAATTAAGATATTCAGCGTGGCTACGGTCAATTTCTTGTTTTATCATTGTTCAACTAAGAGGAAGCATTCTTTAGAAATCCCTTTCATCGGCGGGAAATTATAGTGGAACAAAAATGTGTTTCAATATTTCTACGAATGCTGTCAAATGGGTATCGATTTTGGAGAGTAATCATAGTAATACTGTGTTTGAAACGGTTGATTTGCTCACGTACTTTTCATTTGTAAGGCCTTTAAAACAATCAGTTCTTCTGGTGGAAATACTCTAGTTACCAGAATTAGCCAAAAGTCACGAAAAACTTTCTTGAGAAATTGCTAGATTCGTGATATGTCAGAATTTATGTATTAGGTTGGTGCATAAGTTCTACAGTATTTTGGCAGCCAGTGTGGCCGAGCGGTTCTAGGCGCTTCAGTTTGGAACCGCGCGACTGCTACGGTCGCAGGTTCGAATGCTACCTCGGGCATGGATGTGTGTGATGTCCTTATAGTTAGGTTTGTGTAGTTATAAGTTCTAGGCGACTGATGACCGCAGAAGTTGAGTCCCATAGTGCTCAGAGCCATTTCTACAGTATTTGTTTTGCGTGTTCGTATTCCGGTCAGTGTGGGTTTATTTATCGACTGTCACTTTTATTTGTAGCTCACTGTTGCTATCTGAGTTTACGTTGTCATTTTGACATTCTCAGACAGAGAGTGGAGCTGTGGACGCTAGAAGATGGAGTGCCAATTGGAGGAATCGGAACATTTCCAGCGTATTCTTTTGTCTGAGTTCAATAGGGGTGTGACAGCAGCGGAGGCAGCCGGAAACTTATGTGCCGTGTATGGGGATAATGCGGTTGGACAGAGCATGGCAAGAAAATCGTTTTCTCTTTTAAAGAGGATTGGTTTGACTCTAGTGTCTCTCCACGTTCAGGAAGACCTTCGGAATTTTGTGAAGATCGTTTGTCGGCGGGAGTGGCCGTGCGGTTCTAGGCGCTACAGTCTGGAACCGCGAGACCGCTACGGTCGCAGGTTCGAATCCTGCCTCGGGCATGGACGTGTGTGATGTTCTTAGGTTAGTTAGGTTTAAGTAGTTCTAAGTTCTAGGGGACTGATGACCGCAGAAGTTGAGTCCTATAGTGCTCAGAGCCATTTTAACCATTTTTGAAGATCGTTTGAACGCATTAATCCACAATGATCCACGTCAGTGCACTAGAGGATTGACAAATGTGATGAACTGTGATCGTTCTACCATTGTGTGACAATTGCGTCCAGTGGGGATGGTTCGAAAATAGGGAGTACGGAGACCGCAGGCTCTAAGCCAAAATCACAAAAATCAACAGGTGTAGCTGTGCTTTCTCGTTGTCAATTGGCTCGTGAACAACACCGGCCAATTCTGACCTGCATCGTTAGTGGTAACGAGAATGGTGTCTTTATGCTAACATCAGGAAAAGAAAGGAATGGTTGACAAAAAATCAGCAACTCCCCATACAAATACCTACACTCTTCCACAAATGATAATGTTATGTGTCGGCTACGGCGTTGTGTCCTACGAACTGCTTCTCGGAGGTGTAACCATCACTACTGACATTTATTATCAACAACTGAGAGGTGTTGCAGACGCGGCCCAAGAACAGCGACCAGGAAGACTGCGTGAAGTGATGCTGCTCCACGATAAGGCCCGCCCGCATTCTGATCACACTGAACAGGAGTTGGGCTGGGGACTCATTCTGCACACACCTTATTCACCTGATCTTCCGGCCTCAGATTTTACTCTCTCTCTCTCTCTCTCTCTCTCTCTCTCTCTCTCGAACAGTCTTCAAGGAACTTACTTTGCTGATGAAAATGTGCTCCGAACACGGCTCGCCGACTGCTTCGCCTCAAAACCAAATGATTTTTACAGTCGCGGGATCGAAAAGTTACCCCAGCGTTGGCAGAGTGTTGCAACTATAATTGATGATGACGACTAAAGTCTCTGTTATGTGTATCTGTTGCGTTTATTGAACTTACGGAAAATGCTTTGAACTTACGCACCAACCTAATACACCAGTGTAACGCAGCTGGTGCTACGACCGCGTGAAATACGTTGTAGAGACAGATTATAGTATTTCTATAAACTACACTCTTGTGAGAGACATGAAATTCCCCAAAAGTCTGTTACAGTATACGAATATCATCTGGGGTAGAACGAGGATATTGCTTTTCTTTCGAGTCAATAGATGACACAGGAAGCAAATTTACTATAATCACTTTTGTTTGATTAGTACTCTAGTTGTCGTCGTCGACTGGATTCATCTCTCTCTCACCTCAACATCCGTGTAACTACTGGAACATATATCCATTTGAACATGCTTATTATAGGTAAGTCAAGGCCTCTCTCCACAATATTATCTATCAATTTCCAAAGTGACAATTCCTTGATGCCTCAGGATATATTCCATCAACAAAACCTTCTTGCAGTCTAGTTGTGCCATAACATTACTTTTTTTTCCTCCTTTACCATTCAGCACCTCCTCATACATTATCCAATTTACCCACCTAATATTGAGCATTCTCCTGTAGTACCACATTCTTCTATTCTCTTCTTGTCTTAACTGTTCATTATCTACTTTTCACTTCCTTCAATAGACTTTCTAATACTTAAAGCTATATTCGATGTTAACAAATTCCTACAGAATTACTATCTTTGCTGCTGTTAGTCTGTATTACCTGTTTCAGCCGTCACCATTTTGGTACCCACATAGCAAAACTACGTTTTGTTTCTCATTTCTAAGTCCGATTTCCTCAGTATTGCCTGATTTAATTTGACTACATTCCATTACACTTTTTTGTTTAAGTTTCTTGGTATCCATCTTACAACCTTTCTACAAACAAATGTACAGGGTGTTCCAGAAATGTTGCGACAGCCTTCGAGGGGTTGTAGAGTGTGTCTTGAGGAACAAAAGTAGGATAGGAACTCGTGTCCGGAAACGTCTTCGAACGGCTCCACAGAGTGCTGAAGTTACAGACGCCGGCGCCTGCCGCTAGGCCATCCCTTCGGCAGCAAATCTGACTTTGCACGGCGACGGACCGTAGGTGGAACGTTTTGCAGTGTTTGCTATTTAGTCATCACGACTGATCGCCACGATCGCCACTGGAAAAGATGATGTTTCTGAACACGGGTTCCAATTATCGATTTGTTCCTTAGGACCCCTTGTACAAACCCTCGCAATCTGCCTTAACGTTTCTGGGACTCCCTGTACATGCATTGAACTCATTTTCAAAGTCGTTCGCCGTCTCTGGTAGAATTACGTCATTTGAGAACTACAACATTTTTATTTTCTTTCCCGTGAATTTTTATCCAGTTTCGAAATTTTTCCTTGGTTTCCCTCATAACGTCTTCATTGCACATACTAAAGAAAATCTGGGATAGGCTACAACCCTATTTCGCTCCCTTGCTAACTACTGCTTGCCTTTCATATCCTTCGTCTTTCATAATTGCAGTCTGGTTTCTATACAAATTCCGTCCCTTTGTTTTAGTTCTCATATATTTTGGAATAAACAGAGTCAATCACGTAAAACTTGCACCGAAAATACTGTGAAAATGGAAAGTGCTATTGATCTGTGGTTTTCGCAGAATGGATTGTTAGTCAGGGGCTCTTAGAGGTGTCAAATCCGGGGTGTGGGCCAGCGAAGATGCAGGTCCTCCGCGTCCAGTCCGACGATATGGAAACGATTCATGAAGACATGCTGTAATATTTCGTGCACTATGGGCTTGTCGGCTATCATGCCTGTGCCACAGGTTCCTCATAGTCTGTAGGGGAACGTTTGTAGCATCCGTGGAAGATGGTCTGTTACGGGACAGCGATACTGGGTGCGCGTTCAGAGTTCCGTCTATGAAAAACGGGCGTATGAGCTGATGGTTCACTATACGACACCACATATTTGCACTCCCTGTACGCTGACGTTCGACCTGACGAGGCCAACGGGAACTATCAGCACACTAATAGTGCATGTTCCGTCGGTTTATGCGGCCGTAATTGGTGAGTGGGGCGTCGTCACTAAACATAATACGTGATACATCTAGAGCATCCTGCCTTAATGCTCATGTGCAGAAGGTAATATGATTCTCTTAATACTTTCCACGCAGCTCTTAAAGAGAGAAGTGAGAGGTATGGAACCTGTGTCCCGGAGAATGGGTACGACACTTTTCTGACTGATGCCACTTGCTCGTGTGATTGCATGGGAGCTAACGTGCGGATCAATTGCAACAGCGGCAAGAACATTACTTTCCCTCTCTTTTGTCGTCACTTGTTTCCTTCTGTTAGTTGTCCAGGTTTTACACTGTCATTTTCACGTAACTGGCTGAAGAGGTTGATAACTAACTGCAGAGACGGTTGACGTCTGTTGGGAAACCTTGTCGCACGCACCGTACACTCTTCATACACCTTGAGCATGTCGGCATTTTCTGCATTAGTAAGTCCCATCGTCCACTCACGACCTACTCCTTGGACGGTCACAAGCTAATTGATTAACAAGTTGCAAACACACGCACACTGTAAGCAAATATAACGTCGTGCCTAGTAACTACGAAGGATGAATGGTATAAAGTGTCGGGGGCCGCGCTGCTGTTCCGCTCCTAGGTTCGAATCCCTCCTCGGGCATGGATGTGTGTGATGTGCTTAGGTTAGGTTAGGTTTAAGTAGTTCTAGTCTAGGACACTGATAACCGCAAATGTTAAGTCCCATAGTGCTAAGAGCCATTTGAACCATTTGATTGTGTCATAAACACGTGTCGCCGGCAGCGGTGGTCTCGTGGTTCTAGGCGTGAAGTCCGGAACCGTGCGACTGCTACGGTCGCAGGTTCGAATCCTGCCTGGGGCATGGATGTGTGTGATGTCCTTAGGTTAGTTAGGTTTAAGTAGTTGTAAGTTCTAGGGGACTGATGACCACAGCAGTTGAGTCCAATAGTGCTCAGAGCCATTTGAACCATAAACACGTGTCAATTTGGATACTTTTCAAAATACTATATCTCGTAAACTTCTCACACTAGAATCTTGCAATAAACTTTACTGACATTCTAATTTACCCCGATTTTAGTCTGTAATGTCAATAGGCATTAAGCCATTGAAAAAGTGTGTGTTTGCACAAGAAATATACTTTGTAAGAATCATTACAGTACGTTTGTTGGCTAACAATAAGAGCCCTAGACGAACAGTCCAATATGTGAAAAGCGCACACCAGTAGCACTTTCCATTTCCGCAATATTTGCGGTGCAAGATGTAGGTGATTCGTCCTGCATATCTAGGAAATGAGAAACTAAATTGGATAACTGTAGAGACAAACTTTTCTTGAAAGTTCCGACACTTGTCCTGATTTGGTAAGACGTTAATTTGATACTGTGCTAATAAATTATCATTGACAGTCACATACACCATATTTAGTGCAGATGCTTGTATGTAGTAATGCTTTCCTTGATTTATTACTGACCTGTATACGTACTGTATGTCGTTTCGACAACACAAATGAACGAACGTGTGAATCACTGTCAGTTCGTCATTATCGCTGAAGCGACTATCTGCTCTGGAACTGATGTGCACGGTGTGACAGAGACTGCATTTACTGCACGCTGTCTGGTATCTGACAGGACGCGGCAACTGCGCTACTACCGCGTGTCGTAAAGGCGCGCGGTTCCTCTGCAGGTCCGTTGCTGTCGTGTAATCTGTAGAGAGCTTTCACGCTAGAGTAGCTGTCTCCCGTAATTGAATTCTGGCGGCCGGATGGCTTCCATTAAAACTAGCGCGCGCAACTAGAAGAGGGGCCGAAGTCATTAATTAGCATCCAGCGGCCGATGCTATCTAACTCGCCGTCTCCGAGATTAAATCATATGTTGGCACTTGCGCTGATGGCCTTCCATAGTCGCCATAAGACTGGCATCCCAGGCTATTGTGGGCGTAGAGGCGCGGGCAGCTATAGACTTGTCAGGAAGTTGACTAAACACGGTCTGTACCACCCCAATGTGGTAAATGTTTCACCGGGCTCCAGTACAATTAGCTGTCAAAAGACGCACGTGTTCCAACATCTACATCATACACTCCTTAAGCCAATGTATTAGGTTGGTGCACAAGTTCGCAGCGTTTTTGTTTTGAAAGTTGGTGTTCCCGCTGCTATAGGTTTATTTTTCCATTGTTTCTTTTCTTTGCAGTTCACTGTTGCTATTTGAGTTTCTATTTTATCATTTTGTCATTTGGACGTATTGATTGGAGCTGTGGACGCTAGAAGATGGAGTGCCAAGAGGAGAAATCGTAACATTTCCTACATATTCTTCTGTTTGAGTTTAATAGATGGATGACAACAACGGTGGCAGCCAGAAACATTTGTAAACTGCAGGTGGAGATGGGAAGAAAGGAAAGGAAAGGGAGGGGATCACTGCTGCCAGCTGCATTGGGACAGTACACGAAATCAGCTGCGACGAGTGAAAATATGCACTGGACCGGGATTCGAACTCGGGATATCCGGCTTACTAGGCAGGTGCGCTATCGTAACTGCTCGGACAACGTCGGCACGCCCCACGGCCTGTCCACATGCCCATATAGGAAACATTTGTGCTGTGTATGAGTATAATGCCACTAGACAGTGCATGGCAAGAAAGTGGTGGTCACGTTTTTTGGGGGATCGCTTTGGTGTACTGACTGTCAAAAAAAAAAAAATGGTTCAAATGGCTCTGAGCACTATGGGACTTAACATCTGAGGTCATCAGTCCCCTAGAACTTAGAACTACTTAAACCTAACTAACCTAAGGACATCACACACATCCATGCCCGAGGCAAGATTCGAGCCTGTGACCGTAGCAGTCGGGCGGTTCCGGACTGAGCGCCTAGAACCGCTCGACCACCGCGGCCGGCTACTGACTGTCCACGTGCAGCAAAACCTTCGGGGTTTGATGGAGATAGTTTAAACGCATTAATCCACAATGATCCACGTCACTGTACTCGAGAACTGACAAAGGTGATGACGTGTGATCATATCAGCATTGTGCGATGTTTGCATGCAGTGGGGATGGTTCAAAAATTGGATGTATGGCGATCGCATGCCCTAAGCCAAAATCACAAAAATCGTAGAGGGATCATGTGTGTATCTCTGCTTGGTCGTCATCAGTTGGCTCTTCAACAACACTGACCACTCCTACCCTGTGCCCTTCTGGTGAAGAGGAATGGCGTCTTTATGCTAGCACAAGCAAGAGAAAGGAATGGCTCTGCCCAAACAAAGTAGCAGCTCCCCATACAAAGACTAGCACGCATCCACAAAATATAATGTTATGCATATCTTGGAACAGCGACGGTGTGGTGTGCAATGAACTGCTTCCCTGAGGTGTAACCATCACTGCTGACATTTAGTGTCAATAACTGAGATGTCTTGCAGAGACAGTCCAAGTACAGCGACCAGGAAGGCAGCGTGAAGTGATGCTACTCCACGATAACACCCGCCCGCATCCTGGTAACTTACAAAAAACGCTGTACAGGAGTTGGGTTGGGAACTCATTCCGCACCCACCTTATTGACTTGGCCTTCCGTCCGCAAATTTTCACCTTTTGCTCTGTGTATCGATGAACCTTCAAGGGACTTCCTTTCCTGACGAAAATGCGCTCCGAACTTGCTCGTCGAGTACTTCGCCTCAAAACCACGTGATTTTTTACAGTCGTGGTATCGAAAAGTTACCCCAGGTTTGGCAGAGTTGCAAACAGAGAACGCGAATATATTAGTGGTAACTAAAGTCTCTGTTGTTCATTAAACTTACTGAAAAACGCTACGAACCTTAGCATCAACCCAGTATATCTTTATTATAATCGACTTTAAAGCTGGGATTAAATGATTGCGAATATGCTTCTATAATTAAATAGATAGGAGTCCATTAGAACCCCTTTGTCCGCTCACCCACTGCTGAGAATTTAAATAGTAAGAAAGGGACAGCAATCATTTACAAAACCAGTCGTTTATTGGAGGACACCTAGATTTCGACAATTATATAGCCATCATCCTTGAAAAAAAAAAAAACGAAGAAAGGTGGATCAACAACTGATAAAAAGTATAGATGAGATACCTCGCGTGCAGGAATCCATAAGTAAGTACCTAGCAATAACATAACAATTACTAATATGTGACATAGGTCCCACTGTGTCTGTATATAAACACTAATACACAATATAGGCATGCGTGTGGCTGACAGACCTGAGGCCTTTGCTTACATCATCGCAATCCACATGCACAATCATCGTCGAGGACCTGTGATGCCCTCAACTGGAGTGCACGCCGAAAAAATTATTTATTTTAATTCTTTTTTAAAAACCGTTTTGTAATAGAACGGTAACTGATAAATGGTTCTTATAAAACGGTATGCACTGAATTTACATGTTCATAAAATGTATAATCCATGAAAACAAACATCTATTTTTTATATGTGAGTGAAAGACATGAGGTCGCGGCGACCTCTACAGCAATCAGTGTGCAACAGATCCCTGAGGCATTTAATGTTAAGACTGTTGCATTAGAGTCCACTCACAAAAAATCATCGAATAAAACATTTAAAATATATGAAGGCGTTTAAAACCATTTAAAACTCAGAAATATATACAGCGAGGCAAAATAACGTAAACCGTGCCGTAAGGAACTTCAGACGTCCCACCTGAGGTTACTATACAACAAGGCGCACACCCGAGAAGCGTTATGTTACAAAATAAACATTAGTTGCGAAATTTACAATCACTTCGATGAAAATACATTTAACTTACTATCTAACGGAGGTATGACCAAATACGATGAGAAAAATCCGGAATATTCAGGGTGATACGGCACTTCAAGCAGACGACAAGGATCAGTAATCAGATAGGAACCGGAGCTCGCGAAGGACATCTCGGGCTACTAAATAGCGTTGCAGTTATTTATTCAGATCTTCAAATGGACGCCCACTATAGGAGATGTTGCCGGCCGGAGTGGCCGTGCGGTTCTAGGCACTTCAGTCTGGAGCCGAGCAACCGCTCCAGTCGCAGGTTCGAATCCTGCCTCGGGAATGGATGTATGTGATGTCGTTAGGTTAGTTAGCTTTAATTAGTTCTGAGCTCTAGACGACTGATGACCTCAGAAGTTAAGTCGCATAGTGCTCAGAGCCATTTGAACCATTTTTAGGTCTTGTCCAGAAGCATCGAGACACGCCTGACGTCGACGCTGCATTGAACGGCGCGCCCTCTCAACGGTACGTGGTGTATCTCGAAGGTATCCTGTTGCTACGACAATCCTGCCCACTAGGTCCTCCGGCGACGTAACAGATGCTTCATGCACAAGGCCCATCGGATACCCCCAGAACAAAAAATCGACAGATCGAGTAATTGTGGTGACCACGCGACTGGCCCAACGAAACCAATCAAGCAGCCGTGAGAGGTTGTCTGCAGATGTAGCCTCACGTCTCTGCTGAAATGCACAGGGCTCCGTCGTGCCAAAACCGCATGCGGCGACGAACAGGTGTGGGAACATCATTCAGCATGTCCGGCAGAAACTCTCGCAAGAATACGAGATGTGTGTGACCATGAAGTCGGTCCGGGAGAATGTTCGGCCCAAGTAAACGGTCTCCGACGATGTCAGACCACACTTCAAGGGTAAATTTGCTTTGTGAGGCCTGCGTACTTGTAGCATGTGGGTTCACATACGCAAGTTGTGAACGTTCATCGCATCCTCGAGTGAGAATGCAGCCTCATCGATGAAGAAGCTTCGGTCTCGTGACCGTAGCATCCTGTCATGGAGTTTGGGACCTCCGGTCCCCAAGTGATTACTGATCCTTCTTGTATGCCCGATGTGCCATGTCAGTTTGAAAATGTTAATCCCCCAGTATAAAACTATAACGCACATGAAGCAGTGCTATTGAAGCCTTAAGCCGAGCTATGACGAATATCTAATTACATAGTTAAAACTTTGAACACACTCAATGCCTCTAATATAGGGACCATACCGAGATTTTTTTATACGCAAAATGCCGAGTTAAACGAAGGATGTCACAGGACACTTGTAACAGTTTAGATTTTCAATAACGTAAGGCTCCGTTACACTGCTGACATAATCTCAAGTAATAAATCAGAGTAAAAATGACGACCATTTGGTGAAATATAAAAAGAGTTACAAGTGAATATGCGAATTCCTTCTGTAATTGACCTAATTTTTCGTACCTATTTCTCGTAAACCCCAAGTGAGATATGCTGTGGCGGTAGTATAATGGATTCACTATTTTCTTCGAATAAAAGTTTCTTAAATTTTCTGTGAGCTGCGTAGACATTGCTCAGAGAATTCCCTTTTATGTTCCCCGAACAGTTCTGTTAGATTATCGTATGGGCTATGTCGAATTTTTATGATGTTAACAGCGGATCTCTGAATTCGTTTTGTCTCTGTCTGTTGTCGGTCCTACCTGTCACGGACTCCAAACGCTGGAAGAATACTGTGCAACTGGTTGTACTAGCGTCTTGTATGAGTTTTTGTTCTTTTTTTGCAGAATCCTTGCAAAAATCTGTCTTCCATTCGCCTTCGTTCACCACTACTCTTTCAATCAGGTACTATTGAATTTTTTTTCTCTATGTTATAGAAAGTATCATCAATTTATACACGTTGAGAACGAGCGAGGTGGCGCAGTGGTTAGCACACTGGACTCGCGTCCGGCCATCCTGATTTAGGTTTTCGGTGATTTCCCTAAATCGCTCCAGGCAAACGTCGGGATGGTTCCTTTGAAAGGGCACGGCCGACTTCCCGTCCTTCCCTAATCCGATGAGAGCGATGACCTCGCTGTCTGGTCTCCTCTCCTATAACAACCCAACCCAGCACATTCAGAGAAAGCTGCCGTTCGTTACACGAAGTGGAAATTCTTTCAGTCCTTCTGTAGTTCTTCCGGTCGTCCAACTACGATACTTTGCTGTAGAGAAGACCATCCTCAGCGAAGAATATTATACAAATGGTTAAAATGGCTCTGAGCAATATGGGAGTTAACATCTGAAGTCATCAGTCCACTAGAACTTAGAACTACTTAAATCTACCTAACCTAAGGACATCACACACATCCACGCCCGAGGCAGGATTGGACCCTGCGACCGTAGCAGTCGCGCAGTTCCAGACTGTAGCGCCTAGAACCGCTCGGCCACTCCGGCCGGCGATATTATACAGCTGCCGACCCGTTCTGATAAAACGTTTATTTATGTTGAAAACATCTGACATCCTACTAACCTTCCTTTCGGGGGCATTCAATGCTACTTTCGTTTTTGTCTAGCAGTCGCCGTCGAGTACAGCGTACTAGGTTCCATTACTCAAACTGTAAGTAGGCTGTTTAGGTTTTTATATTGGTAACGCTAGGTAGCGCTCTGTATGAAAATCACTGGCTGTACTGTGTGCAGTCTGTGGCTGGTTAGCATTGTTGGAATATTCTATATTGTAGTGTTGGGTAGTTGGCTGTGAACAACGCGTAGCGTTGGGCAGTTGCAGGTGAGCCGCCAGCAGTGGTACACTCCTGGGGAAAAAATAACACATTGACACCGGTGTGTCAGACCCACCATAATTCCTCTGGACACTGCGAGAGGGCTGTACAAGCAATGATCACACGCACGGCACAGCGGACACACCAGGAACCGCGGTGTTGGCCGTCGAATGGCGCTAGCTGCGCAGCATTTGTGCACCGTCGCCGTCAGTGTCAGCCAGTTTGCCGTGACATACGGAGCTCCATCGCAGTCTTTAACACTGGTAGCATGCCGCGACAGCGTGGACGTGAACCGTATGTGCAGTTGACGGACTTTGAGCGAGGGCGTATAGTGGGCTTGCGGGAGGCCGGGTGGACGTACCGCCGAATTGCTCAACACGTGGGGCGTGAGGTCTCCACAGTACATCGATGTTGTCGCCAGTGGTCGGCGGAAGGTGCACGTGCCCGTCGACCTGGGACCGGACCGCAGCGACGCACGGATGCACGCCAAGACCGTAGGATCCTACGCAGTGCCGTAGGGGACCGCACCGCCAATTCCCAGCAAATTAGGGACACTGTTGCTCCTGGGGTATCGGCGAGGACCATTCGCAACCGTCTCCATGAAGCTGGGCTACGGTCCCGCACACCGTTAGGCCGTCTTCCGCTCACGCCCCAACATCGTGCAGCCCGCCTCCAGTCGTGTCGCGACAGGCGTGAATAGAGGGACGAATGGAGACGTGTCGTCCTCAGCGATGAGAGTCGCTTCTGCCTTGGTGCCAATGATGGTCGTATGCGTGTTTGGCGCCGTGCAGGTGAGCGCCACAATCAGGACTGCATACGACCGAGGCACACAGGGCCAACACCCGGTATCATGGTGTGGGGAGCGATCTCCTACACTGATCGTACACCTCTGGTGATCGTCGAGGGGACACCGACATCGAACCCATCGTTCTACCATTCCTAGACCGGCAAGGGAACTTGCTGTTCCAACAGGACAACGCACGTCCGCATGTATCCCGTGCCACCCAACGTGCTCTAGAAGGTGTAAGTCAACTACCCTGGCCAGCAAGATTTCCGGATCTGTCCCCCATTGAGCATGTTTGGGACTGGATGAAGCGTCGTCTCACGCGGTCTGCACGTCCAGCACGAACGCTGGTCCAACTGAGGTGCCAGGTGGAAATGGCATGGCAAGCCGTTCCACAGGACTACATCCAGCATCTCTACGATCGTCTCCATGGGAGAATAGCAGCCTGCAGTGCTGCGAAAGGTGGATATACACTGTACTAGTGCCGACATTGTGCATGCTCTGTTGCCCGTGTCTATGTGCCTGTGGTTCTGTCAGTGTGATCATGTGATGTATCTGACCCTAGAAATGTGTCAATAAAGTTTCCGCTTCCTGGGACAATGAATTCACGGTGTTCTTTTTTCAATTTCCAGGAGTGTAGATGTGGGGAGAGAGATGGCAGAATTTTAAGAGCGGACGATCTGGACGTTTGTCCACCAGAAAGAGTAAATATGTAAGACTGGATGTCATGAACGGATATATCTAATGACTTTTGAACACTATTAAGGTAAATACATTGTATGTTCTCTATCAAAATCTTTCATTGGCTAACTATGCCTATCAGTAGTTAGTGCTTTCAGCAGTTAGAATCTTTTATTTAGTTGGCAGTAGTGGCACTCGCTGTATTACAGAAGTTCGAGTAACGAAGATTTTTGTGATGTAAGTGATTCGTGAAAGGTATAGGTTATTGTTAGTCAGGGCCATTCTTTTGTAGGGATTATTGAAAGTCAGATTGCGTTGCGCTGAAAATATTGTGTCAGTTTAGTGATGATCAGAATAAGTAAAGAGTGATGTCTGAGTACGTTCAGTTTTGCTCAGCTGTTTGAAAATCAAATAACGTAATGGGTTTATCAGCACAGTACTTCATTAATTTTTCTAAGGGGACGTTTCAAAACGTTCCTCGAGCCATCACATAATTGCGAAGATACTCTGTACTCGTATGTTCGTATCTTCATTAGTAGCGAACGATGTGGCTGACTGAAACCTAAGAAGGAATTTATCTGTTGACCTGTATCTTTTCTTTCCAAGATGTTGTACATGGATAAAGGAAGAGCACGAATGCAAGAATCTAGATACACGAACGGAAATATTATGATGCGATTCATGGGAAGAAACATGTGAAAAGGGAACATTAAAAAGTGAGACAGTGGGGCCGGCCGGTGGGGCCGAGCGGTTCTAGGCGCTACAGTCTGGAACCGCGTGACCGCGACGGTCGCAGGTTCGAATCCTGCCTCGGGCATCGATGTGTGTGATGTCGTTAGGTTACCAGAATGAGATTTTCACTCTGCAGCGGAGTGTGCGCTGATATGAAACTTCCTGGCAGATTAAAACTGTGTGCCCGACCGAGACTCGAACTCGGGACCTTTGCTTTTCGCGGGCAAGTGCTCTACCAACTGAGCTACCGAAGCACGTCTCACGCCCGGTACTCACAGCTTTACTTCTGCCAGTACCTCGTCTCCTACCTTGGTAGAGCACTTGCCCGCGAAAGAAAAGGTCCCGAGTTCGAGTCTCGGTCGGGCACACAGTTTTAATCTGCCAGGAAGTTTCGCCCTTAGGTTAGTTAGGTTTAAGTAGTTCTAAGTTCTAGTGGACTGATGACCTCAGATGTTAAGTCCCATAGTGCTGAGAGCCATTTGAACCATTTTTTTTAGACAGTGGGCATAACAAACCTATGCGATCGTGCGATTTTCGCTTGTCTAGTATCTTCCTCACTGTGAAGCGATTGAAAAGTTCAGGTACTGCCGAAGAGGAGATGCATGACATGCGATGAGGTTGTACGTTTGATCGGAGAAACTGAATTGAAACTGTCTGTTGCTTCTGGCTCATGTGGTGTTGTTACGAGGTGGGAGACCTGTGCCGTACTTGGAAAGAGCGGACGGTAGCCAGGGCAGGCGTGGGCCCCGTGATGTGATGTGGTGTGGTGGGATCCCCACGGGAAACCCGAGGCGGCGGCGCCGGCGGCTCCCACGCCACGCACCTCACCTCACCTCACCTCACCTCGCCGCGCCTCTCGGTAAGGCGAGAACTCTGCGGACGCTCCGATCTACGACGCTCCGGCTTCAATTAGGTCGGCGATCCGCTTGGGGGAAAAAAAATACAGCTACAGGCGGCTGGAGGCGGTGCAATCGTTTTGTCCTTACGCACCGCTTGTAGTTGCCGTATTTCACCCCAATCCAGCTACTCGTAAGTACTTTGCTCTTTCACATTTTGTCGTTCACATACAATATTTATATTTCTGGCAGCAGACCATATCTTGCCATTTGGTATGTCACCATTGTCTGCTTTTTTCCAATATCGGAAAACTGTCTTTTCAGGCGGTAGTTTCGTTGTCACCTCCGAAACAACTTAAACTAGCAGGAACACATAGAAAATGCTGTGGGGAAGGCTAATCAAAGATTGCGTTTTATTGTCAGGACACTTAGAAAATGTAACAGATCTACTAAAGAGACTGCCTACACTACGCTTGTCCGCCCTCTTTTAGAATCCTGGGATCCTTACCAGATAAGATTCACGGAGTATGTCGAGAAAGTTCAAATAAGCCGGCCGTTGTGGCCTACGGTTCTAGGCGCTTCAGTCTGCAACCGCGCGGCAGCTACGCTCGCAGTTTCGAATCCTGTCTCGGGCATGGATGTGTATGCTGTCCTTAGGTTACTTAGGTGTAAGTAGTTCTAAGTTCTAGGGGTCTGTGCAGAGCCATTTGAACCATTTTAAGTTCAAAGAAGGACACCACGTTTTGTATTATCGCGAAATAGGGGAGAGAGTATCACTGAAGTGATACAGAATTTGGGGTGCACATAATTAAATCAAACAGGTTTTCCATTGCAGCGGAATCTTCTCACGTAATTTCAGTCACCAACTTTCTCTTCCGAATGGAAAAATGTTTTGTTGACGCCGAGATACATAGGGAGAAACGATCACCGTAATAAAATAACGGAAATCTGAGGTCGCAGCGAAAGATGAGTTCGTTTTGTCCTTTCTGTGTACGGAATTGAAATAATAGAGAATTTTTGTGAAGGTGGTTCGATGGACTTTCTGCCGGGCACTTTATTGTGTTTTTCAGAGTATCCATGTAGGTGTAGAACACGTATTATACAGCGTCCATGAAACTCCGTTGGGCAACTCTTTTCACAATTTTTCTCAGGTGCCTTTCAAATGGTTCAAATGCCTCTGAGCACTATGGGACTTGACATCTGAGGTCATCAGTCCCCTAGAACTTAGAACTACTTAAACCTAACTAACCTAAGGACATTATACACATCCATGCCCGGGGCAGGATTCGAACCTGCGACCGTACAGGTGCCTTTCGTTTGCGACTTTCCTTGTGCACATTAGCTGCGCGAATACTGCCAGTTCGCACTTGCTGGAAGTCCGGAAGGTGTAAGTAAACAGCATACTTGCAGTTAAGGACAGACAGAGATCTGTGACGATACGATGGAGAACAGAAAGACGTTGCCATCGCAGAACTGCTAAATCAGAAATCAGATTGATGAAATAAAATGTGGTCGTGTTCGTTCGTATTAATATGTATACAGGGTGCTACAAAAAGTTACGGCCAAACTTTCAGGAAACATTCCTCACACACAAATGAAGAAAAGATGTTATGTGGACATGTGTTCGGAAACGCTTAATTTCCATGTTAGAGCTCATTTTAGTTTCGTCAGTATGTACTGTACTTCCTCGATTCACCGCCATGATTTCATACGGGATACTCTACCTGTGCTGCTAGAACATGTGCCTTTACAAGTACGACACAACATGTGGTTCATGCACGATGGAGCTCCTGCACATTTAAGCCGAAGTGTTCGAACGCTTCTCACTAACAGATTCGGTGACCGATGGATTGGTAGAGGCGCACCAATTCCACGGCCTCCACGCTCTCCTGACCTCAACCCTTTTTACTTTCATTTATGGGGGCATTTGAAAGCTCTTGTCTACGCAACCCCGGTGCCAAACGTAGAGACTCTTCGTGCTCGTATTGTGGACGGCTGTGATACAATACGCCATTCTCCAGGGCTGCCTCAGCGCATCAGGGATTCCATGCGACGGAGGGTGGATGCATGTATCCTCGCTAACGGAGGACATTTTGAACTTTTACTGTAACAAAGTGTTTGAACTCACGCTGGTACGTTCTTTCGCTGTGTGTTTCCATTCCATGATTAATGTGATTTGAAAAGAAGTAATAAAATGATCTCCAACATGGAAAGTAAGCGTTTCCGGACACATGTCCACATAACATATTTTCTTTCTTTGTGTGTGAAGAATGTTTCCTGAAAGTTTGGCCGTACCTTTTTGTAACACCCTGTATAATAATCTGAAGGAAGCTATGTTAAGAAATCGCGCTAATAAAAGCGGTTTGTCAGGACAGAAAATACACTTTATACCGTTTGCTGATGATACACGTGCAGAATGCAATGGAACGTGTGCTACCGGAAAGCAGTAACATGTTCATGAACAAAAAGAAATCTAAGGTAATGGAGATCGCAGCAGGACCTTCTGGAAGGATAAATGTTAAACTTGAACCAGAAATTGTTTGAGGTGGGTGAAGTTTGCTGTCTCCAAAGTCCAATAGATGAAGATGCGAAATGAAATATGGATAATGGAAAAGACAGAAACGTAGTGTCGCTGAAGATCTTTAATCATATGACTTGATCGAATATTGAATGAAGACGTTCTGCAACGAGTCAATGATGGAAAGGGCTAATGGAGGACATAATGAAACAGAGACAGAATGGCTCGGCAGACATTATGACAGGGATGCGGTTTATGCGGCCGTAATTGGTGAGTGGGGCGTCGTCACTAAACATAATACGTGATACATCTAGAGCATCCTGCCTTAATGCCCATGTGCAGAAGGTAATATGATTCTCTTAATACTTTCCACGCAGCTCTTAAAGAGAGAAGTTGCTGAAAACAGGATTTAGCTATAGCTGGCAAGGGCAAGAATAGCACCTAACCAAGAAACCTACAGATTGATGATCGAAGCTATTCATGGCGCGTGAACGTCTTAGTCATACAGGAAGGAGCATTATTTCTTTTTGGGTAAGGATGGGGGAAGAATATCGGTCATAGTCTTGTGAAAAGAGCTATCTTGGTATTTGCCTCAAAGAGATTTAAAAAAAAAAAAAAAAGGCTTCAGGATGTGAAGCTTGTTCTTGAACGGGAGTCTAATGTTCAGCTTTTAAACTGGAGCGCTATCTTACGTGGTACTCGTCTACTACTCAATTGTGACAAGTGAACAAAATATATGAGTATCTGTATATATGTGGGAAAAGTAAGGAAATCTGAGTTCTAGGCTGGGTGTGTATGCTAGTGCCGAGTAACGAGCTAAGAACTAGAAATGAGATAGAAGGGCGACGCGTTGTTAACTAGAAAGATAAGAACTCGCTCACGCTGTTCCATAAGTAGTTCGGTAGAAGAGTCTTACTGACAACGAAATCTGAAGTGCCACGTTCATCAGTCGGCTGTTTCTCAGGGAATGACAAATTTATGTTTTACTTCATTGCTCGAGTTTCACGGACTACATCATTAATTGCACCTGATGCATTTTCGGCCATCAGACTTCTTTCAGTCTGTCGCAAAGCAAATCACAGCTTTCTCATTAAAAGGTCGTATGACGAAGTAATGGATGCGTGGAACAGGTGAAACGTGACATTGAGATAGCGATTTACGAATAATACATTACTGTAGGAACTGAACGATGCCCTAGCGTACACGCACTCTGCAGTCGTTTGGTTATGTTTTCTGCCTAAGTGACTTGTCTCATTATGTAACACGTCGCGCTACGAACATTGTAAATGGCGATTTTGTGAGACAGTTGTATTTCTGACACACATGTAGTAAATCACTTATTTCCCAAACTGACGTCACTGCTCTAACGCTTTAGTAATATCTGTAACTCGCGCCAGACAGCATCTCACAGACTCTAAAGACCTCAAAGATATTAATTTCAAACGTCATTGAAAATGTGAGCCCTTAAGCATTGTGAGCGTATTATGGATAGTTTCTCCCACTGGGTTTAAATAGAGTAGTTATTTTTTATTAATAACCATTGAAGTAACGTTTAAATCTATAGTAATTCATTTGATAATGTCAGAATGTGTGAAATTTGTGAATAGTCATTTGGAGGGCACTATTTTGTGTGCTGGTATCGTGGCGAAAGCAGTTAAGGTTTTGAGGGCTCAGGTACATGTTGCTCGGTGTCTTATCGTTGCAGCAGTGCTGGCGTCCAGTAATGATCGAAATAAAGCGAAGTGTATCTTTTAACGATGATATTTCTTGCTCATCAGGCTGCAAACGTTTTAATGAGAGGTGATTCAACGGAAAAACTGGTTTTTTCAAAGTGGCAAAGAAATGAATGTTAAATCATCCCTTATAGAGCCAAGTAAACAGCAACCTTTTACGCTAGCAGTGTTGGTTAGCATTAGTCCAGAAAGAGTTCTTGCAAAGAGGCTTCTAGCTTATTTTCGTTACACTTCACATAATCTCAAAAACAATTTCCAAGCTAATCACCTTTCTCAAGATAGTAGCATATTTGAGAAACGGTGACCTGGCGAAGTCATAAATTGGAGTGAAACTGTAAATTGTCTGCATCGACTCGTAACTGCCGATTCGAGAAATAGGCGTGGCATCTCAGTGGCTAGACAGTCGACAAAGTCAAAGTAAGAATCCGTTAATTTGCGAAGGTCAGTGACGCAGTATGTAAATGAACGGTATTTGAAAAATATAGATAAACCACTCACTCTGCAATTGGGCCAGACTCTTCTTCGCTTAGCCCAATCCACAAAGGAACAAATGGTGGAACTTCTGGACTTCATGACGGGTCTTGTAGCAACAACGGACTCTGTCGTAGACTTAGAACACTGAACAAGTCTTTAGAACAACTCCCGTCCGATCAGCATGATTAATTTCTTTCCATGGTTTCCGTAAATCATTTCAAAATTAATGTAGCCTTAAATAATGGTCACTTTCCCCCTCTTGCTCCAAATGAATAGGTGCTCTGTGCCTGAGGTGTCGTCACCGTAATTATTCTTCCCCAGTTCCCTTATCAAGCATGACCTATAACGGCAACGCGCGTGGGCAGAGCTGCAGAAACAGAGGTGTGGTTAAACAGCCGGAAGCAGAAAAGACAAGAGCGCAGCATCGCAACACGCTTCTTTATCCTCGTATATACGTATATGAGACTCTTAGTACTTGATAGAGGTACTATGAGATAACGTTATAGTTGCGGCGGCAAAACAGTCAGTGCGTAAGCGGCTGTCGCACTTAGAAGTGTCTTCAGCGCCTGGAGACAAAAAATTTTAGCTGTTTGTAGGCGATTATTTTCGTACATATAATTCTGACCGAGGGACATTGTTATTGCTTGAAAGATAAAATGATTGTCATGTCTGACGCTTCAATTGTGTGGTTTCCAGCATAAGTTCGATTTAACGGCAATTTTACGTTCTTTTTAGATTGACCTGCTGTGAGATTTCTGGTGTAACTGTTAATACCTACTGTTCATTTAGTTCATTAAAATTTATTACTAGTGTAATTACATAATTTAGTTGAATAACTGTGTGTGCTCGTAGCAATCCCTCATTCATAACTCCTCCCATTAAAGGGCTTTATGTGTAAATTACATGCTTTCTCTTATCTGAATACTCGTCTTTAGCGATACATGTCCAGAAAAACGAGGAATAACCTGACAGCTTCGTACTGCGTCCCCCCCCCCCCCCCCCCCCCCCGAAGTATGAGTAATTCTGTACGGCCTCTGCAGCACCAGTCACGACAAGCGCACCGTAACGTGGGAAACACTTCCTGGCGCTCGTACACGGCAACCTTGCCGCTTCGGTCGCAGTGCTGGTTACAGCCACGAGATGAAACAGGTAGAACAAAACTTACCATCGGCAACTACTCGCAGGAACTTTCTGCTACAGTCGTAGTACAGCTACACGTTACATATATTATAGAATTTGCAAAACGTGGACAAATTCTTCTCGCACTGGAGCAGTCTTTGTAATTTATTTATTTATCTTTCGAGTCATCTGCCTCCCGACTGGCGTGATGTAGCCCGCCACTGATTCCTACCTTTTCATCTCGGAGTAGCAACTGCAACCTACGTCTTCAATTATTTGCTGGTTGCGTTCTAATCTCTTTACCCTCTACAGCTCCTTCCTAGTACCATGGAAGTTATTACCTGATATCTTAACAAATATCTCGTCAGCCTATTGTGACATACCTGGTGATATATGAGCTTGTTGTTCCTCGGTGACAGCAATCACGACAAAAATTTGGCTGTAAATATGGGTAGGTGCAGCACTACCTACATCCAATAATGTGGCTCACACACACACACACACACACACACACACACACACACACACACACTTGGTCTCACAGGTTACTTCCATAACCGTCAGACCCACTTTACTGAATTCGTTCTGGCCAGTCCGTGCCTTACTTACGTAATTAAGTCTCATTTACCAGGAATCCACATACTGCATCTTAGACAATAGTCACTGTGCAATACAAACTAACCAACTAACAACCATCTCACTCAGATGAACAACACGTTTGACACTTTTATATTGAAGTTGATCAGCAATCATTGTTAACTGTCCTACTTCACTGTCCGTCTTCTTATTCACGACAACACATCACTCCACCATAACATTATGAGGGTGCAGACTGACACGAGTTCCACGCTCGGAATCTAAGCACGGACTGTCTTTCATATTCAAGCTAATCCGCAATATTATAAACAATTTTAATTCACAGTCCTGTTTCATACTAAGTTAAACACATTATTGCACAAGTACACTATTGCTGTTTTGACTGACACGGGTTCTCCGCTGAAACTCTCGGAACAGACTGACGTAAATTGGCTACAAGCTCAGTGCTTACATAGCTTTGCAAAAATGGCTACTAAGGTTTCACATTGTTAAATACGTAATTTTGATAATTTACGATTAGAATTTTACATCTGAAGTCAATTGAATAGTGCGGAAAAATTGGTTTTGGTGTGAACATTGTTTTAATAAGAGTTTTGACTGAAATAAGGCTTCTTGATGACGAAAATGCAAGAATAGTGAAGTAAATAATACCATACACAAAAGTGTTTATTATCCGGAAACTAATTAAGTGTTGATATTCGTACTATGTTTTGGAAATTAGCTACATGACCACTTTGAGGATTTAATGGGCTATTTTCCTAAATTAATCGCCGGCCGGGGTGGCCAAGCGGTTCTAGGCGCTTCAGTCTGGAACCGCGCGGCCGCTACGGTCGCAGGTTCGAATCCTGCCTCGGGCATGGATGTGTGTGATGTCCTTAAGTTAATTAGGTTTAAATAGTTCTAAGTTCTAGGGGACTGATGACCCCAGATGTTAAGTCCCATAGTACTCAGAGCCATTTGAACCTAAATTTATCAGTAATAGACTTGTTACATATCTTCACGTGTTAACAGTGTGACTGGAATAGGAAATAACTACTGTTAGTTAATTGAAGAGAGCTTTAGCAACACTAGTTATTTGATATCGTTCAAATTAATTACGAAATTATTCTGACAAATTTGGGCCTGGTCTTATGCTCTGAATTATAGAATTGTCTTATGGCACATGTCTCACAAACGCTAATGATAAGTAAGAAAGTAAAAAAATCATTTAAGAAGGAAAATAACGAAACAAAATGGGAATGGGTCCCGGCTCGCTTTTTACATTGTCCTTTCTTCTTGTCAGCGTTTTCCATAGTTTTCTTTTCTTCCCTGGCCGCTTCTGAGGAGAACCACCTTATCAGTCCACCTAATTTTCAACATTCTTCTGCAGTACCACATCTCAAATGCTTCGATTCTCTTCTCTTCCGGGTTTCACACAGTCAACGTCGAAATTTACGAAGAGGCTATCTGTGCTTCAGCAATTACTGCCGGTGCTTCGCGTTCCTCTGCTTCCGCCGAATAGACGACCCCGTGCGGGGACCTTGAGATATCCGCAGCCGCAAAACCGCGGCGCACAAAGCACTGCTAACGGGAAACTCTCCGGCGCGGCGTCCTTGACCTACGTGGGCCGTGGGTCCTTCTCTGCACTCGGGAACAGGTAGCGCAAGGCTGGCGGCAGCCTTGCCTAAATCGTCCTCCGTGTCCTATCTGCACCCTCCTCATTTGGCTGTACACTACGCTGACGGAAAGTACTACAACATGAAAAACCAGCCCGATATTTAGCGAACTTCGTGGAACTGTTCTTCTCATAAAGCGTATTAAATAATTAAACTTCTAGTCCCATCGGAACATACGTCCATCACTATCAGTGTTGGAACATACGTCCATCACTATCAGTGTTGGAACATACGTCCATCACTATCAGTGTTGGAACATACGTCCATCACTATCAGTGTTGGAACATACGTCCATCACTATCAGTGTTGGAACATACATCCATCACTATCAGTGTTGGAACATACATCCATCACTATCAGTGTTAGAACATACGTCCATCACTATCACTGTTGGAACATACGTCCATCATTATCACTGTTGGAACATACGTCCATCACTATCAGTGTTGGAACATACGTCCATCACTATCAGTGTTGGGTGTGATCGCCACGGGCACAAATATATTGCTATTATATTTGCTATAGTATGCAATCAGACAGCGTCGGAGTGCCATCAGGAGGAATATCTTGCCGTCCTTGAAACACGTGCCGTGTCACCACAACACGGTCGCTGACTGGAGGCTTCCCATCTCATCCCACGCTTGCTCTGGGGTTGATAAACCAGGTGGCCACTGAGGACAATCAGGGATTCGTGCATTCAAAAAAATGTTCAAATTCCTAAGGGACCAAACTGCTGTGGTCATCGGTCCCTAGACTTATACACTACTTAAACTAACTTACGCTAAGAATAACACACACGCCCATGCCCGAGGGAGGACTCGAACCTCCGGCAGGAGGGGCCGCGCAGTCCGTGACATGATGCCTCTAACCGCGCGGCCTCTCCGCGCTGCGATTCGTGCATTCCCTTAGGCGTCGGTGTTGTAGTGTGAACCGTGCGATTTGTCAGTATGTTGCTCTAATGTCTATCATGCAAATGATTCGACCCTTCTCAAAGTTGGAAAGATGGGGATAACGTGCACTTACTGCGGGCGTGCTACGTTGCGATCTCCGCATGAAAAGTTCCAGTCACGTCAGACACACTGTGTTACCGTTAGGGTGGGCAGGAGACAATAATTTTGAGCTGGCTTCTTCGTAGCACTATAAAACTGGGGAGTAGAAACCCTCTTCAGTTACTTAGGACAGGTGACGGGAAGAGATTGTTATACTGCATAGTATTCTGTATTTCAGATAGATGATGTTTAAAGAATTCAGATGTTCATTTCACATGTAAATAATATCGTACTTTTTTCTCGTAACATATTTATTCATAAGAGTTACAGCTCGGTGAAAATGTCAATCATCGAGTATTTTACATACACTGCTTTTATACGTAGTCTCTATCACGCACGATGGCCTTACGCTAACGCTCTGTAAGAGCGTATATCCCCTGTAGGCAAAAGCTCTTTCTTTGCGGTCGTAGCCGCGTCTTTAATGCATGAATTACGCTTTGTCTTCAAAGTGTGTCCTTAAGTGACACGGGGCGCCGGACCTGGCCTATAGGATGGGTCAAGCAATGACGTCTAATCCAGTTTGGCAACGTGTTTCCAGATTATGAGACTTGCTTGTGAGCGCGCATTATTGTGTAGCAGCAAGATTTCTTTTGGAGTTTTGTCAGACCGAGCACGTCGCAAGTGGTTCTTGAGTTTGTTCAGCGTCTCTGAATTTACACAGTTAGTGGCCCTTTTGCCAACACATCCAAGAGAATTAAACCATTATTATCCCAAAAAACTGTAACTATGACTTTGCCAACAGACGTAGATGCAGTGAATTTCCTCTCTTTTCGTGGCTACTGGTGGCACCACTCCATGGACTGCCTTCTTGTTTCTGGCGTAATGACACAATCAAGTCACGTCACGTGTTAACAACTGTGGCAAAAGGTCCATTCAGTAGCCTCAAACTGCTTCAACAGTTCAGATGAAACGGCTTTTCTTTGAATCTTGTGGTCTGTTGTGATCATTCGTGGATTCCATCTTGAGCACATTTTTGAATATCCAAGAGTCTGTCATTGTAACCGCTCTTCCAGTGTCCACCAATAGTTGTAGGGGCAATTGTCGAATTGCGAGGCGCTGGTCTGCACGAATAGTGGCATCCATGCTCTTCATCACGTCGTGACCAGTGGCTGTGACGGAACCTTCCGAACGTGGCCGATCATGGAGCTCAGTTCCCGCCTTTCCTGGCACTCTGACTCTCTTTGCCCAGACTCCCACAGTACTCCTATCAAATGCATTATTACCACACAATGCATACACTATGAACGCTCACCAAAATTTCTCTCCCCGCAACAAAGAATTCAATTACACTACGTTACTTGTAACGTGTGTCTTGCGTAGACGCTGCTTTTGCTTTATCATCTGTTGAAATTACTCGAAACTTCGCCTACACGTGCAGAAGAAATAGCAGGTTTGAAGCATCTCAAAGGACTTTTCGCACCATTTTAACGGCTATAAAAATTGGCGTTATTTGTTGAACAGTCCTTGTACGTTACCGGGACAGGTGTTTTTCACGGTCGTTCCTCTTACAGCACGCTAACCTAACTCGTTCGCGAGCAATGAAAACTTTTTGATTGTTCTAACAATATTGCTTTCTAGTCTACAGAGACAAGCACTGTTCCATGGCCTGTGCTACTTTCTTATAGAGAATACATAAATTTCACTTCGTCCCCTTACCTGCTTTGCCTTGTCAGAGACGAGGACTGTGCCACAACTCAAGATAGGTTTTGACAGAAACTCATACGCACGTCACTAGTAGACGAAATTTGCAGAGTGCTCTCGTTTTCTTCTGTCTGACGCACACACACACATTTCTGTTGCTCTGTACTGATCTAGCTCAGCTGCTCTCCAAGTTGGAATACAGTCTTCCTAGCAGTTTTATTACTACTGCGTGGCACTCAGCACTGTGACATCTATGCTTCGCTTGTAAACTCCGTGGCCTATAGGTACGCCTTAGACTCAGACTACTCCAGTACTGCAACAGCTGGTTCCAGGCGCTCCAGTCCGGAGCCGCGCTGCTGCTACGGTCGCAGGTTCGAATCCTGCCTCGGGCGTGGCTGTGTGTGATGTCCTTGGGTTAGTTAGGTTTCAGTAGTTCTAAGTTCTAGGGGACTGATGACCACAGCAGTTGAGTCCCATAGTGCTCAGAGCCATTTGAACCATCTGAACTGGAACAGCTGCCATACTACTACTCATGTTTGTTAGGGCCTCTTATTTATACTAAGCCAAAGACTGTTAGTTTTGTGGGCTCAACTTGTTTCATCACTAACTTCTACTTCTCCTTACTGCTATCCTAAATTTAGCAAGCTTCTAATACCGTTACCGCAGTGCAATGACCACCATGCTGAAGGCGCAGACGCACCGCTTTCCCCTTGACACTGCTTCGTTTGATAGCCGAAAATACTTTTGCCAATTCTGTGTAATATGCATAGATGGAGGACATCCCTCACGTCAGTAAAGAGCATTATTTTATATTTAATACGAGTTTTAATAAATTTTGATACCCACGACTACAACCAACAGCCAGCGAGTACTCAATCCGCTCTTCACCTGCAGGCGTAGCTTTCTCCTCTGCTGAAAATAAGAATGCGTAATCATGAAATTTTAATTAACGTATCTCACATTGGCTGCTTTTGTCAAAGGTGTTCACGGTGTACCACATTAAATTTTAATCAATGTATATAGCCTTCCCCTTGGTTTGCTTGTATTAATCTTTCCTCCTCTATCTAGTGCATTCACCTGCCTCGATGGCCTGTCTTACATATGCTTTACTTTTCCCCTCTCCTCCTCTCCCACACCAGGACATATTAACTCTTGTCTGATTTAACTGTCCCTTTCCTTACTTTGTCTAATATCTCTCCATGGAATACTTCATCTGTCTACTAAATATTCAGCATTCTTCTGTAGTATTGCAACTCAAAACTGAGGCAAGTAATGCGGTGGTTAAGATACTGGACTGGCATTCGAAAGAGCGAACTCAAATTGTCCTCCGGCCCTCCAAGTTTAATTTCTTAATAGTTTCTTTAAATATGTCACTGCAATTTTTTTCCTATTTCTTAGCTAGTGGTATTGCTCCGTCTCTTAAGATTCCAATGGCGACGGGAAGATAAAGTTAAACCTGTCTTCCTTAGCCTACTACAGCTGAAATGCTTCGTTTATTTTTGTCCGTTTTTAGAATGGCTGGTATTTTGCTGGTCCTATTTCATTTGCCGCTGTGTATGCTAGTCAATGAGCATAAACTACCTTAGAGCCGATCGTCTTCTGTGGAGATATGGCCTTGGTCTTGAGGACTTACAGGACAATTAGGTGAACTATTCTAACGTATCATTATCATTGACACACCTTTTCTGTATAAAAGCCAGTCCCAATCCATTTTTGCCGCGCTCTCGCATCGTTTATCATCGTCCTGAAGTGAGGATCCGCATCCATGTGATAACATTCATTCACTAACTTCGTGGCCTCCGTAAATGTTTACGGTTTGTTTGTACACGACTACTGCTCATATTGCACAAATTCAAAAGACGCCTCAGTAGAAGAAATTGAACACAGGCTGCCATAACTGTTTCATGTTGCCTCATGATGATCATCACTTCGACTGAAATCTGTAACAAATAAAGGATCGTTTTATTAGCAGCTCTTGGTTTTACTTTATTTATATCTTGACGATATATATGGCGCAATTTGTGCAAAATACACTGAAAAGCCAAAGAAACTGGTACATCTGCCTGATATCGTGTAGGGCCCCGTGAGCACGCAGAAGTGGCGCAACACGACGTGGCATGGACCCTACTAATGTCTGAAGTAGCGATGGAGGGAATTGACGCCATGAATCTTGCAATGCTGCCCATAAATCCAGGAGAGAACGAGGGGGGTTGAGATGTCTTCTGAACAGCACGTTGCAAGGCATCCTATAAATGTTTCATAATGTTCATGTCTGTGGAGTTTGGGGACTAGTGGAAGTGTTTAAACTCAGAAGAGTGTTACTGGAGCCACTCTGTAGCAATTCTGGATATGTGGGGTGTCGCATTGTCTTGCTGGAATTGCCCAGCCCGTCGGAATGCACAATGTCCTGTCATACAGGATGCTTACGTACGTCTCACCTGTCAGGCTCCTATCTAGAAGTATCAGGGGTCCCATATCACTCCAACCGCACACGCCCCACGCCATTACAGAGTCTTCACCAGCTTGTCAGACCCCTGCTGACATGCAGAGTCCACGGATTCATGAGGTTATCTCCATATTTGTACACTTCCATCCCTTCGACACAATTTGAAACGAGACCCGTCGGACCAGGCAACTGTTTCCTGTCATCAACAGTTCAATGTCGATGTTGACGGGCTCAGTCGAGGCGTACATTTTTCTTTCGTGCAGTCATCCAGTGGGCCTTCGGCTCCAAAAGACCATATTGATGATGTTTCGTTGAATGGCTCGCACTCTGACACTTGCTGATGACTCAGCATTGAAATCTGCAGGAATTTGCGGTACGGTTGCAGTTCTGTTACGCTGAACGATTCTCTGCAGTCGTTGTTGGTCCTGTTCTTGCAGGATTTTTCTCCGGGCGCAGCGATGTCGGAGATCTAATGTTTTATCGTATTCATGATATCTACGGTACACTCGTGAAATGGTCGAACGGGAAAATCCTGACTTCATCGCTCGTGTGCCATGTTCAAACTCACTTAAATCATGACAACCTGCCGTTGTAGCAGCAGTAACGGATCTAACAACTGCGCCAGGCATTTGCTGTCTTATATATGCGTTGCCGACAGCAGCGGCGTATTCTGCCTGTTTACATATCTCTGTATTTGAATACGCATACCTATACAAGTTTTTTTGGCGCTTCACTGTATGTTGACGTACAACAAACTGTTCGTTTCGAAAGCGGCTAACTTTACAGGATGGTTTGTGCTCCCACTAAGAGGTCAGTGAGTACATAGCATTAGGATTTTAATAGATTTCGTATGTCTATCATAAGGCTCAGGTCACCTCAGACGTTGAAAGTTAGTTAGCTGAGTTAGCCTACCTTGGCGTTATGTTTTGGCAGGATGGATGCAGGGAGAGGCAGATGACGACCAACTGTGAATCGAATGAATGATGAAAATTATGTCGTGGCCTTAAGTATACAAGGTTTTTGGCGCACGCGGGCAGTATCGTCAAGATTGATAATTTTGTAAAAATACACTGTGTGAAGTGTGTGTTTCGGCCATAATCTAAGACTGGAACCCTTCCAGGGTCTGTAAAGGATGATCTTTTTTTGTGTAAGACGCGTGTCTCAACGTATCCCCTACAATTAAGGTATGTCATACTTCGGTCAGACCATCAGTGCCTTCAGGGCCCAGTGTTTGTAACATAAGCGTTACACACTCCTAGAACAACCGTCAGTACTTGCTGTTTCAGAACGTTGCCTAGGTACTGGTCTTCCGATGCAATATGGAAACACACATTCTGGTGTAATTCCATATACTGGAATAATGTTATTAAGACAGGTGTCGAAATTAAATTAGGAAGGTATCTTGTAAATAAAGAGGGATATTTTTTGCTTAAATTCTTGTTAATCGTGCCGTATCTCTTTAGCCAAGGAACGAGGTGTCATAATTACCAATACTTGCTGAACCGTTGTTGATCCACATTCGACTACGACTGACGCTCATCTTTGCTTATGAGGTGGCCTTGGGTGTGGCGCAACCCACCCACCGAGGGCTTCAATTTCCGTGCACAGCGATCTCTCGTCCACGTGTGTCTTGAAAATGATCAGTGACGTTATCAGGCTGTATTCCTATAAGTTGGTGTGGCAGATATATTCGACCCTGCTCGGAACGACAGTGACAGTCCGATAACTCAAAAACTTGACCATTACATGACCCATTTTTCTCTTACGTGAGATACCCGATCCCTTAATATTGTCCACTTTTTCGATACAACCTGAACACAGAGCGGGTTGGTGCAGCGATTAAGTCAGTGGACTCTCATTCGGGAAGGTCGGGACTCAAATCTCTCCCCGTCGGACGCTAGTGATTTAGATTTATCGTGGTTGCCTTAATTAACTTACAGCGTCCGTTCCAGGCTCGTTTAAAACGACCACCACAGATTTCTGAACCCATCTCTTTCCAGTGTGCCTGTCTCCAATGACCACGTCATCGACGGGACATTAACGACTCTCCATTCATGTCTGTCTTGGGCGTTCTTTTATGAGATTGTTTATCGCATTTTGGCGTTATTATGCTTTTCTACAATTCGTAACAGTAGTACACCTACACGAATTCACGAGGACCGATCCTGCTCGGAGCCAAGGATTTCGTCCTAAATTATGGTATAATCAAGATTTAGCCAGAAATGGAGGAAATGGAAGCTGCAGACGTCCAAGCGCTTAGAAAAACTAGCATATATGGTGCGAGTGGCACGACGCACAACAAATTTACGTTAGCTTAGTTTCCAGGTAGCGGTTGGCACAGTAGATAGAGTACAGTGTCGTAATCCGAGGATCCTGGGATCGAGACTCTATGTGGAAGCTTTTCCTTCTTTTTCAGTTTTTACTTACACTACAAATAAACGGAACTAATGCTCAGTATATTGTATTTATTTATATTTTCCTAAAAGACAGGCTAAAGAAAGGTCAACGAACATCTGAGACTGAAAATAAAAACTAGAACTTGGTAAAAAAATTATAGATACTCTTATTATTTTACAGTTGATTTACGTGTGCTGGGGTGACATACATCGTAAAAACAGAAGCAGCAATAATCTGCATCGCATCTTCCACAGGTTATAAACGCCACATTTTTACAATTACGTGATGGTTTTAAAGTTACTATTGGAAAACAAATTTGCTTTAAATCCAAAAAATGTTCTGTCTCATAACGTAGTGTTTGATCAATGATATATATTTTGATGCATTCTTCTCGGGATGAGATAAGAGCGTTTTAAAGATTTTTGATAAAAATCTTTACCTGTTGATAAAAATCGACACTAGCCGAGTTTCATCGTGAAAAATCACGTCGTGTGTTTGTGGATTTATTTAGCCTCCCCACGACTCAGTTGACAGAAGAAATTCCTGCATGCAAGGCTTCATCACATCAAACAATTTTTGAATGATGTTGATGTAAGTTTCCCAAGTTTTGATGAAGTAATGACGCTATTTCCATATTTTGGCGTGTACTCATTCATCAAATTTTCCTTTACCTTTCCGTTCCATGCGTGTTATGAAAACATTAGTAAATGTAATTATTTCGGTTCATTTTCAGTGTAAGTAACGCAAAAATTATAGAAAATTAAAAAAATGTATCCGAATAAGGACCACATGACCTTTGCTTTATCATTCTGTACTAAAAAAAAAAAAAATGTTCAAATGGCTCTGACCACTATGGGACTTAACATCTGTGGTCATCAGTCCCCTAGGACTACTTCAACCTAACTAACCTAAGGACATCACACACATCCATGCCCGAGGCAGGATTCGAACCTGCGACCGCAGCAGTCTCGCGTTTCCGGACTGAGCGCCTAGAACCGCTAGACCACCGCGGCCGGCATTCTGTACTCCTTTCGTTGTGCCAACCACTAACGGGAAACTACGTCAACGCTAATGACTCTTGGTCACCCGACCCGGTCCAAGAATGCTAGTTTTCCAAAACTTTGGCCATCTGGAGCCCCCACTTCTACCACTTTCATTCCTGGCCAAGCCACTGATTCAAACACATTACAAAAATGTAAGTTTGTTTGTTCCACATCTCCTGCTAAACCATTGTACCAATGTCGAACAAACTTACTGTCTGGAAAGAGTCGTTCTTTTTCTCGCTAGCTTCCCCCCCCCCCTCCCTCCATCCCCATTAAAATGAAGAAAGAAAAGAAGTTGATTGATTACTACATTTTTCGCTATTCATGCAGAAAAACTGCGGCATCAGGCATGACCTTTAAATTATTACTTCTTTGGTACTAAGTCTGTTCGCACTGCATTTCGCAGACAGTATCCATATATGCAACTGAAATTACCTACAAATTTATATCATTGCACAACACTTATATCTCGTTGGCCCCGTCCTAAACTAAGAGTCCTGTGGGGTGCATCACAGCACGTGACACTAGAGGTTTTACGAGCTCAATCGACCGTCTCCGGCGAACCAGTTACTACTTCAGAACTTTCATACTTCCTAACTGCGTGTTTAAGCACACTCAAGTTCCCGGTTCATAGTTAAAAATCGAGCGAGGTGGCGCAGTGGTTAGACACTGGACTCGAATTCGGGAGGATGACGGTTCAATCCCGCGTCCAGCCATCCTGATTTAGGTTTTCTGTGATTTCCCTAAATCGCTCCAGGCAATTACCGGGATGGTTCCTTTGAAAGGCACGGCCGACTTCCTTCCCCGTCCTTCCCTAATCCGATGAGACCGATGACCTCGCTGTCTGGTCTCATTCCCCAAACAACCCAACCCGTAGTTAAAACCTTTAGTGAGTACCTTTTCACTGGCATACTATAGTCCGATCCACGAACGATAGCGGTTAGCGCAGTCCTAGAAGGACGGGGATTGCATTGTTGCCGGCTCAAAGCGACGGCTGCGGTAAGCACATACTCATGCTTTCCGATTGAAGAAGCACGTGTACCACAAATTATTTCTCTCGCTTACTTGTGCAGTATCTGTCGCTTCCCACCACCATTAACTGTGACAGTTCGCAAAAAATGGAATAGAAATTAACGGAATAACTGGCTACGGTCCGCAGCTCGTGGTCTCGCGGTAGCGTTCTCGCTTCCCGAGCACGGGGTCCCGGGTTCGATTCCCGGCGGGGTCAGGGATTTTTCACCTGCCTCGTGATGACTGGGTGTTTGTGTCGTCTTCATCATCATCATCAATCATCCCCATTACGGTCGGAGGAAGGCAATGGCAAACCACCTCCACTAGGACCTTGCCTAGTATGGCGGCGCGGGTCTCCCGCGTCGCTCCCCTACGCTCGGTAAACGGAGTATGGGACTCATCATCATCATCATCATCATCAACTGGCTACGACCTCGTTTAATGCTCGCATTGGCTACGACATTCACAACAGAGTGCTGAGAACACTACTGAACGCTCATTGGTCGTCGGATCACGCTGACGTAGTTAAAAACAAGCCTAAACTCAACCGCCATTCGTCCTGATTCCAGCTACAGTTTCCTGCGAGCCCTGGGCAGGGCCGAACGTACGTTATGTATGTTGGGGAAGGCAACAGGTCTGACGTCACAAGTTCGTTGCAGAGACCGTATTTCTCACGTGGCCCGGTTCAAGAGATGTGTGGCGTCATAAATATTGAGCTGGCTGAAACCGAAACTATAGTCGAAATTCGCTAGGCTTAGTGGTGAATTATGTATACGAATACTTGGGAAATGAAATATATGTGAAATCTATGTGACCTGTGCGTATTCTGACAAAGAAACGGATAAAAAGCTCTTCCTAAGCCTCTGAATCGATTTCAGCCAGATTAAGAACACATTCGAGTTACTAATTGCAAAGAAATATTATGGGGATAAGAACCAGAACACATCCCATCGGGATAGGAATGATAACTAGGGGAGAGAAGGGGTGAGGAGAAGATGAATAGACACATGAGGAGAAGGAGGAAATGGAACAGATAGGGGGCGGAGGAAACGGATAGAGAGCAGGGAATGGGGGAAAGGACAGAAAGGGAAGAGGAGGAGATGGACAGAAAGAGGGGAGGAAATGGACGGAGAGAGGGAGGAAGAGGAGTGGAAAGAGAGAGGGGGAAGAGGAGATGGAGTAATAGAAGATAGGAATAAATACATACCCGTGCAACGCTGGATACTTCGCTACTATGCTATAGGTTCGGACGGAAATGGTGATGACGAATAGGAGAGGTCCACTTGTAAGTGCATAATGGCTGTACTATGGAGCCAGAAAGAGACGCCGGAACGAAGCGCAGTTTTGAATGATACCGCAGCAGGTGCCTCCTCCGGGCGGTACATCTGGCAGTCCTCCAGAAAACAAGTCCTCTCTTCCGCGAAATGGTACAGTGCCACCACCTCTTTCATACGACTGTGAAAAATAAAAACGACGTTGAACCTATCTCGTTGGTCTGAGCACTGTTCGTGTATTTTCGTCGCTGCCTTCAACTGCAGCCTCTCAGGTTCTTCTCTTTTTCTCCCTTAGAGTTATTCATTAAGCTGTCGTAGCAAACTGTAGCGTTTAAGAAGCAAACACCTCTATCCAAAATGTAGTCTTGTCAACGGACTAAAAAGTGAAGGCTCCGTCTTACTATTTCTGTCATGTAAGCAGCTGTCTCTCCTCGTATACTGCATTCTGGCTGACTTCTAGTTGAATGTCGTTCGCAGAATTTTGGAACAGAGTATCTGTATTTCACAAGCCACTTCACGGTGTGTGGCTGTGGGTACTCTGCATTTAACTGTCACTAGCATTTCCCACCGCCCGCCTTCATAGTTAAATTCTTGAACGACCCGTCATAAGACTCATAAAATCGAATTTCTCTGATTTTCTCAATCTGTCATTTCACAAGACTAAGTGAGACAAAATAATATTTTTTAAGAATCATGATTTGGCACATAGCTCTCATTTCTCTAGTAAATCTGCCAATTTTGGTCAAACAACTGGCCATTCTCAGGCAAATGTGATCAGTGATCTATTTTGGTTTGTGCCCGTTGTGCCTAAGGACGACCTGTTACTTGGCAGAACCTGCTAAATAAATATGTAACTGCTGTTAAGGCTAATAAGTTTTTACAGAAATATTTGGATGGTGTAAATCATTTCTCTTCAGAATAGTATGCTGTCTGCCACATCTTGAAGTGTCCGCTCTTGGAATTTTATCTGTAAATCTCTAAGTTACACAATGCATCTCCTGTAACGCTTCTTCTTTTCTGTTAGTCTTGCTGTTGTGTATTTTAATTTCTTTTGCTCCTCTGTGTGTTTTAGTGTAATAATAACCGGACTTCGAAAAAATTACGGTATCGCAGAATCGAATTTGGTGACTCGCTTTTCCCAGTTTATGATCTGCTACTGCTGATTTGTCAGTATTGTCCAGACGACAAATGGTGTTGTGTTTTCGTTGAGGACTGAAATGAGGCAAGTTGTGTGTCTCAGTGTTAAATAAAGCAAATAGCACCAACACTTCTGCAGTGCATGCTGCACAACACACATCGGGGCAGTTTCAATTCATTCTCCTCACATAATTAAATTTTCACTCTGCAGAGGAGTGTGCGCTGATGTGAAACATCCTGGTACATTAAAGTATCGGAGGTAGCAGACGAGGTACTGGCGGAAGTACAATTGAGAGCACGGCTTGTGAGTCGTGCTCGGGTGGCTCAGCCGGTAAAGCACTTGCTCGCGAAAAGGAAAGGTCCCGAGTTCGAGTCTCGGTCCGACACACAGTTTTAATCTGCCAGCAAGTTTCATTCTCCTCACATGTTTGTGCAGTTATTTTGATATCCATCTACTAAGTATTTTCACATCTGCTGCAAATGTCTATTTGCCTTAGAGACTATATACCTCTTTCCTTTCTGATTTCAAGTCATGGATTGGCTCAGTCATTTACAGTACATACGGAAGTCATTGTAATTCTTGCATCTTCGAGTTTTCCTGATTCTCTTTCATTACGTGTGGAACACCCACGTTTGGAAAATTATTATTTTGCTCCTAAAATCCCTCGCAATGTCCTAAATGATGTTAGCGTATTCTGAAGAGGATATTCATAATTTAAAGTTATTTTGGTTCCGTTAGTAAAGTATGATTCACATAAAAATCTTGCAATTGGCATCTTGTACCAGCAAACAAGACTTGCAGTAGAAATACCGAGTGTGACTGTGCAGGGGTTCAGACACGTGACTCGCACTCTTACTGCCTTCGGTGGCCGCGCTGGTAACGCAACGTCCTCGAGGCCACCCTGTCGAGTGGGGACTAATTCGACTTTGGAGTCTGACTGCTATGTTCTGACCACAAATCTGGAAAGTCTGACCCGTCACATGTTGGCTGGACAACTGGGAACTAACTCCGGCGTGCTGAGCGAAAGGACAGATGACAACGAATACACAGTGGACGCAAAATCGGGAGGAGCGGGTTTAAAATGATCCTCCAGCCATCGAATAAATGACATTGACACAGAAGAATACAGTCTCGCGTTAAACTGTAAAAACTGGACTTACAGTCTTTTGCCCAAAGAAGAGTGAGTCAGAGTTCTACTGCATCCACAATTGGAAAAGTCACTTGTGAACTGATTTAAACTTCTCGTATTAGAAATATAGCTTTCTGTCACGAAGTATCATTCAGTGCTAGCTTGTTATACACAACGCTCTTAAAACTTCACTCGCTTCCTACATCCAAGCAGCTCCCTGAAATTGTTCTGCGTCCAGACCTGTCAGCCAACTAATAGTGGTCCTCTGTAGTGTCCTGCTTGCTGTAGGCCTTTCTCAAAGACTTATCTCCATCATGCGTTGTAAAATACCTCCCTTTATGAGAAATTCACTGCTCCTGAGTCTGCCTAGCTCGGCTCTGGGGTAAGCGAATTCGAATCTTGGTGGTGGATGAAATTTTGACTACCAGTATTTGGTCGGAAAGGAGGGGACAAGTGATGGCGTAAAGTACCTGTTCATCAGTCCTGGATTAAACTCAAAGCGCCTCTCTCTCTCTCTCTCTCTCTCTCTCTCTCTCTCTCTCTCTCTCTCTCTCTCTCTCTCTCTCTCCCTCCCCCTCCCTCTTCCCGTCATAACGCAAAACCAACACTTGACATTTCATTGCATGTCGAACGAAGACAACGGCAAATCATTTCCACTCAGGCCTCGGCTAGAACAGCGGTGCAGGATTCCTTCATCTACTCCCATACCCTCATTCCTCAGTATGGGACTAATTCGACTTTGAAGTCTGTCTATTACGTTATGGAAAGTTTGACCCCTCACATGTTGGCTGGACAAAGCCCCCTTTCCATCACATACTGGGAACTAACTCCGGCGTTGACAGTAGCCGAGGCCATTATCCCACGGTCGTGGCCTTGAATGATGATAAAATATTCCAAAATCCATAAAAAATTGAAACTTCCTAGCGTAATAAAATTGTGTGCCAGACCGGGAATCGAACATAGAACCTTTTGTGGGAAAATGCCGCACAAACTGAGCTATCCAGGAGTGACTAATGACCCGCTCTCTGCACTATTCTTTCTTCGAGAAGTGATAATCTCGAAAGGAATGCAAGAGAATGTATGTGAAGTTTGTGAAGTAGCGGAGTGACGGTAACTAAAGTACGGCTGTAAGCGCGGGTTATGAAATGTGCTGGACAGCTCAGTCGATAGAGCATTAGTCTGCGAAAGGCACAGAATTTTAATCTGCCCCGAAGTTTAAGATCAGCCCACAATCCACTGTAGACTGGAAATTTATTCCGCTGTAGAAACACTGCCAGCGTATACACGGTCCAGTCACATTAATGTGACCGCCTGTCAAACCCCTGAATAACCTCTTTCTGCAGCAGGGATGTGCAGGAAGATGGTCAGTCTGGTTCAGGATGGTACCGACAGGGATGTGGAGCCACTCCGAGTCCAGTGCGCCAGGTTTCTCAGTTGAGGATCAATAGGTCGAACAGTCCGATCGACGTGCTCCACAGATTCTCGATTGGGAGTAGCTCCGAGGAATTTGGTGGCATTGACGGCACTTTGAACAGTGGACGTTACATTTTAGATGTGTTACGACCCGTGGCTCCACCCTTCATTCGATCCCTGCGAAATCCTACATTTCAGCAAGATAATGCACGACTACATGTTGCAGGTCATGAACGGGCCTTTCTGGATACAGAAAATGTTCGACTGCTGCCCTGGCCAGCACATTCTACAGATCGCTCAGCAATTGAAAACCACTGGTCAATGGTGGCCGAGCAACTGGCTCGTCACAATACGCCTGTCACTACTCTTGATGAACTGTGGTATCGTGTTGAAGCTGCATTGGCAGCTGTACCTGTGCATGCCATCCAAGCTCTGTTTGACTCAATACCCGGGCGAAACAAGGCCGTTTTTAGGGCCAGAGGTGGTTGTTCTGGGTACTGATTTCTCAGGATCTATGCACCCAAACTGCGTTAAAATGTAGTCACAAGTCAGTTCTAGTATAATATATTTGTCCAATGAATACCCGTTTATCATGTGCATTTCTTCTTGGTGTATCAATTTTAATGGCCAGTAGTGTAGTTACAGAGAACGGAACTGTTTTCAGTGAATATGTTGTCTATTCTATTTGCGATCTTTTCAGGGAAAACAGTGAAAAAACGGAGATGACACATTGCCTAAATTAATATTTGGATTAAGAGAGACGAGGAAAACAGTAAATGCGGCTTGAGTCAACGCCTTTTAGAAAGACGGAGAAATATAGAGTGAGGGAAATACTGCTTCAGCTGTCAGGCTGCCTGCTGACTTGCTCGCCCATTCTTGTCGCAGAGTCGTTAGCTTTTTAACGCCGACGCCGTGCTGTGTATGGCCGTCCATCCAGACAAGCGCCGGCGCACACGCGGCTGGCCGGCGTTTATTCTCTGCCGGCTCGCGGCGACAGCCGCACAGCCTACGCTCAGTCCGCCGAGCGCCTTTTCTCTCTCTCCTACTGACGTACTTAGTATGCTTACAGAGGTCAGTCAGATTATATCAGCATTATCACAAAGAGGTTGGCCAAGGCGCAAACAGTGTGTAGGCTTTGCTGTTGCGTCACGCCTCTCTTGTGTTGTATACGCAGTGAGTAAACACAACGATCGCTGTTGATGTAGCCGCACTTTCATTAATTACGTGTCTGCAGTCGATTATTTCAGTCACAAGAGTGTAACTTGGCTGTAAGAGGTCTAACTTGTGCAGCTGTTGTCTTCATCACTTGTTACCTCAGTCCCTATAGAACAACAGGCCAGTGCGTCTGAAGGCGTACGCCCGGGTTACATTCCCGGCACTGCACAACATCGATAATTTTATGTGCGATTCAATTTGTTTAAGTGATGGCGTACGATATACGATCACTGGGAAATGGGAAAAAATAATGAAAGCTGCTGAAATTAAGAACAAATACACGATATGGTTGACGTGCAACTGCACCCATGAGCCATCATGGACAAGATAATACAAAAACAAAACACATTTAATTTCCTACAGATAGTTCTGTCCGCGGTGACATTCTGCTACGTCCACAGCTCGTGGTCGTGCGGTAGCGTTCCCGCGTCCGGGTTCCCGGGTTCGATTCCAGGGATTTTCTCTGCCTCGTGATGACTGGGTGTTGTGTGATGTCCTTAGGTTAGTTAGGTATAAGTAGTTCTAAGTTCTAGGGGACTGATGACCGTAGATGTTAAGTCCCACAGTGCTCAGAGCCATTTGAACATTCTGCTACCTTCCAACAGCGGTACGAGGGTGAAGTTGGAATTTTTTGAACAGCTGTGGACGAAGGTGAAGTTGGAATTTTAAAACTGCCGTGGGTAGACGAAGTGCTGTCAGGGAACACACATGTTCCCTATGTTCTCCACAAATTGTACGCATTTCCTTTACGATCAAAGTATCGTTAATCCTCAAGAGATATAAGTTGTTTTGGTGTGCATACTTCCATTCCTTGGTGATATACTGGCACTTTAGGGCAACATAGTTCAGGTACAAAGATTATTTTAATAAAAAAAAGTAAGGTGGGCCTTGTGTGATGCTGATTTGCCAACCTTACATAGATAATATGCGACGTTGCTCATGGATTAAGACACGTATTTGGTATCCGAGAGGTGGTGTTCGACCATCTGCAATCACGCTGATCTACGTTTCCTGTGCTTTTCGCATGATTTTGTATCGTTGCGGGGCAACTGAAACTACTTTGAAGAGATACTAATTGGAAAGCGAATGAAACATCTGAACCACTCCTTTTCGTTGTTTTGTTCTTTGGTATACTCAACAATTCTGCTTCTAATATAACTGCGTAGGCTTCCACGGGCACAATTAGACGGACATAAAAGTTTTCTGGGTGTGGTGCCGCATCATAATGTACAAAACCACTGCTGCTGGAGAAAAACCAACGTTTCGGCCACGGTTGCAGCGACCTTCTTCTGGGTCCCAACCGTGCTGCAACCGTGGCCGAAACTAAGGTTTTTCTCCAGCAGCAGTGGTTTTGTACATTATGACGCGGTACCATACCCAGAAAACTTTTATGTCGAATCCTCCGTCTAGTTTGACGCTGTCCCGTACTTCAAGCATTGCCTTTCTGCAGTTTTCGATCCTGTCTGAGGTAAACAAAGGCTGACTGTTCGGAACTGTAGTTTCCAAACGTGTCACAGCAGCTTGACACTGATGGAATTGGAACTTCGACATACCAGCAATGCGCCAGGACTTGTAAAATGATTTCGTGAAACAAAGGAATACCAGTACAATGAATATTTTTTATGTGTCTTTGACGTAAAAAATTAAATTATCGGTTTCGGTAAACGACTGCCATCTTGAGATGTGCTTAATCCACAAAAAGCTTCGTGCAGACTTACAAATATACTTAGGCACTCATCAACATTTCAATGAATGTGTCTATCGTCACACGACAAAAGGCTGCAATTACAGTAGCGTCTTGAATTGTTATGTACGAATAAGGAAGAGAGGGAGGATAACAGCGTACTCTGTAGCTTCTTATGTTCTCTGTGGTTAGTTAAGTAAAACTGGTATTTTTTAAAAACGAAAATTAAAGTTAATAGACATTTTCTGTGAAAAATTAAAAGCATATACGAACATTGACGACTGGAGTATCTTAAAATCATGCAACATATATAAAATGCGTGCTCATAAAACAATTACATGTGTGTAAGTATATGATTAACAGAACCATGACGATTTTTTTTAATTTATTGACCCACGGTTTGTGCCTATCCAGCCATCTCAACAGTGGAAAGGCGATACGACAGTGTGTTTAAGGCGACTTCTGTGCCAGTAACGACGATACGAATCTAACGACACCACAACACCCAGTCGCCGAGTGGAGAAAATCTCCGATCCGACCGGGATATCGAACCCGTGACTCTTTCTGATGAAGTACATTTTATAAAAGCATGTATCATTAACGAAGAAAATAAGCACTCAAAGGACATTACTACAAGAAATTACAAACGTTGTCCCTACGATAGAATTAAGGCAAATAAATGTCACTGAAAACTGTTAACATGAAATAATGATATCAAACAGCAGTACCTTACTGGGTCATTCGTTAGTGTTGCATTGCACCTTCCGCCCCCGTCTCTGTGTTTACTCCCGTGTTTTCAGAAGAGCACAATGGGTTCGGCATGGTCGCCTCATCCGACATGATCGCTGCGTCCGTCAGCTGTCAGCATTCTCCAAGTCTGTCCTCCTACATTTCATAGGAGGATCGGATCGACGAAAACACTGAAGAAGCAACTCAGGGAGGAACCACTGTGATCATTCAGCACATTTAAGGACATATTGTGTTCGTGTACTTAAAATTCTTTCAGTATATCTAGGGTCCCTCCCTTATCTGCTCCATACAAAATTTTAAGATTTATTTGTGAGCACTCATCAAAGTGTTTACTTTCTACCAAGGAATACGTCCCAAAATCTTGGTCCGACTTGGACGCTAGAAACTCAATTACGTATTTGTTATGTTATTTTACTTCCTTTATTAAAAGCTGTGATGATGTATTTCCAGATAAAAATTCATAAGTTGGGTTCACTGTTACATGTACGCTGGAGTAAGAAAACATTGGGTACCTCAAAAAGATTAAGCTTCCACTATAAAACTCGGTGACGGTGTTAATCCTTCTCTACATATTCACCCTTTTATACTGTACAATTCTCCCGTCCATGGATGATAATCAGAGAGGTTGATTGTAGCTATCGGCGTTTTGGCTGTACGGGAAAGGTTCCACCTCGATAATCATCTCTTCGTCATCCTGGAAATGCCCGTCACGCAATAGTTAGCACCATACCACGGCAGCCCAAAGAAACAGCATCACATTGCCCGATGGTGGCAGCGTGTTCGTCTCTCTCGGTAGTGGTGAATCCACATGTTCCCACGGCTTCCTTTGCTCCTTCGTCTTAGAGCCATAGCGGTATAGCCAGCGCTCGCCCGTAATGACTAAAAGGCTAAAGAACTCATCTGGACTCACCTGACATAGTTGCAATAATTGCGCTGCTGTCTCGGTTAGGCGAGCGTTCTGCATGGAGGTAACGATTCGTGGAACCCAAAAGGGAAGGTAGTTGACGACGCGATGCTCAAAAAGTCGTGGAAGATGTTGAAAACTGACCCAAGACTTATTTTATGATTATCGCCGCGATCTGATACACCGGTCTTGCATCATCAGGACTGCCACTTTTGCGATTCCCAGTTCTCCTCAGAAGGATGGTCTACCCACTTCATTGTTCGTCGTTCAGACTTGTTAGACGCCGGCCGGAGTGGCCGAGCGGTTCTAGGCGCTACAGTGTGAAACCGCGCGACCGCTACGGCCGCAGGTTCGAATCCTGCCGTGGGCATTGATGTATGTGATGTCCTTAGGTTAGTTAGGTTTAAGTAGTTCTAAGTTATAGGGGACTGATGACCACAGCAGTTAAGTCCCATAGTGCTCAGAGCCATTTGAACCCTTTGAACTTTTTCGACACGATGGAAGCGTTGGGTCACCTGACAACCTTATCGCAGTGCGCTTCCACAGTCCCTTTAGATGTAGTAAACTAATTACCGTACGACTCTCCTCGATGTCAGATAGACGCGCCATCTTGTTTCGGTTCTTCCTGTGGCGTGTCCTGGTATTGTGGTGCGGGGATTTCAATGTGTACCACGACTGCAGACGTATACATGGAAACAAACAAAAAATTAATTACGTAACTAATTTTCCGAGGTGATAATTAAACTTCACTATCTCTGGGTCAGTGACCCGCCGTGGGGCGGCCACCCAGCGAGGGGCGGGCAGAGCCGGTAGCGCGGCGCGACGCCCTGCTGGGCCGCCGTGTTTGCGGAGGCCAGCGCCCACGGGGTGTTTGCGCTGCTGGTTTGGACGCCGTGGTTTTCGGGGAAGCTCACTTGTTTCATGTCGGCAGGGAGGGGAGCAACAACAGACACCTGTGCCAACAGCAACACCGACCCAGCCAGCCACGCTGGCTGGGGCCGGCGCCATGCCGGCAGCCCGGAGACAGCAAAAGTTAGTGGCTTTTGGCTACACGATCCATCAATTATCAATCGGATGGTAATACCATAAAATATTCTAACAAGGGAACCTCCCCATCGCACCCCCCTCAGATTTAGTTATAAGTTGGCACAGTGGATAGGTCTTGAAAAACTGAACACAGATCAATCGAGAAAACAGGAAGACGTTGTGTGGAACTATGAAAAAAATAAGCAAAATATACAAACTGAGTAGTCCATGCGCAAGATAGGCAACATCAAGGATAAAGTGAGCTCAAGACCGCCGTGGTCCCCTGGTTAGCGTGAGCAGCTGCGGGACGCGAGATCCTTAGTTCAAGCCTTCCTTCGAGTAAAAAGTTTAATTTTTTATTTTCAGACAATTATTATCTGTCCGTCCGATGCGAGGTAACTGCGCCGTAGTATGGGGACGCTACACCTAAACAAACATCGAGACACAAACGACGTCAGTCGACTGCAGCGCACGGAAGAGAGAGTGTTCCTGCTAACGAGGCTCCCTGGCTGGCAGGTGGCTGTTCGCTACCTGACCAAGGCGTTCCTGAACTCACATATCCTTGATCTTGCCTATCTTGCGCATGGACTACTGAGTGTATATTTTGCTTATTTTTTTATAGTTCCACACAACTTCTTCCTGTTTTCTCGATTGATCTGTGTTCAGTTTTTCAAGGCCTACCCACTGTGCCAACTTACAACTAAATCTGAGGGGGTTGCGATGGGGAGGTTCCCTTGTTAGAAGTTGCACTGTGTGGAGTATGAAGTAGCACGATTACAGGAACTCTACTATATGTAGAATTATTGAAACAATATATTGGAAGAAAGAGTTTCTACAATGATAAATAGAATAAAATGTTTCCATTTCTAGGCAGTGTAGGATTAGGTGAACCGAACCAGCCATCTCAATAGATAGCTTAGTCCCGTGACAATGATACTATGGTGTGTGACAATAGCCCGCAGGGCACTATGGAATCCCTATCAGATGCTACACTGAATTTCCCACCGAGTTAGCCCCTCTTCAACTAGAATCTATCGTAGCTCCCTCGAACAAAAGACTGTGCCCAGTGCTTGGAAGGAAGGGCAGGTCATACCTGCGTGCAACAAGGGTAGCAGAAGAGCTCCACAAAACCACCGTCCATGCCAACCAGCATGGATTCCGAAAACATTCCTCATCTGGTACGCATCTCTAACTGTTCTCACAAGACACTCTGTGGCTGCGGTTTTTAGCGATTTACGAGAATCATTTGACGCAGTACATCGTCTACGCCTATTGTCTGTGGAGTATCGAGCGAAATTTGAGTGCACAGATTTTTTTGGTAGGCAAGAAGGCAAGAAGGCAAGACATCAAACTGGATTGTGTCATTGCATACTGATTGTGAAACTGTAGTGGCACGCATTGCACTATGGCAGCAACAACAGTGTGGCGTACCTGAAGAATACGCAATTGTTCAAAAGATTTAGAGAATCCTAGATCCTCGTTAGTCACGGCGGGTCTGATAATGGACTTAAAGTCGTGTGAAATCTTCTGGGAGAGGGACACAACTACACGAGACGCAATATAAGTTCATAGAAACTATGCGACGTGTGTGCAACAGCAGCACCCACGTGGAATACTGGCACCGGCCGCAGTGGTCAAGCGGTTTTAGGCGCTTCTGTCTGGAACCGCGCGACTGCTACGGTCGCAGGTTCGAATCCTGCATCGGGCATGGATGTGTGCGATGTCCTTAGGTTAGTTTTGTTTAAGTAGTTTTAAGTTCTAGGGGACTGATGACCTCAGATGTTAAGTCCCGCAGATCGGCGTGGCACGGTTCGCTGAAAATGAAAAGGAACAGCGTCGGGTTCATAATGAAACTGAATCTATGCTATTTGACCATTATACTCAGCAAACAAAAAGAAATGAAACAAATCAACGGCCTGCGCAGCAGGTGGATTTGCTGAATGGCTAAATGTTGAAGAGAGACTCTTGAAGACGTGGAGAAAATTAGTTGTTTCGAATGAAGAGGATTTAAAGATGGAGGCTGCAAGTAAGAAGTATACCAAGCAGTTCACGAGACATAATGGCTTTCTCCGTAAAAAATCCAAAATTCAAAAAGTATAACCATTGAAATCACGAACATTCATGTTATCCCTTTCAGTGGCGTGACACGTGTGTGGCGGGAAAGACAGGAATGGAAAACTAACCTTTCATAATTGGTATTACAGGAGGCAGCTACAGACCAGATGAATTTATCAGGTAAAGAATGAGACATTCTGCAACGAATCAACGACAACAAACGCCAAGAACAGGACTAAATGAAACAGAGAGGAATTGTTGGGCATACATTACGATACGAGTGATTGCTGAGGGCTTCAGTTAAGAGGCTGCTGAAAGGAAGTAATCACGGGGGTAGATAAGGCAATCGTAAATATCTTGTCGTGCAGCATTTGTGATGAAATGTGAAGAGGATATTTAGGAAGCGGCAATTATTTGAAACTGCGTTAAACCTAAATTTGGCTTGTGACCAAAATAGAAACTACAGTACGCGTGCTACAGAGACTACTCACAAACCACTTGTATAGCCTTTCTAGAATATGGCTAAAGTGCCTAAAGTACTCACCTTTGTGTTCGTGCGAGGCATGATAGACTTAATTTGAAGCGTGGTTATGATAACAGCGGAGAGGAACATTCCTGTTTAGCATGCCTTTGTGCTCATCAGAGGATGGGCTGACGGTGATCTTAACCGTCCACTGTTATCACTGCGCCTCCCCGCTCAGCGATCATAACAGAACCGGTGTCTATAGCTGCGGCTGGTGTGCTGTCATTAGTGAGAGGTTGAACTTCTGTGGCGCACTTCTCCATACAAAAATAACACGTACACGTGGCTTGTTCGTACTTAGTCAGAGGCACTGTGATCGGGGAGGTACAAGATTCTCTTTCAAACAGTTTCAGGGTAAGCGCATATCCATATTTGATTTCAATCTTAATGAATCAGCAGATCGGTTTTGGCGATAGAGCCGACAAGGAAGATATTCGCATCGTGCACCAATTTAATTTTTTTAAACAGTGCATTAGAACAGAAAAAAGGAAAATGGATTTACATTGAGATCAGATATCAGATACTATGGGAACTTGTTTTATTTACGGCTAAAATGTGTCTCCAAGCTCAGCACCTTCGCGCGGGCTACCGCTTCCTGTTGAGAGCAACTCAGTTGCTACGTCAGTGAACTATATGGCGGGCCGAGGTGGCCGAGCAGTTCTAGGCGCCACAGTCTGGAACCACGCGACCGCTACGGTCGCAGGTTCGAATCCTGCCTCGGGCATGGATGTGTGTGATGTCCTTAGGTTAGTTAGGTTTAAGTAGTTCTAAGTTCTAGGGGACTGATGACCTCAGAAGTTAAGTCCCATAGTGTTCAGAGCCATTTGAAATACATGGTCGAAGTTACCGACCTGTGAAACGATGTGTTATTCTAAGAAAAGCAGAAACACAAGATAAGTTGCGTTAACCTCTCTGGCAATAGCGAAAAGGACTGTTCTAACAAAGCTTCAAAATATACTATGCGCGAGAGGTCTGGGCTTTGGCCTTAGCAGCTGCAGGCATGATTCTGCCATTTGAACTGCTGCTAACGGTGGGTAGTGGAAATAATGACTAAAAAGATGGCTCACCAACCACCTACACAGTAAGCTCTTTGCGCTGGTCGCATTAGGTTCAAAGAATTCAAATGAATTTATCACCAGCTCCATCTATGCCCCTTGAAGTGCGGTTTCCATTAAGACATTCAAAGACAATACTGTCCTTGTTGAATATGAGAGGAAGTCCAATGAACTTAAGTCATGATATCCGCAACGTGCTTTGAACTCAGTATACCTTTTTGCAGCATAGGCTCTCCCGGTCAGTCGATCGAATGCCTGATTTACGTACCTTAACTTGGTTTTCCTACTTGACTATTTTCCAAAATTCCTTTGTTAATTTGCTTTCTTGAAAAATATAGGAGGATCAAATTAATCTCTGCTGCTGTGACAAAAGTACGATAAAAATTATGAAAACGGAAGATAACACAGAGTAACAGTAATATGAAAATATTATCGATCGGTTCGCCGGACTCAGCCGCTTAGTTATGTGAATTAATGGAAGAAGTGTTAATAGGATCAATGATGAGCGTTAATGCTTCGCGTAACCGAGACGAAAGCGTCACAAAAGCTCCAGACGAACTCCTTTCGAAGAAGCTAGAAGAAGTTGTTCATCACAAAGGTTTACTTCCTCGCACAAGACCTTGCAACGACTATAAAATTAAAATTTATATAATTTATGACTTTTAGAGCTGCATATTGCATGTCCTCCAAACCGAGCATTCTATGCGAAAGGAGTAGTGGTAAGAAAAAAAAAAGGAACCTGAAGGATCGAGCTGACAGCTAGGTCATTACTTCCTGTGCTACTTTATCTTTAGCCACTTAGCTTCATTCATTATGCGTTAAGGGTCTTTCTACACCAAGTTCATTAGAGACCATTTAGTTAACTGCAGTGACACCACTCGTAAAACGGAACACACAGATTTATATTACATCGATATTAAGTAGAACTATCGTTGGCTTCCGTAAAAGAAGAACAAGCATACATTTTTACAGCGACGGCTATTTTCAGAAGTCTACGATTCGCGTTATCGACAGGAAGCCAAAAGCATATTAAACTAACTGGACGTAATTAAAATTTCTGTAGTAAGAAATTAACCTAGACACAGCGCCATTTGTTCTCTTTTTATCAGACAACGGGGAGTTAATGGGAAAGGGAAAGCGGCATCATTTACATTCCTACGTCAACGCGTATCTCAGAGAAAGCGGGAGGAATATGGCTCGCTTCCTCAGTTCTGACCAGGCCGCTACGGAAACACAGACTTGCAATGAATAAACCTGTGGAAACCTTTATTTACAACACTACTTACATGAAAGGACATTAAGTGAAACTAATTAGAGCTCCGAAAGGAATAAAAGAATGTCAGGATTTAACGTCTCGTAAACGACGAGACCATTAGAGTCGTTGAACGAAGCAAGACTGGAAAAGGCTGAAGTAATATGTCGTCCTTTTGCTTATCGAAGAAATTTTCCCAGTATTTCCGCTGAGCGATTTAGTGACACCACAAAAGCCTGCACTCTGGTGTCGGGACCGTTACTTTGAGAGGGTACGGCTGACCTATTTCCCACCCGTCAGTAGTCAGAACTTCTATTTCAAACGACCTTGCCGTTGAGCGGACTATAGCTGCTAATCTTCCTTACTTTCATAATTTTCTGATACACTCTTCAACAGTTAATTTATTTAAACTGGCATATGAAGGTGTAATAAAAATCGAATTGCTTGAAATTTTATATGAAGTTCTCCAAAAACCTAAATACATACTTCACTGAACATGGTCTGGCTTAATTAAAATGTCGTAAGATATGATTAAGATATGTTCAACATCAAACGAAATGTTTCCACTCATGGCCGTATGTGCAAACGTGAATTAGATGTTGTCATATGGATATAAAATCTGCCTGCTTACTATCTTTTCCGCAGTGTAAGTACAAAACAGTCAGCTAGATCAAGACAATATCATTTTGGTAACGGTATTTCTTAGATACTTGGTGGCAACGGCATTTCTTAAATACTTACCGACATGTATATGTCAGTCTGATTGGCCACCACATGTGATTACAAGGTGACCCCCTGAATTTCGCTGCCGAAATCTTACCGGATTTTCGCCGATGTAACATCTTCGTCTTGATGCTGCACGTAGATTATTTTTTTATTCTCATCTTCTGTAGTGTATGCGTTACATCGAGACGCCGTTATTACTTTGACGATATTCGGAGCACTCTTGGAAGCCATGGTACGTAACGAAAGTGATAGAACGTAGATTCCTTCCAGTTCCAACAAATCATATCCTTTTCCCTTCCACGTATTCCATAATTGAAATTAAACGTTGATTTGTTGAAGTGTAAATCTTTATTGGCTTGCAGAATAATATTGCATCTTTACAGAATATGACACTGAAATGATTTATCTTGAGCTCAATGATAACTTTTGACGTAAACTCAGCTTCATTTGTAAATAAATTGTTAATAATCTAGTAAATACAGAATTTGAGAAATGAGATGTAAGGTCACCCACATTGGGCGCCAAAATAAAGTGCAACAAGTTAATTGGAGAGTTAAAATATTGAAACATTATGTTTGTTATGCCATGAAGATTTTCAGTGGGTATAAGACATAACGCGGTAATAGGAAAGGAAGGGGAAATCAATTGTCTCGCCTCATCATTTGACGGTGTAAGTTTTGCAAGAAAGCATGTTGGCAGGCGTGATGTCGGGAGGATGCGTCGCTCCTGGTTGACAGCCGGCAGCTTTTATGTCCTACGGCTTTTCGGCGACCTCCTGAGCGGCTTAGCTTGTTCCTTCTCCCAAGCTAGCTGACTTACTCTCTCAAGTAAAGTGCACTTGGCCGTTGAGCGACGTTGGTGTGCTTTCTCTCTCGGTGACTATTGTTTGCAGTGATTATCTCGCAGAGGTGGCGCTACAGTAATATTTGGAGGTGGACGTAGCATAAGAAATATAGTCAGGTGCTTAAAGATACGTGGATCGGGTCACAAGGGAGGTTCATTCAGAATGGAGCAGTGATTTAGTATGTCACAAAGTGACAATATACATCGTAATAAATGTACGAATATGACTCAAACTGCGAAGACTGAGTCAACAATAGGTTGGCATGCCTATGGAAGACATTCACTCTCCCTCTTTCGCCCTGTCTGGTTCCTCTCTCCCAGCGCTCCTAAATACTGACGGCCTGACTTCTCACTCTGATTATTCACTGTCCTTTCTCTTCATCTCACTTACCGCTGACTGCCCCAGTTCATTATCTGTCCTCTCACTGCTCCTGCCTAAGAATTTTCGCTACAGGTGTCCCTCACTCAGTGCAATGGAAAATTACGTGCTTGGAGCACTGTCTTTATTGCTGGTGGGATCAATTTGCAAATCCTGAGGCTGTGTAACCACACCTCCAAGTCTTCATACACGATGAAAATTTTCGATCTTGTAGCGTTCGTCTTGTAACGCGGGAGTTCATGCCTTGTTCTCAGGTGTTCCTTGAAGCTGTACTTCAAAATGTGGGCTGCGGATCCCTAGCACATTGCTTGAAGTATTTTTCAGCATTCCTGAACTGTCAAGAAAGTAGCTACTCAACAACATACCTGCTAGTTTCTGACGCGTGTGCCTGCGCTTTGCTCAAGTGTCCCCAGGTGCTAGTGACCTGGTGGCGTCCCTCTTGCTGTCCGTCAGACTAATAGGGCAACCATTTCTGAGCAAGTCAAACAGTTAAACTGTCCTGGTCTGGGTTTTGGAAAAGACTCACATACTAGTTGCAGTTGAAGTGTCCGGTTAAGAAGTATTACTAGGTCTATTGGTCCAAACTGGCAGAAAATAGCGCTTCTGCCAACTTAGGCGAGTTCGCAAAGTCTCTGTCCGTCTGAACAGGTCTTGGAAGGCCCGATGAGAACGACCGACTACCGCGTCACCCTCAATCTAAAAGCGTCATCAGGTGCGGCGTAGGGTAAGCACACCACACATGTGGACGTCGTCAGTTTTCGTAGCCTAGAGCGGCTACTATTCGGTCAGGTAGCTCCTCAATTGGCTTTGCAAGGGCTGAGAGTACCCTGCTTGCCAACAGCGCATGGCAGACCCAGCTGGTCACCCATCCAAGTTCAAAAATGGTTCAAATGGCTCTGAGCACTATGGGACTTAATATCCGAGGTCATCTGTCCCCTAGACTTAGAACTACTTAAACCTAACCTAAGGACATCACACACATCCATGCGCGAGTCTGGATTCGAACCAGCGACCGTAGCAGGCGCGCAGCTCCGGACTAAAGCCACTAGAACCGCTCGGCCACAGCTGCCGGCTACTATTCAAGCGCTAGCCATGCCTGACTGTGCTTAAGTTCGGGTATCTCACAGGAACTACCGTATGCACCGCAGCAACGCAGTTGGCCAAGTCCACAAAATTCATAAATAAATACGGTAGCACATATAAATGTCTTTGTCACATTGAGTCTAAAAACCGATCACAACTTTGAAATTGCACCTAGTATGGGCTTGAATGGTGACTCTTTTAAACATTTGGGTGTTTGATAATTTCTAACATTTCAAATTTTTTTGCAGTAATAACTACCATTCCTAAGTCTCGTTTGTATTTATAGGTTTAAGTATTCACATAATTTTAATATAAGTATAATTTCATACGAATTTTGTTATTGTGACGAAAACTGGACTCGTACCAACTTTGTCAGATGAGAATAATAAAATTAACAGAAGTTTAATTTTTTTGTTTCACAGATAGTAATTAAGATTAACACCTTCTAAAATGTGCAAAAGAAACAACTGCACGTCAAATAACGAAAATATTAGGTTCAAAAAGTGTGCAACAATGACAAGGATCAGCTAATTTTTGAACAACGTATTACTTAATATTTCGCATTTAAAAATTTGTAAGCAGAAAGGGTGGTAATTTCTATCAGTTTTTCTAATGGTCTCTAAATTTATTGGGAATGTTATTCTAAGAATCTGAATTACGTACGTAGAATTTTAAACTATAAAATGTGAAAGGCTTGTATGCAGAATAATTATTATTGGAATACTCCAGACGAAACAGTATTTTCGTACAGTTGAAGACGTGAGTTCAACACAAATCATAAATTTACATTAAATATACGAGATTGACGTTAAAATTTCGTTTTTACTCCTACATAAAGATAGTACGAAACCCAGTTGCATCAGGTAGTTCAACACATTTTATTTTTGTAGTATATTTTACTCATTAACAGCTGGCTTTAACTGCTCATAAATCCTGACGCCGTTGCTACATTTTGACCTCGCGTTGTGTAAATAATCATGTCTACATGCCTCCGGTGTTGTATTTAGTTATTCTTTCCACCAGCCAGATAGATATCTGCACAGTGTTCCCACGCCGTTCTATGAATAAATTAATTAGCTATTCACGCGCAAGCGCACGTTTTGTTACAGTGCAGAAGAAACCGGCACCATTTCGCGCTAACGCCGCCAGGCCATTCCGGACGCCTGCAGCTGGGGCGCTGCGCGGGAGCCGATATCGCGAACGAGGTGCGGAACAAATGCGTTTAATTGAATTCGGGGATCAGCTGAGGCACGGACCGGCTCTGGACTCGCCTCGCCTCGATTCGCTTCCAGCTGGATTAATTATTTCGTAACGACTTGCTGGTCCGTAAAAAAACTCGTCGAGCGAGGGCGTGGCGAACAAAGGGCCGCCATTAAACGTCTTTTCGGCGAAGGCGGACGCCTCGGTGGAGCTTGAAGCGGAGCGCCGGGCGGCGCAGGTCCCGGAGGGAGGGAGGGGCGACGGCGGCGGCCGGCGTGCCAAAGTACGGCTGCAGGTTTTAAATTCTCTCTGCGCCAAATACGTCTAACATCAACGTTTCTGCAAGACTCCAGCACGTTGGCAAACATTTTTAGGACGAATCCGGGGTGTCGTGTCGATTGAACCTACCGACAGCAGACGTCAGCTTTGACCCCTGACGTAATTCCACTGAAGAGCCAAAGAAACTGGTACGCCTGCCTAATATCGTGTAAGACCCCCGCGAGGACGCACAAGTGCCGCAACAGGACGTGGCATGGACTCAACTAATGTCTAAAGTAGTGATGGAGGGAACTGCCACCATGAATCATGCAGGGCACTCCATAAATCCGTAAGAGTACGAGGGGTGGAGATCTTCTGAAAAGCACGTTGCAAGGCATTCCAGATATGCTCAATTATGTTTGTGTCTAGGAAGTCTGGTGGCCAGCGGAGGTGTTTAAAATGGTTCAAATGGCTCTAAGAACTATGGGACTCAACATCTGAGGTCATCAGTCCCCTAGAACTTAGAACTACTAAACCTGACTAACCTAAGGACATCACACACATCCATGCCCGAGGCAGGACTCGAACCTGCGACCGTAGCGGTCGCGCAGTTTGACTGCAGCGCCTAGAAACATTTGCCCACATCGGCTGGCACTAACTTACAAATCCAACTAATTTTTATACACAACTGTATGTCCATGAATGCACTATCTGATACGATGTACCAAGACACCTATCGGTTGACGTAAATGTGGTGTCTCACCACGCTTCCCCTTTATGACGGCTTGAATCGATCTGGGGAAATTTAAATGGAGCGTCCGGATGTATCTGGAGGAACGGAAAACCACTCTGCCTCAAGAGCCGAAACTACTGATCTTCTACGCTGGGATTTGGAGCCAAGCCGACGTCCTAAATCCCTGGGCTTTGTGAATACGCTCGTACTCGTTCTCATGTCGACATTGGCGCAATATTACGTAGTGAACAAGATATCTGAAGGAACTGTTTGTATAGTTTACTCTTTTAGGTAATAACCAATGAAACCAAATGTATAAATATGAGTAGTTATTGTTTCTCTTCAGAGAAATATTAGTGGTTAAAACACTTTTGTCTGTTGCAGGTAACGTGTGATGGAACGACCATCGTACTTTCGGCGTTTGATAGCAGCAACTAACAGCTGAGCATCCATCTTTCGTAGATGTGAGTGATTTCTTCATTTTATTTCTTTCAACATAACGTGATTAGTCAGATGGATGTGGTCTTTCATTCATATATCGGAACTTAGATGAGCTTTGTTCCCCTGAACTTCCTTTGATGAACCAGACGCTTGAGTTCACGTCAAAGCATTTATGTTTTTGCAATAGAGAACAGGAACCGTATGTAAACTTCGTTCTCGAGTGAACTAATAACATACATAAGAAGTACGTAAGAAAACTGATCGCCTCATCTAATAGACGAAGCGAGTGACATACCCTGCATACCCTGTCCCGCCTCCTCTCCCATTCCTCCCCTCTTCTCAGCGAGACCAAAAGGGATTCGTGTAAAATGATGGCGTTAATAAGAACATTCAAAGCCAAGATCGTATAAATATTAATCTATTTAAAACAGCCTATTTCGACAATCCTTATGGTCATCTTCAGGTCTTAAAAATTCTTTTTGTTCTGAAATGTATTCCTTTTAAGTTCCACCTAACGCCAAGTTGTCATGTGGATAAAAGAATAAAGAAACACAGCACCCAAATTTTATATACAGGATGGTCCATTGATCGTGACCGGGCCAAATATCTCACGAAATAAGAGTCAAACGAAGAAACTATAAAGAACGAAACCTGCCTAGCTTGAAGGGGTAAACCAGATGTCGCTATGGTTGGCCCGCTAGATGGCGCTGCCATAGGTCAAACGCATGTCAACTGCGTTTTCTTAAATAGGAACCTCCATTTTTTATTAAAATGAATGTTTTAGCTGGACCACTTTTTTCGCTTTGTGAGAGATGGCGCTGTAATAGTCAAAAACATATGGCTCACAATTTTAGACGAACAGTTGGAAACAGGTAGGTTTTTTAAATAAAAATACAGAACGTAGGTACGTTTAAACATTTTATTTCGCTTGGTCCAATGTGATACATGTACCTTTGTGAGCTTATCATTTCTGAGAACACATGCTGTTACAGCGTGATTACCTGTAAATACCACACTAATGCAATAAATTCTGAAAATGATGTCCGTCAACCTCAGTCCATTTGGCAATACGTGTAACGACATTCCTGTCAACAGCGAGTAGTTCGCCTTCCGTAATGTTCGCACATGCATAGACAATGCGCTGACGCATGTTGTCAGGCATTGTCGGTGGATCAAGATGGCAAATATCCTTCAACTTTCCCCACAGAAAGAAATCCGGGGACGTCAGATCCGGTGCGAGCCATGGCATGGTGCTTCGACGACCAATCCACCTGTCATGAAATATGCTATTCAATACCGCTTCAACCACACGCGAGCCATGTGCCGGACATCCATCATGTTGGAAGTACATCGCCATTCTGTCAAGCAGTGAAACATCTTGTAGTAACAACGGTAGAACATTACGTAGGAAATCAGCATACATTACACCATTTAGACTGACATCGATAAAATGGGGACCAATTATCCTTGCTCCCATAATGCCGCAATATACATTAACCCTCAAAGGTCGTTGATGCTCCACTTGTCGCAGCCATCGTGGGTTTTCCGCTGGCCAATAGTGCATATTATGCTGGTTTACGTTAGCGCTGTTGGTGAATGTCGCTTCGTCGCTAAATAGAAAGCCTGCAAAAAATCTATCATCGTCCAGTAATTTCTCTTGTGCCCTGTGGCAGAAGTGTACATGACGTTCAAAGTCGTCGCCATGCAATTCCTGGTGCATAGAAATATGCTACGGGTGCAGGCGATGTTGATGTAGCATTCTCAACACCGACGTTTTTGAGATTGCCGATTCTCGCGCAGTTTGTCTGCTACTGAAATGCGGATTAGCCGCGACAGCGGCTAAAACACCTACTTGGGCATCATCATTTGTCGCAGGTCGTGTTTGACGTTTCACACGTGGCTGAACACTTCCTGTTTCCTTAAATAACGTGTCCGGCAAACTGTCCGGACACTTGTATGATGTTGTCCTGGATACCGAGCAGCATACGCAACAAATCGAAATTTCGCGCCGTTATCCTGTAAGTTGGTAAGCGTGCTACAAACAGCTTGCAGAATGGCCCGTAGTTGGCGGCATAGTGCATATGCACATATACTGTCGCAGTATTAGTATAAAGGTGTCCGCCCCACTTGCGACTTGCACCAGGGAAGAACAGCGTTCTGTTATTCGGTTTTTGCGTAGTGACGGTGTGAAACATATTGAAATTCATCGACGAATTAAGGGTCAGTACGGTGATGCATGTTTGTCACAGCAGCAAGTCTACGAATGGAGTAGGAAGTTCGCAATTGGTGTGGCTTCAGTGGAGATGCTCCTCGTCCAGGTCAAGCACAACGAGTTGTGTGTGTGGTGTGTTGTGTGTGTTGTGTGTGTGTGTGTGTGTGTGTGTGTGTGTGTGTGTGTGTGTGTGTGTGTGAAATCTTATGGGACTTAACTGCTAAGGTCATCAGTCCCTAAGCTTACACACTACTTAACCCAAATTATCCTAAGGACAAACGCACACACCCATGTCCCAGGGAAAACTCGAACCTCCCCCGGGAGCAGTCGCACAGACAACGAGTTGTGACTCCACAGAACATGGCAGCAGTTGAAGCCATAGTGGAGGAAAACCGCCGAGTGATACTGAATGACACTGCGGCATGTTTACAGATTAGTCATGGGTCAGCACATCACATTGTGCATGATGTGCTCAAGTTTCACGAAGTGTCTGCTAGATGGGTGCCACGACAGCTGGCTCCTGATATGAGAGAACGACGTGTTGATGCTTGTGAAGAACTTCTTCGGATCTTTGAATGAGAACGTGATGGTTTCCTTACAAGAATCGTTACTGGGGACGAAACCGGTGTTCACTTCCGCCAACCGGGAACAAAGAGAGTGACCAAGAAATGGCGTCATTCTTCATCACCAAAACCAAAGAAGTTTCGAATAGAATCATCAGCAGGGAAGGTTATGCTGACTCTCTTTTGGGACGAAAAAGGCGTCATTTTGGAGCATTACATGCCTAGAGGGACCACTGTCATCAGTGCATCATACACAGATCTCCTGGTGGTAGTGCGTATACAGCGCTCAACAGCGAGGTCGTCAGCGCCCTTACTCAACCAACTGGATAAAAATGTGGGTTGATTTTTTTGGAGAGTATGTCCCAATCATCTGCGGCCTGCAATCAAATCAAAGGTGACCTTTTGCAACATGACAGTGCAAGGCCCCATACTGCCCGTACAACAGTTGCAACAATCACAGATCTGCATTTTGACTGTCTTCCTCATCCACCAGACATTGCCCCGTGTGATTTCCATATGTTTGGACCACTCATAAATGCAATGGGAGGAAAGAAGTTCCGTTCTGATGAAGAGGTACGCCACGCGGTGCATGAGTGGTTGTGCGGACTACCAAAAGATTTTTTTTCTAAAGAAATTCATGCAGTTTGTAAGCGCTGGAGGTGCGTAGGAGAGATTATGTTGGAAAGTGATACAGCTTTGTACCACTTCTGCACAAGAAATACTATTTAAAAATATTTAAGCTTTTCATTTGACTCACTCTCGTACATCGCATTACCGATTTCCGTCGACATCGAATAATTACTTCGTGGTGCGCCGTTTTTCTTTTCTTAGAGTGTATTTTCGACAATCTATACTTCTGTTAGATGTTTGTACATGAAAATATGGATAAGAATTCTTCATTGGTGTCGGTGCTCACAATCGAATGAACAACTTTAAAAATATAATTTCTTATTTGTATCGTACTATTTCTGATTCTTCATGCCCTTTTCAGTATATCGTCTCTTCGTCAATCTTTGAGTCAGCTTTTATTTCCGCAAGTCTGTGATAATCTTCGTATTCTTCTTGGCTTTAAATATAACATTTGAAACCAAAACTCTGCTGAGAAGTCTATAAAATGCCAAAACTTTTGCAGCAGGTTTCAGAAAAGCTGTTGCGTGGTAAATAAGACGGATTCACAACACGCCTAGCCCACTAAACATAATTGCCTGTAAGAGAACAGAATTTTCTAAAGCTATTTGCAGATTTGTTCGCAAAGAAACAATAACATGAAAGCCAAATACTGTTCTACTGTTACTGCTTAAGGGGGAGCCATTACACGGAGGATACAACGCGATACCGCAGTAAGAGCCACGCCTCTCCATCAGACATAAGCCCTTCTGTAAATTATCGAACATAACAGGATATATTTTATCAGAAGTATAATGACGTAGTCCTGAATTAATTCTGTTTTTAGAACCCTCGTAAACATGTCAATAGAAGGCGTGGCACGGTAGCTGTAGAACAGAAACAAGACCGATAAACTGTTTGTAGTACGTGACGGGCTTACTTCTAAAATAGCACGTGATAGCTTTATGCAGCCATACATACTGATCTATCGGCTACATTTACGAATGCTTAGACTCGAGGTATTCTTATTAACATGCTATGAGGCAATAACACATTAAAACAACTATTATCAGTAAATCTATTCAATTACCAGTTAACAAACGACTTGTAAATTATGTGGTATAATATTTAACTTCTGGATGACGCACCAAACTATTCATTTCAATCGAAATATGTAAAACTGATTCGTCACATGTTTTATGATTAAGGAAAGTTTTATTTTCTACAAGGGCGTTATCGCGTACAGTAATTTCTTTAACACTGGCGCATACGTTCTTAATTCGACGACAGATATCCTAGGTTAATTTTTTAATGTATGAAATATTATGTGACTTAACTGCTAAGGTCGTCAGTCCCTAAGCTTACACACTACTTAACCTATATTAAGGACAAACACACACACGCATGTCCGAGGGAGGACTCGAACCTCCGCCAGGACCAGCCGCACGGTACATGACTGCAGCGCCTTAGAACGCTCAGCTAATCACACGCGGCAAATCCTAGGCTATCTCGATACAATCGTTACAAGCCTCCATTACTGGAACTCTCAATTTGATGATAAGACGTGGAATTTTTTTCTGTCAGAAAATGTCAGCAGGAAATCAAGAGAATGCGAATCAAAAGTGCCTAAATGGGAGTTGAAAGGCGGTGGTGGTGGTAGTGCGTATACAGCGCTCAACAGCGAGGTCGTCAGCGCCCTTACTCAACCAACTGGATAAAAATGTGGGTTGATTTTTTTGGAGAGTATGTCCCAAATGGTAAAGTATAAAGTGTCATATCCCTCACTCTCATGTTCACACAACCACCAAAAGTCGAAATACAATTTTCAGCCACTGGCCAACCCATGGATTGCAGGAAAGATACTGGCCACAGCCTCATCCTACTGGGATTCAGCAGTCAAGGAAGCTGACGATTAGCACACAACCTGAACTAAGACGAGGGTTTGCAGCTAGAAAAATGTTGGAAACCCTTCATATCACGTCTGCACTCTCAAAGGAAATATGCTGTCTTCGTGCTATCCATAATTATCAACAAGACACTCTGTAAGCAATGTGGATTCGCACATTCTCAGCTTGCTTTGTTTTACTGTTAGACAGATCAGATTTAAACTATGATTGATGCTCTTCTCACCAAGTGTTATCTCGTACGCGTGCGCGTTTACTCCAGTGTGTAAAGCGATTTAAAAACTTGTATGCGACTCGCCTTGAGAATGGCTGAAAATTGTCAGCAGAAATATCGCAACCCGAATTAAAAATATTGCGGATGCACGTCCGAAAAATGATGGAATAAAAAATACGTTATAACATTCTAAATCTTTACTCTTCTTGTCTACATATTTGTTTCTCAACATAGTCACCCAGATGACGAACGTATTTCTCCCAACGAGAGACCAGTTAGTTGGTGCCATCGCTGTAGAATGTTTTACTTTGTTCACGGAGTCACAGAGTCACCTCTGCTTGCACTGCTTCATCACTATCGAAGTGATGTCCTCGCAGGTGTTCTTTAAGTTTCGGAGACAGATGGAAACCGGATGGGGCCAAGTCGGAACTATGTGGAGGATGATCGATGACAGTGAACACAAGGCGTCGGCTTGTTGTAGATGCCGCAGCTCTCGTGTGTAGTCGGGCAGTGTCAAACTGAAGGATTCGGTGCTCCACGTGTGGACGAACTCTTCGAATTCGAAACTCGATTGAAGCACGCTACTTCTCACTCACCAACATCGTTATTGTACACTCGGTCATGTTACGCTCTACAATTCGGAAGCCTGTATCGGCACAGGGTTCCACGTACACGTACGTATTAATATTACACTTTTCATTCCTCAAAAAGACGTGCGTCATTACACGATATTGAAGAGTCCGGCTGCGTTTGTCAACGACCATCTCTCAACACTGCTATTGCCAAAGTTAAGTAGAGATTGTTGATAACATGACAGAGCGTCAGTGGGCTCTGACCTGGTGGGCTGAGAAGCCACTGCTTCCTAATGAACAGACAACGGAATCAAACGGCAAGTTGTAGGTGGAATTACATTTTAAGGCAGCAAGACTGGTGACAGCTTCGTCATGTGACCCGTGAGAGATGGTGAAATGTCTGCACTAGCAGACGTCTGGAGACAATTGTCAAGTATCCTCCTCCCCCCCCCCCCCCCCCACGTGTCCCCAAGCCTATTTAGAGACCAAGACAATCAGTATTAAGTGAAGAATATACGGCAGTCTCCTACGAATTGCTCCCTTAGGGTCCGCGAATCACTTTATCAGTGATTCTTCCCGCGTGTCGTACAGGATGGAACAGTAAGGAACCGCAGTATGTGGTAAATGGGAAGCGCCTTCTGCCATGCAAAATGGTTCAAATGGCTCTGAGCACTATGGGACTCAACTGCTGTGGTCATTAGTCCCCTAGAACTTAGAACTACTTAAACCTAACTAACCTAAGGACATCACACACATCCATGCCCGAGGCAGGATTCGAACCTGCGACCGTAGCAGTCGCACGGTTCCGGACTGCGCGCCTAGAACCGCGAGACCACCGCGGCTGGCTTCTGCCATGCACTTTAATGGTTTGTATAGTATACTTGTAGCGACGTTGTGCTGTCTATTTAGCAGATATGTAACTCCTCTTTCACATATCCTTACGGCTGTCTAAATAAATGCATGCAGTATCTGAAATAGTGTACACAGAGTCGATCCGTTATCTAAAGAAGCAACAGTACAAGCAGACAACTCAAGAAGACACTAACGACAGCTTTTCTGTCATCGAGCCACGTGCACCTCTACCACAGACATGAAGGTCATCAATAAATACATCTGGGTGTATCAATAATGTGCCTGTTTTTTTTCATTTTTTTCGCATATAGAAAGCATTTAGAGGTCAAAATCAAGTTGAATAAAATGTGAAAAAAGGGTAGTGAAATGAGACATATCTATATGTTGTGTGGCGCATGGACAGCCACCAAGTTTGCTGTGGGCCTGTTTGAGAAGATGCAAAATGGCTCTGAGCACTATGGAACTTAACATCTGAGGTCTTCAATCCCCTAGACTTAGAACTACTTAAACCTAAGGACATTACACACATCCATGCTCGATCCAGGATTCGTAGCAGCAGCGGATTGCAGGACTGATGCGCCTAGAACCGCTGGGCCACAACGGCCGGCTTGAGAAGATGCACAAGAACCCATTAAAGGAAGCAATGAAATATGTACATACAGAATGTGCAATAATTAGTAGCGAAATTTGAAGCAAGTAGAATTACACGATAATAAAAGGAAAAATATTCCAGTAAACAAGTGCGGTAATTGCGAATGAATGGTTAAGAGCTGCCACTGACTTCATTGTACAGACCGAACGGAACTCCACGGACAGCCTTTCACAGGTTGTTGCTGGAAACCTTCGTATTTTGGGCTGAATGCAACGAGCCGCCGCAGACCGTGTGTCCCAGAGTTATAGTTTAATTACGATTTGCCCGCATCTTGTGGTCGTGCGGTAGCGTTCTCGCTTAACACGCCCGGGTTCCCGGGTTCGATTCCCGGCGGGGTCAGGGATTTTCTCTGCCTCGTGATGGCTGGGTGTTGTGTGATGTCCTTAGGTTAGTTAGGTTTAAGTAGTTCTAAGTTCTAGGGGACTGATGACCATAGATGTTAAGTCTTATAGTGCTCAGAGCCATTTGAACCATTTGAGCCAATTACGATTTATTCGCTTTCTTAGCCCAATTACCTTTGTTTATGTGTAATTTCACGAGTATAACTGAAAATGACTGTAATATGCAATCATTCTAATACGGAAGTAACTGGTTTTGCGTAGGCACTTGTGTAAAGACTCAAAAGTCTGATAAGATTGCCGTCCGTCTAGGAATAGTCCAACATAGTGCCGTTGTGCTGCTCTCAATTACGTTAATCGAACCCATACACAAGGCCTACTCTTCATCACTAAATCTATCCTTGGCGTTGTTTATCGCATTTAACGTACAATCAATACTGCCAGAAAAAGAAACACGAGACATAACCGAGCAGTGCTGAATTCAAGCTCGAGGACATGGCCTAAGTTGGTATTACTGGTGTCAACAGCAAGGGGCGTGAGTGAGTGGAAAAACTTTGTTTGCAAACAAGACGGAAACCACACACCTGCATCATCTGCAGTGTTTACGTGGATATATACGAGCATCACGGCATCCAGAAAGACTCGTTCCGTGTCTGGAACGACTCCACCCAGTATGCACACATCTGCATCTATGTCTATATTTACATGGGTAATCTGCAAATCACATTTAAGTGCCTGGCAGAGGGTTCATCGAACCACCTTCACATTTCTCTATTATTCCAATCTCGTATAGCGCGCGGAAAGAACGAATACACAGAGGGCACACTGGCTTTCTTCCCCATGATGGAGCAATAGCACATTTTGCTGACGATGTGAGATGACATCTAATGCGCCACTATGATCCAAGATCGATAGATTGGGCAGCAATTGTAACTTGGCCTCCAAGATGAACTGACTTGACACCTCTGGATATTTCTGTCTGCACTCACCCCAAAAGTGAAGATTAGGCCAGTTCTGCTCAAATGGTTGAAGAACCGGAGCAGCGACTTTCACAGTCTTGTGAAGTTTTACGGCGAGGTCTGAAAGAATTCGTTACTGAATGCGGAGACGACTGCCGTTTCGCACCCAAATACGAGGACTACTCGTGGAACACCTTTTTTAACAAGTGTGGCTTCATATTCTGGGACACCGCAAAATTTTACTGACACACACTCTTAATTTTTACTATTTAAATTAATATTTGAATATCCATGGGTTTAATTCTTAAGTTACAAATTACCGTGACAAAAGCAATCGTTCAGATAAATGTTGTTGTCGTCATACTGTGAAATACATATTTTGATTGTGTGAACCCTTGCGTGGTCTTTATATGATCAGAGCTTGCAGGGAGGTGGAGACACCAAGCTAAAGGCGTGCTAGCGGTACAGCCAGAAGATGGCGACGATCAAATAAGAACTGAATAGGCGTATATGCCAGAAAGGCTGCAGTATCTCTTTCCTTCTTTCTTACTGATTCCGCCTGTTCTCACTGTCACTATCTCTTTCCTCTTTGTCATTGTCATATACTCTGTCTCTCACTATCAGTGGCACTCACCCACTGGTCTCTGTCTCTTAATTCCTCCTCACCTGGTACTGTCTCCTTCACTCTTTCCCCAGCACTGTTCTGTCACTGTCAACGATGTTCCACTATGCGTATGTGTCTTTCTCTCACTCTGCCATTCTCTCCATTGCTTTTTCTGTAACACAACCACTGCCTACTATCTTTCAGTACTTATTACTTTTCTGTCTCTTTGCCGCTGCCATTGTCTTCATCTCTCTGAGCATAAAAAAAATGGCGAATATGTTCGCATGCCAAAATATTTGGGAAATATTTTAAAGGTGCTGAGGAAGGTAGAATGAGGCAGCTGGTAGCCCACTATTCAGTCATAGTGTTTTAAATAAATACAAACATACTAGCATTTTTTGTGCTCCGACAGGAGCATTTTTCCGCTGTGACTCTTCTTTGCCCTGCTGCACTAGGGCATGTACTCGTATGAAACGAAATATATTGGTCAGAAAAATTTAAATAGTTCACTGATTTGAAATTGAAATATCGCAAAACTAATTTTACACCTCAGACTGGATTATATGTACAAAAAAAAATTGTGTATGCTTCAGTACTAGAACATGGGATTCCCAGATAAAAACGTAGTCACGTTTTCGCCACACGGGATTTTACGTGCACAAGTGGGGTAACTCTGAAACGATATATATCGCAAAGGCATGAAGATGTCAAGAACATTTTCAAGGCTGTTCGAGTTCGGGATCTGAGGAATATATCGTCAAAATTTGAGTCATTTGCTGTGCATAGCCGTCTTGGAATCCTCGGCTGGGTTTTGGTCTATTGGTGACGGCAAAACTATAGTAAAAAAAACCTTTTGTGGGGTTTTCCGAGGAAAGCTGTTTCACAGAGGAAGACTGCACTGTAGTTCCTTCTCTAGATTGAGCACAGATGACAAAATAGTAGATATCGAAATAGACGACAGAGGGATAGAGAAGCAATTAAAATTCCTCAAAAGAGGAAAGGCCACTTTACCTGATGGGATACCAGTTGGATTTTACACAGAGTACGCGAAGGAACATGCCCCCCGTCTTGCAGCGGTGTACCGTAGGTCTCTAGAAGAGCGTAGCGTTCCAAAGGATTGGAATAGGGCACAGGTCGTCCCCGTTTTCAAGAAGGAACGTCGAGCAGATGTGCAGAACTATATCTCTAAAGTTTATCAGTTGTAGAATTTTGGAACACGTATTATGTTCGAATATAATGACTTTTCTGCAGACTAGAAATCTGCTCTGTAGGAATTAGCATGGGTTTCGAAAAAGATGATCGTGTGATTGCCAGCTCGCACTATTCGTCCACGAGACTCAGAGGGCCATAGGCACGGGTCCCCAGGTAGATGCCGTGTTCCTTGACTTCCGCAAGGCGTTCGATGCAGTTCCCCACAGTCGTTTAATGAACAAAGTAAGAGCATATGGACTATCAGACCAATAGTGTGATTGGATTGAAGCGTTCCTAAATAACAGAACGTAGCATGTCATTCTCAATGGAGAGAAGTCTTCCGAAGTAAGAGTGATTTCAGGTGTGCCGCAGAGGAATGTTGTAGGACCATTGCTATTCACAATATACATAAATGACCTTGTGGATGACATCGGAAATTCACTGAGGCTTTTTACCTGATACTGTGGTATATCGAGAGGTTGTAACAATGAAAAATTGTACTGAAATGCAGGAGGATCTGCAGCGAATTGACACATGGTGCAGGGAATGGCAATTGAATCTCAAGGTAGACAAGTGTAATGTGCTGCGAATACAAAGAAAGAAAGACGCCTTTGTCATTTAGCTGCAATATAGCAGGTCAGCAACTGGAAGCAGTTAATTCCATAAATTATCTGGGAGTACGCATTAGGAGTGATTTAAAATGGAATGATCATATAAAGTTGATCGTCGATAAGACAGATGCCAGAGTGAGATTCATTGGAAGAGTCCTAAGGAAATGCAATCCGAAAACGAAGGAAGTAGGTTATAGTACGCTTGTTCGCACACTGCTTGAATACTGCTCACCTGTGTGGGATCCGTACGAGATAGGGTTGATAGAAGAGATAGAGAAGATCCAACGGAGAGCAGCGGGCTTCGTTACAGGGTCATTTAGTAATCGCGAAAGCGTTACGGAGATGATAGATAAACTCCAGTGGAAGACTCTGCAGAAGAGACACTCAGTCGATCGGTACGCGCTTTTGTTGAAGTTTCGAAAACATACCTCCACCGAAGATTCAAGCAGTATATTGGTCCCTCCTACGTATATCTCGCGAAGAGACCATGAGGATAAAATTAGAGAGATTAGAGCTCACACAGAGACGTACCGACAATCCTTCATTCCACGAACAATACGAGACTGGAATAGAAGGGAGAACCGATAGAGGTACTCAAGGTACCCTCCGCCACACACCGTTAGGTTGCTTGCGGAGTATGGATGTAGATGTAGATACTCCAATGAACTGATGGTGCCTACATAAGTCCCATCAAGTCGACCGTAGACCAGAAGGAATGCAGAAAGAACCAACCGATTTGCTCCATTTTGCCTGAGCGGGAGGAAGTGTGTAGTATTCATGCGTGGAGCCTGTACTGTAGCAGAGTGACACTAAGACAACTGTTGGGTATGCAAATGAGTTCTAGCCCAGGGCTATCTAAAACACTTAACCCTGCCTTTTTTATCTCCAATATAACTCGAGGCATGAGCACCTGAAAATCCAGTTTTCATTTGTGGCGTTTTGGAATATATTGGTAAGCACGTCGTCGCGTGCATAGCGATACATCTTCCCACACACACACACACACACACACACACACACACACACACTGTCGCCTTTACCAAGCGTGACGTGCCATCGGGATGGCGTAGCGGGGGAGATGAAGTGCGGCGCCGCTTATAAATAGAGAGACGGCGACAGAGCGAGAGGTCGGCGTCGTTTGTGGCTGTGGCAGCGGGGTGACATGGGTGGGGTAGGGCGAGGTGGGGTGGACGAGGGGGGGGGGGGGGAGGGAGGCGACAGTAAAAATACGCGGCCGCGCGCTGAATGGCTCGGCTGGCGGCTGGCGACTGCGGCGTCCGAGTCCATTGAGAGCGGCTGCGACAGGACGGCAGCGGACGGGAATACCCGCAGGCGGCGGCGGCGGCGGCGGCGGCGGCAGGCGGCTGGACAGGTGGCGGTCGCCGCGCTCTGCCAGCTTCCGCCTCCCGACATCAGCCGCCTCCAGCGGCAGCACTCCAAAAGTGCGAATTGTAGCATTATGTGATTGCCTTATCATTCACTAATCGAGCAGTCGCTCGGCAACAGCTACAGTTAGCAAAGAACGTTGTGAGAATGTAAAAGGTGAACGACCTGTGACGTAACTTGTTTATTGTCGAAGCGCCGTCAGAGATGCACTGAGTTATCGACTTTGAAAACAGCGGCGCGAAAAATGGACACAAGAAGAACGCTTTTAAAACATTCTCTTGTGGTTGGCAGGAGAGCAAACACCGTGTTACTAGAGGAGGCCGAAATGAAAGCGTTTTAGCTCACGCAGGCAGGCATGAGGTCTGAAACAGGACAAGGAAATTAGACTTTAGAAAAACGGACGTAGCTGGTGGAATACTTAACTTTAATCCATTAATGATGAACGTCGGTTTTGACGGTACATGATTCACAATATCAATAGTAACTGATAATGGCGCCTTGCTAGGTCGTAGGAAATGACGTAGCTGAAGGCAATGCTAAGCTATCTTCTCGGTAAATGAGAACGTCAGTAGGCAGTGAACCATCGCTAGCAAAGTCGGCTGTACAACTGGGGCGAGTGCTAGGAAGTCTCTCTAGACCTGCCGTGTGGCGGCGCTCGGTCTGCAATCACTGATAGTGGCGTCACGCGGGTCCGACGTATACTACCGGACCGCGGCCGATTTAAAGGCTACCACCTAGCAAGTGTGGTGTCTGGCGGTGAAACCACACATTCTTTTGATGTACGAGATATTCTGGATGAACAGTTACTTATTTTTCTCTTGTAACTTGTCGGACGCGCATATCTTGCCGCCGTATTATTATCGTTAAACATGATATTATTTTAGTGTAAAGTAAAAGTGCATTACTGAAAGTGCAATACTGCATAGCAGTAGATTTATTGTGCGACGTGTATGTGAAATCGTCAAAGGAAATATTTTCATTACGAGAAGAGAAGTGCCAGTCAAAACGGCATCCATGTTAAATCCTTCATTGCAGTGTAAGTTCATCTAATAATTGCCATAAACTCAGAGTTAAATGGAACTGGTGTATGGACTATTTATTTAATATAGGATCTATGTTTCATTCCTACACGAAGTTATTTAATTTTCTTTATAGGACATGTTCTGAGGCATCAAGGGATCACCAATTTAGTATTGGAGGGCAGCGCGGAGGATAAAAATCGTAGAGGGAGACCAAGAGATGAATACACTAAGCAGATTCAGAAGGATGTCGGTTGCAGTAGTTACTGGGAGATGAAGAAGCTTGCACAGGATAGAGTTGCATGGAGAGCTGCATCAAACCAGTATCAGGACTGAAGACCACCACAACAACAACGTGTTTCTGCTAAATAGAGAGTTCACAGTCACAAATTCTTTCATCGAAATCGGACGGAAGTTGCATGCTGCGAAATATTTTCTCCGCGCCATATTCTACTGGTTAATGCATGATAAACTACTGTCCCTTAGGAAATTCATGTGGAGCTATCCAAAAATAATTATATTTTGAATAGGCACTTACTCTCCTCTGCAATGCAACTTACGACTGATCAGACGATCCAACAAGAAACAGCCGCACACGGTCGGCGTTCGCAGATACATTTCTATCGCTGATTATAGCTATATGTTACAGCACAAAAGTAAACATATTGTTATAATTAGCGACTACGAACGGGGACATTTATAACTGTATGTTTATGTATACACATTACGTAAAGATATCGTTATAGAATCCAACACGGTGGGGGGGGGGGGGGGGAGGGGGGAGGGGGGGGGACGAAGAGGGCAAAAAGGGCATTCAGACCAGCTCTTAAGGCCATATTACCGAACGCTTTTACATTATACAGATAAAACAGCACACAATTTGATTTTATAACCGGACTCCTCAATCAACCGCGGGCAGAACAAGATAAGTAAAAAATTAGACTACTTGGGAACAGTATTACATAAAATATGAGGGGCGTTCAATGACATCAACATCTACATGGATACTTTCCAAATCACATTTAAGTGCCTGGCAGAGTGTTCATCGAACCACCTTCACAATTCTCTATTATTGCAATCTCGTATAGAGCGCGGAAAAAATGAACACCTATATCTTTCCGTACGAGCTCTGATTTCCCTTATTTTATCGTGGTGATCGTTCCTCCCTATGTAGGTCGGTGTGCCGGCCGGAGTGACCGTGCGGTTCTAGGCGCTTCGGTCTGGAACCGCGTGACTGCTGCGGTCGCAGGTTCGAATCCTGCCTCGGGCATGGCTGTGTGTGATGTCCTTTACGTTAGTTAGGTTTAAGTACTTCTAAGTTCTAGGGGACTGACGGCCACATATGTTAAGTCCCATAGTGCTCAGAGCCATTTGAACCATTTTTTAGCTCGGTGTCAACAAAATATTTTCGCATTCGGAGGAGAAAGTTGGTGACTGGAATTTCGTGAGAAGATTCCGTCGCAACGAAAAACGCCTTTCTTCTAATCATGTCCAGCCCAAATCCTGTATCATTTCTGTGACACTCTCTCCCATATTTCGCGAGAATACAAGACTTGCTGCCTTTCTTTGAACTTTTTCGATATACTCCGTCAATCCTGTCTGGTAAGGATCCCACACCGCGCAGCAGCATTCTAAAAGAGGACGGACAAACGTAATGTAGGCAGTCTCCTTAGTAGGTCTGTTACATTTTCTAAGTGTCCTGCAAATAAATCGCAGTCTTTGGTCAGCCCTCCCCACAACACTTTCTGTGTGTTTCTTCCAATTGAAGTTGTTCGTAATCGTAATACGTACATTTTGTAGAAATTACGGCCATTAGATTTGATTGATCCATTCGTGTAACGTAAGTTTAACGAGTTTCTTTTAGCACTCATGTGGATGACCTCACACTCTTCGTTATTTAGGGTGAGCTGCCACTTTTTGCACCATTCCGATATTTTTTTTAAATAGTTTGCTGTTTGTTTTGATCTTCTGATGACATTGCTAGTCGATAAACGACAGCGTCATCTGCAAACAACGTAACACGGCTGCTCAGATTGTCTCCCAACTCGTTTATGTAGATAAGGAACAGCAAATGGCCTATAACACTACCTTGGGGAACGCCAGAAATCATTTCTGTTTTACACGACTACTTTCCGTCAATTACTACGAATTACTCTCTGACAGTAAATCACAAATCCAGTCACATAACTGAGACGACATTCCGTAAGTACGCAATTTCACTACGAGCCGCTTGTGTGGTACAGTGTCAAAAGCCTTCTGGAAACCCAGGAATACGGAATCGATCTGAAATCCCTTGTCAGTAGCACGCAACACTTCGTCTGAATTAACAGATAGTTGTGTTTCACAGGAACGAAGCTTTCTAAACCCATGTTGACTATGTGTCAATAGACCGTTTTCTTCGAGGTAATTCATAATGTTCGAACATACTATATGTTCCAAAATCCTGCTGCATATCGACGTTAACGATATGGACCTGTAATTTAGTGCATTACTCCTACTACCTTTCTTGAATATTGTTGTGACCTGTGCAACTTTCCAGTCTTTTGGTACGGATCTTTCGTCGAGCGAACGGTTGTATATAATTGTTAAGTCTGGTGCTAATCATCAGTATATTCCGGAAGGAAACTAATTGGTATACAGTCTGCACCAGAACACTTGCTTTTATTAAGTGATTTAGGTTGGTTCACTACTCCGAGGATATTTACTTCTGCTCTACTCATGTGGGCAACTGTTCCCGATTCGATTTCTGGAATATTTACTTTGTCTTCTTTTGTAAAGGCATTTCGGAAGGCTGTGTTTAGTAACTCTGCTTTGGCAGCACTGTCTTCGATAGTATCTCGATGCTATAGCGCAGAGAAGGCATTGATTGATTGTTTCTTGCCGCTAACTTACTTTAGATACTACCAGAATCTCTTTGGATTTTCTGTCAGGTGCTGTACAATGAGCTTTACAACACATTCTTTGTCGGCCAATTTCGGTTGAAAAAATGCCGAATTCTCTGTAGGACAGCGTGGGATATTCCCTTTGAGTCCCTATAGTTCCGATAGGTGGCGGCACCATTTGCAGCCTTCAAAATTATCATTGAGTTTCTTTTGGCGGAAAAAATGGTTCAAATGGCTCTAAGCACTATGGGACTTAACATCTGAGGTCATCAGTCCCCTAGAATGTAGAACTACTTAAACCTAATTAACCTAAGGACGTCACGCACATCCATGCCCGGAACGGGATTCGAACCTGCGACCGTACCGGTCGCGCCGTTCCAGACTGTAGCGCGTAGAACCGGCCGGCTTTTGCTGACAAATACCGACTACTTCAACTGGTATCTTTCCATTTTCCTCCTTCACATGCACCACCTGCTTCGGAAGCTAATTTTTTTCGCCTCAATAGCAAAAAAAGAAAGGTTGCAGTAAAGAGCTAGCACTTTATAAAATATTACTTCCCGGAGCGCAAGTGCATCCATTATTGTGGTAAACATCCGTGTGCAGTCACCGGACGCTTTTTCCTTTTAATGCCCTGCAGAGCATCAACAGTGCTTTAATCTCCGTAAATAAAGCTTCTCCGTCTACTGCGAGGTTGCACGCGAATATGAACTAGACCGAAGCGCTTGTGTACTCAGTATCGCGTTTGAAAACACACGCTTTTTGTCGCGGCAGTTCCTAGGAGCGCGATGTCCCTCGCTGCTGGCGTTACCGGGAAACTTGCAGACAAACACGGATGTGCAGTGCCTGGCGCGCACACACACCCATGCTTCCGCAAAGAAGTACTTCTGCTGTTTTAGTTGAACTGCTCTCCATCAGTAGCAATGAGTGAATTGTATCCAGTATGTTAACGCATTACTCCATCGCTTCTTGGTAGAACAATTTCATATTTAAGGGTAAAAAGTAAACAGATAGCAATTGTTCCACAAAGATTAGAGCAACAAAAAAGAAGGTCTTCCTTTTCTAGTTGCTTCATTTTATGATGCGGAGTGTGAACGAAAATACGAAGCAGTCATAACCTACTCACTACAGTCCACCTATCGTAACAATAGATAGAAAATTTTCAGCCATGAACAATAACAGGAGAAATTAATGGAGAATTGAAATTTAAATATTTGTTCATTATGAATCTTCCTGGCAAACTACAACTTCGTGCCCGACCAGGACTCGAACCTGCGACCTCTTCTTTTCGCGGGCAATTTGTAATGGCGCAAGTGAAGCTGTGGGAGAGGTCCGAGGGACGGTAGAGCACTCGCCCACGAAAGGCAAAATTCTCAGGTTCGAATCCCGTTGCGGCTCACAGTTTTAAGTGTCAAATCAGCGCACATTGCACACACATCTCACCTGTCTGTGCAGCGAATTTCGCCCTGCAGTTTCATTTTCACGCAGCTTAATGTTTACCACGTCCTATCTCTTGAACTATGTCCTGTACAATGATATAATTTTGCAGGTACATCCAATGGTATGTGTCCGTACTGCCTGCGAAATGTATTGTGAATACAGTTAGCAGTAACGAAGTAATAAACTGAAATGTCTTGTATGACGAGGCAGTTTGTGACGCATATCAGAGTTTATGACGTCGTCTCTATTGAACTATGTGTCATAATGACATATTTTTGTAGCTACATTCAGCAGTAAATGTGGATAGTTTGTGCTGAAAGTGTTGTAAATAAAGTTACTAGCAGCGAAGTAATATATTTCAACGTCTTGTATAACGCTGTAGTTTTTCTCGCATTCAATGTGTATGGTGTCGTACAATGATATAAACTTTCTGCTACATTCAGTGGTATATGTGAATACTGAGTGCAAGAAAGTAATAAATTAAAATGTCATGCTTCACGGTGTATGAACAGCAAAAATATGGTAAGCGACTTTTTTTCCCCTTTCATTGTCTTGTGGGGGGGGGGGGGGGGGGGGGGGAAGGCGGGGGTGAGGGTGGCGGTGTCAGTGAGAAGCAGCTCCTTAAAGTTTTGAAATTACTTGTAAACTTTGTTGCAAATTTCTAGGAGCTGTCAGTCTTAAATGCTGGAAAAATGAAGTATGGATAGTCTAGCGTTTTGGGCTATACTGGTATTTCACCCCCGCCCCCCCCCCCCCCCCCACTTTGATAGGTGGGTAGTTCTTACTCTCACAGTGATTTTTTCCAAGCAGTAAATAATGTGTGTGTTGGTTGAAATCGGTCCAGTGGGTTAGGAGGCGATGTGGAACATAGGTAATTACACTACTGGCCATTAAAATTGCTTTACCAGGAAGAAATGCAGATGATAAACGGGTATTACTTGGACAAATATATTATACGAGAACTGACATGTGATTATATTTTCACGCAATTTGGGTGCATACATCTTGAAAAATCAGTACCCAGAAGAACCACCTCTGGCCGTAATAACGGCCTTTATTGAATCAAACAGAGCTTGGATGGCGTGTACAGGTACAGCTGCCCAGGCAGCTTCAACACGATACCACAGTTCATCAAGAGTAGTGACTGGCGTATTGTGACGAGCCAGTTGCTCGGCAACCATTGGCCAGATGTTTTCAATTGGTGAGAGATCTGGAGAATGTGCTGGCCAGGGCAGCAGTCGAACATTTTCTGTATCCAGGAAGGCCCGTAACGGACCTGAAACATGCGGTCGTGCACTATCCTGATGAAATGTAGGGTTTCGCAGGGATCGAATGAAGGGTAGAGCCACGGGTCGTAACACATCTGAAATGTAACGTCCACTGTTCAAAGTGCCGTCAATGCGAACAAGAGGTGACCAAGACGTGTAACCAGTGGCACCCCATACCATCTCGCCGGGTGATACGCCAGTATGGCGATGACGAGTACACGCTTCCGATGTGCGTACACCGCGATGTTGCTAAACACGGATGCTACCATCATGATGCTGTAAACGGAACATGGATTCATCCGAAAAAATGATATTTTGCCATTCGTACACCCAGGTTCGTCGTTGAGTACGCCATTGCAGGCGCTCCTGTCGGTGACGCAGCGTGAAGGGTAACCGCAGGCATGGTCTCCGAGCAGATAGTCCATGCTGCTGCAAACGTCGTCGAACTGTTGGTGCAGATGGTTGTTGACTTGCAAACGTCCCCACCTGTTGACTCAGGGATCGAGAAGTGGCTGCACGATCCGTTACAGCCATGCGGATAAGATGCCTGTCATCTCGAATGCTAGTGATACGGGGCCGTTGGAATTCAGCACGGCGTTCCGTATTACCCTACTGAACCCACCGATTCCATATTCTGCTAACAGTAATTGGATCCCGACCAACCCGAGCAGCAATGTTGCGATACGATAAACCGCAATCGCGATAGGCTACAATCCGACGTTTATGAAAGTCGGAAACGTTATGGTACGCATTTCTCCTCATTACACGAGGCATCACAACAACGTTTCACGAGGCAACGCCGGTCAACTGCTGCTTGTGTATGAGAAATAAGTTGGAAACTTTCCTCATGTCAGCACGTTGTAGGTGTCGCCACCGGCGCCAACCCTGTGAGAATGCTCTGACAAGCTAATCATTTGCATATCACAGCATCTTCTTCCTGTCTGTTAAATTTCGCGTCTGTAGCACGTCATCTTCGTGGTGTAGCAATTTGAATGGCCAGTAGTGTACATACATACGTACATCTATTTATATAATTTGTCTGGGTATGAAGTCCTCCTGAACCATACTGGACGTCACAGCTTACGGTCATAGATACAAGTGTTATAGTGATGGTGTGAGAGGACGTCGGCACAGCCGCTGCGAGCCGTGCTGAGGCCGGACATTCCTGGAGCAGTGACGTGGTGCACTGCAGTGAGGAGCTGGCGGCGGTATCAGCTGCCGCCTCTTCCCGTGAGAGTCGCTGGCCGCGTTCCAGCAGCCGCGCGCCCTGCCCTGCCCTGCCCGTGGCCCGTGATACGCACTCTGTGAGGCTGCCGTCTCCACTCCACTCCACGGTACGCCTCACATCTGCTCCGGGGTACTTCAGTGTTCCTGCGTTACGCCAGTTGTACTTCATGCTGCTAGTCTTTTCGAGAAGCACGTTCGGCGGTTTAATATTCATCCACTGGCCAATGAGAACATATGTTCATCATTACAAACGAGAAAAAGTTCCACCACAGCTGTATCTTGAGAATGTCTTTATTCGCCGGCCGAGTGGCCGAACGGTTCTAGGCGCGACGGTCGCAGGTTCGGATCCTGCCATGGGGATGGGTGTGTGTGATGTCCTTACGTTAGTTAGGTTTAAGTAGTTCTAAGTTCTAGGGGGCTGATGACCTCAGAAGTTAAGTCCCATAGTGCTCAGAGCCATTTGAACCATTTGTCTTTATTCTAGGAGGTGCATTCAAGTTATAAGGCCTCCGATTTTTTTTTCTTATTAACTACTCACCCGAAATCGATGAAACTGGCGTTACTTCTCGACGCAATCGCCCTGCAGACGTACACATTTTTTACAACGCTGACGCCATGATTCCATGGCCACTGGAAAATCGCTGAGGCAATAGCAGCACGGCTGGTGAATGTGCGGCCACGGAGAGTGTCTTTCATTGTTGGAAAAAGCCAAAAGTCAGTAGGACCAGGTCAGGTGAGTAGGGAGCATGAGGAATCACTTCAAAGTTGTTATCACGAAGAAACTGTTGCGTAACGTTAGCTCGATGTGCGGGTGCGTTGTCTTGGTGAAACAGCACACGCGCTGCCCTTCCCGGACGTTTTTGTTGCAGTGCAGGAAGGAATTTGTTCTCCAAAACATTTCCGTAGCATGCACCTGTTACCGTAGTACCCTTTGGAACGCAATGGGTAAGGATTACGCCCTCGCTGTACCAGAACATGGACATCATCATTTTTTCAGCACTTGCGGTTACCCGAAATTTTTTGGTGGCGGTGAATCTGTGTGCTTCCATTGAGCTGACTGGCGCTTTGTTTCTGGATTAAATATGGCATCCACGTCTCATCCATTGTCACAACTGACGAAAAGAACGTTCCATTCATGCTGTTGTTGAGCGTCAACATTGCTTGGCAACATGCCACACGGGAGGCCATGTGGTCGTCCGCCAGCATTCGTGGCACCCACCTGGATGACAGTTTTCGCATTTTCAGGTCGTCATGCAGGATTGTGTGCACAGAACCCACAGAAATGCCAACTCTGGAGGCGATCTGTTCAACAGTCATTCGGTGATCCCCCAAAACAATTCTCTCCACTTTCTCGATCATGTCGTCAGACCGGCTTGTGCGAGCCCAACGTTGTTTCGGTTTGTTGTCACACAATCTTCTGCCTTCATTAAACTGTCGCACCCACGAACGCACTTTCGACACATCCATAACTCCATCACCACATGTCTCCTTCAACTGTCGGTGAATTTCAATTGGTTTCGCACCACGCAAATTCAGAAAACGAACGATTGCACGCTGTTCAAGTAAGGAAAACGTCGCCATTTTAAGTACTTAAAACAGTTCTCATTCTCGCCGCTGGCGGTAAAATTCCATCTCCCGTACAGTGCTGCCATCTCTGGGACGTATTGACAATGAACGCGGCCTCATTTTAAAACAATGCGCATGTTTCTATCTCTTTCCCGTCCGGAGAAAAAAAAAATCGGAGGCCTTAGAACTTGAATGCACCTCGTATCACACGACCGCCATCCTCAGGCCCCATCGCTACTGAAAGAGTATTTGATTTCCTTGGCGCATTTACTCTGTGACACCTGTTACTATCACACGTTGGCTAGCTTTCAACAGGTGTCTATCATCGACGCCGTGTTGTTTCCAGTGGCGTTGGATCCCACGGTAAATGCGCCAAGGAAGTCAAATAGTATTTTAGCAGTGATTGGGCTTGAGGATATCGGTAATGTGCAGCCGAAACTAGTGAAATAGAATAAAGATATTCTCAAGATACAGTTCTCGTGGTACTTTTTCTTATAGATATCATCGGCTGAAGACGCTCGTCCATGCAATAAGATGGACATCCGTAAATTTATCATTACATTTTGAGGGTAGATTAATCCAAAGACTTTTTAGGACTGAATCCAAATAAGTTCCCTAGGACCAAATTCAGGAGCAAATCTCCAAGGTAATGGAATGCGTCAGTACATGAAATTACAACATAAAAGTAATAACAGATGAAAATAAATGTTTATGAACCTGTAAAAAGTCTGTCCATAAGTTTAAGTAAACACAATCAACAATACAATAAAAATCAGCTTGATTTTTCATGCAACTCCTCGACGGAATAGAAGGAGTAACCCATGAGGAAGCTCTTCAGTTTAGATTTGAAAGCGTGTGGACTACTGCTGATACTATATTTTTGAATTCGTGTGGTAGCTTATTGAAAACGTATGCATCAGTATGTTGCACACCTTTTTGCACAAGAGTTTCGGAAGTCCAATCCAGATGCAGGTTTGATTTCCACCAAGTATTAACCGAGTGAAATCTGCTTATTCTTGGGAATAAGCTAATATTGTTAACAAGAAATGACAGTAAGGACTATATATGTTGAGAGGCCACTGTCAAAATACCCAGATTCGTGAACAGGGGTCGACAAGAGGTTCTTGAACTTACACCACTTATTGACCAAACCGCCCGTTTCTGAGCCAAAAATATCCTTTTAGAATGGGAAGAGCTGCCCCAAAATATAATACCATACGACATAAGCGAATGAAAATAAGCAAAGTAGACTAATTTTCGTGTCGAACGATCACTCACTTCAGATACCGTTCGTATAGTAAAAATGGCAGCATTAAGTCTTTGAACAAGATCCTGAACGTGGGCTTTGCACGACAGATTATTATCTATCTGAACACCTAGAAATCTGAACTGTTCAGTTCCACTAATCATATGCCCGTTCTATGAAATTATAACGTCAGGTTTTGTTGAATTGTTGGTTAGAAACTGTAAAAACTGAGTCTTACTATGATTTAGCGTTGGTTTATTTTCTACAGGCCATGAACTTAGGTCATGTACTGCACTATCTGAAACCGAGCCAATGTTGCACACAACATCCTTTTCTACCAAGCTAGTGTCATCAGCAAACAGAAATATTTTAGAGTTACCCGTAATACTAGAGGGCATATCATTTATATAAATAAGGAACAGGAGCGGCCCCAACACTGATCCCTGCTGCACCCCCACTTGACAGTACCACACTCAGATCCCACATCACAGCCGTTATCAACATTGTGAATAATGACCTTTTGCTGCCTGTTGCTAAAGTAAGAGGTGAACCAATTGTGAGCTACTGCCCGTATTCCGTAATGGTCCAACTTCTGGAGCAATATTTTGTGATCAACACAATAAAATGCCTTAGTTAAATCAAAAAGTATGCCAAGCGTACGAAACCTTTTGTTTAGACCATCCAGTACCACAAAGAGAAAAGCGACTATAGCATTTTCAGTTGTTAAACGACTTCTAAAGCCGAACTGTACATTTGATAGCAAATCGTGTAACATAAAATGATTGATTATCCTTACATACACAGCCTTTTCAATAACTTTTGCAAACACCGATAGCATAGAAATAGGTCTAAAATTATCTACATTATCCCTTTCTCCGTTTTTATAAAGCGGCTTTACTACTGAGTACTTTAATCGCTCTGGAAACTGACCATTCCTAAAGGAAAAATTACAAATATGGCTAAATACACGGCTAACATGTGCAGCTCAGTACTTTAATATTCTGCTAGACACTTCATCGTATCCATGAGAGTCCTTAGTCTTCAGTGATTTAGTTACTGACTCAATCTCCCTCTTGTCTGTATCACAGAGGACTATTTCAGATATCAATCTCGGGAAGGCATTTGCCAAGAATGTTATATGAATTCCTGTAGAAACTAAATCTTTATTTAATTCACCACCAAAGCTCAGAAAATGATTGTTACATACTGTACAAATATCTGATTTATCAGTAACAGAAGTATATTTACTGTAAAACGACTTTATATCGTCGACCTTGTGCTGCTGACCAGAGACTTCCTTTGCAACTGACCATACGGTTTTAATTTTATCTGGCTTTAATTTATGGACACCGTTACTTCGTTATTGACCATGACGCCTACATCTACATCTACATGGATACTCTGCAAACCATTCTTAAGTGCCTGGCAGACGGTTCATGGAACCACCTTCACAAAAGTTCTCTATTATCCCAGTCTGCAACAGCGCGCGGTTTAAGCGAACACGTATATCTTTCCCTGTGAGCTCTGGTTTCCCTCATTTTATTACGATTATCGTTCCTCCCTGCGTAGGTCGCGTTCGGAGGAGAAGTTGCTGCTTGAAATTTCTTGAGAAGATCCAGCCACAACGAGACACGCCTTTGTCTTAATGATGTCCATCCCAAATCCCGTATCACGTCTGTGACACTTTCTTCCCTGTTTCTCGATAATACAAAATGCCCTGCCTTTCTTAGCACTTTCTCGATGTACTTCATTAATCCTGTGTGGTTAGGATGCCACACCGCGCAGCATTACTCCAAAAGAGGACGGACAAGCGTAGTGTGAGCAATTTCTTTCGTAAATCTGTTGCATCTTCTAATTGTTCTGCCAATAAAACGCAGACTTTGTTCCGCTTTCCCCAAAACATTTTCTACGTCTTCTTTGCAATTTAAGTTATTTTCAATTGTAATTCCTACATATTAAATAGAAATTACTGCCTTTAGATTTCATTGATCTATTCGTGTAACGGAAGTTTAATGGGTTCTTTTTAGCACTCATGTGGATGATCTCACACTTTTCGTTATTTACGGTCAGTTGCCAGTTTTCACAGCATACAGATATCTTTTCTAAATCGTTTTGAAATTTGTTTTGATCTTCTGATGACTCTATTGGACAATAAAAGTCACCATCATCTGCAAACAACCTAAGACGACTGCTTATATTGTCACCTAAATCGTTTATATAAATAAAGAGCAGCAGAGGACGTGTAACATTACCTAGGAGGACGCTAGAGATCACTTTTGTTTTACTCGACGCATTCCCGTCAGTTATTACGAACTATGACCTCTCTGACAGAAAATCACGAGTCCAGTCGCATATCTGAGACGATATTCCATAAGCACGCAGTTTGATTACAAGCCGCTTGTGAGATACGTTGTTAAAAGGCTCCTGTAAATCTGGAATCACTTGATGTGGGTACTAGCTGTGTTTCACGTGACCGACGTTTTCTAAATCCGTGTTGACTTTGTGTCAAGAGACTGTTCCCTTCGAGGTAATTCGTAATGTTCGAACACAATATATGCTCCAAAATCCTGCTGCGTATCGACGTTAATAACACGGGCTCGTACTTTAGTGGATTACTCCTATCATAACAACTCCGTCTTCAGGCCACAAATGGCCCATCGGAACCATCCGACCGCCGTGTCATAGGGATAGGAGGGGCGTGTTGTCGGCACACCGCTCTCCCGGTCGTTATGATGGTTTTCTGTGACCGGAGAGGCTACTATTCGGTCAAGTAGCTCCTCAATTGTTATCACGAGGCTGACTTCACCCCGAAAAATGCAAACTGCGCATGGCGGCCTGGATGGTCACCCATCCAAGTGCCGGTCACGCCCGACAGCACTTAACTTCGGTGATCTCACGGGAACCGGTGTATCCACTGCGGCAAGGCCGCTGCCTGGATGACTTCTATTGCCCTTCTGAATAATTGTGTGACTTTAGGGACTTTCCATTCTTTGGGTGCAGATCTTTCGTCGAGAGAGAGTTGTATACGGTTGTTAAGTATGGAGCTGTTGAAGGTCATCGCGGAGAGCACTTGCATCGTTCCACATGTTATGGTTTCTTCCAGTTCCATTCACGTATGGACCGCGGGAACACCGCTTGCTTAAATACCTCTCTGCGTCCTGCAATTAGTCTAGTTTCGTCATTGCCATGATTACTGGAGTGATTGATACCTATGGGGCACATAACGAGTTTTAAAGTCAGAGGCCAGCATTATGATTTTTAGAAAATTCCAGGATATTCGTTTGAGGAACAGGCATACACTGTCTTGCTTCTGAAGAAATTACCAGGTATGCGTCCTCTATTTCTGACGAGAACTTACTAGCCCTTCATGCTACGCATAGGAAAACCGATAGACATTGAAGAAAACTCGTCGCATAACGGAAATCACAAATCTTCTAATTTGTTCTACCACGAACTGAAGTAACTATTGAATCAATAGAACTTATCAAGTATTTGGTCCTATTTAATTTAGATTTAAATGAAGATCATTTTGCTTGCATTCTCTTCTGTGTACGTGTCTGCGCGTCTTCAATAAATAAAATAAAATTGGCGACCCGAAATAAATAAATAAATGTATGCCATGCCCAAACACGGTGACAAAACAGAAGAATTCCATACGAGACTGTAAGCTAAGGCAAGTTAAATTCTTCTAATCGGATTCCATAGGCAATCACCTGAAGCGCGGGGCACCAGAAGAAACAATGAGTTTAGTGGTGGTGTTTGTAATGCTCCACGCTCAGAATGGTGGAGGATGGGCGGCAGGAGTGTGAAAATAGTAGTAGTTTCGGGTCTCAACGTTGGTTGGAGTCGCAGCTATACTGTAAGTTCTGATGGTACTGTCACCTTACGGCTCTCAGACATCGCCCAGTCAATGTGCTTCTCTGTCGTCTTCTTGTCCGTTTACATTTGTCTGTTTCGCACCCCCCTCAGATTCAGTTATAAGATAGTGGATAGACCTTGAAAAACTGAACACAGATCAATCGAGAAAACAGGAAGAAGTTGTGTGGAACTATCAAAAAAATAAGCAAAATATACAAACTGAGTAGTCCATGTGCAAGATAGGCAACAACAAGGATAGAATGAGCTTAGGAGTGCCGTGGTCCCGCGGTTAGCGTAAGCAGCTGCGGAACGAGAGGTCCTTGGTTCGAATCTTCCCCCGACTGAAAAGTTTACTTTCTTTATTTTCGGAAAGTTATGATCTGTCCGTTCGTTCATTGACGTCTCTGTTCACTGCAATAAGTTTAGTGTCTGTGTTCTGCGACCGCACCGCAAAACCGTGCGATTAGTGGACGACTGGACGTGCCTCTCCAATGGGAACCGAAAACATTTGATTGCAAGGTCATACGTCAACCGATTCCTCCACAGGAAAACACGTCTGATATATTTTGTACGACGCTGGTGACGGTATGTGCGTCACATGACAGGAATATGTTGTCGACCCACCTAACTTGTACACTTGGCGAATGGGTAAAAAGATTCTTCTACTTTGCCCGATTTAGGTTTTCTTGTGGACATGATAATCACTCACAAAAAAGTGATCGCATCTGACGGACGGACGGACAGATAATAATTGCCTGGCTCACGCTAGCCATGGCACCACGGCGCTCCTGAGTTCATACTGTCCTAGATGTTGCCTATCTTGCAATGGACTACTCAGTTTATATATTTTGCTTATTTTTTTGATAGTTCCACACAACGTCTTCCTGTTTTCTCTATTGATCTGTGTTCAGTTTTTCAGGGCCTATCAACTGTGCCAACTTATAACTAAATCTGAGGGGGGTGGGATGGGGAGCTTCCCTTGTAAGATAAGAGTATACACAGCTGCCACGGGATGAGCTGCCTCATACGCTGTGTCTATTCGTTGGTTACTTAGTTGGCGGTTCCTTGCGTGACATCGATAAGAATGCCTGAGGAAAAAGAGCTCATACTATCCTAGCGACAGAGTAAATACCGATCGCGTGACTCGACGATGCGGGAAATCATCTGGGAGACAGCTCGGAACTCCAGATGGTGTGCGGCGGCGGGTGCTTTCTCCGCACTGACAGCTCAGTTTCCCTGTCAAGCTGCGTATCACATCCTGAGTCCTGACTCTGCCGTAATCTCCAGACTCTTTGCATTAAGCCGGCAGCTTTCACAGGCAATAACTTTATTTATCTTTCTCGTCCATCTAGAGAACGGAAACATTTAAGCTTCTTCAGAGTTCAGTCTAACCTTGTTGTCTTTCGGCAACTATCATCTCTCGACGTCTCTTGACAGATTTTACTAAATAAGGCAGCCTAGGAGTTCAGAAGATATCTATTGGAGAAGGTTTCGTTCAAGGCTCATGGAAACTGCTCAGAAGAATTGTGAGAACATGACTTTGGGAGTCTACCACACTCCAATAATTGAGGGCTGGGTATGTTACCAACTTATACCTTTATCTTTTAAAAATTAAGTACACAAGAAAGAATCATTACATCCTTGATCTACATCTACGTGATTACTCTGTTATTCACGATAAAGTGCCTGGCAGAGGGTTCAATGGACCACTTTCAAGCTGTCTCTCTAACGTTCCACTCTCGAACGGCACGCGGGAAAAACGAGCACTTACAATTTTACGTGCGAGCCCTGATTTCTATTATTTTATTGTGATGATCATTTCTCCCTATGTAGGTGGGTGAAACAATGTTTTCACAATCGGAGGAGAAAACTGGTGACTGAAATTTCATGAGAAGATCCCGTCGCAAAGAAAAATGCCTTTGTTTTAATGACTGCCACTTCAAGTCTCGTATCATGTCTGTGACACCATCTCCCCCATTTCGCGATAATACAAAACGAGCTGCCCTATTTTGTACTTTTTCGATGTGATCCGTCAGTCCAACCTGATGCGGATCCCACAACGCTCAGCAATACTCCAGAATAGGGTGGACAAGCGTTATCATCTGATGGCTTTACAAGACGGTACATGACAGCATCATCTGCAAACAATCTAAGAGGGCTACTCAGATTGTCTCCTACGATTGTTCGCATAAAATGTCCGACAGGTGTCGGAAACAAAGTGGAAACAACAATTCATCATGTCATTCTTGGTGCTTCTCATCGGACTTTGAGGGCTTCAGTAGCGTGTACGCCCTCTGTGTGCATTTGTCACTGCCCGACACTGCGTGGTATGCTTCGGAATAAGTTTACGGAGGTCTACCTAAGGTACCGTTACCATTCTCTAATGAGAACACATGAGAGTTCTAGGAGAGTCTGTGGCAGAACACGTCTGTGAAGCATGTTCCGCAACGGCATTCCATTACGTCAACGTTCATGCTTTGCAAGGCATCCTTGTTGACTCCTTCCGCATGGGCCCTCACGTTAGAAGGAATTCAGTAGCCACCACATGGTCCAACAGGTTCTGTTCGACGTAGGTCCTGGTGGTAAGGTGACCAAGGACAACGACGAGATCCGTGTGTCTGTCAACATTGAAATCTCCCCACAACATCCCAGAATCTTGGAAATCCGTCGATTTTCTGGATAACATTTACGAGGTACCGCTCACCACACACGAATATGGCCATCGCCTTGCTTCGGAGGATATCTGGAGGTGACTGTGAATAACACGTTTCGGCAGTGTCGAAGATGCCAGTTGACATAGGAACTGCAGAACTGAAGGCGAGCTGCAAGAGGTTGTCATGTCAGCCGGGATAATCGAACAAGACGACTGGGTTGTACGGTTCTTCCTCGTAACCTGTCCATTACAGTCTATCGGACACAGCCGCTCAATTGGTCCTTCTGAGATCGTCTTGCAGTGTTTCGGCAGTATCCGCGCGACGCCGCAACGCAGAGATGGGCGGATATCGGTCTTCATGTTGTAATGCGTCGACGACATCTTCCAACTCGCCTTGTGTACTTTCGTGCTCCCTCTGGACCAATGTATGACAGACGGAGATACATTGACACTGCAGCAGCACATTAGGAAGTCCATCCTTGTGGATCAAAGAGATCGCCGTCGCAACTTGCATTGAATTAAGATGTCGCATTGTCTGCGCTGAGTTGAATAAAACGTCCATAAATGACGACTGTCTCCTGTGTTCCTTGGTAGAAAACACTGGGACACAGGAACTCACTCACTTCCGAGAGGCCACCTGCCACTGTAACGTACACTACTGGCCATTAAAATTGGTACACCAACAAGAAATGCAGATGATAAACGGGTATTCATTGGACAAAATATATTATACTAGAATTGACATGTGATTATATTTTCACCCAATTTGGGTGCATAGAGCTTGAGAAATCAGCACCCAGAACATCCATCTCTGGCCGTAATAACGGCCATGATGCGCCTGGGCATTAAGTCAAACAGAGCTTGAATGGCGTGTACAGGCACAGCTGCACATGCAGCTTCAACACGATACCACAGTTCATCAAGAGTAGTGACTGGCGTACTGTGTCGAGCCAGTTTTCAATTCGTGAGAGATCTAGAGAATGTGCTGGCCAGGGCAGCAGTCGAACATTTTCTGTTCCCAGAAAGGCCCGTTCATGACCTGAGACATGCAGTCGTGCATTATCCTGCTGAAATGCAGGGTTTCGCAGGGATCGAATGAAGGGTAGAGTCACGGGTCGTAACACATCTGAAATGTAACGTTCACTATTCAAAGTGCCGTCAATGCTCACAAAAGGTAACAGAGACGTGTAACCAATGGCACCCCATAACATCATGCCAGTGAGGCGATGACGAATACACGCTTCCAATGTGCGTTCACCGCGATGTCGTCAAACACGGATGCGACCATCATGATGCTGTAAACAGAACCTGGATTCATCCGAAAATATGATATTTTGCCATTCGTGCACCCAAGTTCGTCGTTGAGTACACCATCGCATGCGCTCCTGTCTGTGACGGAGCGTCAGGGGTAACCGGAGCCATGGTCTCTGAGCTGATAGTCCATGCTGCTGCAAACGTCGTCCAACTGTTCGTGCAGGTAGTTGTTGTCTTGCAAACGTCCACATCTGTTGACTCAGGGATCGAGACGTGGCTGCACGATCCGTTGCAGCCATGCGGATAAGATGCCTGTCATCTCGACTGCTAGTGATACGAGGCCGTTGGGATCGAGCACGGCGTTCCGTATTAACCTCCTGAACCCACCGATTCCCTATTCTGGTAACGGTAATTGGATCTCGACCAACGCGAGCAGCAATGTCGCGATACGATAAACCGCGATTGCGATAGGCTACAATCCGACCTGTATCAAAGTCGGAAACGTGATGGTACCACAGATACTGCTTGTAACAAATCAGATTTAACATACCGGACGTTGAATCCTGTTTTCACCTAATTCTTTTGAACAGTGACATAAGTGGCTTTGAGAAAGGATAGACTCTTATGATCAGTTGCCAGGGAGCGAGCATCTCTGAAACGGCGTAGATAGTGGGCTGTTCCCATACTACTGTCGTGAGCATAAGTGGAAAGTGACTGCAGGATAATGAAACCTCGAATAGGCTACAAGGTGTTGGACGTCCACGCCTCATCACAGAACCCACACGTCGGAGGCTCCTTCGATCTGTATAGCGACACAGGCGGCGGAAGACCTGTTGAGGATTTGATGACAGAGTACAATACTGGAGCAGACACAAGTGTTTTGGAGTACACCATTCAACACACACAACTGAACGTGAAGCTACGCAATAGACGACCCCATGGTGATCCAATGACATTGTCGGTTAAGAATTCCGCGGGCACAGGAGAATTCAGATTGGACCGTGGACCAGTAGAAACGTTCCGCTTGGTAAGCTGAATCACGTTTCTTGTTACGGCAGCTCGATGGCCGTGTCCGGGTACACCGTTATTCAGGCCAACTGCTGCCCGATATATGTCGGTGTGGGCAACATTATGCTATGGGGGACAAGCACCTCTACTTCCATTGGATCTGTGTTACAAATGAACTAGGTGAACATTGCTGCGGACCACCTGCATCCCTTCATCCTTGAGGAGATATTCCAGTAGAATAAATTTTCCTTGTCACAACGCCAAAATAGTGCTACTTTGGTTTGAGCAACATCGTAGTAAACTGATGTTGATGTCTTGGCTACCATATTTCCCTTACGATTCCGGCCCACAGTCACCAGCGCTTGATTTACGGCGTGACGTGTGCGTAGGCAATTGTTCGGATATACCTCCGGAATCCTGCCAAGGACTTGTCGAGTCCATGCCACATAGCATCGCCGCTGTATTGCGTTCCAGAGATCGACCAACACGATATTAACACTATGCCGTCCGGCGATACCACAGTGGTGTCGTGCTAGAAATAGCGGCCAACCACTGTGGTGTCGTCTGCGTAGTGTCGCCCAGTGGCCGTCGACACCGCAGTGATGTTGTCAGCATAATATCGCGCAGTGGCCAGCATCAGCACTTTAATATCTTTTGCAAATTCTGTTGGTGTTTTGTTTAGGTAACAATAAGTTACGCACGTCAACAAGTTTTTTGTTATTATAAGTACTTGTGCCCTTTCATCATGGCGGACGAAAGAGACAATAAGATTATTTACGATGATTACGCGGACCTATTGTCTGACGTTCCGGACGACTTGGCCCATTGGGAAGAAGACATTGGATATCAAAAAAATGAAAATGAAGCAAAAAAATGTTCAAATGTGTGTCAAAACTCATAGCACTTAACTGCTAAGGTCATCAGTCCCTAAGCTTACACACTACTTAACCTAAATTATCCTAAGGACAAACACACACACACACCCATGCCCGAGGGAGGACTCGAACCTCCGCCAGGACCAGCCGCACAGTCCGTGACTGCAGCGCCTGAGACCGCTCGGCTAATCTCGCGCGGCAAAAATGAAGCAGAATCGTAGGAAGATAGTGAAATACATCCAAGAAGAACTTAGCGAACGCTACGGTTGCCAACTGTTTCGGCTGAATCAGACAAAGAAGACAGTGCACAGTGGTCAGACTTTGATTTACCTAGGACCAATAGTAAATTTGAAGGATCCCAGTGTCCAAACGTATTTCCCAAAGATACAAAGAGTGTCGAGGATATCGTAGAATTATATATTGGGAACGATGTATTTGAATATATTATCAATAAAGCCAACAAGTACTACAGTCAAAATTGCAATAGAAGAAATTGGATTAAAAAAAAAAATGCCAAATTTGTCTACGTTACGGGACCCGAACTTAGAAAATGGTTTGGGCTTGCTATCCTTATGGGAATTGTTAAAAAAGCAAGGATCTATGATTATTGGTTAACGAATCCGTTAATACACACACCGATGTTTCGCAAAACGATGTCCCGCAACCGATTCAGACAAATATTATCATTTTTACAGTTTTCCGACAGCAACTATAAACCGGATAATGCCGACCGGCTTGTCAAAGTACAATTCGTAATTGATTATTTTTTCCAAAAAGTTTAAAGAAACGTTTAATCCAAGTCAAAAAAATCTCAACTGATGAAGGAATGATACCGTGGCCTGGACGGTTAAATTTTAAAATTTACAATCCGTCCAAAATTACGAAATACAGCATACTCATTCGGATGCTCTGTGATTCGAGTACGGGATACATTTCCTCATTGAAGATATATTCCGGCGCTGGACAACCTTTAGCAAAAACAGTGATAGAACTATTGACGCCTTCTGATGGAAAGTGGCACCACCTCTGCATGGATAATTATTATAACAGTGTAGAACTTGCAGAGAAGTTACTTGCAAAGAAAATTCGCGTTTGTGGAACGATACAGCAAAATAGAGGATTTACGGAAAAATTAAAGCCCGCACAAGCCAGTGTGTTTGAAGCTTGTCATCAACGGAAAGCTGACAAGCGGCCGGCGACAAGCCAAATAATCCGAATTAGCGTTGCCGGCGCCAAGCGAATAAATTTGTACGAGCCGTGCGGACGGCAAAGTGTTAAGTAGGTGGTCGTTACATTTTGGCTCATCAGCGTACATTGTGTTTTTTTGGTATAATACTTCAGTCTTTCCTTCTGTCTACAACATAGAACTTTGCACTAAAAATACTCTTCTAAAGGGCCACTGTCCTGTCGTATGGGACGACAAAAATAAATAAACTGAGCTACAACGTTTGCCGTGATGTTACTAACGGTTTCTCAAACACCGATGGTGAGTCGCGCTAACCGCTCTTTATAAATATGATTGAAATAATTTTTTCTTTATATAACTATTAAACAAATCAAAAAATATGAAACGAAGTATTGTAAAAATATATATAAAAGTTTGTGCTTGTTTCCTTGGGATCCCGCTGAAATAAGTAAGGAACTTAGTGCGACTACAGATAATTCAGTGCCTAAATAGCACTAACGCTAGCACCAGCACTATCACTAAGCACTACTTCATGGCCATTTCTCCAACAGAGGAATACTGACGGTATATTAACGTGTTTGTTTTTGTTTGTTGTTGTTGGGGGCCTGAGTCCAAAGACTGGTTGCTGCAGCTCTCCATGCTAGCCTGTGCCAGGGCGTCTATGTAGCTACTGCAGCGTACATCTGTTTGAACCTGCTCTCCATACACTTCCTTGCATAGAAAGGTTACGTCTGGCTTGCCTTCTTCTACTGTCTTCTCCTTGTCATGAATGGAGATCGGCGGGACACATTATCCGCATCACTTCATTTTTCTTTGATTACCCTTCTTGATGCTGCGTATTGTATTTGACAAAAATGCAGGGGCTGTCTGCCCGAATTCACGTTGCTTCAGCCCAGGGAATTAATGGGTATTTCGAAGTTCGTTTCCCCAGAAGGGAAACGGCAGAGGCACCTCCAACGCGGGAAATAACGGAGCAGTCTGTTCCCCATTCAGAAAATTAAGTTCCTGGCTTACTAGGGCGATAGAGGCACTCGAGTGTGGTTTGCGTGACTCTCGTGGCATTCGAAGAGGGACGGGATTTTCGGTGTATTGGCGTACGGCACTGTCCTATACCCGGCTAGCGGGTTGAGATCCTAAGGGCTGACCAGTCAGCTGATAACATCTGGAGAGAACTCACTGTTATTGAGGAGACCAGGCCTTCTGCTGTGGGACGGGGCCTGGTGGAGTTGCAGTCACGTTCGTAGCGTCTTGAAAATTCTGAGTTGTATTAACAACGCTCTGATTCACATATTGTCTCTTGACGACAGACAGGAATTTCCGCAACGATCTTCGAGAGGAGGTTGTGCCTTGATTGACCCTTTATTTGATATATTCCGCGGCGGGAAATTGTTTAACATTGCAGTTTCACGCCATTGGACGGAAGTAAATAACATTTGGTGTGACTGGAGGAGTGTGGTGCAGGGCCGCATGGTCTGGGACGCACGTTGACCGGTAGTGCGAGAGGCAGCTTCACGGTCTAAAAAGCCCAGGGGCGGTTGTTCTGGTGTTCTGCTGAGTCCGGGAAAAATCTCAGCTCACGTCGACAGTGCCTGTCTTCAAATTATTAGCGCCGGCGTGTTACTGAGTAACGTGGGATGATAGTACGCTCACACTTATCAGCAGATCCTTTCTTTTGGTCGAGTTGTGCTATAAACTTATTTCCTTCCCGATTCGATGTGGTGCCTTTCACTAGTTTCCTGTCTACTCGTCTTATATTCAGCATTATTCTGTTACACCACACTTCAAAAGCTTCTGATGTTCCTCTTACCTGTACAACTTGCCTAAAAGCCGGAAAATGAAGATTTCGCTTGAAAATTTTAGGTACTGTAAAATTCCAGGGAAATCACAGGAAATTTAATTCTGAGAGACTGCAGGAGGAGCTGGACGTTTCATTGACGGAAAGAAGCATTTGTTGCAGACAACTCAGCGTCGTAAGGAGAACGGAAGAGCTAGTTTGCGGGGAGGTAAGGACACCCGTATTTGAAGCCAATTTGACGACTGGGAGAGTGACAGGTTGATGAAGACTCCAGTATTCTAGTCCAATGGCAATGCCTTTCACAGAGGAGGCATCAAACAGTAGCCGGCAGGCAACTGACCTACTTTAATGGGGTATGGACTAGTGTTTACACTGCAGGATGGAATCATTATAGTACTTCTTGAAAATGCACTATTAGATTACTGAGTACTAAGTAGCAGCGTTATAACCTTGTCTCTCGTTTCTCCTTTTCTATTTGTGGTTCAGAAAATATTGGCACCTGACGTTCGAGTCGTAGCTTACTCTCAAATCATCACAAACTGGGACTTGCACGCAATACGTCCCGAAAGTCGAATATTTAGCTATAATTGTGAAATGCAAATCGATTAGTCGAAGCAGAAAATAATGAAATATAATGATATGGAAAAGTCTAGAATGTAGGAATATACAGGGTGGTCCATTGATAATGACCGGGCCAAATACCTCACGAAATAAGCGTCAAACGAAAAAACTACAAAGAACGAAACTTGTCTAGCTTGAAGGGGGAAACCAGATGGAGCTATGGTTGGCCCGCTAGATGGCGCTGCCATAGGTCAAACGGATATCAACTGTGTTTTTTTTAATAGGAACCCCCATTTTTATTACATATTCCTGTAGTACGTAAAGAAATATGAATGTTTTAGTTGGACCACTTTTTTCGTTTTGTGTTAGATGGCGCTGTAATAATCACAAACGTATAAGTACGTGGTATCACGTCACATTCCGCCAGTGCGGACGGTATTTTCTTCGTGATACATTAGCCGTGTTAAAATGGACCGTTTACCAATTGCGGAAAAGGTCTATATCGTGTTGATGTACGGCTAGTGTGATCAAAATGACCAACGGGCGTATGCTATGTATGCTGCTCGGTATCCTGGACGACAGCATCCAAGTGTACTGACCGCTCGCCGGGTATTTACGTTATTCGAGGAACAGGAAGTGTTCAGTCACATGTGAAATGTCAACCACGACCTGTAACAAATGATGGTGCCCAAGCAGGAGTTTTAGCTGCTGTCGCAGCTAATCCGCACATCAGTAGCAGACAAACTGCGCAAGAATAGGGTATCCAAAAGTGTGGATATTGAGAATGCTACATCAATATCGATTGCGCCCATACTATATTTCTATGCACCAGGAATTGCATGGCGACGACTTTGAACGTCGTGTACACTTCTGCCACAGGTCACAAGAGAAATTACGGGACGATGATAGATTTTTTGCACGCTTTCTATTTAGCGACGAAGCATCATTCACCAACAGCGGTAACGTAAACCGGGATAATATGCACTACTGGGCAACGGAAAATCCACGATGGCCGCGACAAGTGGAACATCAGCGACCTTGGCGGGTTAATGTATGGTGCGGCGTTATGGGAGGAAGGATAATTGGCCCCCATTTTATCGATGGCAAGCTAAATGGTGCAATGTATGCTGATTTCCTGCGTAATGTTCTATCGATGTTACTACAAGATGTTTCAGACAGAATTGCGATGTACTTTCAACATAATGGATGTCCGGCACATGGCTCGCGTGTGGTTGAAGCGGTATTGAATAGCATATTTTATGACAGGTGGATTGGTCGTCGCACGTTCACCGGATCTGACGTCCCCGGGTCTCTTTCTGTGGGGAAAGTTGAAGGATATTTGCTATCGTGATTCACCGACAACGCCTGACAACATGCGTCAGCGCATTGTCAATGCATGTGCGAACATTTCGGAAGCGAACTATTCGCTGTTGAGAGGAATGTCGTTACACGTATTGCCAAATGCATTGAGGTTGACGGCCATAATTTTGAGCATTTGCTACATTAATGTGGTATTTACAGGTAAGCAAGCTGTAACAACATGCGTTTTCAGAAATGATAAGTTCACAAAGGTACATGTATCACATTGGAACAACCGAAATAAAATGTTCAAACGTGCCTACGTTCTGTATTTTAATTAAAAAAAAGAAACTACCTGTTACCAACTGTTCGTCTAAAATTGTGAGCCGTATGTTTGTGACTATTAAAGCGCCATCTATTACAAAGCGAAAAAAGTGGTCCAACTAAAACAGTCACATTTCTTTACGTACTACACGAATATGTAATAAAAAAATGGGGGTTCCTATTAAAAGAACGCAGTTGATACCCGTTTGATCTTTGGCAGCGCCATATAGCTGGCCAACCATAGCGGCATCTGGTTTCCCCCTTCATGCTAGACAAGTTTCGTTCTTTGTAGTTTTTTCGTTTGACGCTTATTTCGTGAGATATTTGGACCGGTCACAAGCAGTGGACCACCCTGTATAACTGCAATTATTCCTATAGTAATATTTACTTTGATAGAGGACGTACAGTATGAATTATACTTTCCAGGAAACGTTGAAGATTTGTGTGTTTCATGTGTTTATTATAGAACCAAGAGAACGAAGAAAATTTATAATTATGTAATGAAGACATAATTATGTTTTATCTTAAAACAGGAACACTAATTGGAAAAGTGTTGAGCAATAAGACGATCAGGCGAAATGAAATAGTAACGTGCCACGTGAAAAAGGAAAAAGCGTAGCTTTAGTAGTAAAAAGTTGTTCAAAGACAGCTTCACATATACCCCTATCTACATACCGACTGTAACATGGAATGAGAAGTGACAGAGTTGGAAGTTAAACACGTTAGCACGATGCCTTTAACGACGAGCTACGACCAGCGGACATCCGTGGTGGGCCTCTGAGGCAACCGGTTAGCTAGTTTATTTGGTTATTCTCGCAATTATCGAGCTTCAAACGTCGTCTTCCATGTTGGAGTATCACGTGAGACGACGATCTACGGAGAGGAAGCCCCGTAATGGCAGACGCACGCCGTAATCACAGCGGCCGTGCCCGGCATGAGCGATGAGAGGGACCCTGTGGGCCTGCGTGGAGACGAGACGAGTGGAAGCGCCGTGAAAGTGGGCTAATAGGTTATTTGCCGGACGGCGCAGCGTCTATTGGCGCTGGCTGTTAGGAACCTGCTCCTAAGCAGGCGCCGTAATTCCTTGTTTACCGCGCTGCACGCCGCCAAAGGAGCCGCTTGTTTGCCGCTGCTGTTTCCGAGCGCGGCGCGCGTTAATTGCGAGTCGCCGGCACTGACGCATTCTGCGACCGTGTGTACAGGGGAGAGGCAAAAAGCAGTGCTGTCGTACTCCGAAGTCACGCACGTGACGCTGTGAAACGCGCCAGGCTGTAGCCAGCCTCCTCTTTCATTATTTTCTCGCAACACTCTAAATTCATCGGTACGATAGTCTAATTAATGCATAAAGTCCGATGTATGAGCAAAAATCGCTGTTACCCGTCTGATTCTGTGACGATTTTAGAGGTTTTCCTTTAACTTCTCTCAATTCTAAATCTCTTGTTGAATTCATTCGACTGGTAGTTAGCGTGAAGTGAAAACATGGTCACGGTCGCAGGTTCGAATCCTGCCTCGGGCATGGATATGTGTGATGTCCTTACGTTAGTTAGGTTTAAGTAGTTCTAAGTTCTAGGGGATTGATGACCTCAGAAGTTAAGTCCCACACTCCTCAGAGCCATTTGAACCATTGAAAGCATGGTTCGGCCCTGAGCGAGCGAGGCGAGTCATTGGGCGCGGGCACTGGATGGTAAAAACAGGCCGCCGGAGCTGCTGCGAGCAGCCATCCGCTGGCGCATTCACTGCGGCAGAAGGTGGCGTGCGTCTTTGACAAGAGTAGCAATGCTCGAGGGCGAAAGTGTGCGTACTGAGTTCGGTGGACTCGCCCAGGTCTCGCCATATTGAAGAGTACGGGGTTTTCTCCAAAGAAACAGACTATTCACAGAAATGACGTGTCCTGTATGATAACAGCGCACTTTCGTGAAGTAGCGACATTGCGCCTCCACTGGTCAGTCTTTCGCCTCGTGCCAGTGGCCCACCGGCTCCGCAAACATAAATATTGAGAAGGCAAAGTTACAGAAAGTTTTGGCGGGACGCCGTTCGATAGGTCAGAGCTTGAAATCTTTGGGAGCTACGATTTGCAGCAAGAATTTGGATGGAAGAGTCGGTATATATCAGTGCTCACAATATTCCGAAATGAAATGTAATGTCGTGTGGCTAGGGCCTCCCGTCGGGTAGGCCGGTCGCCTGGTGCAACTCTTTTGAGTTGATGACGCTTCGGTGATTTAGGCGTCGATGATGATGATGATGATGATGATGATCATGATCAAGAAGACAAACCACACTCCTTGATGCAATAATTTACTAACAGCCGTATGTATTGTAGAAATTTATTTTATTTTATGGACTTCTATGTGCTACCAGTTTTGGCATTACATTGATGCCATCTTCAGGCCCCGCTCGTCACAGTCGTAAAATCGCTATACACGGACTCAGAGTCTGTGTCGCCTGGCCACCAAGAGAATTGTTGCAGAACGATTTGATTCAAGGATCCAGTTCTATGGCTTCTTCCGTGTATAGCGATTTTACGACTATGACGAGTGGGGCCTGAAGATGGCATCAATGTAATGCCGAAACTGGTAGCACATACTAGTTCACAAAATAAAACAAATTTCTACAATACATACGGCTGCTGGTAAATTATTGCACCAAGAAGTTCGTGCCAGCCGTCGTCCCACGATCCATAATGGATTAATACTACATTAAGCCCCTAAGCGGAGAAAAATCTCCGACCCAGCCGGGTCCCTTTGCACAGCATTCGGCCGCACTGACCACTCAGCTATCAAGGCGGACGATCTTTCGAAAAACGACGCCGAACCTTCCTGAATAAAGCTGTTAGGAGTTTTTGGAATGGAGAAATGAAGAACGTGATGTTTGATTGGCAGAGATGGCAGTTTTGGCGGACTCACATCGCAAAGGAGCAGAAGAGCAAAGTATCAGACCCGTCTTCACTGGGAGCTGTAGAGATGACGCTTCAGCGTTTCAGGGAGGAGAGAGTGGGCTTCTCTGCCGCCAGTTGCAGAGGGAGAAACGATCGACGGACTTGGGGAGGAGCAGTTAATTCACGAGCAGATGGACCTCGCCATTTAAGCGTCCGCCTCCGCGTGCAGCCTCGCCACGCCTCGTCTCCCACAACTGATGTAAGTCTCGCACATAAACGGTTAAGAACTCATACAGGATGAGAGGTGTGTTGTTTCAAATTAATCAGTCGCTGGATGGTGACCTCTCGGTCACGTTTTTACTGTTTAGGGTTTTATTTTGCTCACCACCGCTAGTTCAGTTTTACGATTAACATTCAGTTGATAAAATTTCTTGTGTATTCTATAAGAACTTCTCTGGTCCTCTCCTTGCGAAGATGCACAGTTATCAAACGCTCACATGAACATATGCACTCATTCTCCCGTGAGGAATATTTGATGCTTGTTTGTTCTGAGCAAGCATTGAAATTCGAACCAATAAATGTACTCATTTTTAACCTTGTTTCATTCCAGTAGCTGATAGTCTCCGTCACTACTTGCTAATTTTCAATATTTAATCTTGGCACACAACTATGCTCCATCCCTTATACACAATTTCTTCAGATACACTTGGACTGTAGTGGCGGACATGCACCTTCAACGAGGATACCTAGTGCATGACAATCGCAAATCAGGTTGTCTAGAGCCAACCCCAATGCGTCCTGCAACTGTCGATGATACCATATGAAGTCATACTACAAATTCACTATCGAACACACAACTTCATTTTCCTTTTTAGCTTCGGTTCAGGAATGCGAAGAAGCAATGACGAAACGCTTATTTTGTGTATCCTTCGAGTTACGGTTGCGTCGCACCAAGTCCCACTCGCAGCTGCGGCCAGCTACTACTCTAAAAGTAAGGACTCAGTTTTGCACCATATGTGTTCTGTGTTGTGTACCTGTTACAAAGTGTTCGTTACTTTCCTCGCGGAACATGTAAAGCTCATCAGTCTCCTGTTAACCCTCAGGACACGATCACTGTACGCCATCTTTCTATGTGTAGCTGTGAGAAGGCGTAAATTTTTGTGCAGCTCGTATCTGAGGTGGGACGTGGTTGTCAGTTCGGCGTTCACCTAGTGGGATGTGAGAAACCGCCTAGAATCCACATCCAGGCTGGCCGGCACACAGACCATCGTCGTTGATCCACCGGGTGGATTCGAACTGGGGCTGGCGCTTCTGTAGACGTGTGTACGCGTCCTTGTACGTCTTTCCCGAAGCACTGTGCACGTATATACGTACGGCGCTTGGGCTTTCTTACAGTACTATGGACGTCCGTATGCGACTTGATTTGCCGACTTCTCAGTAACGCGGACGATTTGCTTCCATTCTCTGTGAATAAAAACATTTCCAGTATTTATCATACATCTTATATGCCTCATTGCGTGCTATCATTGTCAAAAAAAAAGAAGAGATACGGAGATTATTAGGATCACGATTCGCGATACGCAAGGACGCGAATGGGCGGATATAAAACCCAATAACTCGAGAACGAAATAAGATATCGTTTGCTTCAATTTTAAATAAAATTTCGGTATCTTATCTACATTTCGTTCACTGTAATTTATCAGCTCAAGCCAAACACACACAAAATTTACGCAATGCATTTTTATCTCTGCAAACTGTTGAAAATTTCGTGCATGTTTTACTTAATTTGAAGAAGCGCTGTAAGTATGACGGGTAAGGAAAAGAAATTCATTTCTTTATCTGGCGACGATATCAGAGTGTAGGATGTGCAAAAATCAACTTTTTTCAGTTTTTAAGTTTTTCATACCGGCCGGAACGGCGCCTGTCGGTACGGGCACCAGCAGGAAGCGAACCCTCTGCCACAGATATCCGTAGCGAGCGAAGTGGCGCAGTGGTTAGCACGCTGGACTCGCATTCGGAATGAAGACGGTTTAAACCTGCGTCCGGCCATCCTGATGTAGGTTTTCCGTGATTTCCGTAAAACGCTTCAGGCAAATGCCGGGATGGTTCCTTTGAAAAGGGCACTACGGATTTCCTTCCCCATCATTTCCTAATCCGAGCTTGTGCTCCGTCTCTAATGAGCTCCTTGGCGATGGGACGTCAAACGCTAATCTCCTCCTTCTCCACAGATATCCTTAGCTAAATGGAATTGGTCTGCTTGCACGCTAACTACAAATTCTTCAAAAGATAATACATCTAAATAGACTCACTAGACAATGCCTGAAAATGAGTAACAATCATTTACTGAAAGAAGGTATATCAAAGTACACTCAGATGTTGCCTCCAGTGAAGCCATGGTACTGATGTAGAGTTCTGCACCTGAGGTAACCTAACATTAGATGACTACTAACAAATCTAATTGAAGTTCGGACGGACTAGAGTTTAGAGAGTTTAAGTTAAGTCTCTCGGTAACTAAACACGTTGATATCACTTTAAATAATGTCGGAAACTCCCCCTAAAGTGTTCTACGCCCGGACTGTTCGGTACTGCAGAGATACCTTGTAGGCCACTCCAGAACCGAAGAACTGCTGGAACTGGCCGACGACTGCCTGAAAGTTGGCTGAGCGTCGGCCTGCAGTCCCCCAAATCATGCGCTCGTCGTAGCGTCCCGTGAGCTACTTGGCGGCTACTGCCGGGTTTCAGTGCCCACCGTGCCTGAAACGCAGCTACTGACGGATTAGATGACCTATTCCAATGTCTTGTGCGAAAGCACAAGATAGTTTCTAGTATGAGCGCCATCAAGGAGGCGACTGACCGTACTATTTGTGTCGGCAGGTTAAGACCACACCAATTGTGTGTGTCGCGACCTGGTACTACCGCTGTGTGCCGCTGCTGGCGCAACGTAGCAGCAGGTAGGTAGACAGGTCGATTCTATTTTTTTTCAAGCATTCTTTGGGCTTTTTTCAAACCGAATAAGAAATGTCAACATAAATATCACTTTCCTTTGTTTTCTAACTCTTTTTCTCAAATAAATAAATAAATATATAAAGTTTCCTTCTCTTCAGTTCTACATAACGAAAAAATGCACTAAATCATAGTTAATGTGAACTCACACGAACAGTATAAGGAGTCGTTCTAAAATGGAACTTACCTCTCCACTCACCCCATATGACAATTTAATTTTGTAATCAAACACAACATCTTGTAAGCAGCGTAGACAGGCCGAACAGGGTGGTGTGGGGGACTATTTCTACGCATGTCACTCACGCCATTTACTGCTATAGTGGAACGCTTCTGGGAGTAACGAGTATTGCCAGCTCTTTGGGAGTCTGACGCGAACTGCGTGCAGAAAAAAAATGGCTCCGCTAAGAATAACCAAATGGAGGAATACCAAAACTACAGACTCTGTCCATTCAAGCAACAAAAGCTCGCAGGGAAAAAGAAAAAAAACGAGTAACGAAATGGTATTTAAAATATTGGGGAATATTTCTTAGCAACGAACACATACGATGTGCGAGAACCCTACGACCAGAGTCCACATACTTTCGCTTGTCAGCACTGTATAAGAGAAGCTGTATATGAGTATAATGCCACTGGACAGTGCATGGCAAGAAAGTGGTGGTCTCGTTTTTTGGGGGATCGCTTTGGTGTACTGACTGTCAAAAAAAAAATAATGGTTCAAATGGCTCTGAGCACTATGGGACTTAACATCTGAGGTCATCAGTCCCCTAGAACTTAGAACTACTTAAATCTAACTAACCTAAGGACATCACACACATCCATGCCCGAGGCAGGATTCGAACATGCGACCGTAGCAGTCGCGCGGTTCCGGACTGCGCGCCTAGAACCGTATAGTGTTTGGGCAAGAGTGTGTTTGGATTTTGCCTATTTGGGTATGAGAAACGGCGTTCCACTCAGTTACAAACTAGCACTCTAGCACTCCAATCTCCACCACCAGAGAGCAACAGCTCTGATACATGGTTCGCGTGTGGATTTGCCGTATTACGGTGTAAAGCTATACCTCGGTGTCACTGCAATAACAATAAAAGCGGTGTGCAGCCGTCCGCACATCCTTTTTGCAGGTGCAACGGAGTGTTTCCCGCTAGCGAGACTGTAAGGTGAACACCATAAAACTATGCTTCGCGGGGTTATTGTTTTCGGGACCATCCCTTGCAATGCATACAAGAAAATTTTACATTCCGCGAAGTAGATATTTAAATGAATTTCGAAGCTAGGATGGCGATGGGAGTTCTGAACGCCGGAATTTTCAACTTAGAACTAAATTTCAAAAGCTGCTTCGAAACTGATGATATTGACTAACGTAGTAAGCATGACTATTTAAAAAAAATGGTTTATAACAAAATGGCAACACTCTGAATTTTTTCGTCAAAAAAGTCGTTATAAAAGCGTGCACCGAAATCGAAATTAAAATATATCGCAAAATCCAACGTAACACAGTACAAAAACGCTGATTCGCAAGCAACAAGCAAGTATAATGAACTGCGTGTATATTTCACGAGTTCTACCTCCTGCCAACTTGAAAAATGTTGTCAGAAAAAGTTTAACTTTTAGTCGACTGTACAGTTGACTTTTTTCACGCTATGTCTCATTTTGACAAGACTATATCGATGAACTAGCATCCACTTACCAATCGAAGCTTCTATGGGCGATTCGGGTTACTTTTCGAAATTGTTCTGTTCGTTTATATAGATCTTTTTGTTGTTTTCAAGTTATCTAGTTTTATTTCGTATAAAAAACAAGCGAAATGACAACTTAAACAGACACGAGACAAGCACGTGCTTTCAGACTGTTTACAGCAAACGTATCGTGCTACGAAGAGAAATCTAGTTGGAATAGTATTTTAGTTGATCATAATGACCTCTGTCATAGTATCTGAAACTCATAGGACCCCTATTTCGGCGGTAGGCTAACTATTATAGTAGTACAACGGTTACATTCAAAGTAATACGCCTGGAAAGACGACGTCGATTTTCATCCGATGGTGGCATGTGGCACATGTGGGATAGTAGACGTACTGATAATGGTTTCAGCGTCGCCCGCCAATAGATGGCGTAGTGGCATAGCTGGCAGCCTGTCTTAAGTGTCTGGCATTTATAGCGAATGTTCGCAGCCAAAAGGCTCCAGCAAACCCCACCCACTCTGACACCTCTTCCTATTGTCTCATCTGCCTCACCTCAGTGTCCAGTAAGGTCCATTATCTCCCGCCGTATTCATCACCACCTTAAGCAGTACCACCTCCTTCCCCTTACCCAGTGTGGCTTTCGGCCCTCCTTCTCAACTGACGACTGGCTCCTTAACCTTACCAATCTTCTTTCCCTCCAACTTAACTCCCATCGCTCCGCTCTCTTTTTTTCCCTCGACCTTCAGAACACCTACGACCATGCCTGGAATCGTGGGCTCCCCTTCAAACTTCAAATCTATGCTCTCTCCATCAATTTCATCCATCTCGTTGTTTCCTTCCTCTCTCCTCGTCCCTCTTATGTCACTATCCACAATTCCAACTCCCATACTTTCTATCCCACCTCCGGAGTCCCCCAAGGCTCCGTCCTTTCCCGTCTTCTCTACATCCTATACACTGCCGATATCTCGAAACCTCCTTCCCCGTCTGTTCACCTCATCCAATTTGCTGATGACACCACATTTCTGGCCCTTTATCCTGCACTTAAACGGTCCCAATATGCCTTTCAAACCCACTTCGACCAGTTCACCACCTGGTGCAACCAGCGGCTCCTTCACATAAACCCTTCTAAGACCCAGGCAAACATCATAGATTGTAACACCCGCTCCTTCCGGATGCACGATTTTTACCTCACCATTTATGGTTGTCTTCTCCACCTCATTCCTACCCTGAAATACCTTGGCCTCACTCTCGACTGTCACCTCATCTAGATTGTCTTTATGAGCCAACACAAAGCCCACAATAGACTTCACCTCCAGAAACTCCTGTCCGGCCAGAAATGGGGCTGCATCTTTCCACCATCCTTCACACTTACAAATCCTTGATCCGCCCCATCCTTTGTTATACCAGTGTCTTTTGTAGTTTTGCCCCTCCCAGATTCTATAAAGCCTTCCAAATCCTAGAGCGCCATGCAGTCCGCCTCGTCTTCTATCCACCATGTGAATCCTTTATCACCTCATTCCTTTCTTCCATCTCCTTCTTTTCCTCGAACACATCCACACCCTGTATATAGTCTGCAGACTCAATCTCCCACACCCCCTGGTGTCTTCCCTCCTCTCCACCCCCAGCCCATTGCCGCATCTTTACCACTGTGTCCCGCCCTCTCTCCATCTTCACACCCCCTGCCTCCTTTCCCAATGCAACTTACAGCACTTACCCCTCCCAGATGATGATCTTCACCCTCATATCTACCAACTCTAACCCCCGCTCCTTTCCCCTTCCCCTTCCTTTCCCCTGAGTAGTTTCCTCCCTCCTCCACCCACTCCCTTTCCTCTGCTCCCCCCTCTGTGTCTCTGCTCCCCCCTCTGTGTCTCTGCACTCCCTCCTGCCTTGCCTTATCTCTTTACCTCCCACCCCTGCCTCTTGGTGTGCCCCCTGCCCCCTTCTTCTTCTTCTTCTTCTTCTTCTCACCCCCTACATCCCCTCCCTCCCACTGAACCTTCCTCCTCTCAGGTGTCTCATCCCTCGACAGGTCCCTACCAGCAGGTTTTATTCTTTGTGGGTGCTCCATCGTTTACAGTGGTTTTTGAAGTCTCTCTCACACTGTGTTTTTATATTTTGCGCCTCGAGTGTATTTTAAGTGACGCAAAAATTGCTAGCTGTGTTCTTTTAACTTTATGTCGACTTTTTTTAACAGCTCCAGTGAATGTCCTAGTGTTAGTGTATATTTTATCTTTCATATCTCCATTTACTGTGTTTTTATATTCCCCTTTTTATGTATGAGTTCCACTTGTTATATATTTTGTAAAGCCACTCGGCCGTGAGAGGTGGATTGTGCCACTGTCAGCATGAAATTACAATAAAGAAAAACAAAAGCAGAAAACTAGGTGTGGTGGAAACGTGTGAAGTAAGCAGACAACCATGCCACGGAGACATTCATGCTTCCTACAGCCAACTGAGCGAGACTGAAAGTGATCTAATTGCGACTTTTCGAGTGGCAGGATGGCCCGTTCGAGGAACTGCCACACAAGTTGGATGTGCTGCGTCTGTTACACAACGTTGCTGGTGTCAATGGTCACTTGAACAATCTCACACCTGTTGAGAGGCTCTGAACGTCCACTTAGCACAGACGCCCGTCAGGATAGGGGCAGCAGTGGCAGATTGTACAGCTACATGGAACTGATAAGAGGGCTTGTGAGCCCAGACACGTAAATGCGAAGTGTTGCGAGCCATTTATTAGCAGTGGACCTGTGTGCATGCACACCTCTAGTTCGTCTTCCACTCACTCCACAGCATCGACGCGCACGGCTCAACTGGTACCGTAGAAAGGTCACTTGGAAGACAGAATGGCGCTGTGGTCTTCAGCGATGAAAGCAGATTCTGCTGCACGCAAGTGACGCTCGTTTGCACGTACGACGTAGACCTGGTAAGCGCCGTCTCGCACAGTACATTCTCCCGAGACACGCCCCATCCCAGGCCTTACGGTCTGGGGTGCCATAAGCTAAACCCATGTTCATCCGTGGTGTTTCTGGATGGGACGCTAAGCAGTGCTCGGTATGTGCAGAATGCCAATAGACCCATTCTTTTGCATAATGAAGATGATTTGTTGTTGCAACCGAATGATGCTCGCACACACGCTGCCTGTCAAACAATGTGTACTGTGCAAGATGTGCACCACTTCCCTGGCCAGCACGATTTAGAGAGTGGGGTATGTGGGATATGAAACTTCTTGGCAGATTAAAACTGTGTGCCGGACTGAGACTCGAGCTCGGGACCTTTGCCTTTCGCGGAGCTACTGGCGGAAGTAAAGCTGTGAGGACCGGGCGTGAGTCGTGCTTGGGTAGCTCATTTGGTACAGCACTTGCTCGTGAAAGGCAAAGGTCGCGAGTTCGAGTCTCGGTCCGGCACACAGTTTTAATCTACCAGGAAGTTTCATATCAGCGCACACTCCGCCGCAGAGAGAAAATCTCATTCTGGTATGTGGGCTATGATGGGACGAGATGTGACTTGTGCGATTCGGCAACAGACAAGTCAGTCTTACAGATATACGTGTAAAGAGATCGAGGAGGCGTGTATAATGCACCCCAAAACAGCATTCGCCATCTGTACGATTGACTGGATGCTAGAGTCAGTATCTGCACAAGCGCCCACCACTTGCTAACATGGTGTTTCAGCATGGGTGGTACCTCAGAACTTCTTATGCTATTTGTCTGTGAATGTAATCATTTCATGTAGTCTATATGAACTGTTCCAAGAATAAATCTTAAGTGAACTGGAAACTTCTGACAGGGTGTACTAATTTTTTCCAGTGGTGGGTTTTAACTTTTACAGCACACTTTATTTGGATGAATCTTAAAATAGACTCTCTAGAGAACATTTTAAGGCAATGAAAACATTAGGCTAAAACTGTATTTCCGCGCTAGTCGCACGCAGATGGATACCGTCACCAGTGAGATGACAGAGGCGCTGGTTACATATAGAGTGCTGTGCTTAATCTGTGGCGTAAGCAAAACAGTTCTTACTTCTACACTGTCGATACTGGAAAACGGAGCGTCTTTGAGGGGCTGAACTATCGTCTGCTAGTGCCTGAGTGGCAATGATGCACTAAGGGTGATTGCTACAGCCAACTCTCAAAATATCTGTATAAGATGGAGTACTAATCGTGCTTTATTTATGTATCACTTACGTATTGTGGTAAGCGACCTACGTCGAAGCATTCTCACACTGAATACCTTCTTGTTTATTGGGAGTATCACATAACTGAAACACATTTGGAACAAATTATGTTCGCACTGGCTCAAAATTCGAATGATATGCTCTGTTGTCAGTAGCATAAGATAGATGTGTGGGCCGCGCGGAGTGGCCGCGCGGTTCGAGGCGCCGTGTCATGGATTGCACGGCCCCTCCCGTCGGAGATTCGAGTCCTCCCTCTGTCATGGGTGTGTTGTTCTTACCATAAGTTGGTTGAAGTAATGTGTAATTCTAGGGACGAATGGCCTCAAGAGTTTGGAATTCACAGACATTTGAACATTGAACGGATGCATGTGGTGAATAACTGTGTATATAGTTGTTTTAATTTGGACATACCGATGCATCAGACTAGAAGTAGTCTGTTATCTACCTGCCAGCTCATGAGAAGGAGTACTCCTGCTGCTGTTTTAAGAAATATGAAATAACCTGTCTGTCGAGACCTGAAGATGCTAACATTGATTACGGAAACCGACTATCGAGAATAAAGGTTATTATTAGAGATCGTGTCAAAGAAGTTTGTCTTCCAAAATCGAATCTAAATTCACCGAAATAATAGAAATAGAGGAAGAAGTGGAGCAGCCATGCTGCTTTTCGTCGCCTGACTGAGTTCTTCGGTGGAGCAGAGCTGGTCTGCGGTGTATGGAGGATAGCCGTATCACCAATGGCGCCTTGGCGCCAGCCGACCCTTCAGACGACAAAGGCGGCGGCTGAGCGCCAGATACACGGGGCCGTCTCGACGACAAGCGGGACGACGGCTTAAGCCGGCGGCCTGGGGAGGCCCCTGCCGAGCCGATCAAACGGCTGCAGTCGGCCGACGCGCGCCTGCCGTCGCAGGCCCGAACAGCGCGCACTAAATCCAAGTGCTGCGAGGCTTCTCTCGAGAAACCGAGTAAACGTTTGGTTTACTGGCAACGTTTCCTGCCGCGAGGGCTGTGGCAGTATTAGTCAATACGAACATTCTCCCTATGTTAATTGTTGGTCTCCTACTGATAATGAGATACATGTCTAGTCACATAATAATTGCATTATTTTTTACTGTCATTTTATGCTCATTTTAGGGAAGTTGCTGTATTATGAGAGGATCGCTATTCAGATGCCTGCTTTAGGCTATAAATGTCCAGCTGTGATGTAAATAAAGGATTAGAACTTGCGACCGATGCGAATCGTTCATTCTTTAATTTATGATTAGTTGCAGCAAGGCAACTATATACCAGAGAACTGACTGTTTTCTCTGGTTATTTACCGGGTGATCAAAAAGTCAATATACATTTGAAAACTTAATAAACCACGTAATAATGTAGACAGAGGGGTAAAAATTGACACACATGCTTGGAATGACATGGGGTTTTATTAGAACCAAAGAAATACAAAAGTTCAAAAAATGTCCGACAGATGGCGCTGGACAGCAAAACTGTTACCGTGACGGGTGAGAGGTACGCCGATATGTTACAGAATCACATCATCCACAGCCTGGCTGATAAACACCTGCTGGAATCTTTTATGCAGGATGGCTCTCCACCGCATATTGCTAGACGCGTAAAAGATCTCCTGCGCGCGTCGTTTGGTGGTGATCGTGTGCTCAGCCGCCACTTTCGTCATGCTTGGCCTCCCAGGTCCCAGACCTCAGTCCGTGCGATTATTGGCTTTGGGGTTACCTGAAGTCGCAAGTGTATCGAGATCGACCGACATCTCTAAGGATGCTGAAAGACAACATCCGACGCCAATGCCTCACCATAACTCTGGACATGCTTTGCAGTATTGTTCACAACATTATTCCTCGACTACAGCTATTGTTGAGGAATGATGGTGGACATATTGAGCATTTCCTGTAAAGAACATCATCGTTGCTTTGTCTTAATTTGTTATGCTAATTATTGCTATTCTGATCAGATAAAATTATAAATAGTGGCAACGCATGGGGGCAGAGGGCAACCATTGTCGCGAGTTGGGCCAACTCGTCATGACGGAGTTTAGAGCACGGTGACGGGAAGTTTGCGGCAAGCCAGCATAAGTAAAAGTAGGACGCAGTTTCCGTGACAGACTGTCCTTAGCAAGAAGCAGTTAGACGAGTCCAAGGCTTGGACGACCGAGGAAAGACAAATGGTCCATTCAAAAAACGCGTTATATGAGAGCAACAATGAGCGGTGAATGATTTCAGTTAGTGTTCTGGAGGAGTTAGCACTGGAGGAACAGACACTAAAATTTTGATGGGAAATTATGAGTAAAGTGGCTTGTCTGTGTCGCGGAAGCCCAAAAATTACAAGTAAGGGTGACAGACCATTGCGTATAGGTGAACACGTCGCGGCTTGCCTGTGTCAGATGGCTAGTTCTTTCTCTTGGTGTAAACGTGTATATGTACAATGCTGAAGTAATTAATCAGTGAAGTGCTGTGTACGACACGTTTTATCCTAATTAAGCTCAAATTGCCAAACCATATTAATTTTATTATTTATGAATACGTTCATACACATGTCGCAGTATAACAATACTGTAGAACATCTGTATATGCAATAGGCACATGGATGTACCGAAAAATAAATGTTTATTTCGTCGAGACTCCTCATCATACCTCGACTGTTCAAAATGGCTCTGAGCACTATAGGACTCACCATCTGTGGTCATCAGTCCCCTAGACTTAGAACTACTTAAACGTAACTACCGTAAGGACATCACACACTTCCATGCCCGAAGCAGGGTACGAACCTGCGACCGTAGCAGCAGCGCGGTTCCGGACTGAAGCGCCTAGAACGGCTCGGCCACAGCTACCGGCACAATAATTATTATTGTTACTGTTATTATTATTACTACTATTATTATTTTGCGGGGAAGCACTACACGTTGTAGAGATACAACAGTTTGGTGAAGGAATAACGAGAAAAAGAGAAACAAAAAATGTTCAAATGTGTGTAAATACCTAAGGGACGAAACTGCTGAGGTCCTCGATTCCTAGACTTAGACACTACTTAAACTTACTTATGCTAAGAACAACACACACACACATATGCCCGTGCCGCCCGCGGTGGCCGAGCGGCTCTAGGCGCTTCAGTCCGGAACCGCGAGACTGCTACGGTCATAGGTTCGAATCCTGCCTCGGGCATGGATCTGTGTGATGTTCTTAGTTCTAAGTTCAAGGGGACTGATGATCTCGGATGTCAAGTCCCATAGTGCTCAGGGCCATTTGAACCATTTGAACCTATGCCCGGGAGAGGACTCGAACCTCCGGCGGGAGGGAAGCGCAATCCTTGACATGCCGCCTCAAACTGGGCACGAGAAAAAAAATAAAAAAATAAACACTGTAAACAAATGAACCAACGTTTCTGCTCGACGGCTGCCGCACTCATATGGTATTCAACATTCTCATGAAAATTTGAATCTCGATTTCTCGAAACCGCTTCAGAAACGGATCGTACTCGAGCAGAATTTGTTACATGTAGATATGTAAAACAGCCGACGAAAGGTGAGAGAATTGTGACCCGTGGCGTAAATGCTTCCCTTGAAATGAAACGAATTGAAATGTGCATATAAAATTATCTACATGTACATTTATATTCCGCAAGCCACCCAACGGTGTGTGGCGAAGGGCATTTTGCGTGCCACTGTCATTACTTTCCTTTCCTGTACCAGTCGAGTATGGTTCGCGGGGAGAACGACTGCCGGAAAGCCTCCGTGCGCGCTCGAATCTCTCTAATTTTACAATCGTGATCTCCTCTGGAGGTATAAGTACGGGGAAGCAATATATTCGATACGTCATCCAGAAACGCACCCTCTCGGAATCTGGACAGCAAGCTACACCACTTGAGTTTGCTAAACATCTCCGTAACGCTATCGTGCTTACCAAATAACCCTGTGACGAAACGCGCCGCTCTTCTTTGGATCTTCTCTATCTCCTCTGTCAATCCGACCTGGTACGGATCTCACACTGATGAGCAATACTCAAGTACAGGTCGAACGAGTGTTTTGTAAGCCACCTCCTTTGTTGATGGACTACATTTTCTAAGGACTCTCCCAATGAATCTCAACCTAGTACCCGCCTTACCAACAATTCATTTTATATGATCTTTCCATTTCAAATCGTTCCGCACGCATACTCCCAGATACTTAACAGAAGCAACTGCTACCAGTGTTTGTTCCGCTACCATATAATCATACAATAAAGGATCCTTCTTTCTATGTAATCGCAATACATTACATTTGTCTATGTTGAGAGTCAGTTGCCACTCCCTGCACCAAGTACCTATCCGCTGCAGATCTTCCTGCATTTCGCTGCAATTTTATTGGCGGAGGGATGTTCGGCCGGCTGGTACAAGCCTTTCTATTGGACGCCACTTCTGCATCTTATGCCCGTCGATGAAATGACAGCAAAAAAACAACAACAAACACACACACACACACACAAACACACACACACAGTACCAAATGAAATTCCCCACCCGGCTGGAAACCGAACCAGAGGACCTATGATCGAGAGTCGGCAACGACAGCCACAAGAGCACGAGCTGCTGACTGTGTTCTCCTTGCAAAGCTAGGAATGAGGACAGGCTGCGGTCACCGGTAGCACGTCGGACAGGCGGAGAACCTGCGCTGATCACCAGTCGGTTAGGTGGCGCGCGGCTCTCCTGTCTACCCACGGCTGGCGTCCGCGCCGAAGACAACCGCCTCCGGCAGCCCCGTGGCCCCTGCTGGCCCTCAGCTACCGGATACAGGCTGCCGGCCAGCGTGCCGTAGTCGTCTGCGAGCAACAGGTTGCAGGCAGTCGCCGCTCCCTGCTACACGGCTAGTGGTGACGACGTTCTTCACAGTTAAGGCCGATTCTCACTTGACGTAACGGAACGTAAAGTCACATCAAAACAACCCACAACGCATTTTAAATGGCGGCAATGAGACAGGCAGTCGGCGGCATGGACAGTCACGTCAGGCTACGTCTCCGTCTAGGACACTCAGGAAGAGTGTTTTGATGTTGACTTTGGTGGCGGGGAATAAGTCACTGTCTGCTAAAACCAGAACCTATTTTTTCCGTGCTCACTCACGTTATAGTACTGGATTCTTCATTTTTTCATTGCTTTATTTTTGTGACAAATTCCAGATGTTGCAAAATAAAAATAAATGATCGTATGCCATTGTTGGCCGGGAGGCCCCATTCGGGGGAGTTCGTCCGCCATATTGCAAGTCCTTTTTAGGTGACGCCTTTATAAACTTTTACTTACAAAATAACAATTTTCGTTTTACAAAAACAGTTTACATTTTACTTGTGCTCATAAGACAATCCGTTCTGTGCTTCTATTTTCTCTGTTACTGTCCAGATAATTATTTCCTTTGGTCTTCTATATTTTTCAAGTGTCTGTCAGACTGAGTTCGTTAGTAATTTCTTGCGTTGTTCATTATTTCTATTTAGCGTGTTCTGAAGTTTGATACACTACATTTGTACAAGTGGCAGAAGAATTTAGAGGAAAGCATTGATTGCAAGATCTAGTTAGCTACACAGAAATAATTGAGAAATAGTTATTTTACTTTTTACTTATTACTAGTTCTGTTATTATTTTTAGTATATATATTTTGTATATTTTGAATTGTGGATGTTTTCTATCCAATTTAAAATCATGTTGTATTTTAACTATTTTCTTATTAATCTAGTGTTGGGAAGCAAAGGGGCAAGCACCTTACGTTGGGCCTTGAAAACCAGACCGTAGTGGAGTATACACTAGACATGAATTCAACTTGACAGAAATAGCAGCGAATGTATCAACCGACAGCCGTTATTTGTAAGCAAAGTGATATCCAAAGGAAAACACTCATGAATAAATATCTTAACATGGAAGACAATCCACGATATTAAAAGAACATTTCCATTATAGCGAATTTTTAAAACCATTTTTTCTCATTGAGTGAAGAACAATACATTAGGAAGCAGTGGACGGTGCAATCGTAGAGCCAGTTTGTTACGGGTGGTGAGTGAGAGTATAGGAGACTGAAAAGTGAGGAAGGAAGCTAGTCACGATGGAAGGAATGGCATATATAAGCACGTGAAACACTTCTGTTGCATTGATAGAACTGTAATGATATTGAGGTACTCACTGTTGGGCACACCTCTCGATTGCACACGATGAAGGTAGAAAACACTCAAAGCAAGGGTTACACTGACACGCAGTGGTGATGGACACAAAACACCCAGTCCCATTCCAGGAATCGAACCTAGGCCCCCTGCGTGGTAGGCGGTAACGCTACAGCTACTCTACGGAGGCGGACGTTGCAGAACGACTTAGATATTTTTTTCACTGGAGTCACTGAGTGCTCTTCCATGAACGAGGCCAGACACCAAAGCGAAAAATGATTTAGGTATTACAATAACAGAACAGAGCTGACGAACGTAATTTAATGGAGCAATTTTAATTAAATAACCTTTTAATAAATTAAAAGGTCAGCTCTATTATAGGAGAAAAGTACAGTTGTTTAGACGTTATATGCTAGTTACGAAAAAAGCTATAATGGGTAAGGGAAACAGGGTCTATGTATTCACTTGTAAAAATTGTGTGATGTGCTTGTGTGTATACTTTTTAGCTAGCTAATATTTATCGATGTTTTGAAATTTTCTTTCACTTCTCAGCTATTTACCATACAAAATTAATCAAGAATATCCGATACGAAGTTTGCTTTGAATGTTAATAAACTTTATTGTTGTTAGTTCCTCAGTTTCGACATTATACTCCGCTTTTCTTTATCACGGATCATATCTCGTAACCTAAATTTCACCCGTTTGCCTCGGTAGCTGCGCGATCAGCGCGTGGATTGCTAACCGAAGGTGCCTGTGTTCGATTCTCAGTCCGGTCGCAGGTTTTATGCCCTCGGGGTCTGGCTGTAGTGTTATCCTCACGTTCGTATCGTCATAACTGCCATTCCACTATTGGAATGGCTGTATGAGCGTGTACTGGAAAAATTAATACATTAAAAAACAAAGTTTCACCGTTCAGTGCTGTACTCAGTGGAGTGACGTCGTGTTGACGTTACTTGTAGTGTGTATCGCCCATAATTTCACAGTGACGTGACATGACAGTCCATTCCGTTGACATCTAGTGTGAATGAGACCGCGACTCCCCTGTAACACAGTAGCCCATACGCCGTCCTGTCCCGCATAACAAAGGTGTCAGAGTGTCGAGTTGGCTGTAGGTCTGTCAGTCTGAAGTTTCTGAAGACTCGTTGACCCTTATCTGTTTGAGGAACTGTTCAGATAACAGTAACAGGTACTTTCTGTACTGTGATGAAGTTTATATGTTAAGGAATATTTTCTAAGCTATAGGAGTCACGTGGTTTCTGGTGGTTCGTAAAAAAGTGAGGGACGTACTACAAACGTGTGCGTTTGGACAGTGCGGCGAAATATGGCTCTAACATGCTATGGCAGCAGACAACCGATGCGAGTGCCTTTGTTAACAGCACGACATCGCCTGCAGTGCCTCTCCTGATCTAGCGACCATATCGGGTGGAACATAAACGACTGGAAAACCATGGCCTGTTCAGATGAGTCCTGATTTCAGTTAGTAGGAGGTGATGGTAGGGTTCGAGTGTGGCGGCGACCCCACGAAACCACGGATCCAGTCCGCAAGCTGGCGGTGGCTCCGTAACGGTGTCTGCCGTGTTTAGATGAAATGGACTGAGTCCTCTGGACCAAAAAATGGTTCAAATGGCTCTGAGCACTATGGGACTTAACATCTATGGTCATCAGTCAGCTAGAACTTGGAACTACTTAAACCTAACTAGCCTAAGGACATCACACAACACCCAGTCATCACGAGGCAGAGAAAATCCCTGACCCTGCCGGGATCGAACCCGGGAACACGGGCGTGGGAAGCGAGAACGCTACCGCACGACAACGAGCTGCAGACCCTTTGGACCAACTGAACCGACCATTGACTGGTAATGGGTTTGGCTACTTCGAGACCGTTCGCAGCCTCTCTTGTACTTCACGTTCCCGAACAACGATACGCCGCGTCACCGGGCCAACGTTGTCCGCAATTGTTTCGAAGAAAATTCTGGAAATTCGAGAGAGAGATTTTTCCATGCAGACTGCCCGAGATGAATCCCATCGAGCATTTGTGAGACATAATCAGCAGGTCATTTCGTGCACAAAATCCAGCACCGTTGTGGACGGCTGTAGAGGCTGCATGGCTCAGTATTTCTGCAGGGTTCTTCCAACGAGGTGTTGAGTCCATGCCACGTCGAGTTGCTGTGTTACGCCGGGCCAAAGGAGGTCCGACAAGATGCCAGGAGGTGTCCCATTACTTTTGTCACCTCAGTCTACTTACCAACAGCAGTCTGTCATCGGTGATGGCCACTGAATTAATGGAACATTTCGAATATACTGCACCGAATTTGTCCCAACTGAAACTTCCCTGCTGCTGTAGAAATGCATGCGCCATATCCGTGGTTTACTCTGAAGAGCTGACGAAAGGCAGCGATACTTCTCATCATCCCAGTATGACACATACTATGGAACGTGAAGAAAATCAGCACATGACATTCTGGGAATTGAGCGAGGTTGTTACTGCGACTGAAGATAAATAAAATGTGTAGTCCTCTGTGAATCCCTTATACAAGACAATAACTATACGCAGGTAGGCCCGAGAGAGAAATGTAATATTTGCTGTGTCTGTCAACTGATTATAAACGCACGGATATTTGGAGCAAGGTCATTTAGATGCTCCGAGAAAAGAAGATACTGAGTGTTTAAAAATTCCCCAGCTGTTCTTTTCTTTGTACCCGTAGCGCGATTGTTGCATCAGTTATGAATTCCTAAGAACGACACCCTGAGAGCACGTGACACACCGTTCTGAGAGCTAAAAACACAAAGTGTTGCGCGAAGTTCATATCGCAAGAATATCTTAGTACTTCCCGAGCCGACAAAGAGCGAGCGGGTTGCATAGAGCGTTGTTCCAGCTGCACACTGCGAAGGAAGGAAAGAGCCATTGCGAAAGCGGAGCTGTGTTTGTAGCGACAAGGCCTCTGGTGGGTCGTGAGCGCTCGGGCGCTGAGTCACTGGTGGGGCAGAGCAGTCGCTGGCGGTCACAGCACCCAGGGAGCAGGAGGTGCGGTGAATGTTAACACACACACTGCGCTCGTGATCGGGAGGAGGCGTGTTAAAGATCACCGCACTACCATCCTCGTGTGGTTGTTCCACGCTTTCCCCTCCGCTGTTGGTAACGAATAGTGGATTGCTTTGTACCAATTCCTGGTTTGTAAAAAGAAGGAATATTTCTGCCACTACATACTTCCCCCTTAGTTATTCCCTACGTTTAGCTGCACACGGAGGGCTACGTTGGATAACATGCAAGAGGAAATCCTAAGTATGGCACTATGCAGAGACAGCAATGCCACACCAAAGTTGGCAACGTGAATCGTTTCCATAACATTGGCTAGGGCTCGCTGCAATCCGCAACGATGTATGGGAGGGGCTTTTCAAGACCTCGCCTCCCCCTGAGCACAACGGCGCCCTCACACTGAGCTCAATATAGTGTCGAGCTAGCAGGAGCTTTGCCAGTTCGTGACCTAAACTGAGGGAGTCAACATTGGGAAGGGCGGTGTTTAAAATGAGGCTTAGGGATATACTATAAAATTTTACCCTGGAATTTATGTCGGCACAGAAAAATGGCTCTGTGCACTATGGGACTTAACATCTGAGGCCATCAGTCCCCTAGAACTACTTAAACCTAACTAACATAAGGACATCACACACGAGGCAGGATTCGAACCTGCGACCGTAGCAGTCGCGCGGTTCCGGACTGCAGCGCCTAGAACCATTCGGCCACAGCTGCCGGCTGTAGGCACAGAAAAACACCCTCCAAACCATCACCTATGATCTGTGTGCAACAGAATTAAATGCTAATTATTGTATGGCCATGTTTACTGATAGGAGTATTTCACATATCTTTCTCAAATTATCAAATTAATCAGATTTTCCCCCCAATAACACGACATCTCAAAAATAATAATGTCAGGATATTATCTGCTTGAATTATACACCGTATTAAGGATCACGAAAATATTTGTTTCCATCAAAGATACATTTGGATAATGATAAACTTAACTAGTGATAGTCAAACTTAACTAGCATACACCGAGTAAAATTATTTATGGTTGGCAAAGTGGAGGGAGGATTCCTCGACTTTCCCCTTGATGAAATGAACGAATAATGGAATCTAACAAATGAATATAAAAGAGAAACTATTTGGACCTCACGTGTTAGTGGCCACCTAAGCTTGCAGGTATCGTAGCTCTCGCTGTTAAGAAAGACTAAAATTTATGTCTAAACAAACTCCTGTGTGAAATTCCTCCGCTTCAGCTGCGAGGATCTCACTTGCACCCAACGCAAGCTGCAAGACAGGTAATACAATGAGCGGTGCATTTCCTCAGAAGTAATCTCGAACGGACAGCTGGCAGCTCCGGGACCCGCCAAACAGGCTCCCGTAGCGACGTCTTTGCTCGATGGCTTATGATTGCCGTTTTACGTTCACTCCGTAAAATTTCGACGTTACCCCACTTGGAGCAGTCAGAAAAACATGTTAGAACACCAATGCGAGAATTATTCCGCGTCTCTGCACCAACCACAAGCTTTCAAGAATCAGAAAATTCCCCTCCGCACAATTTTATAGCATAGGTTCTAACATATCGTAGTGAGTACCAAATCGCGGGCCGTCCCGTCTGTATTTTTTGGAGGTCTGTTCTTCTAACCGGCAGTTCCCACGTCAGACGCCACAAACCAATTTAACGTGCATTCACGTATCTTTTAGCTAATTTTTTCTCAAGATAACCTGATTATGATCTTAATGAAACAAAAGTAAATTTAAATCTCTTACTACATTTCAACTTCATACTATAGGACTAATGTGGAGGGGGAATCCTCGATTTTCCCCTGTTGAAAACAACCGGTTCTGTAGAGCTGGACATCACTGATTCCAGTTTGCGATAAAGATTAGTAGCAAAGTGTGCGTCTCATAACTTGGGGACTTGTTCAGCTTACAAGTTGAGATATTCTTGCAAGGAATTACGCATTCCATGCTCGCTGTATCTGATCCTAAGGAAACACTGGGCAAGGTGGCACAGTGTTCTAGATGTTGTACGCACATCCGGGGAGACCAGATTTACGTTTTCTGTCGTTTTACAGATCGTTTACCATAAACGCCGCGACGGTTACTTGGAAAAATATTCAGCAAATTTTCATCCCGGACCGTTTAGTCTGTCTCCAGCAAATTTTGTCATCGTGAATATGTTGAAAGCTAAAGTTTTCATCTTTCGTTTTTTAATATGGATGCGGCCCTTTTTCTTCGCCGTACCTGTCCAGTTAGGGTTAGTGATCCGCCTCTAACGCTAACGTTGCAAAAATTTTCAAACAACAAAATATAATAATATTTGTCGTGGTGGACCTATTAAGTCATATTTAAATTTGGAGCTCTTGGGACATAACGAGAAGCATCCACTGAATAGAATTTATTCTTCTGCTTTGTGAAAGTTTAAAATTAAGTCCTGGTGACAGATCCGAATCCGCATTGGTGATACATGGGCACTTCTCTACCACTGCGGTGAGCTTTGCATTCGACACAAGTCGTCAATCTGCTATTCCATCTCCTCCCGTACTTGAACGCACAATTCGCAGTAGAATGGAATACCATTCAGGTAGTATTCCAGTGGGCGGCCAGAAGTCAAGGGAACGCATTGGGCATGACGTTAATAGCGAGTTAGCGAGTCGCTCGTCCGTGAGTCCTAAAATTACAGTAATACGTCGAAGCGTTCTGAAGAGATATCGATGATTGCATCTCACACCGCTACCCAGAATTGTTCTTATATCGTTGTGCGTATACGGCTATCTACGGCGCTCCATAAATTCTCGATTGAGGTAAGACCGAATAACCTGGGAGGCCGATCCACGGTGACGAATACACATCCCAGACCACAAGTGAGTCACTGTCTGTCTTGACACAAATTTGTCGACAAGCAGGATACATAGGTTCACGGAGCGTGTGTTACTCTCTACGTGCCCATTAGATCGATGCAAGTCGAACCGGAATTCGTTAGAAGATGCTTCACGCCGCCACTGTTCCACGGTCGCGTGATGATTTTCGTGGCCTCATCCCAGTCGTTGAGTAGTGTATTGAGGCTAACTGAGCACGCCTTCAACACGACTTTAAGGCACTAAATAACAAGAATCCATTTACCGAAGAAACAGACATTGGTGGCGATCTTGCACCTGTGTTAAATTTACGAAATTTACTCACAATTGCGGAAACTTTCTGACACTAGCTGCATTAGGTACCAATGTTTTACGAGCTGGCGACTCATGGAAATTTTTGTCTCTAATGTCAGAAAGATTCCGCAAATGCGAAGAAATTTCAAGAATTTATTTGTTACAAAAATTATAATGACGCACTTCAAGCATGGCCAACAATCAGCGTATCAGAAACAAACTTGATACAGTCATACCAGGTGGCAATTGTTCTTACATCGATGCCAAGTTGGAAGTTGAGGTAGGCGATCGAGGTGTCAACAAAGGTCACGCGCCGATCGTCCTGCTCCGTAAATTTTCGTCTCGCCTTTTTTTTGGAATGGGGGACTGATGACCTTAGCTGTTTAGTCCCCGTTAAACATCCCAACAACCACCACCAGATCGTCCGCTGCTGAAACCTATGCAGTGCGTTTGTCCTCGTACAGTGCTGGTGGTAATAGGTTCCCGACGCTCGACGTTCAAACTGGCGGCGATTTGGCTCACAGGAGATAGTCTATGGCCCCCTATCCCCTATCCGAGAAGACGTGGCGTCCGTCCCTCAAACACTTGCGGTCTCCCTGTTTCGCTTTTGACGTGTGTTAAAATATTATCTGGCGTAAAACAAAAGTCTTGCTTAAACCAGGCAAGGAGCCGAATAGCCCCAAGAACTTCAGACTTGTATCACATTTGTGCCATCTGTGTAAAGTTATGGAGAGAATGATTTTGAATCGACTTTCTGAGTCTGTCGACAGGATTATCATTCAAGAACCTTTCGGGTTTTGGACCAGGAGAGTCATGTACAAGTCAAACACTTAATTTAACCCAGGACATCGTGGAAGAGATGAAATAAAGCCGGTTAAAGAAGTCGCCTTCAGCTTATCGAGGAAGGGATAAAATAAAGCTGATTATAGAAGTCGCCTTTATCGAACTTGCTACTGCTTACCGAGAATTATAAGAAATTAACAAAGAAGCTGTACACAACTAAGCACTACCAACTGACTACAAAGAGAATCGATGACAAATGCAAAAAATGGTCTTTACCTGGGAAGTGTGCTGGCTCCAAAATTATACAATATACATATACCAATGATCAGCCACACAACACTGGAATCCGGTCCTTTATTTATGCAAATGAAATAACTCTCGCTGCTCAGGGAGCAACCTTCGAAGAAGTAAAAGCTAAGTTATCACATGGTACAAATGGCTCTGAGGTCATCAGTCCCCTAGAACTTAGAACTACTTAAACCTAACTAACCTAAGGACATCACACACATCCATGCCCGAGGCATGATTCGAACCTGCGACCGTAGCGGTCGTGCGGTTCCAGACTGTGCTCAGAACCATTTGAACCATTTGCTCTGTTGCAGAGTATGCCGAACCAGTCTGCAGGAACTTTGCACGTGCTAACCAGATTGCTGTTGCTCTTCATGAGACAGGTCGCATAGTCACTGAGCGCCCAAGACCAATCCCATTCAACAAAATCCTTCCACTCATAGGAATAGCACCTCCAGACATAAGAAGACAAATATCAGCAGAGAACGAAAAGAAAAGGCAAGAAACAGATCTGAGGTGTCCATTGTTCGCTTTCAGTGTTCTTTGGACTTGGATAAAAACATAAAATAATTGTGCGTTACTGACAATCCACCCAAGACACTGTCGGCTCCCTCATCTCGCATTAGTCAGTACTCTTGTAACAACAGGTGTTACGAACTCTCCCAAGACCGCCTCGTGCCGTAATGAGCGCGTGGGCGGCCGCACAAGACCGAAAACAAGAGGAATTGTGTGGGAATTAATGAGCAATAAATAACGTGACAGTCATGACCCTTTCGTGTGGGACAATGCGCTAGTGTACCCACAATTTCCCCATCAATTTTATTTCGAGGTATTTAAAAATTCATTCACGAATTAAACCATTAGAGGAATTTCCGAGACAAAAGAAGCTATGTGGTAACGATTACTAGGCTGCCGTCATTTTGAGGAGCTAACAGTTTACTCAAGATGGCGGCAGCCGTTAAAAACTGTTTGCAACGGGCATCTTCCTGTTCATGAAGACACTCTTACACAGTGAAAACCATTGTTCCCGCCGTTGGGACAGGGCCAGTGCATGAAACCCATTGTGAGAAAAAGGTATTGGCTATCAGTATGCCTCAGCAGCCAGAGTTTTGTCTCTTGCCCTGCCACATAAATGGCAATGGCGCTAACTTTTGAAGTCCGAAGACCACCTGTTAAACGTCTGGCTGACGGCATGTGCGCCCAGTCTGTGTGAACTCCGAGACAGACCAGCAGCTACAGCCGTCGTCACCGCTCGCTACCGCGTCTGTGGTCAAGGCGGCGTTAGAGTATCCCCGACACCTCGCAGCACTGTCGTCAGTTGTCAACAGCGACTATCGGCGAAAGCAATAGCCGTCCATACAACTATGACAACACTGAGGCGTTGCCATAGACACGTTCACGAAATCGCGTTACGTGAAGCCCAGCCTACTTCAGCTTTCCGGGATCAATTTAACGTCGACTCAACTATAGCTGTAGACATTTGCCGCCAGGCAGTATTAGTAGTTCAGCTGATCATTACTTTGAACAGAACACGGCAGTGTTGTTTGTTTTCACACCACGTTTCGTTCTCTCTATGAGCGGAAATATCTGGGATTACGACTGCCGACCATCGACGTCACTCGTGTGGTAAGTTTCACTGAACTCTCTCCCTCCAATTCTTTAAGTTTTAGCTGTGTGTGTCTAGTTTTGTTTCAGTACGTGTTCTCTCAGTCGTTTTGTCATCGTGTAAGGTCAGTGAAGGCTGCCCTCGGTTTCTATTCTTCAGTTCCATTCAGGTTGCAGAATATATCTCTATTTTTATTACCCCTAAATCCTTTCCTTGTCGTCATTATTGCTGTTGTTGTGATTGTGGTCTTTAGCCAAAGACCGGTTTAATGCAGCTCTCCATGCGACTCTATTCTGTGCAGACCTCTTCAGCTCCGAATAACTTCTGCAACCTACATTCTTCTGAATCTAATTACTGAATTCACATCTTGGTCTCCTCCTACGATTTTTACCTACCGCACTTTTCTCTAATACCAAACTGGCGATCCTTAATGTCTCAGAATGACTCCTACCAACCGATTCCTTCTTCTGGTCAGGTTGCACCACAAATTTCTTTCTACTCCAATTCTGTTCAGCCCCTCCACGTCCGCAGCTCGTGGTCGTGCGGTAGCGTTCTCGCTTCCCACGCCCGGGTTCCCGGGTTCGATTCCCGGCGGGGTCAGGTATTTTCTCTGTCTCGTGATGACTGGGTGTTATGCGCTGTCCTTAGGTAAGCTAGGTTTAAGTAGTTCTAAGTTCTAGGGGACTGATGACCATAGATGTTAAGTCCCATAGTGCTCAGAGCCATTTGAACCAACCAGCCCCTCCTCATTAGTTACGTGATCTACCCATCATATCTTCAGCATTTTTCTGTAGCACGACGTTTTAAAAGCTTCTATTCTCTTTTTGACGGAAACGTTTTTCATCCATGTTTCACTTCCATACATGACTGCACTCCATTCAGCTGCTTTAAGAAAAGAGTTCCTAGCACTTAAATCTATATTTGATGTTAATAAATTTCTGGTAATTTCCAAGAATAATTGCCTATCGAAGTTGCTGTGTCCGAACGATACATATCTAACGTGCGATCGTAAATCCATCATGCGACTCTCGTGGCTGCGTTATGAGTACACTCCTGGAAATGGAAAAAAGAACACATTGACACCGGTGTGTCAGACCCACCATATTTGCTCCGGACACTGCGAGAGGGCTGTACAAGCAATGATCACACGCACGGCACAACGGACACACCAGGAACCGCGGTGTTGGCCGTCGAATGGCGCTAGCTTCGCAGCATTTGTGCACCGCCGCCGTCAGTGTCAGCCAGTTTGCCGTGGCATACGGAGCTCCATCGCAGTCTTTAACACTGGTAGCATGCCGCGACAGCGTGGACGTGAACCGTATGTGCAGTTGACGGACTTTGAACAAGGGCGTATAGTGGGCATGCGGGAGGCCGGGTGGACGTACCGCCGAATTGCTCAACACGTGGGGCGTGAGGTCTCCACAGTACATCGATGTTGTCACCAGTGGTCGGCGGAAGGTGCACGTGCCCGTCGACCTGGGACCGGACCGCAACAAAGCACGGATGCACACCAAGACCGTAGGGTCCCACGCAGTGCCGTAGGGGACCGCCCGGCCACTTCCCAGCAAATTAGGGACACTGTTGCTCCTGCGGTATCGGCGAGGACCATTCGCAACCGTCTCCATGAAGCTGGGCTACGGTCCCGCACACCGTTAGGCCGTCTTCCGCTCACGCCCCAACATCGTGAAACCCGCCTCCAGTGGTGTCGCGACAGGCGTGAATGGAGGGACGAATGGAGACGTGTCGTCTTCAGCGACGAGAGTCGCTTCTGCCTTAGTGCCAATGATGGTCGTATGCGTGTTTGGCGCCGTGCAGGTGAGCGCCACAATCAGGACTGCGTACGACCGAGGCACACAGGGTCAACACCCGGCATCATGGTGTGGGGAGCGATCTCCTACACTGGCCGTACACCTCTGGTGATCGTCGAGGGGACACTGAATAGTGCACGGTACATCCAAACCGACATCGAACCCATCGTTCTACCATTCCTAGACCGGCAAGGGAACTTGCTGTTCCAACAGGACAACGCACGTCCGCATGTATCCCGTGCCACCCAACGTGCTCTACAAGGTGTAAGTCAACTACCCTGGCTAGCAAGATCTCCGGATCTGTCCCCCATTGAGCATGTTTGGGACTGGATGAAGCGTCGTCTCACGCGGTGTGCAGGTCCAGCACGAACGCTGGTCCAACTGAGGCGCCGGGTGGAAATGGCATGGCAAGCCGTTCCACAGGTCTACATCCAGCATCTCTACGATCGTCTCCATGGGAGAATAGCAGCCTGCATTGCTGCGAAAGGTGGATATACACTGTACTAATGCCGACATTGTGCGTGCTCTGTTGCCTGTGTCTATGTGCCTATGGTTCTGTCAGTGTGATCATGTGATGTATCTGACCCCAGGAATGTGTCAATAAAGTTTCCCCTTCATGGGACAATGAATTCACGGTGTTCTTATTTCAATTTCCAGGAGTGTATGTTTACGGTGATCGCTACAGCAACGACAAAAGAAGAGTGTTACAAAAATAGATGTAATTGCAAAGGAGACGACTTATCTTACTCGTCGTCGGTGTTGTCATCATGTGAAAGTCCATAACGGTAGCCTGGATCGATAATTTGGAAGTGTCGAATCATGTATTCTTTCTGATACTCGTTCAATTTCCGCACTGTCCGCAATGAAATTGTAAACTGTATTTCAGCATCTAAACATTTTTTACGAAGTTTTACACACTTCACACTACCACAGTCTACATAGTCCCTTCCTTCTTCGTCTGGTGGTACTCCATATCTGCGACAAAAGTTAAACAATTTTCTACGCTGGATAAACATGGAATTAGATTTTTCCGTGTGAGAGAATCCGCCGAAAAAACGTCAAGAACACGAGATACCCAACTCACTAATGACATAAATCGTCTGGGATTCCTTGCAACTCACAAAGAATTCGCGGATGTATGTAGTTTAGAGCAACTAAGGGAACGACGGAAAACAGATAAGAATGACGATCACAAATAATTTATCACAATACTCGCCACCAGAGTCGCCTAATCGATTTACGACCGCACGTTCGATATATATCGTTTGGACACCGCAACTTCGATACGAAATCATTCCTGGAAATTACCAAATTTCTTTTCTTCAGAAACGCATTGCTAGTCTACATTTTACATCCTCTCTACTTCGGGCATAATCAGTTATTTTGCTGCCCAGATAAAAAACTCATGTATTACTTAAAGTGTCTCGTTTTATAATCTTAATCCCTCAGCATCACCTGATTTCATTCGATGACATTTCCTTGTTTAAGTTGCGAAATGATCCCAACTTTTCCTGCCATCCAAAAAAATCGTGGGCTGACTGCAAATAGGAACGTTGCCGACATCTCGCACAGTCAGATGCTACATAGGAAACCAACCTAAAATGCCAGCGGCCTTTTAATATTCATCTCTCCGGCGAACTGTGGCAATTTCTTTTCATTTACACTGCTTGGGACTGCGAGAGCTGTGCGAGACATCTAGGATGTGGTGGTGAAGCTTCACAAATGCTCTGACCCATATTTCTTGCACCGATTACCACCCCACGTTCGAAGTTTTAACTTGCGAAGTGCTGCCAAATTCGCTACACACCTGTTAATAACTGGCTACTCAGATATCGTGTTTACATCGTCACCTACGCCGCAGCTATCTCAACATTCTATCGTCATATACGCTACATCACCGAATAGGTGGACCCTTCCGGTGACTACTCGATGGCTACTCGTTCCGAAATCCTTCAGCAGTGTACTTGGCTCATCGTGATGTCTCGCTAGCACTATAGCCTGTTCTACTGTTGTTGTTGTTGTTGTTGTTGTTGTGGTCTTCAGTCGTGAGACTGGTTTGATGCAGCTCTCCATGCTACTCTATCCTGTGCAAGCTTCTTCATCTCCCAGTACCTACTGCAGCCTCCTTCTGAATCTGCTTAGTCTACGAGGTGCATTCAAGTTGTAAGGCCTCCGATTTTTTTTCTCCAGACGGGAAAGAGATAGAAACATGCGCATTGTTTTAAAATGAGGCCGCTTTCATTGTCAATACGTCCCAGAGATGGCAGCACTGTACGGGAGATGGAATTTTACCGCCAGCGGCGAGAATGAGAACTGTTTTAAATACTTAAAATGGCGACGTTTTCCTTAATTGAACAGCGTGCAATCGTTCGTTTTCTGAATTTTCGTGGAGTGAAACCAATTGAAATTCATCGACAGTTGACGGAGACATGTGGTGATGGAGTTATGGATGTGTCGGAGGGCGTTCGTGGGTGCGACAGTTTAATGAAGGCAGAACATTGTGTGATAACAAACCGAAACAACGTTGGGCTCGCACAAGCCGGTCTGACGACATGATCGAGAAAGTGGAGAGAATTGTTTTGGGGGATCGCCGAATGACTGTTGAACAGATCGCCTCCAGAGTTGGCATTTCTGTGGGTTCTGTTCGCATTTTCAGGTCGTGATGCAGGATTGTGTGCTAAGTGTCATCCAGGTGGGTGCCACGAATGCCAACGGACGACCACATGGCTGCCCGTGTGGCATGTTGCCAAGCAATGTAGACGCTCAACGACAACATTAATGGGACTTTCTTTTCGTAGGTTGTGACAATGGATGAGACGTGGATGCCATTTTTCAATCCAGAAACAAAGCGCCAGTCAGCTCAATAGAAGCACACAGATTCACCGCCACCAAAAAAATTTCGGGTAACCGCAAGTGCTGAAAAAATGATGGTGTCCATGTTCTGGGACAGCTAGGGCGTAATCCTTATCCATTGCGTTCCAAAGGGCACTACGGTAACATGTGCATGCTACGAAAATGTTTTGAAGAACAAATTCCTTCCTGCACTGCAACAAAAACGTCCGGGAAGGGCAGCGCGTGTGCTGTTTCACCAAGACAACGCACCCGCACATCGAGCTAACGTTACGCAACAGTTTCTTCGTGATAACAACTTTGAAGTGATTCCTCATGCTCCCTACTCACCTGACCTGGCTCCTAGTGACTTTTGGCTTTTTCCAACAATGAAAGACACTCTCTGTGGCCGCACATTCACCAGCCGTGCTGCTATTGCCTCAGCGATTTTCCAGTGGTCAAAACAGACTCCTAAAGAAGCGTTCGCCGCTGCCATGGAATCATGGCGTCAGCGTTGTGAAAAATGTATACATATGCCGGTCGATTACATCGAGAAGTAACGCCAGTTTTATCGATTTCGGGTGAGTAGTTGATTAGAAAAAAAATCGGAGGCCTTAGAACTTGAATGCACCTCGTCTTCATCTCTTAGTCTCCCTCTACGATTTTTACCCTCCACGCTGCCCTCCAATACTTAATTGGTGATCCTTCGATGTCTCAGAACATGTCCTACCAACCGATCCCTTCTTCTAGTCAAGTTGTGCCACAAACTCCTCTTCTCCCCAATTCTATTCAATACCTCCTCATTAGTTATGTGATCTACCCATCTAATCTTCAGCATTCTTCTATAGCACCACATTTCGAAAGCTTCTGTTCTCTTCTTGTCTAAACTATTTATCGTCCACGTTTCACTTCCATACATGGCTACACTCCATACAAATACTTTCAGAAATGACTTCCTGACACTTAAATCTATACTCGATGTTAACAAATTTCTCTTCTTCAGAAACGCTTTCCTTGACACTGTCAGTCTACATTTTATATCCTCTCTACTTCGACCATCATCAGTTATTTTGCTCCCCAAACAGCAAAACTCCTTTACTACTTTAAGTGTTCCATTTCCTAATCTAATTCCCTCAGCATCACTTGACTTAATTCGACTGCATTCTATTATCCTCGTTTAGCTTTTGTTGATGTTCATCTTATATCCTCCTTTCAAGACACCGTCCATCCCGTTCAGCTGCTCTTCCAAGTCCTGTCTCTGACAGAATTACAATGTCATCGGCGAACCTCAAAAAGGGGCTAACACCGCCGTTTGCAGTTAAGAGAAAGTGTCTCCATCGTGGAGGCAGACGGCAGAGTGTGACAGCCGGCATTCTGTGAACGCACCGGAGCGACCCACTACGGGACGGGGCAGCGCAGCCCAGCAGAAGAGAACAGCGCGCAGCAGCGGCGGCGGGTCCTTGTAGAGAGGCGGCGAAAGTGCAGCCGGTGCCGCTGCCCGGCCACGCCCGCCTCCACAACAGGTGTGCGGTATCGCGTTTCACGGAGCGCAGCGCCGGTGGGGAACGGGTTCCCCGGCCCGCCTGCCCGTAGCCGTCACAGAGCGAGCCGCGGCCCTGTCGGTAAAGCCCGTCTCACACGGAGCGAGATTCGCTGTAAGTTTCCTTGCTGGCTCGAGCGGCGGCTACCTTGCGGGCTCCGTCATCTGCTAGAGGGCTATCTTGCTGGGAACTTTGTAAGATTTCCAGGATAGGTCCGGTGCTATTTTTCTTGCAAGGTTGCCTGCGTGCCACCTGCGTTGGCCAATCATGAGGCGTTTCGTTTGTGACGTCAGACGCGGAAAGCTTGGGCGGGAAGCCTTTGTTGATAGTCGCTTTTCTGCTGTTGTGAGGTGCGGTAGGAATTCCTATAATTATTAAATAATGGCACAGCAGTGGTCCAAGGAAGCGATTGGAGCATTGATACGTACTTATAGGGAAGAACAGTGTCTGTACGTCGTGAAAAGCGCAAACTATTATAATGAACGCTCGCGTGCAGAGGCACTGGAAACAGTTGCAGCTACCAATACATCCATTCGTATAAAATTTGCAAAGGATGTACGATCTTCTATCCTATAAAATAAAGTCGTATATAACAGTCATTATTGGTATATTTACAAAATCAAACAGTAATGAAATTGTGATACTTTTCAAACAAAAGTAGGTGTTATGCGAATTAACCTCATCTCTTCATGAAACATGGAGAGCACACCTTTTCCAGCGTTTCTCCTCTTAATCCAGTTTTTCGTCCATTCTTTCATTCTTCTTCTCTCATTAGAATGCATTTCTGCATCGTTTAGCACCAAAACAGCTAATAACGCCAGTTTGCTCTGAACGTCTGTACCTGAAGCAGCCATCTTCGTTCGATACAACATGCAGTCGATCACAACACAACTAGCTGCCGATCTTGCACCGTGGGAGAGCTTCGGCATGGAAGATAGCCGGCTCCTTTCCCTGCAAGCCGGCAGGCACGCACGCCATCTCGCAAACTAGCGGCGAACCTTGCTCCGTGTGAGACGGGCTTAAGAGAAGATAGCAGGGAAGGCCTCAGCGTTCTTACGATAGCTGCCGCACTACGAACACTGCGGAAGAAAGCTGCACACTTGAGGAGAATGTCCAGTTCGATTCACGTCAATGTAGTAATTGCGAAATGCACAGAGTGCTACAGCTTCTAACAACCCTACTACAATAAAGGTCAGCATTTAATAACCATTGTTGTGTTGCCCACGCTGCTAAATACTGCATTTTCGGGCAACAACAGTCATATTATGTGGTAGGTGTCATTAGAGCACAGTTAATGAAGTCATTTCATGTAATAATAAAAAATCTAGGCACTCGTCTTTTTGTGTTTCCCACGCTGGTCTCGTCATAAAATCACGGCTCAATCGTTGAAGATCTAGGTGGTTATGATTCCAAGCTCGGACGCAAAGAGGCCTAGGTTTTATCCTGCTATATTCAAAACTTTTGTAGATGCGCTTCACAAATCATTCTTGAAGATGACACTTTTGCAGGACAATGGTGATGTAAAAAAAGCAATCAGCACTCCGAATTTAAGTTACACTCCCTTTTAATTGCGATATCACGTAAACACAAAACATCACTTCACAATACAAAACATCTTCCTCACAGTCACTGTTAAAGTTCATATTTTATAAGCTGACTACGTTATGCGTCTTTCCAGCATGACGTCCACGACTTGACTTTCTGAAGGTCCGACTCTCTAACAACTCTCTAACAACTAACAATCGTTTACGCACCCAAAAATCAGAGTTACAAGTACGTCAAAGATCACAGTGACAAAAGAAAGAATACACATAAGAATAATATCATTCCAATATAAACGTATCGATCTTTATCACAAATGAAATCAAATATGAATGCTGTCTCAGAAATATGTTAAGTAGTTAACAGAACTACGGTAGAATATTACTGGTATCGAGAGATTCAGGTGAGGTACCATAATGGTTACGTAATTCAAGTACCATTACAAGCTCAGCCGATCGGGGTGGCCGAGCGGTTCTAGGCGCTACAGTTTGGAACCGCGCGACCGCTACGGTCGCAGATTCGAATCCTACCTCGGCCATGGATGTGTTTGATGTCCTTAGGTTAGTTAGGTTTAAGTAGTTCTAGGGTACTGATGACCTCAGATGTTATGTCCCATAGTGCACAGAGCCATTTTTCTATGCCGACATAAATTCCGGGATAAAAATTTATAGTATAGCCTGAATAGACAAATAAGTTTTTATAAAAATTTCTTCTGAAACAGATAGCTGCTAGAACGGACTATCCGTATTTATGATTTACTGAGTGTGACTGTCTAAATTCACAATTAGGTTCTCTGTGCGCACAGATTCGGGCATTGACTTCTAATTGTTACCTGTTTTAGAACGAATTTTTATAAGAGAATTATTTATCCTTTTAGCCTTAGAGTTTTATATTTGATGACTGTGATTGCACCCCATTCAATGTTTACTGTTTCATTAGCACGGTTTACGCTGTCTAAGGCAAATTCATTTTATAAGTCGTTTAAGACAATGCTTACTTAACAGGGACTGGATAGGCTCGTGGTCACAACTTTGACATATGCACGTCATTGTTAATTTATAGAAATTCTGAAGATACGGCACTAGTGCGAAACACGTCAGTTTCAAAACAAGTACCTGCAATGGAGACTCCCTTTAAAATTTGAACATCTTATATTGCACAATATACTAATATCTTTAACTTAAGCAAACAGTATACTCAGGGACTGAAAATATCAAAGATATTAGTTGCGCTTGGTAATTATCTCCACCAGAAGTTCTGGTCCCTTAACGTGAAATCCGTTGAAATTTGACATTTTCTATTTTCTACTCCATAATGTACTTTAGACTTTACTGAACATTTTTGTATACAATTCATTAAAGTCAGACAATAATATTTTGATTGGTGACGTGTGACTTACAAATTTCGCGGCTACGCGTATACTACCACAGTTGAGCAGTCATATCTTGCGAACTACACAGTCTAGAAGGCTGTGAATTGCTTTGTTTTGTGCCTACTGCTACGTCTCAGAAGTTGGCATTAAGAATAAACAAATCAGTCCTTTGTTTCTGATACTGTCTTATGGCAAGACTAACGGACAAAGTAATCGATGAATTACAGGAATATTATGGGAAGGCCATTACAGATAACTGACAATCTGGAGAAGATGAAAAGAGCTGTTTGGAGCACTTTGTTTCATCGAATATCAGCCGATGAAAAGCCATGTCATTCTCTTCCTTTGGCAGCAACGGAGGCAATCAAACCTATTTAGAGAGATTTGGCAAATTCTGAGCTACTAAAGAAGTGGTTACATAGGAAGACCCAGTAAAGTTAGCAGTGTCTGATGATGTAATAACTTTTAATGGTGGGAACTATGAAAGTATTAATGTTCTGGAGAAGTTAGGGGTAAGATTTGGACAGAACACAGCTAAACGACTGCGGGAACTGGATGAGCTTCGTGTACGTGAAGCAGAGTTAGCTGCTCAGCAAATGACAAAAGAAGCAAGAAAGAACAGGAGGGGGTAAGCACTGGGCTGTTGTGACAGTGAAAAAGACACAGGCTGTGGGCCAGGGCAATTCTAGTGCATAAAAGACGCAGAAATGTAGGTCTGTACATGAATTTGTAATAAAAATGTTTTACATTCCGATATCTCTGAACTACATTTTTTACAATAAATGACCCGTCTTCTAACAAAGTACTAATAGTAGAGACGTGAAATTTTCACAGCGTGCCAAGTGTGAGATTTAACAACATGGAACTAGAATAATTAAAATATGCTGAGTTGTTTTGTTTTGATGTTCATTTGTTTACTAAATTCTGTAAAAATATTGAGTGTTTTAAAAAAAGATAACATGCCCCACAATACAATTTTAGTAATAATTCTAGTTCAGTGAATCTAGAAAGGTGCATTCAATAATTATGGAAAATTGTAAGTTGGTGTCTTAAAAAGTTTCCAAGTTAATGGGTCATAAAATTCGATAATTTGACACTGGCGTCATAGGACATACAGTGTCCCCTTAAGAAATGTGAGCGTGAAAAAGCCACACGGTGTGGAGAATTAGTCACTATGAGCAGGCCATATCAAATGATTTTCTTACGATGAACTAAATAAGCTTTAGCACTGAGAATGCCAGGATGTATAAAAAGTATATTCGAATTCTGAAAGGATCTACATTCTTTGGTGCAACTACCTCCTGTTTGTAGGGAACCCGGCATAAACTGCCCATGATATTTTTGCTGGAGGCAGTCACGGTACCAATAAAGTAAATTACTTGTTTTAACTGCTATTTTCTTTTTGCGCAACTGGCAAAGTGATATGTCGTGCAGAACGGCGGTCATCTCTTAGATAACCTGAAATTAAGGTAGTTAGCCGTGACATTTTATTATTTACGTAAGAATTCAACAATGCCATGCCAGCACAAAGAACGTTGGTGTAATTTTCACAGTTGTGTTTAGCATCAAGGTTTTAATTTACTTTTCACAAATATTTAGCGTGACCGCCACCGAACGCACAAGAACATTCCGAGATAGCCAAACTAGTCCTACATTTTTGCGAATATGTGTCGACTTAAATAATGCATTCACTGGTGTTACCGTGGCAACACTGCACTCTCGACGAAAATCATGCCTCAAAGTTGTAGCTGAATTGCCCCTTTTCAAACAGAGAATGCAAAACACATTCAGTTGTTTATTACCATCTCGATACAACACACTCAGGGTAACGATCGAGCAAGACGCACCACACAGGGTCTTACCGGCAACCATATAAAGCAGAAACTTGTAGATAGAAACTTGGGGTGGACTTTCAATTACGCATCACAACTAAAAGTTTATCGTGGCACCAGCTACATTCATGTACAAGATATAATCTTGTGAAATCCAACGATTTTTTAAATACTTTGTAGCATAATGCATGAAAAATGCGGAAAGATTTGACGTTGTTTGATATCACCGTTCTCGATTAATGAGAGGAGTTAGTCGCAAATGTCAAATATCTAGGAGAAAGTAATTTTCGTTTCTACTAGGATATGATCTGATCTAGAATTCGTTTGTTGTTCCCAAGCTCCGAGATTTACGAACTCCGTTATTTCCATCTTCAACAAGCTGTATTTACAGTATTGGCCATTTCAGTTACAGTAATGGCGATCGCTTTCAAAGCACAGAAGACTTCATATTCATGCACGTAGCATGGTAACAGATGCACTTCACATCTGCAAGAATAGCGAGTCTTCAGAAGGCAGCACCGTGTTGATCCGGCTACGAAAGCCTTAAGAAGTCAGTGAGTATGGAACCACGGAGGTGCAGCACTGTTATGAATATCGGCAAACACTTCTGACGCTGCAGGTTGGTATACCGTATAGAATCTACTCACAGAACCTACTGCCTCGAGTTCTTTATGCTGAAGTTCCGGTCTGGAATAAAGGACGCATTGGCTCTAGGAGTCCAGTCCATGGGGCATGCCGTTATGTCTAGACCCATGTTCTGCAACATATACACCTACACACCGTAGACTACAGTACTGGACGTGTGAGCGGGTGCCGTCCGCTCTACTGTCATTTCCGTCCTATCCTGTACCATTCACGAATGATGCGAGAAGAAAGATTGTTGCTGATAATTCGTGTGAGCTCGATTGTTTGTCGTTTTACCTTCATAGTCTTTTCGCATACGTAGGAGGAAGCCATATACAGGTTGTTACAAAAAGGTACGGCCAAACTTTCACGAAACTTTCCTCACACACAAATAAAGAAATGATGTTATGTGGACATGTGTCCGGAAACGCTTAATTTCCATGTTAGAGCTCATTTTAGTTTCGTCAGTATGTACTGTACTTCCTCGATTCACCGCCAGTTGGCCCAATTGAAGGAAGGTAACGTTGACTTCGGTGCTTGTGTTGACATGCGACTCATTGCTATGCAGTACTAGCATCAAGCACATCAGTACGTAGCATCAACAGGTTAGTGTTCATCACATACGTGGTTTTGCAGTCAGTGCAATGTTTACAAATGCGGAGTTGGCAGATGCCCATTTGATGTATGGATTAGCACGGCGCAACAGCCGTGGCGCGGTACGTTTGTATCGAGACAGATATCCAGAACGAAGGTGTGCCGACAAGAAGACATTCGAAGCAATTGATCGAGGGAGCACGGAACATTCCAGCGTATGACTCGCGACTGGGGAAGACCTAGAACGACGAGGACACCTGCAATGGACGAGGCAATTCTTCGTGTAGTTGACGATAACCCTAATGTCAGCGTCAGAGAAGTTGCTGCTGTACAAGGTAACGTTGACCACGTCACTGTATGGAGAGTGCTACGGGAGAACCAGTTGTTTCCTTACCATGTACAGCGTGTACAGGCACTATCAGCAGCTGATTGGCCTCCACGGGTACACTTCTGCGAATGGTTCATCCAACAATGTGTCAATCCTCATTTCAGTGCAAATGTTCTCTTTACGGATGAGGCTTCATTCCAACGTGATCAAATTGTATATTTTCACAATCAACATGTGTGGTCTGACGAGAATCCGCACGCAATTGTGCAATCACGTCATCAACACAGATTTTCTGTGAACGTTTGGGCAGGCAATGTTTGTGATGTCTTGATTGAGCCCCATGTTCTTCCACCTACGCTCATTGGGGCACGTTATCATGATTTCATACGGGATACACTACCTGTGCTGCTAGAACATGTGCCTTTACAAGTACGACACAACATGTGGTTCATGCACGATGGAGCTCCTGCACATTTCATTCGAAGTGTTCGTACGCTTCTCAACAACAGATTCAGTGACCGATGGATTGGTAGAGGCGGACCAATTCCAAGGCCTCCACGCTCTCCTGACCTCAACCCTCTTGACTTTCATTTATGGGCGCATTTGAAAGCTCTTGTCTACGCAACCCCGGTACCAAATGTAGAGACTCTTCGTGCTCGTATTGTGGACGGCTGTGATACAATACGCCATTCTCCAGGGCTGCATCAGCGCATCAGGGATTCCATGCGACGGAGGGTGGATGCATGTATCCTCGCTAACAGAGGACATTTTGAACATTTTCTGTAGCAAAGTGTTTGAAGTCACGCTGGTACGTTCTGTTGCTGTGTGTTTCCATTCCATGATTAATGTGATTTGAAGAGAAGTAATAAAATGTGCTCTAACATGGAAGTAAGCGATTCCGGACACATGTCCACATAACATATTTTCTTTCTTTGTGTGTGAGGAATGTTTCCTTAACGTTTGGCCGTACCTTTTTGTAACACATTGTATTGTTTGACTCCTCTGGCAAAGTCCGCTTACGAATTTTAACAGAAAACCACACCGTGATCATAGCACCTGCGACTGCACTCTGGTGACCATTCATTGAGGCTTCGGCACTAATTAAGTGAGCGTGTCAACGACAGGCGTTGCCCTTCATTTGGATTCTCTATTTCCACTGTCATTCTTTTCGCGTAAGGATCCCAGACTGACGAACGTATTCAAGTATTCAGGGTATTTGTAATCCACCTGCTTTTTGGGTGGACTGCACTTTCTAGAAATTCTTCCAGCGACTCTCACTCTGGGATCTGCCTTTCCCGTGGCTAGTTTTATATCAAGTAGTCTATTAAGGTCATCCGAAGACCAGTATCAGTTGCAAAGCGATTTAGAAAAGATTGCTGTATGGTGTGGCAGGTAGCAATTGATGCTAAATAACGAAAAGTGTGAGGTGATCCACATGAGTTCCAAAAGAAACACGTTGGAATTCGATTACTCGATAAATAGTTCTCTTCTCAAGGCTGTCAATTCAACTAAGTACCTGGGTGTTAAAATTACGAACAACTTGAGTTGGAAAGACCATGTAGATAGTATTGTAGGGAAGGCGAGCCAAACGTGCGTTTCATTGGCAGGACACTTAGAAGATGCAACAAGTTCACTAAAGAGACAGCTTACACTACACTCGTTCGTCCTCTGTTAGAATATTGCTGCGCGGTGTGGGATCCTTACCAGGTGGGATTGACGGAGGACATCGAAAGGGTGCAAAAAAGGGCAACTCGTTTTGTATTATCACGTAATAGGGGAGAGAGTGTGGCAGATATGATACGCGAGTTGGGATGGAAGTCATTAAAGCAAAGAAGTTTTTCGTCGCGGCGAGATCTATTTACGAAATTTCAGTCACCAACTTTCTCTTCCGAATGCGAAAATATTTTGTTGAGCCCAACCTACAAAGATAGGAATGATCATCAAAATAAAATGAGAGAAATCAGAGCTCGAATAGAAAGGTTTAGGTGTTCGTTTTTCCCGCGTGCTCTTCGGGAGTGGAATGGTAGAGAGATGGTATGATTGTGGTTCGATGAACCCTCTGCCAAGCACTTAAATGTGAATTGCGGAGTAGTCATTCAGATGTAGATGTAGAAGTAGCAGAAAAGAGAACTGCTAGAAATTTACCATCAGGATTGATGGACACGAAGCAGATGAAGTTAGGGAATTCTGCTACCTAGGCAGCAAAATAGCCAATGACGGACGGAGCAAGGCGGACATCAAAAACTGACTGACACTAGCAAAAAGGGCATTTCTGGCCAGGATAATTCTACTAGCATCAAACATAGCCAGGCATCAAGGTGTAATTAATTTGGCAGTGGAGGGCAGCGTGATGGGTAAAAATTATTGAGGATACTCATGGCGTGAACACGGAAAGCTGTATAAAACGTGTGTAGGTTACGATAGTTTTGCCGAGATGGAGACTTTCTGTTAGTAGACTACGGTCGAATGCTGCGTCAAACCAGTTTTCAAACTGAAGGCCACAGCAGTGGATTACAGAACTACTTTTGGAGCTGCTTTTGTAAACAGAGGTGGTGGTGGTGGTGGTGGTGGTGGTGTTGGTGTCATTGCCATGGATAAAGGAAGTTGTTTGGGACGGTGGCAGATCGCGTGCCTGCTATCTTCCGATAAGCAAACAGCGAACGTATTTCCCTGCGGCTAAGCCCGCCCTAATTGCAGCTATTTCGGGAGCGTCGATAGGCAGCACCAGGTGATTTATGCGCCCGTTAACCTGCCCTGGCCCGTGCCGCCTCCACAACGGAACACCCGGCCCGCGTTCAAAAGGATCCTAACGAGACCGGCCCGACGGCATGCCGGGCACGTCACCCGGAAGCGCTCGGCGCCCAGGCGGCTGTTACCCCCTTACACTCCGTATCACTGCTGTCGCCCTGCGGCTTGCGACGCTGTGCTTACGTACGGGAGGAGAGCCTCACTCTCGTCAAAGAAATCTGATGGTACTGCTGTTTGCTGTTAGGGCCTCCTTTCTCTTGACTAAGGATGATGAACACTTGTCACTGTGAGGCTGCAGCCTCGTTGTGGCTAGTGTTCCACCATTGCTGAGAGAGAGGTAAGTATAGACCTAGACAAATATGACGAAGAAGGAAGATTCGATTCTAGCATAGACCCAGAGACAACGAGAAAGGAAGCTCAGGTTCTAACGGCCGTGGACGTCAGGGCCATTAGGAGCGGAGCGCAACCTCAGGTTGAACAAGAATCGTCTAGGGCAGGGCTTCCCAACGTGTGGTCCGCGGACCCCTTAGGGGTCCACCGGCTCTTTCTAGGGGGTCCGCGGCCACCTTTCACGAAATCGTGTAAAATTATTGAACAAAAATGCGAAAATCAAATTCATCACTATTTTTTTTCGCGTGAAAAACATGTGTACTTTTCCTTCAAGTTGTATTCCCAAGCAGCCTCTGCGGTTCCTAAGTGAGAACGCATACACAGTTTAGTGCCGAAGAATGCGGCTTCTCTGATCTACTGTTTCGCAAGAATACGGGAGTCGTTTGTGCGCCGGCTCACGGCACTAGATGCACTGAAACCTTTTACGCATGCGCGGAGTGAGCTTTGTCGACCAATCACAGCGCTCGCTGGCACGTATGCGGCCCCAGGCATCATTAAATGTTGAACTTGCTTTGTCACTACACTACCTATTTCGTAAGTCGATTTTTGACCATTTTATTACTTAGAACATGGATCGGTGGCTGAAGTCAGGATCATTGAAGAAGGGTGCAGTTTCTCCATCGCCTTCACAACAAGGAGTTTCCAGTTGAAATGAATGAGGAGGGAGGACGACGAAAGGAAGAACAATCACAAGAAGCTCCACAGCCGGATTTATTATGTGAAAACGCTGCAAGTACTCCATTGGTTGCAATATCCTGTGCAAGTGGGATAACCAAGAAGCGTAAGTACAATGAAAGCTATTTAAAAATGGGCCTTATGGAGACAAAGGAGGGTAAAGCTCAGGTTGTAATTTGTGCGACTGTCCTTCCGAACAGTTCAATGGTTCAATTTAAATTTCGCCGTCATTTTGAAGGTACTCACCCGGGCTTCCAGGCTAAAGACATCGATTTATTTAAAACGAAGAGTGCTGAACTAGCTGCTTCTCAGGATTGCATGAAAACTCTTGCAAAAACATTTAATGAAAATTCATTAAAAGCTTCTTTCTTGGTTAGTTATCGAGTGGCAAAAACAAGCAAAGCTCATACTGTTGCAGAAAATCTCATAATTGGATCGTTAATTTCAAGTTGTTTTCATTCATCTCTAAACCAAAGACTATTGATACTTCGGGAGACGGGGTGGGGGGGGGGGGGGCATTCGGAACATGGCACTTGCATTAAGAAGCTTTCAGTTCCCATCGCTTTCGCTCTGAAATTTAAGGTTACTGTAATCTTGACTGACTAGGCGTCCGCCATGGATTTTCGACTGAAGAAGGGGTCCGCCAGCTGGGAAGGTTGGGACGCCCTGGTCTAGGGAATCGAGTGCGGTTGTTGGCACTTTCCCGCGATCAACAACGTGCATTTTCAAGTTGGCGAAATTCTAGCCGCCCTCCTGTGGAGTTTAACTTAACTCGATTATTTTGTAGTGCACCAGCGGAATCTTCTGCCTTGTGGCCGTTAACGTTCCGGTTACCTGCCCTGCCCTGGCCGTTGACGTAAATTCAGGCAGTGTATTTCCCTCGCCGTGTTGTGGCTGTCCAGCACGGCGTGTAGTTTGACAGCTGAATGTGTAATTCGTTGTGGGCGCCGATACCTTCTGTGTTGTTCCATTGAACTCCCTGTTGTGTTCTGGACGGGTGGAGCGGAAGTTATCCTGTCGCTTGGCCCGTTGACTGTCACTCGGTTGGGTTGCCGTCGGTTTGAGAATTGTTGAGCCGACTGCCTTTCACACCTAAGAGACCGTTAGTGTTTGAATTCTAGTCCGATCCTTGGAAACTTCTGAGCGCCGTTTGATGTTCTGCCTTATTTGTCCTTGTTGTTTGTTTGTGTATGGCTTCTAGCCGATTGTTAATTAAACCTGTTTACCGTTAAGGCGTGAGATTGTATGGGCCTTCAGCCTGATTTAAAGAAATTTTAGGATATGGCCTTTTGCCTTTTATAATTCAAATTCTTGCTTTGAGTCTTAAGTGACTGCCCTTCAGCCAGTTTTAAATTAAAATTGTTTTGCCTTTGAGGCGTGAGATTGAATGGCGCATTTCGCCGGGAATTAAGTTCTAAAATTAATGGTTGGCTTGCTCTGTTTTTAATGTTTTCTTTACTTTTGTAATGTTTGTCATATGAATAAAGTAGTGTGTTCGAGTGCAAATGACAGCCACTCATTTTGGCCCCTTCCCACAAATTAAACTATCCGTCCCGTCCTGCGGATATAACAGTGGATCTCATCAGTCTTTATAACGAAGGTAATGGAAATGTGTGTAACAGTGCAGGCTAATTGTAACGATAATACAGACTGTAAATCAATTACACCACTGCCATTTTTACACCCACTGGCTCTCTAATCCCACAGCCGTTTAGTTCACATCACCCTTTTGAGTTATTTATTATTTTAATTTTAATTGATTTCTCGATTATTTTCATACAATGACCTTATTAAAATAATAACTACACCTCCTGGTGCGTATTTTGATTCATTGCATAAATAACAGATGTAATTTATATAATTTTGCCAGGATGATGCAGATTAATCGTTGAACGCGTCTTACCTCGATGAGAGACAATACAAGAATCGATATTATGGAAAAACTCTGAATATTCTCAATAAAATTCTAATAAAATTCAGTGAACGACTTTAGGTCAATAAGTTGTTTATACGAGTATCAGCAGAACCTTGGAAAACAGTAGTAATAACCATGTAAAAATGGTATCCATTTGACATTACACGATCGCTACGATGGTTGACCGCAGCATCAAAGTGTCTCAAAGTAATGCACTGTCAGAGCCAATACCAGTTAACGAAATAAAATATTTTCTGCGACTGCTTCCTAAAAAATACCAAATATTCACTTACAAGTTTTCGAAGGCATTACGATGATTGTGGGTTTTACGGGAGTAGCAACACCCTCACCCTTGCCCGACTTTGCCTCTTATCCCATACACAGAGTGCTAACATTTAACAAAATAACTTCTGTTCTATTCATTACATCGCTTTGTGCTTCTAAAACACTCACCAAACCATTTATCAATGTTTTCTTTGGTAGCCGAGTATAGCTGGTCCCCCACGACCGTGCATCGTCCTGTAGAGTATCTGTTCTTGTCTGTGACTTCAGAAAACAAAGCAAAGCCACATGGCACTAGGGCAGGCCTAAGTGGGGGATACACCAGAAAACGTTGGACTTAGTTAGAAGCTGGCCTATATCTGTTTGCATACCTACAGCTCAGAATCATCTCAATGCTGTTCTGGACAAATTTGTATTATGAACTTCTACGGGAATTCCATTGCGTGGGGCTTAAATACGTAGTAGTACAATAAGTAATATATCCATCTAATTGCTGTTGAGCTCCGTGGCTGTGAATTACGTGACTTTAATAAATACAACAACCATAAACTTTGTTATGTATTTTTATTTAAGATAATACGCGTTTCGGTCTTCCATCCATCTTCAGTTAGCGTAACATATTTGAGTGTACATTCAGTACATAGTTACAACAGCAACAGAAAATTGGATGCTGCAGCTGCCTTTCTACTTTGCTTGTTATTATTTTAACTTGCTTTCAATGTTGTAACGATGTACTGACTGAAGACTCAAATATGTATTGCGCTAACTGAAGATGGGTGAACGCCAGATGCAACGCGTTTTAGGTTAAATAAAAATACATACCAAATTGGCTGGTCCCTGTGTTTATTAAAATAGTACAGCATATGACAATATTTGGATGTCATAAATGTATTTTCCAGTCGTTAGAGCTGACGCTAAACGAATATCTCGTTCACCTGAAATAGGGTCGCATCGACTATGTTTCTGTGAGGACTATGAACGAAATCTTGCCATTATGCTCAGATTTCTAGGTTCTAAAGATCCCAAAGATGCACAGGATGGTATTGCAAATACAATTAGAGCTAACAAAATGACACACGCGAAGTCAGCTAGAAAATATTTGAAAGTGAAAATAAATACAATAGCTATATTTAATTTTTTTCCTTTAATTCACTTCAGCAGTATCGAAAAATTAGCTTGCTTGACTGGAAAATTCTATCTCGTGTGTAGTTAGATCTTCTAAAGGCTTTTTGTTTAACTTGTTGTTTTTGGATTCGTAAAGTTGCCGTCCTATCACTTCATCTGAAAAAATTCCGTGCTCGCGAAGTTGTCAAGAAGACCAAACGCTTCGAGAAGGAATAAATGTCATTATATGGACCACTTACAACAGTGGGTAGGAACATAACTAGCTCTCTACACTTGGGAGCCACGATGTGCAGCGGTATAACTTCCCTTACAACTTCTTAAAGGACAGGTTTAATTTATTTAATAAGTATTTTCCATTATGTATGATTAACACGCGCGTGTAACGGGACTTGGAATAAATTTCTAAGGTCAGACGCTCATCCGGACCCCACCCCCTACCCCGCTCCCTAGCGCCCTTTCCCCGCCCCCCTTTCCCCTGACTCCTTCTCCCGTCCCCCCCCCCCCCCCCATTTCCCTACAGCGTCATCTCCATCAACGCTAAGAGGGAAATTAGTATGCGTCTTCTGTCAGCGAAGCAAGTAAAATATATTGTTTATATTTTATACGAGTATTGTGCGTACACATTTTGCAACTCAGGGGAAAACGAGGAACAATTCCTGAAAATTGTAGGAGGAAAGGGGGGGAGGGGGCAGCAGTACTTGACAGAGGACGTACATTGGCAGCGTTGTAGGTAGGCCTCGTACATCTCATGCTCTAACAATGCGCTTTGCAACAGTATAGTGGCGCCTATTGCTCCAATTAGCATAAAACTACTGACAAAAAAGAGCTCAGATTGAGACAGTATTAGCTTCGGCCAACAGTGCGCGAGAGTTAGCAATTCCGTGATTTGTCGTAGTGCAGTGCTAAAATTTAACGTGAACTAGAGTATTCACTGCTGTCGAGAAGCATTTTTCCCCCTTTTGGTGCTCTCTCCACAGAAAAACAGACACCTTAAAAGTGCAAGAAATCAATTAATTGGGCAATAAGTCTAAGCTGTAAAGAGATTTTAAGCACTTAAGGGGGGACGACTCGGTGAAGGACGAATATATTCCTCAAATTCAGGATTTTTTTTTTTCGCCGCACTGCTATGTAGTAGACAAATAGGGTTTGTTGCAATAAATAAATCATACATTGAAGTTATTATTGGCATTTTTATTGAAAAACTTTAATATCTCCTTTGTGAAATTAGTATTTTCTCGAGACAGCTCTGAAAGGAGGTAGATTTCTGGTTGTCGCTGTAACTGCGGTTGTGGTTATCGGAAACCTGAAGTTAAGAGAATTCAGTTCGCTTCAGCGGAGACTAAAAATCATTAACATCGGATGGATATTGTACCGTTGACTACGACACCCATGCCGAAAAACAAGGTTTTGAGAAAAACGCGTCCGCATCTCGTGGTCGTGCGGTAGCGTTCTCGCTTCCCGCGCCCGGGTTCCCGGGTTCGATTCCCGGCGGGGTCAGGGATTTTCTCTGCCTCGTGTCGTGATGACTGGCTGTTGTGTGATGTCCTTAGGTTAGTTAGGTTTAAGTAGTTCTAAGTTCTAGGGGACTGATGACCATAGATGTTAAGTCCCATAGTACTCAGAGCCATTTGAACCTCTCTTTTTTTTTTTTAGTATAGAAAAACGCGTTTAATGTTTGACAAGTATTTATCATATAAAAAACGGACAAAGTTTGAAACTTACGGGATATCATCGATGCGAGGTGCATAGTAACTATCACCCCAGCTAGTGGATAGCTGCTTTCTGCTATTTCGACCTGATGAGCCCTCATTTTGCTCCTGAAAGCCCTTTTCGTCGCTGAGCGCACCGCCGCTGGCGTCTCCGCCTTCACAGAATCCGCCCAGTTCATCGCCGATTTTGATTTAACGGGCATTTGCCACGTGCAGTAATGCAGTGTCGGCTACACTGAATAGACATACGGCTAAATCTGAAGCAATGTTGACAATTTCGCCTCTGCTGGATGTTGCTTTTGGAGTTTATCTCCAAATGAGAAAAGTGAAAGCCTACTATGTGTTCAAGATACTGGTAAACATTTGCACCATTAGAGTCAGCCCTAAACATCTCACAGATGCAACATGGCGCGTGGGCGCGTAACAGGTTCTCTAATGCCGAGGCGTCCCGCTCACGCTCGGCTTCAAACGCTCACAGAATCGTTACTTTTCGGATAACACTGACAGAGGAGCGGGGTGCCATATGCATTTAGTTATCTGTATATATGCGTGTCTGGGTGCAGGCTGCCCGATAACCGGTTTGCATTTCAGTGAAGGGGGTCGCCTGAATACTTAGTCGGAGGTCACTGGCTGGATTGTGTATGTTTACGAGGTTGTGTGTTACTTGCGTCACAAGACAGCTATTTATATGACCAACACGCTCCGAAACGATTGCAGAAAAAGACTGTTTTTGTGAGAGATTATAAAATTACGTATCGTTCAAGATATTGTGGGCAGGCTCTTAGAGTGCACAATTCAAATACTAGCGACGATTAGGAAGCAACATTATAGAGAAATAACTTTCCCGGGCCAATACACCTCACGAAAAAAAAAAAAAAAAACTTTTTGTGGAACTGGATATTGATTAAGATATGTCGAATGTCTCAAGCGCGGAAGTTAGAATAAACTGTGGTAAAACAGTTGTTTCGACAGTGGAACAGTCTGGAATGCAGGTTTAACAGTTAAATGGGCATACAACGCGTGAGGTACCAAATGAAAAGTACCACAAGAAACAGATGGAAACAGAAATCTCTAAAAGTCTTTTTCACAACTGATAGGGTTGTGGGACGTCCGCAGTGCCATCGAGGAGTGGCTGGGAGGATGTGTAAAGATGAGAAAATGTAGAGCAAATGTCCGAAAATGATTCGTGTACATGTGAACATGATTGGCACAACACTAAATTTGCACCACGGCAATCGTTTTCAGATAGTGTTAGTTCGGTCTTATAGAGTCTGAATAATAGCATATTTACGCTAGGCGAAGTTTTCAGGAGTGGTAGTTGATCACAATGTGTGGTGAGGAGGTTCCAGAACACAAACGGCTTCTTGAATTGGGAATAAATTAGCTTTCTTTTCCCCACAAATATCTTGCTACTTTGCGTTAAAACGAAAGGTTAATCGTAAGTTATTCAAGTCTTCAGTCTTGTGCAATCCTATTCATCCCTGCGCAACTAATAAAAACTACATCCATTTTGATTGGCTTGCTTGGTCTCCCTCTACAATTTTTAGCCCTTATGGAACTCTCCATTACAAAACTTGTAGTCAAGTTGTGCTACAAACACCATTTCCATCCTATACAAATACTTCGAATAGTTATGTGATCTACCCATCTAATCTTCACTATTCTTCTGTAGTGCAGTTTTGTCACATATAGACATGGTTGAAGATCGAGGCTGTTATGTAACATACGTTGTTGATGGTGTACAGCAAGCAACCACAAATTGGCTTTAGGTTACTTTATTCAAAAAGTAAAGTTACTGGTTTCGATTTTTTCACAGTTCATTATCAGACGGTTTCTTTATACTCTCATCAGTACAGATTGTACATTGGTTTCCTGTGAGTTGCCCTGGATAAACAATAATTTACAAATTATAAAAGTATTCCAGAATGAGATTTTCACTCTGTAGCGGAGTGTGCGCTGATATGAAACTTCCTGGCAGATTAAAACTGTGTGCCCGACCGAGACTCCAACTCGGGACGTTTGCCTTTCGCGGGCAAGTGCTCTACCATCTGAGCTACCGAAGCACGACTCACGCCCGGTCCTCACAGCTTTACTTCTGCCAGTATCTCGTCTCCTACCTTCCAAACTTTACAGAAGCTCTCCTGCGAACCTGCAAGGTAGGAGACGAGATACTGGCAGAAGTAAAGCTGTGAGGACCGGCCGTGAGTCGTGCTTCGGTAGCTCAGATGGTAGAGCACTTGCCCGCGAAAGGCAAAGGTTCCGAGTTCGAGTCTCGGTCGGGCACACAGTTTTAATCTGCCAGGAAGTTTTATTAAAGTATTGCCAAAATGGTTGCACTACGTATTAGTGTTGGGATGAAACTTACGTGAAATGTTCATCTGGCACATTTGTATTAGCATTGTTCTTGCAATGAAATTCATTCTCAAGGGTGTTTGTATTTTCACAGTCACAAACTTTGTACTGCATTGTAAATCAATTTCGATCGCTCACAAAAGGAATTTTCAACTTGCACCACATGTTTTGAATTATCACATACGAAAACAAATAAACAATTTGCCATATCTTCGTATCATTGCATTGTAGCGTCTTTGACACTCATTTACTTTGCAAACTGTAACCATGTTGGTTACACGTTTGTAATTTGAAAATTACTGTTTATCCCAGGGCAACTTACAGGAAACCAATGTATAACCTGCATTGATAAAAAACCGTCTGTTAATGAATTGTAAAACAATTGGAAACCGGTAACGGTACTCTTTCAATAAAGTAACCTAAAACCGGTTTGTCGCTGGTTGCTGTGCGCCATTAACAATTTATTCTTTTGTAGTCCACGTTTCAAAAGCTAGTATGCTCTTCTTGTTTGAACTGTTTACTGTCCACCTTTCACTTTCCTACAAGGCCTCACGATAGACAAATACCTTCATTTCACACTTCCTGACTTTTATATTTATTTTCGATGTTGACAAATTTCTTATTCAGAAACATTTTTCTTACTCTTGCCAGTGTACATTTTGTCTCCTCTCTTGAGCCATCGTTAGTTATTTTGTTGGCCAAATAGAAAAAGTATTCGACTTCGGGTCTTACATTCTAATCTAATTCTCTCATCGTACCCATACTTGATTCTACTACAATCCGTTACAGTTGTTTTCATCTTAAAACCTCGTTTCAAGACATCACTTCAGTTATACAACAATGTCGCGTTCACCTCTCAACAACTGCTTCCCACCCAGATCCTTCGACTCTAGTAACCGGTTTGCTTTTTGTATAAGTTATAGGTAACCTTTGAATTTCTGTATTTAATCGCTATACCTTCAGAGTTTCTTCAATGAATGCATTTGACTCAACTTTATCAAACACTTTCTCTAACTCAACAAATCATAGGTTTGGATTTATTAAATCCCTAGACTACGATAAGTCGAAGTGTCAGTCCTATCTCGTGTGGCTTAGATTTCTTCTGAGCCCAAAATGACCTTCCTGTAAGATCACTTCAACCACTTAGTCCGGTCTCTAGTAAATAATTCCTGCCAGTATAATTGCACAATGACTTATTAAAACGGTGATGTTAATGTATTCTCATCTGTTGGCACCTGGATTATCTGGAAATGTGGATTCCTTTGTTTAAGGGTAAGAGAGAACACTGATAAGTGTAACAGAGGCTTAAGGAAGAGGTACGTGCTGTTTTACATGTCTTAGACATTTTAGAAACAGCAAATATAATTGTCTATCCTTTCATTATTGACGCTCTTAGGGCAAAAATTTGGAAATTAGTGGTAAGGTCTTATGGGGCCAAACTGCTGAGGTCAACGGTCCCTAAGCTTACGCACTACTTAATGTAACTTAAACTAACGTACGCTAAGGACAACACACACACACACACACACACACACACACACATGCCCGAGGGATGATTGGAACGCTGGACGGGGGTAGCCGCGTGGGCCATGACAAGGCGCCTTCGACCGCGCGGCGCTCTGGAGTTAGATATGTTTATAAAAGGAATAATAGGATTGGATTTAGTAGAAACGGCAGAAGTCGAATCAAATAATTCGTAGAATATATAAGAGGCAGACAAGTGAAAACGAGACTCGTGGAAAAATGTGAGTAAACTGTTTATTATTTCGAAACTAGTCGCCATAACTGTTATCATATTTATCCCCCTATGAATAAGACGGTTAATTCAGTCATGGAAAAATGATTGCGGTTGCCTGCGGAACCAGGTTCATAGTCAGGCGTCTACATTTTCCTCCGAAAGAAATCAACGGCCACAAATGCCATTCTTCAGGGCTCCAAAAATATGGAAATCGCACGGAGAGAGATCGAGACTGTAAGCAGGATGTGTCAGAGCTTTCCAGCGAAACTTCAGCAGGGTAGTCGATACAACGGTCAAGTCATCTCCGGCAAAGTGATGATGACCTTTTTCTTTGACTGCAAGGGCTCGCTGCTCGTTGGCTGTCTGCAACACGGCGCCACAATTAACGCGCATCGGTATGTGCACACTTTCGATATATTAAGCGCGCCACGTAGTCCAAACGCCCAGGAATGTTGACGGACGGCATCATCCTGTTGCAGGATATTGGCCACTCACATGTTGCCCAAGAAGTTTCAGTGGGAAACTCTTACACATCCCCCATACAGTCCCGATCTCTCCCCATGCGATTTCCACATTTTTGGTGCCCTGAAGAAAGACATTCGTGGCTGTGCTAAGGTCGTAGATTTGCACGTATGGTTTCGTAGGCAACCGCTAACATTTTTCCATGAAGCCTGTTTTGTCACACACTGGGATAGGCGTATTAAGTTGTGGCGATTACTTTTGAAGTAATAAACAGTTCACTTACGAGGTTCACTCCAAAAGAAATGCAAACTATTTTTTTTTAATCCATCTTTTGTTCTACATGTTTGAAAGTTTTACAGTGTGTAGATACATCCTTTAGGAACAATATTTTCATTTCTCCACATAATTTCCATCCCTCTCAACTGCCTTACGGCACGTTGGAACCAACGCCTGTATACCCTCAAAGTAAAATTTTGGACCAACCTGTTGGAACCACTGTTTGGCAGCTTGCACAAGGGAGTCATCATCTTTAAACTTTGTTTCATGAAGAGAGTCTTTAAGTTTCCCAAAGAGATGATGGTCACATGGAGCCAGGTCAGGACTGTAAGGCGGGTGTTTCAGTGTTGTCCATCAGAGTTCTGTGATCGCTTCCATGATTTTTTGACTGATATGCGGCCGTGAATTTTCGTGCACCAGCAAAACTTCCTGCTTGTGCCGATGTGGTCGAACGCTTGTGCCGATGTGGTCGAACACAGTCGAGCTTGAAGTTTCTTCAGTGTCGTCACATTTATGGTGGTTCCACTTGGCATGATGTCCACAAGCTAAAATCCTTCGGAATCGAAAAACACCGTAACAAAAATTTTCCAACAGAAGGTGTGGTTTTGAATTTTTCTTTCCTGGGTGAACTTGCATGATGTCACTCCATTGATTGCCTTTTCGTCTCTGGTGAAAGATGATGGAGCCATGTTTCATGACCTGTCACAATTCTCCCAAGAAATTCATCTCCACATTCTCGTACTGTTCCAAAAGTTCGCTGCATGCCGTTTTCCTCGTTTCTTTGCGAGCCACTGTCAACATCCTGGGAACCCACGCGGCACAAACCTTTTTTAACGCCAAACTTTCAGTATTCTGCAAACACTTCCTTTTCCTATCCCAACGTAGCCTCACAATTCGTTCACTGTGATGCGTCTGTCAGCAGTCACCAATTCGTTAGCTCTGTGCACATTGCCTGGAGTGAGTGCAGTATGAGGCCTGCCGCTGCGAGGAAAATCCTCAATATTGCCGTGCCCACTTTCATCACGTAACCTGCTTGCCCACCGACTAACTGTACTGCGATCGACAGTAGCATCTCCATAGACCTTTTTCAACCTCTTGTGGATGTTTCCCACTGTCTCGTTTCCACAGCACAGGAATTCTATGACAGCACGTTGCTTCTGACGAACGTCAAGTGTAGCAGCCATCTTGAAGACATACTGTGACGGCGCCACTTACGGGAACAGGTTGAACTAAGTTTGAAAACCAACGGGAAGAATGTATCTACACACTGTAAAACTTTCACACGTGCAGAATGAAAACAGTATTTTTACAATAATAGTGTACATTTCTTTTGGAGTGACCCTCGTAGTTTTTTGCCATGTCTCGTTTACACTTGACTGCTCTTATATAGCCTGTTTAATCGTATCTGATGATGGTAGTAAACCTCAGTCTAGTAATGCAGCATCAAAACAGCTATCACCAAGTGACTGGTGGTAGGCACTTCGTCATAAATATGAAAGTAACGCTAATTTGGAGTGTATCGCCAGTGCACGTAATTTTCGTGCAGCGGTCGCTTCGTCGACTGTGAGATGGCTGCGAATTACATTGGCCGGAAGAGAGGCTCGGCGCCAGCCACCGCCTGCTCTCCGTCCCCCCTAATTAGCGGAATGTGGTGCGCGCTCTGTCAGCGGCGCGTCTCTTCACAGCTGGCGTCTGGAGTCTCCTAAATCGGTTTACGAGCCGCAGCTCCGCTTTGTAGTGTAAATTGGGCGCCAGCGGTGGCGGCAGCGGCAGCAGCCGCGGAAACGGCGGCCCGCCTATCTGGGCCGCGCTGTGCCCCGCCCCGCTGCCCGCGCCGACACACGCCTCCGCCCCCGCCCCCGCCAGATTTCCCCGTTTTCCCTTTTCTCCTTGGATCGTCGCGTGCGCTTTGTCGGCCGCGTGCGTGTCCTGTTACGGATCGTCGAGTCGCTTCCCGCGCGTCGTGACTCCGCGGGCCGCCGTCCCAAACGGTGTCTCGTCTTCCAGCCGGTTACGTAATTCTCGCAGCCGCTTTACGGTACCGTCCACCACATCTGCGTTCTCCTTCACAACGCTCGCTCTGCCCTGCGTGTGCATTATTAGAGGCAGGCAAACTGAAACACGTAACTGTTTCGAAACGAATGAAACAGTACAATGTATTCCAGAATGAGATTTTAAATGTGCAGCGGAGTGTGCGCCGATATGAAACTTCCTGGCAGATAAAAGCTGTATGCGCGACCGAGACTCGAAGTCGGGACCTTTGCATTTCACGGGCAAGTGCTGTACCAACTGAGCTACCCAAGCACGACTCTCGAGCTGCTCCGCACACAGTTTTAATCTGCCAGGAAGTTTTATATCAGCGGACACTCCGCTACAGAGTGAAAATATCATTCTGGAAACATCGCCCAGGCTGTGGCTAAGCCATGTCTCCGGAATATCCTTTCTTTCAGGAGTGCTAGTTCTGCAAGGTTCGCAGGAGAGCTTCTGTAAAGTTTGGAAGGTAGGAGGCGAGATACTGGCAGAAGTAAAGCTGTGAGGAGCGGGCGTGAGTCGTGCTTCGGTAGCTCAGATGGTAGAGCACTTGCCCGCTAAAGGCAAAGGTCCCGAGCTGGAGTCTCGGTCGGGCACACAGTTTTAATCTGCCAGGAAGTTTCAGTGCAATGTATTGTTTCGATACGCTGTTTCGAAACAGTGAAACCTACACATTTTATCATCTTGAATGTCTACTGTATAAGTATGTCCATATAAACACAAATGAGGTGCGAGAGCGCTAATCATGTCGCAGAAAGTATGAAGCTATCACTTAGGCGTCTTGACAATTTCGTATTTCCTGCAGCAAATGCACTGCTTTCGTGTCGTGTGACTTTCATGCTTTTCAATTGGCTGAGGACAGCCATAACTGAAGACAGAAGAACCACCACGAACGGAACTGGAGGTGGGAGCAAACTGCAGAAACAACGGATATGCTACTGGGATTTCCACAGTCCGTTAGTATGGGTAATATAACCATCCTGCTAATTTCTATGCACACAAGGGAATCATTGTGGATAATAGGCACACTGACTATAGACTCACAAATAACGCCAAATAATTCGAATAATTAACAAAATATAACAGAAAAAATTGTCTTTCAAGGTGTTTCGAACCTTTACTATAAATTCACCATGCTTCCCAGCCTTTCCCGTTCACCATTACACTATCAGTGATATATCAAACAGATTGATTGCAATTATACCTACATCAAATTTATGTATATGTCTAATAACTGTCACTCTACGCCTTTTTATATTCAAGATGTTGTAGGCTTACTTGCGTTTCTTAATATGATTACTGTACATGAACAGAGAAGCGTATATTATAAAAAAAGTGTAATTTATCTGAATGATCTTCACATATTTATTATTTTGAATGTGAATAGTATGCATTGTTTTATTGTTTGGCTAGTGTTTATAAAGCAGATGTTACGCCATTTGTAAATAGGACAGTCAGCTAGAAACGAAGCTCTGTTTTCGGATATCTTAAGCTCCATGCTATTGCTTGTCAAAATGACTTCGACACTCTTGAAAGTGTTTCATGAAGTGGTATGTTGTGTTTCAGTACCTGTGCCGAGCCCGAATCTCGTCCGACACAGAGCGGACTCAAACATCACTGTCTCGATACAATCAGTCCGTTCCAAGCACAGGTGGACTGAAACAGCCTTATTTTGAAACAACGATACAGTTTGTGTGTCTGGCTCGAGATCGAATCTGGTCCGGTTATCCGAGATAGGGGCGGAATGAAACACCACTGTTTCGAAACAGTGAACCACAGCCGTTCCAAAACACAGAAACAGTTCCACGTATCAATACACTCTATCGAAACATAGAAACAGTGGCCAAGTCTAGTCTGCATGATGTGTCACCGATGAAAACGTGTCATGTACTCTGACTTTTCTCCACATCCGTCAACAGCGATGTTCGACAGCCTTTTCATGATCTAGGATGCAAAGTGGCACCTTTGCTTTGAACGATTCAGTGTGTATATCGTGTATCTCGCTAACGTAGCAGCGACTCAGATGCAGATTGCGAAATGACTAAATTAACAGGATTTCCTGCAGAGGACGTTGAGCCAGAGGTAATCACAGCAGCGGTGCACTCACCGATACTACATAAACAGTTTCATTGATGATGGGTCCACCAGACGGAGCACCACGTGCGCTGATTCCGTCACACCAGCAGGACCGCGGGACTGAACCCGCAGCATCTTTGCCGGAGGAGAAGGTTGCGCACACATAGGAAAAGGAATCCACTACGGTCCAGCTACAGTACTGATGACAAACAGCTGGGGACAGCGTCTGCCGTAAAATATCTAGGCGTAACTATCCACATTGACTTTAAGTGGTATGACGACATAAAGCAGATCGTGGGAAAAGCAGTACCAGACTCAGATTCATAGGAAGAATTTTAAAGGAAATGTAACTCGTCCAAGAAAGAAGTGACTTATAAGGTGATTTGTTCGCCCGATATTGAGTATTGTTGTTTTCTCTGGGGTCGCTATCAATTAGGACTGGTAGATCAGATAGAGAAGATCCAACGAAGAGCGTCGCGTCACGGTATCGTTTCGCTGGCGATAGAGCGTTACGGAGATGCTAAAGAAACTCCACTGGCAGACGTTACAAGAGAGGCGTTGTGCATCACGGAGAGATTTAATATCGAAATTTGGGTTCAAATGGTTCAGAGCACTATGGGACTTCACATCTACTGTCATTAGTCCCCTAGAACTTAGAACTAATTAAACCTAACTAACCTAAGGACATCACACACATCCATGGCCGAGGCAGGATTGGAACCTGCGACCGTAGCAGTCGCGCGGTTCCGGACTGCAGCGCCTAGAACCGCTCGACTACCGCGGCCGGCTGAAATTTGGGGACAGCACTTTTCAGTAGGAGTCGGACAACATATTACTTCCCCCCGTAATACATCTCGCGTGCTGAACGCGAGGAGAAAATTCGAGAAATTGGGCTTACCGACAATCATTCTTCCCACGCACTGGTCGCGAGTGGAGCAGGGTTGGACGGATCAGATAGTACCGAAAGTACACTTCGCCGCACACCATTTGGTGGCTTTCAGAGTATGATGTAGATGTAACTTACTCCCTAGCGCTACGAGGACTGGTCGCGTCGCGACGGCGTATCAGTCTTTAACGCTGGATGGGACTGTTTACGTGTGTGCTGCGGATGAACTTGACTAGCGATTGCAGACGTAAGTAGAAACCTTTTTGGGTCACGTCCTGTGCTAGCCAGTGCGGACCGCACCGCTGCACTGACTGCATTTGTTTGTGTGCGTGAATTGTTCTTGTTGTGCACTAGTAGACGCTGCCCATTACTGTGCTCAGCAAGAACATCTACGGATTTATCAGTACACACATGAGTCCTAGAAACGCAGACTGAGGGCGCATCTGAGACGTTCGACTAACGGATGGATTCCTAGAGAAAGACGATTTGTCAAAGCTTTTAGCAGTAAGGTTGCTCCATTAACTTGAAGTAGGTTTTGATTTTTGAAAACAAAATCAGCGATCTTATTAATATATGATGATAAAAAATAGCCATTTTACGATGTACTTTACCTACAACTCGTCTTCAAATCTTAGTAATATAGACTATTGTAATGCATTTTATGCTAATAGTACACACTGTACTTCTGGTTGGTTAACACTGATGTCATACACAGGACGGTGAGTTTGACTAGTACTATTTAACACCACTCCCTGCCTATCCATTTAGCAGTCAGTTCAGCCTCGTGGATCGGCGCAGCTTGCTCCATGGAAGTCAACCTGCCATTCTGGGTATATGTACTTTGTAATCTTATTCAGTGTATATACGTTCCATTTGTACATGTGTCTGACGATGATCCTAAAGGACTGAAACTGGTGACTCTGATTAAAAGAGATTTTCGATCAAGACTGTTTTTTAATTATGAAGTAGATTTGTCTGGTACAGCCAGTCGAACAGTGACTGTGTACATTTGGCATAGGTCAGTGTAGTGGTAGGTATCGCATCTTGATTCGTTGGATCTGCGTAGGTCTGGCGCTTAAAGAGAGAACTGGAATGCCATACACGGTCATATGGTTTGTGAAATACGTTGAAAAAGCAAGTGAAATTAATGGGTTAGTGACAATATGTGATTCTGATATCATAATCACGATAACTTTGTATAAGCAGTAACAGTACACACAAGTGTCAAGTTTAAGCAGCTAACAAAAGAAGCCAGAGTGGAATAAGTATCAGAGACCTCTGTTGGCTTATCGGCCGGGATAGGCGAGTACTGGCTTGGAAAACAACAACCAGAGGGGCCCTCCTACCTCGAGACACGTCGCACCAAGGAAAGGATGGGAAATCATTTTGCCTGTCAGTTAATAAGAACAAACAGTCAATGAAATAAATTACGAAAATTACAATCAAAAAATAGAATTACCGAGCGGCATAGCAAACCATATGTGGAAAGCGCTCTGTACGAGGTAACGACAGCGGAAGGTATACATCACAAAGGCGTCATATGATTAGTGCAGGACATTGACAAACTAAACAAGGTAGGCACTGACCGCAAAGTCGGTCCGTCCAGTTTGCACTTTTCCTCGCTTGGGCTTCCTATTAATTTCTAGCTTCTCCAACAAAATGGAAATACAACCTATTCAGTACTCTCTGGACAATACACGTACTATTCTCAGTGACCTGCTCTTTTAATGGGAGAGTTGACAGGCGTTTACAACCACGTAACAAAACTGTCTTGGGGTTGCATTTAGCAGAGATCCACCATGCTACAGGGAGCAGACAGTTCCTGACCCCCAGTCTGCACCAGTGTCGCCAGTTGTACACCAGACCTGGCGAGTGACTCATGTATACGCGTCATTGCTGTAGCCTTGTTGATGTTCAAAAGGCAGAGGACATCGTTTATTCTTTCATTTAGTCCTCATCCACCAAATGATACGCCAGGCTCCGATCCCACGCCTATCTATTTCCCTGAAATAACGGTATTGAAACTTCGTACTTTTCAATTACATAAAAGTATTAGCTTACCATACACATGTCAAGTCAGTATGGTTCAAATGAGCACTATGCGACTTAAAATCTGAGGTCATCAGTCGCCTAGAACTTAGAACTAATTAAACCTAGCTAACCTAAGGATATCAAACACATCCATGCCCGAGGCAGGATTCGAACCTGCGGCCGTAGCGGTCGCTCGGTTCCAGACTGGAACGCCTAGAACCGCACGGCCACTCCGGCTGGCAAGTCAGTATGTCCCCTGGTTTTGGAGATTTTTCTCTAAAGACAAAATTTTCAGTACTTAATATTATTAGAACGTGTGTTCAGAGAATTGGCAATTTGCGTGAAGAATGGGGTCTTGAATTTCTGAGCATTTAAGAACGTCTGAGTGTAAAAATAGCATTGTGCAGTAGGGCAGGGAGTAACATAGACTGAACAAATGGAAAAATGTGAAAACTATCGATTTTTAGGTCGGAGAAGCAATATCTTTTCGTCGGTCCCTAAAGCATGTAAATATATATTTTGATAATTAACATAAATTCCATTTCAGTTACGATTGATCAGAAGAGGATTTTAGTGAAATGGCTCTGAGCACTATGGGACTTAACATCTGAGGTCATCAGTTCCCTAGAACTTAAAACTACTTACATCTAACTAACCTAAGGACATCGCACAAATCCATGCCCGAGGCAGGATTCGAACCTGCGACCGTCACACTGGCCGGCACGATTTTAGTAGTTACGCAGGGTGAGCACAATAGAATTTTACATTTTAAAAATTCATACTAATGGAACGGTACAACTTACTTGGTTGAAACATATACCGGATGATCAAAAAGTCAGTATAAATTTGAAAACTTAAAATGTAGATAGAGAGGTAACAATTGACACACATGCTTGGAATGACGTGTGAAAGATCTCTTGCGCGCATAGTTTGGTAATGATCGTGTGCTCAGCCGCCACTTTCGTCATGCTTGGCCTCCCAGGTCCCCAGACCTCAGTTCGTGCGATTATTGGCTTCGGGTGGCCTGAAGTCGCAAGTGTATCGTGATCGACCGACATCTCTAGGGATGCTGAAAGACAACATCCGACGCCAATGCCTCGCCATAACTCCGGACATGCTTTACAGTGCTGTTCGCAACAATATTCCTCGACTACAGCTACTGTTGAGGAATGATGGTGGACATATTGAGCATTTCCTGTAAAGAACATCTTTGCTTTCTCTTACTTTTTTATGCTAATTATTGCTATTCTGATCAGATGAATCACCATCTGTCGGTCATTTTTTGAACTTTTGTATTTTTTTGGTTCTAGTAAAACCCCATGTCATTCCAAGCATGCGTGTCAATTTGTACCTCTCTATCTGCATTATTCCGTGATTTATTCTGTTTTCAAATTTATACTGACTTTTTGATCACCCGGTATATGTAGATGTAGATATACAGGGACTCGATGTGTGCTCCGAGAATCACACGGCAAAACCTCGAGACGATATTAACACAGTTCCCAAACCTCGGGCAACAATTCGGTGGTGATGGACTCAAACGCACCTTCTAGTCCGTGCCGTAGGTGTGGCAAGGATTGTGACAGGGGTGGTACACACACTTTATCTTTCACACTAATCCATAAAAGAAATCACAAGGGGCTAAGTCTGGAGATTGTGTGGCTATCTGCACCGCACGCCGTCATCAGCACAAGCAGGGCCGATCCGTCGTCCAGGCGGAAGAGTGTTGAAACGTTTCCACACAGCCAAGTGGGAGAGATGAGGTGCACCATGTTGTTGCGAGACGAAGTTGCACTCTTGTTTCATTCAGAAGCCGCAATAAAGCATGCCGAAGCAATAAATGCCTGTTTTGGTTTTATCCATGAAAAAGAAGGGGCTGTACATCGTGACCCGCGACACTGTAGAGAACACATCGACTTTTGGCTAGACTCGCTCACGATGGATGAAGAAGTGGGGATTTTCTTGTCCTCGGTAAATGACCACAGTGCAGATTAAATTCGGCATTAGTTTTAAATGTTCCTTCACAACTAAGGATTAACTTGTTTCACGTGTCATTGTGATGGTCTTTCCCACATCTCAGTGCAGAAGTCGGATCGTGCAGTATAATCTCCTGGAGTGTATTCCTGGACCATATGCAGTCGGTACGGTTTCACGCGGAAGCGCTTACGCAGAATGTTGGAAATGGTTTTTTGTAGGGTCTGGAGTTCGTGACTTGCTCCAAGTGTCGATTTCTGTCGGCTTCGCTGGAGTGTTGCTCGGGTGCACAACCTTTTTCCCCGACATAGGAAGTCGACGAGGACTTTTGTCTTTGCAAATGTAGCCCTTCTCTTCGAACTTTTGGTACCAGGCATTAATGGGGATTGTGCTGGGTGGCTTCTGGTGAAAGTATGTGAGAAATATTCGTCGAACGGCTTCTGTCGACTTCCGTTTTTCTGGCTAAAGGACACACCAGACCTTATAATAAATGTAGTTCCCATTTTCTTCACTAGCACTCTCTGGTTGCAGAAGCCTCCAACGAAAGAATTGCGCTCATTAGTAAATAGACTTCCAGAGATACTCCATTAATAGGTTAAGGTTTCAAGCGAAAAAGTAGTAACGTTCCGTTTGTATGACTTTTTAAAACTATTAAGTTATTTTGTAGTCACACAGTATGAGAAAACGTACAACACTCATCGGCTATTACTAAAATCAGCCAGTCAGACAAGCGAACACTCCCTCATACAGTAGCTACGAGTCGTAATTGAATCACCAGTGCGTGAGATTGCATGTGTAATGGTTCCGATGTACACTAACAGATCGAGGATTGTCAAAATTGAACGTGTTTATCATATCCAAATTTAATAGTCGTTCTGATAAGGTGTAACAATCCCTTTCTTACTGCATATCGTCACCACGTGGCAAATTTCTCACAAGTCGCTTGGAAACGAAGTAATGGACCGTAGAATATTTTTGCCAAGCATAACAAAACGTACAGTGTAATGAGTCTGCTAATCGGCCGACTATATCTAGATTTAGTGACAGAACGACGTGACTTGGATGTAATTATGGACTTCGTGTGAATGTCGCACTTCAGAGGATTTTTTGAAGAGCGCGCTAGAGACTTGACATTAGAGAGCGGACTTGGAAGCAGTTTTGTGAATTGGCTGTGCTGAGATTAGACGTCATTTATTCTGTAAAGCAATTCGCTTAATAGAAAACCAAAGCCCGAAAAGTAGAAAGAACTTTCAGCTATACTAACATATAATTGTATGGTCCATGGACACATGAAATGCAGTCGCAGATTTTCACAGATTTTCTTGCCTGGTTAACTTTACGTGTCGCGGTGGATCTGGCAGTGCAATGTGTGCAGTGAGGCCGCCTCCTACAGCATCGCAGCCACATGACGTTCACAAAAGCCGCGCCGCCGCCAATCTTTCACAGAATAGCAGAACACGATCTCTCCCCGTCGTCCTCAACGTTCAGACGACTGTTAAGCATCAGAGTCATTTTTCGCCGTCGCCTATGAGACCAGCTTCGTACTGCTAGTGACCCGCTCTTTCACTGGAGATTCTGGAAAATTACGTAATACGGCGAACGATTTTAACTTAACCGGTATGTCCAATGGCAAGATCTTGGGAATGTCCGATAGAATATTACTTTGTGTGTTCTCACAAACGGCGTCGGTGAGACCGTCACCGGCGGCGGCAGCGTTTGAGCGATACGTCAGCCTGTCTGGATGGAGTCCAGCGTCACGCCTGCTAAGAGGACGGAACTTCCCGACGCCTCTACTTAACACGGCAAGTGGCTCACAAAGCGCTGCTAATACAACGGCAAATTACCACTCCGGGCCGCGTTATCCAGAGGTTAAGACACTGTGCTCGTGCTCAGGAGAGGTTCAAACTTCCCGGCTGGTCAACAGCACTCAATTTCCTGCCGTTCCCTTAAATCTCTTCGGTCAGTCTCGAACTGCTTCCTTCAGAAACGAGCCTAACATTATCGAACTGAACGTGTGTCCTGTATCTGTTGAGCTCTTTCTGAACTGGACATTTGTTTCCCGCAACCCGTATTGCAGAGAGCCAATCGACGGTGTAGCCTTTGTAAAGTTCGTCAGAAATAACCAGAGATACGAGCAACATTCATTACGAATTCCTGTCAACAAATAGCATAAAGAAAGAAACTGATTGTACACGTCATAGAACAGCTTGAAATGAGCCATTGTGCTCACAGTCGAATAAGTTCTTAATATATGGATTCTTTCTGAATGAGAGTGCAGTTTTCATTTAACGTTCAATTTGTGTGTTATGACAACTGAAACCCACAGTCAGTGCTCTTAAATTGATCTATGACTAAAAACTTGAATAATTGTTTTTTCTTAATTACGGAATTCCAATATTCTGCCAATGCTGTAACAATACGAAAACTCATTCGCAGCAGTCAGCTTACAGACGGCAGTCTACCGGCAGCACCGTATGAACATTGCTCATTCTTTGTACAATCTTTCTTGGTGCCGTTATTTAACTGTCTGAAACACACACATACGCACAGAGTATGAACAGGAAAGAATACTTAATATAGGATAATGCTGAATTTAAACCTCGGAATTAGGCAACAAAAATTGTTAATATACTTTTGTACCATTAAATTGCGTAACATCTTACAGATCTGAACCTGTCCTGATGATGTCTGATGGACGTAGGTGTTTTGAGTATAAGAAACCTCTTGTGATAATTGTTATTTTTTTCTCTTTTCTTTTGTGTTTTTTTTTTCATTCATTTCCTCGTGTTTTTACTTGTGTTTTCCTCGTTCTCCGTATTCAGTTCGATGGGTTATCTGTAAGCAACGAGTCCAGGCATACCACCACATCGGCGGGGCTGTTACGTGAATCATCAGTGGCTGTGTGACAGACACTGATATCGTCCGTAGGCGATTCTATACAGTGTTGCCTACTGCCAAAATGTTTCGGTGCTGTATCTCTGTGTAGTGCGGTACACAGAGAACAGCAGGAAGGGAGGTGGAGGTTCAAATGGTTCTGAGCATTATGGGACTAAACTTCTGAGGTCATCAGTCCCCTAGAACTTAGAACAACTTAAACCTAACTAACATAAGGACATCACACACATCCATCCCCGAGGCAGGATTCGAACCTGCGACCGTAGCGGTCTCGCGGTTCCAGACTGTAGCTCCTAGAACACTCGGCCACCACGGCCGGCCACATGGGTGTGTTGTAGGTCTACTCACTTCCGTTTTCGAGGTCAGTAACGCACCAGTGTTTTGTTGTCTAAGATGGAAGCAGCCAGTTGGAATCCTGGTAGTCAAATATGCAATAGACCTGTTTTAATGTCCTAATAAAATGACGTTATATTTTTATATTGCCGATTTCAGCCGTGTCAAATAGTCATGTTCCAATAAGTGTGCAGTATAGTAGTCCTAGCGTCGTAGAGGATCACGCATTGTTGACAGTCCTCATCAGTGACAACGAGACTGACGCTGAAACCACTGTCATGGACATTGATCCAAAGATGGCCATACGAATCCGATAAAATCCATACATATTATTATAAAAATGTATGTGTGTGTGTGTGTGTTCCACATCTCGTAAACCACTGGAGTGATTTCAACCAAACTTGGTACACACATCCTTAACTGCCAGGCAATAAACGCTGTGGAGTAAGAACCTCCTACCTTAGCTCAGAAGATATGACGTCATAAACAGTGATATGCGTGAAAAACTGCCACTTCATCCATGGCCTTTAAAGTATTTCTTCTGTACTACTTACTGTACCCGCAATAAATTTCGCACACAATATCCACATACGCCTATAAATGAAGCTACAAAAGTATATAATGGTACCACACATAGTTCAAGAGATATTACGACATAAACAGTGAGATGTGTGAGCAACTGCTGCATCATACATGAAGTTTTAATACATTTATTGTTTACTGGTAAGGCACTCCAGTAGTCGAGTCAGATTAAGGGAACCCCCTGACTCCTGTCACTTATTTTGATAACTTTCAAATGCAAAGCCAAACGGCTGCAAGCGAAAACAGTAGCCGTCTTTAGAGCTAGGAAGAGGCGTTACCCTAGAGACATTTACAAAGTGGCTTTTTAGACAAGCGAAGCGCTTGCGCCCAGCAAACACAAACTGTGAGAGATCCTATATCTTAATTTGGGTACTGCACTAACATATTTGTACAGTATGCATATTTCTTTGTACAGCTTTTTCATAATTTCAATGGTGTTTTCACGAATACATGGAAATAAATTTTTTTCGATACTTCACTACAAATACATGAAGTAGTTTTTACTTCCTGTTGCAATGACATTTATATATTTATATTCCGACTACCTGACAAACCCGGCATTGCCTGAGTATTTATCTTGCCAATTTTCTATTACAAACGAAAACAAGAAATTACAACGATTATAGTAATCATGTCCGTATCTTCACCATTAAATCATACTACATTGACAGATACTCGTCATCAGTATTGGATCACAAGAAAAAAGAGTAACATATTGTTATTGTTCACTGGCAGTACCTTGGCTTAAACTCAAATATCTGTGCAGTGTGTCTAGAATAGAGGGCACAATACACTCTTGTTTATGATCTGTCCGTCCAGCAGAATTCTCGATATTGGTAAGCCATGTGTCGACACCTACTTTCAAATCCCACCCCTTCAACCCTCTCACTCTTCCTATTTGATTCTTATAATGAAATACAACATAAACCCAATACTAAACGCTATAAATGCTCAAAATAATCATTCACACAATATACGCAACACATTATATCAAATATTGGCTAAACCACGTTCTAAAGGCAAAGTTGCCCCATATACATCAGACTTTACGTTAGGTAAGAATAATGGCATACTAAAGAACAGCTGGAAATCAGACACATTTGAGACAGAATGGAGAGCCTGTATGTTGATGCAGAAATATTGACGGTCATTTCTATACCTACGTACAAAGTCTGCAAACAACTGCGAAGTACATGGCTATAGGTACTTAGTATGTTATTAAGTTTTCTTCCCGTTGCAATTGTGTGTGGAGTGCGGGAAGAACGACCACTTAAATAGCCCTGGGCTGCTGTATATCAGTCTAACCGTGTATTTGTCGTCCTTACGCGAGCGATGCGTAGCTGTCAGAAGTATGTTACTAGATTCTCCACCTGATAGCGATTCCTGAAACTTCCTAAGTAGGGTTTCGTAGAATAAGTGACGTCTATCTGCAGGCGTCTGTCAGTTCATCTCCGTGACATTCTCCCGTGACTGAAACAAATCTGTGACCATTCCTGCTGCTCTTCTTTGAACGCCTTAAAAATAAGCTGTTAGTTCTATTTGATATGGGTGCGGCACACGAGCATTTTTCTAAGAAGGGGTGCACAAGCAATTTGTAGGCAGTCTCCTTTCTAAACTGACCGAATTTGCCAGTATCCTGCCAGTGAATCGACTCGTACTGGTCTGGTATTTTGCTGTGCAAGTGTCCGTAGTTTGATTTGAAAAAAACGTGTTGAGTTGGTAATTTTCAAAACCTTTCATGACTAGAAAGAAAAGATAAACAGAATTAGGAAAAGTAAAGAAACGCCATGTAATTCTTGAGAGGAGGTGACGATATGGAACAGAGAAGTGGGGATAGTTGACTATCAAGCAATTACTAAATCTACATGTTGAGTAAGATCACTGTAGAATTCACATAGTTGGTCTCTATATAGTGAAAAAATACTCCTCTTCTCAAATATGACTTTAGCTTCAAGATTTCTGATCAAAATTTTTCCATGTATAATCGAATGACGATGTTGCTAGGTACATACATACTGCAGGCATATCTCTCTAGTGAAGAGGATCAAGATTGAATGAGATAGCACACCAGTAAGTTAAGTACATTGGGCTTCCCATTGCTAAGACAGGTTTAAAACTAAATCCTTCCACAACAGTTCAGAATTGTTGTTAGTTTTTATCTTTACTGCTTCAGAATAAGGCCCTTTTTGTCTCTTATCAAATCGAGCATTAACACAAAAAAAACGTTCAAATGCGTGTGAAATCTTATGGGACTTAACTGCTAAGGTCATCAGTCCCCAGGCTTACACACTACTTAACCTAAATTATCCTAAGGACAAACACACACACACACACACACACACACACACACACACACACACACACACACAGACACATGCCCGCGGGAGCACTCGAACCTCCCCCAGGACCAGCCGCATAGTCCATGACTGCAGCGCCTCACACCGCTCGGCTAATCCCGCGCGACAAGCATTAACACATTACGGCAAAATAATCAACCCGGTGGAATGGAATGATTCGTCACAACGTAGTCGAGTGTCATTATTGTTATTGCTGTGGTTGATGAGAGAAGGTGGCATCCTAGAAAAGTTATACACCGGTGACTGGGAAAAGAAAAACTGTTGCCTCGATTCCACTTTCTATAGACTGGTCAAGCAACTAGGCGAGTGTTTTACTTTCAGGTATACAGTCTCCCTTTTGTCTCGAGTTTGCTTACCTGTCGGCAGGGCCTTACATGTGGAAGCCGGCTGACAGCAAACAGCACCCCTCTGCATTAGGATGATGGTGAAGTCATTAACACAATTAACGGCGGTTTCTTCTACATGTACAAAATGTAAGTTGATGCAAATGAGCAGGAAGAAGAACCCCCAGTCATCTAATGTAGTATTGGTCGAGTGTTCCTCGTCACAACTACAACGATTAAATATTTACACTTAACGTTGCAAGGCGATATGAAATGGAACGAGTACGTGATGTCCATAGCAGGGAAGGCATATGATACACATCGGTTTATTGGGAGAATTTTCGGTAAATCTAGTTCATCTACAAAGGAGGTCGTGCATAGAACACTAGAGTGACCCATTTTTAGTACTGCTCGAGTGTTTTGGTAGCATTAAAGGAAGACGTTGAAACAATTCGCAGGCGGGCTGCTAGATTTGTTACCGGCAGGTTCGAATATCACGAATATCTTCCTGAACTCAAATGGGAATTCCTGCAGGGAAGACCACGATCTCTTCGATGAACACTATTGATAAAATTCAGAGAAAGGCACTTTGGCTGACTGCTGAACAATCCTACTGCCGCCGGGTGAGTATCGCGAAGACAAGACAAGAGAAGAGAAATCAGGGTTCGTAAGGAGGCATACAGACAGTGTCGTTGTCCACACTCCATCTGCATGTGGAAAAGGAAAGTAAATTACTGATTATGGTACAAAGTACCCTCCGCCATGCACCATACGGTGGCTAGCGGAGTATTATAAGTACATGTACGCGGAGCGTTTGGTCAAAATGTTAATGATGTCATGTCAGGTGGAGCAATTTTTGGGGCAGTGACCAACGTCTTGGAGGCTTGGTACTCAAACTCCGTCATCGAGATACATATTTTCGCGTTTTTCCAAAATCGCTTTCGGTCAGTTTCGGGATGGTTCCCTCAACAACGTGGTCGTCAACTTCCTCCTCGCTCTTTGACGAGCGGACCTAGTTACACGTGCCCTGTGACCTTCATGTGGACGGGAAGTCGATGTGTAACCTTCCATCGTCCACAGCTGGACAACGCGCTGCACTTTGCTGGGCCGCTCAGCCCAACGGGCGAATTATCGACGGCTGCAGCTCGTAGTGGCCCCGACAAAGGTCAGTGCTGTGAGAACGTGTACGTGCTGCCAGCCCCGCGCCATCGATCAGCCACTCACTGCCGGCGACAGGCTCCCCATCGCCCTGAATTTGGTTTGCCACCGCCGAGCAACAGACGAGTACAGCACCAAATGCTGCCCAGTTTTTTCCAGCTCTTGTTGCGGCACCACTGACAAAGATATATCCCTTGTGGAACACAATGCTATAGACAGGATATCTCACGTTATTCTATATTTCTGGATTTGTAGAAGGCATTTGACACCGTTGCTCACAAGCACTTCTAATCGACTTGCGCGCCCATGGAGTATCGTCTATCATACGACTGGATTCGTGATCACCTGTTCGAAAGATACCAGTTCGTAGTAGCTGAAGGGAATTATCTAGTGAAAACGAAGCTCTATCTAGGGTTTCCTGACGAAGCATTACAGGTCCTCCGCTGTTCTTAATCTCTATAATCGATTTGGGAGACAATCTGACCAGCCATCATAGATGCCTGCAGATGATGTTTGCATTTACCGTCTAAAAAGCCGTCAGTAGATCAAAATTAATGAAAAATGATTTAGACACGGTATCTACATGGTGTGAAAAATGGCATTTGATCCTGAACAACAAAAAGTGTGAGATACATTAGTACTAGAAAAGTTCCTTTAAATATCGATCGCACGATAAGTAAAACACAATTAAAAGTTGTCAGATTAGCTATCAGGGGATTACAATTACGAACCACTTAAACTGCAATCATCACATAGAAAGTGTGATGGGGAAGGCGAACCAACGACTGCGTTTTATTGGGAGGAAACTCAGAAGATGCGACCGTCTCCGTCACTAAGCGTCAGCGCGTCTGACTGCCATACGGCAATCCCGAGTTCGATTCCCGGTACTGCCATGGATTTTTCCTCGGTGGGAGGAATGGATCGGGGTGTGCAATCGGCCTCGCGAGGCCAACCGAGGAGCTATTCAACCGATTAGTAGCGGTTAGAAGCTGAAGAGACCCGATAACGACCCGGAGGGCGGTGTACTGACCGCGTACCCCTCCATTCCGCATCCGATCAAACCGTTGACAGTTGATTGGCCCGTCTAGGTCCAGAATGCGTGACTTAGCTTACAAGATCCACAAAATCTACTAAAAATACTGCCTGCACTACGATTATCCATCCTCTTCTGGAGTACTGTTCCGTGGTGTGGGATCCTTTCCAAATAGCACTGAAGTCGAATATTGTAAAGGCTCGTCATCGAAACAAAGACATTTTTCGTTGCGGAGAGATCTTGTCGTGAACTCTCGATCAGCAACTCTCTCCTTCGAATCTATGCAAATAATAAAGCCGTAAAAACGTCGTGTATGTCTCTATGAACACGCTAATCTCCAAACTTTCTAGACGAATTTTCATCGCGTTTTCACAGATCACTTGAGCGTAGCTTGGGGCAAGATATACGATTTATTTCATCATAACTTGATCACGGAAATAGAATATATCGTGATTTAGGAGCCTGCTCAGCTTAGTAGTTCGGATGTTTGCCTTAGTAACACCGTAGAGTACCAAAGAGCCATTCTATGACGCTGTTGGTTTTTTTTACCTCACTGACAAGTACATTTGGAAGTTTACGTCATTGACAGAAATAACCGTGAAAATCTTATCTTTACGAATGCAAGTTAACCTAGAACTTACTCGGCTAGGATATACAGATTTCGCAATGCTTGTTAAAAGCCCAACGAAATTGCTTTGCTTCTTTCGACAGGTTTCTTCTTTTTAGATAGGCAATATAAATTCATTGACAAAGTGATTCTATAAGGATCCTGTTTTTATCGACTGAGACGCCATGTACTCCGCCTCGCTTTCCACATACGTTTACCTTCCCTCACGAGGGTCATTTACCAACTCATTACATTCCCACCTCAACTCATTACATTCCCACCTCAACTCATTACATTCCCACCTCAACTCATTACATTCCCACCTCAACTCACTCACACTCAAGAACTCTGAACAATCTACATCTCCACAAACTCGACCCCAATAATGCTATCGTTTCCCCTCTACTTTCCGACCATCATAAGCTGCCTTCACCAATACATCCCACTAACCATCCACTTACACACCCTACAAATTCTCTCCCAAAGAAACTTCAACCGTCTCCCACTCCCACATCATGAACTCCGCGCCGACATTTAGCCATCCGAACAGCTATAGGTCCACCCCAAACAATCCACCTCATCAGCGTTTTCCCTCCCTCCCTCCCTCCATTTCCTGACCCCATTTCTTCCTCTTCTGCCTCTCTTCCCCCCCCCCCCCCCCCCCCGCCTCCCCGCCCATTTACCCAATAACTGTTAGTGTCACCGAGTCCCGTCTATGCCGCATCCCATTGTGTCCCAACAGCCACTCCTACGCCATCGCCGCAATGCACCACTCCTCCATCGTGATATCACCCCATTCGTAACCTCTTCACTGGCCAACCTTTCCGCACCAACGAATGATCACCTATTCCGTCGCAGGTCTTTCCAATTTCTAGTGACAGGAAAGTGTTTCTTTCACACATCAGTGTTTCGGCAACATGTTTTAAGTGTTTTAACTGTGCGCTTATTGCACTTCATTTTACCTTTTATTATTGTTTTTAACTACCAGTGCAAAAAGTCACAGTTGTATATCTCAAAAGGTTCATTTTATTTTTCACCTTTAAAAATGTTTCAAATTCAGTGTATATATCGCCGCTATCTGTTTTTCATTTTTTCATCTTCAGAATCAAATGGCTCTGAGCACTATGGGACTTAACATCTGAGGTCATCAGTCCGCTAGAGCTTAGAACTACTTAAACCTAACTAACCTAAGGACATCACACACATCCATGCCCGAGGCAGGATTCGAACCTGCGACCGTAGCAATCTCGCGGCCTAGAACCGCACGGTCACCGCGACCGGCTCTTTCATCTTCTTTATTGTTTTAATTATCCACTGGCTGAAGAAGAGTGGGCTGCCTGTACTGCCGGCAACACCCCTTCCCACCCCACCCCCTCTCACATATGGGGCGCGGGATAATGAAATAACAATTAAGAAGAAAAAAAGTTTGAGGTACGGAAGCCTAAAAAGCAACGTTATACAAAGCCTGTTGCTATGCGCTGGCGTATAGCTAGTGACAAAATATTCTTTTGATTCTCACCTGCACAAGGACAAATGTCCATCATGATAAACTACGAGAAAACATAGCTAGCACGAAATGATTTAGGTGTTCATCTTTCCCACTTGCTATTTGACGGTGCAACGATAAAGACATAATATGAAAGTGGTTCCACGCAATCCCTGCCGAACATGTAATGCAGAATAGATGTAGATGCAGATTGCATTTCCAGTTACGAAATATGTTAGCTGTTTTAATGAAACGAACAAAAGCTGCTTTGGATATAGGGAAACGCTCTGGAGAAGAGACGTAGTGATTTATTATTCCGGAGTGGAGTGGAAAGGAAGGTAAGAGCTTCAAGATGTTCCCCAGCACACTTGCTCTTACCGTTTTGTCGCCGTCAGGTGGCGTGTATTGGAGTTTCTCCTCGTGTATTTTGTTCACAACAGGTTACACGGCTATAACGCGCTATCCGCTTTTATCTCCCATTGTCTCTCACGCACGCCCCGACAGCGGTAGGGACGACAACGAGCTGCCTGCGAGTACCTCATGATGTTCGGGAGACAACCTCAGCGTCTGTCGGTGCACGGTACGCCCGTAATACGTGTTGCGCGCCGTGTGCTCGCCGTGCAGAGTTCGGCGACCCCACAGCGCCTTGGAAATGTAGCCATCCCGGAGTCTTACATATTGTTGCTGCGTTTGCGTGGGGTAAGTGAAGTCACTGCTAAAACGCAGCGAAGAGGTATCTACCGACTTCTCTCCATCTTCACATGAAGCATAATTACATTATTTTTTCTTGTCATATACGGACATTTTCTTGTACATAACAAAATAACTATCAAAAACTTCAAGGAGAATTTTCTAACAACAGACAAAGCTATCAACATGTAGTTTTGAAATGTGACATACTACATTTCTAACATCCTGCGTGGTGTCGGTTTGTTCTATATCGTGTCTCCCTACCACTTTCGCGCGACGACGCTCTGAGAGTTTCTTTTTAGGGCATTGACTAGTTTGAACCTGGGACCTGTTGCTGGTAAGGAGACGCCAGACCACACATGACATGTAGAATTCAGAAGAGTTCAGTGAGACTAGCGACGATATAACCAAATACTTAATGATTTCAGCGTCAGCTCCACTGCACTCCCTGTAAAAGAATCTTAATACTAACTAAATTTAGTGGAGGGGGTTCAAGGCTTTCCTATTTTTAGTTAGCTGGTAAAATAACGTCGAAAAAACAGTTAGGTTTACCATTGGAAATTTTATTCTAGTCACTAAACATTGTTTATAAATTGCACTATTGATAAAAGGGAGTGTTTTAATACAGCATGACAAAAACCAACTGCGTTCAACAAAAATGTGAACGAATATTCCCTGAATGGGTTTCCAAGTTCTACAATGGATCGAAGGATGACCTATGCCATATCACATCTATAATCTAGGTTTAATTTAAGTTTCACAAAAGAGAAAACTATCAAAATGGTCTACAGTGACCCTCAATTATGTTTAATTACTTATCTAACTTGTCGTAAATTACAGTGGCTGATGTGGCTTCTCAATAAGTATATAACAGATAAATCATCACGTTTCAGATTTTTACTTCAAGTGGCAAATGTGAACACAATGAGCTTTAATTGACGATCGACACTAGTATTACGCAAAAAGGGGGTGTAACAGATGAGACTTCTGCAGTTCTGAGTGAAGCTTTATGCGCTGTTATGCGGCATCGCGTGCTTTCATTACCTTGTTGGTGTTCGTCAGTGGGCGGCGGCCGGCGCAGCAGCCATCCAGCTCGCCGTCTCGGAACTAACTAACCTCTCCTAACTTCTCCTTACTACCATTTACCGAAGTTGGTTTAAAAAAAAACTATCTGGCTGTGTTTTCATCTTACCAATCAGGGTCTCAATGTTAACCTTAGGCTCCGCCTACAACAATTCTGTCTATCCAATGAGAAACGTTATATTTTTCGTGGTGGGGCAATGTTTTTAAAGTTTGCAACGTAACAGAGACGCGAAAAAGTCTCACGCAAAAACTTGCAGCTGGTGTGGTCCTTTTAGCGTTATCGTAAGATCTATCTGTTCCTCTGGAGGGCTCTAGCTTTTAACATAGACTGTGGGGTGGTCCTTGACGTAACAAAGACGCGAAAAAGTCTCACGCTAAAACTTGCAGCTGGCGTTGTCCTAGTGGTTAACTGGCGACGTGGGTGTCCAGTCCGTCCCTTATCGTAGGGCCTTCTAGCTTAACACGGTTCTTCTCTCGGCTTCTGTTCTCGTTTCTCCCCTCGGAACTGCGTCTGTCTCACAGTGGGAAGGTATGACATGCATTCAGGCATTCTTGTGTTAGTCTGTGGTATTCCATTTGCTCACTCGTTACTCGTATTACTTTGGTTAATTTAATGTCAAGATTTATTCGGAGCTATGTGACATACTACTGGATTTGCTTATCATGTCAGGGTTTTCATGGAAGGTGTTGGATTTGCCTGACACCTTACACATTGATAGCGTGCATGCCTCAGTTCTCCACATTTTAATTGCGAAAGTTAACAACGTTCATCATTTCCGGACTGAATCTTAGTAAGACTTCATTCCATTGCAAACCTTCTGGGACGGCGACCGCGTGCTGTCGTAAAACGTTTCGGCCACTACTGGAGGCGGTTGTCATCAAGGTGACAACGGATACTCTTTAAAAGCTGCAGAACGTTACTCGTCCGAGCACAGAATCCTACATACATAAAACTATAAACGATCAACACCATAATCCTCGTAAGTACAGGTCACACAAGTATTCATAAACAAGCAGCTTATAGATCAGTGCTGCACAGGACAGTTAAAATGTGTTTGAACCAAGTAAACAAGAAACAAAAGTAATGATAGTGAAACAGATTGCAGTCGTCAATGACCCTACTGCTTCCATGGTTGACTCAGCACAAGGCGAAGTAAACAAATACCCAAACACAAAGCAAGATAAGAACAAATATATACCTAGCTTCCCATACATTTACAATAAATCACGAAAGATTGAAAAATCAGAATGCGTACACCGGCTGACAAAATTCATGGGATACCTCCTAATATTGTATCGGACCTCCTTTTTCCCGGCGTCGTGTAGCAAGACGACGTGGCACGGATTCAGCAAGCCGTTGGAAGTCCCATGCAGAAATACTGAGCCATGCTACCTCTGTAGCGATCCACAACTGTGAAAGTTTTACTGGTGCATGATTTTATGCTCGAACTGACCTCTCTATTATGTCCCATGTATGGTCTTTGGGATTAAACTTGGGCAATCTGGATGACTAAACCATTTGCTCCAACTGTCCAGAATGTTCTTCAAATCAATCGCCAACTTTTGTGGCCCGGTGACTTGGTGTACTCTCTTCGATAAAGATGAAGTCTATGAATGCCTGGAAATAGTCTCTAAGCAGCCGAACATAACCATTTCAAGTCAATGACCGGTTCAGTTTGGCCTGAGGACCGAGCTCATTCTATCCAAACAGTTCTACCACTCTTGAGTCACCACCAACTTGCACAGTGCCTTGTCACAACTTGCGACCATGGCTTCGTGGGGCCTGCGCCACACAGCTTTTTATCAACTGAAACCGCGAACCGTCTGACCAGGCCACGGCTGTCAGCAGTCAAGGGTCCAGCCGATGTGGTCACGAGGCGATATCGTTCTGTCATGGCCCATTGACGCCAAATTTCGACGCACTATCCTAATGGATACATTTTCGCGCGTCCCACACCGATTCCACGCAGTGACGTCTCTACGCATACGTCGCTCCCCTCCATTGTTAAGTGAGGCCACTGCGTTATCCGTGGTGAGAGGCAATACCTGAAATTTGGTATTCTCGGCACACACTCGACACTGTTGGTCTCGGAATGTTGAATTCCCTAACGATTTCTGCAATGGAATTGCTAATTAAAATACAACATTTTTATATTCATCACATAATTAATTTCAAATGAGTACGTAATAGTGTAGAATAAATGGTAGCACACATTTTAACCTTTGACATATTCAGACCAATCTGTCTGCGTAATCCCATGCAGTCAGAAAGTCACAGCGATGTTATAGATTCATAAAGATACACCTATTTTTCTTCGTCTATCACCACACAGAGAAAAAAGTAATTGATTTGTGTTCAAATGCTTCAAGCAGTTTTGACTTGAGTGATGTCTGACCAAAAATAACTGTTATAATAATAGAAGTAGGGAGGGACTAGAATTTTTCCTATTGCAGGAAAAGTTCGTTTGATTTTACAGAGAGTAGATTATGCAACAGCTCTCAGATGCGAATCTGTCGAGATTCACTCTCCAGACCACATCGGGACTCATCTGTGAAAAGAACATTTCCCACTGTTCAACTGTCCACGTGGGATGTTGATGACTCCACTCTCGTGCTTGGCATGGGCTTCGCGTTCACGATGAGTGTGCTTCATAGCGGCTTGTCGGATCTTTAACTTTTTTTTTACTTATTTACTACTAACTGCATTTGCAAAACACTTCGCCGACTGCATTTTTATGTACTGCTGAATGTACCTGCAAAAATTTCTTCTTGTACTGAGTGTAGCAATTCCTGCATAATAGATGTGATGCTAATACTGTTCCTTGAGGACGAAGATATTACTACAGTACCTGTGACAGATTTCCAACAGCAGTGAAGTGTTTTTCATTTTTTTAAAACACCACGTAATAAGTATTTTTTCATTGACCACACACCTCACTTTCTGACAGCTTTATTTCCTCACTGACATAGTATTTAACAAAATGGTCAAACCAAACACAGAACTCGATGCAGAATGGTTTATGTGCAGGTTCTCACACGTTTGCTATAAACAGAAGAGTGCTGAAATAGTGTTGCCAACATCCATATTTTACACTAGAAATTCAGTGATGTGAATATGTAGAATGTTGAAAATAATGTTGTTTACGTTAATCTCTATTCCAGTTTTCTGTACTGGTTCCAGAATTCTCGGAAACCAGACGTCTATCCAGACCATCACACAGGAATTCCAAACTGCATCAGGATCCACTGCAGGTACTATGAGAGATAGGCGGGAGGTGAGAAAACTTGGATCTCATGGTCGAGCGGCTGCTCATAAGCCACACATCGCACCGGTACATGCTTGTAGATGCCGTGTTTCTTGACTTCCACAAGGCGTTTGATACACTTTCACACTGTCGTTTAATGAACATGGCAGCTCATATATTACATTAATCTGCAACTAAGAATTGAACTGTTAACAAAACAAAAACTGAACTCAAGCAAAGCCAACAATGTAGAATAGTTAAACTAAACTAAACTTTGAGAATAAAATGTACCAGCAAGAAATCCTTATTTGACATGACATACGCCAGCTGAAAAACGGGAATTCCTATGAGCAGCTACCAAGAAAAAAGTGGACCTGTCTACCTCCAACTACCGGTCCGCGTTCAAAGTCTGTAAGTTCCCGCCTTGGGGCCACAATCACGTCGGAAACCTTTTCACGTGAATCACCTGAGTAACAATGACAGTTCTGCCAATGCGGTACCTTTGTCCACCTTGCGTACGCCATACTACCGACATCCGTATATACACATATCGCATGTCTTTTATCGCCTCATTGTAGTAGGCTATGTGGTTGTCAATTAACTTGTTTGGTCGCAATCATATTATCAGAGCATATGAGCCAACGACATGATGAAATAGACGAATGTTTCATATGTAGCGTTAGACAATCATTTATGGTTGGTTGTGCCATCCAGTGTTTCCACTATTCGTGGTATGGCGGATTTCAGCGCAGTAGTGGAGGTTCGGATGAGCGAGGAATTGCAGAAGTTTCGAATAATTTCCATATATTCAGCAACTTTTGGGGAACGTAGAAACAACAGGAAGGTTACCCGCACGTGGGGGCTGTAGGGTCTGTCCGGGAGAGATGATGTCCTTTTTTAAAAAAATCGCATATGCAAAGTTCTACAGCGCACCTTTAGTAATATTTTTGTACAACTAAACACACCTGTAGTGTATGACATACAATTCTTTAATTTTTTAAATGTAGCGTTTAAACATAATGCCAAAAATATCTTTACATTGCTTCGTCTATCCCTCATGCTACGGTTGATATGTCGCATCGCAAAAAACCGCGAAACTAAGCTGGTTTTTAAGTTAAAGCCTGTATAATATATCAGGGTGTATACGACCCGGGACAAACGGGAGATCCGGGAAAAACCCGGGAATTTTTTCATCCGGGAGAAAACCGGGCAAAACCCGGGAATTTTTTAGAATTCCGGAATTTTTTGTTTTAGGTTTCAGTTAAATTTTTGTTATTTTGACTGGTAAGAAATAATATTCAAACAAGGGATATTACTGTATCCCGCTACTGCAGAATAACACTGCAGCAATGAAACATGAACGAGAGAAAGAAACTAAAATAAAACTTAAGTTGCAAAGGAAGTGCGCCATGTACAACAACAAAACACAGTGCTCATACAAGCATCTGCCAGCGGCAAAATTTGTCACAGGCTTTAGGAAGACTATGCAATGCTTTATAACAACAAACTGCCTCCGATGAGCGTAACGTCACAACTGTTTACATTGGATTCGTCTGAGCACCTGCGTGCGGGTCCACGCGCATGGCAGTTGAGTCGCTTATGTGTAGTACCTTCTCCCACTTCTGGCTGCAGAAGAGTGGCTGTTAGCTGTATAAGCAGTAGCAAGATGCTTCTCGGGAAAATTTTACTGTCGCGCACAAGCTGCCATACTCACTGGGAACGAACGGAGTATCTGCCTTGGGCGGCAATTTCGGTCAAGCATTAATCGCCTTGCAGAGCAGTCAAGTTATTTTTGTCGGTTTGCTAAAGAAATGTGGTTTTCATAAATCTTTTCCGCTGATGCGGTCAATTTATTTGTAACGAAATGTTTAATTCCACACTATTGGTTAGTTTCAACTGTTCTCTGCATTTCAAAAGAGCATGTGTTGTTCTTCTTGCAAGTATGGCATATGCCATAATAAAGAACCAAAAATGAAGTAATAGAGTACTCGTGCACCAACAAAATTTACAACGGAATTTCGACGTTCGAATGTGCACTATAAACCGGAAATGCACCTTAATATAGTTCATGAAGTTCCGATGATCTTGGAATATCCCCTGATGTTTTTTTATGACGTAACGTAAGATCTTTTAATGTTTTACGCGTACGAACATAAGGGCTTCTTGCGTCATCGTAGCTTCGCAAGCGCTCTGACACCTGTTATCTAGCGCTCTCTGTAAACTGCTGAAACGAACCTCTTTCTAACAGGTCGCGGGAAAATATTGCGAATGATTGATAAGCGTTACTTTCAAAGTAAATTTCCTTTTACGCAAGGTGAACTATCTGCGATGAATTTCTTTAATCACAGAGCGTTTGACTCTCATTCAAAAATCAAGTCTTTGAGGATTACCGTTTAGCAAAATTTCGAGGCCAGAAGATCAGACATGTATGTCGTTACTAAATATTTTACTGACACATTTGTGAGGTGTGTCTTAAAGTGCAACACGTGCAAAAAAGATCAACGTTATACATGAAAGTTTAGCTTCTCTTGCAGCTTATTACTCGTTGATACCAATGTTGTATGCGAAAGCTTTGCTTTTCTTGTAGAAACGCTATGTATATTAATTTAAACCATTAACTTTTCTTATTTGTGTGTGCGCACTACTTAACAGTGATAGTGCTATAGGCTGACTACATGACTGTACTATGCTTTGAATATCCGCTGTATAGGCTGACGATATCACGTGACATGAGCTACGACTGGCTTACAAAAGCGCGTTGCAATCTCGATAAACGGATAAGTTTTACAGTTCCGAGGAAAAGGATACTGTCACTTAACACGGAAAAAGTGTAGTTTCACCCGGGAGAAAGTGTGTTTTTAAACGGGAAATCCGGGATTTTTTTTCCTTGTCCACGTATACACCCTGTATATATTCTGGTTATAAATGTGTTGTGAATTGAAGAAACAACGATGAAGTGTTAGCAATAGCTTTTTTCATTTTATTTATATATCCAAGTAGTTCGCTGTTTTAGTAACTAGTTTACTTGTTGATAGTTAAATACATTTGAAGGAAAATATAGACAAACAAGAAATTTTTCACTACATTTAAAACTGTTATTTAATTGTGGTCTTCAGTCCTGAGATTGGGCCGGCCGCGGTGGTCTCGTGGTTCTAGGCGCGCAGTCCGGAACCGTGCGACTGCTACGGTCGCAGGTTCGAATCCTGCCTCGGGCATGGATGTGTGTGATGTCCTTAGGTTAGTTAGGTTTACGTAGTTCTAAGTTCTAGGGGACTGATGACCACAGCAGTTGAGTCCCATTGTGCTCAGAGCCATTTGAACCATTTGAACCTGAGATTGGTTTAATGCAGCTCTCCATGCTACTCTATCGTGTGCAAGCTGCTTCATCTCCCAGTACGTACTACAGCCTACATCCTTCTGAATCTGCTTAGTGTTTTCATCTCTTGTTCTCCCTCTACGATTTTTACCCTCCACGTTGCCCTCCAATACTAAATTGGTGATCCCTTGATGTCTCAAAACATGTCCTACCAACCGATCCCTTCTTCTAGTCAATTTGTGCCACAAGCTCCTCTTCTCTCCAATTCTATTAAATACCCCCTCATTAGTTATGTGATCTACCCATCTATCTTCACCACTCTCCTGTAGCACCACATTTCGAAAGCTTCTGTTGTCTTCTTGTCCAAACTATTTATCGTCCATGTTTCACTTCCATACATGGCTACACTCCATACAAACACTTTCAGAAACTACTTCCTGATACTTAAATCTATACTCGATGTTAACAAATTTCTCTTCTTCAGAAACGCTTTCTTTGCCATTAGCAGTCTACATTTTATATCTTCTCTACTTCGACCATCGTCAGTTATTTTGCTCCCCAAATAGCAAAACTCCTTTACTACTTTCACTGTCTCATTTCCTAATATAATTCCCTCAGCATCACCCGACTTAATTCGACTACATTCCATTACCCTTGTTTTGCTTTTGTTGATGTTCATCTTATATCTCCTTTGAAGACAGTGCCTATTCCGTTCAACTGCTCTTCCAGGTCTTTTGTTGTCTCTGACAGAATTACAATGTCATCGGCGAACCTAAAAGTTTTTATTTCTTCTCCGTCGATTTTAATACCTACTCTGAATTATTCTTTTGTTTCCTTTACTGCTTTCTCAATATACAGATTGAATACCATCGCGGAGGGGCTACAACTCTGTCTCACTCCCTTCTCTACCATTGCTTGCCTTTCATGCCCCTCGACTCTTATAACTGCCATCTGGTTTCTGTACAAATTGTAAATAGCCTTTCGCTCCCTGTATTTGACGTTCAGAATTTGAAAGAGAGTATTCCAGTCAACACTGTCAAAAGCTTTCTCCAAATCTAAAAATGCTAGAAACGTAGGTTTGCCTTTTCTTAATCTACCTTCTAAGATAAGACGTAGTGTCAGTATTGCCTCACGTGTTCCAACATTTCTGCGGAATCCAAATTGATCTTCCCCGAGATCGGTATGTATTTTTAACGAAAAAATGTGTCTCATATATACCGGGTTTTATTGTGGCATGTATCCCGATCTCTAGGGCAGAGACGCCTCACCTTATAAATTGAAGGCGTTGATAGCCAAGATTGCTGTACTAGAATGAAAACACGCCCAACAGAACTTCGTGTTACTGCAACTGCAAACATTTGAAAATATATGACTGTATAGCATAGACTATAAATGTGACGCTGAAGAGGTTTTGAAGGGATATTTATAGACCTACCTCAGTTACTCCCCGCAGGACTTAATTAAGACATACTCGAGCGAAACGTAAACATTTTTATTATGGCCTTCCGTCCACTGTGCAACTGCTGTGCGGATACGCGCCCACTCTGTCTCTGTTTGCCGAACCTATGACAGGTTCGCAGTCTATAACAAGTGCGGCGCCTCTCTTGAATTTACCCTATTTTCTGCTCTGCTGGGTTGGTGACCCAAAGCTACTCCCAAGTTCATGCGCTCCCTGACACGGCGTTGGGCTTTCGTTAGAGTAACAGAAGACAGCTGCACGAGGAATTCACATTAGGTTAATTGGCTTATGGGATAGTAAAATTGCTTGGAACTTGTTCGTGTTTAGTTCTACGTTTTGCGTCCATCTGACAACTGAAGAAAGGTCGTGAGTCACATGGAGTATGGGAGTATTGACATCTTCAGGTCTGGCGCACGTGTAAAGATGGAGGTCATCGGCGTAGCAATGATAATTGCAGGAGCTGTGTGGGGTGTGGGTTTGCACGCCGCGACGCACGCAGCGGCTGCCTCGCTACGCACCACAAGCTGGATGCCCAGCCGAGCGCTCGTACGGAGCTCGGCGTGGATGGCGTGCCGGCCGTTTCCGCGGCTTCGATGAGCGACTCCCGCAAAACAGCATTCGTCGCGCAGCTCCGCCGTGAATACCGTCGTTCACGACGCAATTATCGCCTCGCCTGGGCTATGACGCGGCGCGGCCAGCAAAAAGGATCTGCGCGAGGCGCGTCGGCCGACCGCTGTACGCCTCGCTCGCTCGCGGCAGAGGTGCCCGCCGTCTGTGCTTGCAGCACAACAGAGGGAGTGGCTGGCCGGCGGTGGTGCAGCTGCAGGACATAAAACCTGTGTCGCTTTCACAGCGCAGGCGCACCGCTGTACTGCAGGCCTTCGGATTTGCGGGTGCACGAAGTTAACTCCTTACGACCACTCCTGCGGAATAGCGAGCATAGCTTCCAGTTCGAAGCCATTATTCTCCGGTCGTCTGCATCGCTGGAGTTTCATTTGGTGCTTCTAAGTTTTATTATCTTCTCCGCAGTAGACGCCTGGGTTCTGCTTACTACCATCAGGTTGGTACTGCGAAAATCAATTAAGGTAGGTTCCAGAACCAGAAATCTTTTATACGAGCATTTTCTACACAATCAGGTCCAGATTGTATACCTATTAAGTTTTCAGATTACGCTGATGCAATAGCTCCCTACTTAGCAATCATATACAACCGCTCGCTCACCGATAGATGTGTACCTACAGATTGGAAAATTGCGCAGGTCGCACCAGTGTTTAAGAAGGGTAGTAGGAGTAATCCATCGAACTACAGACCTATATCATTGACGTCGGTTTGCAGTAGGTGTTTTGGAGCATATACTGTATTCAAACATTATGAATCACCTCGAAGGGAACGATCTATTGATACGTAATCAGCATTGTTTCAGAAAACATCGCTCTTGTGCAACGCAACTAGCTCTTTATTCGCACGAAGTAATGGCCGCTATCGCCAGGGGATCTCAAGTTGATTCTGTATTTCTAGATTTCTGGAAAGCTTTTGACACCGTTCCTCACAAGCGACTTCTAATCAAGCTGCGGGCCTACGGGGTATCGTCTCAGTTGTGCGACTGGATTCGTAATTTCCTGTCAGAAAGGTCGCAGTGCGTAGTAATAGACGGCAAATCATCGAGTAAAACTGAAGTGATATCAGGTGTTCCCCAGGGAAGCGTCCTGGGATCTCTACTGTTCCTGATCTATATAAATGACCTGGGTGACAATCTCAGCAGTTCTCTTAGACTGTTCGCAGATGATGCTGTAATTTACCGTCTAGTAAGGTCATCCGAAGACCAGTATCAGTTACAAAGCGATTTAGGAAAGATTGCTGTATGGTGTGGCAGGCGGCAGTTGACGCTAAATAACGAAAAGTGTGAGGTGATCCACATGAGTTCCAAAAGAAATCCGTTGGAATTCGATTACTCGATAAATAGTACAATTCTCAAGGTTGTCAATTCAACTAAGTACCTGAGTGTAAAAATTACGAACAACTTCAGTTGGAAAGACCACATAAACCATATTGTGGAGAAGGCGAGCCAAAGGTTGCGTTTCATTGGCAGGACACTTAGAAGATGCAACAAGTTCACTAAAGAGACAGCTTACACTACACTCGTTCGTCCTCTGTTAAAATATTGCTGCGCGGTGTGGGATCCTTACCAGGTGGGATTGACGGAGGACATTGAAAGGGTGCAAAAAAGGGCAGCTCGTTTTGTATTATCACGTAATAGGGGAGAGAGTGTGGCAGATATGATACGCGAGTTGGGATGGAAGTCATTAAAGCAAAGAAGTTTTTCGTCGCGGCGAGATCTATTTACGAAATTTCAGTCACCAACTTTCTCTTCCGAATGGGAAAATATTTTGTTGAGCCCAACCTACATAGGTAGGAATGATCATCAAAATAAAATACGAGAAATCAGAGCTCGAACAGAAAGGTTTAGGTGTTCGTTTTTCCCTCGCGCTCTTCGGGAGTGGAATAGTAGAGAGATAGTATGATTGTGGTTCGATGAACCCTCTGCTAAACACTTAAATGTGAATTGCAGAGTACTCATGTAGATGTAGGTGAATCGGTGGACCGATGTTTATTGCTCACTAGCTGTACTGAAACTCAGGACGACCCAGCTACGGGCTGTGTTGTGGGTGATCAAACACTTCCCACCGAAAACGCTCCACGAGCATCTTCATTGCCCCTGCAGAGTACGGCCGAGAACTGTTATGAAGATTGAAACGCATGACAGTTATGTTATGTGGATTGCATGACATCAGGCGAAGTCTCTCAGCAGGTCTTCATACTTGGACGGAGACACTATTTTCTAGACATCTTTACGTATTCACTGTGCGCTCAGAATTGGAAAAATAGACGTGCCGCTATCGACGGGATTACTAAAGACACTACACAACATATTTATTCAAAACTTCCATGGGTTTTCATAGTAGTTTTCCGAATAACCCTTTTATTTGCTTTGTTCAGTCCTAGTAGGGTGTTCAGCCATTTTTCTTGTTTTCTTTAATCTCCTTCATATGCTTATAAACAGTTAATTCCATGTTTATTTAAACTCAAATTATGTCTGCCTGCATTCTATACGCATCCCTTATCACCATTACAACCAAGCTCATCCTCCAGAGTCTCTAGGCGGTGTAGTCTGCGTGAATGTCTCTTCCACAGAACTCGCTACGTCACTTTTGTAAATTAATGTACTTTATTTTACTGTCACTATCCTAATCATTACTACATTACTATTAACGGCAATACTACCATTGAATGAGTTATTACTAACAGTTCTTACTCAATACCGTTATCCCTCATGGCATTAGATGAATGCAAGTCTTGTTCCAAGTCAGTATCATTTCGTTAATATGAATAATATTTAAATTATGGTACTTCAAGTGCAGACTATTGTACGTCTGATGCCTTTGTTCGATGTAAGAGAGGAAGCCTTCATCCGATTACGATCAATAAGCAAATAGAAATATTAAAAAATAAAAAAATAGAGGGAAGTACGGCTAATCAAACTCCATAGAAACAGGTACAACAGCTTCTTTGATACAACCGTTCAGATACCTTGGTTATTGCTGTGCATTAAAAGGTGTGAAGATGTTTATACGTCAAACGGTAGATCAATTTCAGTCATTTTAATCAATGTTTCTGAAAAGTCCGCAGTATGTCATTCGTGACTAAAATAATGAACCTACACCAGTTATTTATTTTTTCAAACATAGCACATCGCCTTTCGAACATTTATTCTCATTGTCAAGTGCAAATATTTGCACGAGTATTACGAGTGATGTCTGCATGTGCGTTTTTGCGCCTCTTTTCCACTGTGGTACTCTTTCCGAGGTTAAAGTGCTATCGGAAAACTGGACAAAATAAATCTTAAGCGGTGTTTTGCATGTTAATGTTACAAATAGTGTTTTTGCCAGTCCACTCACAGGTACTGTGCATCTTCCATTAGGCAGAATTCCACATGCACACAAATCATCACTTACGCTGTATGTCTTTGAAATCAAAATATGTTACAAAGAGGCTATGACAATATGGTTTCGCAAAGAGTTTGGAAACAGTCAGAGGTGCTACATTTTCTGTGGATTACATTATTTGCATAAAGTTATCACTTACAGATGTATTTTACCTATACTGACTATTACTGACTTTTAAATGATCGATTATGCTTTTTATTTCATTTCGCTAGAAATTTTGAGAAGAGTCCCTGAAGAAATTAACATATTTATAGAATTTACAGAAATTATTACACAAACAAGATACATTAATAAATAAAATAGCTGATTCGCTGTCTAGTTTGTCATTGAGGATCTTTTCCGCCTTGAATTTTGTCATGTACAGAAGTTTTCAGCTCCATCATTAAATCCACTGTATGAGGTTTTCGGAAGTGATGTATTTTAAGGTGTTTTCCTATGCTTTTGATGGGTGTTCAGTGTGTTTTGTTTATATTACTATCACTGATATTGTGAATTGCTTACATGTGTAACAGTTGATCTGTTCAGTGAATCTAGCATGAAAGTCCGTTCACTCTGTCCTGTGTAGTAGCTTGAGCAAGTTTTCCGCGGGATTTTGTATCTTTTTTGTTGCTTAAGGTACGCACTAATTTCTACTGTAGTTTGTTATTTGTGGAAAAAGCTGCTTTGCTCTTTGTTTCTACATTTTGTGTATGACTGAGCTGCGGAAGTTATTGCCATATGATGTATAACTCATTATCGCTGTCCTGTTTGTCGAATGGAATTTCGTTTGGACTGTGCAGTGTCGTTTTGTACACAGTTTTCTTATGTACATCTGGGTAACAGGATATGGGAGGAATTGTAGTGATAGAAGTTGACAGACTCAGGTCTATAATAAAACATTTGCTTAAGCAGCTACATAGGACAGAGAGGGAGGAACCATCATACTAAACACCCTGGACACTCAACTGTTACACATATAACCAGTTCACAAAATCAGCAGTAGCAACACACGCAAGAAACACTGGACACCAATTCAGGAACATAGAAGAAGATCTAAGATACCCCTTCACTTTCAGAAATAGTATAGAATGGCTCTACATCTACATCCTCATGACTACTGTGCAAAACACACTTAAGTGCCTCGCAGAAGGTTCATCGAACCACTTTCATAATAATTCTCAATTAATCTTCTCTCGAACTGTGCGCGAAAAGAACGAACATCTATATCTTCCCGTGCGAGCTCTAATTTCCATTAGTTTATCATGATGATAGTTTCTCCCTATCTGGGTCGGTATCAACAAAATATTTTCTCATTTAGAGGTGAAAGTTGGTGATAGAAATTTCGTGAAAGGATCCCGCTTTTGTTTCAATGATTTCCACGCCAAATCCTGTATCATGTCCATGACGCTCACTCCCCTGTTTCGCGATAATACAAAGCGTGCTGCCATTATTTGAACTTTGTCTATGCATTTCGTTAACCTTATCTGGTGAGGATCCCACACAGCATAGCAACACTCCAAAAGAGGACGGATAAGCGTAATGTAGGCAGTCTCTTTAGTAGATATGTTGCATCTTCTAAGTGTACTACCAATAAAAAGCAATTTTTGGTTCACCTTCCCGAAAACATTTCCTACGTGTTCTTTCCAATTTAAGTTGTTCGTAATAGTAATTCCTAGATATTTAGTTGAATTTACGGCCTTTAGATTTGACTGATTTATGGTGTGGTGGTGGTGGTGACTTCCTATAGGACCAAACTGCTGAAATCATTAGTTCCTAGACTTACACACTACTTAATGGAACTTAAACGAACTTACGCTAAGGACAACACACACACACACACACACACACACACACACACACACACGCCCGAGGGAGGACTTGAACCTACGACGAGGGCAGCCGCGCGAACCGTGGCAAGGCGCCCTGGACCACACGCCTACCTCGCGCGGCCTGATTTATGGTGTAACCGAAGTTTGACGGATTTCTTTTAGCTCTGATGTTGAGATGTCGCACTTTTCGATATTTATGGTCAATTGCCAATTTTTGCACCATGTACAAATCTTACCTAAATTGTTCTGAAATTGATTTTCATCATCTGATGACTTTAGTAGACGATAAACGACGGCTGCTCAGATTGCCTCCTAAATGTTTTGTAGAAACACAGCAGCAGAGGGCCTGTAACACAATATTGGGAGGATTTAATCGAACAGCTGGAAATTACTGTACATCGCCAAAAGCAGGGGGAAAAATCCTCAGTAACAAAGTAGACAATGTATGAGATAATGTTTTAAATGTTTGTTCTGTATGTAACAACAATGGAAAATTCCATAAATAATCTTATGTTAATTTCTTCAGAGATGATTCTCAACATTTACAACAAAATGGAGTGTAAAGCATAATTGTTAATTGTAAAAAAAAAATGGTTCAAATGGCCGTGGGCACTATGGGACTTAACTTCTGAGGTCATCAGTCCCCGAGATCCTACAACTACATAAATCTAACTAACCTAAAGACATAACGCACATCCATGCCCGAGGCAGGAATCGAACCTGCGACTGTTGCGGTCGCGCGGTTTCAGAATGTAGCGCCTAGAACCGCTCGGCCTCCCCGGCTGGTTGTTAATTTAAAAGTACAGGCCGTTGAGGCCGAACGGTTCTAGGCGCTTCAGTCCGGAACCGCGCGACCGCTACGGTCGCAGGTTCGAATCCTACCTCGGGCATGGATGTGTGTGATGTCCTTAGGTTAGTTAGGTTTAAGTAGTTCTATGTTCTGGGAGACTGATGACCTCAGATGTTAAGTGCAATAGTGCTCAGAGCCATTTGAACCATTTAATTTAAAAGTTAGTAGTAGTCAGTATAGGTAAAATAAATTTGTAAGTGACAGCTTTATGTACCCCAACTAATCAACAGAAAATGCAGCAGCTCTGACTGTATCTAAACTCTTGGTAAAACCACACGGTTACACTATGCTTGTAACATATTTTTATGGAAGAAACGAACTATGTGGGCAATGAGTTGCATGTGTGTGGGATTCTGCGTAATGGAAGAGGCACGGTACCAGTAAGTAGACAGACAAAAATACGTTTTCTAGCGTTAGCAAGGGAAAAAAGTTATGAAATTCATTTTTTCCATTGATTCTTTTTTTTCTCCCGGCGTATTTGATAACAAAAATATCCACGGGTGTACTGCCGGTCTACAGTGTCCCACTGGCACAATATTCGGCGATCATACATGTCGCCATCATCAGGTGAACTGACGGACTGTGCTCCTGTGAAAGTGCCGGCACGGAGATCCGTACGCTATGGCTGCTCAGGGGGAACTGGGTTCGGTCTGCTGTCACTCTAGTATCTTCCTCTGTCCTCAGAGGTTGTTGTTGTGAAGGTTATTGTCTCATTCGGACATTTCCTTCAATTACTGTTTTTCGGGAGGTGATTCGGATGTTCTTTTCTTTTGTATATTCTTTTCTTTAGAGTGTTGCATTTTCTTTTCTGTCACTTAGTAGTAACGATTTCTTGTTTTTGTTTTATTTATATATATATATTTTTATTTTTTTTATTTTTAGGTTTTAATCGAAGAGTATTGCCTTTGGTCTTTTGTACCGGTCCGGCACGTTGTTGTACCGACCCAGTGAGTTTATCAGTTCGTTTTGCGATCTTTCCGCGTTGGCGTAAAACTGCTCCGCCAGGGTACGGAATCGCGTCTTTAATGTGTCGATGTCAGCCGCTATGTGGAGGTCTTCCGTCGGGTACCGCGGCGGTGTGTGTAGAGCTCTTCTGAGCGCTCTGTTCTGAATCTTTTGTAGCCGTTCTACCGTCGATCTGGCTGCGTAACCCCATACGGGGCACGCATACTCTAGTATCGGTCTAATTAGACTTCGATAGACGGCTACTCCTGTGCTCGGGTCAAGGGAACTCGTACTGTTCAATATTGGGTATAGGATCTGCATCCTGCCTAGGGCCTTTTTGCGAACTTCCTCGATGTGGCACTTCCAAGTCAGGCGCTTGTCTAGTGTCACACCGAGGTATCTCACAGTGTTTCTCCAGGGGAGGTTTTGGCCCTGCAGGTGCAGCATTTGGTAGGGTCTTCTGGGGGGGCGGCGTTTACCGAGACGTCTAGTCATCAGCATGGCTTGGGTCTTCTCGGAGTTTAGTGATATTCGCCATTGTTTGGCCCATTCGTCTGTCTTGTTTAGGGCGGTTTGAAGACGTCTCGTGACCAGGTTCCTGTTTGTTGAGCAGGAGAAGAATGCCGTGTCGTCAGCATACTGTGCTGTTTGTACGTGTTGAGGGGTTGGTATGTCTGCGGTGTAGAGACTGTACAGGGTTGGTCCAAGAACCGAACCCTGTGGTACCCCTGCGTGTATTCTTCTCCTGCTTGACAGTGCTGTTTCTACTTTCACGGAGAATGTCCTACCGGAGAGATAGCTTTTCATAAGTTTTACAATCTTTCCGGGGAAGCCCTGGGTGTACATTTTGTGGAGTAGCCCGGTGTGCCAAACCGAATCAAAGGCTTTTGCCACGTCTAGTAAGACGATTCCGCAGTAGCCCTTGCGGTTGAAGCTTTCAGTGGCTGCTTCAACCACCCTCATTATTTGTTGGGGAGCCGAATGTTCGCAGCGGCGGCCTATTTAAATACCCTCCGCCCGCGGCGCGTACGGATCTCCGTACGGGCACGTTCACAGGAGCTCAGTCCGTCAGTTCACCTGATGATGGCGACATGTATGATCGCCGAATATTGTGCCCGTGGAACACTGTAGACCGGCAGTACACCCGTGGATATTTTGATTATCATTTCTTCCAGTTTTCCGATTGCAGCATAATTCGGAAAAGAGGACTTCAGTGGAAGGGAGGCGAAAAAACAAACTTGAAAGCATCACACTTTATACTCATGTAAGTGTTTGAACTTGGCAATGAGAACAAATTCTAAGTGTAAATAAAATACGTAACTGGTGAAGTGTTTCATAATTTAAATCGCACGGTAGGATGAGACAAATGAGTGTGAACTGTGAAGGCGTAGGCTGCTTTTGTATGAGAGGGCACACCCTCCCTCCACCTCCCCTACGCCCCCCTCCCCTCCCCTCCCTGGAACACACACACACACACACACACACACACACACACACACACACACAGGGTCGGGGGAGAACGATAGCGAGAGAGGGAGAGAGAGAGGACGAATGTTAAATGGGAGAGCGGCCAGCAGGTATTGCCAGCCATTCAGAGTGCGGCTGCCGCCGTTGCCACCCAATTTGCGGCGTAACGACCCGGCAAGAGGGGCACTGGCGGGCAGCCCGCGGGTTTTGTGGCGCGTTCCGGGAAACGCGGGTCTCCTGCCTGCCGCGGACACGTGGCAGATAAAGATGTCAGCCGGCGCTCCCGCATTCCTGCCCGCCTCCCGTCATTCCCATTCCCAGGCCGCGCCCGAGGACTCGTCCTAATTAATGTTCGAAACGTTCGACGACTGCCCGCGCGCATTATGTCCGCTCCTGCTTCCCGGGCCCTCAGAGACGATTTAATTTAAATTCGACGCACGCGGTGAATAAGGCAGGAACGCTGAGCTACATACCAATTACATGGTGTACAGAGGGAGACAGAGAGAGAGAGAGAGAGAGAGAGAGAGAGAGATAGATATGCACTGCGCTTACAAGAAGCTGTCCAATACCTACATGACGCGAATTCGTTTGCCACTGCTGTGGTCATCGTACTGTAGCAGCCTCCTACGCGATAGCCCGAAGACGTTGCCAATCGGCGCCGTGCAAGGCATTTGTAGAAACACTAAACTCTAACTAATCCGGGCATCAGTTGCACGGCTTCGCAGTAATGCGGCCCACACTCAGCCTCTTGGTTCAAGCAGAAATGACGGATACATTAATGAATTCTCGTGTACAACAATGTTGTTTGTTAATTACAGTGCTATACATGTCTGAAATTGTGACTTTGTTTACGGTTCAGTGTGTGTGTGTGTGTGTGTGTGTGTGTGTGTGTGTGTAGTCTTCAGTCCTGAGACTAGTTTGATGCAGCTCTCCATGCTACTCTATCCTGTGCAAGCTTCTTCATCTCCCAGTACTTACTGCAACCTACGTCCTTCTGAATCTGCTTAGTGTATTCATCTCTCCCTCTATGATTTTTACCCTCCGCACTGCCCTCAATTGCTAAATTTGTGATCCCTTGATGCCTCAGAAAATGTCCTACCAACCGGTCCCTTCTACTTGTCAAGTTGTGCCACAAACTCCTCTTCTCCCCAATTCTATTCAATACCTCCTCATTAGTTACGTGATCTAATCTTCAGCATTCTTCTGTAGCACTACATTTCGAAAGCTTATATTCTCTTCCTGTCCAAACTATTTATCGTCCATGATTCACTTCCATACATGGCTACACTCCATGCAAACACTTTCAGTATATTTGCTTCTAAAAGGAAACACGTTATGTTAGACCTCAAGCAATAATGGGAATTATAGACAAGTTGAATTGAGATTCTTGCCGAATACAATGTTGGAAGAGCAACTATTTACGTCAAAACTTTAACAGACTAAGAGATAATCGAAAGCGTGCAGGAGATATTTGATGGAAGTGATGAAAAAGTGGAAACAAGAAAAGAGAACATGAAGTGGAAACAAGAAAAGAGAACATGAAGATATCTTACACTGTTTGTGCTGAAGCTGCAGACATTATACAACATTCAGGAACATGAATTGCCGATGTGATGCTTGTAAAGCCGTTGCTTGATGAAACACATTGCTGTCGCCTGTCATCATTCCGACAGCTAAAGATCTGGGACACGTTTTATAGTGAGTGACACTACCGTAAATGTACACACTCTAGGACTAAGTTTCCTATGAAAATGAAAGTAATTTTGGATGTAATAAAATATAATCCCTATGTGTTTACAATAAATTTAAGACAGTCTGAATAAGCTGCTCTTCCGCTTTTCTGACATCCTTATCTCCAAGTAATGATCGGATTAGCAAGAGCCTCATGTACCAACAAGCATTCCGCGGTCGCCCATCATGTGAATCCCAACGTGTTCTGTTCGCTCACATTAACTAGTTAAGAAGCTGGCTGTGTGATTGAACGGAGCTTCCCGAAAGCGTCAGCTAATTGTCGATCCATTGTTAGTAGAAAAACTATGTACTTTCGAAATATTAGAACAGGTATGCGTTTGACTGAAAGACTAACCAACTGCAAAATCCAGATAATTTGTTCTCAAAGGAAGACAATGGAATCTAAATTTGCATTTTGTGTACTCCGAAGAAAGTCTGATATAACCGTTACTGTTACGTATGCGTACGTCAGTGATATAACTTCCATTAGATGTCGCCTGGATTGTGAAAAATTTCGACTTGAAAGAGGAATCAGGGAAGGAGTTTAGATATCAACACAACCACTTTCAGCAGCCTAAAGAAAGTCTTTAGATCCTTGCATCGATTAAAGAGGGAATGTGTAAACTGATCATACCTGTACCACTTTCATCTCAAGACTGACTTTGTTGTCTGTCTCTGGTGCAGGTAAACTTAATCAACTTGTGGAACTACTTGATAGAACAAATTGTAATGTAGGTTTTCAGTAAGTAGTGCAAATGATGTTAAATCAACGTCCCGAAAGGGAAAGGGTACAAATCAATTATGAAGTCATATAATCATGTAAAGAATTTTTCTATTTAGGGTACACGAAATATCGACTGAGCAGGCAGCAAAAGACTGAAGACTAGATATTGCCTGGAGTACATTCAGTAAGCATCCTGTTTGTCTTAAGAGAAAAGAAGCTTAAATCAATGTATAAAAGCTTGCAAGCCTACCAAAGCATAAAAAACTTAATGAAATAAATGTACATAGACGGAGAATCGTTTGGCAGCACAGCTGTTGATCAATCAGTGGAATCGGTCGTAGCTTTGACGTGTTTAAGAGTGTTTATCCGGTTCGATTTCAGTCGGGACTACCACTACTGGAAAACCCTAAGAAAATACATGCAACAGTAAATAATATACATTGCCAAACATTCACACGATAAATCACTTGGTATTTCTCGTTGTTGTGAAACCCACATCAGCCTAGATTACTAAGAGAGAGAGAGAGAGAGAGAGAGAGAGAGAGAGAGAGAGAGAGAGAGAGAGAGAGAGAGAGAGAGGGGGGGGGGGGGGTTTCTATACAGAGAGAGGTTGAATAATGTTTCGCAGGTGTGTTCGTTTTGTGTGAGGGCGTCAGACAGAAATTCTCAATAAACTTCTGGTCGAAATGCAAAAATAAAGTGACCATCACATGGAACATACCCAAAATAACGAAAACCCATGTTACAAGATAATTCTAGAAACGAGTTCCTTCCTAAAGAACCGCGTGCTTATAATTATAAAGTGTAGCTACTGACAGAGGTAAAGACTACGTTTTCATTATCGTATGGCAGCTAAACTTCATAGCTATTCTACTATACGCTGGAAAAAATTAGTTCCAATTTTAGCCTCCAGATGCAAATCTGGCGAATGCAACAAAAGGTATAAAATTTTTTCATATGTAGTTGACTAGGAATGGGACGTGGGCAGAAAACGTGGAAGAAGTGAGGAAGGCATAATGTTGATTTTATTACTAACAGCGGCTTACACAGTTTGTCCGATATGAGCACCGGTGACGTCGACGAGATGACGCAGTTCTGTATATTCTCTGCACCCTGTAGAGTAAAATGTGCCTCGTCACTCCACAGAATATTGCCCGACCGCACGTCATCAAGTTCTATCCGTGCCAGAAACGGAGGAGCAAATTCAGAGAACGTTGCTGCGGATCATGGGGTTTCATCGGCCACTCCTCAGATTTTTCAGTCAGCAATACTGTCTCAGTGCAACACTGTAATCGGCACAGTTCACATAAAACAGTTTGACTGACAGCGCACAGTCTCTCTTCCCGACTACCATATTGATCTCTCACGTCATGGCTTATCAAATGACAGCGTGGATATCATACGGTCATACAGCGTGCAGCGCCATATTTGCACCTCGTGGGCACAGTTGGCACTAATTTGTTTTCCAGCCTAAATCGGATCTGCATTAACAGATTAGCATGTCTACCAAGTTTCGCTGCCATACCATAATTACAGTCTACATTGAACCTCTGTGAATTGCTGCACTTCAATTATAACCACCTGGTATTACATCTAGAATTATGTATGCGACCGTAAAATTACAAAAAAGTCGGGCTTACATAGTAGGATGCCATCTTTCTACTCGCCCGCCATTCTTGAAGAGAACAGGAAAGAGAGAAAGTGATTTTAGTTCACTACTTTCCATAACCGCACTGTAGCTTCAGACGTACGAGTGTAGAACTAGGAGATAGGGCTTACAGCGCTTGCAGCGACGACGTCTGCTTCGAGGTAATAGAGCAGCAGGCCGTCTCCACTCTTATTCATTACTGAGCAGAAGTACGGCACAGTTCGAAATGAGATTCTTCCGTGCGGAAGCAGACTTAAACTCGGACACGAAGTTGAGATCACTGAAATTAACGCTTATATCTTCATTATACGTGTCAATTGCAAACAGCTGTTCTCTGGTATAAAATGGCAGATTTCTGTATTCTAATTACACTTCTGCAGCGAAGTATAGCGGGAACACTAACACTATTCGATAGCTATATACAGCTGCGTTGTATTAGTGGCTGAAAGACATTGAGAACCATTGCTTGACATATGCATGTCCGAAGCAGATGTCGACATCGACCGACAGAAAGAGAGGGGCTATATATATATTGCGACACACATGCAACACTTTCATGTTTCAGTCTGACCGTCGTCGGAACTGAGCCATTTGTCAAAGCACGAGACTGTTTTCTCTTAAAATATGGCGTCATTCGACTGGTTATGTGGCCCATTCAGAGATTTATGCACACATATCTGAATGGCCCACATACTGTATGTTGTTGACAGCTTGCTACTGTAACGGGATTATATGAATAAGCTGTATATAAGTGTGGTCTTGTAAGGAGAGTGTTGCACGCTTTGTTTAACCTACATTGCGTATGCCATTATTTTGTAGTGTTTTGTCTCTTGTAGGAGATTTTACTGTGATGCAGACGTTGTGGCTTTTTCTTAGGTTACGAACAGACAATGCAGATGCTCGAGCTGAAGATCGCTGGATGATAATCAGCAGAAATTAATAATCACTTAAACTTGTACTATTATGTAAAAGCTTTTTAGATTGCTTGTCTCCTCCTTGGTTATATCAGAAACTAACGATTTTATAAAATTTGGAAGAAAAATTGGGATCTAATAATATTACTACAAATGATATTTTCCAGCAAGGCTTTGGAGCAGCTTGTGAATTACGAATACTAATCAAAGCGCTTATTATTGTCGTCAGTCTGGAACCCTTACCAAGTTGGATTGTAGGATTAATAGTAGAGAGGGGGAGAGGACAAAACGGAGAGCGGCGGATTTCGTTTCGGGGGCGTTTAATTAGCCCGAGAGCGTTACAGAGATGCTAAGGAACTCTAGTGGCTGACGCTGTTGGAGAGACCTCGTGTATCACGAATAGGCTTATTATTAAAATTTGGAGAATGTACGTTACAAGAAGAATCCGAGGACGTATTACTTCCTTCCACGTATGTGCTCGAGATGGACTGTGGACAACGAGACTGTCTGTATGCCTCCTTACGAACCCTGATTTCTCTTCTCTTCTCTTCTCTTGTCTTGTCTTCGCGATACTCACCCGGCGGCTGTAGGATTGTTCAGCAGTCAGCCGAAGTGCCTTTCTCTGAATTTTATCAATAGTGTTCATCGAAGAGATCGTCGTCTTCCCTGCAGGAATTCCCGTTTGAGTTCAGGAAGCTTCTGCGTGATATTCGAACCTGCCGGTAACAAATCTAGCAGCCCGCCTGCGAATTGTTTCAACGTCTTCCTTTAATGCTACCAAAACACTCGAGAAGTACTAAAAATGGGTCACTCTAGTGTTCTATGCACGACCTCCTTTGTAGATGAACTAGATTTACCGAAAATTCTCCCAATAAACCGATGTGTATCATATGCCTTCCCTGCTATGGACATCACATACTCGTTCCATTTCATATCGCTTTGCAACGTTAAGTGTAAATATTTAATCGTTGTAGTTGTGACGAGGAACACTCGACCAATACTGCATTAGAAGACTGGGGGTTCTTCTTCCTGCTCATTTGCATCAACTTACATTTTGTACATTTAGAAGAAACCGCCGTTAATTACACAGATACTTGCTCTGGCTAAGTAATCTGTATCCTGCCCGCCTGTATTCTTTCTTACTTTGACAACACTTCCACATATGCTACAGAGTTATCAGTAAACAGTCGCAGATTGCTGCCCACTCTATCCGTCAGATCGTCTGTATACAAAGAGAACAAGAGCAGTCGCACCAAGCTTCCCTGGGGCTCCCGTCTATTCTACTGTACTACGAAAACAGCTCCCAACCACTCACGTAACTCAGAAGTTAGTCTGTATGCTCGTAGGGATAGTCTAACACAGTCTAAAGAAGCTTACTTCATCAAATAAAATTGTATCAATTCGAATAGACGCGGCATGAAAATTGAGAAGATTTTATACAAGCTGCTTTTATTATTTAGTCAAATTTTGTTACAATGCTTTTATTTGATAATGTTTCAACGTGGTGAAGGCAATATTCGCCTCTGTGGAAGATGAAATAAAATTAGTAAGCAGTCTAGCATCCACCTGCTACACATAATTAAACTGCAATGGTCTGAAGTTCATTTCGAGATTAGATGAAACGCTGGTACAAACGATATCAACAATAGGAGACTCAAATGTTTGCTGATTGTCTGAAATGAGGGCGCTCCTCCAAAAAAATCTTCTCTTCACTGTTGTGAACACCTCCATCCCAGCATACGAACTGCCCGCTATCACTGGAACATCCTGCGCTGACATTACTGCTTTAAATTCCTGTATCACGCGAATATTGTTACGTAAAATCCTTTCTATAGAACGAAATTTGTAGCGGAAAACTGTGCAATAGTAATGTCTGGCCGTTTTCATATGCATGAACATTTCTAGAACTTTTCTACACACAAATTTTATGCAGTTAAATATGTTTTGATAAATTTTCAGTACAATTTGTTTTGAAAATTTTATGCAGTTAAAAATGTTCTGGAACAGGAGTCTGCCTTAAGCAAACACATTTCTAGTACTGCTATACATGTTTCGGTGAAGTTTAGGTTACTGTAATTGTTCCTGAAAACGTTTGTGCTTGTTGATAGTGAGGACATGTTACTTCCAGAGTAGATATGTGCATATGTGTGGACTAGGGGAGGGAAGTGGGGGGGGGGGGGGGGGGGGGGGGGAGAGCAGGCATCGCTCCCCCATACACATTTATCTTAGTAGCCTATCCTTCATCCTTAGAAAACAATCACGACAACCCACCACACAAACGTTAAAACATACTCGTGACAATAGACAATATAATAGTAACAAAGAGCAAAATAACTTAAACTCTGACAGTTTCCTTTTAAACTTAATATTTACTTTTAATACAAGTAATGTAATATGGAGAACAGTTGCCGACGACAAGGTGTACTGTACTGCAGCCGGCAGACAGCTACATGAAAGTCGATAAGCCAAAATGTTACTAACATGATGACCTCAACACAAAAGTGAATATATTATGATACATATTTTTTACCTAGCATTCGTCATAAAATAAAATGGACCCATTGAAAATGGTAAAACTTCACCTCAACGTTTATAGGTAAAAAGAAAGGAAATTGTGTTTTCTCCAGGCGCAAGTCTTTTGCAGGACATATTTGTTAGAAAGAAAACAGAAAAGAATGTGAGCTTTAACCTCTGGATGAATTATACAGTATCCTGTTCCTTTACCCTCTAGTACTTGCAACGCTCTACCGAGTTTTGTTATCGATGTAATTTATTCGTCAAGCATTTCACAGTGATTTGCAGGTTGTAACAGTACTTTCTGTCCATGATTCTGAAGGCGGCTCAGATGAGGCAAGCAAAATGATATATGTCTTCTTTCGAGTAAAGGTGTCTTTCGACGACTAGTAAATGCTGTTCCACTGTGTTTAGCTGAAGAGTATCTAGCGAATAGAGGACAGCACGTCATTCTTAACGGAGAGGGATTTTGAGTAATTTGGTGGTAATCTTGAGGGAATGTTACAGAACAGTTATTTTTCACAATAAATGAAAATCACTCATTGAATAACTAGGGAGATCCACGAGTTGTTCATGGAGGACACTTTCCTACGAAGAAATTGCAATGATAGAACGTGTTATAGAAATATAGGAAGGCCTGCGGATGATTCACGCTGGGTGCTGGGAATGGTAGCTGCCCATCAGCATAAACCAATGTAACCTAACGCACATAAAAAGTGGAAAAAGGCTATTATTGTATCTTTATACGATTATCGAACAAGTTCCGTAAGCAGTGATTTGGATTAAATATCTGGGGGTATGCGTACGTAACGATTTAAAGTGGAACGATCACGTAACACAAACCGCAGGGAAAGCAGGTGCCCGACAGATGTATTGGAAGAACGCTCAGGAAGTGCAATCCACACGCGAAGGAAATAGCTTATAAAACTGTCGTTTCGCCGATACTTGTAAGAGGGAAGTAAGTAAGAAAGATCAGCGTTTGACGTCCAGCCGACATCATGGCCATTAGAGACGAAGCACATGCTCCGATTGTTTCAAGGACAGGAAAGGAAATTGGTTGCACCGTTTCCAAGGAACCGTCCCGGCATTTGCTTGTAGCGATTTAGGGAACTCGAGGGAAAGCTAAATCCGGATGGTCGGACAGGGAAATACGCCATCGTCAACCTGAGTGCGAGCCCAGTGTCCTCCTAACCGCTTCGCCACCGTGCTCGGTACAGATACCTGAGACCTGCTCGTCAGGCCGGGACCTTCACCAGAACAGGCTGATACAGGGTGTAGTGAAGATACAAAGAAGAACAGCACGTTTCGTCACAAGTTAGTTGAGCAAGCGTGAAGACGTCGCGGAGGCGCTTATCCAACTACTGAGGCAGGCGCTGCAAGCGAGGTGTTATGCTACACCCTGTGGTTTTCTGGTTGTTGTATCTCGGGAAAAGAGCATGACGATAAAATCCGAGAGGCTGGCCGGTTTGGTCGAGCGGTTCTAGGCGCGTCAGTCTGGCACCGCGTGACCGCTACGGTCGCAGGTTCGAATCCTGCCTCGGGCATGGATGTGTGTGATGTCGTTCGGTTAGTTAGGTTTAAGTAGTTCTAAGTTCTAGGAGACTGATGACCTCAGAAGTTAAGTCCCATAGTGCTCAGAGCCTTTTGAACTTTTTTTAACCTGGGAGGTTCAACATTTGAGTAACAAAATTTACTCGCTTTGAATAAAAACACGGGTACTAAGAAGTATACTAGACTTGTGAAGTTTGTGAGAGACTGTACTAGATGATAGTGCTAATCTTCCATTAGTGGTAGCGCTCTAGCAACGTGGTTCTCGAGAAAGTGGCAGGTAGAGTTGCCTGCGCTTAAACGTGCCCCGGTGCTCGGGTGTTCCCGCCCTTACGCCACACGTCGTAAGGTAGTATACAGAGTATAGAGACAGATGTAAATTCAGTGAACAATTTAGGGGATGGGCTTTAGTGAACCCTAAGACGGCAACAGAGCGCGCTGAAGCACGGGCCCGCGGTCCTCGGCGGCCGCCACATGAGATCAGGGCGGACCTTTAGGAAAGCCAGGGGCCGTTGCCGACTACCTCATGAGCGAGCCTCTTGTTAGCCGCCTCATTATACAGGGCATCGGCTGCACCCGAAGACAGCAGGCTAAGGCAAACACTATAAATCATGGTCTCTGCTCGCAGGCGCCTCATTCCCACAAATAACCCCTTTACACGATTACCGTACACAACCGGATGTGATCTGTCAAGCAATTTATGACCCCATCTCCGATCGCCAGGAGAAATCTGTCCGTCTGTCTGTGGCACTCTGACGACGCCTAGGACTATAATGACTCTGAAAATGTCACCCAAAACCCGTAAGCCAACAAGAATAGATCGTGAAACCACTTTAGACATTTTCTGGCCCATTACATCCCGGCCGTTATTGTTTCTGTAAAACGACCACAGGTGAAATATACACCTTCTACAACGTAGGCATACGTGGCAGTGCCGCTGAAATGCTGGGCTGCCATTCGTGTCCACGTCTGCTCGTCATCATTATGTCAGAATCACAAAACTCTTCTGTCTGTCCTACATTACAGTTGCTGAAGCAAATATTTATCACAAATGCGGAAACCTCTGTGTACTAGTTACTGACGGGAGAAGAGATGACGCTAGAGTTTATACTTCTTCTCGACTTCTAGATAATTGTATACAAGTGCAGACGCTTATTGTCTTGGCGACTAGCCAGGCTTTTGCAGTGACTCAAGCAAACAACGAAAAATAGTTGGAAATGCTGAACGGAGTTGCAGCGTAATATAGTGCATTGTCTTGTAATCTCTTATGAAAACATGGCTTTGAAGAAAAAGAGCTCAGATGGTAAACTGGCACTGAGCAAAGGAGGGAAAGCTGAAAGGTGGTGCGACGGCCGGAGTGGCCGTGCGGTTCTAGGCGCTACAGTCTGGAACCGAGCGACCGCTACGGCCGCAGTTTCGAATCCTGCCTCGGGACTGGATGTGTGTGGTGTCCTTAGGTTAGTTAGGTTTAATTAGTGCTACGTTCTAGGCGACTGATGACCTCACAAGTTAAGTCGCATAGTGCTCAGAGCCATTTAAACCATTTGAAAGGTGGTGCAGACAGGCTATAAAAAAAAAAAAAAATGAACTTGGGACAATATCACAGAAATGGAGGAGTAAGGAAATGAAAACGGGAAGTATGATACTGAGAGATTGAACGCAGTCCTAACTGGAAACTAGGCCCCTGAAGTAGGAATCATTCCCTCGGAATTATTCCGCTTCATGTGCAAAATACTCTGAGTCTTCAAGCAGAATGTAATAATTCCAACTATGAAGAAGGCAAGTGTCTGGATACTATGGAACCACCAGATTACGGCTGCAAAATACCGACACCAATTATTCACAGAAGATTGGAAAGACTGCAAGACGCCGACCTCGGGGAAGCTAGGTTTGGAGCCCGGAGAAACGTGGGAAAACAGACATTACTGATCCTACGATTTCTGAAGGATGAAAGGTTAGAGTAGAGGGGTATCTATGTTTTGCAGACACCAAGTCAGCATTTATAAGAGTCGAGGAATATGAAAGAAAGCAGTAGTTGAGAACGGAATGAAACAGGGAAGTAACATACAATCGATGTTATTCAATCTCTACATTGAGCAAGCTTTGTAGCAAACCAAGGAGAAATTTCAAAAGGGAATAAATTTTCGGGGAGAAGACCTTAAAAAAAAAACAGTTGAATAGAATGGATAGTGTCTTCAAAAGAGGTTATAAGATGGATGGTAACAAAAGCAAAACGAGTGTGACGGAAGGTAATCGAATTAAATCGGGCGATGCTGCGGGTTTAAAGTAGGAAATTAGACACTAAAAGTAAGATAAATGGTCCAAATGGCTCTGAGCACTATGAGACTTAACATCTTAGATCATCAGTCCCCTAGAACTTAGAACTACTTAAACCTAACTAACCTAAGGACATCACACACATCCATGCCCGAGGCAGGATTCGAACCTGCGACCGTAGCAGGCGCGCGGTTCCGGACTGCAGCGCCTAGAACCACTCGATCACCTCGGCTGGCAAAGTAAGATAAGAGTTTTGCCGTTTGGGCAGCAAAACAACTGATGATGGTCGAAATACAGAGGATATAAAATGAGTTCCATGAAAAGCATTTCTGAAAAACAGAACTTCAACATCTAATATATAATTAGAGTAGATTGCCTACCCTTTTCAGATGATCCGGCAATTTTAAGTAGGGATATTACCATAGCTCAGAAACAAATTGAAATTCTTAAAGAAGTTGCAGAAAATGTAGGAGTATAAACATCATTCGAAAAACCGGAATAAATGACATGCAACAAACAAGTGCAAAGTTTTTGAACACAAAATATGGAAAAATAAAAAAGGTTTCTCAGTTTAAATACTTGGGGGAAATCATAAAAGAAAACGGTATGGAAAAAACTGAAAACGAAGATCGCTGTCAATAAATGGCAACTGCATTCAGATTAACGCAAAATATTTATAATAAAAGAAGCACTTTTAAAATTCAGTAAAATTAGGCATTACTGTAATCAAACCTCAATGTCTTTATCGAGCAGACACTTCATTCTTAAACAGAAAGAGGGCTATTAAGGAAATTCAAAAGACAGAAAGATTATTAGGAAAATATTAGGCCCCAAAATCACTAATGGGGAACCTTATAGGCTGAGAAGTAGGACGGAAATAGAGGGATGCACAGACATACATGGTGACATGAGAAAACGAAGACTTAAATTTTAGCGGCACATTAAAAGAATGGCACCCACTAGGTTGACAAAACAAATAGTAGAATTCTACGATATCAGAAGTAAGGCCAAACCTGAGCCAATTAAATGGATCTTAAAGTAGCCGGTATAACTCAGGCAGACGTTACAGATAGAGTAACATTCAGGCGAAAGATATTTGCTTGGAAAGTTGGTCAGAGGGAAATTAGAATACGGACTGGAACACCGTGGTCTGGTGAAAGAAATAGACTTCATTCTCAAAGGTTGAAACAAATTTGGACACAAAGGAAGGCCAACCATCAAAAGCGCCATTGATAACTTTTGCCTCGCGGGGTCCTATTGGGCCCATACGTGAATAATAATGATAAGTTTAAGCGTTAGGAATTCTTTTCTGAAAGTATTTGTATGGAGAGTAGCTTTGTACGGGAGTAAAATGTCGATGGTTAGGGTTACAAACTCTGTGAGAACAGAAGACTCTGAAATGTGACGCTTTAGAAGAATGCTGTAGGTTATAAATATTTATATAGTAGCTAATGAGGAGGTACTGAATCGAAATGGGGAATAATGGTTCGTTTATTGGATTCATCCTGCGGCATCAGCGAATCGTCAGTTTGGTAATGGAAGAAAAGTCCTGGGATTAAAAATTGTGGACAGAAGCTAATGCTCGAATAGAGCAAGCAGGTTCAAATGGTTGTAAGTTGCAGTAGTTGTTCAGAAATGAAGGTCTGCACAGCATAGACCAGCACGGAGAGCTGCATCAAAGCATTCTCCGGACTGAAGGCTACACTAACAACATTGAAACATGCTTCACAGTGTGTTTTGAAGATACGTACTACACTCTTACGTACTGCTGGACTAGCTTACCTCACCGAGGCCATCCTACCATTTTCTTCGCAGTGTCTCTCAACAGGATGATATCCTCACCCCCTTCCGCAAGAGAGCTGCTCTCTAGAACCTGTCATTTCGCGGTACCGCACCACCTCGAACAGCTTTTTTTTGCCACGTGCAACGAAATATTGCGTCACATTTTTCTAAACCTTGTGATTAAATGAATAAGGGAACTATAAAATCGGCCGATACGATGCCAATTGTCGCTCTGACATAATAATTGTTTTTGAACATGGACTGTAGATTGATACTTACTAGTTGTCATTAAAGATTGAATTGGAACAAAAGATGCTATATATTACATCGATCATTTGCATAGATAATTTCTTGTAGAGCAGCGCTTTGGACACGACCTGCAACGACCTTTTACAAATTGACAAACTTCGAGACACGTGCGTTCACGCAAATAGTACCGGTTGGAAACTTACGTTATGAAACTGGGGTGGACATGTAAACGACAGCATCTCTGCGGTCTAGGTATAACTGGATAACAACCGACCAGACAAGAAACGTGCGGCAGTGTCCTTTCGATATTAGAGCGTAAGCATTACGTTCGTAGTTGCCTCGTATTCGATGAGACTCTAAGTGTGGAGATCATTACCGAACTGTGTGTGAGGTAACCGTGCAGGGACGGAGCGCACAGACGACCGCAACATTGGCATCGCGTGCCACCACACACTGACGCCGCGCGTGGGCGACGTGAAAAGTGGCTGCGACGCTCTGACTCACAGGAAGCCACAAATGTCGGAACTATCGGGCATCGCCATCAGTGCAAGCCACTCGTGTACTTTTCAGGTTCCGCACTCCCTTTGTTCCTTTGATCTAGATTCTTGAAAATAGTAAGTCAGTGGGTGACAGAACAATCATATTGCTTTGTAAGCGTAGGTGACCTCAGACATTCGCACAGAAGTTGGCGAAGGAAATGTCGCGGATGTCGCCACATGTTAGAGCTGAGCTTTAACGTAATACCCGTAGTCTTTTTTTTTCGTCCAGGCAGTATCACTAATTATTCTTAAAAGTAGCGGTTAAGGCCGTCATTACCCTCGAAAGACATTTGAATACTCGTACAACTTCGGTCGACGGAAATGACTTACTAAATCCAGAGAAGTGAACTTTTTTCGATTAATAGTAATCTTGGATGAAAATTTATTTGAGGTATTGCTAACAACATATTTATTCACAAACTGAGATGCAAATTTCAGTGCACCGTTATTTATAAACACTAGCTGAAACGTAGGGCAAGGAACTGTGCAGGGTGCAACAAAAAGGTATGGCCAGACTTTCAGAAAACATTCCTAACAAGCAGAGGAAAAAATATATTACATTGACATGGGTCCGGAAACGGAACTCCACGTTAGAGCTCAGTTTCCACACCTTTTCAACCCAGTAATCATCTATTTTTAAAGGAAGTCTCGTCTGTGAAGATCATGTTTTCATTAAAGTGAGTATACATTGTTGAATAAACCATTCGCAGAAGTGTATCCGAGCAGGAAAATCAGTTACTCAAAGTGCCTGCAGATACAGCAGGCTCCCATGAAGTACTCTCCAGTCATGTGGTCACATTATTTGTTGCAGCGAATTACCTTACGACACAAGGGTTGCCGTCAACTGCAGGAAGACGTTTCTCCACCAGCTGAGGTGTGCTCGTCCTTCCAGACCTCCCCAAGTCGCGAGTAACGGGCTTAAACGTCCCATATTCTCTAAGACAAACATCAGTTGCTTCAAAAATCATTCTGTCGGGGCACCATCCCCTAGACTTAGAACTACTTAAACCTAACTAACCTAAGGACAACACACGCAGCCATGCCCGAGGCAGGACTCGAACCTGCGACCGTATCAGCAGCGTGGTTCCGGACTGAAGCGCCTAGAACCGCTTGGCCACGGTGGCCGGCCAAACACATCACATTCTCTCCACTTATTACGGTACTCCCTGACAGACACAAAGCATATAAAATCTAATGCTGAAAACTACTTTGTCTCGTGACTGTATTATGAGAAAATATGCACCCGATTTAACTTGCAAAATTCCAGGAGAGCATCTTATTTCTGTGCTGTCAAATATTTCAGTTCGACAGATGCAGAGGTAGTGCGCACCGTAATTTCATCTTAATTACTGCTGTGCGGAAGAACATGAGAAGATGCGTGTGATATGCTGAACCCCTCTACAGATTGAAGTTGATGGATGTGTGTTAACAAGGCAAGAATGCTTTGCTTTTTGAAATTTACGAGTAAATGTGCTTGCTACCTTCTAGTTGGTCTAGACATGTCATGTGTAATAAAACAAGGATCGTTAGCGTCATGGTTTATCTTGAGTATTCCAGTAATTGCGGTAAAGAATTTGGAAGCTAGAAGTGTAATTTGCGGTTCTTCAGAAACCACCTGAATATTACACGCATTATCGGCATAATTTATTCCCAGCCATTAGTGGCGGCACGAACGAAATTACTTTCTTACATTAGTTAAAAGACTCTCTGACGTCTCTCATCCTTGTTGTCCGATTACAAATAATTACAAGCAATATAGCCTCCATTACTGAATCTCTCCAAATTCTATTTTCTTTTTCTAATAATCAGCAATTATAGGTGGCCGTTCAATTAGTAATGCAACACATTTTTTTTCTCCGAAAGCCAAAAGGTTTTACTCACGATTCCAGTACACCATGTTATACCCCACTTCTTTGGCTACAAAAACCTATTTTTCTAGTTAATCTCCATACATTGCGACGGTCTTTTCCCATCTTACAGAGAGGACCTGTATGTCCGCATGCTACCTCTCTATTGGTCAACGTCGGAGCCAACATGTTCCTGCATCAATCACCTCCCCATCATCCACGCATTGCTTCCCGTGGAAGTGCATCCTTCATTGGGCCAAACAAAAGGTGTTAGATCCACGCCGTAGAGAGGATGAGGAAGAAAACTCCAATGAATTTTTGTGAGCCGTTGTCGGGTACGCAGACTGGCTTGAGGCCTTGTGTTGTCATGGAGAAGAAGAAGTTAGTTTGCATTTTTGTGGCGACGACCACGCTAACGTCGTTTCTCTAATTCCTGAGGGTAACACTTCAGAGTTTATCGTTGCACCATAAGGTTGGACGTCAAACAGAATAACCCCTTCTGAGCCACAGAAGACCGTCTCCGTGACGTTACTGGCTAAAGTTTCGACTTGTATTTCTCCTCACATGGCACTCTGTGGCTTTCTCTTTTTTCGTACGATGAAGAAAGTAGTAGGTTTTCAGAATGACGACAACGTGATATTCAGCGCTAAACGTTCCTGAACAGCCAAAATGCAGATTTCTGCACCCGACGCCTCCGACAAGATATCCATCGTTATGAATGTTCGGTAATAGCTAGTGAGAATGAAAAGAAAAAGAATAAGTTCTGCAAAACATTTCAGCTAATAAAAGCGATTACTCTGTCTACAATTTTGAAAAGAAGGAAGTATACTTGGGAATGGCCCGAAGACACGGGGAGGTCGCAAATGGATTACATCGTGGTCAAACAGCGATTCCAAAATTAGATATTACATCGTAAGGTGCGCCCAGGAGCAGATACAGACTTAAATCGCAATTTACTGGTAGTAATGATGAACATGAGGTAAGGGGCGAATTGTGACGCCCTGAAAATAAAGTTGGCGTGGCTGCACGGGCTGCTCGGCCAGCCGGGGCCCGGCAGCAAACTCGTGGTGCCGAACGTTAGCCGGACGAGAGGGGTAGCCTCAGCGCGTGGTCCAGCCGCGTGGCTGGGAATTTCATCGTGGGGCGGCCAAGTGGCCGAGCGGTTCTAGGCACTACAGTCTGGAACCGCGCGACCGTTACGGTCGCAGGTTCGAATCGTGCCTCGGGTACGGATGTGTGTGATGTTCTTAGGTTGGTTAGGTTTAAGTAGTTCTAAGTTCTAGGGGACTGATGACCTCAGAAGTTAAGTCCCATAGTCCTCAGAGCCATTTTTTTTCTTTTTTTTGACTGGTGGTCACATTTTCCTCAAAGTATGGTGTCCGATCATTTCTTGCTTCCTGAAACGACCGTATCTAAGACAAACAGCGGAACATTGAATTCTGTGGCTGATGTCGGCGGGGACAGGTCTCCTGATGCAACCTTGCTGCCCGCCGCCCGTTGCCATTTGTCTTTCCGTAAGTAAATGCCACGTTTGCAAGCTCTGGATTTGAAAACGGAACCATTGTTCACAACGCTCTATCACATCCACTACAAGGTCGGTCAGCAAAAGAAGTGTAATGGACATAAGATTACCAATTACAATGGCAAGAGAGGGCGCTAGGGCATGACATATGAAGAACATTACCACCCTCTAGGAGGAAACCATGCCTACCGTAACTCTGGCTGCATGGTACAGCGAGTATTGGACCGCAGTCTCTGTAACAAAGTATGGTCTCTAGCGTGGAAAATATGCATTTTTTGTTCCTTATCCTCTCATCGATCAATCCCTTGAGTTTGTTCACGGTGGAAGAAAATCAATCCGTGTACGAGCACAATGCGCTACGTGGCTCCTCACCACTTTGGAGCAAGACTTTTGTTACACAGAACAGCTCACCGACGGGACCGTCTTTTTTTTATAGCTACATTCCACTGCCTGCCTCTCGCAAATCCACCGCACTCTGCGTTTAGCACACACCAGAGACTTACGAGAAAAAGCTAGCCATCGCCAGGTTACAAAGAAAAGGGGATCATGCTCTTTAAAATAGTCCGCCCAGTCTGTGTAATTATTATTCCTGACACTGTGAAATGCTTTCTAAAGATATAGTTTAATATTAAAATTAAAATAAAATGAGGCCAATAAAGATATGCGTCCAGGATTGCTGCCTTACAATGAGAGTCAATCTGGATGGCATAGGGGATCTCGTATCAAAGTGTAGTTTAGATTGCTTTGGAAGCTCTTCGATCAAATAAATAGATAATAATCCTTCAGAATTTCTAAAACAGTTGGGAGAAGTGGCAGACAAACGTTATTCAATCTATGAAAGTGCGGGTGTACCATCATTCTTCGAGCAAACCGTTAACCATACAACGCAAGTACGAGCGAGAAATATCGCACAGGCAGCTTATCAGAGCACGGATCCAAGCTACTGACGAGAATAGTGTACAAGAGAGCGAAAAAGAAAATTGAGAATCTGTCAGATGGCAATCAGTTTGACTTTAGGACTCATAAAGGCAGAAAATTAACAGTAGTGGCGTTGCGCTTGACAATGAAAGTGAGACAGCGAAAATTAATCGTTTTCGACCTAGAAAAAGCGTTGGACAATAGATGTTTCTGAGAGCCTATTAGAAAGTGTTAACACCCCCTCCCATCATAAGCTTCGGTCATTATAGAGTAGGCAAAGTAGTTGAGGGAGAGCGCCCTGCACAGCGGCTGGCGGACCACCCAGGTGGCGGGGACGTGCGGCCGGTCCAGACGGCGCGTCGGCAGAGGCAGAGGCAGGGCCCGGGCCCGGGACCTGGACCGGTCGGCCGGCCCGCGCTGCGCTCGTGCTGTGCTGAGCAGCATCGGGGCCTTGAGGCGCGCGGCCCGGCGCGGCCCCCTCTGCATTTGCGTACAAATGTCGCGTCGCGCCACCACTGCGCCTCGCCTCTTACCGGCGATCTGCGCCTCCTTCAGCGTGAGCCGGCCGCCGCGCCGGTACCGCTTTCCACGCCACGGTGCCTTACGGCACGGGTGTCACTAAAATAGGTTTCTCAGGACGTTGTTGATCATTCTTCTGGGTTATATGGCCGTGGTCCATGGAATTATTCGATTCCTAACGTTTCGTCGAATACTACTTTGGACATCTTCAGAGGTATGGGTGCTCAAACAAAGAAATTAATAGAGTTTTAAGACCTAATTACAGCAGGACAAAGGACAAGGATGGTACACAGCAATGGAAGAACAAGGTGTCTTTACCTTTCAATAGTAAGGTTACAGATCGAATGGGCAAAATTTTGCTGTAACATGAAGTGAAACCGGTATTCAAACCTACCAGAAAAATAGGACAAGTACTTCGTTCTGATAAAGATTGAAGGCCACCATTATCATCTAGCGGTGAGTATAAAATTCCGTGTACTTGTGGCAAGGTCTATATTGGTACTACGAAAAGAAGTGTGAATACGAGGGTAAAGGAGCATAAAAGTCTTTGCCGACTGGGAAAAATAGATAAATCGGCCGTTGTGGAACGTGCACTTCAGTCAGGTGACCGTGTTGTTCAGTTTTCTGAAACTACAGTTTTAAGTGCTACCACGAACTATTATCCACGACTGTATAGGGATGCTATTGAAATTTACAAACATGAAGATAACATTAATAGAAAAGAACAGGCCTTGAAATTAAGCGAGATATGGACAGTGGCGTTACAGAATCAATAAGTGATTTTAATCTATGACGGACTATTATCGATAGTAACATTTTATCTTTGACTACTTTTCTCTCTGCTACTATGTGCAAGCTAGACCACACCCACACCCACTTTCCTCGGTATTTAGGCCGCTCTCCGACGCCCGACTCGTCAGTCGGCAGGACCCACCAGGACCAGCCATGCCTCTGAAGATGTCCAACGGCCGGCCGGGGTGGTCTAGCGGTTCTAGGCGCGTAGTCCGGAACCGCGCTACTTCTACGGTCGCAAGTTCGAATCCTGCCTAGGGCAAGGATGTGTGTGATGTCCTTAGGTTAGTTAGGTTTAAGTAGTTCTAGGGGACTGATGACCAGAGTAGTTAAGTCCCATAGCGCTCAGAGCCATTTGAACCATTTGATGTCCAACGTAGTATTGGACGAAGCGTTAGGAATCGAAGAATTCCATGGACCACGGCCATATAACCCGGAAGCATTATCAACAACAGTACCATCCGGTCGTGAAAGCCTTCATTGTATGATTTCTCAGAACGGTCTCACTGTCCTACAGCATTGCCACTTAGTGATAATTTCAAATGCTAGTGCAAAAATTTCGGAAAACCATCTCTATTCTTGATCCAGAATGTGATGGAGTAGGCCTAATTTCCAAAAGAAAGTTCTTCCCATGTCGTACGAAAAAACTAAATAAAACCTAACTTTACTATAAATTTCGAATAAAAATCTTTTCTTTGTTCAACCTGTGGAAAAAAAACAGAGCCACTGACATATTTGGACCAATACAATAATGCATCAACATTACTCGTGTTTATACGTTTTTAAGACCCAAAGAAACTGATACATCTGCCTGATATCATGTGGGGCCCTCGCGAGCACGCAGAACTGCGGCAACAATACGTGACGCGGACTCTATTAATGTCTGAAGTAGTGCTGGAGGGAACTGACACCACGAATCCCGCAGGGCTGTCCATCAACCCGTAAGACAAAGGCGGGGGGGGGGGGGGGGGGATCTCTTTTGAGTACCACGTTGCAGGGCAACCCAGATATGCTCAGTAACGTTCACGTCTGGGGATTTTGGTAGCCAGCGTAAGAGTTGCAACTCATAAGAGTATTCCTGGAGCCACTCTGTAGTAATTCTGGACGTGTGGGGTGTCGCATTGTCCTTCGGAATTGCCCAAGTCCCTCGAAATGCACAATGGACATGAATGGATGCAGGTAATCAGACAAGATGCTTACATATGTGTTACCTGACAGAGTCGTATCTAGACGAATCAGGGGTCCCACATAACTCCAACTGCACACACCCGACGCGATGACAGAGCCTCCACCAGCTTGAACAGTCCCTTGCTGACATGCAGGGTCAATGGACTCACGAAGTCTCTCCATACCTTCGATTTACTTTTCGTTCAGCACCCAAGTCTCTGCGTCACAAGCGCTGACGATTTAACAATCGTTTTATAGCTACTGAGTCACATATATCTGAGCCAAGGAGGAACGAGCTTGTAGGCGTTACTGAAGAACCAACCTTGGTGGCCGCCTCTGTTGGTCTCGACTGACCAACTATTTCCTCACGCTGTGACAGGGTTAATCAAAATCGGTGGTCGGAAAAGAGACTACAGACATATCCTACAGTTTGTACGGAAAGCACAAACGGCAGAACTTTTGTGACATGTAGAATAATTTCATCGTTGAAAGAAATGGACGCAGAATTCTATGAACTGTGTGCAAGTGAACACAACTAACTGACCTTATGAACTTAAAGAACACATTTTATCCCATATCGGTTTCGTTTCTCTTGTGGCAGGCGAGGTTCAAGATTTCTTGAGTACATAGGTTTTGATGAAATTTGTCTCGATATACGGACACAGTCGAAAATCGAAAAAATCACGCGTAACTAAGGCACCGCAAATAGGTATTAGTAGGGCTACGACTTTCATGATACAGCATGTGTTTCTTGGTGAGACTTAGACGTTGTTGTTAAGAAAAAACTAAATTAAATATTGTAATTTGTTAAGTCATATTTATGCATATATGGCCATTTCTCTCTCACAGAATATGTTGTATTAAGTACATGGTCATAATCATTATATTTGCAGTCTTTCAAGAAGCAAAGAACTTTCTTTGTGCAATTTGTCTCTTCCGTCTAACATTTCTCAGAACTGCGCATCTCATTTCGTTTAATGGAAAATGGCGAATATCTATCTTCTTCCCCTATTTCCTTTGAATTCACAATATGTATTTTACACTTGCATAACAGTGCGTTTGTGTAGCCCATTGTTAATCTATGAGCAGGTAGTTGCGTATGACATTCTGGGTCGTGAGCTATTTTTCAAAGTATATCTTAAAGAGTAATAGCTTCGGCTGAAGAAACTGCGCCTGCCTAATGCCATGATTATATGTCCGACAGTACAGACACCACAAATTTTATAATATATATGCGCGCTGAAGGAGCTGATAGCTTCAGTGTCGCCCAATATATCCGAACTCTTACGGAAATCAGGTAAAGCTGCGAGCAGTGCGGATAAAGGACGGTGGGCGCTACATGTGTAGTGTGCGACAAGTTGAGACTTTGGGTTGGAGTGTAGCGTGTCCAGATAACCAAAGCCGTTAAGGCGACCGCTCGCACAAATCGGGGAATCCGGATTCGAGTCCCGGTCAGACACAAATTTTTACTTGTCGCCAGTGAATTCAATTCAATGTGCAATTACGGATGAGATTTTATTTTGTAAGGTGGCTATAATTTCGCCCCTTACAAGCACTCGCCTACATACTTTACCGTGATCTACGAACCCAATTAGGTATCATATGAGAGGTTGTACATCGTATATATGAATATGTAAAGGAGACTGACATTGCCACTTACGTCTTCTAAATAACTGTTAACGCTTATTGCGTGAAAGGTGACGAAGTGTCTTTATTAACAGAGCGGCGTAATGAATGATTGGCTGTACTAGTAGAGGTCGGAACGCCAGTGGAGATGAAACGGCAGGCAGAACTCAAGCTCTGGGTGGAAATCCCGCACAGGTGTTGGTCCTGCTTAAAAACAGGAAGGAGCTAACCGTACGTCGTGGCACCTGAGCTCTGGAGCCCAATAGGGTGGCGACCGGCCGCTGTTGTAGCAGGACCGGAACGATAACTGTGAACTCTGTAAATCTTGGACGCAGGTGAGAGGAACGAAGAAGCGGCACCTCGGAAACCAAGCAGGCTGGGTTATTTCCAAGGATTTTTACTCAGAAGCGTACCATTGTACGAGTATATGTTTTTCCTCGCAATCTTTCCGCGCTGGACTACAAACGACTAAAATATGATTTGTCGGCGTTCGGAAGAACCTGTAGAGAGGGAATACGCAGCGTTCAGTGACTGAGAGCACTTCTTCTGCCTATACTTACGTTGAGACGTTATCTGAATTCCCTTCTTGTGGCTGGGAGTTCGCGTTTCTCGTCTGTAGAACACAGAGAGGAGAAAACACTATTAGACTACAGTAGTCATCGGACCGCCTTCAGCCGTCCTACTATTTGGAAGAGTTCATTTTGTGGCTGGAGTTCTTACATCGTCGTAGACGTGTACGAGAACCATCACTCCGACATACCGCCACTGTATATACGGTGATATTGCTAATTGCTTTGACTTATTAGGGGCAATAAGGCTAAACAGCTGTGTTCACGTTGCACTCCATTGTAGATCATCTTTAAAAGTAGTCTCTTCTTTTGTTTGGTACATAAATGGTGTCAGTCATTTCGCGTTATTTGTATTAGATCGCGCAGTCATAGTAAAAGGGCAGAGTTGTTCAATGGATCAGTAATTTTAGTTCGGAAACATAAACATTTGTAATAAAGATTGTTTTTAATATACAATAAATGTATAAGCAGCAATAACGTTTATCATTGAGTATAATTGGTTCCCTTAATCATGCATTTCTGTTTAGTTTGGAATTTATATGTTAAAGAGCATTAAGAGATCCTAAAATCTGCTTCAGGGGTTAGTCAGACAGGCCCAAATCTTCACTTTACCGTTTATTATGGTCCTTTGCGCACAGTCATTTAACAGCCGCCTACAGTAGCCGCTTGGAATTTTCCTTAAAATCACAACACAGAATTTGTTCAGGGTTATCAGTGGAATATTCCACACACTATTGGTTATTCATACTGCTTAGATCGTCCTGTAGGCTTCTGAAATTAAGAAGTAAGAAGTTTGTCTCCATTTCCTGCTGTATCATTTCTCTATAAGATTTATCGGCGGAAATATTCAGTCTCCAACTGAGCGCCCAAGTTTAAATCCATTTTGTTCGTTGAAGATGGCTTAAAGTTGTAATTCTGAGTGGTCTCAAGGATTTATAGTCCGCCATCCCGTTTAATTTTGGGTACGGTCGAAAGATAGATTGCCGTGGGAAATGTCACTTGCCTCTCTGTCGATAAATGTTACGTTTGAAAAATAGGTTCATAATTGTGGTCTGTACAGTCGTTGAGATGTGTGTGAATACAGGAAAAGTCTTCATTTGACAACTTAATAAAAGGCTACTTCTAGTAGTGTCGTTGTGCTTCCACTAAAATCAGAGATTTCTTTCCAAGCACAGGCGACCGAGACGTTCCGCGTCCCCACGTGACGCTAATAGCAGGGCGCGTCGCAGCGGCCGGCGTGAGTGGTGTCCGGGCGCTTTCGCACTCACTAACATGATAATTTAGTATAACGCAGATTAACCCTGCCCTCTGCTGCTGAGATGAAAACGAAACCTGAAATACTGGTTATCATCTTTCTCTGAACTTACATCTTCAGATTCAGAAAAAGTACACTGTGTGGTATACAGGGTGTTACAAAAAGGTACGGCCAAACTTTCAGGAAACATTCCTCACATACAAACAAAGAAAAGATGTTATGTGGACATGTGTCCGGAAACGCTTAATTTCCATGTTAGAGCTCATTTTAGTTTCGTCAGTATGTACTGTACTTCCTAGATTCACCGCCAGTTGTCCCAATTGATGGAAGGTAATGTTGACTTCGTTGCTTGGGTTGACATGCGACTCATTGCTCTACAGTACTAGCATCAAGCACATCAGTACGGAGCATCAACAGGTTAGTGTTCATCAAGAACGTGGTTTTGCAGTCATTGCAATGTTTACAAATGCGGATCCCCATTTGATGTATGGATTAGCACGGGGCAATAGCCGTGGCGCGGTACGTTTGTATCTAGACAGATTTCCAGAACGAAGGTGTCCCGACAAGAAGACATTCGAAGCAATTGATCGAGGGAGCACGGAACACTCCAGCCTATGACTCGCGACTGGGGAAGACCTAGAACGACGAGGACACCTGCAATGGACGAGGCAATTCTTCGTGCAGTTGACGATAACCCTAATGTCAGCGCCAGAGAAGTTGCTGCTGTACAAGGTAACGTTGACCACGTCACTGTATGGAGAGTACTACGGGAGAACCAGTTGTTTGCGTACCATGTACAGCTGGAACAATTTTGTTGAGAATATACTGAAAATCAGCAATACTGATCAATGCAAAAGAAGCAAAACTTAAACGTTACCAGTATGGAATTTCCCATACTCTCATGCATTAATATTTTCAAATACATGGTCAGATAGAATAAAGTATGTCTTTACACAATATTACACAATTTTCTGATGGACACAGTAGCTGTATGCCTATAATTTCCCTACAAATCTATTTTCTAAAATTAAAACACAACATAGTCAGTTTTTCACTGGATCATAATATCTCTACAGAAAAAAATTCTTCCACATTATTCACAATAGTAACAACACACTGTGCTGTGTTGTTGGCTTTTCCTGAGAGCACTTTATTTAAAGTGGTTCCAGAACAGATTGCCACATTCTACAGAAAGAACAGCCTGTCTGCCAATTTGTCAGACGGCTCCTTTCTGATATTCTGTCCTACAAGATGGGCAGGCAAGCTTGTGTGCATATTGACAAGGGGCTGGTACTCGTACAGTGCCAGGCCAGTTATAATATAGGTGGCACATCTTGTAGGCCCTATCAGCAGCTGATTGGCCTCCACGGGTACACTTCTGCGAATGGTTCGTCCAACAATGTGTCAATCCTCATTTCAGTGCAAATGTTCTCTTTACGGATGAGGCACCATTCCAACATGATCAAATTGTAAATTTTCACAATCAACATGTGTGGGCTGACGAGAATCCGCACGCAATTTTGCAATCACGTCATCAACACAGATTTTCTGTCAACGTTTGGGCAGACATTGTAGGTGATGTCTTGATAGGGCCCAATGTTCTTCCACCTTCGCTCAATAGAGCACGTTATCATGATTTTATACGGGATACTCTACCTGTGCTGCTAGAACTTGTGGTTCATGCACGATGGAGCTCCTGCACATTTCAGTCGAAGTGTTCGTACGCTTCTCAACAACAGATTCGGTGACCGATGGATTGGTAGAGGCGGACCAATTCCATGGACTGCACGCTCTCCTGACCTCAACCCTCTTGACTTTCATTTATGGGGGCATTTGAAATCTCTTGTCTACGCAAACACGGTACCAAATGTAGAGACTCTTCGTGCTAGCATTGTGGACGGCTGTGATACAATACGCCATTGCCGGCCGTGGTGGCCGTGCTGTTCTGGCGCTGCAGTCCGCAACCGCGGGACTGCTACGGTCGCAGGTTCGAATCCCGCCTCGGGCATGGGTGTGTGTGACGTCCTTAGGTTAGTTAAGTTTAAGTAGTTCTAAGTTCTAGGGGACTTATGACTTAAGATGTTGAGTCCCATAGTGCTCAGAGCCATTTGAACTTTTTTTAACCTGGGAGGTTCAACATTTGAGTAACAAAATTTACTCGCTTTGAATAAAAACACGGGTACTATGAAGTATACTAGACTTGTGAAGTTTGTGAGAGACTGCACTAGATGATAGTGCTAATCTTCCATTACGCCATTATCCAGGGCTGCATCAGCGATTCCATGCGACAAAGGGTGGATGCATGTATCCTCGCTAACGGAGGACATTTTGAACATTTCCTGTAACAAGGTGTTTGAAGTCATGTTGGTACGTTCTGTTGCTGTGTGTTTCCATTCCATGATTAATGTGATTTGAAGAGAAGTAATAAAATGAGCTCTAACATGGAAAGTAAGCGTTTCCGGACACATGTCCAAATAACATATTTTCTTTCTTTGTGTGTGAGGAATGTTTTCTGAAAGTTTGGCCGTACCTTTTTGTAACACCCTGTATAGTAGCAGAAAAGCCTATGGATATGGCTGCCTTCAAATCATGCTCATCAAAACATGTTCTGCAGAGATTTTCTTAGGAGCATTCAGTGAGGTATTTTGGCGATGAGGAGACGATAGCCGGTCTACTACGTACATGTCTTATTTCCGTCCCAAAGCGATCAGTCGCCTTGTTTATGTAATACATGTTCCGTTTATTTGCTCTACGTTACGGTACCTACACGAAAACCACTGGAATGCTCAGTTCTGTACAGTTGTATTTTTAGACTTCATGCACATCTCTCTTTCTCATCCAGTCGCAAACATCATAAACGTAAGCGTATTATGCTTACTCTTGTTCCAACAATAAAACTGTCTGAGTTACTGTAAGATACCACAAACGTTGCCTGCGAAATAGAAATAGACTAGAGAAAGTCTTCCGTGTGTGCAGTGGATGAATGGGTATAATTACTCACTAGTAATTTAATATTGGTCAGCTGCAAATAAATTAGGATGTGAAGCGTCATCTGCGGAGGTGTGATGAAATGCAACCGATCCAGGCCAGTTTTAAATAAATTAGCTGTAATTTAGTTTACAAGTCCAGGTTATCTTGTTCATACAGAAAAAGATTGTATAGGAATTGTAGGATGTTTCGAGACTGCTCATTGAAAACCCGTCTAACGAGTGATTCTAAAGTAGGTTTTCAGTACGACTCATGAGTTTTTGTTCGATCGCGTGACAATTCAGATATTTCTGAAGTTGTCTGATAATATGTCTGCAGCTAAAATTTACTCTCTCTCTCTCTCTCTCTCTCTCTCTCTCTCTCTCTCTCTCTCTCTCTCTCTCTCTCTCTCTCTCTCTCGTGTGTGTGTGTGTGTGTGTGTGTGTGTGTGTGTGTGTGTGTGTGTGTGTGTGTGTGGTGTATGTATATGTGTGTGAGTGTGTGTGTGTGTGTGTGTGTGTGTGTGTGTGTGTGTGTGTGTGTGTATATGTATGTGTGGAAGGGGAGTGGTGCAGGTGAGGGAGGAGACGAGGAGACGGGGGGGGGGGGGGGGGAAGGGGGCCGAGCAGGTTACATGTGTAGCAGGACCTCATTTCCCCTCGCTCATTTTGACTATAATGATTGTCGCTACTCATCTTTGGAAACCAGACTTCCTGATTTTGCTATCATCACTGAGTGAAATTCATCTCAAGTAAACTGACCTCGTTCTTGAGTTTTCTTCCAACATATGTTCTGTGAGTTTTAACGGTAAGCCATTACGTTCCGGATAATGTGCGTTTCCTGTAGCGTGTCACATTAGGGGTTGTTGAAAATGTCTGTAATGATCTAGCGCAAAAAAATAAATAAATAAAATAAAAAATGAAATAAAATAAAGTAGAATTACAGTGACGTATTTTGAAACTCCCAATTTCGCTCCCGTCACTCCGCTGTCAAAGATGAAACACGTTGCCTGCTTGAGAAGGTGGGACGAAGATAAGAATGTAAAGAATACAGTCTTAATCAGTTATCACTTCCCAGCAGGAAGTCAACGCAGTGACGTTAACTGAAATTAGCCGAGCAGTGCTTGTTAATTTCTGTTGTAATTTTTCGTCCCTCCAGACTGCCGCTGGAGAGAAACGCTAAGCTACAGACGTGGCCCAACGTAATTCTGAAAAATCGAGTGCATACGCTAATCCGTCAGTCATGTTATGGTGTATGCTTCACTGACTGTTTGACTTCGTTTCTGAGAGACTTAAGGTCCATTGGTGCACAATGAATAATTTGATAATTTGTTAATCACTATTTGGACCATGCCAATGGCTCATGGGCTCCATGTCAGCACTTTCGCGTTTCTTCCACGAATAGCTGCAAAGAACGCTGATAGTTATAACAAATTAATATAAAAGGTCATGTTTGGGTTGCTAAGCAAATAAAACTGAAAGGTATTAATTTAAATATACGTAAATGTGTTAGCGGTTTTTAAGAGCTAACAAGATACATGTATACATGGAGAAAGATGAAGAATAAAACACAATGCGAAACTGCAAGGAATCTCCTTGCTGGCTGCAGAAAAAAAAATGTGAAGGTTGTGCCTTCCTTTATTATCGCAGAGAGTCTTACCAGTTCTTACACATTCTATATTTTATAAACATAAAAAAAGAAAAATGTCTAGGGAGTCTCGCGTCTCTTGGGTACGTAGCGTGGCAACACAGTCGTCGAACGCTGTACACACGGGAAAAGTTTATATGTAACGCCGTTACATTTGTATCGGACGAGACGAACAAGGAAGCAAAAATCTCATTAAAAGGTATGCCTGAGATGGTTGCAGCAACTACTAGTTCAAATGTGTGTGAATTCCTAAGGAACCGAACTGCTGACGTCATCGGTCCCTAGACTTACACACTACTTAAGCTATCTTATGCTAAGAACAACACACACACCCATGCCCGAAGGAGGACTCGAACCTTCGGCCGGAGTGGCCCCGCAATCCGAGACATGGCGCCTCTAACCACGCGGACACTCCGCCCGGCGAACCACTAATTTTTCTAATCGTACAATAAAGTGAATAAAGGACAATGGGGATAACTTAGCTACAGGTACATCCCAATAGATGGAAGAACACGGTTTTTTCATTATTATTTTACATTGTCAGATTTGTGGTACAAGCGATATTGTGCACTACGTTACATATTTTATCCCTTTTTTGTTTTAAAAGATTTCTTTCTAGCACCAGGTGGTCGGCCTTGTTTTTGCTTTGGTTGAACTTCTATATTTGTTGAGTTACTGGTCGTAGTGACACAGCCTGTTAGTAAGGCCGGCCGGGGTGGCCGAACGGTTCTAGGCGCTACAGTCTGGAACAGCTCGACCGCTACGGTCGCAGGTTCGAATCCTGCCTCGGGCATGGATATGTGTGATGTTCTTAGGTTGCTTAGCTTTAAGTAGTTCTAAGTTCTAGGGGACTGATGACCTCAGAAGTTAAGTCCCATAGTGCTCCGAGCCATTTGAACCACTTTTGAACCTATTAGTAAGATTGTTCTGTACTCGCTACTAGTAACTGAAAAGTTATGTGAGGTATGCATTTGTGCATAGGCATCAGCTGTCGGATTGTTGCTCTCCTACCACATGGTGGCCGTGCGCAACGGCGAGCATACCACTGCTGTTATTTCCTTGTCTACGCAGTTTTCGGTCAAGTTATTTCGCGTGCACTGTACATAGTACTCTCCACCATGCACTGTGTAATGCTTACCAGACTATACGTTGGTGTACAAGAGGCGTTCAATAAGTAATGTAAAACATATTTTTATTCTTAGAACAGGTTGGTTTTATTCAGGACTCCAATACTCTTTTGGTTGCAAAAACCCTGTTTTATAACACAATCCCCATCCAATGCGACGGCGTTACGCTACTTACTGAGGGGGCCAGTGTGCCTGGCTGATACCACACGGTTGGTCGATGTCAGAGCCGACGTCTTGCTGCAGCAGTAACCTCCCCATCATCCAGGTACTGCTCCCTGAGAAGTGTATTCTTCATTGGCCCGAAAAATGGTGTTTCGTTGCTCTTTAGGGTCCTCTGTTAGGCGGCGAGGAACCAATCATGGGTGCCGCAACTGGTGGTAGTCGAGTTGACCAACGAGGTATTTGATTACAGTCCGTCGATCACCTCAAATGAGAGTGTCCGCACGTTTCAACATAGCAGGAGCCACAGCTGAGTGCGGACAGACGCATCGCCCAACGGCTCGCCGTGCTTTGGTTCACTGCCAAGTTTCTGTAGACATTCAGCCAGCGCCTATGAATATCTGCTACGCACTGGTTTTCCGCCAAAAGAAACTCCATGACGGCCCTCTTCTAGAAACGTAGCTCCATTACAGACTGGATTTTCAAGGCTACGTATAGCGCCACCACCTACCTGAACATGAAACTATAAGGGCGGGAATATTCGACGATGTCTCACAAAAAAATTCGAATTTTTTCCAACCGAAATTGGGTGAGGAAAAAAAATTATTGCATAACTTATTGAACGGCCGCCGTTGTAGCAACGAAAAAGTGCGTAGCAAGGTCGAGAATATCGCAATAACCTATAAGTAATGAAGCCACCGTAGTGCTGTGCCCGCCTTTTTTTTCGTGAACGGATCGGCCGCCGCCTCAGCACTACACGATGAGCTGCGAAGGAAAAGTTGTGGTTCCCCTGGGCTGTCTACGCGACCGTGTCCTCGCACCTCGCTGTCGGCGCGCGTTAGCCGCCACTCGGCTACCCCCTCTATCTGGCGCCACATCTACTCCTTTGTCCCTCGCTGGCAGACGACATTCGCTATACACGGGACATTCCTCAAGAGCGGCGCGGGCCTGCCGGGCCAATCCATAACTCCCGCTTCAGGCCCGGTCTCATCTAACCGCGACAACAAGTGCACGCGTCCGTGAAGTAATCGCCCTTACAGTTCCGTCAGAATCGCATCCACTTCACGTCGGTCCTTGTAGATTGTCGCTAAAGACATCGCATTGTTCCCTAAGCCGTTTCTCTTCCCCCAGCCACCTGAACGGATACGAAAATACCCGCCCTTCTTCTGTGAATATCGTTTGGGATTTTGCGACTTCAAAAATCCTGGTCTTACGCAGCCTTATTAGATTCAGTGCCTTCGTCAGAAATTTTGTGCTAGTGACGAAACGAAAAATAGGGCACTGAAAAACATTTCACTTGTTTGTTAAAAACAGCGGAACACAATGTAGTGAATTCGTGATGGAACAATTGTCAAATTGGTTCAAATGGCTCTGAGCACTATGAGACTTAACTTCTGAAGTCATCAGTCCCCTAGAACTTAGAACTACTTAAACCTAACCAACCTAAGGACATCATACACATCCGTGCCCGAGGAAGGAGTCGAACCTGCGACCGTAGCAGGCGCGCAGTTACGGACTGTAGCGCCTAGAACCGCTCGGTCACTCCGGCTGGCGAACAATTGTAAATTGTGGAACTTAGAAGGGAGAAATGAAGAGGAAGAGACACATGGGACGAGCGAGAGGCTGATACTCTCATATACACAACGAAAAAAGGAATATTACCATTCTATTACTCCTACATCACGAAAATCGTGTGATATATTAATTTACAGGACTGTAATCTTCATAATGATAAATTCAGAATAGTTTCACAAAGCTGATTGTATAACATTTGCTCATTTCGAGTCTCCAAGCTCCCACTGTTTAACGGTATGTAAAATAATTACTCTACTTTGCAGTGACGGAGCTCACCCCTTTGCTGTTCTAGACGTGCTGGACAATACGTTTGTTGAAATTAGTATTTTCTGCAACGAATATAACTTTCGCGACACAATATTTCCTTAGTGTCTCTCCTATCAGATTCGATCTTAAACTAGGGGGATCATATTTCTCGCATTTTCATGCTAAAAAAATTTTAATTGTATGGAAGCTAGTCATATATCCTCTCACCTGTTACAAAGATATAAAAAATGGTGGACTTTCTGAGACGATGGCGGGCATATCTACTCCGACTTGCAGTATGTGAATGCTGGTTCTATGAGTAGTGTTGGGAAAGCCGATCCATAGCACGTGGCATAAATATCGAATGTAGACATCGTCATAGAAGAGCTTCCATCTACACACTATTTTATTCCAAAATCGTATTGCCTCAATTTAGGTAGGAAGTCGAGAGTAACTTGCAGCACTGGAGCGAAATACTATCATTCCAACGTTCATTCAGAGATAGGAACAATTCTTGCAAACATTTTCGTAATTTATTTTCACGCGTTCTGTCACCTGTGGAAACACAACCTGTTGAATAAGCGACATCGTTGTTAGAGGACAACGCAAAGGTGCTGAGCCGGCCGGTGTGGCCGAGCGGTTCTACGCGCTTCAGTCTGAAACCGTGCGACCGCTGCGGTCGCAGGTTCGAATCCTGCTTCGGGCATGGATATGTGTGGTGCTCTTCGGTTAGTTAGGTTTAAGTAGTTCTAAGTTCTAGGGGACTGATGACCTCAGATGTTCAGTCCCATAGTGCTCAGAGCCATATGAACCAAAGGTGCTGATTGACGAACCTTTAATCCACCGACAAACTTTCGGAGCATTTGGTATAAGGCACATGTGGCCTCCAGTGGCTCGTTACATAGTATTTTCACCCCGTTTGATTCCTCGCCGCCATTTATATTTGTATGACACTGAAAATGTCTGCACAACTTTACAATTACATGCATACTCCTGTCACCATACGGTACCCTGCAGGGGGTATCTTGAACAACTGCTAATCATTCCTTTTCCTTATGAGCTCTGATTTTTCTTATCCTGTCTTCGCGGCCCATACGCAAGTTGTAGAGGGTGGTTACTATTGCTAAACTTTCGCTATTTGAGCCAGTGTATACAGAAAACTACTTTCCTTCCCATCTTTATAGGAATGATGTTCAGACTACATGCTGTAGGATTTGCGTTGTTACTACTGTTCGTGCCGGTGTCAGCGTGCATTACAGTTTCTCACTCGTAAAGCTAAACAGCAGCAATATCGCTGCTGCTCTTGGTGAGTATCGGGACTGAAGAACACGAGTCGGAAGGACGAAATAACTGGTGGTTTGGGAATCGCTCTTGGGAGAGGCCGACGATCAGTTGCAGCATAAATTGTTGGAGAAGTCTCTGTAGATGTGAATGCGAATGCTGCAATCAATGTGCGGTCTTCAAGCAGTGCACGAACTCTGTCACTACAGATGAACATTCCATGGTCCACCGTTCCAAAACTGTTGCGAACAATTGTGAAATGGTGTATGAACAAACTTCAGTTTACTCGCTGACTTTCACCACGTAACCTTTGTAATCTGGAACATAAACATGGTATACAATTAACAAATGTTACCCTCTCATACGGAAATTAAAATGTGTTTTTTTTTTTTCCAATGGCTTACTCGTTATTTCTCTTCCGCGTATCCTTACAAATGGTTCCATAAAGTTTCATTGCCGTACGATCACTAGATTTTCATGGTGGCCCTCTCAAGTAGCGAAAGTTGAATTATAGCCACCCTGTACGTTGTTGGCACCGGATCCTTCTGCAGTTTGTCGTAACTGCTGGTTCTATAAACTTTCACAGTCTTCCCTCCAGGAATTCCCATTTGAATTAGAGGCGGATTTCCGTAACAATCGCGTGCTGATCGTACCTACCGGTGACAAATCTAGTAGAATGCCTCTGAACTGCTTACATGTCTTCCTTCAATCTGACCCAGTGGAGGCCGCAATAACTCGAGCAGTACTCGGGAATGAGTCGCTCACGCGCTCTGTACACGATCTCCCGTATAAATTAGTCACACTTTCCTAGAATCCTCACAATAAACCGAAGTAGTCTGTTTGCCTTCGCTGCTTCCAATACATGTTACACCCAGGCATGTAAGCAAATAGCCGCAGTTTGTAGCTCTCGCTATCTGTCAGATCGTTTGTGTGTAGAGAACAAGAGTGGTCCCGTCACATTTCCCTAGAACATTCCTGACGATGCTTTTGTCTCTTATGAACACTTACCGTCAGAGACAACTTACTGTGTTCTATTACTTAATAAGTTTTCGAGCAAATCAGATATCTGAGTACAAATTGCACAACAATGTAATTGCCAACGGTCTGTTCTGTATTTTCTGTTATAAACGATCTTGTTCAGTTCAGTGGCGGTACTCGATGTTGGCGATAGTTGTAACCCCTTTATTCTTAGCTCTCAAGTTTGCATTCAGCACTGCTCGGTTTTGTGTCGGGCTTGGTTTTCTGCTAGTGTTTAACGGTGATAAAAAGGTTTACTGACGAAGAGTTCACTGAATGAGTTGAAAGAGTGGGACAATGGCGCTATGCTGAGATTTTCCACAGCGATGGCAAACATTTCACAGAGAGGATCCGTGGCTGTTGTAATCGTAGTTATAAACATGCTTCTGCCCTTAGTGTCCGTGTTAGTATGACCTTTTTGGGAAGAGAGAGAAGTGTTACGGGTAAGGTGAAATACACTTTTAGAATGTGTTAAGACTATCGAAGACATCATGGCATATTATGAGAATATATTCACCCAGTTGTACAGTGGCGCAGGGAACGTTGACAGTGATAAGTGGCTGGAGATTATTAACGCTTGGCGACTTCAGTACTACATGTTGATACTACAATATGAGCGCATCAGCTTAAATAACAAAATAAGAAAACAGAATAAAGGTGAATCGCAGCACAATCGATGTTCTCGTCGTATATCACCGGCGCAACAGTCTTCTCATGCACCGCCGTCCAGGGGCACACACGACGCGTAGTATTCTGTTGTGCACAGCCAGCGCATTGTTCACTGGAGACAAGATACCAGGCAGCGTGGCTCCCTCGCATCGGGAACTCGCCGCTAGCTGACGCCCGAACTCCACAGAAGGCTACGCCATTGCTGGACTTCAGAACTTGGAGCTCTCTCCGTACTGCCCACACTGGCGTCTCTGCTGGTCCTTCCTCGTCGGCTCTCCGCAGACTGACTCCACCTTCCAGCACCCTAGCTGACAGCGGCCGCTTCATCCGCTATTCATACGGGGCGGCTAACAAATGTCTCTCTCTCGTCTTGCCACTTGCATGCTGCGAGACACCGGGGACTGCGTTGCTACCCGACCAGCTGCTGTTAAGTAGTTCTGATACACTAAATACTCCGTTGTTTGGTTTGCACATGATTAGAGTCGCACATTATTCACAGTTAACTCATTGTGTATTTTACACTGAAGGGGAAAAGAAAGTGTTAGAGGCATCCGTATTCAAATACAGAGATATGTAAACAGGCAGCGACTATATAATACACTACGTGTCTGGCACAATTGATTACTGCTGCTGCAATGGCAGGTTATCAAGATTTAAGTGAGTTTGAAATGGTATTATAGTCAGCGCACGAGCAATAGGACACAGCAACTCAAAGGTAGCGATGAAAAGGGGGTTTCCCGTACGACCATTTCACGAGTGCAGGCTACCGTGAATCTCATGAATCGGGTACAACATCAAATCTCTGAAATCGCTGCGGCTGTAAAAAGATCCTGCAAGAACGGGACCAACGATGACTGAAGAGAATCGTTCGGCGTGTCAGAAGTGCAACCCTTCAGCAAGTTGCTGCAGATTTCAGTGCTGGGTCATCAAACTGTGCTGGGTCATCAAAATGTATCAGCGTGCGAACCATTCAACAAAAGATCATCGATATGGGCTTCTGGAGCGGAGGCCCACTCGTGGACGCTTGATGACTGCAAGACACAAAGCTTTACACCTCGCCTGACATTGGACTCTTGATGAATGGAAACATGTCGTCTGGTCGGACGAGTCTCGTTTCAAACTGTATCGAGTGGATGGAGATGTACGGGTATGGAGACAACATACAGGGACCGTGGATTCATGATGCTAACAGGGGACTGTTCAAGCTTGTGGAGGCTCTGTAATGGCCTGCAGTTGAAGTGATATGGGATCCCTGATACGGCTAGATACCACACTCACAGGTGACACGTACGGAGCACCCTGTCTGGTCACCTGCATTCATTCATGTCCGTTGTGCATTCCGTCGGACTTGAGCGATTCCAGCAGGACAGTGCGACGCCCCGCAGTTCAGAATTGCTAGAGTGGCTCCAGGAACGCTTTTCTGAGTTTAAACACTTCTGCTGGATACCAGACATGAACACTATTGAGCATATCTGGAATGCCTTGCAACGTACTGTTCAGAAGACATCTCCACCCCCTCGTCATCTTACGGGGCGGGCATCGGTGGCCGAACGGTTCTAGGCGCTTCAGTCTGGAGCCGCGCGACTGCTACGGTCGCAGGTTCGAATCCTGCCTCGGGCATGGATGTGTGTGATGTCGTTAGGTTAGTTGGGTTTAAATACCTCTAAGTTCTAGGGGACTGATGACCTCAGATGTTAAGTTCCATAGTCATCAGAGCAGTTTGAACTCTTACGGATTTATGGACAGCCCCGCAGGATTCATTGTGTCATTTCCCTTGGGCACTACTTCAGACATTAGTAGAGTCCATGCCACGTTGTGTTCCGACACTTCTGCGTGCTCGCGTAAGACCTGCACGGTATTAGGCAGGTGTACCAGTTTCTTTGACTCTTCATTGCATATCTTCACTCATTTTCTAAGCGGATCCCGCTTCCATTTTTTAGGGAAATCTGGTGAGACACTGTTCGCATATGTAAAGAAGGCGATCGTTGTGATGTAACCCCCGATACGTATGCAGCGAACCCTGACCAAAGTTACTAGGAAAACTGTCGTAGTGTGTGCATACTTATGGTACTCTACGTTAGCCTACGCTAGTTTTACAGCTCTAGATGTCAGCTTACTGACCGTTACCGGTCTCCTCAGGTGTACACTAAAAGAGAGCAGACGGTGCCGCTGACGGCCGGCCAAGTACGAGAACCAGCCGCGATAGAACGAAGGCGACCCTATACAGCGCCCCCTCTGTTTACCGACGCCGCTCTCGAAGTCTTTCCTGCAGATACTGCGCCGGCCGCGGTGGTCTCGCGGTTCTAGGCGCGCAGTCCGGAACCGTGCGACTGCTACGGTCGCAGGTTCGAATCCTGCCTCGGGCATGGATGTGTGTGATGTCGTTAGGTTAGTTAGGTTTAAATACCTCTAAGTTCTAGGGGACTGATGACCACAGCTGTTAAGTCCCATAGTGCTCAGAGCCATTTGAACCATTTGCAGATACTGCACACGGCCGCCGGCGCTGGCTCCCTGCCGGGGCCGCTTCGCTCCCTGTATCAGACTGTCTTCGGCTGCCACTTACTGCCGTTCATCACATCGCACTGGTGTTGCGCTCGGCTTCGTCGAAATTTCACGTGCTCTTCAGCCAGCTACGACACATCACCAGCCCTGGCGCCAACAGTCTAGTGGCGTGGGGCTTGAAGTGGGCCGAAAGCCCCTACATCACAGCACAGTACTAAGGAAGAGGAGCCAACTGAGAATTTACTGAAGGTTTCGCTGTCAGTCAGTTGACAAGCTGGAATAACGGAAGTGCACCACCAATAGCAACCTACTAACACGTTAACTAATTCCATCCGAACAGTCCTTGAAGGCTCAATGGTCACCCTCAGCCGATAGGCGTACTGGATGCGAATACGAGGAGCATGCGGACAGCACACCGTTCTACCCGCTGTTGCCAGTTTTCATGACTGGAGCCGCTGCTTCTCAGTCAAGTAGCTCTGCAAATGCCCTCACAGGGGCTGGCTGCACCCAACATGCCAACAGCGCGCGGCGGGCTCCGGACGGTCACCCATCGAAGTGCTAGCCAAGCCCGACAGTGCGTAAGTTCGTTGACCTGACGGAAGCCGGTGTTAGCAACTGTGGCAAGATCGTTGGCCCAGTAACACCCTAGCAACAGAATAACAGATATGTTTTCAGTGTCATGTTACCTTAGTCGTACATTTATTATCTTCAGCTAAAGTATTTTTGTAATATCTGATAAGAGTTACACTCCTGGAAATTGAAATAAGAACACCGTGAATTCAATGTCCCAGGAAGGGGAAACTTTATTGACACATTCCTGGGGTCAGATACATCACATGATCACACTGACAGAACCACAGGCACATAGACACAGGCAACAGAGCATGCACAATGTCGGCACTAGTACAGTGTATATCCACCTTTCGCAGCAATGCAGGCTGCTATTCTCCCATGGAGACGATCGTAGAGATGCTGGATGTAGTCCTGTGGAACGGCTTGCCATGCCATTTCCACCTGGCGCCTCAGTTGGACCAGCGTTCGTGCTGGACGTGCAGACCGCGTGAGACGACGCTTCATCCAGTCCCAAACATGCTCAATGGGGGACAGATCCAGAGATCTTGCTGGCCAGGGTAGTTGACTTACACCTTGTAGAGCACGTTGGGTGTCACGGGATATATGCGGACGTGCATTGTCCTGTTGGAACAGCAAGTTCCCTTGCCGGTCTAGGAATGGTAGAACGATGGGTTAGATGACGGTCTGGATGTACCGTGCACTATTCAGTGTCCCCTCCACGATCACCAGAGGTGTACGGCCAGTGTAGGAGATCGCTCCCCACACCATGATGCCGGGTGTTGGCCCTGTGTGCCTCGGTCGTATGCAGTCCTGATTGTGGCGCTCACCTGCACGGCGCCAAACACGCATACGACCATCATTGGCACCAAGGCAGAAGCGACTCTCATCGCTGAAGACGACACGTCTCCATTCGTCCCTCCATTCACGCCTGTCGCGACGCCACTGGAGGCGGGCTGCACGATGTTGGGGCGTGAGCGGAAGACGGCCTAACGGTGTGCGGGACCGTAGCCCAGCTTCATGTAGACGGCTGTGAATGGTCCTCGCCGATACCCCAGGAGCAACAGTGTCCCTAATTTGCTGGGAAGTGGCGGTGCGGTCCCCTACGGCACTGCGTAGGATCCTCTGGTCTTGGCGTGCATCCGTGCGTCGCTGCGGTCCGGTCCCAGGTCGACGGGCACGTGCACCTTCCACCGACCACTGGCGACAACATCGATGTACTGTGGAGACCTCACGCCCCACGTGTTGAGCAATTCGGCGGTACGTCCACCCGGCCTCCCGCATGCCCACTATACGCCCTCGCTCAAAGTCCGTCAACTGCACATACGGTTCACGTCCACGCTGTCGCGGCATGCTACCAGTGTTAAAGACTGCGATGGAGCTCCGTATGCCACGGCAAACTGGCTGACACTGATGGGGGCGGTGCACAAATGCTGCGCAGCTAGCGCCATTCGACGGGCAACACCGCGGTTCCTGGTGTGTCCGCTGTGCCGTGCGTGTGATCATTGCTTGTACAGCCCTCTCGCAGTGTCCGGAGCAAGTATGGTGGGTCTGACACACCGGTGTCAATGTGTTCTTTTTTCCATTTCCAGGAGTGTATTACCCCTACTGAATCGCCATAGTAAGATTTTTTTCGGAAATTGATTTGACCATAGTATCTGTCAAGAGCCGGCCGTTATGGCTGAGCGGTATTAGGTGCTACGGTCAGGAACCGCGCGACCGCTACCGTTCGAATCCTGCCTCGGGCATGATGTGTGTGATGTCCTTACGTTAGTTAGGTTTAAGTAGTTCTAAGTTCTAGGGGACTGATGAAGACGGATGTTAAGTCCCATAGTTCTCAGAGTCATTTGAACCATCTGTCAAGACACAGTTTATAGATTTCACATACAAAAGGCCTCAGGACGATACATCGTTAAGCTATTTGCTAACTTGAATAGTTAAACAGCTTCACGTACACGGAAGGGTTCCGCTTCGATATCATGGTAGATGGTATTCCGGGTTCCTTCAGCTCATGACAAAGGTCCGATACTTTCGTTAGTGAAGCTGTGCACCATTCCATTCTGGCTACAAAAAAAGTTGTCAGTATGTAAATTGTTGACATTTTTGTGTTGCATTAATTTAAGAGGTAATTTATAACACCCTCGCACTTTTTAGTATATTACTGCCCATTGTATCCTCAAGTTCTGTACTTCACAGAAAAGGCAACCATTGCGAAAAATAAACTTGAACGGAAAGAATGCCAGCTAGGCTATCATTGATCGTCATTGAATAATTGAGTATACTGTACAACAACGGTTTGAAAAAAACTGTAATAAAAAGCTAATTAATTCAGTGAGGCTAGCTAAATCTCTTAAGTATGTAACAAAGATTCATGGTAATATTAGTTACTAAATGTTTAATTGCGGTCACCAACCGATGCTTGAGCAAAAGTTATGAATTAGTACCTGTTTGGTTGAAAGTAATGTTACGTAACAATTACTGATACGTTTTTAGTCGGCAACATTAAATGTACGCGTGTAAACTCAAATGAAAATGTCAAATATAGCACAGGGCGACGCGTTCAAAACAGATGCCTTGACACGCTAATGACATAAATGGAAGTTAATAATTACTGTAATAAACGCTTTAAACTCTTTGAAAACAAATATTTATTAGCCACCAGCAATTCGTAATATACTACAGATTTACAACGTTAATCACAAAATGTTAACTGTGTCGAGGTTTTGTGAGGTAGTACCCCCGATCATCCAGCATTTCATACCAACTTGTATAGCACTTACAGTCAAATTTATATTACAAATAGCACCGATCACTACCAACAACGCCGACATTACCAAAGCCAAAGTTGTCTATACGTACATGAAATATATAAAATAAAATCACTTTTGTTGACATGTAGGCGAAGTGTAATTAAGTTCGGTATTTAAAGTTAAGTTTAACAAACACTGAATTTCTTTCTCAAATCATTTCGGAATGCAATTAATGTGTTTCAATGAATTGCGGTTAATTATCTGCACTTCTTATTTCTTGACTTAGTTAAATATAAGTTTTAATGGCAGGTGCATTTAAGTTCTTTCACGTCAAATAATATGTAACATATGAAGCGGAAGTAACGATACAGGAAAATATCCTACTGATAGTTGACGGCCTTGATGAATAATTAATGCTGAATGTTAATTATAGTTAACCAGAAGATCTTTCAATGTTGTAAATTAATGAATTAACGACACTGACAAGTTTTTCACAAAATTACACTTCTAAATGGTACAGTCTTACTTTGTGGTGAGTTTGAAATGGGGCAGCGTAATCCATTATTCCGATTGCCAACATTTCTCGATTAGACCAAACACTGTGAATCAGATATACGCTCGGTCATTAAACATTTATAATGCATTGCCACACGTTGGATGTCACACCGACAGTGCTCTTCATTACTTGGGTTCGCTCAGTCGCTTTGCCCATGCTCGAACACTGTCCACTTGCAACTCCCTCTGGCCTGTTTGCGGGGCGCTCTCGCCTCGACGATGTTGCTGCGCACTCTTAGTACTGCCTCTTGATTCTACGACAAAGTGGAAAGGACATTCGCATGCGCAAAACGAGAATTTTGTCCGCAACATCTGCTGCAACTCAAATCACGTGACACTTTGGGCATTTTAGCCCATCTAACGCCTAGCGTATTTTGAGTGCTATTATTTCCCTGACACTTTGGATAAGCATTTTACAGACAACTTAACAATTTGTTACCAGGAAGTGAAGTTGGCTTAAAGATGTGAACAGCAGTGGTACTGTGCTTTCGCGCCACAGTATCATAGCTCAGATTCCACTTTATTTACGTTTTTTTGACGGGATAAGAAGTGACAGTCCCACTATTTTTTTTTTTTTTTTTTTTTGCTTTTTCTGTTGCACTTATTCATATTGTCGAATCTCTGTTCTAATTAATTACGTTACAACGACATAGTGTAGGAAACTGTCTCGTGCAGAAATACTTAGAAACACACAAGGGCTTGAAAACCTGCATAAAGTGGAGGAAATAAATAAGACTGTCACGTATAAATTTTATTTTTATATCAACATAGCTCCAATATACATAAACTGACTGGCAGTTTACTCAAACACACTTGCAAATGTATCTAGCACTTGCCTCGTAAACTCATGAACATAAAATCGCAGAAATTATGTCTTCAATACAGGACTACAATATCCTCGATATTTTTCAACATAAAAAGTGGCCAGTTACCCATTTGTTGCATATACCTACAGAAAGTAACCGGTTCACTTTTCACGTACTTCTCTTTACATCCGTAGCTGTACCATAGCTATTATTGAAACTCAAACGTACTTAAACATATGTAAAACAAGGTGAATACGTGTAATATTCAAGTTTCGCTACTACCGCAAATTGTAGACAAGCAGCGTCGCTCAAAATCACGTGACTAGACCACTTCGATGTGCTGTAGAATACGACCATTCCATAGATATACAAGTTGTTGTTGTTGTTGTTGTTGTCTTCAGTCCTGAGACTGGTTTGATGCAGCTCTCCATGCTACTCTATCCTGTGCAAGCTTCTTCATCTCCCAGTAATTACTGTAGCCTACATCCTTCTGAATCTGCTTAGTGCATTCATCTCTTGGTCTCCCTCTACGATTTTTACCCTCCACCCTGCCCTCCAATGCTAAATTTGTGATCCCTTGATGCCTCAGGACATGTCCTACCAAACGGTCCCCTCTTCTTGTCAAGTTGTGCCACAGATTCCTCTTCTCCCCAATTCTATTCAAAACCTCCTCATTAGTTATGTGATCTACCCATCTAATCTTCAGCATTCTTCTGTAGCACCACATTTCGAAAGCTTCTATTCTCTTCTTGTCCAAACTATTTATCGTCCACGTTTCACTTCCATACATGGTTACACTACATACAAATACTTTCAGAAACGACGTCCTGACACTTAAATCTATACTCGATGTTAACAAATTTCTCTTCTTCAGAAACGCTTTCCTTGCCATTGCAAATCTACATTTTATGTCCTCTCTACTTCTACCATCATCAGTTATTTTGCTCCCCAAATAGCAAAACTCCTTTACTACTTTAAGTGTCTCATTTCCTAATCTAATTCCCTCAGCATCACCCGACTTAATTCGACTACATTCCATTATCCTCGTTTTGCTTTTGTTGATGTTCATTTTATACCCTCCCTTCAAGACACTATCCATTCCGTTCAACTGCTCTTCCAAGTCCTTTGCTGTCTCTGACATAATTACAATGTCATCGGCGAACCTCAACGTTTTTATTTTTTTTTTTAGATATACATACTCTATAGATTCCACATAATGCAATTCCCGCAGCTTTGCGTTTCTGCTATAACATTTTATAATATTGTTTTTGAATAGTTTCTCACAAATACACGTCCGAATTCTTCAGTTAATGATCGTTATCAACAAAATAATAAGAAAAATGAATTTATCTTCAGAAAATTAATATCGGAATAGCAAAATAAAGTGGTAAAACTAATTCAAATGGCTCTGAGCACTATGGGACTCAACTGCTGTGGTCATCAGTCCCCTAGAACTTAGAACTACTTAAACCTAACTAACCTAAGGACATCACATACATCCATGCCCGAGGCAGGATTCGAACCTGCGACCGTAGCAATCGCACGGTTCCGGACTGCGCGCCTAGAACCGCGAGACCACCGCGGCCGGCAAACTAATTAGGAGGCGCTGTATTTTAGTGTTTCAAACTGTTCTGACTTCATCTCAGATTTTGAGTGAGTTTTCAAAATTTGTGGGAACAGTCGGCAAAAGTCTTTGTGTGCTGAAAACGGTAAAGGAGATTGCAAAAAGTTATAGCAACCGCGAGTCTGAAAAATCAACTGATTGAACGGTCAGACTGCACTGGATGAGGTCGCGGCAGCATCTGGCGGCCGGCAGACCTGTCATCGGCGATCACGGGCCGCCTCCTCATAAATATGAATACCCTCCTCCAGGGCCGGTACTCCCCATCTGATGGGAGCAGGGCTGGTAACGAGCGACCATCTGGCGCACAGCTGCTACCCCGTGCATTACCTGAGGATGGGTCCGCGTGAGAAACGGCCGCAGCTCTGCTGTCGCCGACATCATAGCTCTCGCTCTGCTGATGGAAGAACTCAGCGAATCGTGTGGTGAAAGATGCGTCAGAAGAAGAAGAACGTCAATGAAGCGTGGCGGGTAAGAGAGGTACTAATGCGACAAGTGGGAGTTAGTGAACATAGGTCACGTACGAGAGTTATAGATAGCGATCTTCTTTTTCATGGTTCTTTAAAAGGGACAGGTATGAGGGATCGTTTGTGCGCAACAGTGCACAGTACCGGTACGTTTCAAAAAGCCGACTGCGGAATTTCGATCTTCACGCGGTCATATCTCTGGTTCTATAGATCACAGAGATCAGAACTAGCGTGTTTTGGATAACCTTTGCCCCAGTGACCATTTATATACGTATCGAAAGAAAGGGCATTCTGCAGATATCGTACAGTACAGGGTCAAAAATTAAACACTACACGCTTCTTCTAGCTCGGGCAAACTGAGAAAATCGGTTAATTCTTTTGTAAAAAGTTTTGCTCGGTGTTAAGTCACAGTGAGGTAAAACTTTTTAAAAGAGTAAACCACCATTTAACTTTGTACTACTATATTTATCTTTCGTACTATCCAGATTTCAGTTTTTATGCCATTATCAAGAATAATACTAAAAACAAAGTCAGTGCAAAAGATAAATATGGTAACACACAGTGAAATGGCGATTTACTCTTTTAAAAAGTAATTCTTTTGTGTTAGAGTGGGCCTTAAACGCCTTACGAAAGCACCACTTGTTCATGGGCAGTTCCTGAGGAAACCCTACGAAACTATGATTTTGAGTACGAAAATTATGAGAATGGTCACTTCGATCATTTCTGTTCGTGGGACATCGTCGAAATTTTCAGCATTTGTTGTTAAGGCAATGTTCTCTTGGAGTTTAGAATTTTTTTCAATATTATTATCAGTTAACGAGGTGCAAGGATTCAAAGTAACTGTACTTCGTAAAATATGGACCTAATATCCGGTCTGAGGTGTAAATGTAGTTTTGACTGACTTAGTGAAGGCAAGGGTTCTAGGGTCATGACAAGGGTTCTGAAGTTTCCAAGCTACGTTTTAGTTGCCATTTTTCACCAATAAAACCGTATGATTTGCTGACTCTGTGCAATAGGCACTTCGGACCTATACAGTCTGTCTTGACCAAGAAATTATTCGATGGTGGCACGTGGCGCCGTAAGAAACTTGAAGAAAATTATTTTTTATATCAAATTCTTTTTACTGGCAAATCAGATATCACATTTGTTGATATACTGTAGGGAAGCCTAAAAACATTGTTCATTTTTATGCGTAGTAGTGTAGACTGAATTTGCACCAGATGAGAGGCGATTTTGTTTTAACTTCATATTCTGCGCACTTATTTGTTGTTTATGAGTTTCAAAGTATGTAAATGTGTCGAAGTATATAAAAACACTGTCAAAACTTCACTAACATACAGAATTAGTTTCATGTAAGGACAAAAAAGGAACTTGCGGGGAAATGAACCTACTGCCATATAAGGCGAATATGCTTATCTTTAAAAGGCACTGACGCAGAAGTGAGGAATTAGCTTTCTCAATCTTCGTTGCGCCTCTCTAATCAAAAATTTTTTCATGAGAACATCTTCACACATCTTTGTGCTGAAAGAGAGTAGCAAGAGAGAGTGGCAGTGGAAGAGACAGTGCCAGTGTGAGAGAAAGAGAGAAAGCGGAGTGAAAGAAAAAGAGAGAATGATGGAAGACAATAGAAGTGGGAGCCAATGAGAGAGGAGATTGTGATGGTCAGTGAGAGACAGCTGTGGTAGAAGAGAAAAAGTGGTAGATGGAGATGGAAATGTTGTTGTTGTTGTTGTTGTCTTCAGTCCTGAGACTGGTTTGATGCAGCTCTCCATGCTACTCTATCCTGTGCAAGCTGCTTCATCTCCCAGTACCTACTGCAACCTACATCCTTCTGAATCTGCTTAGTGTACTCATCTCTCGGTCTCCCTCTACGATTTTTACCCTCCACGCTGCCCTCCAATGCTAAATTTGTGATCCTTTGATGCCTCAAAACATGTCCTACCAACCGATCCCTTCTTCTAGTCAAGTTGTGCCACAAACTTCTCTTCTCCCCAATCCTATTCAATACCTCCTCATTAGTTACGTGATCTATCCACCTTATCTTCAGTATTCTTCTGTAGCACCACATTTCGAAAGCTTCTATTCTCTTCTTGTCCAAACTAGTTATCGTCCATGTTTCACTTCCATACATGGCTACACTCCAAACAAATACTTTCAGAAACGACTTCCTGATACATAAATCTATATTCGATGTTAACAAATTTCTCTTCTTCAGAAACGCTTTCCTTGCCATTGCCAGTCTACATTTTATATCCTCTCTACTTCGACCATCATCAGTTATTTTACTTCCTAAATAGCAAAACTCCTTTGCTACTTTAAGTGTCTCGTTTCCTAATCTAATTCCCTCAGCATCACCCGATTTAATTTGACTACATTCCATTATCCTCGTTTTGCTTTTGTTAATGTTAATCTTATATCCTCCTTTCAAGACACTGTCCATTCCGTTCAACTGCTCTTCCAAGTCCTTTGCCGTCTCTAACAGAATTACAATGTCATCGGCGAACCTCAAAGTTTTTACTTCGTCTCCATGAATTTTAATACCTCCTCCAAATTTTTCTTTTGTTTCCTTTACTGCTTGCTCAATATACAGATTAAATAACATCGGGGAGAGGCTACAACCCTGTCTCACTCCTTTCCCAACCACTGCTTCCCTTTCATGCCCCTCGACTCTTATTACTGCCATCTGGTTTCTGTACAAATTATAAATAGCCTTTCGCTCCCTGTATTTTACCCCTGCCACCTTTAGAATTTGAAAAAGAGTATTCCAGTCAACATTGCCAAAAGCTTTCTCTAAGTCTACAAATGCTAGAAACGTAGGTTTGCCTTTTCTTAATCTTTCTTCTAAGATAAGTCGTAAGGTCAGTATTGCCTCACGTGTTCCAACATTTCGACGGAATCCAAACTGATCCTCCCCGAGGTCTGCATCTACCAGTTTTTCCATTCGTCTGTAAAGAATTCGTGTTAGTATTTTGCAGGCGTGGCTTATTAAACTGATAGTTCGGTAATTTTCACATCTGTCAGCACCTGCTTTCTTTGGGATTGGAATTATTATATTCTTCTTGAAGTCTGAGGGTATTTCGCCTGTCTCATACATCTTGCTCACCAGCTGGTAGAGTTTTGTCATGACTGGCTCTCCCAAGGCCGTCAGTAGTTCTAATGGAATGTTGTCTACTCCGGGGGCCTTGTTTCGACTCAGGTCTTTCAGTGCTCTGTCAAACTCTTCACGCAGTATCGTATCTCCCATTTCGTCTTCATCTACATCCTCTTCTATTTCCATAATATTGTCCTCAAGTACATCGCCCTTGTATAAGCCTTCTATATACTCCTTCCACCTTTCTGCCTTCCCTTCTTTGCTTAGAACTGGGCTGCCATCTGAGCTCTTGATATTCATACACGTGGTTCTCTTCTCTCCAAAGGTCTCTTTAATTTTCCTGTAGGCAGTATCTATCTTACCCCTAGTGAGATAAGCTTCTACATCCTTACATTTGTCCTCTAGCCATCCCTGCTGAGCCATTTTGCACTTCCTGTCGATCTCATTTTTGAGACGTTTGTATTCCTTTTTGCCTGCTTCATTTACTGCATTTTTATATTTTCTCCTTTCATCAATTAAATTCAATATTTCTTCTGTTACCCAAGGATTTCTAGCAGCCCTCGTCTTTGTACCTACTTTATCCTCTGCTGCCTTCACTACTACATCCCTCAGAGCTACCCATTCTTCTTCTACTGTATTTCTTTCCCCTATTCCTGTCAATTGTTCCCTTATGCTCTCTCTGAAACTCTGTACAACCTCTGGTTCTTTCAGTTTATCCAGGTCCCATCTCCTTAATTTCCCACATTTTTGCAGTTTCTTCAGTTTTAATCTACAGGTCATAACCAATAGATTGTGGTCAGAGTCCACATCTGCCCCTGGAAATGTCTTACAACTTAAAACCTGGTTCCTAAATCTCTGTTTTACCATTATATAATCTATCTGATACCTTTTAGTATCTCCAGGGTTCTTCCACGTATACAACCTTCTTTCATGATTCTTAAACCAAGTGTTAGCTATGATTAAGTTGTGCTCTGCGCAAAATTCTACTAGGCGGCTTCCTCTTTCATTTCTTAGCCCCAATCCATATTCACCTACTATGTTTCCTTCTCTCCCTTTTCCTACACTCGAATTCCAGTCACCCATTACTATTAAATTTTCGTCTCCCTTCACTATCTGAATAATTTCTTTTATTTCATCATACATTTCTTCAATTTCTTCATCATCTGCAGAGCTAGTTGGCATATAAACTTGTACTACTGTAGTAGGTGTGGGCTTCGTATCTATCTTGGCCACAATAATGCGTTCACTATGCTGTTTGTAGTAGCTTACCCGCATTCCTATTTTCCTATTCATTATTAAACCTACTCCTGCATTACCCCTATTTGATTTTGTGTTTATAACCCTGTAGTCACCTGACCAGAAGTCTTGTTCCTCCTGCCACCGAACTTCACTAATTCCCACTATATCTAACTTTAACCTATCCATTTCCCTTTTTAAATTTTCTAACCTACCTGCCCGATTAAGGGATCTGACATTCCACGCTCCGATCCGAAGAACGCCAGTTTTCTTTCTCCTGATAACGACATCCTCCTGAGTAGTCCCCGCCCGGAGATCCGAATGGGGGACTATTTTACCTCCGGAATATTTTACCCAAGAGGATGCCATCATCATTTAATCATACAGTAAAGCTGCATGTCCTCGGGGAAAAATTACGGCTGTAGTTTCCCCTTGCTTTCAGCCGTTCGCAGTACCAGCACAGCAAGGCCGTTTTGGTTAATGTTGCAAGGCCAGATCAGTCAATCATCCAGACTGTTGCCCCTGCAACTACTGAAAAGGCTGCTGCCCCTCTTCAGGAACCACACGTTTGTCTGGCCTCTCAACAGATACCCCTCCGTTGTGGTTGCACCTACGGTACGGCCATCTGTATCGCTGAGGCACGCAAGCCTCCCCACCAACGGCAAGGTCCATGGTTCATGGAGATGGAAATAGTGGAAGTAAAAGAAAGAAGAGACAGTGGAAATTGGAGGTGTCTGCTTGGAGGTATCTGAAGCCCCCTCCCCCACCCCTCACCCGCTCCTCGCTCCTCCCAGACCGGCGAACCTGAAAAAAATTTTCCCCCCTTCACCCACAAGTTAACGTTTCTCAATCTACAGGTCGAAACCCCAAGCACAGTATCCCCAAGAACATGTATGGAGAGGAGAGAATGACCGGCCGCTGGTGGCCGAGCGGTTCTAGGCGCTTCAGTCTGGAACCGCGCGACCGCTACGGTCGCAGGTTCGAATCCTGCCTTGGGCATGGCTGTGTGTGTTGTCCTTAGGTTAGTTAGCTTTAAGTAGTTCTAAGTTCTAGGGGACTGATGACCTGAGATGTTAAGTCCCATAGTGCTCAGAGCCATTTTGAAGGAGAGAATGGTGTTTGACGAGAAAGACAGCAGACTGTAAGCGGGAAAGAAAGAGACATTGGTAATGGGAGAGAAAAGGAATTGTACAAAGGTAATGACAGTGGGATGGAGACATTGAAAGTAGCGAAGAAGGAGTCAGTGATATGGAAGAGCGAGGGAAGGGATGAAGACAGTGACATTGGCAGAGACTGGTTGGAGAAAGTCCCAACGGAAGGAAGGAAAAAGATGACACTGGGAGAGAGACATATATAGGAGTGGCAGTGAGAGGGAGATGCTGAGTATGGAGGCTTCGCTACATAGAGAAACTAGGCAAACGGATTTAGAATGTTTTATGCTAAAATAGTGAGAATATGTTCAAACGATGTAATTTTTGTTGAGGAAGATGCCATGAGGATTGAGGTGCAGATTGTCAAATGAACATAATGATAAGAAGATAAAGGAAAATAACAGATTATTGAAATGACAATGAGTGTAATTACTTCAAATTGCTAAAAAATGAGCAAAATAACATATACTTTCAAATGTTTGTTAAATTTGATTTTGAGGTAGAAACGTTTGAAATTTTTCATGGAACTGACGCAGTTTAAATGTTCTGAGAGGTGACTACCTAGACCGTCCACTACAAAGCTCTAATTAGATTAGATAGATTGTGGGTAATAGTCCGTAACCCAAGTAGATCCTAGAGGCGTATTTATTCTGCGTGCTTGACCAGGCATCGAACTGGATTTAGACTTTTCAGTGTTCCAACTGAGGGAAACATTCAGTTGAAGTCTTAATCAGTGACCAAAAAATCACATTTTAGTGCAACTTCATCGAAGAGTGAAATTTTTAGTCTACAGTCGAAATCTTTAATCTTCATCCTTGTGTATCTCACGAACCGTCATTTCTGATGACAATTTTTCGCTGGAACACTATCAAAGTTTCTTATGCCTTTGCATTAGTGCAGCGAAATAGTTACTTCTTATAATTCATTAAATAGGAATTCAAAGTATTGAAACCATACTTTTTAAGGCATTACAAGATGCACAAACATGTGAACATCTTTCTATTCTTTTAAATGGAAATGAAAATCGCGTGAAATCGGCGTATACACCGATCGGCATTTCTTTCCACTATGAACACGTGATGTTTCGTTATGATCTGATTCTAACGTGTTCTTTGTCCACTGACGGATTGCGCACTAGCGTTCTGTATCTAGGAAAATTGTGTTAATTGAAAAAAAAGTAACAGCTGGTACTCGCACTACCGGTTTGGCAATCTGTTAGGCACTGTAGTATTGTTAGTTCCCGGAATGACATTTTCACACTGCAGCGGAGTGTGCGGTGGTATGAATCTTCCTGGCAGATTAAAACAGTGTACCGGACCGAGACTCGAACTCGGGACCTTTGCCTTCCGCGGGCAAATGCTCTACCATCTGAGCCACCCAAGCACGACTCACGACCCGTCGTCACAGCTTCAATTCTGCCAGTATATCGTCTCCTAACTTCCAGACTTCACAGAAGCTCTTCTACGAAAGGTCCCGAGTTCGAGTCTCGGTCCGGCACACAGTTTTAATCTGGCAGGAAGTTTTTTTAGTATTGTTCGTTGTTTTCATGTAATTACAATAAGGGATACGGCTTTACAACGACGGCCGCCCCATGCTGAAAGCTTCTTAACATTTTTATATGTGTAGTCCAGCATATGGGTAAGAAAGATTGTGATATAATGGATGTAAGAAGTTGGTAACTTTGTCTAGGTGGTATTCTGTTAGCCTGAGTTGCGTGGGAAAAAGAAACAACTTCCTTACTTATACAATTTATTTTGTTGTATAGGTTTTATTAACTTTTAAAACCGGGTAACCAATAGCTTTAAAGTAATCAGACCAATGAATGAGTGTGACAGCTAATGCCCGAAGCAACTAAATTCTGAATTGTACTAAATAAATCTCCCATGTGGAGAAAATGGCTATGAGCCATTATGATGGTGAGAGACAGAGTATATGACAATGGCATCGAGGAAGTAAGAGAGAGTGACACTGAGAAGAGACAGGAGGAGCAGGCAGGAAGGTAAGAAGGAAGGAGTGAGGTATTAGCCGTAAGAGAGGGAAAGAGGGAAACAGCGACAGTGAGAGGAGACTATAGTAATTGGACGGAACGAAGGGGACAGACACAGAGAGATAATGACAAAAAGCCAGGTTGCATAAGTAACTGAAAAAGACAGCTGGAATGGAGGGTATGTGCGATTTAACAGCGATGCACTAGTGGGTGTGAGTGAGTTACATTTAGGGCAGCTTGTGGGAGTCTGAGGTGAGCTGCATTTTAAGAGGAGCGCCAATATGCTCTCATGCCCAGTTTTTGGCAAAAAATCTTTGAAGGTGTTGAGGAAGACTGAATGAGGCAGTTGGTACCCCACTTTTCAGACAATAGTCTTTTAAATTGACAGGAAAATATTTTTTTGTCCTTCAATAGGAGAATTCTTCAGCTGGTATGCACATCTGCTGAACACTACATAACAATCGTCTGCTGCATAGCAAACGTGCTGATGAAATGCCGTGGAGTATGCAGCCACCTTTCACTTTCATGGCAGCTATCATTTAGTGTTTTTATGAGCTGTCTGTTGTTTATATGGGGCGTATAGGACGTGGTGTGATGTCGCGTGTCATCCTGTTGCAGGTGGGTGCCGTCGCGCCGCCCCCAGAGCGCGCAGCTGTGCTGTGCTGGAGACGTGGACTCGCTGCCGCCGCCGCCGCCGCCGCCGCCGCCCGCCCCCGCCGCCCCCATGACCAGACCAGGGCAGAGGCCGCGGGGTCCGCCCCTGCCCGCCCGCCGCGGCCCACGCCTAGCGACCTTTTAAATGTAAATGCGGGGTTGAAATTGGTGGCAATTAAATTTTAGTGCCGCCCAGATACTTTATTTGCCGTATTAATCACTGTGTGTGGGAAGGGTGGCAGGAAGTGAGTCGTGGGGAGGTGTCCGACTGCTTGCCGACCAGTGCGCGCTCCACTACGTCACGCTCGGTACCCACCCCTTACTCGCTATAAATATTTATCGGCTGTTGCTCCATCCGGTCTTACCTTGTAACTTGTCGGGTCGCATCAAGCTTCCATTTCACCTACAGGGCGCTGTTTATAGGTCCGGCTTCTTTCGTAAAGACTGACATTTCCGTCACAGTACCGTTGTACTGAACAACACTATTGTTCAATGATGTATCGTACTGTGTGGCTGGTCCCTGCGGAGGTTCGAGTCCTCCCTCGAGCAGGAGTGTGTATGTTTGTCCTTAGGATAATTTAGGTTAAGTAGTGTGTAAGCTTAGGGGCTGATGACCTTAGCAGTTAAGTCCCATAAGATTTCACACACTTTTGAACATTGTTTTGATGTATCATACGTGGAACAGTTGCGCCTTTCTAGGTAAAACTAACTGTGAAATGAAATAATGGAATGTAACGAAATTATACAAATGGCTCGACGAGGATGAAATCAGTGAAGATGCAGCGACATGAAATGATGTCATAGCAAACAGACCAGAACTTCTGAACCGCCTTTGTAATTAAAATGTCGTGACAACCGAAATTTGTGTCATATCGGTATTTTCCGCGTTCCGCTAGCAGCCACCTGAACAGATTGGCTGTGGATTGGAGGCGATCTTAGACAACGTAACTTTCACTTTAACCGACGTCTCTACCAGTTTTTTTCGAATTCAGCCTACGTGTATACCTCGTGCCAGAATAAGTCACGATTCTCCAGCATGCGCGTCGTGCTTATCTCTAGGACAGGGCTTCCCTACCTTTTCAGCTGGCGGACCCCTTCTTCAGTAGAAAATCCAAGGCGGACCCCTAGTCAGTCAAGGGCACAGTAACTTTAAATTTCAGAGCGAAACGCATGGGAACTGAAAGCTTCTTAATGGAAGTGCCATGTTCCCAATGACCCCCCCTCCCCCCCCCCCCCCCCCCGAAGTATCAATAGTCTTTGGTTTAGAGATGAATGAAAACAACTTGAAATTAACGACCCAATTTGAATTCCCACTGTATCCAGACACTTAGTAGTGGCTTTATTCCCTTTGTTCAACACACTATAGCCTGATTAAAATTACTTGGTAATTGAAATTTCACACGATGGAACTGTCTTTCTCAAAGAGCAATCAACGTCATGTCCAAACTGTTCGTTGTTGACAAGCTGCCGCTTATGGTCTGTTCACTTCCACTATTTGGCTACTGTGTAAGGGGCATGCATATTTCGTAACAGTCGTGCGTACGTCTTTGTGTGGGTGGGTGGGTGTGGTTTTACGTGAAATCCAAAGAAAAATGTTCAAATGGATGTAAAGCCTTCCTTTGGTCGTCCTCCCTCCTCATTCATTTCAACTGGAAACTTGCCTTGTTGTGAAGGCGATGGAGAAACTGCAGCCTTCTTCAATGATCCTGACTCCAGCCACCGATCCATGTTAGAAGTAATGAACTGGTCAAAAATAGACTTACGAAATAGGTAGTGCAGTGACAAAGCAAGTTTAACATTTAATGATGCCTGGGGCCGCATACGTGCCAGCGAGCGCTGTGATTGGTCGACAAAGTTCGCTCTGCGCATGCGTAAAAGGTTTCAGCGCATCTAGCGCCGTGAGCCGGCGCACAAACGACCCCCGTATTGTTGCTAAACAGTCAATCAGAGAAGCCGCATTCTCCGGCGCTAAACTGCGTATACTTTCTCAGTTAGGAACCGAAAAGGGCGCTTGGGGATACGACTTAAAGTAAAAGTACACATGTTTTTCACACGAAAAAAAGACAGTGCAGAACTAGATTTTCACATTTTTATTCAATAATTTTACTCATTATTTCACACGATTTGATGACAGGTGGCCGCGGACCCCTAGAAAAGAGCCGGCTGACCCCTAATGGGTCCGCGGACTACAGGTTGGAAAGCTCTGCTCTAGGAGAATCTCTGACACAGTGTTCGAAAATAAAGGGTGGAGAGACAATGACAACAGAACTTTGTATCAGGCATGGAGGTTTGCAAAGAAAGCCTAAGAGTTAACCTGATTAAGTACAGAAATCAGTATAACTGGTTTCACGGTCTAGTTACGAAACATTCATTATAAACCAAAGCAAAAAATGGTTCAAATGGCTCTGACCACTATAGGACTTAACTTCTGAGGTCATCAGTCCCCTAGAACTTAGAACTACTTAAACTTAACTAACCTAAGGACATCACACACATTCATGCCCGAGGCAGGATTCGAAGCTGCGACCGTCGCGGTCGCGCGGTTCCAGACTGAAGCGACTAGAACCGCTAGGCCCCTCAAGCCGGCTAAACCAAAGCGATTGCACCTATAAGGATTCTGTGCAATAGAACAATGCTACCGACTTACGAAGAAAAGACAAGTGAACGGAATGATTCGGACCTCAGCCTACAGCTCTGCAATAAACTGACGCAACCAACTGATTGTAGCAAGTACTGTTGAAAGTTCATCAGTGAACTCATAGGTGAGTCCGATAACGGTCTGTGACAATTCACACCCCAGTTGGTTTGCGTCACTTCAAACACTTGCGCAACAGTCGTCTACAGGTCTGATGTCTTATAAGGAGCGCCTAGTTTCAACCACTAAAGCCATATTTGAGGCCTGACACTTCGGCAACAGCACGCAGAGCAGAGTAGCCACGCTCCGCACGTAACGCACGCGCAATGTCTCACGTCATTCAGCTCGCTCAGACTCGCAGACTATTAGATGCGCAAAGATGGAACTAGCAACGGTGTCTTATGGGAGAGCTACACTGCGTTCTCATTTTAGTTTTATTTGCCGTAAATAAATTTAAGATGATTACGGATAGTTTACGAAAATGGATCTCATGACGACGTTACCGAATTTTAGACGTGCGGAAAATATTTTTGCCATTGAATTTAGGTGAACGCAATGTGGGACTGAAATATTAAGATTACATGATATTTTCATTTGCTTCAACCCGGGACTTTGTCGGAGATCTCTAACACGAGATAAATTGCGTTAAATGTGGCTCGTGATGCCGCAACCGCTTATGAAAACCTCAGCGGTCGCTGTTTGGTTTCATTTCGAGAAACAGAGTGCTTGGCTTCTAATTAACCCATGTTTTTGCCTGCTTGTCGACTTCGTACAAGAGGAACTGTTGTTTGTGAAGAAACATGATCCGTAAGTTCCAGTTTTTTTAAGTGTACTAATTACTTTCATGTTTCGACGCTGATGCCAACCATCTCCTCCTTTGCCTTTACAATGGTTGGTGTTCTGTGAACAACCTCAGAATCTTTGGGAGCATTATGAAAAACAATTATTGACGCTGCACAAACCATTTATCTCTAGTGATCTCGTACGGCAGTCCCCTGGCGAAGGGGAAGAATATTTGACGAATAATTTGCTTCTGACGCTGCGCAACAAACTATAGTGATAACGTATCAAATATTAATCCTGCGCCGCGCGGGGCAGCCACGCGGTCTTAGGCGTCCCGTGACGGTTCGCGCGGCTCCTCCCGTCGGAGGTTCGAGTCCTCACTCGGGTATGGCTGTGTGTGTTGTCCTTAGCGTAAGTTAGATTAAGTAGTGTGAAAGCTTAGGGACCGATGACCTCAGCAGTTTGGCCCTGTAAGGTCTTACCACAATTAATCCTGCCACAGTAAGAAATGAGAACGAAAACGATCCCTCGAGACAGTAAGCCACCTGACAGTGGGGCGTAGAGCGAGCAGGCAGTGCTGTGGTGGTGGTGGGGGGGGGGGGGGGGGGGGGGGTCCAGAGACTGCGGGCGGCCGCTAGTCTCGTGGTATTGGCTGAACGCGTGCCGAGTCTTCCTCGTGAACTTCACCACACTATGCCCTTCGTAGCTTTCCTAGAGTGATTTAGAACAGACCATTCCGTAGCGAATAAAGAGCATGTGACCAGTTGTAGGTGTCGAAGACTACGTTCGACGCCTGCTTTCGGAGTGGTATCAGTGTGGTATCATACATTGTGTTCCTGGAATTGAATAACGAGAGTTCGTGACAGATCCCAGTTGGTATCAAATAGCGGCTCCAGACACTGGTTCCACTCGCCATGTGAAACCTTGGTCTCAGTATGGTTGTAAGAATAGAAACCGGTTACCAACATTTCACAAAAAAAACAGTCCTGTCACAAATTTATATTATTTCTAGTTGTTAATGCGCTGTTGAATTACTTAGTGGAATAAAAACGCTGACTGAGGCGTTAAGCGTTTAAATCAGAACACTTGAAGGAACTACCTAGATTATTTCATCGATGGAGACCACAACTTATCTGTGAAGACTTGGCGCGTGAAGCTAGCAATTCTCTGTCACTTTTCTTTGGTAAATATGTTCATTTCGCCGTTACCTTCTTGGTTTCAGTCCACCTTCAGTTCGCCACGCTTTTGTGTATCATGCAAACGAAACCTTCATCCAATTTTCGTCTAGTTCATCATGCTGGGCCTTCAGATCTATTTCTTCGCGAGTCTTTGGGCATGGTAGTACTGCTTAGTGAGACCGCACAAGTAGCTGTCCGCCACATCGAAATTCACTGGATAATTAAAACTGTGTGCCGTACTGGGTCTCGATCGTGGGATCCTGGTCTTTCGAGAGTCTCCACCGACAGAGCTATCCAAGCACGACTCTAAAGCCACCCTCACGACCTTCCTCCCAGTACCCCTCTCCAACTTACAAACAGGGTGGAAATTCGTTCTGGAAGCAGAGAACAGTGCCGGGAAAGAGTTTGTAAATAGAACTGCAGCGGTAGTAAAGGCAAAGGTGTCGTCTTCGCGAGGCCCGTGACTTAAATTGGCGTCCAGTCATACACATTTGGGTTTTCATCAAACTTCGTCGTCAACGATAAGGCCCCTATATTCCTCACTCCCTCAGCGAGCTTGTGAAAGCCACCAAGTAGACACGAACAGAATACTTGATGAGACTGGAAAATAAGAGCCGATCAGTTACTAATTTAAAGCTTATTAACCCCTTGCCATGGTTTCGATAACTACAGATTTGTGTTCTTCAGAAGGAAAGTGGACCCCCAAATACCAGTAGCTGAAATGGATAACTGAAGGTAGCAGCCCAAAACTGTGACATTGGCTGCAGCAACACCGAAGCCCCCTTCACACAGGGACCGTAGTGGCGAACAGTATTGGCAGCCAGTAAACTGACCGGGACCGTAGGCTTACACACGAAGAAAGTAATGGCTTCCAGTGAAATTGATCTAGAAGCAGCCAATAGCTAGTTAGTGCTTGGACTTGGTGAGCGCAACATTGTCCGAGGACGTCTGAGGCCGTGAATGAAATTGTACATCGTTTAAGTGAAGAGCTTCAAGAAACCTGGATTAAAGAGTGGGTATGTCATAGAGGTCAGCTGGAAGTTCCCTCTAAAATACTTCGGGAACTTGCCGAGGAGGTTCCTTTCGAATACTAGAGAATAATGACAATGAGTGTGAGGCAGTTTAACGAACTGTGCAATTAATGCAAAATATCAAAACCAATTGCGCTATTGAGAAACGCAGTTCCTGCCCGTCCAAAACTATATGTTTTAGCTACTGGTGACAGTTACCAAATTCCAGCTATCACGTTTCGAATACCAGATACCACCATTTAAAGTTTTATACCAGAAGTACTTACAGCAATAACTACAGCATTATAAAAATATATGAAGGTAAGATCTTACAAGTTATTGCTTGCTAACTACCTCAAATAGCTCTGAGCACTATGGGACTTAACATCTTAGGTCATCAGTCAGTCAGTGACTTAATAAATGTGTGTCAGTGTCACAGTTTTGGGCTTTTATCTTCAATTATCCATATTAATTGTTGGTGTTTGTAGGTCACATCAACATCCGTTTATGCCACTATGTGATTTTACGAATCCATTTCCTTCCTGAAGAAAACAAATTTATATTTCTGTGAATGCGTGGTGTCTACTTCTTCAGACGTGTGCGAAGGAAAACACACCACACAGTATCCACAGCTGTGATACATATTATGTAACTTGATGGTGGAAGGAGGAGAAAGGAAAGGAAAGCGAGGGGATTGATGATATCAGCTTCATCGGGGTTTTGTGCAGAATCAGCAGCGATGTGTGCCGTGTCCTGCTTATTAGGCAGTTGCGTTCACATAGTTGATCCGCCTCGATGGTCTATGAATCCACAACCTTCAGGGCGGATTCACGACATCGCCCGACCTCTTGCGAGAATCTAAAATTAGCGAACGTGGAGGATACCGACCTGTCCTCGGACAGATGGCGCTGGATGGTAATGTGAGTCCGCCGGGGAAGCGTGCCGAGATAGTCCGTGCATTTGCGACAAATACTGTTCCAGGGTGACTCAGTAGTTAACGCAGCTGTCTAGTAAGCAGGAGATCTTGATTTCGACCCCCAGTCCGACACACATTTTCACTCATCGCTTCTGATTCCGCGTAAAGTCCCAATGCAGCTGATATAACCACTTCCTTCCCTTTACTTTCCTTACTCCTCCTTCCATCTTCAACTTAACATAAAATTTATATTCCTCGAAACCGTGATAAAATAAATCTTTAATTCTGCAACTGTTTGTTTGCTGTTTTCCATCCTTATCAAATTTCTGTGTGCGCCGTTGCCGCCTCGCAGCCATGTTTATAGTTTTACAAACAGAACATTCTTAACATGCACGAACAGAAAGACAAGATAATGACAGTGTCTTAGAAAGCTGAAGTTAATGAAGTGTAATTCATGTACACCTTGTATTCCATTTCGCTATAATACACGTTTCCACTTCGCTTCATTTATTTGTTTGTAGTTCAGACGTTTATGTAGCTGATGAGAGGAGATGTATGCTTGTGTTATTGTAAGGGACAGTTTCTTACTAGCGAGGAAATGAGGTTAGAGAAAATAAGAACTCGAGAGCGCCGTGGCGCGTGCTGTGGACTGCCGATGAATGACATAAATTCCGTCGGGGCTCCTCAATGGCCCTATTCAAGCGGTACGCCCGAAACCGTAATGCCTAGCAATACAGCGCGCGGTTGATTTACCGTCGCCACTTACTGTTGTACGAAGTAAGAGAACCGGCGCGCCTGTCGTTGCCGAGCGGGCGGTGCGGCTCGCTGCCTTCTGCTTTGTCCTCTCGTCCCATATCTCACCGGGAATGCTTAAAACGCTAGTCTTTGTAGCGTACGGGCTATATGGCCCGCTTTTCCTCGGCGCGTTCGGTAAAATAATTTTCGAAGACACGGATTTCTTTGTAACGACGGAGCCGTGATTCAGTGGTTTCGCCCGCGGCGCCGTATATTTCGCAGCGGCAGCAGTAGGCAAGCGACCACTGTTTTTCTACGGCAGCAGTCGGGGGCGGCCCAGGAAGAGGGAAGCGAGGCGGCTGGCACGGCCGCCCGGGAAGCGGCTGATATATGGGCGAGGCAACACGCGCCGATAACCCTGCCGCCACCCCCGTTTATTGCCCGGGAGGGGGTGGGGGGGGGGGGGGGGGTCGCTTACTCGCTAGGCGCCTCTCGGGCGCCGGCCCCGACGGGAGATCATAAAGGCCAAAACAGCATTAGGCGCCAGGACCGCCCGGAATATATACTGCAGGCCAAACGATGCCGATGATTATCCGACTTGTTGATTCATTCTTCGTCAAATGAGTAAAATTTTAGAAAAAACGTAATGTATACAGGTTGAGTCAAAAAGGACTTTACAACTTTGGAACGATATAGAAATTTATTGAGACAACTTATAAACTCGGTAGATGTGTCATTTTGTAGCAAACAACCGCACGTTTGAAAGTTTCTGGCAGATTAAAACTGTGTGCCGGACTGAGACTCGAACTCGGGACCTTTGCCTTTCGCGGGCAAGTGCTCTACCAAATGAGCTACTCAAGCACAACTCACGCCCCCTCCTCACAGCTTTATTCTACCTCGTCTCCTACCTTCCAAACTTTATAGAAGCTCTCCTACGAACCTTACAGAACTAGCACTCCTGAAAGAAAGGATATTGCGGAGACATGGCTTAGCCACAGCCTGAGGGATGTTTCCAGAATGAGATTTTCAGTCTGTAGCGGAGTGTGCGCTGATATGAAACTTCGTGGCACGCCCAGTAAAGCTGTGAGGACGGGGTGTGAGTCGTGCTTCGGTAGCTCAGATGGTAGAGCACTTGCCCACGAAAGGTAAAGGTCCGGAGTTCGAGTCTCGGTCCGGCACACATTTTTAATCTGCCAGGAAGCTTCACATCAGCGCACACTCCGCTCCAGAGTGAAAATCTCATTCTGGAACCGCAAGTTTGATTCACGTAGTATATCAGTACTCCACTCCACCACCAGGAGCTCCAGCATAGTGCACAGTTAAATTGGCTACTTTCACTGGTGCAGAGCGTTCTCACTGTGTGTTTTGGCTTCATGAAAACAAATGTGCAACAACTGTTCGGTGTAAATTTCTCACCAAAAACGCTAAATAACCTCAAAGCAGGTCTACTATTTACTCTTGGCACCTATGACACAGGTAGTCCACTGCAACACGCTAAGTCACCAGGTCGGCCACGTGTCACTCGTCTGGTTATCTGGCCGTGCTCGAAAACTTTTTTATTCCTCAGATCGACGAAATGACCGAGATGGTGTTGTTTACTACCAGAAAGACGGTACGCCACCTCATTTCCTCACAGAAGTTGAAGGTTACCTCGTTAATAGCTTCCCAGGTCGGTGGATTGGCCGCGAAGGGCCAGTTGCACAGCCACCGCACTCTCCTCTGGATTTCTTTCTATGGTGTTTCATTAAGGACCGTGTTCATGTTCCTCCCCTATTAAAGAATTCAGCCCACCTGGATAATCGAATCTTCTCTACCGTTGCACAAGTTACACCCGATTTGCTGCAACGTGTGTGGGAGGAAATTGATTACCTTTGGGATGTTTCCCGCAACGCAAATGGTAGTCACATCGAACCAAAATGACAGTTAATGCTTTTATGTGAACTTGAAGTTGTTTGGTACATCTACGGAGTCTGTAAGTTACCTGAATAAACTTCTTTATCGTTGCAAAGTTGTTGTCCGCAGCTCGTGGTCTCGCGGTCGCATTCTCGCTTGCCGAGCGCGGGGTCCCGGGTTCAATTCCCGGTGGGATCAGGTATTTTCACCTGCCTCGAGATGACTGCGTGTTTGTGTTGTCCTCATCATTTCACCATCATTCATGAAACTGGCGAGTTTGGACTCAGCAAAGGTTTGGACTTTGTACGGGCGCTGATAACCGCGCAGTTAAGCGCCCCACAAACCAAACGTCATCGTCATCCAAAGCCGTAAAGTCGTTTTTGATTCACCCTGTATAAATTTAAGGACGAAGTTAACATTCGCATGGTGTATCGCGGCCAAGTAACATAGCTCAACTTTGACCATACATAGAAAAAAAATGCTGCAGTATAGTACAGAAGGCAGTTGAAAGAAACACTAATGACATGAACAGAAATGACAGTTCTATTCAAAGACAGTAAATGCGCAAAAACCACCGCGATTCATGAAGGTCCGCTGGTCATACAGAAGGGGCACACGGTTCCTGCTCTACAAAGTGCTCCCGTGCCGGCCTCAAGATTGTTAGGAAGTTCTCGTGGTAGCGCATCCCATTCCTCCACCAGCGCGGTTGACGACTTCCGAACGGTCGTGCGTGTGGACATTCGGCAATACGCCTCCCCACTAGATGGGATGCGGGTCGGGAATACGGGCAGGTCGGTTCATTCACCGAATATTCTCTGACTCCAGGAGCTAATCCACCTGTACTGTTTGCTGCGGTCGCCCAGTGGCATCCATAAAAATGAAGTCAGAACCGAAAGCACACCTGAAAAGAAGCACACGGGGAAGGAGCACGGTGTCACAATAACGTCGACGTGTGCTGGGAGGTTTGGAGGTCAGTACGCACCTGAAAAGTTATCCGTCTCCACACCATAACACCCGGACCAGCACAACAGTCATGTTCGACAATGTTGGACGTACCCTCATACGACTTGAGTTGGGAACTCCACCACCCAGGAACTTCGTCGGACTGTTTTGGTGGACCGGCCGTTATTGTCAGGAGGCATAACGTTGCGTGGGCGTATCTGATCTCAAAATATTGAACACGAGAGACTCACCAATTAGCTACTCTTTCCACGTGCGCTTTTCTTCAGGGGTGCATTCAGCTCTGACTTTATCTTTATGGATACCAGTACGCGACAGCTTCGAACTGCGCTGATGGAGGAGCTCCTCAACGAGAAGACATTCGGCAAATGGGCTGGCCTGTCCATTCCCCTGACTTTAATCCTGTCGAGCACATATAGGATGCGTTTGGGGAACGTATTGCAGCACGCCCACATGCTCCGACAACCTCCCAGCAGTTGTCAGTCGCGTCGGGGATGAATGGAGCTGCCCTGTCACATTAAGTCTGTATCGGCCTTGTGAGCAGCACTGGAGCACATTGTAGACCGTGCTTTGTCGTCCGAGGTGATGACACACACTATTAACAACATTGTCCCGCCGTTTGTAATGTGCAGGGGCCACCATGAATCGCTGAAACTTCAGCGTCATTTTGTTTTTGAATGAAATTGTCATTTCTGTACGTCTCATTGTCTATTTCTTTCAGTTACCTTCTGTTACCAAACTGCAGCAGTTGTTCCTGTGTATAGTCCAACTTCTATCGAGATATGTTAATTGCTAGTGACTCATTATTGGAAAGTTATTATCGTTCTCAAGTTTTGCACACTAGTGTATGTATGTAATAACGTCGGACGCTTCATGAGACTTTTCTCAGCCGAATGAAGGAAGGAAGAAAAGAAGGAAGAGTGATGTTTATCTTTTCGTGGACACTGAGGTCATCAGAGACGGAGCACAAGCTCAGAATCTTTCAAGAACGATGACTGAAATGGACTGTGCCCTTTCACAGGAACCGTTCCAGCATTTGCATGTAGCGAATTAGGTAAATCACAGAAACCCGTGGCCGAGCGGTTCTAGTCTGTAACCGCGCGACCGCTGCGGTCGCAGGTTCGAATCCTGCCTCGGGCATGAATGTGTGTGTTGTCCTTAGGTTAGTTAGGTTTAAGTACTTCTAAGTTGTAGGGGACTGATGACCTCCGAAGTTAAGTCCCATAGTGCTTGGAGCCATTTGAACCGTGAACTTAAATAAATATAACGTGCTACACATAAACAGGCAAAGAGAACCACTGCTGTTAGGTTATTCTATTGGCTAAAAATGACTGCAAGGAATAAATACCTTCAGAATCTACCTGAAATGGATTGTCGCACACAAAATGGTTCAAATGGCTCTGAACACTATGGGACTTAATATCTATGGTCATCAGTCCCCTAGAACTTAGAACTATGTAAACCTAACTAACCTAAGGACATCACACGACACCCAGTCATCACAAGGCAGAGAAAATCCCTGACCTGGCGGGGAATCGAACCCGGGAACCCGGGCGCAGGAAGCGAGAACGCTACCGCACGACTACGAGCCGCGGACACACACACACAAAAGAAATTGTAAGAAAACTGTACGACAAGTTGAGATTAGTTGGATGACTCTTCAAGAAATAATTCATTCACGAGAAAGTGGTTTACTAAACACTTGTTCGGCTTGACGATATCTAATCAGTCGGCGATCCTTGTTAGGTAGCATTAAGAGAAGAGAGAGAACGGCGCTTTTCGTCACGGGATCGTTTAGGCAGCGCGAGAACATTGGAGAGCTGCTCAACGAACTCCAGGGGCAGGTGGCGCAGCAAAGGTGTATTGTTGAAGGTACTTACATTTCGAGTAATGGTGCTGACGAGAAAATCAGAGAAATTACAGCCCACGCGGACGTCATACCCTCAGCCAAACACCGTAATGTGTTCTGCAGGTTGTAAATGTAGATATAAGCCAACGGACTTTGCGCAGTGGTAACAGAGATTCTCATCAGATGACCGAAATTAAGCGCTGTCGGGCTGGGCTAGCACTTGGATAGGTGACAATCCGGTCTACCCAGCGCAATTGGCAAGCGGGGTGCTGTCAGCCCTTGTGAGGCAAAGTGAGGAGCTACTTGATTGAGAAGCAGCGGCTCGGTCCCGGAAACTGACATGCGGCCGGGAGAGCGGAGTGGTGGCCCCATGCCCCTCCATATCCGCATCCAGTGACGCCTGTGGGCTGAGGAGGTCACGGTGGCCGGTCGGTGCCGTTGGGCCTTCCACATCCTGTTCGGACGAAGTTTAATTTCGTAAATGAAGGTATAAACGTAACTTTCATTTCGAGATCTCGAGCACCTCTTCCTGTGTTACGTTTGTGAAATCATGAAAGTAATGTCACCTATTTCGCTAGGTAAACTTCTGGATCGCTCATCTGGTTCTCACCTTGCTTTCCTAGGGGAATTTGAACAGAAATCCTCTCGAGCAAGACCAGTGTGCTACCCACTTCATCGCCTAACTCGATCTTGAAAAACCATTGTAATGGTTTTCTGACAGTCTCGCTGAGGAGATAGCATGTAAGTAAAACACACAATCTTGGTGTACCCAGAGACAAACGTTGCTGTTGTCTTTAGTTTGAAGACTGGATTGATCCACCTCATCACGCTATTCTATCCTGACATGCCTCTCCATCTCTAAATAGCTACTGCAACCTGCATCCGTTTACACCGGCTTCCTGTGATGAAGACTTTGTCTCTCTCTACAGTTTTTACTACCCCACAGTTTCCTCCTTCATCAAAGCGACACTTCGTTTTTGCCTCAAGATGTGTCCATTCAACCGACCCCTTCTTTTAGTCAAGTTGTAGCATAACGCTTTCGTCTCCCCAATTCGATCCAGTATTTTCTCATTAGCTACTCGCTCTACCCATCTAATCTTCAGCATTATTCTACACCATCACATTTAAAAGTTTCTATTCTCTTCATGTCTGAACTGTCGATCGCCCACGTTTTACTTCCGTACAAGGCCACACTCTAGACAAATACTTTCAGAAAAGACTGTAACACTTAAACTTATATTCGATAATAACAAATGCATCTTTTCCGGAAATGCTTTTCTTCCTATAGCCAGGGCGCAATTTATATGTTCTCTGCTTCGACTTTCATCAGTTACTTTAATGCTAAAATAACGAAACGTATCGAATACTTTTAGTGTCTCATTTCTTAATCTAATTCTCTCAGTAACATCCGATTTACTTCTACTACAGTACACTACTCTTGTTGACGTTTTTCTTATTAACTTTTCTAAGATTCTATACATTACATCGTCTGATCTCCCAAGTCGTCTCAGAAAGAAATACGTACTACGTAAGCAGCAAAACAAAAATGTTTTTATTTCTTCTCTCTGAACTTCAGTTTCTCTTCCAAATTTCTCTTTGGTTCCCTTTACTACTTTCTCAGTGTACATATTGAACAGCACCGTAGGACGCGTAAAAGTGTTTAAACTTCGTGTTAAATTTGAAATTCATAAAGAATTGTTGAGAGAAGATATAACTAAAAACTCGCCGCAACTCTGCATCAAGGCAACATTAATTACTGTGCTGAAGAAATGCGAATATTCTCTACTTAAGATACCTCAAAGAATTCTGTACTGGTGTTGGCGTCGTTCGGTTGATTTGAAACGGTTGCAAAATAAAACAGTCCGCGGTACATGAAACCTGGTCAAAATATCTCGCACAGATTAGCAAAACCATTTATTTTTTATTATTTATTTAATCTGATCCGATTAGGGCCCTCAGGACCTCTCTTACATCGGGCCAGGGTTTCAGACGCACACAACACCTTTTTTACGTCACAGTTATATAAAAAGCTATTTTAATATGACAACTAGCATTAAAATGATTTGAGTGTCTGAAGTGGCAGTGTGCGTAAATCATATTGACAATGAACAAAGAAATGTAATACTGGCAGCACCTGTACTACTCTAGCTGCTGCCACTAATAGACATAATAGTAGTTGTTACGTGAATAATATTAATAACGACATTAATAACGACATTGATAACAGTAATGATAGTGGTAGATCTAAGAAGAATTTATAAGTATACAAAATATGTTTTCTGATACAGGGAGTTCTGGAAAAAGGAAATTTAAAGGGACTGCTTTGGTTAAGAACATTGGGAAACGAGGAAGATCAGATTGGAAAGAGGGATGTACAGTGGTAACGAGTGCGTACAGGGACAATGGTATCTCTTATTGTTGCTTTAGTGGAGACTGCATTGGCTAAGAATATTGAGAAATGAGGAAGATCAGATTGGAAAGAGGGATTCACAATGGTAAAGAGAGCGTACAGGGACAATGGTAACCCTTTATTGTTGCTTTAGTAGGTATGTCCTGTCTCATTCCCTCAGTAAGAGTTTTCGTCCGCCCATTTCATCAACTGCTTCTAGCAAACATTTCTGCTGGCTGTACGTTATTTATACAGGTTAGCCCGTGGCAAGCAGTACATTTGTCATTTGGATAGTATGAGCTTTAGGGTATATTTACACAAACATAACTAGTAGATATCGGTTCGACATTCATTGCCATTACTGACAAGGTAGAAACAAGCGTATTTCTTAAAAAGTATACCACATTGATGGCTTCCAATATTGATGATGCATTGCCGAAGTCGTTCGCGGAAGCTTCTCGTTGTGTTCTCAGTCGTTTATTGGTGAATGGCATCTATCTGCTCCTGGGCTGCGGTCTTCTGCTCGTGAGTATTGTGGAGGAGCGGTGAAAAACCTTTGTTCTTGAGATAACCAACAGGAAACAGTCCTGGGCGGGAAGATCTGGTGATCACGAGATATCACCGAATCGTGAGTGGGATCGGTGTGGAAAGCGTCCCATACTTGTGGTCATTGGATTACAGTGCATATAGACTGTATCTTATCTTGCCAACGCCATATTTGCGTTTAGACGGCGATGTCCTTGAAGCTCTAAAATGAAGAATTCGTTAATCATAGCCGTATATCATTCGGAACTAATACTCATTGGCGGGCCGTTGTAGTGCTCAAAAAAATATGGCCCAACGATTCCAATGGACTATTCAAAAGCACACCACACGAACGACCTTTACACTACTCTGGGTATTTTCACGAATCAGCTGTGGATTTATGCTCTAGTAATATCAGAAGTTTAGTTTGTTGACAAAACCGATCAGACGAAAGTTTGCCTTATCAGACACTACAAGATTTCTCAGAAATGCGTCATCCTCATCATTTCTGCCCAGTAATGTTGTGTAGAAAATCCGCCTACACACTTTATCTCCCGGCAGTAACTGTTGAGCCATTTGCGGTTACAAGTATGAAATTTTAAATTCTGTTGCACAGTCCTCTGCAAAGACGTGTGAGGGAGTGTTTTGGAATGACAACGGATGGATCATTGTGTGTTTCGTTGCAGACCTACACGAACTTATCAGGTATTTTCCAGCGTCATTTCGGGTCCCTTATGCTTTACCTTGGTTGCAGAACCGGTCTCACACCACTGTTTTGTACGTCTGGATATTGTCCTTACATGAACACGGAAATGGCGGGCGGTCAATAAGTAATGGTTTTTTTCTGAAAGCAGGTTGGTTTTACTCAGGATTCGAATACATAATATTATTGCTCACTCCTTTGGGTGCAAAATCCTGTTTCTCAACATAATCTTCATTCTGTGCGACGATCTTACGCCACCCTACTGGGAGGGTCTGTATGCCCTCATGGTCCCACTGATCGTCGGCGGAGCCAACGTCTTGCTACATCAGTAACCTAACCATCATCCAACTATTGCTTCATGTGGAGTGCATCATTCTTTGCATCAAACAGATGCTCTTCATGGTCTTGTGTTAGGCGGCGAGGAACCCAGCGCACTCACACCTCTGAGTACCTCAAACGGTACACGAGTGTTTCAGTACACCCAACAGAGATGTCCAGTCGCGCTGGGAGATGTTTGTGATCCGTCGATCACCTTCAGTGAGAGTGTTCACATGTTCTAACATTGCAGGAGTCACAGCTGTGTGCACCTGACCGGCACGCGGGACAGGTTTGCTGTGCCTTGTTGCGATGATGACAAACGCCTCGCCCAGTGACTCACCGTGGTATTGTTCACTGCCTGGACATTCCGCAAGCGTCGACGTATATCTGCGGTGCTCTGGTTTTCTACCAAAAGTCCTCAATGACAGCTGTCTATTTGGACCGCACCTCCTTTACTGACGCCATTTTGAAGGTTACGTATAGTGCCGCCACATACCGGAACTTGTGCCCTAGGAGCTGAAGTGGGAATATTCCACGATGGCTCACATAAAATTCCGCATTTTTTCACCGAAGTTGGCAGAGAAAAAAACTGTTGCTTTACTTACTTTTTTTCCTTTATTGAATTTCGATTCCCCCCTCCCCTAGGGAGCGGGTTGGCAGCAGCTTAGTACGCTGCTCTGCAGACTACAGACTTTTTAAAACGTAGGAAGAAGAGAAGAAACAATAAAAGAAGGCGAGAGAACGGTGACTTAAATTGTAAAATGGCGGAAAATTGTGAAAAGTTAAAACATAAAGCAGAAGGTCGGCAATGCTAACAAAATACACAGGAATCAGACAAGTAACATAGTAGACAGACAATTAAAAAAACATGGCGACAGTCTTGTTGCTGTTCGCAAGAGATATAAAAATCACACCCAGCGATAGTATGATGTCCGTTCGCAACACTTCCGAAAAGACACACAACACTCACTGTAAACACTGCACGAAAATGTCGGTGCAAAGATGACAAACCCTAGCCAAGGGCATATGGGGGAGGGGGGGGACCTGGACAAATGAGGGGGAAAACAAGGAGGGAGGAGAGGAAAAACGAAAGGAGAGGGGGGAGAAGCAAAGGAGGGAGGGGACTCATAAGGGGGGGGGGGGCAGGGCAGAAGCGAGAGGGAATGGGAAAAGGCAGAGCAGGGAAATGAAAAAGGGGGAGAGAAGGGGGGGTAGAAAGAGGGTAGCTGGGGAAAAAAGAGGATGGAAGGAAGGGGGAGGGAGCCCAGGAAAAGGACAGAGGAAAGGAAGGGGAGGGAGGATCAGAATTGATAGGAGGGTTAAATGGAGGGAGAGAGGGCATCATCTGGGAGGGGGAGTTGATGGAAGTCACCTTGGAAAAGGAGATAAAGGGTGTAGAGATGGAGGGTAGGGGGGGACACAACAGTGAAGATGTGGCAGGGGGTGGGGATGGGAGAGGAGAGAAGCAACCAGGGGGTGAGGGGGATCAAAGCGGCGAGAGGTGTAGAGGATGCGGATATGTTCGAGGAGTAGCAGCAGATGTGGGAAAGGAATGAGATCATAGAGGATCCGCGTGGGAGACGGGAGGCGAGGCAGAGTGCATGACGCTCAAGGATCTGGAGAGACTTGAAAAATATATATATATATATTTGGGGGTGGTGGGGGGGGGGGGTTCTTTACTTACTGAAAGCCCCTCGTATTTAGGTGCCATCAGATGCGGCAAACGGGACGAGCACATCTACAACTTAGCAGGGTGGCCAATTGAAAATATATTATTCCCCGTGGGCCATCCCTATGGATCATGGGTCGTGGGTCATTTCTTTCATTAACAGGCACGTAATTGCTCGGCGTCTCCGCCCGGTGCTAGAGGTCTGGAGCATTTAAATGGGCGTAGGAGCACCGGTCAGATAGCATTCCGGAACCGGCTCTCACAGCTTCCAGTGTGCTCGCCAGATGTCCGTGTCGAGCGCTCACAGCTGACTGACTCGCTGAGTGTAGCGGTTCCGCCGCCACGTAAGACCGCTGCCCACGCCGCGCTGCTGCAGCGGGCCGCCTGCGCCTGCATTCCAGCGCCCGCCCTCGCCGCCTCCCCGCAACTTGCACTTGACGAGCAGCCCGTCCACTCTCCCAGATAGCCACTTCATCTGGCTCACGCGGATCTTACTGGGCTCACAATTTCGTATCTACTTAAAGTTTGTGCAGATCACATTCGATAGGAATCGCTGAAATGTAGTTACAAGGGACACCTTTATCGTCTTATGCTCGGAACCGCACATAACCACGCTTAGAACTAACACTTGATCATAAAAACCACAGTGGTCTGTGTCATTTCCATGCAAAATTCCGCACTTGTCTGCTAGCGCCATCAGACGGTGGCATCTTGTACTTGCGCTAACAAGGAGACCGCACGACCGTGGGATCCGGGATTTGTCCGAAATTTTGTGTGGTGAAAGAGGACCCCTAACACCTCACGCGGTTAAAATATTAGGACGCACTACTCGGAAAATCCCGAGAAAAATTGATCCAAAGTTTCTTAGATGCCTTATGAGTATAAAATGTTAGACCATTGCCGAGCCGCTGTCTAGCCTATATGGTTAGCGGTCGGACCCTTATGCCAGAGGTCTCGGGTTCGATTCTTCCTCTGGCACTTTTTTTCCCTTCTGTTGCTTGCAAAATTGCAGCACATTGTTACAGGAGAATCGTCAAATTAATTCCCGGGAAGACTGTACAAAAATTCATTATATTATTCACCATCAGTTATCGTCACCAATATTCCGAGACATGATTCAATATACCTGGTTTCCCTCAAAATTATCAGAAACTCAAAACATTTTCGTAAATGTTAATGGGACATATATTTGTACAGATTTATTGCAAACGCCCTGTGATTGTAAAAAATCAGCTTTTATATGCTCTGCAAGATGTCGCAAAAATTATTGCTTTGTTTGTTTTTACGATAATTACCACTGCGGTTCTTGGTTATAATTATTATATGTATAAAAATTGAATGTTTCCCAATCGAATTTGTTACTCTGATTAAAAGCCCAATGATTCTCCGTATATACTTTACAATGAAAATTGGAAAACCCACCGCCATGAATTGTGTTGTTGGACAAAAAGGAAATAATTTTTATTTAATAATGTAACTAATTTGTTAAATATAGTGTAGGTCTGGGAAACCTTCTGAATAATTCTTGGAATAACAAAAGAAAATGAAACAGAAGAAAAAAAGAGGAGGAATGGAACCCGAGACTTCTGGGGTAAGAGTCCAAGCCTAAACAGCTAGGCCAGACAGCGGCTAGGCAATGGACTATCATTTTATACTCATAAGGCACCTAAGAAACTTTGGATCGATTTTCCCGAGATTTCCCGGGTAGTGCGTCCTAATATTTTAACCACGTGAGGTGTTAGGGGTCCTCTTTCACCACACAAAATTTCAGTCAAATCCCCGACCCCACGCTCGTGTCGTCTCCTTGTTAAGTGCTAGAGTTTCGTGAGTGGTGCGACTGTAGTCTGACTGTATCACTCGGAGTGTCTGTTTGCTCGTTCAAAAATGGTTCAAATCGTACAACGGGACTTAACTTCTGAGGTCATCAGTCCATTAAAACTTAGAACTACTTAAACCTGACTAACCTGTAGGACATCACACACATCCATGCCCGAGGCAGGATTCGAACCTGCGACCGTAGCAGTCTCGCGGTTCCAGACTGTAGTGCCTAGAACCGCACGGCCACTCCGGCCGGAGTTTCCTCGTTACTGAGTAAAATATGTACAGTGATATCGTAAAGAGAATTAATCCTACGAACGTGGTCCAAATATTAGGAACGAAGTTGCGACGTGCTGAATGTGAAAATGAAATCGGCGTCGAGGATAGAGTGCTCGCAGATATGTTATGTGACATTGACGGTGTCACAGGAATATGACATTACACTGGATAGAGCCCTCCCGGTTAGCCGTGCGGTCTAACGCACTGCTTTCCGGGCGGGAAGCCATGCCAGCGCCGGCACGAATCCGCCAGGCGGATTAGTGTCGAGATCCGGAGTGCCGGCCAGTCTGTGGATGGTTTTTAAGGCGGTTTTCCATCTGTCTCGGCGAATGCGGACTGGTTCCCTTTATTCCGCCTAAGTTATACTATATCTGAGATAACCGCGCAAACACTGTCTCGACGTACGCGTACACCAACATTACTCTACCATGGGTTACACTCGTCTGGTGTGAGACGTACCCGTGGGAGTCCACTAGGATCCTGGGTTCCGTGTGGGACTGCGGTGCGGTGAGTGGACTGCTGTAGCCTGTTGTGGGGTTGTGAACAAATGAGGGCTATGGCGGGGACGAAGCCTCTCCGTCGTTTTTAGGTCCCCAGTTCAATACAATACAATGCACTGGACTGATATACAGTTTTTTAAGGTCAGGAAGAACCTGAAGCGGAAATGCTATTGAGGCAGTACACGACGTTCGTCTCCGGAGCATCAGGAACAGACAAGTCAGAGTACGAACTATCTCCACCTTAACATTTAGTCCCAGTGTATTAGAAGACATTGATGACAGCGTTCTAGAGAATGTTTATGAACACCATAACAATCATAGCTTCAGTACCTGCAGCAAACTAATGAAGCGCTGTAATTAAATTAAAAGTAAATCAAATTTCAGATTAATTCTAAATTATGTGTCTAGCAGAAGGCGAGCAGAAGCTCGTTTCAAAAGGAACAGACTACCGCAGTCACAAATTATAAAAGAGCATGTAATATCAAAAATGGTTTAAATGGCTCTGAGCACTATGGGACTTAACATCTATGGTCATGAGTCGCCTAGAACTTAGAACTACTTAAACCGAACTAACCTAAGGACATCACACAACACCCAGTCATCACGAGTCAGAGAAAATCCCTGATCCCGCCGGGAATCGAACCCATGAACCCGGGCGCAGGAAGCGAGAGATTACCTTTGATTTCCAATATAACTTAGACATCGCTTTTTCGAGGGCTGGCTCTGAGCACTATGGGACTCAACTGCTGTGGTCATTAGTCCCCTAGAACTTAGAACTACTTAAACCTAACTAACCTAAGGACATCACACACATCCATGCCCGAGGCAGGATTCGAACCTGCGACCGTAGTAGTCGCACGGTTCCGGACTGCGCGGCTAGAACCGCGAGACCACCGCGGCCGGCCTTTCGAGGACTGATGAGTCATATAGTCAGGTTATTTGGTACCGACAGTAGTAGGGGAGGGGGGGGGGGGTGAAGGTAATTAAAAGTACCATTGCAGCTTCGGCATCACAGATATTCCTGATGCTTTGCGCCCGATGAGTAGCCACGTTGAGCTACGCTGTAACGATTTATGGAGATGGAAGCGGAGATGAAGCCTCAGGTTTTGAATAACGATGTTCTGGACGCGAACAGAGCTGTGCCTTGGCGCCGTCAATTGCCACACGCATGCCAACATCGCTGCGGAGAGTTCGCTCATACATCATGTGCATTAGCTGCGCTCCCGCAGATCTCGCATCTAATTATTCTAGCTACTCGTAACCTTTCAGAGCGGCCATTACGAATTTGCAACGCTCGGAATAGCATGTATTATCAGGGGAAAATTAACGCTGCGGGCAGACGTGCAATTAGCTAATTACAGGTCACGACGTGACATTGCTTCCACGCTGCGGGGTGGGGGAATGATCTGAGAAAAGAATAATTGCTTGTGTCTATTTCTAGATTTCTGCAACTCTCCGCTGGTGTACGACTTTAGCTTTGGCGCTCTGGAAGTGTCATTACGATTTAAATTGCGAAAGCTGCACCGGTTACTCATTTTTTGATGCCTTTCGAGAATTTACTCTCAGTTTCAAGTAGATTTCTGCATTTGTGTACATAAATATTTTTGCTGATGTTTGAGTATGTGATTTTCTGCCTCTCTTGCGTCTTGTTGAGGTTATAAGCTATTGTGCCTCATCCAGTGTACAGAATATCACACACACACACACACACACACACACACACACACACACACACACACACACACACACACACCCGCGCGCGCGTCCAAATCATCACTTACACTAAAAGTGTTTGTATGTCCACTTCCAGATTTCGCAGCTACCTTCCCGAGATAAAGTAGTATCAAAATTCGGAGTGTCTAAAAATGCAAAGATTCTACAGCCAACAATCACACTGAGACCACCGCCTTTGTTCAGCGTCAACGTGCAGTAACCACTCACAGATGGGAGGCGGGATCACTAGCGGTAGAGGGTGTGTAACGCGTGCCGGGGGGAGGAGCAGCAGATAGGGAGTGCGGTCGTTCTCGTAATGCGACAACGGAGAGATTTATCTCACGTCCAAACTGGCATGATCATTGGCTTTCCTGCTACAGGTGGAAGCATTTCCGAAACGGCTGTGTAAACTGTTCGCGTGCTACCGTGGTTAAAAGCATACCGTGTCCGGCAAAGTAGAGCTTCTCACCTGCCCTTTCAAAGTGAGCAAAGATACTGATGTATTTCCAGTCTCAAATGATTCCTTTAACCTTCCTCTATCCGGAGACGACTGTAAGAAATCTGAAAAATTACTATATTTTTACGAAGACATCTAAAGCTGTCCTAATTTTACCCCGTCAAGGTGCGTAAATACAGGACAGATGAGTTTTTCTTTGTTACAGACAGGAAAACTACGGTATGTCCCTAATTGTACCCAAATATATGCTGTTTCAGGGCTTTGTCAAATAAAACTAAAAATATTTTAAAAACTTGCTTATACAATTAAGAATGGAAAAATACAGATACGAGGGCTATCCACAAAGTACATTACGTTTTGGAATTAAAAATAAATAAAGTATTGGAATTTTTTTAAATTATATACAGATGAAAGCCACACTTAAATACTACTTTTCTACATAGTTGCCATTTAAATTAAGGCACTTATCGTAGCGATGGACGAGCTTGGAAAATCCTTCGTCGTAAAATTCGGCCGCCTGCGCCTTCAACCACGTGGTTACGTCTTCTTGAAGCTGTGAGTAGTCATCAAAACGCTGCATAGCCAACCACTTATTCATTGCTGGGAATAAGTGGAAGTCGCTCGGTGCAGGTCGGGACTGTACGGTGGTTGAGGTAACAACTCCCACCTAAAAGATTCGAGAACTTCACGAGTGGCATCTGCTGTGTGGGCCCGGGCGTTGTCGTGAATCAGCAAGATCTTTGAGCCGAACTTTCCCCTGCGCTTGTTTTGTATTGCTCTTCAGAGGTTGTGCAGAGTTTGCCAATGCCTTTGACAGTTTTTAGTAGTGCCTCTTTCCAGAAAATCCACAAAAATCACACCTTTTCTGTTGCAAAAGACAGTCGCCATCACCTTCCTTGCCGACATTGTCTGCATGCATTTCTGGGTTTTTGGGGGGAATTTGTGTGCCCCCACTGCATTGACTGCAATTTTGTCTCGCAGTTCACATGCTTAACCCATGTTTCGTCACCAGTAACGATGCGATCGGGTAATGACTCGCCATCTTTCTCGTAAGCGTCCAAAAACGTTAACGCTGCAGCCATTCGCTGATTTTTGTGAATCTCTGTAAAGATTTTTGGTATCCACCTTGCACAAAACTTGTGGTAGCCAAGCTTTTCGGTAATGATTTCGTGCAACAAACTTCGTGAAATTTGTGGAAAAGTCCTAGAGAGTTCCGTTATTGTGCAATAACGCGGCATCGACTTTTTCGACAAGTTCGGCGGTCACTATGCTAGGTCTTCCACTTCGCTCTAAGTCGTGAACGCTAGTTCGCTCGTTTTTAAATTTTATGACCCATTGACGCAATCCACCTTCAGTGATTATGTTGTCCCCACACACTTCACAAAGCTGCCGATAGATTTCTATCGGTGTACAGTTTTTGCAAAAAAAAAAAAAAAAAAAAGGTTCAAATGGCTCTGAGCACTATGGGACTTAACATCTGTGGTCATCAGTCACCTAGAACTTAGAACTACTTAAACCTAACTAACCTAAGGACGTCACACACATCCATGCCCGAGGCAGGATTCGAACCTGCGACCGTAGCAGTCGCGTGATTCTGGACTGCGCGCCTAGAACCGCTAGACCACCGCGGCCGGCTACAGTTTTTGCAGTCAGAAGCCTTACTACAGCACGCACTTCATACTTGGCGGCATTTTCAATTAACGCTGACATTTCAAACTGTAACAGTTACTCAATAGAGTGCAGCACGAACCTCTCATTAGCACGGCAGGATGCCGACTGAGCGGCGGAATGCCATGACACCAAGATGGCCGCGCTAGCCCCGCCCCTAACGGACGCAAACGAAAACGTAATGTACTTTGTGGATAGCCCTCGTACAATGACACATTCAAATCTTAACGAATCACTATTTTGAAAGGCTATTTAGTCAGTACAAAACATTTTAAAGGCATGCAATCCTAAACGTCGCCTGAATAAGCCGCGCGGAGTGGCCGCGCGGTTCGAGGCACCATGTCATGGACTCCGCAGCAACTCTCACCGGAGGTTCTAGTCCTCCATCGGGCAGATTTTTCTGTCGCCTACAATTTCAGTTATTTGTCTGGAACAGAGCCCCCTCTGGAAATCCACACTTACAAACTGTCGTTCATTTAAATCTCGGAGTCCTGGGCTAGACCCCTCAGGTGTCCTGCTTCCTTCGTGGATAACGTTGGTATCACTGAAATCTGCCGATCCTAGCCTAGCGTCTGTATCTTGAAGAGACACCACATCTTCTCCGTCAGAAGGACTATCGTTGTCGTAGTTATCATTCACTTCTTCTTGGCCACCTCGTCCTTTCGGTTTGCGCTCATTTTGCCTTCGATGTAGACGGTACAGATTCTTCTAACCCTTCTGCGGAGATACTCCTGCCTGGTGGGACGCTCAGGTTCTTCCACAGTGACATCCCCCATAATTACACTCTCTTGAGGAATTGTTCCCTATTGGTAGGAAAACAACCAGGCTTCTAAAGACTACTCTTCCAGTTATCGCGAGACCCAGTTAAGATCGTTCCAAAAGTCTTTAAAAAGACCAGGCAAACAGTGTTTCAGCACCGATGCGCAGCGACTTCCAGCGGAGGAATCTTTCCAGTTGGAAAGACCCTTCCTCTAATGGACCTTCATTGCCCAAAATTAGGCCACATAAAGAGGCTGCAGGAGATGAGTCGCATTTGGAGGCAAGGTAATGAGCTTTATGTTAAGTTGTTCACAAAGACGCAGCACTTCTATGTTGATGTGGGAGTTTAATTTATCTCCAAGTAGAACCTTCACGCCATGTTAGCGCCGCAAAATGTTTAACATAAGGTACATAAAAGAAATTTTCAAAACGCTGGCACTAAAACCATCTTGATTTTGACCTACTGTAGCGAGCTTCTGCTGGTCCATTCTCGGTCCATGTTGTCCATAATATTTTTCTACCTTATAATTGATGTGCAGGGGCAGTACAGGGACACCAAGTCTCAAGCAGCATTGCCGCAAACCATAATCGAGATACATGCTTTAGAAGACAAGAGTCTTTTGAACTCTTTCAGAATACTTTGTACCCCTCTTTGTAATAATCTTGTCCTTACCTACGTCATCTAACAGATTTGTTTCATCATAGTTTCAAACTCTTTCGGACGAAACTCTAGGAAGTTCTTCTTCAGGCCACAAGTGTCCCATCGGGACCATCCGACCGCCGTGACATCCTCAATAGAGGATGCAGATAGGAGGGGCGTGTGGTCAGCACACCGCACTCCCGGTCGTTATGATGGTTTTCTTTGACCGGGGCCGCTACTATTCGGTCGAGTAGCTCCTCCGTTGGCATCACGAGGCTGAGTGCACCCGAAAAATGGCAACAGCGCATGGCGGCCCGGATGGTCACCCACCCAACTGCCGGCCACACCCGACAGCGCTTAACTTCGGTGATCTGACGGGAACCGTTGTATCCACTGCGGCAAGGCCGTTGCCACGAAGTTATCGTAAAACCGATTAATTAAGTCTATGTCGACAGCAGTGCGTTCCTTACAGTGCTTTGAAATAATACCTGCTTTACCTGAGTAGGAAGCCCTGAGCCTATTCTTTACCTGAAAAATTGTCTTGAAATCGCTGTTCTTGTCTCCAGTTTGGGTCAACTTAGCCTTCGCGATGCATCTCATGTCGAATATGAGAGAAATGGGTAATTTATTGTCGGTCGGGGTAGCCGAGCGGTTCTAGGTGCTGCATTCCCAAACCGCGCGACCGCTACGGTCGCAGGTTCGAATCCTGCCTCGGGCATGGATGTGTGTGATGTCCTTAGGTTGGTTAGGTTTAAATAGTTGTAAGTTCTAGGGGACTGATGACCTCAGATGTTAAGTCCCATAGTGCTCAGAGCCATTTGAACCATTTTTTTGTAATTTATTTTGATACAAACTACGTAAATCTCGGTGAACGGAAGTATGTGGAGCTCACGCTACACGACGGGAAATCCAGAGCATCCGGTCCATCAAACAATACGACTGCGAGAAGGCAATGCGTTCTCAATAAGATTTATAATGTTGGCCCCAAATATTGTTAATCTTTGTCTTTAGTCTTGCAAAATGACTGTATCAAAACTATTATTGTAATTTCACAACAAAGCAACATAAAAATTAACGCATCTGTCTTTTTGATCAAAGTGCTTGAAACTTCTCACGGTAGCACTTTAATGAAATCTTTTACTGGTATTAAACCTTAGACGTGATACTGATATTTTCACAAAAAACACTCTGACAAGCACTGTGTCGTACAATCGACATGATATTTGTTAATTAAATTTAGTGGCATATCTGTGCGCATGGAACGGTCGTCTGCTCTGCAACTTGTTGCTATTACTCACTTTTTGCCGTCATTGCGATGTGTAGTATCTTACAAATTAAAAAAAAATTCGTCTCAGTACACAACTCGCAATGAGTTATGCAAGTGCTCAAACAGAGTCATGACAGTTAAAAATGAAAATGGGGAACCTAGCTTAACGACTGATAAATCAGTGCAAAGACACCATGTTACTTATGCTTCGTTAAGCCTTGACAATAATATACCGTTTCATAAAGCTCTCATCTCTAGGCAAATTAGAAAAATATTTCTTAATAACTTTCCTGTGTACAATTGTCTTCCTTGACACTTGTTTTAACTATAAGACAAGGCCATACGTTCCTTTATAAAATTCCTACAGAAAACCTCAACCAAATGCAATGCTTTTAAAATAAGGAACTACATAAAAACTGGCTTATCTTAAAAATTAGCTTTAGTCATTCTTCCATTCATATCATCACATTTCAAATGGTTCATATGGCTCTGAGCACTACGGAACTTAACATCTGAGGTCATCAGTCCCCTAGAGCTTAGAATTACTTAAACCTAACTAACCTGAGGACGTCACACATCCATGCCCGAGGCAAGATTCGAAACTGCGACCGTAGCAGTCACGCGGTTCCAGACTGAGGCGCCTAGAGGCGCTCATCCACCAAGGCCGGCTATCATATTTGCTCGATATTTTTCCTCGGAACGAATTAGTACGAAATCTTTTTTAATAATTCTTGTTTTCATCCTTTTCCGCCAAATACTTTTTCATACTGTCCAACAAACACTGAAATCAAAAGACATCTCTGGTCTCAAATACAGTTTCATAAAAGATAATATTATGTCGATACTACAGAGGCTGAATGCATTTATCAAATTTAGAAGAGGTTTGACTTATAGTCAAAACTTCTTGAAAATCGAAGTGGCACATTGAACAGTCTCACCGACTGGAAAGCTGAAAGTTGCCGTCGCCACGTCGTGACGGGCAAACTTTCTTCCTCCTCTTCTGAGAAGACGGTCCTATGACACAAAAAATCCGCTATATTTATCCTGATTTTTTAGGTGAAGGGTATTCCTCGGAATGGCGTGTTTGTGAGGCGTTGTCCGGGTTGTGACATCGTTCTACACTCGATCGCATGGGTGGCTTTCTTTAAAGTTTATTTCGAATAATTCCTGTATGTTTTCCCCATTCTGGAAACCTGAAAGCGAATTTTTCATCAGGCTAATTTTGGAACATTTGCAGTTTTGTATGTTAAATGCACTATTAAAGCTTGGGGAGTATGTCTGGGACCGTGAGAATTGCTATTTTGTTTGTTTTTATTTGAATGTCAACGAGGATGCACTTTGTAATTTTAATTGAGATACTAAAGTATTTTTTTCGTACTAGATCTTCTTAAATGCAATTAACGATACGTTGGAAGATAATAATGTTTATAATCTGGCAAAGCATGAACTTTAGCATTATCTTAGACTACAATTTAATTTGCTTTCTACTCAGTGGCGTATCTAGATAAAGTGAATATGTATCAAACGTTCAAAACGTTGAGCTGTTGAGTGAACCAGATATTTCAGCGATATTGGTAAATCGGTCTTAACAATAACACAACACGAAGATACCGAGAGGTTACTTTGGGACAGTTCCAAAGTTCTCCCACTACCCTACGATTTTTTTAAAAATTTGTGCGTCGCAACGAATCATTAGCTAATAATTTTGATTTGCTGCTCTGAAACTGTGTCATGACATGCTTAAAGTAATGTGCCTACCCGACAACACTCTTCAAAAAAAATAGTTTTTGAACCGCCGGAGAAAGTAAACACAACACAACAGATCATACGAAAAAGCACTGAGGCAGACGGCGGTGGGTAGAAGCCTTTCGAATATGGTCACAAGGTAGCATCCAACGCTAACGGTCCATTCGTCATTGAAAAATACAATAGCCCTATAAAATGGTGGACGGAGATTTAAAACTAAACAGTTGCGATCAGCCCCAAAGTTACCTCTGTAGTCCCAGATCAATCCCAGAATATGTTATTAATTTATTTTGAGATACTGAAGTGCTTTTTATCATCAGCTAACCATTTCACATGTTTATTTCATTATTCATTTTATTATGATTTTATTTTTCAGCGTTCCTAACAGGGTACCGATTCGCTATTGGCGTGATTTTATTACTAACTTGCAACGTCCCTTCTCACTTATTGTATGTGAGAGAAAAAGTCCGAGGATTTATTTTTCTTTTAATCAATCACACGGCATAGAACGACTAACAAACTGCGATACGCAAATTCCATTTCCTAAAATTCAGTGGGTCCACATCCTCTGTTACGCCGCTCCCAACAATACTTTGGGACCACAACCTTCATTCTGGTAATGAAATTAAAAAATATATATTTGAGTTGGCGGACGTGGTACACGAATTTAAAAGATGAATCACGTTTTATATTCCATCGCACAGACGGCAAACACCTTGCAAGAATAGTCGGTCGAGTCCAGGCCGAAGGAAAGATCTTTATGATCTGCGGAATGTTTTCGTGACATTCTCTGGTTAGTATGTTTTTCTGAAAGGCACAATGGATCAAGACAAGTATGTATTTATTCTTGGGGACAGAGCATCGAGTGACATTATACTGAGTGCACTATCCGAAAATTACCTCGAGCAATTAAACAGAGAACCGACTCGTGGAGATAACATCTTGGACCTACTGATAGCAAACAGATCCGAACTTTTTGACTCTGTAAGCACAGAACAGGGAATCAGTGATCATAAGGGTGTTGCAGCATCCCTGAATATGGAAGAAAATAGGAATATAAAAAAGGGGAGAAAGGTTTATCTGTTTAGCAAGAGTAATAGAAGGCTGATTTCTGACTACCTAACAGATCAAAACGGAAATTTCTGTTCCGACACTGACAATGTTGAGTGTTTATGGAAAAAGTTCAAGGCAATCGTAAAATGCGTTTTAGACAGGTACGTGCCGAGTAAAACTGTGAAGGATGGGAAAAACCCACCGTGGTTCAACAACAAAGTTAGGAAACTACTGCGAAAGCAAAGTAAGCTTCACTGCAAGTTTAAACGCAGCCAAAACCTCTCAGACAAACATGAGCTAAACGATGTCAAAGTTAGCGTAAGGAGGGCTATGCGTGAAGCATTAAGTGAATTCGAAAGTAAAATTCTATGTGCAGACTTGACAGAAAATCCTAGCAAGTTCTGGTCTTACGTTAAATCAGTAAGTGTCTCGAAACAGCATATCCAGACACTCCGGGATGATGTTGGCATTGAAACAGAGGATGACACTCGTAAAGCTGAAATACTAAACACCTTTTTCCAAAGCTGTTTCACAGAGGAAGACCGCACTGCAGTTCCTTCTCTAAATCCTCGCACAGACGAAAAAATGGCTGACATCGAAATAAGTGTCCAAGGAATAGAAAACAACTGAAGTCACTCAACAGAGGAAAGTCCACTGGACCTGACGGGATACCAATTTGTTTCCACACAGAGTACGCGAAAGAACTTGCCCCCCTTTTAACAGTCGTTTACTGCAAGTCTCTAGAGGAACGGAAGGTTCCAAATGATTGGAAAAGAGCACAGTTAGTCCCAGTCTTCAAGAAGGGTCGTCGAGCAGATGCGCAAAACTATAGACCTATATCTCTGACGTCGATCTGTTGTAGAATTTTACATGTTTTTTGCTCGCGTATCATCTCGTTTCTGGAAACCCAGAATCTACTCTGTAGGAATCAACACGGATTCCGGAAACAGCGATCGTGTGAGACCCAACTCGCTTTATTTGTTCATGAGAAAATATTAGACACATGCTCCCAGGTAGATGCTATTTTGCGTGACTTCCGGGAGGCGTTCGATACAGTTCCGCACTGTCGCCTGATAAACAAAGTAAGAGCCTACGGAATATCAGACCAGCTGTGTGGCTGGATTGAAGAGTTTTTAGGAAATAGAACACAGCATGTTGTTCTCAGTGGAGAGACGTCTACAGACGTTAAAGTAACTTTTGGCGTGCCACAGGGGAGTGTTATGGGACCATTGATTTTCACAGTACATATAAATGACCTAGTAGATAGTGTCGGAAGTTCCATGCGGCTTTTCGCGGATGATGCTGTAGTATGCAGAGAAGTTGTAGCATTAGAAAATAGCAGCGAAATGCAGGAAGATCTGCAGCGGGTAGGCACTTGGTGCAGGGAGTGGCAACTGACCCTTAACATAGAGAAATGTAATGTATTGCGAATACACAGAAAGAAGGATCCTTTATTGTATGACTATATGATAGCGGAACAAACACTGGTAGCAGTTACTTCTGTAAAATATGTGGGAGTATGCGTACGGAACTATCTGCAGTCGAATGATCATATAAAATCAATTGTCGGTAAGGCGGACGCCAGGTTGAGATTCATTGGGAGAGTGCTTAGAAAATGTAGTTCATCAACAAAGGAGATGGCTTACAAAACACTTGTTCGACCTATACTTGAGTATGTCTCGTCAGTGTGGGGTCCGTACCAGATCGGGCTGACGGAGGAGATAGAGAAGATCCAAAGAAGAGCGGCGCGTTTCGTCACAGGGTTATCTGGTAAACGTGATAGTGTTACGGATATGTTCAGCAAACTCAAGTGGCAGACTCTGCAGGAGAGGCGCTCTGCATCGCGGTGTAGCTTGCTGTCCAGGTTTCGAGAGGGTGCGTTTCTGGATGAGGTATCGAATATATTCCTTCCCCGTACTTATAGCTCCCGAGGAGATCACGAATGTAAAATTAGAGAGATTCGAGCGCGCACGGAGGTTTTCCGGCAGTCGTTCTTCCCGCGAACGATACGCGACTGGAACAGGAAAGGGAGGTAATAACAGTGGCACGTAAATTGCCCTCCGCCACAAGCTGTTGGGTGGCTTGCGGAGTACAAATGTAGATGAGCATCCAGATTTCCTGCTGTTGTGGGCGAGTGGTTCTAGGGAATTCAGTCCGGAACTGCACTGCTGTTATGATCGCAGGTTCTAATCCTGCCTCGGGCATGGATGTGTGTGATGTCCTTACGTTAGTTAAGACCGTCTCACACGGAGCAAGATTCGCTGTAAGTTTCCTTGCTGGCTCGCGCGCCGGCTACCTTGCGGGCTCCGTCGTCTGCTAGAGGGCTACCGTGCTGGGAACCTTGTAAGATTTCCAGGATAGGTCCGGTGCTGCTTTCCTTGCAAGGTTCCCTGCGTGCTACCTGCGTTGGCCAATCATGAGGCGTTTCGTTTGTGACGTCAGACGCGGAAAGCTTGGGCGGGAAGCCTTTGTTGATAGTCACTTTTCTGCTGTTCTGAGGTGCGGTAGGAATTCTTATAATTATTAAATAATGGCACAGCAGTGGTCCAAGGAAGCGATTGAAGCATTGATATGTACATAGGGAAGAACAGTGTCTGTACCTCGTGAAAAGCGCAAACTATTATAATGAACACTCGCGTGCAGAGGCACTCTAAAGAGTTGCAGCTACCAATACATCCATTCGTATAAAATTTGCAAAGGATGTACGATCTTCTATCCTATAAAATAAAGTCGTATATAACAGTCATTATTGGTATATTTATAAAATCAAACAGTAATGAAATTGTGATACTTTTCAAACAAAAGTAGGTGTTATGCGAATTAACCTCATCTCTTCATGAAACATGGAGAGCACACCTTTTCCAGCGTTTCTCCTCTTAATCCAGTTTTTCGTCCATTCTTTCATTCTTCTTGTCTGATTAGCATGCATTTCTGCATCGTTTAGCACCTAAACAGCTAATAACGCCAGTTTGCTCTGAACATTTGTACCTGAAGCAGCCATCTTCGTTCGATACAACATGCAGTCGATCACAACACAACTAGCTGCCGATCTTGCACCGTGGGAGAGCTTCGCCATGGAAGATAGCCGGCTCCTTTCCCTGCAAGCTGGCAGGCATGCACGCCATCTCGCAAACTTGCGGCGAACCTTGCTCCGTGTGAGACGGGCTTTAGGTTTAAGTAGGTCTTATTCTAGGGGACTGATGACCTCAGATGTTAAGTCCCATAGTGCTCAGAGCCTTTTGAACGGTGTGTTCACGTGGGAGTTAACGGGTGATAGATAATTAGGCAGGAACAGTGCAGGTGGAAGCAGCGCCTGCGCTATTGGGCTTACGCCAGCGACACGCAGTGGGGCCCGCCACCTGGCGCGCGCACACCGCCGAGTCCTTGTGTGCAGGCTGCCAGACGCAGCCCCGGCGCGGCCGGCGCCCACACGCGTCCTCGGCTGTCGCCGCGCCGCCGCCCCTGTTCCCTAATTGCGGCTGCAGATGGCTATCTGGCGGGGCCTGCCACAGCCCGCCGCCTGTGCCCGCGACGCTGCTCCGGCGCGGAGGTCCGCTCCCTCCCCCCTCCCCCGTCCTCTTCTTGTTTCACTACGAGACTCCTCACCCGCGCTCGCGTGCGATCGCCGGAACCGGTTTTCGCAGCAATAAAACGTCTCCATTACGGCCGTAAAAAGCGCCGCCTCTATCGGCCGGCGGGAAACTCGTACGACGCGTCGGCAACGCCGCGGGCCCCGTGTTTGCCAGCCGGCGGAAGCCGGGCTTTGACTGCGCGCAGTGGGGATCGGCCGTGTTACACACGTCTTTTATCTCTCTACGCCGGCCGGCTACTACACACGTTACGCCGAGGGGCCGCCGTAGGCGAATGTTTATATTTCACTAGTCGCCGACAAACGGCTGAGGTCGGCAAACAGCGGAAATGCTGTGTACCCCGGCGTGATAACGGCTGACTAGACATGGAGAAGTAGCAGAAACGATTTCTGTGTAAGGACCATTCGAGAGACTGTTTCCGAAAACCCACTAAGTGTTTCGAAAAGATTCTTCCAATTTCACTCTGTTTCCTACGTGAATGACGATAGGAACTGGGATAAAGTTTATCTAACGCACTGAAACTGAAAGTTTACTCTGATGGCCAAGGGCGCCCACGTTATAGGCTAGCCCTTCTATTTTTGAGGGGAAGCAGTATCTCTTTCAAGAAAACAATTTAAAGGTCGGTATTACATAGGTCTTTAATATGGTCAGTTCTTAAAAATTTTTACGGTTGCTTACTAGTCGCGATTCGTCCTCCAAAATATTGAAAATACACCATACCCCAGGTCTAGACCCCCCTCCCCCCAGCCGCCCACCACCCTACAAAATAGGCGCGCTTGTTGGTAGCGGTTAGAAGCTGGCGGTATATTACATGTAACTAGGCACGCAGTCCGGACCCGTGCGACTGCTACGGTCGCAGGTTCGAATCCTGCCTCGGGCATGGATGTGTGTGATGTCCTTAGGTTAGTTAGGTTTAAGTAGTTCTAAGTTCTAGGGGACTGATGACCACAGCAGTTGAGTCCCATAGTGCTCAGAGCCATTTGAACCATATTACATGTAAGGGCGCCACTACGGAAGTATGTAAGGGGTCGGTGCAGGAGTTGAGACCTGAGAATATGGAGTATTGTTAATATTTTGGAAGACGATTGGCGAAGAGGTCCCAGTTCCGACACTGTTAAAAACCTACATAATATCGACTTTTAAATGAAGTCCTTGAAACATAAACACCTGTCTCCACTGTATTTTTTCCTTTCCGTGAGAGCTAGGGAAATTGCGGACGCCGCCTTTGATTACATGTAGTTGCCGGTATGACTTTCCCAGCTACATCACCAACGCATGTCAACCTATTGGAGATATCGCTTTGTTCGAGAACATGCTGAAAATTTCATATTTCGTCAGGATGAGGTACCTCTGCACACGCACCCGCGTCAACGGATCAGCCGTACGTGTCGGACTGTGCCACTGAGCTCTAAGGTCGCTTGACCTCACGCTATGTATGTATGTATGTGTGTGTGTGTGTGTGTGTCTGTGTGTGTCGTGCAGCATACATGGGGAGGTCTATGTGCCTCCCCTTCCGGCGTTCTTGGTGAACTGCTACTTCGCATAGTAGGAGAAGTGGGCGCATGCTCGAAAAAGATGCGACAACTCTTATCATTTGCATCTTTAATAAACGTAAATATGGTCCATAGTAGGCTGTAATGTGATTTTTATTTCATCGTGCGATTACATATTTTCGACTACTTTTATTGTCAAGCACCTTTAAAAACAACTTGGAAAAGCACTACATTGTCTGCATACATCGCCATGTGTAAATAACATTTCCACACCTCACATTAAGATGAAACATTACTGCACAAATTTATTACAACCACGTGGTAACTTTGCATGTGGTTATAATAAATTTGAACGTACGTTTAAATATAAGAAATGCACTTCTAAAATCAGATAGCTGTTTGAAAATAAGAACTTCGTAGTCCTATGGGTAAGTTACAATTAAGTAGGTTAGAAACATAACTCACATGCTGCAGAAACATAAATTTTCACAAATGACTAAAAACGTGTTTTACATGCGTCGTGCTAGTGTCCCAAATATTGACATCAGTATGTGCAAGAACAATGGCTATAAATCAATATGTATATTTCAGATTATGTTTCCTTATTGAGAAATTACAATTATTTAAGATTATATTATGAATCATGTGAGTTTTGTTAATGGGCTATGGAACATGTAAGTTTTGACAATCCCCATTTTGGATCTTGTGAGTTTTGGTACTGAGCTGTTTGGACGATGTTAGTTTCACACTATCGTGTTGCGACTTGATATGCAACACTTTTTGGTTCCGACCGCAAGCCACTTTCTCTTCTACAGTGTATTATTATAGTCCCCAAAATAACTGAACAGAACAGAAAACACACTCCACTGGCATCAATATTTACTACTACACAAGAAAATTGCCCCGAGTGAGCTAATCGCTGATTGGTCAAGATGAGGTACGGGGCAAAACTCACAAGATCCGACAGATCATGGGACTTTTGAAACTAACCATGAAGTTCAACACCTGTTTTCTCAAGGATGTTGTGCCAAATATGAATAACTGTTTCGTGAATTATGTTCTATATATAAAGCTATATGGGAATATGTCGGCATCTCAATTTTCATTATTTTGGAGCATTTGGGCTATGACTCTAACCTACACAATTCACCCCAAGTTTCTGTCTTTATTGAAGAAGCGGTACCGTCTCGCGAAAACGGATGCATCCTCATTTTGTGATGGCTTTGTATCTTAGGCACTGAAACTACGTTTAGAGCAAGCCGCAATTGTAATAAGGATGTTACACTTCGTTTGTTTATACAATACACGACTATACACATTAGCGTTACTTCACAGTGTGAGAGTTCAGGTCACTTTTTAAGAATTTTTCACGGCACTTACACACACATCTAAAGGAAAAAAAAGGGTTTTGCATCACCACAGTTCTCAGAACTCCTGACTGTGGGCCGGCCGCGGTGGTCTCGCGGTTCTAGGCGCGCAGTCCGGAACCGCGTGACTCCTACGGTCGCAGGTTCGAATCCTGTCTCGGGCATGGATGTGTGTGATGTCCTTAGGTTAGTTAGGTTTGAGTAGTTCTAAGTTCTAGGGGACTGATGACCTAAGATGATGAGTCCCATAGCGCTCAGAGCCATTTGAACCATTTGAATCCTACGAGAAAGCGAAGGGGCTGTACCGTATAATTTAATGGTATGTGGAAACTTAATGAAAATTTGTGATGCGAAAGTAAACTTGTATTCTGAACTAATACTGATGGGCCAACTTGAAGGTATATAGTGCAATCATGTCGGCAACATATTGACGGGACATTCGTTTTCATGGACGACAGTTCTCGCTCCCCTCGTGCACATCTTGTTAAGTGACTTTCTTCTGGATAACGACATCGCTCTACTAGAGTGGCCAGCATATTCTCCAGACATGAACCCTATCGAACATGCCTGGGATAGATTGAAAAGGGCTGTTTATGGATGTCATGACCCACCAACCACTCTTAGAGATCTACGCCGAATCGTTGTTGAGGAGTGAGACAATCTGGACCAACGCTGCCTTGATGAATATGTGGATGATATGCCACGACGAATACAGGCATGCTTCAATGCAAGAGGACGTACTACTGGGTATTAGAGGTACCGGTGTGTACAGCAATCTGAACCACCACCTCTGAAGGTCCCTCTGTTTGGTGGTACTACATGCAATGTGTGGTTTTCATGAGCAATAAGAAGGGCGGAAATGATGTTTATGTTGATCTCAATTCCAATTTTCTGTACAGGTTCCGGAACTCTCGGAACCGAGGTGGTGCAGAACTTTTTTTGATGTTTGTAGAAGGCCTATGTTTCTGCACTGGAACAGGCGTTGTCAGTTAACGAGTGTCAATGCAGTAAAGAAAGCCCTAGTCAACTCCAACCTTCGTTTCAACATTACGGTGGTGTACAAGACGATATGAAGATGGGAGAACCGCATGGCCCAACACACAGAGGAAAACTTACAACTAAATGTGGAGTTCGATACACGCAGATAGCTAATTTCTCACGCAAACTAAATGTCGCGAGAGCGATACTGGCACAAGATTTCAAAAAAGAAATGAAACAGAGGCTGAACTCAGGATAAGCGACTTTTTATTTGGAATCGCAAGAAACCAATAAGTGATTAAAGTGTTTCATACTATACGAAACACATGAAGGAATAATAATAAAAAATAAGTTCTTGCCGTGGTTCTTTTAATTAAGATGGAAGCAGTCTTTGCTGAAATGAATGTCTTTGAGGAAAACAATGCATATGGCGTTTCGATTTGCTGTTAGCAGTATCCTTGACTTTGACAAGAAAGAGTGACTTCCGAAACAAACTGCGAATGATGCGTTGTAGGTACGGCGTGCTTCGTTTCGGGATTACATCCTTGGAAAACGTAAGTAAAGTAATTACTTTTCAGAGATATGCATTATCCTTATTGTATGAATCAGTAAGTTACGCATTTCGTTTCTTTTGCTGTCGATAATAGACTGTACCTACGTATCTGTTCGCACCAAGAAACATAACGTGCAGACACGTAACATAACCATTAGTTTTAGAAGATTAATTAGCACTGATTTTAAACGTACACTGACAATAAAAGATTGCCTATGTCATACTAATTTAAATAATGAAATAATTGAAATTAACATGAAAATGTTATAATGCTGAGTGGAAACTGCTAAATTTGTTTCATTGTTGCTGGGAGGAGAAAGTAAGATGTTTCTCTCGACAACAGTCAGATTAAGCAGAATATCATGTAGCTCTCATGGACGACGTGATAAAATGTTGGTATCATTATTAACAGCTGAATGTTCTTACCCACCAACCAGCGTTTCATCTTATTGTACGCGACTAAGTATGAGTTGCTTTGTTTATTCATTTACGCACTCCTCGGTTTTCTCAACTGTGAATTCGCCACTGCTGTACCAAGGAATATTGAATTTATTAAAACATAGATTCACAAACGTTTTTCATACCTTACGTTGTATCAGTAACACAACATGACATTCAGTAAAATTATTTTATTATTACACGAACATAAAATAGTGAATTCGGCAACGTAGCAATAAAAGAAGACAAGTTAGCGGAAAATAAATTTATTGGAAATATCATGGAATACATTCTTCATCTTTCCTGCAATAATCAGAATCATTCAGAATTACATGAATATCCGTAAAACTTGCACAATTCCAGATAAAGGCGTTACTATGCAATCATCCGCAGTTTGGAAACAGTAATTAACGCACAACTATTATTATTGCGTCTCTTTACTCACTAGTCGCTTCTCAGACACGGTTTATTTGATGATAATGTGGCCGTTCAAAACAAAAATTATCGTGATAAGTTTTCTAGATACACAGCTGAATACCTGTATTTCATAGTGTCCTCACAATCTCTCTCTCTCTCTCTCTCTCTCTCTCTCTCTCTCTCTCTCTCTCTCTCTCTCTCTCTCACACACACACACACACACACACACATATATATATGACTTCATCGAACTTCACTGACTGGTACAGCGAATGCTGGAGAAATGCGGACACGAAACTTTTCAATTTGATGCCTCGGAACTTTGTTTTCCAAGAATTCAAGTCACATCTCTCTTTTTTGTGTATGGTTTCACGGCCGGTGTAAATTTCTTAAAATAAGTCATTTTTCTGCGTAGACTGTACTTGCATTTCAAGTGAACACTTTATTTCACTCTTAACTTAGCAAAATTCACCCACTTGGGCACTGTCAACAAAAAATGTTATTACCGCCGTTATTCACAACTCTGTGCGTGGTGAAAATTTTCGATACAATTTTAAATAATAGTTTTAATAAAGGTATGCTGCTGACCCAGTTTCCTGCATCATGTTGGAGGTTCATAAATTGTGTTATGCTTCGTTCACCTTGTGATCCACACAGCAGTATGTGATGGTGTTCCTAATAAACGTTTCGCACAACCATAGAATATGTAGGCACACTTATCACATATCTTAAGTCCATATGTAAAATGAAAAAAAGTGCCAACACGTATGTAGATTTTGTCACTGAGTTTGTTTGCTGGAATGCATGAAAATGATTTCTTTAATCAAATCACAGTATTTCCTTCGCAGTACAACGGCTCCTGCGGGGTACAAAAGTAAACGGTACTAAAATAACACAGATTACTTTTTAGATGACAGCTAAAGAACTTATTACGTAGAGATCGTTTTGCAAATGTGGTAAATAATGAGTAAACTTCAGCTTCGTGAGATTGAAATATGTGACAAACTTCTTAGAAGCGAACTAGCGGTGTTTGCATACAACTGCTAGATGTTTCAACGAAACTCATGTTAACAAAGGAGATGACTGATACTATGATTTCAGTACACAGTAGGGGGCATTGACGTTAAAAGATACATGTAATTAAACGTAATTATTTTCATTCACTGCGGTGTTCTGAAATTATTTTCCACGAAGGTGAGTGTTCCGCAAGGACTGTTTCATAACACGTTTGTGAATGGAAAATTGCGGAATAAATTATTTTTGTAATTTTTATATCGACTATGCAGCCTAACTAAGCGATTCATTGTGTCTAGGATGTGAGTTCCACAAATTATCCTCTGATCTGTTTGCTGTCACAAAAACTGAAGATACCTAAGTCTTCGGTTTCGTTTTCAAAATAGGTTGTAAGTGTTCTGTGTAGTAATCGTTGTAATCTATGGTATACTGACGCTTTTTAACGCTTTACCACTATTTTTTGATATATGCAAATATTTCGTTATATGCACTTCGAGTCATAAAGACGGTTTAATTTTTTATTTTTCTGCCGTTTGTGAAAAGGACAAATTTTATTTCTTGTGGCTTTGCAAACTAATTATTGTTAGTGTGTGTTGGAGACAACACTGTGCCTGAGTTGTTCACAACGTTGTACACCCAACGTGCCGCGGTGGTTGTTCTTTCGCGTGCGAATAGTTGGGGCTCCTCACATCTCCAGCGACTGCGTAAATCTACCGATCTGAGATCTATAAATAATGTGTGGGATTATTTCAGTAACAAATTAGAGAGAAACCTTGTACGACGGGACAGTCGAATCGTGCGAATGATGTGACCACACTGAACAACTAAGATCAGGGTTTAACCGTCCCTCGATGGCGTAATCATTAGTGCCAGAGACGGAGGCGATGACGGGGCTGAAGACGCCGATGAGCTAGCGGCGGGAATGAAAGGCGGAGCTGGATGACGCCAAGTCGCCGCTGCCAGTTTGGCTTTTGATTGTGAGTGCAGATTTCTTTTCTAATACAGAATCGCATACCGCATCTGTAGGTAATTACTCAGAAAGCCACTGTACAGTGCATATCACAGGGTTTATCCTACGAATATTATCGATTTTTTTTGTCCTATCCTATTTGTGAACTGAGCGAGGAAAAATGACAATTTAGATGCCAATGTAAGTGCCTTATTCTCTCATATTGTGTAATATTGGTTCTTACGCGAGATATACGATGGTGGTAGCATTATGGTCACATACTCTTCTTCGAATACAAGTTCTCTAAATTTAACTTCCAGCGTTTTGCTTAGTCTTTCTTCCAAGAATTCCTATTAAGTTCCCTAAGTTTCTGCAACACTTTCGTACCGGTTATACTTACCTTTTAATATCCTAGCAGCGTTACTCTGAATTCGTTCGACATCTTTTGTCATATCTAATGAAAAGGATTGAAACCTCTGAGACAGTACGCTAGAATTGGTCGTGGTAGCGTCTTGTATGAGATTTTCTTTAGATATGCATCGTACTTTCCCCGGAACCTTTCCAATAATTCCATTCATTTCCATCCATTCACTTTCCGAGATAATGGTTTAACGAGATAGTCCCATTTTACATCCCTTCTTAGCATTTCCCTAAGTACTTACACGGTGTGAAGTACTCAAGATGTGTACCACTAATTTTATCAGGTGATATGGGGTTCTATCTTTGTTATAAGCCTTAGCTTATAAGGGGCAGTCAAATGAAAATGAATCGGAAGGAACAAAAAGTAATTGAACGGTTGTCATTTCAAGAGTAATCGTCATAGCGGTTAACATAGTTATCACAGTGGGAGACAAGACAGTCAGTACTTTCGTGGATAATATTTGTGACTGCCTATGGAGTCATGTCCGCAGCTCGTGGTCGTGCGGTAGCGTTCTCGCTTCCCACGCCCGGGTTCCCGGGTTCGATTCTCGGCGGAGTCAGGGATTTTCTCTGCCTCGTGATGACTGGGTGTTGTGTGCTGTCCTTAGGTTAGTTAGGTTTAAGTAGTTCTAAGTTCTAGGGGACTGATGACCATAGATGTTAAGTCCCATAGTGCTCAGAGCCATTTGAACCATTTTTTATGGAGTCATGATAGTACCCAGGAGTGTACATCTTCGTTCGAAGCAGTTCGATGGCCACGAATGTCTTTCTTCAGGGCTCCAAAAACATGCAAATCGTGTGGGGAGAGATAGGGACTTTACGAAGGATGCATAAGGGCTTCCCAGTGAAACTTGTGCAGCGTAGTCGAAGCAATAGGCACGCCAGCTGGGGAAGTCATGATGACGATTTTCTTTGACTGCAAGGGCTCACTGGCTTTCTGGAATATGGCACCACAATTAACGCACAGCGGTACGTGGACGCTATGCAAAACTTGAAGCGCATCCACTATGTCCAAGAGCCCTGGAATTTTGACGGACGGCATTATTCTGTTGCTGGATAATGCCCGCCTCCTGTTAGAAGGTTGTTACGACCACGTTGAAGAAGTTCGCTGGGAACTCCATCCAGTCCCGAACTCCTCACATGCTAGTTCCATGTCTTTTGAAGAAAGGCGCTCGTGCCCGTCGAACTGCTTCGAACGTACAGGTGCACTCCTGAATATAGTAATGGTTCCATAGGCAACGTGAAATATTTTTCCACTGAGACATTCACCGCCTTGTCTCACAGTAAGATAAGTATTAACAAGTGTGGCGATTACTTTTGAAATGATAAACAGTTTATTTCCTTTTCTCCACGTGTCTCCTTTACATTTGACTGCCCCTTGTTCATCTATCCACCATTTATTGTCAAATTTACCCTGAAATTCCTTACGATCTTCCAAAGAGGATACTTTCTGTACAAAACTATAGTCAGTGATCAATCTCGTAACGCTGCATATCCTCTCTGATAAATCGTTTACGTATACTGAAAACATTAGAGGTCCTGAAACTTCCTGGCAGATTAAAACTGTGTGCCGGACCGAGACTCGAACTCGGGAGTTCGCCTTTCGAGGGCAAGTGCTCTACCAACTGAGCTACCATAGGACGACTCACACCCCGTCCTCACAGCTTTACTTCTGCCAGTACCTCGTCCCCTACCTTCCAAACTTTACAGAAGTTTTCATGCGAAGGTAGGAGACGAGGTGCTGGCAGAAGTAAAGCTGTGAGGACAGGGCGTGAGACGTGCTAGGATAGCTCAGTTGGTAGAGCACTTTCCCGCGAAAGGCAATCTGCCAGGACGTTTCATATCAGCGCACACTCCGCTGCAGAGTGAAAATCTCATTAGAGGTCCAGTTGCAAAAGACATCCTGATTTACCACCGCATAACATTCTGATAGACAATAAGAGAAATGAGAACAGCGGATTTGTGACGCGATGCAGTGAACTGTTGAGAGTTAATTCTGATTTTAACCAGAGGAAAGGGCGCAGAATGAGCGCTACTTCAGTTCAACTGCGAGCGCCTCTCCGTGAGTGCGTAATCCCTGGTCCTGGCCCGATAAATTTAGACGACGCCAGATCATCACTAGTGGGTCGTGATACAGCAGCAACTCCACCTGGAGATGTCAATTAGTTGTTTCGATGAAGTACTGTGGAATTTGCATAAGCCTATCTGGCGGAAAACCCGAGAAGTGTGTTTATACTAGATGATGATGATAATGATGTTTGGATTGTGGGGCGCTCAACTGCGCGGTTATCAGCGACCGTACAAATTCCCAACCTTTGCTCAGTCCAAACTCGCCATATTCATGAATGATGATGAAATGATGAGGAGAACACAAACACCCAGTCATCTCGAGGCAGGTGAAAATCCCTGACCCCGCCGGGAATCGAACCCAGGACCCCGTGCTCCGGACGCGAGAACGCGACCGGGTGACCACGAGCTGCGGACGTTTATACTAGAGGTCCTATTGCGGGGCACACTCAATGTTACTTTCGTTTCTGTGGAACACTTGCCAGCCAGTATCGAACGTCTTTCGTAGTCTAGGAAGACAGAATCTATCTGTTCACACCTACCTTCACCATTTGCATGTTGACGTGTATGTGTAAAGCAAGCTGTATTTCGAACGAGTGGTTTTTTTCCTCTGAATCCGTGATGACAGTTTGAAACAATCTTGTTATTTTCCAGGAATGTCAAAACTGTTGATCTTAGAAAATATTCTAGGATCCTTCAGCACCTCACGAACTTAGAGACGGGTGGGTGAAGGATGGGAGGAATTCGATGACAGAGTAGTTGGGAGGGCATAGAGATACCAAAAACGGCGCTTTCCGGGAAGCGTGACGAAGGGAGTGGGCCCGTTTTAGAGCCGGAGGCTGCAGCGCGTGGCCACTGCGACGCGCCGACGACTGCGGCGACGCAGATGCCAGCAGCGGCGGGTCCATTCCGTTCTATCCCGCCCTCGGAATGCAACGTCGACCCAACCGTAACTCTGATTTATCGCCTCAGCCGCTCCGTGTCCAAGCAGCCACGAAGAAAAAGTCACCCGCCTTAATTGAATGGAATGATAGATTCTTCGCCAGCCTTTATCGTGTCTCTGCACGTGACGTAAATTGCAGTGTTAAATCACTCACGGTGCACTGCTGCGCTTATGAAGATATATGTTTGGAGAGGAAGTTCTTTCCTTTTGATGCTAAACAAATATAGCGACCTCTCGGCACCAGGTTGGACTACGTACTCTCTCTCTCTCTCTCTCTCTCTCTCTCTCTCTCTCTCTCTCTCTCTCTCTCTCTCACACACACACACACACACACACACACACACACATACGTACGTACGTTGCACGTCTTTTCTCCTTTCACCCTCCCCCCCCCCCCTGACACGCTCTCTCTCTCTCTCTCTCTCTCTCTCTCTCTCTCTCTCTCTCTCTCTCTCTCTCTCTCTCTCTCTCCCCCCCTCTCTCCCGTCCCTCCCGCAGGAGGTCACACGTGCGCGTAAATACATACTGGAGTACTTCATTTGGACGCAAACGAACTCTAATAATGGTAAGCTGTCCGCCTGCGTAGCTGAGTGCTAACGTTCTTGCCTACCATGCAGCGGGCCCGGGTTTGATGCGCGGCCGAGTTGGAGATTTTCTCCGCTCGTCGGCTGGGTGTTGCGTTGTCCTCATTATCGTCTCATCGTCACCGACACGCAAGTCGTTCGCTGTGGCGTCGCCTGAAACAAGAACTACAACACGGCAGCCGAACTTTCCCGGACAGGGCCTCCCGGGCTGAATGCCACACGAGCATTTCACTTTTTTAATGGAAAGCTATGCACCAAGGCAGGTAACAGACGCGCATTCAAAAGAGCGTTAACATAATAAATGGTTTAACGAATTGACGGATAAGAGTGTGTTGGGTTAATAGTGGAACAAAAAGTTATGGGTGCTTTGTATTCCTGCTGCCTGGTAACGAATTCAGACGCCTCAGGTCGAGTGCGTTGCTTTCGAACTGTGTAGACTGTAAGCAGTCACGCAGAGGCTTCGGTTCGAATCCCTGTTGTTTGTGAAGTAAGCTGCCTTTGTAGCAGCATCGTCAGAGCAGCTGAAGAGATCTGAGAAGAATCAGTAACGACTCGTAGTTTGGAAGCAGATGCAATGTTTTAGTATGAGACAAGGGGCAGATAGTAGATTCTCAAGTGGTCAGATACTAACCCTGGAATACTGTGGTGGCGGTACTGTATTCCACACTCATTTTTCTCTTTATATTTCTGAGAGATTGCAGGACTTCATTTCTGAGATTTTAACTAATCTCTTGGTAGACGGGCACCTATCCAACAGCTTGTCCAAATTAGTTTAAACTGGTTCCTCTTTTCACATTGGAACGGCACATACTCTAATATTGTGTTACTACAAATATTTCTCGGCACGTCTGACCAATACACTAAATTTGCATGGGGAGTGTGTCCACAGTAATTAAATGACACGTGTAACGTAATGACCTGTAGCTTTCATAAAAGGCATCTGTTCCAAACAATCTTATACCGACAGAATTCAGATACGTAAACAATCGAAAGGTACGATGCCAACGAAACACGTTCCGCTAATAACAATCGAAACTAGAAAATAAACAATTGTATTAACTGACCTCGAGCAGTTAGCGAAAATGTTATTAATTTTGAACAGAATTTTAGCAAAACTGAAGTTGTTTTATAAAATAATAAGTTTGGATCTTTCTAAGGCTTTTGATACAGTCGACCACAAGATTCTATTAAATAAATTAGAAGCATTAGGAATAAGAGGGGTAGCTAATGACTGGTTTCGATCATACCTAACAGATAGGGTACAAAGAGTAGAGATAACACATACTTCAAATAGATCTAAACATTTAGTAAAATACTTATCAGAACCAAAACATATTAATATAGGGGTTCCACAAGGTAGCATATTAGGACCAATACTATTCCTGATATACATCAATGACTTTCCCGGTAGTGTTACTCATGGTGAGAAAATTCTCTTCGCTGATGACAGCAATATTATAGTCACTGAGAGAACAAGAGAACTCCTTACCGAGAAAGCAAATGAAACTCTCAAGGAAGTTTACGATTGGTCAATAAGCAACAAATTGACATTAAACATAAAGAAAACTAATGCCATGAACTTCAGTTTGAAGAGGAAAAATGACAATGTTAAATTAAATGTAGATGGCACCTCTATAGACTGTGTAACAAATGCAAAATTTCTAGGAATGAATATTGACTCTCAGCTGAAGTGGTGCGAACACACAAAGGTACTTGCAAACAGAATGTCATCAGCATGTTATGCCCTTAGAATTCTATCATCTGTGTGTAACATGCAGTGTCTTTTAGTTACATATTATTCATATGTACACTCAATTCTTAGCTATGGCATTCTTTTTTGGGGAACAAATCCACAAAATATGAACACAATTTTCAAACTCCAGAAAAGAGCCATAAGAATAATAACCAGAAATAGTAGTCGAGCTCATTGTAAAGATCTGTTCAAAACACTGGGAATTTTAACTGCTCCATGTGAACACATTTACCAGTCAGTTGTACACATCAAAAGTAACATTGGCAATTACTGCACAAACAGCTCTGTCCACGACCATGCAACAAGAGATAGACTCAACTTACATTTACCAATAAAAAATAAACATAAAACTCAAAACAGCATTTTCTACCAAGGAATAAAACTGTACAATAAATTACCAAAAGAGATTAAAGAAATTTCAAAAATACACTTATTTAAGAAGGCAGCTAAAAAGTACCTGTTATGCAATACATTTTATACATTGAAGGATTACTTAGATAAAGCAGAGTAGGGGTTTGATAAAAAAATGTTATACAAACAAATAATAATAATAATGATGATTATAAAACATCCAATATTCCACATAACACCTTCACTTTATTATTTTTCTTCTTTTTTCCTTTCTAGAGACACTCTCCCCTCAAGCTATGCATAGCACAATACTAACACCTCTTCCTCTTTCTGAGCTCAACATCTCACTCATTATGAAGGGATGCTGACTCAGTTTTTCAGGATAGCAAATGGGAACTTGCAGTACAGAAAATGGCCCAAGGATCACCTGTGTGTGTGCGTGTGTGTGTGCGTGTGTGTGTGTGTATGTAGTGAGTGAAGTGTTATGAAACAATGTGTGTATAGTGTGTGCAGTGACTGATAGTGAAATATGAGTGAATAGTGTGGCATTACATTATTTAATGAGTTATTTGTAAATAAATTATTGTATACCAGGAGTAAAATCTAATGATTGTCTCTAACTAGAAGTCTGTAAATATATGTGTATACGAATTAGCTTATTGTAAATTGATCTAAGCTTGTAAATACTTTGACATGTCCTATATCCTTGTAAAAGGAGATCTACGGATGAATAAAACTACTACTACTACTTGTTTTTGAGCAAAAGTTATGAAATTGATTACGGTGAGTGAACATTTGAATTTACGTAATACTTACAGAAAATATGTAGACATTGACGATCAATACGTGCGCGAGCTCTTGCTTGCAAATGAGAAAACATAAAATATTTGAAAGTTAATTTGCATTCTACTGAACAAGTGGTGATAATTCAAAATTTATAAGTAATTTACTAATTGCGGCACGTAACACGTTAACAATAGGGAAACACTACTCCACTATAATGGTTGCTATTTTAAAGTTTCACTAATCATTTTGTTTCAATAAGTGAAACTCATTGCAACAAACACAGTAAACGTACAATGAATATATCACACTCAGCAGCAATGAAAACAGACAACTCCCAAAGTCCGAAAGCCAAGAATCACACAACATACAGATAAATACAAATACTTACATAACACTGTGGAAATAAATATGTAGTATAACTTTACCATATAAACTGATTTAAATGATTAATAAGTCTCTTTCTCAAAAAGTTAGTGAAAGTAGTCAAATTTCCAAAAGTTAATCAACATGGTCAGTTAAACCGCAAAGGTTCACGTTTCACTAACCTATTAAAATTTAAGATTGACTGTCTGCCTCTTCTGTAAATTTAAAAATCAAATCTTTTCATTTACTACTGGTAGTGATTATGTGGGATAGTTGTTGACACTCTCGAAATTTGAAATTAACAAAATATCTACAATGTTCAGTTGGTGATTCTAATACATTGGCAAGTACTTTACATTCCCAAATTTCTAAAATCGTACAGTCTTACTTTGATGTGCAGTAGCTGTCGGCAATACGTAATGCTTTCACGACAACAGTTACTAGGCAACAGGCGCTGCCTTCCATTTACGAGCAGAATTGATTATATTTCGCCACACAGAAATCTTGTTCCATTAATACTCTTGAAAGCGTTCCCAAGTGTTTTATCTCCATCAAATTCACAAACTAAGTTTTGCACGCGCTTTCGCCATTACTCACCTTCGGTCACTCTCACTTCCAACTTGAAACCCGCTCTCTTGCGCACGACCGATGTAAGTGCCGTGCAGAGATTTTTTGGTTAGAGGCTGTTATTATGCGTCGAAAAACACCTGCCTTGTCAACGGTCTATTCCACTTCTTTACGAACCATTTTTAAATGGGTTTCAGTAAACATGCTTTACAATATTCCAAAAAGGGGGAGAGGGGAAGAGGATGTGTATATGCTTCATGTGTACAAATGGGTTGTATTTTATGTTATCGTTTCTTTTATTAATTTTAATAGGCAGTCTCAATTGATGTGTGTTTGCTTATATACCAGAAACTCACAAGCATGCACAGCACACATATACAATGAAAATATCATACGTAAGAGAAGCACAAGGTACACTACGACTTACATGCATAAATTAACAGAGTTGCAAATATACTAAACAAACAGGACTTACAAATAGTATAAAAATCTGTGCCAAATCTCCAATCAAACGTAAGCCTACCAGCAATCAAAAGGGTCAAATTCCACGGATCAGGAATATACAAAGTTGAATGTGAAAGTAGTGATGCAGTATACATAGAAATGACGCGCAGGAATTTTAAAACATGGTGAAAAGATTACATCAGATGCATCAGATGTTGGGAGTACCAGACAAACCATTCCACTTTTGCAGAGCACTTAAGAAACCTCAACCACCATCCTACAAACATGGAAGAACATATGAAATGAATCAGAGTAAACAACCATGAAAAATACCTTATAGAAATTCGGGAAAACCACCACATCCAGAAATCCATTGCTGAGAACAAACATGTGATAAATGAATACACGCACATCAATACAGACTCTGTCTTAAACGAAATAGAAGAAATGGTAAGATAAAAAAACGTTCCAATTATACATGCAGCCAAATTAAAGGAAATGTATATCGATTCTCTCTCTCTCTCTCTCTCTCTCTCTCTCTCTCTCTCTCTCTCTCTCTCACGCACACCCCACCCCTTCCCTCCCTACACACACACATACACACACACACACACACACACACAGTAGTTGGCAATAACGGTCGATTATTGCCAACAATAGAATTCGACAGTTGGCAACACCACCCAAAACGTGGCATCAAAACAACTTTTCAGTTTATAGTGTTGTTAAGTCTGTTGTTTTGAAACATTTTCAAATGGCAATTATATGAAGAAGAGGAGCAGTGCTAAGACAGGAACAAAAACACAACATATAGAATTACACACGAAACACCTGCAAGTAGAACTTTAAATTATTACATCGTAGAAAAGCTAATCTCCCGAACGGTTTATAAGCTATACATACAACATCCTGAATGTAAAATAAATAATATAAACGAAAATATGTACATATTCCAGGCCACTGGAGATCCCTTACAAAATATAAAGGCTTTGCGTATGGCACAAAAACTGTGTTTCATACGATTGTAATTAGACGGTGCGGAAGCAAAAGTTTTCAATATATAGTAATACAAGTACGGTGATAGTCATAATATGGTGTAGGTTTATAGTTACTAGTTATACTCAGGTATTCTTGACTGGTTGAGCATATGTTGCTAGTGCTGGAGAACCAGTTGCTCCGGGAATACTATATCATAATTCCTAAATAAAACGGTAAATGTACTCAAAGTGACATAATCCAGAAACTTAGTTTTAAGGAATTAGATGCTGGGTTCTTACCATAGATCATGCGAGTTATAGATTATTTATATAGCACGGAATAATTATTGTATGAATATATGCTTTAATATTTTCTAGAATTACAATTTGTGCTGTACAACTTGCGTTAGGTAACGAGACTGCAGACGAGTTTATTAGAAGCAGTAAGTAAATAAATAAACGAATAAATAAACATATGAATAAATAAATAAATAAATCTTCCGTTTGGAATAAAATGGATTGGCACCAATGAGCAAATCAAACGATAAAAATAAATACAGTTGTTGAGGAAAAGACCGATCAAGTGCGCAACCTCTAATGAAAGGTGAAGGGAAAGATAGGAAGAGAAATAAAACTCTCGATGCAGTGTACAGTTACATGCGATTAATATTGTTTGCTAAGAACTCTGAAAATAACTCCTGTAAAAACTCTAAGAATAATAGGAAGCAGGAAAGATGTTTTTGCTCTTCGATTGTCCCTAGGCAGTGCTGCAGGGCTAAAGCATGGAAGGTTTCGTGATGAACAACATGGACTCGTGAGTTCGAGCGTCGCGGGCTTGCCTCTCGTCTGGTAGTCTGAGTACGGGGTGGCCAATTACGTTTATTGGCCATTAAGCAATTATTGAAAAAAACCTGCATAAATCACAGAGTGATTATCCAGTTCGTGGTAGCTCCCCGACGATGCTATAATAGCAGTCACGCCGCCATCGACAAAAACCACGCGTAGGGGAGGCTCGGTAGTAAAGTCGTGCAACACAAAAACCGTGCCGGTCGCCAGACGCAAAATCTTACCCCTTCAGCTCGCAGAGTTTTTGCGTAAATAACGGTCCGCTTCTATCTCCCCCACTAACATAATTTCGCGATAAGTAGGTCACAGCGTGCGTTGCGTAATGAGGCGCTTCTCACAGTCAATTTATGGCTGTGCGTTTATTGTCAGAAGACAGATTGGAATTAGGAGACGTAACTGTTGTCGCGTCGCAGCCGATAGCCTATCTGGCGACCCCGCCAGGAATAACAAATCACCGGCTCAGGGACGCGCCGCGTAGCTCGGCTTTCGTCCAGCGGTAGCGGTCGTGTCGCGCCGACGGTGAATCTATGGCGAGGGTTTGGCCGTACGTGTTCTCTGACTTTAACACATAGTGAGGTAATGTTGCTCAGTTAGTCTACGCTACAGAGAGAGCAACCTACTGGGATATCAGTCAATTCTCTGTCTTTATGATCGTAAAACTAGATCGGCGCAGCTGCTCATAATATACAGTCTTCAGCTAGGCTATTTAGTTCCGTAAATAAGCTCAGTATTTCATTCACTTCGAAATTCGCCTGATATATTCTATTCATTCATCCTTCTTTCATGCTTGATTTCAATTACGCCTTGTAAGATAATGTGGAATAGTTTACTGCGTCTCATCATATGTTTCTTGTAATGGTGTTCCATGTTTCTAATGCATCATTAAATGCGTAACCATCTTTGCGTATGCTGTTATTACCATCCTCCAGTAACAGCATGTCTTGGCCAATTCGATTCGCCTGTTTTCTAGCCCCTTTTGCGATCCATCTCATACTGAGGACACGAAAGGGGCTGCCACGACGATAGTGCATGGAACATCATACTGAATAAGAAACACAAGATTCAGATGATCAAACATACCCTGGGCGACGTTAGGAGGAATTCTAGCTGCAGATCCAGAGCCCTCCACCACCACGACCAAAAAGTGCAAAGGCGTTTTTAAAATCCAGCCATTAGAATATTATCAGTTAATATTGAAAGTATTCCATCTGATAACTAAGTTCTACTGTCTAACATATGGAAACAAACAGCCTGTACTTTTCTGTCAATACAAGAGACACATAGTGGTCCACACGATCAAAGACCAAAAACAAATGGAATGAAGCTCATCATTGAAAGACCAAATTCAGTTTAGGGTAGTGCAATGTCTGCAAAACTTTGTCTAAGCATCATCTCAATACGTTCAACGTCAGATAACAACACAGAGATCCAGTCATACTAATTGGCATCCGTATGCAAACAACCTAAAACCAACTTCAGCTTCAAGGAACCACGCAGGTTCCACCCACAGTCAGCTAATAATTGGTAGTTTTAACTGCCACACTACATCATGAGGCTACAGGAAAACATAAAAATGGATAACAGGAAGTCCAGATCAAACAAACGGCATTTGTGTTAATCCATGACTTGAAGATGCCACCATCCTTTTATAGTGCCACATTAGGTCGTGAATATAATCCGGGTAGCATTTTTGTCAGAGAACATCTTGCCCATCAAGTAAAGAAGAATGATGGCGAGTCATTACCGCGCACGCAGCATCGACCTATTAATTGTTCTGATATTGAACGCGAAAAATCTACCCAGCTCCGGAGATGTTATTAAATCAGTTACAGCCATCTCACGAAAATATAACCCGAGAGGATGCAGAACGACCTATATACTATACTAACTTTTTTAGCAACGGTCCTGTAACGTAATAGCGCCCGAGCTGTATACACAAGGTGACCGGTAGAATATTTTCTTATTTGTATCCACACAGCCGCATGACTCGCAAAGCCTCACTCTATTCTACACTAAGTGATCAAAAGTATCCAGACACCCCCCCCCCCCCCCAAAAAAAAACATGCGTTTTTCGTATTAGCTGCATTGTGCTGCCACCTACTGCCAGGTACTGCGTATGAGCGACCTCGGTAGTCATCAGACATCGTGAGAGAGCAGAATGGGGTGCTCCGCGAAACTCACGGACTTCGAACGAGGTCAGGTGCTTGGGTGTCACTTGTGTCGTGCATCTATACGCGAGATTTACACACTATTAAACATCCCTAGGTCCGCTGTTTCCAATGTGACAGTGAAGTGGAAATGGGAAGGGACACGTACAGCACAAAGCGTACAGGCCGACCTCGTCTATGGCCTGACAGAGACCGCCGTCAGTTGCAGAGGGTCGTAACGTGTAATAGGCAGACATACACTCCTGGAAATTGAAATAAGATCACCGTGAATTCATTGTCCCAGGAAGGGGAAACTTTATTGACACATTCCTGGGGTCAGATACATCACATGATCACACTGACAGAACCACAGGCACATAGACACAGGCAACAGAGCATGCACAATGTCGGCACTAGTACAGTGTATATCCACCTTTCGCAGCAATGCAGGCTGCTATTCTCCCATGGAGACGATCGTACAGATGCTGGATGTAGTCCTGTGGAACGGCTTGCCATGCCATTTCCACCTGGCGCCTCAGTTGGACCAGCGGTTATGCTGGACGTACAGACCGCGTGAGACGACGCTTCGTCCAGTCCCAAACATGCTCAATGGAGGACAGATCCGGAGATCTTGCTAGCCAGGGTAGTTGACTTACACCTTGTAGAGCACGTTGGGTGGCACGGGATACATGCGGACGTGCATTGTCCTGTTGGAACAGCAAGTTCCCTTGCCGGTCTAGGAATGGTAGAACGATGGGTTCGAAGACGGTTTGGATGTACCGTGCACTATTCAGTGTCCCCTCGACGATCACCAAAGGTGTACGGCCAGTGTAGGAGATCGCTCCCCACACCATGATGCAGGGGGGGTTGGCCATGTGTGCCTCGGTCGTATGCAGTCCTGATTGTGGCGCTCACCTGCACGGCGCCAAACACGCATACGACCATCATTGGCACCAAGGCAGAAGCGACTCTCATCGCTGAAGACGACACGTCTCCATTCGTCCCTCCATTCACGCCTGTCGCGACACCACTGGAGGCGGGCTGCACGATGTTGGGGCGTGAGCGGAAGACGGCCTAACGGTGTGCGGGACCGTAGCCCAGCTTCATGGAGACGGTTGCGAATGGTCCTCGCCGATACCCCAGGAGCAACAGTGTCCCTAATTTGCTGGGAAGTGGCGGTGCGGTCCCCTACGGCACTGCGTAGGATCCTACGGCCTTGGCGTGCATCCGTGCGTCGCTGCGATCCGGTCCCAGGTCGACGGGCACGTGCACCTTCCGCCGACCACTGGCGATAACATCGATGTACTGTGGAGACTTCACGCCCCACGTGTTGAGCAATTCGGCGGTACGTCCACCCGGCCTCCCGCATGCCCACTATACGCCCTCGCTCAAAGTCCGTCAACTGCACATACGGTTCACGTCCACGCTGTCGCGGCATGCTACCAGTGTTAAAGGCTGCGATAGAGCTCCGTATGCCACGGCAAACTGGCTGACACTGACGGCGACGGTGCACAAATGCTGCGCAGCTAGCGCCATTCGACGGCCAACGCCGCGGTTCCTGGTGTGTCCGCTGTGCCGTGCGTGTGATCATTGCTTGTACAGCCCTCTCGCAGTGTCCGGAGCAAGTATGGTGGGTGTGACACACCGGTGTCAATGTGTTCTTTTTTCCATTTCCAGGAGTGTATATCCAGACCATCACACAGGAATTACAAACTGCATCCGGATCCACTGCAAGTACTATGACAGTTAGGCAGGAGGTGAGAAATCTTTGATTCCATGGTCGAGCGGCGGCTCTAAGCGACACATCACGCCGGTAAAGGCCAAACGACGCCTCGCTTGGTGTAAGGAGCTTAAACATTTGACTACTGAACAGTGAAAAAAAGTTGTGTGGAGTGAAGAATCACGGTACACAATGTAGCGATGCGATGGCAGGATGTGGGTATGGCGAATGCCCGGTGAACATCATCTGCCAGCGGGTGTAGTGCCAACAGTAAAACTCGGAGGCGGTGGTGTTATGGTGTGGTCGTGTTTTTCACGGAGGGTGCTTGCACCCCTTGTTGTTTTGCGTGGCACTATCACAGCACAGGCCTACATTGATGTTTTAAGAAACTTCTTGCTTACCACTGCTGAAGACCAATTCGAGGATGGCGATTGCATGTTTCAACGCGATCGAGCACCTGTTCATAATGCGCGGCCTGTGGCGGAGCGGTTACACACAATAACATCCCTGTAATGGACGGGACTCCACACAGTCATGACCAAAATCCTATATAACACCTTTGGGATGTTTTGGAGAGCCGACTTGGTGCCAGGCCTCGCCGACCTACGTCGATACCTCTCCTCATTTCAGCACTCCGTGAAGAATGGGCTGCCATTCCCCAAATAACCTAACACCTGATTGAACGTTTGCCAGCGAGAGTGGAAGCTGTCATCAAGGCTGAGGTTGTGCCAACACCAGGGCGCTATGGATGGACTAGGGTTTGGACTAAATGCTCATTACATATGCATAATTCTGTCTCGTTCTTCGGGGGAAAGCGTCGCAGAGGAGTATGTTTTCTTCATAACAGTACGGAATGTCATTTTACAAATAAGATATTTAGTCGATATGCAGATCGAAATGACCATGACAAATGTTTAGTGGATGGTCCGGTACTCCAACCAGGTGAACGCAAGGCTCACCACCTCCATTAGGTTAATGCCTGTTAAATCACTGTGATCTTAAAACCGACCTCCATGTTAGTAAATGCTCTATTTGTTAAGACGATAAAATTGTAAGAATATTTCGGACTGACCTGCCAGACGAGAGACAGTATGACCGTGCAAAGGAGAAAAACAAAACTAAAAATAACTAACTAAAAAAGATCTGTAAAAATTATCCACTATCGGAAATAGAGAATAGCCCTCTGTTCTTAAATCATGCTGCTGACACATCTGGAACATTGTTTGGGAACAGGAGCTTAAGGTTACTCCTAACGATGACCGGAAAAGTCAGTTCTTTTCAACTGTGCGTCTCGACGTTACAAAGGAGGGACAGTTCGGAGCTTCGTGACTGAAGGCATTGCGTCTTCGACGATAACTACAGAAAAGGGCCGCTCTCGACGAGCTTTCAGCGCCTCCGTTACTCGGTTGGTTGGTTGGTTGTTTGTTTGGGGGAAGGAGACCAGACAGCGAGGTCATCGGTCTCATCTGATTAGGGAGGGTCTGGAAAGGAAGTCGGCGGTGCCCTTTGAAAGGAACCATCCCGGCATTTGCTTGGAGTGATTTAGGGAATGGATGGCTGGACGCGGGATTGAACTGTCGTCCTCCCGAATGCGAGTTTAGTGTCTAACCACTGCGCCACCTCGTTCGGTTCCGTTACTCGAGAATTCGACCACCGCTCAATCGCCCCAACCTCATCTGCAGGCAAAATAACACCAGCTGCACCCGGAGTTGCAGCCGTCATATGAATACTCCTGTATAGCTTCTTGCAGATGGACAAAAAAGTTATTCGTACCCTTCCAGACCGAAACAGTGTTCGCAGTTATTTCGGTTCTCGAAGCCGCCAATGTTTCCTCTGTCTTAGTGATATCTCCTAACTCTCTTACACTACACTAATTTTTCATCTCTCCATTTCGGCTATGTGTTTCGGCTATGTGTTTCAATCAGCATAATCTCAGCGTAGCCTTACAATCTTCTCTCTGCTGATCCTTCCAGTCCCGATTTTACTACTCCTGTTTGCGTTAGTGCGTGTTTTGCTGATAAGTCCCTTCTATTGGCAAAATATACTTCATCAGGCCACTCAATTTTAACACATTTATGTCGCCGCCGCCGCCGCCGCCGCCGCCGCCGTCACTTTCCTCTATTACCAAGTTAACTATTCCTTGATAATTTAGAACGTTTCACAACAGCCGATTCTTGCTTTTTGTCTCGCTGTGTTACATATTTCTTGTCTTTAGTCGACTCGGTACCTCAAAATTATTCGGTCTACACATATAATTTTCAACTTTCTTCAGCACATATGTGTCACACATTTCAAATCCTTCGGAATTTTGTTCCCGGTTTTCCCATGTTCGATGTTTCACTTGAGCATAACATAGTAGTTCCGACGTACAATTTTAGACAATTCTCGCAAATCAATATGGTTTTCTTGTCTATATAATTTTTCTGCGCCTTCACCAATGTTCTTTTTAGGCCCATTCTATATCCTCCGCCTTCAGCAGTGACGTTTCTTCTCGTATTTCTAGACTTCTTCAGCGGATGAAGAACGTAGAGCTTATTGTAATAATAAAGAGTACGCTATTTTTGTTTGTAGTAATTCACACTGCTTATGTAGTATTTTATAGCAATACATTTAAAGTAGCTCCTTATTTACAAACTAGGTATATAAATTACTTAATTTTCAGTTTGTTTGTTTATGAGTGACGTAATGACGAGGTAAACTAAAAATATTGCTGTAGAACAATATTAAACGACTCAGAAACTAAATATTTATTGTAAGCAAATAGTAACTATTCTAAACATTTGCCGGCCGGTGTGGGCGAGCGGTCCTAGGCGCTTCAGTCTGGAACCGCGCGACTGCTACGGTCACAGGTTCGAATCCTGCCTCGGGCATGGATGTGTGTGATGCCTTTAGGTTGGTTAGGTTTAAGTAGTTCTAAGTTCTAGGGGACGGATGACCTCAGATGTTAAGTCCCATAGTGCTCAGAGTCATTTGAACCATTCTAAACATTTGCTCCTTAGGTGGCTGAAAGAAAACAAATTTTTGGTGAAATATCCACAATGAATTTTCACTCTGCATCGGAATGTGCACTGGTTTGAAACTTCATAGCAGAATAAAACTCCGTCCTTGACCGGACTCTGTGGTCCCAGGTTCGAATCTCTGTCCGACGCAAAGTTTTAATCTGGCAATAAGTTTCAAATTAGGTAAATTGTGTTTGGTTCATAAACAAAATAATATTCAGTTGCAAAATATGAGTAACAGTTAATCTTGTCTAAAAGATAAAAAGCCATTGAACTAGGTTTCCAACAAACACTAATCCGTTCATCGACGCGAGCAGTAATTTATTTCAGTTAGCATCTTTTTATATGTCGTAGTTTCCGAAAAAAATATTGTCCATATCTGAAATTCGGCGAAACAAAATACAAAACCGGACCTTATAAATAATGTCGGGCTCGTAGATGAGTCACTGGATGGGCAGAATTCTGGTCTTCCTCTTGAAAAAGGAATAATATATACAGATGTAATTAGGGATACCTACGTTGTCGTTGCTATGCAGAATTAAAACAATAGTACAATATGATAAAATGGAGGAGGAAACTGTTGCATACTTATTTCGGATTGAAAACAGCAGAACATGCCGAAGAGAGTGGTGTATTGACCGATGAAGAACCGTGCTTGAGGAACTGGACTCGTTTTCGAGATGGTGAGGTTCAAATCCCCATTCTGATTTAGGTTTTCACGATTTCTCCTAAATATCATGATAGTAATGGAGGAATGAATATTCCATTATCTTCGTGGTCCATTTTCAACTCTGTGCATGCATTACCAACAAAGGCCTCGTCGTGAATGGAATTTTAAACCTTTCCCGGTGAGTCTCGTTAAACACTCTCAGCAAATTCTGGTATGATTCCTTTCATAGCTGGCTCCTACCCTCACCTTAGCGAAACTTAGCTAGTAATCTGTCAGCGATGAAGTCAAATTTTGCGAGACGCTGAACTATAGGGCCTTGCCTTCAGAAACGATATCCGACGCTTTCAATACACAGCAGGTACCACCGAAGACCCCGTGAAAAGAGTCCTCATGCGCAACCTTTATTTCTGGTGATTTATAAAATAAGTATGGCTTTATGGCTAAGTGAGCAAGTGTCAGAATAAAAATCCAAAGATTTCGGGTCCAATCTTCTGTCGGTCCTAGGTTTCTAGGTTGTTTGTGTTCCTTCGTGACGCTTCTTTCGCCTTCGGCAGTGATTTTCATATTAGAAAAATACCAATTGTCCGCAGTCCACGTTAAGTTGTAGTTCCTCTTACGACTGGCTGAATAAACGTTGGAGGAAGGCCACCTCCAATACATTCCTGCCTAGTAAATCACGGATGTGTTCAAACCAGTCTTCGGTTTGAGAGCAGCTAGTTGCTTTTATTAGTCTCATGTTATTTACATCCGCATGTATCAAGAAACTTGTACTATATCCAACAACACAACGGATTAGTAATAAAAGAATCACACATAAAGGCCATATCCATGCCTGGAGCGGAGCTTAAACCTCCGACTTCTGCTTCACGAAACGACTTAGTGCCTTGAGACGACAGACGGACAGAGTCAGATGCGTCTGATATACATGGCATTTCGACTGTAAGCCTTTCCGTGAGACACATGTGTAATTTAGTCGAATAACCTCCGTTTATTTTAGCAGATGTGTGATGCAGTGGTTACGATTCTAGACTCTGATCGACACGCGATTCGACCTTCATTCGATTATGCTGGTACAGGCCACGATCGATTTCCTCCCGCTTCCTCATTCATTCAGTGCTAATGCTCTGTATCGAAGGAACGTGAACGGTAACCGGTCTTAATTTAATTTTTTTTTAATCGGCTACCCAAAAAGTATGAAGTCATACCCAAGCATCCGTTTAAAGCTACTTTAATTATCTGAATAGCAGCTTCTAGTGATTACAGATATGGGACTTTTTCTGAGACGATGTCTCATGTATACGAATGGAAATGTCCACATTATTGAATGGTAACCGTGTGCTTTTTCTCAGTCAGAGGCCACAAATTATTTTTATTTGGTAATAAGCGCGTTATTGCACAGTTTCTGGTTCACACATACTGATAAGAGATACTCCTCAAGGTTCTGTATCTCGTAAAGTCATTTATAACGGACGTTTTGGAAGCAATCACCCGATACGGCATGGTAGCTTGACATGACCTTTTGATAAAGGAGACGATCGTTTTCTGAATAGGAATAAAGACAAAAAAGGCGAATAAATCAATTAGGATATTAGCTCTAGATAACACGGCCTTAAATGAATTACACTGCTCAAGAGAATTAGTGACTGACCCCTGTTTCAGTTTATATGAGACGCAGATCTTGCATCATTTACTGTTGTCAACATCATGAGGCCGGGGGCAGGAAAGGAAAAGAAACAGCTAATTTTTCCTTGTAACTGTAACTGATATCGTTTGAACCGTCAGAGAAGCATGCTTACTGTTGTAAGAAGAGATACGCTGCAACACTAGTGACAACAGGACAATACAAGTTGCTAATTTAGAGGTATATAGCAAGAAAACCAGTGGTGTGGTGGCGGGGGTGGGGGAAGGGGGGGGGGGAACAAGGAGTGAACGGGAAACGGGAATTTAAGAAGTAAAACTCTTCTGTAAAAGAAATTGACATAGTGGTGACAGTTATTTTCAAATAAAATAGCCACCCAGATGAAGGTCGTATCAGATACTATTTGGGATAAAACAGTTATTTTAACGAATCCTGGATAATATGCACGGTACCTTGCTACAGTACAATGCGTGTCAACTAATTTGCCAAACTAAACTCCTCTACATATCTGTCAAGCTAACACGATTTCAATACGTATGTCTATGAAGCACTTCACTGGAAATATAATTATAGTACATGAAATATATTCGAAATTACGAATATCGCCTGCTATCAGCTGTATAATGCAATGACGACAATGAAATTTTGTGCCGGACTGGGAGTGGGAACCAGATCTCCCGCTTATCTCGCGCGGTCGCCTTACCATTTGGCTACTGCAGCACGACACACGGACAGGCCAAACTTCCACGTGTCCACAATCCGTACTGATACATCCATTACGTAGGCTGTATTCCCATACAGGGGACACATTTTAACTGAAAGTCACTTGCCCGATGTCGGCGAATAAATACGATATTGCAGTGCCGTCTTATTCAGAATTACGAGGCAAAGTTCCTTGGGCATGCATTTAGAGTTATAAAAAAATGTGGTGACGACCACCAATCGAATTCTTCCTGCAAAATAGCAGGACACTGGGACAGTAACCAGCCTGACCATTATGGAAGAGAATAAAACAAATAAATTTTCAAGTAACAGTCGTCAAATCAAGCCAAAAACATGGTAGAATCATATACAGGGTGGTCCATTGACCGTGACCGGGCCAAATATCTCACGAAATAAGCGTCAAACGAAAAAACTACAAAGAACGAAACTTGTCTAGCATGATGGGGGAAACCAGATGGCGCTATGGTTGGCCAGCTATATGGCGCTGCCAAAGGTCAAACGGGTATCAACTGCGTTCTTTTAATAGGAACCCCCATTTTTTATTACATATTCGTGTAGTACGTAAAGAAATGTGACTGTTTTAGTTGGACCACTTTTTTCGCTTTGTGATAGATGGCGCTGTAATAGTCACACACATACGGCTCACAATTTTAGACGAACAGTTGGTAACAGGTAGTTTCTTTTTTTTAATTAAAATACAGAACGTAGGCACGTTTGAACATTTTATTTCGGTTGTTCCAATGTGATACATGTACCTTCGTGAACTTATCATTTCTGAGAACGCATGCTGTTACAGCTTGATTACCTGTAAATACCACATTAATGGCTGGCCGTAGTGGCCGAGCGGTTCTAGGTGCTACAGTCTGGAACCGCGCGACCACTACGGTCGCAGGTTCGAATTCTGCCTCGGGCATGGATGTATGTGATGTGTTTAGTTAGGTTTAAGTGGTTCTAAGTTCTAGGGGACTGATGACCTCGGAAGTTAAGTCCCATAGTGCTCAGAGCCATTTGAACCACATTAATGCAATAAATGCTCAAAATGATCTCCGTCAACCTCAATGCATTTGGCACTACGTGTAACAACATTCCTCTCAACAGTGAGTAGTTCGCCTTCCGTAATGTTCTCGCATGCATTGTCAATGCGCTGACGCATGTTGTCAGGCGTTGTCGTTGGATCACGATAGCAAATATCCTTGAAGTTTCCCCACAGAAAGAAATCCGGGGACGTCAGATACGGTGAACGTGCGGGCCATGGTATCGTGCTTCGACGACCAATCAACCTGTCATGAAATATGCTATTCAATACCGCTTCAACCGCACGCGAACTACGTGCCGGACATCCATCATGTTGAAGTACATCGCCATTCTGTCAAGCAGTGAAACATCTTGTAGTGACATCGGTAGAACAGTACGTCGGAAATCATCATCCATTGTACCATCTCGATTGCTATCGATAAAATGGGGGCCAATTATCCTTCCTCCCATAATGCCGCACCATAGATTAACCCGCCAAGGTCGCTGATGTTCCACTTGTCGCAGCCATCGTGGATTTTCCGTTGCCCAATAGTGCATATTATGCCGGTTTACGTTACGTTGGTGAATGACGCTTCGTCGCTAAATAGAACTCGTGCAAAATATCTGTCATCGTCCCGTAATTTCTCTTGTGCCCAGTGGCAGAACTGTACACGACGTTCAAAGTCGTCGCCATGCAATTCCTGTGCATAGGAATATGGTACGGGTGCAGTCGACGTTGATGTACCATTCTCAACACCGACTTTTTTGAGATTTCCGATTCTCGCGCAATTTGTGTGCTACTGATGTGCGGATTAGCCCTGACAGCAGGTAAAGCACCTACTTAGGCATCATTATTTGTTGCAGGTCGCGGGTGACGTTTCACATGTGGCAGAACACTTCCTGATTCCTTAAATAACGTAACTATCCGGCGAACGGTCCGGACAATTGGATGATGTCGTCCAGGATACCGAGCAGATACCGTCCACACTGGCGGAATGTTACGTGATACCACGTACTTTCACGATTGTGACTATTACAGCGCCATCTGTCACAAAGCGAAAAAAGTGGTCCAACTAAAACATATTTCTTTACGTACTAAACGAATATGTAATAAAAATGAGGGATCGTGTTTAAAAACCGCAGCTGATATCCGTTTGACCTATGGCAGCGCCATCTAGCGGACCAACCATAGGGCCATCTGGTTTCCTCCTTCAAGCTAGACGAGTTTCGTTCTTTGTAGTTTTTTAGTTTGATGCTTATTTCGTGAGACATTTGGCCCGGTCACTAACAATGGAGCACCCTGTATAACAGGTATTTTTGTATTTAAAGAAAAGCAGTGAATCTGTTAAATAAGATTTAGTTTGGATTAAAATTCTTTCACTCGTTAAGGTGGGACAAGGATTATTCTTTCGTACCGAACATTTCTGTATATACAGAGGAAACTTTGTATAGTTACGTCGATGTTATGGTTTTCAGTCTGACCACTTTACTCCAGACGTGTCAGAGTCTTTAAATTCTGCCATTTTTTTGTGTTATTCTTTCATCTTCATTTTAATCCTTTGCCTCCGCAGAAAGGGATTTTTATTCCAAACTTTTTAAAGCATAAGGGTATGTTATCTGAAGATACACTTCTATAGGTAATGTATTTTTTCTTTTCTTCAGTCATATTTCCCTGTTCCTCTTTAAGTTGTTTTAATTTAGTTGTACTGTTTCCAGATATGATCTAAAATTATTTGCTGTGGTGCGCGGTTTAAGATTATCGAATTGCTTCTGTCTCTCAACATTACAAAAAGTAAGTCCAAAACCGTGTGAATCAAGTTAGTAAAGCCTGAATATTTTACTGGTATGGATGAGGAGAGTTCCTAATGTACACAAACTCTTGCGACCATGCATAGTCAGTAGTAGATTAGTGATTACTTTCATTCGGATGAGTTCATTTCGTAGCGAAAATACCGGGTGGCCATAATTAAACTTTCCCTATTTAACACGGAAGCTAATTACCATTCGATTGTCAAACTTAGTTGCATTGATATCCAGAGTATGGGATTTCGTGATTTCCATGCATCACAGCGCCACCGTCCAATTCCAACTATGGCCACCAGGTGCCGTGATCACTCATCGTGATTCATAGGCTAGTCTCACACACCTGACCAATCGCAGTGCACTTGTTAACGTGTCAACATGGGCTTTACAAAAGGAACAGTGCATTATTGGTGAAGCTCTATTATCAAAACAACAGTAATGCTGCAGCTGCAATTCGAGAAAGGATTACGGAAGAGCACTCTTTCTCCACCTGCTGTTCGGAGCATGATAAATTTCGAATTAGCTGGAGAACTGGGCGTCGGTCCGGGAAGAGGCCGATGAACGGTCATGCCACAGGTGGGGATGGGATCGTCGTTGCTATGGCAGACAACGCTGCGCGCAATTCCCGATCGTCACACAGTGGGCGTGCTCTGTCAGCACAGTTGGACATCCCGTGGTCCACTTTAAGGAAGGTGCTGAGAACCATTTTCAAACTGTATCCGTACAAGATCCATATCGTACAGCAGCTTGCACCACAGGACGTACAACGACGTCTTGACTTTCCTCTCTACTTTCTCGCAAACGAAGTGGACGAGAGCTAGCCCTGGACTGTCCTATGAACAGACGAAGCTCATTTTCCTCTGACGGGCGAGGTGAACACACAGAATTGCCGAGTGAGGGGTTCTTCGTCTCCAGTCACCGTGCATGAAGTTCCTCTGAACATGTCACCATATGGTGTGGCTTCACGGCTACGTTCATCATTGAGCCATTCTTGTTTGGACAGGTTGGCGCTGAAGGACGAAAGACGTGCAGTGCGACTGGTCAGCGTTACTGAGGTATGCTTCGCCAGCATGTCATACACACCCTACAGGGGAGAGGCGCATTGAACTCAATAGTTTTCGTGAAGTTCACGTGCTTCTCCGAAACACATTTGGAAACGATCGAATTATCAGCCGATCGTTTCCAAATGCTTGGCCAGGACGATCACCTGATATCACTCCCTGCGGTTTCTGGTTGTAGGGCTACCTGAAGAATTCGATTTACCAGGGGAACATTCAGACGTGCTGATCTGAAGCAGGTGGTGGCCGAGCGGTTCTAGTCGCTACAGTCTGGAACCAAGCGACCACTACTGTGGAAGGTAAGAATCCTGCCTCGGGCATGGATGCGTGTCATGTCCTTAGGTTGGTTAGGTTTAAGTAGTTCTGAGTTCTAGGGGACTGATGACTTCAGAAGTTAAGTGTCATAGTGCTCAGAGCAATTTGAACATTTTTATTTATTTATTTATTTATTTATTTATTTATTTTTTTTTTTTTTTTGTCTGAAGCTCGGCATCTCAAGAGAGGTAGCCAGCATACGTACGGACATGCTTCGTTCTGGTTTGCAGAATACGATCCTGCGCTTTCAGACTCTTCTGGACAGTGATGGGCGCCTTATTGAGCCCCTTGTGTAGCAGTAATGGTACCGGTATGTAATTGTATGATGTAGCGTAGGAGCACATTAAAAGAATTTTAGTTGAATTGATCCTGCATTATTTCTCTTCCCCCCATCTTTGAAATTACTTCTACCAGGTTTGGTACTCGTGCGGTAATTAGTTTCCGTGTTGCATGGTGTTAAATAGGGAAAGTTTAACTATAACCACCCGGTAGTATGGAGCCAGTATAGAGGCCTGTGGTGTGGTGATAGAGAACTGCTCTGTCGCAAGAATATTATGATGACCCTCTCTCATGTCAGTTGAATAGGATATCTGGCTGTACCTGCAAAGCTATAAAGTTGAACTCCTTGCTCGTTCCTTCCTGGAAGTACTCGCTACAGCGTCATGTTTCACTTAGCGTTACGGTGCAGCATTTTTCGGCCGCCACGACTTTCTTCAGTTGGGAAGAATCGTAGTCAGAGCTGTTTACCCTTCGCTATTTGTTCGCAGTACGACGGTCTTCCACAGGTCCAGTGGCTGTTTGCACTGAAAGTGGCATCGTAGCGATCTGTCGTAAAAATCTTTAAAACTGAATGTGAGTGACTGAGGAGAAGGATGAGATTCTCAGTACCTCTTATGAAGCTTCAAAATCGACGTGTACTGCAAATTTGCTACGAAACGCCATGCAGAACGAATTAAAATTCTCACCTGACAATAAAAGAGAAAAAAATTATAACAGCTTACAGACGTGGTTCCTTGTTCTGCACATCAAGAACCACTTTGTGTTAAATTTGCAGCGTTGAAGCACGTGGGGAAATTGAATATAATTTTTAAAGTCGCACATATTGTTCCATTGTCTGTCGCAATAGTTTTCGATGAGACCGAACTAAGAGTCTGGAGAGTTTATACAGTGTGTTACAGAAAGGTACGGCCAAACATTCAGGAAACCTTCCTCACACACATGTAAAGAAAAGATGTTATGTGGACATGTGTCCGGAAACGCTTAATTTCCATGTTAGAGCTCATTTTAGTTTCGTCAGTATGTACTGTACTTCCTCGATTCACCGCCAGTTGGCATCAACAGGTTAGTGTTCATCACATACGTGGTTTTGCAGTCAGTGCAATGTCTACAAATGCGGAGTTGGCAGATGCCCATTTGATGTATGGATTAGCGTACGTTTGTATCGAGACAGATTTCCAGAACGAAGGTGTCCCGAAAAGAAGACGTTCGAAGCAATTGATCGGCGTCTTAGGGACCACGGAGCATTCCAGCCTATGACTCGCGACTGGGGAAGACCTAGAACGACGAGGACACCTGCAATGGACGAGGCAATTCTTCGTGCAGTTGACGATAACCCTAATGTCAGCGTCAGAGAAGTTGCTGCTGTACAAGGTAACGTTGACCACGTCACTGTATGGAGAGTGCTACGGGAGAACCAGTTGTTTCCGTACGATGTACAGCGTGTGCAGGCATTATCAGCAGCTGATTTGCATCCACGGGTACACTTCTGCGAATGGTTCATCCTCATTTCAGTGCAAGTGTTCTCTTTACGGATGAGGTTTCATTCCAACGTTACCAAATTGTAAATTTTCACAATCAACATGTGTGGGCTGACGAGAATCCGCACGCAATTGTGCAATCACGTCATCAACACAGATTTTCTGTGAACGTTTGGGCAGGCAATGTTAGTGATGTCTTGATTGGGCCCCATGTTCTTCCACCTACACTCAATGGAGCACAGTATCTTGATTTCATACGGGATACTCTACCTGTGCTGCTAGAACATGTGCCTTTACAAGTACGACACAACATGTGGTTCATGCACGATGGAGCTTCTGCACATTTCAGTCAAGTGTTCGTACGCTTTCCAACAACAGATTCGGTGACCAATGGATTGGTAGAGGCGGACCAATTCCATGGCCTCCACGCTCTCCTGACCTCAAGCCTCTTGACTCTCATTTATGATGGCATTTGAAAGCTCTTGTCTACGCAACCCCGGTACCAAATGTGGAGACTCTTCGTGCTCGTATTGTGGACGGCTGTGATACAATATGCCATTCTCCAGGGCTGCATCAGCGCATCAGGAATTCCATGCGACGGAGGGTGGATGCATGTATCCTCGCTAACGGAGGACATTTTGAACATTTCCTGTAACAAAGCGTTTGAAGTCACTCTGGTACGTTCTGTTGCTGTGTGTTTCCATTCCATGATTAATGTGATTTGAAGAGAAGTAATAAAATCAGCTCTAACATGGAAAGTAAGCGTTTCCGGACACATGTCCACATAACATATTTTCTTTCTTTGTGTGTGAGGAATGTTTTCTGAAAGTTTGGCCGTACCTTTTTGTAACACCTTGTATGCAGAACAATACGGATGACGTATGTACAAGGCAATAAATGATAGAGGTTGCGTAGCAATTTCACATATGTCTATTCGGTAAACAGTGTGGTGTGCACCTACCACGATAGGCATCGCGTTTGGCGAGATTCACGATGACAAGCACTCCCTTGTGAGGACGTCTGTTCGCTCCTGTCCCGGAGGGAAGCAGAGGCGTGATGTTGAAGTATAAGCGGTGGGTGCGGCTAGCGGTGTTGTGAATGGGAGGGGCAGGACACGGCGGCGGCGTCGCGCGTTAATGAGCGGGAGTGGAGCGGCTCATTACCGCACCGGGCCAGCGCACAATATAGCGCGTTATCAGCGCACACAATGCCGGCCCTGTCTGTACGCGCTCGCACCTGCTGCGCTCGCCACGCAGGAAGCGTTTGTTTTGTCAACGGACTACGTGCAGGACCCAATAACGAGATAGTTCTTGTGAGCCAGCGCACACTCGAGTCTATATCCTCCCTATGGTCTTCGCTGTAGCACAAGTGCTTGCGAACAGCAAAATTTGCAGCTTATCGCTGTGTTTCAGCGAGGCACCTACGTGATTTTAGTACTAGCGGGCCCCGGAGAATCTCTGTTACAATCTGTAAGCCGAAAGCAGATAAAAATGCCTTTAGGAAAGTGAACAAGGCTGTGGGTCTCAACTTGCGGGAAGTCAGTTTCAAAATCGTTTCCAGTGCGACAAGAAAGACAAGAAGTGCCATCTTTACCGTTGCAAAGAGCCACTTCTGGCTGTGCAAGATTCACGTATGTATCGTCTTGGTCGCAGGTGTGTAAGAGGTAGACAAGGTCGGTACTTAATTTACCTGGTTAAAATTAACCAGTTCTCTACTAGTGCAGAAACTGCTTTAGACAATGCTAATACACTATTGACCATTAAAACTGAAACACCAGGAACGACAGTAAGCAACAAAATTTTATTTGTTGTGCGTGTCCACTTTAGTAGGAAAAGTTAATTATTAAATTTATAGATTACTTTTTTTGTCTGCTGCTTCGCCCGCCAAGTTAACAAACCACGGGAAAGAAATACAAACGTGTACTTTCTGAACGTTTTTACACGTCGGCCCTTTCCATCCCTCTCCTGCGTATACCCTTAGGGGTAGTAGGGTTACTTTACTGCCACAGTAATTTTGTAAAAATGATAAGTACTCACCAAATTTGGTTGAAGTTTCTCCGAAATTTTCTTAGTTAATGTATGTGTGTCATCATCTTTTCATGCTCGCCCCTATCGGAGGTAGGTGATTCATACCCCCACAGTACTTATTTCTAGACAGTACGTTATATTTAAAGCAAGTTTTGTTGAATCTACGCTTTCGTTTACGAAGGTATGTTAAACGACTTTACATACGTACGTACATATGTACGTAAATACACATATTCGGAGTTCTATAAGTACACACATTTAGGGGTGTACACGGTGAGACTTAAGTACACAGGGCTGCCACATGTGGCAGCAACAATAGCTCTGACCACTCTGGGGATCGAGTCGCACTGAGAAGAGGATCGTACCAACTTGCCTTCACTCATCTGATTTATATTGACAGGGAATGTAGCATAGGATTAGGACTTCAGCACATCTAAACATAGAGACACAATTCGAAGAACAAACTTGGTTTACACTTGTAAACTGTTCTAGGACATCACACAATTTAGCGACGTACCGCGCATATCGAAGAGCATCATCGAATATTGAAACAGACAACAATGGTGTACGAACGACAGAAAATCGAGTTTATAAACTTTAGGATTGCTTATATCCTATGTACGGAGTCTGCAGTTGAATGAATACGCGGTTAATTTCATAAGTGCGAGTTTCCCAGACACAAATGTGGCTAGCGGTACTTTTTTTCCCCCATCGTATTCTGGCAACGTACAGTATTAAAGTAAGCTCTCCCAAATCAACTTTTCTGTTGCAACTTTGTGACGTTTATTTCTACATGCAGGCGAAGAACCTACCACAGAATTGGGCACACGTCACCGAACAGGTTAGAGAGATACCTTACAGAGATTCGACACGATATTAGGACGTTGTTGTTGTTGTGGTCTTATGTCCAAGGACTGGTTTGATGCTGCTCTCGTTCCTACTCTATCCTGTCGACGCCTCTTCATCTACAAGTAACTGCTGCGACCTACATCCTTCTGAATCGGCTTGCTGTATTCATCTCTAGGTCTCCCCCTACGATTTTTACTTCCCCCCCCCCCCCCCCCCCACTGCCCCTCGCTTCCTCCCAGTACTAAATTGGTGGTCCTTTGATGCCTCAGAATGTGTCCTACCAACCGATCCCTTCTTCTAGTCAGGCTGTACCACAAATTCCTCTTCCCCCCCATTTCTATTCAGTACCTCCTCATTAGTTACGTGATCTATCCATCTAATCTTCGGCATTCTTATTCTCTTCTGGTCTAAACTGTTTATAGTCCATGTTTCACTTCCATACACTGTTTACACTCCATACAAATACCTTCGCAAAGGACTTCCTGACACTTAAATCTATACTTGATGTTAACGAATTTCTCTTCTTTAGAAACGCTTTCCTAGCCATTGCCAATCTACATTTTATATCCTTTCTGCTTCGACCATCATCAGTTATTTTGCTCCCCAAATAGCAAACCTCATCTACTACTTTAAGTGTCTCATTTCCTAATCCAATCCCGTCAGCACCACCTGATTTAATTCGACTACGTTCCATTATCCTTGTTTTACTGATGTTGATTTTCATCTTGTATCCTCCTATCAAGACACTGTCTATTCCGTTTAACTGCTCTTCTAAGCCCTTTGCTGTCTCTGACAGAATTTCAATGTCATTGTCAAACATCAAAGTTTTTATTTCTTCTCCTTGGACTTTAAATCCTACTCCAAACTTATATTATTGATTCCTTTACTGCTTGCTGAATATACAGATTGAAGAACATCGGGGATAAGCTGCAAACCCTTCTCAACAATTGCTTCTCTTTGCCGATGGACTCTTACAGCTGCCATCTATTTTCTGTACAAATTGTAAGTAGCCTTTCGCTCCCTGTATTTTATCCCTGCCGCGTTTAGAATTTGAAAGAGAGTATTCCAGTCAACACTGCCAAAAACTTTCCCTAAGTCTTCAAATACTGTACTATGAACGTAGTTTTGCCTTTCCTTAACATATATTTTATGAGAAGTCGCAGGGTCAGTATTCTCGCGCATTCCTATACTTCTCCGGAATCCAAACTGATCTTCCTCGAGGTCAGTTTTTACCAGTTTTTCCATTCTTCTGTAAAAGATTCGTGTTAGTATTTTGGAGCTGTGGCTTCTTAAACCGATAGTTCGGTAATTTTCACATCTATCAACACCTGCTTTCTTTGGGATTGGAATTTTTATATTCTTCTTGAAGTCTGAGGATATTTCGCCTGTCTCATACATCTTGCTCACCAGATGGTATAGTTTTGCCATGGTGGCTCTCCCAAGGCTATCAATAGTTCCAATGGAATATTGACTACTCCCGGGACCTTATTTCGACTTAGGTCTTTCAGTGCTCTGTCAGACTCTTCACGCAGTATCTTATCTCGCATTTCACCTTCATCTACGCCCTGTTTCATACCCATAATATTGCCCTCAATTACATCTCCCTTGTATAGACTCTCTATATACGTCCTTCCAACTTTTTGCTTTCATTTCTTTCTTTTGGACTGGTTTTCCATATGAGCTCTTCGTATTACTCAGGTGGTTCTCTCTTCTCCAAAGGTCTCTTTAATTTTTGCGTACGTAACTTCTGCCTTACCCCTAATGATATATGCTTCTACATCCGTACATTTGTCGTCTAGCCATTCCTGCTCAGCCATTTTGCATTTCCTATCGATCTCATTTTTGAGACTTTTGTATTCTCTTTCGTCTGTTTCATTTACTACATTTTTGTATTTCCTCCTTTCATAAATTAAATTCAATATCTCTTGTTTACTCGAGGATTTCTACCACCCCTCGGTTTTTTACGTACTTGATCCTGTGCTGCCTTCACTATTTCATCTCTCAAAGCCATCCATTCTTCTTCTACCCTATTCTTTTCCCCTTTTCTTGTCAGTCGTTCTCTAATGCTCCCTCTAAAACTCTCTAGAACCTCTGGTTCTTTCAATTTATCCAAGCCCCATCTCTTTAAATACCTGCCCTTTTGTAGTTTCTTTAGTTTTAATCTGCAGTTCATAACCAATAAATTGTGATCAGATTCCACATTTGCTCGTGGAAATGCCTTGCAGTTTACAGTCTGGTTTCGAAATCTCTGTCTTACAATAATATAATCAGTCCGAAAACTTCCGGTGTCTCCAGGTCTCCTCCACGTATACAACCTTCTTTCATGTTTCCTAAACCAAGAGTTAGCTCTGATTAAATTATTTTCTGTGTAAAATTCTAACGGGCGGCTTCCTCTTTCATTCTTCTCATCCTTTTCCTAATGTCGATTTCCAGTACCCCATGTACATTAAATTTCCGTCTTACTTAACTAGCTGAATAATTTCTTTTATCTCATAATACATTACCTCTATGTCCTCCTCACCTGCGGAAGAAGTTGGCTTATAAACTTGTACTACTATGGTTGGTGTGGGCTTCGTCGTTATCTTGGCTAGAATAATGCGTTCACTATGCTGTTAGCAGTAGCTTAACCGCACTCCTATTTTTTAATTCATTATTAAAACTACCCCTGCATTACCTCTATTTGATTTTGTATTTATAACCCTGTATTCACCAGACCAGAAGTCTTGTTCCTCCTGCCACCGAACTTCACTAATTCTCACTATATCTAAATTTAACCTATCCATTTCCCTTTTTAAATTTTCTAACGTACCTGCCCGATGAAGGTATCTGACATTCCACGCTCCGATCCGTAGAACGCCAGTTTTGTTTCTCATAACGACGTCCTCCTGAGTAGTCCCTGCCCTAAGATCCGAATGGGGGGACTATTTTACCTCCGGAATATTTTACCCAAGAGGATGTCATCATTATTTAACCATACAGTTAAGCTGCATGCCCTCGGGAAAAATTACGGCTTTAGTTGCCCCTTGCTTTCAGCCGTTCGCAGTACCAGTACAGCAAGGCCGTTTTGGTTGAAGTTACAAGGCCAGATCGGTCAATCACACAGACAGTTGTCCCTGCAATACAGAAAATTCTGCTACCCTTCTTCAGGAACACATGTTTCTCCGGCCTCTCAACATATACCCTCCGCTGTGGTTGCTCCTACGGTACGGATATCTGTAGCGCCCAAGCCTCCCCACCAATGGCAAGCTCCAAGGTTCATGGGGAGATTAGGAGGTATCCCGTGACTTTTGTGACCTCGGTGTATTTACAGTCATACAGTAACATTCTTACGCGCTGTAAGAGGTTTTGTAAAAACAATAGACTCTGGTGAAAAGTTGTCGAAAGGCGGAATGATGATAAATGACACCATGAGATGTACGGAAGGTCAGATTTGTTCGTTAGAAGGAAAGAAATATCCTGTGTTGTAAAGAACAATACACTGTGTCCACGCGGGCGTCGGTTCTGGGAGTGGTTTGACGATTCACTCACTCAGAATTAGCACTCTGAGTCAAATGAAAACCTTAAATTTGTAATAACAGATCGAAATTTCGCGGCGTTATCCTGTAAGTTGGTAAGCGTGCTAAAAACAGCGTGCAGAATGGCCTGTATTTGGGAGCACAGTGCAGATGCACACATACCGTCGCAGTATCAGTATAAAGATGGCCGCCCCACTTGCGACTTGAACCAGAGAAGAACAGCGTTCTGTTATTCGGTTTTTGCGTAGTGAAGGAAACCTATTGAAATTCATCGACGAATGAAGGTTCAGTACGGTGATGCATGTTTGCCACAGCACAAGGTATACGAATGGAGTAGGAATTTCACATATGGTGTGTGACTTCCGTGGAAGATCCTCCTCGTCCAGGTCAGGCACAACGAGTTGTGACTACACAGAACACTGCAGCAGTTGAAGCCATAGTGAAGGAAAACCGCCGAGTGACACTGAATGACATTGCAGCATGTTTACAGATTAGTCATGGTCAGCACATCACACTGTGCATGATGTGCTCCAGTTTCACAAGATGGGTGCCACGGCAGCTGACTCCTGAAATGAGAGAACAACGTGTTGATGCTTGTGAAGAACTTCTTCGGCGCTTTGAACGAGAAGGTGATGGCTTCTTTGCAAGAATCGTTACTGGGGACGAAACCTGGTTTAACTTCCACCAACCGGAAACGAAGAGAGCGAGCAAGGAATGGCGCCATTCCTCATCACCAAAACCAAAAAAGTTTCGAACAGAACCGTCAGCAGGGAAGGTTATGCTGACTCTCTTTTGGTACTTAAAAGGCGTCATTTTGGAGCATTACATGCCTAGACGGACTACTGTCACCAGTGCAACATACACAGATCTCCTAAAAAATCATCTGCGGCCTGCAATCAAATCAAAGTGACGTGGATTGCTGCCAGCAGGTGTCCTTTTGCAACATGACAATGCAAGGTCCCACACTGCCCGTACAACAGTTACTCAAAATGCAGGTCTGTAATTGTTGCGTCTTCCTCATCCACCATGCTCACCAGACCTTGCCCCCAAGTGATTTCCATATGTTTGGACCACTCAAAGACGCAATGAGAGGAAAGAAGTTCCGTTCTGATGAGGAGGTACGCCACGCGGTGCATGAGTGGTTGCGCGGACTACCAAAATAATTTTTTTCTAGAGGAATTTATGACTTCGCAAGCACTGGAGGACTTGCATTGAGCGTGGGGGAGATTATGTTGAAAAGTGATGCAGCTTTGTACCACTTCGGATCAATAAATAATATTTTTAAAAAAAAGGTCTTTCTTTGACTCACCCTCGTACCTCTCGAAGTGATCGAGCTGGATGACATCAATTCCCTCTCAAAAGATGAGCATACCCAAAATCCAAAAGAGATAACGAGGTAAAACGACTTATGAACACTAAATGAAGTGCAGCTCGTATTGCCGGTAGGCGGGGAAATGAAGCCGTTCGTGACGTCCACAGGCAAAGTAGCGGCCGGAGGTCTTATCCATCTCTGACACGAGAGGCTGCCTCGCAGCTGTAATAAGTACACGTCCGCGGTTTAATTGGAATCCGCTGTGATAACTGTTACGTGTTGGAATTCCGATGTGGCACTTCGGGCGCCTACAGCCGTGGTTGCGATAGTCAATAATCTGAAGAGGTATTTTGCCATTACAGGTGAGACTGACTGCTCTGTGTTTGGGTTCTCACATATTTCCTTGTCTCTAGCCCCACTTGCCGGTAGGTACCTTACACGCGAGGATCCTATTCAGGGACTCCAGCTGCGTTACATAATGACTTGAGACTGGAAAACGAAATAAGAAAAAATCAAAAACCTTTCAGGCGACACAGAGATTAAAAACAAGCTTCCAAAATGTAGAACACCTGCCTCCGCTACGATTTTTACACACTGAAGGCCAACGAGTTATACCATACGTGCTTAACACTGCGCGAGGCCTCCTTTATTTCGTCAAAGGGCATCAACTCTGTCTCGAATGTACTTCACCGTCTGCCGGATGTGTCTCACAAATACATTGACAGGCACAGTTTTGCGGGACAGCGAGTACAGATCGATTAGCTTTGGGAGTCGGTTGCGAGAGGGACTGAGGCGGCAGGTTGTACTGGCAGTTACAACAGCATAGGAGGTGCAGCGGTGGACAGGGAGTGCGTTCGTCACTTGACAAGCTTGCAGTGTTTGCTGTGTTTGAAACTACCTGAGGAATTCTTTATCCACTGATTCCTACGAGCCGGCCGAAGTGGCCGAGCGGTTCTAGGCGCCACAGTCTGGAGCTGCGCGACCGCTGCGGTCGCAGTTTCGAATCCTGCCTCGGGCACGGATGTGTGTGATGTCCTTAGGTTAGTTAGGTTTAAGTAGTTCTAAGTTCTAGGGGACTGATGACCTCAGATGATGAGTCCCATAGCGCTCAGAGCCATTTGAACCATTTGAATCCTACGAGAAAGCGAAGGGGCTGTACCGTATAATTTAATGGTATGTGGAAACTTAATGAAAATTTGTGATGCGAAAGTAAACTTGTATTCTGAACTAATACTGATGGGCCAACTTGAAGATATATCGAAAATTGTTACCTATCACGATAATTCTGCCGTATCGTTACACTTGAGCGATGTCTGCCAGCTATCAGGCCCTTTAATGGATGAGACTGACACGCTGCCTTGTATCGGTATTCGTAAAAAAGTTTTGAGAACAGCATGGGTATGTGCTGAAATATCCATTGGTCAGGGTAAGATGTTGCCGTCTCTGGGTTTCGGGTTGTTACACTCGTGTAGTGTATACAGCATACGTATGCGCCTCGCCACCCTCCTAAGCTCTATTGAGTCAGTGAGTGTATTGCAAATCAAAGTTGTAATAGAAGATTGCCCTAGTGGACATACATTTTTCCAGAATGCTTATATTGGTGACTCGTTTACCTGTAGAGTGCTTGTACAAGTTCGGCTGATGGAACTGGTGAAATAACTGTATCGTGGTTCCGAAAAAAAAGTTGAAATGTGTGTGAAATCTTATGGGACTTAACTGCTAAGGTCATCAGTCCCTAAGCTTACACAGTAGTTAACCTAAATTATCCTAAGGACAAACACACACACCCATGCCAGAGGGAGGACTCGAACCTCCGCCGGCAGCAGACGCACAGTCCATGACTGCAGCGCCTGAGACCGCTCGGCTAATCCCGAGTGGCGTGGTTCCGAAAACTGGCTTTTCTGTTTGATGTTGGGTCAGAAGGGGCCTAAAGTACATCAGAGGGTGTGTGCGGTGTATATGTCTATTGTAGATAAGCTCTGTTGTATTAACAAATATTAGATCTTGATCTTAAGCGTTGGTACAGGAAAGGCGGCAGTACCGCTGGTTCGGTATTACGGTATTATGAGTCAAATAGAAGTGCTGTCAGCAGATTGTCGAAGCTGGACTTGGAGGAAAGGCTGGGAACTTCTTCATTTGGAGACACTGCAGTGGAATTCTACAAGCAACACCGTCCCAGCAATCATAAATTGTTCCACGATTTATTTATTTAGCGTATAGCAAAAATCACAATTTAATAAAGAAACCAATAAATGCATAAGAAGAACACAAATAAAAGTTACAGACAGATCACAAATATGCAAAGAAAAATAGAAACATAAGTATAAATAAAGACTTAAATGTACATATAAAGACATGAAAGTCTTAGATGTTGTTTTTGTCTTCAGTCCTGAGACTGGTTTGATGCAGCTCTCCATGCTACTCTATCCTGTGCAAGCTTCTTTATCTCCCAGTAATTACTGTAGCCTACATCCTTCTGAATCTGCTTAGTGCATTCATATCTTGCTCTCCCTCTACGATTTTTACCCTCCACGCTGCCCTCCAATGCCAAATTGCTGATCCCTTGATGCCTCAGAACATGTCCTACCAACCGATCCCTTCTTCTGGTCAAGTTGTGCCACAAACTTCTCTTCTCTCCAATCCTATTCAATACTTCCTCATTAGTTATGTGATCTAATCTTCAGCATTCTTCTGTAGCACCACATTTCGAAAGCTTCTATTCTCTTCATGTCCAAACTATTTATCGTCCATGTTTCACTTCCATACATGGCTACACTCCATACAAATACTTTCAGAAATGACTTCCTGACACTTAAATCTGTACTCGATGTTAACAAATTTCTCTTCTTCAGAAACGCTTTCCTTGCCATTGCCAGTCTACATTTTATATCCCCTCTACTTCGACCATCATCAGTTATTTTGCTCCCCAAATAGCAAAACTCCTTTACTACTTTTAAGTGTCTAATTTCCTAATCTAATTCCCTCAGCATCACCCGACTTAATTCGACTACATTCGTTTTCCTCGTTTTGCTTTTGTTGATGTTCATCTTATACCCTCCTTTCAAGACACTGTCCATTCCGTTCAACTGCCCTTCCAAGTCCTTTGCTGTCTCTGACAGAATTACAATGTCATCGGCGAACCTCAAAGTTATTTTCTCCATGGATTTTAATACCTACTCCAAATTTTTCTTTTGTTTCCTTTACTGCTTGCTCAATATACAGATTGAGTAACATCGGGGACAGGCTACAACCCTGTCTCATTCCCTTCCCAAACACTGCTTCCCTTTCATGACCCTCGACTCTTATAACTGCGATCTGCTTTCTGTACAAATTGTAAATAGCCTTTCGCTCCCTGTATTTTACCCCTGCCACCTTTAGAATTTGAAAGGGAGTATTCCAGTCAACATTGTCAAAAGCTTTCACTAAGTCTACAAATGCTAGAAATGTAGGTTTGCAAACCATACAGTAAAGCTGCATGCCCTCGGAAAAAAGTCTTAGATAGTGTATAAGAAAATTAGATGATCATCAGAAACGTATGTCCAAATTGCTAATATAACGATCGGCTCTTCAGTCACATTCAGGAAATAAGCAATCTCGCTGTGGTACTTTCTAATAGGGCATTCCTCGACGATGCGTCGAATCGTTTCTTTCAACACCTCAGTCACACTCAGGACAAGTAACCATGTGCTGTTTATACATAGAGTCCGCACACCTTCCGTGGTTGGTTCTTGCCCATCGCACACTCTTCTGGGAAGATAAGACCCAGACGGTTTTTCGGATGTGCACTGGGCCTCTCTGGGATGTGCCAATAAAACATGGTTCAAATGACTCTGAGCACTATGGGACTTAGAACTACTTAAACCTAACTAATCTCAGGACTTCACACACATCCATGCCCGAGGCAGGATTCGAACCTGCGACCGTAGCGATCGCGCAGTTCCAGACTGTAGAGCCTAGAACCGCTCGGCCACTGTGCCTGGCTGTGCCAATAAAGCCATTTCCCATTCTCGATGCCAACAGTGTGTCATGCAGAAGTCATATCCTTTCCACGATGGAAAACTTATCACTGGATTCAAGTCGGCCGCAGTGGCCGAGCGGTTCTAGGCGTTTCAGTCTGGAACCGCGAGGCAGCTACTGTCGCAGGTTCGAATCCAGCCTCGGGCATGGATGTGTTTGATGTCCCTATGTTAGTTAGGTTTAAGTAGTTTTAAGTTCTACGGGACTGATGACCTTAGATGTTAAGTCCCATAGTGCTCAGAGCCATTTGATCTATTTGAAATGGATTCTCGCGTAGTGCAAAACCAGATTTTGTGACGTATATTTGTGACTGATAGTATTATTAATATAATCGTGCTACAGGCTGTACGAAGAGATGACTCGGAATATCTGAAACTGCCATTGACCCCCAATTTGAGGTAATATCAACGAAAGATTAATGTGCAGTGTAGTATCCCTAATACCTTTATTGTACTTAGAAATAAGTTTAGGTGAATGTAAAAGAATCCCATTGAGCAGTGTTAAGTAGTTGCCAATCGCTGAGTAGGTAGCCATTGTCGTGTATGATGCAGGCGTTCCCCTGTGAGACATGAACGGATGTCAAATAAAAAATACTTTTGTTGTTTCTTTTTATTCTAAAGTCGCAACTAGCCTTTTCTGAGTCACGTAGAAGAGCTGGCCTATTTGTTCTATATTCTTTCAGTAGGTGTTCACTTTTTCTTCCCCGTCTCGTTTTTCATACTCTTAGTGTTTGTCTTCTCCATCTGTGAAATTTTTACTATATTGGTTTTCATCCTTTTCTTGACAACACAGAGTGTTCAATTGTTGCTCTGAAATTGTCTTGTGTTTGAAAGTGTGTACTTGTTATAGCAATCGGCTCAAGGAATTTTAGAATATCATTTATTCTTTTTTTCTTGTCGCTGGTAAGTGTATTTTCATTTAATATCTTTTTAAATTCTTTAGATTTGTACAAGAACGAGAGCCTAGGGTATCTTTCGCATACAGGTCGAGATATTTCTGTGTAAATGTTTTTTATTTTACAATATATAGTTTTTTTCCCATTTCATCTCCACATCAAAGATTTTATGTGTGACACTTGTTCCGATATGTAGCTCAGCCTTAATCACGCAGTCTCTTCCTGGACTTCCCAAACTTATTTTTCCACTAGCTGTTAGCCACGGGCCGTAGCTTTGTTATGATGGTAAGTAAGCTGTTGTACGTACCCTCACGTGTCTGCCCGTCCCGGTGAGCTCAGCTAGTGAGCCCTCGCCCCCCCCCCCCCCCACCCCCACCCCCGACCCCACTTTACCACTGCCTCAGTATATGAACAGTTGGCATGCACATCATCACTGCCTAGCGGTGTGTGCATAGGGGTCTGGCCAGATGTGCGCATATATGCATGCTGCTACTGAATTATACACCGTGGACATTATCCACAAATGTAATAATTTTAACATAGTTTATTTTCTCTGGTGTAAGTAGTCTATGTCCGTCATCTGGATTCAAGCTGTCTCCATACCAAATTTCACAGAATTCGTTTCAGTAGTTCCGTCGTAAAAACGTATCAGATAGAGTTACTTTTGCATTTAATAATTTGGGCGTTGAAGTAGGGATTAAATACGTTGATGGCAGTATAAGCATTGTATTCATAACGTTGAATCGTATTATTTTCACAAATATGACACAGTTCAAATGTCAAAGAGCAAACAGCTTCTTCAGAGATTAAATGTGTTTCCCTGCATTAAAACTATTATGTCTTTCTTTCCCTCATCCGATTTTCACGAAATGAAGCCTTTCTTTTGCCGCAATTTACGCTAAAGATACCTGTGAACACCCAGGAAAATTCCGCTAGTAGTTTTGGAGATATGCGTGTTTAAGCATTACGGTTTTAGTGTTTTAATATTAGTATAGATGTGGTACGTAAACTATCTGATCAAAACTATGTGGACAGCTGTAATGGATATTAATATGGAGTGTATCCACTCTTCGCGTTTATGATGGCTCGAACTATTCTAGAGACACTTTCAACGAGGTGTCTGTGTATGGATAAACGGAAGCCCATCCTTCATCAAGAGCCGAAACGAGAGAAGATAGTGATGGGTGATGGTGTTTGGAGGAAAGTCCACGTTTTCATTCACCGCAAACGTATTCCCTTGAGTTCAGGTTGGTACTCTGGGCATGCTATTCCATTTCAGAAATATTGTTGTCCACAAACCACTGCTTCACAAATACTACTTCATGACAAGATGCACTATTATGCTGATGTAATCAATGCTTGTGAATTGTCCGACTGCTGTATGCAGTAGACAGCACTATAAGATAGGTTCGTATCGTTCCACATTTAATGCCTTCTTAAATGCAATAACGTTACCACATTCTAACTACGAAAAATTCTCCCCTACCGCAACACCAGTCATCTATAATTTACTGTAGGCAATACACGTGATGTGAGGTAACGTTCTCCACATATTCGCCAAGTCCGAAACTTCCGTCAGATTGCCATAGGGTATAGCGTCATTAATCACTCTACATCACCCGTCTACATGCAAATCCAGTTCCGTCGCTCTTTACACCATCTAAAACGTCTCTTAGAATTGAGTACAGAAGTGTGTGGTTATTGAGGAGCTGCTCGGCCCTCGTGCTGCACTCTTTTCCGCTATTTAAACACGGTAACTGTGCTGGCTGGACCGATGGCAGCACTTTGCAACTCACTAGAGAGTCCTTCCGCTGATTTCATTCCATTTCTTACAACTACCGCCCGCATTGCTCGAGTCCCTGTCGCTCAGTACATGACGACTGGTTTAGCTGTGGTAGTTCCTTCGCATTTCCACTTCACAGTGACATCAGCAGTCGACTACGGTAGTTTCAGAAGGGATGAAATGTCCCTCATGGTTTTGTAACTCAATGAGTTGTCCATGTTCGAAGTCACTGAGCTTTTCTGACCGAAGGTTTTGGTGTCACCGTTACTGTAGCGACAACACGAAACGTGCCGCCTTCGTTTATACTTGCGGGTCAGCGTTACATGGGTGTGTCCGAATACTTTTGATCAACTAGTGTATTTCATGGCTTGCAGTGGTAATGTCGGGGCTGCCATTCTTTCTATATAGTTATTTCATTACCTCTCTGTTCATCCATTATATGGTTTTTTGTTCCAATTTTTAACTGTCTTTCCAATACCTTCATTTTTTATTTTGTTTAATTTTTTACCTGGTTTTACAGCAGTGTAGGATGAACTGTATTTCTCCGATGTCTGGTAAGGGTCCAGTTATCACCGTTATAGAGGAGTGCAGAAATCGCCATAGTGTTGTTGTTATTGTTGTTGTGGTTTGCAGTCCTGAGACTGGTTTGATGCAGCTCTCCATGCTATTCTATCCTGTGCAAGCTTCTTCATCTCCCAGTACTTACTGCATGCTACATCCTTCTGAATCCGCTTACTGTATTCAACTCTTGGTCTCCCTCTACGATTTTTACCCTCCACGCTGCCCTCCAGTTCTAAATTTGCCTCAGAACCGGTCCGTTCTTCTAGTGAAGTTGTGGCACAAGCACCTCTTCTCCCCAATTCTATTCAGTACCTCATTAGTTATGTGATCTACCCATATAATCTTCAGCATTCTTCTGTAGCACCACATTCGAAATCTTCTATTCTCTTCTTACCTAAGCTATTTATTGTCCTTGTTTCACTTCCATACATGGCTACATTCCATACAAATACTTTCAGAAACGACTTCTTGACACTTAAATCTATACTCGATGTTAACAAATTTCTCTTCTTCAGAAACGCTTTCCTTGCAATTGCCAGTCTACATTTTATATCCTCTCTACTTCGACATCATCAGTTATTTTTTCCCCCCAAATAGCAAAACTCCTTTACTAATTTAAGTATCTCATTTCCTAATCTAATTCCCTCACCATCACCCGAATTAATTCCTATTATAAAATTTAATTTTGTTTCATTCTTCCATTTATTTTTAACGTCCCGTTTACAGTGCACATATATGTGAATATTGTAAGTTTTTATCGACATTTTGATCCTCCAGGTACTTGGTTTGCAAGATAAAACGTTTTAGGTGTTGTGTTTTCTTGGCATGAATGACAATTTTTGATCTCGTATGTTCGACTCGTTGAAATGCGGTTACTTTTTTTTTTTATCAGAACAGTAAGCTGTCAGAGGTTTTGTTAAATGCTGAAGATGAGAAGATGAGCTCCGCGCCTCTCTTACAATAACTCCGGGCAAAAAATAAGCTAACTGGGACAAGGACGCATAAGATAACGCTAAGATAAGCGAACCTATCGACAGAAATGAGTAGCCGACGTAGGCTTAATTACGTGGAAGCGAAACCTTGGGTCGCTGTATTAGATTACTAGAGATACCTTCCGTCCTGACGATAGTCGGCCTGTGCGCATTTGTTACGTTCGACTGCGACGCTGATGTGTACACTAAATTTGACAAAAATCATGGGATAACGGCATGCACATATACAGATGACGGTAGTGTAGCGTACGCAGTGCATAAAAGGGCAGCGCATTGGCGGAGCTGTCATTTGTGCTCAGGTGAGGCACGTGAAAAGATTTCCAACTTCATTATGGCCACAAATAAAAGACAAACACCGTCCGAACAGGCCATTACCGCCTAACGGTACCGACCGGCTGCCATGTCATCCTCAGCCCTTATCCGTCACCGGATGCGTATAAGGAGAGACATGTGGTCACACAGTTCTCACTGCCGTTGTTAGGTTTAGTGACCGATACCAGAACTTCTCAATCAAGTAGGTCCTCAATTGACCTCACAAGGGCTGAGTGCACCCCGCTTGCCAACATCTTCCGGTAGACCCGAACAGTGAACCATTCATGTACACGCCAAGACCGACATCGCTTAACTTTGGTTATCTGACGGGAGCCGGTGTTATCACGGCGACAAGGCCGTTGCCTGATTGTGGCCATACGACGGGAGTTAACAGACTTTAACGCGAAGAGGTAGCTGGAGCTAGACGCATGAGACACTCCATTTCGGAAATCGTTACGGAATTCAATATCCCGAGATCCCTAGTGTCAAGAGCGTGCCAAGAACACCAAATTTCATGCATTACCTATTACCACGGACATCGCAATGCCCGAAGCCTTTCACTTATGACCGACATCAGCGGTGTTTACGTAGAGTTGTCAGTGCTAACAGAAAAGCAACACTGCGTGAAATAACCGCAGAAATGAATGTGGGACGTACGAGGAATGTATCCCTCTGGACAGTGAGGCGAAATTTGGCGTTAATGGTCTATGGCAACAGGCGACCGACGTCAGTGCCTTCGCTAATAGCATGACATCGCCTGCAGCGCCTCTCCTGGGCTCGCGACAATATTGGTTGGTCTCTAGACGATTGGAAAAACGAGGCCTGATCAAATGGTTCAAATGGCTCTGAGCACTATGGGACTCAACATCTGAGGTCATCAGTCCCCTAGAACTTAGAACTACTTCAACCTAAGTAACCTAAGGACATCATACACATCCATGCCCGAGGCAGGAGAGGCCTGATCACCTTAGTCCAGATTTAAGTTGATAAGAGCTGGTTGTAGGCTTAGAGTATGCTGGAGACCCCACGTGGCCATGGATCCAGACTGTCAACAAGGCATTGTGCATGTTGGATCCCTAATGGTTTGGGCTGTGTTTACATGGAATGGACTGGATCCTCTGATCCAACTGAATTGATCATTGACTGGAAACGGTTATGTTCGGCTACTTGTAGATCATTTGCAGCCATTCATGGACTTCATATTTCCAATCAAATACAATTTTTTTATGAATAAGAATGCGCCATGTCACTGGGCCACAATCGTTCGCCACTAATTTTAATCCGGAAACTCTAGTGATTGATACGGCCACCCCTATTGCCCGACAGGAATCGCATCGAACATTTACGGGATATAATTGAGAGGCCAGATATTTTACAACACCCTGCACCGGCTATACTTTCGCTATTATGGACGGCTATAGAGGCAGCATGGCTCAATATTTCTGCAGGGTATTTCCAAGGACTTTTTGTGTTCATGCCACGACGAGGTGCCGCACTACGCCGTGAAAAACGAAGGCCGAAACGATTTTAGGATGTATGCCATGACAGCTCCGTGTATAATGACCGAGCGCAGGCGGCAGCGACGAAATCGGCTTAGGCCTCTGGAGGACGGCGACCGTGCGGCGGCACGTGTTCCGACGCTGCGTTTGTCGGTTAAATATACGCCCGCCGTAAAGGAGAGGGCGCGATAAAACACGGGTTCAGCACAGGCGGCGCCTATCTGCATGCGAGCTTTACGGCGCCGTGCCGCGCTGCTAATGCAGGCGAGGCGCGGTCGGGGCAGCGACCTGCGGCCCTCGCCACACACGCGCCGCTTTTGGAAGTCGCTGACTCGCGGTCACCGCTTTCAAGGTGCCGTGATATGCCTCGTTGCTGTGTTGGCGAACTGCAAACGTCACAGTGAATTCCGCTGCGATTGTGAGTGTACCGGATGTCCCGGGAGGAATGATCAATATTCAGGAATATGATATCAATGATCACCCGAAGCAAAATAGTCTAGCAAATCTCGTACCCCTTAAGAGCTATGAAATCATCTTCGATACCGTGAAACAAATCTTTTCTACTACCGCAAACTCTTTCCTTTCCATATTTTGGTAGGAGGCATTAGTAAGCCACGACATTATTGCACCTGAAAGTGAAAGCACTTCGATCGGCTTAGCGCGATTTCTTGTCGTGATACATCATGAGGACAGGCTAAACGACTTGGTGCTATATTCACAAGCGTCCTGAAAGCATTTTCCGCAGTCACCACTATACTTGTAAATTATAGATTGCAGCAATCAGTCCTCCTTTTTACACTTTTTTATGCAGATCTAGATTTCGGCTAGAAGCTAGCCATTCTCAATGCACTATTATTTTCGCTCAATACATGTAAGTCCCTGTTGATCGGGCTTTACACACAGTTCAGTGAACGAATAGTAGTATTCTTTGAACTGTGGGTGAAGCCCGATCAACAGGGACTTACATGTATTGAGCGAAAACAATAGTGCACTGAGACTGGCTAGCTTCCAGCCGAAAGCTAGATCTGCACAATAAAATTTAAGAAGGACCACTGATTACTGCAGTCTATAATTTACAAGTCAATATAACAGTCGCTGAGTGCAACCGATTTCCGAATGGAAGGTAACCCGACCACTATACTAGTTTACTACAACGTCACCGCATGTTTCCGATGGCGGGCACAGCTGGCCCAGGGCAATAATGTCGTAGTCGAGCGGCAGTAGTACAAAACAAGAAGAAATGTCTAGTAAACGTGAGCTACAACGTGCGTACCGTAACACCTACAAACACTCGATCATTAGAAGGACTGTCTTTCACAGTAGCGAAAATGAACAGATTGGAATACATCTTCAGACATACACTTTGGAGCACATGTTTACTAGACATTTTTATTTCGAGTGAGTATTCCTGTCATATCCCTGAATACTGAATATTCATCCTGGGACAACCTGTGCAGCTGTATTATATTTATTAGAAATATCGGTATCGTATTAGTTGTTCCCTTTCGTTGCTATAGCGTCAACTAGAGACAGTCTTATTATTTTCATTGTTCGTTGCTAGAGCTTCAAGCAGAGATCAATTTTTCTTTTACCCGACGCTTGAGATGCCTTTCAACATTTACTTACGTTAAATTATTTATCTTTACATATAAAATTTCTGGCTTTCCTTATCCAAACGTTAAATACTCTGATACAAAAAGTAGAGTTCTGGAATTTTGGGAATGTTCAAATGTGTGTGAAATCTTATGGGACTTACTTGCTAAGGTCATCAGTCCCTAAGATTACACACTACTTAACCTAAATTATACTAAGGACAGCCAGCCGGGGTGGCCGAGCGGTTCTAGGCGCTACAGTCTGGCACTGCGCGACCGCTACGGTCGTAGGTTCGAATCCTGCCTCGGGCATGGATGTGTGTGAGTTAGGTATAAGTAGTTCTAAGTTCTAGGGGACTGATGACATCAGAAGTTAAGTCCCTTAGTGCTTAGAGCCATTTGAACCATTTTGAACCTAAGGACAAACATGCATTTGTCTACGTTATATGGTTAAGTGATTGGCAGTGCAAGATAATAGTTTAATTTAAGAGCGACATAAGCCACTGCAAGTGTGAAATGTTGGTATATTAATAATCGGTGTAACCACCAGAATACTGAATGGAAGTATGCAAACGCGTATGAATTGTGTCGTACACGTGCCGGATGTCAGTTTGTGGGATGAAGTTCCATGTCTGTTGCACTTAGTACGGGGACGGTTAATGCTGTTCTTGGATGACGCTGGAGTTGTCGTCCGGTGATATCCCGTATGTGCTCGATTGGTGACAGATCCGATGATCGAACAGGCCAAGGAACCAGTCGACACTCTGTACAGTGTTGGGTTACAACACCGATATGTGGATGAGCGTTCTCCTCTTGGGAAGACGCCTTGGAATGCTTGTCATACGTGGCAGCACAACCGGTCGAATCAGCTGATGGAAGTATCATTATGCAGTCAGGATGCCTCTGATAACCACGAGAGTGATCCTGCTGTCATACGAAATCTCACCCCAGACCAGATCTCCAGGTGTAGGTCCAGCGCTTCTAGCAGGCAGACAGGATGGTTGCAGGTCCTGAACTGTCCTTATAACCAAAACACAGGCATCACTGGCACCGAGACAGAAACAGCCGTCATCAGAAAACATAGCAAACCTCCTCCCTGCTCTCCGATGATCTCTCGCTGGACATTAATGAAGTCGCAAATAGTCGTGGTTCGGGGCAGTGGAATGCACGCTACAGGGCATCTGGGTCGGAGCTGTCCTTGGAATAATCGATTTGTAAGAGTTAGTTACGTCACTGTGGTGCCGACTGCTGCTCCTCTTGCTGCCATAGATGCTGTACGATGCGCCAGAGCCGTACTCCGAGCACGATGGTCTTTCCTTCTCGGTAATGCTTCGTGATCGTCCGGAGACGGCTATTCCTGTGACCGTATATTCCCGTGGCGAACGGTGCCAGCAATCAGGTATATCGACTACATTCCTGCAAAGTCCTTCTCAAGTATTGCAGAAGGAACATCCAGCTTCTCGTAAGCCTATTACACGATGTCGTTCAAACTCAGTGAGGTGTTGACAATGACATCTTTGTCGCCTCAAAGGCTTTCTTGACTTACCTCAACTCACCACGTCCACTCTCCACGGTAGCTAACGCTCACGACCGTTGCAGCGTGTATTTAAAGCAACTCTGATTTGCACCTTCATAGTGGCACTGCTAACGCCACTCTTATGCAACTGGCGTGAAACCTGAGTAGACATCATCTTTCAGATGTAGAAGCACCCCTACCAACTTACGTTTATGCGGCACAATCCTTGATGTTGCGATTTTTTTTCCTTCAGTGAATTTTGAATGTTTGTAATTCTTGTATATCTTAGATTTTCCCATATTAATATTACATCATGACATTACCTCTCTCAGCTTTATATTTTCTGACAGTGTAAAACATTTCATTTCATTCGCCATTCTTTTAAAGCTTCCATTAAACCAATCTTCCAAATTAGGGTCTTGAGAGAGCATAGCTTATTTTTACACTCCATTAATATAATATTTATTTCCACATTTGACAGCGATAGAGGTAAACAACTAACACAAGGAAGAGATGTGTAGTTATCGTAATCAATATTATACAGGGTGTTACAGAAAGGTACGGCCAAATTTTCACGAAACATTCCTCACAAACAAAGAAAGAAAATATATGTTATGTGAACATGTGTCCGGAAACGCTTACTTTCCAGGTTAGAGCTCATTTTATTACTTCTCTTCAAATCACATTAATCATGGAATGGAAACACACAGCAACAGAACGTACCAGCGTGACTTCAAACGCTTTGTTACAGGAAATGCTCAAAATGTCCTCCGTTAGCGAGGATCCATGCATCCACCCTCCGTCGCAAGGCAGCCCTGGAGAATGGCGTATTGTATCACAGCCGTCCACAATACGAGCACGATGAGTCTCCACATTTGGTACCGGGGTTGCGTCGACAAGAGCTTTCAAATGCCCCCATAAATGAGAGTCAAGAGGGTTGAGGTCAGGAGAGCGTGGAGGCCATGGAATTGGTCCGCCTCTACCAATCCATCGGTCACCGAATCTGTTGTTGAGAAGCGTAGGGACACTTCGACTGAAATGTGCAGGAGCTCCATCGTGCATCAACCACATGTTGTGTCGTACTTGTAAAGACACATGTTCTAGCAGCACAGGTTGAGTATCCCGTATGAAATCATGATAACGTGCTCCACTGAGCGTAGGTGGAAGAACATGGGGCCCAATCAAGACATCACCAACAATGCCTGCCCAAACGTTCACAGAAAATCTGTGTTGACGTGATTGCACGATTGCGTGCGGATTCTCGTCAGCCCACACACGTTGATTGTGAACATTTACAATTTCATCACGTTGGAATGAAGCCTCATCCGTAAAGAGAACATTTGCACTGAAATGAGGATTGACACATTGTCGGATGAACCATTCGCATAAGTGTACCCGTGGAGGCCAATCAGCTGCTGATAGAGCCTGCACACGCCGTACATGGTACGGAAACAACTGGTTCTCCCTTAGCACACTCCATACAGTGACGTGGTCAACATTACGTTGTACAGCAGCAACTTCGCTGACGCTGACATGAGGGTTATCGTCAACTGTAGGAAGAATTGCCTCGTCCATTGCAGGTGTCGTCGTCCTTCTAGGTCTTCCCCAGTCGCGAGTCATAGGCTTGAATGTTCCGTGCTTCCTAAGACGCCAATCGATTGCTTCGAACGTCTTCTTTTCGGGACACCTTCGTTCTGGAAATCTGTCTCGAAACTAACGTACCGCGCCACGGCTATTGCCCCGTGCTAATCCATACATCAAATGGGCATCTGCCAACTCCGCATTTGTAGACATTGCACTGACTTCGTGACGAACATTAACCTGTTGATGCTACGTATTGATGTGCTTGATGCTAGTACTGTAGAGCAATGAGTCGCATGTCAACCCAAGCACCCAAGTCAACATTACCTTCCTTCAATTGGGCCAACTGGCGGTGAATCGAGGAAGTACAGTACATACTGACAAAACTAAAATAAGCTCTAACATGAAAATTAAGCGTTTCCGGATACATGTCCACATAACACCTTTCTTTATTTGTGTATGGAGAATGTTTCCTGAAAGTTTGGCCGTTCCTTTTTGTAACACCATGTATAGACTCCCGTAAGTTATCAAGACAGTCAACCTTTCCATACCCCTTACCACAACACACTGAGACTTACAAGAGATAAATTCGTACAATTTTACATATAATATTATTTTAATTACAATTACATTAACAGTGGTCTCAGAAAAAAAGAAAAATGGCATATTTTTCCATAGTCGCTGGCGGTAGGGTTATCGTGTCGCTTCGAGTGGCGCACCGATGGTTGCTTTCCAGTGACGTACATGCCTCCTCGTTCTCATTCCCGCTCGTTCAACATGAAACATACACAGTAATTATTTCACAGATAATAAAGGATAAAAACTCCTTATTTATATATGAAATATAGATGCTCACCTTGCGTCGTGTAGGGGGCAAAGACAGCAACATGACGGAAAATTTTATCATATTTTAAAGGCTACATGGGAAATTAACGGCTCATACAGCGCACACATTACCGCTCACCGAAGTGCAGTGGCTACATCATAACAAGTGGACGAAACAGGCTTGAATCAATGTTGACCTTTTTTTTTATTTAAAAATTTGTGGTAAGGTTCTATGGGACCAAACTGCTGAGGCCATCGGTCCCTAGACTTACACACTACTTAATCTAACTTCGCTAAGGACAACGCACACACCCACGGCCGGGGGAGGACTCGAACCTCCGACGGAGGGAGCCGCGCGAACCGTGACGAGGCGCCTCAGACCATTGGCCTTTTTATTTCAATGTAAAGCTGTGTGATGTTTGACGGTGGAGTTTTTTGGTGATGAAAGGTTGTCTCTATCACACGTCATGAAACCAAAGGGTGTCCCTTTGGAACCAGTTAGTTATTGACGATGAATCAATCAAATTGGCAACACTGACGGGTGATAATCGCCTTCAAATTGTTGGTGGGCCTAAAACTAGAGACAGGAGACGAGCAAGACTGGCCTTACTGCAGTTTTGCTCATTTGCAGCAAATCAGTCCCACACATTATGATATTTGCACCTGCCTTCAGTGGAAATAAGGGCTTCTACTCATAATTACTCTGAATTCGAAATTTTGGTTTCATTTCTAAGCTGCAGTTACATTCATAAAGAGTAGTGTCCTGATACCATTTCTTCAGTCTGACTGTTATGCTGCGCTTTTGCTTAACCATCTCAAGTGAATGCCAGAATAGTTCCATCAACTTATTACTTTAATCGCTTTCATCGTTCTTAACCAGTGCGTTTTAGTGCTTCTCTTCTAATCGTCCCATTTATTTTCAGTTAACGGAAGATGGTAGTCACATCCAGTCAGTTCTTTTCTAAATTTGTGTTGCACATGACCTGGTGCGATGAACGCCATTTTAGCGACTTACTTCTGTCTAATGTAGGTTACTATACCGAGTGCGTATGTGGTGTACCACCGCGTTTGTAATGTTGATACTATTATCATTATAATGATAAAGAAGGGAGATGGTGGCAGAACATGTATGAGTTGCTCCCCACATGACGGACACATCACCATAAATTTTCTCTTTGTCTGTGTGTGTGTGTGTGTGTGTGTGTGTGTGTGTGTGTGTGTGTGTGTGTGAGAGAGAGAGAGAGAGAGAGAGAGAGAGAGAGTGAGTGTGTGAGTGTGTGTGAGCGAGCGGTTTACGGGCCGTCAACGGCGAGGTTACCAGCGCCGTAAAGTTTGATAGCTCCATCAAACACCGTGCAGATGTTTTAGAATTTAATGTGGGACATTGGCACGTGATTTCTTCTACTTCGAGGATTCGAACAGGTAATCTCAGAGTTGAGCAATATCGTGACTGCGTTTTACAACGGTCTCTTCTACGGAGGAGTATACCAGTCAGGTTCCTCCCGGAGTATGCCGATAAAATAGCTGCATATTTAGCAATTATATACAACCGCTCGATCACAGAAAGATCCGTGCCTAAAGACTGGAAAGTTGCTCAAGTCACACCAATACCCAAAAAGGGAAGTAGGAGTAATCCGCTGAATTACAGGCCTATACCACTAGAGTAGATTTGCAGTAGGGTTCTGGAACATATACTGTATTCGAACATAATGAAGTACCTCGAAGAAAACGATTTATAGACACCTACTCAGCACGGTTTCAGAAAATATCGTTCTTGTGAAACATGGTTGGTTTGTGGGATTAAAGGGACCAGACTACCATGGTCATCGGTCCCTTGTGAAACATGTCTAGCTCTTTATACTCATGAAGTAATAAGTGCTATCGACAGGGGATGTCAAATTGATTCCATATTTTTAGATTTCCCGAAGGCTTTCGACACCGTCCCTCACAAGCGTCTTCTAACCAAACTGCGTGCGTACGGAAGGAAAAGTGTGAAGTTATTTACACGAGTACTAAAAGAAATCAGCTAAATTTCGCTTACGCAATAAGTGACACAAATCTGAAGGCTGTAAATTCAACTAAATACTTACGGATTACAAATAACCTAAATTGGAACGATCACATAGATAATATTGTGAGTAGAGCAAACCAAAGACTGCGATTCATTGGCAGAACACTTAGAAGGTGCAACAGGTCTAATAAAGAGACTGTTTACAACACGCTTGTCCGCCCTATTCTGGAGTATTGCTGTGCGGCGTGGGATCCGCGCCAGGTGGGACTGACGGATGACATAGAAAAAGTACAAAGAAGGGCAGCTCGTTTTGTATTATCGCGAAATAGGGGAGATAGTGTCACAGACATGATACGTTAATTGGAGTGGCAATCATTAAAACAAAGGGTTTTTTGTTGCGTCGGGATCTTCTCATGAAATTTCAATCACCAGTTTTCTGTTCCGATTGCGAAAACATTCTGTTGGCACCCACCTACATAGGGGGAAACGATCATCACGATAAAATAAGAGAAATCTGGGCTCGAACAGAAAAAAATTTTAGTGTTTGGCTGTCCGGCGTTCCGTTCGAGAGTGGAACGGTAGAGAGACAGCTTGAAGGTGGTTCATTGAATCCTCTGTCAGGCATTTTATTGTGAATAGCAGAGTAATCACGTAGACGTAGATGTAGAGGCTGGTGCACTGCAGTGGATACTTGCCTAACGACAGAATCTCTGTAAAATGTGAGGCATAGGAGATTCAGTACAATCAGACTGGACAGCCGCTAATTGGAACGGTGCTTTCAGTCATTACACCAAGACCTCTTTCAACACAATAGTGGCAGAGGGTTATAACGTAACGGTTGTCTACCGTGAACTAAACAGCCACTGGCGTTAACTAAACGACGTCAGTCCCGTTCTCGCATTTGCCACTTATCGCGGTTTGTATGAAGTAATGCTGCTGGCCTGTCCTTACTCTCAATAGGGGCTCTCTGTCCCTCACTCTCAGCCGAATGGGACACATGGCTCAAAAATATCAAAGAACCCGCTCCACTCCTTGGAGTAGGGGATGGAAAAAAACTCCCATTTTTCTTTCACTACCCTTACAACCACAAAACACTTGTTGCTTTCATTCGCATCTCATTGCGTTTACCCTGCACGATAAAGGGTAAAAGTTCAAGTCTGTACTAATTTACTAATTTCAAAACATATATATTCCGAAATAAGTAGCACATTAACCAAGAAGCACACCCTAAAATCGTGCAGCACGTTAGTTCTACAGTCCCTGCACGATTTCAAAATATACCTCATACCTTCACACAGGACGCACGCCGGGTCCTTCTGACTGGAGAGGTCGTGACACAGTGCATTAACAGCGGCGCTGCGTCAGACGGGAGAGGCAGTGATACAGATCAGATGCGCAACCTGATACATCTCAGGATGAACGTTTTTGTATTGCTTATTCGATTATACTTTCAGGAAGAGGTATCTTTAACGTTAACATTGTAGTCGAAATAAAATAACTTCGTGACTAAGAGATTGTAGTGTTGTCGGCTTGCAGCCAACTCCGCCTGACAAATTTCTACGTTTAACTTCAGGACACGCAGCACAGCGAGCACATGGAATCAAAGAATCAGATAAGCTGGCAGCTGCCTCCAACCACTCGACTCGTGTCAATCACAAAGTTACTTCGATTGCAGTATACTTCTGTCAAGCCGAACTTTTGCTTGAAAATATACATGTTCGTAGATCATGATTATCAGCCAATTCGATCGTATGGCAATGTGACCTCTTGGCGTGCAAGAACCCTGCAGGTTCTTCCATTGCTGCCGATATTGACCTTCCCATTGCCAGTTCATTTCTCCTGTCTTCCTCAAGTCTCTGTCCCACCTGTTCGGTGGTCTTCCCTTTGGTCTTTTTTGGTAACCTGAGTTCCAAACTAGCAATTGTTTTGACCACCTGGCATCTGTTCTTCGAGTGACATGGCTAGCCCACTGCCATTTCAAGGTATTCACTCTTTCCATTATGTCACCGACATTTGTTGTCTGTGTGATACGAACTGCTTTCCTTCTGTCTTTCTTAGTGTAGCTCAACAGTGATCTTTCAGTTCCTCTTTGGGTTGCTATTAGTTTTCTAACAATGAACTCATTGATGTTCATAGTGCATGTGCGAGAACGGTATACCTGAACACACAGTGGTCTTCAGCGATATTCTAGGACATATAAGATCGAGTTTAGGGAATCAGAACTTAGGACAGTTAATATGCAGACAAGATGGCTGGAACTTTATAAACTACATCACAGACGAAGTATCTCTACATGAGACGTACAAACAGGACAGAACATGCGCTAGAATAAGTACATAGTAAACGACACAAATAAAAATACAGACACTGATTCGGATGCTATATCCCACACGGTAAGTGAAGACGAGATAAACATACAAACCCAGCAAAAGTAAGCTGAAGTTCTCCAACTCTAAATCGAATCAATCTGAAAATGTAACTCTCTATGTAGTTGGTTTTTACACCATTTCATAGCATGTAACACTATCTGAAGATGTGACATTTCTTCTTATTTCGCTGCATCATGTATGCATGTGTGACTGGCTCGAAGTTTTAACGAGCTCTCGCATCTGATACATCAAACTGTGACATTTCAAATCAACTCCCAATCTCCACTGTTACTATAAGTTCGGAACCACATTATACTCAATTAATCAATACATTATTATTTAAGGCAGTCAAGACAACATACATAACACATTTAACCATACACGTAGAAGGTACGAAGAACTGTCACATCATATCTTCATATCTAAGTGAAATTGCCGTCTCTTGTTTCTTCCCGTAAATTTAATTTTAATTTAAAATACATCCACAACCTATTATGTATCTTATTTATTATCATTATCTAATTTACCAACATGTTTAAACAAGATTGTATAAATAGATTGTTTTTATATATTTTTAATTTGTTATATTTCAATACTTTCAAAAAATTCTCAAAAAATATAGTAGTGTTAAAACTCAATTTGTACGATATAACATGTAAAATCACACTTTGTACGTCCTGCTATATAACAATAGTCAACAGGTCTTTGCTTTAGAAATAAATGAATAGCTAGCAATTTCTTTGGGTAGCCCAACATTGATCTTTCTATTCGTCTTTGGACTACTATTATTTTCGTAACAATGAACTCATTAATGTCCATGTTTCACTCATAAGTTATTACATACTGACAATACACATTGGTCAAAAACTTTCTTCAGCTCGACCGATATCTTGAACGTCAAAACTGATAACTTTCTTCCATAAGCTTGCTAGCCTAATTTAATACGTCGAAATGTTTCTACTTTTAGGTTTCCTTTCGTATTTGGTAGTTGATCCAAAGAGACATATTCTGTGACAATTTTGCGTCTGGGTGCGTCCATCAAATATATTTACCTCTGGTGTCATTCATTCATCATGATCTTCGTTTTATCATAGTTCATTTTTAAGTCAACTTCAGAGCAGACTAACGAAAGTTCACTAGCCAGTATCTGAGATTCTTCTATACTAGTATCAGACAGTACAGTAACATAAGCGAACCACAGATTACTTAAGCTCTTTCCAGAATTTGGATTCCCTTTGTTTTCCAATGTAATTTATGCATTGGTTTCCCTAGAACTGTAGAAAATAGTTTTGGAGGTTTAGATCCATCTTCTTTTACAGTATTTTCGACGGTAATTTCATTGGTTTCTTCAACTACATTCACAAACGCTGTGGAGGATTTTGTCTATGTTGTATAAGACTTTAATATACGCCTGGTCTATGCCTTGCTCTGTTAGAGTCTCAAACCCCATCGGTTGACTAATTGAATCGAATGGCTTTTCAAAACATATGAAGACAAGGTAAAGAGGTAGATGATACCCATTTGTTTTACTAATTGTTTCGCATAGTGTGAGGATGTGATCGATTGTACTAAAGAATGCGTAGAACTCAGTTGCCCAGTGGGTCGGGCCAGGTCAAGTGTATAGTTCAAGCTGATAGAATTCTAGCAAAATTTTTTTACAGGTTGGACAAGAGGGTGACAGGGCGATAGTAACTTATATCTTTGGCACCACATTCCTTATATTTTAGGATTATTTCGGTTCTGTTCCAATCTCTTTGTAATTTTCCACCGTGCAAGCAACTTGAAAATATTTTGGGTAAATGCTTTATACATTGTTCGTAGATGTGGTTGCGTAGATCGCTTCGACACCGATCTCAAGAAGAGTGATGGGTAAATGTCTTTACACCGCTTATGTTCCCCATTATTTCTGTCAAACGCTTCCGTCCGAATTCTGGGATGGTGTTTTGTGGGAGGTCGTTGTCAGCTCGTTTGCCCCCATCCGTTCACGACTGGGCTGCCGCTCGTCGCCAGTGAAGAGATGCTCAGCCCTCAGTGGTGGCAGGTAGGCGGGCGGTACTTGGCGCGGCTGGCCAGATGAGTCGGTCGCGGACTCGCTGGCGGCGTGGCGACTGTTGGTCGGGCGCAGCTGTGCCTCGGCCGTGCATTGATCGCGCAGTGCAGCGGCAGCGGCAGCAGCAGTGCCGTGCACCAGGTGCGCCCACCGCCGCCGCCGCCGCCGCCCCCGCGCCGCCGGTGTCGCGCCTATTGTGAGCGCAGACACTCCACGGGCGCCCTTTCCTCTCCCACTGCGGCGCGCCTGTCAAAACACGGGCTTTTGTCGTTGTCACTCTCCCACGCCCGCTTTGTTACTTGCCGTGGACGTATTGTTTGTTTACTCCCTGTCGCGGCCTTCTGCTGTCTCATTCAAATCTCCTCAAGACGGCATTTCCCAAACAGACAGTCCTAAGCGACAGAGACTCTACTCCTGCGACAGTGCAGTACAAGACCGCCGTGCTGCCACACGACTGTGGTATTGTCTTGCAGTTACGTTGACATCGCAACTGTCATCCCCCAGATAAACATTTCGGGTTTCTCAGCGGTTCTAAGAAATTCTAGACAAACAGGTCACCCGTTTCGAAATTTTGGCAGTTGATACTTAAAAGAAAAGGAAAACAAAAAAAGTGCACATGTACAGACAAACAAATGATTACAATCTCAGAAAAACTGGATGATTTACTCGAGAGAAACTTCTTCATAAGTTGAGCAAGTCAATAACGCGTTGGTCCACCTCTGGCCCTTGTCTAACAGTTATTCGGCTTGGCACTGATTGACTAAGTTTTTGAACGTCCTTCTGACGGATGCCGTGCCAGTTCTGTCCGATTGGTGCTTTAGGTCGTTCAAATCCGAATTTCTTTGGACAATACTGCCCCTAACGCTCTAGACGTTCTTAATTGGGGAGAGGTCCGGGGACCTTCCTGCCCAATATAAGGTTTAGCAAGTACGAAGACATGAAGTCGAAATTTTCGCCGTGTGTGTGCGTGCATTATATTGCTGAAATGTAAGCCTAGGATGGCTTGCCATTAAGGACAGCAATACGGGACGTATAATACGGTCGACGTAACGCTGTACTGTAAGTGTACCGTAGATGCCAACCAAAGAGATCCTGCTATGGACACAAATGACAGTCCAGCCCATCACTCCTGTTTACCGGGCCATATGGCGGGAGACAGTCACGTTGTTATCCCACCACTGTCCAGAGCACCTCCAAATACGTCTTCCCAGGTAATCGGGACACATTTCCAAGCTGGACTCATCCCTGAAGACAATTCTAGTCCAGTCAACATGAATCCAGGCCAAAAGCGTGTCTGCAGACGCCCCGGACAGTGGTGGGATATGAACGTGACTGTCGCCAGCCATACCGAGAAAAAGGAGTGATGCTCTGAGTGGCATTGCTTTTCATGGCAGGACTCCTTTTGTTGTCATCCGCTGCACCCTTACAGCACGACGGTACACCCCTTTTTGTTGCCCTTCATGGCAAGCCATCCTGGGCTTACATTTCAGCAAGATAATGCACGCCTGCATACGGCGAGAGTGCCTGTTGCGTGTCTTTGTGCTTTGCAGACACTAGCTAGGACAGCACGGACCACGGATCTCTCCCAAACTGACAACCCCTGCAGTCATCTCGAGATTTTGATAATCTAACTCGCCAATTGGAATTTGGCGCAATATCCCTTAAGACGGCATTAAACAAGTCTATCAATCAATATCATGCCAGATGTGGGCCAACATTTAAATGGTTCTAATGTTTCTGAGCACTATGGGATTTAACACCTGAGGTCATCAGTCCTCTAGAACTTAGAACTCCTTAAACCTAACTAACCTAAGGACATCACACTCATCCATGCCCGAGGCAGGATTCGAACCTGCGACCGTAGCGGTCGCACGGTTCCAGATTGAAGCGCCTAGAACCGCTCGGCCACCCCGGCCGGCGGGCCAACATATTTTCTGAATTTCTAATCATATATTTGTCTGCACATGTACATCGCACCTACCGATTTCCATTCCACGAATAGTTCCATCGTGGTGCGTAGCGCTGTTTTTTTTTCTTTTTTTCGAGTTCATTTGAAAATCAGTGATAGGAATAGTACAATGACTATTGAAAGTACGAACAGCACGACGCTCTCAAACACTACGAAGTAGTTCGTCTCAACATCTCAAAGTGTGTCCTATTTCTTCACTCCACGACTTAGAGCTGGGAGGTTTGGCGTTTACCACACGGTGTTCGTGCACAAGCAGCTCACTACAAGCTTTGCTTCTCGTACCTCTCCTTTCCTTGCCGACCGTATTTCGTCAGATATCACTAGAAGGGGGACACATTGGTGGTCTTGTAACGATTTTTTTTGGTTATATTTTACAGCCTCGAGACACACATGCGAGTATTCGTATGAGTACCCCTTCTGATCTTCCAGTTGACGAGTTACTGTGTAATACTCAGATTATCTGAGACTCGTTAAGAAGTCGAGGCCGGTGATGAAGTTGCCTATGTGACCATATGCTGAAATATACAATAAAATAAAAGTCCTGTGACTGAGTGCCTTAAACGTAGGCGAAAACGACACATTAGTTCTTTTGTAGTATAGCACTAACAAATTACTGGAAAATAATGAGACATGACTGGTACAGATCGCTTTAAGATACTGTATCACCTTAGTTACTTTTATTTCACAAATAAATCAGGGTGTACAAAGTGTTGGGTGGTGACCGAAAAGTTTGAAGACGTAAGGTCCGCTTTTTTGCTAATAGCATGGGGCGTTACTTTCATATTTGAGAATCGGTACTCTGAGCAACTTGCGTTCCTCTGGCTGTTTGTGCATCTTGGATGCGGAATTTATTAGCTTATTTCTCATGTTAATTTCAAAGTGCGTCTTGCACAAACGGAGAATTGTGATTTTGTGCTTTTTCAGGCATCCTAACGATGTAAATGAAAGTCCTTCATAATTAACTTCAGCTTTTGGTGCTAGTTTTCTGTATTTTGAATTTAAATAAGTGTTTGGTAATTGTGATATCGACATCCATTTATGAAGCCTACTTCGTACAATGTAATGAATTCTTCTTTCGCTTGACTACGTCATTAGCTTTGTTGAATGGGGTATTACCATCGTAAAATGATTATGGCGAGATTCAAACTTACTGCCAAAGTTCTATGACTGACTTGAACGAATATTGTGAGAAAAAAATTGAAATCAATGAATAAACGCCAAATTCCATGACATGATTCTGTTTTGTGACAGTTTCTACATGTGGCCTCGGTCCCGCATACGATTGAAGTGTAGACATGTTTGGATAAACAGAACGACACTCAGTTTGAGATGACAGCAGAAAACATATGGTCATATTTCCTATCAAAGAATGCTGATTGGACGTCATCAGATGCAAAAGGAATCGAAAGTACTTGTCCTTCAGTGCTTTTAGACGGTAGTGTTGCACAACTTACGGTACGTTATCCTGAAATACAAATTTAATTGACCAGGTAGAACGTGCACATGGACGAGTACATTTGTTCTTTGGCTGCACTGGCAGATCAGAAAGGGCGACAACGCTAGAAGGCGACAGGAAGCGGCCAGACCATCTTTCTTATCAAAGCCATAAAGACATCCCACTAGGCCCATAAACTAGTCACATGGCGAGTGATGTACTACCTGTGTTCAACGACAGAAACGTACGTGGAAAGGAAATGAGTATGATGATGGATCGGACGGGGATATACGTGTGGAACCTCCAGTGACCTTAGAAAATTATAATAGCACTTTTTTTGCAACTGAGAATTTTGGAAAGTTTCTTAGCTATCTTATTAAAAAGCTCACTAAGTAAAATACAGCATATCGATGCTCATCTAATAGAAGTCGTACCAGCAAAAGCAAAACTTCGGCCACCGTATGCAATATGAAACATGATCTTCATGACATGACTTCAATGAATCTAGCTGCAACAAGGCAAAGTTAACATATGAGAGAGAGAAAAAGAGAGAGAGAAAGAGAGAGAGAGGGAGAGAGAGAGAGAGAGAGAGAGAGAGAAGTAACGGTGAACTTGGCAGGAACTTTGTTAAACAGGCGATATTTGGCCCTGTCTAGAGCTGAGCTATCGTGATTAACCTAGAGCAGGCAGAGAGTGAACTACTCTATAATCTGCGTATATATTGATAACTGGGCCCACAATATCTTTACAACTAACTACTTGACTAAATGCATACCTAGCTGCAGTCGTTCAGTTACTTAATCGTTGGCCATTGTACCATATCACTGGTCTAAAATGAAACAGTCCTAAGGCGGAGGAATGCAAGAGCCCTGTTTGCCGACTAACCACTACTCTACATCTACATTTATACTCCGCAAGCCACCCAACGGTGTGTGGCGGAGGGCAATTTACGTGCCACTGTCATTACCTCCCTTTCCTCTTCCAGTCGCGTATGGTTCGAGAGAAGAACGACTGCCGGAAAGCCTCCGTGCGCGCTCGAATCCCTCTAATTTTACATTCGTGATCTCCTCGGGAGGTATAAGTAGGGGGAAGCAATATATTCGATACCTCATCCAGAAATGCACACCCTCGAAACCTGGACAGCAAGCTACACCGCGATGCAGAGCGCCTCTCTTGCAGAGTTTGCCACTTGAATTTGCTAAACATCTCCGGAGGACGTCTCGCTCTTCAAACACATGGGGCATCAGAACCGGAGTGACTGCTCAAAATGTTCAAATATGTGTGAATTCTTATGGGATTTAACTGCTAAGGTCATCAGTCCCTAAGCCTACACACTACTTAACCTAAAGTATCCTAAGGACAAACACACACACACCCATGCCCGAGGGAGGACTCGAACCTCCGCCGGGACCAGCCGCGCAGTCCATGACTGCAGCGTCTGAGACCGGTCGGCTAGTCCTGCGCGGCAGGAGTGACTGCGTAAACCAGCGAGTTGAGCTGTGGACCGGTATTTGTCACCCCCACGAGGGTACACATTAGTCATGCTCTAAGTTACACAGTTACGCGACAGCCAGGGCTTGAGGCGAGAGCTATGAGTACTGAAACTGAAACGCTTTAGGGTAGGCGTGGGCAACCTTTGATGAACCGCGGGCGTGATTCGCATACTTAAGTTCGCGGGCAGCCTTGTCATGTGACGAGACAGCAGCGATCTTGTCGCATGATATCAGATCTGTAGCATTCGTGATAAAGTTTGTGGGTTAACGTATCAATGTGAATGGGATCTGTTTCCCGACACGTCACACCAGCAAATTAAGCCTCAGAACACGCGTTTTTGAGAGTACATTCATTTTATGTTCATTCCATCTTCAGATGACTAAATTTATTTACCCATAGTTCAAATGGTTCAAAAGGCTCTGAGCACTATGTGACTTAATACCTGAGGTTATCAGTCCCCTAGAATTTAGAACTACTTAAACCTAACTAACCTAAGGACATCACACACATCCATGCCCGAGGCAGGATTCGAACCTGCGACCGTAGCGGTCGCGCGGTTCCAGACTGAAGCGCCTAGAACCGCTCGGTCATAGCCATGGTGAACATTGATTCTTTACTTAGAACGTTTTACAACAGCTGTCTTAAAAACCTCCGTTGCAAAATTCTGCAGGGCCTCGCTCCCCTTTCCACGAATTTCTTCCACGGGCCAGACTGAAACCAACCGCGGGTCGGATCCGGCCGGCGGGCCCACGATTCTCTCCTACGGTTTAGGATATAGGTCATGCTGGAATGAATGACGCATTAAGAAACTGATTAGTTTAGCGAAATACTTAACTGAGTCATACTAATTCCTGATGTACATAATCTGTGATTGCGTATCATAGTCCCAACAAGAATCAAGCCAAGTGGAAGGTTACATAAAATCAAAAACAATCTCCCTATTAAAGAAGGGCGTAAGGGGAACTGGCAGACGGGATAGTACAAATTCTTGAATTAGCTGTATAGTATAAGAAGCGATATGGCTCAGTGGCTAATACTCAAGGACAACACAAGAGGACGCTTGGTGCGCCATGGTGAGATGAGCGTTCCAGTAAACAAGGGTCCGCAAGCGAACCGTTAACGAGATAGTTACAGATGTGTGGTTAGAAGTCGCCACTGATTTCAGTATTAAATATTTTCTTAGTCAGTAAAATTTATTTAAAGTGTAAACTTTACGATTAAGTTCCCTTTTCATTGGGCTCAGATTTCTCGCAAACGTTGCGCAACGTTGGGGAAAAATTAGATTATATATATATATTGTCTTTCTATCGATGGAAAGTGAAAGAATTCGAAAATTGTAGGATAAAAAAGTCCATTATTATCCCAAACAAACTACAGAAATTTACATTCTACTCAGCTTAATAGGTAGTACACTTCTATCGCAGCTAGAACAACGCAATAGGTCTGCTTCCACGAAAAGCTTTTACAGATTTCAGGACTTGCATTAAATGGAAATGAACCGTTTCTTTTTCAGTATTTAGCGCTGGAATAAGATTCAAAAATTTGTAGCCATGGTTTCGAAGGATTTAAACCCGTCTTCCTCAGAAGGACAACAAACTTCACATTAGCAATCAATTAGTAAAGCTATCTCCACATGACATGTGTCGGCAACGGTCTGTATGTCCACATATAAAAGCTGAGGCCCTCAGAAGCAAGGGCTTAGATTTTACATATGAACATACAGACCTTTGCCGACACATGTCATGTGGAGATAGCTTTACTAATTGATTGCTAATGTGAAATTTATTGTCCTTCTGAAAAAGACTGTCTTAAATTCTTCGAAACCATGGTAAAGGGTATTTGAAAACCGCCATTTATTGCAAGTGCCTGGAGCTCTATTACACCGTAACCGTTGCTGTAGTGCAGACATTGTCAAAATATCTGAAATGTAGTCCTCTTACAGAGAAATGTCTGTGTAGGAAAAACATCAAATTTCCGCGATCACAAGATTCAGATTTATTTTTAACGGTCTTAAAGAGCCTACGGAAAGCCAACATACGTCTGAGGGAGGACGTGCGGGGGAGGGGGGAGGGGGGAGAGAGAGGACGGCAAATGATACATCGGTTGTGTAGAGCAATTTTCTCTTTTCTCGAACAGGACTGCCGATACTGATCATGCGCTCACCAGCACCACAAAACAAAGGTAATACTTTCAACATCATTTTCAAACAAAAGAAAATGATGGGTCCAAATTTTATAGAGTGATCCATTATATGAAATGTTACAGACGTGGTGAGACTCACCCGTCATCTCTCTTTACCACTCTTACGATTCAGCTCAATTCCGATGAGCCGAGTCGCAACTGCAAAACACACACACACGCGCACACACACACACACAGCCGGGCACCTCCCAGAAGCTAATTTCACTTTCAATCATTTCCGCTGAACATCACTTCTTTTGATTCCGCAAACGCGCAGCACGCACTCAGGCCTGGTATCGACTGCAGCGTCGCGATGCCTGATAACGGCGCGGCGAAATGTCGCGCTCCGCTGCATTTGAGTGCTTCATAAATAACTGAGCTGGCCTAAATTGGGAGACTGCGCAGCAGGTGCTCCACGGGCGAAATTGAAATGGAATATTCATGCGAAGCGTATTTGCTAAATGAGTTTGCCAACTAAGCGGGCGGACGAGAAAGAAGTGCGCTATCAATTTCCATTTATCTGCCCGGCGGTCGCGGCTGCGGCTCCGTTAATATTTAAACACAGCCGAGGTCAGTGATTTTAATTCTGCTGTTTGTGATGCAGCTGTATCATTTCATACGCTTATCTGGTTCAGCCAAACAAGTTCATCGAACCACTCCACCGCAGAAAAGTCGTTGTATAAGTGACATATTAACATCTTTGTTAGCCGGCCATGGTGTCCGAGCGGTTCTAGGCGCTACAGTCTGGAACGCATGACTGCTACGGTCACAGGTTTGAATCCTGCCTCGGGCATGGATGTGTCTGACGTCCTTAGGTTAGTTAGGTTTAAGTAGTTCTAAGTCCTAGGGGACTGATGACCTTAGAAGTTAAGTCCCATAGTTCTCAGAGCCATTTTGAACCCATGGTGTTCAGAGCCATTTGAACCATTTGAACATTTTTGTTAAATGTGATGATCCTCCTTGTAGCCTGTAGGTAATCGCCATTGTTGTTGTTATGCCGTTCACAAATCTGGATATATTTTTTGTGTCCAACAGAATGTAACATTTTATTGAACTATCTTAATAAGTAAACCTTCAGGTATATCCTGGTCGCGGAAACCCTATTCATTGTTTGCCCGAAGGTCACACTGAAATCTTAAGGTGGGGCTGTAATTGTGTGCATGGTGTCACAAGTAGGTATATTTGTGAAATGAGCATAGTGTTTTGCGTATATGGTCAATATCAAATGGGAATAATCGTGCGACATTGGTATGACACTATTGTTTACATTCTACCCTAAGATGTAAACTGTTACGCCGCAGAATAAGTTTGTTGTACTTGGTTGAACTATTTAAAATCCTACCCGGCGTGCGCAGAACAGAGAAGGGTGCGTCGTTCGGAATATCAATAAGACGTAACGCTATTGTAACGGACGTTAGAGCACCAGGCGAGCATTGCCACATTACCTCCGAGCGAGGAAAGCAGAAAATCAAACGTCGCGTTTTATGTAACAAGACAGCATGAAGTGACACTTCATAAGTTCAGCGCCAGCGTACCACTACAATAGCCATACGTCGCAAAAAGAAAGACCCGAGTTTGGCAACCCAGAATAATTACCTTATTACCACAGTAATTCGAGGAACACTGACGGCACCGGCAAATGAGAGCATGAGCGTTCACGTACACGGATCCACCGTGTCGTGTGCACAGGCTCAGCCCCTCGAGAAACGAGGCTTTCGGAGGTCAAAGACACATTCAGTCGTGCTGCTATTCTATCTGTGTCGCTAGAACAGTCTATTGAGTTTCGGTGAAACCACATGGTGATCGATGATGGTCTGCTGCTACCCGCTTTCTGGCTTCAGCAGTGCGACAAAGGCAACCTAATGCATACCACAGCTGTGGTCTGCTGTGGCTGCCTATTGGACATCGTGGATGAGGTGAGACTGGTGCGCAACTAGCCCTTCTCGACTGAGGGTCAATCACGGATGATCTGGTAGCCTTCAATTCCACACCGACCAGACGTGGCATGTTCACCTGGCCCCCTGGCCGACTTGTGGACATCTGCTGCAGTCTTGGTCGACCAGCACCTAGCCCTCGCGACAACTGACATCCTAGTCCAATGTCGGATGTCCTCACCTGAGTGCATGACGGGCTGTTTTCGAGAGCGCTGAGATGGGAGCCGCACCGTACCGCAGATCATGTGGGTAGGTGACGCCATCCCGTCCCCACGCCGCCACCAGCACAGTATGCGGCCGCGACACACTGACCTGTGGCGGCGTCACGACTCTCTGACAGGGCGTCAAAACTTCGCGGCATTCGGTTATGCCTGTCCACCACCCCGAAGAAATTTTATAACTCTGTACACTCAACACGAAAAATAAACGTTATTGCAGATTCCCCTGTGCCACTGATGCTTCCAGGTGGACCACTCACCCACCCTAGCTCACCCTCAACATAAGTTTGATATTGGTTCAAATGGCTATAAGCACTTGTGGGAGTTAACATCTGAGGTCATCAGTACACTAGACTTAGAACTCAAATGGTGCAAATTGCTCTGAGCACTATGGGACTTAACATCTGAGGTCATCAGTCCCCTAGAACTTAGAACTACTTACACATAACTACCCTAAGAACATTACACACATCCATGCCCGAAGCAGGACTCGTACCTGCGAACGTAGCAGCCGCGTGGTTCCGGACTGAAGCGCCTAGAACCGCTCGACCACAGCGGCCGGCAGTTTGATATTCCACGTACTTCCTCTGTTTTCACACGTTTACTTATTAGTAACAGTGATGGTGCTGAATTGTTGCTGCTGCAGTTGCAATTCAAAATTCGTCCAAAGAGGACGAATAATTACGACAGAGGCCTCATTACAGATATATTACTAATAAGATGCGCTTTATGTGTTTACTAACATCGAGAGACAGCGTATAAAATCGTAAGCTTAATTTATGTGACTAGATAAAATTTTTAATGTGGGAGGGTACTGCCAGTCAAGAAAATGGATGTGTACACGTTTCGAACTGTTTTCATCTGCAGGTAACATTTATATATGACAATATGAGTCGACAGCCCCAGATTATGCAAATCCCCAAGCCACTGTCCCGCGCCCGGGTTCCCGGGTTCGATTCCCAGCAGGGTCAGGGATTTTCTCTGCCTCGTGATGACTGGGTGTTGTGTGATGTCCTTAGGTTAGTTAGGTTTAAGTAGTTCTAAGTTCTAGGGGACTGATGACCATAGATGTTAAGTCCCATAGTGCTCAGAGCCATTTGAACCATTTTGAACCCCAACCTACTGTGCTTTTCTTTTTAAAAAAAGTAATCACTCAGTAAAACTATAGTTGTAATATTACAGTTTGTGAAGAATGAGTATGTGCTGTTTATGTTTTAAATTCAGTAAGGATGATGGAAGACTGAACACACACAGTTATACAAAAAGTAAAAACAGAAGGAATTCGTCCCTAAAAAATATTTCAAAGTGTTATAAATCGCTAGTTTACCGCATGGCATAACTCCAAATTCCATGTTTTTGCGACCCTTTCATTTTGACGCACTACGTGTTTTATCCTGTGATGCTTATTGGGTTTTGAGACAAAAAGCAAAGAATGAAAGATACAATAGTCAGGTGTAAATCGTTTCCTTATCTTCAGCGGGGTTGCAAGAACGCGAATGCAGGCATATCCAGTGTGATATCCAGAAATATCCAAGTCCGTGTACACGGTAATTGCTGAGAGAGAGGTCGAGCATTCGCAGGCATAGAATACGAGATTGAAGCGGGATGATGACAGCTTGCAGCTACCTCTTTGATAGCGGCGCTGCCTGCGTTGGCCGAGGGGGCGTGACCGTGTAGCGGCCGTCGGTTGGTGTCCGCGGCTGTTGTTGGCTGCCCTGCCTCTGGCGGCGGTACTCGGACCGTCTGGTGCCACCCTATGAACAAGGAACTGATTGAAAGACATCACACCAGGAAGCCATTTCACAACGCCACCACAGCATCTATATAAGTAAAATTTGAATTTTCATTTGTTCAAAATCTTAAATCTCCAAAAGGTCTCCATAGATTCCTATGAAGTTTTTATATGAAATTGCATTCGAATATTCACGTGTTGTTATATAACTATTTTTATATGTATGTAATATATAAATAAATATGTAATATATAAAGGGGCAACATTATTATCAAAAATCTCGAAAAGTGCTTGACTGGTTTACTTCAAATATCCGCACAGTAATCTAATGACCCTTCGGACCCGACATACACTACAAATTTTTGTTCTACATAATGTATAAAAATATATGTAATATAGAAAGGGGAAACATTGTTACCACGAAACTCAAAAAGGACTCCACTGATTTACTTCAGATTTTTACACATGACTATAGTAAACGTTTGGACAAGTACTTATGTCCTATCGGTTTGTAGTGAGAATACTACTACCGAATCTCAGCTTTCAGTGACAATAAACAAGACTAAAGGTTAGAAAGAGGGGAGCTGAACAGAGGGGTGGGAGGATATGGACAGAGAGAGGGGCAGGAGAAATGGAGAGAGGGTGAAGGAGGAGATGGATGTAGAAAGGGGGGAGAGGTGATAGAGAGAGGGAGGGAGAGAGTGGGCATGAGGAGATGGATAGGGAGAGGGGTGAGAAGAAGAGGATGGAGAGAGGAAGGAGGATGAGGTGGGGGGGAGAGAGGGCAGAAGAAGATGGAGAGAGGGGGAGGAGAAGCTGAACAGACAGGGGCGGAAGGAGGAAATGGACAGAGAAAGAAGGGGAGTTGAAGATGGACAGAGGCAAGGAGGATTGGGGGTTGGGGTTGTTTTGGGGAAGGAGACCAGACAGCGAGGTCATCGGTCTCATCGGATTAGGCAAGGATGGGGAAGGAAGGCGGCCGTGCCCTTTCAAAGGAACCATTCCGGCATTTGCATGGAGTGATTTAGGGAAATCACGGAAAACCTAAATCAGGAAAGCCGGACGCGGGATTGAACCGTCGTCCTCCCGAATGCGAGTCCAGTGTCTAACCATTGCGCCACCTCGCTCGGTGGCAAGAAGGACAAGGAGATTATATTCAGTTCCTATCTTTATCAGAAATATGAGCTTCTTGTTTTCTTTCTTTTCCCTTTATTAGATTAGATTAGAGATTAGATTAGTACTTGTTCCATAGATCATTAATACGACACTTCGTAATGATGTGGAACGTGTCATTACACAAAATATTACGTAACACTTAATATTTTTAATTTTTTTCTTGGGGCGTGAGGAAATCACCCACTTACTATATCCAAAAATTCATCTAATGAGTAGAAGAAGTTGCCACTCAGAAATTCTTTTAATTTCCTTTTAAATGATATGTGGCTATCTGTCAGACTTTTTAAGCTATTCGCTACGGTCACAGGTTCGAATCCTGCCTCGGGTATGGATGTGTGTGATCGGTTAGTTAGGTTTAAGCAGTTCTAACTTCTAGGGGACTGATGACCTCAGATGTTAAGTCCCATAGTGCTCAGAGTCATTTTTTTATGCGTTTAGGTAAGTGACCAAAGACTTTTGGGGCAGCATAATTTGCCCCTTCTGAGCCAAAGTTAGATTTAACCTTGAGTAGTGAAGAACATCTTTTCTCATAGTGTAGTAGCCAAGTGCACTGCTAATACTTTTGAATTCTTTCGGATTATTAATAACAAATTTCATTATTCTGTTTACACGCTTTTGTGAAATGAACACTCCGATGATTACTTCCCCGAGAATATGATGCCATAAGAAAGCAGAGAATGAAAATAGGCGTGGTAAGCTAATTTACTGACATGTATATCGCCAAAATTTGCAATGTCCCTAATAGCATGAGTAGCTGAACTCAAACGTTTCAGCAGATCTTCAGTGTATTTTTTCCAGTTCAACCCCTCATCAATGCATACACCTAGAAATTTTGAATTTTCTGCCTTAGCTAATGATTTATGATCGAAGTCTATATTTATTAATGGTGTCATTCCATTTACTGTGTGGAACTGTATATACTGTGTTTTGTCAAAGTTTAAAGAGAGCCCATTTAGCAGAGAACCACTTGATGATTTTCTGAAAAACATCGTTTACAATTTCATCAGTTAATTCTTGTCTGTTAGGTGTGATGGCTATACTTGTACCATCGGCAAAAAGTACCAGCTTTGCATCTTCGTGAATACAGAATGGCAAGTCATTAATATATATTAAGAACAGCAGAGGACCCAAGACCGAACCTTGTGGCACACCATTCTTTATTGTTTCCCAGTCTGAGAAATCACCAGTTTTTTGCATGTTACGTGAACTGTTTTATACAGAGTGAGCCACATCAACAAGGGGCAGGGGGCAGCTAGTAATTTATAAAAAGGCGCAACAATACGATAAAGCGCGGTTCAATGCCTACAAATGGTGGTGGCCCCTCTTTCTTTTCCGGTAACATAGCGACATTCCAGTAAAATAGCGACATTTTATCTATGACACTTGCAGCAAACAAGCGAAATGCCTTCCATTTATCTCTCAAAAGCTTTACGCAAAGTCCATTACAGATGTGGAGTGCAAATTATTAAAACGTCTACGAAACTCACGTACAAAACGCATGATACTTTTGAGCGGGACTTTCTGTGTTCCATGAAAGATCTGTAAGGTACTTACTGGCAAACCTTACGTCTCATCATAGTCACGTGACTGTTAGAGTCGTAGTATGATGGTGACAAAAATTCTTTTCTACGCAACTGAATGCTCTCTGCATGGATGTCCCTACTCTATGTTTGCCGTGAGCTGTTACTGATAGACTGTCTTGAAATGAGTGCTTCTATGGTGCAGCATAGTGTTGCATTGGTGCTGTGGACGATTGTGGAAACGAACTGAAAGGAAGTGAGAGAAGTAAATGCAACGGCCTTCTTCTAGGACCGCAGGAAAGCGCTTGCCGAACGTAACGACCACATCCGACGGACGGTTCGTCATCGACAATACCGTACTTTACCTACTTACTCTAAGATACACTGCGCAGCGTTCGATGAAAGCATACTGAGGAAGACCGGTTCTCTTCCCCTTGCCGCCGCTTCAGTGGTGAAAGGAAATATCTTTAAGCCTTGGATCCTAACTGGTTACCCGCTGGCAGAACAGCGTGCCTAAGCAATCTAAGGGACCGAGGTGGTTATTTTCGTACTGGGACACCTTAGGAAAGGCGTCTTCTTTGGAACAACGTGTTGTATTTGTGAGGAGGAATTGAAGAGGACGACTTTTTTCGTATTAGCGACAAGTTTGTTATAACATCTTGTATTTAGTTTTCTGCTGTATCGTAGAAAACTGTGTCCTTGAAAAGCACATTTATAGAATGGAAAGCTCAAACAGTCATTTTTTCCGCAACAAAAATTTGATAAGAATAAGAAAAGTAAACAAAACATTTTTATGTTATCAATCCACACTATTTCTTAAATTTGATAATAAACGATATAGTTAAATGAAAATATTAATGGCATTAAAACCTACAGATTTTTCCTTACAGTCTTCACTCTACACGAAATTCACAATCATTTCTTTAGAAACCAAAACAGAAGGCGCTGATTGAAGGAGGAGATGACCCATACTCGTCTAAGTCTTCAAAAATTCCAGCCGTTCATTGTCAGATTTGGAATACGGAAACAATCTTCTGATTGAGAATCACACTCACGTGAATGGGAATCATAAATATTGATTCTATACAGATGTGCAAGAAACGAGGGGTGGTTAAAGAGGAGTCGATTGACGGTGGAATTCGTAGATTAGTGCTACTTCGTCCTCGTCAACCAGGGCCTTATAGGAATTTGAGGTTGTAATGGCGCATAGTATCCACTTTTCGTTTGGTGGGATACGCGGAATTCTAAATGATGGTAACCATACAATCTGGCATTTGCACTGCGATGATCAGGCAACAGCTGTTCTCAAACATTTGTAGCAACTTCTCCTTGACATTTACGTAAACTGGCGTCACGTACCACTGCCACAAAAATATTTCCCACACAACAAAAAACGTTAAGTAATGCACTTCAAAAATCAAGTGGACGTGTGTGAAAAACTGATGACGTGACTGTTTGCTGGCATTAGCCTATCAGTCCCAGTATCCCTGTTGTTGTTACATAATGACGACTACAAATCTTCGCCTCTCCATCTGAAAGGTTAAGTTTGTGATAATGTTTGCAACACACATAATTAGGTGTCGGGTAACTTTTGTAGCTCTCTCGAGTGTACGGGACGAGCGTCATGGGCTATTCATTCTGGCAGTTTCCTAAAGCTGTAAAAAGACGAAAAAAGAAAGCTGTGGGCGACCGTTCAAACTATCTACATCTACGTGATTGCTCTGCTATTCACAATAAAATGCCTGACAGAGGATTCAATGAACCACCTTCAAGCTGTCTCTCTACCGTTCCACTCTCGAACGGCAAGCCGGACAAACGAACACTAAAATTTTTCTGTGCGAGCCCTGATGTCTCTTGTTTTATCGTGATGATCATTTCTCCCTAAGTAGGTGGGTGCCAACAGAATGTTTTCGCAATCGGAGGAGAAAACTGGTGATTGAAATTTCATGAGAAGATTCCGCGCAACGAAAAACGCCTTCTTTTTTTTTTTTTTTTAAATGTTTGCCACTCCAGTTTACGTATCATGTCTGTGACACTGTCTCCCCTATTTCTCGATAATACAAAAGGAGGTGCCCTTCTTTGTACTTTTTCAGTGTCATCCGTCAGTCCCACCTGATGCGGATCCCACATCGCACAGGAATACTCCAGAATAGAGTGGACAAGCGTGGTGTAAGCAGTCTCTTTAGTAGACCCGATTCACCTGCTAAGTGTTCTGTCAATGATTCGTAGTCTTCGGTTTGCTGTACCAATAATATTATCTATGTGATCGTTCGAATTTAGGTTATTTGTAATTGTAATCCCTAAGTATTTGGTTGAATTTACAGCCTTCAGATTTGTGTGACTTATCGCGTAATCGAAATTTAGCTCATTTCTTTTAGTACTCGTGTGAATAACTCCACACTTTTCCTTATTCAGGGTTAATTGCCACTTTTCGCACCATACAGATATATTTTCTAAATCATTTGGCAAGTCGTTTTGATCATCACATGACTGTAAAGACTGTAAATGACAGCATCATCTGCAAATAATCTAAGACGGCTACTCAGATCGTATACTATGTCGTTAACTGTGACCTTTCTGACAGGAAATCACTAATCCAGTCGCACAACTGAGGCGATACTCCGTAGGCAATCAGTTTGGTTTTGAAGAACCTTGTGAGGAACGGTGTCAAAAGCCTTATAGAAATCTAAAAATATGGAATCAATTTGACATCCTCTGTCGATAACAGTTATTACTTCATGAGTATAAAGAGCCAGTTGTGTTTCACAAGAACGATATTTTCTGAAACCGTGCTGACTATGTGTCAATAAATCGTTTTCTTCGAGGTACTTCATAATGTTCGAATACAGAAGTCGGTTGGTAACAGCAAGTGTCCCGTTGGACCAACACAATGCTCGCTCTACAGAGAACCCACTTTCTGTAGGCGTTATGGTGGGAAGTGTCTTCACCGACCTTCCCATAGTACTGATATCGTACCTATAGATTCCCGTTTTTTCTGTCACTAGAAAGAAAATTCCCTTCAGCCAACATTGTTAACATTGAAGAAGATCCATACAGCTCTCACAGTAACAATCCTTTGTCACAGTTGATACCGTGAATTAAAAAATTTTCGAAGCCGAATATCTGTGGAGCAGTAGTCAAAGGTCACTCTCTCTGTTCCAGTAAAAAACAAATAACAATAAATGATCATTTTTATTTATAGTTCACTGCCGTGGAGAAACTTTCATTCTGTACGATCCTAGTAAAAAAATCTTTGCAGTTTACTGTCCCTGATATAAAACATCTTTACTGATATGTTGGCTGATGCGTTTAATGTTCTTAGTAGTTGTTGGAATCGTGCATCGTGCTAATTTCGTTTGAACCATAGGTGTATGACCTATGACTTGCTGTTGACGAACTGAAAGAAGTGCTCATTCAGAGATAAATGGGATGTACGCCGGCACTTCTAGAATACCTTCGCGAAAAAATGAACAAAAGGTTATATGATAAAATGTTCTGGGGCTTCCAGCAGCGTAAACTGGTTAAAACACCACACCTTTCGAGCAATTTTTCCTAGGCCATAGTCAAGAGGAACGACTGATGAAGGGCTGCTGATACGCTCTTATATACTCTAGCTTCCAACTGTAACGTTAGTGCTACCCACGCAAATATAGCCATCCTTGGCTCCGTATTCGATGCGCCCGCTTCCCGATCAGTGTGTCCCAAGCCGCATTGCGAAAGAGGCCGCCATCTCTATTTAATCTGATGTCAGTGATTTTTGTTCAATGGTTTCTTTAATTACACTCTTCCAAAAGTGATTAGTGCGATCTGCGACAGGTGTTGTAAAATTTGGTCTCGCGAGTGTTTTGCATAGAATGAGCAGCTGAAGTAGATATTTAGGGGTGGCATAGGTGCCGGAACTTCTCATATTTGTATTTGTTGTAGTCTCAAAGTCTCGCAGAACTTTTTGAGTGACATCATCTTCGCTATCGACTGTATTATTTAATATAATTTCGACTATTGCAATTTCTACCCTTTGCTTATATGCTTGTGGCTATAGGTGCCGAAAACACATCAATACAATACCTAGAAAAGACACGAGACTCTACGGCTCGTATCAGCATTCGTCACATACATCGATGGTTTATCTAATCCCGATCAAAACCCAAAACTTTTCGGTTTGCCTTTTCCCACTCTTCACCTCTCGATTACGTGATGATAAGTCATGAACGACACGTGGTTTTTATTCCATGTAAAACTTCCCCGGTAAAATCACTTGGGTAGATTAGGGGCACGCAAGCTACAAAATGAGGTCAAGCTGAAGAACTTAGACAAGGCGGCTCAACATGCCTCTTGAGGGGGTCCCAGCCAATCATGCAATATGACTAATACAGTATAACATCTCTAGACTACTGTAAATCTCTCCTTAATCTTTTGTTTTACTGGGGAAGATACACAAGTCAGGGAACAGAAGGAAATTTAATTAATCCACAACAGAATATTTTAACCAATTGTTGCATTTTCCCGTCTATTTGGGATGGTACTCAAGTTAATGTTAGATTGAAAGAACTGAGCGTGTCGACCTTGTTTTGTGATTATTACCCACAAAGAGTGTCCCTATGTTTGTATTCAGGAGTAACTTAAAAACAAACGTAAGTGAACTGAGCTAAAAAGTGTTACCAAAATGTTGTGAATAAAATTAATATTGAAATTGTTCTCGAAACTACCGAGATATGATGATAATGTAATGTTACTTCTCAGGTATGCGGATATTTTTCCCTAATCTTTATGGGTCAGTACGTATTGGTATTACAGATGTTACGAATCATTGTCATGGTGATGGTTTCCGTTTAAAGTAAGATCTCTGGCTAGCCAAAATCCTTCCAAGAAGCCTGCTTCAAATAGAACTATGACAGATAATTACATCATAGGAAATGATAAGACGAAGATCACTTAAGCTGTAACCTAACAAACACCTTGTGACATCTCAATTGCCTTGAACCGATTATGAGAGTGAGTCTACTGTGACGGAATGAGGTGCAAGTTCCTGAAAAGATATGAAAAAAATGTTTAACTTTGTAAGTAGCCGAGCTGAGAGAGATCCAATAGTGTTATAAGTGCGTTCAGAGGTTGGAATTAGAAAATTATGCGGTTCAAACCGTCCATGATAAAAATACGTAATTTTGCGAGGTTCTTGTTGAGATCCTTGTTGCTAGTGCACCACTGGAAAACAGCAATGTTCTAATGAGTCACTATTCAAGTCACTGAGCTATTCATTCTTGATTAACGGAACATACGCGGATGAAGTTATCAGGTAAACAAACAAGCGTACAACGCAATATACCTACTCATGTTTTCCACACTCCTTTCCAACATCATGGTCTTCATTTCTGTTTCAGGTACCATTCGCCATATACCGAACGTGCGGATTTCGAGATTTACAGATCCACATTGAGCTGAATTACAGTGAGTATGTAACTGTACGCAGTAACTCTTTAAGGAATAAGTCGGGCCGGCCGTTGTGGAAGAGCGTTTCTAGGCGCTTTAGTCCGGAACCGCTCTGCTTCTATGGTCGTAGGTTCGAATCCTGCCTCGGGCATGGATGTGTATGATGTCCTTAGGTTAGTTAGGTTTAAGTAGTTCTAAGTCTACTGGACTGATGACCTCAGATGTTTAAGTCCCATAATGCTCAGAGCCATTTGAATAAGTCGGTCAAACTGAATGTCTCTGCACGACAGCCAAACATTTACCACGAGGGCCAGCCGATGCATCCGTTGTTCATACCTTACGTAATGGCCTCTATGATTAGGAGTAACTGCTCACTGAAAGCTCGTTATCTAGATGGGCGTTGTTTCATAGTTCTCCGGCAACTTGTTTCGTATAAATGGTATACTTTTTCCAGTTTCAATGATAGATGAACTACAGCCGTGTAGAGCCCGAATACGACAAATATGACAGCGGTATATCCGTGGACGTGACTTCCTATCCACGATCCACTGGCCCCGGTGTTGTCCTGCACTGTCCGCTCGGCTCATTTCGGTGCTAATTAATGACGTGTCGCCGGCCACTTGGCGTGCATTACGGCGCCGTTAAACGTGGAACGCGGCCGGCAGCGTCATGCATCACCCACAGGCTGACAGCCGTTCCAACAGGCGGGCCGCATACCCATCAGCAGCTCACCGCCGAAAGACAGCCGCTGTTGCAATGTTCACCTGTGATTGATTGCCTCCGACCGCTGTTTAGCTTTGGCATCGCTTCGTACGCAGCGTCTGCTTTGTCCGTGTGTTATTCACCCTAACAGTAGAACAATATTACCAATATCGCCTTGCCACGCTGAAGTCCTCCTTCAAAGTTAATATATTTAACGGCTGAGTGAAAAAATTTCGACATGAAACATTTAGTGGAGGAAACAGAGGAATAATTTAACGTACTGCTTACGTTTTTCGGGCCGAGACCGATAATCTGACAAAGTTTTGGTTAATTTGTTTAAGCTTTACCGAAAACTTACCCTTTTTGTTCTAGAGTATCACCATGATTTGTTACCTTAGTCGTATCTTAATCTGCGCGTCATATTTGTCTCACTTTTACAGTCTAACTGCGTTATTGCTGTCGATCTTCAGCCATCATGATAGGGTTTTCGACATGTGCGCCTATGGTTGTGTTCACATGAAGTACCGCAGTTTCTTAGTCTCTAGCTATATATTTATCCTTGCAGAGGGTCTTTATTTTACGAGGTATATGCTTACAGTATTTTTGTAGAGCCCTCACCTATCGTGCAGCTGGAGTTCCTGTAATTGGATTCTTGATAAAATATATTAATTTGGTCCCGCATTATCTGACACAAGTATATCATGACCCATCAGATCAATGATAAAGTTATTCATCTAACTGCGAAATCAGTCATTTCAGTGTGCTTAGTTTATTACGCGTACATAACCTAATTCACAACAAACAGGTTTGACAATCGTTTAAATCAATAAATTAAAGCCTTGACAAACTTCGATAGGGGATCTACAAATACGTGCATTTGGGGAAAACGTTTACATTTGCGGGAGCCGTACCGTGACTGCCGTAGTTTAGTGCACAGAGACACGAGATACTACAGAAGGATATGCATGAGCAGCTACTGCCGGAGTTGAAAACATGTTGAAAATCTAACGGCAAACAAGTCTTAGTAATGAACTATAAAATTAATGAACTTAATTGCAAATATTCTCCTTTCCGTACAGTTAGCTTCACTGTTGCGTCTGGATCTCGCCATACTTTCAAAAAATGGTTCAAATGGCTCTGAGCACTATGGGACTTAACTTCTGAGGTCATCAGTCCCCTAGAACTTAGAAATACTTAAACGTAACTAACCTAAGGACGTCACACACATCCATGTCCGAGGCAGGATTCGAACCTGCGACTGTAGCGGTCGCGCGGTTCCAGACTGTAGAGCCTATAACCGCTCGGCCACCCCTGCCGGCTCGCCATACTTTCAAATGGCTGTTAAATCAGTCTTGGCTCGCTGCTAACAACTTTTCTGTGTCTGCGTTTAAGTTTAGCTCAACTGTATGAGAGCCTCTTGTCCGAGGGAGCGTGGATGTGGGGAAGACTTGCTCGAAAGTCGTTTAGAAGTGGAGACTAGAAGTGAAATAACTATCTGCAGAGCGCTTCTGACAAGGAAGGCTTTGACCTATTTGTTTTTTCAGCGTCACTTAATTTTGATTGGTTTAATACTAATTCCTCGTGAGTGCCGACCAGTATGATGTTGTCTTACAAGACACTGGACTCCCTTCCTTACTCGTAGTTGAGGTGATTGACCAGTTAAAAAACATGTTAGTCGTGGTGCTCCGAACTGTGTAAAACATACCACCCGACTCCCTGCCTTCCACGCGCTGGCCAATACTGTGACACCTCTGTAAGCGCTGTGGCATCCCTTACACCTACTTCTAAACAATTTACAAGAAGCAATAGTAGCTGTCTTCTTCTACGAAGAAGTCTGAAAATTTCTGTCACTGTTGCACAATTTAAACAGCCCGTTGTTTTCCGCAAAGTTTAACTTCCCGCTGTTTCCCTCTGCAGTAGCAGTTCTTCCGGGACTCTGGCCATTAAGCGGCACTCGTCTACTGGATACAGCTCCTGTAAAACAAACTATGTTTTCCCACACAACTTGGAGATGTAGTTTACATTGTCTGACTTTGGACACTCCGCGCCAAAGAGGCCATCTTTCTTAAACGCTTCACATGGTGAATGAGTGTCGATTTTGCAAATAGTGCTGGGAACTGACTCCCTGTGGTTGTATGGGCCCCTTGTCGTCAGCCGAATCGAGCATGATTTCACAGTGGCTTCTCATATCACCAGGTATTGGCACATCACTAGTACTCAGTACTCATTCACATTTCGTTTTCTGGTGGAGATCAATTTATTCTGATTTAATTAGACTCTGTATTATGGATTCTATAAACAGTCACGGGACAGTTCGGTAAAACGGTCGTGTAACAGAGGAATGATCAAGATTCTCTGATCTGCAGGTCATTCATGTTTCATGTATTAGGTGTATTTCCTGTACACGAAGACGGAAAAAAATCACAGCACCAAAAAGCAATTAATAGAGTAATGAAATTTCGGGAATACATTTGTCTAGGTAACACATTTAAGTGATTAGCATTGCAGGAACACAGGTAAGTGTAAGCACGAGATAGCCATTGCAAATGTGAAATGTTGGTACATTAATAACCGGCGTGTCCGGCAAGCATGCGAATTTACTTACATTGTGTTTTACAGGTTCCGGATGTCAGTTTGTGGGATGGAGTTCCATCCCTGTTGTACTGCATTGTTCAGTACAAGGACGGTTAATGTTGTTTGTGAATGAAACTGGAGTTTTTGTCTGACGATGTTCCATACTTGTCGACTGGAGACAGATCTGGTGATTCAGATCTGGTGATTGAGCAGGCCAAGGCGATATGACGATACTCTGTAGATCATGTTGGGTTATGACAGGGGTATTTGGGCGCCCGTCATCCTGTCGGAAAACATTCCATTGAATGCTGTCCACGAATGGCAGCACAACACATCGAATCACCATAGTGACCGTGTCACCTCCAAACACGTTCCCGACGATCGTCTGGTTGAAGGCATATGCGACACTCATCGGTGAAGAGAACGTGATGCCAATCCTGAGCGGTCCATTCGGCATGCTGTTGGACCCATCTGTACCGCGCTGTATGGTGTCGTGGTTGCAAAGATGGACCTCGCCATGGATGTCGGGAGTAAGTTGCACTTCATGCAGCCTATTGCGCACAGTTTGAGTCGTAACACGACGTCCTGTAGTTGCACGAAGCATTATTCAACTTGGTGGCGTTGCTGTCAGGGTTCCTGCGAGCCATAATCCGTAGGTAGCGGTCATCCACTGCAGTAGTAACCCTTGGGCGGCCTGAGCGAGGTATGTCTCTCCGTATCTCCTCCATGTCCGAATCAACATCACTTTGGTTCACTCCGAGACGCCTGGACACTTCCCTTATTGAGAGCCCTTCCTGGCACAAAGTAACAATGCGGACGCGATAGAACCGCGGTAGTGACAGTGTAGACATGGTTGAACTACAGACTACACGAGCCGTGTATCTTCTTCCTGGTGGAATGACTGCAACTGATCGGCTGTCGGACCCCCTCTGTCTAACAGGCGCTGCTCATGCATAGTTGTTTACATCTTTGGGCGTGTTTAGTAACATTTTTGAACAGTCGAAGGGACTGTGTTTGTGATACGATATTCACAATCAACGTCTATCTTCAGTTCTTGGAACCGGGGTGATGCAAAACATTTTTGATGTATGTGTATAAAAAACTTGCGCTGTAACTCATTCTCTGAGCTACATAAATTGGTGGCCAGTTGCATCTTATCGGAGCCATAGCACTATCAGCAAAGAAACAGACAAGTTATTAATTTTTATGCTTCAAATAAATCATCTACATACCTGTCACAGAGTTATGTTAGCGACATTACCCACAATTCTACTTCCTTCAAGTACTTTTGTTAGCTTTAATGAAACAAATGTTAACTACTATCAAACCAATTCCAAATCATCTTTCTGGGGTAGGTGCTCCTGCTGCTGCGTTTTCGTGGTTGCGAATTAGATTACTGCTTTTAAGACACTGCTTTTAAGACACTGCTTTAGTAATATAACTCTCGATGGGTGTAGGGGCATAAGTTTTCCAAAACCTCGTTTCGTGTATGATAACTTCCGATACAATGTGAGGGTGAAGTGAAAAATGAATGAAAAATAGTTTGTGTAATTACAGCCTGCAAAGAATGTCAAAAGATGTGCAGTACAATGGAAAACTGACATTGAGAAGAACCAGAATAATGTGTAAAAGTGAAGCAACCTATCCTATCTAATCTTTAAAGTCAGTGCAGCGTCAGAAATAAATCGAGACCCACTGAAGATGACACAAAAGTATCAAAACATGTTTGGCTAAAGAACAAAAGAAGAAATAAAAAACAATTTTACAGAAAGCACGCCGGCCGGGGTGGTCGAGCGGTTCTAGGCGCTAGAGTCTGGAATTGCGCGACCGCTACGGTCGCAGGTTCGGATCCTGCCTCGGGTCTTGGATGTGTGTGATGTCCTTGGTTTAGTTAGGTTTAAGTAGTTCTAAGTTCTAGGCGACTGATGACCTTAGAAGTTACGTCCCATAGTGCTCAGAGCCATTTGAACCATTTTTGAACAGAAAGCACCTGCCGCAAATGATAGAAGTTAATGAGTAGTTTCTTAAAATAAATCAGTTGTTAATCCACATTCTGTTTCAGATAAAACATTTCTTTCTCTGTGCACAATGACAGTTGTAGGTTGCCTACGTACTTGCAGGAACAACAAAAAGTTGATTTTCAGTATTTATTATTATTATTGGCCGAGTTTAATTAGTTAAAATGCTGTCGTAAGCTCCACATTAAGAGGTATAATGTTATGTTAAAGGCTTAACACAGTAAGACAACAATTACAGCTAGGACGTATTTATATATACATATATCGAGGCAGCATAACCCATGGCGCACAAATTATCCAGGCTGCTTTCACCCGATATTTGACAATAAGAGCAGTTAGCGACTATTAAGAAACTTTACATGGAATTTCAAACTTACTCTATACTTTTCCCTTTACGTGCTTAACGTCAAACATTAATACATTAGCTCATTTGTAAAGCAATCCGATGTTTGAAGCAGTTTTATATACATGGGAGTTCGATTCCTTAAAGAATAGTGGCTGGCATTTACTGGTTGCAGCTAATGTACTATCGCCTTGTTTCAGTATTATAACTGGTTCAGACCGCCATGTATTGGGGAACGTTTAATGTAACACTGAAAATAAACCATTATAGAACTCAGCATTTTCAGACACAGAAAAATCTACCGTAGAGGAATGTAGCATTAGGTACCAGAAAAAATCAAAATCTGTCGGGGATAGAGCTTGAAAGCTTAATTTTTTTTTTTTACTTTACGTGCGGAACACCATAATAGTACGAAAAATATAAATCGTAATCGGGGTAACAGATCGTGTGAAGCCTGAAGGAGGCTAGTAATGAGTTGCAAGAGCTGAAATTTAGGATCAGTCTTTGACAAATTAACGCTCTGTTTCTCTTGATGATGCACCCTCAAGAATGTATTTTCTCTTAAACGGTAAGAAATAATTGATCCAACGATCTATTCCCATGTTTCATTGGATACCGCAAACATTTACTGACTGCGTCAAACGCCTTGGACAGCCCATATCTGTTTACAGTAAATCAGTTTTGTTGTGCTGCGACTTCTTAAAGTCCTACTGCGTAAAATGTAATAGCTACGGCGATAGTAAAATAAATTGTGGCAGACGTGTTTCTCACCGGCAGTACCCCGCACACAGGAAGTGTTCCTAAATCACAGAGGGCTGCTCTCCTTGGAGCGGGCCGATACCGGTTCCATGTTGCTGAAGAAGTCTTCGCCGGAGCTGACTTATTATAAAATTGTGCCGCCATATTTTGAGTGCGCTGACTGATCGCCTACGCTGCTCCTCTGTCCGGCCGCCTCCACGGAGGATGCCTTCCGCTCCTAAGGAGAGACGGCTCTCGCGCTCTCTCTCTGGCAATGTTCCACTAATGTAAGGAGCATTTTACTGACCAGGCTTTCTTCCAAACACAGTCAAACTTATTACGTTATAACTGAAGCAAATTTGAAAAATCACTTTAAGACATCACTTCCTCAAATGGTTCAAATGGCTCTGAGCGCTATGGAACTTAACATCAGAGGTCATCAGTCCCCTAGAACTTAAAACTACTTAAACATAACTAACCTAAGGACATCACACACATCCACGCCCGAGGCAGGATTCGAACCTGCGACCGTAGCAGCCGCGTGGTTCCGGACTGATGCGTCTAGAACCGCTCGGTCACAGCAGCCGGCCGTATTCACCTGCTGAGCTATCCTGACTATTGGTTCGCATTGTACTGCGTTTGTGAACTACGTCGTGAAACAAACTTCAATCTTCGTGACACGCTGAATTTTAAATAATGAAAATGAATCTAATTAAATACCAAAGGAAATTAATTGAGTAGTCAGTGGAAACTATTTAACTGAAACTTAATACTGAAGTACACTCGTGTTCAGCAAAATGCAAAACACCTTGAACGATTAGACATAGGGCGTTCCTATTCACAGGACGTGTCCATTAGTATGTTTAGCAGAAATGATTCTCATGTCAGTCACCTCGGTTCAGTATGTGTCCCGTTGCCTAATGGGCAAAGGGTGTGCCATAAGTCCTGATAACTTATTCCATGCGTGATGGCATCGATTCGAGTAGGGCGCGAATGGCCTCCTGTGATACAGCCATCCATGCCGCATTCACCTGTTTCCAAAGTGGTGGTTGGCACTGGGTCACAGCGCTACACCTGTCGTTTCACCATATCCCACACATTTTTGATTGACGGCAAGTCTGTTGATGTGGCGGCTCAGGTCAGAAGGCTGACGTCCTGTGACACCAAGAAGGCAAGTATTCGTGCAGAAACATGCGGTCGTGCGTTGTCTCGCTGTAAAATGTTGTCTGGGGTGTTGTGCAGAAAGGGTGTGGGTAAGGGTTGCAGGATGTCATTCACATTGACCACACTGGTCACAATGCCCTAAACACGCACTAACTGTGATTTGTGGTTGTACTCTTAGCATTCCACGCCATAATGCCTTGAGCTGGCGCTGTATGTCTAGTGCGAATGCAGTCACTGTGATGCGGCTCCCCCTGTCTGTGGCAGACCAAAATGCGACCATCATTTTCAAACAAACAGAACCTTGATTCGTCCAAAAACATTATCTGACGCCTCCATTCCTGTCCCCAGTGACGTCGTTCCCTCCGCTATTGTTTCTACGCGTTCGTCATGAGCAATAACATACATTTTATGTTCAGAAAAAAACAGCACATCTTGAACGACTGGTGATAGGACTCTCATATTCACAGGACGTGTATATTATCACGTTCAGCAGAAATTATTAGCATTTGAGCCATGACGTGAGCGTAGGGGAGGGGAGAGGGAGGAAGGGGTGGTCTGAGTTGCTGAGTGGTGCGACCGGACCCATCTTGCGTGTTCTGCAGCCTTTCGTGGACCATTCTGTTCACACCCGTTGCACTATTGAAACACGTCGTCCCCCAGCAGCAGCAATTTACCGGATGGGACCTTGAACCCGCAGGCCGACAAGGTTCAAATGCTAATCATTTCTGCAGAACGTACTGATGTACACATCCTGTGAATATGAGCGTCCTATCTCTACTCGTTCAAGATGTGCTGCTTATTCTGAATATGAGTGTATGTTATGAAAGTTACGTAATGTCTGACTTGAAATATCCACAAAATAAAATACTGATAGACTCGGAAGCAAACTGTTAAAGATTAGCTTCACTGCTCGCTGTAAATTAATCTGTTTACTTACATCACACGTGAAAATTCTGGCTTCGTACTGTTTGCTCAGAAGAACGCAAATAAAGAAAAGTAACTTAGCCCTTGCTCAGCATGCTAGTTTTGTCTAGTGTACTGACGTTCTCAAAAGCAAATTTAAATCAACAAGTGCAGCATCTAAAGAAAAATTATCTGCTCATTATTACAACTGTTTTTATTTCTTACTTACTTTTATTTTTTGTTGATTTATTAATGTTTTGCTTGCGAGAAACAATTTGTGGCTTCGTGCGCCGTAAGATGCAACATACACACAAGATATTTAAAACTTTACTAAGAATGCTGGAGAAGGGTTTTAGTTTAGAGAATAGCGTTCTTGAAGAACTCTGATTATTATCAAGAAAGACTGTGCAACATAGCAATAGTCTAACAATTACGAAATTCCCTCATTACAACAATTATAGACATTCAAACACAATTGCATTATTTGTTACATAATGAAAACAAAGAGATCAAATTAACACTAATCTTGAATATTATTAATAACCAAAGAACAGAAGTCTGTAGTACTGACTTCCAACGACGTAGAACCCGAAGGGCGACAAAGGGCACTACAGGGTCCCAGAGCGAGATAGTGAACTTCGCAGCAAATTTTCCTTCCTTTAACACAGTTCTCATTGACTTTTTTTATTTATGATAAAGACACGTTACCAGACTTCATACTCACTTGAGAACTATCAGCAATACCGACGGGTAACAGGTAGCATATAAACCAATAACGATACGCCACTAGTAGTTAATGTCATTATATTTCAGATTTCTCTTGAAATCTAATGAATTAAGGTAAAAGATGTACACGCTCATATAGTAACTGTCAGAATTGTTGAAAACCGCGTTATAGTTAACAGATTCTTGGGTAAGAAAAAAATGCACTAAAAATGACTTACTTGTGTACGCTGATACAGACATGGTCTTTGATGTCCGCACCATAGTGACTGGTTGATACGTCAGCAAAGGTATGAGATTTAGTGTCACAACACACACACACATGTCTGTAATAATTCTTTGTTACTTCATATGAAACAACGGTAGAGCTGTTCCCAGATCAAGGAGATGGCCGCCGCTGATAATTACAGCTCCTCCCGTATCAGAAGCAAGCGGAGTGATAGTTTGAACCTACGTGCGAAACTCGCCACGAGACGTATGCATTTCTTATCGCTCAGGTTCCGCTTCCTCGCCCCCTGTATCTGCTTTCGCTGCTTATGCCACGGCACGTTCCGCAAACAGCAGATGGCGGGCCCACTGTCTTCGCTACTGCTCGGCCTATCAGCTTCCTATGCGTTTCATCCGTTGTCAGATTATGGCAATCTGGTCTTGAGGACGCATAAAAATCTGGAGTATTTTTTGTCAGAACAGTTCATCCTGGGATGTATAGCATGTTCTGGTGACGTACCTGCGTTAAACAAATGAACGGGCTCAAGCTGACCTATGACAGAGAAACGCTATTTTAGATAACATCAACTCACTGAAATGATCGCCTGTGCTCTTTAGAAGTAGCTTGTCTTCTCGTACTTGCTCTATGTCAGTAATAAGCACTCATTTCAGACGGAATTCAGGTATCTCTACACACGATTTATTTCCTTTAAGCGCAAGAACACAAGCCGCTTAGACCCTTAAGCTTTGAATTTATCCATCCTCCCTCACCAGGGAACGGAACAAAAGCTTGGTAAAAATTGTCATCCATTTCGAACTATCATAATGTGTTGATCGAATCTCGTGTGTAGAAACCAGATCTTGGCAGTGAATTTCTTCTGATTCGGTACACAAAGGAGCATTCTTTGTTACAGAAACTTGTAGGCTCTTAGACCCATCGTTTATGGAGGATGCATTACGGAAACAATTGACAGAGTAGGCAATAACCTGGTAGACTTAATATGTGCAGAAGTTTTGAAGTCCAGCCAATCGTGGAAACTTTGTATAAAATAAAAAAAGAAAGAAAATCACTTTAACATGTTTATCCATTAGAATCGGTAGAAAAAAAGAAAGTTAGAGATTTTGAAATATATCCTTCATAATGGTCTCCGTGAAGGTTCGTCGAGCTAGCTAGACAAGTGTATTTGTTCACGAGGAATGACGACTTAATTCCAGAATCAAAGAATCCTGACAGAGCTAAAGATCAATTCCTGATTAGTTTTACCGTCAGTTTAACTCTATTAATCTTGCTGCTGTTCTTTTGGGTAAACTGTAATGAGCAGGCTTATCATGCACTGTATAACTCCACACTCAAAGCTGTTATTTCTCGCGTCCCCTGTACCATCGCCCTTCTACATTTACGAACAGAGAGATTTGATACCACATCAAGTCCTGTTGGGGCTCATCATCCATCATTCATTTAGCATCTCTGCAACTTACTGCTTTATCAAGAAATGTGAACTGGTGGCTGACTGCCGCCAGCTGGCTTAGTTTCGTCCGAGCAAGCAAAATAAAGCATTCGTTCATGTATACATTATAGCAACGTGGCACTTTATGATGTTCGTATCATGCCACGACGAACACCGCATGGTGTACTCCCACCTTTGCTCAGCTACTGAGGGTCCTTAGGGCAACTACCGATTACGTGCATCTGGTGAAACAACTACGTGTAATAGATGCTGGCTTTCTGTTGTCCTCACAAAAATTATTTAGATGGAATGTAATGAGAAATTCGAATGCATTGTTAAGTGTAATCTGCTGAGACGGAAAAAATCCAAACCCTCACGCAAAATCAGTGACTGGTGTTTGTTATCTTTGGATAGATAGTCCGGTCGATGATGGGACCATAACAGACGGAGGAAATGCTAAATTGGATGAGAATCCAAGCGGGGACCAGTCGCACCTTGATTTTTTTTAGGGAAAATAAGTGTTATGTCTGGCTATTTGAAAATCGTTTCTTCCACGCACGAGTGTATAGTACACTCACGAGTCTATAGTACGAACGCGGTCTTCCGAAACTGCTTCACCAAAGATGACGAAGTAAATATTCCTGAATCCCAATCAAGAACAACTGCCAAGATGAGAAACAGAAGTAGATATTCTCAGTGTAGCAAAGCAGCTTAAATCACTTACTAAAGCCAAGGCCTCCGGTCCAGATTGTATATCAGTCAGGTTCCCTTCAGAGTATGCTGATACAATAGCTCCATATTTAGCAATTACAACCGCTTCCGCACCTAAAGACTGGAAAATTGCTCAAGTCACGCCAATACTCAAAAAGGGGAATAGGGGTAACCCGCTGAATTACAGGTCCGTATCACTAATGTCAAATTGCAGTAGGGTTTTGGGACATAAACTGTGTTCGAACATTATGAATTACCTCGAAGAAAACGATTTATTGACACATAGTCAGCACGGATTCAGAAAACATCGCTCTTGTGAAACAGAGCTAGCTGTTTATATTCATGAAGTAATGAGTGCTATCGACAGGGGATGTCAAATTTATTTCGTATTTTCAGGTTTCCCGAAGGCTTTCGACACCGTTCCACACAAGTGTCCTCTAACGAAACTGCATGCCTATGGAATATCGCCTCAGTCGTGCGACTGGATTCGTGATTTCCTGTCGGAAAGGTCACGGTTTGTAGTAATAGACGGAAAGACAATCTGAAGAGCCCTCTTAGATTGTATGCAGCTGATGCTGTCATTTATCGTCTTGTAAAGTCATCAGATGAGCAAAACGAATTGCAAAATGATTTAGATAATATATCTGTATGGTGCTAAAAGTAGCAGTTGACCCTAAATAAAGAAAAGTGTGAGTTATTCACACGAATACTAAAAGAAAACCGCTAAATTGCGATTACGTGATAAGTCACACAAATGTGAAGATTCTAAATTCAATTAAATATTCGGGATTTCGATTAAAAATAACCTAAATTGGTACGATCTCATAGATAATGTTGTGGGTAGAGCAAACCAAAGACTGAGATTCACTGGCAGAACACTAGAAGGTGCAACAGGTCTACTAAAGAGACTGCTTACACCACGCCGGCCGGGGTGGCCGTTCGGTTCTAGGCGCTACAGTCTGGAACCGCGTGACTGCTACGGCCGCAGGTTCGAATCCTGCCTCGGGCATGGATGTGTGTGAAGTCCTTAGGTTAGTTAGGTTTAAGTATTTCTAAGTTCTAGGGAACTGATGACGTCAGAAGTTAAGTCCCATAGTGCTGAGAGCCATTTGAACCTACACCACGCTTGTCCGCCCTATTCTGGAGTACTGCTGTGCGATGTGGGATTCGCATCAGGTGGGACTGACGGATGATGTCGAAAACGTTCAGAGAAGGGCGGCTCGTTTAGTACTATCGCGAAATAGGGGAGATAGTGCCACAGACATGATACGTGAGTTGCAGTAGCAATCATTAAAACAAAGGCGTTTTTCGTTTGCGACTGGATCTTCTCGTGAAACTTCAATCACCAGTTTTCTCCTGCGATTGCGAAAACATTCTGTTAGCACCCACCTACATAGGAAGAAATGATCATCACTATAAAATAAGAGAAATCAGGGCTCGCACAGGAAAATTTAAGTGCTCGTTTTTCCCGCGCGTCGTTTGGGAGTGGGACGGTAGAGAGACAAATTGAAGGTGGTTCATTGAACCCTCTGCCAGGCACTTTATTGTGAACAGCAAAGTAATCACGTAGACGTAGATGTGAAGGGTGGTAAAGTAGAACCTCAAAAATTTGCACATGAATAATTGGAATGCTTCTCGGGCAACAAAGAGAGTCCACTGGACTCATCATGTTCGATGCTATACTTTGCGTAGAAGTACAAAGCCAGGTGGTTTTACTCTGTGCAGTCTCATTAATGTGACCACCTGTCATAACCCTGAATAACATAAGCCTGAATAATCATCTTTTGCAACGTGAACCGCAGCGAGACCTGCAAGAAGAGAGTCACTGATGTTCTGGAAGGCACTGACTGGAATGTGGAGCCATGCCGATTCCAGTGCTGTGGCCAGGTGGTTTTCTCGGTTGAGGATCCATGTGGCGAACACCACGAGCGAGGTGATCCACAGATTCTTAACTGCGTTTATATCAGATGGGTTTGGTGGCCAGGGGAGTACGGCAAACTCATCCAGGTGCTCTTCGAACCACGCCCGTGTGCTGCAGCTGTGTGACATGTCGCGTTGTCCTACTGGTAGATACCATCGCGCCCAGGGAAAGGACCGAGCGAGGTGGCGCAGTGGTTAGCACACTGGTCTCGCATTCGGGAGGACGACGGTTCAATCCCGCGTCCGGCCATCCTGATTTAGGTTTTCCGTGATTTCCCTAAATCGCTCCAGGCAAACGCCGGGATGGTTCCTTTCAAAGCGCACGGCCGACTTCCTTCCCCGTCCTTCCCTAATCCGATGAGACCGATGACCTTCCCCCAAACAACCCAAACCCAGGGAAAGCAAACTGCATGTGGCTCTGGACATGGTCGCGAACGATAGATGCACACTTGGGTTGATCCGTTGCGCCTTCCAGAACGATGTGATCATCCAGGGAATGCCCTCAGTCCTGGACCCTTCCAATGATTGTTACCCGATGTCTGCTTTTAGACGTTTTACGCCGTAAAGGCCAACCGTTATCTGTCCAATGGAGCATAAGATGTAATTCATCTGCAGATGCCACGTATCGCCGCTGAGTGGACGTTCGGTTGCGGTATTGGCGTGCCAATTTCACACTTCATCGCCGATGAACAGTAGTCAACATAGATGCATGAACCAGGCCTCCTCGTTGAGGAGACACTGTTTGGTAGAACTTAGTTCACCTGGACGGTCAGTTGTTCAACAGCTGCACATATTTTCGCCCGCACGCGTCTCCGGGTCCGTCTTTTCAGCCTTGTCACTTACGGCCCGTGTTGCACCACAATTGTCTCGGCGCCGGTTTTGGATAGCGTCATTTTGCCATGCACGGCATATTTTAACCACGGCGGCATGCGAACAGTGCTCAAACTTAGCCGCTTCAGAAACGGCTCGACCCTTGACCCGCTAGCTCATGATCATGGCCTTTTGGACATCACATATACTGCACTGCGACAACGAGTGCACTTTTTCCGCGTTCCTCCTACAAGGTTTGTATATCATCCACTGCTAGCGCTGCAACCGGCCGTCTGTGAGTGCTTATTGCTCGCTGACGTAGAACGCACGCGGTGATCACATTGACGTGACTGGTCCGTGTAACATGCATACAAGCCATGCAACTGGAAACAAGTATATAATAATGGTTCAAATAGCTCTGAGCACTATGGGACTTAACATCTTAGGTCATCAGTCCCCTAGAACTTAGGACTACTTAAACCTAACTAACCTAAGCGCATCACACACATCCATGCCCGAGGCAGGATTCGAACCTGCGACCGTAGCAGTCACGCAGTTCCGGACTGAAGCGCGTAGAACCGCACGGCCACCGCGGCCGGCAATAAATAATAACTTACGATAAAGTTACAAGTTAACGTCTTATAGTTATCGGCGTCATAAAGACAGAGCATTAATGCTCGTAGATACCAACTAAGCAGGCAATCGCCTAAAGCTACGATTGTGTAAATTTCCCACCATGTAACTGAAATGATCTAAGGAACCATCGGAAAAACATACGGCCATAGTGGTCGGACAAGGATTTTATCCTTCTGCTCGCATACAGGCATAGGGTTTTAAGCCATCCCCAGACAGGATGCGAAAGCTGATGTGGACGTGGGCGCGATCTGCAGAGCGATTGGTGAGGGCTGATGCACGATGACACACGAGGTGCTCGACCACGTGAGCCGCGACCGCACGCGCCGACTGCAAGCACTCCGACTCCAATGTTAGACACAGCCGAACTAGCGTGAACTAATTTCATCGGCTACATTCAAATATGCGTGGAGTAAATATTGAACGTTGTGCTGGTTTCAGTGGAATCAGAAACACGTAATACCTTTAAAACAGAGCTTTAAAAGGATTATATCTCCTCCTAAACAGAATAACATGTTTCAACAAGTAAACCAAGTTTATGATTTGTTTCGTCCATGAGCTGAAAGTTCCACTCAAAAGCAAGTTTTTATTTCCACGCCATTTTTGCAGATGCACACATGCCATCTGTTAAGTAAAACGCATGAAGAGATCTAGATTCCGATCCTATACCTTGGTACTTAGAGCTATGGTAGCACTTTCACACATTGACGTACGTTTCTTGACATTTATTGTAAGAAATCGTACCACATTTTAAAATCCGTTGGCTTGGAACAGTATATTATAATAGTTCGCAATTTCTAATACAAAAACTGTCAAATACTGAACGTAAGCGTTGTCACCTGCAATCCCTTGCCGCGCCCGCTTGCTTCAGTTTGTGGTATACAAAGCGATCATGTATCTGATAGGTTCACGTTTCATGGCGTGTTGGTGAAATGACACGCGCTCCACAAATTCGTCTCGTTCCTCGTCCGCGTTATCTTCCATGTCATGTGTAGAGATGGGCTACCACTGCTCCATGTCGCTCGGCATGTAGCTGGAGTTTTCTTGATACGGTTCTTAACTGCTTCATAATGCTTTAACTTCGGTCTTCCTATATTTATTGGACATTTCTTACTCATCATACGTAATAAAGCGAGACCCAGTAACGTTGGCCTGTCAGCTATGCTTTTGACAGCTAAATTCTTGTGGCCCTATCTGTATGTTGTGGCAACGCATTCATGCAGCAACCTTCAAATATCTCTTTCACACAATACCTGCCGTGAGCCTGACCTTCAGGAACTGAATTCCTTTTCTTTCGCTCCCAGGAAATAAGACGTCTGATGAAAAAGGACTCTGTGACACAGGTATTTTTAGTCTGAGGAAAGAACGATTGCTTCAAAAATTCGGTCTGAAAGGATCCTTGAGGGCTCTTCCAATAGAACGGATGTCGTCAGAGTGCGTTGTAATTCAGAAACTCATTCGCCTAACAAGGAAGTAGAAAGTAGACTGTGGACTGTGTTTGAGAGTGATTGGTGAGCAGAAAGGTGGACTGTTCAGCACCCGCGACTGCCAGAGATGTCCAGCGTTCTCATTACACAGTACGAGGCTAGGCTAGCGCGATCCGCCTCACCATATTTTATATGGACCCTCTGGCCGTAAAGCGCGTAATAAAAATTTGAATATATCGGGAGAGAGAGCTATCTAATATATGGCGGCGAGCAGGTTCACCCACATCGTGCGGAGAAGATGCTGTCTCGAAGAAAATTTGTGCCTGCCTTTTATTACCGTAAGACGGCGTTTCTCTGCTTTATGGAGGCCAGTGAATTGCTTACTTCAAACCATTAAAACTTCATCGAAGCAACAACACCCAACGGTGCGTAAAGAATGTCGGTGTGTCGGCCGCACTGCTGCCGTGTCCATGCCTTTACAGCTCAACTGCTGTGGCCGGCGGGTGGCGGTGCCAGTTCACGTAATTATCAGCAAAGAGGGGCCGCGAGCACAGCATTCTGTGTAGCACTGCAGTGTGTGAAAATGATCAGACTCTCGTCGCTATCATCCTCGCTAGCTCCTTTGTAGAAGTCAGAAATCTTTTGCATTCTCGTCGCATCTGTCAGTGTGTGTATGCAGGAGCAGACTTACACCCGACGGAAAAAGAATCCACCTAAACTTTCTTTTCATATTAAGACAGTTTTGCATTACTTAGCCTACTGTCTTCGTCAGGTAATTCGCATATCTTCTAGTGCCTTACCACTCATCACGGTCGGGTAAAAGTGACGGAAAATAATAACGCACATTTTACTGGATTGCAAACGACAAAGAGAAGCATGAAAACTTTATTTTGTTTCTTTCTGTAATTAAACAACTAATCACTATTATTTACTCTGTTTAGACCGGAAAAATCAACCGTTATTAGTTACTCCAAGATTAACATTTTATTCGATCTCTTCTATATTCTGTTGCTATAATGTGGTCATAACTTCGAGTTTGATTTTTCATTATTAACACGAGACGTGGTTGTAGTTGTTACGAAAGTAGTACAAAATAGTTACGGACAATTCGCATGTAAAAACTCGCATTCCAGGAAGCAAGTCCTCATTCTCAGGATAAACGTACAAGAATCTTGACATAACGTTACACACTAATACGTCGGAATAAATATTTTCCATTTTATTATAAATTTTTTATGTAAAACTTCAGATACTTCAAAGTTTCACTTGCGATGATAACATGGAGAAAGAAGATTGAGAGGTTTCCAAGTATACCCTTCAAGAGATGATTACAATAATAACAACCACCACCAGCAGTCGATTTGCATCTAAAATAAACATGCATATAATCTGAAATTGTACGATCACGTAGTTACAAGATGTTTAACGACAACAGCTTTAGCATGAATGTTTTGTTCTATCAATTCAGTCCCATTCTTTTCTCAACTGTCACTTTCTCGTCTCTGATTGTATTAGGAGAAATATATTGTATTTAATTCTATCCTGATCTGCTCAGATAGTTTTGTTTCACTATTTACCGGTGCAGTAATTCCCATTACTTATGTTACCACCATGACAATGAATAGAGTAGACCTAGATACCCTAACATATGAGAGAATATCCGTACTCAGCGCTCCAGATAAATGAGCACGCATATTCTATTGTCGTTGGAAATCTGTGATGTCCGACACGATAACATATCAATACAGCACTGCAACCATCAGTCCTCTATTATTGGCTGCGAATACTTCTGCGTTACAGTATGAAAGGAAACTAAAAGACAACAGCAGTACAACAAAGATAAATATGGAAAGAAGGTAAAAAAACAATTCCAAGAGGAACATGTACTTCCTAGTTTATTAAAACACACAAATTCTAAGCAATGTTTCAAATTTGCCATACGAGGCTGAAACTATTGTCGACTTTGCATTAATTCTATTAGGGGCATCATTTGAAGAGTAAATAATAATAACAGCTGTAATAATAATAATAATAATAATAATAATGTCTCTACCCCATCCCAGCAATCCTACCACGTAATGGGGACCTACAGTTTAACATGGAATACGATCCACGTGTCGTTCCTGAGGAATAGTAAAGGTAAGTGGGAGGTGAAGGCTAAGGAAGAGGCAGTTTGCACTACTCCGCGGTACGACTGGTATCCGATCCCGCGACCTTTCAGTTCCAGGCAGGCGCTTTACACTAGGCAGCCAGAGCGATGACACTCGCAGAAATCGCACATGTATAGCAGTAAGTCACTGCAATGGTCTTTCTGCAATTAGCGCAGCACTCTCAGAACGGCAACCATTGTCATGATGATTTTTAAAAGCGAGCGTGAAGGATTTTGTGACGGTGCCAAACACGAATGCTTCGCCTTTCCATTTGTAGTGTTATTTCTTTGTTACTAAGATGGCAGCGGCTCTGGGGGAGCTGTCCATTACTCTGGAAGTACTCCCCTTCACAGCAGAACAAATGACTCTCACTGGGCAGAGATAAGTTATCGTCATTCTTCATAGCGGGGGTGGCGATCAACGTAAATACTTGTCCGCTTCGTAGCAACCACTGGTGGTTCGCCTTGGGCAGCGCTCCCTCAGGGCGTCTTCTGCAGCCACAACACCGCCCTTGTAGCTGCGCGCCGACAGGCCCTCACAAAGGCTTCGTCTTGATATATTTGTCCGCGGTAATAGCCAGACGCCCTAGCTCCAGAGGGAAGCAGAATGAGTCAGCACGGCAGTGGTGGGATGGAACGCACGCGTCTCAAGCCGCCGTCGTCGCTTACCACTATCAGAGGCGCTGAAGGTCGCTGAAGCTAATGGCTAAGGCATTCGTGATGAAGGTCTCACATATTTGGCACTCTGTAAGAGAAACCCCCCCTCCCCATCTCACCCATAGGTATGAAGAAGGTACAATCAACCTGACAGCTGCTCAGCAGAGTTTTTTACCCTTCTATCAGCTAAGCACAACAAGCCGTGAAATATTAAGTACCCCCTGCTATGCACTTTTACACTGAGTATCGCAGTAGAAGTATAAACACAGGGTGTTTGGAAATATTTGCATCAAACGTCTAGTCGCGAGAGATCGCGTCTCGCGAAACAATTGTTGTTACAGACAAAATGTTCGCTGACGTCTTCCAGCGCCGTTAGACATCCTTTGGTACTCGCCAGCCAAGGCCCACGAGAACGAGGAAGACAGACGATGGTGCGTACGTCACAGCACGCGACACTGCAGGTGTTAAGAGTGCCAGAAGCCGTCTCCGCCGGGGAGAGAGTAGCTATGTCAGACGAGTTTGCTAGTTCTTGACTGCACATTTAAATACATGCACAGGACAAAGTTAAAGCCTTTAGCTGGTACCTTTTCAGTTACATGTGAGGGGCTTCTGAAATAAATCCAACTGGTAAGAAATCACAATGCTGGGAAAACGGAAAAAACCGCGTATCTTCGTTCCATAAGTATCTAATAATGTTTTTATTTTGTCTGAATTTTCTGTAGGCATCAATAATGTTGTTAGGACTAATTCAGTGATACCGAACACTTTGTGGATATGGAGTAGGAAAATGTGTTGGACTATTGAGGTTTCTGTAGAATTCAATAAAATGTCACTAATATAATGCACAATAATATTATAGTTACATACCATGTAGATGTTATTGTCTAGATGAAGTAGTTAAGTTACGATTTGTCTGAGCTAAACAATTATTTATTAAATATAGAGGACGAAAAATGTGACATACAGGATACAATGACATCACAAAACATTAATCTTCACCTCCATTGCTATTGCCATCATTGTCTGTTTCATAGTTACAAATGGTTGTAGATGAATCCGCTGATGCAACTTTGCCAAATAGTCTTGAGTAATTCTCTTTGCGTGGACGATTTTAGAGGTGTTTTGTAAGTTTTAATATGCCTTTAGCCTTCGCAGCTTTCACTCCCAGAGGGGATGTGAAAGCTCCTGACTAAGTTCATTGTATCGGGAATTTTGAACTTCGGAGCTGTGGTGATATGACAACAACTCCAAGTACCATGGTACGCGTCTCGCAAGCATATACCTTCGTTTTTGAAGTCCGACTGAATAGATCAAAACCAGAATGCTGGCTTTGGGTTTTTAAAAACATACTGGCTGTTGCTTTTTTAAAATACTTGAAATCATGGAGGGTAACTATCTCAACAAAAAAAGAAATAAAAGAAAGGTGGAGGAGGACGCGTTCGGGCCTTCAGAATCCTTTCACCCCAGATTCGGGAAGTTCAGTGGTGGTAATCTTCCTACGCTGAGCAGAAATAGGTCAAAATCCTGCTCCTTTGGTAGATAGCTATGACAATCAACAGGAAAAAGGTATGTAATTCTTCAAAAATTTTGAGGATGTGTGCCACTTAGAAGAGGAAGTGAACGATCGTTTTATTTCTGTTTTGCCGAGGACTACTGTCACATATTAAAACCAGCTCCTCCGTTAGCTCTGAGTGTCGGATACTGTTTATGATATTTAGCAGTATGTGGTACACAACACTCGTTGGAAAAATGAGGAATAGGTGAATTCTGCATAAAATCAATCGAGATGCAGTTAACTTTTTCCTGGCTGGGTGTCATAATAAATACTCCTGTTTCAACCAAGAAAGCCTCCACTTATGTAAGATGAACATCTTTTTGTTTCTCAAAAGTGTTTCTCTCCGTTTCTGTAGCTACGTTTATTTTTTGCTGAAGCGAACTGCATTGTTTGCAAGTGTTAGATCTGGGACATCCGAAATGCCTGCGAAGAGTTTTGGAAATCTCCCAGTGAAGTTTGTAGGGCACAGTTATTCGGTAGGCGTCAAGGAAATGGTCATGCACTCCTTGACAAGTGAGGTCTTTGGCAAACAATGTTTATTGGTGTTATCTCTGAGTACTGGGTTTTCCGAGCAGGGAACTGCATGATTTGGGCTCCAATAACATTTACAAGCTGTTCTGGTGCTTGGCGTGACTGGTTGGAATATTTACCACGATTGTCTGTTGGAGAACTCCCACAAGGAATTATGCTATGTTTCTCAATCTGTCGCAGTTAATTCCATGCAAACTTAAAAAAAAAAGCATTTTTGAAAACATGTTCCTCTCCTGTTACCCGCACTTTGTAGGTGTATGTCGCGACCCGAGGTGTCATATTGTCTTCATTGCCGTTCTTGTTGAAAATTCGCAATATCATGTACGCCTATCAGACACTGATATGACTGTCCTGGAAGTCTTTCGACATCGTTTTATTAAAGTCTTCAATGATACTGCTCCGGAATTCTTCCACCACTTCTCAAAGCAGAGCAGTCCAGAACACATAGCCAAAAACAGACAGAAAAAAAAACAGATTATCTCTTAAAGATAAACTGATTGGGGACTGCAGTTTCCTTAGATATGACAAGTGTACCACAATCAAAGAAATAATAGGAGCTAGCAGTAACAATGACGATAATTGGTTCAAATGGCTCTGAGCACTATGGGACTTAACTGCTGAGGTCATCAGTCGCCTAGAACTTAGAACTACTTACACCTAACTAACCTAAGGACATCACACGCATCCATGCCCGAAGCAGGACTCGAACCTGCTACCGTAGCGGTCGCGCGGTTCCAGACTGTAGCGCCTAGAACCGCTCGGCTACACCGGCCGGCTTGACGGTAATTAAGATGGTCATTTGTAATAGGTCTACCAGTATAGAACAGGTTCTTTGATCACCATTCTGGATTGTTGTGAAGTAAAACCAATACGGTTGTGAAATAAAAAAAAAAGTAAAAAGCTTTTAAACACCAAATAAACGTTTTGTTTTGCAAAATTATTATAGGAGTAACTCTTAAATTTAAAAGAAAGATAAAGATAATTAAGTAGACGTCTGATATATTTCAAATGTACTAGTTTGGAATTTTTATAAGTAGGCACCTTAAGATAATGTATGCAATAACAATGAATAATGACAATACAATAAATACGTAATGCTACGAACCTGCAGTCCCCTCCAGTCATGTGAGCCTGTACCAGTTTCCCCACGTGATTAGTGTGTTCCACTTTGGCATGACGGGTATTATCCTTACTTTTCGTCTTACTCTCTTTGGCGGCCACTCTGTACCATTAGTGTCCATATCAACGCAAACCTAGAACAACGACGGCGGTTGTAAACAAAGTGTAGGGTATCAGTTGTTTATTGGGAGTTGAGCAGAGTGCTATCGCGGTAGCTGCCTGAAGAGCCACTGACTGGTGGTGATTTTAGTAGCAAACAGTCCAGACTTGCTGAGTTTTTATAGAATTGCCGTATTTTTAGAGACTTATATAGAACGGCGTGAGGTGTTCTTGACAAACGCGGTTGTGTAATCACGTGCGACGTCGTGTAATCAATGCGACTGCAAATATACAGGATGTTTCAAAAAGAATATAGTACGTACTAGGCAGTATAATTTTGTCAAAAATATTGATTGCTGCTCCACGGGCGGTTACCGGAGGCACGAACACATTGTCTCGTTTATATTCATTGCCGCTAGATGTCGGTTATCATCTGTTTGCTTGGTTACCGTGTTGCAAAATGGCTACGCCGTAGCAGAAATCATTTTGTGTTCTCAGTTTTGCCAATTATAATTCGTGATTACAGTACAGAGACGTTTCATGTTGAGGTAGCAAACTTATCCTCCGAACAGGTGGAACATGCGCACGTTGTATCAACTGTTTGTAGGTACAGGGTGTGTATATTGAGGAAGATGTTCGAAATTCTGAGGAAAATAGCGGTAAGCTATAGGGAGAGACGGGTAATAGACAATACGTACAACAGCCAAGAGGGAAAAAGAAGAGTGGACGACCAAGAACGAAGCGCTCGAATTAAAATAGTTGTAATACAGGGATGTAGTCTTTCGCCCCTGCTGTTCACTCTGTATATCGAAGAAGTATAATGGAAATAAGAAAACGGTTCAAGAGTGGAATTAAAATTCAAGGAGAAAGGATATCAATGATATGATTCGCTGATGACATTGATACCGTGAGTGAAAGAGATAAAGAATTACATGATCTACTAAATGGAATGAACAATCCAATGAGTACAGAATATGGATTTGAGAGCTAATGGAAGAAAGGCGAAAATACTGAGAAGTAGCAGAAATAAGAACAGCGCAAAACTCAACGTCAGGATCGATGGTCACGAAGTAGATGAAGTTAAAAAATTTTACTATCTAGGCAGCAAAATAACCAATGATGGACGGAGCAAGAACATGGAAAGGAGACTAGCACTGGCTAAAATGGCATTCCTGGCCTAGACGGGTATACTAGTATCAAACATAGGTCTTAATTAAAGGAATAAATGTCTAAGAATGTACGTCTGGAGTGCGGCATTGTATGGTAGTAAAACATGGACTGTGGGAAAACCGGAACAGAAGAGAATCGAAGCTCTTGAGATGTGATGCTACAGACGAATGCTGAAGATTGGGTGGACTGTCAAGGTAAGGAACGAGGAGAGGAAAGGAATATGTGAAAAACCCTGACAAGCAGAAGAGACAGGATGATAGGACATCTGTTAAGACAGCAGGGAATGACTCCCATGACACTAGAGGGAGCTGTAGAGGGCAAAAACTGTAGAGGAAGACAGAGATTGGAATAGATCTAGCAAATAATTGAGGACGTAGGTTGCAAGTGCTACCCTGAGATGAAGAGGTTAGCACAGGAAAGGAATTCGTGGTAGACCGCATCAAACTATCATAAGACTAATGACACAAAAAAATTAAATGAATGAGTGCTCTCCGCCCTCGTGTTTCCGCTTTCCAGCGTAGTCCTACAAAATCAATTCGCCATACCAGTCGGGAGTTAAAACTGTCTGCAACAAGAGTTGGGCGTATTTTGAGATGTCGGTTTGATATGAAACCGTACAAGTTACAGCTGTTGCACAGGTTCTACATCATGAAGACAAACGCAAACGTGTGGCGTTTTCTTACGAGCTTCGGAATGCTACTGATAATGGTAGCATTTTCGCACAGTGCATCGCGTTCAGTGATGAAGCAACTTTCCACCTTAGTTGGAAAGTAAACTAACCTAGTCTTCGAATTTGCGGCATACAGAACCCATCTTGCAAGCAATGAACATGTACGAGATGCACCAAAAGTCAATGTGCTTTTATGCGGTATCCCACTCGTCTGTTTAGGAACCATTATTATTTGATGGAAACAAGGTTAAGGGTCACCAATATCTTGTTATCTTACAAAATCTATTGTTTCCGAGGCTGAAAGAGGATAATTTCATTTTTCAACAAGACGGCGTACCACGTCTGTGGAGCCGACAAGTGCGTGAATATCTGAATGCAACTCTAGCGAGCCGTCGGATTCGTCGTCGAACAGCCAGCGACTTAGCATTTCTCATCTGGCCTTTACCTTCGCCGGATTTGTCGCCCTGTGATGTTTTCCTATGGAGTTTCATTAAGGACAACGTTCATGCACCGACGCTACCACAGAACCTGGGAGACTTCAAGAACTGGATCCATAATCCATAGCATCAGTGATGATAGACATGCTTACCCAAATATGGGAGGAATTCGACTATCGACGGGATATTGTTCATGTCGCTGGAGGAGGACATATCGAACATCTGTAATCTAAGCTTTGAGAGAGTCGTAAATACGTGTCCCAAGTTTGATTGTTGTATGTCTTACAGTTTAATAAATACATGTGCTCGGAATACGTATATTCTTTTTGAAACACCCTGTATTAAGGGGCAATCAGAACGTTTCCGTTCGAAGGGCGTACAGTCCAGGATCGGTATGGAAATCAGACAAACTTGCTGTAAGCTTGAGGCATTCATCCTACCGATTCACGAGGTTGAAGATACCATCGTGTCCTTTTGCCTGAAGAAGTTTCTGACTGCCTGCTGCATATCCTCATGTGACAGGAATCGTGAACCCATCAAGGTCTTCTTGAAGGCTCCGAAGGCGTGACAATCTCCTCGGGAGAGATCAGGACTAGAGGGCGGGTGCTCGAGTGCCTCCCAATTGAGTTGGTGTAACTTCCGCCTTTCAGATAGACCGGCGTCTTGCGTCGAATAGCAACCAGCGCGCAACTTGGCGCACCAATCCACAATGTTGGTTTTCGATATATATATGCTACCCCATACACATTCTTCACCCTCCGATTGATGTCTACCTGTGTTTGTTCTTCGGCAGCCAAGAACAGAATAATAGTACGTGGGTCCTGTTCAGACACATTTGGTAATGACGTCGCCATAGTTTACGTTTCCGCATTTATCGCACACACGTCGGAAAGTTGCGAATGCCACACTAATCCCTCGCCCACATGTCGGAGCTTATGTAGCCGCATCGGATCGTGCAACGTCGGATATATGCTGCAGCATCGGATCGTGCAACGTCGGATACATGCTGCAGCAACGCCCTAAATGAAAACTTTGTGGTCGTCCCTTATTAGGCAACACACAAAGCATACGCACGAATCAGAGTTCATACTGCCTACCGCCTGTCAGTGACAAAATCAACGCAAAACGACGCTTGTCTCTAACAAAAGTTGTTGCCCATGACGCGATCTACAATCCCTAGACGTTCGATGCAAAGACCTTGATTTTTATCCCTTGCTGCTTAGTGGTAGACTTTTTGTATGCATTCCAGAGCCGTTTGTTTTGCACTACCACCACTGATGCAGGTTGTCAAACACCATTCGATGTTTGTTTGCCTTCTGTCTATATTAGCGTTATGTCTGTATTAGTGACAGAAGACTGATAGTGCATCACAACAAAAAGGGCAAACAAAATAAAAAATGGGAGAAAAAATGTTCGAAACACGAAAACCTATTTATGTTTCGTAAGTAGAGCTGTAGTACGATCTCCATGTGAGCAGATGAGAGGAAAAACATGAAGAACCATCCCGCCGATGCCTGAAAGTGAAAAAAGGCGAAACGCAACTGGGAGAATAAAATTCAGTGCATCTAGAGAAGGTTGCGCTGTTTGGCTCGTGTTCTTTAATATCCTGAAGCCACAATAATGCTAATGGTGCCCTGTATGAGTTACACATCTACTCCGTTTCACTGTGAATTATTTCGAGTATCAGAATCTTGACTACCGGACTATTTTGGCACTGTTTATTGTGGTGTTGCACCGCGATATCAAAGTTGACCTCGAACCCGCAGGCCGACATTGTTTAAATGCTAATCATTTCTGCAGAACATGCTAATGTACAGGTGAAATACCATTATTGTTTGCAGCAATCGCTCCTGGTCATCTGATGATGGATAAATTCCGAAACGCGTCATATGAGCAATAAAATCATTACTTCCTTGGTTGTTGACTTTTTACCGTTGCGACCCAGTCAGCCTGAATGCAGAACTACTGACTGTTTTAATTTCAAGTTAGACGTCGGATAACAAATGACAAAACAAATTTTTTTTTCGTTTTATGTAATTGCGAATTAACAATTATCAGATTTTTTTTTACTTTACTTCTTCTGTGAAAATTTGTTTCTTTCCAGATTTCATGATTCTAAATCAGAGCTTCTCGATAGGTTTTGATGAGTGAGTTTCCGAGTGTCAAAGTATGTGACATAAAATGGCTGTATCTTTTGGTTTCAGTCACTTAGAAGCTTCAATTTTTAGCACCGCCAAGGGACCCCGAGCCGTAGTATGTGATATGAATTTCAACTTGATACGTGTATCCATCTCTAAGAAGAAGGATTCTTAACAGTCGGACAGACAGACGGACGGAAAACAGAGTGGTTCTGTAAGGGATCCGTTTTTACCGATTTAAGTACGGAACCCTAGCAAAACGAAACATATTTGGTTAGAAACAAAATAAATTCAGGCGCAAAAGATATATTTGTTCTTATCGACATGATAAACAATTGTTGTAGCATCTGAGGAAGAAAGGCTGCAAATTTTAACAATATTAACACTGTTGAGCTCCAACAACTAACAACCTTTTTGAATAAGACATGAACCGATTGAGAAGGCGCCGTAAAACTCTTGTTAAGGCTAACAATGTGGTAATTCACATAAGACAGTCACAGCAGATTTATCCGCTTTCAGTTTTTTAACTAAACTGTTCTTTCATCTCTACCTACTTCATTGTAGTGTCGTCACGATATGAAACACTAACTTTCTTTTTCCGTATGATGAGAGAAATATCACTTGTGAAGCAGTTTCTAAGAGTTTGAGTTCGAGTCTCGTACCAGTGGAAAGTTGTGAAATAAAGATCAAAGATTAGTATCGCCGCATGTTCGAACTGTAAACTGGTATGGAAGTCTGTGATGGTACTGTCGCCTCGCGAAGGTGTAGGCCATTTGCCTTGCCCAAACTTCTAGTCTCCCCCATCTCAGAAATAAATAAATGCATTCATTACACGCGCGGGCGCTTGTGTCTCCGCGTGCGAGAGACTACATAATCCATCACCGGGACGTATGCGGGAGGTTTGCCCACTCGTTAATGAGGGACGCCAAATGTGTGTGTCCCGACAACTGCTAGCTGGTTTTTGCCACTACTCTTTTTGCAAGAAACATAAACAGACTCCCACGTAGACGGCTGGAAACGTGGGACGTCGTTCAAAATAAACTCGAGAAACTTAACTGAATGTCTTAATAAGTTATTCTCAAATTATACTGTTTGACTTTCTGGAAATGTTGTCTGATGCCATCTGAGAAAAGGGGAAAAGGAGTACAAAAAGAGATCACGAATTGATCTTATCTTAACCTGTCATCCGTGTTTAAGTGCTAGCAGACACAGAAAAAAAGCGCCATAGTTCTAAAGCAATATAGTGTTCTGATACGAATAATGTCTTTAGTGTGTAAAAGCTTTGCTTTTTACCTTCTTGAATTAAGAAACCCGTTTCTTTGTAGCAGCATCTCTACTGCTCACCTCTTAACTCACTGGCTTGTTAGGAAAGTGTTAAGTGAAAAACACGGACATATTTTTCACTGAGGTACGTACTAGTTTCCTACGTCTTAGTTGGATTGCTTTGCTTCCAGTCATACGCACTAATATACACATTTCATGCCTGTATAAAATAATCCAGAAGTCGTCTGTTAGCAAGTAACTCGCTCAGGATAATTGTTTCCAAGCCACTAGTACAGTCATTTTATGGATATCACATTTCGGAAGAAGTGGCTCTTCGTTTATCAACAGACTGTTTCTGTGCTATGAATAAGTTAACGTCACTGCTAAGGTAGTGAGTAAATTAGCTTCAGATTACTTCATTGGATCTGAAGTACGCAGAAAATAATAATCAAAACATCCATGGTAGTTCATGCCTTTAAATACCTGCTATTCAATACAAAAATGTATTTTTTTTTCTTCTTAGGGGAAACAACGATAGTTATACAGGTGGATATAATGCGGTTATGTTCATCGAGGCGCACTTATCAGGTTACAAGAACTTACAACGGAAGTTAATATTTGTAGCAGTATAGACAAACGATGTACCTTCCGCCGAACGATATGGCATATTGTTTAAGACATTGAAATCGGGGTTAAAATTCTCTCCAGTTTTATCTTGTTTTCTTCGCACTCAGTTTCGATGATATCGCTCTGATTTGATAACATGGGGGTTATTGGTTGAGAGAACTGAGGCTACTGGTTCTTCAGTATGGTCACTTTAGTGAACTGTATTCAGATCGCCGAATATTGTGCTGTTTTAGGGAACCGAGGGAAGGTGGAGAGTGAAGAACAGTGTTTGCCTTGGCCCCGTATACTTGTGTCGTGTCTAATGGTCAAGTTCTGTTTACCACCGCTTCACTATTCATAGCTTGAAAAGACGTTGACAAAAATTTTCGCCGCTAGGTTCGAAACGGCTGTCTCCCATATGAATGACATTGTGTTCCAGCAATCACTTACATGGAAGCTGAAGCATTATACTACCTTATGCAGGTGATTTTTTACTAAGTTGTAAATTGAGTTAGTTAAGTTGGATAAGACTTTTTTTCTTGCGGTGAACTATGCTAGAAAGCGAACAAACAGTTGTGCACCTGCAGCTTCGAAATAAAATTAAATTGTAGGAACAAGGTTTAATTATATCTCATACGTCTTCTCTAGAACCAGAAGAAAGTGATTTGTGGAACAGATTCGTGGCTGTGATACTGTGAAAGATGTGTTCGAAGAACAAGTCTGTTTATGAATGATCGTCGTTACTCTGTACTGATCAGCCCGCCTGCTCGGCTGGGTGGTAACGTGCTTAACGTGCTTGCCTCCCCTGTAGCGGTCCCGGGTTCTTTTCCCGACCGGATTGGAGATTTTCTCCGCTCGTGGACTGGGTGTTGTGTTGTCCTCATCATCATTTCATCCTCATCACCGGCACGCAAGTCGTACAGCGTGGCGTCGACTGAAATAAGACTTGCACTTGGCTACCGAAATTCCTCGAATGGGGCCTCCCGGCCAATAATGCCATACGATAATTTAATTTCATTTATTGATCTCTGTAATATGCCATAACGGTATTAGCCAGCAGTGAAGGACAACTCCAAGAAGCTGGCCAGGTTTAGATTCCAACGTTTCCCTTCTTGTACAGCTGGATTTCCGTGGTAAAGCACATTTCGTGGAAGGAAAATGGGTGCTAGTTTGGAACTCTTAACAGAATTCGCCTTTTAATTTTGAAGGCAGCCACTGTGAATAATGAGTCGTAAGAAGCAGTACAGAAAAATAACGAGATGACATTATTTCATGTGATGTAAGGAAATTACAGAAAACATCGGCATTTGAAGGCTTTTACTGTCAGACAAATTTCCAGTATCCTTAATGCTGCACCGTCTAAGTAGTAAAAATTGTTTATGGGTCTATAATAAGGCCCATAAAGGTAATTTTACTATGCGATGAAGAGCAGTTGGGGGAAAATCTGCAGATAACAACAAGACTTAACATAAATTACGGGACTTTCTAATTGTAAATCCACCTTTACATAGAAGATAGCGGGACGTCGGCTGTTCAGTAGAAAATATTAATCAAAACACCTTCAACCGTCTAAATGTCCAGTTTTACTTTATTTTTGCTGCCATTTTCAGCGTTTCATTACACCATCTTCTGGCCCCCTGACCGACGTGAAGGAAGAACCCCACTTTTTGTTCAGTCAAGGTGATGGCCAGCATACAGACACTACTATCCACAGACTTCTTTTTAAAAAGGTGGCGTTCCAAGGAATCGCTTTGTTAAAAGGAGTCTACGGATAGTAGTGTCTGTATGCTGGCCATCACCTTGACTGAACAAGAGGTGGGGTTCTTCCTTCACGTCGGTCAGGGGGCCAGAAGATGGCACAGTGTAACGCTGAAACTGGTAGCAAAAGTGCAATAAAACTGGAAATTTAGAGGGCTGTTTTGATTTGACATTTTAAACTACGGGAGGTTGGGACCTCAATAAGGTGAGAATTCGTTTGTTATCCATTTACTTCTTTATTTGGCCTCCAGCAACTGTGTGTCATTTATCCAAATAATAGCTACATGCATGGATGTAATATGTTTTCATGAAAGTCATAAATTGACAGGCATGAAAAGAAATTTATAAAATCATTACATTCACAAAGATCTTCTGACTAGCTAAAAGTGAATATATTGATTTAAATGATACTGAAACTTAGATCAAGATGGCAAAGCACATTTATATACAAGCACTGAATTGGTAAAGGTGAGGACGTAGAAGTTATGACACAAGCAGAATAACGAGCAGCAACTTCGGTAGTCCAAAGGTCACGTACTGCGTGAGAAATTGCAGTTTCTGTGCCTAAATCAACAATTATTGTATCGGTTTTTCAAGTGCGGGAATCTTACAGTCTTACTTGATGTATTAGTCCGATTCGCGCGATTTTTTCGTTATTGTGTTGGTCAACATGTCTAAAAAGTGTGTGTACAGTGTTAACCATATCGAATATTTAGTTTGTTGTCAGCTGTCAAAAACATTTCTCATGTTTTGATACTCTGGTGTTCATTTATTTTGTATAAAATTAACTTTAAATGTTGCTGTAAGAACGAAATAAAGAGAGCAAAAGTTTTAGAAATGCAAAATTTTACATTCGGCGAGTGTGCTCTGAGGAAAAAAGGATTTACGAGTTCCATAAGCGTTACGAAGAAGGCGATGAAGATGACGAACGGGCTGGACGCACCCAGCAAATCAACAACCGATAAAATCGTGGAAAAGTTAAATAAATTTTTACCTTCAAATTGCCGATCCATAACTAGAAAACGGCGAAGTATATCAGCTGGCTGATGTCATGAAATTGTTTTCAGATTTTTGGGTCTGATATTCTGACGATAAAATTTACTCCCATATTTTTGAATTTCGCTCAAAAACAGCGGCGAATACAAGAGTTTCAGGAGTCGTTGGATGAAGTCTACAATGGTGCAGAACAACTGAGGCGTTATGACAGGTGAAACATGACTTTATGGATATGACGTCAAAAGTAAGACTCAGTCGTCCTAGGGGGTCGCCAAGAGCGAAAAAATCTCGACAAGTACGCTGAAATGTGACGGTTATGCTGTGTTCTTCGATTTTATCGCAGTATTGCAGCACGAGTTCTTGACGCATAATCGAACGATTGGTAACGTATACCACTTTGCGTGAAGGAATCTGAAGAAAGAAAAAGCTCGGATTTGTGGCGCAACAATTCATGGCTTTTACACCACAATAATGTACCTGCTCATACTTCGTTGCTTTTTGGTGAGTTTTTGGCCAAAATGACTGTAATGATATATGAGGGTCCGTATTCGCCAGACAAGACCACATTTGATATTTGTCTGCCCCAGAAGTAAATAAAACCTCGAGGGGCCGATGTTTTACAAGGATAGAGTAACGTTGCTGAGAGAGCTGAGAGCTATCACAGGTGTTTTGAGAATTATAGAATCGCTTGTATACGTTGTCATTTTTTGTTTTCTGTCGTTCCTTAGTTGCTTCTAATTTCTTGAAGATATGATCCGTCTGTGCGACCAATGAAAGGCTCTTTTGTGCCATGCGCGTTTCGCTTCTTTTTATTTGAGGCATATACATTGGTGTGTAACACATGTTTTTTGTCTATAGAATAATTAACATCTACATCCATACTCCGCAAGCCATCTGACGGTATGTGGCGGAGGGTACCCTGAGTACCTCTATCGGTTCTCCCTTCTATTCCAGTCTCGTATTGTTCGTGGAAAGGATTGTCGGTATGCTTCTGTGTGGGCTCTAATCTCTCTGATTTTATCCTCATGGTCTCTTCACGAGATATGCGTAGGAGGGAGCAATATACTGCTTGACTCTTCGGTGAAGGTATGTTCTCGAAACTTCAACAAAACCCCGTACCGAGCTACTGAGCGTCTCTCCTGCAGAGTCTTCCACTGGAGTTTATCTATCATCTCCGTAATGCTTTCGCGATTACTAAATGATCCTGTAACAAAGCGTGCTGCTCTTCGTTGGATCTTCTCTATCTCTTCTATCAACCCTATCTGGTACGGATCCCACACTATTGAGCAGTATTCAAGCAGTGGGCGAACAAGCGTACTGTAACCTACTTCCTTTGTTTTCGGATTGCATTTCCTTAGGATTCTTCCAATGAATCTCAGTCTGGCATCTGCTTTACCAACGATCAACTTTATATGATCATAACATTTTAAATCACTTCTAATGCGCACTCCCAGATAATTTATGGAATTAACTGCTTCCAGTTGCTGACGTGCTATTTTGTAGCTAAATGATAACGGATCTCTCTTTCTATGTATTCGCAGCACATTACACTTGTCTACATTGAGATTCAATTGCCATTTCCTGCACCATGCGTCAATTCGCTGCAGATCCTCCTGCGTTTCAGTACAATTTTCCATTGTTACAACCTCTCGACATACCACAGCATCACCCGCAAAAAGCCTCAGTGAACTTCCGATGTCATTCACAAGGTCATCTATGTATAATGTGAATAGCAACGGTCCTACGACATTCCCCTGCGGCACACATGAAATCATTCTTACTTCGGAAGACTTCTCTCTATTGAGAATGACGTGCTTCGTTCTGTTATCTAGGAACTCTTCAATCCAATCACACAATTGGTCTGATAGTCCATATGCTCTTACTTTGTTCATCAAACGACTGTGGGGTACTGTATCGAGCGCCTTGCGGAAGTCAAGAAACATGGCACCTACCTGTGAACCCGTGTCTATGGCCCTCTGAGTCTCGTCGACGAATAGCGCGAGCTGGGTTTCACACAACCGTCTTTTTCTAAACCCATGCTGATTCCTTCAGAGTAGATTTCTAGTCTCCAGAAAAGTCTTTATACTCGAACATAAAACGTGTTCCAAAATTCTACAACTGATCGATATTAGAGATATAGGTCTATAGTTCTGCACATCTGTACAATTTATCACGTAATGTCTCCGGATATGTCACCACATTACAGTTTTTTGTTGTTCTGTATTGAGAGAGCAAGCTTCGTAATTTAATGTTTCGTTCTACTTACGATTTTGTTTGCTTATTATTGCATAAACGATGTCTGTTCAAAAAAATCCGAAACTTTCGTAATTTCGCACCAATAGTACATTGGAGTGGAATGCGGTTGGCATCCCTGCACACACCTGTGTGACTGCCGGAAGTTTCGTTGTTGTATGCTAGTTATTGTTCTGTGGTACCTTGAGTAGAACATTGTGTCAGCGCAGTTTGCGAATTTCAAGATGGCAGAGTTAGACCAGCAGCGCGTCTCCACTAAATATCCATGGAAATCAAGAAATCTTTTATAGAGACGTACCAAGTGATGTAGGAAGCCTACGGTAGTGCTTGCTTAAGGGAGGTAGGACGTCAAACGAGCCGTCTTGGAGCAAGAGAGGCACCATAGGACATTTTAATTTCCACTGACTACAATTTTACGAATAAATTAATAAAAATTTGTCAGCATGGCCAGGAAGGATTGTGGATTCACAATCATAGCAGTGGAAGTAAAAAAATAACAAAATAAATTTTTTATATATGAAAGATCATCGTTTTTTTAACTTTTATTGGCTGCGTTTGTTGCTATAGGTACACGTTTCTTCATAAGTAAGAGAGATTCTTCGATGAATTTTGCACAGCATACAAACCATTACGTAAGATGTACGAAACTCTAGAAATTATTTAATTTATGAACAAATGAGTGTGCTGTTATATTTTAAACTTCATGTTTAGAAAAACTCAAATTTTATAGTTAATTATCTCAATTTTTACCACAGTTTTTAATAGCTTTGGAAAATTCTAGAGTTTCATACACCTGTAAGTATGGTTTGTATGTTGTGCAAAATTCATCGATGAATCTCCCTTATTTATGATGAAAAGTGTACCTATAGCAGCAAATGCAGCCAATGGTAAGTGAAGAAAAGGTGAAATACAAATGTAAAAAAAAAAAAAATATTTTCTTATATTTTTGAACTTCCACCACTATAAGTGTAAATCCTGAATCCTTTCTGGTCATTCTGACAAAGTTTTATGAATTTATTTTTAAAAGTACAGACAGTGGAAATTAAAATGCCCTGTGGTGTCTCTCCTGCTCCAAGTCGTCCTGTTTGACGTCCTAGCCCCCTTAAGCCGTACTCGCTGTTAAGAATGGTTCACACGTTTTAAAAATAGCCGAACGGACCCTCGTTCAGGACGCCCTTCGACGTCTACCGACAACGCTCGTGTCAGGAACTTCACCCGCACGTTCATCCCTGTTGGTGCGTAACTGTTGCACAAGAAGCGAAATCACTGTTCCTCCTCATCCCCCGTGCTCTCCAGATCTGCCCCTGAGGACTTTCTTTATTTCCAAAGTTGATACCCTGTTGAAAGGACGAAGATTTGCAACGATAGAAGAGATAAAATAAAATTCGCAGACGGCGCTTCACGCGATTCTACAAGATGTGTACCAAGACTGCTTCCGGAACTGGAAACAGCGTTGGGAGCTGTGCATCAATTGTGGAGGAGAGTATTTCGAAGGAGACCTTGCACGATAAGCAAAAGGTAGACGTAGAAAACATTTGTAGACAAAGTTGTGGAAGTTTTTGGACAGATCTAGTAAGTGGACATGGAGGTCGCCGATTTTCGGGGCTTTTTTCGAGCACATTTCTCTTGAGTACTTCAATTTCTTTGCTTTTTGATTGTCTGTGTTTATTCTATAGAGTAAAACATCTGTAATTTTGATGCATTAAGTTGTTCTGAAAGCGGTGCTGATATTCAAGATGATAAAAGCGGGTTGAGAGCTGTGAGCTATCTGGGGAAGTTATCCTTGCATTACTGAGCAACTGTTTCACCAGGTATCCAGTCTAGTTTACCAAATTGCCAACCAGACTAACATTAATTACAATCTTTTAATAATCATCTTACGACAACCGGTGATATATATATAAAATTTAAATGCCGGCCGGAGTGACCGAGCGCTTCTAGGCGCTACAATCTGGAACCGCTCGACCGCTGCGGTCGAAGGTTCGAGTCCTGCCTCGGGCATGGATGTGTGTGATGTCCCTAGGTTAGATAAGTTTAAGTAGTTCTAAGTCCTAGGAGACCGATGACCTCAGAAGTTAAGTCCCATAGTGCTCAGAGCCATTTGAACCAGAATTTAAATAAAAAGAAGTAAATCAGTTTATATTTAGACATTTATTTTAACAATGATCATTGTACCCTCAAAATTTCAGCATATTAAACTTGATTCAAAACTAAACTGGTGCCTTGTTTAGGATTGTCAAAATGTGAGTTTGTAATCTTACGGAACACATCAAATATGGAGCCAAGATTGGGAGACTGCATACAGCACTGCATTCATAAAATAACACACGAAGAACGTTCAAACATGTGCAAAAGGAAATTAACCACAACCAACCGATTCATTTTTCACCCAAAGAAGTTACGGTCGTAGCGCAATCCTGTCCATCATGAAATTACCACACACTGGTATACTAAATTCATACTGATTGTCTGTGAAATCTTCTTGAAAAAAATAGCTGAGGGCTACTTTGATGATTACACCACATGCTTCACGTGGTCAACTTGGTTTACACAAAGAGTGTAACTCCACAATAATTTTGAGAATTAAAATAAATTACATCGATAAGAAAAACCTCAAACTGGTTACTATCGTCATGCTATTAACCTGATGTGTCAAACAATTGTATAAGCACGTGGTACTGGTCTCAAAAAGTACACCCCACGTGGGTTGAACATAAAGAAAAGTTGCTATACTGAAAAATATTGTCAAGGCGAGATGTTATAATCTCACGCACATTCACATTTAAGATAGATGATCTTAGTTAGAGTTGCGGATCATCAACACGTGGTTCCACTTTGCTCACAAAGTAGTGACTAAGCAACTACTGGAAGATATTCTGAACTTCACACTCGAATGACACTGCGTTGCAATTTAAGATAACATAAGATATTTTAGATCTAAACCTAAAACAAAGGTGATTAAATTTCCAGTTAGCCTGAACTTAATAAATCCAATGTCCTACGGACTGAGAAGAGACACGCTTAGCCGGAGATCTTACCACTTCAGACGCTCGCCGCGGACAGACTGGCGTGGGCCTCTACCGAGGGTACCTCACAGATACAAACGGAAGTGACCGGAGAGGCAGCTTCCTATACCAACATGACAAGGGACGGACAGGACCATACCAAGAATAGGAACCTCTTTGCTTTTAGAAAGTGTAGCTACCTGTTCCGACGTTGGTCCTACTGTTCTCTAGCAGACCAGCTTGTCTGCTACCATCGAGCATGCAACTAGAAATAAATTTCCTCATACATCCTTTCACACAGAAGGGAAGGGGGATGACAGTATCTTACCATATACAGTACATAAAAGAAAGCGGATGTAGGTTCCGTATGAGGCTGTGTGACATGAATTACATCTAAACTGACCGAGCGAGGTGGTGCAGTGGTTAGCACACTGGACTCTCATTCGGGAGGACGGCGGTTCAATCCCGCGTCCGCCCATCCTGATTTAGGTTTCCCGTGATTTCCCTAGATCACTTCAGGCAAATGCCGGGATGGATCCTTCGAAAGAGCACGGCCGATTTCCTTCCCCATCCTTCCCTAATCCGAGCTTGTGCTCCGTCTCTAATGACCTCGTTGTCGACGGGACGTTAATCACTAATCTCCTCCTCCTCCCTCCTCCTCCTCCTTACATATAAACTGTGTTTTAAAGTGTAATAGTGTGACAGATCGTTCTTGATTATGTGTAAAAGTAACACGTTCGACTGCTCAGTCTCCTCCCAGATAGTCAGAAACACCACAGTAAATCTAGAAGCGGAATGTATGTCGTAAATGACAACAGATTTAAGAAATTAACATGAAAGGAATCCAACAGAGACCTTTCACATCTAATGAGGACTATTTTAGAGAGATAACAGTGATGCAGATGAATAAATAAAATTCTTTCCACCATAATCAAAATTCCCATTAATTTATGAAAACACCTCCTACTTTGCCGATTCTACATCACGCAGTTGTGACGGGTGTCCTGTATTCTATTGATAGGTAGGCAGTACTTGGTGCGGCCGCCGCTGACTGTCGGTACGAGAAGCCATACGTGCAACGACCGCGTAGTGCTGAACTCGCCGCGTACCCGTGACAGGGCTGCGACCGGGCAGCTTCTGGATGGCGGCAGCGCTGTCCGGTCCCCCGGCCGTCGCCCTCGGCCTATTGGCAGACGGACCGCGACACGCCCTGCCCTTCAGCAGGGCTCACAAAGCGTCGTTAGCCGGCAGAGTGTTCCGCTGTGGCCCCGGAGTTCGAGCACGAAGGAGGGCGTAGCCGTGAGTGGCTTGGCAGCTTTCCAACTGCCCCTTCCGAAACTTTATACAAGGTCACGGTGCATGCATGGCTCAAGACGGCGCTGCAGCAGGCGCTACACACCAGCACGCTGGAAATCTTTTTCAAATAACGCAATACAGTTTATAATTGTATGGCATTATCTTATTCCTTCCAAAACGAGATCGCTTCTCACACATACTTATTTAACGTTTGACGCTACTAGCGTATCAACGAGACTTGTGGGACAGATAATGATCTAATCAGGAGACCACCAGGCAATCGGACTTCATGAAATTTTTTATATTTATGATCAATTTTATCGGTGACGGGTGGACGTAAGTCGGTGCCAGTCCATAGAATTTGACGGGGAGACTTCACTCAGTGCACGAAGCGGCGTTGCTCCCAAACAGAACAGCAAAATTAGGCGGGCCTGGATAGGATGGTGTTGATGAGTGCAGTCACCCGTCCTGCCACAAACACTTTCTGTCTATGTATGCGTGTGGGGCGGGGCGGGGGGGGGAGACAGTGTGGTTCAACTGTTCATATTTGAATTCACATTTCTTTAATATATGTAATTTAAGTTATACATGATTGCGATTCATCATATCACAAAGTTTATACACCTGATGTGTATGTGTGCAGGATCAACCATCTACCACTGGTAGTGTTGTTATCTTGGATTTTAGAGTATATATAAGAAGCCTAAAACCTTGAAAACACATTTTGACTGTTAAATAGCAATAAGAAGAAAGTCCAGTTTGCAGGAGAAGAATAATGTGAGACAGTTTACACATTACTTCCTTGGGATTTGCTCTGTTGTGCTGTACATAATGGTCCATGAGAACAGATGGCCCATGCTTGTACTTGCTTCCATAGATCTTTCGAATACCTTGCAAAATTTTCTCACCTGTAGTGGATGAATGCAACAGAAACCATATATGGTCACCTTCATGAGTAACATTTTTTTACAGATATTGTGTGTGGAAACAAAGATATATTAATTACAAGGGATGCAGCTAATTGTATATGTGTACGATGGAATAAAACCTGCTACAACTTGTAAAAGAAAAAAATATTATACAAGGTGGAGAAAAATTGCGTCTCGAAATTTTAATCCTGGATAGCTGGCCAGCAGCAACCAAAAGTATTAATGTTGTGTACGTCAACAACGCACAGTTTTTAAACTACGGAAACTTGGTGCCACGCGCTCCGATTGGTGCTTAGTGGTTTAATGTTTTGGAATGTCACATGTGAATAACATGCTAGAAATTCATGACAGAGATATCTTCTGAAGTGTTCTTATGAGTGAAGTCCACAACGTTCCTCCAGACGGTTGCATAAAAATTGTACCACATAAGGATATCACATGCCGTATGATTTTGCTGATGTGTGACAGGTTTCTGACAGTGAGAGAACTGTATGGTATTATCGTTGTTGATGTACATTTTTACTGTTCTTGGGAGATTCTTACACACTGTAATCCAGTAACGCTATCAGCACTTGAAAGTTCAACATTGCAGTTATTTGTGATACACCGGTAATTTATATCAATCATAATCTGAGAGCACTACTTTCGTGTCATCAAATTGTGGACTTTCAGAAATTAACACTACATTGATCTCTGATTCTGATGACTCCACATTCATTGCCGACTTGTGCGTGCAAGTAGTATAGACACTGGAGATAGTGGAAACTGAAAATCAGGAAACAACTGTGTACGTCGTGGAGCTTCTATGGAAACAGTTCTGCATGCTGCTCCAGTACATTCTTGATGGCTAGTAAGCCTGGACGCTATAAGAGAAAAAAAAAGTGTGAAATCTTATGGGACTTAACTGCTAAGGTCATCAGTCCCTAAGCTTACACACTACTTAATCTAAATTGTCATAATCACAAACACACACACCCATGCCTGAGGGAGAACTCGAACCTCCGCTATAAGAGAGTGATGGGCATAAATCTGCTGGAAGTGTTGGATGTCCTATGAAAAACATAAAACACTTATAATTTATGTCAAGAATCACTTAAAAATGCAGTGCTAACCTGCACATTACACCACAATGTGTTTATAGGAAGGATGGTTGGATTTTAACGTTTGGTCTACATCGATATTTAAAATTTCTATCACACCAAGGTATTGTACAGTCAAAATCAATATAACTTTTAACTAACACAGTCAGCCATCAAAAGAGTGTATGGGTCGCTGCAGTACAGCTGGCTGCGAATCCTTGGAGCTAGTAGGGAAACTACTGCAATCTCAATTCGCCACGATACCTACAGTTTGAATGTATTGAATCTACTACCTCCACTACCATTATTATGAGGGCTCTGAATCAGTAATGCAACACATTTTTTTCTGAAATCAGGTTGCTTTAATTTGGGATTCCTGTACACCATAGTATTCCTCTGACTTTTGGCTAAAAATCTCTATTTTTCAACATGATCCATGTTCAATACGACGGTTTTACACCACCTTACTGGCAGGGCCTGTATCCCTCATGACACCAGTGGACTTTTGCGCGAACGTCTTGCTGCATCAATAAGCTACCTATCACTCATGTACTGCTTCCTGCGGAGTGCATCCTTCATTGGGTCAAATAAATGGAAGCTGGAAGGGGCAAGATCTGGCCACTCGTGTACATCAGGGAGAACAGTCCAATCAAGTTTTGTGAGCTTCTCTTGGCTGTGCAGACTTGCGTGAGACATTGCGTTGTCATGGAAAAGGAGAAGATCGTTTGCATTTTTGTGACAACGAACATGCTTAAGTTGTTTCTTCAGGTACCTAAGTGTAACACAATACACTTCATAGTTGATCGTTGCACGGTGAGGGAGGACATCAAATAGAATAACCCGTTCAGAGTCCCAAAAGTCCTCACTGTGAGTTTATCGGCTGAGTGTAGGGGTTTGAACTTTTTCTTTGGATGAGAGGTAGTGTGGTGCCACTCCATGGATTGCCATTTTGTCTCTGGTTCGATGTGATGAACCCATGTTTCATCGCCTTTGACAATCTTCTACAAAAAATTGTCGCGTTCAGCCTCATATCGTGCAAGCAATTCCGCACAGATGGTTCCTCGTTGCTCTTTGGTTCAAATGGCTCTAGGCCTATGGGACTTAACATCGGAGGTCACCAGTTCCTTAGACTTAGAACTACTTAAACCTAAGGACATCACACACATCCATGTCCGAGGCAGGATTCGAACCTGCGACCGCAGCAGCCGCGTGGTTCCAGAATGAAGCGCCTAGAACCGCTCGGCTACCGCGGTCGGCTCGTTGCTCTTTATGTTCTTTTGTTAGGCGATGAGGAACCCAGTGTGCACTTACTTATGAGTATCCTAACTGGTGAATGAGTGTGTTACCACTACCAACAGAGACATCTAGTTCTACAGCAGGCTGTTTGTGACCTGTCGATCACCTCAAATGAGACTGTCTGTACATTCCAACATAGCAGGAGTTGCAGCTGTGTGCGTCCAGCTGCAACACAAGAGGTCGGACATGTTTGCGTGATCTCATTGCGATGACGACAGAAACTTGCCCAACGACTCATCATGCTTTTGTTCACTGCCATGTCTCTACAGACATTCTGCAAGTGCCCATGAATATCTGCGATGATCTCTTTTTCGGACAAATTCGATGACATCTATCTGCTCCGGACACACCTCTTTTACACACGTCATTTTGAAGGCTGCATATAGTGCTGCCACCTATCAGAACTTATGGAATTATTGGGGGTGAAGCGGGAATATTCCACGGTGTCCCACAACAAATGCTGCATTTCTCAGCCGAAATTGGTCGAGAGAATACGTGTTGCATTACTTATTGAAAGCCCTTCGAACAACGCTGGCATTATACTACCAACTCAGCCGCAGAAATACACATATCTTTATGAATTGTTCTAGCACATTTTGCTGTACAAGCATTCTTACAATTCATCAGAAATTAGAGGTGCGCCATGTGGTGTGTGATGTGTAGCGCGCGCGCGCGCGCGCGCGAGTGTGTGTGTGTGTGTGTGTGTATGTGTGTGTGTGTGTGTGTGTGTGTGTGTGTGTGTGTGTTTTGAGAGAGAGAGAGAGAGAGAGAGAGAGAGAGAGAGAGAGAGATTTACTTTGGCTATTCCACCAGCTAAGTCCTCACACTTCATGTTCATTTTCAGGTCAGTCTTACTGTGTTCCTCTTCAAGCTTTCTTAACCTACAGCTCAGGTGACTGTCATCTTCTTCTAGTACAGTCTGATCACCTGCAAAATGCTGGGTAAATATCTTGCTCTCCTCTTGTGTCACTCCGTTACCCCGGGACTGCAGAATTGCTCCTAGATACAGCTTAAAGATGATCGGAGACAGCCCACATCCTTGATGCAGACCGTTTTTCGCCTCTAATTCTTCTGTCCAACTATTCCCAGTCATGACTCTCGCTGTCTTATTGTTGTCTGTAGGAAGCACGAATGCAGCTCCGTGGCATGGGTACCTTCTTGCTTCGCACGTTCGCACCACAATGAGCCTTCTGGCTGTGAGCATTCCCTATTAAAGGGCGGGCGCAGATGGCGCTGCGGCAGCTATGCCACTACGCTGTTGGCGGACGACTTTGTATCCCCTAGGTGGCGTATGCAATCTTCGAACCTAAAATCAACGTCATCTTTCCAGGTGTACTATTTTTTTCCGGCTGTCTACATTGAAAGTGTCCTACCTCGAACACCATTCGGAACAGGGCATATATCCATATGAAGTTTTTTGCTGCAAATGATCGTTCCTCTAATACGCCTGAATAGTGACTATGTGAGCGTTTGGGTGCTATTCTGTCATTCTGCGCAACGGATTAATCTGAGATGTATCCTTTACCCTGTGGCTCCTGCAAGAGGCAATTTCCACCCCCACACTATTACAGAAGTCAGACAGACACTCCTAACGTTCTAAAGAGAAATGTCTGAGAAACTTCCAGCAATAAATAAGGAAATGACACAAAAATTCAGAAATTTTTTTACGTAAGTAGTGAGATACTTGGGTACTGGGGTAGTGCTAGTTAGTGTAAGAAAAACATGAAACTAACAAAAATTATTATTTATTTTTGCAAAAATTTTGAGAAATCACAATCGCAATTATAGTTATGAGCTGAACACGTTATTACCTGGTTCTTTTCGGAATGTGAAGTTGCCTCTTAAGGATAGGATTCGCTAATACAAAGTTCAAGATTGTTATTGACTCGGCAGAATAGCTGAGAGCCGCGCCTACTGAACTTGAATGATTATCCGTTATAATGTTGCCAGGTACGGTCGAGGCTGTCGCGTATCAAATGCAGTGAAGTGTACTGTTGTGGAGGATTTATGGGACTCGCAAGAGCTGTAGCGCACAATACCGTAAGCTGTGATGACTGCTGTCTGCGCCGCTTGCTGCTGACAAATAAGATAACTCTCGTTCTATCTGGATTGACCTTCACCAATCAAACTCTCAAATGGTTCAAATGGCTCTGAGCACTATGGGACTTAACTTCTGAGGTCATCAGTAACCCTAGAACTTAGAACTACTTAAACCTAACTAACCTAAGGACATAACACACATCCACGCCCTATGCAGGATTCGAACCTGCGACTGTATCAAACTCTCCCTATGCCTTGATGAAGTCAAGGACTCCTATTGGCTTGGTGCACCGGTCAGATAACCAGTCCACCGCAATGCCACTCAAAAATTCGCTCGCAGGCGTTTAACTATAACTCTGTCCGTTCACGCCGCACAATAAGTGTGGCAGCCAACACAGTGAACAACAGTTAATCGCAGGGTCTCAATGTAGAATCGCACTCTGATTCGCTCTCGACAGAGGTGCTCTCCCAGTGAAGTACTGAGGAGAGACTTGTTCCTCGCTCTTTGAGTACAGGTACGAGCGCGCACGCTTTCGTTACGTGTTCTCACTCCAAGAGCGACAACGGAACGGCCCCTCTCCATGCCAGACGTGAAGGGGTATATCGTTCAGTCTCTTCCATTACTCCTTCTGCTCCAGGCGTCAAAAATATCTTCTGCCAATCAGCATTACTCTTCTAAAACTGGAGAATGACGTTTCGTGTAAGGCGACCAATCCTGAAATTTGTAGCATCGGCGTTTGGCGTTTGCTGTCACCTTGTGAAAATCTCTGAAACTGTGTGCTATATTTGTAAAGAATGCGTAGGCTTGACGCTCCCACACAATGTAGCGGAATTTGCTTTTAAGCCGAACACAGGGTCGACCTTTCACCCAGGCAAACGCTGTCTGCTCCACGGGGGTCACTGGCCGACGTAGATAGGTTGGGACCGGCCTCCTGGCGTGCGGTTGCTCTCCCATACTAAAAGCTCCTGTGACTGTCGTGTCTGGAATGAGTGTGTGTACGCCAGAATCGAGTATTCAACCACGGTGCACTTACTTGTTATTTGCACATCGTTTACATGAATTCATACAACATTGACTTTATCTTATCGAGTTTGGGTTCGAACGAAGCGTCTTGACAAGCGGAATATGATTTGAGGGCGGAATATGTAAGCAATGAAGGTCAGGAGACCACGACGTCTTACAACTATTTCTCCTGGGACACACTATATAGTGTCAGCATTCGGTCAGGACCTTATTATGACGCTGCGAGGACAAAATTTATGCCATCCCACATCGCATCCGTGGTGCGTCGCTCAGCGCAGCTAGCTGAACGTCGGCCTCCCGAGCGTGGCAGCTGGCCGGTTAAGCAGCGACCCACGCACTGGGCCGTCCGCTGTTTGCTTTGGACGCTGAAGATCCCGGCAGCGGGTAGGCGGCCGCCAGCGGCGCACCCCGAGAGGCCGTGGGAGGCGGCAAATGGCCGCCCACCCCTCCAGCAGCCGCCGCCGTGGGGCACGCGGTGAGCGCGGGGTCACAAGTGCCCATATGGCTAGGCTGGAGGCTGTAGAAGTATGCACGACCAGCCGAAAAATAAACCGACGGAACAGAAATTGCAACGCCAAAAAAATGGTCAATGTAGAGTAACGAAATTCCGGGAATACATATTTAAGTGATTAACATTGCGAGAGCACAGGTTTGCACATGATATCTTGCGAACCATGGATGAAGGGTATCAGACGGATGCCATATTCCTTGACTTCGGGTAAGCGTTTGACTCGGTGCCCCACTGCAGACTCCTAACTAAGGTACGAGCATATGAGATTGGTTCCCAAGTATGTGAATGGCTCGAAGACTTCTTAACTAATAGAACCCAGTACGTTGTCCTCGATGGTGAGTGTTCATCGGAGGTGAGGGTATCATCTGGAGAGCCCCAGGGAAGTGTGTTAAGCCCACTGTTGTTTTCTGTCTACATAAATGATCTTTTGGATAGGGTGGGTAGCAATGTGCAGCTGTTTGCTGATGATGCTGTAGTTTACGGGAAAGTGTCGTCGTTGAGTGACTGTAGGAGGATAGGATTTGTGATTGGTGTAAAGAATGGCATTTAACACTAAATATAGATAAATGTAAATTAATGCAGATGAATAGGAAAAAGAATCCTGTGATGTTTGAATACTCCATTAGTAGTGTAGCGCTTGACACAGTCACGTAGATTAAATATTTGGGCGTAACATTGCAGAGCGATATGAAGTGGGACAGGCATGTAAGGCAGTTGTGGGGAAGGCGGATAGTCGTCTTCGGTTCATTGGTAGAATTTTGGAAAGATGTCGTTCATCTGTAAAGGAGACCACTTATAAAACACTAATACGACTTATTCTTGAGTACTGCTCGAGCGTTTGGGATTCCTATCAGGTCGGATTGAGGGAGGACATAGAAGCAATTCAGAGTCGGGCTGCTAGATTTGTTACTGGTAGGTTTGATCATCACGCGAGTGTTACGGAAATGCTTCAGGAACTCGGGTGGGAGTCTCTAGAGGAAAGGAGGCGTTCTTTTCATGAATCGCTAATAAGGAAATTTGGAGAACCAGCATTTGAGGCTGACTGCAGTACAATTTTACTGCCGCCAACTTACATTTCACGGAAAGACCACAAAGATAAGAGAGAATAGGGCTCGTACAGAGGCATATAGACAGTCATGTTTCCCTCGTACGGTTTGGGAGTGGAACAGGGAGAGAAGATGCTAGTTGTGGTACGAGGTACCCTCCGCCACGCACCGTATGGTAGACTGCGGAGTATGTATGTAGATGTAGATGTAATGTAAGCACGAGTTATGCCATTGCACAAACGAAATGCTGGTGCATTAATAACCGGTGTAACCGCCAGAATGTTGAGTGAAAGCAAGCAACGTTCGTGCTCTGCATTGTGCAGGTGCCAGACGTCAGTTTGTTTGATGGAGTTCTATACCCGTTGCACTTGGTCGGTCAATACGAGGACCCTCATACTGTTTGTGGATGACGCTAGAGATGTCGCCCGATGACGTCTCATATGTGCTCGACTGGTCACAGATCTAGTGATCGAGCAGGCAAGGCAACATGTTCATACTCTGTAGAGCATGTTGGGTTACAAAAGCGCTACGTGGGCGAGTGGTATCCTGTTGGGAAACACCCTCTGGAATGCTGTTCATCAGACTGAAGTACTAATTTGCAGTCTATGTGCATGGGATAACCACGAGAGCTGCTGCTATCATACGAAACCACACGCCACATCATAACTCCAGAATATCTATCACACATACAGGTTGGTTGCAGGCCCTGAACTGGTCTCCTCCTAACTAACAAACGGCCATCACTGGCATCAAGACAGGACCAGAATTCACCAGAAAACACAACAGACGTCCACTCTGCCCTCCAACGAGGTCTCGCTTGACACCGTAGAATTTGCAAATAGTGGTGCCAACTGCTGCTCGAACTGCAGCTGTAAACGTAGTGCCGGCCGCTGTGGCCGAGAGGTTCTAGGCGCTTCGGTCCGGAACCGCGCGACTGCTACGGTCACAGGTTCGAATCCTACCTCGGGCATGGAAGTGTGTGATGTCCTTAGGTTAGTTAGATTTAAGTAGTTCTAAGTTGTAGGGGACTGATGACCACAGATGTTAAGTCCCATAGTGCTCAGAGCCATTTGAACCATTTGTAAACGTAGTACGACGCGTCAAAGCCAAACACCGACCACACTGTTCCTCCCTCTAGGAAGTTCCCCGTGGCCTTCCGGAGCCCGGTCTTCTTGCGGCATTACATTCTCGTCACCACCGCTGCTAGCAGTCAAGTACAGTGGCTACATTCCTGCCAAGTCTTTGTTGTATCGCAGGATTACCCGACCTCATTCAAACTCAGTCAGGTGTTGATAATGACGTCTTTGTCGCCTTAAAGGCATTCTTAACAAACATGTGCAATCTCAAAGGTAAGAAACGCTTACAAGCAAATCTGATTTGCATTCTCATAGTGTCATTACTAGCGCGTCTCTTATACGACTGGCGCGAAATTTTAATAGACAACATCTTCCAGGTGCAGAAATACGCCTACTAACTTTCATTTGAGTCATACAATTTCTTCATGGTCTTGCTATTTTTTGTCATCAGTGTAGAAACCCCTCTTAGAAGAAAATTGAAGAGACTTTCGAAAAAAGAAAACCACCTGAATGACTGTCAAGAGCTCAGATTGAAAACCAGTACAAATCACAGAAGGATAAGCTGAAATGTTGAAGGAATACATAGGAGTACAGAAGCCATATCATCTTGAAGACAATATTATATAAAAAATATAGAAAGTAGGTGAAGATGCAATGGGTGGTATGATACTGAGAGCAGAACTTGGCAGAGCACTGGAAGACCTAAGGCGAAACGAGGCCTCTGAAGTACTCTACAATATTCCAAAATTACTGAAATCATTGAGCGAGGCTAACATGATGAAACTATACCGTCGCGTGAGCAAGAGATACGAGTCAGGGGATCGTCAGACTTCAAGAATTAGAAACTCCGTCCCAACAGCCTCGGAAGACCCAACGCTACCGACCGACCGCTGTGAGATCCTCAGCCGAATGACGTCATCGAAGGCGGTTAGCACTAGGTTCTCCCGGGTGTTGTCAGTTTTCGTGGCGGAGCTGCTACTTCTCAGTCAAGTAGCTCCTCAGTTGACCTCGCAAGGGTCGAGCGCATCCACTTCCCAACAGGGCACGGCAGACTCGGACGTCACCCATCGAAGTGCTAGACAAGCCCGACAGCGTTGAATTTTGGTGAACTAGCGGGAACCGGTGTTATCACTGCGGCGAGACCGTTGGCCAGACAATAAGAAAGATCTAATACTTCCACTTCCAAAGAAGGCAAGTGCTAACAGCTTTGGATTTTACAGAGCTACCGGTTTAATAAGTCATAGTTACAAAATACTGACACGAATTATTTACGTAAGAACGAAAAAACGCGTAGAGACACGCTCCGTGAAAGTCAGTTCGCATGTAACAGAAATACAATAACTTGCGAGACACACTGATCCCAGGACTTACCTTAGATGACAAGCCGGCCGAAGTGACTGAGCGGTTCTAGGCGCTACAGTCTGGAACCGCTGCGGTCGCAGGTTCGAATCCTGCCTCTGGCGCGGTTGTGTGTGTTGTCCTTAGGTTAGTTAGGTTTAAGTAGTTCTAAGTTCTAGGGGACTGATGACCTCGGCAGTTATGTCCCATAGTGCTCAGAGCCATTTGAACCATTTAGATGAAAGGTTGAAGAAAAGCAAACGTATGGCATATCTGGCACCTATTACGGATTGTCCATGATTATTACGCATTTGTCACCTTCATTGCGGAGTTACGGAGAAGCACAAAAAAATTTCGGAAATGGGCATTATCATTTCGTGTTTTAAAAAAGTCGAAAAAGATACCGTTGGCTTTCTCCCATTCATATGCTACTAAAATATTTTATAGATTGTAATGATTCTTTTGCAGAGTACGTAGTAAAACTGTTACTAATGATTTCGATGTTCAATGTTTCGCGTCAGCCATCTAGGGGTGGAACTAAGAATATCAGTAGATACATCATCCGCGTTCGAAAGCTGTAACCACCTGCGAATCTGCGCATTCAGTAGGAGCCATAAAGCGCGCATGCATCCAGAATATAATTCCGTGATATTTACATAAGAGAACAAAAATTACGTAATAAATAATAAAAAATAGTTAACAAATAGTAACCCTGAACTCTCTGAAATTTTTAATTCGAATGAGTGACTACAAAAACCAGACAGTCCCCACTCGAGTTTCACGCGATAGTTCCAGTGATTAGGCTACCTGCGTCCAGTGTGCATGGGTAGAGAGACGCCAGGACTTACCGCGTGCATTGCGTAAAGACCGCTGATGTTTTTGGTAATCAGTTCATAGTTTTCGGTGCTAATATTCGTCCATTTAGAATTTGAAAACACTGTTAGCTGGTAAGGAAAGTTTTAGTTGTTTGTGGGAAATGCAAGGAATTTGATGTTTTTTTTTTTCTTCAGCTGCTGTTAATAGTATCCGTAAAGAAAAGCCTGACAAAAATTATAATGCGAAATTAAGAACACCACAGTGTTAGTATAATCGAAGGCAATGTAACGAAAAACTATAAAACTGGACAGAAATCTCGGAAAAAGTATAGTAAGTAATGAGAGCAATGGTATGTTAATAGTATTCGTAGACTTACAGAACACTTTTGACTTTTTTGAAGACTCTCTTTGATAATTTGAGGGTTTCAGGCATGAAACACAGATAGTGAACGGTTATTTACGACTTATGCAGAAACCAAACTGCTGTTATAATGGTCGAAGTGCATGCAAAGACAGGCAGTGATTCAGACGGGAGTCAGATAACGTTTGTAGCCTATCACCGTTATAATCCAGTCCACATTGGGGAAGCTGCGAAGCTTAAGCAACAAAGGAGAAATTTGGAAGACGAGTTCAGAGTGAAGAAGTAAAAATTAGGCTTGCCGACGAGACCGTTAATTTTCTCAGGGACGGCGATGATTTGAAAGTGTGTCTCCAGAAGAGATGGTATGACGAACATCAGCAAAAGTAAAATATGGGTAATGGAATGCAGTCGAATTATAAGAGATGACCAAAAATTTTCCGTTCGAAGGCGGTACAGTCCAGAATCGGCATGTGAATCGTGCGAAATCGCCGTGAGTATTGAGGCAATCATCTCACTGACACACCACGTTGAAAATAACCGTTTGGTAAAACACCGTGACCTGGTGTGTGAAAAAGTCCATAACTGTCTGCTGCACGTCCTCGTCGATCCTTTTCAAAGGACCGAATGCGTGATAATTGCATGTGGAGAGTGCTCGAGTGCCTTCCACTTGTGTTGGCGTATTTTCTGCGTCACGAGATTTTGGAAATGGGGACGTGCATCATAATGAACTAGCAGCGCCATACCAATACGGTGGTTTTCTACAGACATGCTGGCCTCAAACGCTTTTTTCATTTTTCAATGGATGTCTACTGATGTTTGTCCTTCAGCAGCCAAGAAAAAAATAACAGTACTTTGGTCCTGTTCGGACGCATTCGATAATAGCGTCGCCACGCCATAGTTCATGTTTCCGCATTTACCTTACACACCTCGGAAAGACAGGAATGATACACTCATCCCTTGCCTACATGTAGGTGCTCATACAGGGTGGTCCATTGATCGTGACCGGGCCAAATATCTCACGAAATAAGCGTCAAACGAAAAAACTACAAAGAACGAAACTTGTCTAGCTTGAAGGGGGAAACCAGATGGAGCTATGGTTGGCCCGCTAGATGGCGCTGCCATAGGTCAAACGGATATCAACTGCGTTTTTTTTAAATATAGGAACCTACATTTTTATGACATATTCCTGTAATACGTAAAGAAATATGAATGTTTTAGTTGGACCACTTTCTTCACTTTGTAATAGATGGCGCTGTAATAGTCACAAACATATGGCTCACAATTTTAGACGAACAGTTGGTAACACGTAGTTTTTTTAAAATTAAAATACAGAACGTAGGTACGTTTGAACATTTTATTTCGGTTGTTCCAATGTGATACATGTACCTTTGTGAACTTATCATTTCTGAGAACACATGCTGTCACAGCGTGATTACCTGTAAATACCACATTAATGCAATAAATGCTCAAAATGATGTCCGTCAACATCGATGCATTTGGCAAGACGTGTAACGACATTCCTCTCAACAGCGAGTAGTTCGCCTTTCGTAATGTTCGCACATGCATTGACAATGCGCTGACGCATGTTGTCAGGCGTTGTCGGTGGATCACGATAGCAAATATCCTTCAACTTTCCCCACAGAAAGAAATCCAGGGACGTCAGATCCGGTGAACGTGCGGGCCATGGTATGGTGCTTCGACGACCAATCCACCTTTCATGAAATATGCTATTCAATAACGCTTGAACTGTACGCGAGCTATGTATCGGATATTCATCATGTAGGAAGTACATCGCCATTCTGTCATGCAGTTAAACATGTTGTAGTAACATCGGTAGAACATTACATAGGAAATCGGCATTCATTGCACCATTTAGATTGCAATCGATAAAGTGGGTGCCAATTATCCTTCGCCCCATAATGCCGCACCATACATAAACCCGCCAAAATCGCCGATGTTCCACTTGTCGCAGCCATCGTGGATTTTCCGTTGCCCAGTAGTGCATATTATGCCGGTTTCCGTTACCGCTGTTGCTGAATGACGCTTCGTCGCTAAATAGAACACGTGCAAAAAAATCTGTCGTCGTCCCTTAATTCCTGTTGTGCCCAGTGGCAGAACTGTACACTACGTTCGAGTCGTCGCCATGTAATTTCAATCTTTTCCGCAATTGGTAAACGGTCCATTTTAACACGGGTAATGTATCATGAAGCGAATACCGTCCGCACCGGCGGAATGTTGCGTGATACCACGTACTTAAACGTTTGTAACTATTACAGCGGGGTGGCGCAGTGGTTAGCACACTGGACTCGCATTCGGGAGGATGACGGTTCAATCCCGTCTCCGGCCATCCTGATTTAGGTTTTCCGTGATTTCCCCAAATCGTTTCAGGCAAATGCCGGGATGGTTCCTTTGAAATGACCTCGTTGTCGACGGGACGTTAATCACTAATCTCCTCCTCCCTCCTCCTCCTTACATATAAACTGTGTTTTAAACACTAACCACCACCACCACCACCACTATTACAGCGCCATCTACAGCAAAGCAAAAAAGTGGTCCAACAAAAACATTCATATTTCTTCACGTACTACACGAATACAGGGTGTTACAGAAAGGTACGGCCAAACTTTCAGGAAACATTCCTCACACCCAAATAAAGAAAAGATGTTATGTGGGCATGTGTACGGAAACGCTTAATTTCCATGTTAGAGCTCATTATAGTTTCGGCGGTATGTACTGTACTTCCTCGATTCACCGCCAGTTGGCCCAATTGAAGGAAGGTAATGTTGACTTCGGTGCTTGTGTTGACATGCGACTCATTTCTCTACAGTACTAGCATCAAGTACATCAGTACGTAGCATCACGAACGTGGTTTTGCAGTCAGTGCAATGTTTACAAATGCGGAGATGGCACATGCCCATTTGATGTATGGATTAGCACGGGGCAATAGCCGTGGCGCGGTACGTTTGTATCGAGACAGATTTCCAGAACGAAGGTGTCCCGACAGGAACACGTTCGAAGCAAATGATCGGCGTCTTAGGGAGCACAGAACATTCCAGCCTATGACTCGCGACTGGGGAAGACATAGAACGACGAGGACACCTGCAATGGACGAGGCAATTCTTCGTGCAGTTGACGATAACCGTAATGTCAGCGTCAGAGAAGTTGCTGCTGTACACGGTAACGTTGACCACGTCGCTGTATGTAGAGTGCTACGGGAGAGCCAGTTGTTTCCGTACTATGTACAGCGTGTGCAGGCACTATCAGTAGCTGATTGGCCTCCACGGGTACACTTCTGCGAATGGTTCATCCAACAATGTGTCAATCCTCATTGCAGTGCAAGTGTTCTCTTTACGGACGAGGCTTCTTTCCAACGTGATCAAATTGTAAATTTTCACAATCAACATGTGTGGGCTGACGAGAATCCGCACGCTATTGTGCAATCACTTCATCAACACAGATTTTCTGTGAACGTTTGTGCAGGCATTGTTGGTGATGTCTTGATTGGGCCCCATGTTGTTCCACCTACGCTCAATGGAGCACGTTATCATGATTTCATACGGGATTCTCTACCTGTACTGGTAAAACATGTGCCTTTATAAGTACTACACAACATGTGGTTCATGCACTATGGAGCTCCTGCACATTTCAGTCGAAGTGTTCGTACGCTTCGCAACAACAGATTCGGTGACCGATGGATTGGTAGAGGCGGACCAGTTCCATGGCCTCCACGCTTTCCTGACCTCAACCCTCTTGACTTTCATTTATGCGGGCATTTGAAAGTTCTTGTCTATGCAACTCCGGTACCAAATGTAGAGACTCTTTGTGCTCGTATTGTGGACGGCTGTGATACAATACGCCATTCTCCAGGGCTGCAGCAGCGCATCAGGGATTCCATGCGACGGAGGGTGGATGCATGTATCCTCGCTAACGGAGGACATTTTGAACATTTCCTGTAACAAAGTGTTTGAAGTCATGCTGGTGTGTTCTGTTGCTGTGTGCTTCGATTCCATGATTAATTTGATTTGAAGAGCAGTAATAAAATGAGCTCTAACATGGAAAGTAAGCGTTTCCGGACACATTTCCACATAACATATTTTCTTTGTTTGTGTGTGAGGAATGTTTCCTGAAAGTTTGGCCGTACCTTTTTGTAACACACTGTATGTATTAAAAAATGGGGGTGCTTATTTAAAAAAACGCAGTTGCTATCCGTTTGATCTATGGCAGCACCATCTAGCGGGCCAACCATGGCGCCATCTGGTTTCCCCCTTCAAGTTAGACAAGTTTCGTTCTTTGTAGTTTTTTCATTTGATGCTTATTTCGTGAGATATTTGGCCCGGTCACTATCAATGGACCACGCTGTATACCCGCATCGGAGACGAACGACTTTTCTTATATGCTGCAACAACGCCGTCAAATTTCCTGAAAACGAGAAATTTGTTTACATCGAACGTAAATTAAAGTGTCAGGAATTTTTTTCTGAAGGTATATGTCCGAAGTGTAGCCTTGTACGTAGGTGAAACAGGGACTATATACATTTCAGAAGAGAGAACAGAAGTTTTTGAAACGTGGTGCTGTAATGAAGTATTGCTGAAGTTTGAGGACGAGAAGAAATAACTAATGAGGAGATACTGAATCATACTAAAGAAAAAAAGCTATGGCACAACTTGATTGAAAAAAAAAAGGCATCGATGCAAGTTGTAGTCAGGTTGGTAATGGAGGTAAGTAAGGGGGGTAAAACTTACAGAGAGATACGTAAGCGTGAATACAGTACGGAAGTTGCAGGAGCTATGCTCTGATGAATAGGATTGCACAGGATAGACAAACTGCATAACCAGTCTTCTAACTGAAAAGTGCAACAACGCAAACAGTTCCCAAAAAAATCTATAAAAATTATTAAAAAGTGCGAACAGTAACTCAGACTCTCATAGAATGGTGCGTCGAATTTTAATTAACTCAAGCAGACACATGATACGGAGTAAAGAAAATACGGAATTCGTCCTTCAGCACTATGTTTGAACTCTGAAAACAGGTGTGTCATTAATGAACGTAAACACCAGCTATGAATGTACCTCTAGACCTATACTCCGAAAGCAACCTTACGATGTGTGTCGAAGCTTAATTTTGGCACTATCGTTTCTTCCCTTTGCTGTTCCATTAGCGAATGTTGCGCGAGAAGAAAGACCGAGTTTAAACGTCTGTATGAGCACTGATCTCTTTGCAGAACCCAGCACTATGGTAGAAAAGTGTGAAATTCTGCATATCACATCTGAAGATGAACCTGAAAGGCTCCAAAACTAGTTAACGGAAGTGAATGAATTTCATAAGAGACTGGTCGCACCTATCTAAATTGACATGTTATCTAAATTCTTTGATTTTTTCGTCGTGATTATTTCGCGAGACGTATGCAGGAGGAAGCAAAATGTTGCCTGATTCTTCTTGGAACGAGCGTTGTCAGAATTACTTCAACCGTAACCTTCTGCGAAATGCACACGCTACGCCTGCTATTGTTGAGCATCTCCGTAACGCTCTCGCGCTTCCGATGTAATCCCGTGACGAAACGCGCTGCGCTTTGTTGGGTTTTGTGTCTCATCTATTGACCCCACCTGAAAAGGGTTCCCAACACAGGAGCAGTACTCAAGAATCAGTCGAAGAAAGGACTTCTAAGCTATTTCTTTCGTGGATGAATTAGATTTCCTTAAGAGTCGTTCGGTGAATATTAACTTTAAATCCGCTTTTCTTGCTATTCGCTTTATGCAGCCTTTCCACGTAACGTCGCCCTGGACGGGTTCCATTAGTTAACTGAAAGACTTGCACCAGGCCATTGAGCCACACGAAATTTTTATTATTATTAACGGTATTATTATTAACGGGCGTTACTCTTTCTTGTGATTTATCACAAATAACGTTATTGACAGTCACCCTTTGTCCGTTCATGAGCAATAAGTTACATTTATTTAGGTTCAGGTTCAATTCCAGTGCCTTCACCAATCGTTGATCCTCTTGCATATCCCGAGCAGCACGAAAAAATGATTCAAGTGGCTCTGAGCACTATGGGACTTAACTTATAAGGTCATCAGTCCCCTAGAACTTAGAACTACTTAAACCTAACTAACCTAAGGACATCACACACCTCCATGCCCGAGGCAGGATTCGAACTTGCGACCGTAGCGGTTTCGTGGTTCCAGACTGTAGCGCCTAGAACCGCTCTGCCACCCCAACCTGCGAACAGCACGTTCAACGACATGTGATACTGTTAAGAATCTCAAATACGTGAGTGAAGTGGGGACGTATGAGAAAAATACACGAGTACGTATGAAGTAATATAGCATTTACTGTTTGAGAGACAAGTGAACCACATTTTGCACATGTTGCCATTATGTCATGAGCTATAATCTGGATTATTATTTCAATTTTTTTGGTCAAATAATTTGGTCCGGATGTTGCTGGATACTTTTAGAACACATATTATCATATGAGGAACATTTTCTCAAATGTTACTTTACTTATCACTTTCAAAATGTGGCAGGTTACTCGTAGTACTTAGATAAACAAACCGGTGTACCAGTTTTGTTAATATCAGTCTTAGAACGCCCGCAATAATTTTTAAATTTATGTATATGATACGTAGCAATTTTTCTTTCACAAAATTTTAAATAAATCTGACGCTAAAATACAATGAAAAATTTTGTACAACAGAAAGCTGTGTTATGGTAAGCATAAAGTCTGTAGCAAATTTCATCTTTTTATCTGAAGTGTTTCGGCGAAACATTCCTCATATACTTAAAAATAAAATTTGCGGGAAATGGTGAAAAAAGTTATTAGCATTTTTATGAGAAATAAGTACTTTAATGTTGGCCATAAACCATCCATATGATCTTTTTGGTCAACATGTTGCTATTTTCTTCTAGTCTGATCCTTCTGCCGTTCTCTTTCGTCAGAATCCTTCGCGTCATTTCGGGACTAGGAATATACGCATCATCGATCTTCTAAAGTAAGTTTTCATTGAAACATCTTGCATCAATCCTAGTCTCATAAGAATCCGTATTCTTCCAGTGTTACCGTAGTTGAACACCAGCCAAGCATCATATGAGCAAATTTTAACAATAGTAGATGAGCAAAATGTTCTCTTTGAACGTGTCTTGTAAATGAGGTTATTAAAGCTTTCGTTCGGGTTTTGTTTTCCATCATATCTGCATTTATTTAATAAATCATAATTATTCGCATCATCAGGAGGCTCACAGCCTTCTATACTCACAGATTTGTTTTTTGATGACAGAAAATAATAAAACGTCGCAAACGAGGACAGAGTCATATAGAAAAGGTAGCGGTACTGGTTGAAACTAGATAGCCTTTACATCGCCGCCTTGTAAAGTATTGCGAACGTTCCTGTCAGTGTTACCACTCTTAAAAACTGTATTTCATCTAAATGTGAAACTGGGACGATGACGTGGGAGTTGAAAGTAAATTATACACCATTCTGAAGGGAAAATACGAGGATTAATAACTTGTCGCTAAAAGATAAACTACACATGCAATACTGGGCGTACCTCATCTCCGCAGCCAACATTTCAGAGATTGTTCTATGTTTTGTAAAAGGAAGCCGTCGTCTGCGATGAGTGCTTACAGGGTGATTATGTAATTATGGTTTATTCGGTCTGTTACCAAAATTACATTTGCTCTTGTGAAAATACCTTCTCAAGACTGAAAAATACAAACACCAAAAAGCACAACAAATAAACATAAGGTAACGAAACCAGCTTCAGACGAAACAATTCGTTGTGATGCAGTTTCCGTTTCTGCGGAAGAAGCTCAGTTTATACAACAAAAAAACGAACAGTGAACAATTATTCGTAGGTGTCTATGCAGATCTAAACTTACTTGAAATATCTCAGTTTTTCGATCTGAAGTTGACGTCAAACGAATTCTATTACAATAAAATAATAACACAGGAGGCACAGGTAAACATGTTATGTTTCTTTCTTTTTATATTACTTAAATCCAGGCGCAGGCGGTGCGAGGTTAGAAATTTATATGTTCTTTATCTTCAAACCACCAAAGGGTGGGAATGTCTCAAACGCATGGTTGGACTGCTGACATCCCGACATTCGCCCGACAGCAAGTACCGTGAGTGAATGGGCGAATTTTCTTCCAAACAAGACCCACAGCGCACACCGTCGACTGGTGCACTGTTGCGCAGATATTTTCAGCGCAATATAGATACGAAAGTAATAAAAATGTAATTTCTTCGTAACGTGCCGTGTGAAACTACCGGTTCCTTGCGCCTAAACGCTTGGAAAGTGTTCTTGAACAGCTTCTGAAATAGATATATCGAAGTTTATAGGATTTTGACCAGGGGAACCGCTTATCGACTTTCTCAATATCATTGATCACAATACAAGATAAGATTTCTTTTCGTTTGACGTTTCCACAGGCACGCAAGGCTGTTTCTCAATTCAGGTAAGATAGTTTTTATCAATTTAATAGCCTGAGTCTCAGTTCCATTTGTGTACGGTATGGTAACTTAATAAGAAGATTATTTTAATTTGGTGCACTTTTATTTACGCCCTTAAGGCGTGTGATGACAAGTTCATGTCTGCGACATTTCTGTCTTCAATTATGTTGCTCGGGAAGATGTTTATACGAACCTATTCGATTCGTATTTGACCACGTAACGATGACTGAATGACAACTCGAAAGAGTTTCATAACGGATTTTCGTTCTGTAGTGGCGCGCGCGCTGATATGAAACTTCCTGGCAGATTATAACTGTGTATCGGACCGGGACTCGAAGCCGGGACCGAGTAGAGCAGTTGCCCGTGGAAGGCAAATGTCCCGGGCTCGAGTCCCGATCCGTCAATCAATTTCAGTATGCCAGAAAATGTCAACTCGGAACGATATTTTCCCATTGCAGTGCCCACAGAGTGTGTATTTTGCAATTAGTGTCGTGAAACACACTGAGCCATCTTCTGCACGGCGCCTTTTTGTTAGAGCGCCTTCTTCACGGAGGCAAGGCCAGGCGCCACTTGCTTGCAGAACACAATGTCCCCATAAGGCGGTCTGACTTTCCCGGCGACCCGATCTAATCGATAGACCACACAATGGAACAATACGTAGCTAATGGTGACTTTCACAACAGTAGTGTTCGCTGTGCCTCTACGATGCAATTTACAAGGCGGTGCGGCCGATGTATCCGGGCTCTCGTGTCGCTTCATTTATATGCCTTTGCATAATAATAATCCGGTGCTTAAGCTACATAAGACTTCACAATGGCGACCACTCCACTCACGAGCAGTTGCATTGTCTTTAACTGCATGAACTGGTACAATTCATTTATTTTGCTCCGCCGAACTTATTAGCTTATTTCAGATGTTAACTTTTCAGAGCTTTTATGTTCTGAAAGGCAGGTACAATATTCATTCCATTCTAAAGATCAAACGGAAAGTACCATATAATTTTCTCAAATTTGTCTGTTGCAAGCTGTGCTTTTGCACGTGTACAGTCTGTTTGTGTAGTATAATACGATGAGGCCCAGTCACGCTCGGCTAGAGTCCACGTACCGTAGAAATGTATGTAGGTCTAGTGCATCAGTGAACTGGATATTGTTTTTGGCAGATTGTCGCACTGATTTAGGCAAAGTTCCTCCGTTTGTATATGGCAAACACAACACATACAGGCAAAATATGACAACGCACAGGACGGACCTACCAAGATTCGCAGGGTATGGGCAATCATGATAATCGCCTGGAAAAGTAGCTTTGTTCCGTTGGAGGAAGGAAGTAGATCACAGCCACAAAGATCAGATAAAAATGGCCAGAAATTCATAATGTGTTGGCGCTGCAGGCCAAGATACGTAACACTAAAAAGAGAGAAGAGAAAGAACCGTTACAGTAAGTATCCCTTCAAATAGAGAAATATTATTATATTTTGAAGTCGTAACAACCAGTTGTAGCAACTCCAGTTTACTTAGGCGGATAGAAAATAAACCTGCTAGCAAATAGAAAAAAAAATGGAATTTTCCCAATCCACTTGGAACATAGATGCGAGATATGATAGTAATTATAGACGTTCCTATTTTCTTTTGAATGCATATTGTTTGTAGCTGTACTTCGTGACACAAAAAAAAAACTGTATGAAAGATTTTCCAGTTATTTTCACGCTGAATATTGTGTCTTATCAGCACTATTGCTATTTAATATATTACAGTATATAAAGTATAAATGAACATGAAGTTTTACAGGTATTACTAGTATCGGCTTCTTAAATAAATATTTTGAAGAGTGCTGTACAATACCGCGAATACGGTCATTGTTCCGAGTAAACATCACTGACTTAAGCAATGATAAGTGAAAAATGTGACGCAGGAGGAACATTTAAGAATTAGTCAAGAGGGCTTTTGTTTCAAAAGCGGGTCCAGACATCCTGAAACATAGCCTTTTCTTCGATTTTAAAACATTTCCGAAGAAAAGGCTTGTCGGTTGGTTCATTTAATCCTGACTGAACCAAATTTCTGCTGCATTTCTGTGGATATCGTTCAGGAATTAAAAACGTACCAATGACAGCAAATTTCTCTGAGCATCGAAGAGTTCGACTACCGTACATTCCTGATTCCAACAATGTACCATTCAGCTATGGAAGTGTATGTTACAAGTTGGAAAGGCGTCATTCAGCTTGGCATTGATTCTACAAGTCCTTGACAGGATTTCTTGGTACCAGATGTCTACACCCAGGTCAAGCAATTCGCACAAATTACAAGATGATGGTTTACGGGCACGCAGCTAGCGCCCAATATGTGTTTCAGTGGGTACAATTCAGGCACATTTACTGGCCAAGACATCAATGTGAGTTCAGTATAATGTCCCTCAAACAACTGTAGCACGATTCTGACCTTCCAACAAGGGCAGGTATCCTGCAGGAAGATGTCATCGCCAGCGGAGGAGACTTCAAGCATGAGGCGAAGCAGATGGCGTGCAATAATGTTCACGTAGTTCGTTGCTGTCTTCACACATTCGATTAGCGCCACACATCCCACGGAAGCCCTACTCAACGTAGCCCATAGCATAATTCTGTCCTCACCAATGTGTGTTCCGTGCAACCATTCGCCTGGATGACAGCTTGTAAGGACCCAACCATCGATCTGATGTAACAAGAAATGCTATTCATTCGACAGGTGATCCAAAGTGAAAACTTTGTGACGTTGTGGCCACTCCAATCGCAGGTGACGATGTCGTTCTGTCAACACAGGAACAAGTGGGGTTCGTGTGATGTGTAACCACATTTTTGACAATGGCCATCCAGCGGGGTGCACCGAAATACTTTTGCCCGCGCCAGTGTTGTATTCCGTCTTCAGATGAGCCACAGATCGCTGCCTATCCTGGATTACACGGTGGGGGTCCTTCGACCTCTTCGTCTCGTGATAAGTGTCGTCCAACACCATACGGCCTACTCATCCTTCAACAACTTTTCGCATGTGCTCACGACAGTAGCAGGCCAGCAGGCGACCAACCGCGCCGTTTCAGAGGTTCTCGTTTCCAGTCGCAGCGCTACAACAACGTGCCCTTAGTGAAAACCGTTTAAATCGGCGGATTTACGCATTTGTGGCCCATATCGTCGCTATAAGCTCTGCTCATTCGTCACTCATCTGCTTACATTCTTTCTTGCTGCATCGTGTCCCTCCAACACCACCAGGACGCATTCGACCTCGCGGTGAGCAGTGATAATAGCGTTTTGGCTCATCAGTGTGTAACACGCCGCAGCCGAGAGCGCTAATGTGCGCCTTTGGGGCGGCAGTTATCTCTTCTGTAAGCAGTTCGAATCCTGGTGGCGGAAAGAAATTGGGCTGAAATGGGAGAGAGACGATGCTGTAAAGTTCAGGGACCGCATACTCGGTGCCATTGTCAGATTAGATTGTCAGCACACTCCGAAATCTCTCAATGAAGCGACAACGTGTCACTCTGCTGATATACCCTGAGATAACAGAACTCCTGGGATATCTCTTCATATCGTGTCTGACCTCTTTTTTCCGGCGTAGTGCAGCAACTCGACGTGGTATGCTCTCAACAAGTCGTTGAAAGACCACTGCAGAAATACTGAACTATGTTGCCTCTACAGCCGTCCATAATTGCTGAAGCTTGCCCAGTGCACAAACTGACATCTCGATTATGTACACTCCTGGAAATTGAAATAAGAACACCGTGAATTCATTGTCCCAGGAAGGGGAAACTTTATTGACACATTCCTGGGGTCAGATACATCACATGATCACACTGACAGAACCACAGGCACATAGACACAGGCAACAGAGCATGCACAATGTCGGCACTAGTACAGTGTATATCCACCTTTCGCAGCAATGCAGGCTGCTATTCTCCCATGGAGACGATCGTAGAGATGCTGGATGTAGTCCTGTGGAACGGCTTGCCATGCCATTTCCACCTGGCGCCTCAGTTGGACCAGCGTTCGTGCTGGACGTGCAGACCGCGTGAGACGACGCTTCATCCAGTCCCAAACATGCTCAATGGGGGACAGATCCGGAGATCTTGCTGGCCAGGGTAGTTGACTTACACCTTCTAGAGCACATTGGGTGGCACGGGATACATGCGGACGTGCATTGTCCTGTTGGAACAGCAAGTTCCCTTGCCGGTCTAGGAATGGTAGAACGATGGGTTCGATGACGATTTGGATGTACCGTGCACTATTCAGTGTCCCCTCGACGATCACCAGAGGTGTACGGCCAGTGTAGGAGATCGCTCCCCACACCATAATGCCGGGTGTTGGCCCTGTGTGCCTCTGTCGTATGCAGTCCTGATTGTGGCGCTCACCTGCACGGCGCCAAACACGCATACGACCATCATTGGCACCAAGGCAGAAGCGACTCTCATCGCTGAAGACGACACGTCTCCATTCGTCCCTCCATTCACGCCTGTCGCGACACCACTGGAGGCGGGCTGCACGATGTTGGGGCGTGAGCGGAAGACGGCCTAACGGTGTGCGGGACCGTAGCCCAGCTTCATGGAGACGGTTGCGAATGGTCCTCGCCGATACCCCAGGAGCAACAGTGTCCCTAATTTGCTGGGAAGCGGCGGTGCGGTCCCCTACGGCACTGCGTAGGATCCTACGGTCTTGGCGTGCATCCGTGCGTCGCTGCGGTCCGGTCCCAGGTCGACGGGCACGTGCACCTTCCGCCGACAACATCGATGTACTGTGGAGACCTCACGCCCCACGTGTTGAGCAATTCGGCGGTACGTCCACCCGGCCTCCCGCATGCCCACTATACGCCCTCGCTCAAAGTCCGTCAACTGCACATACGGTTCACGTCCACGCTGTCGCAGCATGCTACCAGTGTTAAAGACTGCGATGGAGCTCCGTATGCCACGGCAAACTGGCTGACACTGACGGCGGCGGTGCACAAATGCTGCGGAGGTAGCACCATTCGACGGCCAACACCGCGGTTCCTGGTGTGTCCGCTGTGCCGTGCGTGTGATCATTGCTTGTACAGCCCTCTCGCAGTGTCCGGAGCAAGTATGGTGGGTCTGACACACCGGTGTCAATGTGTTCTTTTTTCCATTTCCAGGAGTGTATCATGAATGTTAGATGGGAGTCATCTAGGACGATCTGGACGGTCAAATCATTCGCTCGAATTGTCCAGAATGTTCTTCAAACCGGTCGTGAACAGTTGTGGCCCAGTGACACGGTGCATCTTCATGACATACATGAAAGGCTGTAAATTGCCCCCAAGTAGTCGAACATAAGCATTTCCTGTTAATTATCTGTTTAGTGGACCAGAGGACCCTGACCATTTAACGTAAATACAACCCACACCACTATGGAGCCACCCCGAGCTTGCACAGTGCCTTGTCGACGGTTTGGATCCAATAGCTTCGTGTGGTCTACATAACACTCGAACCTTTCAACCAGCCCTTACCACCCGAAATCGGGACTCATTTGACCAGGCCACGGTTTTCCAGACGTCTAGGGTCTAACCGATTTCGTCACGAGCCTAGGAGAGGCGCTGCACATTATGTCCTGCTGTCAGCAAAGGCACTCGTGTCGGTCGTCTGCTGTCATAGCCAATTAATGCCAAATTTCACCGCACTGTCCTGACGAATAAGTTTGTCGCACGTCCCACATTCATTTCTGCGGTTATTTCATACAGTGTTGCTTGCCTGTTACCACTGACAACTCCACGCAAACACCGCCGCTCTCGGTCGTTAAGTGAAAACGTCAGTCGAATTGGGACTTTAAGCTTGGCGGTCCTCTTAGTGTTATTCGAGAGGAGTAGGTTATGTGGTGTCACCATATTTCACAGTCTCCTATCTCCTGTCACAGGCATGACCCCACTCTACACACACAAAGCCATTGCAGTCAGTTAGACTCCGACAGTTAAGACGAAAGGGTCACACACGTAGTCTACATCCACTTCTACATCTACATGGATACTCTGCAAATCACATTTAAGTGCCTGGCAGAGGGTCCATTGAACCACCTTCACAATTCTCTGATACGAATAAAGAGCTAGTTGTGTTTCACAGGAACGATGTTTTCCAAACCCATGTTGACTGTGTGTCAATAGACCGTTTTCTTCGAGGTAATTCATTATGTTCGAACACAATATATGTTCTAAAACCCCTGGCCGAGCGGTTCTATGCGACTGCTACGGTCGCAGGTTCGAATACTGCCTCGGGCATGGATGTAAGTGATGTCCTTAGGTTAGTTAGGTTTAAGTAGTTCTAAGTTCTAGGGGACTGATGACCTCAAAAGTTAAGTCCCATAGTGCTCAGAGCCATTTCAACCATTTTTCTAAAATCCTCCTGCATATCGACGTTAACGATATGGGCCCGTAATTTAGTGGATTACTCCTACTACCTTTCTTGAATATTGATGTGATCTGTGCAACATCCAGTGTTTGGGTACGAATCTTTCGTCGAGCGAACGGTTGTATATGATTGTTATGTATGGAGCTAATGCATCAACATACTCCGAAAAGAACCTAATTGGTATACAGTCTGGACTAGAAGACTTGCTTTTATTAAGTGATTAAAGTTGCTTCCCTACTCCGAGGATATTTACGTTACTCACGTTGGCAGCTGTTCTTGATTCGAATTCTGGAATATTTACTTCTTTTGTGAAGGCATTTCGGAAGGCTGTGTTTAGTAACTCTGCTTTGCCAGCACTGTCTTCGATGGTATCTCCATTGCTATCGTGCAGAGAAGGCATTGATTGTTCCTTGCCGCTAACATACTTCACATACGACCAGAATCGCTTTGGATTTTCTGCCAGGTTTCGAGACAAAGTTTGGTTGTGGAAACTGTTATAAGCATCTCGCATTGAAGTCCGCGCTAAATTTCGAGCTTCTGTAAAGGATGGCTAATCTTGGTGATTTTGCGTCTGTTTAAATTTGGCAGGTTTGTTTCGTTGTTTCTGCAACAGTGTTCTAACCTGTTTTGTATACCAATGAGGATCAGCTCCGTCGTTTGTTAATTTATTTGGTATAAATCTCTCAATTGCTGCCGATACTATTTCTTAGAATTTAAGCCTGATCTGGTCTACACTTATAAATTTGGAATGAGTGGAGATTGTCTCTTAGGATGGCGTCAAGTGAATTTTTATCAGCTTTTCTTAATAGCTATATTTTTCCCTTATTTTTCGAGGATTTGGGGATTAAAATATTCAATCTTGCTACGGCAGCCCTGTGTCCACTAATCCCTGAATCGGTTTTGATGCTCGTTATTAACTCAGGATTATTTGTTGCTAAGAGTTCAAAAATGTTTAAATATGTGTGAAATCTTATGAGACTTAACTGCTAATGTCATCAGTCTCTAAGCTTACACACTACTTAACCTAAATTATCCTAAGGACAAACGCACACACCCATGCCCGAGGGAGGATTCGAACCTCTGTCGGGACCAGCCGCACAGACCCTGACTGCAGTGCCTTAGACCACTCGGCTAATCCCGCGCGGCTGATGCTAGGAGGTCAAGTGTATTTTCACAACGGTTTACTATTCGCGTGGGCTCATGAACTAATTGCATGAGATAATTTTCAGAGAATTCGTTTAGCACAATTTCGGATGATATTTTATGCGTAGAGAAATTGTTAGCGTCGCTGTCTTTGATGTGGAAGAACTCTGACTCTATTCCCCGTACCTTCTCAGTTTTTTTCTGAGTTAGGGAGGTCTGGAATAGGGTCCACTCACTCTAGTGAGGTGGAATGAGGATCCGCTTGAATAAAGAAGCAGTGGCAACATCAAGCTTCATCTGCTGGCAATAACGGCTGGAGGGATTGGCGCCAAGCTGATCTTCGTACTACCCTTGTGGGCCACAGTCTGGCAGTCGGAATAGGCCTAATCAGTGAGTACTGTTCACGTTTACATTACTCTGACACGCCGTGTGGAATGATTTCCTTGTGTCCGATTAGGCGGCTGAGCGTTCCCTTCATGTCTCGCACAATGTCGCGCGACACTTTCTTTCTTGGACTCGCTGTAAATCTGTTGGAAACAACGTTTCCTTACTTCAGAGACGTCTAGTTACCATTAGCGGTGACTGTGAGATGACGGCGGCGTGTTTGTGGCGGTGCTTAATGTCGTTAGGAGACCAGTGCGTGCCTGGGGTTCTTGAGCACTCCACTTCAAGGGCCTCCGGGTGGCCGGAGTGCCGACCTCGGATACTAACCGGTTCATGCATTGAGGGATCCCTCGCGGAAACTGAAAATCCCTTCTAATAGAACCGCGCGTTAATAACGTCATAGCTGACGGGGCATTAAACCCGAAGCTTCCTTTCTCACTTCCTTTGCGAGGTAAATGTAAAGTGACTGTCATCTGATGGTACGAAAAAGATGTCTATCTTGTTCGTTCTCAAAGATCGTTGTTTCGCGAAGCTCAGAACTAAAGACACAAAAAACAATTTTCTTGTTGAAGTGGCCGGCCGAAGTGGCCGAGCGGTTCTAGGCGCTTCAGTCCGGAACCGCGCCACCGCTACGATCGCAGCTTCGAATCCTGCCTCGGGCATTGCATGTCCTTAGGTTAGTTAGGTTTAAGTAGTTCTAAGTACTAGGGGATTGATGACCACAGATGTGAAACGTCCCCTTAGAAAAATTGTGCAAGGCTGTGCTTAAACTGACACACAATATTTTTAGCGCAACGCAATCTGACTTTCAAAAATCCCTACAAAAATATGGCCCTGATTAACATTAACCTAAACCGTTCACAAATCACTTACCTCACCAAAAATCTTCGTTACTCAAACTACTGCAATACAGCGAGCGCCACGACTGCCAGATAAATAAAAGATCGAAACTACGGAAGGCACTAACTACTGATAGGGATAGTTAGCAAATGAAAGATTTTAATAGAGAACAAATAATGTATTTACCTTAATATCATCAAAAGTCATAATATATATAGCAGTTCATAACATCCAGTCTTACAGATTTCAAAACTTCGCCATCTTTCTCCTCACATCTACCACTGCTGGCGCTCACCTCCAACTGCGCAACGCTACGCGCTGTTAACATCCATCTGCCCAACACTACAATGGCAGACAAGAATACAAACTAGCCACAGTCAGCGCACAGCACAGCCAGTGATTTTTCATACAGAGCGCTATATGGCGTTACCAATAAAAAAAACCTTAACAGCCTACTTACAGATGTTAAGTCCCATAGTGCTCAGAGCCAGCTAAACCATGTTTGGTGTGCTTCAAGATGACAGACGCGTCTCTTTTGGAGACGGCTTAATAACGCAGCCGTCTGCGCAGTTTCTGTGGGCACGTGGATCTCACTCGAACATGAAGTGCTAAGCTGCAGTGCGAACAAGCTGAATGCACTTCTTTCCGCATTTCCTTCCTTTGTTCATCGACCACTAAAATCACTCCGCTTTCTTCTTTCCATTATTCACCACTACGCCTCGAGCTGATTTGTGACGCAGCTGAAGGCCATGTTGACGTAACAGCTTGGATAGTGAGTCACAGGGAACGAATGCCGCTCACTCGGGTTTCGCAAAATGACGCTTTCTGGAGCATTGGAAACGGTGATCTCAGCTCCACATTCGCATAATACACTGAAGCGGCAAAGAAACTGGTATAGGCATGTGTATTCAAATACAGAGATGCGTAAACAAGCAAGCTGCTGTTGACAACGCGTATGTAAGACAACAAGTGCCTTCCTCAGTTCTTAGATCGGTACAACGGCAGGTTATCAAGATGTTAGTGAGTTTGAACGTGGTGTTATAGTCGGCGCACGAACGGTGGGACACAGTGTCTCCGAGGTAATAACGAAGAGAGGATTTTACCGTACGACAATTTCACGAGTGTGCAGTGAATATCAGAAACCCGGTAAAACATCAATTCTTGGACATCGCTTTGGCCAGGAAAAGATCATGCAACAACGGGACCAACGACGACTGAAGAGAATCGTTCAGCGGGACAGAAGTGCAACCCTCCCGCAAACTGCTGCAGATTTCGGTGACGGGCCTTTAATAAGCGTCAGCGTGCGAACCATTCAACGAAACGTCATCGATATGGGCTTTCGGAGCCGAAGGCCCACTAGTGTAACATTGATAACTGCACGACGCAAAGCTTTACGCCTCGCATGGGCCCGTCAACATTGACATTCGACTGTTGATGACTGGAAACACGTTACTGGTTGGACGAGTTTTATTTCAAATTGTATAAAGCGGATGGCCGTACACGGGTATAGAGATAATCTTATGAATCTATGGACCCTGCATGTCAGCAGGGGACTATTCAAGCCGATGGAGGCTCTGCAATGGCGTGTGGCGTGTGCAGTTGGAATGATATGGGACCCGTGATATGTCTAAATACTACTCTGGCAGGTGACACGTACGTCAGCATCCTGTCTGATCACCTGAATCCATTCATGTCCATTGTGCTTTCCGACGGACTTGGGAAATTCCAGCAGAACAGTGTGACACCCCACAGGCCCAGAACTGCTACAGAGTGGCTCTATGAGTACTTTTCTGAGTTTAAACACCTCTGCTGGCCACCAAACTCCCCACACGTGAACATTATTGAGTATATCTGGGATGCCTTGCAACGTGCTGTACAGAAGAGATCTACATTTCGTACTCTTACGGATTTATGGACATTCCTGTAGAATTCACAGTGTTACTTTACTCCAGCACTACTTCACACAACTTCGAGTCCATGCCACAACATGATGCGGCACTTCTGCGTGTTCGCGGGGGCCATACACGATATTAGGCAGGTGTACCAGTTTCTTTGTCTCTTCAGTGTATAAACCGAACGGTGTAGAGACGTATTACGAACCTGTATTCTCAGATATAAATGAAGTAATGAAGCCAAGTCCATCAGTGTCCACTTGTGCAGCAATACAATGTCGATTGGCGGCACGTGGTAACTCGTAGCGGTACCGCGGCCGTGCTTAGCCGCTCCGGGCTCGAGAGGCCTCGCGAGCTGCCGGCTGGCCAGCTGCGGCGTGCTCGTCACTAGCCAGCCGTAGCAGAGACCGCCGGCGTTATACCTCAGACGGCGACTGCCTGCAAATCGATGCTCCGCGTCGCGCCGCCTGGCTAATTGCTCGCGACCTTGCGGTGACGTCACACCAGGGCCGGAGGCTGCTCGTCCCCTCTGTTAATTACCGCCCCCACCAGGGACAAGGTGAAGGTCGAGCAGCGTTTCCCCCTCTACTCACTCGCTGCTGCTCTCGTGCTTAGCCGGCAAGTTCTCTGCACGTCAGAGAACGAGCGAGATCGTCAGAGCAGATCATCTTCTGTTCGACGGTGTACACTGCACGCAAGCACACCTTCAACTGAAGAAGGTTGGCTGGATAAGGGAAGTGCAGTTTCTTTCCGTTTCCGTTTGCTTACTGTCACCCCAGCAAGTGGGGCCAGTTCTTTACCAGTACTTTACACCACGTAATGCCCTGCGTGTTAGTACATGACCGCCAATGAGTTTTGGGGTGTCTTTAACAACGTGATGTTTACGTGCATGGTACTCTTTGATACATTTTTGAACAGGTACTGAGCACAGAAAATAGATTACTGATTACTGGTGGAAAAAAGAAATGGCCAAGATTGCGTAGGACTCGCATGCTGAGGGTTCCGTACAAATTTGAAAATGCGTATGCGTATATAGTTCAGCCATCCTGGGAAACGAGGATCTCAACGATTTTTCCCTGTTGCCGACACCGATACTGGCAAGATTTGATTCCGGGAATTCCAAGACCGCATCAAAATCTCAGCAGGAGTTCCTCGGTCCTCCCGGACATACAAACAGAAGCGAGCAGTGGATGTCTGTTTATATATGTTGAGAGATAAGATATAATAAACATATTTTATTTACTTACTGAAACATGATTACAACTTACATTTTATGTTTGCATGGAGTCAAGTTCGCCTGTTACGCTTCTGACGGATGACGAATGCAAGGTATGTTCAAAAGACAAAAAGATATTTTTATTTGATATAATTACAATTTAACAAGTTTCAGCTTTGTTACTTTGCTTGTATTCCTAAAGCTTCCTTCCCGCCGAATTTCACGATACTGGGTCAACTGGAAATACCATATAGGTTCAGATGAGTGAGTTTGCAAGTATCAAAATATGTGACATAAATGAGAATCTTCTGACTACGTTCACCTAGAAGCTTAATTTTTACACTGCCAAGGGACCAAAGACCTTAATATGTAACATACACTTGAGCTTGATACATCTACCCACTCCTGAGAAAAAGGGTTTTCAACGGTCGGAAAGACAGACCGACGGATAGACAGACAACAAAACGATCTTATAAGGATTCCGTTTTTACAGACTGGGGCTCAGATAAATAAAAAGGGGCGCTATTTAAAAAAAGAAGCACTGCTGATTAGATCTTTGTAACCTACAAAGTTACAAGGAAGGCAATCATGCAGGTTAGTGCCGCAATGGTATGTAAACAAAGCACACACACACAGACACAGACACACACCCACGCGCGCGCGCGTCCTTGTGACGCTAGGGATCTTTTGTTATTGTCCTGCGAGGTGGCAGGGCGAAGGCGTTATATGGCGTGCGTCTATAATACAGTCAATAGGGTCATTTGCTTTGTATGACAATGGGCGGTGGGTGAGGGGGGGGGGGGGGGGGGTCGGGAACATAGCGAAACTAAAGTTCCTGATTCGCTTCCAAAATATCGTTGTCCGCTTAAAGACATTAAAAGTAAACTAAACTCCACCCGAACAGCTCATGAAGGCCCAACGGTACCGACAGGCCGCTGTATCGTCCCACGGGCGTCACTAGATGAGGACATGGAGGGGCATGTGGTCAACACACCACTCTCCCGGCCGTATGTCCGTTTACGAGACCGGAGTCGCTACTCCTCAATGAGGTAGCTCCTCAGTTTGCCTCACAAGGGCTGAATGCACCCCGCAGGTCGGATGGTCACCCATTCAAGTGCTATCCCAGCCCGACAGCACTTATCTTCGGTGATCAGACGGGAACCGATGTTACCACTGCGGCAAGGCCGCTGACGCTTAAAGACACTTGGTGCATACTAAAAAACGCCAGGAAGCCACAGTGGTCATTTTTTCCATTTGAGTCACCTCTACTTTTTACATTTATAAAACGCAGCCTAACATATTTTTTTTAAAAGTAGGTAATACGTTTGATACATGTAAAAGTCATAAATCAACTCGTTTTAGACGTAATAAGTCCTATGTTTCATACCCAAGGAAACAGCTTGGGGAGCAGATGCAAGAATTCTGCATCTTTGTTCCATCGTCCAAATGAAAGTCATTTGCCAATGCCTTCTTCTTACCCTTTATAAAGTGTCAAATGTGTATTATTTTAATAAAATACCAACACCAATGCACTTTTTTATCTAAAAACTGTGACCGCGCTCTCCACAAGGCCATTATCCAATGGTCTATATGAGGTGTCCTACGAAAACACAGAACGACTCGACCGGCCGGTGTGGCAGAGCAGTTCTAGGCGCTTCAGTCTGGAACCGGGCGACCACTACGGTCGCAGGTTCGAATCCTGTCTCGGGCATGGATGTGTGTGATGTCCTTAGGTTAGTTAGGTTTAAGTAGTTCTAAGTTCTAGGAGACTGATGACCTCAGATGTTAAGTCCCATAGTGCTCAGGACCATTTGGACCACTTGAACAGAACGACTCAGCGTGTAGTTCCGTCATCTGGATGACTGATGAGTGCTTGTTCAGTGGAATGTAGGGCTTGTGCTGTTAAGGGAAGAGACGGGAGAGAGACGAACCCGGTGCCTGCACATGGTCTACTCCAAGGGGCCTTCCAAGGTTAGCGACCCCATCCGTTGGAAGGATCGCCGTCAACAATGTTACACACCCTCACTACATGTGACACTGTCCAAAGGTTTGGAATTTGATCAAATACATCGGCGGAAAGACTGGTGATCAGGAACTGCTCCTCTTGGAGGTTAAATACTGTCACTGAAAAGCACCCATCACCATAATTCGAACCAGCTAACCTCCAAACTGAGTGCAACCACACAAGCGTGCATTTCATATCTCGGAGGCCTATATATACGAGGACTATTCGAAAAGTAAGATCCAATGGGGGGCGGAATAGAAAACACAGTGAACATCCGATGAAGCTTTGCACAGGTGTGTTGGGCAGTGTCTCTAGTATTCCCGCCGACGGCGTGGCGTCGCTCTTTTCAGTTCTGAGAGCACAGTGACCACGTAAATGTGTCTAGAAAATAGTGTTTCCCGCCAAGTATGAGGGCCTGGAGAGATTTCCCCTGATACATAACACAGCTGTCATCCGTTTCCTTCTTGACGACAGTTCTCGGCCGCACTCTGCAGGGGCAATGAAGATGCTCGTGCGGCGATTTCGATTGGGAAGTGTTTGATCACCCACAATACAGCCCGTAATCCCCCCCCCCCCCCCCTAAGCTTCATCTCTGCTAGCATAAACCGCTGGCTATGAAGAAAACATTTTGGCACAGACAACGAGGTGCAGACCAACGCAGAGCATTGGCAGCGAGAGCTCAGACTCTGAAATCTTAAAAGTGTTCTATCATCACACATAATGGGTGTATCAAAAAGATAACTACATATTCGTAATCAGCATTAGAAACACTATAAGAAGTGATAGTTTATTCATAAATATTCATACTTTTCACCCGCGCGTAAGGCGGGTTGCCGCTCGACGCCTGCTGCCGTACGCGTACGCGTGCCACTAGAGTTCCCCTGGCACGCGTACGGCATAACGGTCCGGATGAAAAGTATGAATATTTATGAATATATAGTGTTTCTAATGCTGATAACGAATATGTATTTATCTTTTTGGTACACCCATTATGTGTGATGATAGAACACTTTTAAGATTTCAGAGTCTAAGTCCCATAGGGAACTCAATGTATAAGAACTTTAACTTTGGTCTCTTAATCGAAAGTGCTGAGTCATCAAGATGGCGATCTGTAGCGTAGCTATGACGAGGGCATTGAAAAGTTGGTACAACGCTACGACAAATGTCTAAGTCGGAGAAGTGATATATAGAGAAGTAGCTGGAAGATGTAGCTAACTGTTGTAAGTAAAACATTTTTTATTTCCACAGGGGTTTACATTTCGTGACCGATCGGACCTTACTTTCCGAATGGCCCTCGTATCGCATGGAAGATAAAATTAAAAATAATTTAAAACGTGCATGAAAGCTGTATTTATATAGCAGACTTCATTAGACGATCGAGATAGTGATTTTTATAATTAAATCCATTACATAGGCCACTTGTGTCCTCAATATGTCCGCACGGCCTCATTTCGTTTCTAAATTAATTTTTGGCCTCAAGTGTTACAATTCTTGTGATTAATTCTAAAGACATAATCGCCATCTTATGAGCGTGTTTCATCATAGCAAGACTGTAGATCCCACATCCATACATATTATAAAAATGTATCTATGAATGTATCTATCTATCTATGAATGTTCGCTCCAGATCTCCTCCTAAATCACTGGATCGATTTTAACCCAACTTCGCAAGCCAAGTATTGCCCGGAAAGAATCGGTGTGAGGAAAAAAAAAAGACGTGTACCCATGAAAGAAGCTGGGTGTGATAAGGAAGTGTAGTTCACGACATGCACATACCAGGACTTCATGCAGCCAGTACCCGAGAACGAGTGGACTTGAGAAAAAATTATCACTTACTAGATGCTCGCTCTTCATGGTGCATTTTAAATTTATTAGTTCGTTATTATTAATTGTACGCGCGACGCATTTTGCAGACAATATTTATAGAATGAAGTGACAGATCCTTGGGATACCTTCTATATCGTGTCGGACATCCTTGTGCCCGGCGTAGTAACTCGACGTGGCATGAACTCAACAAGTCGTTGGAAGTCCCCTGCAGGAATATTGAGCCATGCTGCCTCTACGGCCGCCGTCCACAATTGCGAAAGTGTTGTCTGTGTAGCATTTTGTGTACGAACTGACCACTCGATTACGTCCCAGAAATATTCGATGGGATTAAAGTCGGACGACGTGGTCGCCTAGTCATTCGCTCGAACTGTCCAGAATGTTCTTCAAACCATTTGCGAAGAACTGGGGACGAGTGACGTGGCGCACTTGTCACCCGTAAAAATTCTATCGTTTTTGGCAACGTTAAGCCTGTGAATGGAGGAAAATGTTCTTCAAGCAGCCGAACATAACCATTTTCAATCAATGATACATGTAAACACAGCCCAAACCATTATGGAGTAACAATGAGCTTGCACAGTGCTTGTTGACAACTTAGTTCCATGGTTTTGTGGTGTCTGCGTCACAATCGAACCCTACAACCAGCTCTTACCAACTGAAATCGGGACTCATTTGACCAGTCCACGGTTTTCCAGTCGTCCAGGGTCCAACCAATATGGTTACGAGCCCAGTAGAGGCACCACAGGCGATGTCGTGGTATTAGTGAAGGCAGTGTCGTCGGTCGACTGCTGTCATAACTTCGACATTGATTTCTGCGGTTATTTCACGTAGTGTTGCTTGTCTAACTGACTGCTTTACGCCAACTCTGCTGCTCTCGGTCGTTAAGTGAAGGCTGTCAACCACTGCGTTTTCTGTGGTGAGAGGTAATGCCAGAAATTCGTTATTCTCGGCACACTCTTGACTTTATGGATCTCGGAATACTAAGTTGCTTATCGATTTCCAAAATTGAAAGTCCCAAGAGCCTAGCTGCAACTACCATTCCTCGTTCAAAGTCTGTTAATTCCCGTCGTACGGCCATTATCACGTCGGAAAACTTTTCACATGAAATCACCTGGGTACAAACGACAGCCCGCCAATGCAATGTCCTTTTATACCATATTTATGCTATACTACCGTCATCTGAATATGTGTATATCGCTATCCCGTGACTTTTGTCACGTCATTGTTTACCACTGGATGTACCTACAAATTTGTATCGTTGTATGACACATGTATCAGGAGTATGACATAATAAAAACTGAGCTGTCTGAAAACGAAAGTGTAAGGCGAAATTCGCTAGAGATACAGGTGAAATATGTCTAGAAATATTTGCGAAATACCAGGTCATCAAAAAGTCGGTATAAATTTGAAAACTTAATAAACCACGGAAAAATGTAGATAGAGAGGTGAAAATTGACACACATACTTGGATGACTTGGGGCTGTAACAGAACAAAAAAAAAGTTCACAAAATGTCCGAGAGATGGCGCTGGACAGCAAAACGTCAGTGACTGCTACCGTGACGCGTGAGAGGTACGCCGATATGTTACAGAATCGCATCATCCCCAGCCTGGCTTATAAACACCTGCTGGAACGTACGCTGTTTATGCAGGATGGCGCTCCACCCCATATTGCTAGACGCGTGAAAGATCTCTTGCTGGCGTCGTTTTCTGATGATTGTGTGCTCAGCCGCCACTTTCGTCATGCTTGGCCTCCCAGGTCCACATACCTCATACCGTGCGATTATTGGCTTCGGGGTTACCTGAAGTCGCAAGTGTATAGTGATCGACCGACATCTTTAGGGATGCTGAAAGACAACATCCGACGCCAATGCTTCACCATAACTTTACAGTGCTGTTCTCAACATTATTCCTATTGTTGAGGAATGATGGTGGACATTGAGCATTTCCTGTAAAGAACATCATCTTTGCTTTGTCTTACTTCGTTATGCTTATTATTGCTATTCTGATCAGATTAAGCGCCATCTGTCGGACATTTTTTGAAGTTTTGTATTCTTTTGGTTCTAATAAAACCCCATGTCATTCCAAGCATGCGTGTCAATTTGTACCTCTCTGCCTACATTATTCCGTGATTTATTCAGTTTTCAAATGTATACTGACTTTTTGAGCACCCCGTATATTAAATATATGTGACTTGTACACATGCGGAGAAAGCTGGTGGTAAAAAAATCCTGTTAAAGCTGTGCATCGATTTCAACCAAATTTGTTACACACATTAGTTACAGTCTGGAAAGAAATACTGTAGGGGTAAGAACCAGCAATCTCCTAATGAGGAAGAAGGAAGACATGGACACCGATATGACGGAGGACAAGATGAAAAGTTAGAAGGGAAGGGGGAAAAGGGCAGAGAAAGGAAAGAGGAGGAGATGGACAAGGTGAGGGGGAGGGGGGCCTTGGTGAGATGGACAGAGGGAGAATAGAAGAGGAGGTAGACAGAAAAACGGGCGGTGGAAGTGGACAAAGAGAGGAGGAAGAGAGCACCTAAATTCGAATAAATACATACTCGGACAACGCCGGGTACTCAGCTAGTAGCTGATTAAGAACAATCCGCTGGCCAAAGAATAGTGATGAACATTGTCAAGAATTTGAACCGGCTTGCCCTGGAACGCTCGTACGCGATTTGCTCCGTCGCTGGTAGGTATTCAAGGGGCAGCACAGTGGAGGGTGGTGCTCGCCGGTACGCAGCCCCGCGGCGGAGCCAGAGAGCGTGGTGCGGTGTGCGTGGTGAGTGCGCCGCCGCAGGCCGCCGGCGCGCCAGGAATGCGACGAAGCGGGCGGCAGCCGGCCAGCCGTCTAGCCAGCAGGTAGCGGCTGGGGGCAGGCAGGCCATCTGTCTCCGTGTCGGTCTCTCTCCCGTGGCTGTGTGCCTATCTAAATGTCGCCAGGCACCAAATGACACTTGTGTTTCCAGAATGATACTTTCACTCTGCAGCGGAGTGTGCGCTGATATGAAACTTCCTGGTAGATTAAAACTGTGTGCCGGACCGAGACTCGAACTCGGGACCTTTGCCTTTCGCGAGCAAGTGCTCTACCAACTGAGCTATCCAAGCACGACGGAAGTTTGCAAGGTAGGAGACGAGGTACTGGCAGAAGTAGAGCTGTGAGGAAGGGGACGTGAGTCGTGCTTGGATAGATCAGTTGGTAGAGCACTTACCCGTGAAAGGCAAAGGTTCCGAGTTCGAGTCTCGGTCCAGCAGACAAATTTAATTTGCCAGGAAGTTTGACATTTTTGTTGTTCTTCTGAAGTTCTCGACGATACACAGTTCATAATTCCCTACTGCGCTGCTCGTCGGACGAAAATGAAACCTCAACGTGCGCCGAGTTATCAGAGCACTAACAGATTACATTAAATTATTGGTACTTTTCGTTTCATAGATCCATAATGAGGAGATTTGCCAGGATGTAGGACATGTCGGAAAACAAGAATACCCGGTAGACCTCTGTGACCGAACGGTTCTAGGCACTTCAGTCCCGAACCACGCTCCTGCTTCGGTCGCAGGTTCGAATGCTGCCCCGGACATGGATGTATGTGATGCCCTTAGGTTAGTTTGGTTTAGGTAGTTGTAAGTCTATGGGACTTATGATCTCAGATGTTAAGTCCCATAGAGGTCAGAGCCATTTGAAGCAGTTTTTTCTTGCATCTGCTCCCCAACGCTGATTCCTTGAGTAATGGGACTACTTTATCACGTCTAAAACGAGGTTATTTATGACATTTACACGTATCAAATGTATTACCAATTTTTTCTAAAACATATGTTAGGCTGCGTTTTAGAAATGTAAAAAATAAAGGTTACTCAAATGAACAAAACGTCCACTGCGGCTTCCTGGCATTCTTTAGTATTCACCAAGTGTCTTTAAGCGTCAGTAAGCTTAAAGAGTGTCCCCGGAAGGAACGGTGAGTATATGGGGAACGATCATTTGAATCAAAAAGCTTCGTTTGGACATATGCCGTACCCCAAATTGTTTCCGAGATACAAAACATTTAATGTATATTGTTATTTATTTTCTGTATTATTCAATACACTTTCAGATTTACATATGTACAACAGTTATTAAACGTAGCAACATACGTTTCACAAAGCATCAGTTCAAAAATACTTTCTCCTATAAGCATTATCGCACATGTCACACACAGCTGTTGTACAGTTTACACTAAATGTTCGAGTATCCCTCCATCAACTTCAGTGCATTTGTGCACTCTTGGGAGAACATGTTGTATTGCTTGTCTGAGCTCCTATGCACGTTCCCTAATGAGAACAGTAGCGTTCAAGAGGCGACCAAACAGTTCATCTTACGTATTCACCTTTCTTTCGCACACCCTAGACTTTATCCAATCACACAAAAAAGAAAAAAAATATCTGTTTTGTAAGTTCTGGCGATATTGTGGCCAGTTAATTGTATTACCACGACCAATCCGGCGTTTGAGATATTCTTTCATATGTCTGGTAAAATATGGAAGGGCTCCTTTATGCTGAAAGTACACTGCAGTCCGCGTGGCCGCAAGGTGTGGAGTAAACTAATCTTCCAAAAACTGTAAGTAATTTTCTCACGCTATATGCTCTTTTAAAATGATTGGACTTACCAACATGTTGCCGATCATCCCGCACCAAACATTGATGGAAAAACGAACTTGGAAATTGATATCCACTTTAGCGGGTAGGTTTTCCTACTAACATTTGTTGTTAATTCCATTCTGTCTACAGGTAGCTTTATCAGTGAATGGGTAATGGAAGCAAATGACGATCGTCATTTAATCAGTGACCAAATTCAAGCCGTGTGGCATCGTCGCCAACGTGAAGATTGTGGACACACTGTGTATAAAATGGATACAAATTTTCCTCATGTAACGTTTGCTATACACGGTTTCGTGCGGTACTGACACGTGCAGAAAGTCGCCCTCTGCTGATGGTAGTACTATGCCGCAGCATTGCTGTTCCTGCACAGATTGTTGAACCAACTGCAGGGAAGAAAAATGACAACTTCTAAGAATACCTGTTTGTTGCAAATTTTTACCAAGGACAACTACGCTTCCAACGGGCTAGTTAAATGGCAGAAAGGCATCCCGGTGAAAAGGGATGAATGCGACGAGGTAGGTAGGGCTAAAATAAAACGTCAGATAGTTTGGTTGGTTAAGACATACTTGCCCGCAACTAGCCCAGAAACAAATGTACGTAACATGTGTTCTGCCTGGGAAATCATTTAGAGTAGGTCATATATCCATAGGAAGATTTAGCTGGAAATGAGCGCTCCTGTCACATCCATGGATATTGACCATTCCTCCTCTTTAGGTACTTGGAGTGCTATGGTGGGTCTTCCCTCTACGTGGTTGCGACAATGTCTCACTACGCTGTTCATACAATTTACCTGCATTTCTCTTTACTTATTCAGTCACAAAATGGTTCAAATGGCTCTGAGCACTATGGGACTTAACATCTGAGGTCGTCAGTCTCCTAGAACTTATAACTACTTAAACCTAACTAACCTAAGGATATCACAGACATCCATGCCCGAGGCAGGAGTCGAACCAGTGACCGTAGCAGTCGCGCGGTTCCGGACCGAAGCGCCTAAGAACCGCTCGGCCACCGCTATTCAATCACAGATGAGTGAAAGAAAAACATAGGCGCACAGAAGGTAACAGCGAAGAAACCATGGGTAACAGAAGAAATACTTCAGCTGATCGATGAAAGAAGGAAGTACGGAAATATTCAGGGAAATTTAGGATACAGAAATACAGGTCACTGAAGAACGAAATAAATAGGAAATGCGTGGCAGTTAAGATGGAATGGACGCAGGAAAAATGTAAAGAAATCCAAAAAATAATTGTCGAAAGGGTTGACTCAGCAAATAGGATAGTGAAAACAAGTCAAGGGTAGTAACATTAAGACTGAAACGGGAATGCCACTGTTAAATGCAGAAGAAAGAGCAAAAATGGTTTAAAGGGCTCTGAGCACTATGGGACTTAACTTCTGAGGTCATCAGTCCCCTAGAACTTACAACTACTTAAACCTAACTAACATAAGGACATTACACACATCTATGCCCGAGGTAGGATTCGAACCTGCGTCCGTAACGGTCGCGCGGTTCCAAGATTGTAGCGCCTAGAACCGCTCGGCAACCCCGGCCGGCAAGAAAGAGCAGACAGATGGAAACAGTACACTGCAGGCCTCTATGAGGTAGAAGATTTGTCTGATGAAGAAGGAACAGAAGACGTTTTAGAAGAGGTAGGGGATACAGTATTACAATCAGAATTTAAAAGAGCTTTGGAGGTCTTGAGATCAAATAAATCAGAAGGGATAGCATCCAAGTTGCTGACCAGAGTAATACACAGAAGAATGGAGAAAAATTGAGGATGTGTTAGGTGACGAGCAGTATGCCTTTAGGAAAGGTAAAGTCACCAGAGAGGCAATTCTGACGTTCCGGTTGATAATGGATGCAAGAACAAAGAAAAATTAAGACACGCGCATAGGATTTGTCGACCTGGAAAAAGCGTTCGACAATGTAAAATGGTGCAAGATGTTCGAAAGTCTGAGAAAAATAGCGGAGAGCGATAGGGAGACACGGGTAATATACAATATGTACAGGAGCCAAAAGGGAATAATAAGAGTGGACGACGAAGAACGAAGTGCTCGCATTAAAAAGAGTGTAAGACAGGGCTGTAGTCTTTCGCCCCATCTGTTCAACCTGTACATCGAAGAAGCAATGATGAAAATAAAACAAAGGTTCAAGAGTGGGATAAAAATTCAAGGTGAAAGGATATCAATAATACGATTCGCTGATGACATCTCTACCGTGAGTGAAAGTGAACAAGAATTATATAATCTGCTCAATGGAATGAACAATCTACTTAGTACAGAATATGGATTAAGAATAATTGAAGAAAAACGAAAGTAATGAGAACTAGCAGAAATGAGAACAGCGATAAATTTAACATCAGGATTAATGGCCACGAAATAGATGGAGTAAGGCATTGTGTTCCCTGCGCAGGAAAATATCAATCGTTTGGAGCACAACATTGTATGGTATGGAAATATGGACTGTAGGAAAACCGGAACGGAAGAGAATCGAAGAGTTTGAAATTTGGTGCTACAGACGAATGTTGAAAATTAGGTGGACTCATAAGGTAAGGAATGGGGAGGTTCCGCACAGGATCGGAGAGGAAAGGAATATGTGGAAAACGCTGACAAGGAGAAGAGAGAGGATGATAGGACATCTGTTAAGCCATCAGGGAATGACTTCCATGGTACTAGACGTAACTGTAGATGGCAAGAAGTGTAGAGGAAGACAGAGATTGGAATACATCCAGCAAATATTGAGGACGTAGCGCAGGAGAGGAATTCGTGGCGGGCCGCATCAAACAACTCAGAATACTGATGACAAAAAAAAAAAAAAATCCTTTCTAGTTATATTCTTGCGTTAGTCTTGTTTGATTTCATGTTGATGACCCAGTGCCCACCTGTCCTGAAATCACTATGAAAACACATTACTAGTTGTTTTATTACATCCTTGTGAGCATTCATTTGAGAGATAATGCGGTACTGATATTTAAATTGTCGAAAGATATCCGAGGTGAAACTGCAATGCTCCTCACTGCGTACTCGTGTATCACAGTCCTGTGTCATAGTGTTAGCGGTACTATCCCTATGATTATTTTCGGTTAACAATCACGTTGTCCATAGGAAACTACTGTTGCCATACATCAGCAAAGAAAACCAGGAGACATTATTTACGCTTATCTTCCTGCATGGTAGAGTCGTACTGCATCTAGATAAAGCTTTTAATTGTATGGCATTGACGTTTCACTTCGTTTACTTATGAACTATCATCTCTGGGCGTGGGGCGTAATATACGTTTTTGTTTTTTAAAACGTGTACCAGGCATGTGACTACGTAAGTTAGTTTTCTACGTAGGAAATATAGCATTTGTATCCATTTATCAGCTTAGAAATAATTTTCGGTGCCGATGTTAATTAAAATATTATAACATTTTGCGGCCGGCCGGGGTGGACGAACGGTTCTAGGCGCTACAGTCTGGAACCGCACGACCTCTACGGTTGCAGGTTCGAATCCTGCCTCGGGCATGGATGTGTGTGATGTCCTTAGGTTGGTTACGTTTAAGTAATTCTAAATTCTATGGGACTGATGACCTCCGGTGTTAAGTCGGATAGTGCTCAGAGCCATGTGAACCATGTGTGTACTGTTTTGGTTTGTTTGTCGTATGTTTGTCGTGTGAGCCGTCGATGTCAAATACAGGCCAACACTACTTTGTGCAAGACGAACGCTTGACACATTGCACTACCTACCCCGAGCAGTCCGCTATGTATTAACATATTCACGTTAATGGATCCCAGCACTGGCCTTCGAATGAATGACTAACCTCTCTGATCCATGTCTTTATGGATAAAACTGTCACAAGGGACAAAGCTGATTATTTATGAACATGTAGGCTTTTTCGAAGGGTTGTACTAATTAATTCTCCGAATTCCCAGCACGCTGAGATGTTGAAGGGTTAGCAACTTCTGATACTATTTCACTATGACAAACAGCCACAGTTGCAAAACAGCTCTTTTTGATTACTTGGTGATGACCATTTTCATGTTTTTATTCATAACTCACTCTCAAATCATCCATCCGATCAGATTAAATATTACTCCACATAGCGAACAATCATCACAATCGTAACCTAAGTGAGTACAATGCAAGTGATCATGAAACCGGATATAAAAAGAAAAAAAAAGTGATAGAAACAGAAAACTTTTGTACCCGTCTTCACGATCACTTGCATTGTTGAAAAAAAAAATGGTTGAAATGGCTCAGAGCACTATGCGACTTAACTTCTGAGGTCATCAGTCGCCTAGAACTTAGAACTAATTAAACCTAACGAACCTAATGACATCACACACATCCGTTCCCGAGGCAGGATTCGAACCTGCGACCGTAGCAGTCGCTCGGTTCCAGACTGTAGCGCCCACAACCGCACGGCCACTCCTGCCGGCACTTGCATTGTCCTCACTTGGATAACGATTGTCATGACTTTTTGCTATGTGGAGTAACATTTATTCTGATTGGATGGATGATTTGAGTATGGGTTAGGAATAAAAATCAGTAGACTTCGCGTAAAGAATTCAGCGCTTGACGATTATATTTCGTAATAACAAGATTTTTTATGTGCTCATCTTCCGCAGAAAGCACAGAAATTCTCGCTTTGTAAATAAAATAGTCTTTTGTCGCTGCAACTTAATTTATTTTTCATAGACTCGTTTCGCCGTTTTCATGCTCTTAGGCATCTTCAGTGGGATCTATATTTTGTTAATTTTAGATTATAAAACTGTTCAAGTGACGTTTTTTTATGTAAATAAGTGTGAAAAAGTTGGGAGTACAAAATTGTGCTTATGTTACGGAAATAAAATTGTAGTGCGACCTGCAGACGAGATGAGAGGAAAAGCAGACCACAGGAAACTGTAAGTAATTACGTATTTACACAAAAAAACGCAGCGTGAACTGTCTGATAATATAAAAGTAACAAAATTGTATCATTATAGATCCCACTGAAGATGCCTTCAAGCAAGAAAAAGACGAAACGCTTCTGGGAAAAATAAATTAAGTGCAGCAAGAAAAGGGGGTTTTACCTACAAAATAAATATTTCATAATATTCGAAGTCCCTTGTAGCTAGCGTTCTATATTGCACAAATTAGCCACGTAAACCCAAGACGTACGTTGAGATCAGAAACGGAAGGGGAGAGAGAGAGAGAGAGAGAGAGAGAGAGAGAGAGAGAAAGAGAGAGAGAGACGGGGAGACTAAGGGGGGAAAGAGAAGTCGGGATCATGGTGCTGTCCTAGTTTCTGATTGGGCTGTCTAGAGTCGGCAAACCGAAGCCCCAGCGGTGTTACGCTGGCAGCAGTCATAAACCCGAGATTGGCTGGAGTGGCATGGTGCGCCCGCTTCGGGCTGGACAGGTTTACAGAGCTCCACGTCACGCTACGGCTGCCCGCCGTGGTCTCTTAATACCGGCTCGCGCCCTGCCCGGTCCTGCGCTAGGGTTTGTTTAATGAGGCTGCGAGGTGCTCCGAATTACCCGCGTCCCGGCGCGGCGGCGACTACATTAATACCGGAAATTTACCGCCTCGCCCGCGCCGTAAATAACTTTAACGCTCCAGCGAAACGCGCTGTCACTCGCGGGCTGCCGTAACTCGGGCCCAGAGAGCAGCAACACTTGTTCCCTCGCACCTGCCCTCCTCCTCTGTCATCCGCCCAATGCGTCCAGCAACAGGCCTATTTCTCTGCGCCAACTGCTTTGAGTCAACAAGGCGAGTGGTAAATATCTGAGGCGTTTGTTAATACACATCAAAAAGAGTTTTGCACCACCTCGGTTCCGAGAGTTCCGGAACCTGTACAGAAAATTGGAATAGAGATCAACAGAAACATCATTTCTGCCATTTTTATTACTCATGAAAACCACACATTTGATGTTGTACCACATTACAGAGAACCCTTAAGAGGTACTGTTGTACACACCGGTACCGCTAATACCCAGTACCACGTCCTCTTGCATTGATGCATGCCTGTATTCGTCATGGCATACTATCCACAAGTTCATAAAGACACTGTTGGTCCACATTGTCCCGCTCCTCAACGGCGATTCGGCGTAGATCCCTCAGAGTGGTTGGTGAGCCATGTCGTCCATAACCAGCCCTATTCAATCACTCCCAGGCATATTAAATACGGTTCATGTCTGGAGAACATGCTGGCCACTCTAGTCGAGCAATGAAGTTATCCTGAAGGAAGTCATTCACAAGATGTGCACGATGAGGGCGCGAATTGTCATCCATGAAGACGAATATCTCGGCAATATGCTGCCGATACGGTTGCACTATCAGTCAGAGGAATGGAACTCACGTATCGTACAGCTGTTACGGCGCCTTCCATGACCACCAGCGGCGCACGTCGGCCACACATAATGCCACCCCAAAACAGCAGGGAACCTCTACCTTGCTGCATTCGCTGGACAGTGTCTCTAAGGTGTAGAGCCTAACCGGGTTGCCTCCAAAGCGCCTCCGACGATTGATTGAAGGTATATGCGACACTCACCGGTGAAGAGAACGTGATGCCAATCCTGAGCGGTCCATTCGGCATGTTGTTGGGCCCATCTGTCCTGCCCTGCATGGTGTCTTGGTTGCAAAGTTGGACCTCGCCGTGGACGCAGGGAGTTAAATTGCGCATCCTGCAGTCTGTTGCGTAACTCGACGTCCTGTGGCTGCACGAAAAGGATTATTCAACATAATGGCGTTGCTGTCAGGGTTCCTCCAAGCCTTAATCCGTAGGTAGCGGTCATGCATAGTAGTAGTAACCCTCGGGCGGTCTGAGCGGGGCATGTCACCGACAGTTCCTGTCTCTCTGTATCTCTTCCATGTCCGAACAACATCGATTAGGTTCACTCCGATACTCCTGGACCCTTTCCTTGTTGAGAGCCCTTCCTGGCACAAAGTAACAATGCGGACGGCCGCGGTGGTCTCGCGGTTCTAGGCGCGCAGTCCGGAACCGTGCGACTGCTACGGTCGCAGGTTCGAATCCTGCCTCGGGCATGGATGTGTGTGATGTCCTTAGGTTAGTTAGGTTTAAATAGTTCTAAGTTCTAGGGGACTGATGACCACAGCTGTTAATTCTCATAGTGCTCAGAGCAATTTTTTGAACAATGCGGACGCGATCGAACCGCGGTATTGACGGTCTACGCATGGTTGAACTACAGACAACACGAGCCGTGTACTTCCTTCCTGCTGGAATGACTGAAACTGATCGGCTGTCGGACCCCCTCCGTCTAATAGGTGCTGCTCATGCATGGTTGTTTACATCTTTGGGCTGGTTTAGCGACATCTCTGAACAATAAAGGGAATGTGATACAATATCCACAGTCATTATCTGCAGGAGTTCTGGGAACCAGGCTGATGCAAAACTTTTTTTGATATGTGTATAAATGGCGATATTTCTGCCCATTGCATACTAGAAAGTGCGGCCGGCCGCGGTGGTCTCGCGGTTCTAGGCGCGCAGTCCGGAACCGTGTGACTGCTACGGTCGCAGGTTCGAATCCTGCCTCGGGCATGGATGTGTGTGATGTCCTTAGGTTAGTTAGGTTTAAGTAGTTCTAAGTTCTAGGGGACTAATGACCATGGCAGTTGAGTCCCATAGTGCTCAGAGCCATTTGAACCATACTAGAAAGTGCAAAGCTATACGCTATACCAATGTTCTTTTTCGAGTGTATTTGCGAGAAAAATCTTGAGAAATCGGTAGATGGTTTTACAACCCGGCGTTCTTTTCAACCGAATTATGATAAACTGAAAATAAATAAAGTAAATCCGGATGGGTGTGTAGTTTAAAGGTACTAATGAAGCTTGTTTTGAGTAAAACTGTTTAGATGCATATGCACTATATGATCAAAGTATCAAGACATTAATTTGGAGTGTACCCGGCCTTTGCCATTATGACGGCTTGAACTCTGCTGTGGAAACTTCTAACGAGTCTTTGGAGCAATGGCGCCTATTCTTACAGAAATCATAAAAGGTAGTGTTGTTGGACGCAAGGGTCTAGAGATAAGTCGACGTTCTAGCACATCACAGGGGTGATTGAGTTCAGGTCCGAACGCTGACAGGCCAGCCCATTTCAGAACTGTTAACTCCAGCAGACCATTGCTTCACAGATGCTGCTTCATAACAGGGTCCATTGTCATGCTGATACATCAGTCATTGACTCTGAGCACTGTGGGACTTACCATGACTTACCATCTATGGTCATCAGTCCCCTAGAGCTTGGAACTACTTAAACCTAACTAACCTAAGGACATCACACAATACCCAGTCACATCAGTCATTGTCTTCGAGCTGTTTCTCTACTGTACACAGTACAAGAAGCTGTAAAATTTGTTCTCATCCTTTAGGCTTTAGCGTTTTCTATATAGCATTAAGGCGAGTGAAAAGTAGCGGCGGGAGAGTTGTGCTAACCGCACCCACATCTAGGACGCGACGGCTGGGCCACCGTTGGGCCTTCAAGGCCCCTTTTCGGAGGCTGTTTTTTGTATTATAGCTCAATAACGAGACCACATCCTAACCACGAAAACCCGCATGCCGTAACACCACTTCCACTGCACTTGACTATTGGCAGCAGTGCGTAATTTCTAAAATTTTAGGAACCGGGACGCGCATCTTGAACCAAAGCTCTTCACCCCACCCCCCGCTCCCCTCCCCCAGCGATATGTACCGATCATAACTTCGGAACGAAGCTCAGCTTATCTTGGGTATAGCGTACAAGTACGTACACACACACACACACACACACACACACACACACACACACACACACACACTACCTCGCTCCACGCTGCCCAGCGCATCACATTGCTCGCTCACTTTCACGTCCGGTAGTGCCGGCGCACCGGCAAATATAGTTACTTCACGATTTAAAACACTTCTACTATTTTAAATCTCCGGTGCCGACTTATTTCAGTGAGTTGGAAAAATATTCTGTGAGATATGGCGGATCGCTGAAATTAAGCCCTGTTTGGGACTTGACATGATGATGTAACGTCCTTCACGCATTTCACAAACCTAAAACCCTCCATCGGATTTCCGCAGGGAGCAGCGTGGTTCCTCATTCCAGATCACTCGCGCCCAGTCATCCACAGTCCAATGGCGTTCCTCTTTTAACCACTTCGACCGCCTCTTCTCACTGATTATAGAAATGTATGGCCTACGAAGAGCTGCCCGTTCTTTTCAACTCCCTGTGCACTGTCCTTGTGCTAGATGGACAACTAAAAACATCAATTTGGAATTCACGACTGATTCCTTCCGCTGATTTCATGTGAATTTTTACAAACATCCTCCGCTATTCTCGACGGCCCCTGCCTGCCAGGACATGACGTCGCCCTGGTCTAGGTGTAACTGTGGGTATTCATTCGTGTTCCCACAACACAGTCACCTCATCAAATGCTATTTTGAGCGTCTTTAGAAGGGTTGAAATGTTCCTGACGGATTTTTTACCCAGCTGACATCTACTGGAAAGTCGACGTTCGAGGTTACTGACTATTCTACTGTTGCTGCTTACCTGCCTCATTTTATACTTTTGGGTCCGTCTCAAGTGACATGTGCTGAGCAGTTCCGTATTACGTAGAGGTCTCCGGATACCTTTGATTAGTCAGTGTAGGAAAGCGAAAAAAAGGATGTCAGTTTTGTGGGTCAATAGATGTTTATTATAATGACCACATAATCAATGAGCCACGGAAGATAAAGTAAAGCAGATAGGAAGTGCTTCTATCGAGTACTGAGCAACGACATGAGGAGGACCACACGGTTTGTAAATCAAATGCATATATTCAGCGTATTTGAAATCTACTGAAGGCGGTCACACGCATAACATAAAATGAATTCTCTCTGAAGACTTAACTGAAGTATTCCGAAAGATATTCTTTTATTGTAACTTTGTTTTGTGGGCGCACCAAATACGCTACATGGGCTGATCACTCACTCACAAATTTGCAGGAGAAACCCCCAAACAGTTATCAGAATTATGTTGTAAGAAAATGTTGATTATACAGTAATATCGTTTGACGTTACGACAGAAAAAAATTGCAGATTAGCCTTTTCTTCCAACGCAGTACCCCTACCCTCCCGCCACCCTTCCCCAACAACCCAAAAATAATATGAAAAAGTATAGTACTTCCCCTGCTGTTCTTGTCATCGTCCAGCGTCTATGTATGACTTAACGGTCGGTACCGCAACACGCTTATTTAGCTTTCCACTATCACTGACATTCCCTCCCTCTCTCTACTGTGTTCCTCGCTTTTCATTTTAGTAGCCCTTGTAAAAGTTTGTGCTTAGCTCTATACACAAAAATTTTGAATTAAATGAGCAGCTGAGGGGACCGAGTCACTGACATCGTGGCGGCGTGTTACGGACATACGGCAGTTTTCCCGAAACTTTAGAAACTAGGTAAGTAGCATGGGGACACAACTAGCAGACTGGCAGTTAATTAAAGAAGAAAGCGTGAATGGAAGTTCAATGACATTTGTGTCGATTTCGAATAACCTTTCCTTCAGACAAATGAACGATTCACCAAAGTTAGTACTTCTGTAATTGCTCATGGAACGAGAATTTCAAGCCTCATTGCTCCTGAACAGGAGTCAACTCCGTTAATAGATGCATTGCCTCAAAATCTATTCTTTATAGGTTATTCAAAGAACACGTAACTTTCGTCAGTCACCATTTCGATATCATCTTAGTATTTAAGTTTCATAGATTATGCAGTTAACAACCAATAGCCGGCCGCTGTGACCGAGCGGTTCTAGGGGCTTCAGTGTGGAACCCGGCGAGCCGGCCGCGTTGGTCTCGCGGTTCTAGGCGCTCAGTCGGGAACCGCACGACTGCTACGGTCGCAGGTTCGAATCCTGCCTCGGGCATGGATGTGTGTGATGTCCTTAGGTTTAATTAGTTCTAAGTTCAAGGGTCTGATGACCTCAGATGTTAAGTCCCATAGTGCTCAGAGCCATTTTTGAACCCGGCGACCGCTACAGTCGCAGGTTCGAATGCTGCCTCGGACATGGAGGTGTGTGATGTCCTTAGGTTTAATTAGTTCTAAGTTCTAGGGGACTGATGACCTCAGATGTCAAGTTCCATAGTGCGTAGAAGCGCCGCGCAGGATTAGCTGAGCGCTCTGCCGGCACGGCTCTGCGTGATCGGTCATAGGGTTAGCTGCCCTTTGTAATAACGAAACTGAGTTAATCGATTAACGACGAACCTAAACGGACGTCTTATTACGTCCACCCCGAGCAGATGCAACGAACAAAAACGAACATAACGAAATTACAAAAAAAAAAAAAAAAGCGGTCTAAGGCGCTGCTGTCATGGACTGTGCGGTTGGTCCTGGCGGAGGTACGAGTCCTCCCTTGGGCATGGGTGTGTCTGTTTGTCCTTAGGATAATTTCGGTTAAGTTGTGTGTAAGCGTTGGGACTGATGACCTTAGCAGTTAAGTCCCATTTCACACACATTTGAACTTTTTTTTTCTTTTTTTTTTTTTTTTTTGCTTTGAACCAGTTGAACAACCAATACAGCTTCGGGTTTGACACGGCTGATACAAATATTGAATGAAACGAGCAGTCGCCGAGAATGACTCAAGTAGAAAAAATCAAGCAAATATGAGCAATACAAGACGAAATTTGATACAAAACGACACGATGTACAGGGCAAACTAATATGTTCCTGGAGGAATAGTAAAAGGAAAGTAATTATACAGAAAGACAAATGTTATTTCAGATACCACTACGAGTCTGTATCTGGCGATACACCTATTCACGGGATTAAATAGACCTGAAACGAGTTAGACTGTTGGACTGAAAAAGGGAAACAAATATTAAACACTTGAAAAGGCACACAAAGGAATCATTTACTCAGATGTGGGGCTCAGGGACACTAGATACATTTAGCTACCGCACGTCTTCGGATTTCGCCTGAGCTACTGCTCAATGTTTTCCCCGTCGGGAAGGTGCGGACAGGGCACTCTCAGACGGCGCCGGACGTGTGTATTTACTTTGGCGACACGACAAACAGCGAACACCGTGCGCAGAGTGGACCCGCGCATGCGCAGAGCGCCGACCCTGGCCCTGAGTGGCGATGCGTGTTTACAAACAAACGCTGCGCCGCGCCCGCCCGCGTCCCTGGCAGCTCGCCTTCAACGGCGTACTCTGGCAACGGGCCCTCGTTAAGGCCCGCCAACCAGGCCGACGACGCACGTCGCGCAGGGATCACGCCACGCGGACCCTTCTTAACAAGACCACAGGCTACCACAGGATCTTACTCTTCACGTACAAAACTTGAAATTAACTAACTCAGCGTGCCACAGTTGCAGGAAATTAGGTAAAAATTCTCTCTCCGCTCCCTTAGCTGAACGGTCAGGGCTTCAGACTGACTGTCATGAAGGGGGCCCGGGCTAGATTCCCGGCCGGTCCGAAGTTTTTCTGCGCTCGGGTACGGGGTGTTGTGTTGTCCTCGTCATCATTGCATCATCATCGACACGAAAGTCTCCCAGTGCGGCATCAACTGAAAAGACTTGCAAAATCGACAGCAGAACTTCCTACGGTGGGGAACTCTCGGCCATCATTTCATTTCTAAAAGTTGTCTATGGGCTATCGGAATTAAATTTAATATACTACTCAACGACTGTAACCTGTCTGGTGAAAGAAAAGCCGTGTCGGTTAAAAGTGGGATTGGCGCAGTGGTTCAGGCGACTGCCGCAACCAATCATGGGACACGTTTTTCTGCACATCTCTGTGGCAACGCTTCATCGTTGCTGCAGCACCATAGGCAGCTGTTGTTTCCAGGCACGTAGCTTCAGCACCGCCAACAGTGTTTCGTGCTTCGCAGTTGAAAGATGGCAAGCAGTGCTCATCTTTCGCCGTGTAACGTAGAAGGTACATAGCCTTTGAAATAAATTGCGTGTCTCGGAATCAAAAGATTTCAGCTTCCCACGTAAATGAAACCTTGATCACTCTGAACAGAAATAGTACGCTTGATGAAAATGGAACATGTTTCCCGGTTCAGAACGAGTTTGGGTGAAATATGGTTCAAATAGCTCTGAGCACTACGGGACTTCTGAGGTCATGAGTCACTTAGAACAACGTAAACCTAACTAACCTAAGGACATCACAAACTTCCATGCCCGAAGCAGGATTCGAACCTGCGACCGTAGCGGTCGCGTGGTTCCAGACTAAAGCGCCTAGAACCTCTCGGCCACGGCGGCCGGCTCGGGTGGGATAATACGGATGGAGACTCTACCAAACCTTCCATTTACACTGTTCAAAAACGTTACTATTCTCGTCTGCTATCACGTAGAGTAACCGGATTGACAACACAAGTTTCTGAGTGTGTCAACCAAATGCTGATACTTTCCCATAGAAATCTTGAGGCAAACGGTATGCAGTATTCCCACCGCCAGTTGAAGTAAGGAGGTGTCATGTAGCCCCCACGACGAAAGAGGTGAAAAATTGTGTTTGGACTGTAAAATCTGAGGGCAAAGGAAATCACTTCGACGTCTTGATCCTACTCTCCCAGCCATATCGAGTACATCCGGCAATTTTCAGGCCTTCTAACAGTGTGAAGCACTCCTTACCTTGCTGGAAGGCCCCGTCCTCCCAAGGATGAGAATAGCGGCGTAATCCCAAGGGTGGAGTTAATCACCTAAAAAGATCACTCAAGCAGGCCCCTCTCAAGAACTAAGTCATGACAACACTTGTATTCATTTGGCGTGATTGCAGAGTGTAGATTGTCTGCTGTTTATTGCTGGACATGATGATGCTCGTCTTCTGTATGGTGTGCAAAAGTTACTGAACATGTGAACCCGTCAGCGGCCAGCTGATGTACAGCTTCGACATTGTTGACTAAATTCGAGTCATTCTAAATGTATTTGTGATGTTGTGCACGTTTTCTGTCTATTAAGATTTTTAGTGCTGTTCTTTTTTGTTTGACCAAGTGTTGAAATCTTTCATTGACACTGAATCAAACGTTAGAAACGCAAAAATTAACTAATGTGAGAGAATTAGAGTTCTAAGGAAATCTTTATTTTTTTCGTTTCAGGTTAATATCTCAGCGATTTCTCGTCGAATAGCAGAAGGGACCTCCATCAGCCAACTCGTCACACTTGAGGACAGAAGGAAAAGCTGTTGTCAAGTAGGTGCTTTATTTTGTAACCATGTCATACACATCAGCGAAAGTTTTATTTAGGCGATGCTGTAGGTTATGTCAACATGGTGAACATTTTCTACTGTGAAATAATAAAATAATCTAAATCTTGTATGAACAAAAGTATAGATCACGTGCTCCATACTAAACTTTTCATAAAATACTAAAACGGTATAACTCAGTTTTCTACCGAAACTATGACACCTTTCTGTAACCTTAAACGCGAATTTCTGTAAGTAAGTAATGACACGATATCTTTATTTCTACATAACCTTTATAATGCACCGGGTTCGATTCCCGGCGGGGTCAGGCATTTTCTCTGCCTCGTGATGGCTGGGTGTTGTGTGGTGTCCTTCGGTTATTTAGGTTTAAGTAGTTCTAAGTTCTAGGGTACTGATGGCCTAAGATGTTAAGTCCCATAGTGCTCAGAGCCATTTGAACCATTTTTATAATGCATTTGCAACGAGGCGCTTATTCCATCTCCCATAACTTCTCGAAGTTAGCAGCTTGTGATAGATCTAAGAGTTTTCTGTAGAGTTGTTTCATGAACACCTTACGGTTTCTGCAAGGAGAACTAAATGCATAGATCATTGGTCAAAGGCTTTTCAACAAGTAGCACACCTAATTTTCGTTAGGGTGTATCATGAGTCAGAAACCAAAGAAAAACAGAAGATTGTTTCTAGACATAAGTACGCACGTCTTCAAAAATCCAATTTGGTAAAATTACTTTTAAGACACAAATGCGAGTGGGCACTGATGGAAATCAGTGGGACGGGTCTGCTGACCAGTCCACCATCCGGAGACGGTGGTCGTCGCAGCTGCACAGAGTTCATAACGCGCCTCCCGTCAGACTCAAATTCTCAGCTGATCCACACAGCACTAATGTAGTGCCCCTCGCCCATTATCCTCAAACTCGCGGCATTTTCCCAATTCCCGTAAGAGCTCGAGCCTGATGCGAATCTGCACTAAAGAGATCACTGGCCTTCCTCGCTTCAATGACACATATTTGGTGTCTGTTCTTTCGGACATGTCCGACAGAACAGACACCACATACATAAAACTAATTTTCTTACATTAAAAAATTGTATTGTCTGTTGTTTCATCCAGTTGTCATTTCCCATTTCTAGAATTAAGGAATTACGTGAGTTGATGTTGCAAATGCAGTGCAATTTGCGCAGGGATTAATAAAGCACTGAGAACATCCGAGTTAATGACCAAATTTATAACATGTTATGATAAGTCCCCTTTGAAAAATTATACAAGGCTGTGCTTAAACTGACACAAAATATTTTTAGCGCAACGCAATCTGACTTTCAAAAATCCCTACAAAAAAAATGGCCCTGACTAACATTAACCTAAACCTTTCACAAATCACTTACCTCACCAAAAATCTTCGTTACTCGAACTACTGCAATACAGCGAGCGCCACTACTGCCAGCTAAATAAAAGATTCAAACTACGGAAGTCACTAACTACTGATAGGCACAGTTAGCAAATGAAAGATTTTAATAGAGAATAAACAATGTATTTACCTTAATAGTCATAATATATATATCAGTTCATGACATAAATTCTTACAAATTTCAAAACTCCGCCATCTCTCTCCCCACGTCCACCACTGCTGGCGGCTCACCTCCAACTGCGCAACGCTACGCGCTGTTAGCATCCAGCTGCCGCTGCCCAACACTACAATGGCAGACAACAATGCAAACCAGCCACAGACTACACACGGCACAGCCAGTGATTTTCATACAGAGCGCTACGTGGCGGCGGCGATACCAATAAAAAAACATAAACAGCCTACTTACAATGTATTAACGATGTTGCTCATTAAATGCTGAACATAATTATAATTTTGTCATCGCAGATTTTGTGGATTTTGTCATTTAAAACGGTTTTCAACTTGTGTGGTTCGTTTCGAAACACTTTCCTTTCTTGATAACGAAGTAACGAACAGAACGTACTATAAATTATATTCACTATCCCGGTTGCTGTTACACGATTATCGGTAGCGTAAAGCTGTAAGAAACAGTGAAAAACCGTTTACGTTTCTGGAGTCGCATTTCTCAGTAACTGGAGAGAGAGAGAATTGATAACGTACTAACTTCAGTGCTGGAGAACGTACATCGTGTTCTGGAATTTTTTGATAAAAAAATATGTTTGTGAGGTTTTCTCCGCAAAAATGTAAGAGGGAGAGAAGACGAGTTTTGGAAACAATGCAGCTTTTTACAGGAACCAGTTTCTCGCCAGAAGTGCAGAGTTTCCAAGAATCCGGTCTCGCCGGGCGTCGAACCTGTCCCGGCTGTTACCCCGGCTGCAGTCCGTGCTGGGAGGAAGGGCCGTTGTCCGTCGTGCTCGGACGCTGTACTTTGCACACCCCAGAGCGAAACTACGCATCGTAAACTAAAGACGCCACTGTCTATGTGGGTTGGCGGTTTTCAAACACAAGACAACTTGGAACACTTGCTCAAGCAACTGGAAAATGTCTTCTGTTGCTGGAATTTGCGTAGCGACACAGATACGATATTAGCTTCTCAAGTCACTTACCCGTCGTTGTGCACTCCTCGAAATTTTACCTAAAATCAGCGAATTTGTGCCCTATTCTGCTCTAAAACTGACCGAGGGAAAAAATGACTGACTGTCTATATGCACGTTTACGCACTGTAACCTGTCTCATATAACTTTCATAATTTCTGCGCCAGGTATATAATGAGGGTGGAAGAATTATTACATGGTTTTCTGCGGATTCTTTAAACTTATCGAATAGGGATCGCGAGAACAATGTCGCCTATCGTAAAAACATTCCTAATTAAATTCCCCATATTTGTCTATTGTCATATGTGAAATATCGGTCTTTTACGATTCTAGCAGACAGATATGTGAATTATTCCGCTTCCTGCTAACATGCCTGGTTCATAAGAGCTCAAAACGCTGGAACAGTACTCTAGAACTAGTCACATTTATGTTTTGTACACGGTTCACTGTACAGATGCAATTTCTCGAAACCCTTTCACAGATGTTGTGTATTCTCTGCCACTATTTGTTTTTGCGATGTAACTTGCTCCAGATACTCGCTGATGTACTTTTAATCGGACATTATCTGTTTTTTCCTCTTCGTTACGGTCATTATCTCGCATTATCTAAAGTAGTGCACAAAACTTAAGAACGAAAGTATCTTCGCATGATGTGTTGCTGCCAGGTAACATACAGTAGTCGATGAAGCTTGGGCCATATGTAGAAAGAACTGCAATATGTAGTGCAGTAAAGAAAGTAATCAGAAGAAATACGCAATACGCAATGAGGCGGAAAGGAAAGAAACATTTATTCAAAGACAGTAATTACACTGAAGTCACCACAATTTGTGATAGTCTCCTGGACACTGCAACAGGAGAGAGACGGTTCTGTATAGGGCGTGTGATCTCCACCTTCACAAACGCGTGCTCTGTAACGTGCTCCCGTGCTGGCAACAAGACCAGTAACGAGTTCCTGTCTTACGGCGTTCCATTCTTCCACCAGAGGGGTTGACAACTACTGGACGATCGTCGGTTCATGTGGTTGTTGTTGTTGTTGTGTTATGGTCTTCAAACCAAACACTGTTTCATGCAGCTCTCGATGCTACTCTTGTACAAGCCCCCTTCATCTCCGAATAACTACCCACTTACTATATTCATCTGTTGGTCCTCCTCTACATTTTAACCCCTCCCTCCCCTGCCTCCTTTCAAAACTAAACTGGTGATCCTTTTATGCCTCAGAATGTGTCTTATCAACCGATTACTTCTTTTAGTCAAATTGTAGCACAAGTATCTCTTCTCCTCAGTTCTATTCAGTACCTCCTAATTAGTTACATGATCTATCCATCTAATCTTCAGCACCACATTCCAAAAACTTCTGATGTCTTCTTATACAAACTGTTCATCGTCCACGTTTCACTTCCGTACTCCAGACAAATACCTTCAGAGAAGATTTCCTAACACTTAAATCTATAACAAGCAGCAGGAAAAGGCAGTTTTATTTACAAAACAAGAACTTCAATCTATATTCGATGTTAACAGATTTCTCTTCTTTAGAAGCGTTCTTCTTGCCATTGCTTGTCTACATTTTAATCATCTCTACTTCTGCCATCATCAGTTATTTTATTGCCAAATAGCAAAACACATCTACTACTTTAGTGCCACATTTCCTACTCTAAGTCCCTCAGCATCGCCTAATTTAACTCGACTGCATTCCATTACCTTTGTTTTGCTTTTTGATGTTCATCTTATATCCTCCTTTCCAGACGCTGTCCATACTGTTCAATTGCTCTTCCAAGTTCTGTGCTGTCTCTAACAGAATTACAATGTCGTCGACAAACTTCGAAGTTTTCGTTTCTTCCCCATGAACTTTAATTCCTACTCCATATTTTTCCTTGGTTTCCTTTAGCGCTTGCTTAATGTAGAGATTGAATAACATTGGGGGTAGCCTACAACCCTGCCTCACTCCCTTCCCAACCACTGCTTCCCTTTCATGGCTCTCGACTCTCATAACTGCCATCTGGATTCTTTGCAAATTGTAAATAGTCTTTCGCTCCTCGTATTTTACTCCTGCTGCAAGAAGAATTAAGGAGAGTATGTTCCAGTCGCCACTGTCAAAAAGGTTTCTCGAAATCTGCAAATGCTATACATGCAAGTTTGCCTTTCTTGAAACTGTCTTCTACGATAAGTGGTCCTACACATCTGTGGAATCCAGACTAATCGTCCACAGGGCCAGCTTCTACAAGTTTTTTTTCATTCTTCTGTAAATAATTTGTGTCAAAACTTTGCAGCCACAAGCTTTTAAACTGATAGCTCGATAGTGTTAACGCCTGTCAACACCTATTTTTCTTTGGAATTGGAATTATTACGATCTTCTTCATGTCTGATGACATGTGCTCTGTCTCACTCTGTCTCATATGTCTTACACACAAGGTGGAATGGTTCTGTCATGACTGGTGCCCCCTAGGATATCAGTAGTTCCAATGGAATGTCGTCTACTCCAGGGACCTTGTTTCGTCTTAGATCTTTCAGAGATGTGTCAAGTTCTCGCAGTATCTCTCATTAAAGCTTTTCCTCTCCCCTTTATATAGAATTGCCTTGGAGTCCATTTCCCTTCTGTAGTCCCTCTATTTATTCCTCCAACCTTGAAGCTTCCCCTTCTTTGCTTAATACTTATTTTCCATTTGAGCTCTTGATATTCATACAGCCGTTTCTCATTTCTCCAAAGGCCTCTTGAAATCGCCTATAGGCGGTATCTGTCTAGTCGTGTATGCTTCTGTACCATTACTTTTTTCCTCTATCCGTCCCTGCGTAGACGCTTTGCAATTTCTGTCAGTCTCATTTTTTAGATGTTTGTATTCCCTTTCCTGTGCTTCATTGGCAACATTTTTATATTTTCTGCTCTCATTAGTTAAATTCAGTATCTCTTGTCTTAACCAAGGATTTCTACTTCGCCTCTTTTTTCTACCTATTTGAGCCTCTGCTGCCTTCACCACTTCATGCCTCAAAGCAACCCAATCTTCTTCCATTGTATTCACTTGCCCTTTTCACCCAAGCTTTGCCTAATGCTGCCCCTAGAGCTCTCGACACTCTCTGGACCGTGTACTCGTAAAGTTTAGTATATCTGCTGTTGTCGTTGATTTTTACCAATTCTATCCTGACAGTGTCTTTGACTTCTCAGTGAGATCAGTGTTCGACAGAAAGAAGGATGAGTCTTGTGATTCAGTTTCCATATATAGGAATCCTACCGCACGTCATAACCACTTCTATCTATAATAGTAAATGCCACACTCAGTGGAAAAATACTAAAGAATTATTCTATGTGCTAGCAAGATGATAGTTCCTAGCCCTCGAGCTCAGTCTGTTATTTGCTTCCTCAGTATGTGATTAGTCTGCTCATTTATTATTTTACAATTTCGATCGAAATTTCTTTTATATTTCATACATACCGCTGATAAATGGAGCATTGTGGTAATAACATGGGGCCTGTATTCGTTTGGAACGTCCTCTGATATCTGCCTTTTCACTCGCGTATATTTCAAGATTTCTTCAAAACAATTCACGTGAATGTTTAGACTATTGCCTTCAACAGAGCTAAGGCCGATTTCTCCTGCCATACGGATGGTCGATTCGCGCTTGAGGGACGGAATGTCAAAACAAACTTTCCACAATGCATTTCAGATCGTGGCATTTACACAGGCCATCAACGGAATGCAACGGGTCGTCGACGTCCTGGTTTCTCGGGAAGAAAATTGGGACGTTGACGTTGGTAGGAGAACAGCGGTATCGTCAGCAACCCTCTCTGATGTTACGACAGTGGCTTTTGTACTTTTAGTCTTCTCAATCCTTTTGTTTATTGTTTGCTTTATTTTCCTATCACATTGCAAAGGGTCCTTCTGGACACTGACATATTTGCTATGATTTTTCTTCCAAAAAAAGACGCCAGATATCTAGAGGTGTAAAATATTTAGGTTTCACAACACGTGGACAAAGATAAAGCCTACATTGTGCATAAATGAGAACGTAAACTGATGAAATTATTTTCGTCAGTTCACTTTTCGCTAAACAATGGAAACGTCGGCAGTATTTATCTTGACCGTGTTTGCTACTTCGCAAGAAAACTGGGTTCTATGTGATTCTTTCTAAATATTGTTTGAAACGTTTGTCTGTATACATTTAGTCTATCAAATAAATATGGATGCTCTGAAATGTTTAGATGACACTTTTTCCTTTTGTTCCTCTTCCCGGTAGGTCACTGTATGAACTTCGTCTGACGTCTATTAATAAATTACATGAAACTTCCTTGCAGATTAAAACTGTGTGCCCGACCGAGACTCGAACTCGGGACCTGTGCCTTTCGCGGGCAAGTGCTCTACCCTCTGAGCTACCGAAACGTGACTCACGCCCGGTACTCACAGCCTTACGTCTGCCAGTACCTCGTCTCCTACCTTCCAAACCTTACAAAAAGCTCTCCTGCGAACCCTGCAGAACTAGCACTCCTGAAAGAAAGGATAAATTACATCATTGCTAGTTACTTAATTGTAATACTATGTCTGAGTTGTTGCGTCGCTAATAGTATCTCGTAACGTCACTTTCACCTGTCAGCACTGGGCTGAGCGTAGTGACGTGTTGGCGTTCCGTCCAGTGTGTTACGATGACGTTTAATTCCGTCTGCGATGCTATAGCCTCTTTTCACGTTTACGTCCGTTCCTGGTTAGGATGACCTTGACTCGACCCCAAGGCATCGGACAGGAACGACAGTAATTGCGTATACTCATAGTAGTTAATTCAAATATCATTCTGTAACACGTATCTTACGCTATTACTATGTATTCAAGCTGCTGCACACTTATTTGGCGCATATGTAGAAATTAAGAATGCTGAAGATTATATGGGTAGATCACATAACTAATGAGGAAGTATTGAATCGGATTGGGGAGAAGAGAAGTTTGTAGCACAACTTGACCAGAAGAAGGGATCGGTTGGTAGGACATGTTCTGAGGCATCAAGGGATCACCAATTTAGTATTGGAGGGCAGTGTGGAGGGTAAAAATCGTAGAGGGAGACCAAGAGATGACTACACTAAGCAGATTCAGAAGGATGTAGGTTGCAGTAGGTACTGGGAGATGAAGAAGCTTGCACAGGATAGAGTAGCATGGAGAGCTGCATCAAACCAGTTTCAGGACTGAAGACAACAACAACAACAACAACAACATGTAGAAATTAATATGTGCTTTCCTTTACATTGCAGACTTTTCTTGCAGTATTGTGACACAAAACCGGGTTTTTAATGTATTAACCTCAGCAAATAACGTAAACATCGCACGTTTTCGCACTGCTGTTGTATTTTGCAGACTTTTAGAATTTTTAAACACCTTAGATGCATAAAATAGTTAATTTATGACTTGCCGCGTTCTCTAATTGCTGTCGGGGCCATCATGGACTGTACGGCTGGTCTCGGCGGAGGTTCGAGTCCTCCCTCGGAGATGTGTGTGTGTGTTTGTCCATAGGATAATTCAGGTTAAGTACTGTGTAAGCTTAGGGACTGATGACCTTAGCAGTTAAGTCCCATAAGATTTCACACACATTTGAACATTCTTTTATCGGGGCCATCTGCTGGTCTACTATGGTCACGATTTTACAGTGTAGCCATCTGCTGGTAACGGGAGGAACTGGGATTTGTGTTTTCTGGGTTTGTGGGGTGGTATTTGGACCAAAATTCATGTTCAGGAAATACAAATTCCTAAGTTGTTATTTATACTTTCCAAGCAAACTTTGGTTTGTAATTATTTATGGAGAAATATGGGTTTTTCGGTACAGCCATCTCCTGGCGATAGGGGCGAGTAGTATGTGAAAGTAGACTTGCCTTTATTTAAGTTTTGAGAGCTTGTCAGAAAGTGTTTACGATAAAAAACTAATCTGTAGCGAATAAGAATGCCTATCTCGTTATTTGTTTTCTATACAAATATGATAGTTTTTTAAATCAAAGTTCAGAATGTGAGAACGGTGAGCCAGTTCTTAAACGACTTTCTGAAAAGTAGTGCAGACATAGGTTCAGAGCAGAAGGTTGAGGGGCGCAGGACGAGGGATACTTCATGAGAAGTTTACAGAATTCGGAGTGGGGTGGGAGGCACACCGCTCCCGGCCCCCTGGCTCATGGCAGGAAGTCGTCATTTCTGGAATGACGTTGGCAATAAAGGGATGATGATGTGCCGGCAATATATGCTGTGCAAAATCGTCTCAGGTGCAATGTGAGCGGTTCTAGGCGCTTCAGTCTGGAACCTCGCGACCGCTACGGTCGCAGGTTCGAATCCTGCCTCGGGCATGGATGTGTGTCATGTCCTTAGGTTAGTTAGCCTTAAGTAGTTCTACGTCCTAGGGGACTGATGACCTCAGATGTTAAGTCCCATAGTGCTCAGAGCCATTTGAACCATTTTTGTAGTATGACACCACTGATAAGAAAGCGCTATGTCAGTAAATTCTCCGCCTATAGAGGTAGGGCCCTGCGGCTTTAATTGACATTCGATTACAAATAATCCTAAGAAGAACGACACGTTTTCATGAATCTTCAATGGATTTTTGTCTTAAAACGGCTTATTCTCACAATACATGAAAAAACAACTAAATATGAAAATTTTTAATCGTCAGTATGGGTTTCCTGGCATTTGATTACAACAGAACGTACCAATAACGAGACGTTCTCTAGACGTTCGATGTGCTGGTGCTTAGAAACAGCATAAATCACCTTATGCTGTAACGCATATCAGAAAACCCACAGAATGTGCACTTCTACTGAACACGACAAATACAGTACAGTGTTCGCTTTCTGTTTGTGACGTATGGAACGTTCTTGCCTCCGATCAGTTCTACTTTACATGGCACGTTGCTTAAATATCGCAAAACTTATCGTAACTTAACATAAAATAGCAGGACGCGACGTCACAAAACTCATAGAGCGCCATGTCAACGTTAACTAATTCGTCCCGTGTGCCGACGGCTTAACATTCATTTACGGTTTCTGTCGAGTGATGAAGTAACTCGCTGATTATGCATGTTAAAAACGAAAAATAAATTTGAGATATTATTAAGGTGGTAGTAAGTGTCTCATTACACGTTGCGTTCCATTGACGTGAATTCTGAATGGACCCTAATACAGCTCGTAATGTAAAATGTGTCATACCTCGTCTCCTCGAGCGGTTCCCCGTTACACTTGAAGACAGTCACTACAGTGACATCTGGCACTGATACGCGTCACGCTATTTCTGCTCACATTTAGAGACAGTTACCATTCACTGCTGCAGTTAATGAGACTGAGTACGTTTCGGAATTGAGGATACTAACGCATTACCGCAAATTCGGGAATAGACAAAGATCCGACGTCAGCCTCCTGCGAAGCTGTGGACAGACTGCAGCTGGCGAGAGCGGGCGCAACGACCTTTGCCAGTAGCGGCGCGGAGGCTCTGCCTGTGGCTGAAGGCGGCGGGCGTATTGGGGTTAACCGGCGCGCACTGCAGCCGCAGCCAAGGACGGCCGCCCCTTGTCCACTTGAGTCCTCGCATACACACGTACTGCGTGAGGTGCCCAGTAGAGAGTACTTGGTACCGGTGTACCCTTGGGCGTCCGCAGAAATTTATCCATGAGGGGGCAAGAGTCTAAAATTGCCATTTCTGACGTTACTTATTTGGTGAGTTTGACAATAAGTGATGATACCCAAGCAATAAGTTTAGAAGTGCTCTAAACTTATTTTATCTTAAACCATTAAATGTTATTCACTCGATATTGTTGTGGTAGATTACTTTTATACCTAACCAGTAATAGTAAAAAGTGGTTCAAATGGCTCTGAGCACTATGCGACTTAACTTCTGAGGTCACCAGTCGCCTAGAACTTAGAACTACTTAAACCTAACTAACCTATTGACATCACACACATCCATCCACGAGGCAGGATTCGAACCTGCGACCGTAGCGGTCGCGAGGTGCCAGACTGAACTGCCTAGAGCCTCTCGGCCACACCGACCGGCAGTAATAGTAAATCTTTTGATATTATGAGTATGCCGCCCTTTTAGTTCAATATCTGAAATTATACTCTTATATGAAGAAATCCAAGATATCCAACGGATCAGAAAATAAATCCGGAAAATATTCAGAAAAAATGCTATGAAGTAGAAAAATGGAGACTGAGAAAACCTTGTTCGACATCAACAAAAATACATACGAGGGCTGGACGATCAAGCGACGGAAAGTAGATTGATGATTCTGTTTTTGTAATGCTCTGTTAATTTTCACATCCGGCTTACTGCAGGCCAGCGCCGAAATGACTGAAAAAGATGTAACATCTCGTCAGTTACCCTGACAACCAGTGAAACCCAGCTTATGTAGTGGCTGCCGAAGCTTCAGTGTGCCTTGTCACGCTTGGCAATGCTAAAACCGCGCAATAGGGGAATCGAGCCAATCACTTATAGAGTTCTGTAACAAATAAGGAATCTGCTACCGGCTTTCAGGGTAACTGACCGCTCTTGAGAGAAACTGTGAAAGCGCCACATTTAAATGGGAATACAGTTACCACACTGCGTAGGACCTGATTTCGTATTTCAAATTTCTCAACAACATAATTAAAAACAATACAATTTTTCTGTATTATTTAATTATTTCTTGGACGCTGAAGACATAATTTTTATCTGATACATACTGTCGGCGTACGGACAGACGCAGATAATATCCATGTACTAGTGACTGACTTAGTTTTGTAATCGAAACAAGTTGATTGTAATAGTGTACCACGTTTGCAACTTCTTTATGGAGACGCGGAAACTCTTCTAGAGGAAAACAATAATAGACCTCCTGGACAATTCTTAGGTAAAATAATTCCTCTTAAACGGGAAATACACTGCAGATGCAGATTAATCGGTTCCATCTGCACAGGCACACGAGCGCTTCCAACTCAAATGGCAAACAGTGTCGAAAACAAATATAAGACTGAACATGTGCTCAAAACATTCACAGAACTGTCTTCGTAATTCTTTCAGGGCCACACTGAATTCTTCAATGTTCGCGTTTCCTCAGACGCCAGAGAGCTTAGAGAACTGGACTGTTTCTTCTACAATGCGATTGTCTTTTTAAATGCATCCCCATCAAATCGGAAATAAGCCGTTTCTCACCTTGATATGTCTTGTCGGCAATGTGCAGTCAAGCTTACTGAAGATGCGACTCTACAGTTCATTTCGAATGCTCTAATTTTCGTTCCTGCTCACCTTTTTACTTCATAAATTCAAAGACATCGTGTTTTAAATCTAAAACTCGTCCTGTCATGCCCCTTGATTAACCAAAATGCTTTTCAGTATTCTATGAAATCTCTATACGTTTCGTTCAGTTGCATCGAAATCTGTCGCAGTTGACAGTAGAGTAATGCGTGCGATTTCTGAATATTTACTGTTTATCCCACCAATTTCACCATGTGTTCCATACCTGGAAATTTAGAACAAAGTTATTGTCGCTGTATAGAACAATGAATCGTATCTGTCGATCACTGTTATTTTTTTGCTCTTTCTTCGTCAACTAAGAATGTAACACCGAAAATTCAGGTAAAATATCGCCTACACCATCCGAAATTTTCGCCGTTTAATATTCGTTGATAACTTGCACTGTAATTTTGATTCTGAAGGAGTAAGCTGTATTACAGAAACTATATTTAATACGTAATCGATGTACAAGTGTATTTATTTTTGACTGTGTTTAACTAGTTCTAATTATAATGAAAATATTGTAAATTACTGGTACCAGCCAAGGGAACTTCATTGAAATGTATGTATAGCAACGACGAAATGGTAGCAGCTGTGCCGCTGTTTATCTTTGCGAGTGGATAGTGTGTCGCGTTGCGAGCAGAGAGGAGGGAGTGCAGCTTGAGTCATGGAAGAGTGCAGAAGTGTTTGTTAGCCGCTCGCGCAGCCGCAGTGTGCAGCCTGTTCGCGCGCCTGATTTGTTAAACCGCGAGGATTGAGAGCACGGCAGGAGTGGACTAGCGGAGGAAGTTGCAATGCCAACCGTTGCCTGCTCCATAATTGTTCAAATGGCTCTGAGCACTATGGGACTCAACTGCTGTGGTCATAAGTCCCCTAGAACTTAGAACTACTTAAACCTAACTAACCTAAGGACATCACACACATCCATGCCCGAGGCAGGATTCGAACCTGCGACTGTAGCAGTCGCACGGTTCCGGACTGCGCGCCTAGAACCACGAGACCACCGCGGCCGGCGCCCCATAATTATCCGTGGTTCTGGAGACGACTCGGGGTTCACATCGAACAGCAGCAGCAGCTACAACGGTTCAGCTGCTGAGAATTCTTCCGGATTGTATGGCCGTGGTCCATGGAACTCTTCTATCCCTGACGTTTCGTCCAAAGCTACATTGGACATCTTCGGAGGTGCTCTTGGTTGTGCTGAGTCTTGGCGACTGGCGATTCGGACGTTGAAGAACGCCCTAAATACCGTGGAAAGTGGGCGTGATCTGTATTTCACGTGATAGCAGAGATAAACCTTATCAAGGATAAAATGTAACTATCGATCATAGTATGTCAAAGATAAAAACTCATTGATTCTGTAGCGGCCCTGTCCATATATCGCTGAATTTCATAGCTTCTTCTTTCCTGTTAAAATTATCAACATGTTTATATATTTCGGTGGCTCCTCTATATAGCCTTGGATAATAGTTCGTCACAGTACATAAAACTTCAGTTTCCGAAAATTTCACTACGTGCTCACCCGACTGAAGAGCATGTTCCGCCACGGCTGATTTGTCTGTTTTCCCTAGTAGACAAAGACTTTTATGTTCCTTCTACCGTGTTTTCATGCTTCACTTAGTAGTTCCAATGTAGACCCTACCACATGTGCATAGAATCTTGTATACATCACCTGCAGACAGAGGGGGACGTCTATCCTCAGCGGAACGAAGTGCGTGGCCTATTTTCTTAGGTTGTCTGAAAATCGGTCGAACGTTATGTTTCCTTAAAATCTTGCCGATTTGATCCGTTAATTGTTTGATGAAGGGCAGATAAACCGTGTTCTTCCATCGCTGTGTCCTATCGTTGTATTTAGGCCGTTCTTCGACGTTCGAATCGTCAATCGGCAGGACTCAGCGCAACCAGGAGCCCCTCCGAAGATGTCCAACGTATCTTTAGACGAAACGTAAGGGATAGGACCACGGCCATACAACCCGGAAGGATTCTCGGCAGCTGAGAACATCCGGTCGTGGAAACCCTCACTGTGTGAGCAACAACGGTTGCTCAGCATTGTCGTCGGCTACATTCTTCGTCGTCCGCATAAATGCAACGTCGTAAGAGTTAACTGTCAAACATAGTAATGTTGAGGCTTTGCCCAGCAACATTCTTCCCACAAAGTATGACAAACTTGAATAAAAACTTGCAATAGTAAAACTTACAGGGCACCCATGTTGTCATTGTCCTCAGACATTATCACCAAACAGCGTCCCTTTTCGTTCCATGCAATCACCGAGTGTCGTAAGACTATCAAAAATGAACTATTTACTGCTGGTTTGAGTCTAAATTTTCTGCCACAGTAACTATTCGTTCTTGTTTTGCATAACAGAGGCTACTTAACGTAAAGTAAAATTTCACTGGCAAAACTAATAACTAAAGATCCAGCACAAATTCAGAGTGCGCAATTTCATTTATTCTGTATTTGGGTAAGCGAGTGACTTCTTCTGGCTTAATGTGTATTTTATTGTTGTTAATTTGAAATTAAAATCAATTTCTCATATGCTTAAAGTAAATTCAGTTCAATCATTCAATAATCAAAAGTAAATTGCTTGCATTTTTCTAATTTTTTTTTTTTACGTAACAAAGTTCAAGTTTAACCAGTCATTTATTTAACCAGCAAATTCATTTAATGTTAGTTTCAAAATTTATTATTTCAGAGTAAGTAACTGCAAACTCAGTGCTTTCTGATTCATTTATTTTCTCGTGAACCGTTCTACTGTGGAAAAGCGTGAACCTTCTGCTGCCACGCCAGTGATTACTTTTGATGAAATTTTTTTATCATTACATTTCTCAAGAGTCTGGAGATTCATTTCCATAGCGGTCTGGCGACCGTTTAATTATCCCTTCTTTTTAGCTAATCAGTGTTTTCTTTGTGTCTTCAGTGAATTTTCTTGTAAATATTACGTGGTATCCTTTTTCCCCCTGTGCGATTCGCGAGCGATCGCACTATACCCTACCCATTTCAAAATTATCGTCAGTATTTAGCTTGAATTTAGAAGATTCTTCCTTCTTAAGAGTCTGTTGTACCCTTTCCTCCAACTAACTGGTGTTATTTTCCTTCGGTAACGATGGCCATACTCATTGTGAAGTTTCATTAGGCATATGCTATCGTGGTCAGTTATATCGCAATCCTGCTCGCCGATTAGGAAGGAGAAGGTTACAAGACAATGTCTTTTATGCTATATTGAGAATTCTCTTGCGTCATTCCTATTCATCTTTAAACGCTTGCGATGATTGATCGCTAAACTGCCTCTTTTTGTGCAAACAGCCACTGGACCTATGAACTTCTTTTATAACACGAAGGAACATCAAAGGATAAACAGCGCTGACGTCACGATTCTGCCGAAATGAAGAAACTCATGTCGACGAAAAATGCCGCACTAAAATGCTACAGTAAATGAAATGTGTGGCTGCATCGAGTACTTCCGAGAACTGACATAGTAAGAGCCCGACTCCGTTGTGGCCATTTCAGTAAGGCTGGCGGTGCTGCTGAACGATACCGAATCTAGGGGAGTTCAGCTTTTTCTTCAACAAAGGATTCATGCTCCTGAAAAATAAAGTGTACTGAAGCTTAGTCCCGCTGTAACCGCACATGGTTAATGATTCCCTTGTCTTCGAGTTAGATATTAACCATGTTCGCGATGTGTCCAAATCAAAATTACCATACACAACCCCTTTAAAAAATGATGGTCCGAACATGTATCTTGATGACATGGCAGTCCATATCATATCATAACATGAAATAACTTCATGTCCAACTCCTGCACATAACTGTGATTTTCCTTCGGCCAGGGAACCACATTCTTCAAGTGTGACGTGTCTTACATTGCACATTCATTAGAAAAGAACATTCTTCAACGATACAAGGCATTTGGAAATTTTGCAGACAATGCACAGCTGGTTCAAACTCTCTGCTCCATGTCATTATCACAGAATTCATTTAATAACATCGATCTGAATCATCTGATTTGTTTTTTCTTTCTTTTTAGTGTAGTAATGCCAAGGATATGCTATAATCGTCGTTAGTTAAAAGATATCGATGTTGGGAGTTTATACATCGATGTTTCAATATCGATACTGAAGCCTTTGGAACATAGTAGCATCTGTGTTAAAGAGAAAATATTGACCTTCGGTGATGGCCTAGATTGGCTACTTCTTACCACTGTTCGCCATTTAAATGGAATCCCTTTATGAACATGTCTCGCAACGACGTCAGTATAGTGGGTAAAGAGACAGAAACAGCATGTGGAAGAAAATTCTATGGGCAAACTGTCAGAGTTGATTCTAGCTGTAAAAGGATTTGTAATGGGCTTTGAAAAAAGTGTAGCAGCCAATATTCAGACAAAAAGAACTGGCCTTAAACTAACCCTAGAAGTGGCCACTAGAAGGAATTCAACGTTCTATTTGATTGAAAGGTTTTTGCTGCTGCATCCAGTGATTAAAAATATCATTAAGTGGCATGCTAGTGCACCACACCTGTTAATAGTTGCACTCGTTTCAGATCTGGCTTATGGCTGTATTTTTATATTGAAATGTTTTGCAAGCAGTAAAGTGACCCACATAGCTAGTAAGTTAAATATAAAACTAACTGATATTCAACCACTACAGGCCATTATAGAGAATTTTAAGAGTAACATCATAACAGAAATCAAAAAGTGCTTCCTGCCATTTCAACGTTCCGTGATCCTAGATTCAAGAACATATACTTTCAAGATGCTTTAGCATATTCGAAGCTAATCAGAGCCACCAAGGATTTCCAACAGCTGTCAATACGTGTGTTAGTAAAGATGACCAATATGTTGATACATTACAGAAACGCAGAGAAACCAGATTCCATTTATGGAATGAACATTATCTCTCTCTCTATTCGTTTAGTCGGTTCCGACTCCTCGTGACCCCATGAACCAAATCACGCCACTTTTTCCTATCTTACACTTTCTTCCGTACACCTTCCAGGTTGGAACACATTGCTTCTGTGATGCCATCGATTCATCGCATTCTCTGACATCTTCTTCTTCTAGTTCCTTCAATATTCCCCAGCATTAATGTTTTTTTTTCCAGTGTGGCATGCACAAAAGAAGATAATTTACAAACTGTACCTACAATCACTGTTCAATTATTATTTGTAAGATCGCCTTCTAGGTCTTGAACAAAATCCATTGGAAGAATGGAATCACATCATAGGCACTACCTATCCAAAGCTACACAAAAAGCGCACTTAAATATTTGAGTTTTATAGATACGCCGCCAGCTTCTAAAAGACCTCAACAGCATCATGTGCAGGTTCGAATCCTGCCTCGGTCATGGATGAATGTTATGTCCTTATGTTAGTTAGGTTTAAGTAGTTGTAAGTTCTAGGGGACGGATGACCTCAGATGTTAAGTTCCATAGCGCTCAGAGCCATTTGAACCATTTGCAGCAGCATGTGCTCTGCGTCAACAACGCAATAGACTAACAGAAAAAAGTCTCATTAATATTATTTTTGTATTCTATACCAAACTTTTAGATTATCTGGGCCACATTAGGAGAAGACGAGTATTTTTGGGCACACTCAAAACGGCGACTATAAAAAAGGATGGACCAATGAGAAAATAGCTTAGTGTGGACGGAGTATAAATTGAAAATATTCACTTGATCGTAACTTTACACAAACGGAATTTTACGGAATTCTTTTGCCGGTCGTGTCATAGATGTCCACAACTTGGGCAGTATTGATACGTGGTTTGGCCGCATACGACCCGCGGGCCTCACATCGGACAATACAGGTCTATACTATGTAGGCAAAAGTTTTATACTATGTAATGACAGTTATTACTGTAGTTATTGAGCCGTACACTTTAAGACAAAACAAAAATGACGCGGCACGAAGAATTATCGGAAGGGGACAAAAATGTACCTGTACAGACAAATAAGTGATTATGGTATCGGGAATATTAAATGATTTATTTAAGAGAAAGACGATCACAAATTGAACAAGTCAGTAACACGTAGGTCCACCATTGGCCCTTATGCAAGTAGTTATTCGGCTTGGCATTGATCGATAGAATTGTTGGACGTCCTCCTGAAGGATACTGTGCTGAAATCTGTCTACTTGGCGCGTAAGTTCATGAAAATCCCGAACTATTTGGAGGGCACTAGCCATAATGCTCCAAACGCTCTCAAATGGGCAGAGACCCGGCTGACTTGCTGACCAAGGTTGGGTTTGGCGAACAGTAAGAACTGTCGCCGGATGCGGACGATCGTTATCTTGCTGAAATGACAGGCCAGGATGGCTTTCCATGAAGAGCAACACAACGGGAGGTGGAATAGCGTCGACGTACCGTTGCGCTACAAGTGCGCCGCGAGTGACACCCAAAGGGGTCCTGCTAAGAAATTAAATGGCACCCCAGACTATTATTTCTGATTGTCGGGCCGTACGGCTGGCGAAAGTGTGGTTGATATCCCACCGCTGTTCACAGCGCCTCCAGCGTCTTCGGCCTGGAATCTCACTGACTATAGTAGAATTGTCTTTGGTGATGAGTCTGGCTTCGAACCGAGCCCCGATGAACAGTGATGGCGTGCCTGAGACGCTCCAGACAGCAGTGGGATATCGAGTTGACTGTCGCCTGGCATATGGTCCGACGACCAGGAGTGATGGCCTGGAGTGCCTTTTCTTTTCATAGCTGGCCCATTTGGTTGTTATCCGCAGCACCCTACAGCGTAGCGCTAAGTCGACGATGTTCTACGCCCCCTTTTTGTTTCCGTTCATTGGAAACGATCTTGGGCTTACATTTCAACGAGATAATGAGCAGCAGCATACGACGAGGATTTCTAATGGTTATCTTCTTGCTATTCAAACCCTGCTTTGGCCAGGATGATCACCATCTCGGGACTTTGACGATCTGATTCTCCATTTAGACAGAATTCGGCGTGATATCCTTCAGGAAGACATCCAACAACTCCATCCAACACCAAGCCGAGCTTGCATAAAGGCTAGAGGTGGACCAATGCGTTACTCACTCGCTCTGTTTGTGAAGCTTGTTCTCTTCAATAAATCATCGACTTTTTCTGGAATTGTACTTATTTGTTTGTCTGTACATGTACATAACGACTACAGATTTCCGTCCTGTCAGGACAATTTCTTCGTTGCCCTTCTCTTTAATTTTTTAAATATTATTTTCTTTTTGTTTTATTTATTTGTTTTTTAAGTATGGTGAAAGACCAATTCTTATGTTCTGTTCTAAAAATTAATCATTGAACACTTCTGTTAAAAACGTCGATGTTTTGGGATAAATTACAATCACGAGTCGATGATCAGACATCGAAGATGAAATCGACATCAGTATCAATAATTTACCAATATCTCCCTTCCCTGATTCACACACTGTTAACCTTGGTACTTGAGGTTTTCAGCTGTTCTTTTGAAAACGGATGCGAATAAAATAACTATTTACTTTCTCATCTGTAATCGATAGGGGTGAGGAGACTTCTCGGGCTCCCTGTACTTCAAAGACGGTTGGCTAGACACCAGCGTCATCGCTTCCCATCCACGTTCAAGTGAACCGACAATCAATAGAGAACATGACTCGCGTGCACACACACACACACACACACACACACACACACACACACACACACACACACACACACACGTGCGCGCACTCGCGTTTAGTTTTGGGAGGAGCATTCTGTAAAATGCGTGAGTGATCAGTAGCAGAAACGTAATGTCCAGCAGTCGAAGGAGAGACGACTAAACGAAAGAGAAGAGGGGAGAGGAGAAGAGAAGCGAGTCGCAATGCTCGCTCTGCCCAGCCCAGCGCGGGGCCGCCTGATTCACACAGCAGCCCGGCCGGCACGCGGATCAGATAGCACCGGCCGGTGGAATCTCTTCCTCACCGGCAACTGTTTTTTCTTTCCGTCTTCCGCATCTCCTCTGCGGCCGAGTCGTCTTATCTCACCACTCCAGCCACTGCCTGCTGCTCCGTCTATAACATTTATTCCACACATTCAGCGAAATGTTTGCGAAGTACGCTTTGCTGTAGAATGTTTCACGTATTTCCGCACTTAACGTTTTCTTAGGCGCAGTAAGAGAATCACACCCTAAGCAAGTAAAATACACTCCGTAAGACCACCTTTTCTGCAGTTCACTTTTGACTCTACCCACGATGGCAGATAACGTTCTTCAGCCATTCCCCAAATCCAGTCCTTTCCATCGGATTGCCACAGCGTACGGCGTGTTTAAACATTCGAAATCACTCACTTCCAGCCATCCACTGTCTAGTGGCGTCATTTTTAGCACCACTTCAAGCGTCGCTTGACTACAGAAATACGTGTCTTACATGGAGTTGCTCGAACGGTGTAGCCAATGCTTTTTAACACCATGCGCGCAGTCATTGCGCCACTTGGACTGCTGGAAGCACTTTGGAACTCAGGAGTGGTTCCGTCTGCTACTTCATGTTCTTTTCTAAGTGAACCTTCGCAGTGATCGACGTCCCTGGTCTGTCAGTGCGTGAGGTCTGCCAGGTCTTGCTTAGCTGTTCGTTCAAGCTTCCACTTTAGTCAGAGCGCCAAGTGTCGACTTGGGCTGCTTTTGAAGGGTTTAAATATCCCTTATGGGTCTGCTACTCAGGCGATATCCAATGACTAGTATACGTTCCAAGTCACTGAGCTCTCCTGATCCACCCATTCTGTTATTACAGTTCCTCTACTGACAACACAATAATCCCCGCCTCCTTTTATGACATCTAATGATCAATTTTGAGCTACAAACGGACGTCCGGATACTTTTGATCAGATGGTGTAGCTGGCTCTGTGGAGTAACTGGTACCTGCGAAGTGACGTCCGGCACCAGATATCTCCAGTAGTTAGCGGACACTAGAGCCGTTGTGTGGTGATTATTTTAACCAGGTGGTTATCCGCCAGAGGGGAGTGCGGAAACTGCACGTTCGAGATGGGCGTGGACAGAGTATAGTTGCGACTCATAGGATGGTACCACCGCCACCGTTTGTCAAATAAGCAAAACCTGCGGCTGCTTTCAACGAGCACTACCTATTTCAATCAGGTGCTAAACCGCCCGCACCTGAGAACTGCACCACTAATATAATTCTACCAAATCAGTCTCCTAGTCCCACATTAACTGACTAACATCAAATAAAATCAGCAGCAACGACACGCGTGAACGACAGAAAGGTACAATAGAACTTTTGGGGTAGTAGAACTGCCAGCAAATGACGCAGCTAGTCTGCTTACGACAGCTTGGTCTGTCAACATTGACACTTAGTAGACAGCTCAAAGCTCAACTGCAATTTGTAGCCGGCAGTGGAGGCCGAGCGGTTCTAGGCACTCAGTCCGGAACCGCCCGACTGCTACGGTCGCAGGTTCGAATCCTGCCTCGGGCATGGATGTGTGTGATATCCTTAGGTTAGTTAGGTTTAAGTAGTTCTAAGTTAAGTCCCATAGTGCTCAGAGCCATTTGAACCATTTTTTTGTAATTTGTACCTCAAATATTTCCGCATGGTGGCTGCACAGCGCATAGACTGTTTAGGTAGATCAAATGTGATTCTTTATACCTTATATTAAAGTAATAAGTAAGCAATGCTGAAGCTGTTACATCTCGGATGAGCACATTGTGATGCAATGATCAAAGCACGTCTGTAAATTTATATCAGACGCCAACACAGACTGAATATGTTCTAAATTTTGCAAGTTATAAGGCCTCAGGAAGTTTGTTTCAAATTACGTACAGCTTTAGAGATTCTGCCAATGGCCTTGTCGCAAAGGTAACACCGGTTGTCACCAGTTAAACGCCGTCGGGCTTGGCTAGCACTTGGTTGGGTGACGGTCCGGTCCGCCGAGTGCTGTTGGCAAGCGGAGTGCACACCGTCCTTGACAGACAAATGGAGGAGCTAATTGACTGAGAAGTAGTGACTCCGGTGTCGTAAATTAACAACGGCCGTGAGAGCGATCTGCTGACCACATGCCCCTCCACATCCACATCCAGCCTCTAGGCTGTAGATAACGAGGCGGTCGGTCAGTACCGTTGGGTCTTCCGAGGCCTGATGAGACGAAGTTAAGTTTTATCAGAGAGGCTAGCTGTAGGCAGTTTTGTTCTGTGCTCGATCAGAGATGGCTGCAGTCCGTCAGAATCGAGTGTTTTTGGACACTGTCAACGACCGCTCAAGTGCAGCTATTGCAATGCGAGGGGCGTTTGAAAAGTCCGTGCAAAGTCCGAGAGATGACACCACATGCACGTATCGAGGTCATATTTAGTTAGTAGCATCTTTGGAAAGAACGCACACCAAGTTTCAGCCATATTGGTCTATTTCTTTGTGTTCGGCATTCGTATGAATCAAGGCAGTCGAGTGAGTGTCAAAAAGTGGATGAAAAAGAATTTCGTGTGGTGATTAAACTTTACTTTATGAAAGACAGAACGCCTCAGGAGGCTAAAGAGAAGCTTGATAAACATTACGGTGACTTTGCACCTTCTATTAGAACAGTTTATAAGTGGTTTCAAAAATTTCGGAGTGACCATATGAGCACAAGTGATGCTGAACGTTCTGGACACCCTGTGGAGGTTACGAACCCAGAAATCATTGATAAAATGAATGATATGCAGAATAGTTAAGGTGTGTGAGAATGCTAGTGCTGTGAGCTTGGGTACATAATATTTTGTGTATACATTTGGATATGAAAAAGCTATCTGCAAGATGAGTTCCGCGATTGCTCACACTTGACCAAAAACGGAATCGTTTGAAGAGTTGCAAGGATTGTTTGCAGCTGTTCAGGAAGAATCCGCATGACTTTAAGCATCGTTTCGTCGCTGTGGATGAAACATCGATGCATTACTAAACTCCTCAGACCAAACAACAATCTAAACAATGGGAGAAACTGCACCAAAAAAGGCGAAGACCATTCCTTCGTCCGGAAAGGTTATGGCAACTGTCTTTTGGGATTCGCAAGGGATAACCCTCACCGACTACCTAGAAAAGGGTAAAACTATTACAGGTGCATATTATTCACCGTTATTAGACCATTTGAAAACCGAGCTGCAAGAAAAACGCCGGCAATTGGACCGCAAAAAAGTCCTTTTCCATCATGACAATGCACCAGCACACACCTCAGCAGTTGTGGTCGCAAAATTATTGGAAATAGGATTGCAACTCGTTTCACATCCTCGCTATTCTCCAGACTTGGCTCCCTCGGACTGCTATTTGTTCCCCAACTTGAAAAAGTGGCTGGCGGGACAAAGAATTTACTCAAATGAGGAGGTGATTGCAGCAACTATAAGCTATTTTGCAGACTTGGACAATAATCTATTATTCGGAAGTGATCAACAAATTAGAACAGCATTGGACGAAGTGTATAATTCTAAAAGGAGACTATGTCGAAAAACAAAAAAGGTTTACCCCAAAAACGTAAGTAGCTTTTATTTTTGCACGGACTTTTCAAATGTCCCTCGTAAGTTGCAGGAGAAATTAGCTACTTGGAATAAGATTTGAAAAAGCCGACATGCTTGAAAAGCATTATAGACTTTACTCTTAAATAATTTTGTGGAAAAAGCTTCAAACAGTGGCAAGGCTCAGAAGTGCAAAGCTGATGATAAACAATGACACGAGCAGGGAACCAACAAACCTGTCGCCTAAGTAGTGAGTAGACACATATTACAATGTCCCAGAAAATCAGATTGTCCATCAGGTTATTTGAAACGGGAGATCAACTTCCTGCACCAGCGCAGGTAAGAAAACGAGAAAACCGACTAAAGAAGCATGGATTTTTTAAATAGCTTTTGGGAACTGGGGAAGTGCAGGATGGATGATTATGTTAACGATTTAAGTCCCGTCGCAAAGAAATCTACATGACATTTGTTGAAAACTGCGGTCAGTAGTGCAAGCTGAGGAGAGAAAATGCTATAGGCAAAGGTCGAAACAACGCACAAAGTTATCGACCGATTTTCCTCTTATGTCACCTGGACAAGGTGTCCGAGAAATTAATATGACTGATCTGCTCCTAATTCCGGAACCAGCAGGCTCTGCTAAGTTGCGCATAACAAATGGGTAATGTAACAGGAACTATTTTCATAGACTATACAGCAGATTATGAAACGTTGACTCATACAGTTTTATTTAGAAAACTGTAAAAGATAAATAGGCTATTTGTAAACTTCGATTAACGGAAATCGCCATCAGGACTGAATGTTTTCTTTGTAAGTTTAAGGGAAGGGATGCAGACTGATTAAGTATAAAAATGGTATACCTGAAATAAGTGTATTTTGTTATTTTTGTTTAAATCCTATACAAACGATCAATCATAACGTGAAGGGACACGCAGTGTCGTGTATGATAACGATCGTACTATTACTGCGCGTGTCAAGAAGTGTGAGATTCAACAGCGGCAGTTGCCAACTTTTCTAGATAGTCTCTACACATTACCAGCTCAAATAAATCCAACTGAAAACACAAATATGATTTTCCATCTGACAAACAGGAAGGCAAAGATTACCTTAAGCCTTTCGTATGTAGAAATAACACTAGGCAGTGCGCAGCTCCAAAATATCATGATGTTGTCTTTGATGCGACATTGTCTGAACACCAAACTTAGAGTGGTTGCCAGGAGATTGTTGCCTGCAAATTGATGGCAACAACCACTAGCCGAGGGGACTTCTATACTTGTCTTGAACTATTATATAGTTGAGTACGTATGTTTGGTGTGCCACAGATCCAACAATATCGCAGTAGTGAAGCAGATATGTAGCTTCGTCAGAGGTGACGTATCCATCCCTCTGGAGAGGTTAATTAACAAGCTGGAATCGCTTCCCTAACATGCAGTGAGAAATAGTAGCCACGAAAGAAAAGACCAACTTAGTAAAATCTTTTCGGTTATCAGCAAGCACACTCACGATCAAAGTCTAGATAGTTCCCTTGAAACAATTCGGACACTCACATCGAGATCACAGTTAACCAGAATGCGAATATGGCACACTGGAGGTCAGTGAATTGAGAGATGAATGATACCTGAATGACGACCTGCTGGCCACGAATCAGGTTCAAAATGGCTCTCAGCACTATGTATCTCAACTTCTAAAGTCATCAGTCCCCTAGAACTTAGAACTACTTAAACCTAACTAACCTAAGGACATCACACACATCCATGCCCGAGGCAGGATTCGAACCTACGACCGTAGCGGTCGCGCGGTTCCAGACTGAAGCGCCTAGAACCGCTCGGCCACTTCGGCCGGCCCACGCATCGGGAAGACTATCTGGAAGACACTCATGTGACACCGTTCTGGTCTCATAAGGAGCAAAATTACAAGAAAGGGATGGTGTTTCAGTGTAGAAGGAAGTGTTTTGTGTATGAACTTCAGCCAAGATCACACCATTTCTTCTACTACCACTAATGCTGACTATTATGTACCATTCAAGATTCAGCAATATTACGATCAGTGCTCGTGATGTTGCAAATTCAGGTTCGTAGCTGTCTAACTTTCATGGTCTCTTTCTATTTTTCTCGTTTACGATGTGTGTAATACAAATTATATTCGTAGCAAATGTTGCGTTGCAAATATTGCAAATAAAGGTCTTGTCTACAATGTTATGGTTCTGCACTGGTGAAGAGCTGTGCATGCGACATACAGATGATAACAATGAGGAAAGAAAATGAAACACCTACAGCCGTCCTTATGATGTGTTTATTGTGTAGCTACCAATTTCGGCGCTCCAGTGCATCATCTTCAGGCCTGCCTACATAAACAGTACTGATAGCAATATCAGCTTATCGGCCATGCAGTAAAAAGACAGACTGAAAACAGAATGAAACTCAGGGACAAGATTCCACAAGTGAATTTACTGTAACCATTTGATAGAACGAACAGGTACCTCCATCACCGCATACCGAAAGTATAACACAACAAATTTCCACCCATTACAATGTACAAATATACTATTTATTAATAACTTCATTAAATAAATATTCCACGATTTTAACTGGACAGTCGGGCGGTAGATTATCTGCACAACCCTGAAATAACACACTGAACTATAAAATAACTATAGAGAACGATAAACGTATAAAAGAGACTACACTCTTAGAAACATGATCTATGTGTCGTGCCAAAGTATAAAATGCTGAGGTATAAGCCGTTGCGGGGCATACTAATGTCATATACATAATATGAATGTCCAAGACGTTTTAATCTGCCTTTCTGTTGCATGATTGATAAGTTTACAATGCTGTCATTACTTTTTCTGCATACAAGCCGAAGATGGTGTATTGAAGAGCCGAAACTGGTAGCTACACAATAAACGACATCACAACGACGGCTGAAAGTGTTTCATTTTCTTACAATAGTGAACGGCGGTAGTCTCCCAGATCTCCAGGCACATGGACGGATGTACAAAAAATAACAATACGGCGTCGGCTAGCAAGCTGCAGCCAAGGCTAGAGAACGGATTTGGTCGGCGAGACGCGCCGGCTGGACACCTATAAATACGGCATTCTTGTCGCGCCGCTCCAGGCCCTGATAACATCTTCCGTTCCAGCGGCGGAAGTCGCTGCTGGATGTCCTACATGCCGGGAAGTGCAAAAATAGACAAGGAAAATAAATGGGTGAGGCCTGTAAAGCGCACGCCGGCAGCGGGCTGACACGCGAGCGCAGTTACCTTTAATGAACACCAGATCAGCACCGCTGATACCCTGCCCGCACTCCGTCCACAGCGGCTCAAAATTGAGACGTTCTGCTTGCCCATTAGCCTGCTCACCCAGTCATCCAGTCGCTGTCGACGTGCAGAATTTCTTGCATATCTATGTGGAACAATTCAGTAAGGCTTTGCCTTCCAAAACGTCCATCAGATCTGCTCACTCTTAAATTGCTGTACAGTACCTTTAAAAGTGTGTCTTTTTTGTTATTTGGGGACTGGGTTTAATTGACCATCCCACACTCTCGCTCCAGAAGCCTAAAGCGTATTTCGCCTCTGACTCAAGTGAAACTTCTAACAACAGGGGCCTAACATTCGCGAATATGCGCAATGGATATTTACTTGAAACTACCTATTTTTGACGCTGGATATACATCTGACTGCCTACGGAAATTAGTTCTTCCCAACACCAGATCTAAAATCCAGAGTCCTAAGTGTTTATATAAATTCAAGAGATTAAATATCCTGAGTATATTTTGTAGTTACACTTCACATAAGATTAAAATTTTATTGGATGTTATTCCTCAAAGCAGTTACAAGTTAACCTCAGTCTACCAATAAGAACTAAGTACCATGGGAGTAACAACCACCTAGAACCAAAAGGGTTGATAATTCCTGATACCTAGGCTGCCCTGCACAACTAGAATGTTGTGCAAGTAGTATCAGAACAACTTCCAGTTCATATACCAGGTGATCAAAAAGTCAGTATAAATTTCAAAACTGAATAAATCACGGAATAATGTATATAGAGAGGTGCAAATTGACACACATGCTTGGAAAGACATGGGGGTTTATTAGAACAAAAAAATACAAAACCTCAAAAAGTCCGACAGATGGCGCTTAATCTGATCAGATTAGCAATAATAAGTATAACGAAGTAAGACAAAACAAAGATGATGTTCTTTACAGGAAATTCTCAGTATGTCCACCATCATTCCTCAACAATAGCTGTAGTCGAGGAATAATGTTGTGAACAGCACTGTAAAGCATGACCGGAGTTATGGTGAGGCATTGGCGTCGGATGTTGTCTTTCAGCATCCCTAGAGATGTCGGTCGATCACGATACACTTGCGAAGCCAATGATCGCACGGACTGAGGTCTGGGGACCTGGGAGGCCAAGCATGACGAAAGTGGCGGCTGAGCGCACGATCATCACCAAACGACACGCGCGAGAGATCTTTTACGCGCCATCTGTCGCATATTTAGTGAACTTAGTTTTTTTTTTGTTCCAATAAAACCCCATGTCATTCCAAGCATGTGCGTCAATTTTTACCTCTCTATCTACATTATTCCGTGGTTTATTAAGTTTTCAAATTTATACTGACTTTTGATCACCCTGTATGTGTGTTGATCAGTGCAGCTGAGCAGAGAGAGAAAGGGTAGGATATGGTCAGAGTGGGTGGGGAAGAAGATGAACAGACAGAGAAGAGGAGATGAACAGGCACAGAGGGAGAGAAGAAGATGGATCAGACAAAAAGGTAGAGGAGAAAATGGATTGAAAAGGAGGGGCAGAGGACATGGACAGAGAGAGGGGGAGGACATGGTGAGAGGGGAGGGAGGGATGGACAGAGTGAAGAGGAAGATGTGACAGAGAGAGTGAGGAGGGAGAGATGGTCAGTGAGAGTGGGGAGGGGGAAATAGTCTGCGAAAGAGACAGGAGAAAATGCACAGAGGAAGGAGAGGGGGAGGGAGTGCAGAGGGCAAGTGGAAGATGGATAGAGTGGTGAATGGGTGGAAAAGAAAGGGGGGGGAGGATGTGATGGACAAAGAGAGAGAGGGATGGGGAGAAGGGGAGTAAGAAATGGAAATAGAGACAGGCTGGATGACTTTGAAGGGGAGAGAGGATGGAGGATATGCAAAGAGAGAAATGGAAAAAGAGACAGGGGAAGAGCAGTGTGTGCAGTATACACGTGATTCATCTGCCCCCAGCAGTGACGTTGTATGCAACCCGCAATGTTATATTTGCCCTTCAAAAAGAGCGCGCGAAATTTTCATACCTCTTGCCTACTACGCGCAGTCTATTAGTCCTAGAAAAAAATGGACCTTTTGGAGGAAATTTAATGTAGTTAAATTTTGTACCGGCATACGTTTTCGCTGGAGGCCACGGTTTTCTAGTTAACAAGGAAACTGTACAAAATTTACCTCCAAACGCACCTCCACCCCTTTCACGCATCCCTCATCAGTCAGGATTTGTTGTTCGTGGCACTCCCTCCTACCACTGTACAAAAGTTTCCGATTACGTGAACTGTTCCTGGTACTTTACCTTTTTTGGTCTCTATTGATTGAGCTATTACGTCACCAGCATAGTCGACTACTTTGTTGACATGCTGTTTAAATCCACAAAATTGTTAGGTATAATTTAGCAGGGGGCATAATAAGGTCAGACAATGAAGACCAAAAAATGTCGAATGTGGAAAATAATTCATGCAGTCACAAATTTTTGTACAGTGTTGGGAGGGGGTGCCATAAGCATCATACTAAAAATCTTGACCGCCGAGTAATGAGCGTAGTAGTCTGTGTGCATTTGAAGGTCACTTTTGTACATTTTTCTCTAATTTCACATTTTCCTCGAATTTCACAGCTAAATGATAAATGCCAAGTTGTACCTTGGTTTGAAATTCACGTTAAACTGTAAATCCCCTATACTAAAGGTCGGAGGAAGGCAACGCATCCCACCTCATGTAGCTTAATGCCTGTTAAAGCACTATGGTGTTCAAAGCAGCCTGCACTTTGTATTTTCAGTGAAAGCTCCATATCCGTTGCTAGTTATTTCGTCACCCTCCGTGTGGATATTTATCAACTTGACTTAGCCTTGCACTTTAGCAAAATACCCCTACGATGAACATTTGTGACTCGAACATGGGCTATGTGTCACTAATTATGCTATCTGAACACACCTGGCGATTCGATTCAAAGATTTAAGTTATTTCTGGCTGCCCCCTTTACTTCCAGACAACTACTCCGTCTATTGATTTCGAAAATGTTGGAGAGAGATTTTTTAATCACTGTGTAGTTGTTCATTTGCTGCAGATAAAATATTTATTTCTGTCAATCGTCACTGTTGCATTTCCTTTGCTACGTAGTGAGACGCTGCTTTATTATCGAATTATTTACCTTCCTGCTACTTATACTACTGGTCCTCAATGGTTCAGATTGCGTCATTCGTAATGAGATGCCAGCCATATTTTCCTAGGGATTGCTTAGTAGAAAAGTAAATGAGTGTTCCTTACTGTGCGATATCTACATCTGGTCGCCATGACGGGTGCGCGGAAGAAACCTTGCGGCAGTCAGATACGAGCCTTGAGTCTCCTTCTGTCTGTCGATATTTCGTCCAGCTGCCGACCTACCATCCAGGAAAAACCTCAACTTTTATTCGGGTGCGCATTATGAAAGGACAAAAATGTGAGCGGAAGACAAAACTAGAATATGTTGAAAGTACCCGATAATTATAACGGCTGCGTTCGTTATTTATAATGAGATGGCGGCGATTCAAAGCGTCGGCGGTAGAGAAGAGTGGACAAGAAGCTCCCAGCTCTCAGTACCCGCAGAAGAGAAGTAGGGTAGGCGCACGCGCTCTGGCGAACGGAGAAGAGGATCCTGCGCCACCCACGGCTGCTGCGGGGTGTCCTGTTACATGGGCGGTCTAGCAGCACTGCACTGAGAAATTACTGTACTTTGTCACTTCTCCCATTGTCTTCTCGCCGCCGACTGTCTCATTGTTGGTTTCTTTTGTATTGTAATAGCAAAGGTATCATACATTACGCTCGTATTCTGTTGCAAACTTTATAGTTCCAAACCGCGAGGCATTAATAACTCTGACGCTTACAGCAGTGCTTACTGCATTTCTTGTTCCGACCGTTACTGGCATCATTCTTTGTAACATAATTATAATCTAACGGCTTGCAGCAGTATTGTAGCGATGAACAGGTGGCTATTAAAATTAATTTTGCCTTTACATTTTTCATGATTTTGCGAGGTATCTCGTGTAAAAGCTTTATAGCAACGAATTATTACTAATCATACTGGTTTTGATATCCACATCGCTTTTTAGTCTTGTAGACTTTATGAAAAGGAGTGTGTGGCCGTTTGTCAAGCGCACGTCCCCTCCCCCCTCCCCCCCACCCTTTCTTCCTCCAACCGGAGACACCAAGCTAGTACCGTGCAGCACCGCCTCTATCATTAATACTGATCCCTTTAACCCATTTCAAGAAGAGAATCCATAAGAATCTTCAGGTCTGCCGTATTCAGCTGAAGTTCAAATGGCTCTGAGCACTATGGGACTTAACAGCTGTGGTCATCAGTCCCCTAGAACTTAGAACTACTTAAACCTAACTAACCTAAGGACATCACACACATCCATGCCCGAGGCAGGATTCGAACCTGCGACCGTAGCAGTCGCACGGTTCCGGACTGCGCGCCTAGAACCGCGAGACCACCGCGGCCGGCTCAGCTGAAGTCACTCGTTTATGATTTGATCACACATAGCTACAAAACTGCAGTGATTTTCGTTCATACGTTTCACTCGCTGTTCCAAATGGCCCCAGACATTTTCTATGGAATTAACAGAGCAAGGTAGCTGGTAAGCCTAAGTGTTAACATAAAACCAGGAACATATGTGAGCAGTCCAGTAGGAAGGGATGCCATCTTTAAGACGGGAGTGACAGCAGTATATCCATTATGAAGATACTCATCCATACGAGTGAATTGAAACAAGTCATGGTAGGAAAGGCAACTCCCAAAGCATTGCGGAGTCACCTCCGGCCTAACTACCGCTTACTGCGGACTAAACGCCTCTTTGAGCCGTCGGTGCACTGAACGCCTCGAATCATTTGAAAAGACGTGAAATTGTGACACGTTGGACTGCGCCTCCAGTCAGCTGAATTCTCGGTTTCTCTGTTGTTTTGCCCACCTGAAAACGTGGCGTCTTATGAAGCGGTGTGGGCAATGATCATTGGGATATACTCGACCTTCACTGTAAGCAGTTCTCTTCAGTTTTCGCAATGAAATTAGCTGAAACGGACTTGAATTAGCTGACAGCATCAGTTCCTGTGGGGCTTGAAACTGATTGACACTGCCAAGGCGCGACACTCGTCTCAGGTTTCTGTCGGTTAGGATCTTCTTACGACCGCTGTTCTGATGCCGTTTTTCACAGCTGCAAGTACTACATCATTCCTTGTAGATGCGTTGGACAGCATGCGATTGTACACCAAAAAATAGGGCAGCTTTGTAGAGATACCGTCATGGGTACGTCCGAACACGGTAACTTCTTCCTGACATTCTGTGACGTCTCTACGTTGACCCTCTTACGGCGCTAATTCCACACAAGCGACTGGCACACACGTATGTCACTGCCATGGCTAAGGTCGATGGTGTAGGGTTCCGTGACGGCCTGGTACCAATTCTACACCGTATAAAGTGGCCCAAACAGATCAGTTTGGTCTTTAAAAAGATGTGACTGATACCTTGTCCGGTGAGCCCTTTTGCAACTGCTTATTATGCAATAGCCTCAATGTTCCACTTAATGTACAAATTTACACCGCTTATTTTATGTGACTTTTATAAGGTCACAGTGATAATGAGGAGTCGCTCATGTTGGTTGGACGTCAGTAGTGCATTATGACGTCTTTGGTATCTAAACACTTTGTTCCAAAAGGTCTGTTTATTTACAAAATATATTATTGCAGCTGTGACCAAATATTTGTACAGTAGCCTTACAACTGATGTGTCGAAACATGCACGCAAGTGATAATTCTCTCCCGCACGCCCTCACGCACGCCCTCACGCACGCCCTCACGCACGCCCTCACGCACGCCCTCACGCACGCCCTCACGCACGCCCTCACGCACGCCCTCACGCACGCCCTCACGCACGCCCTCACGCACGCCCTCACGCACGCCCTCACGCACGCCCTCACGCACGCCCTCACGCACACATGGACACACACACACATGCACACACACACGCACACGCACACATGCACACATGCACACATGCACACGCACACATGCACACATACACACACACATGAGGAGCACGCCTGACAGCAACACACTTCAAATTTATCGGCTGAACTGTTTGTATTTCCTTTCACACACAGTCTCGTGGCCTCCAGTACCCTGTGATAAACTATATAGTTTTCACCAGTAGACCTACTCCATTTGTGACATAAACGTTTGCCCGTTATTCTAGAAATTTTACTCTTTAGATTCCCAAATACTTACTTCTCCGAGATGCACGTATTAGACGACCACACTATTACTGCACCTGGGAGCAAGGGCGATGGATTGTAAATCAAAGGCTCCCGGATGCGATTCCCAGTCGGGTAGGAGATTTTCTCCGCTCGGTGACTTGCTCCTGTGTTGTTCTTAAGTTCATATCTTCGTAAATGACATTCCACTGTTGAGTGGCTGTATGGGCACGTCCCGAAAGCCAATAAATTTAAAAAACTGTCGATCATTCACAGTGCGATGCGTTTACTAAAACGTTAACGCCTGTTTCCGATAGCGCCCACGGGAGGATAAGTCAGTAATATCGTGGTCAGGCGCACAGTCTGTAGGTTCGTCAACGCAAGATGTAAATTTGAGCTAATACAGTTTGCAAAACCGCCGAAGGAGTAAGATTTCGAACCGAAGTGAAATGTAGGATGTATGTCAGTTCCATACTCATCAGCGTGCAGTGGTGATAATGTGGCAAACACTAATTCATGTCCTGTACATGATTTTAGTGCAGGTGGTTTGCCGGTAACTTCACAGAGCTGTTGGGCATTGTGCCTGAATCGTGTCTACATCTACGTCTACATCCATACTCCGCAAGCCACCTGACGGTGTGTGGCGGAAGGTACCTTGAGTACCTCTATCGGTTCTCCCTTCTATTCCAGTCTCGTATTGTTCGTGAAAAGGATTGTCGGTATGCCTCTGTGTGGGCTCTAATCTCTCTGATTTTATCCTCATGGTCTCTTCGCGAGATATACGTAGGAGGGAGTAATATACTGCTTGACTCTTCGGTGAAGGTATGTTCTCGAAACTTTAACAAAAGCCCGTACCGAGTAACTGAGCGTCCCTCCTGCAGAGTCTTCCACTGGAGTTTATCTGTCATCTCCGTAACGCTTTCGCGATTACTAAATGATCCTGTAACGAAGCGCGCTGCTCTCCGTTGGATCTTCTCTATCTCTTCTATCAACCCTATCTGGTACGGATCCCACACTGCTGAGCAGTATTCAAGCAGTGGGCGAACAAGCGTACTGTAACCTACTTCCTTTGTTTTCGAATTGCATTTGCTTAGGATTCTTCCAATGAATCTCAGTCTGGCATCTGCTTTACCAACGATCAACTTTATATGATCATTCCATTTTAAATCACTCCTAATGAATACTCCCAGATAATTTATGGAATTAACTGCTTCCAGTTGCTGACCTGCTATTATGTAGCTGAATGATAAGGGGTCCATCTTTCTATGTATTCGCAGCACATTACACTTGTCTACATTAAGATTCAATGGCCATTCGCTGCACCATGCGTCAATTCGCTGCAGATCCTCCTGCATTTCAGTACAATTTTCCATTGTTACAACCTCTATGAATCAATGTGATGATTATTTGTGCAGTGTCGTGTTGTGTCTGCGTTAGTGATAATGGATGAGTACGAGGCCAAAGGAAGAAATAGAATGGAGCTGGGCGCTAGCACTTGCCCTAGTCATTTCGAATGGAGGGGAAAGGAGTAGACGAGTTTTAGAGCTTAAACTCCTAATTCGGTAAACGAATGACCATCAATAACGTCACATGCTCCCATTCGATGTGACAATGTAAAGTGGTTATATATTCACAACTCAAAACAAATGACGTCTGGGGATCCTCCCCTTACCGGCAGATTGTTAGTGATGGACGTTTTGTACTCGAGCCGGCTACCTTTGCTCCAAACGACACGAGGCTACGTCAACTACCCCGGCTACAGGGGATTGGTTGACACACTAAAATCTAACAACAGAAAACAATTTGTCAAATACAAAGAAGTATTTCAGATAAAGTCTTGCAGTTAATACATGTGCGGAGTAAAACTGGAGGGAATGTCAGATGAAACACGAGGGGATGGACAGTTACTCTTATGATGGGAAAGTGAGAAATAGATAGAAGATAAACGAGTCATGTGCTACAGAGCTAAGAGCACTTCCAAAATGTGTATACATCATATGGACATAGCAAAAACAGGGTGCGCAAAGACAATCAGGGATATTAACTGACCAGTTTCCGGTTCTTGAACCTGACCAGATAAATGTAAATGACATGTCTCGTTTTTGTGTAATATTTCAAGCTGATCGCCATCAGAAGCCATGATCACTCTAAGAAAAACCAACATCGTAATGGAGAATAATCAAACAAACAGCTTATTATAATGACGCAGGTCACACTGACAAGCTTTAAACCTCATCGTCCATAAAGCTACTGAAGGTTCATTATATGTCGAAATTTTCACCTCACATCCGTAGAATTAGTATAAACTCGTCTGCCTCGGTAGGTTAATCCAACTACAATGGAGATATGCATAAGAAGCTGGAGGACACGCGTTTGTACTCGTATTTGAGATTGCTGTTGCAAGGGAACCACTCCATGAGGAATTAAGACATCGCGAGATAAATGACTGAGAAACGCTGGTGCGAAATTAGCCCCAGCAAACCTGACACCTGAATTTCCAATTTTCCTGTGTCAGAATACGAACTGTATGGCACTCGTCTGTTACGGCACTTCAGCATGTTTAACGATAAAGTGGAAAGGCACTGCCATGTAAACAGAGTATTATCCTTTGCCTTCTCCAGCTGAAAGACTTCCGTCTTTATGTGAAAAGTTATGGTTATTTCTGGAAACTGAAAACGATCTGATAGTACAAAGTGGACAAGGAGCTAAAGTGTCGTACGAAGGCCACTGAAGTTCAGAGGTAATGTAGGTCGACACCAATCGAATACTCGCATAATATTTTGAGAGACACACTCGGAAAGTTAATTGTTTCCTTTCGTAGATAACACTATGGCAATGTGAAACTTCCTGACATTAAAACCGTTTGCCTCACCCAAAATCTAACCCCGAACTGTGCCGTTAGTGGACAATGCTCTCGCCGACCGACTACCAAAACGGTGTTATATTTGAAACAGTTCAATACAAAAATTGGCATTCTGCACTTACACCCTTCCTCTAATGTACACGTCCAGTCACATTAATGTGACCACCTGTCACAAGCCTGAATAAACACTCGCCCGCATCTCGTGGTCGTGCGGTAGCGTTCTCGCTTCCCGCGCCGGGTTCCCGCGTTCGATTCCCGGCGGGGTCAGGGATTTTCTCTGCCTCGTGATGGCTGGGTGTTGTGTGTTGTCCTTAGGTTAGTTAGGTTTAAGTAGTTCTAAGTCCTAGGGGACTGATCACCATAGATGTTAAGTCTCGTAGTGCTCAGAGCCATTTGAACCAATAAACACGTTTTGCAGCATTTTCAGAATCAGTCAGTTTCTGTAAGACACCGACAGAGACGTGGAGCCATGCCGTATCCATTTCCGTGGCCAGCTGTGCCAAGTTCCTCGCTTGAGGCTCCATGACGCAAACATCCCCGACTGAGGTGGTCCCACAGATTCTCGATTGGGTAGAAATCCAGGAAGTCTGGTGGTCAGGGAAGTACGGTAAATTCATCCCGGTATTCTTGGAATCATGCACGTACACTGGGAGCAGCGTGACATGTTGCATTGTCCTGCTGGTAGATGCAATCGTGGCGAGGAAAAACAAACTGCATCTAGGGGTGGACGTGGTCCCCAATGATAGATACATACTTGCGTTGATCCATTGTACCTTCCAGAATGATTATATCACCCTCATAATGCCACGAAAACATTCCTCGCATGGACCTTTCCGACGACCGCTGCAGTGTGTTTGCTGTCAGACATTTCACGCTCTACACGCGAGAGGCCATTTGTCAAATGGAGCATTAAACGTGATTCATCTGAAAAGGCAACCTGTAGCCGCTCAGTGGACGTCCACTTGAAGTGTTGGCGTACTAATTCCAACCTCCTTCGCCGATGAACAGCAGTCTCCATGGGTGCGTGAACCGAGCATCTGCATCGGAGGCCTATACGCACCAATATTCACTCAACGGTCCTTGAGGAGACACTGCTGGTAGCCCCTTGGTTCATCTGGACTGTCAGTGGTCAACAGTTGCACGTCTGTTCGTCTGTATACATCTCCACAGCAGTCGTTCACCCTTGTCATCTGTGGCTCGTGATGAGCCACAGTTGCTTCAGTTCCGGTTTTGGGTAGCGCCGTTTTTCCATGCACGATATATTTTAACCCCGGCGGCACGCGAACAGTTGACAAACTTAGCCGTTTGGGAAATTCTTCCCCCCTTGATCCGAAAGCTAATGTTCATGTTCTTTTGGACGACAGATAAATCTCTCCGTTTCCGCATTACAACGACTGCACATTTTCCGCGTCCTCGCAACATGATTTGTATACCCACCACTGCTAGTGTTGCCACCTGCCTTCTGTGAGTGGTTACTGGACGCTGACGTCGACAGTAGATGGTGGTCGCATCAGTGTGACTAGACCATGTAGCCGCGTGGTTTGAGGCGCCATATCACGGACTGCGCGGCCGCTCCTACCGGAGGTTCGAGTCCTCTCTCGGTCGTGTGTGTGTGTGTGTGTGTGTGTGTGTGTGTGTGTGTGTGTGTGTGTTGTTATTAGCATAGGTTAGTTTAAGTTGGTCCCTTAGGAATTCCCACACATTTGAACATTTGGCAAGTGTATAATGGAGAAAACATTGCGGACCACTTCTTTCCTCATCCCTCCACCCCCATCCCCATTGCCTTCCAAACTCGTCCGCCCCGATAGCTGAGTGGTCAGCGCAGCGGTATACCATGCCAAGGCGCCCGGGTTCGATCCCGACTGGTTCGGAGATTTTCTCCGCTCAGGAACTGGGTGTTGTGTTGTCCTCATTATAATTTCACCGTCGTCAGTGGAAGGCAACGGGAAACCACCACTGGAATCACTTCCCTAGACTCTCATGCGGTGGACCACTCTTATGAGGCTTCCCCAATGACCAGACCTGCCGTAAGCAGAACACAAAGTTTTTTTCAAACCCGTCCCGATTCCGTCCTGTTTCATTTGTGGACGGTGCTGGTAAAGTTTAACTACCAGCAAATCTCTGTATAACGTCAGAGGAATTCCATGAGATACGTTTACGAGGGACTACTATACTGCTCGTACCTCCTTTAAACGTGAACAAGCGAATTTTAAGAGTCTTGCCTCATATTTTTACTGCTCTTGAGCTGTCTAAACGTACTCGTGATCAAATATGCAACTTTTTGAATCTGTTGTCCTCTACTATGGCCCCACACCGTAATATTCACATACTGGTGAGTAATATCAAAGAACAGGCCGAACAATGGTTTTGTAAGCCTTACATCATTAGTGGCTGGTTTACGTTTTCATAAATATCTTCCAATGAAACACTGTATGGTATTTGTCTTTTCCAAAACTATTTTTAGATTTGTTTGTTTGTGTTGAGGGTCAACTGCCAGTCTCCACCCCAAACGTCGATCATCTCCTGATCTTCCCGCATTTTTCTACAATTTGTGATGTTGCGCCATTCTTATATATGAGTACAACAGCATACTCCGAGAACTGCCGAATAGGTTTTCTAATGCTTTCCACACGCTCCTTTATACATATAATTGTGAGTAGTAGCACATCCGTAGAGCGCGCCCGAAGCTACTTTCACATCGCATAATTTCTCCCTGGTAACAAATATATGTCTCGATTTCTGTCTCGTAAGACGCCTTCACTCCATTCACAAATCCCGTCCATCATTCCAATTTTAGTAGACTGGGTGAAAGCGCAGAATTTTATTTAATGCTATTCAGGAGTTAAGAGATATGTCTATGGTATGAACCTGGATGTCTGTGTGTACTGCCAACTTAAAATCCTCCTCTGGCCGATCAGAGTTGCATAGTTCCCTGCACCCTACTAAGCGAATGCACTGTTTACCTATTTAAGAAGGCCAAGGGCTGTTTCCTCCCTTTGCGCTCATTCAGGTGAAGTGGTGGTTTCTGTAACGACCCCCTCATTGATGACACGAGGAACTCTAGTATTGTTCCATTCCACAAACTGAATAATTCTTATACAGGGTTGGGGGGGGTTGGGTTTTTTTCTGGGAGGAGACCAGACAGCGAGGTCATCGGTCTCATCGGATTAGGGAAGGACAGGGAAGGAAGTCGGCAGTGCCCTTTCAAAGGAACCATCCCGGCATTTGCCTGGAGCGATTTAGGGAAATCACGGAAAACTTAAATCAGGATGGCCGGACGCGGTATTGAAACGCCGTCCTCCCGAATGCGAGTCCAGTGTGCTAGCCACTGCGCCACCTCGCTCGGTCTTATACGGGGTGTAACGTGTATAAGTGCAGATATTTTTATATGTATTACATTTACATGTACACACGTAAATGTGTTGGTTGAATAGTCTTCCCACAAACACGTCACAAACTTTACGACATGATGTTTTCTGCACAGTCGTAACTACACCTCTAAGTGAATATCGCCAGTCATTATAGGCTATCCGTATTGCGTTCTGCAATCCTGTCCCTTCTTGTAGTCAGTATTTTCCATATATCCTTTCCTGGTTGATTCTGCAGAGTCCCTACAAATTTTTCTCTTCCTGTATAGTTTTTCCACAATTCGTGATTCACGTCTACAGGATACTATGCTCCGAGCGTACATCTTCAGCATTTTTTTTTCTAGTATGCTTCTTACTTCCTCCTTCCTTCGTCCGTCATGTGTTATTCTGCGTACAATATAGTAGAATTCCTTCACTTCGTCTACTTCGCAGTCTCCAATTAGTGTTGAGTTTACGACTAATATCGTTTTTGTTACTTTCATTACTTTCGTATTTCCTTGGTTTACTTTAAATCAGTGTAACGAGTTAATTAGACCGTTCACTTCAGTCAATGGATCCTTTAATCCTTCCGCACTTTCACTTAATATAGCAACGCTATCACCGATTCTTATCACTGCTATCATTTCATCCTAAGTTTTGATCTCACAGCTGAACCTCTCCTTAATTCCCGTCATTGCTTCTTACATGTAAAGACAGAATACAGCTGGTGAAAGAGTACATCCCTGTCTTCGACCTTTTTAAACCGACCACCTATTGAGGAGGTAGACCAAGATGACGCTCGATTTTGGAACCGATATTCATGATTTTTTTCAATAAAATAACGAACAAATTACAAAGGTGACCTTAGACCGTTACTGCAGATTGTATAATGTATTTTTCAAGCAAAAAACTTGCACACAGAGGATATTACACGACATTTACAAATTTCTTTTCGGAGTGCAAAGGCGGTTGGTGGGAGCTCTGAACGCCACAATTTTCAGTCTAAAATAAATTTTCAGTCTAAAATAAATGTTCAGAAACTGATTTGAAACTGATAACATTGTCTAATGTAGTAAGAAGAAATATTTAAAAAATGGTATTTAACAGAATGACAGCCCTCGGAAATAAAAATCCATTTTTTCGACAAAAATCGCTATAAAACATGCACCAAAAATCGAAATAAAATATATCGCATTAATCCTATGTAGCACAGCAGGAAAAGGCGCAGACTCGCAATTTACTAAAAAGTATAATGTAATTGCATTAGTAGTTCACGTGTTTTAGCTAACGCCAACCTGAACAAAAATTGTTTTTAGAAAATAAGCGGTTAAAGTTTCAGCCTGTTTTGTAACACTGAAACTGAACTAACCTTTAACAAGAAATGCCAGCACCATACAGTTGGCCTTTTTTTCGTCTATGTCTAGATACTTCCATTTTGAGGAAGTTATAGCGACTAACTGGGTTCCACTTATCAGTCGAAGCGTTTTTAACGGTATTGGGTTCACTTTTCGAACGCTTGTTTGTCATTTTCAAGCACTCGCGTTTTATTTCGCATAAAAAAACACGCGCTTTCACGCTGTTTACCGTAAATGAATCATGTTGCGAAGAGAAATCTTGTTGATAATAGTATTTCAGTTGATATTAAAGCCCTCCGTAATACTATCCGTAACTAACAGGACTCATATTACGTCGGTAACAATTATACTATTACATCGGTTGCATTCGAGGGTTTGGATGAGCCAGACCCCCATACAGTAATTGACGATTTTGACATATCTCAACATTTGAGGCAGACTTTGTACGAATGAATCTTAAGAACATTTCGAGCCAGTAAAAAAATTAGGCTCAAAAAATTCTACCTCAAAGAAATTAACAAATCTGAACGATGGAAGCGGTGGAGCTACCGGAGCTATGACAACCGCTCGGCGCACGTGTGGCTCGCATGCGTGTGACTTGGGTACGTGCGATGTGGGACACGCCCCTCGTACCCTCGCGCTGCGGCAAACGGCAGAGTGCTTTCTCATTGTGTCTGCGTCGCCAAGGAAGAAAGAGATACGTAGGCAGCTCGGGGTGTTACAGCGAAAGCTGCTCAGCCTGCGCGTGGAGCCCGTCAGAGCGCACCGTAAATTCGAGAGGCCAGCAGCTGCACAATGCGCTGCTTAAGAAATGGATGCCATTTGTCTCGGCCGCAGCTCCATTACGCTCTGATGTGTTATCCGCGTCGTCGCTGGCCGGCCGTTGCGCTGTGACAGCCACCAATTGGATATTTATGTGGTCGGCCTTATCTGCGATGCTCTCTGTACTATAAGAAATTTCAGATGCTCTCAATATTCTTAAGCGCTCCTAATTCGACAGACACCAAAGCTGCGACACGACTGGCCCAGAAGATAAAGCTGCCTTGTAGTCCTCTTCCGAGGAGCTATGTGCCGTCTGCGAAGAGATAGCGACAACTGGAAGTTGTTTTTGTGCGCCGAATACAGCGTCCGAGCGGTGCTACGAGGATGTCCCCATTATGCGGTCATTACATGAATATCGAGGAGCAGACAGATGTGACTCTCAGTAATTCCTCACGGCACAGTAAATGGCCCATTCTCGCGGAAGACAGACGCCACCCGTACGGCATCATCCTCTTGGGAAACTAGTTTGTTTGTGATGTCACGTATTTTTCAGAGCGTTCACAAATAGGCGGTAAGGTCTTATTTATTATTATAGCGCCTGATATTTAGGAAAATGCGGCGGCTATTTATTTGCGCTGGTCTCCACAGGCGCAGGAACTGTAGCACAGTTTTTCACGCGACTGAACCTCGTTGTGTTATAATAGCTCCCGCCTGTGTTTCAGCTACAGGTCAACTAAATGGGTCGCCGCACGCTCTATTCCAATCTCTTTAATGTCTGCTGCCACGGGCGCATTAATCTCCCTAGGGGAGAGAAATGAACAGCAGCGAACGAGCGCTTTGTCAACAACATCCTGTGCCGCGCACACAGTAGAGTTCACATTATTCAGGCATCACGTTTCGCGGCTCACTACCAGTAATATATGGCGAAATAACACTGCTTTAGCGATATATTCAAACGATTCACGTTCGCTCTGCTTCTGTACTCTTTACAGGGTGAGTCAAAAAGAACTTTGTTACTTCGGAATGATATAGAAAGTTATTGAGGTAACTTACAGAGTCGGCAGATGTGTAATTTTGTAGCGAACGGCGTCAAGTTTCACAAAAATGTGAGGTCATATTGCTTCGATGTGACTACGATTTGTGCTGCGGTAAACATCCCACGGGAGGGGGAACATACACACCCCAGAGAGAGAAATCCATTTGTATTAAGTCTTGGGAGCGAGGTGACCATACGAAGCAGTTATCGAAGAAACCTCAAAGTTCCGTGAGGAAATGAGGTGGTGCATCGTCTTGTTGGTAGTAAACTATCCCATGTCGGTCATCTTCGCTCGCATCTTGTGGTCGTGCGGTAACGTTCTCGCTTCCCCCGCCCGGGTTCCCGGGTTCGATTCCCGGCGGGGTCAGGTATTTTCTCTGCCTCGTGATGGCTGGGTGTTGTGTGCTGTCCTTAGGTTAGTTAGGTTTAAGTAGTTCTAAGTTCTAGGGGACTGATTACCATCGATGTTACGTCCCATAGTGCTCAGAGCCATTTGAACCATCGGTCATCTTCATCGAAATGCGGAATTAAAAAGTTTTCAAGTATATCCAGATACACAATACCAGTGACAGTTTTCTCCATGAAGAATAAATGGCCATACACTTTGAATATGCTGAGGGCACAAAACACAGAAACTTTAAGGCTATCAAGAACGTGTTCTAGGGTTGCGTGTGGATTTTCGCTTCCCCATATTCTGCAGTTGTGGGTGTTCGCCATACCACTGATACGAAATGTTGATTCATCGCTAAAGGTTATCGTGTTCAGAAATATCTCTTCGTCCTCTATCCGATGGAACATTTCCTCTCAGAATACCCCACGAGTCTTAATCGCGTCACTAATGCGCTGTGCCTTTGTGAATCTGTGTGGTTTCAAGTGTAAACGACTACGCAGTACTCGCCAAATCGACTTTTGTGGAATGCCAGTCTCGCGGGATGCACGTCACGTTGATTTTTGTGGACTGCGGGCAAAACTCTGCCTAACCTGTTCGACGCAATCATCGAAACGCGGACGACTTGGTGATGGCCCTGAGCACTATGGGACTTAACTTCTGACGTCATCAGTCCCCTAGCACTTAGAACTACTTAAACCTAACTAATCTAAGGACATCACACACATCCATGGCCGAGGCAAGATTCGAATCTGCGACCGTAGCGGTCGCGCCGCTCCATACTGTAGCTCCTAGAACCGCTCGGTCACCTCGGCCGGCGCGACTTGGTGATCTATCATATCGCAGCGAACAACCAGTCTCAACAAAGTTACTGTGCCAAAAGTTAATCGTAGGCTGCTTCGAGGTTCTTTATCGTATTCGGTGCGAAACTTACGTAAGACAGTTGATACACTGTTCGTTTCATGAAACCAAATAAACAGCGCGCACGCTCCGCACCGGTGAAAGTAGCCATTTTAACTTTACACTACACTGGCGCCCCTGGTGGCGCAATGGGGTACTGATGCACTAAGTGGATCAGACTTTAGGTTGTTTGCTACAAAATGACACGTCTGCCCATTCTGTGTTTATCTCAACAAATTTGTGTATCATTCCAAAATTGTAAAGTCCTTTTGACTCGCTCTGTACTCCTCTCCGGCCAGTGAGAATTCAGTGCTCAGACTTCCTGGTTGCCATATTTTGCCACAGACTACACGCTACATGTGGCAGGAAGAAGACTACATTTGTATAATAACAGATAGCTTATTCCACTATATGAAAGGAAGTCTGTGAGGTGGGTAGCGGTTTTTTTCTCATACTGTGTTGAGGAGCACAGCGTATTGTATCAACTGTTCTCGGCGCACTTCTAGCATTAATTCATTGCGAAAATCCGAACTTTCAACGTCACGAAAGCAGCTGACCGTCGAAGAAGTAACGTACATAGTGACAGCGGTGTAGTAGTAGAACTCAACACGCCAACGACAGAACGTCATACGCAGCGTCTTTGTTTTCACCACGACCTACAAGGAAGTTTCTCTCTCTCTCTCTCTCTCTCTCTCTCTCTCTCTCTCTCTCTCACACACACACACACACACACACACACACACAGTGTTAATTTTTGTCTAGTACAGTTGGTAACATTATGCCGTTGTCCGGTTCCGCCTAAGATTTTCAGAAGGTTTCCTTTGGTTATAACGCAAGTACCGGAATTGGTGACTACCTACCAAACATTCCCAACCAACCGCTATTCTGTCTGCCCCATCACCAACCTGTTGGGACACCTTGACTGAAGGAGGAAAGAGAGATTAGTGTTTAACGTCCCGTCGACAGAGAAGTCGTTGGAGACGGCGCCCAAGCTCGGGTTAGGGAAGGATGGAGAAGGAAATCTGCCGTGCACTTTCGAAGGAACCATCCCGGCATTTGCCGTAAGCTACTTAAGGTAACCAGGGATAACCTAAATCAGGATGGCCGGACGAAGCTTTGAGCGAGTCCAATGTGCCGACCACTACGCTAACCAGCTCGATATCTTGACTGAGAAGAACCTTGACTTTTTTAAAGGGCTGCATCTCAAACAACCTGCTGTGATCCAACAAGCAGAGAATGGAAAGAAAAAAGAAACATTTCTCGATGTCAAGCGCTTCTTTTTTAAAATTTGTGACAAACGTTTTAATTTCTGGAGCCGCTATAATGACTGACCGTAAAGCGAGGAGGGATAGAATCCATGCATGCTCAAACAAGAGTTAGAGTCGTGTACCTGATGATCGGTACAGCGCTGGGAAACTTCGAATAAATTGTCCTACATGCCTACTACACTCCTGGAAATTGAAATAAGAACACCGTGAATTCATTGTCCAGGAAGGGGAAACTTTATTGACACATTCCTGGGGTCAGATACATCACATGATCACACTGACAGAACCACAGGCACATTGACACAGGCAACAGAGCATGCACAATGTCGGCACTAGTACAGTGTATATCCACCTTTCGCAGCAATGCAGGCTGCTATTCTCCCATGGAGACGATCGTAGAGATGCTGGATGTAGTCCTGTGGAACGGCTTGCCATGCCATTTCCACCTGGCGCCTCAGTTGGGCCAGCGTTCGTGCTAGACGTGCAGACCGCGTGAGACGACGCTTCATCCAGCCCCAAACATGCTCAATGGGGGACAGATCCGGAGATCTTTCTGGCCAGGGTAGTTGACTTACACCTTCTAGAGCACGTTTGGTGGCACGAGATACATGCGGACGTGCATTGTCCTGTTGGAACAGCAAGTTCCCTTGCCGGTCTAGCAATGGTAGAACGATGGGTTCGATGACGGTTTGGATGTACCATGCACTATTCAGTGTCCCCTCGATGATCACCAGAGGTGTACGGCCAGTGTAGGATATCGCTCCCCACACCATGATGCCGGGTGTTGGCCCTGTGTGCCTCGGTCGTATGCAGTCCTGATTGTGGCGCTCACCTGCACGGCGCCAAACACGCATACGACCATCATTGGCACCAAGGCAGAAGCGACTCTCATCGCTGAAGACGACACGTCTCCATTCGTCCCTCCATTCACGCCTGTCGCGACACCACTGGAGGCGGGCTGCACGATGTTGGGGCGTGAGCGGAAGACGGCCTAACGGTGTGCGGGACCGTAGCCCAGCTTCATGGAAACGGTTGCGAATGGTCCTCGCCGATACCCCAGGAGCAACAGTGTCCCTAATTTGCTGGGAAGTGGCGGTGCAGTCCCCTAAGGCACTGCGAAGGATCCTACGGTCTTGGCGTGCATCCGTGTGTCGCTGTGGTCCGGTCCCAGGTCGACGGGCACGTGCACCTTCCGCCGACCACTGGCGACAACATCGATGTACTGTGGAGACCTCACGCCCCACGTGTTGAGCAATTCGGCGGTACGTCCACCCGGCCTCCCGCATGCACACTATACGCCCTCGCTTAAAGTCCGTCAACTGCACATACGGTTCACGTCCACGCTGTCGCGGTATGCTACCAGTGTTAAAGACTGCGATGGAGCTCCGTATGCCACGGCAAACTGGCTGACACTGACGGCGGCGGTGCACAAATGCTGCGCAGCTAGCGCCATTCGACGGCCAACACCGGGGTTCTTGGTGTGTCCGCTGTGCCGTGCGTGTGATCATTGCTTGTACAGCCATCTCGCAGTGTCCGGAGCAAGTATGGTGGGTCTGACACAAAGGTGTCAATGTGTTCTTTTTTCCATTTCCAGGAGTGTACCACATTCACAAGGAATATTATAATTACCTGGGACTGTTGAGACGGAACACCTCTAAGATTTTCTTCTGCGTCCGACAGACGGTTCCCACTGGTCGCACTGAGCCCTGCTACACCTGATACATCCGTGTGGTCCCATTGCTTCTGCGACAGTCAGTTGCTCTCTTGCCGGAGACGTTGGTGGTTGCTGCTGAAAACTGGGAATTTCGTAGTGAATCAGTTCGATAAGCACACGGGGAATATTTTCTACAATCAATCAATCACGAAAGACTTTGTAATTACTATTAGAGACTGACGATTTTGAGATGGATGACAGGCTGGAATCATTGCTTTCGTGAAGTAAAAGCAATTGTTAGGAAGTACCACGTCTGGGAATTTTCCTGATCTCCCTAACTGTAGTAAAGGACTTCATCGTGAAAAAAGTTGCTGAGTAATTAGAAAACAAGGGTAGAGCGATAGCTGCAAGAAGGAAATAAAGGCTACAAATTCCTATGAACTGCGTTAATAAAGATGAATGCTTATGGGCTGAAGTGATTTTTGTCGAGAGAGTAAGGCCATTGTTTTCAACTTGGATGACAGGATAAATGTTTGGTCAAAAAAGGAGCAAGAAATGGAGAGCGTAAATATACAACGCAATGTCGAACGTGGTGGCGCCGGCGGCAACATGATCTGTGGCCCTACGTTGTCCGGAGAAATGACACTGACTGATGACTGTTGCAAAAAGAAACGCCATCTCACGTTATATATATATATATATATATATATATATATATATATATATATATATATATATATATATATAATGCATGTAAACTGTACTTGTATTAGAAAAACTGCGTTGATTACATAAATTACAAATGATTTGCGGTCCTAATTGCGTGCAAAACAAACAACCAAACAAATGAAAGAACAAAGAGAAATCTTTCTCACGGTTTCTCTCTTAAACATTCGTTGATGTTTCTTTCCCTACCAGTGTTATCGGTCATCCTACCATTTACTATGTCATTTACGTAGTATACCAAAACTATCGAACCGTAGTTTTGGTAGAGCACAGTTCTAGCAGAGAGAAATTGCTGGTGGTAGCTGCGAAAGCGGTGGACATGGCGATGCCGTCCCTGAGAGGCGAGGCCTGGTCACCGTCTTGTAAGCTGTCCGCCTCCGTCTTTGGGCGCACAGTGCCTTCGCTATTTGGCGATGCCAAACAAGCCCTCTAGCGGCCACGTGCAGTCGCGGCTCTTACCGACGTGAAGGGCTGTGGACGCTTCATGCCGTCACCCGCGGCTGAGATGGAACCCAGGCGCCACTTTGCAGTCGTACTCTGTTGATTCGGGGTGTCACTCTCAACGCATTTCGCTGCGATGCCTTAAAAGAGTCGGCCACCACTCCAGTACGGCAGCACAGCAGGCAGCTGTGTGTGCGTCTGGCTCTAGAGTCAAAATTCTGAATAATAAGCTGCAGTCTTTGCCAGTACAACCACGGGAGCACAAGTGAAATCCCGAACCTACACCGCTCCCCACTAAAACTGCAACACAGAGGACACCATATAATGAAATTTTATTTACTGTGCGCTTACAGTGTACGGTAGCACGAAGTATACATCAATAAATTTGTGGATGACAGGAGAGTATACAGACTACGAAATTCAGTAAACAGATGTTTCACCTCTGGCAGCAACAGTGCTTCTTACCCGCCTGGGCTTCCAGTTGAACTGAATTCGGATGACGGACAAGGGTATGGCGTACCATGTTCCTTCTAGTCATGCCGAAGTGCATCAGTCTTAGTGGCAGATCAGTCTCTGGGGAACCGATGTCCAGATGTTTTCCATGGATGAGACATCCGGCGAACATTGTGGTCAGTTCAACAGTTGAATACTTTATGTATCGAGATACGTCAGGAAAGCACTCTCCCATGGTTCCTAGCCTTATCATGTCGAAAGAAGTGTCACGGAGACCTCGGAACAAGGCACAAGGCAGAAGTATTGGTCTTAACACGTGAGAGAGGTAATACTAGCTGTCCAAATCACGGGCTAAGTGAACTAGAGGTGACTGCCCAATGTTACTCCACAACATGACGCCATCGTATGTTGATAAAGAATGCAGTCCGGTTACGTTCGTTCTCCACACGCGGATACGTCCATCGTGACACCGTAGGGGGAACGGGGATTCGTCTGAAAAGATGAATTGGAGCCACTGCTGTGTACGCTGCACCACTTCTGGCGCGCCTCTCTTCGCTACCGCGCCGAGGGAAGACGCGACAACGGTCGCCGTGCTGATGGACCGTGCTGCTCCAGGCGTCATCGCCCTGTAAGTGTGGACACTTGTGTCACTGTAAACAAGGCTATTCTCTGACTCAAAAAACGAAAAGCAAAGCCTTCGAATTTTTTATGTCAAAACTCTTAAAGATTTTTAATAAAACAATTGACGTTAATATACCATACCATTTTTCTGCATATCTGCATATTTACGTAGTTTGGTTAAAAATTAGTGACCACGCGATTATAGTCCATACCAGACTTTCTCGAAAGACGTTCACCGATCACATACCCTCAATATAATCGCTCCCCATCTCGATCACGTTCTCCGACCGACATGGGAGGTATCGTCCACCTGTAAACACATCCATTTCTGTCGATGTCTCGCAAGCACTGCCCTATAACACGAATAATGTCTCATCTTGTGTTCCAGTGCGTTCCGCAAAGAGATTCCTTCACTTTGGCGAACAGGTCGTAATCGCACGGACTCGTATGGGGTGAGTACGGTGGATGTTCCAGTACCTCCCACCGCTGTTTACACAGGATCTCCTACATGGCGTTCGTACATTGTCATGGAGGATGATGGGACACAGTGCCAGAAGGAAACATTACTGTGCGCTCCGAGAAAGAACCACTTCAATATTTATCGACGCACGTTGTTTGTGTTTCCCCATAAATACTGTTAGGGCGCTTGAGCTCTTTCAGTGAGTACATGAAGCAACTGACTCAAACATAGCCATCGCCTTCTACACTACTTCAACTAAAGTTCTGCTATCAGCTACTACAGGCAGCGAGCATGCCATGTGACGCACATACTTCATGTTACTCAGTTTTGCCATTACTTCTTATCCAACCTACGTATTTCTCAATACACTCAACCTGGAGATGAACACATTTCTCCAAACGAGAGACCAGTTTGTCGGTACGGTGACTATAGAATCTTTGAATTGTTTGACGAAACTACAACTTCACCTCTTCTTGCACCGCTTTTTGACTATCAAAGTGAAATCCTTGAAGGTTTTCTTTCAGTTTTCGAAATAGATGGAAATCGAATGGGGCCAAGTCAGGATTATATGGAGGAAGATCGATGACTCTGAATCCAAGGCGTCTGATTGCTGCAGATGTCACAGCACTCGTGTGCGGTTTGGCACTGTCATGGTGAAGGAGAAGGTGATCTATGTGAGGACGAACTCTTGGAATTCTAAACTCGATTACAGCATGCTGTTCCTGACGCACCGACATAATTACGTTACACACCGTCATGTTACAGCTACAATTCAGAGCCCTCTAGTGCCAGAGGGCTGAAAATACCTAGACATGAAGATAAAAATGTAGAATGTTAATAACGTTTGTTTTATTGGGAAAGCTTTAAGAGTTTGCATATAAAAGAATTCGGAGGCACTACTTTTCGGCATGCCCTTGTATTTGGCGTGGCTATACGTTTCTTCACGGCCGGTCGAATAAAATGTCTCTCCTCTGGGTTGTTGGTCGCTTTGGGTCATTGAGCTTCTCCATGACGTTGAGTCTAGCCCTCCAGAATACACAGATTCCATATTCGCGTGATATTCGTGTGATTACGACCAACTCTAGTTGCAATATCGTCGAGCGATAAGTCGCAGTCTACATAGATCATGATCCTACTGCTGTTCAATTCCGACACATGCTTGTAGGCGTTTCTCCTTCTTATAAGAAGCGTAAAACGATCTTACCACAAACAAACAATATTCAGGTAAGATTTCTGAATGAGAAACCCATTGTGTAATCTTTCTTTGTCTCTTACTCTCGGCTACTTCGCGACGGCCTGGAAGGTTGCACGTATCGCGCCAATTCCCAAGCCGGGGAAAGATTTGAGCTCGTCTCACAACCCTAGGTATATCAGCCTAGTTTCAGCTCTCTAAAAAGTCTTTAAACGAATCTTCAACGTCTCTGGGGCTATACCGTCTAATCAGTATTTGGAAAGACAAACTTCTCAATAAGCTTCACAACCAGAGGACCGTTCCCAACTACTGAAAAAAAAGAAAGAAAATAATTGACGCCGCTACTTCGTTAAAATAGGTCATCGTTCCCGAATGCACCAACTCATCGATGGGATCCCTCAGAAATCAGTCTTGTCGCGGTCGATATTTTATAATCTGTCAACAATTTGCCAGTTCTCCCCCAAGTGGTTCTTGCACAGTTTACAGATGATGTGGCGATTCTGACCTGCAGCCGACGTATCGAAGTAGAGATCTGGCACCTTCAGAGACAACTCGAAAAGACAGAACAATCGGGGACGGCAAACTACATTGAGCTGAACGGTGAGAAGACGTCATGTTGACCAGGCGTTTTCCTGATCTGTGGTATCAGCTAAAAATAGGAAACGTAGTACTTTCTTGATCGGACGAAGTTAATTACTTAGGTGTGACTACCGACAAGGTGCTTCTTTTTAAGTCATATATTCGCAACAAGAAGACTCGTATCCTGCGGCTGATGCATCAGCTCTATCCACTGCTCGCCAGTACACATACGAACACCCACACCAAACTGCACTTACATCGAGCAGCAATCCTATCAGCCATCCTGTATAGTTGCTCCTCGTGGGGCATCATACACAACTTAACCCCGAAGCCCATTCAGACCTTACAAAACAGGTGTTTGAGGATGATCTTAGGAGCCCGCAGATGGGCAGCCCGCAGATTTACATCAAGAACAACTCATCGAAACCCTCCGAGAAGCCATCTAAGCATGCATACGGAAACTTATAAACAACATGGACCCTCTTAGACCGAAATCTCGCCACTTGGACTACGTGGGATCAGTCGTACCAGAAAGATGGCGTCGCATTCGGGTAACTTGGGCCATCATCGGCGTACCTCACAGAAAGCAATCTGACAAAGTCACCATCGTCCTCAGGAGGCTTAAGGACTAGGAAGCCTATGGCTTCTTACGTTTTAATAAAGAGCAAATCATCCTTTCACCTAAAAATCTGGAAGTCCAACTACGCTGCGTTAGCACTGCTGCAAGAACCACAGAAAACCTTTCTTTATACAGAGGATGTAGATGGCGTTTCTGCTACTTGCTTTGTGCGGTTGCGCTGAAATGCTAATAATTTGCATGTGCAGGCTTTTAGTACCCTTCATGCCACTTTGACATTTGTTGTATGCTCATTTGAAGATGTTGCAGTTTTAGTGGCCAGCTGTATATTGGTACGTAATATGAGGCGACGACTGTGAAATGCGGAGGTACTCAAAGATGATGCAAGTGCCAGAGTGGTTTGCTCTTTGTGGAGTGTTGTAAGGCTGGGAACGCAAACTGATGAAATCGGCGTCGGGAAATTCTTGAGACCATATTTCTTTTCAAAGGCACAAGTCTGTGGAAAGTGCGCGCGGTATAACGACGTCTAGACTGAGGAGAACAAAGGCAGCTGTTCGCTCAGCGGAACGGTAGTGTTTCGTCCAAACGGGTGGGTGAAGCAGTCAGCTGCAGAGACAAGGCGTTAGAGGTTCGCAGTATTCCAATGCTTATGATGTTCTTCGTAAATTTCCGAAAAGCTTTAGACACTGTATAAATTTGTTGACTGATATCATAAAAAATACTCCGTATGATCGTATCTTGGTAAGTTATTAGAGTCAATGAATTGTTGGCTAATGAAAGACAGTGCACTGAAGAGGATGGTGAATACTCAGCGAAATCGAAAGTACCCTCATTTATGCTCCAAGGAAATGTTCTCGTGTCACTTAGGGTCAGTAGTATTGTGAATGTTCGTTGATGATGATACTGTATACAGGATAGCATCACTGCTAGTTGGTTTGTAATGGAATGCATTATACTTCAGTTCCATTTCTACTTAATAGCAGCTCTGTTACAGGTCATTAAATGGAAGGTTATACCCATAAAAACCAAAAACAGCCCGGTAATATACGAGGGTAGTTCCAAAAGTAATGCAACACACGTTTTTTTCCTGAAAGCAAGTTGATTTTATTCAGAATTCTAATAAACCACATTATTCCCCGCTCCTTCGGCTACTCTATTTTTCAACACAATCTCTATTCATTGCGACGGCCTTACTTCACCTAACAGTGCCTCTATGCCCACATGGTACCAATCTACCACACTGAAGAAGTTAAGAAAATATTTGTATTTTAGATAATATTTGTAAACATAAATATATTAATTTTACAGTGGAACTGTAATTTGCTTTACGTTTCCTTAGTGGAACTTAATGGTTGTTATTAACAGTAATATGCGCTTGGAGACAACATGTTGTTGCATCAATAACCTCTCCAATCTCTTACCACTTACTGCGGAGTGCATCCTTCATTGGGCCAAAGAGAAGGAACTCGGAAGATTCGGGCTGTATGGTGGAAGAAAGAGAACAGTCGAGTTTTGTGAGCTCCTTTCGGGTGTGCAGTCTTGTGTGAGACCTGGCATTGTAATGGAGAGGGAAAAGTTCGTTTGCATTTTTGTGGCGACCAACACACCGAAGTCATTTCTTCAGTTTCCTGAGGATAGCACAGTACACTTCAGAGTTAATCGTTGCACCATCAGGGAGGGCATCAAACAGAATAACCCAGTCAGGCTCCTAGCAGGCCGTCGCCATGAAATAACCGGCTGAGGGTGCGGCTTGAAATTTTCCTTCTGAGGAGAGATGGTGTGGCGCAACTCCATGGATTGCCTTCCGTTTCCGGTTCGAAATGGCTAACCCATGTTTCATCGCCTTTGACGATGTTCTCAAAAAAAAAAAAAAAAAAAAAATCATTACCAACAGAGACGTCCAGTCGAGTAACAATGTGTCTGATTGTGATCCGTCGATCGCCTCGAATGAGAGTGTCCGTTCATTCCAACACTGCACTAGTCACATATGTGTGCGGCCGGCTGGCACTCGGGTAATTGGACAGGTTTGGGTGAAATTGTTACGATGATGACACACGCTCGCCCGACGACTCACCGTGCTTTTGTTCCCTGCCAGGTCTCCGTGGACATTCTGCAACCGCCTATGAATATCTGCGATGTCTGGTTTCCCGCCAAGAGAAACTCAACGGCAGCTCTCTGCACTTCCGCTACAGGGGCTACGTATAGCGCCGCCACGTATCGGAACTTCATGAAATTACAGGAGCTGAAGCGGGAATATTGCGGGATGTCTCACAACACATTCTGCATTGTTTCAACTGAAATTGGCCGAGAAAAACGTGTTTCATTGTTTATTGAACACCCCTCATATAATTACTAGTCGTAGCATTATGGGTGCTGTCAAATATTCTAGAAGTAATACTACAAAGCGGTGCTATATGGAACGAACTGTCGTCAACACCAGTAAAAAGGTGAATAAAAAGACTAAACATCGCCCGAAGACGCCATGAAGGCCCAACGGTACCAACCAGCCGCCGTACCATCTTCAGCCCACAGGCGTCACTGGATGCGGATATGGAGGGGCATGTGGTCAGACACCTGTCTCCAGGCCGTATGCCGGTTTACGGGACCGTAGCAGTTACTTCTCAGTCAAGTAGCTCCTCAGTCTGCCTCACAAGGGCTGAGTGCAAAAAGGTAAACGGAAGATGTACATTTAACATGGCAGTTCTCGGTGGCGCATTGTACGCTCTGATGAACGGTCTTATGGGTTTATTAAGGAAGCTGTACGCAAGAAGCCAGTTACTTATTACTGTTCTATTCAAAACTCTGTTACTTTCGCCTTACAGCAGTTTATACGGAGGTGCTACCGTGAAGTTCAAGAAAATGAAATAAGAATCTTATAAATAAGGCCGACGTTATTGTCGTGAAACCCTGTTAGATAAAGTTAGAGAACCTGGATTTGAAGCACATTCTCAACATATTTGCTATTCCGCGTTGGGACGACAAGAATAATATGAGAGCGACCCCGGCTGTTGAATCTTCCTAGAGCTTGCGCGAAATTCCGTCAGCATGCATTCCACAGTGGCTTGCGGGTGTATATGTAGATGTACAGTCGTGGAGGAAATGAATATTCATAGCATGAGAAGACGCCGTACTCTGCATGATTTTGTACTACCGCAGCTGGCTGGCTGGCTAACAGCGTTTCCGACGGGAAGCCTTACCACGACAGCTTCCCGCAGTTAACTATACGCAGTCCACCAGATCTAGGCATAACTTTGCTATTGAATTGTCTGCAGACGACGTGTTCCTAATCCTCCCTTATACAAAAATTTTAACCAGGGTTTATGGATTCTCCATCAGCCTGAAACTCGTCACTGTAGGGAACCATCTAACACAGTAGTTGTGACTTTCAGTGAACACTCGTACATGAAGATTGCATCTGTTCACGTAAAATTTGGGGAAAATGCATCTTATTAAAAATTACACATAAAGTACTTTTGATCGCCGTTATTAATGAGAGTAGAATAAATTTAAGCTTCGTACTGGGGTACAGATTTACGCGGCTTATTTATTGAGTCTAATGTAAGCTATCGCTTTTTGACTATATAGTAAACATATTTTGCCATATATGAAACAACACATCATAAAGGGACCTGATAATATGGATTTTATTTCTTATATCTGAAGTTTATATGCTTGTAACTGAGTTAAGTAAACACCAGGAGCTAAAACAGTTCATTCACAGAGTTTCAGGATTTATCTGCGCTAATAAAACGTGTGTATTATCACAGTCCCGAGCACGTGCTGTGGAGCCACAGCTTCACATTGTAAATCGCACTGTTCCGTTCTCAAACCTCAGCTCTTCTCTTTGTAATAAGAGAACTACCGTCCCCCTCCGCACACTTGAATATGCTGGCTTTGATGTAATATCGAATTCCAATGGAGGAGTGTTACGCAAACGGATGCTGGCGCACATGAAAATACAACGCTCATATCGCGTGACAAAGTAGTCTCTGAACAGTCGATTAAACTTAGAGGCTCAATTACACTGATCTAGCTTCACAGTAAAACACAGCTGTGGAAGACCGCATTTTAATCTCTTCAGTTAAATTACGATGCCGTAATTCGAAATTCAGATTGAGCTGACGCAACCGTAAAATTCTGCGCTGTTAGTCACAAACTCAATGTCCAATATCTCTTTCGGCAAGCCTCAATCTGGTTTTTCTCAGTGCACGCACTAAAGCCCGAACCGTTCGATGTGCACGCGATACCATCGCCGAATGTGCTGTCAGTTCGTATCAGGTAGTACACAGACACTAGATTTTTAACAAAATAAAGTAACGTAAATGCAGTTGGTGAACTTGTAGTCCACAGTGACAAGGGTCCCGTTAGACTCCACTGCGGCACACAGCTTCGGTCTCCGTTAGGATGTTTGTCTTCAGCGTGCACTCCGCAACGGAGTACGAAATTCATTACGGGACGTACGTGAAATTGTAACAGGCGGCTTTCGCGTGCACCTCGACTTATCCAACAGTCAGTCATATTGGCATGTCTTCGGCACTCAGCCTTTGAAATAATTCATGTCCTGAGAGTCAGCGGTGTCTTCTTTCATTTGTCTTTCGCCGAGGAAGCGTTTAATCTTAAATATTCTACTTCATATTTTAAAGTAATCACGCGTACTGAGTAATCTGTCGTAATAGTGATCCATAAAACATTTAGCTCCAACGAAATATGTGGTTACACAATTTTAAAGACGCTACAAGAAATACTTATTGTGGCGATATAAATGACAAATTATGCACATTATGGGACATATTGGGTTGGTACGGTAGAACCTTCGATTAACCGTCTCCTTGGATTATCCGACCATCCGGTTGCGTTCCACGCCGAACAGCTTGCCAGCGTTATCAATAGATTTTGCTCCTGTCACTACTTCCAAACATCTGAAAGTTAGCTTTACCTATGGAAAAATCGTCACGGTGTCAGCCAAGTTTCTATTTCAGGTGAAAATGTTTCTGCAGATAATGATGCAGGTACGGAGTTTGTTGAAGAATTTTAAAAAATGTTAGAAAATAAACAGGTAGTTGATCAGTTGCAACTCCCTCAGAAAACCCTTACCTCAAAGAATGAAACAACCATAGACACGACACCAGCAAAGCGCAACCTAACCATCACATCATGCAGCAACGCAAGTGGTGACCGGGGTGATTATAAACTGATGTTGTTTGTAAAAGCCAAATCTGAGTACCCAAGAGCTTTCAAACACATTAACATGTCAGCACTTCCTGCTTATTACAAAGGTCAAAAAAGTGCTTGTATGAATGGTAATTGCATTAAATATAGATTTTCGATGCGTTTTTTCGGGTCGTTAAAAAATACTCGAAATCCAAAAACCTACCAACCCGTGTAATTTTATATGCTAGGCAATGCCAACCAGTCAGTAGGTTGTTATTGACTGGTTGAAACGACGTTACAGACGGAAATACGTCAGCGCTTTGTTAAAGTAAACAGAAGAGGGTTGTGATATTTTTTGAAGCAATGAAAAGCTTCAACATAAAATATGTAATTTACACAGTTGCTCTAGTTTGAGAAGAACTTAAGAAAACATGGAAGGAGGTTTGTCCTGGCCTAAATCGAGAACAAGAATTTCCAGAAACTAACGAGTCAGACACTATGGACTTAGTCACTTATTTTCAAACTCTTCATAACTATATCCAGTCTATGACAAACACAAGGTAAAGATTTGTCAGTTCAGTGATCTTGTTTTGCACACCGTGGAGTTGACAAAGAGGAGTCACATGATGAAAAAAAGGAAGACGACGAAAAGATCAGCCACTCTGCAGCATATGATGCGTTCTGGACTGCCTTCAAATGTATGGAACAACAGGCGGCCGCTGCAGCTCTGACCATAGCGTGCGCGAAGGAACATAATGCAGCCACAAGCCAAGGTTTAAGAAACTGAAAAAAAAAATTATACACTTTTTGAGATATATTTTTAGTGCCTTAATTGTTCTGATTTCCTCTCTCTTTATTAGAAACGTATTTTTTCCTTAATTTTGATTTATCACAGCGATTCGGGCTCTGTAAATGATTTGTTTCATTCTGCTTTGATTATCCTACTTTTTTAGCGTACCGACTACACACTGGTCCCAAAAATGACGGTCAGTCGACGTTCTATCGTAGATCAGGTTGCAGTACATCAAATATAACACAACAGACCCAACACTTTAACAGACATACATTCTTAATCATACGTTAGACGCAACAACGGATCGTCAGATAAATTTGTGTACATGAAGGCATGTCACGAATGAGTGGACAGAAATAATGTGGTAAATTACGTGTTATGTATCTGTGGCGTACATTAAGATGCCGTATAAATATCTGGTGCTCCGTTGAAACAGTCGCTGACACAATGAAAACATTTGTCTAAGTGGAATGCAGAAGACGAAATTAAAGAAATCGAGGTGATCTTGCAATAATTGACTTTGCAAATTGACATAATGAGTGTGAATGTAGATCTTCAAATAGTATGAAACAACTGCTCTTAACGCTGTACTACTTGGCTGGAGAAAGCATGTCTTCTGAACAGCACAAATCAACAGGAAGGCGATGTTGGTATAAATGTTGATGGGGTTATTCGAAACTAATGCGAACAAATAAATTATATTTCTTAGCAGGCACATACCCTCACGATATCACAAATAAGTTTGCAACACATACACAGAAGTTAAAGTTTTGCACTGCACGGGATTAGGAACTAAATGGGCATTATTAGTTTTCCAATCTCAGCAGGAAATGCATGAATCCTTTTCTAAACCACACAACAGCACTCAACGCAGTTGCTCGTGTCAACAAGTTACAAGTGCGGAAATGTAAATTTCACAATCATTCGAAGAGTTCAAAACTTGTTGCGAGGCTGCCACCTGAGTATGGTTAGTTGCACAACAAGCAGAGGACGGACACCGTGCAAGCCAAGAAGAACTGAAAGAAGTTGAAGGTGCCGCAAGAAAGGAAAGGCCTATAGTGAAAATGGAGTACTTTACACCAAAGCGCACGTTGCAGCATCGGTTATACACAGCTCTACCAAGGCCTAGCTATTGTCAGTATCAGTGTCATTAATGCAACAAAATGTTAGCTCCCTAAATCCATAAATAATGCAGATAATCATAATTTTTAAAGGTAATCGCGGTCTTTCTTTTAATCTCGTACATTATTTAATTAGTGCCTAGTTCATCCTACTAAAATATCTTTAATTTTATGCCTGTTGAGGTATGTTACTATCTTTGTGGAAGTGTATTCGTTTAAAGGGGTCGTTCATGAAAAACATTCTGTTTAAAAGATGCGCCAAACACACAATTTTGAAGATAAGGCAATGAAATTTTGTACCATGCTTTACAGCAAATTAACACATTTACTGTTAAGTTCGTTGGATTATGTACATTTAACTTTTTTATAGAAATACCAAATTTTATTGTCAAGAAATCATGTAGGGTCCACTTTCTCAGAAACAATTCAAGAAATTTCTACAACTTTTTCTGTTTAATTTCTTTCCATATAGTAAGCTTCTCTCATGATGTTTTTGAATATATCGAACAGGAGAATTTTAGTAATTTTTTTAATTATCGTTCTGTAAGTATAATATCAGATTCATGCAAAATTCCAAGCACTTTGTCCCACATCTCAGCTTAGAAACATAATTTCAAAATTTACTCTTGAGACAACATTTATTGGGTATATAAAAGTAAGTGCACAAAATTTCATACTTCTAGCCTTCATAGACAGTGATTAAAGCGAACATAAAGTTTAAAAAACAATTTTCAGAAACTACAATTTAAAGTACAACCTAACGCTTTTTCTTATGTCGCCTCTCCAGAAGGCTGCAGATTTGTACTCAGAGTACTCTTTCCGTTCAAGGCTTCTCTCCGGTTTCTTGTTTTCTGCCTTCTTTCCTTTATCAGGTCTTCAGCTGAAGATGCCTTGAGTAAAGCTTCCCATCTTAAAGCCCGTTCTCTCTAGTACCTTCATCGGCATACGTTCCCACCATTAAAAACAAGAACTGTATCATAAGTTGTGGTTCTGACGTCTGCAGCAGATCAAAATGTGGCATAACCAGAATTGCTTCTTCACAAACAAAGCAGCGGATCTGTCATTGTATCTAGATATGTAACGGTGTCACAGATGATCTATAAAACCAAATAGTGTATATCGCAGACTTCTAGATGTATCCCGTGCAAGTTCGCTTGGAATTAATCCACGGAATCGCTGTTTACCGAGTAAGTAATGAAATGTTGCTTCAAAAAGTGAGCGTGGCAGGAAGGTCACATCATACATTTAATTATCTTCAGAAACTTTAGTTGCGATTTCTTGATTGAAACTTTGGCTCTGCTAACAAAGAAAAAATAAATTTAAAATTGACGTTTTCGATCAATTTCGTGAGCGTCCCACCTTAATACGTGTATTATATTTATCTTGTTTGCCACATTTCAAAACAAATTATTTCGTGATGCTAGGTTTTTATCATTTTATTGTTGTGTTGAACCATCTGAGATAGAATTATCACCTAGAAATATCCTACAAATAAGTAGATATTCTGTAAGCCATGTGTTTATTTATTGCACTGGATAGCTATTATACATGCACCTGCCCAACCCACTAAACAACGCTTTCCTGTACTACAGCTTTGTTATTGTTTAATTAAATTACATAAGATAAAGAAGCTTCTTTTACGTCAGCCAGGCTGAGTCTCTGGTTCAAGATCAAACTTCGGTCGATGTAGCATTCTGCGTTACGTTCGGCGAATAGACATATTGTGGTTTTTCAGTCACAATTTACAAAGGCACTAGTCAATTTTCGTGCAATAAATCTTCAAGCATTGGTAATGCAGTGACAGAAATGGCTACGTCTTCGTTTGAGAAAAAAAGTTTCATGTAGATATGTCAGTGCTTAATAACAATGAAGTACAAAGTGTCATGTGAAATACAGATCTTAAAATTCAGATGGGTGAACTGGAATAATCGATCGGCATGTACATAAAGAGAACTTTTCTGATGACTCATCATGACTGAGAGACCACATCTTATTTGTCGAGTCATCATCTTAATCGTGGAAGAAGCGAATGGCAGATGTGCCCAAGTCTTTAATTGGACCCTTCGCTGGCCTGAATGGGGCGTAATGACTGAAAACATTACCTCGGCAAATAAGACAAATCTCGAGGGCCGTGGGAAAGAACAGGGCGACGTGTCACATGTGGGGAGGCGGCGCAGCTGCGGGTGTTTGCACGGAGCAGAGCGTGGCCTGTGGCGACACGGCGCCCACCTGTCGCGCCGCCCCTGGCCGCCCCGCTGCTGACTCATGCAGCGTGCTCTGCTGTGACAGTGACGTCTTCACCCTCTCTAGAGTGGCAAATCAAGTCTGCGACATGTGACTAAAGTTATTAGGTACTGTTACTATTTGAAAATTTCGGTGATTGATTCCAGAAAATAAAGAAAAAAAGAGTTACAAACAAAATAAGTTCACTGGCCTTTAAAGCAATCACCATTAGCTACGACTTGGGTCTGACATCGATTGTAAGGCTAATGGGAGCTGTCAGCAAACGCATCTAGTGGAATCGCTGGAACCGCCGTGGTCACGCTTTGTTGGATATCCGCTTCATTACAGGAGATGAGACCTGCTGCCACCAACACGATGCGGAGAGCAAGCTCTCGTCGGTGCCATAGTGAGCATCGCATCCCCGACTGCAAAACCAAGTCGGCTATTACGAAATCTAAGACAAAGATGACGCTGATCGCCCTTTTCGATAGCAAGGACTTGATCCCTCATGGCGGGGGAGACGATGGCCACCATGCTTGGTGACCGTATCCTATTGCCAGCACCAGGTCTCATCTCCTGTAACAATTCCGTCATTCAACAACGAGTAACCATAGTGCTTCAAGCGATTCAAGAAGAGTCGGCCGATGTGACCGAGCGGTTTTAGTTGCTACAGTCTGGAACCGCGTGACCGCTACGGTCGTAGGTTCGAATCCTGCCTCGGGCATGGATGTGTGTGATGTCTTTAGGTTAGCTAGGTTTAAGTAGTTCTAAGTTCTAGGGGACTAATGACCTCAGATGATAAGTCCCATAGTGTTCAGAGCCATTTGAACCATCTGATTCAACAAGATGCGTTTGCTGACAGTTCCCAACAGCCGTACAATCGATGTCAGGAGTAAGTTATATTTAATAGTGATTACTTTGAAGAATAGTTAAGGAACACTACTCGCCATTAAAATTGCTACACCAACAAGAAATGAAGCCGATAAACGGATATTCATTTGACAAATATATTATACTAGAACTGATATGTGATTACATCTTCACACAATTTGGGGGCATAGATCCTGAGAAATCAGTACCCAGAACAACCACCTCTGGCCGTAATAACGGCCTTGATACACCTGGGCATTGACATACAGAGCTTCGATGGCGTGTACAGCTGCAGCTGCCAATGCAGCTTCAACACCATACCACAGTTCATCAAGAGTAGTGACTGGCGTATTGTGACGAGCCAGTTGCTCTGCCACCATTGACCAGAGGTTTTCAGTTGGTCAGAGATCTGGAGAATGTGTTGGCCAGGGCAGCAGTCCAACATTTTCTGTATCCAGAAAGGCCCGTACAGGAACTGCAACATGCGGTCGTGCATTATCCTGCTGAAATGTAGGGTTTCGCAGCGATCGAATGAAGGGTAGAGCCACGGGTCGTAACACATCTGCAATGTAACGTCCACTGTTCAAAGTGCCGTCACTGCGAACAAGAGGTGATCGAGACGTGTAACCAATGGCACCCCATACCATCGCGCCGGGTGGTACTCCAGTATGGGGATGACGAATACACGCTTCCGATGTGCGTACACCGCGATGTTGCTAAACACGGATGCGACCACCATGATGCTGTAAACAGAACCTGGATTCATCCGAAAAAATTACGTTTTGCCATTCTTGCACCCACGTTCGTCGTTGAGTATACCATCGCCAGCACTCCTGTTTGTGATGCAGCGTCAAGGGTAACCGTAGCGATGGTCTCCGAGCTGATAGTCCATGCTGCTGCAGACGTTGTCGAAATGTTCGTGCAGATGGTTGTTGTCTTGGAAACGTCCCCGTCTGTTGACTCAAGGATCGAGACGTGGTTGCACCATTCGTTACAGACATGCGGATAAGATGCCTGTCATCTCGACTGCTAGTGATACGAGGACGTTGGGATCCAGCATGGCGTTCCGTATTACTCTCCTGAACCTACCGATTCCATATTCTGCTGACAGTGATTGGATCTCGACTAACGCGAGCAGCAGTGTCGCGATACGATAAACCGCAATCGCGATAGGCTACAATCCGACCTTTATCAAAGTCGGAAACGTGATGGTACGCATTTCCTCTCCTTACACGAGGCATCACAACAACGTTTCACCAGGCAACGCCTGTCAACTGGTGTTTGGATATGAGAAATCGGTTGGAAACTTCCCTCACGTCAGCACGTTGTAGGTGTCGCCACCGGCGCCAACCTTGCGTGAATGCTCTATGTTAATCATTTGCATATCACAGCATCTTATTCCTGTCGGTCAAATTTCACGTCTGTAGCACATCTTCGTGGTGTAGCAATTTTAACGGCCAATAGTGTATTTTGTTTGAAATATTTGTTTCCTTTATTTTCTGAGACCATTCACCGAACTTTGCAGGCGCACCTTCTATCGTCATTTGGAGAAAGTGGGTGGAGCTGTGGATGCTAGAAAAGGGAGTCCCAAGTGTGGAAATCGGAATATTTCTCCCAGTTTTCTTCCGCTTGAGTTCAACAGATGGGTGACAGCAATGGAGGCATCTTGAAACATTTGTGCTGTGTATGGGGTAGTGCCATTGGACAGAGTACGACAAGAAAATGTTTATTTTCCATTTTAAAGAGGATCGTTTTGAAATTAGTGACTCTCCACATTCAGGATGACCTTCGGGGTTTGATGTAGATCGTTTAAACGCCTTAATCCTCTATGGTTCACGTCAGTGTACTCAATGACTGACAGATGTGATGAAATATGATCATTTTAAAAAATGGTTCAATTGGTTCTGAGCACTATGGGACTAGAACTACTTATACCTAACTAACCTAAGGACATCACACACATCAATGCCCGAGGTAGGATTCGAACCTGCGACCGTAGCGGTCACGCGGTTCCAGACTGTAGCGCCTAGAACCGCAGGGCCACACCGGCCGGCTATGATTATTTCTCCATTGCGACATTTGCATGCAGCGGGAAGATTCAGAAATCGGCTGTGTGACTACCGCATGGCCTAAGCCAAACCAATCCACATGTGCATCTCTCCTTGCTCGTCATCAGTTGGCTTCTGGTCAACACTGACCACTTCTATCCTGTGCCGTCGCTGGTGACGAGAATTGGTGTCCTTATTCTAACATAGGAAAAGAAAAGAATGACTGAGCCCAAACAAAGCAGCAAGTCTCCCTAACAAAGGCACCCCCATTCACGGAAGATAATGTTATGCATCTGGTGGAACAGCGACGGTGCAGTATACTACCAATTGCTTCCCCGAGGTGTAACCATCACTGCTGACACTTGTTGTCAACAAATGAAACGTCTTGCAGGCGCAATCCAAGAACAGGCGTGTAGTGATGCTACTTCACGATAGCTCCCTCTCGCAGTCTGGAAGATTGACAAAAAACACTATACAGGATAGGGGTCGGGAAATCAGTCTGCGCCCACCTTATTCATCTGACCTTGCTCCCCCACATTTTCACCTTTTCTCTCTCTGTCGAACAACCTTCTAGGAACTTCCTACGCAAATGAAAATGCGCTCCGAACATGGGTCGACGAGTGATTCATCTCAGAACTACGCGATTTCTACTGTTACGGAATCGGAAACTTATCCCGGCGTTTAGCAGACTGTAGCAAATAGCGATAGAGAATATATGATTGATGACTGAAGTCTGTGTTTTGCGTATCTGTTGCGTTTATTAATCTTACGGAAAACAACACGTACTTATTAACCGACCCGTTATAATGTTATCTGGTCAGATAACGGTTTCATTTCGCACGGTATCGTACTGTTCAATTCTTTTGCGACATGGTATCGGTCCGTTCATTCGGTGGATTCCTTGAATGACGTATCAGGTTGTCTAGTTAATATACTATAGGGACCGCCCTTTGCGGATGCTTGGAACACCTACTAATTCGTCCGGATGCCGACCGAGAACCGGTACGGCATCGTTAGAAACAATGAAACCATACTGAAAATTATGTCGTTTATTACTGAAAATGCAAATCGTTTCTGCTTCTTCTGCGGCGACTACATAATTCGGAGAAGAATCCGCTCAATCCATTAGCGGACACTCAGCTGCCGATACCCTGCGTCATGTTTGAGTGGAAGTCGATGACTCCCTGATGCGGCGGTTTTGCTGCCTACTGGCGAGTTGCGGACGCCTCATCGGGAGCTCGGCCTGGATGTAGTGGTGATCACGACGCTTCGGGGAGTTCTCTATCCCTCCCATATCACTGCCCGCGTTGTCCTTTCGTGGCACCGCAATATCAGATGCTGGATGCTAAACCTGACTCGCCGTTGCGGCAGGCCTTAAGACCCGTGCGACGCTCAAGTTTAGGGCACTCTCCGCCCTGGACCGGAGTTGTATTTGTAGACCCCTGATCTAACCATCAGTGATTGCTGCTGTGCTGACGCGAGTACTGGACGCTGGACTCAGTTGCGGCTTCGTACTGCTGCTGGTCTCGTAGAGCAGCGAGTGCAAGACCAACACAGAACAATTTCACACTCCAGATGTTACCATACGATAAACAGCGACTCGAGTGCTAACGATATGAACGCAATCGATCCTACCGATCGAGTGCCACAAGCTAGTGGGGGTGGAGTGTCTGCGTTGCAAATGAACGGTTCGTAATGACCGAATCGATTCTGCTCTTCCCAAGTGGTCAGCAGTCTTGAGCTCCGCTACGTTTGCTTAACGAATTTATTACGAAGTCCTTACCGCTTAGTCTGAGTCTTGCGTGCTACGCAGTGTGCCTTGTGTAAACGCACGGAGCGACGAAGGCGGTTAGATCTGTACTGTTCTGACAATTCCCCACTAAGTTGCTCGCAGTCTCGGCTGCTTTGCCTGACCCAGTAACGGCGTTGAAATGTTTATGCTTACCGGCTGGTGGCTGGCGACACTTCCGCGCCAGCTGTTAGAACTTAGAAAATTTTTTACTCTGACGTTCCCTTACTAGTTTTTTCGCGTAACAACATTATGTGTAGTTCTGCTGCATCCAAGTCAGTTTTTTAAATATCTTATTCCATATTCAAAATTAATCAGTAATAAAGAGTTTCTGTTATTTACAGTTCCTTGATTTTTTCTTACTTCCGAAGTACATGGCTAAATTTTCCTTTTCTTTAGAGAAACGGGAATATTGTTTGTTTAGATTGCTTTCGTTCATTCGCCAGAGGCTTCCAAAGAAGGTTAACCTACTTTTCCCCTATGGTTTTGCCCTGTCTTGTGATATACAGAAAAATCGTTTAACCGGGGCTAAGTAAGTCTCAAATTCTCTATAGAATAAAATATTTCCTGCGGACAGGATTCCAATAAGCATCCTATGGGTTTCTGCTTGTTAAACCATTGCACTCCACCACTCTCCCACGAACCTCTTAAATTTCTACAAAATATTGAAAATTTAGAGAACTACCTAACGAAATCTGTACTTCGATGCCAAGTGAATATTTCTTTCTTTCTCTCTGAGAATGTTGTTATAGCAGTTAACTATATGCAGTTGTTGACTGCGAACGTTGCCTCATATTGACATTTTACTGCTGATGATTTCAGAAAATACCAAGACTTCTCTGAATGTTCCCTAAAGGTAAACATATTTCTATGTTTAATAGAAATTAAATTATGGAAGCCTAACTGATTTGCAAATTTTTATTACCTATATAGCACCACTAGAACTATGTGACTTCTCTATTGTTTCAATATTGTCTGGCCTGCAGTCAGATTTGTTTGTTCATCTTTTGCCACACATAAAAACCTCTCCTTTAAACGTTCACGGAATATGAACGTTTTTTGTGACATTCCACATGGCCTTAATATCAGCGTAATTTTGTTTCCAGTGTTGAAAGATTATAAGAGTCCAGTTTAAAATTTTTTTACACATGTTATCAGAAAATGTGTCTTGTTTTCTTAACTACTATAAACGACAGTGATTTTATTGTCACAGTCAACGACTCTGTATCTGGAGATAAATAGCCCTTTCTTAACGCAACCGCTTGTCTTGAAAATGGACATTCGAACATTGTTATTAAAATCTTCTGCTAAATTCATTGTTAGAGTGCAATGTCAATACTAGATGATATAGTTATAACATGAATTTTCTAATCCACTGTAGGCCTTGCTCGTTTTCCACAGGGGGCATGTTGGAACGTCGGCAATGGCAGAGAGAAACTGAAATATCTTACGACCCGCTTACAAAAGTGTTTCCTGTTTATAAAGACTTATTAGGAACCTGTACACTTCTCACAGCATCAAACAACAGCTCGCTGAGTTGTCGCGTCTGCCTGTACTACTCTGTTTTATTCCCGATGTATTACGTAGCGACGTCTGTGTTCAACATCTAGACAGTTTCGAGAGAAAAGTTTAATATATTCAGCTGTGTAAGTATAGACAAGTCTGCAGGGTGAATTTTGTAAAAGTTTATGACGTATGTCAGTGATTTTTGAGACACTCGCTGTGTCAGTCACATTATTCGCCCAAAGACGCGAGTCGCCTGACGGTTCAATACGAGATTAATATTTGCAGGTCTAACGAAAGGCCGAGCTCTGAAAAGGGAAAGGTGCGGACAATTACTTAGGTTTCAAATATTAATGCAGGAAATGAAGAGGAATTAATCACCAGCTCCACTTAACAAAACACCAGCTGACTTGATCGTTGGAAAACGTAACGAAGTTGAATGCGGCAATGTAAGTAACGTCGCGTTAAGTTACTATCTTCTGAGTCATTTCAGATAGCTGTATCAAAATCCCCTCAGAAGAATCCGCACTGTTTTATGTTATCCACAGAGTATCCATTCCCTCCACGTAGAGCCCATATAACGATGAGGACTTTCTGCTGTGATTATTGGAGCGCATGCTACATAAAACTGTACAAAGAATTACCACCGCTCTAATGACGTAGCGAAGACGGCTTTTTTTTCTTATTTTCTGGACTCAAATTTCCAGCTCACATCTTTGCAAAAAGAAAGCCTAAGCCCTTCTGGCCTTCCCAAAATTCGCACCCATGTCTCGTTGAAGGGAAAGCGAGATGACGCAACGTCCCGTCCGGTTGCAGAAATGCTTCCTTCTCGCTTCGTAGAACCGGCACGCAAACAATAACGAACCTTTCACTTGTTTGGCACGGATTCTTCAAACCGCTTTGTCATTCCTCGGTTCCACTCATTCTAAAGCTGACCTCACATTTCTTCTGTTGCGTCTTAAAGAGAGTGGAGTTTGTTACTCCATACTCAGTGGTTATTACGTGTTTAGCTATAGGGTAAAATCTTCTTCTGTCATTCTGGACACAATTCGAATAAGATTTACAGCTGTACAAATGACTCCTACAACTTATCAGTTTTTAATACGTTGTTGTTGTGGTCCTCAGTCCTGAGACTGGTTTGATGCAGCTCTCCATGCTACTCTATCCTGTGCAAGCTCCTTCATCTCCCAGTACTTACTGCAACCTACATCCTTCTGAATCTGCTTAGTGTAGTCATCTCTTGGTCTCCCTCTACGATTTTTTCCCTCTACGCTGCCCTCCAATACTAAATTGGTGATTCCTTGATGCCTCAGAACATGTCCTACCAACCGATCCCTTCTTCTGGTCAAGTTGTGCCACAAACTTCTCTTCTCCCCAACCCTATTCAGTACCTCCTTATTAGTTACGTGATCTACCCACCTAATCTTCAACATTCTTCTGTAGCACCACATTTCAAAAGCTTCTATTCTCTTCTTGTCCATGTTTCACTTCCATACATGGCTAGACTCCATATAAATACTTTCAGAAACAACTTCCTGACACTTAAATCTATACCCGATGTTAACAAATTTATCTTCTTCAGAAACGCTTTCCTTGCCATTGCCAGTCTACATTTGATATCCTCTCTACTTCAACCATCATTAGTTATTTTGCTCCCCAAATAGCAAAACTCATTTACTACTTTAAGTGTCTCATTTCCTAATCTAATTCCCTCAGCATCACCCGACTTAATTCGACTACATTCCATTATCCTCGTTTTGCTTTTATTCATGTTCATCTTATACCCTCCTTTCAAGACACTGTCCATTCCGTTCAACTGCTCTTCCAAGTTCTTTGCTGTCTCTGACAGAATTATAATGTCATCTGCGAACCTCAAACTTTTTATTTCTTCTCCCTGGATATTAATACCTACTCAAAATTTTGCTTTGTTTCCTTTACTGCTTGCTCAATACACAGATTGAATAACATCGGGGAGAGGCTACAACCCTGTCTCACTCCCTTCCCAACCACTGCTTCCCTTTCATGCCCCTCGACTCTTATAACTGCCATCTGGTTTCTGTACAAATTGTAAATAGCCTTTCGCTCCCTGTATTTTACCCCTGCCACCTTTGAAATTTGAAAGAGAGTATTCCAGTCAACATTGTCAAAAGCTTTCTCTAAGTCTACAAATGCTAGAAACGTAGGTTTGCCTTTCCTTAATCTTCCTTCTAAGATAAGTCGTAAGGTCAGTATTGCCTCACGTGTTCCAGTGTTTCTGCGGAATCCAAACTTATCTTCCCCGAGGTCGGCTTCTACCAGCTTTTCCATTCGTCTGTAAATAATTCGCGTTAGTATTTTGCAGCTGTGACTTATTATACTGATAGTTCGGCAATTTTCACATCTGTCAACACCTGCTTTCTTTGGGATTGGAATTATTATATTATTCTTGAAGTTTGAGGGTATTTTACCTGTCTCGTACATCTTGCTCACCAGATGGTAGAGTTTTGTCAGGACTGGCTCTCCCAAGGCTCCCGGGGCCTTGTTTCGACTCAGGTCTTTCAGTTCTCTGTCAAACTCTTCACGCAGTATCGTATCTCCCATTTCATCTTCATCTACGTCCTCTTCCATTTCCATAATATTGTCCTCAAGTACATCGCCCTTGTATAGACCCTCTATATACTCCTTCCACCTTTCTGCTTTCCCCTCTTTGCTTAGAACTGGGTTTCCATCTGAGCTCTTGATATTCATACAAGTGGTTCTCTTTTATCAAAAGGTCTCTTTAATTTTCCTGTAGGCTGTATCTATCTTATCCCTAGTGAGATAAGCCTCTACATCTTTACATTTGTCCTCTAGCCATGCCTGCATAGCCATTTTGCACTCCCTGTCGATCTCATTTTTGACGTTTGTATTCCTTTTTGCCTGCTTTTTTTACTGCATTTTTATATTTTCTCCTTTCATCAATTAGATTCAATATTTATTCTGTTACCCAAGGATTTCTACTAGCCCTCGTCTTTTTACCTACTTTATCCTCTGCTACCTTCATTACTTCATCCCTCAGAGCTACCCATTTTTCTTCTACTGTATTTCTTTGCCCCATTCCTGTCAATTGTTCCCTTATGCTCTCCCTGAAACTCTGTACAACCTCTGGTTTAGTCAGTTTATCCAGGTCCCATCTCCTTAAATTCCCACCTTTTTGCAGTTTCTTCAGTTTTAATCTACAGTTCATAACCAATTGATTGTGGTCAGAGTCCACATCTGCCCCTGGAAATGTCCTACAATTTAAAACCTGGTTCCTAAATCTCTGCCTTACCATTATATAATCTATCTGATACCTTTTAGTATTTTAATACATGTTGGCTAAAAACGTATTACATCACACACATCCATGCCCGAGGCAGGATTCGAACCTGTGACTGTAGCAGCAGTGTGGTTCCGGACTGAAGCGCCTAGAACCGCAGAGCCACACCGGCCGACTGTGTGCAATTCGACCAACCCTGCCAGTTACAATAGGATTTAGTCAGTGTAGAGGTTCAAAATTTTCTTGGCGCTATGGATCCCTTAGTTATGACCGTCATATTGAACATACTAAATTTCTGAAGAGATTTCGTTTGATTTACACTACTTCTCTTTTGCAAACCATGTTAACACTCTGCTGTGCAACGTTCCAGGATTTCATAGTACTGTAAGACATTGGCAGTAGGCATTTAGGTTTCTTCGTCCAGTAAGATTTAGTAATCGAGGTAATTTCCATTGTTATAGATTATTTACAGACGATATGACCATCAACATGAATCCAGCATATAAAAGCTCCCGTCTCGTTAGACTGAGGACTCTACCCGGTCTGCGTGTGTGATAGATATGCTAGTAGCAAAGTTACTGATTGCGTGCTGTCTAGGATCTTCAACCGAGACCCCAGCCGTTGTGGCCGAGCGGTTCTAGGCGCTTCAGTCTGGAACCGCGCGACCCCTACGGTCGCAGGTTCGAATCCTGTCTCGGGCATGGATGTCTACGATGTCCTTAGGTTAGGTTAGGTTTAAGTAGTTGTAAATTCTAGGGCACTGACGACCTCAGATGTTAAGTCCCATAGTGCTCAGAGCCATTTGAACCATTTTTCAACCGAGACGTTGGAGCGGAGTCATACAAGACGCCTCCATATTCCGTTTTATTTTTTATTATCTGTTTGTATAGACGTAAGAGGCTCCAAGGATCGGCTGTCCAGTGCGTGAAAGACAAAGCTATCAGAATGTTAATTCTCTTATGTACCTTAGTTTCGAAGTCATTTCGCATAAGAAGGGGTCATAGGCAGCCAGAGTTTAGTCAGTTCTCGGCCTTTTTTTTTATCGTGATCGACTGCTGAAATTCTTGCTAATCGCGGTTTATAGCGAACAACGCTCTTCTCCTTGTGGTCATTTGCATCGAGTATGGGCGTCCCCTTCCTTAATTTTAATTGGGCGTTGTGAGAGAAAACAAGTACTTGTCACCACGGCCCATCGTAATGAAACGACCAGCGATTAATTAAGCAGACGCAGGAAGCGTGTGGTGCCATTATTCAGGCTAATGGGACGCTGAGCTGAGTGGCGGTGCGGGCCTGGCCACAGAGCGACCGCGGGCGCTCGCCGCGCGGTCCGGCTGTAACTCACGCCGTTTTTAGTGGCGCACCGGCCGCTTTCCGAGCGCACCCTGGCTGGACATTAATTGGCGGCGAGCCGGAGCGCTGGCGCCACTCGCCCTGACGCATGGCTCGCGCTGGCGCCACAGCGGCAGCGCCAAACTCCACTGTCACCGGCGCCGTGTATTCTGGCTGCTGTGTCCGCCGATGGTTTACTGCCGAGACGGTTCTCGTCCTCTCTGTCCTCGATTAAATCCTGGTCTCTCCAGTTCCCATTAATTAGCTCAAGCTGAAACAGAGGAATGTACATAAGTTTGATAGAATCTCCTCTTATTTTGCCTCCTTCCTATTTGTTTACAGAACTACAATTGACTCCAAGTCATATAAGACTTACACTTGTGAAAATGGCTGTGGAATTTTAATGTAAATCCATACTTTTTAACGCGCTGAAGAGACATAATCGCTACTGACTGACTGCTGTTTGTGAACGGTGAAGAGGGCAACGATCAGAAAGAGGACAAAGAAGGAGTATATATGGGTGCTCCATCACCAACTGAGAGCTATGATTAAATAAGATTATCAGTACTTTTGCTCCATTCATCTATAGTGAGGATACCCCAAAGGATTTAAAGAATTCCATAAAATAAGAGTAAATAACGTGACTACTTTTTGTTGGAAGCGTATCTTTGAAAACAGGAAGAAATTACAAAATATATGAGATCAAAAGTGTGTTTCGTCCGCCAGTCAAGATTAGAGCCCTCCTTGGCTCAGTAAAGGATAACTTAAGTTTGAGGAAGCTCGTTGAGTACAAAATCCCGTGCCATTGTGGGAAAGCTTTGCAAGTTCGCCACTATATGTTTCTGTGTGAAATTTTTGCCCAAATTTATCCCCCACTCTACAAAAAGTCTACGTATTGCCAAAATTATGCACCCACGAACTGTAGTCCAACTTAAATTCGTTTGCTAAAGTTTGACCAAACAGAACACAATTTGAATTGAACTGTAACTGCCTTGAATACAGTTTGTCTTTGTATCAAAAGCTCAACTGAAGTAAAATAATTACCCAGTCCTAACCAAAATTTCACTTACCTCTCATTGTTGCAGATTTCTCGAAAGCACGACGCAAACAGCAAGCAGGCAGCGGCTAAGCAAGATTTTTGTTTCTTAAATAAAAATTTCCAGGTGTTTTTCAAACTGTTGCATACCATATGGTGCAAGGTGGATGGAGAGAGTAACTATTCTTGTGAATTAATATTCAAAGACAGCGTTTTTAGAATGAAGTATGTATTCCAAAAGACAGGGTAAAACTTCGCGTGATCTTCACACGTAATGTTGGTCTGAACAATACTGTGCTTAACAAAGTGAACAATGATTTAAAAAGGGTGTAATGTTAACAGAGAATTTCTATAAAAACTATACAGCTTAATCACTTAATCTGTCGATATGTTAATGCATGACTCATGAAAGTGGACAAAGAAAAACATTATTTAAAATTTATATTCCTTTCACGTTTCAGTATGTACATCATATTCATGCTTATTTTCCTATACAATAAATCTTTCTTCATCTGACAGATACAGTCACAAGTCAACGCAGCTCTACTGAATACGTCGATCACGCACCACACTTCAGAGTGCTCAGAGGCCAAGACTGTGCTGCAACAAGACCCAAGATTGCTTAACTGTAGCACAACTTCTATCTGACGTGCACATCGATAACTCACGAAAATCAAAATGACATGCCCACCTTACTGCTCATATTGGTCAAACAGATCATACCACTCAGGACCGATGTGTCGATCATCAGCGCTACACACGTTAGTTTCAGCCTGCAAAATCTGCGTTGACGTGGCACTGTCTTACCGGTGGACACAGAGTGTTGTATGAAGAGACACAATTAGTTGCCCTTGCGTCTCGCTATTGGGAATTTGTTATAAAAGAACCCTTTGAAATTCGACTATCTGACAATATTGTAAATAGAGACAAGGTTTACCTTTTAAATAAGATTTGGAAGCCTGTCTTGATTAAAGAAACAACTGTCTTTAATTCAGCCATTAAAATTGTTTCTGATAACGATTTATCGATTTCCTCAGTTTCCACCAGTGGTTCGCTATATGTTTACTTGTGCTAGTGGGCAGTTACAACGATTTCTCGCGCGGGTGCTGTTGCTCTTCCATTGCGTGTAAAGGAGCCACTGCTTGCAGTTTGAATTCATTTCCAGTGAGTTCTTGCAACAGCATACTCACCTGAAGAAGGCGGCCAGGTGTACTGTGGAAATATTATCAAGATAACTAACTGATCTGCCTGCAGATATAAAAGAATATTATAAGAATAAATAATACTCATACTTAGTACACATCCTTTCAAAACACTAATGTCCCTACCAAACATCAGAAGTGGAATGTCGAAAAAAAGAAACCTTAAATGTACTTTCATTTAAGATGTAATAACACATTTGTCACAAAAAATGGAAATGTAGAATACGAGTACTCTGATGTGTATCATCAAATAGAAATTCGGTTTACACTTTTTTATGATGATTATATTACTGCACTGAAAATGCACAAAAGTTGGATTATCCAAAGCATTTACGTAATTTGATGTTATTAATAATGTACAGCAGCCATATGTAATAAGAATTTCATCTACGCAGTAGGTTTAGCTGGCCACCAAAAAGTCATGTAGACACCTCTTAAACTGAATTACAAAACTATTTAATATACCTGTGGCCACTGGAAAATTATAGTTATTGACTAATGGAGATTTCTCTGGATAAAGTAATTGCTTTTAAAACTCTGTGTAGATTATTCGTGTGTCTTACTAGCTATTACCCATTGCTGTGCTCACATGTCAGCAGTTTTATTATGAGTGGTGGTGAGTAAGTGAGCTATTGCACGTGCTATAGCGTCAGCTTCCCTCACGTGTCTGCCTGGTCCAGGAGACATAGCTACTGATGTGCACCCACCCCTCACTCCTCCTGCCACTCTGCTGTCTTAGTCCGCGACGCGGCAGCAAGTTTAGCATCGCCCCCGAGCAGTGGGTGAAGAGGGGCGCGCTACTGAAGTAACTGTACATTATACAGCATGGAGCCTACGTTCTTCCTCAGGCTTCAGTCTTTCTCCATACCAAATTGGGCCGAAAGTGATTCCACTGGTTTAGTTATGAAACCTTAACAGACATCGTAACTTTCGCATTTAATACTATTAGTACGGAAATATGGATTAAACACGTTGAGGATTGTATAAGCACTGTATTTACTATTTTGAATCGTATTATGTACAAAATGTCAATCATTAAAAGCCTTTTCACAAATATTATACAATTAAAACGTGAAAGAATAAACAGATTTCCTTATGTCACATTAAATTTCACATTGTGATTTTTTCTTCCATCATCATATTTTGATTAAAGAAAGCCTATAAGTTGCCCCAAGCTACGCTCAAATTACATGTTAAACCGCACGGAAAGCCATCTACTAGTTTTGGAGATCAGCGTGTTCAAACAGACAGATACGACGGTTTTACAGTTTTATTATTAGTATTGCAAGACATTGATTCCATGCATTGAGCTGTTCGTTAGAAACGGAGATATATCAGATCAAATTTCATTAAGGAGTAAATACATTGTTAGTTATCTGTTGTCAGTATACCCTATTCTTTAAATGTTTGTTATTGAGTTCATAGCATAAATAATTTTTGTCACGCGCAAAGCTTAAGCTTGGCTTATTACGCCGCCAGACTGGAAAGTGAGAATACCAGGGGCCACTATTGCATTTCACAGTGGTAATATATCTATTGAAAACATCTTTCTTTTCTCGTGGGTCTTGAAAATTTTTCATTACATTATTTTCTATATTTACTAGCTTATGCGCGACAAAGATAAAGATGTTTACTAGACAGTGATATACTTCAAATTCTTGACGTGCACTATGCTGAGAGAAGATCATACTATGGACTGCAAACAGTCTTACGCAATGTTCAGTTTTCCTCGGCATACGAATCTTAGATGGATGAAGTCACGGAAACATGTCCACGCTCGAATCCTTATACTCCAAGTCTTCGAAAAAATGGTTCAAATGGCTCTGAGCACTATGGGACTTAGCATCTGAGGTCATCAGTCCCCTAGACTTAGAACTACTTAAGCTTAACCAACCCAAGGACATCACACACATCCATGCCCGAGGCATCTTTCGAACCTGCGACCGTAGCGGTCGTGTGGTTCCAGACTGAAGCGCCTAGAACCGCTCGGCCACACCAGCCGGCCCAGGGCTTCGGGACACACTCAGTACTGTTCCACGACGAATTTGCACCGATGACGGAGAAGGAGATGTTCATCGACAGCACCCGATAAACTGTCTGCGCTGTTATGCTAATGAAGTGTGTTAACTGATTCTTCCATCATTATTTGGCATAACAGATTCGTAGTTATAAGTGAAAAACACAAAGTTGTGGATGATCAACAGTATTGATTTGGTTTTCATTTTTTTTTTGTTAGTTTGAATTAAATTGTTATGTAAGGTGTTAGGTTGCACGCAACATTTTCTATTACGTTACTAATGGTCATTCAAGGATGATATTCAGTTTTTGCACATCATCCTCTTTGGCAAATAACTTTTCCATTGTTTGCCACCAGTACTGTTGTTGAAGACAGTTACAGCCTAATGATCGACCAGTTGACGAAAAAAATTAATATTGTACTACTGCCACGGTTTTGTGTTTTACATTTGTGACTAGTGAAACACTTTGTATAAGGGTCGTTGGTATCTATGTAACATGCGAGACAATATTAAAAAATCGAAACTATGACAACGGTTCGCTCTCCAGTAGCAATCCGATTCCACACAGACATGGTCCAAGTTCCAACCGCTGGGCCGTACACAAAGAACACTTAGTGTTAACTTAACCTCCAGGCTATACTTGACATCATCGGCAATCGAAGTATACCTCTCGGAGAAACACCACATCAAAGATTCGAAAGTTAGTTTCACTTTTCCTGGAAACAACAAGATTTATTCTCACGTCGATAAACCTCGCGAAGTTTGTTTCTGTGACTTGCATCCCCCTCAGGTAAGAATCAGCAGCCTGATCCAATACAAAGTCACTGCCGAGGAACATCAGCTCTTGCTAAATCAGCGTACGCTCAAAACTGAAAGTCATGAGTTAATACTGCCATTCCGGTTATACTACAATAAAACTGCGAGCGTAAAATCATGCTTCAGATAGTAAAATTTGACCTGCGAAATTCTGAACGCTCTACAACACCCCCGCTACAGTCTACGTGGGTCCGGCTACACTTGCCTTCTTCCCGCCACGAGTGTCCGCGACCCGTTCCCAGCTACGCGAATTCCAAATTTATTAAACATTTAGACCGGTTAGAACATCAGCACCGCGGCTTCGGAAAAACTGTCTTCTTTCTCGCCCATCGTCAGCCTCATCGGTCCAGCCCTCTTTACTGTTAATAGCAACCCTATTAGAAACAACTCGTTGCTGAATTTAGCAAATTAGCTGCCGGCAGTATGATAGTGACGTCAGGGAAATCCTCGTAATACTAGACAGTAGCGAAGAATTTCGCGAGTGTCAAACAATTCTCCGTTTTGGCAAAATACCCACCTAAAGCTACCGACAAAGACAATATCGTAGCCACGAGCAGTTCACGACGTTTTCCAAAAATTCAGGTGGATGCTTATTGTGAACAACTACTACGGTATGACACTGTGAGCTTTAATAACCTAAAGTTACTTTCCAAACCGAAATCCGACTCGTATAGCAATTTCTTGGACAACACATTCACAACGGCTTGCAAATGATACTTCCGTCTTTAGCATGCCGATAGTTCCATATTTTAAGCCCCCCTCCCCCCTCTCTCACTTCACCCTATCGTTACCCTCCACGACGCGGTGCACGACACACTGCTGTCCTCACAACCAAGCGCATATTTCTACTGGTTGGGATAACTTTTGTATTAGGTTTCTCTCAACGCAGCTAAGGATGGTACCCATTGGCAGCGGGTCTATTTATAACATACTGTATATAACCACGTTCGCGGCAGATCAGAAATAAATCCACTAAATTAGACTTCCAGGAGTTTTCAAAAGCAGGTAGTCAAACGCAAGAGTACTCTAGATTAAAGAAGATACCGTAGCATCGGCTTTAGGCCGTGTAGTAGATTTTAAAATCTCACATGTAGACCTGCGTCGAATTTAACTACGAAGACACTTTTCATGTGAGGAATAAAACCGGGATTTTAAAAGTCAATGATACAGTTTCACCAAAAGTCTTCTTTGGTTTCTCCTAAATCACGCTCATCATCAGGCTCTACTGTAACACTACACGACCTGTTCAGATATTCGTCTAAGTTCGACGCTGGAGACCAGCATATTCTGGAGAGGTTATCGTCTCAACAGATGGCCGAAAATAGATAACGCGTCCTGTAGTTTTGTTCCCTAAGCTGAGCTTATATTCCTGGAGGAATGAAAGTAACTGTAACACATAACTTCAAAGTTTGTTATAATGGTAACGCCATTTGCCCATCAGTTACACTGTATAGACTTCGATCTGATCTATCAGTTAACAAGAAATATTACTATCTACTATTTTCATCAACGTTATGATAGTTTCCCTGTGGCAGTATCACGTGCTTAAGGTCACCTTTAATATTACAAATCCTGTAACACAATTATTAATAGGTAATCCTAGTATTCATTTCCGCAAGAGAATAACGAATTGGACTGAGTGTGCTGGCGTACGCCTTCTCCAGCACACCAGGCGGCACTAGGAAACATTGTATAGCAAGCGCTGAACGAAGCGCGCCTATGAAAAGAGAAGATCAAGACACGCCCCCAAGCTAGGCGCCGATAACGCCCCTGGGCGCGTGCGTATAGGCCGCCGCCGACGACGACCACCCTGTCTCAATCTCTCTACAACAGTACATCGCATCGGGTCTCAGTCTGCAATGCACCTCAATACGTCGCACTGTGCTGTAATCTTCCACAGTGACAGTCATGGCCTCGCACCTTAGCATCAGTAATTGTACATAGTTGTGGTACGGACACAGTCAAGATTCAAGAATTAGAACACGTTATTTGATTGGTGTTAGCCACAGAACTTCAGATTGGACATCGTTGAAATTAAGTACTCAATTGGTTTCTGTAATAAACAGTATTTTAACCACGTGTGCATTTTGTGTAGTAAGAAACCGGCCACCCACCTGTCATGCCACCCGATGCTCGGCCGGTAACCACAAAACATTACAAGGGGACACAGCCACAAACGGAGAATACTTTTCCGCAAGGTAGACGCAACAGTTACAGTGTCGGGATGAAGTTGTTCATAGTTGATCTCTAATTTTTCGTACTGATTTCCAGTTATTTCATGTGTCAGGAAGTCTGACTTGGTACAAAGTGTAGAAAATTTTGCTTTCAGTCTATACGGTCAGACTTTTCTCGTAATTTCCTCAACACAAGAGCGTAAAGGATTTGAGTACTACGTTTCTCAGGAAAAGTTATGTTTCAATTTTGCGCTCATGATATGTGTCTAATTAAATCATTCTTATAAATGTCATGATGATGCTATGGGTTGTATTTATGATGCGATGATAAACGGAAATTCGTGTTTCAGCTTGCTTCGTCCCTTGCCATCTATTGTAGCGATGCAGCCAATATTTACGACAGATTACAAACTGTAAGTTAAACGTCGTCATAAATACGAACCCTCGCTCACCCTGTCATACAAGAGCACAGCGCAGGAGCTGCTATCATTTAATTAACATCTGTTTTCCAGCTGTGGCTGAGGTTCAGTGCGTTTGTGCCATGATGACCTTTTGTCACTTAACTGCTTCCACTAGCGCTCGGCGCAGTAACAGCACAAAGGCGAGACGAAAAGCCTTTCGTAAACAGCTGCGCACGCTACGCAATAACCTCAGCAGTAAAGCTCCAAAGCTGGAAACCGGGCGCGAAACATGAAGGTGCCGTTTCCATCTACTACAGACGTGGTCAAAGTTCAAGGGAGAAACGTCGAGGAGAAACGCAAAGATTTCCTCAGGAAGTAAATACGCACAACTTGCATTACCATTCTGTTCGAGGTCGCACATTTGCGACTGTTAGGGCGGAGTTCAGATGTTTCCGAGTGAATTTATTTTGTGATAGTGGGTTTAGAAATGGTTCAAATGGCTCTGAGCACCATGGGACTTAACATCTGTGGTTATCAGTCCCTTAGAACTTAGAACTACTTAAACTTAACTAACCCAAGGACATCACACACATCCTTGCCCCTGGCAGGATTCGAACCTGCGACCGTAGCGGTCACGTGGTCCCAGACTGAAGCGCCTAGAACTTCACGGCCACACCGGCCGGCAATGGGTTTAGATGTTTTATTTTTATTGGCGTTAGGTGTGGTGATTATCGTATTACAGTGGCGGTACCGTATGGTGGTTAAAAGGAAAGACTACAGAGCACACAATAGCTGGTAACAGATCATAATATAACAACGTCGCAGTATGGAAAAATACAGTTCCATTACATCACCGAGAAAAATAAAAGTACAAATACAGTAAGAGGACGTATGACGGCTTTCATAACGTAACGAATAAGCAAAAGTTTATGCTGCACTGTCGCGAGACAGTCCCTTGGGATGATAAAGAAGCTTTCATTGGGAATACACACTATTATACACTGATGAGCCATCAGTACGCATGCGACAGCGTGCGCTACCTAACACGTTCCAAAACGCCGCTTATAAGAATGGGATTTTCCCGGGCGTCATGCCTCGAGTTCTGTTGGTAATGGAAAGATAGTCAATTGTTTTGGATAGCCCTTCGGCTAGGGACCACTTGTACAACCAACACCAGGGTCGTCTTCCGTAACTATGCTACAGTACAGATTCAAAATCTGAATATTACACATTTTCTGCAACTGAGGCAAACGTAGCAAATCGGTTGGTTCATTTTACATCATATGTTGTCTGTTGTGCTCTTTAAGGGGCTTCTGGAGGCACCATTCAGTTCATGAACGGTACATGGGAAAACCGAAGAAAACATAGTTTCTGAGTACCAAAACCGTGCCGTGGATTCCAAGACATGCACGAACACACCGCGCTTATTTACGATGAGAGAGAGACAGAGAGAGTGGGCGGAGGGGATACAGTGCCATTGGGAAAGAGACGACATGGAAGACGGTGGGCAGTGATTGTGGTATAGGAAGAGCGACGGAAACGATGACACTGTGACAGAAAGAGAGGGACTCATTGGCACTGGAAAGTAGTTGACAGTGACAGAATAGTGCTGGGAAAAATGTGAGGGAGATAGGGCCAGTGGTTGTGGCATAGAGAGAAGGAGAAAGACGAAGTGGGTGAGAGGCAGTGATAATGACACAGTGTTTACGATAATGATAACGAGGAAGAGAGAGATAGTGATAGTGAGAAGATATACCAACTGTGGGAATGACTGAGTGAGATAGCAGCAGTACGAGGAGCAAGAGGGAGTGGCAGTGAAAGGAGACAGTAGTAGTAGGACAGAACGAAGGATACAGTGGTAGACAGGAGGCAGTGACAGTTAGAGAGACACGAAGAGATAATGACAATGGGCTGGGTTGAAAGACTCAGTGAGAATGGTCAACTGGGAGTGGGTGCGAGCGAGTTACAGTTAGGGAAGCTTGTGGGAGTAAGAGATGAGTTACATTTTAAAAGAGAACGCACGGGGTACATTTTTGTAGTTGCTGGGGAAGGTAAAATACGGCAGGTGATAGCCCTCTTTTCAGACAATCTTTTAAAGCAGGTGCATATTAGCCTCTTTCCGATGCTAACATTATGATCATTGCTTAACATTAGGTTGGACGCCAATGGCAGGCGTTGATGGAACACGACGCTATAAGGATAATATATAAGAGAAGCAGCGACGATAAGGGTTGCAAATGCCGAAATGCACTGACGTAATCGAATCTGAAAAAAGGGCAAATTGTTATGGATCGGCGCCTGGGAACGAGCATCTCTGAAACGGTGAAGCTAGTTGGGTGCTCTTGTGCTACTGCCGTGAGTATGGATGGAATATGTTTGAAGGACGGTGGAACCACAAGTAACGACCAGACATTGGCCGCCCCCGTCTCATCACAGACAGGCGCTGACCTGTGGTAGATGGACGACAGAGTACAATGTTAACTCATGAACAAGTATTTCAGAGCATCCTGTTGATGAACGTGAGGTCCCGCAGCAGACGAACTCTACGTGTTACTTTGCTGACCAATCGACATTGTCACTTATGATTGTGGTGAATATGCAAACATTGAGATTGGACCGTGGATCAATGGAAATGTGTTGCCTAGTCGAATGAATTATGTTTCTTGTTATACCAGGTGTATGGTTGTGTGCAGGTACTCTGCAATGCAGGTCCACGGCTGATCGAAACGCACCAAGCGAGGTGGCGCAATAGTTAGCACACTGGACTCTGGTTCGGAAGGACGACGGTTCAGATCCCTTTCCGGCCATCTAGATTTAGGTTTTGCATGATTTCTCAAAATCGCTATAGGCAAATGCCGGGATGGTTCCTTTAAAAGTTCATAGCCTGTTTGCTTTCCCATCCTTCCTTAATCCGAGCTTGTGCTCTGTCTCTAATGATCTCGTTATCGATGGGACGATAAACACTAATCCTCATTTCTCTTTATCGAAACATCTAACGCACCTCGGACGCAGGTCGCTGCGGGCAGTATTGTTCTATGGGGCATAATCGCATTTACTTTAAAGGGAACTATGGTAGTAATCGAAGACATCATGTTAGCTGTGGACTAAGTCAATGTTACATCCCTACATTATTAATGTCCACCCCAACAACTTAGCATCGTCCAGCTTAACAACAGCTCGTGTCAAAAGATCAAATTCGTGCTTCAGTGGTTTGAGGACCTTGATAATAAATTCACTTTCCAGTACGTCGTCCAACACCAGGAAAGACGAGGCTTAGGATCGCCGTCTACATTGTCGTACTCACTTAAAAACGCTGACGAAGCGCTCGCAGTTTTTCGTTGAATGTTCTAAATCTCTTGCTTCATAAGGGTCGCAACCTGATGAATTGTGCTCAATAACAGGTCGAATAATCTCCCCCGTTGATGAATTACATGTTTTTAGGGCTCTGCCTTCCCTACGGCTAGGTTTAGTTATCGTTCAACCTTGTATAACTCTGAACATGTACTTTTGGTTGTGGCTGCTATCTGTGACTTACTCCAGTAACTGCTAGCCGATCGTGCAAACAAACCACCCCAGAGCTTTAGGTTTGTCTGCGGGCAGTTATTAAATTAGCTGTTTTTTAAGGAATTTTGAAAAATTGCCAAATACGATCTCGTTTCCGAATTCAGTGAATGCTTCTGGCATAACTGTCGCATGCTTGTTTAGCCTTCGGTCTCTTTTGTACTAATAATTGCGTATTGCTTGGATCTGCTTTAGCAGTAAATTTTATGTCTGTTATTGAACTATAGTGAGTCCTACAGATCAATCATTATCTACCAGGGTACGAAGTTACCTTCTACGTGGCATAATTGTTTTCACAATTTGAACCTTAGCTCATCAATTTTGTTTTCCCCTTAGCTCATTCTCTGCTGTTGAATACCCAAGTAGCTCCAAATCATTTTCTTGTAGCCTCTGTTAAGCAGAAATGTCTTCTTATATTTCCTATTTGTTTCATAGAACGCTAGTAATAAATGAAAGGGCACTAATCTCGTGATCACTAATTCCTATCTATACATTTTCTGAATATGAAAGTTCGAACATGTGTTTAGTACACAGCCAGTGAGTTGGGACTCTCATTCTAGATTATGTGTTTCAGAAAAAGGATGGAAAATCCTAAAGGAAAATATAGGTATTTTATCTTTTAATAGGACGCAGTCGATTTCTTTGTTGGACTTGTCGAAATATTCTCGTTGTCCATGTGCTGTAACCTCCTCCTCTTCCTTCCTCCCGTTCAGTAAATTAGCCACAATGTCCCTGCTTCCCACCCTAATCGTGGCACACCGAAGTCTCACGCTGTCTATATCACATGAATAGGAAGTTTACGCACGATATTCTTAGAGATCTTTTTGAAGCATTCCACAATTTCGATACATGATGCGGATGGGCAATAGAAACATTCGATTTTACCTTTGATCCACATTCGAGGCACTTCCGCTCACCCGGGTTATGTTGCATTCTGACTCTTTACAAATGTTACTCGAGGTTATTGAGCTCCTCACTGCAATAAACACTCCAGAGTAATTGGCGTTCATCCTATCCTTCCGGGCCTGCTCGGAATTTGAGACTTCGCCGTTATCCATTTGTGGTTGCCTTTTGTTCCAAGTATAATTCCCGAATTACTATAGCTAATAACTGAGGGCAATTTCGGGATATACCCTGCACAGCCTTGCTGTTGGTTGGTATTAAGTTTACGCTTTATTTTTAATGACTTAGCCACGCAGGATTAGCCGAGCAGTCTAAGGCGCTGCAGTCATGGATTGTGCGGCTGGTCCCGGCGGAGGTTCGAGTTCTCCCTCGGTCATGGGTGTGTGTGTTTGTCCTTAGGATAACTTAGGTTAAGTAGTGTGTAAGCTTAAAGACTGATGACCTTAGCAGCTAAGTCCCATAAGATTTCACACACATTTGAACATTTTTTTTAATGATCTAAAAGATCGTCCGTTAATAAGTATAGCTGTGATATAATCTTGGTTCTGTAGTGCGCTACATCTGGCTGCCTATCGATTCTTCTGAGCGCTGTGATATGACTGAATAGCTTTACCCTATCAATGGCAAGCCATACCACAGATTCCTGGAATCGTATTGCTGATAACTGCGTTGTTCTTTGCATACATCAAGTGAATACCATATCCAAACACAGACGAATCGTGGAGCTCAACTATGTAAGCAATGCCCACGCGAACAGGCAGCTGTCTGAGTGGCATTTCAATGTTTCTGTAATAGTACTGTGCATACACGCTCTCCCTAGAATACAGCACACTGTGTTGAGGAATGCTTGAACTACGCAGAGGAAACAAATTTGCAACCCCAAGAAGGAGTAGTGAGACGTAAGAAGAAGTAATTGTGCTCAGAGGGTGCACAGTTTTTGCATTAAGTCTACTGTTCTTCTGACCTTCGACTTGAAAATTTTTCTACGCAATACATGTTTTCGTCGTTGCCTTCAAAGAAGAGTTGTTCTAGGCTAGGCTTCCTTGCTCTTTACACTCATTTTTTGCTGCCTATATTATCTTCGGCTGATTTCTGTTTTCCCTTCGTCTTACTTCCTTTTTCTTCTCTTTCTTTATTTACCGCTTCTAGGTCACTGTTATATGGACTGGCTGTACGTAGCCCTATGGCCGCAGAGTCCTTCTTTCGGCCGCTAGTTTTACGTTTTCCACCTATTCAAAGAGGTCAGGTGTCACCGCCGAAATGGCCACCTTGCCCGCATTGACCCCTTTACAAAAAGCCTGCCTACCCTCTAATAACGGGACGGATCTCTCAGTGACTAAAGTTGGATTTTGGAGTCAAGATATGACACTTTCAATATAAATTCATTAAGAAGTCCTAAGTCGAATTACCTCTCCACAATAAATACACTACGTGACCACTTACCTTACGTCAGATTAAATAGAATCCACCGAAATTATTGTAACTCTGAAGAGCGACACAGCAGACATGTTCATCACGTGACTGGACATCTCAGGCAGAATAATTTAAAGCATTTCCCACGCCATTGCACCTTATAGCACCCAGGACCCCAATGGTCACTTTACCCGGTTCTCCCCCACCTTTCTTCGTAAAAACAAGGTGTATATTTAAGACAGGGAAACATATCCAGAAGCCGTTGTGAATCCAGTCTTCCCTCTAAAAAATGTCTGGAAATCGTTTTATTGCGCTTTTTCCATTGCTCTTAGGCCTATGTCAGAGAGCATTATTCTCTTCACAAGGTACATCTAATTGTAACGTTTCCAAGTTAACTATTTCTGTCAGAAAGAAGGAAGGTTATGAGGCTAAACGATCATCATTAGAGATTAATGCACTATCACCTTGCTAACGAATTTCCGTGTGCTAACGGACAAAGCGAAATATCCTTCGAGGTCTGAGCGGCGGCATATTCGTGTATAAGCCCGAGAACAAGTGGACGAAGCCATAAACAAACTGCACTTCGGTACTGCTAAAAGTATGGCCACGCCCTACTCGAGCAAATGGCCAATGAATTCACTACCAAGGCTGTACAACAATAGAAGCGAGGCCGACCTTTCTTGCTCCACAGCTCATAAAGTTTCAGTGGCATACGGCGGAACCATTACGACGGGGTGTGCTATTTTGCAGCCGCTTATTGTTTTGGAACTAATTGACTTGCTGCCGGATGTAAACAACAGTCAATGTTCATCGCACTAAGCATCCTAGCGTCCTGTGTGTTCCCTCTTCTGTATTCCTACAGATAAGATGCGCCTGTTCACATCTGTACTGCGAATGCAGAGCATGTGAGATGCGACAGTTGTATTCTCTCGCACCAGCACACCACAAAGTTCCAACAGTCCACCAAAATGGTGTTTCTACTGACTTTCCTGCACAGAAGTAGCCCGTAGGTCGCTAAGTTGGACTCTCTTGGTGTGAGACTGTAATGAAAGTTACTAGGGAGTGGGCTAAGGCCCTATAAAGCTACTAAATGAACAGTCTGATTAAAAGTTTAGGGATGACGCTGACTTGGAATAAACGGAAACGTCACAGCAGAGAAGTCACAAACTGCTAACAAGTGATAAAATAAATGTTCGACTACAATGTCGCACGTTATGTAGTTCACAGTTAACAACCTCAATATTTGGTCAATAAAGCTGTACATAAATCACCTCGCAAAATAGCTTCCCATTTACACGTTCTGCTCTGCATTGTACGCAAAGTCGAGGTGCATTCATATTTACATATTTGGGTATCAGTAACATATTAAATGTGCAGCATTGCCTACACCGAACCGTACAGCCACTATAGCCGCCTGCTCACTCTAGGATTGTATTATCGGACAGCGATATAACGAAATACAGATATATTGGAACCAATACTCGATATTTTAATCGATATTTCTCCAGCCGATATATCGGTGACATCGATGTCCTGTTTTGACATAATAGGACAAAAATACTATTGTTATTATAATCATCTAACCCATAACACACAAAACACAACTCTACTTCCTTTTTAGTATTGAAATATTTAAACATAAAAGCGCTACCTACCTACAGGTTTTTACTTTGAAGCTCTTTTTACTATTATCAGTTGAGTAATTTCGTTACTCCTCTCAGTAGAAAGTAAGGTCAGCAGAAATAGAGGAAATGTGGAAGCAAAAAAAATAAAATAAAAAAAATAAAGAGAATTGCTTCAGAAACTTCTCCACAGTTATCAGTATACTTCTGAATACCACCCACTGGGCGGGTAGGAGATAATTCATTCCCAGTCTAGAAGGAAATATCTGAACTGACCTAGTATGGTCCGTTCGATTATATCGAATATGGATATTTATTTTTCGATGCCCCATCCCTAGCACACATCTCACGCACTCGACTGCAGCCAGTTAGAAACACTTCGCTCAGATCTAATTGTTGACATGCCGAAGGCGCACGATGTGCTTCGTCTGCATGACATTATAATATTATAATTTTAAATAAAACTGGTAATAAAAGAAGTTGAATAAATTGTATTCTCTCTTACTACTGAAGGTATCTGCTATCAGTGTCAATAAAATCTGAATACAGATATAAAGAAACGTTAATAGATGAAAATATGTCTACCCCCTTACTCCATCTCTCACCAAACCTCGCCACAAAAAAATAGTTCAAATAGCTCTGAGCACTATGGGACTTAACATCTGAGGTCATCAGTCCCCTAGAACAGAACCACTTAAACCTAATTAACCTAAGGACATCACACACACCCATGCCCGAGGCAGGATTCACTCCTGCGACCGTACCGGTCGAGCGGTCCCAGAACGAAGCGCCTAGAACCGCTCGGCCACGTCGGTCGGCTCACCTCGCCACATTTAACGTTATTTTTCTTAAGTAGAATGTGAGGACTGGGAATGAATGCTGTGGCTCCCAGAGCCAAAAATGTTGCAAGCTATTAATATCAGTGCAACTACAGTGGCCGCCATAGAACAAATAACGAAATTATGCTTATTGTCCGTATACAGTGCATTAGGAATAACGCATGATTAAATCTGTATGTGATTTGGTGCTATACAGGGTGCGAAATTTTGCACACAAATATGCCACCTCTGGCAACAGCAATAGCGCTAACCTGGCTTGTCATCGAGTCGATCTGAGCTTGGATGAAACGCATGAGCACGTCATTCCATGTTGCACCAACTCTGTGACAGAGATCATTAATGATAGTGGCTGACGAGTCTTACCGTATCTGTCTCCTGGAAACACGTCACTAGAGGATTCAGTGGATAGAGATATGGAGAAGGCTCTGGCCATACCTACAAGTAAACGTCCTCTGTATCGGTGTAGGTCAGGACACCACGCTAAACATGCAGTCTTGCGTTATTTTGTTGAAATACAACCTCACGGAGATCTCGAAAATGTCAGAAATGTGACGCCTGCTGCCTAAATTACCGGCTTGACCAACCAGAGATGATCGTGTGGTGTTCCCAATTGCACGCCATAGCAACATGGCAGGTGCTAGACCCATGTGACGATGACGCAGTCTGCCAACGTTCGTTGTCCACGGAACCTCCACATACGAATTTGTCCATTGTGATGCCGTACGCTGAATCGGGACTCGTCTGAAAAGACGGCGTGGTGTCACCCCTCTGTTGGCTGCGCTGCTGGTAGCCCACTTCTTGCTCGTACCGCGTCTAGTCAAGCTGCAACAGTGGGCATTTGCCGACAATCCATGGTTATTTAGACGTCATCGCACTTATTCTTGTGGACACTTGTTTTGTTGCTAATATGTCCATTTCTCTTGCAAACATGCGTGACTGTACGATCCCTCATGGCCGACCAAACAGCATATCCGTCCTCTCGGGCACTAGTCGCACGAAGCCTTTGCGATTTTTCATAGCGTATACTATGGCCCTCCTGAACTGATTGGTTCCTCATTCACATGATACTCGAGAGATCCGAACCAAGACGAGCAGCAAGTCCTGCAACTGGGTGAACCCGACCCAGCGTGCAGGCACCAAATTTTACCTGCTTTTAAAGTGGTCAGCTCCATATGCAGTCACTTTCCAAAATAGATGTCAAATCCGCTTCCAGCCATCCTGATTTAGGTTTTCCACGATTTCCCTAAATCGCTTATGCCAGGATGGTTCCCTTACAAGGGCCTGTGCACTTCCCCATCCTTCCCTAATCCAGCGGGACCAATAACATCAATGTTTGATCCCCTCCCCCAAATCAAGCAACCGACCAATATAGGTCAACTGTGTGCAGTGGTCAATTTTTGAGTCAAGTCAACTACGCACGGAAGCAGACAAAAGTTAAGTTGGCACTACAGCATTTTTCTTCCTGTTTTCGTAGACTTAGGACTCCCTGTGACTATTAAGCTCAACCAGTCATAGGTATGGTTAAAAATGTTTGACTAAATATTCATGCCCATGATGAGACTCTCCTCAAGGTATTTAAAAAAAGTAACTATTTTCATTCGATATAATAATAATAAGAAACATTTTAAAAGATAATTGTGACTGACTTCATTATTTAACAGAACGTTGGTTGAAGAATCATTTAAGGAAATACGTGACTTCCGTGTTTTTAGTGTGCAGCTCTAAGCTACTCCACATTGTGTTTCTTTCTGTTTCTGAAATTTATTTCTGCCAACAACGATAACCTTAATAGCATCTTTCACGTGTCATATGCCCCATACGGTCATTACAATCCATTCTGACTTACTAGGACGCAAGGAACAGGAACTGCCACACACAGAACAGCACTCTGAGGAAGCGACTAATGAATACACTGCCACCAACAGGGTAGTGCAAGCATTACTAATAGCAAATAAAACAGTCATCTGCGTTCTACCTGAAAAAACACACCTCATTGCGGTCAGTTGCATGCTGTCTACATTGTGCTGCAACGTAAACTCTTTTCCGTAGCAGTCTTCTTTAGCTAGAAGCACCGAACTGTCTCCTCAGTTAGTCTAGTATTACTGCATCTTCAGTTTCACCACTCATCATGACATAGTGTACAGTAATCACCACACATAGTCTATTCTTTTCAGTTCACTCAGCGGTTAGATTGAGAGTAAATGTATTAGTCTCTAGTTTGTTTTAGCTTTTGTGTATCATTTTCCATTGACTTCCTATAGTGACCGTCGATATACTGAACCATTCTAACGAAGCGGTGGTACCTGTCTGTGAAAACAAGTTTTGTGCTGAATTTCTAAGCGAACATTGCGAAATAATAAAAATACTGATAGTAACTGGTCTTGTTTGTTGTTAAGTAATCAGTCGCAGTACCTAATGTTTGTAATACTAGTTTTCTTTGTTGGTTGTAATATACGAAACTATGAGTGACAATGGAAAGGAGCTACATTCAGTGAATGAAGTTCAAACCACAATGACTTTCTCAGTGTGGGCTCTGTGAACAGTTAACGAACTGCGCCATGAGAAGATTGCAGCATGCACGCTGGCCTGTCGTAAACAACTCTTTTGCATACAGGTAGACTTGAACAGCAGGACGGTAGTTCACTTGTATTTCGTTTGAGTCCATTGTTATCGGAATGACGTTGCAGCCGTTCATGCAGATGCAAAAATATGCCTGTGAATCAGCTATCAGTTACGCACATCAAAAGTAACATCGATAATACTGCACAAACAGCTCTGTCCACAGAGCAAGACATAAACGTACATTTACCAAGACAGAATAAGTATAAAACTCCAAACATCATTTTCTGTCAGGGAATGAAACTGAACAATAAGTTGCCCAATGAGTTCATGTACATTACTAAAACGAACTTATTGAAAAAGCAGTTGAAAAGTGCATATTAAGCTATACAATATCTACCGTGAAAGATTATCTCAATGAAGGACTACAACTCATATCAGGCATTGGTAAAAAGTATAACACAAGTGAAACATAATAAGACAGTACTGTTTCGTATAACACTTAATACTGTTCTTTTTCGCTTCTTTTCCTTTTCTAGAAAAACTTCACTCCCAGAGCTCTTTCTGAGCTCAGCATCTCACTCTCTCAGAGGGATGCTATGTCGAATTTTTCGCTCTAGCAAATGAGAAATGGGAAGCAAATATTGTCACCGTGGTCGTGATGTCTGCTGAGAAAGTATTGTTACATTATGAAATGATGTATCTACAGCGTGTCTAGTCTGCGCAGTCACTGGTAGTGGGAAATAAATGAACAGTGTAATGTTAGGTTTTAATGTTGTTAAATACCAGTTCCTATCACAAGGCCATGACCGACAACCTGTCCCATCCTTCTCGAACTATAAGTATGTCAGTGCCTGAATATATGAATTATATTATTTTTTATTCTTAAACTGTAGTGCCATGACAAGTCCAAGTTATACCTGCCGATTATTTCCTGACCAGGTCTCGCGTGTGGGTAGACAAAATAACTTCACCGAGTTTATGTCTATATAGTCGACTTCTTTTCAGTTTATTAAGTGAATATTTACTTGCAGCTGTTAAATGAACAGTTATGTAAAAAAGATCAATACCTGGAGCTACTAGCTGAAGAGCCTGTCCCAAGGGTAACATGCTGTCAATATTTATTCAATAATGTTGATTTCATTGTCTCCACTATCAGTGGCTGGAATTCTTTTCGCAGCTTGAGGCTATCAAATGCACCACACCAGCCTCAGCTCTGCCAGCATCTGAAGAGGCCCTGAGACTTAAATAGGCTCTCTTTGTAACAGAAGCAGGCCACTTGGGTGTTAAGGACCTTCTGATATTTCAACACAAGTCAAGCATTGCAATAAAGCAGATTATTGATCTAGATTTAAATATGATCAGTTCTCTTCCATCAGACATATTGACATCCACTCATTGCAGCCCATTCTACAAGTCCCAAAAATTCCTGAAAGGAACTGGTTTATGCTGTCTACCTGCAACACAATTAACGATAAGTTTCTGGTCATTCATTAATAGACCTCCAAGTGACTACAACAAAGATTCCACATTTACCAGCCGGCCGAAGTGGCCGAGCGGTTCTAGGCGCTACAGTCTGGAACCGCGCTGCCACTACGGTCGCAGGTTCGAATCCTGCCTCGGGCATGGATGTGTGTGATGTCTTTAGGTTAGTTAGGTTTAAGTAGTTCTAAGTTCTAGGGGACTGATCACCTTAGCAGTTAAGTCCCATAGTGCTCAGAGCCATTCTGAACCACATTTACCAATCTGACTCCTTTCCTTCCAAAACTTTATAGGCCACTGACAACGTCACACACAAATTAAGCGCATCTCAGGCATTATTTATAGGAACGTATTTTACATGAAAGCTCATTAATTTTGCAAATGCAAAATGGTACACAAAACTGAAATTGACTCCACTGTGCCAACACGAATGCTGTGAAGTTATTTTGTCTACCCACATAAGAGAACAGGACAGCAAATGGTGGGGAGATACAGTCTGTCTGTAAACAGAAAACTGAGCAGTGCTCATGTTGGAGGAAGTCGTCTTTCCCGGAAAAAAGCTACAAATGTTGTACACCATTACAGAGAACCAGTTCTGTTGTGGTTGGCAGGAGAGCCAACACCGTGTTACTAAAGGAGGCCGAAATGCACGAGTTTTAGCTCACGCAGGCTGGCGTGAGATCTGGAACATGGCAAGGGAATTAGAATTGAGAAAAACGGACGTAGCTGGTGGAATACTTAACTTTAATCCATTAATGACGAACGTCGCTCTTGACATTACATGATTCACAGTATCAATAGTAACAGATAATGGCGCCTTGCTAGGTCGTAGCAAATACCGTACCTGAAGGCTACCCTAACTATCGTCTCGGCAAATGAGAGCGTATTTTGTCAGTGAACCATCGCTAGCAAAGTCGGCTGTCCAACTGGGGCGAGTGCTAGGAAGTCTCTCTAGACCTGCCGTGTGACGGCGCTCAGTCTGATAGTGGCGACACGCGGGTCCGACGTATACTACCGGACCACGGCCGATTTAAAGGCTACCACCTAGCAACTATGGTGTCTGGCGGTGACACCACAAGTTCCTCCGTAGCACTGTAGAACAGTGTGCAGAGATATTTCGTAGAATCCGCCTATATGCTTTCCGTATTCAGTGCAGTGTTAACACAATGTGTGGAATATGAAGAACACACCCTTCCCCTCCCATCCGCGGAAGTGTCAGGGCACCGCGTCACCACCGCTTCATAAGGCGAGCTGCGAAGTGGTATACCCTGCAGTTGTTTTTTTTTTTTTTTTTTTTACGGCATACTGCAGTAGAGAGCAACGGAAACTCCCTGCTCGTTATCATTTTGCAGATCTATGGAGGGAAGTGGATGATCACAATCCAACGACTTACCTTATCTCACACTTCCATCCTCCACCGCCGCCTCTCCACCCTCTTACGGAATCCAAATTAACCCCTAAGACGGTTCTGCAGCATTTACATGTGGTACACGCATGTAATATCTATTCTTAACATACTTATTTTAACAATAAAAAACAGTTTTACACTATAAAAATCCAATTTTTAATTATCTGCAATTTTTATATCTCCTGCAACGCGGGAACTATTAGAGCTAATACATGACGTAAACTTGGTAATTTTGTGTCTTCCTATTCTGTATGATTTCTTGAACCTGCAAAGTCAGGTTGATGAAGCCTGGAAATTAACAATGTTCATGTCAGATGCAATTTGGTGGGCACAGTCTTTTAGATCTCCATCTATAACAGTGCATAGCCTCTCATGAGCGGTTCAAAATCTTTCGAACAGTTTTTCATTCAGATGGTTTCGGGTTTCCGTTTCTTACTTTATGTAATTCATTCTTCCATTTGCACAGTTCAAGCTTCGATTTTATGAAACAAAAACGCCTTCACACACTGCGTAACTTCAAGCGTTTTTTCTCTCCTTCATTTAATCAATATTTCACTGCCTTTTCTTTGTCACTAAAAGCTCTTACAGTCCATGTTTTTATTAGACTTGGAAGGCATTCTTCTTCAGAACTGTTACTGGCACAATTGACATAGTCCGAATCACAGTTCGTGGAATCATCACAGTTATTTCCTAGTTCTTTTAACACATCCACACTTTCAAAAGTAAAGTTGATATCATTCGAATGAATATCAAGGAAATCAACTAACAAGTGACACATATGTACGTCCTCAGGAGAAGTAGGTGATTTCAGCTGGAAACCATCTTCTTCATATTCCATCATTGCTAAATTGAGAATGTTAATTGGATTCCACATTACTGTGAAACTGGAGAAAAAGGTACTATTAGCAGGCATGCCTTACAAAAGAACAGTAAGTATTAATTCAGCTTTATATGTATTGTCAATACTCGCCAATACTGCAAAAAGCAACTGATAATTTTGAACAGATGTTACTTAAGTGACTAATTCAAGAGAATAGTAAATGTACTGTAGTGTCAGAGAACCTATCAACGAATGGTAACCTGAAATGTCCTTTACAAATTACAATCAGGTTGTGTCATGTTTTCTGTTTAAAAATGTACCCCCAATCTTGGCTGTGTGTGTGCTTAGTTGTGCATCTGCAGTTCCTACAGTGCCAGTAGAGGGTCTACATTTATACCGCCACCTGGCGTGCTACGAATTTGGCAATTTTAAGCTATTTTTTTAATACTTGCAGAGCCTCTTAGCAGCTAAAATTCTGACAGTGCAATTCTTTCATTTTCTTCCTGTGTAAAAAATTTCAGGGTAGGTTTCTACATGTCTTACTGGACCATTCCCTTCTTAGTGCATGTTACACACACAGCTTATGCATTGCAATGAATGGCAGAGTATGTGCTGTGAGGACAGGGTGTGAGTCGTGCCTCAGTAGCTCAGTCGGTATGTTAACGTATACCTACCACCGAGACTCACTCACGTAGCGCATGTCCTGCCTTTAACGCGCATAATGGCATCACGGATACAAGAAACTTTCGGAACCTACGTGAGTGTGGGACACCTGTTTAAGATCCAATACACAACGCTTACGCTACCACCTGGAGAGGGTGGACTTGGTCTAGTGAACGTATATGAAAAGGCCTGGGCGTTATTCGTCAGTTCGATTTTCCGAAAGTGGTGCGGTCGATATCGCAATATCTCGGGTGCGTTGGCCGATGAACTAGCGCCCACTTCAATGCTGCCGCCAGTCAATGTGGGCCTTATTTCACAGAAGCTGTCACAATCCAAGTTTTTTTTTTTTAGCTTAGCTATGTCAGAGATTTCTTCCCAACAACACGACTACCGACGACGCGAGATGTATACCAGTTCGTACTGTGCCGGCGCCCCAGGAATACCCTGGAAAAGAAGTACCCAGACAAGAACTGGCGACAGATATGGCGCGTTATACGGAACGTTTACCTCCCAACGTCGGTACGCTCAACATGGTATGTGGTGGTAAACAGGAAGTTCGCAACGAATCAACGGCGGCACACGATTCATTTGGCAGACACTCCACTATGTTTAGGCTGCGCAACAGTGGACACTGATGAACATCGTTTAGCTTGTAGTGGGACGGCTCCAGTGTGGCACTTGGCACAACAGATATTAGCGTTCCTGTTACGCTCCGCCCCCCGCACAATTTCATCAGACACCCTTTTTTTCCCCCAAGAATCCTATTTCCGGTCCAAAAAACCAATGCAGTCACATGGATACGGGGAATGGTGGTGGGCTACGTGTATAACGAATCGGAAAAGGAAAAAATGGATTTTTGGCATTTTCTCCTGGATGGACACACGAAGTTGCAACAGCATAAGAAATATAGGCAAGACTTCGCTAATTACTTGCGACTTACATTTACCGACCCGCCGGCCAGATGGGGTGTGACGGGTGAGAGATGAGATAGACGAAGAAGCCGAGATAGCCATCGATCACACTTACGGACCCTTAGTTAATTTCGAGAAGACGACCCAGTTTTATACCAACGTCTGGAGAACGAGTATATAGATGGCTCTCTCGCTCTATCGAACGTCGGGTCGTGAGCAGGTGTCGCCCCCGACATGAATTTCATTTCATTGCTACAGGAGCATGTTTCTTTTGTATTTGTACTATCCGCAATGCCTTCATGTCTTTCATTTGGGCATTTTCAGTTTTATTCATTTCCTTAATTAATTAATTTTCCAATTAGCCACTATTTGTCAACATATGGACATTGTAGACACTATTTGTGTGGTAGTACAACAAAATGTATGTCAGCAAAGTTGGTAAGCCTGACATTGGAAATAAATTTAAAAAAAAGGTGGTTAATCGTTAAGAAAGGTAAAAAGAAAGTGGTAAAAACTAAAAAAATAAAAAAATAAGTGGTCAGCGTGACAGAATGTCGATCCCAACGGCCCGGGTTTCGAATCCAAAAAAAAAAAAGTCGGTAGAGCTCCTGCCTGCGAAAGGCAAAGGTCCCGAGTTCGAGTCTTGGCCCGACATATAGTTTTAATCTGCCAGGAAATTTCATATCAGCACACACTCCACTGCAGAGTGAGACATTTCATTCTGGAAGCAGCTATCTGGTGTCCTTTTGCCTCTGAAGCCAGTGATAACAAGGTGGGCAACATGGACTGAAGCTGTGACTTTCTACAGTTAGCTCTTTGAAGTTGTGAATCCAGCCTGGGCAACTTTTCTTCTGATTCTACAGTGCCTGTGAGTGAATCCTTGTCAGCACTCAACAGTTCTATAGTGCTCAGTTCAGTTTCACACATCCGAAGTCATATCAGCTGGCTTGCCAACAGTATCACGAAATTGGAGAGTAAGTATACCTCTCGAAATGGCTGCGGGACTAATGATAGATGCAGTTTGGAAGGTCCGTATTGAAGCAGCAGATGTAGTTTCCAATAAACTGCAATCTGTGCTGAATATAAACTCAGCTAGAAAAAATGAATAAGACTTTCTTTGCAGGAAATTCATTATGGTTAAATTTTTTCCGGGAAACATTTTCGCTAGATGGCGCGGTTTTCGAGATATTCAAGAAAAACCTTAAAAAGCGACTTCTACATTTCCCCAATCTCCACGCAGGATTTTTAGTATATCGTTCTTGCCACCGCCTTCCCGTACCACAGTATAATAATTTGCAAATACACGGATTTTTCCCCCAGTCGACATGTTTTGATCTTCGCTGACTGTGTTATTAGTCACTCTGCATATATTTTGCTTTTGTGTTGCAGGCGCGATCGCTCCCTGCTCAGTAACACAGCGAGGGGCGGCATCTCTCCAGTGCGTCTTCGGATGGTGAGTTTACAACCACAGCACAGCGCTACCATGCGTCCTTTTGTAATGCTGAGCTAATTTTTCCCCTTTACCAGCCAGAGCGAAAAGTCTCTACTGTATAGCAGCCACATTTTGTTTTGTTTCGTTTTCTTTTCTTCTGTTTCATTTGGCCTCCACAGTTTGTACTCTATTTAGCCACTGAGAACACATTTCACACAGAATACATAATTCTACAACGAAACTCCAAAATGTATATTTACAGAACTGAAGGCTAAAGCCGTCAACTTTTTCCTCAAAAAATCCTTAACAAATACAATGTAAGTAAAGTATATATATTTACGTAATCACTTCACACTACTTCTTAAATTTAATAATAAGTGACAGTCGTAATAAAAATATGAGTCCTAGAGATTTTTCCATATACTCTTAAGAAAACTAACGATCACTTTATACTGGGGAGTGTCTTTAGAAACCAAAAGAGGAGACGCTGATTGAGGGAGAGGGTAATCCATACTCATTCAAGTTCTCATTAATTTCGGTCTTTCATAGTCAAGTTTGAAACACGAAAATAAGATGTGGCGTACAAGAGCTGCTGACCCGGAATGCCACTCTCTTGCAGGGAAATTGTAAATGTTGATTCTATACAGATGTAGAGGAAGCGAGGCGGGGTTAAACCGGACTCGAATAATGGTGGAAATCGTAGCTCGGTCCAAATGTCTCCTCGTAAACCACGGTCTTGTAGTAAACTGAGGTTGCAATGCCGCAAAATATCCGCCTTTCGTTTGTTGGGACACATTTCACATCTCGTCACTGCTGTTTTCCGTGATTCTTGACTTGACGTAAGTAGTCTGTACATAAGTAGTCTGTACACGGTAGTTTCACATCGAGAATAGTTCTTGCTGATGCAGCTTGGATCGCTGAGACGTCAGCTTCCTCGTGATAGCGGGCGCCACAGCTGCGCTGCGCCCACAGGAGCATGACTGTCTGCCCTCTCCCTTTACAGTCAATATATTCCAGTACCATATCCTAACATAATGATTAGGAGTTTCATTTGATCTTTGGAGTTGAATACATTTAAGAACACTGGGGTCGGACACGATTAATATCTTTAAGATGGGGTTGAAGAGACTAACTTAATTGCTTCCAAAATTTCCGCAGTTTCTACCGTAAAAATTGAAGCACTTTTACGTAGTTTGAAGACTTCACTGATTTGAATGTGTGGACATAGAAAAGCACATACATCATACTCCTATTATGGAATTTTGGATCCATCAGTATATATACATATATAACCTGACCACTGAGCTTCAATGAGTCAATTAAATCTGCAATACGTTAATCCTCAGCGTGCTTCTCATGTTACAATAATAGACTGGAGTCGGCAGCTGACTTAGTCAAGATCATATTCAAATAAAAGCATAGCATAGAATTTGACAGGGTGCCAAGAGTCAAAGCTTGTGCAGACGGCCGGAATTTTAGTTCTTCTGTTGGAGGCTTTCCATAATTTGTTAACGTAGTGTCTGTTTTTGTAGAGAGGACATTTCATGATAGCCATTCCTTGAATAAAAAATTTATCTGACAACGTTTAACATCTGATCCTGAAGGGCATCTCTCCCACCTCCACCAAAAGCGGTTTTGTAGACGTCGAACACATGGCTCCAAGAAAGATACGAATGGCTCTGAATTGAAGAGCATCTAATTCGGAGAGAAATCTTAGGCGCATTGTGATATAGCATACAATCATAGACCAGTCTAGATCGAATACTCCCTTGGTATATCCTGAGTAAAATATTTTGAAGCGCTTCCTACAACACTCGGGTGAGATAGCGGGTTGCATTTAATCCTGTTTGGCATTGATCAACAAAAAATTGTATGTGAGGCCCCCAACTGAGCCGAGCGTCAAATGTCCTTCCGAGGAATGAAGCATAAGATTTTATCTGGAAAGTATACTTCGCGCATGTGGCGTGATCAACGATGAGGGCAATGTTCGATTTTTCAAAAAGGTACGGTCACCGATTTCTCAGCCGAGATATTCAACCGACTGTTAAGACAGCCAGTCATCGATGTGTCCAATGGCAATGAGTAATTCCGATTTAGCCTGAATATATGAGCCTGCGCATGAATAAACACAAACATCGTCTGTATATTGCAAAATTTTGTCGGCATTTACAGGAAGGGAATTAACATTGCATCATGGGGCAGGCCCTAAGAGACTATAACGCAGCCACACAAAAATATTTGTCATTAAGCTATTATGTTTCTGAATCCTGTGTTGTGCAACAATTTGACGTGACGCAAAAGCCAAGCAAGTTTGTCAGTCAGTGTCACTCACATGGTTGAAAACGCGAGAACTTTGTATTAATTTTGATGATATGAATTTTCGTAACCTTGTTAAAAAAAAGTCTGCTTCCAAGGCTTAGCACACTGCTTATCAGGTTATCTCGTGAAACTCACAGCTTCGATCGCCAGCATTCTCAGATAGGTCTTCTCGCTATGGAGACTGGACTGAATCCACGCAACTGAGGAAAAAAGAAGAGCTGAGAAGATGCTTGCTGTGTCATCACCTATCAATGATCTGTACGACAGCGACGTAGCGGAGATCAAACCGAAGAAGAAACGCGCTCCATCGTCACGCAATCTAACAGTTATTTGGTAAACACTGAGCTCCTAAGCAATCCCTGTGATCAGCACGTTGTTGTGTTCAGCGGGAGACGACGAAGCCGCAGTGTCTGGAGCGAACTCCAAGACGATTCTTGTGGTAGACTCACGCGCCAAGTGTCACAGCACGCCGTCGCATATCTTCCACAAATATTGACTTAGAGGCTGCTTTGCTCTCATCTGAGGCGTCATTCCCAAAAGAAATATCTGACTGATCCCAACCGACAAAACATCGATGCCTTCTCGGAATTTCTTTCGGCGACGCCCGAACAGCAGTTAACCGGTTCTCTGTTAGTCCGTTTTCGAGAACACGCCGACGCCTGACGTCAGAAATTAATGAGCAGATGTCAGGCTGTTCTGTTCTTGCTACTGTTTGACCACTCTGTGTGTGCGTGTGGGGGTGGGGCTTTAAGAATGTTAGAAGAAAGAAAAAAGCAGCAGGTGGTCCGACAGAGACAGAGGAGGCTTGGAAGTTTCTTTGCTTTGCAACGACTTTAGCATTTCGTAACTTAGTGATCATCCAGTGATAAACAAGGCGTAACTCTCCTGCATTTGAGTGCCTTGTCTTCTCTAAACATATAGGCAACATTAATGTGAGATACAACTCGAGGCGTGCCTCAGTTCTTACATTATCTTTTGTGTGCTTTTAATAGCGCCTTTTTGCTTTCGCACTTGGATAGGCAGCCACAGTGTCTGAAGTTATGTGTTGCGACAAAGCAATGTTAAAACTCCCCTGCTCCTTGGTGTTTTAGTAGGAGGACTATTCAGTCGGTGAAGCGTTTTTGTGTTGGTTTTGTACGGATAAAAAACGCATTGTATTGTGCAAAAGGGGCGAAGTAAGACACGCGGAATGCTTATATACATTGACAGTGATACATCTACTGACATCACTGTTCGTTTTATAGCGGAGAAGTAAAATTAAGTGCTTCAGTGGATTAAAAGCATAAATCTCATACACATCTTCTTAATTTCTTGTTAACTTTTCGGCTCCATGGCTAGGAAAGGAGCTAGCAGGGTGGCAACCGGTATCTAGTTTCACACAAATACGCGCTCAGGAGATGTTAAATGTTGACGCAAAACTTCAGTTTTTCTCATGGCGTGAGATTTTAACTGTGGATTCAATGTTTCTTTGTGAAATACACAAAATCTGTTTCTCGTCACTTCAGACATTGTAATTCCCGCCACCAATGACCTGTAAAATATGAAAATTCTATTCCGTATGTTTAGCTTCTGTACATAAAAAAAGGATGAACAACTATAACACAACAGGGTATTAGTAGCGGGTTGTTTCTAAACAGTGCAGCTAGGTGCTCGCTATGATGAGCTAAGTAAACATAACTGGTACGAGTGTATTGTGGTGGAATTCTTCTCTGGATCAGCCCTGTAATGTCCCGCATTTGCAGTAGCTGTTTGTAACGAAACTAGCGTCAGAATGACAAACTGTAGAATAATGTAAATGATACGTGATGGTACGTGCCAGATGTTGTTCGTTTATCAGGCTGTATTACGCTGCAGGCGAAAGACAAATAACTGACGTTGTTCGTTATGTTCCATGTCAGCGACAGTATGTGTTGGTTATATAGGCACTACGAACGCGTGGGACCTTTTTTCCTTCTACTACAGCGTTTAATCTTCGTCGAAGGCCTTGCACTAAGTTGTGGTACTTTTTTTTTTTTTATCCACGAAACACCCCACAGATGTAATTCATTCGACATGTTGACTGCAATTTGCGGCCTGAACAGGTCAGTCAACTACTCATTTTATTCGAATGTCTGATGCTACGACCCTTCCTTTCTAGTTAGCAAAACTGTCATGCTAGTGTAGAAAAGATTTCACTGCAGTTGCCGCTGTGTGGCAAGTATAATGCTGCTTATGATGTACTCATTAACACCTGCGTTGATATTACTAAACACCAAAAGTGACTGCCAGGGCACAAAATATGTAAAAAGCACCAGGCCATACCACCATCTCCGCCGAAGTTCACTATCTCTACAATTCATGTAAATATCGTTCGTTAGACATCCGAAAAGATACGCACAGGCCCGTAAGAGTGGCGCGTCTTGGACAGAGGCTCCGCCACGCCATCATGAATGTTTTCATTGCTCCATAGATCAGCGACAGCTTCATGTACACCATTCTAAGGAACGTTGCACATTTTCTCGTGGTTAGTGATTTATGGGCAGCAGTGTGACTGCGTAAACACCGTCGTATCGCCTCTTGACGGGTCATGCCGAAGATTGATACGTAGAATGCATTTTAGGTTCCGGCAGTGCCTACTGCTTAGTTTCTTATGTCAGCCAGAGCTGGAAGCGTGGGCAGATATTTCCGCCACAGAGCAATAAATATTAGCCAAAGTTATCTTCTGTGAAATCTCTTCTTTGGAATAAGTTGACTTTAAGGAGTTGAAATTGCGTCTCTGTGGAAGTCAAACCCTTCTTTAAATGACGGAGAAGTTTTTCCACCGAGTTTGTTGCTGTAATTTTATTAGAAAGCTTCTTTCACCATATTATATAGAGTTAATTGTATGCTAGGGAGTCATCTTCAAGAGAAAACCCTCAGCAATTCGTCCATTTTTTCCCCATGATTTCCAATACGAAGGTGCCACTCAGCTCTCTTCTTGGCCACATGTTACACAAAACGGATCTTTGATGCTGACACATCTGACCGTGACTCCAAGGGATAGTCACACAGGTTTAATTAGCAAATCGAAGAAATAAAGTTATATAATTAATTTTTTGTTTATTTGCAGTTGCATGCCTACGGTTCTAGTACACAGTGTAAATCTCGCGCCACAGTATCGTGTCACGCCGTTAAAGAAGCCAAGACAGAATCGCGCTGCCTGACCTCCATGTCAGCTTATTTATAACGCGTAGGCTTGCAGTATTCTGTACATAGTTTGCATATTCTTCCAGCTCCCACCAGTGTGTAGAATTTACGGTAGGATCTTTTTCAATAATACGCATTATGAATTATTATATCTTCATTAATAAACTATGTCATTATTGCTAATTCCCTATGTTGGCAATATACGAGTGGAAACTATTTATTTACAGCTCGTAGAAAACAGATACGTCTTTCAAAGTTTTAATGACCTTCGACGTAATCACCCGCATTGTGTATACCCCATTGGGAGCGATGTGGAAGTCGTAGAATACTCTTAGCAGTGCCAGTTGTGTTGACAGTTCCAGCGGCGATGTCTATTGCCCCACGAAATTGTAGCAATTCTGAAGCGAATGCCGTGAAGTGTTACTTTCAGTTTAGAAATCGAGCTGAACTCTCGAGGGCTTAAGTCAGGGGAGTGCAGTAGGTGGTATAGCACCTAACAGCCCCATCAGTCAAACAAATCAGTAACAACTTGCACTGTACGTGCTTGAATATTGCCCTACAAAATGATGGTCGTAGGTTGTGTTCCAAAAATGAACAGCACAGAGACAGAAGTGATGACACTTTCTGCAAGAACTGACCTTCATTTTGCAGGACAATGCTCAAGCACGTACAGTGCAGGCTGTTACTGATTTGTTTGACTGATTGGGCTGCTAAGTGCTATACCACCTAGTGCAATCCCCTGACTTAAGCCCTAGTAAGTTCAACTCTGTTTCTAAACTGAAGGAAACACTTCACAGCATTCGCTTCAGAACTGCTACAAATTCGTCGAGCAATAGACCGCTCCGCTTCGCTCGAACTGTCAAAACAACTGGCGCTGCTAAGAGTATCTTACGACTTCCACATCGCTCCCAACGGGAAATACACAATACTGGTGACTACTTTGAAGGCCAGTAAAACTTAGAAACACGCATCTACTTTGTACAAGCTATAAATAAATAGTTTCCACTATTAAAGTTCCCGTATATCGACTCTTAAGGTGGAGGATCCCTAATAACCGCAAGCCCGCTGTTCAGTAGCCAATCAGGGGAGACGGCACCCTGTTCCGATCCAAATGTTTTGCAGCACCCAAGCGCCGTCGCGTGTAGTCGTGCTGCAGGCAGGCAGTAAGCTGACTTCCGCTGTTAGATGGCGGCGGGCCGTGCCTTCCTGCTGCGCCGACCGGCGCGGCGGCGCGTCAGCGAAATGCAACCTGCGTTTCCAGTCAGAGGGTTCGGTTACTCGGCTTTGCCGTACGACCAATTGTGGGCCTATCTCTAATGAGGTGACTAAAGTCGCGGAATACCGGTATGCACACATACAGATGGCGGTAGTATCACGTACACGAGGTGTAAAACGACGGTGCATTGGCGGGCCCCTCATTCGTACTCAGGTGATTCGTGTGAAAAGGTTTCCCGACGTGATTATCGCCGCACTACGGAATTAGCAGACTTTGAAGGCGGAATGGTAGTGAACCTAGACGCAGGGGACATTTCATTTCGGAAATAGTTAAAGAATTCAATGTTCCGAGATCCACAGTGTCAAGAGTGCCAAATTTCAGGCATTACCTTTCACCATGGACAACGCGGTGGCAGACGGCGTTCACTTAACGACCTAGAGTAGCGGCGTTTGTGTAGAGTTGTTACTGCTGACAGCCAAGCAACACTGCGTGAAATAACTGCAGAAGTCAATGTGGAACGTACGACGAACGTTTCCGTTAGGATAGTGCGTGAAATTTGGCGTTGATGGGCTGTGGCAGCGGACGACCGACACGAGTGCTTTTGTGAACAGCACGACATCACCTGCAGCGCCTCTCCTGGGCTCGTGACCTTATCGATTGGACCCTAGACGGCTGGAAAACCTTGGCCTGGTCAGCTGAGTCCAGATTTTACTTGTTAACAGATGATGGTAGGGTCAGAGTATGACGCAGACCCCGCAAAGCCATGGACCAAAGTTGTCCAGGCTGGTGATAATTCCATAATGGTGTGGACTGTGTTCACAAGAAATGGACTGCTTCTTCAAAAAAATGGCTCTGAGCACTTTGGGACTTAACTTCTAAGGTCATCAGTCCCCACCTAACTAACCTAAGGACATCACACACATCCATACCCGAGGCAGGATTCGAACCTGCGACCGTAGCGGTCACGCGGTTCAGGACTGTAGCGCCTAGAACCGCACGTCCGAGTGCTACTTCAGATCAGAGTGAACCGATCATTGACTGGAAATGGTTATGTTCGACCACTTGGAGACCATTTGCAGCCATACATGGACTTCATATTCCCAAATAATGACGTATGTCACTAGGCCACATTTGTTCGCGATCTGAAGAACGTTCTGGACGATTCAAGTGAATGATGTGGCCATCCAGGTTTCCCGAGATGAATCCCATCTAATATTAATAGGAAATAACCGAGAGATCAGTTCGTGCACAACATCCTGCATCGGCAACAACTTGGCATTTATGGTTGGTTAAAGAAGTAGCAAGGCTCAATATTTCTGGAGGGGACGTCCAACGGCTTGTTGCGTCCATGCACCGTCGGGTTTCTGCTCTACGCCAGGCAAAAGAACGTCCGACACGATGTTAGGAGGTATCCCGTGGCTTTTGTCACCTCAGTGTATGTTACTAAGCGACTATCCTGGAGCTGGCTCCAGCTGAAAGTTGCCTGTCTAACGGCATCCAGCGGCAACAAAAACTTGATTTGTAGTATTTCGCGTAGTTATTGATCTAATTTAAAAATTCGAAATGCTGTCATAAACTACTCACTAAGAGGTATAATCTTACGTTTAAAGTTTAACGTAATAAGTCAAGAATTGCAGACTGTGCGATCTGTGTAGCTCTAAGATTTTAGTGTCACAGCTATCTGGCAATAAAATCTTGGAATGTTTTATTGTTCTGTTAGCGACATAAAATTGTACACTGTTATTCATAGCACATTAATAAAGTTATATCACTGGACAAAATACGTACTTGAAACAGGAAGTAGTTGTTGACAGGTTTTCGCAAGAAAGCTTTAGACTGTCTCTCTTATCAGCTAATTACCATTGTTACATTACGTCAATTACGCGAAAAAGAATGTGCAGTACAGCGGGTAGACGTACAAGTACAAACAATCTCTTATGGAACCGGTGTTCAAAACGTTAGAATAGTGTTCGGTGGTATCTTACTTATTACATTAATCAATAAAAATATAATGCTGTTGACAACCTGTCGCCGTGAACTCTCATACAATCAGAAATAATATGAGCAGCCCAAGTAGCACCGCGCATCGTTCGCCAACTCCACCGGAAATTCTGTCATGCCATTGGTGCAGTCCTCTACTGGAGGATCGCTTATGTATGTTTGGAAGGAATGCATGTGTAATCTGACTCGCTGTTGTTGGTAGGAAAGAGGCTTTCATGTTCAAAGTAACTTTAGTGAAGGCAAGGTAGGGAAATCACTTGTCCTCTTAGTTGTTAGTGAAGCTAATCGGCGTTCCGTAGTGGGTGGTTGGGGTCCTCGTCTGTCCTGGGGCTGTGGACAAAGGGGTAGCTACTTTCCTAATGTGGATCGTGATTTTGAAATAAACTTGCGAGAAGGCTTGGCAGAAAGTATCCCTTTTCAGAGGATTACGGTCAGAGACAGCAGCAAACGGCCCTTTAAGGCGAGTGTTGAGATTTAGAGTGTGTGCACTCTGTCATTATGCGGAGTCAGTAGTCAGTTGTGGGGTTTGTTTGATGAACGAGAAGGATTTGATGAAGTCTAATTAAAATAAGTAGAATACATTTACGTGAAATATCAACTGTGGTGTGTTTGCACGACCTAAGATCTATCGGCTGCTCTTTTCTTGCCTTTGAGATCGGCAGAAATTGCTAGGAAGCAACTGAAGGCGGTTGATGGTTAAGCTATCCTCACACTGGACGTATTCCTCATCGTGAGGCACACCAGACGCGGTAGCCGTCGTGGATACCGTACCCTCTGAAATGGCCTGCTGCATCTAGTTGAACGTGCCCTCGCGAACGCAGCGCTATCCAGTGGCACTTGCTGGCAGCACCGGACCTGTTATTCACACAATTTGGTTACAAAAACTGACACACGTAAAACAGCAGTGTTTTTTAGCGATCGTTGAATAAGGACGGAATCAGCCTGTGACGTAGACTGCTACCTTGCAAATCATTAATCCACGTTCCCCTCCACACTCACAAAATCAAAGAAACTCTCTCTCTAAAATAGAGCGATTTTATTTCTAATAAATAACGTCGAGTATTGTAGATCATAGTACTATTTAATTAATAAGGAAGATCCTGAACTTTTAGAAAACATAGGGCCAAAATGAAATAGATGGAGGTAACCACACGCTACAGTTCAAGACTCTTATGAACTACGCCACGGTTATAACTGACAGCGGTATCTAATGCTAACCGTTGGGATACTCACTTCAGAAAAATAATCACGGAATCTAGATTTATTTAATGGCTCCTGTTGCTTTGCACCAAACTTTATGGTACATTCGTTCACAGTGTGCATACGAGCCTGGGCGTGGCACCACTCAAGTGTCGAAACTGATAACATAAAGAAAAATAAATACGAACTGATTTAAATAGAGCTGTTGTTTCATTTTCGTTCCACATGCTACTCTAAGTTTTATGTTACACAAATATCTAAATGCTGCATCCATAGATGTCATTATCTAATATTTAACTACAAAAAGTTGTACCAAAAATTGCGCGCTTTGGAAAAATATTTATTGCGCCGTAGCACAGAATCGGCATACTCGCATAGTATGCAAGCTATAATACGAAAAGCGCAATACACGAAAAGACTTTAACTACCGATATGCGATTTCCCATTTTTTTATTATAATAAATCGTACCAAAAACGACGAGTTTCCGAGGGACGTCTATGTGCCGGTGCTTTGAAACAGCCTATATTAATAGCTTATTCATTATAACAGTCATCAGAAAAGGAGTTCAGCTCCATGTGACTTAATCCAACATGTCGCATTGTAAGTTACGCTTGAGATGTAAAAACGATGTTGCCTCTGACTAGGCACCTGCTCCCTCCAAGAGGCAAAAATTCGACGTAGCAGTTTCTTCCAACCACGCTTCGCAATTTAGTGGGACGTGTAAGTCCGCGCTGTGACGTCACTAAACCGACCACCTCCTCGTCCACGAACGATTTCAAAAATGGTTCAAATGTCTCTGAACACTATGGGACTTAACATCTGTGGTCATACGTCCCCTAGAACTTAGAACTACATAAACCTAACTAACCCAAGGACATCACACACATCCATGCCGGAGGCAGGATTCGAACCTGCAACTGTGGCAGTCGCGCGGTTCCGGATTGAGCGCCTAGAACCGCTCGGCCACCGCGGCTACCAAACGATTTCACGTGCCGCGTGAAGAAGCCTTTAGCGCAGTACGATTTCTTGTCCAGTGGTCGTCTGTCGGAATCTTTCTCAATGGCGTCAGGGGTCAATAACAACTGGTCTTGGAACAGAGACATGTTTAACCTTGTCTCGCGAGTCAAAGCGATTCTGGGAACTCTTACTGAGTTGTTGTTTTCTTGTATTTTTTTATGTAAAGCAGTGCTGTAAATTGGTCTGATCCAGCCAATAAACATTCAGTTTCGGAACAATACGTCGCAAGTGCTCAGCGCTCCAGAAGCACATGGATTTCGGTCGCGGCGGCGAAAGAGAATCTGCGTGATGCCACCTCGTCTTCGAGGACGAGCTGAAGGAACATTTCACCGTTCATGGCTATAGGCAAAAACTGTAGGTAAAATCAAGAGCTTTCAATACATAGACTAAATAACAAAATGGTTCAAATGGCTCTGAGCACTATAGGACTCAACTGCTGTGGTCATTAGTCCCCTAGAACTTAGAACTACTTAAACCTAACTAACCTAAGGACATCACACACATCCATACCCGAGGCAGGATTCGAACCTGCGACCGTAGCAGTCGCACGGTTCCGGACTGCGCGCCTAGAACCGCGAGACCACCGCGGCCGGCACTAAATAACAGAGGGCGTCGTGTATAAGTGGTAATCTGACATCAAGGTATCATTGCCTCAGAGGAGGGAGGAAGACTATTGACCAAAACCACATAAAACAAAACAAAAAAGAAATGTGAACAGCAACGGGGCTCAAATCCGGGCCATCACTTTCAGCCATCAGTGCGCGACCAGAGCCACCATCCGAACACACTTAACAGACCGACGCAAAGTTTGCCAGGTATCACAAGAAAGTTATGATTAGAGAACGCTCCCAGTAAGTCTAAAATTTCCTTCTTTCTAATTACTACCTTCTTAGATAATTAGCTAATTATCATTTGTTCTGCTTGAATATCCGAACTCATTGCCTGTAGTCTGGCGGCAAAGTCACGTGTTCGCACTTTATGCGACTTAAATGAGGCCATCTGCCACTCTGCTGACCGACTTGGAGATTCTGCGTGACCTTTTTATCTGATGTTGATTTCTGCGAAAGCATGAAGCCTCCTACAGAGAACTATGCTGACTACTCGGACATCCACGCTAGAATTCCCGACAACAGCACTTGCTTCGTCTTTTCTCCTGCTTGATGCCCGACGTATTTCTGTGGTCTTTGTAGTACCGACGACATCGACAGTAGAGTCTGAGCGAGCATTCTACGGTTTCTTACGAGTCCTACTCACTATAACAGTCTGTTCGAGAAATTCGCTGTTTACAAACTGCCCCGCAGCAACACGAACTAATCCATTTTCTTCGGTAAAACTGACTAACGCTTCCCCTTTCCAAATAACAGCTTGCTCAGACATTTTCTCTCTGTACCGTCCCTCCCACGTCACTGACATAGCGTTTGTTTCCATGGAACACACAGCTCATCGGTCATAATGTAAAAAAAAAAGATATACCGGTCAGATTGATCCTTACGACACTTGTCTGATGTTATCTGCTGCCTCTTGTCAGCTTGAAAGGGGTCAATAAGACCCGTTTCATAAATGTTAAGTGCAGCTTGTGTCTTGACATGCTGACAGCGACTAATTGTCTTGTTTGTATTTTCGCTGTCACGTCAACACGTGGCCTTCCCTTTGGAGAAGGAGAATACGGCTGCGTTTATTTATTTTACCTTATACAATCCGTTTTGCTTCCCACCTTTACCCTCTGTGTGTGTGTGTGTGTGTGTGTGCGTGTGTGTGTGTGTGTGTATGATGAGTTTACGAGTATCGAAATATGTGTGTGCAAATGAAAGAATATGATTAATTTGAATTCCACTCCAGTGTATCCATTGTTTTTCGTAGAGCCGTAGCTTTGCAGTGCCAGCCTAACCTTCACATAGTTTGTGCAAAAACAAGAGACACTGATCGGTAACGAAGGGCAGTAGTCGGGTTTAGCGAGGTACAAGTAACTAGTTGGCAACGGTTCTCTTCTCCACCACCGGGGCGTGATGAATGCGTCTCCGAACGGGGAAGTCAGGCATAGGAACACATTTGGCGTGATATGGTAAGTTAACGGCACGGTTTCGTGATCACTGATCTTGTATCACGAGCAAAGCACACGGTCAGAATAATTTTGGTTGAGTCTGCAGTATAGGTTTTGGGGAAACATTTGTTCATTCTGAATTTTTCTTGGGTGAATCTACGTGTTAAATGCAGTTTCATTGGGTTTGTCTACGTGTTTAATGCAGTTTCATTGGGTTTGATTTGTTTCGGTAGGATGGCCCTTGAGCTTGCATTCTTGTGGTGATAACAGCAGTGTGAAATGGGTAATTCTACGTACAACGTGTTTCCGCGTTGTTACTGATCTCGTGCTGCATTCTAGCTTTTGGACCTGTCCTATTTCTAGTGCGGTTTCCTTGGTGAATGATAGACTGGATTCTTTCAACCACGTACCTTTCAGTTGAAGAAAACGAACAGATGGTTATATTCCAAAGATAGAACTCGATATTATGAGTCTGGCGAGTACCCAAATACGTGTGTGTGTCGTACGTGTTTCACATATTCTGAATTCATGAAAGACAGATAAATTTCTGTCATTTAACTAGCTACGTGTTGTGAATATGGGTACTACTGTATTACTGCCATACAAAATGAACAGTCTCTTGGTTTTATTCCAGAGTAAGTAAGATGGATACATATATTTGCAAGAAATTCCTGCCGGGTAGTGATGCTCATATTTTTGTGCCCTTCTATGTGTTGGTGGTCAGCTTCATTAGTGTAACGAGGCATATCCCCCCGTCCCCACCTCACTCCTCCCAAGATTTCTTGAGCGCACTTCAGGTCTTCGCCGGTATTTAGCCAACTAGATTTGATTGGTCGACACTCTGCTTGTATTTGTGTACGAATGATTCGAACCTCAACTCCTCTGGTTCCTATTTTGATTCTCCAATCCCAACATAGCGGACTATGCTTAATTACCTTTTCCGTTTGCCAACATTTCATGACTAATTGTTCATTAAGGGTTCACTATAATACGTTACATCGTTCTTATGGATCTTGCATGGAATTGTATCCTGTAACGATTTCGGTATTGATGCGAATGAATACATTAATATCGTCACCTATAGAATTCTACATGACTGAACATAACCCAGAATTTATAACTGCTTCCCCATTCAGTCACTCTTGAAACTCCCAAGAAATATAAATGAATATGAGTATTGAGTATACCCTGCATTAAAAGGAAACTGCGCCTTGTGGGAGTTAAAATAATAAAACATTACAGTGTTGTTTTCCCTTTCTCCCTTATGCCTATAGTAATTAGTAAATTCTTGTTGCCGTTATAGGTTGTGTATTAGAAATGGGTTTCTTGTCAATTACTTTCTAAACCAATCAGGTAATGTGATACATTATTACTCTTATGTGGCGAATATGGTTCACGAGATCTGATGTAACTGTTTTTTACGTTTTGTTGTTGTGTTCTAAACGGAACAGGTTTTCTATTCTTAGCTTCATGTGGGCCTGTTTTGTGATCCTTAACAAGGAAATCGGCGTGATAATGTAAACGCTATCTGATAAAAGGAATCGCCAAATGGCTGAAACTGTATAGCTGTATTGCAATTAAATTCTACCGAAAATAATTAGAAAACGTAAAATTGTATGCTAAATAAACTGTGCTGTAAAATACTAATTGCGCTGTGTAGTGAACAGTGGTACAATGCGTGACCTCAGAGTACGTGGCATACAGTTTCGACAGACAAAACTAAACAATAAAAAATTCTACATAAAATTAAAAATCGAATTTTGAAAGTATAAATGTCCAAAATGATTCTATAAAAATTCCCTGTAAATTAACATATCAAAACTAACTAAATAAAACTCCAAATATTAAATGATATTCACGCGAATGTATAACAACCCTGTAAGGATAAGAATGTGTGACAAAGAAATGAAATTTGAAATGAACGTGATCTAGACTGAACCTGATTACAATTTTGAAACGCGAAGCTTAATTGTAAAATATTTTACTGTTTCTCAATTGTTTTTTAACTGTCCGCAACAAATTTTTATATCTTACCTGTGGTAACGGAAACTCGATATTGATCGAAAGTGTTAAACATTAAAGTACAGCTCAACAGAAAACCAGCTAATGAAAAGAAACCTTTCCCAGAGCAATGCAAGGGAAGCAGCCAAGCCATCCATATTACACTTTACTTGGAACGGTTGTGTTCGGTCAGAGCGATGCGGCGACACACAGTTAGAAAATAAAACTTTCTTGGTAAAAACTCGACTTATTAAATGAGTGAAAGAGACTAGCATTCAGAAGAGACATTTTTACTTGATGTCGTCTCGACAAACAAACTAACTGACCGAAATCATTAAAACAAAATCACCGAAAATTTGCCTTGCACAAACTCAACATAAATTACGCGCGAGCAAACAATGCAGTGACATTACTTAAAAATCTTCACACTTGTCAAAGCAATCTTTACCAAATAATATTCCGAAAGTCACCAACCTCTGCATTTGTACCTGTGCGCTCTGTTAGTTACTTTCAGACAGCAGAGCAGCTTAACCGACACCCGACTCCGTCAGTTACTTGTCAAAGAGTGCTGCTAGCAACGACATTATTGTTGACTATCAAAGATCATGTTGTTTGTACTCAGAACCACTGTGGCGCAGCATATCGACTACTCAAGACTTCAGTTTGAAATATCTTCAGTGTACAGGTATACAGTAAGACACATCGATTGAGAACAGGGCTTACATCAATTCCAATGAATACCGAAAATAAGCTAGAAGCCTTACGCTGACTGTGAGAGAAGGACGTAGAAGGTAAAAAGAAATTCAAAGATGACAGGGTCAGCTTTAAAGCTGTTGCTGCCTTATGCAGGTGTGCCTGCTTCAATATTGGTGTCACATTGTCAAGAGCCATGCCTTCTCCTTTGATATTTAAGATTTTGATACCGCCGTATCTTCTTTAACCTGCAGTACGCACATGGTGGTTCGTACTCTCCAGATTGTTCACATAGTAACAGACTACCCAGGACATAAATGTTCGCATATTCTGTGACTCGTACCGAATTTCTTTGAAGTAACATATACTGCAAGAACCACTTGTTACTGATATTTTATTTGCACGACGTGTTTTAGCAGCATGCTGTTATCATCCGGTGCATTTACAGTTGCTTTTACATTGTAATTGGCAACTGCCTTGCCGCAGTGCTTACAGCGGTTCCCGTGAGATCACCGAAGTTAAGCGCTGTCGGGCGTGGTCGGCACTTGGATGAGTGACCATCCAGGCCGCCATGCGCTGTTGCCATTTTTCGGGGCGCACTCTGCCTCGTGATGCCAATTGAGGATCTACTCGACCGAATAGTAGAGGCTTCGGTCAAGAATACTGTGGTGTCACCGCCAGACACCACACTTGCTAGGTGGTAGCCTTTAAATCGGCCGCGATCCGTTAGTATACGTCGGACCCGCGTGTCGCCACTATCAGTGATTGCAGACCGAGCGCCGCCACACGGCAGGTCTAGAGAGACTCCCTACCACTCGCACCAGTTGTACAGCCGACTTTGCTAGCGATGGTTCACTGCCTGCATACGCTCTCATTTGCAGAGACGACAGCTTAGCATAGCCTTCAGCTACGTCATTTGCTACGGCCTAGCAAGGCGCCATATTCAGTTACTATGTATCCTGAACAGATAATATTGTGAATCATTTAGCGTCAAGAGCGACGTTCATCATTATATGGATTAAAGTTAAGTACCAAACTAATTACGTCCGCTTTTTGAATTCTAATTCCTTGTCATGTTCCAGACCTCACGCCAGTATAGTTCTTCCCTCCTCACGCCAGCCTGCGTGAGCTGAAACGCGTGCATTTCGGCCTCCTCTAGTAACACGGTGTTGGCTCTTCTGCCAACACAACAAATACCATCATAACGACCGGGGGGAGAGCGGTGTGCTGACCCCACGGCCCTCCTATCCGCATCCTCCACTGAGGATGACACGGCGGTCGGATGGTCCCGGTACGCCACTCGTGACCTCTAGACGGAGTGCTTATTTATTTTTACAGTGGAATTAATATGAAGTGAGATTAGTTTCCTTTGCAATGTCCCCCAGTGATGCTATGTGTCGAATAACACTCATTTCTGTTGGCAATTTCGTTGTCTGGCACACAGAGCACTGTAACATCACACATTAATACTTTTGTGAAAGTGTTAAGTTGTGATGTAGCTGTTACTGTGCTCTGTATGCCAGACAACGAAGTTACCAACAAAAATGCGTCTATTTCGAGAGGTAGCCTCACTGGCCCACACACACAGCAAAGGAAACTAACCACACTTCATATTAACTACAATGTGAAAATAGCTGTAAATGCACCTGATGATAGCAGTCTTCTGCCTAAACGCACCGTGCAAATAAAATATTAGTTACAAGTGAGTCTTGCAGTAGATATTAATTCATGAAAATCTTACAGTATGGTCGAAGCCCTCAAATAATATCGGTATACCATGGATAATACTGACCCTACGAATTATGTTAGAAGAAAGATTAAGAAGCGGCAAACCTACGTTTCTAGCATTTGTAGACTTAGAGAAAGCTTTTGACAATGTTGACTGGAATACTCTCCTTCAAATTCTGAAGGTGGTAGGGGTAAAATACAGGGAGCCAAAGGCTATTTACATTTTGTACAGTAACCAGATGGCAGTTATAAGAGTCGAGGGACATGAAAGGGAAGCAGTGGTTGGGAAGAAAGTGAGACAGGGTTGTAGCCTGTCCTTGATGTTATTCAATCTGTATATTGAGCAAGCAGTAAAGGAAACAAAAGAAAAATTTGGAGTAGGTATTAAAATCCATGGAGAAGATATAAAAACTTTGAGGTTCGCGAATGACATTGTAATTCTGTCAGAGACAGCAAAGGACTTGGAAGAGCATTTGAACGGAATGGGCAGTGTCTTGAAGGGAGGGTATAAGATGAACATCAACAAAAGCAAAACGAGGGTAATGGAATGTAGTCGAATTAAGTCGAGTAATGCTGAGGGAAGTAGATTAGGACATGAGATACTTAAAGTAGTAAAGGAGTTTTGCTATTTGGGGAGCAAAATAACTGACGATGGTCGAAGTAGAGAGGATATAAAATGTAGACTGGCAATGGGAAGGAAAGCGTTTCTGAAGAAGAGAAATTTGTTAACATCGACTATAGATTTATGTATCAGTAAGTTGTTTCCTAAAGTATTTGTATGGAGTGTAGCCATGTATGGATGTGAAACATGGACGGCAAATAGTTTGGACAAGAAGAGAATAGAATCATTCGAAATTGTGGTGCTACAGAAGAATGCTGAAGATTAGGTGGGTAGATCACATAACTGATGACGAGGTAGCGAATAGAATTGGGGAGAAGAGGAGTTTGTGGCACAACTTGACTAGAAAAAGGGATCGGTTTGTAGGACATGTTCTGAGGCATCGAGGGATCACCAATTTAGTACTGGAGGGCAGCATGAAGGGTAAAAATCGTAGAGGGAAACCAAGAGATGAATACACTAAGCAGATTCAGAAGGATGTAGGCTGCAGTAGGTACTGGGAGATGAAGAAGCTTGCACAGGATAGAGTAGCTTGGAGAGCTGCATCAAACCAGTCTCAGGACTGAAGACCAGAACTACAACAACCATGGATAAACTTAAGTTGTACCGGATTGTTGGCAATATACAAACCGACCGTTTTTGTTTCGCGGCCGTCGTGCCGAGTCGTCCACGAGACGGTGGTAGGACCTTGAGAGATGTCTGGCGGAGAACGCGTGCAGAGGTGAGAGCGAGGAGCCGTTAGCGCGGGCAGTTTTTGGGCGGCCTCGCCGGACGGCGATGGGTGGTCCGCGGGTTTTTGCGTCCCAGGCGCCGCGTGACTGGGCCGGCCCTGCCGCTGCTGGCACGTCGCTCTCCGGACACCGGCCTGCATTCCGCCCTAAAGTGCTCCTCCTCCGTTCCCACGTCCCGTCGCCCCGAAGCTACACTCTACTGTCTTTGCCGTGGGTATACGACATAACATTGTTCAATGACATTTGCACGATTTCCGCTAGAATATAATTGCTTTTGTTCACGATTTAGCAAACTTTGTTTTTCAACGGGATCGTTCTATGTATTATTTCTCTACTCGCCTTCATAGTCAGTGTCTCTAGCAGTGTTGGCGCCGCGTCTGGAGTTACAGTGGTGAGCAAGTAAGAAGACGGCTGCGTCCTGCGTAGAGAAGGAAGGAAGATAATAGATCAATATCCTTAACATCGGATGCTACAGATCCTTGAAGATATTCTCAGTTCAGATGTAATAAATTTCCCTGAGAAGGAAAAGCTCTTGTTCACAGGTCAGCACTGGTTTACGAAGTACCGCTCGTGCGAATCTATGTTTGTCTATTTCTCGCATGACGTACTGCGAACTATGGATGAAGGGCATCCGGCGGAATCCATCTTCCCAACCGAGCGACATGGTGCAGTGGTTAGACACTGGACTCGCATTCGGGAGGACGACGGTTCAATCCCGCGTCCGGCCATCCTGTTTTAGGTTTTCCGTGATTTCCCTGAATCGCTCCAGGCAAATGCTGGGGTGGTTCCTTTGAAAGGGCACGTCCGACTTCCTTCCCCATCCCAATCCGATGAGACCGATGACCTCGCTATCTGGTCTCCTTCCCCAAACAACCCAACCCAACCCATCTTCCCAGATTTCCGAAAAACATTTGACACGGTGCCACTCTGCCACCTGTTAACCAAGGTTCAAGAATACGGATTAGGTTCGCAGAAATGTGAGTGGCCCCAAGACTACTTAAGCAGCAGAATCCAGTATGTTGTCCGTGACAGCGAGTGTTCATCAGAGACGAGAGTGTTGTCAGAAGTGCCCCAGTCAAGTTGGATAGGGCAGCTTTTATTTTCTGTGTACATAAATGTTCTGGTGGAGAAGATAGAAAGCAGTCTGTCGCTATTTCCTGATAATACTGTGGTGTATGGGACTGTGCGTCGTTGAGTGACAGTAAGAAAGTACAACATGACGCAGAGAAAACTGCTAATTGGTGTGACGTATGGCATTATATCTAAATGTAGAAAAATGTAAGTTAAAGCGGAAGAGTGGGAAAAACCATCCATAATGTTCGAATACAGCACAGACGCAGTCACTTGATTAAACATCTATGCGTAACGTTGAAAAGCACTATGAAATGGAATGAACGTGTAAGTATAGTAGCGAGGAAGGCGGTCTGCGGGCCTCGGTGGCCGTGCGGTTCTAGGCGCTACATTCTAGAACCACGCGACTGCTACGGTCGCAGGTTCGAATCCTACATCGGGCATGGATGTGTGTGATGTCCTTAGGTTTGTTAGGTTTAAGTAGTTCTAAGTTCTAGGGGACTGATGACCTCAGATGTTAAGTCCCATAGTGCTCAGAGCCATTTGAACCATTTTTTGAAGGCGGTCTAATGGGACAATTTTTAGGAAAGCGTATAGAACACTGATGCGAAGCATCGATGAGTACTGTTCGACTATATGGAATCTGCACCAGGTCGGATTAAAGGAAGACGTCGAAGTAGTTTAGATGCGTGCTGCTAGATTTGTTAGTGGTAGGTTCGAACAACGTAACTATTGCGTATATGCTTCTGGGATTGAAATGGAAGTCACTGGAGGAAAAGCGACGTGATTTTCGAGGAGCACTATTGAGGAAATTTGAGAAACAGGCATTTGAGGCTGATCGCAGACCGATTCTACCGCAGCCTATGTCCATTCCGCGTAATGTCCACGAAGATAAGTTTAGAGAGATTAAGGCTTGTACGAAGGCATATAGATTGTCGTTTTTCCCTCGCTCTATCTGCGAGCGTAGCAGGAAAGGAAATAACTGGCAATGGTACAAGGTACCTGTGCCACGCACCATACGGTGGCCTGAGGAGTGTGTATGTAGATGTAGATACAGAAGAGTTTGTGGCAACCACCACCTGCGTCAATAAATCTTTCTAAGTAACCACAGGAAGTAGAGACCAGTGGAAGAAAGAACCACGATACCATTCAGGGATATAGTCTGTTTTATTGACGGGTCAAAAACAGATAAAATTTCTGACAGGCGATACAAGGTGTGATGCCTCGACTAGAGACCGGAATTTCGCTACGGTATCCCAAGCGCAGATATTCGCTATCAGAGCACGCGCGGAGGAGACTTCACGAAGATGTTACAAGGACCGTAGCACTTACATTCATTCAGACAGCAATGCAGCTGTGAAATCTGTATCAGTCGTTGCAACTAGTTCAAATATCGTTACAGAATACCATGAATCACCTGTGGGGCTAAGGGAAAGTAACAGGGATAATTTTCTGTGTGTCCATGGTCACTCAGGAATTAGTGGTGATCAGTAAGCTGATGGGCTGGCTTTGGTAGGTGCTATAACTCCATTTGTTGGACTGGATCCTGCCCTAATCATTACTAAGGTGATGATAAAATCTACGAGAGTTGTACCGCATTTTTTTCCTTCAACAATTCTTTATTATGCATAATGAGAATTACACACACGAAAGAATAGTATTTTATCTACACACCTTGTTTTTCGTCGTAATCTCCATCCTGTTCTACGGCCTTCCTCCAACGCGAAACAAGGGCGGGTATGCCCTGGCGGTACCAATCCTTTAATTGCGTGTGACAACATCAGCTCGCTGTAACATGTCAGGTATGAGAGCAGTGGTTGGTCTCCCCGACCGCTGCAAATCGCGAGACTCCACCGAAACGCATTCTGATGACCTCCGTGCCCAGCGATTAACTGTACTTCTGTCGACAGCAGACAAAGCAGTGGCCAGCGATGGACAATACTTTAAATGTTACATGTGTAACCATTTTGGTTCATTAATGCCTCAAATATTGGGGAAAAAATGGTGGAAGCAAAGTTGTACACCTAGTACAACAACTCTGGACCATGACCTTGTAGTCTTGTAAATAATCTTGAGCCAGTGAGGGCTTTGGAATGTCGGAAACAACAACAAAGACAGTCAATGCACACATGCCTTCAGTGCAGTAAAGATAATATCCTGTTTCTGTGTACGTACGGTTGAGTGTAACGCGATGGAGCACCTGCAAACGTTTGTGTGCAAGTACGTGAGGTACTCAGTGCTACATATGCCAGGAGTCGGATTACTTAACTGACTCCTCTGATGGTCTTTTTTGTGTGGGAGGAGAGCGGGGAGCAGTTGGGAGAACCACATGTACTTGCATCTGGATGACAAATGAAACTTCCTGGCAGATTAAAACGGTGTGCCGGACCGAGACTCGAACTCGGTACCTATGTCTAATTGACAACTGTTCGCAAAGGAGAAACACTTCTCACCAGGATACTTGCGTCTGATTAGGTTCTTGCGGTGCGTGATGCAGTTGGCAGAGTGAGCCAGAATTTCCTACGTTGCTGATATACCTGCATTGATTGTGTTTGTGGCCATTTTGAACACGTTCTGTAATGTACAGCTGTTGAGTATACAGTCCATTATCTTTGCAGAAGTCAGGCGCATGTGTGATGATTTTGCTTTTTTGTTCCTAGTGTCACAAAGGTTTGTTTCTAAAATACTGCCAAGACAGTAAGTTCCTATTACAGAGTTGCTGTATTTCGACTCTTCTATCAGCTCTTTGAATTTATGCCCACAACTCTGAATCACCCTATATAAAGAACATACGAGGGGCGTTTGAAAAGTTCGTGCTAAGTCCGAGAGATAGCACCACCGGCGCGTATCGAGGTCATGTTTAGTTAGTAACATCTTTGGAAAGAACGCACACCAAGTTTCAGCCATATTGGTCTATTTCATTGTGCTTGGCATTCGTGTGAATCAAGGAAGTCGAGCGATTGTCAAATAATGTACGAAAAAGAATTTAGTGTTGTGATTAAACATTACTTTTTGAAAGGCAAAACGCCTCAGGAGACTAAAGAGAAGCTTGATAAACATTACGGTGACTCTGAACCTTCGATTAAAACAGTTTATATGTGGTTTCAAAATTTTCGGTGTGGCCATATGGGCACAAGTGATGCTGAACATTCTGGACGTCCTGTGAAGGTTATGATTCCAGAAACCATAGATAAAATCCATGATATGGTGATGGATGACAAAAGAGTTAAGGTGCGTGAGATTACTAGTGCTGTGGGCATCTAGAATGAATGGGTACATAATATTTTGCATAAACATTGGGACATGAGAAAGCTATTCGCAAGATGGGTTCTGCGATTGCTCACGCTTGACCAAAAACGGAATCGTGTGAAGTGTTGCAAGGATGGTTTGCAGCTGTTCAGAAAGAATCCGCAGGGCTTTAAGCGTCGTTTCGTCACTGTGGGTGAAACGTGGATACATTACTATACTCCTGAGATCAAGCAACAATCTAAACAATGGGTTACCAAGGGAGAATCTGCATCAAAAAAAGGTGAAGATCATTCCTTCGGCCGGAAAGGTTATGGCGACTGTCTTTTGGGATTCGCAAGGGACAATCCTCATCGACTATCTGGAAAAGGGTAAAACTGTTACAGGTGAATGTTATTCATCGTTATTGGACCGTTTGGAAACCGATCTGCAATAAAAACACCAGAGGTTAGACCACAAAAAAGTTATGCACCAGCACACACCTCAGCAGTAGTGGTCGCAAAATTAATGGAAATAGAATTCTAACTCGTTTCACATCCACCCTATTCTCCCTTGGACTACTATTTGTTCCCTAATTTAAAGAAATGGCTGGCGGGACAAAGATTTTACTCAAATGAGGAGGTGATTGCAGACTTTGACAATTCCTATTATTCGGAAGGCATCAACAAATTAAAACAGCGTTATACGAAGTGTATAAGTCTAAAAGGAGACTATGTCGAAAAATAAAAAAGGTTTACCCCAAACACGTAAGTAATTTTTATTTTTGCACGGACTTTTAAAACGCCTCTCGTAATAGGCAGAGCACGAGCAATAAGACACGGCCAGGAAATGATGTGCTACAAACTCCTCGTGGTTATGATCGATATCTCGGCCTATACATACATTATCCATACATACATTATCTGATCAAATTATCCAGTCACCTATTAGTGGAAATGAATACACTGTGTGTCCACATTTCGCCTTTATTAGTGATTGAACTCTGCTGGGGTAGTTTGAATGAGGTGTATGAACCTCTCTGGAGGAATCTGAGTCCATTCTTCCTCACTAGCCGAAACAAGGGAAGATTGTGATGTTGGTGCAGGGTTCTGGAACGAAGTCGACGTTCTAATTCATCCTTAAGTTGTTCCATGTGGTTCAGATCGAGACCCTGGGTAGGATAGTGCATTTCCGAAACGTTGCTCTTCCGTATGCAGTACACAGTGCTGCAAAATGTGTTCATATCATTCCACATTTAGCGTTGTTTAAGCTTTCTAAAGGGGCCGCATTCTAACCACCGAAAATACACCTCCTCTGAACTTCACAGTTGGCGCTACACGTGATGGTGGGCAAATTCAAACCCCTCCATCGGTTGTCGAAGGATATAGCGTAGCTCGGCACTCCAAAATGACTCCGTTTCCATTTATCCACTGTACAGTGGCATCGCTCTTTACACCGCCTCAAGCGACTCTTGGCAGTGCTTACAGAAGTGTATGGCTTATGAGAACCAGTTCGACTTTGTACCCCATTCTTTTTAGCTCAATTGTGCTGCCTGAATTGCTGGTAGCCCTTTGGAACTAACGAGGGCTTCTTTTCGCTAACTTTGTGCAGTTTTTTTACATTCACCCTCCGCAAAGCTCGAAAGTACCTGTTCGTCGGTACATGAGGTCTCCATGGTCTTCGTTTCGTTGGGATAGTTCCGTCGCGTTTCCACTTCGCAGTCACATAGCCCACAGACGTCTTGGACAGGCGATTGAAAGGTCCCTGATGGGTTTGTCACTCAGTTGGCATCCAATGTCGAGTCAACATTCGGAGTCACTGAGCTCTTTTTTTTACTACTTCCTTATTGACAACACAGTACTCCCCCCCTGCCTCCTTTTATACTGGGTGGTCCGCCTCTCCTGACATCTAGTGATCAATACCGCGCTGTGTAGGATGACCGGATACCCTAGGTCGGATAGTGTATTGCTCTTAAGCTGTCACCCCGGCGACTGATTCGCGTGTGACACATTCTGTGTGTGCGTGTGTGTGTGCCGGCCTCTTGTGGTCTTCTGCGCTGTGTGGCCGCTCGTCAGCGCCCCTAATCTCGGCATCTGACCGCGGCGCGCCTCGGATGGCTCCATCCATAAAACGCGTCAGCGCCCTCGGGCTCTCATTACGGACCCCCCCGCCCCACCCGTCTTCTCTCCGCCTCTTCTCCAGCAGGATCTGGAGCCGGCGCCGCTAACGAGCCCTCTTCCAGACGCCAGTCAACGCCGGCATGGAATGTGATCCGCAGATTTTCTCCCCCCCCCCCCCCTCCTGCCTTTTTTTTTTTACGCTAACGTCTTTCGTGTTCTGCCCGGCACTATTTCAGCTATGCTCCCGTTCTCATTGTGGAAACAGGAATCCTCGGCGCCTGGCTTCCAAGCACCGTTTTTTGCCGGTATAACGATTATTTCAGAATGTAAATCTAGAGTTGCGACGCCGGCAAATATGCGGCGAGTTGGCATAGTTCAAAGAACTGCTTCTCAGGGAGGTATGCTGTTCCCGTCGGAATCCTCTCGCTTTGAGTTTGACGCCATAAAACGGCTCGACCCGAGACGTTTTTTAGTCATCCTGGACGACCTCGGGAGTGACCTTTCATTCACCAGTTTTATACTGTCGTAACCTGAAAGGACAACACAGGTTTTTAAGGCTTTTTAGCATGTATTACATTCAACTTACAATTATAAATAACACATCAAATGAAAGAGCTACTCATTTTTTATTACATGTGTTCAATGTGAGCACCATTCGTCGCACGTTGACTCCATAGGCGAGTTCTTTCAAATGTCGATCAGTGGGTTCAGATGGCTCTGAGCACAATGGGACTTAACTTCTAAGGTCATCAGTCCTCTAGAACGTAGAATTAATTAAACCTAACTAATCTAAGGACATCACACACACCCATGCCCGAGGCAGGATTCGAACCTGCGACCGTAGCGGTCGCGCGGTTCCAGACTGTAGCGCCTAGAACCGCTCGCCGCCCCGGCCGGCTGTCGATCAGTGTGTCTGGAGTTGCAGCGATTATGTTTCTTAAGTCGGGTAGATCACCTGGTAGCCCAGCCACATGCACATGATACGTTATGAACTCCCAAATTTAAAAATCGCATGGCGTCGTATCGTGTGTGATCGTGGACATCATGCAAAATAAGCCGTGTCATCCGGCCCCCTGGGCCAGTCCATCCTTGGGTACAACGCCTTTTAACCAGCCGTGAACGGACTGTGGCCTGCTGCCAGTATAGTTACGTGGTTAATCTTCTGCCAACTGACGAAGAAGTGTCAAGTAAGACACGCCAGTTACAGTTGCTTGATCGAAAATGTAGGGCCCATAAACATTCTCTAGAAATTTCAATTTAGGAGAGTCTCGTTGCAAATGTACCATCTCGTGGGGATTTGCTGACTCCCAGATGCGCAGATTGTGCGTGTTCGCATTCCCCCCTAGGTGGAATGTCGATTCATTACTGAAGACGACACGATACAGCAAAATCTACATCGTCGCGCAAAAATATTTCGTTTCCAATGTTGATACACAAACCTTAATCTGTAGGCTTTAGGGCTTGCAACAACTGCCGACGATAAGGACGTAGTTGTAAGCGTATCCTTAAGTCTCCACACAGGTGTCACTGGAACTACTAATTCGCCACTAGCCTTCCCAAATGATTTCTTGGGGCTACGCGTTCAACATGTTCTTCGATCATTCTTTGTTATTCCATACTCTTCCCTTTGCTTACAGGTATGCAAACAAAACTGTTTGAATTGCTTTGTCATTTGATATTTATAAGTGTAAGTTGATGGTAATAAATGCTACAGAGGCTTAAAATCTGTATATTAATTTTGAAACACCCTGTACATCATCAATCCTTGTATGTGTGTATATGGATTACTACTACGTCAAACGAAATATTAATACGAGATGACAAATATTACAAATACAGTGGGGTCACTGTACTTCGCTTGATGGGCCAGAGTCATGTATACCTGACATCACAAGTCTGAGTGTCCTGTAACTATAACGACAGATCCTTGTTAAATAACACGCATTGTCAACTAAAAAGCCCACTTTTGACGTAAAACTGGTGGAGTGTTGACCCCATATTAGATTGCAGCAACGATGGAGCGATTAATAACCAGTGAAGCGCAAATAGCCGCAGCTCTGTTTCGCTGGTGAGAGAGTAACATAATTTGAACTGCAGATGCTTCTAAGATCCCACATCTCGCAATAATCTGAACTGCCTCCTCGTGGTGGTCATAAAGGTGAACTGAGATTAACACCACCTCCCATTGAACGAAATATACATTTATTCTTTTCGTGCTACACTCATGAATGGTACTGAAACTTAATATGTGGTCAAACACAAATTGCATTCCGATAGGGAACTTGAAATGGTATTGTCTGTTTCGTTTCATAAGATTTATGATACTTCCAAGCATGCCATTAATGGGCGAGTCATATTGAGTCTCACTCTTTTACTGTTTTGATGAGCCTCTGGAGGAAGAATCAGCGGGAAAATATGTTTGTTTACTATGCAATGATACCTTTTCATCCGCATTTGTTCCTGTTACAGGGTGACTGGGTGAGTGATCCGAGAAGAACCAGAGAAGTAACACCCGTACGACTGAACAAACATTGCATTATTCTGGTGCCTGGGTGTAGCCGATAAATGCGAGGCGCGTCACCGATGTAAGGTTCCCTTTCAACCTCGGTGACATGCAGTTGGTAGGGTACAATAGTTCTCGTCCTCTTTACTACTTGGCGAGCACGAACCCGCCGAAATTTGCGAACGTTCAGCCACTCTGTGTCCGAACTTCGTTAGTATAATACGGCAAGTTTCTTCACCTTACTGATGTGGTTTGGTGTTAGGCACTGAGTTGATTTTTCATCCTGTAGCGGTTTTTAAAATATTCCATTCAGAGTTGCAATCCAATAATTAATTTTGCGATCATATTTTCAGTGGTACGTATTAGATTTTAAGGTTAGAATGCAATTTTGCGAGCCAGCCTCTGCTCATAAGGAGACGCACCTAGTGTGGTTATTGTTCGACGAGATTAGCACTTCATGCATTTGTTCATTCCTAAATTAAATACGTGTTTGTTAATGAAACCTTCAAGGAACTGTGTGATTTTAGCGTGTTAAATTGTGCTTTGGTCTTGGTCTTACGTCCTTAATCAAGCCACGGGGCAAGTTAATCAGTCGAAACTCATTCTGAGCTGATTAAATGAGAACTGCATCGTCTTCAGCGATCACATTCATTAATTTAGCACTCGTCTTTTGAGTTTATTTATCAGAGTTACGGGGCTTCCGTATAACGTTGAAGATGATCGTAGTGAATCGAACCTGCCCCATGTTCCTTATCTTACATCCAGTGAGCAGTACGTGTCTTACACTGTAGTACGAGCTTCTTGTCAGCTTGCAATTATAGGATTTAACGTGTTTTACGCTGTTCTGATATCTTAATGGAAGCATACCTGTGGTCACCCTGCTTTTATTATGCTTTAGTGGATTTAATTATTAGGTGGAGCACTCGTATACTCCTAGGTTATCTATTTGTAAAGCCTAGCATGCTGATTTCTGAAAGACTGAATGAATCGTTTCCGTTGCTTTTCTCGCATACTAATCTCCATGTCCACCAGGTACATAAAGTAAATTATGTTCGTAATAACATCCCCATGTTCCTGAATTTGTGTTATTAATAGTGTCAGAGGACTACATAATTAAGACTATGCCATCATTCTCGTGAGCGAAGTATCATGTTTTGAGTTACTTCTATCGTTTGCAAAGGTACATGATGTTTTAACGAAAAGTAAATTGCCATTCAGTGCAGTCATTTACTCTCCCTCTTTTATTAATGACTTGTACAAATTCGAATTTCATCCCTTCCCATGGTTCAGCCTGTCCTTAAGACGTAATTACTGTTATGTCTTCCTTTGCACGCTGTGTGGTTCTTTTGTGCGTCCAGGAGCGAGGAGCAGATACTGTTCATTAACAGAGATTTCAGATATTAATATATTCTACATATAATATAAAATATTAAAAATAGTACAAACTTTGTTGCCGAAGTTGCAGCATCGGTTGCTAACAGTAGCTTGGAATGTTGAAACATTTACAGATAGAAAACATTTATAAATTTGTCACCCTTCGATACAATGTCTACTGAGAAGATGTCGAGTCCTGACCGCTCTGAGAGTCTGTAAATGTTACACAGCTGGCAAACACACAGAATGGGGTCAGTGCATGAACGTTCGAACTTAAGTACACCCGCCGCTGGAGCTCCGGAGAGAGGATGCTTGCATCTCATTGGAAGCGACGTAATCATCCGTGGCAGCTCCCTCGGGCTGCGGTGGGGCTGTAGGAAACGCGGCGGGATAACCTGGCGGCGGACGGTTTTGAAAGTGCGGCCGACCGGATAACGCAGTTACCTTAAGCTGTAGCACGTCATTCGACGCACTACCACGATCCTTGAGATGGTGCGCTAGTTACAATTATCCACTGCGCACTGAATTAAAATTACTTGCATTACTGAGCCGATTTAACTCGAGAGAACTGTATGTTTTATAGATCACAATTTCTCACAGAATTTCAGTGGCAAGTGGATAATGCGATGCGCATATATGTTTTGTTACAATATCTCCTATTAGCTGGTGTCACACCCTGGGTGTCCTTTTATAATCGCCATTATTGAAACAATCCACCTCCTCCCTTTGAAACTGCCACAGAATTTACAGCTATTTTCAGCAACATACAGCATTACATAATCTGGAGCACATAACGAAAGTTCACTATCATCAAAATGACATCGTAGAGAAGGATGATCACCGTCGTGACAAGGAAAATCAGTATCAAAATGAACGTTCTGCTAATGAGTAAAACCTTTAGCCCCTAACTGACGTCAGTTTCTTCGACGTAGAGAAACGTACTGTAACGAAATGCCTATGGAAATCTTAGTATGTTTCAAGAAAAGCACAGGAGAAGTGTACGGCGTGCCTGTCCGAATTCCCCATTAACGACCTCGGCAACCTGCAACAGTGTATCCATTATTGCAGTGCAGTTCAACAGGCCCAAGTATCACCCAACTACTTCGCCGGCCCAAACAGTGGTCTTGCGACTCAACGCATTGTTTGTCGTGCTGTACATTTCATGCATCTCCAGAGATGTGGTCGCTGTACGTCTTATGCTGCAGATATAACTCTGTAGCAACGCACTGTAGTGTTCGGTGTTTGAAAACGGTTCATTCTCGTCCTAAGAATCCCTCTGGGGGGATCTGTTAAAAGGTTTAGTAGTACCGCAGATCTGAATATGTGATCCGGGATGATCTGTACGTTACTGTGTGGCTAAGAAGTGCAATTTAGGTTATCATCATCTTTGGACGATATACGCAATTGCACTATGACTCACAGCTACATTCTCAGACAACAGGATCCAACAACAATGATCCATTACTTAAAAACGCTACCTTTTAACTCAAATAACTTCATTTGTTGATAACATGGAAGCCCTTAGATTCCATTATTTTAGCTTTTTGTTTATCAACAACAGAATTGTTGCATAAGTTCCTCTGAGCATGATAGTATCGCCTCCTCAAACATTGGTATTAAGGCTGTCCACAAGCAGAAGATAGTTTAGAACACTGCAATACTTCACTGCGAATGCTCCTATTAAAGGCCATATGTCATTGCCTTCCTCTGACATTTGAACTGACTGAGAGAAACTACTTCATAGGAGCTACTGAGCACTATGGGACTTCTTCTAAGGTCATCAGTCCCCTAGAACTACTTAAACCTAACTAACCTAAGGGCTTCGCACACATCCATGCCCGAGGCAGGATTCGAACCTGCGACCGTAGCGGTCGCGCGTGTTCCAGACAGTAGCGCCTAGAACCGCTCGACCATCCAGGCCGTCATTTAGCACACAATTAAGACCGCAAATCATTCAGTGTTAGTCCATTGTGGGGGTTTATGTCGTTACAGAATACAAATTGCATTTTATAAGTAAGAAAAAGTAGTCTATCGAGTCTTTCGCTACAGTTCAACATGGGCTGCAACCAAAGTGAAACTTCACTTTTTTACATTTAATAAATAATTGCGTGAGGCGAAAGAAGCAACAAGCGACGGAAAAATCGTAAGATTGACTGCAGATGCCATCTAAACTGCTATAGCAAAAATTTTAATGTGGAACAGTTGATGATGCATCCGCTTTTTTTATGAGTAGACAAGTCCATTCTCTTTTACCAGTATTAGCTGCATTTTCTAACTGCTAAGCAGCTAGCGCGTACAAGCCAACAAATACACGATCCAATCACATTAATGTGACCACCTCGTATGTTCGATGTCAGCGTGCAGTAAAGACCCACAGACGGCAGGTGGCAGAATTAGGAGTTGAAGGTGAGCAGAACGTGTCGGGGGGACGCGGAAAACCGAGCAGTCGTTGTCTAACGCGGAAACGGTGCGATTTATGTGGCGTCCAAAAGGCCGTGGCCATTGGCTCTCGGGCCATGGGTGGAAGAATTTCCGAAACAGTTAAGTCTGTAAACGTGTGCGTGCCGCCATAGTTAGAGTATACCGTGGATGGCAAAATGACGCTGTTGAAAGCGGTGCCGGGGCAACTGTGGCGCACCACAAGCCATAGATGACAGGGGTGAGTGGCGGCTGAAGGTATGAGGGATTAGACGTTCAGTAGCTGACGGCCCAGGTAAAGCAGGGGGCTACCAACAGGGTCTGCTGAAAGACAGTTCAGAGAACGTTGCTGCGTATGAACCACTGCAGTAGGCGTCTGGTGCATGTACCCATGCTGGCTCCTGTTCGTCCGGGACGAATGCTGGAATTTTCACGCCAATACCGAAGCTAGACGTTCGTAACTGGCGACAGGTGGCCATTTCAGAAGAATTACGTTTTGTGCTCCGTTGGACACGTCAAACGTCTGAAAGCAAACGCCATGCAACGATCGACAGAGGTGTCCAGCCCGGATGTGGGAGCGTCATGGGCCGGCCTCGGTGGCCGAGCGGTTCTAGGCACTTCAGTTCGGAACCGCGCGACTGCTACGGTCGCAGGTTAGAATCCTGCACCGGGCATGGATGTGTGTGATGTCCTTAGGTTAGTTAGGTTTAAGTAGTTCTAAGTTCTACGGGACTTGTGACCTAAGATGTTGAGTCTCATAGTGCTCAGAGCCATTTGAACCATTTTTGGACCGTCATGGTCTCGGAAATGTTTTCGTCTTCCAGAAAGGTACGGTGGATCAACAAAAGTATGCATCTATCCTTGGAGATCGTGCCCACCCTATGTGCAGTTTTCTTCTCCGCGATGGCATCTACCAGCAGGACAATGCAGCCTGTCACACAGCTCGCAGCGGAAGTGCGTGATTCGAAGAGCATCCGGATTTAAACCTAATCGAAAATCTTCGGCGCCGTATGCACCATGGGCCATCAACCTAGAAACCTAGCGAAGCTGGCACGGTAATGTAGTCGGCATCGCCCCACATCCCTGTCGGTACCTTCCAGAAACTCAATGACTCTATTCCTGCACGTCTCGCAACGGCCTACACTGCAAAAGAAGGTTATTCGAGCTTTTGACAGATGGCCACATTAACGTGACTGGACAGAACGTAACATTCAGAATTTAGATAGTAATTTTTTAAACGTATTAGCCTTATTAAATTCTAGCACACGTAATCTTAAACAGAAGCAATACAAACATTTATTCACAAATTACACTACTGGCCATTAAAATTGCTACACCAAGAAGAAATGCAGATCATAAACGGCTATTCATTGGACAAATATATTATACTAGAACTGACATTTTCACGCAATTTGGGTGCATAAATCCTGAGAAATCAGTACCCAGAACAACAGCCTCTGCCCGTAATAACGGCCTTGCTACGCCTGGATATCGAGTCAAACAAAGCTTGGATGGCGTGTACAGGTACAGCTGCCCATGCAGCTTCAACACGGTACCACAGTTCATCAAGAGTAGTGACTCGCGTATTGTGACGAGCCAGTTGCTCGGCCACCATTGACCAGACGTTTTCAATTGGTGAGAGATCTGGAGGATGTGCTGGCCGGGGCAGCAGTCGAACATTTTCTGTATCCAGAAAGGCCCGTACTGGACCTGCAACATGCAATCGTGCATTATCCTGCTCAAATGTAGGGTTTCGTAGGGATCGAATGGAGGGTAGAGCCACGGGTCGCAACACATCTGAAATGTAATGTCCACTGTTCAAAGTGCCGTCAATGCAAACAAGAGGTGCACCCCGTACCATCACGCCGGGTCATACGCCAGTATGGCGATGACGAATACACGCTTCCAATATGCGTTCACCGTGATGTCGCCAAACACGGGTACAACCATCATGATGCTGTAAACAGAACCTGGTTTCATCCCTTAAAATGACGTTTTGCCATTCGTGCACCCAGGTTCGTCGTTGAGTACACCATCGCAGGCGCTCCTGTCTGTGATGCAGCGTCAAGGGTAACCGCAGCCATGGTCTCCGAGCTGGTAGTCCATGCTGCTGCAAACCTCGTCGAAATGTTCGTGCAGATGGTTGTTGTCTTTCAAACGTCGCCATCTGTTGACTCAGGGATCGAGACATGGCTGAACGAACCGTTACAGCCATGCGGATAAGATGCCTGTTATCTCGACTGTTAGTGATACGAGGCCGTTGGGATCCAGCACGGAGCTCCGTATTACCCTTCTGAACCCACCGATTCCATATTCTGCTAACAGTCATTGGATCTCGACCAACGCGAGTAGCAATGCCCCGATACGATAAACCGCAATCGCAATAGGTTACAATCCGACCTTTATCGAAGTCGGAAACGTGATGGTACGCATCACAACAACTTTTGACCAGACAACGCCGATCAACTGCTGCTTGTGTAGGAGAAATCGTTTGGAAACTTTCCTCATGTCAGCACGTTGTAAGTGTCGCTACCGGCGCCAGCCTTGTGTGAATGCTCTGAAAAGCTAATGATTTGCATATCACATCATTTTCTTCCTGTCCAATAATCTTCGCGTCTGTAGCACGTGATCTTCGTGGTGTAGCAATTGTAATGGCCAGTAGTGTGTAATAAGGCTAATGACGTTAGCCGTCAGCCACTCTCAAGGAAGCCAGCACACTCCGCGTATGAGGGAATGCAGTAACCAATAAAAAGACTGAAAGTGGTTCAAATAAATGGAAAGTTGTGCGAGCTGCACGCATCTCGCGTTAACTACCCTTCACTGCGTAGTATTCGTTCAGTGCTCGGTGTGCCTTCAGACTAGCTGAAGAGCATCTTTGAGGTGAGGGCAGCGAGTGTTCCGTAGGCGCGAACGACGCGGCCGGGAGGGCACAAAACGGAGCAGCACGAGTGGCTGGTCGGCCGGGAATCCCGCGCGTCGCGTGAGGCCGTCGCGGACAAAGCGGCCGATCGCAGAAGCCTCATTCCGCCTCCCAATGGCGTTCCGCGAACCGCTCCCGGCTAGCGCCCCTTTGTGGCCGCTCTCCTCTCCGTGATAGCCGCGGCGCGCTGCCTAGCTGAGCTGTCCTCCGCTCTGCCCTGCCCTGCTGCCAGCTCTCTGGTCTTTGCTAAACGCTGCACGCCGCCACCCCGTCCATCCGCCGAGCTCAGGTATGTAGCGAAATGCTTTCCCACTGGCTGGTATTTCTTTTTAGTCTGTGGCTATAGACTGCTTTGACGTTGACTTTTTCTTCCTATCTTTTCGCTGCTACGCCTACAATTCTACTTCATGTACTTCAGACGTCTGCACACCGCAAGCCTTCGCAAGGTATTGTAGTAAAGGTACCTGGGGTATCATTATCTTTCCGCCCACTTTTCTGTTCCGTTCGCGAACGGCACGTGGGGAGGATAATTGTAGGAGAACTCGGTATAAGCGTTCAATTTATCTGATTTTCGCGTCATGGTCATTCGGCAAGACAGGTGTGACAGGCTGGTAAAATGTTGTCAGACTCTCTTTTTAACGTAAGCTCTCGAAATTTCAGTTTAAAACTTCTCCGTGACGCACAACCCACCCTTCGTAGCAGCTGTCACAGAGGTTTGTTGAGTAATACAGTAACGCCCTCACTTCCAACAAACGAACCCATGACGAAACGCGCCACTTCTCCGTTGGACTCTCTCTCTCTCTCTCTCTCTCTCTCTCTCTCTCTCTCTCTCTCTCTCTCTCTCTCTCTCATTCCATACTTTGGAATGGTCCCACACTAACGAAGCGTACCATTCACCTGGAACACATCTGCCGCGCGGAATTAGCCGAGCGGTCTAAAGCGCTGCAGTCATGGACTGTATGGCTGATTCCGGCAGAGCTTCGAGTCCTCCCTCGAGCATAGATGTGTGTGTGTGTGTGTTTGTCCTTAGGAGAATTTAGGTTAAGTAGTGTGTAAGGTTAGGGACTGATGACCTTAGCAATTAAGTCCCATAACATTTCACACACATTTGAACATTTTTGAACACATCTGGAAAATAACACGATGGCCGAAGGTTACATTAAGCAACTCCTTCACTGAGCGAGCCGGCCGCGGTGGCCGAGCGGTTCTAGATGCTTCAGTCCGGAACCACGAGGCTGCTACGGTCGCAGGTTCGAATCCTGCCTCGGGCATGGATATGTGTGATGTCGTTAAATTAGTTACGTTTACGTAGTTCTAAGTCTAGGGGACTGATGACCTCAGATGTTAAGTCCCATACTGCTTAGAGCCATTTGAACCACTGAGCGAGTGACATGAGAAGTTGCCCCACGTTGCATGAAAACAGTTGCGCCCTCCAAAGCAGGACGTACATGTTATACAGGAACTCCCGCTAAGGTCAGATGTCGTGGTACAACTTAGCGGCCCCCTGCGTGTATTCTCTTCAAAGAAAAACGGAGCGAGAATAAAGATGCTTGTCAGTCTACACCATAATTTCACACACGGCGAGTGCAATGGCTCCTCGCGTACAACACGCGCCTTAACAGCACTCCAAAGTCGACAGTTCTGTGTATTCACTGCACCCTGTAGTGTAGAATTTGCCTCGTCATTCGACAGAATATTTCCAGGCGACACGCCGTCAGCTTCGATCTGAGCCAGAAACCGAAGAGAAAATTTAGAAAATTGCTGTGTATCAAGTTTCCCTTACTGCACGCCGTCTGGATCTTGAAAAGGTGCCAGTGTAAAATAACATGCAAAACTTTCCGTACTGTTGACCATGGTGCAGACAATTCTCGCGACACTGCACCAGCATTAGCATCACCCGGGGCATGAGGTGCGCGGTCAGTTACAGAAACAGCAACCTCGTCAAAAGATTCCAGCGGGATCGACGCCTTGCTCTTCTACGACACATACCTAGTTCACCCGAATTTCATTATCATCTTCTTTAAACCATTAATGACATCGTGCCTCTCCTCAGACGTTCCAGTCGGCGATACTCTCTCAATGCGGCTCTGTACATTACAACCGTTTACATAAAACAGTTTCACTGACAGTGCAAAATCTCTCTTCTGGATAGCCAGACTGTTCACTCACGCTATGACTTGTCAAATGACAGCTTAGACGTCATACCACCATACAAACAGCGTGCAGCGCCAGATTTGCCCCTGGTTGCCAAAATTGGAAGTAATTTTTTTCTGGCGTAAATCGGTTCCGCGTTAACGCATTAACATATCTACCAAGTTTAGCTACCACGCGACGGTTATAGCCTACATTGGATCTCCGTGAGTAACTGCACTTTAATTATAACCACCTGGTACATACTCAAGTCACCAGGTGCATGGCGCAGCGCATCGTGTACCAGTACGAGACATCACCTTTCCCGTTCCACTCGCGAACGGAGCGAGGAAAAACGACCGTCTGTACGATTTCGTATGAGGCCTAATTTCTCGAATCTTCTGTTCGCGGTCTTTACGCGAAATGTACCGCCAAATGCCGGTTCTCTAAATTTTGTCATACTGCTTTGCGAAAAGAACGTCATCTTCGCTCCAGGGTTTCCCATTCGAGTTCTCGAAGCATTTCCGTCATACTCGCCTGCTTATCGAAGCTACCGCTAACAGATCTAGGAGCACGCCTGTGAGTTGCCGTGTTGTGTTCCTTTATCCGACCTAGCGGGCATCCCAAACACTCGAGCAGTACTCAGGAATGGCTCGCAGTATTGTCCTATATGCGGTCTCTTTTATAGGTGAATACTTTTTGCTAGAATTTCGTACGGTAAAGGATCTCTTGGCATATTTGCGCACGATAAATTACATTTGTTATTTTCACCCACCACACCAGTAGTCTATCCTCTTCACGTCTTCCTGCATTTCACTGCAGATTCTGGTGTTGCAAACTTTCTATATACAGCAACGTGGTATGCGAATAGCCTCATGAAGCTTGCAACATTATCCGTTAGATCATTAAAGCACTTTGCAGTATTTCCGCTTCAGTCAGATTTTAAATGGAGGCAACCCTTTCTGAGCGACGCAAACATTTCCTTTAAAATTTACCTTTCTGGCTTTGGGGAAAGTCTCACAAGCAGGTAAGTGGATCTCTCTCGTACTTTAACAACTGGCTGAAACGTCTTGCGGAATTGTTAATGATTCATCGTCTGGGTAGGGTTTTACGTTGGTAAATGCAGGTTGGCTACTGTAAGTCACAGATCTGGACAAGATTTCGCACATTCGATCATGATTGGAAAAAATAGACTTTTATCTGGACATCTGGCACATGCTTAAAAAATCTACGTTACCTTCTGCGTGACTAGTGCTCTAGCAAGCGAAACAAACTGCCGTTTGGTCTCTGAGGAAATAGCGTATTCAAAAATTGCAGACCCTGGTGTACATTGGCCTCTCGACCTTGAATTTTTTTCATTGCGTAAAATAACCTTTGTTATACAACAGTTAGCATTTCAGTACCTTAAATTGTTTTATTTATTTTGCGTGCAATAATTCACTATATTGCCGGCCGCGGTGGTCTCGCGGTTCTAGGCGCGCAGTCCGGAACCGTGCTTCTGCTACGGTCGCAGGTTCGAATCCTGCCTCGGGCATGGATGTGTGTGATGTCCTTAGGTTAGTTAGGTTTAAGTAGTTCTAAGTTCTAGGGGACTAATGACCACAGCAGTTGAGTCCCATAGTGCTCAGAGCCATTTGAACCAATTCACTATATTAACAATTTTGAGGTTTTATTTTGTAATATTTATCCCTGTTCGCATTAATACTAGAATAAATCAGAATATGCATATCATAATTGCATTTTTCCAAGACATTAACCTAATTTTAGCTAATTTTCTGTGCACCTCTCAAATCTTATACGTATTGCAGCAAAGGAATTACGAGACTTGTTATGGAAATTCCTCTAGATCAAACAAAGAAAACTTATAATATCGACAAGCTCGTTATGCTATGAAAACAATCTGATTTACACGAGAAGAAGTATCCTAAAAATTTGGAGGTGTTTTAAATGGCAGGAAATGTTTGCCATACCAACACGGATGACGTTACATTGAATAGACTTTCATCAAGGTCGTTTAACATGACGTTCTGACACACCATATCCATCGTTACTAAGAAGAATCAGCCGCGACATTCAAGTGTAACACACACTCTAAACGTGACGCAAATCAACCGAACGCTTAAACAATTTTTTTATTCATCTTACTTCTCTTGACTATAGAACTAGTCTTATGAAAAATGTAATGCGTTGAAAACATTAATTCACAGTGGCGGAGGTTGACTACTTCATTTATCATCGCTTACTCTCAAGCTGCCACGGGGTTATCATTTCACGTTTAGAAATTAAATAACTTTATATGTTTTTCCAATTGTGATTTATTAACCCTTTCCTTTTAAGTTCAGTTTGATTATTGTACTTGAGAGCTACGAATTTCTGTGCGTTAGACTTAATTTCTGAACAATACGAGTAAACAAAATGATGTCTTTCGATGCTTTTCTGTATAGAAGGCTTACGAAAATTTAAAAAGTCGGATAATGGGAAACACAGAAAGAATTAAGAGCGAAAATAATCGATTAATTTGATTACAGTCTTAGCTGAGATAAACGTATTTCATGAGAGGCGTAAATAAACGAATCAATTGTGAGATTTAGTCGGGAAAGAGTTTCTGTTGCTACACACCTCTCAAGTATGATTGAATAAAGCTCTGATGTTCAGTGGGGACGCCAGTGCTACGAACCTCATTCCCGCACCGAAGACTGAATTACGTGGGAAGCGAGCCGCGCTCCAGTGAGGAAAACCCCATTTATCCGCGCCAAGCCGAGCCGCTGGCGGGACGAGGCCCGCAGCGGGTTTTGAACCGTGACCGCGGGCACTCGGCGGCCGTCGACCTTGGATGCGGCGCGCCAGATAGCTGGTCGCGGGTTATCTGCGCCCGCTCGCCCTGAAGATGACGCTGACCGCCGAAACAGCAACAGGAGGCTAACGTGCAGCGGAGGAAAGCACGGAGCTCGAGAAAACTTTTGCTCGCCCTGGTTAGAACTGTTAAAGTAATCACTGAATATCTAACTGGATGTCTTCAGTACTAGCAAAACTACTTACCTTTGTATATAAAAGTTCAGTCTGTGTACGTTTGTGCCCGCAAAGCTCGAAAAGCTTTCGGCCATTGACTTGAAATTTTGACACAACGTTGCATTCGAATACGCACATGTTTTTATTTACGTACTGGAGCGCCATAGATAATATATAAATATATATGTAATCTATAAAGAGAAGCGTTGTCAAAAAAACTCTCGTAATGTTCTTAGCTCATTTAGTTCAAAGTTTTTCACGATATTTTAGTGAGTATTCGGATGGACATGGGCTAGACTTCTTTTAAACGACAATGTCGTGTTTATGGCTTACGATTATGGAACTATGACAGACTCTGAATCGTCAGAAACTTCGTAATTCCACCTATCTGCAAATTAGAGCTATGCGAAATACCGTCACTGAAACTACAGAAGTCCAGCAGCTGGCGAGGTCTTTTGTATATTCCTTTTACCACCGATCCCAACGGATTCACCCATTCATTTAAGCGTCTTAAATTCCATTTATATCTATATATGCATCTACATGGATACCGTGCAAATCACAGAGGGTTCATCGAAGCACCTTCCCAACAAATCCTTGTTGTTCCACTCCCGATCAGAACGCGGAAAAAACGAACATACTATATCTTTCCGTCTGAACTCTGATTTCCCTTATTTTATTATGGTGATCGTTTCTCCGTATGCAGGTCGGCGTTAACAAAATATTGTCACATTCGGAGGAGAATGTCGGTGATTGAAATTTCATGAGAAGATCCCGCCACAACTAGAAATGCCTTTGTTTCAATGATGTCCACCCCAAATCCTGTATCATTTCCGTGGCACACTCTCCCCTATTTCTCAATAACACGAAACGTGTTGCCCTTCTTCGAACTTCCTCGATGTACGCCGTTAATCCTGTTTGGAAAGGATCCCGCGTCGCGCAGCAGTAGTCCAAAAGAGAACGGACAAGCGTAGTACTGTAGGCAGTCTATTTAGATCTGTTGAATCTTTTAAGCGTTCTGCCAATAAATTGCCGTCTTTGATTCGCCTTCCCCACAACATTTGCTGTATGTTCTTTCCAGTTTAAGGTGTTCGTAATTGTAATTCCTGGGTATTTAGCTGAATTTACAGGGTTTACAGTTGATTCATTTATCGTATAACCGAAGCTTAACAGATTCCTTTTAGCAGCTGTGTGGATATCTTTACACTTTTCATAATTTAGGGTAAGTTGGCAATTTTAGCACCATACAGATACCTTTTATACATAGTTTTCCAACTTGTTTTAATCTTCTGATGACTTTACTAGACGGTAAACGACAACCTAAGACGGTTGCTCAGATTGTCTCCAAAATCGTCTACATAGGTAACACTACCATGGGGAACACCAGAAATCGCTTCTTCACACAACCGATACTATATTCTATGAGCACGCAATTTGTTTGCAAGCTGCTTGTGAGGCACAGTATCAAAAGCCTTCTGGAAATCTAGAAATATGGAACCAATTTGAAATTCCTTGTCAATAGTAATCAATTCGTAATCAATGTCTCGTATGAAATAATGATAAAGAAGGCACCAGAACAGAGAGAGGGGTAAGTGGACAGAGAAAGGGATGGAGGAAATGGACAGAGAGAGGGACATAGAAGGTGGGCAGACAGAGGGGCGAGATGATGCACAAAGAGAGGGGAGGGAGGAGGAGGAGGAGGAGATGGTCAAAGAGAGGGGCGAGGAGGAGATGGGGAATGAGAATTGGGGAGGGAGGGGGGGAGTTATGATGTGTATCCAATACCCATACATATTCTGAAGCATTGCCCAGTTTCCGAACATCACTCCAAAATCTGTTGCTAATCTGTCAGCACAGAAGCTAGCGTTGTGAAATTAAACATTCTAAAAACGTGTGCTTTCTCTTTTCTTTCTTTTCCCTTTAATCCGACTGAGCCACAGAAATCTGCGGCCAGGTACAGCTGGTTTTAAATAATTGTCTGAGAGAAATATCAGCGTAGATGTCGTAGACTTCTGTGTCGACAATAATCACCGTACTACACGTGGATGGACTGTTAACTGCACATGAACTGTATTCTCCATCATTGCTTGACCAGACACGAAAATAACAATAAAATGGAAATACTTCCTTGATGGTCTCTAACTACTGTCATTAATTCATATACAGGTTTTCAGTTTATTATGCTATTACCAAATAGCAGAAATGCCGAAACCACTAACAAAATCGTGTCTGACAGAACAGAGATGTTAGTGATAAATATTTCAGTGAAATCTCAGTATGTCGCACATCATCTGGGTCGCGACATCGCCGCCAGGTGACGGCGTAAGTTCTGGGTAAATAGTTGTTGGAGAACATCAAGGACGTGTTTCCTTTTCTGCTATAATTTCAACTGAACGCTACATGTGGTAATAAATTGTAATCCTGCAGCTAACTGAAATTGTGCAAAACTATATCGAGTCATATCATGCTTATAGACTGTGACTTCCGTTTGAAACATTCAGAGTAAATAAAGCTACATTGTGAATATGTTGTCAGCAAAGTTTCTACACTCCTGGAAATGGAAAAAAGAACACATTGACACCGGTGTGTCAGACCCACCATACTTGCTCCGGACACTGCGAGAGGGCTGTACAAGCAATAATCACACGCACGGCACAGCGGACACACCAGGAACCGCGGTGTTGGCCGTCGAATGGCGCCAGCTGCGCAGCATTTGTGCACCGCCGCCGTCAGTGTCAGCCAGTTTGTCGTGGCATACGGAGCTCCATAGCAGTCTTTAACACTGGTAGCATGCCGCGACAGCGTGGACGTGAACCGTATGTGCAGTTGACGGACTTTGAGCGAGGGCGTATAGTGGGCATGCGGGAGGCCGGGTGGACATACCGCCGAATTGCTCAACACGTGGGGCGTGAGGTCTCCACAGTACATCGATGTTGTCGCCAGTGGTCGGCGGAAGGTGCACGTGCCCGTCGACCTGGGACCCGACCGCAGCGACGCACGGCTGCACGCCAAGACCGTAGGATCCTACGCAGTGCCGTAGGGGACCGCACCGCCACTTCCCAGCAAATTAGGGACACTGTTGCTCCTGGGGTATCGGCGAGGACCATTCGCAACCGTCTCCATGAAGCTGGGCTACGGTCCCGCACAACGTTAGGCCGTCTTCCGCTCACGCCCCAACATCGTGCAGCCCGCCTCCAGTGGTGTCGCGACAGGCGTGAATGGAGGGACGAATGGAGACGTGTCGTCTTCAGCGATGAGAGTCGCTTCTGCCTTGGTGCCAATGATGGTCGTATGCGTGTTTGGCGCCGTGCAGGAGAGCGCCACAATCAGGACTGCATACGACCGAGGCACACAGGGCCAACACCCGGCATCATGGTGTGGGGAGCGATCTCCTACACTGGCCGTACACCTCTGGTGATCGTCGAGGGGACACTGAATAGTGCACGGTACATCCAAACCGTCATCGAACCCATCGTTCTACCATTCCTAGACCGGCAAGGGAATTTGCTGTTCCAACAGGACAATGCACGTCCGCATGTATCCCGTGCCACCCAACGTGCTCTAGAAGGTGTATGTCAACTACCCTGGCCAGCAAGATCTCCGGATCTGTCGCCCATTGAGCATGTTTGGGACTGGATGAAGCGTCGTCTCACGCGGTCTGCACGTCCAGCACGAACGCTGGTCCAACTGAGGCGCCAAGTGGGAATGGCATGGCAAGCCGTTCCACAGGACTACATCCAGCATCTCTACGATCGTCTCCATGGGAGAATTGCAGCCTGCATTGCTGCGAAAGGTGGATATACACTGTACTAGTGCCGACATTGTGCATGCTCTGTTGCTTGTGTCTAAGTGTCTGTGGTTCTGTCAGTGTGATCATGTGATGTATCTGACCCCAGGAATGTGTCAATAAAGTTTCCCCTTCCTGGGACAATGAATTCACGGTGTTCTTATTTCAATTTCCAGGAGTGTATTTAAAGGTTATTGCTTGAAGATGAAGTAAACGGAATAACCATGCGATCGAGAGGGAGGTGGGCAGAGTATGGTTCTTTCTCAAAACGCCGTGTCTGTTTATTTAAAGCCTGCATCTCGGTCCTGTGAAATTGAGGCTGCTATTTCCCTAATATCTTTCTATGAGTGTAATTCGTCCGTTACCCTGTTTGGACCCATTCTCCCTACGTGCCCCATGAGCTGGGGTGTTCGCATACGCATTTATAACTTTAATTTTAGGGATTTGCTGCATATTTTAGCCTGAGATTTTGGTTTTTTGGTCGAAATATTTCTGTCATAATCTTACGTTATTTACTTTTGGCTCTCATTTTTAATGTCTAGTGATGCAGTGTAAATGTTTCTGATGCGTAGAGCACTTGTGGTATGATCACTGTTGTGTAATGTTGGCTCTTTTGGTTCCAGGAGAGGCATTCTCTGCTACAAATAATTTTTATTAACTGAAAAGCTGTTACTAATATTGAATTCTGGGTACTACTATCTTATTATCGTTAGTGCTTTCAGATATCCATTCGCGTAAGTATTTACTTTCTTTGACATGAAAAATTTTATTATGAGGGCGAGCTGATAAATAAGGCTACTGATTTTTTTATGTGAACACTCTTAAAGCTTTTTGAAGAAAACAAATGTTATTAACATTCTGCGTGTTTGCTCTTCATGTCTACATATTTGCAGCCCTCCGCCGTTTGAGAACTCCGAATTGTAGCGTGAGACATGGTGGTGTGTACCATAGCGTCTCGACTTGGCCGCATCCGATTTTCATGTTCGATGAAGCGGTGCAAGCAAAGGTGAGGATATGGCTCCTTCAAGAGAGTCAAATATTCTACATCGATGGTATCAACAAACTGGTCTCTCGTTGCAGTCAGGTATATTCAGCATTTCTTGAGTTCCTGGACTACTATATTGATAAATAAATATATAGACATAAAGAATACAGCTGTAGAATGTTAATAACATTCGTTTTATGTAAAAAGCCTTAAGAGTTTACAGTAAAAAAATTCAGAGGCTTTACTTTCAGCTCACCCTCGCAAAAATTTCAGCACACACAGGGAAATATTTTACCAGTCGTATTCTCTCTCTCTGTCTGTCTCTCTTTTTTTTTTTTAGTATGAAATTGTAGTCTAATTTTCCCTGCCTGTTTCTGCTATAAATCAAAGACTATAATTTAAAGAACGAAAAAGTAACTGATAAAATGAAGTAGTTCACAACTCAATAATATGCGTTAATAATGTCATCTGAGAACCACGCTGAGTTTTACAATCAGGACAAACAAAAATGTCGTCCGCAAGGCGTTGCAGTTGATGCTGATGCGCCGTAGTTGAGGTTAAGGACAGTCTGGAACAAAAGCACAGCGAGGAGAGCTCCGCTGGTCAATGTCGTTGCGCCAGGCGACCTCTCTTCATATCGGTCGATAACCTTGAACCACCTCATTTGCCAGTAGTGGCCTTTCACGGAAAAAGATGGTGCTGCTTGGCTTCTGAAGTTGTACGCGTCTGAGAGCACTACTGTAAACAGCCAGCCCAATTTAATTATGACACTACTGCAGAGGTGATTGGTACACAGACTGTTCCACAATTCCTATTACAGGCTTCTACTAGTTGTAGATGGGTCATACTAGATAAAGTTTTGACATGAATCTATGGTCGGAAATGTACCGCTTGGCTTCCAAACGGTAAATTTCCGTAAATTGGTTCGTTATCAAAACTTGATCTATTACGACTCCTCTACAACATCTACACTATGTGATCAAAAGTATCCGGACATCTGGCTAAAAATGACTTACAAGTTCGTGGCGCCCGCCATCGGTAATGCTGGAATTCAGTACGGTGTTGGCCGACCCTTAGCCTTGATAACAGCTTCCACTCTCGCAGGCATACGTTCAGTAAGGTGCTGGAAGGTTTCTTGGGGAATGTAACTCCATTCTTCAGCGACTGCTGCACTGAGGAGAGGTATCGATGCCGGTCGGTGAGGCCTGGCACGTAGTCGGCGTTCCAAAACATCCGAGAAGTGTTCTATAAGATTCAATTCAGGACTCTGTGCAGGCCAGTACATTGTAGGGATGTTACTGTCGTGTAACCACTTAACCATAGGCCGTGCATTATGAACAGGTGCTCGATCGTGCTGGAAGATGCAATCGCCATCCCCGAATTGCTTCTTTAACGGTGGGAAGGAAGAAGGGGCTTAAAACATCAATGAAGGCCTTTGCGGGGATAGTTCCATGCAAAACAAGGAGTGCAAGCCCCCTCCATGAAAAACACGACCACACCATAACACTACCGCCTCCGAATTCTACTGTTGGCACTACACTCGCTGGTAGATGACGTTCATCGGGCATTCGCCATACCCACACCCTGCCATCGGATCGCCACATTGTGTACCGTGATTCGTCACTGCACACAACGTTTTTCCACGGTTCAATCGTCCAACGTTTACGCTCCTTACACTAAGAGAGGCGTCGTTTGGCATTTACCGGCGTGATGTTTGATGTACGAGCATAAAATCCAAGTTTTCTCACCCCCGCCTAACTGTCGTAGTACTTGCAGTGGATCGTGATGCAGTCTGGAATTCCTGTGTGATGGTCGGGATAGAAGTCTGCCTGTTACACTTTACGACCCTCTCCACCTGTCGGCGGTCTCTGTCAATCGACAGGCGAGGTCCACCTGTACGGTTTTGTGCTGTACGTGTCCCTTCACATTTCCACTTCACTATCACATGGAAAACAGTGGACCTAGGGATGTTTGGGAGTGTGTAAATCTCGCGCACAGACGTATGAGACAAGTTACACCCAGTTACTTGACCACGTTCGAAGTCAATGAGTTCAGCGAAGCGCCCCGTTCTGCTCTCTCACGATGTCTAAAGACTACTGAGGTCGCTGATATGGAGTACCTGGCAGTAGGTGGCAGCACAATGCACCTCATGTGAAAAACATATGTTTTGGGGGTGTCCGGATACTTTTGGTCTCGTAGTGTAGAAGCCTGTAACAGGAATCGTGGAACAGTCTGCAGATATGGGTATCAGTGATGTTGATAAACAGCTTAAATCGCTAAAAACCAAACAAAGCTCCAGGTCCCAATGGAACCTCTATCATATACTACCCATAATTAGTGTCTGCGTTAGCCAGTCTTTGCAGTAATATACCGTAGATCCCTCAGTGCCACTCAGCACGGATCCGGATACATCGATCATGTGAAACCCAGATCGTACTTTTTGTACATGACCCACTGAAAGCCATGGATCTAGGCAGACAGATGGACGCAGCATTTCTAGATTTCCGCAAAGCGTTTGACTGAGTATCGCTCCTATGCTTATTATCGAAAGTACGATAGTATGGGTTATCAAACGAAATTTGTGACTAGATTTATGATTTCTTGGTAGAGAGGACACAGAGTGTTATGTTGGATGGAGAGGCAACAACAGATGTAGAACTAACTTCGGGAATGCCCCAGTGAGGTGTGTTGCAGCCCTTGCTGTTCATGTCATACATTAATGACCTTGTGTACAGAATTAATAGTAACTTCAGACTTTTCACAGATAATGCAGTTGTGTACAGTGAAATAGTATCTGAAAAAAACTGCACAGATATTCAGGCGCATCTTGAAAAGTTTTAAAAGTAGTGCAAAATATTAGAAATTTGCTTTAATGTTCCTTTACAAAACGAAAGAACGTAGTATCCTCTGACTACGTTATTGAAAAGCCACATCTGGAATGTGTCAACTGATACAAATATCTTGTTGTGAGAATTTGTATGGATATGAAATGTAACCATTACATGACTAGTCGTAGGTGAAGTGGATGACAGAGTTCGGTTCAGTGGTAGATTACTGGGGAAATGCAAAACACTCGTGCGATCCACCCTAGTATACTGCTCAAGTGTGAGGGATGAGTATCAGACAATAATAACAGGGAATATTCAGCGTATACAGAGAAGGGTAGCGCGAAAGCCCCCAGGTTTTTCTGGCGCGTGGAGAAGCGTCACGGAGATTCTGAAAAAACTGACCTGATAGATACTTGAAGATAGACGCAAACTGCAGGGCAAGAGAAGCAGAGCAACAAACATGGAGGCATTGCATGTAATACTAACGCAAATTGCCACAGCACTTGGAAAATGGGGATAAAATCCTGAAACGCGTCGTGCTATGCATGTGAAAACGTAACTGGTGCAACGTTTTATTATTTAGATCATTGTCGACACGGTTACGAACTTTTAAAAACTTCGTGTATGATAAATATAATTGTATTTATAATGTTTAAAAAGTAATCGAATTTCTTTTGTGTCGATTAATGACTGTTCATTGAACGTGGGTCATCATGTCACACCACAAACGAAACAGTCGTGACAGTGGCAGCAGGTAGCTAGTACCAGAAAAGGAGATGTTGTTTCCTCTGCCGAAAATATTAAGAGTAGTGTTTTCTACAATGTGAAAGAGTGAGACAGTAACTGGTGACTAAAGATCTTCAAAACTTTTCTGGAGCTTTTGGATGAAAAAATATGTGAAGCCTGCATTGTAAAAGAAAAAAAGATATCTTTCTTCATGTTAATGTACAGGCCAACAAAGGATTTTGGCTAAAGGAAACCTGAGAGATTTGGTGTATGAAGAACTGCAGCATTCAGATTTGCCACCCACTTCCTTCCTCTTGTTCTTTTACCTAAATATAATTTGTGGCTGTAAATCGTTTTGACTAGAGTGTAGGGTTTATGAAAGCCACAAATGGATATTTCGCACACCTTCTAAAATCCACTCACTTGAAAGATATTACAGAAAGGCTATTGAGCTAAGAAAGCAATTCATCGAAAAATAAGAGCATCTCTAAGAAAAAGCAGTTTGACTTACCGTCCGAGAAAATTTCTTTAATTTGATCCCCAAATCCGCACAGTGAACTGTGCATGTATGACGTATTTCAATAACGTGATATACTGTCTGATAGTCGCTTACGACTAACATCCTAATGTCGTTTTATGAAGCAGATTTTGCCGCACAAATAGCTTTTTAAGAGGTTAGACAGCTTTCGCTCCATCTGTTGACGCGACGGCCTTCGGACGAATCTGAAGGCATTCCGTGAAATATTTTAAAAGGTCATCCACTGGACAAGCCCGATGGCCAACAACAGCGTGTATCAATAGTCCGTTTCTAAGTAACTAGATTAGTCCTGAGGATGTACGAGGGTTGGAAACTATGTATTTACAGCTAGTACAAAATAGAGATGTGTTTCAAAGTTTTGCTGACCTTCAAAGTAGCCACCGGGAAAGTGTGTAATCAGTTGCCAGCGATGTGGAAGTCGTAGGGTACTCTCAGCAGTGCCAGTTGTGTTGACAGTTCGAGCGGCGCGGTCTGTTGCCCGACGAAGTTGTAGCAGTTCTGAAGCGAATGCTGTGAAGCGTTTCGTTCAGTTAAGAAATCGAGTTTAACTCACGAGGGCTTAAGTCAGGGGAGTGCAGTAGGTGGTATAACACCTAGCAGCCCCATCAGTCAAACAAATCAGTAGCACGTACGTGCTTGAGCACTGTCCTGCAAAATGATGGTCAGGTCCTGCAGAAAGTGTCATCACTTCTGTCTCTGTGCTGTTCATTTTTTTAACACAACCTACGACCAGCTTAGAGACTGAAAAATGTCTTCTTGCATTGTACAAAACGTTCTCCTAGTCACTTCTTAATGAAAATTGCATACCTCATTTGTTTTCATCTACCTTTGCGGTTTGTGTCATATCAAAGGTCTTCAGGGGAAATACAGGCACGTTTGACATCAGCCTTCCGTTCGTTAATGGCGGAGTAGACTCTTCCTAACCCTTCACCAATGCAGAGAGAATTTCCGTTGGCTGCAGATTCAAATTTAGATCTTTGAACTACACACAGTGGGCACACGATTGGCCTAATTTATTAAAAGCCGTGCAAGAAAATTACTACAGAAATCAACTTGACACTTCAGCCACGTTATTGCGCAACATATAAAAACACAACATAACCAAATGTCATTAAAATCAGCGCCATGTATGCGCCTCGGTGAAGACTGTTTACATAGTCCCAAATGAGACTTATCCCACAACACGAGGCGGTTGAAGAAGGTCGAAGAGTGACGTGTGAAGCGCAGGAGTTTCGTGTTGTTCACAACATTGTCCCATATTGATGGGGAGCGATCCGAACCGCTGACACTGCTGCCCGAAGGAGAGAAGTTGGTCGACCATGTCAACTACTGCATCGAATGACTGCTACATTGTGCAACAGGTAAGTAGAGACCCACATCCAACAGCGGGTTCAGTGGAAACCGTATTTAACACGACTGTAAGGCACGCTTTCTCACGCTACAAAGTGCCACGGTGACTGCAAAAGGGTGAGGGGGTGACCACTCTGCCCATCGACCATTTCGTTGTATTCCGTTGATCCCAAGACGTCGGCGACAACGTCTGCGATGGTACCAATAGTATAGGGTCATGAGAAACGTGGAGCGGCGTCGCATACTGTTCTCATAAGGAAAGTCTCTCGGTTCGAGCAGGAATATGGTGTTGCAACTGTATTCAGAAGCTTTACGCGTCACTGTATGATGGTGAAAGCATTCGATTGCGTTCCTCTTGGTTTCCCCATTATGGGCCTTTAAAAATATACATGACGTTCCTCAACAAAATGCACAAAACAATATGCAGAATCACAATAGGCATATTTGACGAAAGCAGTATCTGGACAACCCTCAGAGTCACATTCTTGAGCTACGAAATCAAATGTCATTTGAGTCACATTCTTAAATTCAGCAACACGTGCACAAGTATAGTGCCGTCGCTTGCCAGGAATATTGAAGCATAGGCTGATACACTGGAGCAGACAGCTGGTTATGAATAATAGAATGCATTTTCATTACGTAAACTGTACTTCCTGATTTAGTGTTGAAGTCACTGCACAGAGCCCTTGTGGTGTCTATTGTCTTTCTAGCGTGTATTTTGTAGTGCCGAGAGAAATATACATCCAAAGAGTGCACTTATTTTGTTGTGTTTGGCGGAATGATCGCGCATCCAGTGTCTTTAGGCGCAAATGAATCATTTACTGTGGTTGCATCCTTGTGACCACTCCAAGAATCACTAAGTACTATATACTTCAGGGTATTTGCGACACTGTCATTAACAGAGTTCACGAAAAAGGATTTTATATTATATGTTGACATTTTCCTACTTGTGCTAGCCTCCAAACATATGTTTTATGGAAAATTTTTAACTTTCAGGACGAGAGTTTTTCTGAAAGCAAATGATAGGTGTCTTTTTCCCTCTCTCTCTCTCTCTCTCTCTCTCTCTCTCTCTCTCTCTCTGTGTGTGTGTGTGTGTGTGTGTGTGTGTGTGTGTCCACTCACTGAAAGTCCAACATCTATTCCATAAGTATAAATTGCATTGTGTGCAGAATGGACCAAGGCAACTGTTGATTTTTCGCCTTTTTTTGTATATTGTCGGATCAGGAGATAGTTTATAACTAAATCCACTTTGATCAGTATTCTAAATACAGTGCGACTGTAAGCGAAAACTTGCAGTTTTATGATTTACTTATTTGACAAACGGGGCCGCAGACAGACGAATATGTTGCTCTTCCTGCACATCTCTGGCTCTCATGAAAGCAGTGATATATCTACGGCACATTGTGTATTCTTTCTTGAGACGTTCTATGAGTGTTGCAGAACATTTAAACTCTGTGTGTCCATTTTCTCTTGATTTTTGCATGGCCCAAAATGTCATGTGCCAGTAGTGGACGCATTTTCCTTCATTTCTTGTTACGTCAATTTTGGAAGAATTTTTTTTTTTTTTTGTCTCGTTCTTTGATTGCCTTGTTTCCTCGAAATGGATGTTCATGACGTCTTTTTTCTCCACATGATCAAATATTGCTTTGATGTTCGACGTGCTTTCTATGGATGGATCTCTCTTCAGTAAAGATCTGTAAGTCGCAACTGTACATGGAGGTGTACGATAACTATCGTAAATACGTTCAAGATATTGTTAAGAAAATAATTTTAAAATACTAATAGTATTGGATTTACTTTCTGGTGAAGGTTCGTGGCCACCAGAACTGTTAGTTTCTCTTTGAGGAACACTGTTTCCGCCGGCCGGAGTGGCCGTGCGGTTCTGAGCGCTACAGTCTGGACCCGAGCGACCGCTACGGTCGCAGGTTCGAATCCTGCTTCGGGCATGGGTGTGTGTGATGTTCTTAGGTTAGTTAGGTTTAATTAGTTCTAAGTTCTAGGCGACTGATGACCTCAGAAGTTAAGTCGCATAGTGCTCAGAGCCATTTGAACCATTTGAACCAACACTGTTTCCGCCACTAACACTAGCGTTACATTCTTCAACCCCATTAACCTTATTATCGTCCACAAAGTCGTTTTCTTCATCCACTATTTTATTCAGTGTAACTTCAGTTGAGCAGTCAAATGAGTATTCACGATTCTGGATAATTAGATCCAAGAAAAACATTGCGCAAGTGTCATCATCCTGTCCTACACCGCCGTCCATTGGACATCATCATCTTAACTTGGATACAACAGTATTCAAAACAATCCAGACATTAATGGTTTCGATCGTTTCTGATAGTACTGACTCACGTATACTAAACATGGCAACTATTTGCTGAGGTAACCGACTGACCGGCGTATTAACCCCCAACACCCTCTTCCAAGACTGCAAGCGGTGCTGTGTACAAACCAAGAACAACGCAATCATACACCGTAGCAGGCGTGGTTAGAAATGTGAGATGGGTCTGTGTACAAATGTTTAAACACAGATTCCTGTTCGATACGAGAGCCCTCCTTGTCAGACGAGAGCTAATTGCCTGTGTTGTGATTCTGGACGTAGGCGTACCCTTATATGGCGAAAGGTCGTAACGTAATGTACCCACAAAGCATTGTCGAACTCGATCGTTCTGATGGTTCACGTGTTATGATGAGGGGAGGTATTATTCTGCATGAGCATACAGATCTCCAGATCTTTGAACACGGTGCAATCGCTGCTCAACGTTACTGTGATATAATACTCCTTCCGCACGTGCATCTTTTCAGGGGTACATTCGGCCCAGACCTCTTTTTTATGGATGACATCGCGCGACCTCATCGAACAGCGCAGGTGAAGAAGCTTTTTGAACTAGAGGATGTTAGGCGAATGGACAGCCTGCCCGTTCCCCCGACATGAATCTTATGTAGCACGTGTGAATTGCGTTGGGGAGACGGACAGCAGCACGTCGACATGTACCAACGACATCCAAGCAGCTGCCGACCACTTTGTTGGAGGAATGGAAAGACCTACCACAAGATCTTACCAACCTTGTGGCCAGCACTGGAGCGCGTTGTCGAGCATGCACTGCCGTTCTTGGTGATCATACACCTGTTAAGAACCTATTCCCCAGGCGGGCGGGAGTGGCCGTACGGTTCTAGGCGCTACAGTCTGGAGCCGAGCGACCGCTCCGGTCGCAAGTTCGAATCCTGCCTCCGGCATGGACGTGTGTGGTGTCCTTAGGTTAGTTAGGTTTAATTAGTTCTAAGTTCTAGGCGACTGATGATCTCAGAAGTTAAGTCGCACAGTGCTCAGAGCCATTTGAACAATTTTTTGAACCTACGCCCCATTTTTTTGTAACGTCCAGGGGAACATCATACATCGCTGTGACTTCAGCATAATTATTGTCTTTGAATAAAACTTTCATTTCTGTTCGTCTCATTCCGCATTTCTTACCTTCTGTACAGTACTGTTGCAGTTCTTTTTGTGTAGAGCTAAGTTTCCTTGAGCTATGTTACTTGGCAGTGACACATCATGCGAAAGTTACTTCGTTTCTTAACAGTTGCACACTCGTTTAGGTGTAAGTTAACAAGAATTTGGGATATCATTTACTTAGTGTAGCGGAGATCAGTTCTTTTAAATGAAAGTTAAACAAAAAGCTATTCATCGGCAAATTTATGAGGTTTACGGACAAAATGCTATGATTAGAAGATGGGTCAGACTGTTCAATGAAGGACATGATCAAGTGCACGATGAAGAACGAAGTGGGCGCCCGTCTGTGGTTACTGATGAACTGGATCACACATTTGAAGAGAAGATTAAGCACAACCGTAAGTTTACACATAGTGCCCTTGCTATGGAAGTTTTACACCTAAAATCTGTCCTTGGTGTGGCCGAGCGGTTGTAGGCGCTTCATTCTGGAACCGCGCGACCGCAACGTTCGCAGGTTCCAATCCTGACTCGGGCATGGATGTGTGTGATGACCTTAGGTTAGTTAGGTTTAAGTACTTCTAAGTGTAGGATGCTGATGACCTCAGATGTTAAGTCCTATAGTGCTCAGAGCCATTTGAACCATTTGGTGGTCAACACTTCAACGATGATGACAAGCTGAAAGAACATGTTACCACATGGTTGAATACACAGGCGGCAACATTCTATGAAGAAGGCATACAAAAACTTGTGCCACGCCATGACAAGTGCCTACAAAATTTCGGAAGCTATGTAGAAAAGTAGTTTAACAGTTATAGGTTTTTGTGCAATAAATGTTTTTTCTGCATCTGTACGCGTTTGTTTTACATAAGCAAACGGAACTTGCTTTGTGGACGACCCTCGTACAATGACATCTGTGTACCTGTCTTACGATATTTTACTATTACGCTCCAGAATGTAAGGAAGTTCACTGTTAAATTCGTCCTCAAAGGTTTGCATAAAACTCATTTTATCCGAAGCAAACTGGATGCCCTGTTTTCGAGAAAGAAGTTTGGCACGTTATGCTTGCCAACGTCACAACGCGGCTGCTGTGAACAGCGGAAGCATCGAGGTGCACGTGAGCGCTAGAGCGAAAAGGCCACAGGCAGCCAGCAGAGTGAGCACGCTGCAGTCGCTGGGACACGCGTGGCGCACGTGGGACAGGTCAGGGCGCCCCCACCCACCACCCCGCTGTGTTTTCCGCCTCCGGCGCTCCGGCGCTTTCACTGCCACAGCCCACACTGCGCCAGGCACGGCGCAGACGCCGCTACCCGCGCTATCTTAGCGTTACGTGGGCATTAGCCGGAGCCTGCGGCAGCAACGGAAGATACTAGCGTTCAGAAAACTACTTTGTTGGAGTAGTTTGAAGTCTCTCCAAAGTAAAACATTGCTACCTCTGATGAAAACAATGTGACAGAAAGAGAAGAGGTAGTAAAAGATGAGACGGAAGGTAGAATTTCAAAGAGCACTGGGAGACCTGTAACGAAACGAGTCATTTGGCACATATGACATTTCTTGTGAGTAACTGAGATGCTCGTGAGAAGTAGCCGTGCCAAAACTATTCCACACGGCTCCAGGAGATACGAGATAGGCGAATTACCCTCATATTTCAAGCAGAATAAATAATTTCAGTTCTAGAAATGGTATTGTCTGATTTGCATGAACATTGTGGACCCATGAGTTTAACAGACCATGGTTTGCAAAATAGTGTCATGTATTATTTATGTATGACGGAAAAATTGTAGAGGGCAACCTAGAGGTGAAAGTTTGTTTGGGTTCCTGAGATATGAAGAAACACACTAGGTAAAAGTGATCCGACGATTTACCTTAGAAAATGCGTTAAGAGAAACCAAACCTATGTTTACATCATTTGTACACTACTGGCCATTGAAATTGCTAAGCCAAGAAGAAATGCATATGATAAACGGGTATTCATTGGACAAATATATTATACTAGAACTGACATGTGATTACATTAACACGCAATTTGGGTGCATAGATCCTGAGAAATCAGCACCCAGAACAACCACCTCTGGCCGTAATAACGGCCTTTATACGCCTCGGCATTGAGTCAAACAGAGCTTGGATGGTGTGTACAGGTACAACTGCCCATGCAGGTTCAACACAATACTACAGTTCATCAAGAGTAGTGACTGGTGTATTGTGAAGAGCCAGTTGCTGGGCCACCATTGACCAGACGTTTTCAATTGGTGAGAGATCTAGAGAATGTGCTGGCCAGGGCAGCAGTCGAACATTTTCTGTATCCAGAAAGGCCCGTACAGGACATGCCGTCGTGCATTATCCTGCTGAAATCTAGGATTTCGCAGGGATCGAATGAAGGGTACAGCCACGGTTCGTAACATACCTGAAATGTAACGTCCACTGTTCAAAGTGCCGTCAACGCGAACAAGAGGTGACCGAGACGTGTAACTAACGGTACCCCATACCATCACGCAGGGTGATACGCCAGTATGGCGATGACGAATACACGCTTCCAATGTGCGTTCACCGCGATGTCGCCAAACACGGATGTGATCATCATGTACTGTAAACAGAACCTGGATTCATCCGAAAAAATGACGTTTTGCTATTCGTGCACCCAGGTTCGTCGTTGAGTATACCGTCGCAGGTGCTCCTGTCTGTATTGCAGCGTCAAGGGTAACCGCAGCCATGGTCTCAGAGCTGATAGTTCATGCTGCTGCAAACATCGTCGAACTGTTCGTGCAGATGGTCGTTGTCTTGCATACGTCCCCGTCTGTTGACTCAGGGATCGAGACGTGGCTGCACGATCCGTTACAGCCATGCGGATAAGTTGCCTGTCATCTCGACTGCTATGATACGAGGTCGTTGGGATCCAGCACGGCGTTCCGTATTACCCTCCTGAACCCACCGATTCCATATTCTGCTAACAATCATTGGATCTCGACCAACGCGAGCAGCAATATCGCGATACGATAAACCGCAATCGCGGTAGATTACAATCCGACCTTTATCAAAGTCGCAAACGTGATGGTACGCATTTCTCCTCCTTACACGATGCATAACAGCAATGTTTCACCGGGGAACGCCGGTCAGCTGCTGTTTGTGTATGAAAAATCAGTTGGAAACTTTCCTTGTGTGAATACTCTGAAAAGCTAATCATTTGCATATCACAGTATCTTCTTCGTGTCGGTTAAATTTCGCGTCTGTAGCACGTCATCTTCGTGGTATAGCAATTTTGATGGCCAGTAGTGTATTTTTCGGTGAACTCTGTTTTGATATTACTAGCTTTAGTTAATAACCATTAATTAGTCTTGGCGGCGCGGTGCTGACATTGGTAATCTTTTCCTGCCTTGTAGCGGGCGCAGTCGACGTTTCGCCTCACGTTCCAACTGCCACCTCACACCTACGCGTCATATTACAAATTTAACATGACGTGGCAGGCTGTCATAATGTGTTGGCTGACCACAGCAGTTTTAACGTTTTGTTTGTTTTGAGAATTTGCGATTATACATGTGAACATGTCATACGTTCCAGTACTGCATTTAGAAATGTGGCCGACACTGGTGTCTTTCGTGACTTAACGTGTAGTTTAAATTCGCTCGGATTATTATTGTCGCTGGTATGGCTAGGCTTGTTTCTATCCGTACGCAGCTCAGGCGCCGCCAGCTGGAACTTGTAAGAGAGCACTATTGATCGACGGTTCTTTGGCTCTAAACTGTAAAGAGCGATATAGTGAATAGGAAAGTTTTGAACGCTTTATGGAAAGTTTCTACTTCCCATGGTTTTAGCAATTTCGAAGGAGCAGAATTTCGCTGGATAACTGTAGCAACGGGAAAAATCGTTCCGCAATGGAGGAAATAGTTCGACATAATGTGACGTTTCAGGATGTCGAAATAGCACTATCCATGATTACACTGGTTGTATCCAAAACCATGCACAATTGTCTTGTACTAAGGAAGCCTGTCTCAATGGGTGAGTCAGTCTGCCCAGCAACGGAAGTCTAGATACCTTACAGACATTATTCCTGATGGCAAAAGCGGAATGATTGTCCACTAAGTTGCGTGGAAAGTGAGAAAGAAAATGACGGCTACTTCCTGCTGCAAGAATGGTCACATTGCAAGTGTAATTACGGAGAAACGAAAGACCTTCATCGCTTACTGGATGACAATGGCACCACTACCAAGCGGTTCTTCAGAGCAGTGACCGAGCACAGGACTGCTGGAGACCACGCCGCACCACGGCGGTGCGCCTGTGCAATCGGCCAGTTTCGTCGTTCAGTGCCAGAGTCGACGGAAGTCAATCGTCCTCATCAAAGTCGTGGACTCTCATCTTTTTCTGTTAGCTACTGTGAAAAATAGCTTGCATTTCATAAGATATAACCTCTTAAAGAATACCGTAATCTGTACGAAAGTGAAATCGCAAAACTTGAAGTAAATTAGTGAAACTGTTTCCAGAACTGGTTTATAAAAGTGCACAAGTGCACTGTTTCTTGTGACGATTTCTTTGAGGGCAAAATGATTAAATTTGTTTGATGTTCTTTACTATTTGTTTCTGTCATTAGTCTGACATTACGTTCTTACGGCGTTGTTTCGTTATTTAATGTAAGAGGTGAAGTTAGAAAAGAGAACATTGCAGTTTGCGTCTTGCCACTTTTACCGTGATGTAAGTTACTCCTGAGAGCACTTTACGACCGTTTAAGGGAAGTAAAAATAAACCACCTCTACAAATACTACAAATGTGGCTTAATATGTGCTGAGACTATAGTCGGTGTGGTGCTCGCATTGGGAAAAGTCACGAAGTTCAATGAACCCTACTGACGTGGCATCTTCACTCCAAAAAGTTTGATCCAGCACAATAGCAGGCGAGGTATCAGTGCTCGATCACGATCCGAAATAGGCTGCTACTATTTGTGAGTTGGATTTTCAGACTTAGGCGGGTTGTTCAGTGAAGCATTCGAAAGTTTACAAGGGGCGGGCAGTTATTTATTTATGACTTTGCTGATGGTTACAATAACGAAACCATGATCACAAAGTAATGTTCTTACAATGATCAATCTATAATTCACACGCAAGATAATCCGCATTGTTACGATAATACTTTCACAGTGAATAACAAAATACTCCTAATAAGTAATTAGCCTGCAAACGCACCAGCACGCAACCACTTGACGTGCAAGCCGTATCCCGTTAGGCACTGAGGGCATAGCATGTTGTGCTAGTTCTGCTTGAGCTAAAGGCAGGTCGCCGAACTCGAGTACCGTGTGCAGACTTGTCCGTGTTAACTTTCGTTGGTCGCAAATACCAATCAGTACACTGGTGTGACGTCAGTAGTCTGCTATAACACGTTAGATGATATGGATTACAATAAATAAACCATGCCTCATAGAGCCAGAAATGCTACAACCTGAAGATGCATTTCATCAGTTTTATTTGGTAATAAAAAAGTGATTGACTCTGAAAATGTTGTGCTACTTCGGTTCTTTTTTTACAATGACTGAGTTATCCTTTTGCAGCACCGAAAAAACTAGAAATTTTCTATGTAACGACCTGCTTTTCGTTTATTATTATGTACAGACCGCCGTCTTAGGGAATCAGTATGATCTTCAGAGGTAATACATTGGCTGTGGAACACAAGTCTCAGTGTATGTCTCAACTAAAAGGTTTCTACAAGCCGAAGGTACCTATCTGACAGCAGCCCTAATCATTTTACGAGAATTTCAGATGTGATATGCCTGTTCCGTGATATCCTTACACGTGAGTTCAGGAATATTTTCTGCAACATGTTACGATCGAGTGCTTTCTGCAGTGTTCGCCGGCTGAACTATACTACACCTATCACGTACAATCACTTCTGTGGCAGTGGTACGTTGAATTTCGGCCGTCCTGTCGTCCTTTCTTCCAGTAAAAATAGGAGTACATCTTACCTCACGACCTCGTACACAATCGCCAAAACATAGTTTGGTGCCGGCCGTTGTGGCTGAGCGGTTCTAGCCGCTTCAGTCCAGAACCGCGCGACTGCTACGGTCGCAGGTTCGAATCCTGCCTCGGGCATGGATGTGTGTGATGTCCTTAAGTTAGTTAGGTTTAAGTATTTCTAAGTTCTAGGGGACTGATGACCTCAGATGTTAAGTCCCATAGTGCTCAGAGCCATTTGAAACATTTTTGGTCCGGCAACAGTCCCAGTTAAGTTAGTGCCCATTTCGCAATACGAAGAACACACCATCAACATGTATTCCAGTGGTATGCAGATTGCTGTTCTCCAACTTCTGATGTGAATTATAAATAAATATAACAGGAATCAACTCGCAAACAGCAATAGCCGAAATCCATACTGTCTGAAAAATTCAGCGTCACATTTTCAACAGTGTCTAGCGATACCATGACGATATACATTTAGGACAAGTTGACAACAGACTACAGGTGTGGCGTTGATTTTTATTTTAGGGAACAGGTAGAGTGGAGGAGGAGCTGTCACCCTACTAGGTTTCGTAAATCTAGATACAAACTCTCTGTTTGTTATTTCGCGGTATTTCTAGAAATAATGCAAAATAATGATTTACTGATTGATGCTACAGTTATATAGGATGGTGGTTTCAGTGCTTCAGGTATTCTACATAGCCCCCCCCCCCACCCCCCCCCCCTACCCCCGCCCTCCTCCTACCGCTTCTTGTGTGCAACGCACAGAACTTTCATACGACCATCTGAGACTGTCAGACAAAAGTCTATGTTTTGGATATTGTTCAACTCCCGCGTAACACTGCCTTGAAAGTGGGTTATGCCGTCAAAGCGTTAGCCCTTCATGCGAATGCCTTCAACACTTGATTTAGAATGTTTGCTACACTGCGATATGTTGTACATCAACCTTGACACACTACGGCCGCACGTCCACAACTTAACACTGCCCGCTCATGCACATCTGTTGATTACAGTTAATAGTGCGGCTGCCACCGCATTCATGTCGCTTATATGGTAGGGATAAAATAATTCTTGGAAACTTTAGGAATGACTGTGCAAATCACAGAGGTCAGTCTGTTGTATAATTACGAACATATCTCTGTGCCCACCTTCTTTTTGGAGACGGAGAATTTCAACTGTACTGATCGGTTTTCAGAGTAGTTGAAGGACTGATAATTGTGGGGAAAAGGGGGGGGGGGAGGTGTATGGAATTTCATTCGAACGTAACTCTTGATGTAAATATTTCAAAATAACAAATGCGAATTGTCCTCAAACACCATTAATACGCACTATGTAAGCGTACTAGATAGAAACACTCGTTATGAAAGGGGGTATGGCAATACCAGTTACAAACATACAAAATTTAAATAATCAAAGTTCTTGCAACCACGAGTAACTTAAAACTTGGAATGTGTCACTATGTAATAAAACTTTAATAGAGGTCTTCAAATTGCAGATAACGTGCAGCGACAAGGATTTTAGCAGTGAATAATATCTCAACTCCACAGAATAAGATTACAAATATGAAAAATCACTAGACCACACGGTTGTCAGTTGTAAAACAGCTTTTTTGGCACCAGGAAACAAAGCCAACTAGAAGTGCCCTGCCAGCACCGGTGGGCCAAGTCGGTCCCCTATTCATGGCGTAGTCCTCCAAACTCGACGGCCACCGCTCTGACCTGTTCTTGGCTCGCCCGGGCGATACGTCACCAGCCTGAAAACGTCATACAATGTGCTGGCCCTCTCTTCTCGTTTTGCTGCTCCAGGTATCTCTCTCGTCTTGTTGCTCCAGCGCCATGTGAGCAGGTCGCTACAACAATTCCCTGCCGATTTCTATGGCTATTAGCGCCCACCCGCTCAGTATTACAGGCGCCCTATTGCACGCAACGACAGAACTGCATACGAATTTAGCGGGCCAGTACCTCCAAGTGTGTCGCCAGCCTCACGATACAGCACTAAACACACGTATTTAGCCTGTAGCGGCCCTGTAAGACTCAGCATTCTCTGTCCTTCAGAGACACAAGAGGAAGGCGCTACTGAGACATTCAATGATAACATTACGCACGCCCAAAAAAGAAAGTCAAGCAACGTATAAACTACTATCTCATGTACCTCGCGAAACAACCGTGAAGGTAAATCGGAGAAACTGGAGATCATACAGTCTTACTAACAGACATTGTCCCCGAGCAAAATTCGCAAATGGTACCGGAAAGGGAATAAATGATGATTGCGCACGAAATAACTTTTGCTGAATATAATAAGGCAGCTTGTGGTGTATGGTGATGTAGACGTTGCGCCGAGTACTGATAAGAGACTTCAATGCACAGATGAGCAACGAACATACCCCGTACTTGTAACAAAATACGTACGGCTATAATTAGAATGTTTTTATTCAAAGTGTATGCGGCGAAGGGTTGTTAACTGTCTTCTACAGTGATGGAATATTCCACAGTTTTGTAACGTATCTAGAAACTCCTACATGACTCTTCCACCTTGTAGCGAAACTGCTGACATGATAACAATGGTTTGCCACACCGCGACTACTTCACTTTTATGATAAATTTCACGTGTGTTTGCTGAGCACATTTTATGCGAAAAAGAGAATGTTAATATTTTCCATTGTGGTACTTCCTTTGCTTACCTAAATTAATAACAATTCCTCGATACATAACGGATTTAAACTCACCTAAAATTCAACATGCGTGCTTTTTATTACTGTCTCGGCAGAAGTTAGTTATCTTTTTCTAAACCATTGTAATATTCTGTCGACTTTTGCAAGCAGGTTCGTTTTCAAAGAGAATTGAAAAAGGACATCTTAAAACGTCAGAAATGCAGATTATTTCGTCTAGGTTGTACCGTGCTCTGAACGTTGCGACGTCAACTGTGTAAGCAGTAACATAGACTGTGATTTAAGAATCCAGCGACAAATTTAAACTTATAGGTAATGTCTTATAGAGCGTCGTGAACCACAAACAGGAGGAGCTGTGCAGTTATAATCTTATATCAGCATTGCTGAATATTCACCATACTATTTTTTATATTTGGATTCAATTCGTTCACTCATTAGCTGCATTGACGTGTATGTACTCTGAACATTAATTTGTCTTTAGTTATTGATGTAAATTACTGCCCAACCATGGAGAGACAGTGTACTATTTTGCTCCTTTCATCATCTATTCGAAATTATGCCCATCATCAAAACAAATAGAAAATCGGCTTACAAAATTCTCCGTCATCCCTTCAAACATCGCTTGTATAATTCGAATCTCGCAACACGTGGCTTTAATCCTCCCAACTATTTCCGAAATAGCGTCAGAGTTGCGTAAGCAAGTGAATTTACTCTGAACAGCCAAAGCAACTGGTATACCTGCCTAATATCGTGTAGGGCCCTCGCGAGCAAGCGGAAGTGCCGCAACTAGACGTAGCATGGATTCGAATAACGTCTGAAGAAGTGCTGGAGGGAACTGACACCATGAAATCTGCAGGGCTGTCAATAAACCCGTAAGAGTACAGCAAGTTGCAAGGTATCCCACATAAGCTCAATAACGTTCATTTCTGGGGAGTTTGGTGGCCAGCGGAAATGTTTAAACCCAGAATAGTGTTCCTAGAGCCCCTCTGTAGCAATTCTGGACGTGTGGGGTGTTGCATTGTCCTGCTGTAATTGACCAAATCTGTACGAATGCACAATGGACATGAATGGATGCAGGTGATCAGACAGGATGCTTTAGTACGTGTCACCTGTCAGAAACGTATCTAGACGTATCAGGGGTCCCATATCACTCCAACTGCACACGCCCTACCCCATTACAGAGCCTCCATCAGCTTGGAGAGTCCCCTGCTGACATGCAGGGTCCGTGGATTCAAGAGACTGTCAGCATACCCGTATCCGTCCACCTTCTATACATTTTGAAACGAGACTGCTCCGACCAGGCAACATGTTTCCAGTCAGTAACAGTCCACTGTCGGTTATGACGGGCCCAGGCGAGGCGTAAAGCTTTATGTCGCGCAGCCGTCAAGGATACATGAGTGGGTCTTCGGCTCCGAAAGCCCATATCGATGATGTTTCGTTGAATGGTTAGCACGCTGACACTTGTTGATGGCCCAGCACTGAAATTTGCAGCAGTTTGCGAAAGGGTTGCACTTCAGTCTCGGTGAACGATTCTCTTCGGTCGTCTTTGGCTCCGTTGTTGCAGGATCTTTTTCCGGCCGCAGCGATGTCACATATTGGATGTTTGACCGGATTTCTGATATTCATGATACACTTGTGAAATGGTCGTACGGGAAAATCCCCACTTCATCGCTATCTCGGAGATGCTGTGTCCCATCGCTCGTGCGCCGACTGTAACACAACGTTCAAACTCACTCACACCTTTATAAGCTGCTATTGTAGCAGTAGTAATCGATATAACAACTGCGCCAGATACTTATTTTCTTATATAGGCGGTTCCAACCTCGGCGCTGTATTATGCCTGTTTACAATCTCTGTATTTTACGCACGCCTCTAACAGTTTCTTTGGATCTTCAGAGTAGATGCCTTCGTAGGAAATGATGGACAGAGTTAAGATGGTAGGAGCAAACAGATCATGGAACAGAACAAGGGAACGTTTCCAAATGTAAGTAAACGATCTTGTTGAAACTTGGCGGGTATGTATAAGTGGCAAAATAATACTACCTGTGTTCCTTGTCTGCGCCGAGGTCACTTTTAAGGGGTAAAACACACTCCAAAAGGCGATTTGGCATATCACGTTTAGAGGGAATGTTTTCGAAACAGTTGTATACAATTTTGTTTTTTATGTAAAGGTTGAAATGTATTAATGTTCTTGGACAATGTATAATTAAGTTGCAAAATACACCGCCACTATTAATTAATTTTGCGAAATGAAAACTTTTGTTACAACATAAATTAAAGACGCTTTCAAGCAATATACATCCATGTGTAATGAACCTGGTTTCCGAAACATATATTATTGAAAAATAAGCTGTACACAATGGGCTGTTGGTGTATTTCCAACACACCGGTACCGAATTAAGGTATCTAACCATTCATTAATATTATAATTATTTATTTTACACAAGTTTGTTTCATGTTTTAAAGAGTTATTTTACGTTTTACATTCAATTTTTGTTGTTTAGTTGATTGAAAATAATAAGTAACTTTATTATGATACAAAATCATTACAGTAATGATAATCAGTAAAGAAATGCTTAAAACATAACGTTTTTTCCGTTCACGCACATAGAATGAACGAATTTTTTGCGCATAATATACACAACGGTGAACACAATACAAAAAAAAATGGAGGATTTCAAACTGACGGGTATGATCCTCTAGGTATTTTAATTGTATCAGGCATATTTCAGTGCGTTGACAAGCCTTGACCATGAGAACTGATTATGTACTAATGACTGTAGCCTGATTCTATTGTTTTTCAATTGCAGATTGACATCATAATCATTCAACATAACTAATTCCGAAAATCTTCTCAAAAATTTATTGCAACATTGAAAGCCATTTTAAGTCCCACCTGTGCCTTCGAGCCCTTAGGGATAACCATATGAACAGGTTTCTTTTCCTCGGGCACAATGCTCGAAACGTTTCTTTTTCACACCGACTACGTATCTTTTTACTAGTAAAAAAACAAAAAAACAAATTGTGGACCAAGAATTCGAGAATCTCTTTTTGAAGCTCCAAATATCGTTGTGATAGCTTCGAAATTTGGTGAACAAACATTTGAGCAGGTAAAAAGATATTTAAAGTATGCTTTCTTTTGCAATAAGGGAGAAGAATCTGTATTATTGTTAGATTCTTGAGATGTTGTGGATCTTTCTTCTTTGAATGTGGTTTATCACAAAAATAGCATGACGCATGTATCACAGTCAAACACAGACTTAAATAATTCCGCTCATGTTACGACAAACAATACGTTATGTTGGCATATACTTTTAAGTTTATATGTCTCTGATGTGCCATGCTTACCTTTTTTCTTTTAAATTTATGCACTCTTGTAAAGACTCGGGCTGCAAATACGGACATACTCATAGGTCACTGAAACGGTGGTCACTGTCAGGTCGACCAGTCCTCTAAGCTCTCTCGTTACACTTGCAATTATTTCTTCTTCTTCTTCCTCCTCCTATTCTTCTTCTTCTTCCTCCTCCTCCTCCTCTTCTTCTTCTGTCACGTATTAAACGCTATGGTCTACGTGGTCTTGAACTGTTTTTCCTTTTTTTCTTCCGCATTTCTCTCATCATTCCTCGATGTTTCTCTTTTCTTTCTTCTGTCCGCGTGGAGTCCTGTGATTTATTTCTGAGTGGCAAACGTCCCTCAATATCTTGTGGAGTAATGTGGAGTTTGTCTACGTCTCTTCCAGCATCTTTGTGTTATCCATTTTTAATTTACGGAGGTAAGTCAACAATATTTTTGTGAGTAGTATTGTCTTGTGATGATTTTATTGAAACTTTAATAACAGTTATTTGTCCAAAACGTCTGCATTTACACCTCCATTATCCCTGCGCAGCATGAAACGCCTCCATGTCGTCCTGCTTATCCGCCTTAGCAGCTACAGTCTTACATGTGGAAGCCTTCAAGCACACTTGCCCTCGGAGCATCATTGTCTACGTACCACATCTTCCTGACATTTGATTCGATGTTCCCCGACGGGGGCGGTTTAGGTCCTCGCCCGATAGTTCACAAATAGCCTTTAGCCGGAACGCTTGGAGGCCTAAGTAAATTTTCATGTAGATTTGGGCTGTGCTCCTTTTAGTTTCATGCTCTGCAGCCCACTTCCTGATCGACCTACAGCGTGAACACATCACTGACGCACTAACTTCAGCACGTTTCTCTTCGGGTTAATGGACGACCTGAAGGGGGGGGGGGGGGGGAGGGCATTGAAAACAGTTTATAAGTGAAAACCTGTCTTGTGATCGATGTTTGGTGACTTGATGGCTCGTTACCAAACCATTCACGAACCTACCCATCACCTGTCATGTTTTCATAGTTATACATCCATTCACTGACACACATCCTTGTCACTAAGTGGTCCTCCAGCGAGCGACTCTTAACCTAAGGGACATCCTAAGTGCCCTGTGGTTTCACAGGCTAAACCCAATTGTTATTCCTGTTTATCCTAATTGTATTTGTGTCTCTGATGGCCTAACGTGTTGTGTGTGTCCTATGTGTCACATGAGTGTTGTGTGCGTGTGTAGTGTGTCTGATTTTGCTCCAACAGTGGTCGTGAGTGTTTCCACTGGCGATTACTGCCGAAGCATGTCGGGCCATCGTGTGGTCCCCCTCCTGTGCTCCTGGGTACCCAGGTTTGCTATTAACCTGTTGTCTGACTGGGACGACAGTTCATAGAACTGCCGCGCCAGCAGTTTGAAGCGATCCCTAATCATGGGGATCCCTGTGACGTCATGCAGGTCCCTGGTGGGGAAGTCCCGCGGGAGGTGCATGGCAAGGCGCAGGACCTTACCTTGTAGGCCTTGTAACCGCTTGATATGGCAGTCGGCGGCATTTCCCCACACTACGGCCGCGTATTCCAGCACTGGCCTGATCAGTGCTAGATATAGCGTAATGCCGCAGTGTGTGGGAAGCGTGGACTGTGGATTTAGTACAGGGTAGAGTTCGCGTAAGCGTCCTAAAACTCTGCCCCTAACCTCTGTGACATGTGGTCCCCATGTGAGGTGCCGGTCTAAAGTCACGCCCAGATACTTAACAGTGCGAGACCATGGGATGGGGCCTCCCATGATCTGCACTGGTTGAAGATCCCTTGGTATCCGGCGACGTGTAATAATAATTGCCTGGCTTTTTGTGGAAGTGAAGCTGCTGGTACCTGCCACTGTTCTTCATTAGAAACGAAATGGCGAACACTCAACTGGTCAACGTACAGAATTTATTCTCCTCCCTGGACAGCCAAGTGATACACGGCAGTCACTTCACATTTCAAGCGCAGAACATTGTTGTCATGTCAATGATCAGGATGGGATGTTAAAATCTGAACTATCTTAACATCTTATTCTGTCACGTACATTTAGTCCAGGTGTGAAGGGACTTTCTCGCCATACTGTAGGTCAATTCCGGCGGCCTCCCACGCCGGGCCAGAAAGCAGTGACGTCAGTCTGGATGAACGCTGAGTATCGCTGCAGCGGAGAGTGGCGGAGCGTGCCATGAATATGTAGCGGACACCACCTGCTGTCGTGAAGCGACCTCGCCGCTCGCCTCTGAACCAACTGCTGTGGCGGGCGCTCTCTGACAGTAACGGTATTGCTCAACGCCACGGCACACGATAATGTGAATGTGTGTAGTGGGAAAGAGAGGGAGAGAGAGAGAAAGAGAGAGAGAGAGAGAGACTTCTTTGCATAACAAAAACAGCGGCCGTCGTTCAACTTTCCGGAGCCTGTCACTTCTTCCGCTCTGTTTACACCTAGCAATGTACATCATTCTAATTATGGAAACTTATCTCATCGTATGCTGCTACATGATTGTGTAATCCAACACCGAGGGCACCGCATACGGTGAAGTAACTTGCAATTGCTTGATAAAATCGTGTGTAGCAGATGAAACAGAAGACCGTTATCCTTCGTTACCTCCCATCCATCCCACAATATTTTGTAAGTTTGGTTGAGGTATATTAGACAGAGAGCTACTAAATGGCGTTGCAGTTATTTAGTTACATGCTACAAACGGACTCCCACTGCAGGAGATGCTCAGAGTTTTTTCCAGGCGCACCGAGGCACGCCTGACATGGACGCTGCAGTGACCGGCGCACCCTCTCGAAGATACCTGCTGTATCTCGAAGACTCCTGCTGTCGCAACAATCGTGCCCACATGGTCCTCCGGCGATGTAACAGGTGTTTCATACACAAGGCTCTTCAGATACCCTCACGGGAAAGAAATCGATTGCGAACTCGTGGGGTGACCGTGGTGGCCATGCGAGTGGCCCACCACAACCAATCCAGCGGCACGGAAAGCTTGGCTGCAGATGTGCCCTCACCTGTCTGTTGAAATGTGCGGGGGCTCCGTCGTGCTGAAACCGAATGCGGCGACGAAGTAGCGTGGAACATCATTCAGCACGTTCGGCAGAACCTCTAGCAAGAATACGTGATACGTGCGACCATCACGTAGGTCCAGGAATGTACGGCCCAAATAGACAGTCTCCTACGGTACCAGACAACACGTTAAGGATAAATTTGTGTTTTCAGGCATGTGTACGGCTAACATTTGGGTTCACATCCGCCCACATATGCAGCTTGTGAACGTTCATCATATACTCGAGTGAGAACGTAACGTCATCGTTAAAGAGGATACTTCCCGTGAAGCTTCGGTCTCATGACTGTAACGCCCTCTCGCGGTGTTTGCGACCGCCGGTCCCTGCGGGATTACTGATCCACGTTGCATGCGTGCCCGATGCGCCATGCCAATTTTAAACTTTTTAAGATCACGCTATATAATAAGCAAAGCAGACGCCAACTTGAATGTTGTGTTGACAACGCCGCCTTACACTACTCGTTGTGCTCCTGCATGTGAAACGAACTCTTCCCGTTGTCCAATAGACGCTCACTGCAAAAGTGAAAGCCGCATTGTGGTTCAAATGGCTCTGAGCACTATGGGACTTAACGTCTGAGGTCATCAGTCCCCTAGAACTTAGAACTTAAACCTAAAGACATCACACACATCCATGCCCGATGCAGGATTCGAACCAGCGACCGTAGCGGTAGCGCGGTTCCAGACTGAAGCGCCTAGAACCGCTTGGCCACAACGGCCGGAAGAGGGGCATTATGCTTCAAAAACAAGTATGACTGATCGGGGATCAAACTCAGTACTTAGGATCTATTGTGGCGCTTGTAATTATGGCTACGACTGTGCAATAAAAAAAGATGTTCTATACAAACTAGTGGGTACCATCATTCATTTTTTTACTATTTCGTTGGAATTACAAATTAAAACTTCTCAAGATCCTTTGTCGAGCAATACGTCTAGTTTAGTTGCCACACAGTCATATTCTGAACACTGGAAGAACGTATGGATAACCATGTAATTACGTAAATGCCGATGAAACAAAATGCTCATGCGAATAAAACTCAATGAAGAATTCAACACGTGACATCATAGTATCAATACATTTTAATCCTTCTTTGTTAAGTTTATCTTTTCACAAGACAGGAACGAGTTACAATATACGCTACCTTATATAATATTTTCACTACTGAATACGATACTTAAGGCAGAAATCAGCGTTATAATAGAAATTAAGTACATGACGTTACATAAACGTTTAGGATTACTCGTGTTAAGCTGAAGGAAACCCAATACGAGGTTTGGGAATTACCCTCTACGCAGTTTGAACACTCGTCGACAAAACATCAGCAGAGACACTTGGAGACCTGTGACCAACAAGAAGGCAACCGTGACCAGCAGCAGACACGGCTCTGAGCACTAAGGGACTTAACATCTGAGGTCATCAGTCCCCTAGAACTTAGAACTACTTAAACCTAACTAACCTAAGGACATCACACACAGCCATGACCGAGGCAGGATTCGACCCTACGACCGTAGGTGTTGCGCGGTTCCAGACTGAAGCGCCTAGAACCGCTCGGCCACACCGGCCTGCGGAGGGGCAGGAGACACGGCTCTAAATCTTCCCTTAAACAGCTGTCCTGATTTGCTATCAAAACGTAGAAGTTAAGACAGCACTGTTGTATCTAGCGTACCAGAATAGTTGGGGATCGTTTTCTCGGGACTCAACAAGGTTTCGGACGTCACTGTAGCAGCTAAATGTACGAGTACGTTTTTGTAGGACATGTTACAGTGGGCGTGTCAGAAAACAGTACATTTTGACACTTAGTACTCGAGGAACGACGTTCACCTGTCTGTCCAAGTCTATAACATATGGGCAATGAAAGTCGTTGCAGTGGCACACGTACCAACAGCCCCGCCAACGACACACTGGAGGGGAGGGTAGGAGGAAAAAGGAAAAGAAAGGGAAGCGATTATTGATATCAGTTACATCGAGGCTTTGGACGGCATCAATCTTAAAGTACAGACACCACGCAATGCTGTAACTCATTCGCCACGATGGGCAATGGATCCACCACACATCATAATACAGCCCAAAAAAGGGGCGTCCAGCACAGAAAATCTCCAACGCGATGAGGAATCAGACCCACCACCCCAGGGTCTGGAAACAGCGACGCTAACCACTATAGCACGAGCTGCGAATATCAAAGCACATGTTTCGTCTTTAAAGACATCGTAATCGACCGGACGTTAAACCTTAGTCCTGCTTTACTTAATTCGGGCCAACCTTTCGGAGCTTTGTTCTGTTCCACATACGCTCCTGGCCATTAAAATTGCTATACCACGAAGATGACGTACTACAGACGCGAAATTTAACCGACAGGAACAAGATGCTCTGATATGCAGACGATTAGCTTTTCAGAGCAGTCACACAAGGAAAGTTTCCAACCGATTACTCATACAAAAACAGCAGTTGACCGGCGTTGCCTGGCGAAACGTTGTTGTGATGCCTCGTGCAAGGAGGAGAAATGCATAGCATCACGTTTCAGACTTTGATTACGGTCAGATTGTAGCCTATCCCGATTGCGGTTTGTCTTATCGCGACATTACTGCTCGCGTTGGTCGAGATCCAATGACTGTTAGCAGAATATGGAATCGGTGGGTTCAGGAGGGTAATACTGAACGCCGTGTTGGATCCCAACTGCTTCGTATCAGTAGCAGTCGAGTTGACAAGCATCTTATCCGCATGACTGTAACGGATCGTGCAGCCACGTCTCGATCCCTGAGTCAACAGATGGGGACGTTTGCAAGACAACGACCATCTGCACGAACAGTTAGACGACGTTTGCAGCACTATAAGCCGCGCAGGATTAGCCGAGCGGTCTAAGCCGATGCAGTCCTGAACACTGCGGCTGGTCCCTCCGGAGGTTCGAGTCCTCCCTCGGTCATGAGTGTGTGTGTTTGTCCTTAGGATAATTTAGGTTAAGTAGTGTGTAAGCTTAGGGACTGATGACCTTACCAGTTAAGTCCCATAAGATTTCACTCTCATTTGAACATAGCACTATCAGCTCGGAGACCATGGCTGCGGCTACCCTTGACGCTACATCACAGACAGGAGGATCTGCGATGGTGTACTCAACGACGAACCTGGGTGCACGAATGGAAGAATGTAATTTTTTCGGATGAGTCCAGGTTCTGTTTACAGCATCATGATGGTCGCATCCGTGTTTGGCGACATGGCGGTGGACGCACATTGGAAGCGTGTATTCGTCATCGTCATACTCACGTATCACCCGGCGTGATGGTATAGGGTGCCATTGGTTACAAGTCTCCGTCACCTCTTGTTCGCATTGAAGGCACTTTGAACAGTGGACATTATATTTCAGATGAGTTACGACTCGTGCCTCTACCCTCCATTCGATACCTGCGAAACCCTACATTTCAGCAGGATAATGCACGACCGCATGTTGCAGGTCCTGTACGGACCTTTCTGGCCAGCACATTCTCCAGGTCTCTCACCAATTGAAAACGTCTGGTCAATGGTGGCCAAGCAACTGGCTCGTCACAATACGCCAGTGACTACTCTTGATGAACTGTGGTATCGTGTTGAAGTTGCGTGGGCAGCTGTACCTGTACACGCCATCCAAGCTCTGTTTGACTCAATGCACAGGCGTATCAAGACCGTTATTACGGCCAGAGGTGGTTGTTCTGGGTACTGATTTCTCAGGATCTATGCACCCAAATTGCGTGATAATGTAACCACATGTCAGTTCTAGTACAATATATTTGTCCAATGAATACCCGTTTATAATCTGCATTTCTTCTTGGTGTAGCAATTTTAATGGCCAGTAGAGTGCACAGCTGAGGCGTTGCTGACCTCATCTTGGCCCTTGTGCGAATGCTCGGCGAGTGGATGGAACGTACGGCCGGCGGCCTCCCGGGGGGCGCGGACAGGCGTGTCGGCGGCGCTGGCTCTGTGTAATTGAATTAGTGGGGCGCGCTGTGCTGGGCTGCGCTGTGCGGCAGGGCACGGCACATAAAGCGCAGGCGGCGGCTTATCCGCCGGAATTAAGCCGATAAATATCTGGCCGGCCGTATTTCTGCCCGCGCGCCGCCATTAGCCCAGCTACGGCACGGGACTAGCAAGCTACAGCTGCGGGCACTGCGAGTACCTCTGTACCGCGGCTGTCTCCTCTGTGGTCTTGACCTTTCCTTTTGTACTAATCTTGTGTGTGCTCCCTGCAACCTTGATGTTCTGTCGATGGTGGAGTCGTCAAGCACGCGCGCGTTCCCTTTTGTGCCGCCGACACCCTAATGGGCGCTGACTTGAAAGAGAGACGAATTTGCAGTTCATAAGAGTCTCCTTCGGAAAAGAGTAGACTTCAATGAAATTTCAATATGATTTATGTTGTTTCCTCTCGAAGATACGGCTCAGTCACGCAGTGAGAGGGTGGCACAGAGCAAGGTCATTTTCAAGAGACGTGCAACATACATACTCTCAGACGCCATAGAGGGCGCACACGACGTGGACTTCGTTATGATTCTGGCTAACGTCGTCAAACCGTTCCCAAGTAGATATAATTGCGCCAAACGAGGACGTAAGTGGAAGCACGGCTCCAATCAGGCTGTATCTGCATTTAGTTCGATAGTATAAGCACCATGCCTCAAGGCAGGATCAGGACGTATCTATAGTCGCCGCTCAAAAATGCCCAACTAGACATTCGATAAGTGGCCTTTGTTGCCGTTCACAAAATTCAGAACTAGACCATTGTTCAAATACACTTCATTGGAAGTCAGGTCACTGAGGTTACAAAAGTAATGGGGTACCTCCAAACGACACCTTTTGCCCGGATTACTGCAGCAACTTGACGTGGCACGGCTCAACACGTCCCTAAAAGTCAACTGCAGAAATATTAAGCGGTGATGTCTCTACAGCCGTCCAGAATTGCGAAAGTGTTGCACGTGCAGAATTTTGTGCACGAGCTGACCCCTCGATTGCGTCCCATAAATGTTCGATGGGATTCACGACGGGCGATCTCGGTGAGCAATTGATTCGTTCGAAGTGTCCAGAATGTTCTTCCAACCGATCGAAACCATAAAAGTCCATCGGTGTTTCGAAACATAACGCCGATGAATGGCTGCAAATGGTCTCCAAGTAGCCGAACATCCAGAGGACACAGTCCATTCCATGCAAACACATCTTACACCGTTACGGAGTCACCACCAAGGCGAAATAGTGTGGCAGATTTAAAGCTGCCAGTAGAAGCAACAGATAGCTTCATATGAGGTTTTTAAACAAATTTATACATCAGCTTTATTTCCAAATTGAGTATAAAGCCAAAACTTTTAGACATATCGTAAATCAACAACATATAATGCTTCCATTCAGTGACATATGTCTCAACTCTACACTATATTCTGACTAATGTAACAGAGTTGGTAGTTAATAAACGCTCCTTTTTCAAATGTAACTGTTTTGTGACAAAAGTTTATATAACCCACAAAATAAATTAACATATAATAACAATTTTGCAGAAAGAAAGTAAACAAACGTACTGAAGATAGCACAAAAAGTTCTGTAACATGTCTAGGTGAAAACAAAGCTATAAAACGGAGTCTTGCATAGCGCGGAATTTCTCTCCAGTTTTTCCTGGTGAAAACCGAATATGAAGAAAGGCAAAATTCACAAGATGATTATGTATATTTTCTTTTAATAAAATTTGTTAAATTGTTGCTAATTTGTTCTACCATCATTGTGTCAGATATTATCAATCATACTTGTCCCTGTGACTAACGTGTTATCGTTACTGTGTGTAATAAAGCCACCTCAGTAACAGTAACTTCTTTCGGTTGTGGGGGCTCCTCTTCCTGCCACATCTGGTGAACACAGCAGGCGGCCGCTGTGGCCGTGCGGTTCTAGGCGCTTCAGTCTGGAACCGCGTGACCGCTACGGTCCCAGGTTCGAATCCTGCCTCGGGCATGGATGTGTGTGATGTCCTTAGGTTAGTTAGGTTTAAGTAGTTATAAAGTCTAGGGGACTGATGACCACAGATGTTAAGTCCTATAGTGCTCAGAGCCATTTGAACCATTTTACTGCACACGCTGACACCATTGTGGAATAATTACGGAACTATAATACATTACGCAGGTAACTGTCCATGCAGTAACTGTATTCTCCTGGGAGAAATTCGCCAACCAGAGAAGCTCCATGCGAGCAGGCATAATGTGTTGTCCATAGGGAGCTTGTGTGGGCCAATTACCCCGGAAAGTCGCTGATATATTACCAGTACCTCGTGTCTGTACCTCTTACCGCCGATCGCTATGACGAACGAAGAGTGTAGAAAACTTTGCATCATCTGTTGGTTGATACATTGGATCCGAGAGACGTTTGACACTGAAACATTCAGTTTACCGTGAGAACTTGATTCTTGGACACTCTGACGTGAAAACGTTCTTGCTTCTTGGAACACGAACAAACTTCGATAACTGTAAGTATTACATATGGATGGTTGCCTATTTTATGGTGTCACTGTTGTTGTAATAATAGCAATTGATTTTTGCCTGTCTTTTGCTTATTGTAAATTGACAAGCTGTTTCACCATATACTTTTCACGTCCATTGACAAATCATCTGTCGTTATTATTGTCGTAATACTTACTTATGATATACTTACTTAGGAACTCACTCTCAGGTTAGATGTGAAGCGAGAGTCTTGGTCACCCTTTCCTTGGTACACGAGCGGCTGCGTACAGGAGTGAAACAGCAACGAGATCATGCTGAGATACTTTTCAGCTCTCTGTGTTCGGAGATAGTACAGAAAAACTTGAATGTCAGGCTAAAGGAGGTACGTAGTGTTGTTGGTGTTGTTGTTGTGGTCTTTAGTCTTGAGACTGGTTTGATGCAGCTCTCCATGCTACTCTACCCTGTGCAAGCTTCTTCATCTCCCAGTACCTACTGCAACCTACATTCTTCGGAAGCTGTTTAGTGTATTCATCTCTTGGTCTCCCTCTACGATTTTTACCCTCTACGCTGCCCCCCAAATACTAAATTGGTGATCCCTTGATGCCTCAGAATATGCCCTACCAACTGATCCCTTCTTCTAGTCAAGTTGTGCCACAAATTACTCTTCTCTCCAATTCTATTCAATAGCTCCTCATTAGTTATGTGATCTACCCATCTAATCTTCAGCATTCTTCTGTAGCATCACATTTCGAAAGGTTCTTTTCTCTTCTTCTCCAAACTATTTATCGTCCACGTTTCACTTCCACACATGGCTACACTCCATACAAATACTTTCACAAACGACTTCCTGACACTTAAATCTATACTATGTTAACAAATTTCTCTTCTTCAGAAACGCTGTCCTTGCCATTGCCAGTCTACATTTTATATCCTCTCTGCCGGTCGCGGTGGTCTCGTGGTTCTAGGCGCGCAGTCCGGAACCACGCGACTGCTACGGTAGCAGGTTCGAATCCTGCCTCGGGCATGGATGTGTGTGATGTCCTTAGGTTAGTTAGGTTTAAGTAGATCTAAGTTCTACGGGACTTATGACCTAAGATGTTGAGTCCCATAGTGCTCAGAGCCACTTTGAACAATGAAAGTGGCATGCGAACATAGGTACATATGGAAAAATGTACGAAGGAAACCAATAACTCTAGTCCAGAGGTACGAACAGGACAACTTTTTCAAGTATTTCTTTGTGAACAAGATTGAAAGAGTTTAGTCCTCTCGCACGGAGCATGTGCTGTAGACTCTTTAACCCTTGGATGCTGTCGCTTGAACTCTCGAACTTGAACTCTGGCTTGCTTGGCGCTGTTTGCTTACAGATAGGACGTGACTTCGTCGCGTATTTTCCTGCAATTCGCAATCAGTGGGGGTAACATCAACTGTCCTCAATTCATATAACTCTTAATGGACTGACGAAACCGGGCGCGCACTGTGCGCCTCTACTCAGGTTACAAGGCTTACGGCTAATATCATACTTAGATCAATTGTTTCCTTTCTTCTGGTAGCTTTTTATGATTCAGTCATTGCATTATGATCCTTTTTTGTTGCTCCATGAAACACCGACTGGGAAACACGGAGAGCTACGGAGGTGATTCATAAATTATGATTTTAAATACTCTTGAGTTGAAGGAGATCGTTGCAATTCGTGAAGAAATAGTGTTAAAATACCAGGAGTATCCACTGTATGCGTACAGTATCAATCTACGCTGCCTTTGTTGTAAATGAAAGGAGAACCGTTTGCCCTCAGAACAAGTAAATAAGAGCAATTATGAGCTCGTAATCATAGCGGATGCTTCGTTAATTAAACGAAACATGTCTTGTGGAACAGATTTCAATTTTCAGTAAGACGATGATGATAACACATAATTACTTGACTGTTTAATTTACTCTGCTACATACATATGTGTCAAAACAAAAATTTAAGGAAGAACATTCAAGGAATGCGGCTTACTGTCCACAGTGATGTAAGTGCGTAGGGTAAGTTACTACAGTTAACCTGTCGATTTGTGACTGTTACCTAAAACACGATCATCTGGAGGATATGAAGTTCAGTCACAGAGCAGTGTTTCGTATTTTTGTGGTATTATCATCTACAGGACTCCTGTGAACAAAGTACGCATTTTGTCGGTACTCACTGTTGGAGGACACTGAAGGACAAACTGTCGTCCTAAATAGGAAGCAAGGACCGATCTGCCGCCGCATCTTGCTGTCGAGTAGGCCAAAGAAGAATGAGCTTATTCGGTTGTGCTAAGACGATCATTCTGTGACCACCTCACGGTCGCATGTGGTCCAGGCTGAGCAGAGAGCGTGTGCGCGCTGGATAACTCAGCGGTGTCCTTTTTGAGATACCTGTGCGCTATGACATCCGCGCAGCTGCAGCAGCCGGGCCTCATCCATATGCAGGGCATGCAAATCCCCGCATGCCAGCCCCCAGACTCTCGTTAGCGGTCAGGCGAGCACACACTCACCGCAGCGCAGGCGGCCCCTCTGCTGCACTCCATCCGCCGTAGCCGCCGAAAACAAAGAACTAATTTCTCCAGCAACGAGTATGAACGCCAAGCGTATGCGTAAACCTCACGTCGAATAACAATCCTCGCTCTCATTTTTGAGAGCTGACTCTGCCTCCATGGCTGAGTGCTCAGCGCCACGGACTGTAATACCAAAGGGCCCGGGTTCGATTTCCGGCTGAGTCAGAGATTTTTCTCCGATCAAGGACTGTGTGTTGTGTTGTCTCTATCATCATTATCTCATCCTAATCGACACGCAAGTTGCCGAAATGGCGTCAAGTCAAAAGACTTGCACTAGATGAGCGGTCTACCCCAGGGGAGTCTATAGCCACATGACATTTGCACTTATTTTTAGAGATGAAGTTCAAGATAGGTTTATGGCTGCGTTTCCTTTGCCTTACTTCAACACAAACTATAATAAATATTTTAATACGCGGTGCCCCACAGTCGCTCTATATGTGATGGAACACTTATTTACATAGTTAAACCATCAGCTGATATCAAAAACGTCATTAAATTGCTGCTAGATCAGGTCTTTTGCACTGGTTAAAAACTGATTATACTATTTTTCTTCCTGATCCAATACAGTTAAACCGGCAAGCATCAGTCAGGATCATGATTGGCAGAGCTGTTATTTGGTCGGTTGATTCTTGTGAAAAGGTTTCCGACATGGTTACGACGGGTGTTAAGACTTCAAACCCGGAATAATAGTTCGAGCTAGAAGCATGGGACATTCCATTTCGGAAATAGGCAGGGAATTCAGTATTTCGAGATCCACAGTGTCAACAGTGTACAGAAAATACCAAATTTCAGGCATTACCTCTCACCACTGACAATGCAGTGGCTGACGGCCTTCACTTATCGACCGATAGCACCAGAGTTTGTGGAGAGTTGTCAGTGTACCAGAGTTTGTGTAGAGTTGTCAATGCTAACAGATAAGCAACATCACATGAAATAACCGCAGAAATCAATGTGGAAGGTACGACAAATGTATCCGTTACAACCGTGCGGCGAAATTTAGTGCTGATGGGCTATTGGCAGCAGAGGGCCGACGCGAGTGCCTTTGGTAACAGCTACGACATCGCCTGTAGCTCCCCTGCTGGGCTCGTGATCATGTTTATTGGAAAACCGTTGCCTAGTCAGATGAGTACCGATTAAGTTGGTAAGAGCTGATGGTAAGGTTCGAGTTTGGCGCAGACCCCACGATGCCATGACCTAGGTTGCTAACGAGACATTGCGCAAGGTATGGTATGGACTGTGTTTACATGGAATGGCCTATGTCCAATTGAAGCGATCATGGACTGGAAATGGCTACGTTCGGCTATCTGAAGACCATTTGCAGCCATTGATCCATTTCATGTTCCCAAACAACGATGGCATGTTATGGATGACAACGCGCCATTCTGGACATTTCGTGCAATTGATCTGTCCACCCAGACTGGCTTACTTGAATTCCATCGAACATCTATGGACATAATGCACCGGCAAGACTTTCGCAATTCTTTACGGCTGTAGAGGCACGTAGCCCAATATTTCTGCAGATGGCTTCCATCGACTTGTTGAATCCATCTCGCGCCGAGTTGCTGCACTACGCCGGGGAAAAGGAGGTGCGACACGATGTTAGGAGGCGTCCCATTACTTTTGTGCCGGTCGGTGCGGCCGAGGGGTTCTAGGCGCTTCAGTCTGCAACCGCGCGAACGCTACGATCACAGGTTCGAATCCTTCCTCGGGCATGGATGTGTGTGATGTCCTTAGGTTAGTTAGGTTTAAATAGTTCTAAGTTCTAGGGGACTGATGACCTCAGATGTTGAGTCCCATAGTGCTCAGAGCCATTTGAACCATTTTTTACTTTTCTCAGCCCAATGTAGCGTAGCTAAGCTGCAGTCTGATTCGCAATATTCGAACAACATTTCCCGAATAGTACTCCAGCTCGAATCTTAGGCGTGCTCTAAACGTATCAATTGTAATTAACAAAATGAAATGAAATGATCGTATGGCATTGTTGGCCAGGAGGCCCCATGCGGGGAAATTTGGCTGCCGTATTGCAAGTCCTTTTTAGTTGACGCCACTTCGGCGACTTGCGAGTCAATGATGATGAAGAACACACAACACCCAGTCATCACTAGGCAGAGAAAAATCCCTGAATCCGCCGGGAATCGAACCCGGTACTCCGTGAGCCTGAAGCGAGAACGCTACCGCAAGACCACGAGCTGCGGACTGTAAGTAACAGATTCACATCAATATTTAATAACTGCCATTGTTGCTTGCCACATCCGTATTGCGCTACCAACTTATGTAAAACGAAGTTGTCAATAGTGACTTCGCTGGAATCAAACCCCGATTCCTAAGACTTAAACAAGGGTATTCAAAATTGTAAGAATAGGACTACGTTAAAATACTTACGTTTGACCCTTGGCAAGCGATTGGATACATACATGTAAGGAATATTGGCGACTGCAGCCACTTATCTTACGGTTAGTATCCGCCGCTTGAAACTCAACTAAACATATTCTCGTGTGTCGGATAATGCACTTCATTTGTCACTGATCATTTGATTTGCGAGTGTATGACATAAACATTCAAGCGAGATCATTGGTAAAAGGATACTGACCTGACGTATTCAGAATAGAAAATATCGTTAGGAATAGGCAGTGTAAGAATTTAAGCTCGTAATTTTGTTCCACTTCAAATGTTTCATGAAAGAAAGGTGGACAGGGATATGAACATTTCATTTACTACGGTCATAATGTTTTGCTAGTGGATGACGCAACATCTTTGCAGCGTTCTCGCTAAGGGACGATACACTAAGTAGTCTGGTCCTGTTACTGGAGGACAGCCCCAGTACCGGAAGAAAAGTGCGTTAGAGGAGCGTATCCACTCTACCTGGAGGAACTATTGCCGTAAGATGGGGCATCACCTGCTGGAAAGGAAGGGTGCAGCTAGACAATTCCGAGACAGAATCGGTAGTGGAGGCGCGAGAACGGAGTTCAAATGGTTAAAATGGCTCTGAGCACTATGGGACTTAACATCTGAGGTCATCAGCCCCTAGAACTTGGAACTACTTAAACCTAACTAACCTAAGGAGTCCGCAGCTCGTGGTCGTGCGGTAGCGTTCTCGCTTCCCGCGCCCGGGTTCCAGGGTTCGATTCCCGGCGGGGTCAGAGATTTTCTCTGCCTCGTGATGTCTGGGTATTGCGTGATGTCCTTAGGTTAGTTAGGTTTAAGTAGTTCTAAGGTCTAGGGGACTGATGACCTCAGATGTTAAGTCCCACAGTGCCCAGAGCTATTTGAACTTTTTTTATCCTAAGGACATGACACTCATCCATGCCCGAGGCAGGATTCGAACCTGCGACCGTAGCAGTCACGCGGTTCCGCACTGAAACGCCTAGAACCGCTCGGCCACAACGGCCGGCGTCCGAACGGAGTACGAAGGCTAGACACTGTAGCATCTGGAGGTTATGGGCCACGAACCGCTTTCAGTTTTATGGGAGTTACAGCGCAGCAGTCGTGCATGCTATCCTAGTACTTCAAAATATAAATAACCTGTAGATCTTTGCTGTTTTGGTCATATTTTAGTTCGAACGGACAACCGGTTTCGTCTTTACAGCCGTTATTAGATCTTAAAAAAACAGAGACGCAGAGAACTAGCAGTTTACGGCTGCGGGGCCTCTGTACTGCTGCTTTTTAAGATGTGATAATGGTTGTAAAACCGAGACCGGTTAGCCGTTCAAATAAACTAACATGTGACCAACACTCCGAATTCTACAGTTTACTTGCGTGTGTAGGTCACCAGTCTCCTTCAAAGATCAGAGCGACCTCACTTCGTGACATGGCAGTACGCCACTGTCTTTGACGGCTGGGGCCAAATGCTGCGAAAGTGCCTGTTGGAGGGTCGTGGTGAGTGGATTCGAATTCGTGAGAAGTGAGTTTCAAAACCTACCTTCAGGCATTCAGAGTTCTCTTGGATTCCCCAGATCTTCAAATGGTTCAAATGGCTCTCAGCACTGTGCCACTTAAATTCTGAGGTCATCAGTCGCCTAGAACTTAGAACTACTTAAACCTAACTAACCTAAGGACATCACACACATCCATGCCCGAGGCAGGATTCGAACCTGCGACCGTAGCTGTCACGCGGTTCCAGACTGTAGCGCCTAGAAACGCTCGGCCACTTCGGCCGGCAAACAGTTCCAGTCCTAAACTCTTGTGAAAACAGTTCCACACTCGTTTCTCACGAACACTTGACAACGAACGCGTGTTTATAGTGAGCAGCACTATGTGTTGCATACAACTGGTCACCAAACACGTCTGCTCCTCTCACTCACACAAACATAACGGCACAGCTGAGTACGCAGCACAGACAAGCGAGTGACGTATAACCGCAACCGACCGCTGTGCCGAAATCATGGTTTCCAGTATTTTCTACGATTGATAGTTCTCCTTTTGCATTACTAAGGGTCAATTCATGTTCTAGAAATATTTTCCATCCTGTAACAGCATTTATGCTGAATTATACGTTCAGCTAACAGTGCAATAACTTATTTGATTATTAAACATCGTAATGATTTACCAAGTAGGTTGAAAACGAGCATTTAGTTTTCTATTCACATGTTAGAACAACGGTTAAAAATTTTACCAGATATTATTCAGCTTTAAAACAAGATGGTAACGTTCAGCTGAAACTACGTAGAAATTCAAGCAAGAAATAGCTGCTTAATAATCGAACTAAATCATACTGAACTGATTCAGTGCGACCGCGGTAAAATATTTAATCGACAAGACCCGTCATGTGGATAGTACCAACAGACGTCACTAGATCGTGGGGCGAGAGAAAGATAGAGTTGGACTCAATCGTGATCGCAGTCTTATTTGCTCATTACCTGCTACTGCTCGTACGTCAGTGGCTTTATAAGTCTGGAAAGAAAATCAATAAAAATGTTTGTTTTGTAAACAAATCTTACTTCTCGACAACAGTGTCCTCTGAGGGGTATACACTTGGGCCAGCGACCCTGCAGCCTTGTCATCCCATAGGAAACGTAGGTTATGTTAAGCATTGCAAAGTACGTGTTGACTACAACTATCACTTCCTCATTTCATGAAAATTTCTTCCCATCAAGCCAAAGTTTCAATTTAGGGAACAGGGAGAAGACGCTGGGGGCTAAGTCTGGTGAATATGGTGGGTGAGGAACCAATTCAAAGACCCGTTCACGCACTTCCACCATTGTTCTCGTTGATTTGTGGGATGGTGCGTTATCCTGAAGAAACGGAACTTCTGTACGTGACAAGCTTGGTCCTTTTTCTCCCAACCAAAGCAAGTTTTAGACGGTCAAACAATGAAGCATTATAGAATCCAGTTATGGTTCTGGCTTTTTCCAAGTAATCTTTTCGTCTATTCCTTGGGAATCCCAAAAAACTATGACCATCACCTTACCAGATGACTAAATGGTCTTTCGCTTTCTTTGCTACCGTTTCACCAGCCTTTCTTCTCTGTTTTGACTGCCATTTTGGCTCTTGGTGTGTAATTATGAATCCAGGTTTCATCAACATTCACATATCGGCGCAAAAAGTGTTGCACATTGCCATTAAACATCCGCAGACATTGTGTTGAAAGGTTGTGCCGAATGTGCTTTTGGTTGACTTTGAGTAATCGCCGAACCCTCCTCGTACACAGCTTCAAGCCAATTCGGCTTGAAGGACATCATACACTTGCTCAGGTGAGGTGCCTACGTTCTCAGCAATCTCAGAAATTTTTATTTGGCGGTCTTGCTTTACCTCACCATGAATTTCGTCAATGGTTTTCTTTGCGGTGACCCGAATTCGACATTTGGAGCGCGCTTCGTATTCGATGCTTGTACGAACACTTTTAAATTCATTAGTCCAAAAGTAAATGGTCTTCAATGAAGGTGCAGAGTCTGCTTGAACTTCCAGTTTTGTTTTGATTTGTGCGATAGTACGACGCTTCATATGAAAATGTTTAATAACAGCAGTAAATTTGGTTTCCTCATTTTCATTCGCAGTTGACACACTGACTAATTGAGACAGCTGTCAACAATGAACTGTAAGCTGTACATTATTGACATTCTTTATATGATCCTTGGAATAATCAAGTTTACCAACCACGAAGGCGCAACAAAAAAGTCCTAGTCTTCATGGAAATTTACTAGGCTTGTCGAACCACACTCGCATAACCTGAATCCTAAAACTGCTTGCAGTCAGTATGTAACAGTTAATTGTGTTATTAAAATCCAAGTACATTAAAAACTGTAACGTAAGGCACGTCGTAGAGACGGTACTAAGTTGCTAGATCGCGGGGCGGTCGAAAGATCGAGCATAGCTCGAAATTTCTCGGGTTGTGACGTATCCTGCTCTATCCGTCTGATCTCATGGAAAGAGGTTACTAAACAACAACGCCTACTAAACAGCATACAGCTCCAAAGCGCACCACTCTCATGTAGGAATGTATTTCACTTGGACGCTCTCTGAACGTTTGTGCTTTAAAGCATCGCTAGGAAAGTATGACATGCCGCTGTCATAATGCTACTTACACTTAACTATAACATAACTGAATAGGCTGATAGTCAGTGCAGTCCATGCCATCGTATTTTTTTGAACTCACCGTTTTTATGTCAAGAAAGCTGCTACAAAAACGTGAATGTGCATCTCTTTGTGTCCGCTCTATCTATCTGCTTTCTCTGTTTTCATTTATTTCAAGACAACTGAGACTAGAGCGGGAATAAAACTGCTCAAGTGAGTGCGTAATCGACAATAAAGGATAACTGACGAGGAAAAATAAGATGAAAACATTACATAAATCCACATTGCTAAATTGAAAGAGTTATGCTGCAGCCAGGGGAGGTATGATGTACTACAAGTTTAGGTTCGAGGTACGCCTCTTAGTACCGAATAAGACAAAATAAGAACCACATCTGGATTCGAACCCTCAGTTCAAAGGCAATCTACATCTACTGCTCTCAATTCACACTTAAGTGAGTCGCAGAGAGTTCACACTTAAGTGAGTCGCAGCTTCAGACTATCTGTCTACTGTTCCACTCTCTAACATCGCGTGGGGCAAAATGCAAAATTAAATCTTTCTCTAGGAACTCTGATTTCTCTTATTCTGTTACGATAATTTCTCCCTGTATAGGTTGGCGCCAATCACATTTTTCCCATTCATAGCAGAAAGTTGATGATTGAAATTATGTGAGAAGATCTCGGCGAAACAAAAAACGTTTTTGTTTTAATGAACCCCTATCCACCTCATTTATCATTTCCATGACACTTCTCCCCTATTTCGCGATAATACAGAATGAGCTGCCCTTCTTTGGACTTTTTTGATGTCTATTGTTAATCCTATTTGATAGCGATCCCATGTAAATATCGTAATAAACTGAAGATCGAAATAAAATACAGATAAAAAAAGTCTTGATATTCATATATTAATTATAAACGAAGGAGCTAAAGTTGTGTCCGGTTTTCGTGTTATTGTATTACATCTGTTTTCTGCATTCGTTTTGTTGTAGCGAGTCCCGCTGGCTTCATCGAATATAATCTTCAGTAACAACGCAATCTTTAGTGATGGTAACTGTTCTCAGAGGTCTCCGTATACAGGAGAAGCTTTCCTTAGTGCGTAATCCACATACGGACACCGACCTCTTCTCCCACCTCCCGTCACCCCACCCGTCCACCCACGCACCAGATGCAGCTGCACGGCAGACACTGCGCTCAGAACTTTGTGTATTGATAGATCACGCCTTGCTCTGTCCGTTGTTCCAACTTGGCATTTCGCTAACTGAGCGCCGAGATCTTAATTGCTGACTGTCTGCCGTGCAGGCACGTGAAATCACTCATTGTCTGGAACGTTTCACGGTCCCGGCAGAGATAAGTCGTTCGCCTTGGATTGGTCTATAGTGTGAAGCAACTTTTATTATTTTTACTACTGATTATGACGTAGTAACCAGCTTTCCATTTATGTAATGAACTTCGGAGAGCTGCCGACATTGCTCAGTAACGGCACAAATGAAGAGTTCTTCTAAACCCACACAGGCAATCTCAGTAACCTCCTCCGCCCTCCCCCCTCTCCTCCACCCTACCCCCTCTCATATACAGGGCTGTCAGAAACAGTTTGGAAGGTTGAAAGAATGTTGTAGGGTAGGCAAGACAGCCAACGAAATGCAATAATTCTGTAAGGAGCAGCCCGAGTCCGTTGGTCCCCTGCACTAATACTCAGGAAGTATTCTTGAATAAATTCTGAAAGTTAGTCGGTAGAGTTCTGGTTCACCCTGTATATTCACGCGCGGGCTCTCAGAGTAAATCCGACCCTCGTCTCCCCTGACGTCAACCGACAAGCTTTGTAGGGCAGGTGAGGGGTTGGCGGGTATTGTTCATCAGCCTTGCAGCTGTGTTGATGAATCTTGCCACTACTTCCTCTCCTGCACCTATCTGTTCGCCTCAAGAGTACCACCTGCACCAAACTTCCTTGATTATTTGTTGGACGCATTCCAATTTCTGTCTTCCCCTACAGTTTTAACCCCTACGGCTCCCTTTTGTGTAGCAGAAATTATCATTCTACCCCTTCTCCTACTCACTCCTTTCCGTCATTTACTTACGGTTGTACAGTACTAGAGATACACTGCCTCGCTCTCTTACGCCATTTTTAATCTGAGCTCTTCTCTTTTGGTCTCTCATTCTTATTGTTCCAGTTTAGTTCTCTTACAGGTTAACCATCTCCCTCTAGTATACATCTATTTTTCTGAGAATTTCAAACAGTTAGAACTACTTTACGCTGAAGAACATGTTTTCTAGTTCGACGAATCCTATGGAAATGTATTTTCGTAAGTCTTGACTCTGATAATGAGTGCAGCCTCAGAGAGCGCCTTACTTGTGTCTCTGTCTTCCTTGAAGCAAAAATGATCATTACTTTATAGATCCACATTTTTCTGTCTATATGAAGATGGTAGCTGTTCTTTCGGACATGGCCGAAAGAACAGATATCGTCTTCATGTAGTTAAGGCTAACCGGCCATTGACCTTATTCTTCTGTGCGGATGCACAGGTATTGCCCGAACTCTTACGGGACGCGATAAGATTGTCTACCGCGAGTAATGAGTGTAATAAGCAGGGGCACCACGAATGTAGTGTGTGGACATTAAGTTGGGAATGTGGGTCTCACGGGGAGCGTGCAAGGGATAAATCCGTGCAGTCGCACTGTCCTCTGTGCCCTCGGTGGCTCAGACGGTTAGAGCGTCTGCCATGTAAGCAGGACATCCCAGGTTCGAGTCCCGGTGGGGGCACACATTTTCAGCTGTCCCCGTTGATACATATCAACGCCTGTCGACAGCGTAGGGTCTTGACATAATTATCATTTCATTTTCTGTCTACTTTTGTATATCTTGTCAGCAACTCGAGTGCAACAGGTGTCAAGCAGATTGTGTGATAGTTATCACATTTATCTGCCCTTCCTGTCTTCGGATTATGTGACGATGATGATGTTTGGTTTGTGGGGCGCTCAACTGCTTCGGGTGGTTTGAATCATATTATTCCCAAGGTCCGATGGTATTTCTATACCGCCATAGATTCTATAGCCGCGCGGTCTAGGGTGACTTGTCATGGTCCGTGCGGCTCTCGCCCCCCCCCCCCTCTCCCTCCCCCAGTTAGATTAAGCAGTGTGTAGATTTAGAGACCGAGGACATCAGCAGTTTGGTCCCATAAGACCGTACCAAAAATTTCCAAATTTCTATATAGGAGCTTCAATAACCGTTTAGTTGTCATTTACCCCAGCAGTTTTAGAAATTCCAAAGGAATGTTATGTATCTTTTAGATTTATTTGGTCACGCGTCATCAGAAGCCCTTCCAGCTTCTATCACTACTACTGGATCCGCTATGTTTTCCATGTCAACACCCATTTCTTTAACTGTCGCGTCATCAGATCTTCGATGCTCTCAACCTACTCGTCCGCTCTCTCCTCTGTATTTATCAACGCAAACAATCCTGATTGCATTCTTAATGTTAATATTTGTTTTAATTTCACCGAAAATCGTTTTTCCTTTTGTATATGCTCAATCAGTCTTCCCGACAACAATTTCCTGTTCAATTTCTTCAATGTTTCCTGCAGCCATTTAGCTTCCGCTCCGCTGCCAATCGTATTTATTTCATTCCTATGTGAGCTCCATTATTGTACTCCCTTCTTTTACTGAATATTTTTGTATTTAAGTGACTTCCATTACTGTACTTCCTTCTTTTACTGAATATTTTTGTAGCTACTTCGTCTGTCAATCAACTGAAATACTGTTTTCCTGTTACGCAAGACTTTTTCGCAGTTGCCTTCTTTGTAACTGTGGCTGCCAACTTCCGCCATTATTCTTTGTGGGTGTGTCCGCTCCTCTTCCTCTGAACTTCTGCTGTAATATGAATTACCGCTTTATCTACTTCCTCAGAGAATTTCAAAAGGTTATCATAATTTCCCAAAACTTCAAAATTCCTCTTCTTTGTCCACTGATTCTTCTTGATATTCCCTTAAACTTCAGCCTATTCTTCATCGTCACTAAATTTCATCTGAGGCTGCCTGCTCCTGGATATGTCTTACAACCTATTATCTCTTTCTCACTTTTATATAGTATAGCTTACATCTACCACTGTCTCCAGACCTCTTTCGAATATACCACCTCCTGTCGTGATTATCGAAAAGTCCATTTGCTGTTACTAGCCGAAATGAATAAACTGCCCAAATAACCAGCGTTTTGATACGCAACATACTAAATCGAGCAACGAAAATAACAGGAAGAAACAGACGTGCAGTACTTATGAGATGACTGTCTTGACATGGTCTGAATTGAAGTCCTAGTCAAGCGCACCCTCTTACATTCTCCGTCAGTCGGTCTTGCTTTAACTTAGTTTGTCACCTAGAAACAACATCGACTGATTTGAGTAGTCTGTTATCTGCAACTTTATCGTGTCATTGTTAGCGAAATCCAAGACATTAGTGTGTCATCAAAGCGGGCTTCTGAAAGTTAGTGTTATAATAGCTAATTTCTTGTCATCTTGCAGGTACAATGAACGACAAGTACAAGACGATAACACCCGTGTAGCTAAGAAAGTACGAAGAGCTATCACAAATTTTGCATTGCGTCAGTGTCCATGCTGGCGGGATATGTAGTTACTCCTGTGAAGTGTTACGGGAAACCAGAAATTTTATAGCTGGGCTAAATTCGTATTTCTTTAGTACCTCTGAGAATGCACGTTATTTTGCAGTGTCTTAAAAGTATTTGCAAGTTATTGGCGATTCACTTCACGTGCACCCTTCATTGCAGCGCAGTGTAGCTCCTAGTCGGACTGGCACTGCTGGTTCATCGTAACCTAAAGATGTTTACTAAATTAACGCCCACGAAGAGTCAACTTAATTAGGTTAGATCTGTATGTTGAACTGAGCTTTAAATTCGTAGACACGAGGCTGGACTCACGACATCGAGTGACTGTTCTGCTCCACGCTTTTAAGCCCCGACTAACAAGCTATGCTGAAACGAGACTGTGAACGATAACTTGACGAACGCCTTAAACTGGTTTCTCGCCGAGAGCCCTCTCTCGGCAGCGAAAGCTTATTGACAGGGACCTTTCTTGTCAGATTACAACAGACAGGAACTCAAGACTTCGATACTACTTTTTCTTATTTCAGCGGTATATCAAGTACTGATGTCAGATTAGAAGTGTTTACGGAACGCTCTCATTTCATTAGGCCATTATACAGCCAACGCCTGACGTCGAGACGACGTAATTCGTGTTTCCCAAAATCCACCAGATGGTGATTGTTTATCAGAAAGATACGCATAAATTTGTTTTACATTTCGGCAGGTGTGCGCTGAGTGCTAACTCAGACACGGCATGATCTTCTGCCGATAGTGTCGTTTCCACTCCTCTCTTAGGATGCCAGGGTACTCAAGTTCCAGAGGCAACAGCATGGGCCATCAGCAGGAAATTATTTTCTAGCACAGAAAATAAAAGGATATTTTAGAAAATACAATCACGTGATCTGCTCCTACAATGTGAACGGAGAAGACATGCATTATTCGGTGTCGAAAGCCAGTAGCTGTAACCATGCAACTTCAATAGAGAGTGAATAGACGCTGTTCCTCTGCCTTCTGGCACTTGCAAGAGCTGGCAAACGTCACGATGCTGGATGCGCATGTTTCCTGTCAGTTCATTCCACAAGGCACGATCCATCACCAGTTTGTGCTTCAAGCTCATCTCCTAAATAGAAGAGATGGTGGTGGCGGTGGTGGTGGTGGAGATGAAGATGACGACGACGATGACAGGTAATGGGCGCTAAGCGGGACTCTTATTAGTACCTTTACTAAACCATTCTATAGCAAATGTCGTTAATATATCCATAACGCAAACTTTGGTAGCTTAAAATAGTAATTAAAACCTCATACTCTCTCAACCAACTTCACAGACATTCATACACATATTCATCCTCAGGTACCAATACAATCAGTCCTTTAAAAAGACAAAAAAGAGTATGCCAACTGAAATATGTGTGTTTTTTCGCTGTTTTGAAGGTCAAAAAGAAATGGCTCTGAGCACTATGGGACTCAACTGCTGTGGTCATCAGTCCCCTAGAACTTAGAACTACTTAAACCTAAGGACATCACACACACCCATGCCCGAGGCAGGATTCGAACCTGCGACCGTGGCAGCAGCGCGGCTCCGGACTGGAGCGCCTAGAACTGCACGGCCACCGCGGCCGGCTTTTGAAGGACAGTATGTCCTTGTTGTGTGATATTGTAATTATGACGTTGCTCTAAAATTTTATTGCTTAGTACTTTGAACTCTGCAAGGTCGTTAGCCAAGTTACCATGAAACAACCCACAGCAAAGTTCCAATCCTAGGGGAAACCGATCCAACTCTCCCTACATCAAAAACAAATCCATAATCATAAAAGATGTGCGAGTGCAATACTCATTACCTTCATTTAATAACAAGCAATTGATCGTTGAGTTCGCCCACTGTGGACAATTGTAACACTGCCACAGTGAGAATAAGAAACTTAGGTGTACAACAGGTTACGTTTATTGTCTCTGGATGGCGTAATCATGGAACAGTTGTAGCATAAGCAAAGGATCTCGAAATTTAAGTGAAGTCTCCTTGTAGCGGATTTTTATTTGCTCTAGTTGATGGAGACAATTCACTAGTTGACAGAGAGCAAAGTTCTCTTAAAACTCTCTTGACACTTATCCTGTGACACTTATCCTGTGTGGAGGCATCGAATTATATGGAAGGCCGCAGGGAGAAAGCGCAGCAAGATATACTTACCTGGGCAGCTCACGAATCCGAAGTTAATGAGTCAAAATCAGACATTAAATGTCAAATCAGAACAAGTAAGCAGCGAGCTGCTCAGAACTACCGCACATTGGCACTTACATTTCTCCAAAATCCGCAAAGCTTGCGCCCATCAGCATTATTCTACAGCTGAGACACGAATAGCCACGAATCTTAGTTCGCCTCCTCAATTCTGTGCTTTCAAAAACGCTGTACGTGGAAGAAACCTCTCAGTGGTATTGTCAATATAACGGACGAGAATTCCGCTTATTTTACGAAAAAAAAACAGGGGAACGCAGCGGAAACTTCCCAATCTTGATGTAAAAAATGGACATTAACAAACACGAGATTGGTTTTCTCCGCAAATGGAACAGACTTCCTCACGATGACCGGACGGCGCTGTGTGCTCTCGCCCTGTGATACTTTTGGTTTTCTTCTCGGATTTATTTATTCCCATGAAAATTGACGACTTGAAGGAGGCTTTAGGTGTAGATAAGTTGTCAACCATTCGGTTTTTGCAATTACGTGATCTTATTGCTGATTATGTTCGACGTCGTGAGAGCGGCAAACATTTGGGCGTGATGAGTGTGTCAGCGCATCGCATCCATGATTTATACATATGGTGGTGTACCAAAGATCGATTATGGCGTTCAGTTCGAAGAGGAATGTGGTTTGAGAAATCGAAGCTGGCCTTGAGAGTTATCATGAAAATCACATACTGTTGGTGTTTGAAGTACGCTGTGTGGTTGCGTGTACATAAATGGTCATTCCGGGGGGGGGGGGGGGGTTGTCGAAACACTGATGAGTCCGTTTTTGGGGAAACGGAGTGCAAAAGTGGGGAACCTGCGGTGGGATTGTGAGTTTGGGAGAGGGGTAATTTCAGGATAGAGTGCGACGACGTTGTTTTCAAAGTGATTCCTTATCGAGCGAAGAAAGATTTGATTAAATTAATTGAGTATTATTTGGTCGAAGGTTCTGTAATAATTTCAGATGGGTTTTCTTCCTATAAGGATTGGGGAATAGCGGCTTTAAACATCTTGTGGTGTATCATAACATTGCAATGACATGAGGGTTTGTCGTCATTGGCCGGGAGTCTCCTTACGTGGCAGGTCCGGCCACCATGGTGCAGGTCGTATTACATTCGACGCCACATTGGGCGACCTGCACGCCGGATGGGGATGAAATGAAGATAACACAACACCCAGTCCCGGAGCGGAGAAAATCCCTGACCCAGCCGGGAATCGAACCAGGGTCCCTAAGGACGGCAGTACGTCACTCTGACCATTCAGCTATCAAAAGCTGAGCTTATGAGGCTTGTACCTGTACTACAGAGGGTTATCGGGGAGCCATAAAATCAGTTGTAGGGAGAGTGAAATGCATTTCGACACTGTAGAGCCATTTAGATGGATATTCTTGGAGGCAAAGTATACCGGATACATACTGCCCGTTTGTTTTCTTAAACATGTTAGGCAAATGTATATATTTCGTGTTGGGATGGGGAGTGGGGGTAAACAATACTTAGGGAATAGGGTAGATTTGGTGGGGATGGTTCCGGTATTAATTTGGAGTTTTTCGGTTTGTTGCATTTGTCTTCATTTTCTTATGTTAGGTAATGTTTTATCCAGGCGGAGTCTGTGTGTGCTAAGTTTAGTGTCTTACTTTTATGTTATATTGAATTTGTCTTATGTCATATATTTCTTTATCTTACCATATTCTTCTCCTTTGTCTTTGAATTCACCAACTGAAGTACGGGATACAAATTTTACAGTCGTAACTTTTTTTCACCTTCACTAGCAATAAAATCTATTCTTCAGTTGATCTGTAGAGGTCAACTGAAGTAAGGGATGCAACCTTTACGTAAGTTGGTACGTTCGCTTGACCCACATAGGCCAACTGAAGAATAAGATACTAGAGTTAGAGAAGGCGAGAAAATCGACATATGTTAAGTTTGTATCCTGTACTGCAGGTAACCTATACAGATCAACTGAAGTTCGGTTACAACTCATGCATGTCAACTGAGGTAGTCCATACTGACATTATATACGTCCACCAACTGGTTTCTCAGTCCCACATTCCTTTGTTTCTCAACATTCGTCTATGCTGTTAAATCTATACAGTACATCATCTGGCCGGCCGGTGTGGCCGAGCGGTTCTAGGCGCTTCAGTCTGGAACCGCGCGACCGCTACGGTCGCAGGTTCGAATCCTGCCTCGGGCATGGATGTGTGTGATGTCCTTAGGTTAGTTAGGTTTAAGTAGTTCTAAGTTCTAGGGGACTGATGACCTCAGATGATAAGTCCCATAGTGATCAGAGACATTTGAATTTGAATACATCATCTGGGGTAACTTGTGACGTCATTGGTCAAAGACGACGGATTATATCCCATTCTTTATTATTCCCTCGACAAATGACAATCACTCTTATCAATGTGGACACATTGTTTAATGAAAGGGAAATGAATTACCGATGAAGTGGTAACGAAATTGCCACCGAAAAATTTCTTTAGTTCAGGAAGTCTACCATCTTCGAAAAGTGCTGGAAGTGGAGTGCAGTTTAGTGGTCTGGTTAATAACACTTGCTTGTCCTTGAGGTACGTAATGGTTTTTATCGAGATAGCTTCATCATCACCTACTTGAAAATGACGGCATAAAATTTAATTAACTGTGCATAAAATATTCTTGATACGTACACTGCTCTCTGCAGCAGAGGTACGTGGATTTTCGTTCTCTGCGCAGCGAGCGACTGGATGCCGAGAGCCACCATTCTCCCAATCTGAGCCAGCCGTAGCTGTAGCGCAGGAGACGGCACCGGCGACAGGAGAGGCTGGCCAGCCCAGCCTTGGCAGTACCAGTCCCCGGGTCACTGGGGCGAAGGTGAGCGGCTGGTCCCAGATTCAGCGCTCCAGCCATCGAAGCCGGTGTGTTCGCGATGCGCGTCACTACCTTTGGTGCTGCAACTTTTGTTCATTTAGATGTGATAGCAGTATCACGTATACAGAAACAGGATTCCCGTCTTCTTCATTTACCATTCTATCGTAGCCCTGCAACATTCTGCAGCCCAACGTAATGGCGTTCGTATAGCAACTGACGCCAGCATCATCCAGCAGGAACTTCGCTGGCTTTCTTACCATATGTGTGGAGATGCTGTAAACCCTTTTAAAAACAAATGGCTCTGAGCACTATTGGACTAACATCTATGGTCATCAGTCCCCTAGAACTTAGAACTACTTAAACCTAACTAACCTAAGGACATCACACAACACCCAGTCATCACGAGGCAGAGAAAATCTCTGAACCCCGCCGGGAATCGAACCCGGGAACCCGGGCGCGAGAAGCGAGAACGCTACCGCACGACCACGAGCTGCGGACTTTTAAAAACACTTTTTGATCATTATCAAATAACTGTAGGCAGTTTTACGTTATTAAAAGCACTTTTGTGTATCCTTTTATGTTAACACAGTTTAAAATTGTGTAGACAGCCGAAAGGGAAACGATTTCACAGCCACGTCTGGCTGCATAAGGTCAGAAATGGGTAGCCACAGTGCGTTCCCTAGTAGGAGCGCCATAGAAATGTAGATATCGAGTCGTCTTTGACACAGCCATTGGCTAAGAAATTTTTATGGTATCACTCTTAAATTTTATGAAGTGTAGGTAGGTATCTATCTTATGTATTAATGTAATGTCATTGTGTATACTTCATTGTTTCTTATTTTGTATACGGTTACTGATAACGACGTCCGCCCCGACAGCTGAGTGGTCAGCGTGACGGATTGCCGTGCTAAGGGCCCGTGTTCGATTCCCGCCCGGGTCGGGATTTTCTCTGCTCAGGGACTGGGTATTATGTTGTCTTCATCATCATTTCATCCCCATCCGGCGCGCAGGTTGCCCAATGTGGCGTCGAATGTAATAAGACCTTCACCAAGGTGGCCAATGACGCCAAACGCTCATTTCCATTTCCACTGATAACGACTAGTCAGTCGAAAATGATACAGCCATTAACCTATTTACGTGAGTACTGACTGTGATAAACATGATAGTTAAAGGTAATATGTCAATAACGTGGCAATTATGAACAAATTCCCATTTCACTTAAATATTCAGCGTTATTAGCGTACACGTTTCACTAACATGGAGTACTCCTTAAAAATAATGTTTATCTTATGTAAATAAGCAGTTAATGTTTCGCGCGCACACACACACACACACACACACACACACACACACACACACATCAAATGTTCAAATGTGTGTGTAATCTTTTGGAACGTAACTGCTAAGATCATCAGTCCCTAAGCGTACACACTACTTAATCTAAATTGTCCTAAGGACAAACACACACACCCATGCCCGAGGGAGGACTCGAACCTCCGGCGGGACCAGCCGCACAGTCCATGACTGCATCGCCTTAGACCGCTCGGCTAATCCTGCGCGGCTGATAGTGCTACAAACGTCGTCGAACTGTTCGTGCAGATGGGTGTTGTCTGGCAAACGTCCCCATCTGTTGACTCAGGGATCGAGACGTGGCTGCACGATCCGTTACAGCCATGCGGATAAGATGCATGTCAACTCGACTGCTACATGATTGCAGCGTGCCAGACCGCTCGGCTAATCCCGCGCGGCACACACATGTCGGCCTATATCTGATGTGTTCTGAAGATGATGTCACGTGGTGGCGCGTTCTCATGTTGAAGCGCAGAGTCTTCAGATATGTTGACACTGCGCTATGCAGCTTGCTGTACGCTGTATTTAGCCAAGACAACAATAACTGCTTCTAATACTTTACAGAAGGACTGTGCGTGAAACCCAACACACAGTCGCTACCGTCGTTCGTGAAATGTGACGCCCAAACCATGCGTACACCCACAACGATCACGCAATACTTTGTCATTAGTCATTACCATTGAAACCTAACATTTGCGATATATTTGCGGGTATCTATGCAACCTTTGACTGTATTCTTACATCCATAGCAACATAGAAATCGACGGTGTTGGATCGTGGCCAGTATAACGTATTTCGAATTGCTATTGTGAACACACAGCTGATAATGTGCTAAACAGTGTTGTGTGCCAACTTCGATTATCACGACCGATGTACGCAGGGTGTTTTAACCCGATACAACTAAATATCTCGAAAAAAAAGCATTGTACGAATGAAATTTTCTAGGTGAGAAGTTGATATTAGTAAAGGGTCTGTGCTGCAATTAACTGTCCACCTTCTAACCACCCCTCCTGCGTGGGCCAGATCGGCTTTGTATTATCAAATGGGAACACCCCATTTCATTGTATTTCCGGATTCTACGCCAAGAAATGATTGTTTTAGATTCGTGGTATATGGCGCTTTATGGACATTTATCAAGTGTGCCTGTTTTTCTAATTAAGAACCGACGAATTTTATTGTACATTTCATTTACAATGTAAGTGCAAACCTTTATGTTCTAACGATTGATAGTTATGTTCAAGATTTACGCTATTGTTGCAGATTTGATCGTACAGTACAATATATTTTGCCGTTTTACGGTCTTATTAGAAAACTACGGTTAGCGTGATACAGAAATAGCGGCGTGGTTGCAATAGTTGTCTATGCGAATGGAGGTGCTTGGCATTGGTGATAATCCTTGCGTATCACCATTAGGGTTCTTGACTTCGGTGAGTCCACTAGTCTCTCAGCACTGCGGTGCTTCATATCTATGAGTATCGACGGCACGTAGTCTGTAAATGTCCGTTACTTTAGTACAGTGGTTGTGGGTTACATTCTGCCAGTAGCCACATACTGGCCAGCGCGAGAATTACAGCAATTGGATGGAAACGTACCGACGTCAGTCAGCGTGACGGCAGACAATGAGGGCGGCCAGCGAAATCAAGCATTCCGATGGTCTGGGAACTCACCGAGTCAACCATATAGGGAAGAGAAAACTACGTTACATTACAAGTAACTTATTTGCCAGGAAGGGCAAACCTACGTTTCTAGCATTTGTAGACTTAGAGAAAGCTTTTGACAATGTTGACTGGAATACTCTCTTTCAAATTCTGAAGGTGGCAGGGGTAAAATACAGGGAGCGAAAGGCTATTTACAATTTGTACAGAAACCAGACGGCAGTTATAAGAGTCGAGGGACATGAAAGGGAAGCAGTGGTTGGGAAGGGAGTGAGACAGGGTTGTAGTCTCTCCCCGATGTTATTCAATCTGTATATTGAGCAAGCAGTAAAGGAAACAAAAGAAAAATTTGGAGTAGGTATTAAAATCCATGGAGAAGAATAAAAACTTTGAGGTTCGCCGATGACATGGTAATTCTGTCAGAGACAGCAAAGGACTTGGAAGAACAGTTGAATGGCATGGATAGTGTCTTGAAAAGAGGATATAAGATGAACATCAACAAAAGCAAAACGAGGATTATGGAATGTAGTCTAATTAAGTCGGGTGATGCTGAGGGAATTAGATTAGGAAATGAGATATTGAAAGTAGTAAATGAGTTTTGCTGTTTGGGGAGCAAAATAACTGATGATGGTCGAAGTAGAGAGGATATAAAATGTAGACTGGCAATGGCAAGGAAAGCGTTTCTGAAGAAGAGAAATTTGTTAACATCGAGTATAGATTTAAGTGTCAGGAAGTAATTTCTGAAAGTATTTGTATGGAGTGTAGCCATCCATGTATGGAAGTGAACCATGGACGATAAATAGTTTGGACAAGAAGAGAATAGAAGCTTTTGAAATGTGGTGCTACAGAAGAATGCTGAGGATTAGATGGGTAGATCACATAACTAATGAGGCAGTACTGAGTAGGATTGGGAGAAGAGAAGTTTGTGGCACAACTTGACCAGAAGAAGGGATCGGTTGGTAGGACATGTTCTGAGGCATCAAGGAATCACCAATTTAGTATTGGAGGGCAGCGCAGAGGGAAAAAATCGTAGAGGGAGACCAAGAGATGACTACACTAAGCAGATTCAGAAGGATGTGTGTTGCAGTGGGTACTGGGAGATGAAGCAGCTTGCACAGGATAGAGTAGCATGGAGAGCTGCATCAAACCAGTCCCAGGACTGAAGACCACAACAACAACATTTGCCAGAAATCTCAACGTTTAGCCATACTATTTTCACTGTATAATCACAGTTGCAACACTAAAGTAACGTTTGAACATAAATATAAACCGTTGGAACATTTACATCATAAATGAAATGTAGAATAACATGCATCGGTTCTCAATTGCTAAAACAAGCACACTTGATATTTGTTGATTATAGCGCCATCGACCACGAATGGAAAACAATGCTTTTTGGCGTAGAATCCGAACAAGCAATAAAAATAAGGGATTCTCATTTCAAAATACTTGCCTCAAGTTGAAAGAAACACCTTATATCACCAGACAAACCGTAACCACAATACGCCCTCTCGACTAAACTCGCGGTGCTGCAGAAGATTCTTATTACTAGTCTATTACGCGGTCAGTCAATAATTACCACACTAGTGTAATACCAGCATGAGAAGGCTTGAATCGAAGGAGTTCTGTAGACACAGAACAGAAACTGAGCGAGGTGGCGCAGTAGCTGAAACATTAGACCTGTATTGAGAAGCAGCGGGACACAAAATCCCGACTGGTCGTCGAGATTATGTTTTCCAACTCTCCCTAAATCAGTTAAAGCGATTGTTGAGAAGGTTCCGTAAAAAATACCAAGTTCACTCTCTTTCCACGTCCTCGTCCTATCCGATGTTGTTCTGCCTCTCTAACGATGTTCCTGCCGAGGGGTCACCAAAGTGTAACGTTGCTGCCTTTAAACTCCAACTCTGAGACCCACTTGTATGGTACTGTTCGCGACTGAGATGACTGGTATTCTCGCATCTTGCGAGGTCAGCTGAGGCGCCAGACATCGCTGTAACGGCCATTACTAAAGCTAAGAGGATCGCCTCCGTTATGACGCAGACGCAAACATCGCTGTCAGTAAGGTGCTATGGAAGATTTAAATTGGAGTAACAGTGAAACATATGTGGACTACCTGTAGCCATTAGAATCATTACTTCGTTAGCGACCTTTTTGTCAGCCTACAGTATTGGCCATTAGTTCTCTTCCCATTGAAGAGTGTCACCTTGTGGACAGGAAGGTTGCTGGAGACAAGTAACTACTTCCCGTTTTAGAACGGTATGAAAAGAAATAGACCGTGGTCTTTGCGTCGATACCATGACCGTCATTTTTTTCCCAAAAAAATAAAAGCGTTTAGGAACAACGAACCATAATCACATGGATGCCTGGGAGTGATGTCGAGGTTTAAGTGTCTGTCAGTTCCTCCAGTTTGGAGAAAACAAAAGGGTTTTATTTGTCCAATAAGATGAGTAATGTGCTCAAGTAACTGAGAAGAAGTTATTGAAAAATCGTAAATATTTCGTTGCAACAAAGATGTGGAGGAATGTCGTAATGTAGAGTGCTATTACGTAAATTTTTTTCTGTTTAGCAAATGCAATGTAAAACAACACCTTAATCACGTCAGTGGTCATGTTGACATTTTTAATCATTGTTCAGTCTGGTTCGTAAGTTACAGAACTACCGTATACAATAGTCGTATTTCGAGTAACGCTATCAGCAGAATTAGACATAAATACAACATATCGTCTCAAGACTAACGCTTCGACTTCCATCGAAGACTTTAATATTTGTTGCTGGTACTTCGAAGTATTAACCTTGGGGCGATGCGTTGTATTTATTCCTGCTTCTGATAATGCTGTTTGTAGGAACTCGTTAACTGTATAAGGTAATTCAATAAAGTACTAACGAGCCTCGATATGATTATAGGGATATATTACAGATCGGATGAATACAAATCATCATGGCTGAATAGGTATAATGCTAGTATAATTTACAAATCACCGAACAGAAGTCTTAGCATTATTATAAATGCTTGAATAATATCGATCCTGAAACTCGATCCAAGGACAGAGTATTTGAACAAAAGTTGTTAGTTCAATCTCAACCATACTTGACAAATGTTATAAATCATTAAACGCACTTGTGGTAGCTCTATTTGAAAGAGCTCGTGAACGTTATTGAACGATGTAGGCTGACAGCTTATAGTTCTCCACGCAGTTTAGTGTCGCATAATTTTCGGTATGCGGCGTTGCAACGGCCTATATTTAAGTCATCGGAGACCTGACACGTATTATAATAGGATTTGGCATGATAAGTCAGCGGCCGTCTAAAAATAGCTTCTCTTTTTTGTGTGACGCGGTCGGCTGTGATCGTAACGCATTGGAGGGCGGCTGTGCGCCAAGACTCCAGGGACGTGCCGAGGCTGGACTTATTAATCAGCTTAGGAAACCGGCTGCCGCCACACACAGGCGCCCACGTCTGCTGCTCAGAAATTACACGGCGGCCTATGCGAATGAGCCTAGTATCTGAAATCGACAGCGTCCGCCCACCTGAACGGCAGCACGTTGCCTTCGAACCAGGGGACCGTGCCGTTACCTGATACATTATTTATCATCCTACATTTACACACGTTTTACCTCAACAAACACGAAGTCAGAGAATATTCTTTTATAGCTGACTTCAATCAATGATTGAACACATTTCATTCCAGTCGAAATTTCATGTAGACACGATCTAAATTGTTCATGTAGACGACCCAAATAGATGGTGGGGAGAAATAAAACTGGTCCAAAAAATATTTACAGTAACACTGACACGGGACTGAATATCAAAAGGTTCAAATGGCTCTATGGGGCAACTGCTGAGGTCATCAGTCCCATAGAACTTAGAACTACTTAAACCTAACTAACCTAAGAACATCACACACACCCATGCCCGAGGGAGGATTCGAACCTTCGACGGTAGCGGTGGCGCGGTTCCAGACTGTAGCGTCTAGAACCGCTCGAACACTGCCGCCGGCGACTGAACATCACAGAACCTGCTGGATATGGAAGTGTTAGAGGCTCATCGGAGATAAGAGTATCGTCAGGAGTGCCTCAGGAAAGTGTGATAGGATCGCTATTATTTTCTACATACGTAAATGATCTGGCGGCCAGGATAAGCTGCAGTGTGCGACTGTTTGCTGATGATGCTGTTATGTACGGGATTGTGTACTCGGTGAGTAACTGTAGAAGGATACAAGATGACTTAGACAAAATTCCTAGTTAGTGCCATGAATGTTAGCTAGCTGTAAATATGAAAAAATGTAAGTTAATGCAGATAAGTAGGACAAAGAAACCCATGATGTTCGAATAAATTATTAGTAGTGTGCTGCTGGACACATACACGTTGTTTAAATATCTAGGCGTAACGTTGCAACGCGATGTGAAATGGAACGAGTCTGTAATGGCTGTAGTAGGAAAGACGAATGGTCAGTTTCGTTTATTGGGAGACTTTTAGGAAAATGTGGTTCATATGTAAAGGAGACTGCATATAGGACACTAGTGCGACCCACTGTTGAGTACTGTTAGAGTGTCTGGGATCCGCACCTGGTCAGATGAAAGGAAGACATCGAAGCAGTTCAGAGGCAGGTTGGTAGATTTGTTACCGGTAGATTCGAACAACACGCAAGTATTACGGAGAAGCTTCGAAAACTAAAATGGGAATCACTGGAGGGAAGGAGGAGCAACGTATATTTCGCGTAAGGACCATGAAGATAACATGAGAGAGACCAAGGCTTGTACAGAGGTATACAGAGTGGTCCATTGATAGTGATCGGACCAAATATCTCACGAAATAAGCATCAAACGAAAAAACTACAAAGAACGAAACTTGTCTAGCTTGCAGGGGGAAAAGAGATGACGCTATGGTTGGCCCGCTAGATGACGCTGCCATAAGTCAAACGGATATCAACTGCGTTTTTTTTTTTTTTTTTTAATGGGAACCCCCATTTTTTATTACGTATTCGTATAGTACATAAAGAAATATGAATGTTTTAGTTGGACCACATTTTTTCCCTTGTGATAGGTGGCGCTGTAATAGTCACAAACGTATAAGTATGTCGTATAACGTAACATTCTGCCAGTGCGGAAAAGGTCGATATCCTGTTGATGTATGGCTATTGTGATCAAAATTACCAAAGGGCGTGTGCTATGTATGCTGATCGGTATTCTGGACGACAGCATCCAAGTGTCCGGACCGTTCGCCAGATAGTTACGTTATTTAAGGACACAGGAAGTGTTTAGCCACATGTTAAACGCCAACCACGACCTGCAACAAATGATGATGCCAAAGTAGGTCTTTTAGCTGCCGTCGCGCCTAACCCGTACATCAGTAGCAGACAAATTGCGCGAGAATCGGGAATCAAAAACGTCGGTGTTGAGAATGCTACATCAACATCGACTGCACCCGTACCATACATCTGTGCACCAGGAATTGCATGGAAACGACTTTGAACGTCGTGTACAGTTCTGCCACTGGACACAAGAGAAATTACGGGACGATGACAGATTTTTTTGCACGCGTTCTATATAGCGGCGAAGCGTCGTTCACCAACAGCCATCTAGCGGGCCAACCATACCGTCATCTGGTTTCCCCCTTCAAGCTAGACGAGTTTCGTTCTTTGTAGTTTTTTTCGTTTGACGCTTATTTCGTGAGATATTTGACCCGTTCACTATCAATGGTCCACCCTGTGTAAATAGTCTTTTTCCTCTCGCTCTGTTTGCGAGAGGAACGGGTAAGGAAATTAGTAGTGGTACAGGGTGCCCTCTGCCACGCACCGTACAATGGCTCTCGGAGTATGTATGTAGATGTAGATAGTACCAGTAGCGTTTTCAGTCTTCTGCTGTTTTTCTTCCAGTGTCTGAGGGTTATCTGAATACACCTGACTCTTCAGTTTTCCCCGCAGCTAAAAATCACAGGAGAGGGATCAGGCGATCGAGATGGCCTTGCGATTGCACTGCTTCTGCTGATCGTCCTCCCCTCACCGAACACCTCATCTATTTGTGTCGAGGTTGTCAATGCAATGTGTGCTGTTGCTCCGTCTTGCGGAAAATATCCATACCGTATTTAATATTCGCATATGGCATACCGGTCAACGTCAACAGTTTTCTGAATGAATCGCACCAAACACCAAACTTGAGACCAAGCAACAGCTCTTATATATACTGACGGAGATTTTCTGGTATATTGTCCGTAATCGAAAGTTCTACTGTTCGTTAACAAGAGTCATTTCGGCAACTATTTTGGCGGCCAGTTTCATTTTGTCCTCTCTTTATTTAAACTGCATTAGTAGTTTACTTTCAAATGTACAACCAAGTTTCTGATACCATTTTATATGCAACATTTCGCCGACCGACCCTCTTCAGGCGCTGCAAACTGTGCTGTTGCATGTACCCGCTGTGTTCCAGCCACGATGTGGTGTATTGTCAGTGACGCGCAGCCATTTATAACAAGAGTTCGACTTCAGCGTCCGCTGTGCCCTTCGATGTTCATTTCTTTCTCAAAGCTCCCACTATTATTCCGTGAAACGCATTTCTCTCAGCGATTTTTATCTCTGGTGAATGATTACCGGGAACATCTTAATGAAGTGAATGAATCTCGGACTCAAAGCATTCTTTGAACTAAAACCTCCGACACGATTTATAAAATTTTCTGTGTTTTTTATTTCTATTGACACCTTACTTACGCTGTCCTAGTAACTAGGCATTTGTACCACTATACTTTCGGTCTCGTCGTATTTCATTTCATGATTATATCCGATGTAGTGATAGGGGACACATGGCTTGGCTTGGTTGTTTTAGTCGGCTGTGTCGGAGATATTCCTTGCATCTCTCACCCACTATTCTAATAGTCTGCCCTGCACGAGACATACAACATTCCCGTGGATGATGTACACACCCGACTTTTGGAGACCTAGGTCGTCGTTACAAGGAAGACTTTTTTTTTATTTTTGTTGACGAGAGCGATAAACAGAGGCTGGTATGTTTCCAAGGAAATCTACAGGCTTTTCTAAAGACAGGGACAACGTGAGTCAGATGAGCTATTTTTGGGTTTTCTTTTTGTTTCTCGGTCTTAACCCTCCATCGGTCGGCGAGAACATCGACGACACATCCCTCAAGGCAACCAAACAAAACAACTGTCGTCGAGCACTGCCCCGAGTAGGTGTAATCATGAAATCAAACAGGATGATAACTGTATCGTGGTACAAACACCAAGATTCTGGGACAACGTGATTAAGGAGTTTATTCAAACAAGTATGTTGAAAACCTAAAATACTGCGACATGTTTTAACTTAAAAGCTTGGCACTCGGCACTCAGTTTAATAAGATATTTGTGGCCATCTCATCCACCAGAACTGGAAAACTGTGAAAGAATCAGCGTTTCACGGAATATCAGTGAGAGCTCTGAAAAAACAAAGGTCCATCGAAACGCTCAGGGCGCTGAGAGTCAACTCTGCTATAAATAGTGATGCGACACCAATAATACTTCACAGCCTAGTTGGAGCCCAGGCAGCGAGAGCGTATATAACACACCTCGCGTTACCGTTACATGGAAACGACAATATGGCTGAACAGCCGAAAACACGCCATTACCCAGTTACGTGGAGAGAACCTGAGGCATAACATTAAAACTGCACTCTGAAGTGTCAACAAAATTGCGTTTTCCTTATCTAGTAATGATTTCCGTGTATAGACTTTGTCTTCTAATTTGCTCTGATGATGTGGGGTCGCGTACAAAGCAGACATCTTAGTTCAGGCACATTCATTTGGGAATTAGACGGTGGCCAGCAGCTTTTTGTTGTTTATCTGATTGCCTCAAATTCTGCTAAAGTGAGACACAGGTTCCATCCGTGCAACCAGGCTTACCATAGCTGCTAACTACAGCCCTATTGTGATAGTCCTCAAATTAGACTGTAAGAGAAGCGACCAGTCGTCGCATACAAGTGAAATAACTCGTCCTGTGTTTCGTAAATAGCCTTGGGTTCATCAAGAAAATAATAGACGAACGAAATTGGTCCTATTTCCTGTAGATAAATGCAAAAGTTTGACCCGATCTGAATCCACAAGGAATTTTATATGGTCACCACCACTTGTGTTATCAAATAGGAAAACTATAAGGTATTACTTCAGTAGGAGCTTCATAATTAATAACGTCTTGGTTAATTACATAAAACATGTTTCTATTTCACTGACCTAATGCAAAACAATTGTCATTGCTTCACGGATAACTACTCTTTGAGTGTAACACTTAGACTTAATCCATTTTTCCTTTCCTTTTTCTATCTGTTTCTCAAGCGGTGCAAATCGTATTTTTTGTTTGTTGGTTGGTTTTTAATGTCTCATTTGCTGTGACATCACTAAGATGATCACTGTTTCAGGCGTATTCGTTGTTAGTTACGATTTAGTGAGGGAACCGTGGAATCGACACTAGCATTGTTGAAAAAAATCACCCCAACATTCGCCCTTAGAAACTGAGAAAGTTGCCAGTACAGCTTCTCCCTAACACGGGTTGGTAGTGTGTATTGAAAAATTAGACGTAGTGGTCGGCCTCTTCATCCCTGGATAATGTCTTCTGCTGCTGAGAGCCCGTTAACAAAACTGGTTTGTTTAATGATCGAGTTTGAAGCAAGCGTTGTGGGATCGTTATAGCATTGGAGCTTCCGTCTTATCTTAGTGGTTCTTAGATTTTCAGGAACAAACCATAACAACAAGAGCTTGTATTAGGCAAGTGTAAAGAGTTTACTCCAACTTATTCCAAATTCGGCTCTGCAGTCCGCTGTTGATCAGCTGCCGCACGAGGCTGTTTCACGGCCGTCTTAAGCTTTCCTGCTCACCTTGCGTCTGTGCTGTTCGGTAGTACTGCGTAAATACAGATGTCACACTGTCCTTTGTGAGTTTCTCACTTCTTCAGCTTCAAATCTTATGATTATAGTTGTTCCTGCCACGTTATTATTATAGGGCTGCTGAACACTCACTTGACAATACAGGATCTGATAACACATGAGCACATTGTAACAATCGGCAACCACAACATGAACAGATCCGAAAAGTTCTGAAGAACGCATCCATACCTTTACATTCGGCAACGGTGACAATAATAACATTGCAGAAAACTTGGAAGCCACCAGAATCATCTTAAGAACTTACAACTTTAGTTATCTGTCACAAATACAGTTGAGGTTTTTCTAATAATGTTGTAAGGGAAATATATAGGTTTCTCAACAAGAGCCGAAACAAATTTTCCAGCTCACATCAAAATTCTAAAAGTGTTCAGGGAAGAAAATCGTGTAGTAGTACGACGAATGTCAACGTGGAGAACATCTCACGTAATGCGTTTACAGGGAAAAACCTCCATGGCGGTTTGCTTTAATTTAGCTGAAAGATAATATCTGAAATTGCTAATTTCGGTAAAAGTATTATGCGACCCTCTATAAGGGACAATCAAATGAATACGAGACAAACGGGAAAAAAGTGAGTAAACTGCTTGTTATTTCAAAAGTAATAGCCATAACCGTTGGTATATTTACCCCAATGTGAGACAAGACAGTCAATGCCTTCGTGGAAAAATGCTGTTTACGGAATCATTATCGTACCCAGCCGTGCACCTCTTCGTCCGAAGTAAGTCGACGGCCACTAATGTTTTTCCGCATGTCTCCAAAAACTACGGAAACCGCGTGGGGAAATATTGGGACTGTATGGAGGATTTTTTTTCAGTTTATTGGCTTTCGGGCTGCGCCCAGTCAGCCATCTCCCTAGCGTAATTTCAGCTATGGCGATACGAATTTGAGAACAACACAACACCCAATCCTCGAGCGGAGAAAATCACGGACCCGGCCGGGGGATTGAACCCGGGCCCCTTTGCTTAGTAGTATGGATAATGTGTAACAGCTTCCCAGCGAAATCTCTGCAGTGTAGTCGAAACAACACGTGGATCTGCCCACATCTAAATGTATTAACAGTTATGACGATTATTTTGGAAATAACAAATAGATAACTACTTTCTAGAGTTCCGTGCCTCAACCTGTAATTCTCACAGAATCGCTTTTTTTGTCTGTCTGTCTGTCCGAGTGTTAAGACCCCTTTTCTCAGGAACGAGAAGATGTATAAAGTTCAAATTTATGTCAGATGTTAAGGTATATAGAACCTTGGGGGTGTAAAAATTATAAGCTTCTAAATCAATTCTGTATGAATGCGTGGTGTCCGAAAGAACAGACACCACACGGAATCCGCAGCTGTTATACAGTGTACGTATGTAAACTGAAGGTTGAGGGGGAGAAAAAGGAAAGGAAAGGGAAAGTTTTATTAACGTCAGCTGCCTCGAGACATTACGCGGAATCAGTGGCGACGAGTGAAAATGTATATCGGAACGGGATTCGAACTCTAGATCCTTACTAGGCAGGTGCGTTAACCACTACGCACCTGCCCAGTAAGGATCTAGAGTTCGAATCCCGTTCCTGTACACATTTTCACTCGTCGTCGCTGTTTCCGCGTAATGTCTCGAGGCAGCTGATATTAGTAAAGCCTTCCCTTTCCTTTCCTTTCCTTTCTTTTCTCTCCCCCCCCCCCCCCCCCCCCTCAACCTTCATTTTACATATAAGAAAATTCTTTCCAAACATACGGCCAATTATGTCACTTACTTTGATGTATACTCACTCATTAAAACCTCTGGTGTACTTCCTGTTCACCTAGAATCTTCAAATTTGGCAAGAAGCAAGGTTTCACAGCACAAATAAAAAAATTGTTAGTTTATAATTATGTCACAGGAAACAAGTATTTTTTTGTTATCCGACTTAAAACTTAAAATTAAAACATTCTCGAAAGTCTTGGAATCCCTGGGACCAATATCTTACCAGTAACAATGGCGACAGCAGGAAAAAATGGACAATATTCTCCGCTCCCGGAATGGATAAACTGTACATATGCGTAATTAAGTTTGTATGGTACCATCGGTGCGCGAGTGCTGTTCTGTCCGTCTCGTTTTCATTTGACCGTCCCTTATGTAATCATAGTTATCATTTTTCTTTAGATTTATATGCAAAAATGTCAGTTTTCGCTAGAAAATTGCAAACATTGACGGCGTTAGTCTTCATTAACAAATGTCTTTCGATGCAAAAGACACGTATGTATGACTCATGCTGCGTTTCAGATGGAAGCCAAATTTATGTAGCCAAATTTATGAACATTGCGTTATGTGCGACAGAAAATATGGCAGCCATTATTTTATAAGGACGTACAACGTGATTCAGTCTCTAATTGGTCATCGATAACGATCACAATTAAACGACTCTCTCCGTGAACAAGAGAAGATAATCGCTTTCCAAATTCATCTGACCAATCCGTATAATCACGCGATGTTATTAGTCAGCCTGCGTGTTATCTGATGGGAAACATGAACACTGAGAGGATCGCAGATTGGGTCTCTGGTGGTCGGTATTTGCAGGTAATTAGGGAGCTGCTAAATCGATGTTGGAGCAGGACGGAGCAGGCAGATAAGGCTCCCGGAACAAATTAGGGCCGTTATCCGTCCTCTGGCGTCGCCACGTAGTAGATCTGAAGGCGGATATGTCTTTAAGCTGCGCTCTCGGAGCCTCGACTGCTACTGGTTCACGCCTCAACGCCGCACGCGACACTCTGGCCCCGATGCGTAGCAGTCAGCGACGTTGTTTTGCGTAACAGGGGCGCGACGTAATCTCGATGTCCTTGCGACAGGTTGGCTAAAACGAATGTGGACTAGAGCCTTGAGACACATTAAACGTTCACTGTCCCATTAATTTCCGTCTGTTTAATGTATCTCTCTTCGTGAAATCACAAACGTTCGACTGGTAGGTTTATTAAATTTCTGTACCTCAGTCTGAGCAGTACATTAGGGCTGAGAAGGCTGTTCTGAATAATCACCCGAGAAATGTTCGCGGCGAGATATTTCTATTTCATTCGTTTCGAAACAGCGGCAGGGCACATGAATAAAACAAGGCGCGGTGGTTAGCACACTCGGCAGGAGCGGCAGTCAGACCCTCGTCTGATAATCCCGATGTTCGTTTCTTCTCCAGCTTCCGTGGTTCAAACTGGTTCAACTGGCATGAGCACTATGGGGCACATCATCTGAGGTCATCAGTCCCTTAGAACTTGGAACTACTTAAACCTAACTAACCTAAGGATATCACACACATCCATGCGCGAGGCAGGATTCCAACCTGCGACCGTAGCGGTCGCGCAGTTCCAGACTGAAGCGCCTAGAACCACTCGGCCACACCGGCTGGTCTTCCGTGGTTAACCGAGGCCGCTGGCGATTCTCTGTGTGCAGTCTGGTCTCGACACCGGCTGCCCCTTCCTTCAGAGCCCACGCAGCTGCCAGCACTGATAGTGGACAGAAATGTGAGATGAGGAGAAGCACTGTAGTACCAATTGTGGACAGAACACACTTGCTGATTCTGGCAAGCGATGAGCTTAGAAGTCCCTTCCTAAGGTTTGCTCGTTCCCTTAAAAACCTCCCCCCCCCCCATCTCACCATTTGTGTGAATGTATTCATTTCCCGGTGCGTAATAGGCCGTACTGATGAAAAGTTCTCGAGTTTCCAGCAAGGTCACAGTGTTAAGAATATATATCCGGAGACGTGTTTCGGTGCTGCAGGACCGAAAATCGAGTAAAATATGGTTTTTCTAACTTGGAATCGTTTGAACTGAGGAAAACAAATCACTGTTCAGATCGTCGTGGCCTTTGGAGCACTCGTCGAGAAGGCCTAACAGCAGACATGGAACGAAATCAGAGACGCGCGTGTAGTGAAGGTGTAAGAGAGATTCTCAAGGAAAATAAGTTTTTGAAAGAAAGGAGACGGAGTGCTCGCGAGACTCTATTAAATAGGTTCAGGGAGCCGGTATTCCAGGAAGCTTGTGTGACAAGTCTGGAGCCTCCATCATACATCAGAGGCAAAGTGTATCGTCAGGAGTGCCTCGTGGAAGTGCGAGAGGACGGCTCTTATTTTCAATATACATAAGTGATGTGACCGACACGGTGAGCAGCAATATGCGGCTGTTCGCTGATGATGCTGTGATGTACGGGAAAGTGTCGTCAATGAGTTACTGTAGGAGCACGAAACATTAATTAGACAAAATTTCTAATTTATGTGATGAATGATAGCTAGTTCTGAATGCACAATAACGCAAGTAAACGCAAAAAAAAAAAAAATGGTTCAAATGGCTCTGAGCACTATAGAACTTAACATCTATGGTCATCAGTCCCCTAGATCTTAGAACTACTTAAACCTAACTAACCTAAGGACATCACACAACACCCAGTCATCATGAGGCAGAGAAAATCCCTGACCCCGTCGGGAATCGAACCCGAGCGTGGGAAGCGAGAAAGTAAACGCAGATTATCTGCAAAAAGGATCCCGCAATGTTGATTGAAATACAGCATTATAGAATGCTGCCTGACACAATTAGGTCATGTAAATACCCATGTGTAACATTGCAAAACAATATGAAACCGAACGAGCAGGTGAGAACAGTAGAAGGGAAGGCGATTGATCGACTTCGGTCTGTTGTAGGACTTTTAAAATAGTGTAGTTCATCTACAAAGGATACACTGTATACAACACTTATCCGACCCATTCTCGAGTACAGCTCCAGTGTTTGGGATCCTCACCAGGCCGTATTAAAGGAAGACGTCAAAGCAAGTTAGAGGCGAGCCGCTAGATTTGTTACCGGTAGGTTTGATCAACAAGCGAGTATTACGGAAATACTTCGGTGACACAAAGCTGGGTATGTCTGTAGGGAATACAACATTCTTTTCGCGAAACATTTTTGAGGAAATTTAGAAAACCGGTATTTGAAGCTGACTGCAGAACAACTCTACTGCTGCCAACGTACATTTCTCGAAGGACTACGATGAAAAGATACGACAAATTAGGGCTCACATGGAGGGTTATAGACAATCGTTTTTCTCTGTCTCTGTTTGCGAATGGAACAGGAAAGGAAATGACTAGTAGCAGTAGTACACCGTAACCTCCACCATGCACCATACGGTGATTTGCGGAGCACATGTGTAGATGTAAATGTACAGGGGTTATTTGGGATTGAGATAAGAGAGAGTAACGCGCCAAATGTGGCATACAGAATCATTTTACCATAAGTCAGTAAGCGAATGGAACGGCAGAAAGCGTATGTTTAGGGTGATCAACAGCGAGGTTATTACCGCCGTTGCTAAGATAGTAATGAAACGTCCCCTTAGAACAATTGTACACGACTGTGCTTAAACTGACACACAATATTTTTTTTGCGCAACGCAATCTGACTTTCAGTAATCCCTACAAAAGAATGGCCCTGACTAACATTAACCTATACCTTTCACAAATCACTTACCTCACTAAAATCTTCTTTACTCGAACTACTGCAATACAGCGAGCGCCACTACTGCCAGCTAAATAAAAGATTCAAACTATGGAAGGCACTAACTGCTGATAGGGATAGTTAGCAAATGACAGATTTTAATAGAGAACAAACAATGTATTTACCTTAATAGTCATAATATATATAGCAGTTCATGACATCCAGTCTTACAAATTTCAAAACTCCGCCATCTCTCTCCCCACATCCACCACTGCTGGCGATTCACCTCCAATTGCGCAACGCTACGCGCTGTTAGCATCCAGCTGCCGTTGCCCAACACTACAATGGCAGACAACAATGCAAACCAGCCACAGACTGCACATGGCACAGCCAGTGATTTTCATACAGAGCGCTACATGGCGGCGGCGTTACCAATAAAAAAACCTAAACAGCCTACTTACAGTAAGAGACGAATATGGTTAAAATAGTGAAAGGTAAAAATGCTTAAAATTACGAGGGCGTGCTGAAAAGTAATACCTATGAATTTTTTAATGTGAAAACACCTAAAGCTTTTTAAATAAGATCTTTACTCTCCGTGACTACATATTTGCAGTCCTGTGCTGCTAGAGGGCTCCGAATTGTAGAGTGTAACATGGCGGTGTGTAAAGTAACTAAATTGGTGCGTGAGAAACGGCATGCTGTAATCGAGTTTCGAATTCTAAGAGTTCGTCCACATGTGGAGTGCCCTCTCCATCAGCATAACAATGCGAGACCATACATGAGCGCTGCACATCTGCAGCAACCAGACGCTTTGAGTTCAGTATCATCGATCATTGTCTACACAGTGCCCATCCGATTTTCAACTGCTTCGAAAACTTGAAAGACAAGTTCGAGGACTTCACGTTGTTAGTGCTGAAGCGTGCGAGAATAGGTGAGGTTGTGGCTCAGTCAACAAAGTCAAAAATTCTACAGTGATGGGATCATCAGGGATAAGGGAGAAACGTGTTCATCGCCAGGGTGACTATGTTGAGAAATAAATATGCGAACATGAAGAACAAAGATGTAGCATGTTAACAATGTTTGTTTTCTTTAAAAAGCTTTAAGAGTTTTCACATCAAAAATTCGGAGGCATTATTTTTCAGTACGCACTCGCCCTTTTACTCCGTCCCATTTCAGCCACATTCATCTAATGATTTCCGAATCATGAATAATGTAGAATTAATAATTTTGGTAATAAATCTTCCATGGGCATCAAAACTCTGCGCTGGACGGGGACTGGTTCAAGTGGTTCTGAGCACTATGGGACTCAACATGTGAGGTCATCAGTCCCCTAGAACTTAGAACTACTTAAACCTAACTAACCTAAGGACATCACACACATCCATGCCCGAGGCAGGATTCGAACCTGAGACCCGGTGGACGGACAGGGACTGAAATCTGAGATTTCGCAGGCAAGTGCTCTACGAACTGAGCTGCCACAGCTTTACTTCTTTCAGTACATCATCTCCTACCTTATATAATTCATACATGAAATGTATACACAGTTGAGAATATGGACAACCATCAGCTAAATAACGAAATTACCACAATGAATATTTGTGCCATATAGGTACTAGTTCTGGTGATAAAACAATAATAAATTGATATATCGATACTTATTGCAAAATGTATCGATATGTGCGGCGGTACGTTGTCGACCGATATATCCATATATCGATATCGATCCCGCAAAGTGAGTGTCGATATTTTTATTTTATATTATATTTTTCCGCAATTTTCAGTAAATATTGGTAATTATTATTTTGAGATTGTAGTATAACATAATTTTACTTTCACTATGTGAAGGCGTCTTATTACTTTTTGAGCTTTCATCACATTCAGTCCTTCTCTTTGACTGTGTGAAGCAAGTGTAGGTGGCACATAGAAGAAGCCCGATTGAACATGGGAGGGAGGGGGTGGGTGTGTCAGTGTGAATGGAATAACAAGATTTCTGGTGTGAAGAAATAGCATACCAGTTATGATTCTCGTCGTCAGTTATGATGACAGGTGACCAATGCCAAACAGAAACGTATATTACAGGTTTGGCAGTGATGTCGGTAAGGAACTGGCTGCATAGTCTGTATCTGCAACGGCTGAAATAATTGGTAGTCGTTGGTATAAAATAATATATATTGAACTTAACTTGTGTTACAGGCTTCTTCATATGCTTCATACATATAATTACAAACAGATATCTAGAGAGGCATTACTTATGGCATACTTGACTAAGCGCCTTGTTAGAGGTTGCTTCCTATCAGGTGAAGGCTATGCTACATTCCTAGTTGACGTCCCGAGCAAAAGTGGACGAGAGTTCGCCAGATACTTGCCACGAGCCGAGGAACGGCGCTAGGCGCGACCCGCGGGTCCAGCGGTATCTATTACGGACCGCGGTCGATATCTGCAAGCCCTAACAGGTGTGGTATCGAACGTTGATACCACACCAGTTTCGTTAAAGAACAGTTTTTAAGGCAATTAGTGTGCTATTTCTTCACATCGGCGTTCTTGAAAATCAGCTTCTGAAAACGATGAACGAAAGTCTAAATGATAAGATTGGTCTTCGCGTTGGGCGGAGACTTGTGAGGGAAATGCTAACGTAATCGACACTCGGCGCTACCAACAGAAACTGCAACGTTTCACTCCACCACGCAGTTTTGACGTTACAACTGCTAGTTCGCTGGCATCAGAAAAAAGGGGTAGTCGGCATGAAGTGTTCCGGACAAATCCCATATGTGACGAAACCGACCGACAGACTCATCGGACACGTTTTATTGTGCTATTTACGTGCAGTTACCATTGTTAGCAGAGTGGTTATCGCCAATGGTGAGCGTGCATCGTTTTCCTTTCGGTTCTTGTTCTAAGGGAGGTAAGCAGGTGCTGGTATCTCGTTGCTGTACAGAATATCTAATAATAAATCAATATTTAAATGTACAGGTTTAAAAGTAGTAGTATATTTACATTGTGCAGACTATTTTTTATAGGCCAGTACGTCGATATTTTCTTAGTTGATATATCGAAATATTTTTCCGATATATTGATGTGCTACAAAGACACTTTCTTAAATATCTATATATCAGATTTTTAAACATCTGAACAGTACTTACCGTGACCCGAATCCAGATTTCCTGCTTATCGCGAGAGGTCGCTTTATCGTTAGGCTGCCTGAGTTCGTTCCATTGCCAGACCCATATGTCATCAACCATGTGTCTACAACCTGCACTCCTACGTCTATTAAGTGTATTTCTGTATAGGGGGACCTTCTATTTGAAAGTCGATTGCCCGGTGTCGGCGGATAAATAAAATAGTGCAGTACCTCTGTTATTCAGAAGTACGGTTGCACATATTCGCAGCTGCGAATACATTTCATGTATTTCGAAACGGCTATAGTTGCCGCAGTGTCTGTTCCTTCGGACATGCATGCATGTCTGAAGAAGCATTGCACCGTACTTCTGAATAACACAGACACTGCAATAGTGTATTCCAAAATTCATTCCGGGAATTTATTAATTCTGCAATCTGCCATTAAAAACCGTAAGTAGGCTGTTTAGGTTTTTATGTCGGTAACGCCACGTAGCGCTCTTATGTAAGTAGGCTGTTTAGGTTTTTATGTTGGTAACGCCACGTAGCGCTTTGTATGGTTCAAATGGCTCTGAGCACTATGCGACTTAACTTCTGTCATTAGTCGCCTAGAACTTAGAACTACTGAAACCTAACTAACCTAAGGACATCACACACATCCATGCCCGAGGCAGGATTCGAACCTGCGACCGTAGCGGTCGCTCGTCTCCAGACTGCAGCGCCTAGAACCGCACGGCCCGCAAAGTATGAAAATCACTGACTGTGCTGTGTGCAGTCTGTAGCTGGTTTGCATTGTTGGAATATTTGCTATTGTAGTGTTGGACAGTTGGATGTGAACAGCGCATAGCGTTGCGCAGTTGGAGGTGAGCCACCAGCAGTGGTGGATGTGGGGACAGAAATGGCGAAGTTTTGAGGGCGGATGATCTGGAGACAGTAAATTTGTAAGACTGGATGTCATCAACTGCTATATATATATAACGACTTTTGAACACTATTAAGGTAAATACATTGTTTGTTCTCTATCAAAATCTTTCATTTGCTAACTATGCTATCAGTAGTTACTGCTTTCAGTAGTTAGAATCTTTTATGTGGCTGGTAGTATTGGTGCTCGCTGTGTTGCAGTAGTTCGAGTAACGAAGATTTTTGTGAGGTAAGTGATTCATGAAAGGTATAGGTTATTGTTAGTCAGGGCCATTCTGTTGTAGGTATTATTGAAAGTCAGACAGTATTGCGCTAAAAGTATTGTGTGCCAATTTAGTGATGATCACAATAAGTAAAGAGCGAAATGTCTGAGTACGTTCAGTTTTGCTCAGCTGTTTGAAAATCAAATAACGTAGAGTAATTATAAATTTTACTAAGGGGATGTTTGAAAACCTAACTGCACTTTAAAGTAAAGAACAAAAGGGTAAGTCAGGGAAGTGTGGTTAGCTAATCACAAATCACGTAGCGACCTCTGTATTTCCTAAGAGACTAAAGGGAAAACAAGTAATAATTTAAAATGACACCCATATATTCATGAATTATTCGAAGCGCTAAGAACTTCCCAATAAAGATCCGCTCCCGTTATGTGCAGCAGTCATCCAGACAGGCCTCCAGCGTTCCCGGCGCGCCAGCCTGTCGGCTCCTGTGGGTGGCCTCAGACAGTGGAAGACCAGTCCCCACTGCGTCCATTACGCCGTCCGGACCAGTACGGCGCGTCCGCGGATGTAGCTGTCAGCTCTCTGAATCAGTGCACTTGCGGCGGGGAAAACCTGACAGGACATTTATTACTCTTTACTCATAGACGTCGCGACGCGGACGCAGAGGCGGCGGCAGTGCAGCCGCGCCGTCCACATCGGGATGCACTTGGCCTGCGCCGCCATTACCGGAGGGCCAACCCGGGCGCCCCCACCCCGCGGCCCGCGGCCCGCACGTCCAGGAGGGCCGGCTGCCTTTTGTTTGAGCAAACCATTTGTATGGCGGACTGACAGTCGGCAAAAATAAACGCACGGCCGGCCGACGTGTCCATCCATCACGGGCGCGACGCCGCAATTTCGCCGTAGGCGCATCTCATCAGCGGCAGCGACTGCGCGGACTGCCGTGCGCGCCGACTGTCTGTCGATTCCGCGGCCGCTCATGAATGTTTCATGTAATCATAAGTTTCCCAGTGGCAAGTGCTGCTGCTGCTGCTGCCGCGGCTCGCTGTTAATGGAGACTCGTCGCTGCATGCATTACCATGCCATTCCGTGGGAAAAAGAGCAGTCTGTCTGCGGGCCTACATTGTGACGCGATAGTCTGTGTGTGTGTGTGTGTGTGTGTGTGTGTGTGTGTGTGTGCGTGCGTGTGTGCGCGCGCGCGAGTGAGGTGGGCGATGGAAAAGCTGCGGCAATCTGTCTCGCAGGTGAGTGCGGTAGTAAGGGTTGCCGACTCTCGATCTCTGGCGCACTTTGCGAGAAAATGGACTGCTGCCTCTAATGATACTCGCGTGATACTGCACCAGCCAATCGCACAGCGTTCTTCGACACTGGAACGGGGGAGGAAGGAAAGAAGGAAGACAGCAGATGGGGCGTTGACAAAGACTTGAAATTATCAGTGACGTAGTGCGACTCATGTGCAGATTTGCGCTTTATTACAAGAGGTCATGGGAACATTGAGGAAACAGGAGGAGGTGACTGGGGGGGGGGGGGGAGGGGAGGGTATGCTGCGATTCCTACTTTCGTAGTCTGGCTTGGAAACCAGCTCAGTTCACATTTTGTTTGAGGTAAGCGTACTCGCTCTGAATCTAGAGGGGCCTCAACAATTAACTACTCCTGCTGGCTGGCGCGTAGCCAGTGTTCGACTGATCCTCCCTCCATCTCTCCCTTCCCCCAACCGCCTCCCGCTCACGCTGCCCCCACTCTACCCGAAATTTAAGATGCTGTCACCCCCACAGATGCTTGTGATTAAGCAAGGATTTGCTTCGGGGGTTAAGTCGGAAGTTTTTGAACATTCTCCTTGTACATATAAAGAAAATCGTTTTCATATTTTGACTCACACACAGATGAAGCTCGCTTGTAGTGCTAGGAGTGGCAGGACAAGCGACGTACTTTGTCATACATGTATATGGATACTCCTGGTCTTTGGTTAGTATCACTACGTATCTTATGTACGTTATTGTACCCCATGTTGCTTCCTTCATTGGTGGAAGCCATATTTTATTTTATGTTCATTCTAAAGTATGCTTTGTCAAGTAGAAGAGATACAGGCTTTAAATTCCGTGTTTGTAATTTGTTTTCTATGTTTCACATTCTAGTTTTTGAATAGCCATTCAGAAAAAATTGTATTTTGTCAGAAACAAAATAAAATAAATTCTAATCGCTTCCGATTGCAAAAAGTTTGGTGTTGCATCTCTTGTTTATGTATCTCCAGTCCTCTTCACCAGTTACTGTAGACGCAAACAATACGTCAGAGCCCCGGTCGCTTCTACCTGCCGGACAAATTCAGGAGTTAGTGAACCTTTTCTAGACCTTCTTTGGGAGCAAATTTCACCGGCCCCAACAGAAGTCAAAATAGCGTCATATTCATTACAAAAGCAGCATCAAAAAGTTTCAGTCCGAAGGCCGTACAGTCCGGAATCGATATGCCAGTCATGCAAAATCGCCGTGAGCATTGGGGTAACCATCCCACCGACGCATCCTTCAAGATACCTGTTTGGTAAAACACTGTGAGCTGTTGCCTGAAGACGTCCGTAACTGCATGCTGCTCATCCTCATTCGACAGGAATCGTCGACCCTCACGGCGTTTTTTAAGGGACTAGTTCCGATAATCGCACGGGGAGAGATCAGGACTATACGACGGTTGCTCGAATGCCTCCTACTAGATTTGGAGTAACTTCTGCGTCACGACATTTGCCATAAGCAAACATATGTTATCATGAAGTAGCATCACCCCTTGTCGCACCATTCCACAAGAGTGGTTTTCGACAAGCGTGCTGCCCCCAAACACGTTCATTCCCCGATAGATGTCTACTGGTGTTAGTACTTCGGCAGCCAAGGAAGAAGCCTTTAGTAATAACGTCACCATAGTTCATATTTCTGCATTTAGGCACACAAGTTGGAAAGACACTAATGCCACACTGTTCCCCTTGCCTGTATGTCTGTGCCGGCCGGTGTGGCCGAGCGGTTCTGGCGCTTCAGTCTGGAACCGCACGACCGCAACGGTCGCAGGTTCGAATCCTGCGTCGGGCATGGTTGTGTGTGATGTCCTTAGGTTAGTTACGTTTAAGTAGTTCTAAGTTCTAGGGGACTGATGAGCTCAGATGTTAAGTCCCATAGTGCTCAGAGCATTTTTTTAATATATATCGGTGCCTACATAACCGCAGGCGCGCTATGATGCATATACGCTGCAGCAACGACACCAAACAGAAATTTTTGATTGTCTTTCTTAATCCAACTTAGAAATTTCTTTTGAAATCTACAACAGAGTTATCTGACTGAATTTGTCTTGGACATTCTAACGCATAAAAAATTGGCCGGCCTGACTGACGCATAAAAAACCTATATTTAATTTTTTATGCTGTATTTTATTATAATATGTCGCTTAAGTGGTTTTCGGCAGCGTAAGCAGGTGAAACTTTTGGAACCAAACGTTTTTTGCCGGAATAATGTTTTGTTTTATCAGAATTAGCATAGTTTGTAGAACATTCCGAATTCTGAATTCCCAAACAATGCTAAATAGTAATGACCGGAGTGTAGCATTCTGTGACAGTAGTAGTGAGATCGATGTGCTGACAAGTAACAAATTAAATGAAAGAAATAAATAATATTTAGGAAGGAAATGAAAGTGAGAAACCCTATGGAAGGCAGACACCGGCTTAGAAGCAGGCGCTACAAGTGTAGCGGTGGCAGACATTAATCCGGCCGTAATGAGCCGGTTGGCAGAGGGCGCTACGCTCACAGTACTAGGCTGGTCCGCCGCGTCTCGACCTGCTGTTTAATCCGCCGGCCCCTGGCTTTCAAACCGCTGTGTGGCGCGGCGCATTCACAACCAGACGGCGCTGCGCGGCCCTGTTTCACGGGGCCGGGCTCTGCTGTAATTATTCCCGACACACAAAGCGGCTGGTCGTCTCTTGGCGCCTCATTAAATATGCCGCAGCGCTCAATGGCGGCCGTTACATCCCGACAACTGTCTGCCCTCCCATCTGTACTCTCCTACACGTTTTCCTTTTGCTCCGCGCCTGTAAAACGACCCCGGTGCCGGCAGCGGCGATATGTACTCGAGAAAACTGACGGCGGACCTCTTGCCCCCTGAGTAGCGCCTCTTCAAATTAACGCACGTCACGCGAAAATTTATCGCTGGCGCCAGTCGCAAGTCACCTTCCTTACGGCCTTTCTGCGCTTGTAGTGGCTTCATGTGCGGTAAGCTTCTGTCCTAGAAAAGGCACTTCTTTCCTGGTAACTTAATAAAGTCGCGAGCTTCACTGAGCATGTCACAGTGCCCTCTTCGTGTTGTACTTTTAAGTTATTACCATATCTACTACTAGCCGCGCGGAGTGGGCGTGAGGTTTAGGGCGCTATGTCATGGATTGCGCGGCCCGTCCCGCCGGAGGTTCGAGTCCTCTTTCGGGCATGTGTGTGTTGTTCTTAGCAGAAGTTAGTTTAAGTACTTTATAAGTCTAGGGACCGATGACTTCAGCAGCTTGGTTCCTTAGGAATTCACACAGATTTGAACATTTTGAAATTCTACTACTAGCTTACGACTAGCCAACCGTAGTTTTGCTAAAGTACATAAATAACCTAGGAAATTGTAGGGTTACTGGTAGTATTGGTAGCTTCGGTAGGGAAAGAACCAGTCATGAATGAGTGAGAGAGGAACTGGAAGCCGCCGACTTCTCTCTCTCTTTTTCCTTTGTTTTTTTCCACATCCTTAGAACTGTACATCGTTCAGCGTTAGTCCACTGTGTATTTAATATCCTTACAAAATATAAACTACATTTTATAAGTAAAAAGAAAAGCTCCTTGCGTAAATTTATATAATTATTGTTTTTATTTTGTACGCAATGATCAAAGGTAAGAGTTTCCTGTAATAACAGAAAAGAGCGAACATTGTTTAACAGTAACAGAACATATTTTCTATAAGCTCGACGAAGTAATGATGTTTGATATGATTTTTGTTTTCCTTTTCTGACGAAATTACCTTTTCTAGCACTAAATGATCAATTTGTATTTCTTTTTTTATATGTTTAATACACCATCCCTCGGTTTCACGTTACAAACCAATAATTTTCGAATAAAACCTAAATTACACAATGATAACTTCAATTTCGCCGTAAATACTATTTACTTTAAGTAAAAGACAGGAGGTTAACGCTGTAGAACGGAAATGCTCCGTAGGTTACGCGGCTCTTTATATATTCACACTCAGTTTCGAGATGGTTCACCATTCCTATTTTCCAGGTGAATCTTATAAGTCGCACAAAAAACCAATCGAAATGAGGTAAAGCCTGATAGGTATGCAACACACCAAACATAGAGGTAACGCAATTACGATCTCAGCTGATCAAAGCTACTAGAAAAACTTCCGTAATGTACACTTAACTTGCGATAATCTACGGTATCCTACGGTAGGTTTACAACTATATTTGCGACACAACTTACGTAACGCAAAAATAGCATTTCGGAAATCGATTTCCGCTGTCGTGTTTACATCTCAACAAGATATCGGTTTTCTGTGCGTGAGTTGTTTCACACCAGTGGTGTCTTTAAGTCGTCTATTCCATTTCCATCAGCGTGATGGAGTGTGGTCATCTGTAAAAATGTAATTTTTATGAAGAGGCAGTAGATTTTCATTATGGGTGTCGCTAGACTCGTAATAAAGACGATGGAGGAAGAGTGTTAAAAAAAAAAGGACGTTCAAAAGTCTTAGCTAACGATTTCACGTGCCAACACTGTTGTATTGCATGCACTTAGGTCACCCCCATTGTGAGATTTGTATGCCACCATTTAGCAGACTTGCATTCGCCAGAAAAAATTCCGAATAGGTGCAGTTCACGAAGAGCAGCTATTTACAGAGACCCAGAAGCGGGCGGTAATTATTGTATGGCAGCGAAACTTGGTAGATATGCTAATGCGTTAACGCTGAAACGATTTATGCTGGAAAAAGATCTGTCTCAATTTCGGCCACCAAATCGTGTTAGCGGCAGTTAATTTTATTATTGACATTGTACCTTTCTCACTTGTTTGCGCTTTTCTGACCACGTCCCGTTCCTAAGGCATTACACATGGAAACATTTCTTTATGTCTTTCTTGCTTTCTCTGCCCCAAATTTATTTACATGTGGTGGCAAGACTTGGAAGTAACTTTTTTCTAGCGTAAATCGTTTCCGCTTTAACGCATTGGGATATCTACGAAGTTTCGGTGCCAAACGACAACTTACAAAAAAAAAAAAAAAAAAAAAAAAAATGTTCAAATTGCTCTGGCACTATGGGACTTAATATCTGAGGTCATCAGTCCCCTAGAACTTAGAACTACTTAAACCTAACTAATCTAAGGACATCACACACATCCATGCCCGAGGCAGGATTCGAACCTGCGACCGTAGCAGTCGCGCGGATCCGGACTGAAGCGCCTAGAACCGCTCGGCCACCGCGGCCGGAGGATAATTACCGCAGGCCACTGGACCTCTGTGAGTAGATCCACTTTATTTATAATCACCCGTTACATACCAGTTCTTACGCACAGGATTTGCGAATATTTTGTTACCAGCTGTTTATTGGGGACTTCCTCTTCAGTCTAGTATAAAGTTTATCTGGAAGCAGAGAGACTGTACTACAGTGCTCAACCCCCACCAAAAATAATAAATAAATAAATAAATAAATAAATAAAATAAAATAAAATAAAATTCAGACATATGCTGTGGCACTGTAAGCAAGCCTTGCAAGCCTAAATTTACTTCTGGAAGAGGTCGAGTGGAAGCTACAACACACACAAAATATTAGCTCACTTTATTAAAACTTGAACAATCTGAAATACTTAAGTTGGAAACAATCCATGTCCGTAGAAAAGTTGCGTATGTATTTGTTACGGTCGCTGCACTCTATAACTTATCATTTGATACAATTCAAAATGATAGTCTCTTCTCTCAACGTACAATTGATTGTTAATTTCGATATTGTTCTGACTTTTAATACAACTGGCGCAACTGTATCCGGTTAAGACGATTCTGTCGTCATAAGCGATGAATACAGAGTGGGGCTGAGTGGCACTGAAGTCTTACGTAAGCACTCTTCCAGCAGAAGCGGCGTATGAAACGACTTTAGGACGCGTCTTCGCCGACGTCTCTCATTCGTAGTTGCGTCAGGCAGCGACAATCTTTTCTTGTGGTTCCATCATGAGGTACCAATTTATTCATGAGGCTTCGTTCTACATATGACACTACAGGATGCCGCAAAATTATTGTCCCGACACAGTAATATCTCCGAATAATTTTCTACACACATCAAAAAAAGTTTTGTATCACCTCAGTTTCGAGAGTTCCGGAACCTGTACAAATAATTGGAATAGAGATCAACATAAACATCATTTCCGCCATTTTTGTTGCTCATGAAAACCACACATCGCATGTTGTACCACCACACAGCGAGACTTTCGGAAGTGGTGGTCCAGATTGCTGTGCACATCGGTACCTCTAATACCCAGTAGCACGTCCTCTTGGATTGATGCATGCCTGTATTCGTCGTGGCATACTATCCACAAGTTCATCAAGGCACTGTTGGTCCAGATCCTCCCACTCCTCAACAGCGATTCGGCGTAGATCCCTTGGAGTGGTTGGTGGGTCATTTCATCCTAAACAGCCCTTTTCAATCTATCCCAGGCATGTTCGATGGGGTTCATGTCTGGAGAACAGGCTGGCCGCTCTAGTCGATTGATGTCGCTATCATGAAGGAAGTCATTCACAAGATCTGCACGATGGGGGGGGGGGGGGGGGGGCGCCAATTGTCGTCCATGAAGACAAATGCCACGCTAATACGCTGCCGATATGGTTGCACTATCGGTCAGAGAATTTCATTCGCATATCGTACGGCCGTTACGGCGCCATCCATCACCACCAGCGGCGTACGTCGGGCCCCACATAATGCCACCCCAAAATAGCAGGTAGACTCTACCCTGCTTCACTCGCTGGACAGTGTGTTTAAGGCGTTCAGCCTGACCGGGTTGCCTTCAAACGCGTCTTCGACGATCGTCTGGTTGAAGGCATATGCAACACTCATCGGTGAAGAGAAAGTGATGCTAATCTTGAGCGGTCAATTCGGCATGTTGTTGGGCCTGTCTGTACCGCGCTGCATAGTGTCGTGGTTGCAAAGATGGACGTGCCATGGACGGCGGCAGTGAAGTTGCGCATCATGGAGCCTCTTGCCCGCAGTTTGAGTCGTAACACGACGTCCTGTGGCTGCATGAAAAGCATTATTCAACACGGTGACGTTGCCGTCAGGATTTCTCCGAGCCATAATCCATAGTTAGCGGTCACCCACTGCAGTAGTTGCCCTTGGGCGGCCTGAATGAGGCATGTCATCGGCAGTTCATGTCTGAGTGTATCTCCTCCATATCCGAACAACAATGCTTTGGTTCATTTCGAGACGCTTGGGTACTTCCCTTGTTGAGAGCCCTTCCTGGCGGACGCGATCGAACCGCGGTATTGACCTTCTAGGCATGGTTGAACCTCCTTCCTGGTGGAATGACTGGAACTGACCGGCTGTCGGACCACCTCCGTCTAATAGGCGCTGCTCATGAATGGTTGTTTACATCCTTGGGCGTGTTTAGTGACATGTCTAAACAGTCAAAGGGACTGTGTCTGTGATACATTATCCACAGTCAACTCCTACCTTCAGGAGTTCTGGAAACCGGGGTGCTCCAAAACTTTTTTTTGATATGTGTATTTGTCTCCGGCTACTGACAGAAATATAAAGGGTCAACTAGAAACGGTTAAGCATCACATTTTTTGTGAGTACATTCATGTAGTATCAGCGACATAATTGTTTCGTATCGTAATTTTTTTTCGTTTGTGTGCCGGGTTATCAAAAAGTCAGTATAAATTTGAAAACTGAATAAATCACGGAATAATGTACATAGAGAGGTACAAATTGACACACATGTTTCGAATTACATGGAGTTTTATTAGAACCAGAAAAATACAAACGTTCAAAAAATGTCCGTCAGATGGCGCCTCATCTGATCAGATTAGCAATAGTTAGCATTCAAAGTAAGACAAAGTAGAGATGGTGTTCTTTACAGGAAATGCTCAATATGTTCACCATCATTCCTCAACAATAGCTGTAGTCGAGGAATAATGTTGTGAACAGCACTGTAAAGCATGTCCGGAGTTGTGGTGAGGCACTGGCGTCGGATGTTGTCTTTCAGCATCCCTAGAGATGTCGGTCGATCACGAAACACTTGCAACTTCAGGTAACCGCAAAGCCAATGATCGCACGGACTGAGGTCTGGGGACGTGGGAGGCCAAGTATGACGAAAGTGGTGGCTGAGCACACGATCATCACCAAACGACGGGCGCAAGAGATCTTTAACGCGTCTAGCAACATGGGGTGTTTTTTTTTTTTTTTGTTCTAATAAAACCCCATGTCATTCCAAGCATGTGTATCAATTTTTACCTCTCTATCTACATTATTCCGTGGTTTATTAAGTTTTCAAATTAATACTGACTTTTTGATCAACTAGTATATTCCATATTCCTGCGTTACTACATTTTTGTCCTCAGCAAAACTACTTAACTTTTCCATAAAGCCTCCTTGTATTGCAAATTCCTTATGTCCTTTATCGTATATGGCTTCTCCAAGGTAAAGGTAATTTATCTGTCTTCCTGCTGGGTACCAAAGTAGCAAAGGTAAAACGTATTTCCACCGCAACGGCTTACTTTTGAACTCTTTTGGTGAATCAGAAACACTTTGTACTTTGAGTAAACAACTGTAGCTGATTGTAGATTATCCTTAAGAAAGATCTGATAGCTCACAAGGTACATGTATTATATTAAACTTACACTTATAAATGATATGTCAAATGAAACAACAACTCAAACAGTTTTACCCAGAACCTTATAAATGTTCAGTGGGAGCACCATTTTTCACATGGCACTCATAAAGTCTATAGCCGAGTTCTTTCCAAACGTTGATAAGTGTGTCTTCAGCGATTGTAGATACAGTTGCTTCTATCCGGTTTCTTAATTCAGGGAGGTCTGCTGGTAGCGGAGGCACGTACACACGATCCTTGATGAAGCTCCAAAGGAAAAGATCGCATTGCGTTAGGTCGGGTGGAGGCGGAGGCCATGCAAAACAAGCCCTGTCATTGGGCCCCTTGCGGCCTTCCCAGCGCTTGGGTACAGTCAAGTTCAACCAGTCGCGTACTTCGCTATGCTACTGACGTGGCGCACCATCTCCCACTGGTGCCAAACTCACCTATTTGAGTTGCTCTTTCCGTTGACATATCATTTGTCCCTCGTCTCTTATAGCTGCCATCTGGTTTCTGTACAACTTGTAAATAGCCTTTCGCTCCCTGTACTTTACAACCGCCACCTTCAGAATTTGAAAGAGAGTATTCAAGTCAACATTGTCAAAGGCTTTCTCTAAGTCTGCAAATGCTAGAAAAGTAGGTTTGCCTTTCCTTAATCTATCTTCTAAGATAAGTCGTAGGGTCAGTATTGCCTCACGTGTTCCAATATTTCTACGGAATCCAAACTGATCTTCCCCGAGGTCGGCTTCTACCAGTTTTTCCATACGTCTGTAAAGAATTCATGTTAGTATTTTGCAGCCATGACTTATTAAACTGATAGGTTGGTAATTTTCACATGTCAACACCTGCTTTCTTTGGGATTGGAATTATTATATTCTTCTTGATGTCTGAGGGTATTTCACCTGTCTCGTACATCTTGCTCACCAGACGTTAGAGTATTGTCAGGGTTATCTCTCCCAAGGCTATCAGTAGTTCTAATGGAATGTTGTCTACTCCGGGGGCCTTGTTTCAACTCAGGTCTTCCAACGCTGTGTCAAACTCTTCACGCAGCATCGTATCTCCCATTTCAGCTTCATCTGCATCCCTTTCCATTTCCATGATATTGTCCTCAAGTACATCGCCCTTGTATAGACCCTCTATATACTCCTTCCACCTTTCTGCTTCCCCTTCTTTGCTTAGGACTGGGTTTCCATCAGAGCTCTTGATATTCATACAAGTGGTTCTCTTTTCTCAAAGGGTCTCTTTAATTTTCCTGTAGGCTGTATTTATCTTACCCCTAGTAAGATATGCTTCTACATCATTATATTTGTCCTCTAGCCATCCCTGCTTAGCTATTTTGCACTTCCTGTCGATCTCATTTTTGAGACGTTTATATTCCTTTTTGCCTGCTTCATTTACCGCATTTTTGTATTTTCTCATTTCATCAATTAAATTCAATATTTCTTCTGTTACCCGGATGACAAATGATATGATTTCTGATTGAAAAAGACAATTTTTTTTTAATTAAATGAAAATTCTTATGTCTGGGGTGTATTTCGTACTGCGTTGCACAGGCCCCATCATATCGTAAACATTTCTTCTCAATTTCCCCTGGAAAAACTAGCTCGTAGATTGTTTCCCCGGAGAGGGAGGCTTGTGCCTGCTGAAGACCTGCCCCACTACGAGGCAGACGCACGGTGCGTCGCCTCTCCACACACGCGTGCCGGCTGCCTGCTAAACAGCCCGCTGCGCCTCTCCGCTGCCTCTACAGTACAAAAAATGGCTCTGAGCGCTACGCGACTTAACTTCTGAGGTCATCAGTCGTCTAGAACTTAGAACTAATTAAACCTAACTAACCTAAGGACGTCACACATATCCATGCCCGAGACAGGATTCGAACCTGCGACCGTAGCAGTGGCTCGGTGCCACACTGTAGCGCCCAGAACCGCATGGCCACTCTGGCCGGCTCTACAGTTCAGCGGAGTGCGGTAGAGTGCTGGAGGCGATTACTAGCAGTCCCGACCCGTCTCGTCGTGTCACTTGCACGCCACAACGGGAACACACGATTGCGATGCCAGTCCAGGTGTTATACTTTGAAGTCAAATCGACATTCTGCACAGAAACAAAATATTTATAGTCGAAACCAAAGTCTCCAGTTGCATGTGCATCCACTCCTGTCTCTTCGTCGCTTCGATGATTACAGCTGTCCTCCAAACTGATTCCGTCAAAGATCTGAGCGTCGAATCTTCTAATCTGTACGCAGGTATGTGAAGCGGCCCACGCTCGTGGTGGAAAAACGTAAGGAGACCTCTCCTGTGAGGAGTCACTGATATTTACCATTCAGTAGTGTGGAGCGAGTGCCAGTCTTGCTCGATTCTTAAGGTTAATACGTACAAACACTGATGAGGAAAAGGGACGAGATAGGCTTGTGACAGACGTCTGATGCTCGTTAAACATGTGTTGCCTCTAGTTGAAGTCAACAAGTCGCGTCCGCCACAGCATGAATCAACAGATACTTCACATATTCCACATCGTCACTCAGCTCTTCGGCTTTCCATTGTCTTTCATGTCTAATATCTTCTTCCATGACCAGAGTCTTTGCGCTGACCTTTAGAAATTGTACTTTCTCAGAGCTTGTTCGGAGGGACAGACGGGATGATGGATTAGGCTTTGTCGTGCATATTAAGACCTTTTTCGATCGTAGCCTATTGTGCGCTTAATATAACTTGAGACTTTTGACAGTTTAGTCAGAATGAACACGAGACCGTTGCTCAGGTGATGATAAACCGTCTCCTCCTACAGCACTATCAACAAGTCTCGAGGTACTGTCGTAACGCCATTAGTAAAAAGTAGCACGTGGTGACGGGCATCGGCTGTTTCCGTGTTCCTTAGCCCTCGCTGTGATATTCTTTCGATCGTTGGAACCTCCTGTGTTCGCTTGTTGCCGCTGTGTTTTCGTATTAAGCTTGTGATACTGCTCGACACGAGGTTAGACATTGAAACGTTCCCTCTCTGGACTGCCGTACTATCCAGTCAGTTGAAATAAGGGTCGCCCACCTCGCTTCGACCCCAGCACGGAGTTAAAATTATCACAAATCTTATCTCAGTAAATGAAAGTTCCACAGCAATCCAACCACTTTGAAAAAGATCCCGAGATCCGATCACTGGACTAACAGATTATACATCACCTCGAACTGGTCCGACGCAACTTCCAGCGATGATCTGTGCAGCAAAACTGGAGTCAATTTGGAATCAAAACGGGAAAAAAATGCTGCGAATACATGTAATTTCCCACAGAAACGAATATACAATCTGGGAGGAAAAGAAAAAAAAAACACACCACAAAGGAATTATCCGAATGGGACTGAAATCGGTAGATGTGACATACAAACACGGACAAAACAATTATTACAATTTCATAAAAAATGAATGATTTATTCAAGACAAAGATCTTGGCATTGCTTGATAGTTGTTGGAAGTCGTCATGAATAATATAATGGCAAATTGTTCCTAATTGGTGCGCTAGATCGTTAAAATCCCTGGCTGGTTCGATGACCCTGCCATTCTCAGTTGAGATCCGGCAACATTGCAGGCCGAGGAAGGATTTGGCAAGCACAAAGACAAGCCGTAGTAGAAACTCGCGCCGTGTACTTGCGTCGATGAAATGTAAGCCTAGGTTGGCTTGTCACTGAGGACAACAAGACGGCGCGTAGACACCTCTGTGCCGTAAGAGTGCCGAGAAATTATAACCAAAAGGGTCCTGTTACTGAGAAATAATGGCACTCTAGACCATCACTCCTGGTTGTCGGATCTTGTGGAAGTGATAGACAGGTCCTGCTCTCAAGCTGTCCGGGGCGTCTCTAGACACGTCGTTGGCCAGGAATCTCCTTGACTAGAGATGAGCCCCGATTCGTATTGAACCCCGATGTATGTCGTGAAACGGATAATGATGATCTTTGGTTTGTGGGGCGCTCAACTGCGCGGTTGTCAGCGCCCGCACAAATTCCCAACCTTTGCTCAGTCCAATCTCGCCAATTTCATGGATGACGATGAAATGGTGAGGACAACACAGACACCCAGTCATCTCGAGGCAGGTGAAAATCCCTGACCCCGCCGGGAATCGAACCCGGGACCCCGTGCTCGGGAAGCGATAGCGCGACCTTGAGACCACTAGCTGCGGACCCGTGAAACGGATAGTGGGGTATTTTAAAACCAAGTTTTACCTACTGTTAGCAGTGTTTTCATTCATCAGATTGTAATGCACTTGATGCTTCACCAATAAGGTATAGCCGACAGTGCGCGAGTCACCGTCGATACGCCACCTTAGCGCCGTCTCCGTCCAGCCAGAGGGAGCCACGCCAGTGGGCCGTTTCATTTGCATGAGAAGGTCCGCGCGCCGGGCGACACAAAGGGGTCCCTAGTCGTCAGGTCTGGCCGGCCGGCTAGCCGCTGACAGCGTCGCACCGCACCGCACAGTACGTGACGGCAGCGGACGCGGTCTGAATGTGCCGCCCATCTGATAGCCGCCTCAGGCCACGCCGCGCCGCGCCGAGCATGCAGATGTCCCACACACAACCTGCCCTGCCCTGCCCTTCCTCCATACGTCCAGACTTGGCTCCCCCCCCCCCCCCCTCTCACCCCCAGCCCCCCTCTCCTAACTTTACTTTACTTTACCCCTTCCGCTGCTCCAGCCCGGTCCCCATCTTGTAGCTATTTTAATAGGCGAGCGGAAGGCCGTACCGTTCCCATCCCCGGGCACGAGACAACTGGAATTACCAGGGAAAATGTTGCCGCCGCGTGCGTGTGGTCTCCCCACCGTATCTCTGGTAGTCCAGCTCACGTACCTGGCCGGCCCTGCGTCAGTATTTCCTCTCAGCCTGTCTTGCCCAGCGTTTCTAGGAACGCGTAACTCCGTTCCTCGGTGACGCTGCGAGCGCTGCAGCCAGTAGCTTCCCACGTATTTTTATCGGCTCAATGAATGATTTTGCTCGGCGTTGACTGTCTTACAAGTTTTTGTGAGTCACTCTTCGCATCCAGTTTTTCTTCCGTACGCCGAGCTTCCGTATTCGATTCAGACAATCCCTGTATTATTTCACTTCTCAAATACAAAACTGGTTGAACTGGAGCTATCAACGCAGACTGTTTCCTATTGTTTATAACGAGTCTGTCTGTCTGTGGAACTCTTCAGCCCTCGAAGTACCGGGTGATCAAAAAGTCAGTATAAATTTGAAAACTTAATAAACCACGGAATAATGTAGATAGAGAGGTAAAAATTGACACACATGCTTGGAATGACATGGGGTTTTATTAGAACAAAAAAAAAAAACAACACCCCATATTGCTAGACGCATGAAAGATCTCCTGCGCGCGTCGCTTCGTGATGATCGTGATCTCAGCCGCCACTTTCGTCATGCTTGGCCTCCCAGGTCCCCAGACCCCAGTCCGTGCGGTTATTGGCTTTGGGGTTACCTGAAGTCGCAAGTGTATCGTGATCGACCGACATCCCTAGGGATGCTAAAAGACAACATCCGACGCCGATGCCTCACCATAACTCCGGACATGCTTTACAGTGCTTTTCACAACATTATTCCTCGACTACAGCTATTGTTGAGGAATGATGGTGGACATATTGAGCATTTCCTGTAAAGAACATCATCTCTACTTTGTCATGCTAATTATTGCCATTCTCATTAGATGAAGCGCCATCTGTAGGACATTTTGTGAACTTTTGTATTTTTTTTGGGGGGGGGGGGAGTTCTAATGAAACCCCATGTCATTTCAAGCATGTGGTTGAATTTGTACCTCTCTATCTATATTATTCCGGGATTTATTCAGTTTTCAAATTTATACTGACTTTTTGATCACCTGGTATTTAGGAGACGTAGGTTTAACGTCCCGTCAGCGACGACGGCATAAGAGACAGAAGCTAGCTTATCTTCCCATTGAGCCCTGCGCTCGATTCGAAGTACACTGTCTGCCTGAAAGTATCCTGAAATCTGTTAGTGAGATGAGTCTACCCTACTCTGCCCTTCGCCTTTATGGCGGTTTGAAATCCTCTGGGGACAGTTCCAAGGAAGTGTCCGAATATCTTTGGAGAAACAGAAACTCCGGGTTAATTCACCCCAGAAGTACTTGTTTTGTAAATAAAACTACCTGTTCCTGCTGCTAGTTATTTTATCCCATACGCGTTTCGCCTTCTCCTGTTCTAAGGCATCATCAGTGGGATCTATAACGACACAGTTTTGTTAGTTACAGATTATCAAACAGTTCACTTCGCAATTTTTTGTAAAAAAAGTAATTACTTACGATTTGCTGATCTGCGTTTCCTCACATCTGGTCTGGAGGTCGGTAATTAATAACAGAATGTGGGAGCCAACGAAGCATGCGAGAACAAGACAGTTCAATGTTCTGTATACGACATGTTAGTTCCCCCTGTTGAGGTATCGTGTTATGCATCGGTAAGAAGAAGAGTGACTGGAAATTATGAACAATAAGCTGCGATTGGTAAAAGCAACAGCTCTGCCCGTGGATACTTCCCTCTGACCTCTGAAGCAATATGAAACATCTCTCACTCGCCATCGGATAGGACACCGTCCAATGACGCACTGCTTCCTGCTTCGGCGTACAGTGCGGCACATTTTAAGTGAATGTGTCGTCAGTTCAGGCAAGAAGGCACAGATTAGTCTAACAACTAATCTGTCCTCTATCTTTTATTTTAGATCGAATTTGCTACGCCTCTTAAGGTTTTGTGAGATTTCTGACTTGTTCCTTAAATTGTTACGGAGGAGGTAGCAATGTGTTATCATGATGTCTAGGTCATCCTCATTTCCGTGTAAGCGGTCTACTGCATTTCCCTATGTTATTTTATTATATCTTGTTGCATATTAGACAGTAATTCCGCCTTAAGCAAGACACCTTTGTAGTTTTCTTTTCACCCAGACATGTTTCAGCACTTTTTGTGCTTTCTTCGGTGGTTTTATTTGTTCATTTTTGCTTTTGCAAAAATTGTTGTTACATATTAACGTTTAAACAAATTTTTGGTACAAAATATTTATATGTGTATAAAGAATGATTATTGTCAAATATTTTACGTTGTTTTGCATATAGTACAGGTTGAGACTTTCTATGCTGTTTATTTATGATATGTCTGAATGTTTAGTTTCGTAGTACATTTTGGCATAAAGTGGATGTATGCATTTTTTTACGTACCTCACATGAAGCTATTGGACATTTATAGTACCTTTGGGTCTACTACGCAATAAACTGCTGGTCATCTGCAAAAGCAGAAAGTTATTTTATTTTTTGTTTCTTATACATTTCCGACGGAAAATCAACAATATGTCGTGTCATCTGGCGTATTACTTACTGTTTCTGATGCTGTACTGCTTTTTTTTGTTGTTTACAAAAGTAAAAATTTTGTACCAAAAGTTTCTTTAAACGTTAACATGTGACAACAACTCTGCAGAAGAAAACTAAACAAATAAACTCACTGAAGATATCACAAAAAGTGCTGAAACATGTATGGGCGAAAAAAAATTACAAAGGTACGAGGGTTATTCGGAATGTAAGGAACGATCGGTCGCGAAATAGAAAACACAGTAAAAATCCGATGAAGTTTTGGACAGGTGTGTCGGGCAGTGTCTCTAGTATGCCGCATTACGTCGTTGTTTTTAGTTCTGAGGACACAGGGAGCACATAAAGATACCTAGAACAATAGTGTCTTCCGCCAAGGAGGAGGACCTGGTGAGAAATTTCGCCTGAAGCTGTTCAGCCAACATTACATAACTGTCGCGCGCTTTCATCTTCAAGACAATTCTCAGCCGTATTCTGCATGAGCAATGAAGATGCTCCTGCATCGTTTTCAATTGGAAGTGTTTGATTACCCACAATACAGCCCGTAATTGTCTCCCTCTGTGTTGCATCTCTGCTCACATGATCCGCTGGCCAGCGTAGAGAATTGGCGGAAAGCACTGGAGGCTGCCTTCTATAACGAGGGTATTGGAAAGTTGGTACAACGCTACGACAAACGTCTAAGTCGGATCGGCGGCTATGGAGATAAGTACTTGGAAGTTGTAGCTAACTGTTGCAAATAAAACCGTTTTGATTTTCACCGTGGTTTCCATATCACGACCTATCATTCCTTACTTTCCGAATGGCCCTCGTATCCTGCATAAGGCGGAGTTCCTCTCCAACTTTCTCAGCAAGCACCGAAATAAGAAGAACAGCAACATTCACAAGACAATCTTATTGTATAATTAATTTACACTAATGGCCATTAAAATTGCCACACCATGAAGATGATGAAGATGATGTGCTACAGACACGAAATATAACCGATAGGAAGAAGATGCTGTCATATGCGAATGATTAGCTTTTCAGAGCATTCACACAAGGCTGGCGCTGGTGGCGACAGATACAACGTGCTGACATGAGGAAAGTTTCCAATCGATTTCTCATACACAGACAGCAGTTAATCGGCATTGCCTGTTGAAACGTGGTTATGATGTAAGGAGGAGAAATGCGTACCATCACGTTTCCGACTTTGATAAAGGTCGGATTGTAGACTACCGCGATTGCGATTTACCGTATCGCGACGTATCTGCTGTCGTTGGTCGAGATCCAATGACTGTTAGCAGAACATGGAATCGGTGGGTTCAGGAGGGTAATACGGAACGCCGTGCTGGATCCCAACGGCCTCGTATCACTAGCAGTCGAGATGACAGGCATCTTATCCGCATCGCTGTAATGGATCGTGCAGCCACGTCTCGGTCCCTGAGTCAACATATGGGGACGTTAGCAAGACAACAATCATCTGCACGAACAGTTCGACACGTTCGCAGCAGCATGGACTATCTGCTCGGAACCATGGATGCGTTTACCCTTAATGCTGCATCACAGACAGGAACGCCTCCGATGTTGTACTCAACGATGAACCTGGGTGCACGAATGGCAAAACGTAATTTTTTCGGATGGATCCAGGTTCTGTTTGCAGCATCATGATGGTCGGATCCGAGTTTGGCGACATCGTGGTGAACGCACATTGGAAACGTGAATTCGTCATCGCCATACTGGCGTATCAACCGGCGTGATGGTATGGGGTGCCATTGGTTATACGTCTCGGTCACCTCTTGTTCGTGTTGACGGCACTTTGAACAGTGAACGTTACAGTTCACATGTGTTACGACCCGTGGCTCTACCCTTCATTCTATCCCTGCGAAACCCTACATTTGAGCAGGATAATGCACGATCGCATGTTGCAGGTCCAGTACGGGCCTTTCTGGATACAGAAAATGTTCGACTGCTGCCCTGGCCAGCACATTCTCCAGATCTCTCACCAATTGAAAACGTCTGGACAATGGTGGCCGAGCAACTGGCTAGTCGCAATACGCCAGTCACTGCTCTCGATGAACTGTGGTATGGTGTTGAAGCTGCATGGGCAGCTGTACCTGTACACGCCATCCAAGCTCTGTTTGACTCAATGCCCAGGCGTATTAAGGCCGTTTTTGCGGACAGAGATGGTTGTTCTGGGTACTGATTTCTCAGTATCTACACACACAAATTGCGTGAAAATGTAAACACATGTCAGTTCTAATATAATATATTTGTCCAATAAATACCCTTTTATGATCTACATTTCTTCATGGTGTAGTAATTTTAATGTCCAGTATTGTAGAATGTTTATAGGGCATTTTAAAATCACCAAAGTTGAAAACTGTACATTTTTACATGACTGGGAATGACTTCAGTGGATGAATGATTGTGAAAGTGGGTGTGAGGAGTGTAATTTTTAATGAAATTATGTTTTATGCGTTTCTAGTTTCATCTGTTTCAACTACATTCATCTTGGCTATCTTACCAGTGGACGATATAACCGCGATGTCAAGCGCCGTAAATACACACACACATACACACACACACACACACACACACACACACACACACACACACACACACACACACACCCCGTACGTGAAGAACTATAAAAGGAAAAGTGCACAGTCAGTTAGTGACTGTACCGCTGTTGACGACGACGTTTCTCTGAGTGTCCAGGCTCTCGCTGTCCGTTCTGTTTTGTGGACGCCCAGTGGCAGCTGCGAGCGCGAGCGACTGTACCGGGGCGCAGGGAGACTGTTAATACCAGATCCACTTTCACCCCATTTAGCCGGCCGTTAAACAGACACCCCGCCGCCCTCCGCTCCCCTGTCAAACACGCGACAGCTGTAATGCGGAGATCCGGCCGCCCCGCTGCCCGCGGCAGTTGTCGCTTCCCCACAGCTGGGACAACCGTGCGGTGGCTGGCTAAAAGCGTGGGCGGAGGGTAGCAAAGACACGTAGGGGGCGCCACAGCGCGGCGCCAATCTGCGCCACTGGCGGCGGCCGGCGGCAGTGGGCCCCGGTGTGCCGTGGTATTCTGCATACAACCTACAACAGCCTGAGTGGCCTGTTGTCACAGGGTACGGAGGGAAAAACGAAGCACCCTTGTTATCCGTTCCGCTCTCACGCAGTGCTCCCAAAAGGATCACGAGACTTGCAGAATAATATATCCTGCTGACATCAAAATGACTCCGGTACATCCCAAAAATATTAACGACAAGTCTTTTCACGCATGTTAACATGAGTCGTCGTCTGCTATCACGTTTGCAGGTTATCTGTTATGAACCTTCCTGACGGATTAAAACTGTGTGCCGGACCGAGACTCGAACTCGGGACCTTTGCCTTTCGAGGGCAAGTGCTCTACTCAAAGCTGTGAGGACGGGGTGTGAGTCGTACTTGGGTATCTCAGTTCGTAGAGCACTTGCCCCGAAGGCAAAGGTCCCAAGTTCCGGCAGGGTCAGGGATTTTCTCTGCCTCGTGATAACTGGGTGTTCTGTGATGTACTTGAGTTACTTAGGTTTAAGTACTTCTAAGTTCTAGTGGATTGATGACCATAGATGTTAAGTCCCATGGTGCTCAGAGCCATTTGAACCTTTTTTTTCTTCTTCTTTTTCTTCTTCTTCTTCGAGTCTTCAGGAAGTTCCAGATCAGTGCACACTCCGCTGTAGAGTGAAAATTTCATTCTAGGTTATCTGTTCATGTAAAACGCAATGTTCATTTTGACAAACTTCAGAATAAGATGACGTACTAGAACCTTGCTCTGTTAGTGAAAGTTTACAGTTCATACCGATCATGATAAATCACCGAGTGACTTAACAAAAGCAGAGAAGCGCACCTTGTAGCGAAAGCCTGTCTGGTTACTGCCCCTTATCCGGTCTTGCGTGCTTCAGATCTTCTGAGATCTTACGCCTAGCCGATGAATGTCCCGCCCTCTCCCCCCCCCCCCCCCTCCCCCACACCACCCCCTCCTACCCCAAACGACACGAAGATAAAGTAAAATAGTATACTATTACTGCTACCACAACTAAAAATAAACTCTGTCCGAAGAGGTCTCGGAAGACCCAACGGTACCGACCGACCACCGTGTCATCCTTGGCCGATAGGCGTCACTGGTTGCGGATATGGAGGGGTATGTGGTCAGAACATCGCCATCGCGGTCGTTGTCGGCTTTCATGACTGGAGCCGCTACTTCTAAATGAGTAGGTTCTCAATTAGCCTCACAAGTGCCCAATGCAGCCCGCTTGCCAACGGCGCTCGGCAGACCCAGACAACAATTTCAGCGGAAATACCCCACCCCGGCGCAATTCACATATGTCATGAGTTAGGCGTTTGATGAATAATTTGGAGGCTGTGGTCACAGTTACGGAATTTGACGATATGCAATCGAAATCTTCTATTGTGCTACACTTTCTATAAATAGTGCGACAGGTTATGACTGTTAGCAGTAAAAGAAGCAAGGCAACTTAGGGGTTAACAGTCCATTGACAATAAGATCTTTGGAGATGCAGCACTAGTTTCGATATTTACGTCTGTATGAATTCGATTCACATTTAAGTGCTTTGCAGAGGTTTCACCCACTTTTACACTATTTTTCTGCTGTTCTACTCTATAACAGAGTGCGGAAAAACCTAAATCAAATCTTTCCATGGGGCCGGCTTCTCAGTATCACTTAAAGTTGAGTGAGCCAATAAACTATAAATATGGCTTTTAAACCGGTCAGTATCCGGATTGCAATGAGAGAATCTAGAACAAATGGTGCCACTCCATTCTGTCAATAGTCTGACTACCGAACGACAGTAGACTAGACAAATTTTGCAGACTTAAATTTTTGCTTCGAAGGACTGTAAAGGCAGCTTCGTAACAGGAGATAAGCAGTGAATGCGAGACGAGCAGAGCCAGCCAGACACGCGACACGCGACAGGCGAGATCCTGGCGGGGAGCCTGGGCAGGTGGCCAAGTGTCACGCCCTGAACACCTGCTGCGCCTCTGTGGCGCCGCGGGTGCCATTAGCCGAGATTACGCACACTCACAACAACACTCAGTTTACTACACAGTCGTACAATGTGGCGCTGCCTCCTCCTGTGTGCACACAGCAACTATGTAACGGACCGCGTGTTAACACAGACACAAGTAGTGCTAGTGCAGCCTAGGCGTGGGGATGACTCGTTGCCTCAGTTAATGCGAGGCGTGTTTTTTTAAGTAAGTACCGTTTTGACATTAAAAAAGGACGCGCTAAGATATCTCAATAATTTTTTTTTTTGCAATAAAGCCTGTACCCTAATCTACTTTTCTACATAATTTCCGTCAATAATGAGGCACTTGTCATAACGACGTACCAGTTTTTGAATGCCCTCCTCATAGAAGTCTGCCGCCTGACTTGTTAACCATTGCATCATCACTGTTTTGACTTCGTCATCGTCTTGAAGACACTGACCGCCCTGGTGTTTCTTCAAGTGCAGGAACAGATGGTAGTCACCGGGCGCAAGATCGGGGCTGTACGGAGGATGATCTAAAGTTTCCCATCGAAAAGATCAGATGATATCTTTGGTCTGATTCGCCACATGCTGACGGGCCTTGTCTTGCAGCAAAACGATGCCCATGCTCAACTACCATGGACTTTTGCTTTGATTCTGGAGTGACGTAGGCCAGCCATGTTTCATCGCCCATTACGATTTGGCTTAAGAAATCATCACCGTCGTTGTGGTACCGCTCAAGGAAAGTCAATGCACTGTCTAAACGTTTGGTTTTGTGCACGTCCGTCAACATTTTCGGTACCCAACGTATCACAATTTTCGGTAATTCAAGTGCTCGGTCACAATGCCATACAAAACACAACGAGAAACATTAGGAAAGTCATCCTGCAAGGAGGAAATCGTAAAGCGTCTGTTTTCTCTCACCATATTGTCCACTTCCTGCGCCAAACTTTCATTAACGACCGAAGGACGCCCACTCCGTTGTTCATCATGCACATTTATGCGGCCATCTTTAAATGCTCTCACCCACTTTCTTACCAGTCTATCACTCATAATTTTTTCTCCGTAATCTGCGAACATCTCACGATGAATATCGATCGCTTTTAGGCCTTTAGCACTAAGAAACTTATAACAGCCCGTACCTCACAGTCGGCGGGACTCACGACCATCGGAGGCAGCTTAAACACTCAGTACACATCGTAAACAAGGAAGAATCAGACTGTAATGGCGTCAGTGCGTAGATTAAGGTACAGGCCTTCGTGTAAAAATAAAATTGTTGAGATATCTTAGCACGTCTTTTTTAATTTCAAAACGGTACTTACTTAAAAAAAACACGCCTCATATTTAATATTCTTTGATTGCCTATCAGTAGGGGTCTGCGCAGATGTGGATATCCATATCCACAGATACCCCCAATATACTTGTTTGTGACTAAAAGCCAGAGGACAGAGTGTTTCCTTCCCTCTATTTGCGTTATATGCGATTGATGACAGTAATAATAATTATTTCTGTTTTAGGTTACTATACTCATTTGTGATAAGTTGTACGTCGCGAATGGCTGGGAGACCCCGAAGGACAGGTTCAGCTGCTTAATTGGAAAGGTTTACCCTGACCTTCGCTCCCGCAGGCACATCACGAAGTATTAGAGCTGGGCCGTAAGTGTCAACTCGCAGCCAGTGTCTGTAATTCGTTTGTGTCTTACTTGAAGCAGAGCCAAGTGAGGCATATGCTGTGGAGCGAGATGTCTGCCTGGGAGACTTGAGCCAGGTGGCTGCGATGTGTCACTCCGGCGATCGGGAAGATAAGACCTCTCAACGAACAATCGCTGCCTCTCTTCTAGTCTGTTGGAAAAAGAAACGAGAGAGGGGCAGGGGGGGGGGGACTGTTAACCAAGGCGTGCGTTAAGGGGAGCGTAGAGTTCATGACAGAGCTACATTTGGAGATTTTTTCTGTGCTTTTGCCGCTGGCCGGACGCCCGGTAACGACACATTAGCTTTTTCGAAAGCCTCGCGCAGTCCCTGGACACGCATCGCAGCCGACTTCAGTGAGGCGAGTCAGGGGAATACTGCCTGTCTATAAACAACACACGCCACAGTAAATGAGTTTCCATTTTCACGCTGTCTCTACGAAATACACGAATCTCCAACCGCAGAATATGAGCCACGTTCCCACAAGCACTTATTGATATATATTCCGGACCATAGGCGGTCTCTTATAATCTTTAAGCCGTTTAAAATATAAAGAAAAAAATAACGTAACCTATCACTTAATTTAAAGTCTTTTTTATTTTTGTTTTCACTGGTTACTTTGCGTTTTAATTTATATTACAAAGAGACAGATACTAACCAACAAAGCAAACTGAAGATCTGACCGAGGCGGCAGCATCGTCGTGTCGGTCGAGAAACAGGCATGGCTGGCAGTAACAGCGTAGCCGGCCTGAGTGGGAGAGCGGTTCTAGGCGCTTCAGTCTGAAACCCCGCGACCGCTACGGTCGCAGGTTCGGATCCTGCCTTGGGCATGGATGTGTGTGATGTTTAAGTAGTTCTACGTTCTAGGGGACTGATGACCTCAGCTGTTAAGTCCCATAGTGCTCAGAGCCATTTGAACCAGTAACAGCGTATTTTCCGGTATTCTCACAAGTGGACGCCGTGACACGTCAGTGCTGGAACGCCCTGCATACCGTAACTATTGAACACTGAGCGGTACTCTTGTCTAAAAGTAATCTACTCACATTACCACTGTGGCATTTATTATCGCCGCGAGGCCATGGGGGCCCTTTCACGGTCCACGCGGTTTCTTCCGTCGGAGGTTCGAGTCCTCCCTCGGGCATGGGTGTGCGTGTTGTTCTTAGTATAAGTTAGTTTTAGTCAGATTAAGTAGTGAGTAAGCTTAGGGACCGATAACCTCAGCAGGTTAGTCCCATGGGATCTTACCACCAATTTACTTTCCAATTTATTATCAATGTAATGTACAGGAATCCACGCTTCCTCTCAATGACGCGCAGGCCTCTTTAATAGGAACGTTTCAGTTCTTTGAAAAAGTGTAACATAAGCAATTTTTAAAATTATCTCATCTCGGTCGTGCATGATGACTCGTTTATACTGGCACCTTTCAAAACCAAATTCATACGGGTAACAATTTTTTCAGGATTTTCTAGCTGCAGGTGAAGCTGGGTGCGATAAAACCTGTGAAGTATTCACAAAGTTATTACTCATCACTTTGTTTACAATATCACAGAAGTTACTGCCTAATACGTACCCATGTCGTCAATGGGTTATGTAGTGTGTATTATTTACTACTTTCTCGTTCGGGTAGACATCTGAATCCCACTCCGGCCGTAGTTGACAACTTTAACACTTTTTCCTGCACATTCCGTCACGTTTTCCCCTTCAGCACCGTCTCTCTTTTGCCTTCTTTTTGTCAGTAAATTAACTGACGTTATAAACAGGCAGTCAATGAGTACCGGGAATGCACTTACCACGGTGGCTTTCCGTGTATGGACCACGAGGTAACAAGGCGCACAACTCTGAACTAGAACCGGGATGTTTGTAGTCATGTTAAGTTAGTTCCCGCTGCAGACAGGTCTAGGTTTTTTCGAGTAATGCGGAAAAACAAGCTACCAACCGTGTGTAAATGTAAAGCTATAATCAGGTCTGGGTACCGCCTTGTACTTCCCCGAACCTCCAGATCCGGCGTTTCGGCCTTTTCCGGGAATGGGCCGCACAATGTAGTCCACGTTAAACTGGCGCATAGAGAACTGTTTTGTCGGTACGACCAGAGCAACTAGGAGCGCAACGGGGGCGGGACTCCCGGGCAAAACAGACGGCACGTGCACGGCGGACCGTACAGAATCCCTGGCCTAGCGGGAGCGCATTCCGGCCGCGATTGTGCGAACCGTAATCCCATCAGGCGCTGTGCGAGAGAGCAAGCAGTCCCCCCGCCCCACCCTTCCACACGCACACACACGCAAACCGCTTACGGCGCGGGGAAGCCCCGGACACGCGCCGCCTGCATCTCGCCGCAGCTGCGACCCATCGATCTCACGCCGCGCCTGGGCCAGCAGACACTTACAACCCCCTATTCCCTCGGGGAATCCCCTACCGCCTGTCCGCAAAATTGCTTTCGCGGCGGCCAAATCGGTGCAAGTGATAGGTGACGTAGCTGGGAGGGTCATTGCCCTCCGTCGCCGCTGCTGGTACCACCAACAGCAGTAGCTGTACTTCACCTGAAACGTTGGTGAAATACAATGTGCTTCCTTTCCTTTAGAAAAGCTTTGAATTACTCTGTGAAACATTTCTTTTAAATTTAAAGAATACTAATCGATATAATTCTAAATATATTTTGTAAACACTTCCATTTTTTGGGCCGTCACTATTGTTATCGTATTTCGTTGTTACTTTATTTTAAAGTAACCACCGTCTTGCGGATGGAAACACCTGCCCATATTTTTCTAGTGTTTACATATTAGACTTGTTTTTATTTTTAGTAAAGCCTTCGTCAAGTGAGAGTTGAGTGGAAAAGATGTGGAAAACAGTGCATAAAATTACAAATAAAAAAAACCACACCAGTAACGTACAATACGGCGGTAAACATAACATGCTGCCAAGTCATAAGACGCATGGAAGCAGTCTACTCCGTGCAATAGTATCTTTACATTTAAGGAAGTTTCAGAAATAAAGGAGACACAATGAAAATGACACATACATGCCGAAATACAGTGAGGGGACAAAAGTCACGGGATGGCGATATGCCCATACACTGATAAGCCAAAGCATTATGACCACTATCCATCTCGATTTTGGACACCGCTTTATGCCGTTGCGGGCACCTAACGTGTAACAACAATAAGTAAGCGGAGCAGACACGGACGAGGGATCATCCTAGCGGAGATATGGGCTGCAAATGGAGAAAGCCATAGAGATAAATGACTTTGACAACGGGTAGATTACTATTACGTAAGCCTGTGAACAAGTATCTCAAAAAGGCGCCGCGCGCGTTAGCCGCGCTGCTTAGGCGCCTTGTCACGGTCCGATGACCTCAGCAGTTTGGTCCCATAAGACCTTACCACAAATTTCCAATTTCGAGAAAGCGAAGCTGGTCGAATGTTCATGTTTTACCGTCGTGAGAATCTACTGTAATAAGAGGCAAGACAGTGAAACTACCACTAGGAGCTAAATGGTTGAACATCCACAACTCTTCACAGAACGTGGGGTTCGCAGGCTTATCTTCCCTGTAAAATAGGATAGATGGTGATATGTGGCCTCTATGGCTAAAGAGCACAATGATGGTGCACGCACAAGTGTCTCGGAGCACACCGTTCATCGTACATTGTAGGACATGGAGCTTTGGAGCAGATCGCCTATACGTGTTCACATGTTGACCCAACGACATCGTCAATTACGATTGCACTGGGTAAAGGACTATCGGGATTCGGCCGTCGATCAATGGAAACGTGTCAGCTCTTCCGGTGAATCACATTTGTGCTTCGCTAGGTTGATGGTCGTCTTCGCAAACGCCATCATGAAGGTGAACGGCTGCTCGAAACGTGCAGCACGCCTTAGACGCTAGCTTATGGGAGCAGTGTTATGCTATGGGAGACAGTCTCTCGTGCTTGCTTAGGTCCCATGGTGGTAATCGAAGACAAACTGACAGCTTCAAACCAGCTGCATCCCTTCATGTTTGATGTCTCCCCCGAACGATGATGTCATCAAATGCTTCAAATGGCTCTGAGCACTATGGGACATCTGAGGTCATCAGTCCCCTAGAACTTAGAACTACTTAAACCTAACTAACGTAAGCACATCACACACATCCATGCCCGAGGCAGGTTTCGAACCTGCGACCGTAGCGGTCGCGGGGTTCCAGATTGAAGTGCCTAGAATCGCTCGGCCACAGCAGCCGGCAACGATGTCATCTTTCAGCAGTATAGTTGTCCGTGTCTCAGAACCGGAATCCTGCTGCAGTGGTCTGAGGAGCGCTATAGTGAACTCATGCTGATGTCTCTGTTTCTAGATTCGCTTGATGGAAACCCTATGGAAACCATGTGGGTCGCTGTCGGGCGCCATCAGCGAGTAAGCAAATCAGAGCCCCCTTATTTACGCGAATTACGTGACCTATGCGTAGACGTCTAATGGCATACTCCTCCAGAAACTACAAAAAAACTGTCGGATCCCTGATACGCAGAATCAGTGCTATATTTCGTTCCAACGAAGAACAAACAAGCTATTAAGCAGGTGGTTATAATATTTTGGTTCATCAGTGTATACGAATCTCGTACACAGGGTATAAAAGGGCAGTGCATGGGTGGAGCTGTCATTTGTACTCAAATTCATGTGAAAATGTTTCCGACGTGATTATGGCCGTACGACGGGAATTAACAGACTCTGAAAGCGGAATGGGAATTGGAACTAGACGCATGGAACAATCTATTTGAGAAATCGCTAGGGACTCAATATTCCGAGATCCACATTGTCAAAAGTGTGCCGAGAATACGAGATTTCAGACATTATCTTTCACCACGGCCTTCACTTAACGACCGAGAGAAGCTGCTCTTGTATAGAGCTGTCAGTGATAACAAACAAGCAATACTGCGTAAAACATCCGCAGAAATCAGTGTGGGACGTACGACTAACGTATCCGTTAGGACGTTGTTGTTGTTCTTGTTGTTGTTGTTGTTTTTGTTCTTCAGTCCTGAGACTGGTTTAATACTGCTCTCCATGCTACTCTACCTTGTGCAAGCTTCTTCATCTCCCAGTACCTACTGCAACCTACATCCTTCTGAATCTGCTTAGTGTACTCATCTCTCCCTCTACGGTTTTTACCCTCCACGCTGTCTTCCAATACTAAATTTGTGATCCCTTGATGCCTCAGAACATGTCCTACCAACCGGTCCCTTTTTCTTGTCGTGCCACAAACTCCTCTTCTCCCCAAATCCATTCAATACCTCCTCATTAGTTATGTGGTCTACCCATTTAATCTTCAGCATTCTTCTGTAGCATCACATTTCAAAAGCTTCTATTCTCTTCTTATCTAAACTGTTTATTGTCCATGTTTCACTTCCATACATGGCTACACTCCATTCAAATACATTTAGAAACGACTTCTTGACACTTAAATCTATACTCGAACAAATTTCTCTTCATCAGAAACGCTTTCCTTACCATTGCCAGTCTACATTCTATATCCTCTCTACTTCGACCATCATCAGTTATTTTGCCCCCCAAGTAGCAAAACTTCTTTACTACTTTTAGGGTCTCAGTTCCTAATCTTATTCCCTCAGCATCACCCGACTGAATTCGACTACATTTCATTATTCCTTGTGGCGAAATTTGGCTTTAATTGGCTATGGCAGTAGATGACCGAAGTGAGTGCCTTTAAAGCAGCACGCCATCACCCGCTGCGTCTTTCCTGGGTTCGTGACCATATCAGTTGAACTCTAAACGACTGGAAAACCCTGGCTTTGTCAGAGAAGTTTCGATTACAGTTCGTAAGAGCTGATGGTAGGGTTCTAGTGTGGCGCAGACCCCACGAAGCTATGGAACCAGGTTGTCAGCAAGGTACTGTGCATGCTGCTGGTGTCTCCTTAATGGCGTGGGCTGTGATAAATGGGAACGGACGGGGTCCTCTGGTCCAACTGACCCGATCTTTGTCTGGAAATGGTTATTTTCGGCTACTTGGAGACCATTTTAAACCATTCATGGGCTCCATATTCACAACGATGCAATTTTTATGGATGAAAATGCGCCATGTCTCCAGGCCACAGTTGTTGGCGATTGGTGTGAAGAACGTTGTGGACAGTTAGAGCGATTAATTGAGCCACCCAGATCGCCCAACATGAGTCCCATCGAGTACTTACGGTACATAAACGAGAGGTCAGTTCGAGTACAAAATCCTGCACTGTTAATGCTTCCGGGATTGTGGACAGCTATAGGGGCAGCATGACTCAGTATTTCTGCAGGTGACTTCCGACGACTTGTATACGCAGTGCACGAGGAGATCAGACACGATATCAGGAGGTACGCCATGACTTGTGACCTTGGTTTATGTTTGGATAAAAAATAATAAAAAATACGATGTGTTTTCAGAATTCTGAGTTTAAAAATAATGTTGCAGTAGTAAAAAATTAACTCGAGGGAAACGTGTGTATAAAGTGTGGGAACACCCATATCAAACTTAGCTTTACTATGCATTGAACTAAGTCTTAGTTCTTTGCAAACTTAACTCGTTGTTGCTTTTTTTTTTTTTTTAGCTCGAGAATTTTAATTTTGCTGTGATCTGCGAACTGGAACTCATTAGCTATTGAAGAAACGGGTCGCTTTGTGTTGTGGAATTAATGTAATAATTACATTGGAGACGGAAAAGCTGAACAAGAAAACGAGTTAATCTTTTCATTATAAGTAACCTTGTTAGCGCTTAATTTTACTAATGGATATACTTCTTTCTGCTACAGACTCAACCGAGCAGCTGGTGGCACGCACAAAAGTCCGTTCTATAGTAGTGGACACAGAAGCAGGTACACTCTTCCGTGGTCACAGTAGCTGCAGCCCTATATGATTCTTTATTGTGGATACACTGTGGTTGGAAAAAAAAACATTCTGATAATTATATTAAGTACACGAAATAGTCCTTAGTTTCACGTTTTCTGTAACAAGGTGACACCAGAAACGAACGAGGCATGAGCAAAATTCCGTCTCTGGTTATTTCTGTGGTTCAAATCGGATCCTTGTTGTTCGCTTCCAGTAGGACGACAACCCACAATCTGAACCAACACTTTAAGAATCCACTAGTGTGTTTCCGTTGACAAGAACATGGATGGGGTGCTACGACTTTTACGGTCTTTTTACTGTCCCAGATCCCGTGGTACCGTCGTCCTGGAGCCTACTAACCTGTCACAGAACTCCTTGGCTCTGTGCCTAATATGCCAAAGAACGACAGCAGTTTTTAACCAGACAGCTTTTCCGGTTGTTAATTTCACGTCCATGTAGGTTACAGATTTCTCTGGTAAGTCCCGGTGGATCCCGATGCAGTCTTCCCATCAAGCAAGACTCCCTGAATACGCCGAGTGTCGAACACGGTTACAAGCAGTAGTAAACAAGAGACGATGATTGTTCTGCACTGTGTTCTCAATTGTTCGGATCATCACTCTTTGGCTAATACATGTAAATCCCGAATGCCAATAAAGAATGTATGAGAAGGGTACACCAGAAACAGAACACAAAAATTCGTAACACAAAGGCACGTTTATAGGGCATTTTCTATCAGATGATTGTGTAGTCCTGTAAGAATAGTAGTTTTCATGCCTATGCTAAACAATATGCCTGCTACGAAAGAGCGATTGCTTCTCATATCATTAATTCTCATGATCTAAGGTCATTCATGTGTGTTTGGGTGCCGGAAATAAGTCTTTCCTACCGAGCGAGATGTTTGAATAAGTTTAAACCAGTGAACTAGGAATATTCGTACATTTCACATTCTAAAACTGTTCTTAGAACAAGTTAAACAGACTTTTACGAGATAACGGGCATGTTTCTTAGGTTTTCTTCAGTTTAGAGTGTTCAGAGTCTCGTCATAATTTTGTCACAGTAAATGACACCCATTAAACTCGCTTTATTCTTGTTTGTATATGTTCGAAATCACCCGCTAGGACTCAAAATAGTAGAGCAGTATGTAAAGTTTTTTCTTTTTTAAATTACCGCTACCAATCACAAACTTTGGTAACTATTGTATTATTTATTTAGCGGCATTTTTCGAGGGAATGCCTCATCTTCAGGCTAAATGGTATTACAAAAACAATTTTACAATAAGGTCATACTGTCGTTACATAGTCTTTTTATAAATGTTGTGGTTATCCTGTCGAAGAAGAGAAAACTTAAAAAAGAGGCGATGGACTGGTGTTTGCATGAAAATGTTTTGTAACGGTCACTCACTTTGTTCTTACAGCGTGGCAGTCTCGTTGTGATGCGCTGAGGTGTCTCCATTTCCGTCGCTCTCTTGTACTTTCATTGCAATACATATTAAGGTTTCCTCCCTTTCCATCGAAGAATACGGCATGAGAGAGCCAAGAGATCCACGAAAATGGAGACACCTCAGCGCATCACAACGAGACTACCACGCCAAAAGAACAAAGTGAGTGACCGTTACAAAACATTTTCATGCAAACCGCAGTCCAGCTTCCAAAGTGACAATACCTCTTTCTAAGTTTTCGTTTTCACGGAAATTCGTATGACACTACTGATTCCATCTGTGACTCGTTCGACGTGTGGTCGAAAATATTATGTTTCCGTATTTCCTCAGGTGCATGAAGTTACCTTTCACTGATTTGAACAGCTAATTGTCTCTGATTACTCCTTGTTGATCTTCTGTGAGGGTAACATAATGAAGACATTTAATACTGCTGAAGACTTTTTCATAGATAATTGCATCATCAGTGAAATATCTGAGATTGCAGGTAATATGATTAGCAAAGTTATTAATATATAAAGTTATCAGAAATGAATCTACCACACTTTCTTGGGGCATACTTAAAATGGTTTTCTTTTTGTGAAAGATCATCCAGGACAATGGGTTGCGTTCTGTTTGCGAAGAAGTTCCAAATCCAACCGCCAGTTTTCTTGGATATCGTGTTGAATGATGTCTTTACTTTAGTAATTTCGTCATTCAGAATCCACCTGGTCATTTCTATCCGTATTTCTTAGGATATCATACCGAGCGAGGTAGCGCAGTGGCTTGGCACAGTGGGCCTGCATTTAGGAGGACTAGGGTTCAAACTCGTGTCCAGCCCTCAAGATTAAGATTTTACCAAATTTTCCTAAACTGCGTTAGGAAAATGCCGGATGGTTTCTTTGAAAGGGCACGGCCGACTTCCTCTCCCATCCTTCCGTAATCCGATGGGACCGACCACCTCGCTGTTTGCTCCTCTTCCCCGAGTCAACCAACCAACCATCTTAGGATTTTGCAAAATTCGTGTCTTTGGATTTTGATTTCATTACTTTCTTTTGTTTCTGAGTGCTGATAGCGAATGACCTTGCAATATGTTAAGTAGTTCTGCTACTGACTGTGTTCATCCACTTATGCTGTCGTAAAACACATAAGAAATAACTGTAATAACATTTAATTCCTCATCGATTTCGCCTGTGAATTATTGTAGTTTCTTTGTGTCTGTATTATGACGTGAAGTTCACATCGTGCGAGGAAGTACATCGGAGCATCTTAAATCGTTCTATCTGTCACGAGAAGGTCGGCCATTATGTTTCACAAATGACAGTTGTTCAGCTCAGTTGTTTGTTGCTAGATGCCAGGAGTGGGGTTGATGGTAGTCCAGAAATGTAATTACGGTTGCATGTGAGAGACGAATGCCATGCGTTAGTCTCATACTTATTAGCTGGTGTTCAGCGCAGATCCACCATTACTCTTGTCAGTGCTGGTCGCGTATGAAACTGTTGGATCTCGTACTGATAGCTTCCTTACCATGTAATGAGAGAGATCCGGGTGCTATTTCATGAAACCCACTTCTGTGAAACTTAGCTAAGGCTGTATGGACAGTAAAGATGTGACTGGTGTAAAACATTCATCCCTAAGCCCTGCAGAGCTCCAGTGAATGTCCGGACAGGATCTGAATCTACATCATGGTACACGTAGTGCTCTACGAGGTGCATTCAAGTTCTAAGGCCTCCGATTTTTTTTCTCCGGACTGGAAAGAGATAAAAACATGCGCATTGTTTTAAAATGAGGCCGCTCTCATTGTCAATACGTCCCAGAGATGGCAGCACTGTACGGGAGATGGAATTTTACCGCCAGCGGCGAGAATGAGAAATGTTTTAAATACTTAAAATGGCGACGTTTTCCTTACTTGAACAGCGTGCAATCGTTCGTTTTCTGAATTTTCGTGGTGTGAAACCAATTGAAATTCATCGACAGTTGACGGAGACATGTGGTGATGGAGTTGTGGATGTGTCGGAGGGCGTTCGTGGGTGCGACAGTTTAATGAAGGCAGAAGATTGTGTGACAACAAACCGAAACAACGTCGGGCTCGCACAAGCCGGTCTGACGACAAGATCGAGAAAGTGGAGAGAATTGTTTTGGGGGATCGCCGAATGATTGTTGAACAGATCGCCTCCAGAGTTGGCATTTCTGTGGGTTCTGTGCACACAATCCTGCATGACGACCTGAAAATGCGAAAAGTGTCATCCAGGTGGGTGCCACGAATGCTGACGGACGACCACATGGCTGCCCGTGTGGCATGATGCCAAGCAATGTTGACGCACAACGACAGCATGAATGGAACTTTCTTTTCGTCGGTTGTGACAATAGATGAGACGTGGATGTCAGTTTTCAATCCAGAAACAAAGCGCCAGTCATCTCAATGGAAGCACACAGATTCACCGACACCAAAAAAATTTCGGGTAACCGCCAGTGCTGAAAAAATGATGGTGTCCATGTTCTGGGACAGCGAGGGCGTAATCCTTACCCATTGCGTTCGAAAGGGCAATACGGTAACAGGTGCATGCTACGAAAATGTTTCGAAGAACAAATTCCTTCCTGCACTGCAACAAAAACGTCCGGGAAGGGCTGCACATGTACTGTTTCACCAAGACAACGCACCCGCACATCGAGCTAACGTTACGCAACAGTTTCTTCGTGATAACAACTTTGAAGTGATTCCTCATGCTCCCTTCTCACCTCACCTGACCTGCCTCCTAGTGACTTTTGGCTTTTTCCAACAATGAAAGACACTCTCCGTGGCCGCACGTTCACCAGCCGTGCTGCTATTGCCTCAGCGATTTTCCAGTGGTCAAAACAGACTCCTAAAGAAGCGTTCGCCGCTGCCATGGAATCATGGCGCCAGCGTTGTGAAAAATGTGTACGTCTGCAGGGCGGTTACGTCGAGAAGTAACGCCAGTTTCATCGATTTCGGGTGAGTAGTTAACTAGGAAAGAAATCGGAGGCCTTAGAACTTGAATGCACCTCGTAGACGCGTGGCTGACGTCAGCAGGAGGAAGTTTTTTTTATTTTTTATTTCGAAAGCTGAAATTAAACTGTCGCTACTTTGCTCCGGCGTCGTAACTTTATTTCCAGAGGTTATGGTCCTGTCTTTCCCTAAGCTACCTCACACAACAGCTGACTTGTATAGCGGAGGATACACGCAGGGAACAGATGATCCAGTTAGTTCCACAGATATTCAAACGGGAGTCGTTGGATTCGTCGGCCACTGACGGAAATGTAAAATGTTAATCATGAAGAACCAGTCTGGTATTTATAAAACTTTGGGAACACATTGATTACCTAGCGGGTATGGAATGGTTATATTTTCATGAGTTCGGAGGTAACGCCCATCGTGAAACTCAGTATGAGGTGTGAAAGAACCCTACAGACATGAATATACTCTTGCAACCGTTAAGGCATGGAAGTACAGCCCCTAAAAGCCATCATTTGGAATTTCATACCATGCTTGCAATATTAGCTGTATCGGTTCATGAAGATTACTGGATGAGACGAAAATACGAGTTTTCCATCACGCTCCAGACATGCTCCATGGGTGGCAAATGGGGAGACCGGACAGGGCCTTTAACAATCCAGTACATTCATAAAGGCGTTGGCAGTGTGAAATGCAATCTGGACTCTTGCATTATCCTGCTGGAATGCGCCATTTGCGGTATGGCTCGTTAGAATCGGTGCTTCCTGTGACGTTTCGCCTTATCATTGGTGCCGGCCTGACTGCTACAGACAAAAGCGATACTCGCGGCTGAGCAGTGTCCCAGTTTTCCCTAGTTCTACTCATAGGAGCCTCTGTTGTCTGTGGTACGGAGTCAGCGGTAAATGACGCATGGAAACTCGAAATCTTGTAAGGGGGGCAGGTAGTCTTTTAAAGTGGAGGTATGTAAGTTGGCAGTGTGATCTGATGTGAATTTATTAGACCCTGTCCAAAATAATGAATTAAAAATCAAATGACTACTGAGTGAAACAAGAATTACAATGAATTCGATTCATTCCCTAAAACTGACTTACACTGGACTCGCATTCGGGAGGACGACGGTTCAATCCCGTCTCCGGCCATCCTGATTTAGGTTTTCCGTGATTTCCCTAAATCGCTTCAGGCAAATGCCGGGATGGTTCCTTTGAAAGGGCACGGCCGATTTCCTTCCCCATCCTTCCCTCACCCGAGCTTGCGCTCCGTCTCTAATGACCTCGTTGTCGACGGGACGTTAAACACTAATCTCCTTCCTTCCTTCCTAAAACTGACTTGTAAAACGGTGGACAACCAATACTACTATTGAAGTAAAACCTCGGTACATCTGATGAAAGGGTCTGACATCACATACATCCATGCCCGAGGCAGGATTCGAACCTGCGACCGTAGCGGTCGCGTGGTTCCAGACTGAAGAGCGGTTCTAGGCGCTTCAGCCTAGAACTGCGCGACAGCTACGGTCGCAGGTTCGAATTCTGCCTCGGACATGGATGTGTGTGATGTCCTTAAGTTATTTAGGTTTAAGTAATTCTAAGTTCTAGGGGACTGATGACCTCAAATGTTAAGTCCCATAGTGCTCAGAGCCGTTTGAACCATTTGAATAATCGTCAATAGCGCCAGTGATGCAAATGCTGTCTCGAAGCTGTACCATGATTGTCGTGTAAAAGACAGATAGTGCTAAAGAAGGGAATGCGTTGCATCTGTTCCTGGTGTTGAAAGCAAACTGGTCATCTGAATCTGGAAACGAGAGCTTGAAGCATGAAATTATTGAAATTCCTGGAAGCACTCGTGCCTGCTCTTTGCCACACAACTGTCCTGAGTCCATATCGTCAGCATTCGTTCTGCAGTCATTACGCTACAGCCAACTACATGTGTGATGTGTCAGAACATCGCTCTCATGTCTCTCATGTTCATTATTTGACGTTTCCCAAAATCGGAAAGATAGCGAAAACCTGCATGGGAACGTCCTCTGGACTTGCTGTGTTGCGATTTCCACCAGGAATTTGCTACACGTTAGTCACATCCAGTAACCATCATGTACTCACACCACTTTTCATCCGTAGGAATGCCTTGATACGGAAATACTGAGGTATCAGTTTGGTAACGTCTGTTCGGAGTGTTCCTGGTGAAATGAAATGCTTTCCATTTCCGTCACTGTATTATGTCCATACAGTAGTTCGTGCAGAACGCCTGTTCTCCCAAGTTTCTCGTCACTCACGTCGCTTATTTCAGTACGAAACAGAAGACGTTAAGCCATCAGGTTTCGCACCTCCTACTAGATGCAGTTTTGTTTCGATACTGTGCATGAAAAAATCGTCTACCAGTACATGGACGTATACAAGGTCCATCCATTCAGCTGAATATGCAGGAATCTTCCCCACACCGTTAGTGTTCACAAGAGTTTGATTTCTTACCAGTTTTTTTAATTTTTTTTAAAGTTAGAGATCTCTTCCACTGCATGCCATTGATTGACTTTCGGAGTCCGTTTCTTGGAGCTGTAGCACTGAACTGCCGAGTCCGCAGCTCGTGGTCTGGTGGTTAGCTTTGCTGCCTCGGGATTACGGGCCCCCAATTCGATTCTCGGACGGGTCGGGGATTTTCCCCACCCGGAGACTGGGTGTTTGTCTTGTCCTCATAATTTCATCATCATTCAGAAACATGGCGGGACTGGAAAGTGGAAAAATTGTGAATTTGTACGGCCGGTGATAACCACGCCGTTGAGCGCTCCACAAACCAAAATCATCATCATCATCATCATCCTCTGAACAGCCGAAAGCGAAATACGTACAGTCGGTCGTTCTATTTATATAGCTACTTGTACATGGAAATATCACGACTACTGGGTTTTAACGTCCTACTGTTAACTTAGATGGAAAAAAGCCGGAACTTCTGAAGGAAAGGGCATGAAACTGGCTTTAACAATTTCAGCTGAAATACCCACCCCGGCGCAATTCACATATGTCATGAATTAGGCGTTTGATGAATAATTTGGAGGCTGTGGTCACAGTAACGGAATTTGACGGTATGCAGTCGAAATCTTCTATTATGTTACACTTTCTATAAATAGTACGACAGGTTATGACTGTTAGCAGTAAAAGAAACAAGGCAACTTAGGGGTTAACAGTCCATTGACAATAAGATCTTTGGAGATGCAGCACTAGTTCCGATATTTACGTCTGCATAAGTGCTATGCGATTCACATTTAAGTGCTTTGCAGAGGTTTCATCGAACCACTGTTACAGTATTTTTCTGCCGGAAAAAACTAACTCTTAAATCTTTCCATGCGAGATCTGATTTCTCTTACGTTATTTTAATGATCAGTTCTCTCTACGTAGGTGGGTGTCAACAAAATATACTCCTGGAAATTGAAATAAGAACACCGTGAATTCATTGTCCCAAGAAGGGGAAACTTTATTGATCTTGCTGACCAGGGTAGTTGACTTACACCTTCTAGAGCACGTTGGGTGGCACGGGATACATGCGGACGTGCATTGTCCTGTTGGAACAGCAAGTTCCCTTGCCGGTCTAGGAATGGTAGAACGATGGGTTCGATGACGGTTTGGATGTACCGTGCACTATTCAGTGTCCCCTCGACGATCACCAGAGGTGTACGGCCAGTGTAGGAGATCGCTCCCCACACCATGATGCCGGGTGTTGGCCCTGTGTGCCTCGGTGGTATGCAGTCCTGATTGTGGCGCTCACCTGCACGGCGCCAAACACGCATACGACCATCATTGGCACCAAGGCAGAAGCGACTCTCATCGCTGAAGACGACACGTCTCCATTCGTCCCTCCATTCACGCCTGTCGCGACACCACTGGAGGCGGGCTGCAAGATGTTGGGGCGTTAGCGGAAGACGGCCTAACGGTGTGCGGGACCGTAGCCCTGCTTCATGGAGATGGTTGCGAATGGTCCTCGCCGATACCCCAGGAGCAACAGTGTCCCTAATTTGCTGGGAAGTGACGGTGCGGTCCCCTACGGCACTGCGTAGGATCCTACGGTCTTGGCATGCATCCGTGCGTCGCTGCGGTCCGGTCCGGTCCCAGGTCGACGGGCACGTGCACCTTCCGCCGACCACTGGCGACAACATCGATGTACTGTGGAGACCTCACGCCCCACGTGTTGAGCAATTCGGCGGTACGTCCACCCGGCCTCCCGCATGCCCACTATACGCCCTCGCTCAAAGTCCGTCAACTGCACATACGGTTCACGTCCACGCTGTCGCGGCATGCTACCAGTGTTAAAGACCGATGGAGCTCCGTATGCCACGGCAAACTGGCTGACACTTACGGCGGCGGTGCACAAATGCTGCGCAGCTAGCGCCATTCGACGGCCAACACCGCGGTTCCTGGTGTGTCCGCTGTGCCGTGCGTGTGATCATTGCTTGTACAGCCCTCTCGCAGTGTCCGGAGCAAGTATGGTGGGTCTGACACACCGGTGTCAATGTGTTCTTTTTTCCATTTCTAGGAGTGTATATACATTTTCGGAGGAGAACGTTACAGACTGGAATTTCGTAAAAAGATCTCGCTGCAACGGAAGACGTCCTTGTTTAATGACTGCCACACCAGCTCGCATATCATATCTGTGATAACTATTTCCTCTCTTTCACGATTATGCAAAACGACCTGCCCACATTTGATTTTTTTCGAGATTCTCTGCCAATCCTTTCTGGTAAGAATCCCGTATTGCAGAGCAGTACTGTAGTAGAGGAAGGACAAGCGTAACGTACGCAGTCTCTTTGGTAGACCTGTTGCTGCTTCTAAATGTTCTACTAATAAAACAGACTTTGCTTTGCCTTCGTCACAGCATTATCTATGTGATCAATACAATTTAAGTTATTTGTATTTGTAGTGATTTAATGATTTAGAGCCGGCCCCTGTGGGCGAGCGGTTGTAGGTGCTTCAGTCCGGAACCACGCTGCTGCCATTGTCGCAGGTTCGAATCCTGCCTCGGGAATGGATGTCTGTGATGTCCTTAGGTTGGTTAGGTTTAAGTAGTTCTAAGTCTAGGGGACTGATGACCTCAGATGTTAGGTCTCATAGGGCTTAGAGCCATTTGAACCATTTTGAATGATTTAGATACACCTCGGATGACCTAAATGCGGATGAATGTGTGGGGAGTCTACCCATGCTCCTCACATATGTGAGACCATTGTCTTAGTCACTGCAACAGCTCACTAGGTTACTGATACTATCGTGATAATTGCAAAACTTAATTTAACAATTATGTATTATGTTGGAGAACTTCGTGTGTTAGATAATTTCGAGTTGGAATATTTCTTACATTTTCCTGGGGTGACATCTTCACTTTAAAATTGTCTTTTCGTCTGTTTGGCTTAACGTAACGGGTTTTCAGTCGTATAGAAACCCATGCTGTCAAGGATTATTTACTAAATGTATATAGTTTGCAAGTTTCTATCAACATACATGAAATAGTACCTTGTAATTCGGAAGTGTGAGAATTGCGTTTAGTGTAGATTCATAAGCAGAGGATTAGCACAGTTCGTGAATGAGGGCGCCCAATACACATATACGACATTGAGGTTTAACACTTCACCTCACTACGGTGCGAATTAGTCGCGTGCTGCTGAGAAGAAACCTTTGAACCCGGATACTGCACTGCGTATCGCAGCGAGTTTACCTTCCACGAATGCGAATGACAAAGCGTAAGTTTTTATACATAGTAAGGCCGCCTCACTGGTGGGGCAGGGGTCTGAAGCAAGCGAGCTTTTCTTCCGGGTGCTGAACTGTGCAGTGAGTAAGCTACGTAAGAGCGCAGATGACGGCAGCATAATGTGAGGCGGCAGCAACAGTCGCGCGAGGCCGGCTCTGCAGGCAGCGAGCCAGCTCGTAAAAACGCCGCAAGTGGGTGCTCGGCCGCTTCAAGGGCCGCAGCTGTACCCGGTCCTCATGTGTGTCCCCCTCTTGCCTTGCCTTGCCTTGCCTTGCCTTGCCTTGCCCTCTCTTGTCTTGTACTCTCTTGTCTTGTACTCTCTTGTCTTGTACTGTCTTGTCTTGTACTGTCTTGTCTTGTACTGTCTTGTCTTGTACTGTCTTGTCTTGTACTGTCTTGTCTTGTACTGTCTTGTCTTGTACTGTCTTGTCTTGTATTCTTTTGTATGGTCTTTCCTTGTCTTGTTTTGGCTGGTCTTGTCCTGTCCTTTACTGTATTGTACTTTACTGTTCCACAGCACTCCCTGAGTACCAGCAATGACATCATAGCGTACAATGCCGAGGTCATTTACAAAAAGCGCAGGTCATTCACATTTTCATAAAAGATCTTCGAACACAAGCGAAAAATTATGGTCCAATATCTCTGACGTGAACGGGTCGTATGCTCGAGTATTATATTTCCACACATCGAAAATCTCCTTACGAATCAACATGGGTTTTGGTAACAATGGCGTCTGAAATTCAATTCGCTCTTTTCAATCACGAGATCCATAAAGCAATAGATAGCGGCGCTTAGGTTGATGTTGTGTTCTTTGACTTTCGGAAGCGTTAGATATAGTTACTTACTGCCAAGCAATGAACAAATTACGAGCGTACGGAATATCAGACCCGCTATGAAATTGGATTGAAGAGCTACTAGTAAAAAGAACACAGCATGTCATCCGAAAAGGAGAGCAATCTTTAGAGGTAAAAGTAAATCAAGTCGTACCCCAAGGGAGTGTTCTGGGATCATTACTTTTCACTATTTATATGTAAATGACCTAGTGGGTGGTTTCGGAATTTCTATGAGGATGTTTACGGGTAATGGTGTTGTAAATAAACTCGCAACGTAAGGAAACTGTAGCAGAATGCATGGAGACCCGACGGCCTGTAACAGAATGCATGGTTACCCAATGCAGCTTGACGCTTGGTGCCAAGAGAGGCAGTTGACTCACAACATACAAGTTTTTAAAATAATTCCAAAGCGACGATCGCTTCAATATCGTTTACTAGATCGTTTCATCTAGTAAACGATATTGAAGCGATCGTGGCTTTTCAATTATTTTAAAAGCAGAATGATCGCCCCACGGCACACCACGCGTTCACTGCAACATAAACAAGTGTTATGTATTGCACACCAATAGGTAGATAGGTACATTAAGGTTCGATTCCACAACTGTCAATCAGAAATTGGAAATAGTCGTATCCACTAAATAGCGTATATGAGGCGTAGAGAACAATTTAACGTGGAACGATCACATAAATCTAATCGTAGCAAAGACAGATGCCAGACAGCGATCCGTTGGAAGAATCTCCAGGCAATATAGAGCGCCCGCGAAAGTGAGAACTTACGAAATCCTCGTTCCACCAATGACTAGATAAGACTGACAGAGAAAACAGAGAAACAGCGCATTTCGCCAAAGGTTCATCCTGTAACAGCAGAAGTGTCACAGAGATGCTCGTGCATTTCCTAGGTCAAACAATACAAGAAAAGCGTTCTGCGTTTGGATGTGGTTTGTTGTTAAAATTTCAACAGCGTTCGTTCGTACATGGATCACACGACATACCGCTTCGTCCTGTGTATATCTCGAAGAAGGACCATAAAGATAACTTTAGAGAGATTTGATCTCTCACGAAGGCCTATCAGTTGTCGTGCTGCGCATGTAATATTGGCTGCTGGATCAGCAAAGACGGAATGGGAGGCGAAGAGACAAAATGGTACACAAAATACCCTCCACGAAACATAGTAAAGTATAGATGTAGACGTACAACTTCGAAGATTCATTTATGTTACGGCCTCACGGCTCGCACGTCACCTCCGCAACGGTCGCAACACGAACGCATTTCTAAAAACAGATCAGTAAAGGACTTTTTTTCACGCATCTAGTACACTTCACACAGAAATTCTAGTAAATTCAGACGGTACGTTTTTGGATCTGCCGAACTGCGGGATAAACAGATTTTTCCCCCCTAAGATTTAGTCGAAAGCATCAAGCACAATATGTTTCCCACCACTTGTTATCGGTTTTCAGCGCCAGCAGTGGTCCACTGGTGATCGCGTGATCCCCTGCATAATCGGATTTGTTCCCACGGACGTAAATTGCTTGGTCACGTCTCTATTCTTCAACAATGTGGGGTACGTTAGGCGCTCAGAAATTAGTTCGATTTTCCTATATAGTCTCTTATTATTCTGTCTTCTTGCGTGCTAAGACAAAAATAAAGATCACAAATGTAAGATATTCTATCAGGAAATAAAAAGAAATTGGGTAAATGTAATACCGAAGTCTACAGTAACGAAGCTGCTCACAAAATATGGGAGCTGGACAAAAATGGGAAACGTCAAAAACTCATCACATTACCATGCCTAATAAGGAGCAGAGCACCAGTGGCTTTCAAAACAGCTCCAAGTCGTCTCTGATTGGATAAATACAGAATTTTGTATGGTTTCAAAAGAATCTTATACCATTCTTCATCCAAAATAGTAGCAGTGATGGAGGTGGACAGCGATCTCGCAACCTTCTCGCCAATGCAGACGACAAAGGCTCAATAATACTGAGATGTGGAGACTGCGGTGGCGAGGGGAGACGACACAAATCGTCCTCGTGCTCACAAGAGCGATCCTAGACGGTGTGAGATGTGTGAACGGGGCCCCTATAGGTTTGGAACACAGCATCACTAATGGGGAACATACATTATTCCATAATTGACTAGAGACAGTAACCACGGGACCTGTGCAACACCATTATACGGCTGCTCAAATCATTACCGAACCTCTGCCATGTTTCACTCTTAGGTCGTAAACTCGGCCAGTTCTGAAAACTGTGTGAAACAAGACTCACTCGACCAAATGACAACCTTCCATTGCTCCATAGCCCGGCTTCTTTGTCTTTGACAGCACGTTTTCCTGTTACGGCCATTTGCATCACTGTTGAATGGTTTTGGAATTCCAACTCGTCCTGCAGTTCTCTGCTTACAGAGCTCCCTTGATGTTGTTTTGGTGCTAACAGGACCCACAAGTGACTTTCGTGGTCAAATACAGCAGCGCCACCTGCAGACCTGCTAGCGCCTACTTTTATGATTCAATCAAGCATCTCTCGCTGTGTTTCCATATTTTTGTCCAGTAGCTGTAAAACCGGTATTAGTGTGCCGCTCCATGCAGGTCAATTCAGCAAATTACAAGATCGCGTGAACAGAGCGCGTGATTGTTTCTGTAGAGGAACCCCGGGGCAGTTTCAGCACACCGCTCAGTGACTCGTGGGGCGGCAGCAGTGTGGGCGGAAGACAGCCGCTGCGGTCAAAAGGGGAGAGGGAGACCGCTGCAAGCGTAATGGCGGGGGTGGGGACGGCGTGGGTGGCATAATGACAGGGGGGCGGGGGTGAGGCGCCGCGGGGCGCCGCCTGGTCGAGGGTCTGTCCACGCTGTGCGGCGGCCACTGCTGGACGCGACGTGGCGACGCGAGGGAATTCCACCCCTGCCCGACACCACCACCACACAGCGAGGCGGGCCCGCCTGTACGCAGGAGTTGCACTAACTCACTGCAGTAACTGTCTAGAATTGTAATACATTAAGCAGACATAAATTCTTTACATTTAGCACCCTCACATTTACACTACTGACCATTAAAATTGCTACACCAAGAAGAAATGCAGATCATAAACGGCTATTCATTGCACTAAGTTGCTATACTAGAACTGGCATGTGTTTACATTTTCGCGCAGTTTGGGTGCATAGATCCTGAGAAATCAGTACCCAGAACAACCACCTCTGGCCGTAATAACGGCCTTGATACACCTGGGCATTGATTCAAACAGAGCTTGAATGGCGTGTACAGGTACAACTGCCCATGCAGCTTCAACACGATACCACAGTTCATCAAGAATAGTGACTGGCGAATTGTGACGAGCCAGTTGCTCGGCCACCATTGACCAGACGTTTTCAGTTGGTGAGAGATCTGGAGAATGTGCTGGCCAGGGCAGCAGTCGAACATTTTCTGTATCCAGAAAGGCCTGTACAGGACCTCCAACATGCGGACGTGCATTATCCTGCTGAAATGTAGCGTTTTCGCAGGGATCGAATGAAGGGTAGGGCCACGGGTCGTAACACATCTGAAATGTAACGTCCACTGATTAAAGTGCCGGCAATGCGAACAAGAGGTGACAGAGGCGTGTGACCAATGGCACCCCATACCATCTCGACGGGTCATACGCCAGTATGGCGATGACGAATACACGCTTCCAATGTGCGTTCACCACGATGTCGCCAAACGCCGGATGCGATCATCATGATGCTATAAACAGAACCTGGATTCATCCGAAAAAATGGCGATTTGCCATTGGTGCACCCAGGTTCTTCGTCGAGTACACCATCGCAGGTCTGTAATGCAGCGTCAAGGGTAACCGCAGCCATGGTCTCTGAGCTGATAGTCTACGCTGCTGCAAACGTCGTCGAACTGTTCGTGCAGATGGTTGTTGTCTTCCTAACGTCCCCATCTGTAGACTCAGGGATCGAGACGTGGCTGCACGATCCGTTACAGCCATGCAGATGAGATGCCTGTCATCTCGACTGCTAGTGATACGAGGCCGTTGGCATTCAGCACGGCGTTTCGTATTACCTGAACCCACCGATTCCATATTTTGCTGACAGTCATTGGATCTCGACCAACACGAGCAGCAATGTCGCGATACGATAAACCGCAGTCGCGATAGGCTACAATCCGACCTTTATCAAAGTCGGAAACGTGATGGTACGCAATTCTACTCCTTACACGAGGCATCACAACAACGTTTCACCAGGGAACGACGGTGAACTGCTGTTTGTGTATGAGAAATCGGTTGGAAACTTTCGTCATGTCAGCACGTTGTAGGTGTCGCCACCGGCGTCAACTTTGTGTGAATGCTCTGAAAAGCTAATCATTTGCATATCACAGCATCTTCTTCCCGTCGGTTAAATTTCACGTCTGTAGCAAGTCATCTTCGTGGTGCAGCAGTTTTAATGGCAAGTAGTGTAGGTAAAGTTTCACCCTCATCAATCGGTTCATTTATCAAATAACGAATAAAAATGTGCATAGAAATACAGTGTTTAAAGGATATAAGTGCAGATATTTTTGTAGGTGATACCGTCATGTGTACACACATCAGTGTGTTGCCTGTTTTTTCTCTGTCTCAAACAGTTTCCCCAAACACGTCAGAAACTTTAAGACTGCTGTTTCCTTCACAGTCTTACTGCACCACTAAATGGACTACGTCTGTCAGTATAGACTAACCGTTCTGCATCCATACATCCAGTGTTCAATACTTGGCCTGCTGCGCAGGAGAAAATAAGCATTAATGGCTTGCTCTTTACAAATAAAACAGTTTTTGTTCCAGTCACTTGCTTATTTTGCCACCTCACGTTTCGATGGCTGACACCATCACCTTCAGGTGGAGAATTGTTTATTTACGTAGCTGCTCTTGGTGAACAGTGCAGACGTCTTTTCGCAATAGCAGACCAAGGGCAGTGTAGGTTATGTTGCGTCTTTTACTAATAAAAAAATTTATTTGCATAGGAAATGCACTTTCGACGTTAAAAAACAAATTATTGACACTGACTTCACAGATAACTCCTGATAACCCTTGATCAATTTTGCATGAATTTACTTTGGCGACAGAATCTTTCAAAACACGGAATTTTATCAGTGCTCAATACTGTAGTGCATTCATTTGAATGAAACACAACACAGTTTGATTGAAATGCTTTATTTGACAGATCAAATACGCTATTGATACACATTAACTGCACAACAAGTGATGGCAGAAACAAATTTTCATTTAAATTAATTCCTTCTTTGTGCCAGACTGAGAATCACTCTTCTTTGCCCTTATTCATAAGATACGGGAAGAGCTTAGCAGAAGAATAATGTTAAAATACCTCTTTAAATCCATTTGGCACCAATTTGATCATTATTGATATAGATGGAGAGACTTTAACAAAGTTTTGCAGATTTTTTATTTGTTTTTCATTTTTTTTCTGGAATTGCCTTATGAGCTGAGGTACTGGGGCAGGTTGTGTTAAATCGTATAGTGCAAATTTTAATCTATTTTACATAAATTCTGCTACCTAGCTATTTTAATATTTCATTAAACTAGAACTACATGTCTTAAAGTAATATGCTAGTGACTAACTGGTGTGTCAGCATACTGTAAATAAGTTAGAAATACGATACTCGCTAAAGCGATATGTACGTCAGTAAACACGTACATGGTCAACAAATTTGCCCCCTAAAATGCGTATGCTAAGAGGTATCAGCAGAACTTCATCTTCGATGCTGCGAAACAGATCTCTTCTTCTGGACCTCTTAGCTTTCCATATTTTGGAAGGTGGTAGTATGGGCTAAAACAAGAGAGAAACATTGTCTATTAAACAAGGGCTGTAAAGTACACTCTAACCCAAAAAAAAATGGCAATGTACTAGTAGGACTCGCGCACTAAGGGTTCCACACATACTCAATTATGCTGGTAGATAATTTATGGTTTCCGGGAATCGAGAATATCGACCTTTTTTGCCTCTAATCGATACTGATACTGACGAAATACCGGTCCAAGGGATTTCAACATTTTAGAGAACGTTTTGATTTCCATAATATAAATGTGACATAGAGTCGTGCAGGAGGCTGACCACTATTATTACAATAATCAGTAGGTCTGCATTCAGGCTGACTGGGTCGCAATGTTAAAAGTCAAATATCAGACAATGAATTACTTTATTGCTCATATGGCTCGCTTCGAACTGGTCTCCGATGTCTGTTTCATAAACAACTTGAAACGGCATATCTACGTACAATAATCGCTCCTGCATATCTGATGATGGATAAATTCTGAAACGCGTCATGTGAGAAATCAAGTCATAGCTTGCCTGACTTTTGACTTTTACCATTGTGACCCAGTCAGCCTCAATGCAGAACTACTGATTGCTTTAATTTCAAGATTGGTGTCCGATAACAAAATACAAAAGGAATATTTTTTCGTATGATGTAATTATAGATTTACAGTCTTCGGATTTTTTTCTTTTGTTGTACTGTGAAACCCTCCTTTTCGCCAAATTTCTTGCTTATAGTCCAAATGAAGGTACCCTATAGGTTCTGAAGAGTGAGTATGCTAGTTTTAAAATATGTGACATAAATGGTCATATCTTTTGATTGCACTGACTTCGAATTTTTACACCGGCAAGGAACCGTACATTTCAGTAGGTCTGCCCGTTCCTGAGAAAAACGGTTTTCAACAGTGGGATAGACAGTCAGACAGACAGACGCACAACAAAGCGTTCCACGGAACCTTAAAAACGACGTGCGACAAAGGAGCTACGTATCTTTGTCACAAATTCATTTTCATGCAGGTATCGGCGGAAAATGCAAAATTATAAACCTTGGCTCCCGATGGATGAATGTGCGACACTGCAGTGCAATCATATCGGGCACATAGCTAGAATAGTTAACAGGGGACATGTCAATACGAGAGCAAAGTCTTTGCGAATTTCACTCCGTGCACTCAGCTGGACAGGCGCTTAAACAACATAAGCAGGTGTCAGCATTTTAGAGAGGACTTATAGTTGGGCTCACAGAAGCTGGTAGGGGTAATCGGCGAATCGCTCGAGGTTCGAATAGGAGCGACGCCACTGTTCGAGGATGCTGGCAGGAATGAGCGAACCATGGCCCAGCACAGCGTCAAGAAGGAAGCGGTTGACCAAGATAGACGACAGAACGGGAGGTCCGAGCAATCGTCGAAGAGTGGCTCAGAGCCCCGGATTCTCCATTATCATCGATCCGGCGTGCAACTGGTGCTTCAGTGAGCACGAGGATCATCAGTAGGGAGAGGGAGGGTGAGTTCACAGAATGGGACCTGAGGGCACGGCGACTATCATTGACCTCTCTACACCAACAACAACATTTGCCGTGGTCTCGGGCGCATTCAGCCTGGAATCTCAGTGAGTGGAGTAGAAGTGAATCAGCGATGAGTCCCGCTTCGAACTCAGCCCCGAAGACGAACGAAGATGTGTCTATAAACACTCCACACAGCGGTGGAATATGAATTTATCTCCCGCCATACTTCCCGACAAGCAGGAGTGACAGTCTCGGGGGCCATTTCATTTCATAGCAAGATCACTTCGGTTGTCATTCGCGGCATCCTTACATCGGTACGTCGACGACATTCTACAACCTGTTTTGCTGCCCTTCTGGCAAGCCGTGCTGAGTTTACATTTCAACAAAAGAAAACCTGCCCACACACTGCGAGGGTTTCTACTTTTTGTCATCGTGCTTGTCAATCATATCTGGGCCAGCAAGGCCGACGGATCTCCCCCAACTGAGAATGTTTCGAGGATTACGGGCAGAGCGCCAGAACCAGTCCGGGATTTTGATGATCTAACACACCATTTGGCCACGATATCCCTCAGAAGGACATCCAACAACTCTGTCAATTAATGCCAAGCCGAATAACTGCTTGCGTAAGGCCCAGAGGTGTACCAGCGCGTTATTGACTTTCTCAGTTTGTGAAGCCTTTTCCACTGAATAAATCATCCAATTTGTCTGAAATTGTATTCATTTTTTTGTCTGTAGATGTACATCACGTCTACCGATATCCGCCCCATGGCGAGTCTTAGAGTGTGTACATCTAGAGGTCTAAGCACTTGTTGAGTAAAAGAGACGTGTTTCGCTACAGCAAAGATGACCACGTGCTCGTAGCTCTAATATATCCAGTTTAGAGGCAATGTTTACTAGACGTTTTTGCTTCGATCTGTCGTTCCTGGCATATCGCTGAATACTGACCATTCTTCCTGGCACACTCTGTGTAATCTGAAGTCCACCGACGTCTTTTTCTATCCATATGTGAAGGTAAATCTCATGAACTACTGTAGGGAATTGGATATTGTCTTCACTACTAAATGATTCACGAGAGAGGTCTGTGTGTATAGTTTGCTACCGCTATGCCAGACCCATCGCCCGGCCGTAGATACTTATTGTTACCCTTGCGAAGCCGGGACGGGTCGGTAGTGTTAATACAGTCAAATTTTCTATACTTTCTTATATGTTTATGACTTCGGAATAATTCTGTGACATTTATTTTCTGTTATTATTATTATATGAAATTTATGTGTATATACGGCCAGTCTTCCTCCCGTAAGGGCTTGTCAAGGCATACAGATGTTTCTGCATTTAGCACTTGGTTTCAGCTCATGACACGGACTTGGTCTCTAGCACTTGGAGCCAGTGGAAACTGCTTACTGTTGTCCTGAACTGAGATGGCGATCAGATGAATACTTGGACGTTTGGTACAGAGCCGGATATCATCTTCTCTCCTTTCTTCGCAGGGTTCCGCTTCATCGCCATGTCGGCCCTCGCTACCTGCTTGTGCAGCCATGGCCTTCATCTCCTTAGACTTCGGCAACCAAGTTCCCAGAATTATTGGAATTGAATCTGCTTCTGCGAACTCGTGAACGCGAGTCGTACCTCGGCATCGGGATTATCACGGCATGGGAAGTGCGTGGCGGCGCCGTACAGCTGTCGCCGGAGGTGATGGTGCGTGCACAGCGAACAGAGCCGCAGGCGCCATAAATCTGCTGTCGTCATTAGCGATGCGGGTGCTGAAAAACTGTGCGTGCGAGCCGCTTACAAAGTGTCGCCGCCGTGCGCCTGTGGCCAGGCCGAGGGGCGCCCTCGTTTTTGCAGGGTGAGCTGCGGCTACATGAAACGAGCTGCAAAACAAGCACATCGCAAGACTTCTTGCCCCAACAGCTGAGCCACTGAAACGTTCATTTCGTCCGGCCTAGGACCTGCCTTGACGCCACGCGAAAGCCGTAATCGCGGCCGCGGGAAGGATCCACGCTTCCGAAAAGCCGTCGTCACACGGAACGTGTTTCTCATCGTCAAGCACGCCAGACGTGGTTTCCATCGAGGTTGGTGTATGCTTAGGGACGAGATGGTGCATTTCCCGGAACGTGCTCATCATCGTGATTTACGAGCGCAACGCTCTCCAGCGGCACTTGTCGGCTATCTGCAGCTCGCTCTGTTTACGAAAATCGACTGCTGTAAAATTCTTCTTGGGCTCTAATAAAACGCACATTTCCTCCCTTGTCCATATTCAACTGATATTGTTCTGTCGGTAGTACAGATAATAAAACTTTGTGTATCCATGAACATGTCACAAGGCAGAAAGTTCCATTCTCAGTCATCTTATTAAAGCTTCATTACAAAAAGCGCGAATTTAAGACAGCCCTCCACATAAGATAAGAAGGATTTCGTCACTGGCACTTTTTAGTAAAACCCTAGTTCCAGGGTTGCCACACTTCTTGTCTCTGCGTACCACTTACCATTTCTAGACACATGAGCGTACCACTATAGCCTGTCCATTTTTTTAATGGACCCGCCGTTGTAGAGATACCGCCAAAACAGTGCTAGACTATCTCAGAAGGGCCACTGGACACGCTGTGTCCGGTCAGATTGTAATGGACAGATTACGAGAAAGGACCTTATGACCTAGATATCCTGTTCGAGTACCCCACTTGACAGAATTTCTTGCAGCTCGACTTCAGTTCTACCGTTCCCATGTCAACTGGCAACTTTGTCTCGCCAGAAACGCCTCATTCAAGACAACTTCGGATATCTTCTGACACAATGTGGTGGACATTTTTGTGTGCGGAGACCCGTGGTGAGCGGTACTTGGCTAGTGCTGTCAGAAGTTCTATGTGGGGAGAGTTCAATGTTGACAGCCACACGGGTCTTATCTTTTTCCATGGTTGCCTTACCACCAGGCAGTTTATCGAACAAATCTTATTGGACCATCTGGTAGCTACCGCATACGGTAGTAGCCCTGAACTCTTTCTAATGCCAAGGCCTATGTGGCTGGCGTCTGCGGGCATATCTTGCGAATGCTGAACATGGGAGTAATGGAATGGCTGGCGTTGAGTGCGGAACTAAACCGCATCGTGCACATGTGGGAAATGCTTGAGAGACGTATTCATAGTCGTCCTGTTCCACCATAGACTATCCAGTAACTCTCATCTACTGTCGAAGAATGGGAACGGATATCACAGGGTGACCTCCCTAGACTTATAACACGGAGTACGCCATGTAGGTGTCAGACAGTGATAAACGCTCACGGAGGGCATACACGTTATTGGAGCTCTCAAAGTCCAGTGTAAAGCTCCCAGGATGACGGAATGATTGATTGTTTCCCCTTTGTTTTTGGCGCTTATCAGACATTTCAGATGTTTTTATGCAAACGATCGAGGGTCTAACGACCTTTTGTTGTGTACTTAATTTGTGAAAGATGAAGGTATAATTTGGTAATTATTGCTCAATGAAGTATGGCAGACGTTCAGAGTCACGTTCTACTAATTCTTTTGAGCAGTGTCTTTACATAGCATTGAATATTCAATTACATGCTTTTATTAATTTATTAAGAAAGATCCATAATATTTTGGAAAAAGTGAAGCTGAATTAAATTTTGGATACAGAATAGCAGGACGCAAACTAGCTACACCTCACGTCGTTACTCCACGCCTCTAAGAACAACATTAGCCTGAAATCGTACAAATATGATCACGCTTTTCATGTTACAATGCTTCGAAGGCTTTAATCGTCGATATCCTATTCACTAATATTTAATTGCACCATGTCGTACAGAGAACAACGTGTTTTTAACGGCCGGCCTTGTGGCCGAGCGGTTCTAGGCGCTACAGTCTGGAACCGCGCGACTGCTACGGTCGTAGGTTCGAATCCTGCCTCAGGCATGGTTGTGCGTGATGTCCTTAGGTTAGTTAGGTTTAAGTAGTTCTCAGTGCTAGGGGACTGATGACCTCAGATGTTCAGTCCCGTAGTGCTCAGAGCCATTTGTTTTTAACGAATCTCCTATGTATCGTTGCCTTGAAATGGCATTCATAACGCGCTAGTTATAAGAACAATCGAATACAGATACAGGAAGTCGAATCAAAGAAGTCGCCTTTTCGAAAGATGTTCAATGTGCTGGTGCTGCGAAACAGCAAATATTCATAGGACGTAAGTTATCATACGGAACCCATCAAATATGAGATTCGCCTGAAACACCAAAATCCAATATGGAGTCTCCAAGATGCTGCTTGTGACGTAGAAGGCTGTCTTGCACCTCATTGTTAACATTGTTCTCCAAGAAGCAAAACGCTGATTCGTTTCTTCAGTCTTTCAAGCAACGTAATAATTATGTCGAACATGATATTCCACGGTTGATGTCACAAAAATCTCCTATACCTCGTCCACGAACGCTTTCTTGTTCCGTGAGAGGGTAGCTTAAGGAGCGTTGACACCGGGTCACCTTGCGCCTGTTTTCCTCACACGCAAGAAGAGGCATGCGTGTAGGTGCTCTCTTCCCTTGTCGACGTCTGTGCACGAGTGAATCCGTTTGCAGCTAGACGGAACCACGCTCACTATTCCAGTGACAAAGATGTCAGCTCCGCTTTGCAGCAATGTAGTCGCAGCTGTATAGTGTGAGACGAAAACGAAATCGTAAAAAGAAGACGAAGTACAGTGATAAATAGCACTTTTTGCGTGATGTGTGAGCGTCGTGGAAGAGACAAAGACGGCAAAGAGTCTTGCGTCTAATAATAACTGTACTCGTGGTTTCCAAGTATACTTAAGCCTGTCCAGTCACTGATAAAGGACTGAAATACAGAATACAGAGGCGCTATTCCAGTGGCGATTATGTTGGCTCTGACGCAGTAAACCTTGCTGCTGGGGACAATTACCTCAATCTGAAGTTACAGTACAAGGTATCGACACATGGAAATCGAACCCCGTGCCACAGCATTCCAGGCTCTGATGAAATCTGTTGAAAATTACATTAAACTAGATTGATGACACTTAATGTTTCTTTCTTTATAAAAGGGAACAGTTAGTTCAGTCTTACTTTTGGTATGTGTGACAGGAGATGCAGGAGCGTCTTATTTTGTGAAAAGCGGTTACTTACATTATTTAGTTTCGTTTTTGTTTACCTTCAGTCTCTAAACTTTAGAGAAAAGCAATTGGATGTGGGGCGAGATTTTGAAGTAAGGTATAATTTCCCGCATTGGTTGGGGGTTTGGGTGGAAAACCTGGACTGCAGTGCCCATGCGACGAAAGCAGCTGTTTCAATTACAGTTGCACGTTCGGTGTTCTTTTATTTGCTCTCATCGATACTAACTATTTATAAATTAAAGCATCTCGCAAAGGAACGAGGAAGCCCTCGGCACATCAAGAGCCTCAGAACTACTCCTCTTTTTCAACATGTAATTACTCATCGGAACTATTTTATTCAGCCGGTTGCCGAGGCCGAGCGGTTCTAGGCGGTTCAATCCGGAACCGCGCTGCTGCTACGGTCGCAGGTTCGAATCCTGCCTCGGGCATGGATGTGTGTGATGTTCTTAGGTTAGTCAGGTTTAAGTAGTTCTAAGTCTAGGGGACTGATGACCTCAGGTGTTAAGTCCCATAGTGCTTAGAACAATCTATTTTATTCAGGTTTACCTGTGTTGTTTCCAGATTACCCTATTTTGAAAAACTGTAGAGTGCCATTTGTTACACTATGTCTTCGTAATCTGCGAAGTAAGCAATCGCAAACAAGAAAATTCACGACAATACTCCTCAAATTCTACGTACTTTTTATTGGACCACCCAGAACAAGTGTTGCCGAAAGGTAAATTTGAAGTCGCGTGAAAAACAGGATGATTTAGCAGTGAGACGAAGCAAAACAAAGCACCGAACGAAGAGAACCGCAGACATGTGTACGTGTCTCCCCATTTGGGAAGAGAAGACTCCTGCACAGTGGTCTGTGGACACAAATCAGTGTGCGCCCTCGTGCCTCTTCGCGCATCAGGTGAATGGACTTAGTGCGTACGGAAAGCGCACGTGTGCAAACGTGGCTTTAGCCAGAGAAATTACGCGACGTATTGGTCCGCAGATCTACTCGGAAACGTTTATTTGGCGAATCGAACTGAGTCTCTGCTCTGCTTCACTATTGAATCAGTCTAAATAAGGGCCGCCAGACTCGCATTCACCCGCGTCACAGGGCTGAACTTGTCAGAAATTCAAAATCAATAATCCAAGCCCTGTAGAGCTCGCAATCAGACTTCTGGTCTGCGAAGTTCCACAGGTCACACACCGCCCTTCAGCTGGATTCTTGAAACTTCCACCGATAATCTGGAGAGCAACAAAGCAGGAAATAATTCAAAGTCGACTGGTCAAAAGACACAGAGACATATCAGCTTGAATGTTTTACCTCGACAGTCCGCTTCGTTCATTGAACATCTCCTCCAAATAGCGATACTATCCGTGATCTGCCGATCTCGTACACACTCACGAAACCACAACTCTCGCCTCAATCTGAATTCCAACCTGCACAAAGGAACGCAATTTCGGATTCTTGCAGGCTTCCCACAATTCGAAAATAACTTGCTTGATCGCTAAGGATCGCTGATTACCGACTTCAGGTGTACATGCAACGTTTAAAATAACCCCTCCACTCCGCAGGGCCCACTATTACTCTTCCTGCTTCCTGCCTGGTCTTCTCGAAAGTTTATTTCTCAGTAGTGGCTTGGAATCACCTGCCATCCTCGGGCAGCCTCGTACACCTCAATCCTAAGCCATTTAGGAGGACCAGGAATAGATAGGCCCATCATTTCCAGGCTGGAGAAAGCCTCGTTCCCCTAGATACCGGATAGCGGAGACTGCCTCTGACGTGCACAGTAACAAACTGGACCACACGTATGGCAGGATGAAATAATACGTACACTAGTTCCATTCTGTTTTTCCTAGCACTTTCCCTAATCAGCCAGATCCGCTTCTGTGGATCTCGGATGACGAATTTTCGGATTCTCTCGGGCAAAGATAATGTATACCCTTCATAATGACATCACGTCATATTTACTCTTGTCAGTCACTTGTACCCCAGCCAACAATTTCCAGTACGGAGTTTTGCTGACAGCAGGAGATACTGTCGTCGGATCGTGTTAATATCGGCGTAATCGGTCTTTCCATGTTTTCTGTGTAAGGGGAAATATACTCCAAATCTCTAACTCGCATCCTAGTTCGTGTGTGTATACTAACGTAGGAAATTTTTTTATCATCGAAGGGAAGGTAACCATTTGAATGACCTGAATTTGTCTTCCAGTGATCATAGTCTCCTTCCCACACTCAGTGCAGATGGACCAACAGCCCTCTTGTGTTTCCATACTTCGACAAGTACTGGAATTTTTGAAAGCCTCTCCTTAATTTTAGGATCCGGTAGCAAACCCGAAGAGACTTTCAATACTTATTGCGCCGGGAAAGCCTACGTAATCACATCAAGTATTGGAATTTGTTCGTAGCACAGCTTCCTTTGGCAGTACTGATGTAGCCACCACAACGTAGCTCAATTTGTCAATCTGCTGCAGACTTTGTTCTTTTGATTCAGAGTGTCCCAGGAATAGGAATTATTGCTAAGTAGACGGTTTTTGTAATGTTAAATAAGATTCTAAACTGGCTGACACCTTGTCCATGACCCAGACGAATCATGGTGGTGAAACTTCTGCCAGTGCATCGACGTAACTTCTCGCGATTTTACTGCGTGGTAAAGTGATGTGGCAGGACACCAGCGATTATCGGCAATCCACGCCTGGACGCATTTCACTGAATCGATGTAGATATGACTGGTTTCCCAGATCGATGGAATGTTTTTTTTTTCCGAAAGTGATCATCTACGTTATATAAATAATCATCATAAATGAAGATAAGCTCCAGGAAATCTATAATCTTCCGCTTAACAAAATACGTTAACAATGTGTCTCCGAGCCACAACCGTCAACAACGATGGAGAGACTCTCCATACTCTTATCTCCGTAATGTTTTGTCCTAAGATACTACATAATTTGTGTCGCTACAGCCTGTACTTCATTCCCTCCGCGGAGCGTAATGTATCCAAAAAGGAAAAAAAATACACCGTCGAAATCGAAACCATATTTACAAAATGCTTTCTTTAAGTAATTTAGACATTAAAATCACTCCACACTCAGGTACCTTTTGTTGCCAACGTAGGTGAGAAACTGCTAACAGCACGCAACAGCGGTCGCAGAAGTGAGTGGCCTTGAAAGCAAATGGAGGTTTTGTGTCCCCCACTCCCTAAAAGCGGGATAATGTATGGAAATCGGCTGGCGAAAAACACACACACACACACGCACCCGTTTGCGCGCGTGCTGCAGAGAGATGGGGAGAGAGAGAGAGAGAGATAGAGAGAGAGAGAGAGAGAGAGAGAGAGAGAGACAGAGAGAGAGTATTATTGGCACGCGACTTACAAGATGAATCATCCTGTTCTGTTGCAAGGCAAGGAGATGTGTGAGCTGCCTTTATCGACGAGGTTACACGTTAAGTGGTAATTTTATGTTGATGCTGAGCACCTCAGTCTTTTTCGCTTTCACAAAGCTTGCGATACCGAAGTAAGGAAAATGCTGGAGCCAGATTACAGATGTCTGACTCTGGTCTCGAATCCTTTGAACAGGATTTCTGCACCGCCATATTTTGAAGAAACTTTTATAGTTATTATATGAATTCAACATAATTAATTCACCGTTTTGAATCTGTGCAGTGCAGATATTTTGACACAGTAAAGACACAAAGGGTACAATGAGAGAGATCTGAATCAATAAACGTACAAGTTAGTAAATCACAACAAATAAATTTTTCGAATTCATTCATGGAAAATCTTTCAAGTTTCATATTCATGATCGTTGCCCATTAGTGGTATTTGCAGCTGAACGTTCTTTGTGACTGAGTGTTCCTGGGTAGCCGATTCCGCGGGCAATGGGATGCCTCGCTCGTCTGGCTGCCGCAGCTTTCTTTATTGTAGGTAGGAGCCCATCAGTTCGGTGCTGTTGTTAAACAGCATGTGGCCGGCGTGGTTTGAGACATCCGTCACAGTTTTTTAAGGGTTGCGTCTAACGCTATAAGCAAGAAGCTCATGAAGATAACTTTATATTTGTATGTTGTTTTTCCTTGTTAGGCCTATGGATAATGGAGAAATTGTAATTTCTCATCGTGTCACGAGCTACCTGGGTGATTATCCGTGTGGTGGATGATCTCCTGCGCGCAGAAAACGGCTTGAAGTCTGATGCCGTGATTGTTGTTGCTTCAGATAGATTCATCTACATCTACATCTACATCCATACTCTGCAAGCCACCTGACGGTGTGTGGCGGAGGGTACATTGAGTACCTCTATCGGTTCTCCCTTCTATTCCAGTTTCGTATTGTTATTGGAAAGAAAGATTGTCGTTATGTCTCTGTGTGGGCTCGCTTCGCGAGATTTGCGTAGGAGGGAGCAATGTACTGCTTGACTCCTCGGTGAAGGTATGTTCTCGAAACGTCAACAAAAGCCCGAACCGAGTTACTGAGCGTCTCTCTGGCAGAGTCTTCCACTTGAGTTTGTTTATCATCTCCGTAACGCCTTCGCGATTACTAAATGGTGCTGTAACGAAGCGCGCTGCTCTCCGTTGTATCTTCTTTATCTCTTCTATCAGCCCTGTCTGGTGCGGATCCCACACCGGTGAGCAGTATTCAAGCAGTGGGCGAACAAGTGCACTGTAGCCTACTTCCTTTGTTTGTCGCGCTTCTGTAGTTCAGGCTGAGCATCTCTTTGTTATCTTGAATAATAACCCCCCTTATCCGCTCTTGTAGATAATTTACTTAACGACCGTTTTCGTAGCTTCGTGCCATATCATCGGGTAAGACATGTTAAACCTTGACGTGAAATTTGCGACGCGGCATTCCTTGTCTATGAATAAACGACGCAATTAGCAATTTGTCCGGGGAGCGGCAAGCAAGGGCCCATAGACAAGTAATGTTCGGTCCCGTCTACCTCGCAAGTTTAATGTCACGATCTGACATATCTAACCTGATGACGTGGACTCTAAGCTACAAAACCGGTCGTTAAATGAATTATTTACAAGAGCAGCCAAGCGCTTATTATTCAGGATGTCTACTTACGGCTGCGGTTGTCCCTCGTACAAGATATTATTTCGTTGCTAGTTTGCCACAGCTGCGACCGTGCTGTGCTCCGTTTCAGCGCGCTTGCCGCATGCTATTCCGGCCAGTTTTTCAGCGGTCAGTATCATTCAGTTAACAACCTTGCAACCTCGTGATGCGAGCTTCTCGTGGTAAGAAGGGCTCAGAGACATTTTCCACCCGTACTGAGGCAGCTTTGAGTTAATGGTATTGTTGAGGGCGTTGTTTCTCTGCAGTCTCCTCTCTGGCAGTGAGGGTGCTTACTACCATGCACTCTTCTGGATGTAGTGCTGTCACATGTGGACCAGTTTAGATGGGGTCTTCGTGTGCTCCATGGGCGCTAAAGCCGACTCTGCTCTGTATGTGTCGAACAAGGGTGCTGTCGGTCTGACCGGGTTGTTTACTACGATTTTTCATGTCTGTATATCAGCAAAGCAGCGTACTTTGACAAGGTCTACAACGCCGAAGCCGCCTCCTCCTGTTTGTAGAATACATCCCAGTAGACCGGTTTTAGTATGCACCGCCCTGTCACATAAAGTGGCCACCTGTCAGAAACCTGGGTAACCACCTACTGCAGCGCGAACCGCTGTGCAACAAGCAGGAGCAGAGGAGATGAGTTTCTGAAAGGTACCGACAGGGATGTGAGGCCTCCCGTTTGGGTTTAAATCCGGGTAGTTTGGTGGCCAGGGGAGCACGCTAAACTCATCCCTCTGCTCTTCGAACCACACACGTACATTGCGGGCTATATGACTCGATGCATCGTCCTTCTGGTGGATGCCATTGTGCCGAGGAAAGGCAAATTGTGTGTAAATATGGACATGGCTCCCGGGGGCAAACGCATACTTCTGTCCATCCATTGTGCTCCCAGAGTGACATGACCACGCAGGGAATGCCCTCCGGCGTGTTCCTTTCCAACAATTGTTGCAGGCCCGAAAGCCAATTATCATGCCATTTTGGACGTCAGATAAATCACTCCATTTCCGCATTACAGCGACTGCACTGTTCTTCGCGTTCCCCCGATATGTTTTGTATACTCTCCAGTGCTAGTCAAGCCGCTTGCCGACTGTGAGTGGTTAACGCGCGTTGGCTTCGAACATAGGCAGCGGTCAAATTAAAGTGACTGGACAGTCTAGCTCGTCCCACTTGTTTCAGTGTGTTTGGAATTTTGGTTGTGCAGCACGATTCTGGTACTAAAAATGAGTTTATTAGCTTTGCCCTTTCCTTCGATGTCAGCTTTACTATTGTGTTTGCTTCAATTAGTGTTCTAGTAGAAAATGGAGAAAGTGATGCTGCCTCGTCGAGAGAAGGCTTGTAGAGCGAGCTGGTAATGAAACATCCCTGTTTATAATAGTCCTTTATTCATTTGAACACAGGGAAAAGATTGCAGCAGGCGGCAGATTGCTGCCCCATGATGATGTCGGTGGTGGACGGCTCAACGAGCACTGGGCCAATGACGCCAATCAAACTGTCCCCGAAGCGTGTACGCCGCCCGTAGCAGCCTGTCTAAGTCGTAGTCGCCCATTCTCACACTGAATAGACAGGGTACAAACACCTAACACTCACCATGGCTGAAGCCAAAGACCTATACCTGTGAATAGCTGTGATCAGCGAGGATGGAAGTCTTCAGGAACTGGTATACAACTAAACAGATACTCGGTCACTGGATGAGCACCTCCAGCACAAGGTACTCACCCAGAGAGAGACCCCTCAGTGTGAACATGCCAAGTTGTCTGCATACGGTCCCCAGCTCCGGTGCTTGCCTGCTGCCACTGGAGACGAAGTCCTTGAGGAGAATGGATACTTCATCTGGCACTGCAGTCCACTTGCAAGTCAGCTGCTGATGGAGACAGCGGTGATTGGCATCACATACACATCTCGATACGATCGTGCACAGAGATTGTCAGCGAGTACGTGATAATACAGATATGAGTGGTGGGATCTAAGTTTGGGGGAGGGTGGTATTTATGAGAATCTGCCGACCAGTACTGCTAAACAGCAGCACTCCCACCCGGCATGAGATAACAGGCCCTATCAGCCGAGTGTCAGTGTAGATCGGCGACGGCTTCATTCGTTTGGTCTTCTTGATTATTCGGCTCCTGAACGTGCCTAGCCAGAACTGTAGTATTGTCTAACTTAACCTTTCAGAGGCGCTGGCTAGCTTTTTATACTTTGTCAGGTTTCTCAACAAGCACTCTTTCGTTCTGAATACGCCTTCTTGTAAAATGGTATCGGGATTCAGATTGACTTTCTCTTCCCTCTATACGACGCCGTTTTCCTGAGCATTGCAAACGCAGTTCATTGCACTCGAAAGAGTTGTTGTACAACGTTCCCTATCACTGTGGCTACAGTTTTCGTAGCTTTATCGCAGCTCTTTAGTATAGATTTAAACCTCGGTTTAGATTATCCAAGTTACATCTGTAATAAATGCCCTTATCGTGTGCGTGAGCGTTGTAAGCTGTACGCGAGTTCCCACTGTCAGACTCGTGCACGATGACGAGATACTGCGTAGTACTGGGTCGAGCGATGTAGCGAAAAGTGACATAGGTAACGGTCATCCATAACTTAATATGAAATATACCTGTTGCTTCACCATTGAGGTTCAAAATGGTTCAAATGGTTCTGAGCACTATGGGACTTCACATCTGAGGTCACTAGTCACTTAGAACTACTAAAACCTAACTAACCTAAGGACATCACCCACATCCATATCCGAGGCAGGATTCGAACCTGCGACCGTAGCGGTCACGCGGTTCCAGACTGAAGCGCCTGGAACCGCTCGGTCACAACGGCCGGCCACCATTGAGGATCACACGAAAATTTCAGTTTGTCTGTAGATTAAATGTTGCAATCCTAAATTTATTTCCAAGTCAGCACGCGAGGCATCGAGTGCAAGGCGGAATGCAGTCGCACGCTAGAGATGGGTTGCCCTCGCCCCCCCCCCCTTCCCGTCGCCGGACGACACGTCACGGCAGCCGCGACTGCACGCCGCCTAACAGGGAAACTGGCACTGGCAATCGAGGGCCTTAATAGGGACGGCGAACGGCTCTAAAAGGAGGGCTCGCCGCTCCGGCCTTTCCGCCGCTCGCGTTCTTTTATCAGCTCTCTGGTGAACGTGCCGTGAGAATGGCAAGGGGGCCTGTTCGCTATTTCAAGCCTTAGCTCCGTGATGCCATTTGTGGATGGCAGTTCGCATAGTTAGAAACTTATTCCAAACTGCAGGAAGGCGATGACTGTAGGCTGCCAAGGGGCCGCCAACGTAAGCAAATGCAATTGATCTCTTACCTACTCCTTTGCTTACTCTGTGGGTCTGTTTTGATGTCGCTGGAATGGCAGTATTCTAGAAAAAGTGTACTGAATCGAAAAATAAGTCTTGTGACCTAAAAACAATTTTTTACTGTCAAGTTGAGGGCGCTGCATCTTGATCTCGTGCTATGTTTTACCCTTCTTACATAAGAGCTGTGATCAATGAATTCTTTTGTAGAAACTACTGACTCCACAATTACATGACATAATTTCTCCGAAAACCTGATCGGTTGAGAGAGTCAGCGTCGAGTTGGAACACATTCTGACTTGCCGGTCAGCGTCCAGAGACACTAGAATGGGGTTGTGTTTACAGCGTTTGTTGTGCATCATGGATTTCGAACAACGTTTGAACATTAACTTTAATTTGCAAAAATGTGCCAAAGAATGTCATGAAATGTTGAAATTGGTGTACGGCGATAATGATGCAACTCTGAAGAATTTTTAAAAATTTGTATTAGTAATTTCAAAGTGGAAATGCGTCTGTAGAAGATAAGCAACAAAAACTTGCAAAAAGTGGCATAAATTGTTCGTTAAAACAGGCGAATAACTTTCGAGACCTCGCCGAAGAACTTAGCATCTCGTACTGATTAATGCAAAGCATTTTAACCGGTAACTTGCAAATGACACGAGTGAGTCCAAAATTTGTTCTCGGTCATTTGAGTGATGAACAGAAGGAAAATCGTGAGTCAGTTTGTATGGAGCTGATGGATCGTCTTCTTTCAGATCCGGACTTCATGTCAAACATTGTAGCTGGAGATTAAATTTGTGTCTAACAGGGCGTCATCCTGAAACGAAAATTTTGACTTGCGAATGGAAAACCAGTGAATCTTCTCGCCCCAAAAAGACACGTCAGTCTAAATCAGATTCTACATTGAGTGCATACAGCGATGAACAGTTCTTTCCATGGGGAACAACTTTTCAAAAAATGGCTCTGAGCACTATGGGACTTAACATCTGTGGTCATCAGTCCCCTAGAACTTAGAACTACTTAAACCTAACTAACCTAAGGGCATCACACACATCCATGCACGAGACAGGATTCGAACCTGGGACCGTAGCGGTCACGCGGTTCCAGATTGAAGCGCCTGGAAGCGCACGGCCATACTGGCCGGCGGGAACAACTGTAAATGCCCAATTTTAAAAGAGCGGACTGCAACATTTACTAAACGATGTACCAAGGAAGAGAGCAGAAGAATAAATCACTGACTTCCTTCATCACGACACCGCGTCGTGCCACACATTGACTTTATTTGCTAGTTTTTGGCCGGAAAAAGTGTTCCTGTCTGCCCACATCCACTTTCTCACTAGATGCGACTTCTGGCTCTTCCAAACAATTAGAACTGGGCCTAAAGAAAAACGAGTTCACACCATTTCTGACATTGAGAGGGCCACGACAGAGCAGCTAAACGCCCTTCCAAAAGAAACCTTCCAGAAATGCTTCCAGTCGTGGATCCAACGCTGGATAACTGCATTCCTAGCCAACAAGTCAAGGACAGCACTTTGAAGAACATGAACTCAAACTCCACGTAAGCTTATTACTTTGTTTCTAAAAAAAACTATTCACCGTATTTTTGATCACTTCTCCTATACCGTTCAGTGTCCTTGTCCACCGACACCCCCTTCCCCCAGCTCACATCTAGCTTTCCCGCATCGCTTCTTCGAAGTACGCCAGTAGAGACCGAAGTTCGTACAGATAGCTCCAAAACATCACGAAACGCGTAACAAGTAGGAGATCATACTAATAACGTGAGTAACAGGTGTATTGTACCTCTGAAACAGAGAAATTTTATAATATTATTTACGCAATCACATTCGAACAAGTACGTCGCGATGAGATATACACTATGTGATCAAAAGTATCCGGACACCCGGCTGAAAATGATTTACAAGTTCGTGGCACCTTCCATCCGTAATGCCGGATTTCAGTATGGTGTTGGCCTACCCTTAGCATTGATGACAGCTTCCACTCTCGCAGGCATACGTTCAGTCAGGTGCTGGAAAGTTTCTTGGGGAATGGCAGCCCATTCTTCACGGAGTGCTGCACTGAGGAGAGTTACCGATGTCGGTCGGTGAGGCCTGGCACGAAGTCAGCGTTGCAAATCATCTCAAAGGTGTTCTGCAGGATTCAGGTCAGGACTCTCTGCAGGCCAGTCCATTACGGGTTTGTTATTGTCGTGTAACCAGTCCGCCCCAGGCCGTGCATTATGAACAGGTGCTCGATCGTGCTGAAAGATGCAATCGCCATCTGCGAATTGCTCTTCAACAGTGGAAAGCAAGAAGGTGCTTAAAACATCAATGTAGGCCTGTGCTGCGACAGTGCCACACAAAACAACAAGGGGTGCAAGCTCCCTCCATGAAAAACACGATCACACCGTAACACCACCGCCTACGAATTTTACTGTTGGCATTACACACACTGCCAGATCACGCTCACCGGCCATTCGCAATACCCACACCCTACCATCGGATCGCCACATTGTGTACCGTGATTTGTCACTCTACACAACGTTTTTCAACTGTTCAATGTTTACACTTCTTACACCAAGCGAGGTGTAGTTTGGCATTTACCAGCGTGATGTGTGGCTTATGAGCAGCCGCTCCACCGAGAAATCCAAGTTTTCTCACCTCCTGCCTAACTGTCATAGTACTTGCAGTGGATCCTCACGCAGTTTGGAATTCCTGTATGACGGTCTGGATAGATGTCTGCCTATTGCACATTACAACCCTCGTCAATTGTCGGCGCTCTCTGTCGGTCAACAACGAGGTCGGCCTGTACGCTTTTGTGCTGTACGTGTCCCTTCACGTTTCCACTTCACTATCAGATCGGAAGCAGTGGATCTAGGGATGTTTAGGAGTGTGGAAATCTCGCGGCGTATTGGACAAGTGACACCCAATCACCGGAGCACGTTCGAAGTCCGTGAGTTCCACGGAGCGCCACGATATCTAATGACTACTGAGGTCGCTGATGTGGAGTATCTGGCAGAAGGTGGCAGCACAATGCACCTAATATGAAAAACATATGTTCTTGGGAGTGTCCGGATACTTTTCATCAAGGAGTGTAATTCTATTCAGTTATCTCCACTTTTTGTCGGCTTACATACATTGCAAGAATAAGAAGAGGAGGAGAAGGAAATTAGTATTTAACGTCTCGCCCTCAACGAGGTCGCTGTGGCAATCGCAGGTTCGGTGTTTCCCTCTGGTGGGAAAGGGGAAAGGTTGCCTGTTCACGTGCATTTAAGGAGCGCTATGAGCTCGCCAGTCAGTCAGTCTGGGTCAGTCTCTCGTCCCTAGCTTGCTAGTATGTCTCTGGTCCGTATTTGTTAGGCAGTTAGTGTCTGTCTGTCGTTCGGATTGATCTTTAAAGCCAGCAAAATGAGAGTCTTTCCACTCCGCCAGTAAGAGAACTCAGCGAGTGGTCGCCCGGGCGAGGCCTACTTCCTGCATCTGAGTCTGCACGTTAGGCCGCCAGTCGGCTCGAGTTTTCTCAGGCAATAGTCATTGGTTGTTGAATAGATCAGTTGGTCGGTCGCGCACTGAGAGGCAAGATGACTTGTCCGCCTTGAGCGTCGGCGCATGTGAGGTCGCCACGTGAGTCCATTGGGCCGCGGCGTATAGCTAGGGGTAGTGACTTCGCGGTCGACACGAGAGCAACAAGAGTCAACCCACGACATCGGTCTGGCCGTGAGACGGGAGATCGGCGCGCCTCCCTGCGTCCGTTGAAGCGGCTGGCAGCGGACGGTTCGGGAGAGCGATTTGGGGCTGCTGCACCAGGTTATCTCGAGAAATCGCAGTTTATTAGAAGTTAAATGATTGGTGATATATTGTTTGATTTACTCTTGTTAAACTCTACTTGTTTTCTTGGCGAGGTCACAAGCCGTTTTGCTTTGGGGTCGTCCCACCATTCTTCTCCGTTTTCCCCACCAGCGGGAAGGTGGTTGTTTATAAATAGAGTGGTCCGTTTTTCCTTTGTGGAGTAGGGGCGGGTTAGAGCAACCTGCGGTTCGGGTTGTTCGGTAATCTCCCTATTAATCTACCGTAGGTTAGTAGCTGCTTCTGTCATGTTTGTCGGATTTGGTGTGTTAACGAATTTATTGCTTGGAGTGTAACAGCCTAATACCTGAAATATGTTTGATCTTTGGAAGCTTCGATATTATTGCCTATGATCTTCGGGGGCGGAATCTGTGTACTGTAGAGCATTTTAACTATTGTTTGGTCAACCTTGTAGAATTTTATATGGGATTCCATTTCATGGGCTTTGATGCAAACGATCATTTTAGTATATAAAGTTGCCACCCTTTCACCGTAAGACTTTTCTTAGAAGTTAAAATCAAGTTATACCTTCGATAGCAAGGTTAATATTTTGATTGTTAGTGTTTTGTACCATTTCCATCCCTCCTACCGGAGTGCATAGTTTAAAGTTATCTGGTGTGTTGCAGATTTGCAGCAGTGTAGTCTTTCAGAGGCTGTTGTGTGCGGTCGACACTACGACGATGTAAAGGGAGCAGCATGGTTCTCTGCCCGAAAGCTCGTACAGTCAAAACTTGTCTCTTTCTGCCTCTGAACAAATTGTAACTTTGATATTTAGAGAGTGCTTTCCGGTTATAATTTTAAATCTGTTTCTTTTAAAAAATGGTTTTAGGCACTATTAAAGTGAATAAATTCCCAATTGTTAAAAGAAATTTGGTTATGATTTCATCAGTTACTCCCTATACCGTCCGAGGTGGCGCAGTGGTTAGCACACTGGACTCGCATTCGGGAGGACGACGGTTCAAACCCGTCTCCGGCCATCCTGATTTAGGTTTTCCGTGATTTCCCTAAATCGCTTCAGGCAAATGCCGGGATATTTCCTTTGAAAGGGCACGGCGGCTTTCCTTCCCCATCCTTCCCTCACCCGAGCTTGCGCTCCGTCTCTAATGACCTCGTTGTCGACGGGACTTTAAACACTAATCTCCTCCTCCAGTTACTCCCTGGCAACTACTTCCATGCTGACACAGTGTGACTAAATGTGTTAATGTTTTTGATGATTCGCTAGTAAATAAAATAAATTCTTAAGAATATTCTTTGAAAATAAATCACGGTTCAATCGGAAATAAACATAGGCAGATCTCAGTAGCGGACACACCATATGAAGGTGCCCTGAGCAGCTGTTTACGTCATTTTGATGTAAACGGCCCACTCGGCACATAACCCTCATAGAAGCCGCAGGTCGGGTGTGGTAGGTGCACGTGCGCTGCTGGCGCTCGCCGCAGACACGACACGTCGCGCCACGCAGCACGCGTGTGTCGGCCGCTCGGTGCGGTTGCGGGGCACGTGTGCCGCGCGGCGGCGGTGGTGGCGGCGGCGGCGGGACGGGGCGACACGTGCGGCGCGGCGCGGAGAGAGCAGTCCGTGCGCGTCCTGTTTGCAGTTGGCAGGCCGGCCCGCGCTGCTTGCCGTGTTTGTGGCCGCCGCACGTGCTCGCCATGCCGGCGGCACGTGCAAGCCCGTACTCCTCGCTCTCTTCACCGCTCGTCCTCCCCAGCTTCCGACTAACCGATGAACTGTCGCAGCAAAGTCATTCTCCCGACAGCCCTCATTGTTACTGCCTGCAGGACTAGAGCGTTGTTCCTCTCGTATTCACCCGGAGTGGCCAAGGCGGTTTTTCTAGAGCTGCCACTCTTTTCAGTCATGTGCCATCAGTTTAGCACTGGGGTAAGAGAACTCCCAGTTAAGCATATGTAGGTGAAAACAATCTCCCAAGCCAGTCCAGGGCCTGAAGTGTGTAATACACCGCTGGCCAGTAAAATTGCTACACCACAAATATGACGTGCTACAGACTGGATGTGCAAATGATTAGCTTTTCAGAGCATTCACACAAGGTTGGCGCCGGCGGTGACACCTACAAAGTGACATGAGGAAAGTTTCCAACCAATTTCTCATACACAAACAGCAGTTGACCGGCGTCGCCTGGTGAAACATTGTTGTGATGCCTCGCGTAAGGGTTTGATAAAGGTCGGATTGTAGCCTATCGCGATTGCGGTTTATCGTATCGCGACATTGCTGCTCGCGTTGGTCGAGATCCAGTGACTGTTACCTGAATATGGAATCGGTGGATTCAGGAGCTTAATACGAAACTCCGTGCTGGATCCCAACGGCCTTGTATCACTAGCAATCGAGATGACAGGTGTCTTATTCGCATGGCTGTAACGGATCGTGCAGCCACGTGATCCTTGAATCAACAGATGGGGACGTTTGCAAGACGACAACCATTTGCACGAACAGCTCGACGACCTTTTCAGCAGCATGGACTATCAGCTCGGAGATCACGGCTGTGGTTACCCTTGACGCTGGATCACAGACGGGAGTGCCTGCGATGGTGTACTCAACGACGAAACTGGGTGCACGAATAGCAAAACGTCATTTTTTCGGATAAATCCAGGTTCTGTTTACAGCATCATGATGGCCACATCAGTGTTTGGCGACATCGCGGTGAACGCACATTGGAAGCGTGTATTCGTCATCGCCTTACTGGCGTTTCACCTGGCATGATGGTATGGGTTGCCATTGGTTACACGTCTCGCTCAGCTCTTGCTGGCATTGACGGCACTTTGAACATTGCACGTTACATTTCAAATGTGTTACTACCCTTCATTCGATCCCTGCGAAACCCTACATTTCACCACGATAATGCACGACCGCATGTTGCAGGTCCTGTTCGGGCCTTTCTGAATACAGAAAATGTTCGACTGCTGTCTTGGCCAGCACAATCTCCAGATCTCTCAGCAATTGAAAACGTCTGGTCAATGGTGGCCGAGCAAGTGGCTCGTCACAATACGCCAGTCACTACTCTTGATGAACTGTGGTATCGTGGTGAAGCTGCATGTACACGCCATCCAAGCTCTGTTTGACTCAATGCCCCGGCGTATCAAGGCTGTTATTACGGCCAGAGGTGGTTGTTCTGGGTACTGATTTCTCATGGTCTATGAACCGAAATTGCGTGAAAATGTAATGACAATCAGTTCTAGTATAATATATTTGTCCATTGAATAGCTGTTTATCATCTGTATGTCTTCTTGGTGTAGCAATTTTAATGGCCAGTCGTGTACATACTGGAGTGACAAACATCATGGGATACCAGCTAATACCTTGTCGAACTTCCTTCCGCCCGTCTTAGTTCAGCAACTCGACGTGTCGTGGATTCAACACGTCGTTAGCAGTCCCGCGCACAAATACTGACTGAGCCATGCTGCCTACATAGCCGTCAGCAATTGCGAATGTGCAATATTTTGTGCACGAACTTACCTCTGCATTGTGTCCCATAAATCTCCGACGTGATTCATATCGGAAGATCTGGGTGACCAAATCATTTGCTCGGACTCTCCAGAATGTTCTTCAAAACAATCGCACACACCTGTGGCCCGGTAACATGGTGCACTGTCATCCATAAAAATTCCGTCGTTGTTTGAAACATGGAGTCCATTTATCATTACAAATGATCTCCAAGTAGTCGGACATAGTCATTTCCAGTCCATGATCTGTTCAGTTGTGTCAGAAAACTCAGGCCATTTCTTGTAAACACAGCCCACACTATTATGGAGCCACTACCAGCTTGCACAGTGCCTTGTTCACAACTTCGGTCCATGGCTCTGTGGGGTTTGCTCCACAGGCGAACCCCACCGTGAATTCTTACCAGCTGAAATCGGGGCTCATCTGATCAGGCCATGGTTTTCCAGTCATCTACACTCCTGGAAATGGAAAAAAGAACACATTGACACCGGTGTGTCAGACCCACCATACTTGCTCCGGACACTGCGAGAGGGCTGTACAAACAATGATCACACGCACGGCACAGCGGACACACCAGGAACCGCGGTGTTGGCCGTCGAATGGCGCTAGCTGTGCAGCATTTGTGCACCGCCGCCGTCAGTGTCAGCCAGTTTGCCGTGGCATACGGAGCCTACAAGGAACCCACGTCATAAGTGAACAGATTAACGGTCGTAACGGACTGAGACTGTCGTCTTCTGTCCTGGCTGCTGAACTTGATACCACTATAGTGTAGGAACTTCGTAGAGCTTCTGCTTTTCCTGTCCGACATTGAACGAACGCTCTGGAGCGAAACGTCATCACACAAGCGCGCGTAGCACTGACGCACGAAGACACCTTCCGAATGTCCTGCACAGGATGTTACTCATTTACTGTAAGCGAAGAGACAAAATCAGTGCCCTTTAGTGTTCAGTCGTCGTGTTACCTGGTCTCGCGAATCGGAATTCCGCCTTCGTGTGGATTGTTTGTGCTCCCACGCTCAAATGAGACCTCAGGAAGCCTTCTGGGAGGACTGAGTGCAAAAGGTAATGCACACCTGTAACGCTGCAGGTAGAGTACAGTAGTTACCAAAGTAGTAGGTACAGAATAATATCAACTCCAAGGACGTAGCAATAAAAGAAACATGTAGAATAAGACACGAGTAGAAATTAGAAATGCCCATAGTGAAAATAGAAATGACGAGTTTTCCTAGTAACTAATTAGGATGAGCTGCAGCATTGTAAATAAGTATATATATTACGACCCACTAATGTATTAGATGGCGGGTTAGCATGTGTCATGTGGTTTGAAGAATAAAGAATTGTTTTTTAAAAGAAATGTGATACAGTATCGAGTAGGCTCTGTGGAATTTTGTGGGTGAAGCCGGAATGAATCCTTCGCTGAGCTACGAAGCAACCAAGTTTCGTATTTATTCACGACGAGTGTGGTAACGTTATGAATTCAGTCTCCAGTAAGATCTTTCTCGCGTCCAGCGGATAAAAAAGTGATTGCTTGGCATGAGAAACATTCAGGACCAGTAAGAGTCCCTGAATTTGAACCCCACCGTAAAATATAGAAGTGACCAGGAAATGCATCATCGCATCTGACCGGCATGCAAGGACATTGGTAGAAATGACTGCACGCTGCCATTTCAGATGTCTGCAATCTTTCTAGTAAACGTCATATGAGATCGGCGTTAATATCCATGGCCCTGGACTCTTCACTCTATGTTAAGAAGGATGTATCGAAGTTTTTATTGTTGGGTATGAAGTAACTTTTTGTTCTTGGTATGTTACCTAGCTGGAAGGCGAAACAGCTGAGCTAATGCTCTCTTTCATCTCTAGGTTGCTCAAGAGAAGCAGGCAAATCCTGCCACCACGAAGTGGAAACAGGAGGAGGTTAATCAGCTGCGTGTAGTCGAGAGCCGCGCCCCGTCGTCTTGTGTTTCATCCGTATAATCGCCGTGACCAACAGGACGCCTTGTTCGTCCCGGCACCTCGCCGCTCCCTGCTCACAGAGGCTCGTGGTGCATTACAGAACACAGTTTCGAGGTTTCAACACAACTGGGTCTACTGTCCGCTCTATGAGCGCTGCTAAGAAGGCCATGCTTTCTGGCTAGTGAGACGATCGATCAGCATCCTGAAAAGTATTTAAACTTTTCACGTCAAGCCTCGCAATTATTCATTTCTGATTAAGAATAAGTACAGGCGCATTATTACAATTTCCATAAATATTTAAAAGTAAAGACACGCATTGTAAGTCTGAAAACCAAAAAAACTGCAAAGTTTTTAAACCACACATTCCACCCGTTTGTAAATCAGCAGCAGCGATAAAGAAGTCCTTCCGTGCTTATTGACGTTGCCGCTGAATGACCTGCTCCTGACTCGTAGACATTTCAAATAGAAAGCTTCATTTGCGAAAGTCGTAATCCAGATCATATGGTGTTCTCTTGCGTGTTATAAGACGTTTCGCCCTCACGAGCTTCTGCAAAGTCGTTTCCGAATCACAGTTTTAACTCGGGTATTGATTCAGTTTATAAAAACTGATGAAAAAGAAAAGATTTACAAGCCCTATGAACGTGTTAATTTACCTTTTCTTCGCTTCCACATTGAACATTTTCGGATTTCTTACGCTATCCGCAACATTTGCTTCCACGTCCTGTCAGTTGGGATCTTTTTACGATCACTATTTTTACGCCGTGTTATTTGTGTTTGGGTGGTACACCATCTCTTATAAAATCGGCAGAATGCTTACGTTGACACACCAATAAATCGGCCAAATTTATTCACGGTATCGTAGTGGACGCATCCAAACGCTCCTTTCTTCTCGTTTTGATAGTTGATTGTGTTCAGCGTGCACAAGTGTACACACACACACACACACACACACACACACACACACACACACAAACACACACACACACACACACACAAACAAACAAACAAACAAACAAAAACGCGACTTACGTCAGCAGTGGAGAGTCATATGACGGCGTGGTACCAACTGTACATTATCTATAGCGCTCTAAATCAACCGCTGAATCCTTGTAAGAAAGCGAGCAAATTGATGCACAGTGTGCAACAGGAAATGTTACGTGTAGAGAAATTGATCTACTACCAATTGGACATCGGTGCTGTGTGCATCTAGAAGAACCAACGGACACATGTAAAAAATAGAAAAATGAAAACCACTTTTGACGCCTAGAATGCATAGGCAAAAATGTTTCGTTGGAAACATGAAGGACATTCATTTGCAAAAGACGTTTCGTGTTAAAATGAGTGAAATAGCAACAGGGTCACATTTCATAGTAATTCACGGAAATTTATCGAGTATAGCAGAAATCGTACCTAGGGTTCCCCAAGGAAGTGTTATAGACCCATTTCTGTTCCTAATCTATATAAATGATTTGGGAAACAATCTCAGCAGTCCTCTTAGATTGCTTGCCGATGATGGTGTCATATAGCATCTATTAATGTCATCAGAAGATCAATGGTAAGTCTGAGGTCTTCCACATGAGTACTAAAAGCAGTCCGTTAAATTTCGGTTGCACGACAAACCACGCAAATCTAAAGCTTGTGAATGAAACTAAATAGACAGAGATTAGATTTACGAATAAATTAAATTGGAACCATGACATAGATTATGTTTTGTGCAAGGCGAACCAAAGACTGCATTTTATTGGGATAACACTTAGAAAATGCAACAAATCCATTAAAGAGACTGCCTACCCTGAGTTTTGTCTGTCCTCTGCTGGAGTATTACTTTATTTCATGGGATCCGTATCAGCTAGTATAGACGTAAGACATTGGAAAAGTTCAAAGAAGGGCAGAACGTTTTGTACTGTTGCGATATACGGGGGAGAGGAAGTCACAGTTATGATAAACGAGTTTCGGTGGTAATCATTAAAACAAAGGGGTTTTGTTGCGGTGAGATCTTTTCAGGAAATTTCAATCACCAACCTTCTCCTGCGAATGCGAAAATATTCTATTGATGACCAGCTGCATTGTGAGAAATTACAAGCGTAATAAAATAAAAGACAGCGGATCTCGGACGGAAAGGTGTAAGTCTTCGTTTTTCCAGCCTGCTTTGTCGGCCGGGGTGGCCGAGCGGTTCTAGGCGCTACAGTCTGGAACCGCGCGACAGCTACGGTCGCAGGTTCGAATCCTGCCTTGGACATGGATATATGTGATGTCCTTAGGTTTAAGTAGTTGTAAGTTCTAGAGGACTGATGACCTCAGATGTTAAGTCACATAGTGCTCAACCATTTGAACTAGCCTGCTTTTCGACAGTGGAGCGCTGGATAAATACTTAGAAGGTAGTTCGATAAAACCTTTTCTAGACGTTTAAGTGTGAACTGCAGAGTAGTCAGGTAGAAGCAGATGTATATCAGGAAGAATGGCTGCAAATATTAAAAAGACTGATGCTTTATCTCAGTTGTTGTGATGGTCTCTCGGGTAGGGCTCTAGACTCCTATCCTGGAGACACACGGTTCAATCTTGGGTAGAAGAAAGAATTTTTCCTCGTTCCATTCCCTTGAGGATAGATTCAGGTCCACTCAGCTTGCTCAGTAATGGGGATGTTTCGCAGGGTAAAAGGCGACCGGGGGCATGGTTCGCCACAGTCTCCCTCCTAGTGCCGTGACAAAGAAAGGCTGTAATTCAGTTACAGTCAAGCCAATAGCCCAGTCACGGACTTACGTCACAGCCTCTACCTTTACGCGTAATATTTTGCCCAGTGGGATACTTTGTGAAACGATCACGAAGTTTTGAGGGACAGTCAACTGAAAACCGAACACCCGCCACAACGGGACCATGAAATGGTTCCATTCAAAAGAACGCATCCCACGCGTTAAGGTATTTATCCCACCCAGAGACGAGACAATCAATTAGTGGTTCACAGAACGCATTCAACCGCTAAAGGACTCACATCCACACCAACTCTTGCATTTTCTCGTCCGAGTAAAACCGACGTCCACGCATGTCTTTCTTCAGGATAGCATAGATGTGAAAATCGCACAGTGAAAGGCCTGGGTTGAACGGGGGATGTTGCATCGTTTCCCTACCAAATTGCTGGGGTGTAGACTTCGTCTGACCGGCTGTGCAGAGCCGAGCGCTATCGTGCAACAGGATGATTCCGTCCAACAGCTTTCCGACAGCAAACCCAGCAGTGAAGGATTCCAAATTTTCCCCGCCAAAGATGGCCTTCTTCGAATGTGGGAGCTCTCTGCTCGACGAGTTTCTCGAGCGTAGAGCCACAATCAGTGCGCAGCAGTATGAAGACACTTCGCAAAAACTGCGACGGCCGATAAAGACAAAACGCCTAGGAATGCTGTCGTACGGAATCATCCTGTTGCACGATAACGTCCGCCCCCACACTGCCTATCGGACAAAGACTAGGCTTCAGCGATTTCATTGGGGAAAAACTGCAATATCTTCCGTGCAGCCCGGGTCCTTCACCAAAAGATTTTCACACCTTCGGTGAGCTGAAGAAAGACGCGCTTGGATGTGAGTTTCAGTCGTACGAGGAAGTGCAAGAGCCCTGTGGCTCTGTCAGCGCAGGAATTGATCATCTCGTCTCCCAGTGGGATACACGTCTTAACGCGTGTGGTGATTACTTTTGAATGGAACCATGGCACGATACTGTTGTGGCAGGTGTTCGGTTTTCATTCGACAGCTCCTTCTACATCTGCATCTACATGGACACTGTGCAAATCACATTTAAGTGCCTGGCAGAGGATTCCTCGAATCACCTTCACAATTCTCTATTATTCCAATCTCGTATAGCGCGCGGAAAGAATGAAAACCTATATTTTTCCGTACGACGAGCTCTGATTTCTCTTATTTTACCTTGGTGATCGTTCCTCTCTATGTAGGTCGGTGCCAACAAAATATTTTCGCATTCGGAGGAGAAAATTGGTGATTGGAATTTCGTGAGAAGATTCCGTCGCAACGAAAAACTCCTTTCTTTTAATGACGTCCATCCCAAATCCTGTATCATTTCTGTAACACTCTCTCCCACACTTCGCGATAGTACAAAACGTGCTGCCTTTCATTGAACTGTTTTGATGTACTCCGTCAGTCCTACCTGGTAAGTATCCCACACCGTGCAGCAGTATTCTAAAAGGGGACGGACAAGCTTAATGTAGGCAGTCTCGTTAGTAGATCTGTTACATATTCTAAGTGTCCTGCCAATAAAACGCAGTCTTCGGTTAGCCTTCCCCACAACATTTTCTGTGTGTTTCTACCAATTTAAGTTGTTCGTAATTGTAATACCTAGGTACTTAGTTGAATTTACAGCTTTTAGGTTAGACTGATTTATGGTGTAACCGAAGTTTAACGAGTTCCTTTTAGCACTCTTGTGGTTTACCTCACACTTTTCGTTATTTAGGGTCAACTGCCACTTTTCGCGCCATTCAGATATCTTTTCTAAATCGTTTTGCAGTTTTATTTGGTCTTTTGATGACTTTATTAGAATGATAAACGACAGCGCCATCTGCAAACAACCGATGACAGCTGCTCAGATTGTGTCCAAAATCGTTAATATAGATAAGGAACAGCAAAGGGCCAATAACACTACCTTGGGGAATGCCAGAAATCACTTCTGTTCTACTCGATGGCTTTCCGTCAATTACTAGGAACTGTGACCTCTGTGACAGGAAATCACAAATTCAGTCTGTTGTGTTCATAGTTCCGCGTAGTCAGCGCGAACACAACTTTCCCACTAGAGAGCGCCCCGCTAAGCTAAACAGTGCAGGCTCAGCGCTCGTCCGTCTCCACACTACGAGATGGCGCTGCCATAGAGACGGACCAAATTCTGCTAACGTAGAACCTTTTCTCCTCGCGGATCACATTCGCGCAGTGATACATAAACGCGCGAGGTATTATAACGAGTGTACATACCTCCGATTAGCCAGTCTGCATTTGTCTGTACCAGTCTATAGTCAAGTTTCAGTCTGCGCCCAATAAGATTACCATACTCCTGTACATAGCCATGAAGATAAATGTATAGACACTTTTGTCAAGCATCAGAGATATATGTGAGAATAAGATTAACGTACCAATACCAAAGAAACTTCACATTGTCAATTCAGAACCAAGTTAAGTAATTTTTATGCTTGTTATTTTTTTAATAAATGTGTGTGAAATTTAATAAAGTTCTGTTTAAAGTTGGTCACTGTCATTTTGCTACTGTAAGCGTGCAAGTGGCATTTCTATTGTCTGACCTAATAGCAGAAGATAATCACGCCACGATAAGACCATAAGACATATTGCTGACACTCGGCTACTTCATTAGAGCGACAAGTCAAATAATCTGATGGTGTGTGTTCTGAAGGTATTACAGTACGCACACCACACAGTCACATAACTGAGACGATATTCGGTTTTCATTCGACAGCTCCTTACGGAACAGCAGCTATTACAGCTCTCGCACGGGATCGCCAACAGTCCTCCTTCCAGCGCACCTTTTGCGACTAGAACGGTAAATGGGGGAAGGGGGGGGGGGCGTAGGAGGGGTACACGAACTGAACTTTGACAGGCATCGTAAGGTGGTTTGCGGAGTATAGACGCGGGTGCAAATAGCACTCTAAGTTGCTCTGTGATGTGGTAAGCCGAATGTGGGGATGGAATTACGGAGGCCGTGAGCTGGGCTAGTCTGGTCACAGAGGAGGCCGCCGCCGCTGCTCCGCCTGTTGCTGTCTGCCTCTACCTGCTGTTGCTGTGTGAGGCGCCCCGGCTGTCGCGGCGCTGAATTATTCAGCAGGCGCGCCACCCTCGGCAGGCGCTATTACCCGGGCCCTGGGGAATTTTAAACCGCGTTGTAATTTCAAAGTAATTTTTACCCCAGCACGCTTTACGGTTTCTGATTACAAGGAAGCCCGCGCTGCGCCGGCCTACCGATGCCGCTTTCCATTTCGTCGAGAATGCCCGATTCCGGCAATCACCGGACGTCCCAAAGTAGCCGGTCGCGTTACAGCGCTCCGGGAGTCCGTCGGAAGGCGCCCCCGGGCGCCGGGCGGCCTCCCCGGCCGTTCTGAGCTGCAGACGCGCCGGTCCAGATTCCGGAACTCCGGAGGCGCTCCACTTGGTCCCCCGATTTAGGCACGGGCCCGTCGTAAACATGTTTGTTTTCCATCAGCATAACACGATCCGCGCATCCTGCCGCCTGTATTAGGAGCAGCCGGTACATGGATCGTTTCCCCCGAGGAAGGGAAATGAGATTTATGACCGTATGGGCATAATATCTTCTTCCAGGGAAGGGGATAGCAGGATTTTATGGTTAAGGCCTCAATCTTCAAGTGCCTGCAGTTAATTGAGTATGGCAACTAATCAGTGTCGGCCTCATCGTGAATGCTTCTCTGCACCGGTGTGTAAGTATGCCTAAATGTCTGTGCTGTGAATACAAAGATGGAAAAAAGGAGCAACATACTACAAAAGAAAAGGCAGCGACCTTGTCCAAAATAAAGCAGATAAAAACACTTCACTGACCAAGATACGAGTATAAACGTACTACACTGATAGGAGATGGCCAAAGCCCAGAAAGCATCTTGCAGTTTGTAAAGCTATTCAGCATAACTGTTTGGTTATTGTATTTTTCCAAGTAATTCAGTGCATAGCTACGGAGCTCATCCACTACTAACAAAAATAAATTACTCTGTTATAGTTCATTCATAGAAGCTTTCGAAATGTGGTGCTATAGAAGAATGCTGAAGATTATATGGGTAGATCACATAACTAATGAGGAGGTATTGAATGGAATTGGGGAGAAGAGGAGTTTGTGGCACAACTTGACCAGAAGAAGGGATCGGTTGGTAGGACATGTTCTCAGGCATCAAGGGATTACCAATTGAGTACTAGAGGGCAGCGTGGAGGATAAAAATCGTAGAGGGAGACCAAGAGATGAATACACTAAGCACCTTCAGAAGGACGTAGGCTGCAGCAGGTACTGGGAGATGATGAAGCTTGCACAGGATAGAGTAGCACGGAGAGCTGCATCAAACCAGTCTCAGGACTGAAGACCACAACAACAGTTCATTCTACTGTTATTTTGCATCTGCCTCAAACTGTTATTCAACAATGCAAAAAGTGCTCATGTAAAACTGCAACCATTACGAATATTTTACGATAAGTACAGCTAAAGGGAAGTGTTTGTGATGGGTCTGGCACACATGTTTAATCAGCCAGAAAGATGCAGAACCGTCTGACTATGTATAACACTGTCAATGCACTATAAACTATTGCGGGGATGAACTTTCACCCGTCTGTTTTCCGGATCTGGAAGCACTCCGTAACACAGTGTAACGGATGACATCAGGAGATGCCATTTACACGAGACAGTTTAAATTGCAACATGTTTCAAAACTCCGTATTTGATTCGACGTTATACATCAGTCCCTGAAACCAAGTGTTATAAAAAAGATATTATTCTAGCGTTATTATTCCCACAGTACACGCACAGCTGTAACGACATTAGGTGAGAAATTTGCACAGTGCAGCAAATAGTGCGCAGGAGCAAGTGAATACTTTGTTTACAAGCAACAGCATTGGTTGAAACTGCAGACCACGGTAAGTCACTTCTCGGGAGTTTTCTACCGCAGGACTGGAGGATCATCGGTGAAGACAAATACAAAAGAAATTTGCTACCGAAGAAAGCCTTCTGCAGATTCTGACTGCAGTTAGGTCATTTTCCACACCTTCGATCTCTATCACAGTAGAAAAACAACCATGGACCTACCAAACTTCGACTCTATTGATACATTCTAAGGCAATTGGTCACTAAAAACCGCGCGCGAAGTTAATTCATGAACCTCTGAACCACTCTACTGACATCGCGGTGTTTTACTTCTCTTGTGACATTCATTTGAGACAAAAGCGCTGAAACCACGTTTCAAGAATCTTTGTAGGGCGCTGCATTTTCCTATTCTGTTTTTTTCATGAAGCATCATTAAGTTGTAAAATCTGTAAATAAAATTATGTGAAATTCTAGACTGAATTATAATGCCATCTTTTGGGTGTTCGTGAGAAATTCTACGGCAGAATTTCTCCCCCGGTATGGAATGTCAGGTGTGATTCTGTGCTGTATCACTTAATAAGATGTGCCCGAGTCCAGGCCTGTGCAGCGTTGTTCTTTCGTGGTTATGAATGGTTATGTAAGAAGATTAAATGAGTTTGTCTTCACACAACCTGTACTTCTCAAACAACAGCAAAGGTCAGCGGGTAATAACCCAAATTGTAGATACGTTTCTATGAAAAGACACTAAAAGTGTCTGTGTGTGCTTTCCACGTACCTTTGCCGTCTACCAGCGCCTAAAAACTATTTGTTCCGTCAGCCAGAAAGCGATGGAGAACATACCATAATTTCCAGTCTGCAAGTCCACATTACTCTCTGTGCACAGGGGGGTGAAAGAAAGTGTTCCTACTTCCTGTTTCCTCAGCGGGATGAGGAACTATGGTTATAAATAAAAAAATTTGAGTTTTAACTGAGTGATATATTCCGTAAAGGTTTACACGAACAAAAATTTTATCGGAACTTACGTCCCTATCGGAAATGGCACTGTTAACAGTTCAGAGGCGACTTCTGTGGGGAGTTCCAAGCAAAATGGTCTATTTTTCTGACTTCTAATCACCAAAAGTCAACTGCTCGCCGTAAGAGTGAAAAATAATTTCGCCATTTGTCACGCGATTTTGTCAAAATTGCGGGTGGCACACGAACAGTTACTTCCATGAAATCGAAGCGATCCACGACGATTTACAGTTATCGTAAACTCACTTGCTACTTTTAACGAAAACACATTCAGATCTACCCACCGCTGACATCATCCGAGGCGCAATGCAAGCAGGCCTTGGACTGACGAGGACAGATTGATATCTCGGCGAGAAGTGTCTCTTCAAAACAAATGGCTCTGAGCACTATGGGACTTATCATCTGACGTCATCAGTCCCCTAGAACTTAGAACTACTTAAACCTAAATACCACAAGGACATCACACACATCCATGCCCGAGGCAGGATTCGAACCTGCGACCGTAGTGGTCGCGTGGTTCCAGACTGAAGCGCATAGAACCTCTCGGCCACATCGGCTGGCTAGTGTCTCTTCCCACTGACTCTTTGGTTGTGTTTATGTAGGGGCGCAGTAAACCACCAAACGGAACATTTGTCTACAATAAAGTCTTGAAACTTGGCGCAGTTGTGTTATTGCATGAATGCTTACTCAGAATTTTCTACTACAAATACGTACGAATCATACTTCGTTCCAAGTTTGGTTCTTAGGAAAAACTTGAAAACTAATAGAGTTCGCTTATTGATGTCACAATTTTGATGTTTGTTAGTGAAACTGATACTACACACAAATTTTCATCTTTTTAGTATTTAGCATATTCAATTTTGAATAAAAACGCCGACTTGGACCAAAATATTGCTCTGATCATGTTGAGACTTATAACTTTTGAATGTGACACACATTTGCATATTCTGAATAATTTTTAACTTTGTAATTTTGTTACTGAGCACCACTTATGGAAAATATAGGTTATTAAGAAAAAAATAGCCTAACATATTCATTTGATCATTCTTAGACCTTACAGTGTCAACATTAATGCATCTAAACACAGACTAAGGAAGTTTGGAAAAGTTATTTTAATTTTTAATTTCATTCTTAGAGTATGATGCAGTCCTTTGTATGTTAAGCAGAGGCATGTTATGGTGATGTGGCGCTGGTAGTGGTTAACTGGGGAAAGCCCTGGCACACTCGCACACCTCCTTACCTGTTACAATCATACAAAACTTGTTTCGCCTCAGGGCCCACATACGTATCATTTATTGTACAACGCATGCGTGTCAAAATTGGACGTGAGTGAGATAAAATACACTGATAAGCCAAAAAATGATAACTACCTGCTTAACAGCGACTGAACCACCAATGGATCTCAATGCAGCAGCGATTCTGGTGATATGGATTCGATAGGTCGTTGGTAGTTTTTCAGGGGTACGGTTCACCAGATGTCCACCCACAGCGGTTCCCTTAAACCAGGTTTCGCTTGTTTTTGGGTCCAGAACTGGTGCACATTAACGTCCCACATGTGTTCCTTCAGATTCAGATGAGGCGACTCTGGTGACCAAGATACCAACGTTAGTGTACTATCATATTCTCAAGACAAGTATAGCTCGATTCTGCCCTGGGACAGTTATCCTTCTACAAGATGCCTTCATCGGTGGAGAAGCCATCAGCCATGATGGGATGATGGTGTTACGATATAATGTCCACATAGTCCACAGTTATAATTGTGCGCTTAATTACCACCATATGTCCCACGGAAGCCAAGATGAAAGTCACACATAGCAGCCCATCAGCCTGCGTCCGAGTTGCTATGTTTTCAGCAGCCGTTCACCTTGACGAAGGGTATCCGGAAACGACCATGATCAAGTGTAATAAGCAACGTGATACATCCAGCCAGACGATACCTGATCCACAGTCCAGATTCAGCTGTCCTCTGCTCATTGCAATCGTAATTGACTATGTCATCGGGTCAGCTCATAGTGGTCGTCTGTGATGGAGCCCTATGTTCGACCATCTGCACTGGAATAGTGTGCCTCGAAACACTTGTGGCGGCACCAACGTTGTACTCTGTCGCCATATCTGACGCGGATCGCTGCTTGTCCTGCTTTATAGAACAACTAGTCCCCAGACTTCGTTCTGTGACGAGACGTAGACGTCCAACGTCTTGCCTCTTACTCATGGTTTCACCGCTCTTCAAGCTCATTGAACAGATGCTTCCCACAGTATTATGCGTACATCAGACGAGTTTCACCGTTTCCGAAATGCTCGTTCTCAGGTGCTGGGGCATAACAATCTGTTCCTTTTCAAAGTCGCCTGAACGAGTTTCCGGCCTATATCGCCGCTAGAATAATTCTGTAGTCGTCTCTGTTCCTCCTATATGCGAGTGGTGATCAAAAACAAGGGTCACAAATGCAAGGATTATTTTCGCATTTGCGAATGAGATGGAACTCTAGCCGCACAACTGATTGGTGACAAATGAACATCAGTGCCGGACCGGAACTCGAACCCGAACCCGGATTTCCGGCTTTACGCGAGCTGCCGCCTTAATCACTTCGGCTATCCGAAGACGTTCCTCACACAGATCAAACCATATCTCATTGTTTTTTCTACATCCTATATTCGTACAGACACTGTGAATCTCGTTCAGGGAGAGACATTTGCAGATTACAGCGAACCAACACAGGCATTGCAGTGTAATCTCACAAATCCTACAGCGACGCGTGTACATTTTATTTCATACAACGAGTACAGCCAACTGAAGGTACATACATTAGGTTACCTTTCGACATAGCCTACATGTTGGTTTAGGGGCTTGTCACTTCTTGAAATGAGTTTGAATATACTCTCCTGGTAAAAGTCCTGCCCTTGGGTGTCTAGCAGCGTTGTCACGAAATGTTTCAACTCCTCGTCTGAATCGAATCGTCGGTCAACTACGTGCTCCTTCAAATAAGGAAAAGGGTGAAAGTCGCTTGGGCTGAAGGGAGAGTGATCAACGGCGTACCAGCTAAACTCCTTCAATGGTATGGTGGTCCTCTTGGCCGGATGAGTTCGCGCGCTGTCCTGGAGGAAGATGATGCCCTCGTTGAGAAGTTCTGGCGGTTTCCTCCTGAATGCTTTGCGCAGTCGTGTCAGGATCTCGCAGGAACGCGCAGCGGTCACTGTGTTCCTCTTTCCAATAACTCCACGGGTGTAATACTCGCGCTGCCACAAAGCATTGCGGACATCACCTTTCCGACATAGGCGTCACGTCAAACTACTTTGTCTTTGGAAAGGAGGAGTGTTTCCACTCCACTAATGACCACTTATTTCTGGGGCTGTAGCGATGGACCCATGTTTCGTTACCCCTGACAATGCCGTGAAGAAAACTGTTCTGCGGAGAACCATAGCAGAAGTTGCAGCCTTATCCCCATGCGCTTCTCCTTGGATTTGAGGGTCAGATTGCGTGGAACCCATCGAGAACAAACTTTGAAGCACTGCAGAATATTGTGAACAATGTGACTAATACTTCCGAACGACATTCGCAGTTCTGCCGTCATATGCTGTGACGTGGTCCCGAATCATCTCCTACACGCAGCCTGTGTTCAGATTCGTTGCACCGTGTTGCGTCGGCCACTGCGATACTGTTCGGTGACGTTTCCTCTACCCGGTCACATACTTAAGACACCATTCTGCAACATGCTGATGAGATATAATAGACTCTCCATAAACCTCTACTAGCTGCCGCTGAATTCCAGCCACGTTGGCATGTTTCGTCCGCAGAAATCGAATAACTGAGCGGATTTCTTCGGAAGACCAGTTTTCCAAACGAGTCGCCATTAGCGTTTACCTAAAACTAGCGCTGTAGGTGGTGCATGGCTGAAATTTTGTACAATTGCCAGTCGCATGTGTCAAAATTATCACACACTACGTTTTCTCTAGAACCAACGGAACTCTAGGAATATTGGCCTTCTTCCTTCAGCTCCAGATCACCCCCTCACACTTTCCTTGTCGCGCCTCTACTGAGCGAGGTAGCGCAGTGATTAGGACACGGAAATCGCATTCTGAAGGACGACGGCTCAAATCCGCGTCCGACCATTCCGATTTAGCTTTTCTGTGATTACCCTGAAACGCACCAGGCAAACGTTGGGATGGTTCCTTTGATAAAGCACGGCCGATTTCCTTCCTCATCCTCGAACCAATCGGAGCTTGTACTTCGTCTCCTACGACATTGACGGAACGTTAAAACCTAATCTTCTTTCCTATCGCGCCATGAACAAAACGCCAATACAAGAAATTCTATCTCACTGTGGAAACTGGTCATAATATTCTACTCATTAGTGTAGATCACAAAACGGAGTAACTAATCCCACTGCTGTATACATAATGCACTACTTGTTCCAGCTCTCGTATTATAGCATTACCATGGCTGCCTCAACATAACGGTGTGCAATTTGTAAGTTGAATTATTGAACACGGGCTACGAAATCGGCAGTACAGTCAGAAACAGGATACAGCACCCTGTGGCCTGCTACTGCCTTCCGTGATACTACCAGCACGGAAACTGCCACTGGTGGTGATTCAGAAGGTATTAGGAGGCCACAGGGAATTGTACACTGTTTTTGACAAATCCGATGATCTACATCTACTACTCCGCAAGCTACTGTATGATTCGTGGCGGAGGGTACACTGTACCACTAATGGTCATTTTCTTTCCTGTTCCTCTGGTAGACAGAGCGAGGGGTAAACGATTGCCTGTATGCCTCCGTACGCACCCTAATCTCTCTGATCTTCTATGTTGGAGGCAACAGAAACATTCTGCAGTCAGCCTCAAATGCCGGCACTCTAAATTTTTTCAATTGTTCTCTTTGAAAAGAACGTAGCCTTCCCTCCAGTGATTCCCATTTGAGTTTTCGAAGCACATCCGTAATATTTGCGTGTTGCTCGAACATAGCGGTAACAAACCGAGCAGCCGCCTCTGAACTGCTTCCAGTCTTCCTTTATTACGGTCTGATACGGATACCAAACAATCGAACTGTACTCAACATTGGGTCGCACTGGTGCCCAATGTGTGGTCTCCTTTACATATAAAACGCGTTTTCTAGAATTCTCCCAATAAATCGAAGTCGACACTTGCGTTCCTTACTACAAACCTTATATGCTCATTCCATTTCATATTGCAGTGCAACGTACTCATATATTTAATCGACGTAGCTGTGTCAAACAGCACATTACCAACTCTGTATTCGAACATTATGGGTTTATTATTCCTACTTATCTGCATTAACTTACATTCTTCCACATTTAAAGCCGGCGCGGGATTAGCTGAGCGCTCAAAGGCGCTGCAGTCGTGGACTGTGCGGCTGGTCCCGGTAGAGGTTCGAGCATGTGTGTGTGTGTGTGTGTGTGTGTGTGTGTGTGTGTGTGTGTGTGTGTGTGTCCTTAGGTTCAAATTGTTCAACACGCTCTGAGCACTATGGGATTAACATCTGAGGTCATCAGTCCCCTAGAACGTAGAACTACTTAAACCTAACTAACCTAAAGACATCACACACAACCATGCCCGAGGCAGGATTCGAACCTGCGACTGTAGCGGTCACGCGGTTCCAGACTGTAGCGCCTACACCCGCTCGGCTATTCCGCCCAGCTGTCCTTAGGATAATTTAGGTTAAGTAGTGTGTAAGCTTATGACCTTAGCAGTTAAGTCCCATAAGATTTCACACACACATTACATTTAAAGCCAGCTGTCACTCATCACACCAACTAGAAATTTTCTACAATTCATCTTGTATTCTCCTTCAGTCAGTCGCCGACGACACCTTTCCGTATATTACATCACCATCAGCAAACAGCTGCAGGTTGCTGCTCACCTTGCAACCAGAACATTTGCGTATATAAAATATAACAGCGACTGTATCATACTTCCCTGGTTATCCTGAAACGCATAATGCTGGGACAATAGATAAAAATTACATTGCTGACCAAAACCAGTGTATTTTCATTTAGTACTAAAGGTCGTTAAATAATGTTAGGCAGTAAATTTTGATATAGCAAATTTTGGCAGGTATTAGGCGTCGAGTAGTTGCCACCAATCCTCGTTTAAGTACAGCCTACCCAGTAGAATAAAGTGTTGCCACTTCTAGGCGGCCGCCATAGTGGCTTACTGCGGGACAATGTGTCTAATAGTGTATTTTAAATACGAGAGTATGCCATCTTAGGCACTTTACAACACTTAAAACACGTGATAATCGCACTTTGAAGCCGAAATCATGATCGTGTAAGTGTAAATGTAACATGCAAATAAACAACAGTCTAATGGCGGTACTGACTTTAAAGAAATATATTATGAGTGTGGGCCCGTGTTATGAAAAAGTTATTACTGAGAGACGTTTACGACCGACCCCGCCATCCGGCTTGCAGTATGTGTAGGGCCTACAGCGCGGCGCGCTCTCACGCCTGTGGGTCGGCAACCCGTCGCACCCGGCGCTCTCGACGAGTGCTCGTAAAGTCAGCCGTCAGTCCGCTGGCTGCGTGCCTCTCCCACGCAGAGCGCGCAGCCTCGAGTCCGTGCGCCTTCCCTAGTGCGCTATCCACGCACATCGCATCACAAGTAGGCAGACGCACTAGCGACGGACTGCAGCGCCAAGCTGTTACAACCTGGCTGCCTTGACTCCCAGACCCAACAAGGTGTGTTAGTTCCAATTTTCTGTATCTATAAAGTGCGTCAGGGTCGTTTTAAGCCCAGTTGAGCGAGGCAATTCATGCAGAGGACATTTTCTCGTGTCGATATCTTTCGCGCAATCCCACAATACTCGGTAGATTCTGTTAGTATGGTCAAATTCTCTAGTGCCGGAGATATATACCGATCGCAAAATATTTCTCAAAAAAATTTTTTTCGGAAATTCTATCGTACGTACACGTCTTGAAAACTATCAAAATTGCGTATTAAGAAATAAAAGACACCTGCAGGTAACATATATTTCATCGATCAAACGCTATTAGCAAACAAGGAACCTTTTAGCAACTGAAAATAACGACACTTGTTTCGCGCCCTTATTTCATCTAATCGTTCGCGAAACTCTCGCTATGTGGTGAAATTTATACTACCGTATTCCAATGCACTCTAGTGAGTGAACCGTGCATTTTCAATATCTTTTCTTAAAGAATTTACTTTATTTACTGGCGATTCAATAAGAACATTGACCCATTTAATCACACTAGGTGAGCGTGGAAGTAGTTGCCAGGAAGTAACTGATGGAAAATTGCTTTTAGCAAATGTGAATTTATGCCTAAAAGCTTTTGCAAAACAGATTTAAAATTATAAGCAGAAAAGCACCCTCGAAGTATCAAGTTACAGTTTTAGTTCGAGGCAAGAACAATATTAACAGTAGGAGCCTTCGGGCTGAGAAGCTTGCCTGCTCCCTCTCAACACGGCCGTAGTCATGACCGCTCACAGCAACCTCTGAAAGAGTACACTGGTGCAAATCTGCAACACACCAGATTACTTTAAACAAAAATTTTAACAACTCATACACAAATGTAAACTATGCACCCCGTAAGAGGAATGGAAATGATACAACCCTGAAATTATTTGCCGTCGAAAGGGCAATTTGTTTATTTTTTTAAAAGACTTTCGGTGGAAGGGTGGTAAGCTTATAACCTAAAATGATTATTTAAATAAAACCCATAAAATGCAGACTTACATAAAATGTACAACATGCTCTACATTACACATATACCACTTCGCAAGATGATAAGCAAGATAGAAACATATTTCAAGAATTCGGCCTTTAACCAATAAATTCGTTAACACCGAATCCGACAAACACGACAGAGGCAGCTATTAACGTATGGCAGATTGACAGTGGGGGGTTACTAAACAACCCGAACCTCAGATTGCTCTAAACCTCTCCAATTCCACAAGGGAAAAACGGACCACCCAATTCACAATAACCACCCTCCGGCTGGTGGGCAAACGGAAGAGAATGGTGGGACGACCCCAAAACAAAGCGGCTGGTAATCTCACCAAGAAAACAAGTAGAATTTAACAAGAAAATGAAACAACGTATCTCCGATCACTTAAATTCTAATAAACTGGGATTTACGGCGAAGACCCGTCGCAGCACCCCCAACGCTCTCCCGAACCGTCCGCTGCCAGCCGCTTCAATGGACGCAGGACGGCGCGCCCATCTCCCGTCGCACGGCGTCGCAGCTCGCCCCGGCCAGACCGATGTCCTGGTTTCGCTCCTGTTGCTCTCTTGTGTACCGCGAAGCCACTACCCCTTTGTATACGGCGCTGCCCACTGGACTCACGTGGGGACCTCACATGCGCCGACGCTCAAGGCGGACAAGTCATCTCGAGTCTCAGTGAGCGACCAACCAACCGACCGACCAATGCAACCGCCAATGACGGTTACTCGAGCAGACTGGCGGCGTAACGCGCAGACTCAGATGTAGGAACTCAGCCCCGACCGGGCGACCACTAGCTGAGTCCTGTTACTGGCGGAGTGGCCACACTCATTTTCTGGCTTTAAAGTTTGATCCAGACGACAGACATACTAGCGCTCCGACGACAGACAGACACTAACTGCCGCACACTGAGCCGGCTGACCAACTGACTAAAGTCACCTCGACTGACCGACTCGCCTCTACAGAGCTCATAGCGCCCCTTAAATGGACGTGGACAGGCAACCTTTCCGCTTTCCCACCAGAGGGAGACACCAAAGCTGCGATTACCACAGCGGCGCTACCGCCAGAAACGGAGGGCGACTGCTTCGCACAACGCGCTACGGCGCGCTCTTCAAAACAGCAATTTCTTACCACGGCTCAGTGAGACGTTTGTGAACTTAGCATGCCTCCGCTACAGTGGATAGACTTGCCAGTCCTAGAACAATAATATTAAATGTGGATTAATCACCGCCAAAGAATAATAAAGAGATATACGGAGGCGGGGTTTCGAGAGTGAAGATTCTTGCACCTCGTAGACTGAATAAACGTCCTCGGGTTTCAAACGGCGTCATTTCGAATGGAATACTCGAGCTTTCGACAGATTACTCCGCCGTCGTCATCATAGGAGTAAAAAATCTCCTGAGTGCTAGGGTTGGTACAGTGTTCCGCTTATGCAGGCGCGGCAGTAGCGTCTACAAGTTTCCAGATAGGGGCGAAGTGACGTTTGAGCAGGAAGGCGAGTTGGCCAGCTCTGGGCAGCTCCGGCTCGCCGGTGCACCGGAGCCAACCAGATATCCGAGCCCTGTGGCGTGCGTCGCAGCACCTAACACTACATTCCTTACCAGTTGCAGCTAACTTCTCCATCGGGAAGCAAGTTACGGTTTGACACCACTTTGTTACTTCGTAGGCGTGTTTAAAGAGAGTTGCGGTCTCGGTATTTCTGGTGAAGTTAAGGAATGTATTGGGTACCTTTTCATTGAGATACTGATTTCCCACCTGATCACGAATGTAGCGAAGCATTCGAGATGTATGTCGCACAAGGTATCTAGTGTAGAGTGAAGTTGTTGCGGAGGCCGTATTTACCGTAGGCACCGACTGACGTCAGCTGGCGCGACGTTTGCAACAGCCGCTCCCACCTCACTAAATGCGTCAAGCGTCCTTCAGTTCGATGTCTAATTCCTCCATTCCCCCCCACACCCTTTACCCCTTTGCCCATGCTGTAGTACACTCCTGGAAATTAAAATAAGAACACCTTGAATTCATTGTCCCAGGAAGGGGAAACATTTACACATTCCTGGGATCAGATACATCACATGATCACACTGACAGAATCACAGGCTCATAGACAAGGGCAACAGAGCATGCACAATGTCGGCACTAGTACAGTGTATATCCACCTTTCGCAGCAATGCAGGCTGCTATTCTCCCATGGAGACGATCGTAGAGATGCTGGATGTAGTCCTGTGGAACGGCTTGCCATGCCATTTCCACCTGGCGCCTCAGTTGGACCAGCGTTCGTGCTGGACGTGCAGACCGCGTGAGACGACGCTTCATCCAGTCCCAAACATGCTCAATGGGGGACAGATCCGGAGATCTTGCTGGCCAGGGTAGTTGACTTACACCTTCTAGAGCACGTTGGGTGGCACGGGATACATGCGGACGTGCATTGTCCTGTGGGAACATCAAGTTCCCTTGCCGGTCTAGGAATGGTAGAACGATGGGTTCGATGACGGTTTGGATGTACCGTGCACTATTCAGTGTCCCCTCGACGATCACCAGAGGTGTACGGCCAGTGTAGGAGATCGCTCCCCACACCATGATGCCGGGTGTTGGCCCTGTGTGCCTCGGTCGTATGCAGTCCTGATTGTGGCGCTCACCTGCACGGCGCCAAACACGCATACGACCATCATTGGCACCAAGGCAGAAGCGACTCTCATCGCTGAAGACGACACGTTTCCATTCGTCCCTCTATTCACGCCTGTCGCGACACCACTGGAGGCGGGCTGCACGATGTTGGGGCGTGAGCGGAAGACGGCCTAACGGTGTGCGGGACCGTAGCCCAGCTTCATGGAGACGGTTGCGAATGGTCCTCGCCGATACCCCAGGAGCAACAGTGTCCCTAATTTGCTGGAAGTGGCGGTGCGGTCCCCTATGGCACTGCGTAGGATCCTACGGTCTTAGCGTGCATCCGTGAGTCTCTGCGGTCCGGTACGGTCCCAGGTCGACGGGCACGTGCACCTTCCGCCGACCACTGGTGACAACATCGATGTACTGTGGAGACCTCACGCCCCACGTGTTGAGCAATTCGGCGGTACGTCCACCCGGCCTCCCGCATGCCCACTATACGCCCTCGCTCAAAGTCCGTCAACTGCACATACGGTTCACGTCCACGCTGTTGCGGCATGTTACCAGTGTTAAAGACTGCGATGGAGCTCCGTATGCCACGGCAAACTGGCTGACACTGACGGCGGCGGTGCACAAATGCTGCGCAGCTAGCGCCATTCGACGGCCAACACCGCGGTTCCTGGTGTGTCCGCTGTGCCGTGCGTGTGATCATTGCTTGTACAGCCCTCTCGCAGTGTCCGGAGCAAGTATGGTGGGTCTGACACACCGGTGTCAATGTGTTCTTCTTTCCATTTCCAGGAGTGTAAATGTGTTGCAGTTTATTATACTCTCGGCCGCCTTCTGTGTAATGGTCGGACGATACTGGTTTGTCATACGTTGCTGAGCCACAATATACATAATCATTTTACGCGGTATTCCCGTAAACCTTCTGGTTTGCAGCTGTAGATGTAACTGTTTCGCGCAGATACGGCAGTAGGTAACAGGGTGCCGGTTTCCAGATGCAGTGAGGTGGCGGTGACGGCGAGACGCACAGCCGGCCAGTGACGATGCGCCCCCAGCCGCTGCCCCTGGTGCTGGTGCTGCTGGCGGCGCTGTTGGCGGTGAGCGGCGCGCGCCGCCGCCCCGACGACCTGTTCGCGCAGCAGCGGCGCTCGCGCGCCCACGGCGGGCCGCAGCCGCCGCACAAGGAGCGCCGCCCCAACATCATACTCTTCCTCACCGACGACCAGGACGTCGAGCTCGGTAAGCGCCCGCACTCACCTCTAAACGTTACTTTCTATACAGGGTGTTACAAAAACGTACGGCCAAACTTTCAGCAAACATTCCTCACACACAAATAAAGAAAATATGTTATGTGGACATGTGTCCGGACACGCTTACTTTCCATGTTAGAGCTCATTTCATTACTTCTCTTCAAATCACATTAATCGTGGAATGGAAACACACAGCAACGGAACGTGCCAGCGTGGCTTCAAACACTTAGCTACATGAAATGTTCAAAATGTCCTCCGTTAGCGAGGATACATGCATCCACCCTCCGTCGCATCGAATCCCCGATGCGCTGATGCAGCCCTGGAGAATGGCGTATTGTATCACAGCCGTCCACAATACGAGCACGAAGAGTCTCTACATTTGGTACCGGGGTTGCGTCGACAAGAGCTTTCAAATGCCCCCATAAATTAAAGTCAAGAGGGTTGAGGTCAGCAGAGCGCGGAGGACACGGAATTGGTCCGCCTCTACCAATCCCTCGGTCACCGAATCTGTTGTTGAGAAGCGTACGAACACTTCGACTGAAATGTGTAGCAGCTCCATCGTGCATGAACCAGGCACATGTTCTATCAGCACAGGTAGAGTATCCCATATGAAATCATGATAACGTGCTCCATTGAGCGTAGGTGGCAGGCCAGGGGGCCCAATCGAGACATCACCAACAATGCCTGCCCAAACGTTTACAGAAAACCTGTGCTGATAACGTGATTTCACAATTGCGTGCGGATTCTCCTCAGCCCACACGTGTTGATTGTGAAAATTTACAATTTGATCACGTTGGAATGAAGCCTCATCCGTAAAGAGAACATTGATTGACACATTGTTGGATGAACCATTCGCAGAAGTGTACCCGTGGACGCCAATCAGCTGCTGATAGCGCCTGCATACGCTATACCTGGTACGGAAACAACTGGTTCTCCCGTAGCACTCGCCATACAGTGACGTGGTCAACGTTACCTTGTACAGCAGCAACTTCTCTGACGCTGACATTAGGGTTATCGTCAACTGCACGAAGAACTGCCTCGTCCATTGCAGGTCTCCTCGTAGGTTCTATGTCTTCCCCAGTCATAGGCTGGAATGTTCCGTGCTCCCTAAGACGCCTATCAATTCCTTCGAACGTCTTCCTGTCGGGACACCTTCGTTCTGGAAATCTGTCTCGATACAAACGTACCGCGCCACGGCTATTGCCCCGTGCTAATCCATACATCAAATGGGCATCTGCCAATTCCGCATTTGTAAACATTGCACTGACTTCAAAACCACGTTCGTGATGAACACTAACCTGTTGATGCTAAGAACTGATGTGCTTGATGCTAGTACTGTAGAGCAATGAGTCGCATGTCAACACAAGCGCCGAAGTCAACGTTACGTTCCTTCAATTGGGCCAACTGGCTGTGAATTGAGGAAGTACAGTACATACTGACGAAACTAAAATGAGCTCTAACATGGAAATTAAGCGTTTCCGGACACATGTCCACATAACATCTTTTCTTTATTTATGTGTGAGGAATGCTTCCTGAAAGTTTCGCCGTACCTTTTTGTAACACCCTGTATACGCTGAAAAGCCAAATAAACTGGTAAACCTTGAAACCTTCCCGTCTACTCTATATCGCTTTTGTTACGCAACCTTCCCTTGCACAATAACCTATGAGAACTTCCCTTAGGATTTCTACCTCTTGCTTAATGGTAACAAATGAAATCTTCACTTTGAAATTAATTCTCTTTCTCAGTAAGAATAAGTACAATCTTCGCATACAAATTCAAATGGTGCTTATTAAAAGTGATTTGCTGATTATTTCGACGAAACATAGAATGTGTCGTCTTCGTGACCCTCAGTCGTTACCTGCAATAACCCAAAAACTGTTCCTTACCTTTTTTACTGTTACTGGGTCGCCATCTGACTGCTACATCGAACTGCGACATGAATATACTTACTCTATTTTACTATACTCTATTAGCTGCTGGTGGGCTGTCATAGTAAGTGGCTGTATTTATTAGCAAAGCTGACGTTATTCTTTAATTAATTTGAGTGAAGTTACGTAATTCACAGTTAAACTTTTTCTTGACAATAAAATTTGGCAAAGTTTTACGCTGATGGTTTTTGGGACGGATTATAATCAGTAATGCAATGCTGGCAAAAAATAATTATATTCTGAAAACGATTCTTCAAATATTTACTGTTGGTAATGAAATGATTTTACAAACGTTCAAATGGGACTTACTTTTTCCAATAATCTTACAACTAGCATTGTGTAAACATATCTTCAGTAGTCCTGAGTTTCTCAAATAATAATAATAATTTCAATAATATTAGTTCCTCTTATTATAATAGTTAGCTGATACCTCTGTACATCCGTTTATAATCTCTTGTAATTCATAGCTGGTGGCTGGCAGGCACACCGCTCCTCTCAACCTTTCGCTTCAGACTTCCTACGAACGCTAAAGTGCGATCTCTCTCGCCAACCATGCTTTCTGGTTCAGACAATCCCTGCTACCATTACAAAACGAATCAATGGCTGTTTTTACCGCTCTTTCCTGAAATTGTATCCATACGCGGTCTCTCCCGCCCTTTTTAAAATTATATCATTGTGTGGTCTCTCCAGCCAACAATACTTTGGTGCAAACTTTCCCTCCTACCACAATTATTTCCAAAATGATAAATATTAATTATTCCTACGTAATCCTATTAATAAAATATAAACTCTTCTCATAAATTGTGGTTTGCAATAGACAACAAAAATATACACGTTTTACAACCTGCCTAATATCGTGTAGCGCCCCCGGGAGCACGCAGAAGTGCCGCAGCACGACGTGGCATGCACTCGGCTAATGTCTGAAATACCGATGGAGGGAACTGACACTATGAATGCTGAGGGCTGTCCATAAATACGTAAGAATGCGTGGGGGTAGAGATCTCTTCTGGAAAGCACTTTGCAAGGCATCACTTATGAGCTCAGTAAGGTTCATTTCTGCGGAGTTTCGTGCCCAGTGGAGGTGTTTAAACTCACAAGACTGTTGCTGGAGCCGCACTGTAGCAATGGGGGTGTCGCATTGTGCTGTTGGAATTGCCCAAGTCCGTCGGAATGTATAAAGGAAATGAGTGGATGCAGGAGATCAGACAGGATGCTTACTTACGTGTCACCTGTCAGAGTCGTGTCTAGACATATCAGGAGTCCCATATCACTCCAAAAGCACTCGCCCCGCAGCCTCCAACAGCTTGAACTTTCGTCTGCTGACATGCAGGGTCCATGCATTCATGAGGTTGTCTCCATACTTGTACACGCCCAATCGCTCGATACATTTTGAAACGAGACTCGTGCGACCAGACAACATGTTTCCTGTCATCAACAGTCCAGTGTTGGTGAAGACGGCCCCAGGCGAGCCGTAAAGCTTTGTGTCGTGCATCAAGGGTACACGAATGGGCCTCGGGCATCGAAAGCCCCCCCCCCCCCCCCCTATCGATGATGTTTCGTTGAATAGATCGCACGCGGACACTTGTTGATGGGTCAGCACCGTGAAATCTGCAGAAATTTGCGGAGAGATCGCACTTCTGTCATATTGATCAACTCTCTTCAGTTGTCGTTGGTCCCGTTCCTGCATCATCTTTTTACAGTCGCAGCGCGATGTCGGAGATTTGATGTTTTATCTCGGAGATGCTATGTCCCATCGCTCGTGCACCGGCTGTAACACCACGTTCAGACTCACTTGAATCGTGATAACCTGCCATTGTGGCAGCAGTAACCCAGCTAACAACTGCGCCAGATACTTGTTATGTTATACAAGGTTTGTCGATCGCAGCGCTGTATTCTGCCTGATTACATATCTCTGTATTTGAATGAGATGCCTATACCAGTTTCTTTGGAGCTTCAGTGTAAATTGCAAATATTAATTTTACATATATAAATTGAATTAAGTACATTTAAATTTTGTAATTAATAATTTAACTTTGCGATAAATAAAATAAAATGAAAATAAATGTTGATAATAGCAGGAAGCGAACCCGGGTTAGTGGAATGGCAGTCTGCGCGTTAAACCGCTGACCCACGGTGCAGTTATGTCAGCAGTTCCTCAAAAATCGCACGTACCGCACGCTTGCACAATATACTACACGCGGCTTCAAAGAAAAATACTCTCCTGATGCTGTGAGCAATATAGCACTCCGACTGCCAGAAAAGATGACATCCGATAAAAGCTTGCACATTCGAAAACAGACAGCTGCGACCTTTGAGTTGATCATAGAGCGGCTATCGTTTCAGCACCCGCAGTGGTTTCTAGCTATCGCAGAGAGAGTGCTGTCAAACATGTCTTCGTCTGTTTTATTTAGATACCAGCACATATTCGAAGAGAAATGGCGCAACTTTAGTGCGATTTCCCACTGGCTTTCGAAGACCAATTGTGTAATTTTATTGCGATTTCCAGCACCTGTTCGAAGGGAAATGTCATAATTGTAGTATGATGTTCACAGTGTGCTGCAGCACATTAGCACATGATAACCGGCCGCCACTGTTACATAGTCATCCACTTTCTCCTTTGATACGAGTGTAATATGACCTCTGAAAGTGGTAAACTGTGCTGTACACTGTTGGCACTGGTATTTCTTGTAATTTACCTCGACAAGCTGTTGGAGCACGTACGTGACACCATTGGACACAGAAATGTGAGATGTACTCTTAATATTTCATATCACCTCCGAAAAAGAATTACATAATCAAGTTTCAATTTGCAGGTACATGTCTACGGGCCCGGTACACATCGAAAATCTAGCGTCCCAGTAGCGTAGCACACCCAGTAGCGTAGCACACCGCAAGAGGAGTCCATACAAAACGACTTCTTTAGTCTCAGGGCTGTATGATGTAGTACCCACATTTCCGCATCATACGCCAGTGTCCGCATACCACACTTCACTTCACCAATATTCTGCGTTCATGTATACAAGGATTACGAACAAACAGCTGCAAAAAAAGAGTTAGTCTCCTTATGACTACTTCTCGTATGTACAGAGAAGCAAAGTCTCTGATGTGGTGGGAACTTGGAGATTACCTGTCTAACATCGTGTAGGGCCCCCGACAACACGCAGAAGTGCCGCAACACGATGTGTCATGGACTCAACTGATGTCTGAAGTAGTGCTGGAAGGAATTCACATCATGAATCTTGCCCTGCTGTCGATAAATCCGTAAGAGGATGAGTGGGTAGAGATCTCTTCTGAACAGCACTTCGCAAGGCATCCCATATATGCTCAATAATGTTTACGTCTGGCGAGTTTCGTGGCCAGCGGAAGTGTTTAAATTCAAAAGAGTATTCCTGGAGCCACTCTGTACCAATTCTGGACGTGTGGGGCGTTTCATTGTCCTGCTGGGATTGCTCAAGTCGGTCGAAATGCACAATGGACATGAATGGATGCAGGTGATCAGACAGGATGCTTACGTATGTGTCTCCTGTCAGAGTTGGATGTAGACGTATCAGGGGTCCCGTATCACTGGAATTGCACGCGCCCCATACCATTGTAGAGCTCCACCAGATTGAACAGTCCCCTGCTGACATGCACGGTCCATGGATTCATGCAACATGTTTCCAGTTATCAACAGCACAATGTCGGTGTTGACAGGCCCGGGGACGCGTAAAGCTTTGTGTTTTACAGTCACGAAGCATTCACGACTGCGCCTTCGGCTCCAAAAGCCCGTACTGATGATGTTTCGTTGAATGGTTCGCACTCTGACTCTTGTTGATGGCCCAGAATTGAAATCTGCAGCAACTTGCGGCAGAATTGCCCTTCTGTCACGTTGAACGATTTTCTTGAGTTGTCGTTGGTCCCGTTCTTGCAGGATCTTTTCCGACCGCACCGATGTCGGAGATGATATTCACGATACACTCGTGAAATGGTCGTACGGGAGAATCCCCACTTCACTGCTCTCTCGGAGATGCTGTGTCTCATAGCTCGTGCGCCGAGTATAACTCGACGTTTAAACTCACTTAAATCTCGATAACCTGCACCGGACACTTGTTGTCTTATATAGGCGTTGCCGACCGTATTCTACCAGTTCAGATATCTCTGTATTTGAATAAGTATACCTGTATCAGTTTCTTTGGCGCTTCAGGGTAGATGGAACCTGTGCAGCTATGTTTGCGGAAAATGTCTTGCGTTCGTACCGTGCTGAACGTAACGGTGTGACGTGTCGTGGCGTGCTCCGGCAGGCTCGCTGAACTTCATGCCGCGCACGCTGCGCCTGCTGCGCGACGGCGGCGCCGAGTTCCGACACGCGTACGTGACGACGCCGATGTGCTGCCCGTCGCGCTCCAGCCTGCTGACCGGCATGTACGTGCACAACCACCACGTCTACACCAACAACGACAACTGCTCGTCGCCGCAGTGGCAGGCCAGCCACGAGACGCGCTCCTTCGCCACCTACCTCTCCAACGCCGGCTACCGCACAGGTACGTCTGCGAGCTGCTCGCCCGTGGCGAAACCACGCTGTCAGCAACAACGTAGCCACCTAATACGTAATACTGCAGCACTTTTGGCCTGCAAAACACAGGAAATTTCGACGTGTTGGATGTTGGCGCTTGTCTCTGCATCTTGGACCGAAGATCGTTAAGGGGTTTCCCTGGTGTTTCGCCGGCACAAGTACCTAACACTGCTAAGGGTTCCCCTCAATGTTGGTGGCGGAATGAAGATGATATCGGAGTAGAAGATCTCGGGACGAGCGCCAACAGGCAACGCGTCAAGAAATGGCCTCCAATGGCCACATAATTTTTTGTTGGAAATTTTACACTGACATTTCCCATGCACTCAATGAGGAGAGAGACAGGAACGTGGACTACCCTCAAACGCTCATGCCACGCTTCATTTCTAAATATTTTCATAGTTTTAAAACATCGAAAGTATCAAATTGGCGAGCAAGACGCATAAGAAAGACGATATACCCTCAGACTTAAATATGAATGTAACAATTCCAGGCGCAAAGAAAGCAGGTGTTGACAGGTGTGAAAATTACCGAACTATCAGTTTAATAACTCACAGCTGAAAATACTAACACGAATTCATTACAGACGAACGGAAAACCTGGTAGAAGCCGACCTCGGGGAAGATCAGTTTGCGTTCCGTGGAAATATCAGAACACGCGGGACAATGCTAAACGTGCTGCTTATCTTAGAAGATAGGAAAGACAAACCTACGTTTACAGCATTTGCAGACTTGGAGAAAGCCTTTGACAATACTGACTGGAATACTCTCTATCAAATTCTAAAGGTGGCAGGGGTCAAAACCAGGGAGCGAAAGGCTATTTACAATTTGTATAGAAACCAGATGGCTGTTATTACAGTCCATGGGTATGAAAGGAAAGCCGTGGTTGGGAAGGGAATGAGGCAGGCTTGTAGCCTATCCCTGATGTCATTCAATCTATATATTCAGCAAGTAGTAAAGGAAACAAAAGAAAATTTGGAGTAGGAATTAAAATCCATGGAGAAGAAATAAAAACGATGACATTGTAATTCTGTCAGAGACAGCAAAGGACGTGGAAAACTAGCTGAACCGAATGGACGGTGTCTTGAAATGAGGATATAACATTAACAAAAGCAAAACGAGGACAATGGAATGTAGTCGAATTAAATAAGGCGATGCTGAGGGAATTAGATTAGGAAATGAGGCACTTAAAGCAGCAGATGAGTTTTGCTATTTGGGAAGCAAAATAACGTATGATGGTCGGAGTAGGGAGGCTATGAGAAGGAAATCGTTTCTCAAGAAGAGAAATTTGTTAACTTCGAGTATAGATTTGAGTGTCAGGAACACTTCTCTGAAAGTATTTGTATGGAGCCTAACCATGTATGGAAGTGAAACATGGACAATAACTCGTTTGGACACTAAGAGAACAGAAGCTTTCGAAATGTAGTGCTACAGAAGAATGCTGAAGATTAGATGGGCCGACCACGTAACTAATGAGGAGGTACTGAACAGCATTCGGGAGAAGAGGAATTTGAGGCACAACTTGACTAGAAGAAGGGATCGGTTGGTAGGACACGTTCTGAGGCAGCAAGGGATCATCAGTTTAGTATTGGAGGGAAGTGTGCAGGATAAAGATCGTAGAGAGAGATCAAGAGATGAATACATGTAAGTCCCATCAGTTATTCGGAGTGAAGAGGCTTCAACCGGATAGACTAGCATGGAGCACTACATCTCTGGACTGAAGACCACAACAACAAAAAATCTGTTTCAAATTTCGGGGTTTAATTTCTCAACCCGACACTAGATAGACTTTCATATAAACAGCTTAAGAAAGAGCATCATACAAAAATCTCGTCACACTCATTACAAATTTGCGAGAACACGTTTTGCACGGCCGTTGTCATTAGGTCATACTGCGCGATCGGCAAACACGTTATCCAGGATGTGTCTCCTAAGAGTCATCAGCAACATTATCTCTGGTATTTCAACAGATATTTGCAATTTCGTTTTTGCAGTGTGCAGCTGGATTCAGCCGAAACAAATAGTGCTCATCACGTCCATTGGTTTCCCGTTAGAAACAAAATGATGTTAAAAATGGAATTTGACGTGACCATTCGATAGTGGTCCCACATTAGTCTATTGAGATATTCGTGTTATCGGTAGGTATTGACAGATCAGTAAAATTCGGTGAATAACAAGTACTCCAGCACGGACTTCACCGCCCTGGCCAGCACTGACTACTGGCGCCAGAATGCAGCGCTTCTCAGTCGCTTCAGGAGTACTAGGGGAGCACATCCAGAAGCATTCGGACGGCGTATCCACGCACATTTCGCACCCTTTGGCAAAGATCGGCACCGGCGACGCCAGAGTACGCAGAGGGCGTCGTTCTGGCGGCATTTTTATGCAGTGCAGTGCAGGATTCACTATCTGCAGCACTTTCTCGAGAGAATGAGATGGCGCTTGACGTCAGTCCCACTTTTCCTTGACATCTGCTCCGCAGCGTAAAGTTGCTCTTGGGCTGAGCATCGGTGGTTCAGTGGTAGAATGCTCGCCTGCCACGCGGGCGGCCCGGGTTCGATTCCCGACCGATGCATCATTTTGCATTTCCGGCGATAATACTGCCGCGTGGCTTGCGCGCTTGAAATGCCTTACCGTCCCTGTCAATACGTATCGATGACATGAATATCGCAGTAGACTAATTGGGGACCATTCTATCCAATGGTCACGACATATTCCGCCTTAAAGAGCATTTTCTTTGTAACAGTTTCTTTCGGTCGACACTGGCCACCGCATGAAAGACGTGACGAGCAGTACTTGTTTATCCTGCCTCCAGCTATACAGCGCAAAAATGAAACTGAAAACATCTGCTGAAACACGAGAGAAAATGTGCCTGACGACGTTTAGGAGCAACGCCCGTATAACGAGTGCAGCGAGATGGGTCTGTGTTTTAATCACTTTAGTGATACTCTACATTTGCACTTCGACGAAGAGTAAGGACGTTCGTACGACGACGCAGCTGCTTCTCTTCTGAAAAATGTACTGCTTGGGTGCTGGATCCCTGCTATATAACGATACATCAATAGGAAAAGCCCTGTGGCGACTTCTTTGCGACTTGGTCAAAGAAAGCACCGTATTCCATTCTATTCCCAGGCTGAAACCGCTGTCTACATTAACGCATCTTACATCTAAGTAGATCGTTCACACAAAGTTCTTTCTTGCTGACCAACATCTCTGGTTGTTGTGTACAAGGGGCAGAGTGTTCAATGACGTCACCTTCGGGTTGAAAAGGAACTCACGGTAGCGCTGTAGCTTCAGTCATTCAACTTACGGAAGATAGGCAAAATCTAAGCTGGGTACTATTTTGAGCAGTCGAATTCCTAGTACAACTAGAACCACTAAGCTCTGATTTAAAATTACTATGTCTTGTTGTAGTGAAAATTAGAACCCAACTAATGAATTTTGTAACGCTATCTGACCTTGATAATGAAAAAGGAAATTAAAATATTTATGTAAATCACACAACCTAATGAAATGCAGACATAATATGAATACCTGAACGACTTTGAATAGGAAGATCGCGCGTAATATCCTACCGTAATTAGTAAGTGTAATAGTAACCAACTTAGAGTCGACCACTGTGCATTGTAGTAGTTCCAGCAGTCAAATATGAGAAGTCAACACCTGTTGGCAATACATCTCAAACTCATTTGAGTAAGGTGTAGTTCCTAAGACGTGAAAATGCATGACCTACTGATACATGACAGATCGACATAATTCAGTTCGTGGAACCTGAGCACATGCACTTTGTAGCCTTAGCCACAGTTTTCTTCAGCGATCGTACATAAGACCTACCTTGGCAGCTGAAATTACTTGCAAAGAAGGGGATGTTTATAACTATAAATACGAGAAAACCATTTTAGAACTGAAATGCTTTACGAGATTTGTTAAATGGAACAGTTCAAGTAGGCAAATGTGGAAGTTTGCTACTTATGAACCCGAAATGGTGGCAGACAAGGCACTCCTCAAAAAACCGTAAGTAAACATTCCATAAATGAGAAACAATATATGAAACTAGATCGCGTATTTTTTCCAGGATCAAGTTAACATCGAAAAACACGTACACGTGAACCGAAAGTACAAGCAACGACGAAAAAAAAAAAATCAAACGTGTATGGACAACTCGGCGAAAGCCATAAAATGAGCTAAAATAATAGGGAGAATGAGTTAACAGCATAATGTGTAGTAATGAATAAGAACACGATTCTGTCATCAGCTTCAGGCTCAATAAATTTACAAACACACGGAAATTTTCTAACACTGCGCACATGAATACGTGTTCGCCTTCGCAATTCACAGCAAGTTTAATACACGAAATTCACGAAAATTAATCCGTGGGATACGAACACTGGCCGGCCGTTGTGGCGTTGTGTCGCTTCAGTCTGGAACCGCGCGACCGCTACGGTCGCAGGTTCGAATCCTGCCTCGGGCATGGATGTGTGTGATGTCCTTAGGTTAGTTTGGTTTAATTAGTTCTACGTTCTAGGGGACTGATGACCTCAGATATTAAGTCTGATAGTGCTCAGAGCCATTTGAAGCATTTGATACGAACACTATTGAAATAAGAAAATCTTCCCAATGAGGAATCATTTCGAATAACCGCAAAGAAACGTTCTCGTCAATGACTGCAAACACGCCGCCCTATCTAACCTACAGCCACAACCGCGTCCTCAAACAAGACAGTTTCAGAACTCACCGCACGCATGTAACCTTAGCCGCCAGCGTGTTGCATGGCTCAAAGTACCCAGAACCTTCAGAGGTGATCACGCTTCCTCCACAACATGTCATATCACAATGCCGTGTTCCTTGACTTCCGTAATGCGTTCGGTGTACAGTAGTTCCGCACTACCGCCTAACGAATAAAATACGAGCGTACAGAGAGGCACACCAACTGTGCGATTGAAATAGAGCTTCTAGCAAACAGGAGACATATTCTCAACAGAGATAAAGCTTCAGACGTGAAATAATTTCGAATACATCGCAAGGGAAAGTTATAGGTCCATTACTGCGGCTGTTAGAAGTGCATGTTTGCGATCAGCTTTGAAACTGTCTTGTTCGCGGAGTCGGTTACGGCTAGAGGTAGGATGGAGCGTGGCGTGTTTACTTTATCTGCGGTTATTCGAATTGGTTGACAACGTCGGAAGTTCCACGAGGCTTTTCTCTGACGATTCTGATGTATACACAGGAGTCGTAAAGCTATAAAATTGTAGCGAAAAGCAGGAAGACCTCCAGAGAATAGATTCTTGATGGGGCGAGTGGTAATTCATCCCCAGCACAAAGAAATGTAACGTTTAACGTTTACATAAACAGAAAGACCTATTATTATTTCCGTACGCGGTTGGAGAAAAATAAGTGGAAGTAGTCACCCATATAAAATATCGAGGAATATAGGTACGGAGCGATCTGAAGTGGAACAACCACATACAGCTGCCCCTACCCGTCAATTTTATGCATTCCGCAGCGCCTTTAAATGCCACTCTGAAGATTTTCGTATTCTCTCATTCACTACGCGCAAAGTATTAGTACAACAAACAATGGAAATTTAATGCAGATAAATTTTGTACTGGGATACGTTTTCTGTAGAGGCCATAGTATTCGAATTATATGCAAAAGTGACCTGTTACAAGTTTTTCTTGCACAAGTCGAAAACGGCTCTAGGGAAAACATCCCAGTACAAAATTTGGCTACATTAAATTTACTACAAAAAGGTCCTGTTCACTTTTTCTGCAGAACTAATAGTTTGTGTTGTGGTTGGCAGGAGAGCCAACCCGTATACCTAAAGGAGGCCGAAATGCACGCGTTTTAGCTCACGCAGGCTGGCGTGAGGTCTGGAACATGACAAGGGAATTAGAATTGAGGAAAACGGACGTAGCTGGTGGAATACTTAACTTTAATCCATTAATGACGAACGTCGCTCCTTATGGTACATGATTAACAATATCAATAGTACGGATACTGGCGCCTTGCTAGGTCGTAGCAAATAACGTAGCTGAAGGCTATGCTAACTATCGTCTCGGCAAATGAGAGCGTAGAAGTCAGTGAACCATCGCTAGCAAAGTCGGCTGCACAACTGGGGCGAGTGCTAGCTAGTCTCTCTAGACCTGCCGTGTGGATGCGCTCGGCCTGCAATCATTGATAGTGGCGACACGCGGGTCCGACGTATACTACCGGACCGCGGCCGATTTAAAGGCTACCACCTAGCAAGTGTGGTGTCTGGCGGTGACACCACAGTTTGCACATAGCAAACGAGAGAAATGAAAATCTTGCACACAAATTCTGAAGGCGTTGCAGGTTGCATGAAACGTATCGGTAGTGCCAGTTGAATCACTGTGTACAACTATTAGCAGGTAAGACAGATTGCAGACTGAGATTCACTGAAGGAATTATCAGGAAATGTAGTCCATCAAAAAAGATTTATCAACTGTTTGTTCGAACAGCACTTGAATATTTTTCTTAAGTCTGGGATCTGTACCGGACTGGATTGACAGAGGACATAGAGGAAATCCAATGGAGACCAGCACGTTTCGTTACAGATTTATGTAGCTAACACGAAATCTTCAAAATGGGTCAAATGGCTCTGGGCACAATGGGCCTTAACATCTGAGTTCATTAGTCCCTCCGGCCGGGGTGGCCGAGCGGTTCTAGGCGCTAATCTCGAACCGCGCGACCGCTACGGTCGCAGGTTCGAATCCTGCCTCCGGCATGAATGTGAGTGATGTCAGGTTAGTTAGGTTTAAGTTCTAGGGGCTGATAACCACAGCAATTTTTGTTCCATAGTGCTCAGAACCATTTTTCATCAGTCCCCTAGAACCTAGAACTACTTAAACCTAACTAACCTAAGGACATCACACACATCCGTGCCCGAGGCAGGATTTGAACCTGCGACCGTAGCAGTAGCGCGGTTCCGGACTGAAGCGCCTAGAACCGCTAGGCCACAGCAGCCAACCACGAAAGCTTCCGGCAAATGTTCAGTGAACTCCAGTGACAGACACTACAAGAGAGGCGATCTGCTTGCGGTATGGTTACTATTAAGTGTCTACATTCCTGGAAGATTAAATCGATATGTTGCTTCCTCCTACGTATATGTCGCGAAAAGAGTATGAAGATAAAATTAGAGAGATTCGAGGGCACGCGCAGGCTTGCCTGCAGTCGCTCTTTCACTCGAATCACTGGTGTCTGGAACAGGAAAGGAGGAAGTGACAGTGCGCCACAAAGTACCCTCCACCACATACTTAAAGAAGGCGTGCAGGGAAAAAAAGTTCAAATGTGTGTGAAATCTTACGGGACTTAACTGCTAAGCTCATCAGTCCTTAAGCTTACACACTACTTAACGTAAATTACCCTAAGGACAAACACACACACCCATGCCCAAGGGAGGACTAGAAACTCCGCCGGGACCAGCCGCACAGTCCATGACTGCAGCGTCTGAGACCGTTCGGCTAATCCCGCGCGGCTAAGCGGTACGGTATACAGCGATAATGGTTGCACAGGCTTTTATTTGCAAGGTATTAGCAAAAATAAATTCGGGAGCTGCTGAATGACATTGACAGACTGAATGTGGCCGTTTGACAAACAACTTTCAAGATGTACAGGTGAAAAATAAACTGTAGAAATGTATTTTCTTTGGGTAGTCGGTCGTAGTGTAATAGATCAGTGAACGCGCAGCAAAAACAAGAAGGTGCACACGAGCTGCCTGCTAAACCTCTTGCGCCGCGCACAGACGCGCGGGCCGGGGCTCGGCTGCTGCGGCCCCTTTGGCTCAGGAGTGCCGAGCCGCGGCCGCCGACCCTGCCGCCTTCCGAGCGGCCTCCGCTGACGTCACGCATCCTTGACAAGGTCAGCTCCGCCCCCGCGCGCCAGCCTCACGCGGCCGTGACCACCGCCACCGCCACGCGGCCTGCCCGCAGCCCGCAAACCGTCCCACAGCCTGATAACAAGGGCTAGGACCGTCCTCTCACGGGACGCGAAAACGTTTGTGAACGGGGAGCTAGTGACGTCACAGAGTGCAGTTGCATAGTTCAATACGTTGCAGAGCGTGAAAGGATGAGTCTACCACTTATGCCTCGTGGAGAGGAATTTGGTCAGTGGGATGCAACATCGCTTTTACGCCACAAGCAGAACTTACGAGATGCCATATTGGATAATCCATATGGAATTAAATGTACTTGGTGGTTTCTTATTATAGCGTACGTTATAAATATAAACTGTTTTACGTAAATATATCTCCCGAAAATGCGTCGCTTTCGATCCGATTTGTTTATAATAAAAAGACGGGAAACTACGTATCGGTATCCAGAATGAGATTTTCACTCTGCAGCGGAGTGTGCGCTGATATGAAACTTCCTGACACAGTAAAAATGTGTGCTGGACCGAGACTCGAACTCGGGACCTTTGCCTTTCTCGGGCAAGTGCTCTACCAACTGAACTACCCTAGCACGACTCACGAATATTCCTCACAGCTTTAATTCCGCCAGTACCTCGTCTCCTACATTCCAAACTTCACAGAAGCTGTCCTGCGAACCTTGCAGAACTAGCACTCCTGGAAGAAAGGATATTGCGGAGACATGGCTTAGCCACAGCCTGGGGGATGTTTCCAGAATGAGATTTTCACTCTGCAGCGGAGTGTGCGCTGATATCCAACTCCCTGAAAGATTAAAACTGTGTGCTGGACCGAGACTCGAACTCGGGACCTTTGCCTTTCGCGGGCAAGTGCTCTACAAAGGCTCGACTCTCGGACGAGCACACAGTTTTAATCTGTCAAGAAGCTACATATCGATACTTAACGGCTTCTCGCAATTGATGCTTTAGTATTACAACTTGTGAGCTATGAAAGAATGTGGTTTCAGTACCACTGTGCGTTGATGATTTAAGAAAAGTGTGTCATTTTTGGTACCATTTGTTATTTGTACTCATAAGATGACAACCGCTTCCAAAGCGTACAGACTTCTACGACAGCAGGATGAAAATCTCACATTCTAACTGCACATGGGCCGCTAGCTAGAAAACAATATTAATTGGTTCACGTCATTTGTTCCACAAACATTCGCTTTATTTAACAAATATAGGTTCAACACTTTATTCTCAAAAGAACTAAATCATACAAGCCTCCGTCCTCTGCTTTCTGGTAGAAAATGAAAGAAACGAAAAGAGAAATAGAAGACAAAGGTAGAAGAACGACAATGAAGGGCGGGCTGCATCAGATCAATTTCGGGCCGCTCTGTGCATCTCTGCAAAAGACATTTGTATATGTTATATACTACAACTTGGAAAACACCGTTAAGTGGAAATTGTAGCGTAACTGATGAAGTCGCAAAACGACGAAGATCAAGATTATAGGTACATATCCGAAAATCATCCATATTTTTTGTTTTTTCTAAAATATTCTCGGGGCTTCTTATTAATTTAATAGAAGAATGATCTGCAGTATCCAATGTTATTTATTATAAATAATACCGTCTCAGTCCAAGATAGAGTATGTTCGATACTGTCTGCATCTACGTCACTGGCTGATTCTCTTGTATTTCAGTACAGCTTACACCACAAAGAGAACAACGTGGCTAGCATGTGGTCACGAGAATAAATGTGTTTTTTAATAGACTCAATCGAGAAGAAGCAAGGCTCATACAACGTTAAAAGTAAGAATTACAACAACAAACGTTGTCTATCCGAGACGCTATCCCGTGTGTTTGACAAAATGAAACTGCGGCCGTCGGAACCTACAGACATCAAAGGAAAGCCAAACAAATTTTGTTATTATGCAGAACATGTACAATGTGGAAAGCATAGAAATAAGAGAAAGCAGTAGAAGTAGAGCTGAGACAGATGACATATTTTACTACTGTTGCAGTATTTTATAACAAGCTTTTGCCAAAAGTGATTTGTAGCATGCTATGTTTATCATTCCATTCTTAATCATACTATACGCACTTTCATCTACCACCATCGTCTGCCATCGTTAACTCCAGAATCTTCTTCGCGATTTGCTCCGTTCTTCTTCGACGAACGCTGACAGAGTGAACGCAGATATTTTACGGCCGTCCATTTTCAACTGTCGCTGGAGAGCGCTGCGTTTGCGAACCACAGTGGGGCGCACGTTATATTCCGGGAGATGTAGCAGGACGTTTCAGAGCGTACAGCAACCACGACGAATACCAAGCATGATGTGCTTCACGATGAAAACATGTGCTGTGTGAGGATGACTTAAGCCGTTGCACTGTTCGGCTAGCGTTAACAAACTGAAAAATTACGCCTGTTAGTAATAAACTAGATTTTCCCGGTTGCCAATACAGTGATAGGTTTACCTGCTAACTTCACAGCTGCGTACTTGTTCATTTTCCCTGTATGTTTAAACAAACTGCTTCCGAAAATTTGCGATTCATATGACCTTGTCCTTAACTTTAAAAAGATTTTGCTGAGCCCAAGACTCGTCCAGTAGTTGTCGATGCAGCAAGTGGCTCCAGTCACGAAGAACGCCCGCTTCGGCCAGCTGGAAAACCCACTTCGCATTCTAACCCAGCAGTTCGCTACTCCGCTACCCGTTCAACGTTCGCTATACAGAGTAATAAAATAATCCTACCCTCGTCCCGAAGAACGATTTGAGCCCTGCAGTGGTTTAATAGGCATGTTCGTATTACAGATGGTAGGCCTCGCCATCCAAAGACCTTTGAATTGATTTACCAGGATCAACGAGAAAGTAATGCCTCCATTTTTTTGTAGTTCTATTTTACACGAAAAGTACATGTTATATATGTGGGGTAAAAATTATGGTCCTGCTTCCTCAACCACTGGCGCCAAGCATTTTTCAAGGCAACCGTATTTTCAAATGATGACACCTCTCCGTCTACATTGAAGCGCTGCAACAGACTTGATTCAGTTATTTTCCTCACCTTTTTATTCTCGTCGGTCAATGTTTCCGGCAACTTACGTGCGTAAATCTTGGAACTGCCCAGTTTTTCAAAATACTGCCTTTACCAGTGGGTAACTGGCTACAAAATTTCATCTGATGTTACCCTATGGTCGTCACGGATGATTTCGTCGACGTTACTGAAGTAACTGGCTATGTAAATTGAAGGTAGAAGAGGAGAAACGAAAGGAAAGTAAAGAAGCTGTTCATATCAGCTGCATCGGGATTTTATGCGGAATCAGTGTCGATGAGTGAGAATGTGTACCAAACCGGTACTCGCCCGCAGCTCTTGGTCTCGTGGTCGCGTTCTCACTTTCCGAGCACATGGTCCCGGGTTCGATTCCCGGCGGGGTCAGGTATTTTCACCTGCCTCGAGGTGACTGGGTGTTTGTGTTGTCCTCACCATTTCCTCATCATTCATGAATGTGGCGACTTTGGACTGAGCAAAGGTTGGGAATTTGTACGGGCGCTGATAACCGCGCAGCTGAGCGCCCCACAAACCAAACATAATCATCATCAAACCGGGACTCGGACCCGGGATCTTCTGCTTACTATGCAGTTGCGTTAACATCTCCACACTCCTTCTTCTGTCTTGCTGCGAATGCGAGTGGAGGTTTCATCTTTCGCAGCTAGGAATTCAACGACAGAACACTGTCTTATACGTATGCGTGAGCGTATAGCAAGATTTGCGGACCACCTACCAGGATGTAACTTGGCACTCTTCACACACGGTAATCATTGCGAGAAGAGAAAGAAGCATTTGATGACGAGAAAGTCCTAAAACTGTCAGGGAGATTAATCCCAAACCTATTGTATTTGTTGTCTGGCCCTTACCACTGAACTGCCAAGCTATGTCCACAAATTTTAATAGATATAATTGTAACCTGCAGACAGTCAGAATGTTTGAGCTCTGCAATTTCTTCTCCACATTTTCAGGCTACTGATAGACAACCTCTAGTGCCTTCCATTAAGTTTTACTTCAGTAAGTGACTACCTACCGTGCCATATTCATCCTTCATCCTCCCAACTCCTCTCGCAACGTCTCAGCACCGGCAAGAGACGGAATCCCAGTGAGCTTGTATAGCTTCTGCACACCCTATCGCAACCTAAAGTAACTCGTTTACTGCAGAACCCACATTTTTCGCGTGTGGAGATGCACACCTACCGGAGCAGCACGCTCAACAGCAGACACGCGTATGGTCATAACTTGGAGTCGCAGGCATAGTGGTTCGCCACTTCGTCAGGCACCTGGCAATATTCTTCCACGCGCAGACTACTGGATCTGGCTCAGATGCTGGAGTTTCCTGTCGTATCGTCTAGAGACCGCAGTGCCACACCGCAACACATATCGGTACCACATACGGTAGCGAGCTTTCGCTGTAATCCTCAACGACGTTTGGGGCGGGGGGGGGGGGGGGGGTGGAGACCGTGTCTTCCCTCTGAGCACAACAGCACCCTCGTACCGGAGGTCAATATAGAGCCGAGCACGGGAACGCTCTGCTTCAGTTCGTGGCCTCATCTGAAGCAGTCAACATCACTGTGTAGGACCAACCAGTTGTTAAAGTTTCTGATGAACTTGTACTTCATTAAAAGTTGAACCATGTACCTCATGAGAACGTTTTGTTAATTAGTAGATCAAGTAATGCTTTGCTAATCAATGACATTCATAAATTATCCAGTACTCCTGTGGCAACGAAGTGTGTCTAAGTTAATTAAATCGTATTTTCATTTAGGTACTGAAGTGATTATTTCTTTTGTTATGGTTTGATCGTCCTTCTCCTAGAGCAATAAAAGAACCCACAGTTATGGCTGGACTAAAGTAGTTTCGTCTAGTCCCAATAACGTCTACCTTGTGTCTTGTAGTACGAGTTGAGCAAACTGGCTTGGTGGATAAGACATTGGAGTCCCATTAGGGACGAACGGGGATGTAATCCTCGTCTGAGGTTCCTCAGTAAGGCTCAACATAATATCGCAAGGGTTCCACTTTTCATGTAGAAATTCTGATATTTGACGCTCCATAGATTCTAGGAGTCGGCGAAAAATACCATAAACCGCACCACCTTGATAGCAACTCATAATAGGCAGAGCGAATGAAAATAATGATCTGAGTTGAAACAGACACAAATCGAAAAGTATTCACAAACTTCTTAAAGTATTAGTTGTGTTATTGTCCATTATAACTATCCGGGCTGTTATGCCGTGGCCGCGAGCCAGTGGGTGTGTTGGACATTCCATCGAGCTACAGACCCCCTTGAAGATGTCTCCCGCAGACGGGGACGAAACGTTGGGAATTGACAAAGAATTCGCCAACCGACCACGGCATAACAGCCCGGATAATTGTAATGGACATGACATTGCCGGCGGTGAAAGTATACATTTTAGTATCAATTGTGTTATTACAATGTTCTATGTGTCCACGAGCAACAGGACGAACAACGTGTAGACGTTAAGCAAATTCGTTATAAACTACGTGTAACATCTGGACATTGGCATAAGTCACTGTAACTTATATTCTGTTCTGCAGCTCATCAATGTCACGAGGTAAATAGAGGGTGAAAACACTGTCCTTCACATACCCCCACAAGAAAAAATCGAATCAGGGCCCGTCTGGAGTAACAAAACTGTAGGCGCCCTATCCAGCGTCCAGGCAGCATGTCTTTGAGCAATTGTCCTACAGCGTTGTGTCAGTGTGGTGGCGCTCCATCTTGTTGTAACATGAAGTCGTTAGAGTCCTCCTCAAATTGCAGGAAAATCCAAAGCTCCAGTATTCGAAGATAGCTCATTTCAATTACTATGTTTTCCTAAAAAAAGAAGGGATCATAACTTTTTCATGAGAAGTGATACATTTCGGGCAAGTGTCTTTCACGCCCACCATTTGCTGAAAAGTTCTGTAATCCCCGCCAGCCATCGCTCCGGTTTCGTAATTATTACACTCTAAAATGTATTTGTTCTTTTTTCTGTTCACCCGGTATTTTTCACTTGGATAAATCATTCTGTTATGTTACTGTTGCTGTTGCGGTGTTCTGTCAGAAAACAGGTTTGTTGCAGCTCTCTACACGGCTCCCCATTTCTCCTTACTACAGGCAAGCGCTGGTTTCCTTCTACGTCTTTTACACCTACACTTCTCTCCATTACCAAATTGAGGAATCGTTGATGCCTCACAATTTGTCCTGTCAACCGATCCCTTTTATTAGTAACTTGTGCCAAAATTTCTTTTTTTTTCTAATCCATTCAGATCCTATGCATTATTTTTAAGATCTACCCATCTAATCTTCGGCATTCTTCTGTCTTTGTACTATATTTCACCACATTACAACGATTTTTAGTTCACTCTACAGCTGTCGATAGACGTGGAATTTAAATCATTACATTTTCCGGGATACTTATTCTAACAAGGCCAACGAGCTTCGTCAAATGTATGCCACTTTGTCATCGAAGAAAACGACGTCATTGATGTGATATACTGAGTCCCTGTAGGGGAGCATTTGGTGTCCTAGAAGCTCAACACTGGATTTCCATTTTAATTTCTCCAGATGATCCAAAGCGTGTTATGATATTTCGCATCATTCGTCGCAAAGCCGACTCCACCTTTGACAGTAGTCTTATCGTCTGGACTGCATGGCATAACGCTCCAGTGTCGAACCCTACGACCATCCCAGCTCAGCTCAGGATTAAAGAACACTTGATGCCGAGAAATCACTTTATTGTAAGTGCACAGTACCAAAAATCTCAGATATTAACTCAGGGCTCAGCGGAGTTAGCTTAATCATCCATTACATTCATTTGATTAATTGGAAGAATTTGCTGTAATTAGTTTACCTAAAAACTGCGGTAATTGCAAAACACCGGTTAATATAAAACTTCGTTATCATTGTTCAAAACATATACCCAGTTACGAACTACTGGATAAAGTAGAGAAAATAGACACATAAATAATTATAATGTCTACACATATATTGGTACAAATATATTTGTAATGTCTGCCTAAATTTAGTTTCAGAGTAATAAGACCTGTCGTAGAAACATAGTTACCAAAATTGAGTATCGTATTTTGGCAAACTAGACAGTATAATCCAATAGCAGTTATGGTTTTATATAAAAGTTCCGGACAAAGGAATCTTTCCTTGCTGTTCATTTCCTCAGAAACATACATCTTCAGTTGTAACTTGTAAAACTGCAGTAAACATCAATAGACAGATTTAGTGTTAATTATTGTAATCTTATAAAACAGAGTTTTCTGAGAGTCATTACAGTCAGTCTGCGGGGGTTTATGATATGAGCCAGATCTTTGCCAAAAATCTTTGCTCGATGAACGCAGACGAGTTAGCACAAATCATAGCTCATATGCCTAGTTTTAAGTAAATTCTGTGTCCGAGAGTTTGTGCAGAGAATGTTTAATCTCAAGTACTACTTTCATCTTTAATAATGCTTACTTGTGACAATAAGATAACGTTGAGAATTGTGTTATATACAGATGATATTTACTGTGAACATCGTTTTCGTTCTGATATGACTATCTGCTTGAAAGTACACTGATTTAAGAACGTTGATCAGTGACTGTGTTGATTGAATGTCTGTGACACACAAACTACCAACCGTCTCGATATAGAACATCAGTCGAGTGTAGTACGTGGCTAGCTGTTTATCCGTGAGTGAGTTATAATAGCTGAGAGCCGATCTGACCAAAACTGTAGATTAATCAACAATAAAGTGCAATTAAAGTATTTGGACTGAAAAACCTGGTGCGGAACACATCATTTAAAGTAACCTACTTTAGGCAGTCACCTCTCAGCCAGATTCGACGGAGGTGCAGCTACCTAGGACATATTTGCACTGGTAAACACGGCTGTGCTTCGAGGTTTGCAAAGGTGAGTTGCTTCCAGCTGCCATCGCCACGTACCGCCACAGGCGCCTGCGAGACGCGCTGTAGGCATCCCGCGCAGCAGGATTTCGATATCCCGGACGAAACCTGCCTTGCAAGGCAATTCCGCATGCAAGTTTGGCGTGCCTTCCAAGCTGCCGTCAGGCTATTTTGGCCCGCGGGACTATCACGTGGACCGGGAAACGTCCTTGTGCGGCTGCAGCTGCGGGCGCTGCCTTGCCTTGCCTTGCCGGCCCGGCATGCTGATGAGGTAATAACACGACTGGCGGGTCCAGCCCGTAAAAACCACCGCCGGATAATCACGTCTCCCGAGGAATGCATCGAGCTCTTGACAAGTTCCGCTCCGCACACAATGTTCCCCTCCTGCTGAGGCGCACGCTTGTTTCTTTGGACTGTCCAAAATGGCCACGGACGCATCGGGAAAATAATAATGGTGTTCGTCTGTACTCGTATGCGAGTTAGAGGGGAGACGCAGGTAGCCTTCTACACTTTTTATGATCTTACTTTCACCCTGCCGCCCTTTACAGCCATATAAAACAATTTGTTCTGCTATAATACGGATAAGCGACTAAATTTGATTAGACCTATTCATTTAATTCATAGAGCTTATCCACGACTAAATCGGTAAGTTGCTGTTTCAAAATATTTATTGTCTCTCCTTGGTTTTTTTACTTCATTGGAAGTTATCACTTCTTCTTCTTTTTCTGTCACGTGTTAGGTCATGCTGGGGCTATTGTAGCTACATTCTGGCCTTCCACCCTTTTGCTGCTATTCCAATGCGTCTCTTACCTTGCGGAATACAGTATATTGCCAAAAGTGTGGCAGTAATCTTGACTACTGCATTTTCAGCAGATGGGACATCATTTTTGCCTATTTTCAGACTTTTCGTTTATATCAAACGTTTTAAAATTCCTTCGTAATATCTATGTTCCCTTTATAATATAACTTTGTATATCCTGATACGTTTCTTAATAATTTCGATTCGTTGGCGTGTAATCACATTTCAATTTTTTTCTTTACATCTACATCCACATTTATACACACCCAACGGTGTGTGGCGGGGGGGGGCACTTTACGTGCCACTGTCATTACCTCCCTTTTCTGTTCCAGTCACGTATGGTTCGCGGGAAGAACGACTGCCTGAAAGCCTCCGTTGGCTCTCGAATCTCTCTAATTTTACATTCGTGATCTTCTCGGGAGGTATAAGTAGGGTGAAGCAATATATTCGATACCTCATCCAGAAACGCACCCTCTCGAAACCTGGCGAGCAAGCTACACCGCGATGCAGAGCGCCTCTCTTGCAGAGTCTGCCACTTGAGTTTGCGAAACATCTCCGTAACGCCATCACGGTTACCAAATAACCCTGTGACGCGCCGCTCTTCTTTGGATCTTCTCTATCTCCTCCGTCAAACCGATCTGGTATGGATCCCACACTGATGAGCAATAGTCAAGTATAGGTCGAACGAGTGTTTTGTAAGCCACCTCCTTTACCCACGTTCTCTTCCATACAGTAATGTTGGTACCGAAACATCGTCATATAATTTAAGTTTCTGTTCTTACTTAATTTTGGAGAGGTCTTGTAATACCTTCGCAATCCTCGTAAGGCGGCCAAGCGAAATTACTGCTAGCTACATAAGAGAAAAATCCGGACGAAACCTAAAAGTCACTGAAGTATCGATAAATTATAAATATCACATCAGGAGTTAATCGTTTACTTGTTGCAGGACTGTGACGGTCATGAGAAATAAGACTTGCAAGCTGCATGTTGTTTTCGTGCATAGTAACACTACCTGACTGTGAATTCAGTTCTGAAAAGAACTTACCTCGCCTCTTGATGGGTGGGCCGCACCTGGTGCAGGTCGACTGCTGTAGAGATAATTGCATGGCCCTGATTTCGCCGACGCATATGAAAATAAACCAAGTCACAAGCTGTAGGCATAGCAAGTTCAAATCTAAAGGAATTATCCCAGAAATTTGGAGATATACGTACGAAGGAATTTATTCAAGTCCATGCTTCATACATTATTTGTGTGACCAAGTGGTTTAATACATAAGCATGTTGCAACAGCACGTTTCTTCAATCACAAATTGAATTTATTTCATTAATGTTAATATTCCGTCTCCTTGCAGTCGTAGCATGCATTGGGTATGACAAATAACCATGTAAGAATGGAAGATAACTAGTATTAACTCACGCATGTTCGGCTCACATTCTTCTGGAGTTCCCCCAAAGAATGTTTTTTCCCTCATGCAGTTCCGCGTCATTGCATATGGTTGAGAAGTAACTGTGCCAGCACCACAAAATACGACGGCGCGCTGAAAAGTAATACCTCCGAATTTTGTATGCGAAAACTCTTAAAGTTTTTAAATAAAACAAACGTTTTTAACATTCTACATCTTTATTCTTCACGCCTACATTCCTGCTGTAGAGATAATTGCATGGCACTGATTTCGCCGACGCATATGAAAATAAACCAAGTCACAAGCTGTAGGCATAGCAAGTTCAAATCTAAAGGAATTATCCCAGAAATTTAGAGATATACGTACGAAGGAATTTATTCAAGCCCATGCTTCATACATTATTTGTGTGACCAAGTGGTTTAATACATAAGCATGTTGCAACAGCACGTTTCTTCAATCACAAATTGAATTTGTTTCATTAATGTTAATATTCCGTCTCCTTGCAGTCGTAGCATGCATTTGGTATGACAAATAACCATGTAAGAATGGAAGATAACTAGTATTAACTCACGCATGTTCGGCTCACATTCTTCTGGAGTTCCCCCAAAGAATGTTCTTTCCCTCATGCAGTTCCGCGTCATTGCATATGGTTGAGAAGTAACTGTGCCAGCACCACAAAATACGACGGCGCGCTGAAAAGTAATACCTCCGAATTTTGTATGCGAAAACTCTTAAAGTTTTTAAATAAAACAAACGTTTTTAACATTCTACATCTTTATTCTTCACGCCTACATTCCTGCTGTAGAGATAATTGCATGGCACTGATTTCGCCGACGCATATGAAAATAAACCAAGTCACAAGCTGTAGGCATAGCAAGTTCAAATCTAAAGGAATTATCCCAGAAATTTGGAGATATACGTACGAAGGAATTTATTCAAGCCCATGCTTCATACATTATTTGTGTGACCAAGTGGTTTAATACATAAGCATGTTGCAACAGCACGTTTCTTCAATCACAAATTGAATTTGTTTCATTAATGTTAATATTCCGTCTCCTTGCAGTCGTAGCATGCATTGGGTATGACAAATAACCATGTAAGAATGGAAGATAACTAGTATTAACTCACGCATGTTCGGCTCACATTCTTCTGGAGTTCCCCCAAAGAATGTTTTTTCCCTCATGCAGTTCCGCGTCATTGCATATGGTTGAGAAGTAACTGTGCCAGCACCACAAAATACGACGGCGCGCTGAAAAGTAATACCTCCGAATTTTGTATGCGAAAACTCTTAAAGTTTTTAAATAAAACAAACGTTTTTAACATTCTACATCTTTATTCTTCACGCCTACATACCTGCTGTAGAGATAATTGCATGGCACTGATTTCGCCGACGCATATGAAAATAAACCAAGTCACAAGCTGTAGGCATAGCAAGTTCAAATCTAAAGGAATTATCCCAGAAATTTAGAGATATACGTACGAAGAAATTTATTCAAGCCCATGCTTCATACATTATTTGTGTGACCAAGTGGTTTAATACATAAGCATGTTGCAACAGCACGTTTCTTCAATCACAAATTGAATTTGTTTCATTAATGTTAATATTCCGTCTCCTTGCAGTCGTAGCATGCATTGGGTATGACAAATAACCATGTAAGAATGGAAAATAACTAGTATTAACTCACACATGTTCGGCTCACATTCTTCTGGAGTTCCCCCAAAGAATGTTTTTTCCCTCATGCAGTTCCGCGTCATTGCATATGGTTGAGAAGTAACTGTGCCAGCACCACAAAATACGACGGCGCGCTGAAAAGTAATACCTCCGAATTTTGTATGCGAAAACTCTTAAAGTTTTTAAATAAAACAAACGTTTTTAACATTCTACATCTTTATTCTTCACGCCTACATTCCTGCTGTAGAGATAATTGCATGGCACTGATTTCGCCGACGCATATGAAAATAAACCAAGTCACAAGCTGTAGGCATAGCAAGTTCAAATCTAAAGGAATTATCCCAGAAATTTGGAGATATACGTACGAAGGAATTTATTCAAGTCCATGCTTCATACATTATTTGTGTGACCAAGTGGTTTAATACATAAGCATGTTGCAACAGCACGTTTCTTCAATCACAAATTGAATTTGTTTCATTAATGTTAATATTCCGTCTCCTTGCAGTCGTAGCATGCATTGGGTATGACAAATAACCATGTAAGAATGGAAGATAACTAGTATTAACTCACGCATGTTCGGCTCACATTCTTCTGGAGTTCCCCCAAAGAATGTTTTTTCCCTCATGCAGTTCCGCGTCATTGCATATGGTTGAGAAGTAACTGTGCCAGCACCACAAAATACGACGGCGCGCTGAAAAGTAATACCTCCGTATTTTGTATGCGAAAACTCTTAAAGTTTTTAAATAAAACAAACGTTTTTAACATTCTACATCTTTATTCTTCTCGCCTACATTCCTGCTGTAGAGATAATTGCATGGCACTGATTTCGCCGACGCATATGAAAATAAACCAAGTCACAAGCTGTAGGCATAGCAAGTTCAAATCTAAAGGAATTATCCCAGAAATTTGGAGATATACGTACGAAGGAATTTATTCAAGCCCATGCTTCATACATTATTTGTGTGACCAAGTGGTTTAATACATAAGCATGTTGCAACAGCACGTTTCTTCAATCACAAATTGAATTTGTTTCATTAATGTTAATATTCCGTCTCCTTGCAGTCGTAGCATGCATTGGGTATGACAAATAACCATGTAAGAATGGAAGATAACTAGTATTAACTCACGCATGTTCGGCTCACATTCTTCTGGAGTTCCCCCAAAGAATGTTTTTTCCCTCATGCAGTTCCGCGTCATTGCATATGGTTGAGAAGTAACTGTGCCAGCACCACAAAATACGACGGCGCGCTGAAAAGTAATACCTCCGAATTTTGTATGCGAAAACTCTTAAAGTTTTTAAATAAAACAAACGTTTTTAACATTCTACATCTTTATTCTTCACGCCTACATTCCTGCTGTAGAGATAATTGCATGGCCCTGATTTCGCCGACGCATATGAAAATAAACCAAGTCACAAGCTGTAGGCATAGCAAGTTCAAATCTAAAGGAATTATCCCAGAAATTTGGAGATATACGTACGAAGGAATTTATTCAAGTCCATGCTTCATACATTATTTGTGTGACCAAGTGGTTTAATACATAAGCATGTTGCAACAGCACGTTTCTTCAATCACAAATTGAATTTGTTTCATTAATGTTAATATTCCGTCTCCTTGCAGTCGTAGCATGCATTGGGTATGACAAATAACCATGTAAGAATGGAAGATAACTAGTATTAACTCACGCATGTTCGGCTCACATTCTTCTGGAGTTCCCCCAAAGAATGTTTTTTCCCTCATGCAGTTCCGCGTCATTGCATATGGTTGAGAAGTAACTGTGCCAGCACCACAAAATACGACGGCGCGCTGAAAAGTAATACCTCCGAATTTTGTATGCGAAAACTCTTAAAGTTTTTAAATAAAACAAACGTTTTTAACATTCTACATCTTTATTCTTCACGCCTACATTCCTGCTGTAGAGATAATTGCATGGCACTGATTTCGCCGACGCATATGAAAATAAATCAAGTCACAAGCTGTAGGCATAGCAAGTTCAAATCTAAAGGAATTATCCCAGAAATTTGGAGATATACGTACGAAGGAATTTATTCAAGTCCATGCTTCATACATTATTTGTGTGACCAAGTGGTTTAATACATAAGCATGTTGCAACAGCACGTTTCTTCAATCACAAATTGAATTTGTTTCATTAATGTTAATATTCCGTCTCCTTGCAGTCGTAGCATGCATTGGGTATGACAAATAACCATGTAAGAATGGAAGATAACTAGTATTAACTCACGCATGTTCGGCTCACATTCTTCTGGAGTTCCCCCAAAGAATGTTTTTTCCCTCATGCAGTTCCTCGTCATTGCATATGGTTGAGAAGTAACTGTGCCAGCACCACAAAATACGACGGCGCGCTGAAAAGTAATACCTCCGAATTTTGTATGCGAAAACTCTTAAAGTTTTTAAATAAAACAAACGTTTTTAACATTCTACATCTTTATTCTTCACGCCTACATTCCTGCTGTAGAGATAATTGCATGGCACTGATTTCGCCGACGCATATGAAAATAAACCAAGTCACAAGCTGTAGGCATAGCAAGTTCAAATCTAAAGGAATTATCCCAGAAATTTGGAGATATACGTACGAAGGAATTTATTCAAGCCCATGCTTCATACATTATTTGTGTGACCAAGTGGTTTAATACATAAGCATGTTGCAACAGCACGTTTCTTCAATCACAAATTGAATTTGTTTCATTAATGTTAATATTCCGTCTCCTTGCAGTCGTAGCATGCATTGGGTATGACAAATAACCATGTAAGAATGGAAGATAACTAGTATTAACTCACGCATGTTCGGCTCACATTCTTCTGGAGTTCCCCCAAAGAATGTTTTTCCCCTCATGCAGTTCCGCGTCATTGCATATGGTTGAGAAGTAACTGTGCCAGCACCACAAAATACGACGGCGCGCTGAAAAGTAATACCTCCGAATTTTGTATGCGAAAACTCTTAATAAAACAAACGTTTTTAACATTCTACATCTTTATTCTTCACGCCTACATTCCTGCTGTAGAGATAATTGCATGGCACTGATTTCGCCGACGCATATGAAAATAAACCAAGTCACAAGCTGTAGGCATAGCAAGTTCAAATCTAAAGGAATTATCCCAGAAATTTGGAGATATACGTACGAAGGAATTTATTCAAGCCCATGCTTCATACATTATTTGTGTGACCAAGTGGTTTAATACATAAGCATGTTGCAACAGCACGTTTCTTCAATCACAAATTGAATTTGTTTCATTAATGTTAATATTCCGTCTCCTTGCAGTCGTAGCATGCATTGGGTATGACAAATAACCATGTAAGAATGGAAGATAACTAGTATTAACTCACGCATGTTCGGCTCACATTCTTCTGGAGTTCCCCCAAAGAATGTTTTTTCCCTCATGCAGTTCCGCGTCATTGCATATGGTTGAGAAGTAACTGTGCCAGCACCACAAAATACGACGGCGCGCTGAAAAGTAATACCTCCGAATTTTGTATGCGAAAACTCTTAAAGTTTTTAAATAAAACAAACGTTTTTAACATTCTACATCTTTATTCTTCACGCCTACATTCCTGCTGTAGAGATAATTGCATGGCACTGATTTCGCCGACGCATATGAAAATAAACCAAGTCACAAGCTGTAGGCATAGCAAGTTCAAATCTAAAGGAATTATCCCAGAAATTTGGAGATATACGTACGAAGGAATTTATTCAAGCCCATGCTTCATACATTATTTGTGTGACCAAGTGGTTTAATACATAAGCATGTTGCAACAGCACGTTTCTTCAATCACAAATTGAATTTGTTTCATTAATGTTAATATTCCGTCTCCTTGCAGTCGTAGCATGCATTGGGTATGACAAATAACCATGTAAGAATGGAAGATAACTAGTATTAACTCACGCATGTTCGGCTCACATTCTTCTGGAGTTCCCCCAAAGAATGTTTTTTCCCTCATGCAGTTCCGCGTCATTGCATATGGTTGAGAAGTAACTGTGCCAGCACCACAAAATACGACGGCGCGCTGAAAAGTAATACCTCCGAATTTTGTATGCGAAAACTCTTAAAGTTTTTAAATAAAACAAACGTTTTTAACATTCTACATCTTTATTCTTCATGCCTACATTCTTGCAGCCTTCTGCCACTAGAGGGCTCTGAACTGTAGCGTGTAACATGGCAGTGCGTAACGCTACTATGTAGGTGGGCGAGAAACCTCGTGTTGTAATCGAGTTTCGAATTCTAAGAGTTCGTTCACACATGGCGCACCTGTCATCGACAATCCTTCATGCAGTCCGTCTTGGCACCATCCGATTTTTATCTGTACCTGAAACTTTAAGAACACGTCCATGGACTTCAAGGCTTCGTCAACAAAGTCAGTGATTCTGCAGTGAATTGAGAGAAACGTATTCGTCATCAGGGTGACTAACTTGAGAAATAGATAAGTAGACATGAAGAATAAAGATGTAGACTGCTAATAATGTTTTCTTTATTGAAGAAGCCTTAAGAGTTTTCGCATGAGAAATTCGGAGACGTTAAATTCCAGCAAGCCCTATTAGCAGGCAGAAATGATATGGTGGTCTCCAATGATGCTGCTATTCTTTTTTGCTAACCTAGTTGATGGACATAATCGGCCAAGCAAACGCAACTGTATGTGTGGATGGCACTTTGAGACTCAACCCGAGATCTGTCAAATACATTACTACAAGATCTTACTGAAAGACGTCATATAGTCATCTCGAGGACTAAGTCTGAGAGTCTGTGTAGTTGTTAAAGATAGGTTCTTGACTAAGAGTTCGCTGCTCAAAACTATTCGTGTTTTTACCAATTTCTGCCTCGTAACTAGTGGTGTTAGTTAGACTTCATTATTTCGGTGTGCCTAGGAAGTAAAACAGTATCAAGGAGGTTCCTCCTCCGTTATATGACTTCTGTCAGTTTGAACATATGTAGCATATTAAAAGTAGCATATTAAGTGTAGCTCAGGACCTAGTATCTACACTGGGCAGAAGAGCTTGCCTACTGCAGTGAATTACATCAGTGGAGTATTTAACTGTCACTGCACCGTTTCAGCACAGAAAACACACTCTGTTATAGGTCCTGTTCTACCAGTAAGGCATGTGACACACATTTACTGTGATCTCCCATCACTCTTGTTGCCCGCCTTTCTTGTTGCCTGGTCAATGCTGGTCCACAGTGCTACCCACAACAGTACGTCTTACGTGCCGTTTGCGCTTTAGCTTGAACACTGGACTCGAAAAGAAACCTGATTTCATTCTCCTCAGAAGTAATATCCCAGTTGAAACTTCCTGGCAGATTAAAACTGCGTGCCTTGTCGAGACTCGAACTCCGCTGCAGAGTGAAAATCTCATTCTGGAAACATCCCCCAGGCTGTGGCTAAGCCATGTCTCCGCAATATCCTTTCTTTCAGGAGTGCTAGTTCTGCAGGGTTCGCAGGAAAAATTCTGTAAAGTTTGGAAAGTAGGAGACGAGGTTCGGGCAGAAGTAAAGCTGTGAGGAGGGGGCTTGGGTAGCTCAGTTGGTAGAGCACTTGCCAGCAAAAGGCAAAGGTCCCGAGTTCGAGTCTCGGCCCGGCACACAGTTTTAATCTTCCAGGAAGTTTCATATCGGAGCACACTCCGCTGCACAGTGGAAATCTTATTCTGAGAATATCCCAGTTGTTTAGCCAATACACTGTTCAGAAAGTGTGCCAAGGGTCCCGATCTCTTCCATCCTTGACAAAAGACATTTTGTTTTCAGAACAACAGGTACTGCATAATAGAACCACTGTTTTCTCCACACTCCTTCCCCGTAGATACCGGTTCATGCAGGATCACGAGTGGTATTCGGAAAAGAAAAGGGAATAAAGTGTCAGAAAATTCAATGACTGTATTTTCCACATTTATGATAACATAAATGGTATTGCTTTATGAAAGCGCCTACTGTGACTTGACGTTCACTTACGCGAATTTAGTCCATGAAACCTCTCTTCAGCAGAGTTTACATGTCCACGGTCGCCCACATCCCATTTTCGTTGACTGCTTCGTTATGGCACGTACTGGATTCTTCAGTGCATCTCCCGGAAAACGCCTAGCAGAATGCCCGTGCGTAACCAGAGGTCGACCGCGAGGTAATATAAAAGGACAGGGCGTAGGTGTGGGCTCCGGGCGCGCAGCATCTCTCACCTCACCTCACCTCACCTCGCCTGCCTCTGTTGCCCTACGTGGGTGGCGACCGGCGACCGCAGCCGCTGCGACGCTCCGATGGGGCTCTGACGTCATTCTTCTGCTGTCCTCCACTGAAGGTGGGAAAACCCAGTGACACATCAGTCCTGGTCCAGACAAGGCGTTTATTTTAGAGATGAACTTGTAAACGGATGATCCAAGTGGAACCACTGCAACAAATGAAAGAAGAAAAGGAGGAAAAAAAGCACTCTTCATGCCAATACTCTGCTTATGGAACAACATATTAGCGCAAGTGTGGAAGCAAATAACGTTTTCCGGACAAAACAAAAGCTGACAAGTCTCAATTTGGAAGAAATAAATGTAAAATTATAATAGGTTGATTACCCTAACGGAACAGGAGAGTCGACATTTCACACCGAAGTAGACTGCGTACTTTTCTGAAATTTGTGATTTTCTGAAACTTGTGCAGTTCGGTAACTTGTGTTGCACTGTGCATCCCAAAATAACACTATGTGATAGTCTTGAGCACTCTGAAATGTTTGTCAGACTCCAAAAGGTTTCTACATTCATCTGCCTCTGAAAAATAGGCGCGTCCCGTGGATCCTCCAACAGTAAACGGCGCGGTTTATTGCTTATTGGTGATAGCCTAACATTGAGACGGGAAGGTTTTGTACCGTTACACAAAACGTGAGGAATCGCAGGTGCATGGGAAAGGCGCGACATAAGGTGACAACAGATTGCATATCGTATGGTAAGAATTGTTTTTGCTATTACTACAGATTGTGAGTTACAGCGACGAGTGGCCGGGCCTACTAGGAAGTATCATTTGGCGGTAACAACAAAAGGTTTGTGTGCGATAACGCACGTTTTAGATGTATCAAACAGAAGACTAGAGACAGTCTATGCACAACAGTCACTTGACAGCAGATTGTTCGCCAGGCGACAGCGTACCTTGTAGCCTGATTGAATTGACGCAGTCGGTAGAGTCTGAAACGCTCTTTCTCGACTGTCTTCTCGGACCTTGCGTAGCGTCTGGCGAAGACCAGTTCGCAGTTGTAGGCAGAAACAGGCACTCTTATCGGTGTGCGGTGCGCGAGACAAATCACGCGACGTGTTGATCCGTAGAATTTGTTGGCCTACTTGAAAATTTCTGTGCACACATGCATCTCACGCCAAATAAATGTCGCCAGTCTTGCTTTGCCCTACGATGGTGTGCTGTAGCTCTCTATGCTACTCTGTCCTGTGCGAGCCCCTTTATCTCAGCAATTTTTGAACCTGCTTACTGTATTTATCTCTTCGTCTCCCTCTACAATTTTAACCCCCCCCTCCCCCCAAAAAACACATACACACGCACAAACACACACACAAACACACACACACACACACACACACACACACACACACACACAAACACACACACACACACACACACGCTTCCCTTCAGCACTAAACTGGTGATCCCTTGATGTCTCAGGATGTGTCCTACCAACGGGTCCCTTCTTCTAGTCAGGTTACGCCACAAATCTCTTTTTCACTCCAACTATTCAGTACGTCCTCATTATCTACGTGAACTACCCATCTGATCGTCAGCATTCTTCTGTAGCACCCATTTTAAAAGCTTTCATTCTCTTCTTGTCTAATCTGTTTATCGTCCATGGTTTGGTTGGTTGTTTGGGAGGAAGAGACCAAACTGCGAGCTCATCGGTCTCATCGGATTAGGGAAGGACGGAGAAGGAAGTCGTCCATGCCCTTTCAAAGGAACCATCCCGGCATTTGCCTGGAGCGATTTAGGGAAATCACGGAAAACCTAAATCAGGATGGCCGGACGCGGGATTGAACCGTCCTCCTCCCGAATGCGAGTCCAGTGTGCTAGCCACTACGCCACCTCGCTCGGTATTATCGTCCATGTTTTTCACTTCCATACATGGGTACATTCTGTACAAATACTTTCAGAAAAGACATCCTGACACTTAAATCTATTTTCGATTTTCTACATCTACATTTACATCCATACTCCGCAAGCCACCTGACGGTGTGTGGCGGAGGGTTTCTCTTCTTCAGAAACTCTTTCTTGCCATTGCCAGTCTACATTTTATGTCCTCCGTACTTCGACCATCACCAGTTATTTTACCGCCCAAATAGCAAAACACACATACTACTTTTAGTGTCTTATTTCCTAATCTCATTCCCTCGGCATCACCCGATTTAATTCGACTACTTTCCACTATCCTCGTTTCGCTTTTGTTGTTGTTCATATTCTATCTTCCCTTCAAGACGCTGTCCATTCCGTTCAACTGCTCTTCGAAGTCCTTTGATGTCTCTGACAGAAGTGCAATGTCAGCAGAAAACCTCAAAGTTTTTACTTCTTCTCCGTGGATTTTAATTCCAACTCCATTTTTTTGTTCTCTTTATTGCTTGTTCAACGTACAGATTGAATAACATCGGGTTAGGCTACAACTGAGTACCACTCCCTTCTCAACCACTGTATCTCTTTCATGCCCCCTTTACTTGTGTAACTACCGTCTGTTTTCTGTACAAGTTATACATAGCTTTCACTGCCTTTATTTTACCCCTGCCACCTTTAGAATATGAAATAGAGTATTCCAGTCAACATCTTCAAAAGCTTTCTCTAAGTTTGCAAATGCTAGAAACGTAGGTTTGCCTTTCCTTATCCTGTCTCCTATGAGAAGTCATAGAGCCAGTATTGCCTCGCGTGTTTCTACATTATTCCGGAATCCAGACTGATCTGATTGAAATAGTCACTTTTTCTGTACTAATAATGGCCTGTAACAACACATGTACTTTCAAAAGACCCCCAGATCCGAACACCGGAATAGGCTGGATATCAGTCTAAATTTAGAGGGCGAAAGCCAATGTAATTGTCCGTCTTGACCGCTATTTAGATTTTTATATTTTAAAAGCACACCTCAAAACGTTTATGCCACAGCCGTCATCAAAATCTGTAAGATATACAAACCAAATGAGAAGAAATATTTCTAGGATGATTAAAATAACACATTTGTATAGAAATACAGTGAAGACATACCGCACTTAAAAACTCGGTATACTGTATCGCGTGAGATCGATCTCTCTCTCTCTCTCTCTCTCTCTCTCTCTCACACACACACACACTTGTACCATGACTAGTGTCGTTTGGTGAGGCAGCGTATCTTACATAACAGCCTGTGGCCATGAAGTGCTTTAAATGCCAGAGGACTTCTCACGTTAAAAATCAGATTAACGTCACATTTTAAGTACACATTCATTGCATAAAAAGAAAGCTATAAAAATTAAAATGTACATTTCTGTTGATAAAATATGTTAACGTACGGCCATAATATTACACAAAACACAGCAGACGTAAAACTTTGCCTTGTATAATGTTATGGCCGTACGTTAACACTTTTTATCAACAGAACTGTGCATTTAAATTTTATAGCTTACTTTTTATGTAATGGCTGTGTGCTTAGTATGTGATGTTAATTTTATTTTTAACGTGACAAGTCCTGTTTATCACTTTTTATAGATTTTTCTCGAAATGGCTATATGCCTAGTTGGCAGATATTATTTTGAATTTTATCGTGATAAATCCAAAGCCTTATTTTTATGGATTACTTTTATGATTTGATTGTACGCTTAATTTGTAGACATTAATTCACATACAACATTTCCAAGTTCTGTTGCATTTAACGCCTCCTCACGGCCGCAGATACTTATTTAAGTTAGGCTGCCTCACTAAACAGAGCTCTTCATGGTACAAGTATATGCGCGAACTACTGACGTGATATAGTATACCAATTTTTTGAAGTGCTGTAGCTTCCTCGTGGTTCTCTACAGTGTATTTTTGTGACTGTTGTAAAAATGCTACTTCTCGTTTGTTCGGTCCATCTGGGAGATTCTAATGATGGCTGTAACCGAAAAGCGTTAAGGTGTATTTTTAAAAGTATATAAATAGCGATCAATAAAAACAATTATATTGACTAGTGATAATGATAGCGGACTCGTACAATGGCTTATTTCATCTACAGACAAAAAGCAGAAAGACACATTCAAAAGCACCTCTAGAGTCCACTGGAACAAGAGGAGCTTATTATACTCTGAAAGACCTTGCTAGGCCCACCTCGTTGTTGGCAAACGGAACACGTCAGCCTCGGTCGCTGGGGATCATTCACTCTCCACTCCATACAAGCAACACTTTTAAGCTCACGTCCCCGCCCCACGGTACCCACTACTCCCGTCTAACTCCCGCGAGGGCCTTCGGCTGACTGGCGGTTTCGCGAGCTGCCAAAGCCACGCTACGAAATTATTTTAACGTGCAGCCCTTTGAGCAAGTGAGCCTCCAGGGCAGAACGTATGCGCTTCAATTCGCCAAGGTGGCGCACTGGTTAGCACACTTGACTCGCATTCGGGAGGACAACAGTTTAAATTCGCGTCCGACTATCCCGATTTAGGTTTTTCGTGATTTCACTGGATCGCTCCAGGCAAATGCCGGGACTGTTCCATTGAAAGGACACGGACGATTTCGTTCCCCATTCTTTCCGCATCTGAACTTGACCTCAGTCTCTGATGACCTCGACGTCGACGGTACGTTAAACCTGTTTCTTCCTTCTTTTTTTTCGATTTACCATTTCCTGCTAACATTCGCAGTAACTGCTGTAAGAAGCTCAGAAGACTCTTTGCTAAAAGCTGTTAGGAAATGCGCCGACCATCCTATGAAAACCACTATCCTTTGAAAACAACCATCAGTTTCGAAGGATTAAGGTGACACTGTCCCATGACCTCCAGACTGGAGAATGGCTCTTTAGCCCCGAAAGCGGAAAATCGGTGCTAGCGTTCATAATGGCGACCAAAGCTAGCAGACAGGGGCGGGCAGACAATCATTTGTTACAAGTTGTCACTAAAATTTTATTTAAAAAAACATCTTTGCTTTTTTATCACCTAGCCCCCCTCTGTATACTCTGCTAAGAGCTAAACTGCACATGTGGAACTTTAGACTTCTATAGGAACGCGAATAGAAATAGAACAGCATAGATTTAATTCTTGGACAGGGCTAAATCATGAGGAAGTGTTTGCAGAATTAATTGAAGAAAAGTTCTTACACGTATGTGAGTAGCAGAACAGTTGCAGCGCATACAGATTTTCAACTATTTGTTATCACATTTTTGACATGGTTTCTGTGTTTTCGGAAATATCATTTTTGACTGTGTTACTATGATCTGAAAATGGATCCCGGTTTGTAATTAGTCGTCGAGTGAATAAAAAAGTGAAATTTGTAAGTTTGGCTGGTTTCTCGTTGTAATTATTAACAGAAGCTGCTGATCCACAGCTATTCAAGCATGCTGGTAATTCGTAAAACAAAGCTTGTTTCACCTTAACTTTCGATGTGTCGGTTCTAGTATTGTCAGTTTCTGGCAATGTCTTCCGCACTTCTTGCTGTTGGCCGACAAAAATCTGTATCCATTCTATCTATATCTATACTAATAATAACACAGTGAAATTATCGACTTCAGCATAGCTTGGGGAAACGCTTTATTGCATCAAAATCGCATCGTCGAACAAATTATAATTCAAAATTTTATCTAAAATCTTCTTCTCACCTTAGTAATTCGGATATTTATTCATCATGGTGTAATACACTAAAGAGCCAACAGCTGGCGCTTTTAGGTTTTTTTTCTTATTTTTTAACTCAGACGTATTTTCCGAATTTTGTACCAGTGATAGAATCAAGCACAGTTATCTTACAGATTTACTGATTTCGCTTTGTGTATTGAAAACTTAACGAAATTGGTTTGCTTCTTGCGACAGATTTTGGTTATATTTGACTTATTGGCTAGCAAAACCGTACTTATTGATTTTTCACTGTGATTTGGTTGCCTGCTTACTGGGTGTTGATTTCTTTCGTTCACGTAACGAACCCTAGAAAATAATCAATATTCCGAAATACACCAGAATGGCTAAAAGACTCAGGACTACGTGGGCTTAAGAATCAACTGAAAAGCATGACGTGAGAATTGCTGTGGCTGGAGAACATTAGGCTTTAACTCGCTCAATGGAAAGTTCTTCCAAATGCAAGGCGCGACGTAACTCTGATCGATTGCATCATGCATTATCTCGCTCCTCAGAACCCTTTTTCGCTTTAAACGCCCACAATTCTTGGAGAGCTTATGTTATACTGTGACCATAAAAAAAGGCACAAGGCCAAACGCTGCCTGCTGTGGACGTGGACCTTGCTTTTCGCACGGTCTGCTCTACTTAGTTCTCTCCCGTGTTAGTGAAGCAATCAAGCTCTTCCTTCATGTAATCAATCATAATTCAAACGCTGTATACAAAAAAGCTTAATAATCCTCGGGCATAGCTATTAATAAATATTCTGGGAAAGCCGACTGTTTCAACTAGTATTACAATATGAGAGATGTTGAGGATGATAGCACAAAAATTATTTTTAAGAATTGGGATGGTGTTGGTATTGGTACCCAGATTCATATCATTATTATCATAGTTATGTATTTTCTATTTTTATAGTATTAAGTGAAGAAATGTGAATTGCTGAAATCCGTTAATTTCGTTCAGAATCTCCTTTCCAATTTTTCGTTATGGATGAATATTTCCTTTTCTCCAAGATATCCGTTTCCCAGTTTTCCTCTAAAGTATGCTGTACTTTAAGTCTGTAAAGCATGAGGGACACTGTTCTACACTTACATCTACCACATGGCTCTCATACATGTTGGATACAGTTTTTATTTGATTTTAAAAGGAATCTTATACCATGCTTCCTGCAAAATAATGGCAAATTCTGGCAACGACGACGGAGATGGATAGCGCTTACAAATCCTTGTCTGCAAAGTAGATCATAAAAGCTAAATAATATTGAGATCTGGTGGCTGTGGGGCCCATGGAGATGCAGCAGTTAATCCCCGTGCTAATAAAACCAGTCCTGGACGATGCGAGCTGTGTGAACACGGGCCCCGTTGTGTTGCAACACGGCATCACCGCTGGAGAACAAATATTATGGTACCAGGATGTGGGCCTGATAAGCCAAAACGGTCACACAATCCTTGTCAGTAACGTGATCTTACGCAGTAACCACGGGACTCATGGAACACCACAATCTGGCCAACAAATTATCGCCGAACGCCCTGTATGTTTCACTCTTCGGACTTCAACTCAGAAGTTGGAAACAGTATGAAACGAAACTCATCCAATGAGGCGGTTATAAGGAAATAAAAGAAAAATTCGGAGTAGTTATTAAAATCCATGGAGAAGAAATAAAAACTTCGAGGTTCGCCGATAACATTGTTATTCTCTCAGAGACAGCAAAGGACTTGGAAGAGCAGTTGAACGGAATGGACAGTGTCTTGAAAGGAGGGTATAAGATGAACATCAACAAAAGCAAAACGAGAATAATGGAATGTAGTCGAATTAAGTCGGGTGATGCTGAGGGAATTAGATTAGGAAATGAGACACTTAAAGCAGTAAAGGAGTTTTGCTATTTGGGGAGCAAAATAACTGATGATGGTCGAAGTAGAGAGGATATAAAATGTAGACTGGCAATGGCAAGGAAAGCGTTTCTGAAGAAGAGAAATTTGTTAACATCGAGTATAGATTTAAGTGTCAGGAAGTCGTTTCTGAAAGTATTTGTATGGAGTGTAGCCATGTATGGAAGTGAAACAAGGACAATAAATAGTTTAGGTAAGAAGAGAATAGAAGCTTTCGAATGTGCTGCTACAGAAGAATGCTGAAGATTAGATGGGTAGATCACATATCTAATTAGGAGGTATGGAATAGAATTGGGGAGAAGAGGAGCTTGTGGCACAACTTGACTAGAAGAAGGGATCGGTTGGTAGGACATGTTTTGAGGCATGGAGAGCTGCATCAAACCAGTTTCAGGACTGAAGACCACATCAGCAACAACATCATTTTTGTAAGACTGATGTTTTCGGATTTGAGTGTAAAAGAAGACTAGCTTACAACTTTGACCTTGGAGGACACTACTCGAGAACAAGATTTTTACAATGCATTCAGATTCTTCTTTTCTGAAAATGATTTTCCAGTTTTGTAACTTGACCTCTGTTACTACTGATTGAGCGCCTTGCATGGTAGGCAACCACAAAGCATTTGTTACCTTGTGTGCAAAGACCAATCCTTCCCGCCGTTCTTCAAGTGTCGTAGTATCGTGCATCAGCAAGTGCTTAGTGGGCGTATTTCGAACATGCGACATATCATGAGTACTGTCACAAAAACTGTGAATTCATTTCTCCCGCAATCACTAAAGAGAAGAAAATACAGAGTGATATTAGAAGAATTGAGCCAGTATGGAGATCTGCTATTGCACACCTAAGTTAGATGGCTGCATAGAAATATGATTCTAAACAGATTTAAATAACTTCTGCCAGTGATAAAACATTTTGTGTCTGAAAGGGAAGAATATTACTCAGAAATGTATGATTTGAGCCAGTTCCTGGATCTGCCGTTTGTAACTGGAGTTAAGCAAAAAACTTCCACATTTTTCAAAGAAAATTGCGCACTTGCTGTATCAATGATTTTTATTATATCTGCGACCGGTTTCTCACCACTTATCGGTGCATCCTCAGGCAATTTATAACATGGTAACGTTGAACATTGCCCTGTAGAGACTCCCCACCATTCACGTCCAATATACCGTCATCTGGTGAAAGCGGTACTTAAAATTTAGAAATTTGACTGTCAGGCCGTGTCCGCTGCCGCGCGGCTCCTCGCAGCTTGCTCGGTCATTGCCGCTCACATCATTTAACAAATTTTTAAAAAATATTTTCAAATTTTAACTACCGCTTTCACCAGATGACGGTATACTGGACGTGAACGGTGGGGGCAATGTTCAACGTTACCGTGTTATGGATAGCGTATATTGCCTGAGGATGCACCGATAAGTGGTGCGAAACTGGTCGCAGCTTTAATAAAAATCATTTATGCAGCCAGTGAGGATTTTTCTTTGGAAAAATGTGGATGTATGGCTGTGGTTGCCCGCTCTACAAAACAACATGTTAAAGAACTTAAAGGAGAAAACGAAACTGCCATAACTGTTATGTTTCATGCAAAAACTTGACCTTTGGATTGCAAAGTTACAAAAATTAAATGTGAAACACTTTCGTCATATGTAATCAGAAGTATCAAATCAACAAATAACATTGGATCAACTAGCTGCAAAGAAGTATAAGGCCGACCTAACAGCGCTGAAAACACGGTTTGAAAACCGATTTTCATATTTCAAGGCAATGGAATTGTTAAGCTTTCATAGCTCAGCCTTTCGAAAAAATGGATGTGGCTGCTATTTCAAATAAAATCTGAGTGAAGTAGGGTTCTCAACCATGAGCGTAGTGAAATCTGATCATCTTTCAATCGTGTAGCGTTGGCTGAGACAAATTATTCGCCAGATTATCGTAACTTTTCCTGTGGTATGCAAAGACGAGTATCAAACTAAACTTTTCTGTAGCATTTATAATGGTGTATATTTTATTTTATTTTTTTCACGGTGTTAATGTCCCTTAATTGAGTAGCAGGCCTAGAACTTTTCACGGACATTGAATTACCTTCTATGTATTTGTATTTAGCTTAATTCAAAAGGTTAATTCTGGCTATAGTGTTGGTTTGCGCTTGAACTTTTATCAATTTTTGAATCAGTAGATCTCTAGATGAACTAAGCTGCATTTAGTAGATCTCAAGCCTAAAAAGTTTGAGCACCCTTCCGTCAGAGGGAAAGCCTGGCGACCGCTACTCTAGCGGCGTTCTAGGCTACTTCTGCGCGGTGATTTCGGTGTGCATCACGACTGCAGACTTTCACCTTGAAGTAAACAAAAAACGGAGTTACATAATTATTTTACGAGGAGCTGATAAAGTGCTATTAAGTAAGAAGAGTAAGAGTAAGTGAAACCTTCTTCCATCTCTCAGCCTACCTATTTCGGTAATTGTCGAGAAACTATAGTGGCACAGTGCTGAAACTAACGACCTCGCTTCCAGAAGAGAGAAATTATAAATCCTCGTGGGTTATCGCTATAAATACTTTGACCTGTCCCTCGCGTAAGTCCTCTGCGCCAGCATTAACGCTACGTTACTGCTTCAGATGACAAAAAAAAAGGAATACGGTGAATGACATACTCATTTAGTTTCATACATGCCGGAAAGAACAGACACCACGAATTCGTATAACTGATACGCCTAGCTGGGCAATGGATCACCTTCTTCAGTGCGGATGCACAAATACGTCCGACCTCCTGTGGGAACCTCAGAATAGCGAACGGCAGTAAAATGGACAGGGACAGCGGATAGATGGCGCTCTGTGGGAGTGTGGATCGGCCGTGAACTGTCCCGAGGTAGTCCACACAGATGCGATATGTCCCGGATGGAGTAGTGACTAACGCGCCTGCCTAGTGAGCAGGAGGTACTGGTTTCGAATCCGGGTCTGGTACAAATTTTCAGTTGCAGCTGACATCAGTAATCCCCTTCAATTTACGTACCATTTAGTTCTTGACTTAGGCTTCACTTCGAAACGAAACTTGTGGCTATATTTCAACGAGCCTCGCTACTCTTTTGTTTGCCTGAACGCAAATGCAACATTTACGAGCCAGTTTCCAAAGTTGTGAACCGAAAGCCTTATTCAGGGTGTCACAAAAAGGTACAGTCAAACTTTCAGGAAACATTCCTCACACACAAAGAAAGAAAATATGTTATGTGGACATGTGTCGGGAAACGCTTACTTTCCATTTTAGAGCTCATTTTATTACTTCTCTTCAAATCACATTAATCATGGAACAGAACGTACCAGCGTGACTTCAAAACCTTGTTACACGAAATGTTCAAAATGTCCTCCGTTAGCGAGGATACATGCATCCACCCTCCGTCGCATGGACCCCCTGGTGCGCTGATGGAGCCCTGGAGAATGGCGTATTGTATCACAACCGTCCACAATAGGAGCACGAAGAGTCTCCACATTTGGTACCGGGGTTGCGTAGACAAGAACTTTCAAATGCCCCCATAAATGAAAGTCAAGAGGGTTGAGGTCAGGAAAGCGTGGAGGCCATGGAATTGGTCCGCCTCTACCAATCCATCGGTCACCGAATCTGTTCTTGAGAAGCGTACGAACACTTCGACTGAAATGTGCAGGAGCTCCATCGTGCATGAACCACATGTTGTGTGGTACTTGTAAAGGCACATGTTCTAGCAGCACAGGTAGAGTATAAAATCAAGATAACGTGCTCCATTGAGCGTAGGTGGAAGAATATGGGGCCCAATCAAGACATCACCAACAATGCCTGCCCAAACGTTCACAGAAAATCTGTGTTGATGACGTGATTGCACAATAGCGTGCGGATTCTCGTCAGTCCATACATGTTGATTGTGAAAATTTACAGTTTGATCCCGTTGGAATGAAGCCTCATCCTCAAAGAGAGCATTTGCACTGAAATGAGGATTGACACATTGTTGGATGAACCATTCGCAGAAGTGTACCCGTGGAGGCCAATCAGCTGCTGATAGTGCCTGCACACGCTGTACATGGTACGGAAACAACTGGTTCTCCCGTAGCACTTTCCATACAGTGACGTGGTCAACGTTACCTTGTACAGCAGCAACTTCTCTGACGCTGACATTGTTATCGTCAACTGCACGGAGAATTGCCTCGTCCATTGCAGGTGTCCTCGTCGTTCTAGGTCTTCCCCAGTCGCGAGTCATAGGCTGGAATGCTCCGTGCTCCCTAAGACGCCGATCAATTGCTTCGAACGTCTTCCTGTCGGGACACCTTCGTTCTGGACATCTGTCTCGATGCAAACGTACCGCGCCACGGCTATTGCCCCGCGCTAATCCATACATCCAATGGGCATCTGCCAACACCGCATTTGTAAACATTGCACTGAATGCAAAACCACGTTCGTGATGAACACTAACCTGTTGATGTAACCTACTAATGTGCTTGATGCTAGTACTGTAGGGCAATGACTCGCATGTCAACCCAAGCACCGACGTCAACATTACCTTCCTTCAATTGGGCCAACTGGCGGTGATTCGAGGAAGTACAGTACATACTGACGAAACTAAAATGAGCTCTAACATGGAAATTAAGCGTTTCCGGACACATGTCCACATAACATCTGTTCTTTATTTGTGTGTTAGGAATGTTTCCTGAAAGCTTGGCCGTACCTTTTTGTAACACCCTGTATATAACTTTCTTTTCCGCGCAAGCGTGGCTCGGAGTGCAGCAGTCAATCCCTCTGCCCTCGTTGCATCTATATATAGTACTGGCTGCCCGCCCACACGCATCCCCGGCCCGCTGCACTGGCTGATAATGACGGCTCATTTGATGAATGAACCAAATTCGCCGGCCGCCATTAGGAGGCTAATGACAGAAATTAGCGGTCTGGACGGACACGCCCCCTCGTGCAGTCGTAACTGCAGGCCGAGCGTCCCGAATCGATGTAATTTCTGGGCTACCTCTCTGGTTCTCGTTTAGGACGGAGCGGCGCTACCTGCTCCGTAATCGTCCGCGACGTTTATTTGGCCTGGCGGTCGCGGCGGCCGCGGTGGAGGATCGAATTTGGCCGCGCCTGTAACAGCAAACGAATCCCCCTGGCGGATGACGCACCAGCCAGCCAGTGTGCGGGCCGTGCGGGTGTCCAGCGCGCCGCAACACCAGCGTGACAAATTGATGACCGCGCGGACCGGTCCGCTCTCCCAGTAATTTTTAAGCGGCCGAGTCCCGCGTTGCTGTTGAGCTTCAGGCTACACGTCCTTGTTCCTCCTCAGTGCGGTTTTGGCGAACACTGCTAGCGGCTCTTTTAATTTCAATTTTTTTTTTTGGAAAACACAGCCCTCAGTAGCGACCACAATTAATTTGTAAACTAGGTTTCGGTGTCACAAGGGTCACCTTCTTCGGACAACATTAAAACTAAATGTTACAGCATAACGAACCAAAAAATACGAGAGCTGCGGTCATACCTGACAGCGTCAGATTGTTGTTGTTGTCATCATTCCAGAGACTTTTTTGATGCAGCTCTCCATGCTACTCTATCCTGTGCAAGTCTCTTCACCTCCGAATAACTACTGCAACCTACATCCTTCTGAATCTGTTTAGTGTACTCATCTCCTGGTCCCCCTCTACGATTTTTACCCTCCACGCTGCCCTCCATACTAAATTGGTGATCCCTTGATGCCTCAGAACACGTCCTACCAACCGATCCCTTCTTCTAGTCAAGGTGTGCCACAAACGTCTCTTCTCCCCAAACCTATTCAATACCTACTCATTAGTTACGTGATCTACCCATCTAATCTTCAGCATTCTTCTGTAGCACCACATTTCGAAAGCTTCTATTCTCTTCTTGTCTAAACTATTTATCGTCGATGTTTCAAAAATGGTTCAAATGGCTCTGAGCACTATGAGACTTAACATCTATGGTCATCTGTCCCCTAGAACTTAGAACTACTTCAATCTAACTAACCTAAGGACATCACACAACACTCAGTCATCACGAGGCAGAGAAAATCCCTGACGCCGCCGGGAATCGAACCCGGGAACCCTGGCATGGGAAACGAGAACGCTACCGCACGACCACGACCTGCGGACCGTCCATGTTTCACTTCCATACATGGCTACACTCCATACAAATACTTTCAGAAACGACTCCCTGACACTTAAATCAATACTAGATGTTAACAAATTTCTCTTCTTCAGAAACGCTTTCCTTGCCGTCGCCAGTCTACATTTTATATCCTCATTACTTCCACCATCATCAGTTATTTTGCTCCCCAAATAGCAAAACTCGTTTACAACTTTAAGTGTCTCATTTCCTAATCTAATTCCCTCAGCGTCACCCGACTTAATTCAACTACATTCCATTATCCTCGTTTAGCTTTTGTTGATGTTCCTTTTATACCCTCCTTTTAGTCATACAGTAAAGCTGCATGCCCTCGTGAAAAATTACGGCTGTAGTTTCCCCTTGCTTTCAGCCGTTCGCAGTACCAGAACAGCAAGGCCGTTTTGGTTAGTGTTACAAGGCCAGATCAGTCAATCATCCAAACTGTTGCCCCTGCAACTACTGAAAAGGCTGCTGCCCCTCTTCGGAAACCACACGTTTGTCTGGCCTCTCAACAGATACCCCTCCGTTATGGTTGCATCTACGGTACGGTTATCTGTATCCCCACCAACGGCAAGGTCCATGGTTCATAGGGGGAAGGAGCGTCAGATAGTCAGAATTAAATTGAAATGTAACAGAGGTGCAAGCCACTAGGGGCTGCCATGTGTCCTCTGCTACAGTCAACACAAAACTGAAACATCATGTGACTTGTGTGCCTCGGCAACTTCGAGACAATGCCGCCATCTGATGGCTAATTGCTAAAACAAGCTATTTTGTAAACATCTCTCGTAACTGCAGAGAGGGAAATAAACAAATACCTGAACGGTGTACATGAAGTAATTACAATAGCGGGATACTGCATGATATAAAATACCACTAATGAATGACTGGCTGTAGTACAAAAATTCCAGAATAAATGCATAAAGAAGACATGTACGAAATAATACATTAAATGACATTACTGCTTGCTATAATACATACGTTACAAAAAGCAAAAAAGTTTTTTGTTTAATTTACGTATATGAGCCGTAAAAAGTGAAAGAAAATGTATCTCTGAATCTGCAAGCAGTATTTAGTATTTGGTACATCAAAGTGTTAGATCTCGTCAAGGAGAGGCTTTATACCATTGAAATAATTTCTTCCGTGCAACTGCATCTGCTCGTTGAGAAAAACTCCGTCATGCTGTAACATTTAGTTGTAATTTGGTCCGAAGAAGGTGTCCCTTGTGACACCGAAGCCTAGGTCACAAATTAATTGTGTTCGCGGCTGAGGGCTGTGTTTTTCAAAAAACAAAAAAAAGTTGTTATACAACAGTCGCTGATTGACAGCCATGTTAAAAACCTTATTCTGTTAATTTCAATTTTGTGAATCCTGAAAAAGATTATTTGACATATTAAATAAGTTTCGAATTCTCATCAAACTTTAAAGTGCTTGTGCAGTGTGGCTTATGAAAACTTCACTGACTACAACGAACCCCTAATCTGCTGAATGAACTCAATCGCTATACCAGTACCATAACACTAAAATTAGAACAATGAAGCGCCAAAGAAATTGGTATAGGCATGCATATTCAAATACAGATATATCTAAACAGGCAGAATACGGCACTGCAATCGGCAACGCCTATATAAGGCAACGAGGGTCTGGCGCAGTTGCTAGATCGGTTACTGCTACTACCATGTCAGTCTACCAAGATTTAAGTGAGTTTGAACGTGGTTTTATAGTCGACGCACGGGCAATGGGACTAAGCATCCCCGAGGCAGAGATGAAGTGGGGATTGTTCCGTACGACCATTTCACGTGTGTACCGTGAATATCAGGAATCCGGTAAAACCTCAAATATCCGACATCTGTTGCGGCCGGAAAAAGATCCTGCAAGAACGGGACCTGCCACGACTGCAGAGAATCATTCAACGTGACAGAAGTGCAAACCATCCGCAAATTGCTGTAGATTTCAATGATGGTCCATCAACAAGTGCCAGGTTGCGAACAATTCAACAAAACATCACTGTTATGGACTTCCGGAGCCGAAGGCCCCTCGTGCAGCCTTGATGACTGCACGACACAGAGCTTTACGCTTCGCCTGGGCCCGTCAACAGCGATATTGGACTGTTGATGACTGGAAACATGTTGCCTGGTCGGACGAGTCTCGTATCAAACTTTATCGAGCGGATGGACATGTAGGCGTATGGAGACAGTCTCATGAACCAATGGAACCTGCATGTCAGCAGAGGACTCTTCAAGCTGGCAGAGGCTCTGTAATGGTGTGGGACGTGTGCACTTGTAGTAATATGGGACTCGTGATACGTGTAGATACGAGTAACAGGTGTCACGTACGTAAGCATCCTGTAGGATCACCTGTAACCAGTCATGTCTGTTGCGCATTCCGACGGACTTGGAAAATTCCAGCAGGACAATGCGTCATTCCACACATCAAGAATTGCTGTAGAGTGGCTCCAGGAACACTCTTATGAGTTTAAACACTTCCCATATATGAACAATATTGAGCATATCTGGTATGCCTTGAAACGTGATGTTCAGAAGACATGTCTACTCTCACGTACTCTTATGGATTTATGGACAGCCATGCCGGATTCATAGTGTTTGTTCCCTCCAGCACTACTTCAGACATTAGTCGAGTTCATGCCACATCGTGTTGCGGCACTTCTGCGTGTTCGCGGGTCCCTATACGATATTAGGCAGGTGTACCAGTTTCTTTGGCTCTTCAGTGTATAAACCAAGAGTTACTCAGTGTGTACCAGGGACTAAAACAACGGTATGGTATCTCACCAGTCCTTTTTTATATAGAGAGTGATTCAAAAAACAACGAAAAATGGCCACTCATGTGTGCCGTGCTGACGTCCTTTGCATGTCTAATAACAAAAAAATCTTGCCTTTTTACAAGTATTACTTCTGCTGTTGACTAGGTGTTGTGTGATGTCCTTAGGTTATTTAGGTTTAAGTAGTTCTAGGGGACTGATGACCATAGATGTTAAGTCCCATAGTGCTCAGACCCATTTGAACCAATCTTCTCTTGTTTATCAAAATTGTGAAGTACGCTAATAAGCCGTTTTGTTACCTGAAAAGATGTATCTATTACATACCATGTAATTTTTATGTATTTTACGTAATTATAAAATACATTTTAATTACCGGTCATGGACGCTGAATAGAACACGAAAAGAACCAGAAGTTTAGAGTTCAAAAAAGGTTTGAAACAGATCTACGTTGGGCGTGCGAAGCGAACGGAACGAACAACAACTCGATACTGAACTATGAGCAGTCGGCAGTGGAATTGTGACGAGTGGCCACGCGAAGAAGACGAGTCCGGCCGAGCGAAACCGAGACCGAGACAGACGGGAACGTGACCGAGACTGGAACGAGACCGGTCGACGTGCCGTTCGCGAACGAGACCGACCGTTTCCCGTTCCCGGCAACTGTAAGTACAGCAGAGCCCCTCTAATCCGTCACCTTCGGGACCGGGACCATGGTCGGAACGAGAAAAAGGCCGGATTATCCGAAAAATCTAATATTTATTGCAAAAAATATAAAAAGACATTTAGTACAAAAAATTAAACGATTTAAGAACTAAAAGATATCTAGAGTAATATGAAAAGATGTTTTTTACACAGTGTTAAACAGTATATTAACTAAAAACTTTTATACACGTTATAATATGTATTGGTTTTAAAAGAAAAAACGACAAACAAATTACAGTACTGTACTGTACATAATAACGTATAAACGATATATACTGTAAACTAAAAATGTTTATAGCACTGTATACAAAAAAGAAATTTTTTTACAAAGAAATAAACTACTGTATGTGTAAACTAAGAAATGATTATACTGTATGCATTGTTTTTACCGTAAAAACGAAAACAAATTAACTGGAAAAAAGTCAGGGATACATTTTTGACGAGTTTTCCAAGGATAAATCCAGCCTTCACAGGCAGCAAATTTACTTTCGGTTTCCCGTTTTTTGTGCAAAACTATCGCTTTTTCTTTGAGAATTGGCCCAGATATTGGAGTTCCTTTCCTTCTTTCTTGACAAAACCACATGCACAATGCGTTATCAAGCAGTTCAAGTTTAGGCTTTTTTAACGTTTTGCGATTCTTCAGAGTTTTTTTACCATCAATCGTAAATGTATAGAAGTCTGTCTTTCCGGTTATTCCTCCAAGCCTTAATTGTCGTAACACCTACATTCAGTTTCTTTGCAATTTTTTGGGGCGAATCTCCTTCGTCCAGTCTTTGTAGCACCGCTAATTTTTCATTTAGTGAAAGAGTTACGTGTTTACGTTCGAATCCAGACACGTTGAAAAACAGACAACTGTATACACAGTGAATCTACAGTAATAAGTACGATAGAGTGACACGGAGTAAAGCAAACAACGAAGTTCCCTAATCCCAACAAAGGATGAAACTGCACAATAACATACAGTATAACAATGTGCACAGCGATAGACACCGCAACAATGGCCCGACAGGCGTCCAGTCAGTGGCAAGTCGGCACAGGCTCGCGAGCCTCAGCATGGTCGGACCAACCGGAGTGATGGACCATCCAAGGTCGGATTAGAGGGGTCCTACTGTACAAAGCCGCGACCGAAGTGACCTATGAAAGACCGTTCCTTAGAATTCGTTCCTCGTCGTTCCGTTCATCTTGGTGAACCGTTCCCTTGGACCCGTTAGTTCGCGAACGACCCATTTCTAATTCAGGCCTTTGACATGTGGTCACATTGATGTGATTGGACAACACTCATATAAATCTAGTGTAGAAGAATGGAACTCTGAAAACCCCAAGAATCTGGACCTAGGAAGGAACAAATTTATTAAGACTGTTTCAATCGCACACGGCAAAGTTCTCCTAGCAGACAGTGAAAGGGTCTTACAAGGAAAGTTTTTAAACTGAATAACGTTTAACGAACTTATCAAATGAGTATATCTGTGAATATAACAAAAGTGATTGCAATGGAAGAGAAACATTTAAGAAGAGCAAAAATAGTCACAAACAACCAAACAAGAGAACAAGTAAATTCCTTTAGACATTTTGGACAGCGATATCAATATACGAAACTAATTTTTGTGGTTGAAAATATAGACAATGTACTCCCATAAATGGTTATATTGTGAGATATCTTGGTACGAAGTGTGCGAGTTGCGACAATGTAATATCCAATTGGGGTAACAATGCAGCAATTCCTGTACTTCCGCGGTGAGCTGTGTAGCAGAGACCAACGGTAGAAGCTCATAAGTTGTGATTCGTCTGGTAACTTAGCCTGAAGGTAGGACGAGCTTCAGATGTATAGAGTTGATATAGGAGAATGATGTTTCTGTCCCTTTCTTTTCAAGTAATAGTCTGTGTACTCATGTTATTAGAGGAAATAAGTTTTTCAGCTAAGTGCGTATTTCAGATAGAACTGAACGATGTTGTTGGGACGAAGAGCCGCAGATAACTACGATTCCCTGATTGCTTGCGCAGTCCTCTGAGCACACACTCGGTATATATTGTCTACTCTCGGCGAACGCTGAGAACCGTCTTAAATTAACGTTAACATCTTACTCCCATTAACGGGACGCTAATGTCACTCGCAGTGGCTACTGGCAGGTTATTTACATTTTGTAGTCTGACAGAAATCATAAGACGTCCGTGCGCACACTGCAGAGACTACAGTACTTTCCTGTCAGAATACTGAAGATAATTTTTTAGGATAAAAGTTTATATTTCATAACAACGTTACTTAATGAAGATACTTTTATTTCAAAGGCGCTGCAGAATAACCGGTTTTAGGTGCCGCTTCGTCGTCAGATGCGACCGACGTAACTCCGCCAAGAATTCAGTTTTGTGTAAGAATACTTTAGAAACTCGGGAACAAAAAACGGCAGCCATGTTATCAACAATTCGAAGAGTTCGGCGACAATGGTAGAAGTGATCCTGACTTATTCTTGAGATGTCTCACATTGCAATTTAACGAGTTCAAGTCCAATGAGACATGTTTTCATAATAAGTTATTTCATCGATATTTATACCCAAGTTTTGTTTTTTCCCTTGGTTACAGGCATTGGAATATAGGTCTGCATGGCGCTGGACAACTAAGAAGCCTTATCAATGTCCTGGAAATAAGAGCAAGCTCTTTTTTACTATCTCTATACAGTATGCTACAATATAACAACGCAAATTTAAAACAGACTCTTGCCTGGCGTTACTGTCTTCTATTACAAGTTTCCTTCAATCCCCAAGAACAAGTTAAAGTGGTTTGGCGTGGACTGTTAATGCATGTGTTCTAGTGATGTGGCATAATAAAAGTTGGCGACTGCTAGATCGTCTCTGTTTGAAGAAACAGACCAGAACGTTTGCCGTTTATGTAAACATCCACAAGCGAAATAATCCATACTGCATCGTTTTATCCATTTCACAGACCGAGGAAATTATTGCTGAGATGAAAAAAGAAGATAAAGAAAAACTTTTTTGGAGAAAAGCAATTTTATTAAATACATAGTGTCTCAGAAGGAATGGGCAATATTTAGGGATACGACAGGAACAAGCATTATAAGCAAAAACAGTCTAGCAAACATGTGCTCTAAAATGGATAGCTTAAGACCTATGAGCAGTTGTTTAGTAGAAGGGATGTGTTTCACAGTAGCGAAGATATGTATGATTATTAGACACCGAGGAGCGCGCATTGTTCGAGTGTTTCAGCTAGTGTGTGTCCCTATATCAGTGCCAGTGGATAGCGCTTTTATAATGAGTTTCATGAAGAAACGTTTCTATTTATTTCCCACTCGCCAGAAGATTGTGAATCTGGAAACTCATTGACATGTTGTTTAATTCACGACGACTCTGCCACTTAGGTGAAAAATTGAGTGGATTTTGTAATTGAACTACAATGTTTCCCAGTCTCCTCAAACACGGATCGTAGGTTTCAGGAACGACTTTCTGTTATGTGCGGTTTGTGGGAAACTGATAAACATACTTTCATTGTTTTATGAGAGTTAACTTGTCATCCCAAGGGTGGAGGTCATTCTTTTTCATTTCAACAGAAATCAAAGTACATTCATCAGTTTTCCATGGCCAGCGCATAACGAAAAATGCTTCCAAAATTGTGTGATCGGTGTTCGAGGAGACAGTGGAAGCATTTTAGCATTACAGTGTTAGCTCATCCTGATACACAGCATATAACCCGATTTGTCAGTCCAGAGTTAGGGAATTACTGATCTTGGACAATAAATGAGCCTCTTCTAGCTGCTGTCAGGAGCTCGTGTTCTTGTGGTCACCGCTGCTGAATCTTGAGAATCAGGCCCCGGGTTCTATTCCGGGCCGGGTCGGGAATTTTCTCTGCTCGGATCTGGGGGTCTCTGTTGACTGGGTGCCGGGGCAAGCTTCAAATAAAAAGGCTTGCACCAGGAGGCCGAACTCTCCAAAACGGGATTCCCGGTGGGGAAGGCGGTTACTGCTGAAAATCCTGTTTTCGGTTATATCGATTTCTTTTCAACTTGTTGTTTTAATGTATATCTGAAATAACCGATTTTCAGTTTTTTATTCCTATATTTCCCGCAATACGCGTAGAAATGGAACATATATTAAAAATTTTGACTCCCTCAGTTTCAAGATACATAAAAATATTAAATTAAGAAGGCAAATAGAACAAAATTTAGTCCGTCCATAGTTCTCTGCTTCTCACAAAAAGTGTAAGTAGTTGAATACTACAAAAACCAGCAGTATTCTCCTATTGATTCTAATTTTTTGAAATTGTGTTCACAAATTATCTTGTACCACCATTTGGACACTGGGAATAGCGAATGCTAAAGGGTGAAAACTGAGCTTGAAGAACTATATTTTTCGTGTTAATTTGTCCGTTTTCAGGTGGTACAAGCAGACAAAGGCAACAGATCAACAACAATCAGTTTTTAAAGTAAAATATGAATGACTTGTTAAGTTATAAGTTTTCTCTTTATGTGATTCCACAAGTTTGTTGTGGCTCCTCCCGTTCGTAATGTTTTAAAGGAAATGGAGTATTGCACTTTGTAAAGTACTTCTAGGCTAGAGATGGTGCCATTCCGTAATACAACTAATGCTGCACGGCGACAGCATGAGACTACCGTGTAGACCAGATGGGACAAGTCCCACACACTGAAAGTACACGCATACCATACAGTAGACCATGCCACGTGGTAACAGATTCATTACTGTCCCACCAAAGCTGTATCAGTTCTTATACCATATGTCAGTTGCTCGTTTATGTCGGCGTTGTTATTAAAACAACACTGATCGCCTTTTCCATTTTCTGTATTAACGCGCTATTTCAAAGCAATGGCAGTTTTACGAATAAAAATTACACGTTTTTTAAAAATAAATTTATTTTAAATCCAGAAATTTTAGCACTGCTGCTCTGGCTAATTGATATTTCGATTTTTTACTCAGTTGTTGGTAAAAAATGAAAAACACTTGCTGTTATCGAGACCAACTGAATGCCGAAAAATACCGCTTATTCAGAACTAAAATACCGGTATCGGTTATAACCGGTCGGGTTTTCCTATCCGTAAGTATCTCGGCCAAAGAAGCCGTATACACATTTCGTTTCTAGATGGGTAACACTATGGTGGTCCCGAATTTAACCAAAATTTAAAATGGAAAAATCTCAGAAATGCTAGAGCAGCACCATACCTAATGCATATACTAAACTACTCGGTACGTGCATTATATGGCGCATTACTCGGCGTACTGGCCGCTGCTTCTCCCCTTCTGCCTGAAGGAAGAAATGACGACGAACTAACGAATCGATAGGCGATCGGATCTCGTTTTTACGTTGTATGCCTGAAGTGTAACTGGCCAATATGCATGTACACTTTTCTACGCTTTCATGTTTATTAGTCACTTAACACGCCTAGTACGCCATAACGAGATAAGATCGCTTGTTAAATTGTTAGTACGTCTCGTATTTCACTCTTAAGGCGTCGTTGGATGCCATTATTGGAAGACCTTGTGGTTAACACACCGCACGCCTAGCATTTAATGTAGTTTCCGGTTTTTAATCGGAGTCGTTACTTCTCCTATTTATAGCTGCTTAGTTCATCTCACTGGAGAAACTGGACACCGTTCCGCTTTTCCTACTCGATAAATCTTTGGCGGTACCATGTATCGACCTCGAGTGCTTCGAACGTAATTTAGAGATTCCTGTTGTTACAACACGGAAGGAGACACCTTACCTAGATGTTTAAGGTCTTTCTACCCTCTCTGGTTGTCGCCGCAGATGACGTGAGGAATGCTGAGTTCTGTACAATGCAATGTCCCTCTCTGCTGTCCTTGGTAGCGGACGCGCTCCAGACGATGACTGCCAGCCCTCTGATGGAGGGTACCCCACAGCGTTCCTGCCGGCCCACTTGAGACCATCTAAGGCGCCCTCAAGGTTGACTTTATAACTGGCGGCAGTGGAGGCCGCTAGTCCTGCAGTAGAGATGGAACAACTACCATTTTCCTTTCACACTGTTGTATTTAATCAATGGGTTTTTCCAGCGCGTCCTCAATACTTTTTTTTTTTTTTTTTTTTTTTTTTTTTTTTTTTTTTTTTTTTTTTTTTTGAAGCTGAATGCGTGTTGATTTCGACAGTTTTCAATATCGTATCTACATTCTTATCCCAGGAACTTCAGTTTTTAATGACTAAAAGTCAACATCACATGCACGGTATTTGTTTTCCAAATTTTATAATGCTGAACCGGCATCGGCCAACATTCCCATCATCAACGATACTGCTACATTTCCCGCTGAAGATGGATTTGTGGTTCAGTATGACGCCAACGTCTACTTCGCCGTCAGAAGAAAAGTTCTCGAGTTCCGTGCGGGCTGCAGAGTACCGTGTATTTAAAACACATTCTTATTGGGTGTGTAGATTCAGAAGCGAACGGAATAATTCAACATACAGTGTGATCGTACGAGCTATCTGAGTAACGGCGGAGGTCAAGATGGGCACTGGGCGCCGTATAGACCGATTTCAACGCGTCGGATCGTGGCTGCGCTATTCGTGGACCACTCTCTATCCGCGCTCGAAAAGGAACTAGGCCTGTACCTTGCCGCCTTCTGAGATGTGTGGAGTGAGTACCACTATTAGGGTAAATAAAAAAAATATCGTGTGGGTAGGGCCTCCCATCGGGTCTTTCGAGTTGACGCCACTTCGGCGACCTGCGCGTCGATGGGGATAAATGATGATGGTTAGGACAACACGACACCCAGTCCCTGAGCGGAGAAAATCTCCGACCCAGCCGGGAATCGAATCCGGGCCCTTAGGATTGACATTCAGTCACGCTGAGCACTTTCTTTTTTTTTAAAAAAAAATCTCATTGTGTTCGTTTTCGTTCGTTGTATCTGCTCAGGACGTACGTCGCAAGACACCCGTTTCGGTTCGTCCTTGATCCATTAACTAACCCTCTGACCGAACACGCTGGGTTACCGTGCCGGCTGACCACTCAGCTACCGGCGGCGGACACTATTCGAGTACATTCGCCGTCACCAAAAATCAACTGCCGTGTGCAAAACCTGTTGGTGAAAAGGTGCCACTGTTGACTATAGCGTGTTGTAAAGGTGGTGACACGACCCTCAGTGTCGCAGATCATCTCGCCAGTTCATTCCCTGACAACAATTGGGGGACAGCCAAGATGTTTAGAAGCAACTCCTCGCTATGGGCTGTAGACGCACTATGCTCGCTGCACGTCACATGATACAGAGACTGGCACGAACGCGGAGCATCCCAAGTCTATGCTCTAAACTTGCAAATAGATCACATGGAATGATGAGGCGTGGTACACGCCGATGACGGGATACGTGTACTTGGAAAACCACATGGGTCAGTGCACGCCCGCTTGCTCTCTGCATACCGTCCAAACTGTTTTTGTATGGACCATGTCCACATGGAACGGAGTGTGGGCCCCGATACCTCTGACATTGTGAGTGGTGGGTGATAACCGCACAGGCGATGTGTAATATTTGAAAAGTAATTGACAGTCCTGTTGTTCCTGAACAGCGACAGAAGGGTTTGAGGACATTCCACAGACACAAGAGTGCTTGCGTGGCCCTCCAGCTGACATTAGTTCTGTTGGCACATCCGATACGCCGTCGAGCGTAATGCACGCTTATTGGACGCGGTACCGACTAATTCCAATGAGTTTCGGGCAGCACTTTAGTCGTCACGGATAGTCTACCCGACACATGCCGTGTCAGACAGAGGCCACGATACGACTTGTCGCTACCACAACGTGTCGAAAATGCGATTTCACGCTTACAATACATCGGCTCAAAAGTACACATACAGTTGGGAACGTGACTAGTGTGTCAAAGTAGCAAGTTCCCGGTTATCTTCGGCACGCTGGTGTTACCCTTTCGGAGAATATAGAGGAACAATCATCTGGGCAGGTGCGAGCAAGATGCTCTCGCAAAATGCTCTGCTCTATTTGTCAACGTCACTGATAGGCGTCCACTTGGCAGGTACGTACTGGTGCTTCTGTAAGGTAGCGATACTACACTACTCGCCATTAAAATTGCTACACCACGAAGATAACGTGCTACAGACGCGACACTTAACCGACAGGATGAATATGCTGTGATATGCAAACAATTAGCTTTTCAGAGCATTCACACAAGGTTGACGCCGATGGCGACACCTACAGAGTGCTGACATGAGGAAAGTTTCCACCCGATTTCTCATACACAAACAGCAGTTGACCGGCGTTGCCTGGTGAAACGTTGTTGTGATGCCTCGTGTAAGGAGAAGAAATGCGTACCATCACTTTTCCGACTTTGATAAAGGTCGGATTGTAGCCTATCGCGATTGCGGTTTATTGTATCGCGACATTGGTCGAGATCCAATGACTGTCAGCAGAATATGGAATCGGTGGGTTCAGGAGGATAATACGGAACGCCGTGCTGGATCTCAACGGCCTCGTATCACTAGCAGTCGAGATGACAGGCTTCTTATCCGCATGTCTGTAACGGATCGCGCAGCCACGTCTCGATCCCTGAGTCAACAGATAGGGACGTTTGCAAGACAACAACCATCTGCACGAACAGTTCGACGACGTTTGCAGCAGCATGGACTATCAGCTCAGAGACCATGGCTACGGTTACCCTTGACGCTGCATCACAGACAGGAGCGCTTGCGATGGTATACTCAACGACGAACGTGGGTGCACGAATGGCGAAACGTCATTATTTCGGATTACATCATCATCATCATGATGGCCACATCCGTGTTTGGCGACATCGCGGTGTACGCTCATTGGAAGCGAGTATTCGTCATACTGGCGTATCACACGGCGTGATGGTACGGGGTGCCATTGGTTACACGTCTCGGTCAGGTCTTGTTCGCAGTGACGGCACTTTGAACAGTGGACGTTACATTTCAGATGTGTTACGACCCGTGGTTGTACCCTTCATTCGATCCCTGTGAAACCCTACATTTCAGCAGGATAATGCACGACCACATGTTGCAGATCCTGTACGGGCCTTTCTGGATACAGAAAATGTTCGACTGCTGCCCTGGCCGGCACATTCTCCAGATCTCTCACCATTTGAAAACGTCTGGTCAATGGAGGCCGAGCAACTGGCTCATCACAATACGCCAGTCACTACTCTTGATGAACTGTGGTATCGTGTTGAAGCTGCATGGGCAGCTGTACCTGTACACGCCACCCAAAATCTGTTTGACTCAATGCCCAGGCGTATCAAGGCCGTTATTACCGTCAGAGGTAGTTGTTCTGGGTACTGACTTCTCAGGATCTATGAACCCAAATTGCGTGAAAATGCAATCACATGTGAGTTCTAGTATAATAAATTTGTCCAATGAATACCCGTTTATCATATGCATTTCGTCTTGGTGTAGCACTTTTAATGGCCACTAGTGTATTTCTTGCGAAGAGCACTGAACAGTGTGTAGATTATAATCTCTGCCATTTCCAGTAATTCAGCAGGACTGTATTGAAATACATATGTGACAATTTCTTCACTCCACTCACAGGCTGATGTTTTACACGCCTGGAGGCTTTCATCATCTTCTGCCACTGTCACATGGCTTTGCTTTCCCTCCCTCCCCCTCCCTCCCCCCCCCCCTTCCTCCCCCTTCCCTCTCCCATTTCACTCGCAGGTAACGTCTTAGCCACTGACGTACCTCGCTTGTAGACTCACTGAACAACGGTATGCCTACCCATCCCAAGCAGTTGATCTCTGCTTCATAACTGCACGAATATAAAGATAACCGTGTTTATTGTCGTATTGGAAAGACACCCCTAATACGAGTATTACTCATCGTTTTATGCACATACATGCTAAAACATTTTGACCACCTGCGTAATAGCTTGTTGATCCCCCATCGAAACTCAATACAGTATTATCTGCTCTGCATAGTGTGGATTCGACAAGGCCTTGGTAGGTTGCGGACGTTTATGGGACCAGATGTCTACGTACAGCTCATACAATTCCTGTAAATTACGGGCCGGTGGTTCATCGATACGCAGCTGGCGCCTTATAGCGTACCAGATGTTCTACATTGGTTTCAGGTCACATGACATCAACTTGAGTTCACTGCCGAGCACCTCTAATGACTATAGCACGATTCTGATCTTGTGACATGGACAGTTATCCTAATATATAATGTCATCACCGTCTGGGTAGACATAAAGCATGAAGACGTACCAGCGGTCAGCAATAATGTCCATGTAGGGCACAGCTGTCATCGTGTCTTCGCTTACCATCACAGATCCCTTGGAAACCTAGGTGTATTTCCCACATACACTCCTGGAAATTGAAATAAGAACACCGTGAATTCATTGTCCCAGGAAGGGGAAACTTCATTGACACATTCCTGGGGTCAGACACATCACATGATCACACTGACAGAACCACAGGCACATAGACACAGGCAACAGAGCATGCACAATGTCGGCACTAGTACAGTGTATATCCACCTTTCGCAGCAATGCAGGCTGCTATTCTCCCATGGAGACGATCGTAGAGATGCTGGATGTAGTCCTGTGGAACGGCTTGCCATGCCATTTCCACCTGGCGCCTCAGTTGGACCAGCGTTCGTGCTGGACGTGCAGACCGCGTGAGACGACGCTTCATCCAGTCCCAAACATGCTCAATGGGGGACAGATCCGGAGATCTTGCTGGCCAGGGTAGTTGACTTACACCTTCTAGAGCACGTTGGGTGGCACGGGATACATGCGGACGTGCATTGTCCTGTTGGAGCAGCAAGTTCCCTTGCCGGTCTAGGAATGGTAGAACGATGGGTTCGATGACGGTTTGGATGTACCGTGCACTATTCAGTGTCCCCTCGACGATCACCAGAGGTGTACGGCCAGTGTAGGAGATCGCTCCCCACACCATGATGCCGGGTGTTGGCCCTGTGTGCCTCGGTCGTATGCAGTCCTGATTGTGGCGCTCACCTGCACGGCGCCAAACACGCATACGACCATCATTGGCACCAAGGCAGAAGCGACTCTCATCGCTGAAGACGACACGTCTCCATTCGTCCCTCCATTCACGCCTGTCGCGACACCACTGGAGGCGGGCTGCACGATGTTGGGGCGTGAGCGGAAGACGGCCCAACTTCATGGAGACGGTTGCGAATGGTCCTCGCCGATACCCCAGGAGCAACAGTGTCCCTAATTTGCTGAGAAGTGGCGGTGCGGTCCCCTACGGCACTGCGTAGGATCCTACGGTGTTGGCGTGCATCCGTGCGTCGCTGCGGTCCGGTCCCAGGTCGACGGGCACGTGCACCTTCCGCCGACCACTGGCGACAACATCGATGTACTGTGGAGATCTCACGCCCCACGTGTTGAGCAATTCGGCGGTACGTCCACCCGGCCTTCCGCATGCCCACTATACGCCCTCGCTCAAAGTCCGTCAACTGCACATACGGTTCACGTCCACGCTGTGGCGGCATGCTACCAGTGTTAAAGACTGCGATGGAGCTCCGTATGCCACGGCAAACTGGCTGACACTGACGGCGGCGGTGCACAAATGCTGCGCAGCTAGCGCCATTCGACGGCCAATACCGCGGTTCCTGGTGTGTCCGCTGTGCTGTGCGTGTGATCATTGCTTGTACAGCCCTCTCGCAGTGTCCGGAGCAAGTATGGTGGGTCTGACACACCGGTGTCAATGTGTTCTTTTTTCCATTTCCAGGAGTGTAGTATACTACTGCCCCCTCAAGCCTGCGTGCGTGTTTCGTCCAGCCGTCCACCTGACGACGGCGGGTCTCGTCTTGGCCATCAACTTAACAACCTAGTCGATGTATCCGACCACGCTACAGGTTTCCATTGGTCCACTGTACAATCTCGATGCTCCCGGGTTCACTGCAGTCGTAACTGAGCACTTGGGTGTGTCAAAATGGGAACAGGTGGTGAGGCGTAGTGCCTTGCATCGCGCCTTAGCAAGAGGCTGTAGCAGGCACACAGTTTCATACTTGTCATGTCTCACTTGACAGATGCGCTCGATCCAGTAGCTAGCTGCAAGTTGTTACAGCTGTGGTCGAAAGGTGTCAGCATCTTACGGGCTAAGAAATTACAGGGTAGTTAAAAGAATATATTTGGTAAACAAAACCGTGTTCATTGAGATTATTGCGACTTGCATTAATTGCTGCTAATTTGTTTTATTAGCGCCAAAGAAAAGTCGTATAGGCATGCGCATTCAAATATAGAGATATGTAAACGCAGAATAAGGCGCTGTGGTCGGCACCCCTATATAAGACAAGTGTCTGACGCAGTTGTTAGATCTGTTACTGCTGCAACCATGGCAGACTATCAAGATTTCAGTGAGTTTGAACGTGGTGTTATGGTTGGCGCACGAGCGATGCGACACAGCATCTCCGAAGCAACGATGAAGTGCGGATTTACCGTATAACCATTTCACGAGTGTACAGTGAATATCAGAAATCCGGTAATACATCAAAGCTCCGACATCGCTGCGACTGGAAAAAGATCCTGCAAGAACACAACCTGCGACGACTGCAGAGAATCGTCACAGAAGTGCGACCCTTACGCAAATTGTTGCAGATTTCAGTGCTGGGACATCAACAAGTCTCAGTGTGCGAACCATTCAACGAAACATCCTCGGTACGGACTTTCGATGCCGAAGGCCCACTCGTGTACCCTTGATGACTGCACGACACAAAGCTTTACGCCTATCCTGGGCCCGTCAGCACAGACGTTGGTCTGTTGATGACTGGAAACATGTTGGAGTCGGACGAGTCTTGTTTCAAATTGTATCGAGCGGATGGACGTGAACGGGTATAGAGACAACCTCACGAATCCATGGACTCTACGTGTCGGCAGGGGATAGCTCAAGCTGTTGAAGGCTCTGTAATGCTGTGGGGCGTGTATAGTTGGAATGATATGGGACTCCTGATACGTCTAGATGCGACTCTGACGACGCGGCTGCTACGGTCGCAGGTTCGAATCCTGCCTCGGGCATGGATGTGTGTGATGTCCTTAGGTTAGTTAGCTTCAAGTAGTTCTAAGTCTAGGGGACTGATGACCTCAGATGTTAAGTCCCATAGTGCTTAGAGCCATTTGAACCAATCAAAACGATGCAATGTTTCTGGGTGCATTACGTGTTCCCATCTCTCGCCGTATGAGGGTACGTCCAGCATTGTCGACCGTTTCTGTGGCCCAGGCGTTGTGGTGTGCTGAGGCATATTGCTGAGTAGCGTACTGAGTCTTTGAACGTCATACATTCACCGGTCAACGTTAATGTCACTCTCTATTTCTTCCCTACCTGCGCGTTTCCGAGGGTGTCCTCAGCCTGGACATATATATATATATATATATATATATATATATATATATATATATATATATATATATATATATATATTGGTTGACAGCGTGCGAATGCCTTGAACTGCGCTGGTAAAGGAGCTCTTGGGACGAGAGGATGTATTATTACCTTTTAATAAAACTGTAGGTTCTGTTCGTCTCAGTGCATGTTACTTCAGTTACCTTTTCTACAGTGTAGCAATTTAATTACCTATGGCCCAATTTTCATCGAGTTATGTTACTTGACAGTGATACAACATACCGAAGCTACTTTCGGTCTTAAGGTACTGTATCGGCAAACATTCATTGCCTGATATGTTCCGGGGTCATGCCTCGGATTCTGTTGGTGATAGAAAGTTAAGACCAAACGTACTGCATACCCCTTGCGTTAGGAATCATATACATTCACAACAGAAGGATCGTCTTAGTGTCAAGTACAAGGTCACTGTTCTTCCTGCGTAGGAAAATGGAGCAAATCGATTGGTTCTTTTTGAATTTGTTGCAGTCCACGGTGGGCCTTAAGTGACCCGTGGAGGCACCATTAATTCATGGGCGGTTCCTTATAAAATCTCAAGAAAGGTTGTTTTTACCGTTTCTCATGCCGAAACCGAGCGGCGGATTCCAACGAATGGGTCATATTTTGACGATATATTTCTAAGGCCCCGATCTTAAACAACGTTGGAAATTTTATTTATATCTTGATCCATTACCGAGATACAGAGATTCAAAATTACCCTACTTCTACGGGTAAAATACTGTCATTAAATCCTATATGAGGCGAAATTGTGTTTTATATTGTGACGTAGCACGGAGGAATATCCTGTAAAGTGTTACCGTTACCATCAGAAGGGTTCTAAGAACCCCTTGTTGTAGTACTGAAGCATATGCAAAATTTTTGTGCACGTCTAATCCGGTCTGAGGTGTAAAATTAGTTTTGCGTTATTTCCATTTCACATAAGTAAATTATAAAAAAATAACTGACCCTTTAAGTTGTTTCTGCATGGGTAACATGCCCTGCTCAATAGAACCAGAAGAAAAATGCTCCTATTGGAGCACAAAAAAGGCGAATATGCTCTGCCTGAAAAGTGGGGTACCAGCTGCCTGATTATACTTACCTCAGCCCCTTAAAAAGTCCCCATAAATTTTGACATGCGAAAATATTCGCGCGTTTTAATTCTGAGAAAGGAGATACTGGCATTCGCTAAGAGACGGGAAAGTAATAAATAGTGGAAGATGGTAGGCTGTGGTTCCGGTGTAGAAAGAGCGGCGGGTACAATGGCAGTGTGAGAGAAAACGAGGGATACAGTGGCAGTGGAATATAGTTGACAATGATAGAGTAGTACTAGAAAAAGAGTGAAGGAGACAGCGCCACTGGACGAGGAATAAAGATACAGAAGAAGTGGAAGTGGGTGAGAGCTAGTGATAACGGGAGACAGAGTCTATGAAGATGAAGAGGAAGAGGAAGAAAGAGATAGTGACAGTGAGAAGAGATAGCAGCAGTAGGAAAGGATGAATGAGGTATTGACAATAACATAGAGCAAGAGGGAGGCCGTGATGTAGAACGTAACGAAGGAGACTGTGATTGTGAGGCTGGAGATGATAACAGAGAGGCACAAGGAGATAATGACGATCGGTTGGGCTGAATGAGTTAGTGAAAATGGACAGGTGAGGGCGGATTCGTATGAGTGACTTACTTTGATGGACTAGTGAGTGTGTGTGAGTTACAGTTAGGGGATCTTGTGGGAGTTTGAGGCGAGTTGCCTGTTAAAGGGAGCGCGAATTGTTCGCATGCCAAAATTTTTGGGAAAATTCGTAAAAGTGCCGAGGAAGGCAGACTGAGGCAGCTAGTACCCTGCTTTTCACTCAGAGTCTTTTGAACATGGGTATATTCGCCTTTTTTGTACTCCGATAGGAGCATTTTTCTGCTGGTATGAAAGACCTTGATAAAACCCTACACTTATTGCCATACAAATGACAATATGCTGGAGAGCTGGATTGGAGTGTTGCTATGCAGTAATTTAGTAGTCTTTGTACATCTACAGCTATTATAGTGATTCAAAAACATTTAATGTATGTCATACAGCAAGTAGATAATAATTAATCCCCATTTCTGTCCTCTGTCGAAGCTAGAATGATTCACTCCGTTCATACTTCTCATGATAATCATGCCATAGGACTATATTCAGTCTTGCGGTGGTCAGTGGTCACGATGCTTTGGCCCATCAGTGTACGTCCGATACAAAGAAGCCTGACCAAGTTGTTCAACGAACAGTGCATCAAATGCGATTAGAAGCAGCAGTACATGGGTATGCGGTATGCTGATAATTTGGCAGGACGCTCGTAGTTGAAGCTGCCTGACACTAATTTGTAGTGGGCTGGAATGCCCACGCGTGCTTAAATAATAGCACCGCAGCGTCGGAACGCCTCTATTTGGAGCTATTCATCACTAGCCCTGCCCGTGCCTCCCCCATAAATCCGCTGCCGACATCCCATTATTCGAAGCAATTCACAAAGCAAACGTTATCTGCATTTGTCGAGCTGGCTGCACTCTAATTCCTCCCAACCATTCATTTTGTTACAGTGTTGTAAACTGATACGATGTTGCGGTGATACCTGTCGGGCGTACTGTTTATTGCTATAGTAGGGCTGTACTGAGTAAAACGAATATCATTTGGAGCAAAAGATCTTCTAATATCGTTTCCCATTTTTATTAGTATTCTTCGCTCTTCCTGTTACTAAAGGTTGAATTAATTACAGTTCAAAAATATGCCAATATTTCTCAAATCAAAGAGATCTCAGCTATCTTTGTCGTCAAAGTTCCATTTCGCGGTCTTGTTGATACAACATCACATCACATTGCACACCACTGTTTTAACTTCTCGTATCAGCGTGGTTTGTTCTTTACATTACAGTTTTGATTAAATGATATTAAAACGAGTAAAACTGAAAGAAAACAAAGTTTTAACTTCATACATTTCACCCGTTGACACAGCAAAATAAATCATGTAGGCTATATGATCAACAGTATCCAGACGTCTATTGGACATTAATATGGTGTGTGTCCACCCTTTGTCTCTATTACGCCTTGAACTTTCAGTGAAGAGTCTGAATGGTTGTGGAACAATGGCGGCTCGCTCTCCCTCAAGAGCTGAAACAAGAGACGGTAGTGACGTTGGACGCTGGTGCCTGTAGCAAAGTCAACGTTCCAACTCATACGAATCGTGTTTCACTCGGTTCAGGTCATGACTTTGGGGAGGCCAGTCCACTGCGGGAATGTTATTGTCCAAACAAGCCATTGCCTACCAGATGTTTCTTTGTGAGAGGTAGTATTGTCATGCTGGTACAGTAATCATATCCGTACAGTTCCTCTGCTGGACGCCGTACACAATGCTTTTAAATGTGTCCATAACCTTTCGCATTTGACGTTTTCTTAATCGTAATAAGGAGATGGCACCATAACCACGTAAAACACACCCACACCCACACCATAATACCACCTCCTCCGTTCTTCACTTTTGGTACCAAACATAATGTCAGACTTCTCGTGGCATTCAGCAACCCCAAACCCGTACACCATCTGAAGCGTCGCTTAGCATTAAGTTGCCGTACCATTGTACCCCATCTTTTCTCAACACCGTGCACATAGTCACTGAGTTTTCTGCACTGCTGGTAGCACATCGGGACTCAATAGTGACTTTTTCCGCTGATTTCAAGCGCTTTTATACAACCGCCCAACGCAGTGCTCGATGGTCGCTGTCGTCAGTACATGTCCGCCTAGTCTTGGTTTAACTGTGTGTGGTTGTTGTTTCGAATTTCTACTTCATGGTCACATTATCAGCTGTCGACGTGGGCACCTTCAGAGGGGTTAAAATCCTGATGTATTACTCAGTTGACATGCAATAACTAGTCCACTTGTGAAACCTATGAGCCGCCTTGATTGAACCATTCCGCTGTTACGGCCCCTCTACTGTCTACACCTTTTACACTGGCTAGGCCGCCTCCCATGACATCTAGTCGTCAATCCTGCAATCGTTAGTGGTGTCCGGATACGTCCTCAGATAGTGTGCAACTTCAGAATTCGCTTAAATTACTGTCAGAGAAACAGTAACGAAAGTAAGATATTCGCTAGCGGATAGCAATGCTTAAAACAGTGCTCTCTTGTTTGCCATCGTGCATGACTGGTTTTGTGAGCACGAGGATGAACAGCCACATCTCTCCTGGCCACCAAATCTGAATATTATTGAGCTTTTGTGGTCTACTTTGTACAGAAGGGTGCATGATCACTTTCCACCTCCATCATCGTTACCAGAAATTGCCTCTATTTTGCTGGAAGAATGGTATAATATTCCCCTGAAAACCACATAGGACCTTTATTTATCAATTCTGGGATCACTGGAAGCTCTTCTGTATGCCAACTGGTTTTTTTGGTATTTCCATGTTTCTGTCCGCGCCATGTACGTTTCCCATTTTGCTATTGCTCAACAACACCTTCCTTCTGAAGTGGATACAAATCCGTAATTTTTCTATGTTCCCCAAGTGTTAGGCAGAGGCCCTGATATGTATAAAGTCGTTTCTTACTTCAGAATGTCCTAGCGAACCCGTCTTGTTCGGAACATAAGAACAATAGATGCCAAAGAATAGGCATACCCCGGCTTCTTATACTTCGGAAAGGGTTCGATGCTATTTAACAATGATTAACAAAATACAATTGCATGGAGCATCTCCGGAGATATATGATTAGCTAGATAAATGTTTCACTAAAACGACCCAGTGCTTTATACAGGGACGCGAATGTTCCACAGAAGTGATATCGGATGTGTCCCAAGGGAGCGTAATAGGCCCTCGGATGTTGTCGATATACAGAAACTACTTACGAGATGGAATCAGCAACACTAAGATTGCTCGCTAAAGCTCCTATTGTCTACAGGGAAGTATCCTCCCTGGACGACCGTAATGAAATGCAGAAAGACGAACGAAATTCCTAATTAATGTAATGAATGGCTGCTCTTCTTACATGTGAACGAAGGCAAGACAATGCTTATAAGAAAGAAAAAGAACTCTGTAGTATACTAATATAAGATTAGTCGTAAACGTATTGTGCAAGTCAAGTCGCATACGTATTTGTGGATAATACTAAGAACCGAAATGAAATGGGACGATCACGAAAAATCAGAATTAGAGAAGGCTAGTAGAAGGCTTAAATTTCTTGGGAGCGATCTGGGAAAATGCAACGCATCTGTAAAGGAAACATCCTACAGGACGGCAGCGCGACCAGCTTTATTGTTCCATTGTTAGGAATTCTTATCAAGTAGCCATAACAGACATTGACGAATTCAGAGGGGGGGGGGGGGCTGTAAGGATCCTACAGGACGGTTTAGCCCATAGGAATGTGTGACAGTACTCGGAAAACTTTGGAAATCCTTGGACAAAAGACAACACAGTTCTCTCGAAACGTTGTTAACTAAATGTAGGGAATCTCTACAAGAAGAAGACTGTGCGACAGTGCTGCTTCCACCGTTGTTTATCCAGTGTACGAATCACGATAATTAGATAACAGAGATCAGTCCGCGTACTGAGGCATCTAGACAGTAACACGCGAATTGAACAGAACACAAAATCGATAGAACTGGTATGAAAGTTACTCCGCCATGCACGGTAGAGTGGCTTGAGAAGTATGTAAGCTCATCGGATAAATCATTAGTCACCTCTCTAAAAGAGCACATTGGTTGCTTTTCAGCGGACACCAGGCGATTATGTGTCCATCCACACCTTGGCCGTGGAAGGGTATGTTTGTGGCAGTTAGATGGAATTGTAAGTAGGCTGTTTAGGTTCTTATATTGGTAATGCCGCCGCCACGTAGCGCTCTGTATGAAATTCACTGGCTGTGTTGTGTGCAGTCTGTGGCTGGTTTGCATTGTTGTCTGCCATTGTAGTGTTGAGCAGCGGCAGCTGGATGTGAACAGCGCGTAGCGTTGCGCAGTTGGAGGTGAGCCGCCAGCAGTGGTGGATGTGGGGAGAGAGATGACGGAGTTTTGAAATTTGTAAGACTGGATGTCATGAACTGCTATATATTATGACTATTAAGGTAAATACATTGTTCCATATGAAACGTCCCCTTAGAAAAATTATACAAGACTGTGCTTAAACTGACACACAATATTTTTAGCTCAACGCAATCTGACTTTCAAAAATCCCTACAAAAAATGGCTCTAACATTAACCTGTACGTTTCACAAATCGCTTACCTCACAAAAATCTTCGTTACTCAAGATACTGCAATACAGCCAGCGCCACTACTGCCAGCTAAATAAAAGATTCAAACTACAGAAGGCACTAACTACTGATAAGCATAGTAAGCAAATGAAAGATTTTAATAGAGAGCAAACAATGTATTTACCTTAATAGTCATAATATATATAGCAGTTCATGACATCCAGTCTTACAAATTTCAAAACTCCTCCATCTCTCTCCCCACATCCACCACTGCTGGCGGCTCACCTCCAACTGCGCAACGCTACGCGCTGTTCACATCCAGCTGCCGCTGCCCAACACTACAATGGCAGACAACAATGCAAAGCAGCCACAGACTGCACACAACACAGCGAGTGATTTTCATACAGAGCGCTACGTGGCGGCGGCGTTACCAATATAAGAACCCAAACAGCCTACTTACAGAATCAGTGCAGTAAAATGGACCGATGTAGAGAAGTAACAGAATAACAGCAAGGAGCTATCATGTTTGTACGTGCCCAGGACTAGACAGTGTAAGAAATAGTCGGATTTATTGGTATATCAGTGTGGATTGTCCAACAATGCTGCATCACTCGTAGCCACGTAATAGGGCGTAAGAACAGTGGTCGTAAAAAGAGTCTAATAAACAGCGACGACAGACAATGGCAGTCGGCTGGAAATCCGACGGCAATTGCTGTTGTTAGTAAATCCTGGCTGTCTCGACTGGGTTCCGAGAAAACATTGCCAAGGGGACTGCGTGTAATTGACATTTGGTGTCGGGTACGTGACGGAAGACCATTTCTCACAGTACCATATAAAGCTGCACGTCTTCGATGGACCAAATAATACAGTAGCAGACTGGATGCGCGCAGTTTTATCCGACGAGTCGCGATTTTGTCTCCAGATGATGCGAGACCTTGGGGGCACTGGCGGCCCCTGAGGTGTTCAACCTACAGTGTGCGGAGGTGTAGTTCAGGCCGGAGATGGTTCTGCGGTGTACTGGTGGTTTGTTTCGCTCATTCACGTTATCATGAACTTCCACCAGGGTGTTTATTTCAACTTTCTCAGTGATTAAGTTTGGTCTTTTTTTTTTTTTTTTTTTTTTTTTTTTTTTTTTTTTTTTTTTTTAAGGAACAGCTGCGTTCACTGGGCTGCACGCATACCTTCTTTGTTCGATGAACACTAAGACACATCGTCGCTCCTCGGCCTATCCGCTGAATCACGCAATCTTAATACCACAGAAAATACCTGGTACTATTTGTAACAACGGCTGAAACGTAACAGTCAACACACCCACCACCTGGAGGCTCTACAAGACATAGTCTGATAAGACGCACCTGAAGAAACCCTCTTCCTCATCGAATTGAGGCCGTTATCAAGACTGGAATGTAGTCGAATTAAGTCGGGTGATGCTGAGGGATTTAGATTAGGAAATGAGACACTAGTAGTAGACATGAAGTTTTGCTATTTGGGGAGCAAAATAACTGATGATGGTCGAAGTAGAGAGGATATAAAATGTAGACTGGCAATGGCAAGGAAAGCGTTTCTGAAGAAGAGAAATTTGTTAATATCGAGTCGTTTCTGAAAGTACTTGTATGGAGTGTAGCCGTGTATGGAAGTGAAAAACATGGACGATAAATAGTTTAGACAAGAAGAGAATAGAAGCTTTCGAAACGTGGTGTTACAGAAGAATGCTGAAGATTAGATGGGTAGATCACATAACTAATGAGGAGGTATTGAATAGAATTGGGGAGAAGAGGAGCTTGTGGCACAAGTTAACTAGAAGAAGGGATCGGTTGGTAGGACATTTTCTGAGACATCGAGGGATCACCAATTTAGTATTGGAGGGCAGGGTGGAGGGTAAAACTCGTAGAGGGAGACCAAGAGATGAATACACTAAGCAGATTCAGAAGGATGTAGGCTGCAGTAGGTACTGGGAGATGAAGAAGCTTGCACAGGATGGATTAGCATGGAGAGCTGCATGAAACCAGTCTCAGGACTGAAGACCACAACAAAAACAACAACAACATCAAGACAAGAAGCGATGTTACACTGAATTAGCGTGATGCCTGCTAGTGATGACTGATTTTTGTCTAATATAAGTGTGTAAGCCTACACACAAATTCATATGCTGAGTCGTGACAGCTGACATTGATTTTTTTCGAAGGCGCCAGGTTGGTTATCTAAATCAGTCCACTTCGAGTCATCTACGTCGAAGTAGGTGGCTCGAGAGGTCAGGGACTGTGCGCGGCTGGTCCCGGCGGAGGTTCGAGTCCTCCCTCGGGCGTGGGTGTGTGTGTTTGTCGTTAGGATAATTTAGGTTAAGTAGTGTGTAAGCTTAGGGACTGGTGACCTCAGCAGTTAAGTCCCACAAGATTTCACACATATTTGAGCATTTTTGAGGAAATACAGCTGTACATTTAAAATATATTCAGTTTTTGGGGAATCCTTGGGGACCAATGCTAGTCATTGCTCTCTTAGGCGTCGTTTGTGCCATTTTGATGTTTTCTCGCGCACGTCCAACTTGTGGGCGTTGGTGTGTGGTGCAAGACGGTGTGTCGCGCGGGCGACTGGTGTTCGGGCACGGGGCGCAGCTGCGACGGGGCTGACAAGTGCCTGGCGTGAGCGCAGATTGGCCCCTCCAATTGGCTAATCGGGCCGGCCTGTTGCCCAACCGGATGGCCGCCGCTAGAGCGCAATCCGGGCCGCCTCCTCCTCCTCCTCCTCCTCCTCCTCCTACGCCGCGCGGCTTCCGACACGCGCTCGCACACGCACATACACACACACATACACACACACACACACACACACACACACGCGCCGAGTCGCGTGCTGCAGCTGCTGTGGCGTCCTCGCCCCCGTCATCGGATGACCAAGTGGGAAGTCGCGAATTACGTGCCACGCCGCCGGCGAAGATGACACCCACTGCGTCAGCGGTGTCGCGTTCGAAACAACAAGGTCACTTCAAAAGCTTACTCGCTGTTTGCCACGTAACACCTAGGTCGGACCAGCAGCTTCTCGCCCTAAGACACCGAGTAACTGTCATTTCCTTGTGGTTGAAATAAATCAGCTCGACAAGTCTAAGTCTGATATGAAAGTAACAATTTAATTTTGTTTACATTTCTTGTTCATCCCGACGGAATCCCATCGACAACAGAATACCTAATCAATTTTCCCATTTCAGTAATTAATTACTCATAATTTTGGAAAATGTGTCCTCTCCAAATCACATTGGTGAAGTATCGCTGGCACAATAGGTACCACTAAGTTACGGTAGTCCAGTATTCTTTACTTTCAGCATCATCTCTGTTTAATGTAACTCATTTTTTAGCTGAATATATTTGCAGATAGCTAGATGGGTAGATAGATAGACACTTATCGTCCCATACATTCCTAGTGACACCATCTTCAAGAATGTAGTACACCTCATGAAAGCAGAAATACACAATATATATTTTCAAATTAAAATTACACTTACGTTCATTTCTCAGATCCTACACAAAATGGTAGGAACTGCAATATGCGTCTCGAACACAGTTTCGTTTGAAAATTAATACCAAACTCGTTGCAAAACACACAAATGTATCCACACCGAATTACACAATATTATTTTACAAAATACACACCGCATCTCTGTACTGAAGATATTCATTAGCCAAACTTCATTAGTATTCACCATATTTGATATTATTAATAATACATAGACCATTTGTTTCCAGCAAGAAATCCAGCAGTTTAGTAAGGGACTTGTCCACCAGTAAATCCTTTAGGCTTTTTCGTAAATTACGCTCTTGAATAAAATTGACAGCTTCTTGGAATTAGGTGACTGCCCTTATTCCGTGAACCGAGCTGCTGATTTGGAAAAGAGATACATGACAAATGTTATTAACGAATAAATATGTTGATAGTCATCAGTAGTTAGTATTCCCAATTCCATGACCACACCACTGCTGTAATGTATGTGCACCACAAATAATGCGGATTACACACTTTCGGCTTCAGAAAACCTTATCGTGGATTGATGAAGTATCCCGAAACATAATACCACATAATATTACTGAATAAGAATAAACAAATAAATCCACCTTTTTGAAATTTTTGTATCGCCATTGTCAGATAATGTCCGCTTTGCAAATTAAGATTTTATAAGGCGTTTCGTAAGTTTGGTGGTACGCTCATCCCAATTGAATTTAGAATTGTCATATTACACTACCGGCTTGTCGTCATATTTTAGACACATGCTGGGTGGAAACGTGTTACCAGAAATAAATTGTTAGTTCAAAACTACACGCAAATTTCTTACTAGTTGTTGTGCTTCATTAGCGTAGTATATATTAATAAATTTGAAACGCTTGAGTAATATCGCCAACAAAAATATACGGATCCGTTTCTAGTTGATTTTGCCAACGCACCCTATGTTGTGGCATAAGTCAAACATTCTGTAAACACATCGCCCATCGGGTGAAAGACTAAATACTGAGCAATCGTTAGGTGTTACTCTTGAAGCGGAAATTCAGAGAGTAGAGCTTTGTGTTCAGTATAAAGGGGACAGTTCTATGAACGCTGGAGGATGTTCAGAAGCAACAGTTTTCGACATTTCTAATTCTGCGATCCAGATGAAGTTAGAAGTGAAGCTTATGGCGACGGTGGAAAGTTGGGGTTACGTTTCTTTTAGTGAATGACTAAATGCGCAAGACACCTGTTGGAGAGGCCAGCGTTCAAAGATGTTTCGATTGACAGCAAAGTGTTTCCGATTGTCCTGGGATTTTCTTGTTCAAAGGTTCGAGGACGTTAACTGAAACTCATAGGAAATTGGAAGTTTGTGGTAAGGACTTTGGAACCAAACTGCTGAGGTCATCGATCCTTGGCTTACGCACTACTTAATCTAACTTAAACTAATTTACGCTAAGGACAACACACACACACCCATGCCCGAGGGAAGATTCGAACCTCTGATGGAAACTCATAGGCAATAAAGAGGAAACGACTAGCGACTCCTGTGCTACGCTCCAGAGGGTCGCTGTGTGGAGTTGTTCAGAGTTCATTCACACAACAACAAGATGATAACCAGTGGTGTAAGTGTTGAGACTATACAACAGCGTCTCGCAGGTCAAAGCGAGATTGGTAATTCATATTAAATCACCTTCATGAATAGAGAAGTTCAAGGAGTGTATGCCAATAAAATGGTTGGTTTCCCGTTGACGTGGAAGGTAACTCAACGTTTGCTTCGCAGAAAGCTCGTATGGCATGGACTACAGGAGATTATATTCTTTTTTCGACCACGCAGAGTATCCATCCTTGAGTACTGTTCGAGAATTTGGCATTTCCATTCGGTCAGGCTTAAGGAATTAAGAGACGTGCTGTCAGATTTGATAGCTGTCGGTTCGTTCCGGGAATGTTACAGAAAAGCTCTGTGAGCTTGCCGACCGGGGTGGCCGAGCGGTTCTTGGCGCTACAGTCTGGAACCGCGACCTGCCTCGGGCATGAATGTGTGTGATGTCCTTAGGTTAGTTAGGTTTAAGTAGTTCTAAGGTCAAGGGGACTGATGACCTCAGAAGTTAAGTCCCATAGTGCTCAGAGCCATTTGAACCATTTTTTTCTGTGAGTTTACACGGGAATCCTTGGAGGGAACAGGCGATATTTGCCAGAAAAGGTATTGAGAATGAGATTTTCACTGTGTAGCGGAGTGTGCACTGATATGAAACTTCCTGGCAGATTAAAACTGTGTGCCGGACGGAGACTCGAACTCGGGACTTCGCCTTTCGCAGGCAAGTGCTCCATCAACTGAGCTACCCAAGCACGACTCACGCCCTGTCCTCACAGCTTTACTTCTGCCAATAGAGCACTTTCCCGCGAAAGGCAAAGGTCCCGAGTTCGAGTCTCGGTCCAGCACACACTTTTAATCTGCCAGGAAGTTTCATAAAAGCTATTGGTGCACCTTAATTTATCCATCGCTGTTGACGATTGTGTCTGGAAATCATGCAGCCGCATTTTATTTTCTGTGATAGTGTACGGACTTCCTATGACTGCATTTGCTGATGTTCATTATTTATGCTACATGAATGATAGGTTACGGAATATACAGTCCACCATCAAATCTATCTGCGAAAACTATTCCCACCTATATCGATTCACTGAAATAATTCCATCCAAGAATGCTTGAAAGCTACCGGTGCACTGCTGTGACACTTAACCAGGTACATAAAATCACGAAAAATTGTGCTGTGTTTTTCTTTATAACACATACGAGACCAAAACAAACCATGGATCATACCAAAGGTAAATGAGCTACGATTGGTTGGTACACTTCATACCTAGTTTATGTTTCGCATGTGTTGCAAAATAAAAACAAAACAAAGGATAGGCATAACTTGACGTGATTGTAAAGTGGAATGGTAGGATATATTGCATATTAACGATTCGTGCACCGTTGTATTTCACTGAAACGGTACATAATATTCATTGAGCTTGAGTCCGTAGCTGTGATAAACTGTTTGAATGATTTGATAGCGCTTGCACCTGTTAATTTCTTTATTTGTGCACTGATGTGCCATTTCGGTCTTAAACCGTTTTCAGATATCCTCCTAAGCGAAAGCATCAGAACTCCAGTGCGCTAAAAATCGGATAGAAGTTAAAAATAGTTATAAATAAAATGATTAAATACGTTATGATTAATAAAAACGTACTGGTCAATAATTCAGCAATGTCACATTATGCCATATTAGTCTCTGCCCATGTTATACCCCAATAGCATGACTATACTGTGCTTGTGAGTGCAAATGTCATCAAACGAATCGCCACTAACACCGTTAAAATTATATGTAGTTCAGGGTACCATTGTACTCTGCCTAAGCGTTACGACTGGACAATGGTTAATGTAGATATGGCATAACGGAAAATGCTGTTATAAAGACCCTATGCTAAACTTCACAGCAAACAGAATGAGATTATGTCCTCATAATACAGAGATGATGCAAAAAGGTGTCTTGTTTAATCCGTCTATCAACTTACTTTAAGTAGAGTCAGTAATGGTGGGATATGCTAAATAAATTGATCAAGGAGTATAATTTATCAGTCGAGCAGAATTAGCGGATTAAATGGTTATTCTAACAGCTGATTAATAAATTAGAACCGTCACAACTTACGATCACATGGCTATTTCGTCCTGCCTATGGCAGCCGCGTGTGACGACTGCTCGACCTGTGGTCCTGTGCTCTGGTGTGTCGTCGAAAACAGGAGCAAAATTGTCCAGAAATTTTCCATTTAGCAGATACTTTTGTTCATTCAAAACTCTTATCAGATTGTCTCTTAGATGGATATAGACTTCTGTCTCCTCCACACGTCCATTGCTTTCTTCACCTTATGGAAAACCTGCGACTAACTATTTTGTGCATGGAATACAATAGTACGCAAATAACGGGAACACGATAGTTGTAGCCAGTATCAAATAATCCAAACAAAATAAAACGACATTGTTTTATTTTAAAAAATGCACTTGAAGTCAAAAATATAAAGGTTGTAAGAAGAGAACCCACCGAAGTAGTTGCTGTTAAAAGATGTCTTACTTGCAAGCAGCAACAATACAAATTCCTCACACTGCTATGTAGGGTTACGGAACGGTTATCACAAAAATATGGGGCAACATAAATAAGTAACAATTTACAGTGATTCACTGATAGAAGTTTTACACTACTTAATTGGAGTATGAAGTTGTGAGTCATCGCAATGTAGTTCACTGTTCAGCTGCACTGACTTGTTTTTAAACACACATATACGAGTCCCAAAGCCTACGAACTACCGTCAATGTCACTTGTATAATATCTAGTTTGAAACAGTGGATCAGTCCTGAGACACACACTGAGACTCCGTCCTGACAGTATTTCACGACTGCCCAACGACTGTGTTGAGGTTCTACTACATGCAGAGCGGAGCCGTGAGTCAGCTTACATTGATGTTCGGTGGATAGCTCTCCACTTCGAAACTTCTTGTGCGAGATAGGCAGATGTGTAAAGTGTTGCTTTTCATGGGTGCCTCTATGGAGTTCTAACTTTAAGTTGCGCCTGAGTAGTAGGCAGCTCGACGCTCTTTTATGTATGTCGTGTCCCGTATCCTCTAGATGACACAGCAGATATAAAGGGATTGGACAAAAATATGAAGCCGCGCGGGATTAGCCGAGCGGTCTCGGGCGCTGCAGTCATGGGCTGTGCGGCTGGTCCCGGCGGAGGTTCGAGTCCTCCCTCGGGCATGGGTGTGTGTGTTTGTCCTTAAGATTATTTAGGTTAAGTAGTGTGTAAGCTTAGGGACTGATGACCTTAGCAGTTCCCATAAGATTAGCAGTCCCATAAGATTTCACACACATTTGAACATTAAAAAAAAAAAATATGAACACAGCGAGAAATGCATAGTTGCACATGGATGAAGATGCTAACCAACACTGCAGTTTGCGCTGTTGTATTTGACAACGAAAGACACCTATGCCATGTACTCAGTGCCTAGCAAGTGGCAATCGTTCGGACAGTGTTCTGTGTAGTTGTGGGTGAATTATGTCGGAGCTAAGTGAATTCGGATGTGGGCAATTTGTGGGTGCTCCCATAGTGGTTGCTTCCGTAACCGAGGGAGCCACAGTGTTTGCTGTTGCAAGAGGGTATATGGAAAATTTATACAGCGTACAGGGAGAGAGAAGAAATGTCGTCCGCTAAGTCACAACGCGTATGAAAACGTGTTGAGTGATCATGATAGACAGTCGTCGAAGAGGATTGTGGGATTGTGACGTACAGCAAGAGATCGCTAGCTGAAAAAGTCAATGCAGAAGTGAATGTCGTACTCAGCACCAAAACAACACGGAGGGAACTTCAGATGAATGGTATTTGAGGCCGAGATCTAGTACCGAAAGAATTGTCAGTGGTGCACATGCCATTAACAGGAACACGCGAAACCGAAGCCATAAAATGTAGACTATGGAGCAATGGAAGAATATCATTTGGTCACGTCCTGCTTCACACTGTTTCCGACTTCTGGCCGAGTTAGCGTCCCAATTGTGAAACATGGCGGGAGTTCAGTCATGATTTAAGCAGCCATATCGTGGTGATTTATGGCCCCCATGGATACCCTGCAAGAATGCTTTACTGCGAAGGATTATATGACCGTTTTGGCTGATCAGGTCAATCCTGTAATACAATATTTGTCCCTCGATGGTGATGCTGTGTCCGGGTTCGACTCCCGGCGGGGTCAGGAATTTTCTCTGACTCGTGACGGCTGGGTGTTGTGTGATGTCCTTAGGATAGTTAGGTTTAAGTAGTTCTAAATTCTAGGGGACTGATGACCATAGATGTTAAGTCCCATAGTGCTCAGAACCATTTGAACCATTTGGTGATGCTGTTTTCCAAGACGACAGAGCTCCTGATCACACCATCAATAACTGGTTTTGTGAACACACGATGAATTTTCGCATCTCTTATGGCAATCGCAGTCACCAAATCTCAATATTATTGAGCCTTTGTTGCCTACTTTGGAGAAAAGGGCTAGTGATTGGTTTCCACCTCCATCGTCCTACCTGAACTTGTCATTATTTCGCAGGAAGGATGGTGTAAGATTCCCTTGAAAACGATACAGGACCCGTATTTATCCATTCCGAGACCACTGCAAGCTGTTTTGAGTGCCAACTGTTTTCCTGCACCATGTCAAAAAAATGGTTCAAATGGCTCTGAGCACTATGGGACTCAACTGCTGTGGTCATTAGTCCCCTAGAACTTAGAACTACTTAAACCTAACTAACCTAAGGACATCACACACATCCATGCCCGAGGCAGGATTCGAACCTGCGACCGTAGCAGTCGCACGGTTCCGGACTGCGCGCCTAGAACCGTGAAAACACCGCGGCCGGCTGCACCATGTCAGACGTGCTAATGTGTTGTGTTGTTTTTCATCATTTTGTCCACCCCTTGTACATTGTTTGATAAGAAAAGTGAAGGCCCAGAACGACGATCGAATGTCCACGTAGCTTCATTGACGAATACACCATTGGTAGATATGTAAATCAGTAGAGCTGCAATTCCCTGTGACAGGCAGATCGGCCACCAGAGTGCTTTAGTGTTGTTCGTGTTTCGTGTTGTTACTGGACCTGGTGGGGTATATAAAATGAATAAACAGCATCGGATGTTGAGAGACCACTGTGAAGGATACACAGACGGCGCGTACGCAGCAGTTGACAAAAATGGTTCAAGTGGCTCTTAGCACTATGGGACTTAACATCGGACGTCATCAGTCCCCTAGAACTTAGAACTATTTAAACCTAACTAACCTAAGGACATAACACACATCCATGCCCGAGGCAGGATTCGAACCTGCGACCGTAGCGGTCGCGCGGTTCCAGACTGAAGCGCCTAGAAGCTCACGGCCACACAGGCCGGCCAGATTTGTGGGGAATTAGGATGTGATAGTGCCCGATAGTAGACTGCTTGCGAAAGTGAAGGCAGGCATACTCTTTGTGGTTTTAGTTGATCAGGTCTGACCACAATGCTGATTAGAAAATTTATAAACAAAGAGTAAAAAATTAACAAATCACTAAAAAAACCAGAGACTATACGCATAAATAACACATGACAGTGAGAAGTTCTCAGCTCCTGGCAGGGTTAAAAAAAATTACACGAACCACATCGTAGGTCTAACACTTTCACATCCACCTCTGTCATTGAAGAACAATGATGGACTCCCTGCATCATTGTTTCTCATCTCGCAACATTGACCGGATTCTAGCAGCATCCGGACTAGGGAATTACCATCGCATGCCTAGGCTGCCGTTAACAGCACAGCGGAAAGGGCTGCGTTTAGTGTGGTTCTGTGGCCAGGAAGCAAGGACGGCTTATGAATGGCGTCGCATAGAGTTCTGCAATGAGTCGCCGTTCTGCACTATTCCAGATGGCCATCACCGGTGAGTAAGGTGGCGACCTGGGAAGCTGCCCCAGTCTTCCAAAGTTTTGGAAATGCACAGCAGTTGTTAGTCCTGGAGTCATGGTTTGCGGGAGCCGTAGGGTATGACTTTGTCACTGTTGACTGTGTTTGAGGGAAGTGTAACGGTACAACGGACGTCACAGAAATCCAGATGAGGTGGATGTATTACCTCCAGTGCGATAGTATCGTGATGCCACTTTTTAATAGGATAATGCTCACTCGCACCTATCACATGCCCTTATGAACTGTTTGCGTGATGTAGAGCTGCCCACGAACAACATAATACCCTATCTGTCCCAGATGGAACACCTGTGGGGCCAGCTAGAACACCGTCCCAGTGCCAGTATCCAGCCAGACCAGGTGAAACAGTTGAGAGCCACAGTGCCTCAGGAGAGGATACAGCCGCTTTGTGACACCCTTCACACAGCTACATCTAAATCTATACTCCGCAAGCCACCCAACGGTGTGTGGCGGAGGGCACTTTACGTGCCACTGTCATTACCTCCCTTTCCTGTTTCAGTCGGGTATGATTCACGGGAAGAACGACTGCCGGAAAGCCTCTGTGCTCGCTCGAATCTCTCTAATGATACATTCGTAATCTCCTCGGGAGGTATAAGTAGGGGGAATTCATCCAGAAACGCACCCTCTCGAAACCTGGACAGCTAGCTAAACTGCGATGCAGAGCGCCTCTCTTGCGGAGTCTGCCACTTGAGTTTGCTAAACATCTCCGTAACGCTATCCCGCTTACCAAATAACCTTGTGACGAAACGCGCCGCTCTTCTTTGGATCTTCTCTATCTCCTCTGTCAACCCGACCTGGTACGGATCCCACACTGATGAACAATACTCAAGTACAGGTCGAACGAGTGTTTTGCAAACCATCTCCTTTGTTGATGGTCTACATTTTCTAAGGACTCTCCCAATGAATCTCAACCTGGCACACGCCTTACCAACAATTAATATTATATTATCATTCCACTTCAGATCGTTCCGCACACATACTTCCAGATATTTTACAGAAGTAACTGCTACCAGTGTTTGTTCCGCTATCAAATAATCATACAATAAAGGATTCTTATTTCTATGTATTCGCGACTCATCACATTTGTCTATGTTAATGGTCAGTTGCCACTCCCTGCAACAAGTGCCTATCCGCTGCAGATCTTCCTGCCTTTCGCTGCAATTTTCTAATGCTGCAACTTCTTTGTATCCTACAGCGTCATCCGCGAAAAGCTGCATGGAACTTGGGACACTATCTACTAGGTCATTTATACATATTTTGAAAAGCAATGGCCCGATAAGACTCCGTGTGGCACGCAAGAGGTTACTTTAACGTCTGTAGACGTCCCTCCATTGAGAACAACATGCTGTGCTCTGTTTGCTAAAAACTCTTCAGTCCAGCCACACAGCTGATATGATACTCCGTAGGCTCTTACTTTGTTTATCAGGCGACAGTGCGGAACTGTATCGAACGCCTTCCGGAAGTCAAGGAAAATGGCATCTACCTGGGAACCTGTGTCTAATATTTTCTGGGTCTCATGAACAAATAAAGTTAGTTGGGTCTCACACGATCGCTGTTTCCGGAATCCATGTTGATTCCTACAGAGTAGATTCTAAGTTTCCAGAAATGACATGATACGCGACCACAAAACATGTTCTAAAATTCAACAGATAGATGTCGGAGATATAGGCCTATAGTTTTGCGCATCTGCTCGACGACCCTTCTTGAAAACTGGAACTACCTGTGCTCTTTTCCAATCATTGGGAATCTTCCGTTCCTCTAGAGACTCGCGATACACGGCTGCCTAGGTGGGCAAGTTCTTTCGCGTACTCTATGTAGAACGGAATTGGTATCCCGTCATGTCCAGTGTAATTTCCTCTGTTGAGTGATTTCAGTTGCTTTTCTATTCCTTGCACACTTTGTGAAACAGCTTTGGAAAAAGGTGTTTAGTATTTCAGCTTTACGCGTGTCATCCTCTGTTTCAATGCCTTTATCATCCCTGAGTGTCTTGACATGCTGTTTCGGTCCACACCCGAGATAACGCAACGCCATTGGGTAAGTGTTCTCGTCCTGCCAAGATCTGACGCGACATCGTGGTCACTGAAATAAGATCACATGCCCTGTCAATCCGCGAAGTTCCATTTCGGTTCCTCCTTTCCTTCAGGAAGCTTCTACTTTTTTGTCGGGCTTTATACAAGTTACTGGCTTCTCAGACACTCCTGATTATGGAATGTGCGATCCGAAATCAATGTATGTTGTTTACTGATATAGCATCAACGAAATGCCAGTGTGAGGACGTCTCCAAGCTACTGAGGAAGTTTACAGAACATGCATTTTGTACAAAATGCAGAGCAATTCACTACGTTCAGTTTCTTGTCGTTTAAGTGTACAACGAAGTAGATTGAGGCTCCTACAGTGAAAGGGAAGCGCGTTTCGCTTACTCCGTTTGCGAGTGGAACAGGAGAGGGAATGACTAGCAGTGGTTATCAGGCGGCAACCACACAACCGTTGGGTACGTGCGAACCGCATCCTCGTCCACGCATCTGTCTTGCCACTGTCTGCGAGCCGCGCAGGAAGTGGCGCGAGCGGCAGCTACCGCGTGCGGCGAGCACCGCTCGCTGCCGGCACACGGCGTAATTATCGCGCCGCGATCACGAGTCGCAGGAAGCGCCTGCCGCCTGCTGGCCCATAAATTAAGTGACGGCTAGCGGCTAGGCCGGGCCGTCTCTTCCGCCACGTGCGAGGGTGCGTCCGGCCTCGCACCTCGCCAGCTCCCTCACACAGGAAATCTGCAGCCACACCGACAGCGCCCTGGGGAATCCCTGTCAGCATGTGTGCAGAACATGCCGCTGATTCAGCCTCTCATATAATTCACCGGAAATTTCTTCTATTTTATTTATTTACGTATGCGTTTGATACATACACTAAACACACATCCTCCTCCTCCTCCTCCCCCCCCCCCCCTCCTTTCTGTGCCCAGCTCTTCATCCGTCTGTCTGTCCACTTCATCCTCCCACTCCTACCTATCTCCTCCTCCACGCTGTCTCTGTCCCTTCATCTTCTCCTCCACCTCTCTTTGTCCATTTCCTACACCCCTCTTTCTGACCATATCTTCCTCCCACTCCCTTTAGAATGTCATTCGCGAGGACGACGGTTCAACCCCGCGTCCGGCCATCCTCATTTAGGTTTTCCGTGATTTCCCTAAATCGCTCCAGGCAAATGCTGGGATGATTCCTTTGAAAGGGCACGGCCGGCTTCATTCCCCGACCTTCCTAATCCGAAGAAACTGATGACCCTGCTGTCTGGTCTCCTCCCCGAAACAATCCAATCCAATCCAACCAATCCACTCCCTTTCACCATATCCTCCAACCCCCTCCCCCAATATCCTTGTTCACCAGCCTCTCTACATCTTCTACCTGCCTCATGCATCTCCCCTTTCTCTCTCTCTCTCTCTCTCTCTCTCTCTCTCTTCTCTCTTTCATTCTCTCTCCATTTCCTCCTTTACTTCGCCCTGTCCACCCCATCCTCTGTCCTTCTCAACCTATGCGTAGCCGTACTCATCGGCACGTGTCTTGTTCGAATTTCGTTTGCGGCAGATTTATTTCTACGCAGGCAACAAAAAGTGATTTAAGGTCTTACGGAAATATTGTTTGGGACACTCCGAGAAGTAGGTTCAGCAACATAATTGGAAAAGTTTTCATTTTTCAAGCATGTTGACACTTCCCTAAGTCAGTGACGAGAGATATGTCCGTCTATTAAATGCAGGTGGCTGTGACAAGAGAACGAGTTTGGCCCGTGTTGTTGATGACGATGGGAGAGGAGAAGGAATGTACGAGTAGTATTCGGTTCCGACATGAAGCCTACCTATTGTTCTCGAAGTGGGCTGCCGAACTTAACGTCCACAGCCGGAAGACGTATCAGCATCAACAGACCCACATCCCCAACCGCATTGAACACTGCCGAAAGGATTGGAATTTAATCCAATACTTCTAAGTTAAGGTCTGGTACTGTTTACCCCAGCAGTTTTACTCTTGTGATCTCTCTGGTTTTCTAGGCGTGGTTGATTAATAGCGTGCTTTCGGGAGTTCAGCCCTCAATGATGACCTCGGTATTTAGCGCCGTAACTCACAAATTTTCGTTCCCCACCCCCTTTTTCTCGCAATATTTCGACTACTCGCATTTTCTGGTGATGCAAGCTGTGCGACTATGAGTACTCGCTGTCTGCCCCAAACAGACTCTTTTTATTCATTTATTCTCTCCCTGTCACACACACACACACACACACACACACACACACACACACACACGACGCACACAGTGTCATATATACTTCTAAAAGCCTGAAACGAAACCAAGGTTAAAAACTGGCGCCCAGAACACATCCAGCTGTTCACCATGTTGTTTTCTTATCTGTGTAAATAACGACGTGGTGCAAGTTTTTAGCCGGACGCGGTGGTCTCGCGGTTCTAGGCGCGGAGTCCGGAACCGTGCGACTGCTACGGTCGCAGGTTCGAATCCTGCCTCGAGCATGGATGTGTGTAATGTCCTTAGGTTAGTTACGTTTAAGTAGTTCTAAGTTCTAGGGGACTAATGACCACAGCAGTTGAGTCCCATAGTGCTCAGAGCCATTTGAACCATTTTTTGCAAGTTTTTAAGTGCAGTTTCGCAGCGAAGATACGGTGGAAACGTACGAAAATAAATGGAACACACTTTCACATAAAATTTTCGATGTAAATAATGTTTTTACGTTAAGTCCTCTATGGTCGCAAATGACAAAATGTAAAACGGCTACAACGTAAAATACAAGAGGCACATAAAAATTCGTCTGTTTTCAAGTTTGTGAATCCTTTACTTAAAAACTGAAATTCTGTATGTACACAGTGTAAAAAGTAACTTTTACTGTCATTTAATTAAAACATATTTTTAAAAATACCACTGATGAAGCTGTAACTTCAGCGAAACATGTTTGGAAAGAAAAGAAAAAGAAACGTGTTGCTCAAGATGGAATCCGTCAAGGATAGATTTAGTTTTATCTTAGTTTTATGACCAGCTATTTCAAACTTTTTGTTATTATTATTATTATTATTTTAAGTACAGATCGTGGACACTTTTATGGATCATCCTCTGATTCTGTAATAATTACTTGGTTCTCCGCAAAGTGTAAGCTAATCTCTGGTAGCACTCTATTCTATTTAGGAGCAAACCGCTTTCTCCATTTGCGAATGTCATCTACATGAAAGGCAAGTAATATAAATGATAAAGGATAATCATGCTTGATGCTTTGCTTAAAGTCATTTGCTTCCTTTATTGCCGTTTACCTCCTCTTTAATGCCTGGTTGAAACGTCCCGTTAGAAAAATTGTACATGACTGTGCTTAAACTGACACACAATGTTTTTGGCGCAACGCAATCTGACTTTCAATAATCCCTACAAGAGAATGGCCCTGACTAAATTAACCTATACGCTTCACAAATCACTTACCTCACAAAAATCTTCGTTACTCAAACTACTGCTATACCGCAAGCGCCACTACTGCCAGCTAAATAAAAGATTCAAACTACGGAAGGCACTAACTACTGATAGGTATAGTTAGCAAATGAAAGATTTTAATGGAGAACAAACAATGTATTTACCTTAGTACTCAGAATATATATATCACTTTATGACACCAATTCTTACAAATTTCAAAACTCCGCCATCTCTCTACCCACGTCCACCACTGCTGGCGGCTCACCTCCAACTGCGCAACGCTACGAGCTGTTAGCATCCAGCTGCCGCTGCCCAACACTACAATGGCGAGTATTACAACAATGCCAACCAGCCACAGACTGCACACGGCACAGCCAGTGATTTTCATACAGAGCGCTACGTGGCGGCAGCGTTACCAATTTAAAAAAACCTAAACATCCTACTTACATGGTTTGCGATAAAAGCTATTAAGGGAGTTTAGTTGACGGCTTAGCACTCCTTTCTCTTCCATAATTTGCCATAGTTTACGTGTAGCTACTCTGTCGAAAGTTAACATAATCTTTGAAAATTAAATTGTAAGTTTATTGTATTTTTTGTGGTTTTAAGGTAATTGTGTCATATCAAACGTACAGGGCCTCTCCTTATTAAACTGCGTTGGTCATTTAACATTTTTCGACTCACTTTTCATAATACATCAACTAAAATCAACATCTCTATTTTAGAAAATTGTTACGTAAGGTTCCCACCATAATATGTCTGTTTTCGCAATACAGGAATAGCCCCTACTGGAGCTCCCACATTGATGCTGCGAGAGTGTTTCGAAATGAGTGGTGAACGCAAGTGTATAATACTACCTGGTAAACGGCTGCCTCTGGATGCGCGTATACTTCGGCTTTTGCGTCAGCAACAGCGAGGGAACCGAGGAGGGAGGTAAACACCGTTAACGGCTGCAGACAGCCGCGTCAGCTCGGCGGTCGCTGCTACAGCTGAAACCTCGGCAGCGAGGAGCCGTTAATGAGGCAGTTAATCAGCACCAGAAACGAGAATTTGGGGCGCGCGTGGAGAGAGAACACTGAGATCTGCTGATACAGGAGGCGCAACCTGTTTTCAGTTTGTGTGTGTGTTGAACACGTTGAAGCAAAGTAAAACGTTCGTAGACTGACACGATTCGATTTAGTTCATTTAGTCTGTACACAAGGAACGCTGTATTGTTTGTAGAAGTGTTCAAGAACAGATAATGACTATAGGGTGGATTGTTCTTAAATATTGTACTAAAATATTAAAAGTCGTTTTGCAGTTGTTATGACAATATGTCAGGTATCAGAATCTGAGTTTCCCTCTCGTAAACAGCGAGTATTGCGAAGTCTGTGACTGCAGCTGCTATTGCGCATATTGCATGGTTTATTCTTATTATTGCTCTTGGGACTGTTCCTCGATAACCTGGTAAGCATAAATACAGAGGTAACTGGGTGAAGGTGTACTGTAATAAAAAATTATGACCCACAAAACAGCGCCCTCAGTCGCCACTTACACTCCCTCTGAACCGATTTGTGAAATCACAGTCTACTCCTAATTGAGAATTAGGCTAACGGCTTAGTTTTAATACATTATAAAACGCTATTGATCAGTTAGTTGTGAAATTTGGGTGCAATCTTCTAGTTTTCTCTCGAGAGAGCTTTATTACTCGGTAAGAAATTCGTGCTGCGTCTGTAATTGGTGCTGCAGTTCTCACCGAATCCTGTTGGGTAGGACCCATAAAAACCACATGATGCGGACATGTGCTGTCCTGCCTCTACGCTGTACAATTTCACGCCTCCTTTGGCTCTCACTCCCAATCTTTGCTGATTATTTCATACTTCGAGGGGACAAAGATCAGAGTTCTTGTTCTATCATCCACACTTAGATTTTGCTGTGGTTTTATACTGTAGACAGCATGAGGGAAAGACGTCGTTGCAATGTCATATACAAAGAAAATGCACTAAAACTGGAAGACATGCGCTTCCGTCCGGTCGACTTCGCAGTGAATGTCCTTACATACGGACACAAGCCCTGATGAAGTTGTGACCTCTAAATGTACACCGGCATATTAAAAACGCTATTGATAAGACAGTAGATGGATTTTATAAATAAGTCTCGTTTTTGCTATCAACGACCACTATACCTACAATGAGAAAGAAAGTATGAATTCCGTCTTGCTATAATTTAAGAGGACGCCACTGTCCGGCTTACTAGTACCGCAATAAACACAACGGGAATTTGCAGTTTGCTTATGCGGTGCTACTAAGAGAGGGTACCGTGTGACTTACAAGCAAGGATAGAGTAGAGGTGGCTTCTAACGTCACGTCGGCTCCATCAGGGACGCAGCATTATCTCAGGTTGAGAAAGGTGTCAATAGAATACTGGCCGTGATCTGTTTGAGGAACTTTCTTGACATACAGTGAATTTGGTTTGCGAAAACAACAGAAAACATCAATAGCGTTGGCCGGACAGTAGGCAGAACTCCAGTCTCTTAACTCCTGAGCTGCGTCAAATATTATTGAGGAAATTGTGCTAAATTCCACAAAATAAGCGCTTCCGACAGTGAGTAGGGCATAGCCTCGAATATAGTGAAATACAAGAGTCATCGCAAGTAGACGAGGAACCACAGTAGTTCTAAATTGCCACCGGTAAATCGGCAGTCTATTATACCAACCATAGAAGACTGATCATTAGATGTTATTTAGGAGAAAACGACTCGCACATTTTGTAGCCCAGAAGGTAATACAGAACTGTAGCAGACTACATTTATCCCAAGAGCAAGAGAGATCTGTTCATTATCCACGAAATATACAAGCATTAGTTGAAACATACGTTTACTAGCTTTGTATAAATTCTGTTTTACGTCATACGAAGCTACGCAAATGTTTACAGGAGCTGACAGCGATAATAACTATAGACTCTCGCAGGTTTGTATCCAAGCAGGGGAGAAGTATCGAACACATTACTACTCTATGCGTTCGTTTTATGCAACGACGACACTGCTAAATCTAAATACTCTACTTGGTTAAAAGTATCCTGACATCAATACGTAATGCGGAACTGACAACTAGGCGTCACGAGAGGACGACTCGCCAAAGTAAAAACAAACAAATACGGCGCTAAAAGCAGTGAGGCAATTGTAGAAAAATAGTTTGGTCACTTCGAGTGTGGATTAGTCGTTGAATGCCACCTGAATAACAAATCTATCAGCGACATTTCAACCATCCTATAGGTGAGCAGGCCGCTGGCGGCCGAGCGGTTCTAGGCGCTTCAGTCCGGAACCGCTTCCTCGGGTATGGAAGTGTGTGATGTCCTCAGGTTAGTTGGGTTTAAGTAGTTCTAAGTCTCTTAGTGCTCAGGGCCATTCGAACCATTAAAACTCCTTATTGCGCTTAAGGAAACGCTAAATGCTGGAGGATGCGAAAAGATTTTACAGAATTGTGTACACTGTACTGCGGTTCGGGGACGATGATTGTTTGTAAGAGCATGACAATGAAATCACCATAGAGCTGCGCCTATAAAGCACTGGCTGCGGAGAACGACTGGCCTGTCCAGAGTCCCGACCTGAACACGATCGAACGCCTTTAGGGTGAGTCAGAAAGTCGACTTCACTCCAGTGTCCGACTACCTTTCCTGGTTACTGCTCTTGAGGAAGAATCAGCTGCCATTCCTCACTGAAAGTTCCCCGGCCGCGTCAAACCGAAATAAATACCAACGGTGGTCCACTAGTAGGTGTCAGCACACGTTAGACCAGTTAGAATAAGTCTGAACACATGCGGACGTATACCAGTGATCGTACTGAAAATTTGACATGCAGAAGAATGTGGACACTGCGCGCCACTGGCAAGTGCTACCCCATGCCGTGTATCTCGTTAGCGGTGTATTAGTTGAAAAACGAATGAAGATTATAAATGAATACTTAGACTTTTTCTGACAACGAGCATGCACCATCTTGTGTATGAGGTACATAGATGGCGCCACATCTGATGATGTACGAACTTGTGGACAAAGTGTCAAACAAATTTGCTAGAGTTAATGTAAAACAAATCAGCAGTCATTTTAAATGTGCTTTTCCACGCATACTCCTATGTAGCATCTATTGCACTTACTCTGACCATCGAAATACCCACGTCCTGTAGGTTTAGGGGCGGGAAGAACACATTTTAGACTGCAATTCTAGCCAAGCTCCGTCTTGGGATATTAGGCGTTCTTCCAGTATTGTCAGAAATGAGTGTCACATTGACAGGAAATATGCAGGTAGAGGATATAATAGCGCCTGACTGCACTTCCGTTTATTTCAAATTAAGACACTTCAGATACTTTCCTATTCATTCATCCATGTCGAAGATGTTAAGAATAATAGTGGCGCTGCTTGGTTCTGGTCACTCAGTGCCAATTTAACCTTTACTAATACTGCATTTGCAAAAGAACGTAACATCCGCTGGTGATTCTGAAGATCAATACAACCACTAAAACTGACTCGGCTGGATAGAGGCATACTGCGTTAGTAGCATCATGGCCTCCAGTCAGCACCCAAAAGGGATGCTCCACGTCGCATGTGTGTGTGTGTGTGTGTGTGTGTGTGTGTGTGTGTGTGTGTGTATCAGCATGAGATTTTTGTAGCTGAAGCTATACTCTCAGAGAGACGAATGGCGACATCCAGTTCAGTTCTGGAACAGCCTGTGTTTCCTTCTAATTTGAGCAGCTCTTCGAATTCTTTACATTTTATTCACTATTTCCTTTTTTCCCATTTTCTTCTGTTTTATTCGGCAGTATTCGGAGAGCTCTCTAATTCACAAAAAGCTTTCCAGCAGAGAGGAAGTCTTTAGTCTAGCTCTCGATTCTCCAAGGATTCCCGGCTAACAACGTCTCTATTAAAAGGATTTTGTTGGAGGAAGGGATGGGGCTTGAATTCCATTCGCATACTTTTCGTTTGGCGTCTCTTATTTCACGCTCGTTCCTGACGTTTCACATCCGCAGAGGTTCTCTGTGCATTCCAGTTTCAAAAGTAATCCTCGCCTATTAGGACGGGAATTAAAATTGCTTTCGTCCTTCACTTCCGCTCTTGTGCTAACGTGGACCGAGTAGCAATACGGCTCGCAATATTGGAAATTGACTAATTAATTACGAATAAAACTGTGAATGAAAAGGAGCGACTAACACAAAGTCCGCAATGCTTCTTAGCGTTACTGTTGATATTTAGAAAGACACTTTTTTTCGCTAAAATCCTCGGAAATACTGAAAACCATTTACCCAGTTTTATATGCAACAAACATACCCTGTTATTTTATGTCTGTTTGCTGTCTGCGTTTCCTTTTAACAGACATGAATGTACACAAAATGCCGTGCAGATTAATCATAAGATTTAACTGGTTCTTCTACTCTCTTCTTTCTAGTGACAACTGGAATATTTGTGTGGCAATTTACGGGCAATAATTTTCAGCCTTGACATCTATATGGTGTGTCGCTTCAGGTCTCACCTTCACTAGCACGTAAGCTAACTAATATGAGCTCTATAGCAAATTAAAACTTTCCTAGCAATACCTTGTCAAGCGATAACTGCATAGACGCCGCTACTGTTATCCTCTGCAGTTACGTGAATCTCAGAATTACTCTCAAGACTTCGAAAGTTTAGGACATCCAATGCTTTATATACACTATCTGAAGTACGCAGAAGACGTAGTCGGATGCCCTCGTAACGTCTTACTCGTACACATCAATGGTAGGTGCGTAAGTGATTTAGAGTTGCAATTGTCTGTAGCAGATATAACGGCTACCAGAGTGCTTTAGTGTTGTTTGTGCTATAGACTCGGTAGGGTGTACAAGGGGCGTTTTCAACGTCAGATGTTGAGTGATAACAGTGAGGAACATGAAGATGCTATGTACACGTGTGCGACTGCGTTAGCATCATCTTACAGAGTTTGAAAATGGCCTTATTGTGGGTCTCAGTGTGGCCGGCTGTTCGAAACGTAAATCATCATTTGTTACTTTTTCTGATGTTACAGTGGCCCGATAAGACGTAAAGTCGTATGGCATGTTTCATTGAAAGACGCCTAAGGGCTGTTTCAGCGGTCTAATTCAAAAGCTTTTCCCCATCCTGCACTCACCCTGAGTTAAGTGTATCTGATACGTTTAGATGACTGTGGTGTGTGTCATGTTTGCGTTGTATGGTGATGAGAAAAGAGCGAGCGTGAAAACAAGTGCCGGAATGTTCCTTAGTCCTCTCGAATAGTACCGAGTGGGGTTTCCTATTTTAACGTTCACAGCCGACGGGCGGATAGCTATTGTGAATACTTTTAATGTACACTCCTGGAAATTGAAATAAGAACACCGTGAATTCATTGTCCCAGGAAGGGGAAACTTTATTGACACATTCCTGGGGTCAGATACATCACATGATCACACTGACAGAACCACAGGCACATAGACACAGGCAACAGAGCATGCACAATGTCGGCACTAGTACAGTGTACATCCACCTCTCGCAGCAAAGCAGGCTGCTATTCTCCCATGGAGACGATCGTAGAGATGCTGGATGTAGTCCTGTGGAACGGCTTGCCATGCCATTTCCACCTGGCGCCTCAGTTGGACCAGCGTTCGTGCTGGACGTGCAGACCGCGTGAGACGACGCTTCATCCAGTCCCAAACATGCTCAATGGGGGACAGATCCGGAGATCTTGCTGGCCAGGGTAGTTGACTTACACCTTCTAGAGCACGTTGGGTGGCACGGGATACATGCGGAAGTGCATTGTCCTGTTGGAACAGCAAGTTCCCTTGCCGGTCTAGCAATGGTAGAACGATGGGTTCGATGACGTTTTGGATGTACCGTGCACTATTCAGTGTCCCCTCGACGATCACCAGAGGTGTACGGCCAGTGTAGGAGATCGCTCCCCACACCATGATGCCGGGTGTTGGCCCTGTGTGCCTCGGTCGTATGCAGTCCTGATTGTGGCGCTCACCTGCACGGCGCCAAACACGCATACGACCATCACTGGCACCAAGGCAGAAGCGACTCTCATCGCTGAAGACGACACGTCTCCATTCGTCCCTCCATTCACGCCTGTCGCGACACCACTGGAGGCGGGCTGCACGATGTTGGGGCGTGAGCGGAAGACGGCCTAACGGTGTGCGGGACCGTAGCCCAGATTCATGGAGACGGTTGCGAATGGTCCTCGCCGATACCCCAGGAGCAACAGTGTCCCTAATTTGCTGGGAAGTGGCGGTGCGGTCCCCTACGGCACTGCGTAGGATCCTACGGTCTTGGCGTGCATCCGTGCGTCGCTGCGGTCCGGTCCCAGGTCGACGGGCACGTGCACCTTCCGCCGACCACTGGCGACAACATCGATGTACTGTGGAGACCTCACGTCCCACGTGTTGAGCAATTCGGCGGTACGTCCACCCGGCCTCCCGCATGCCCACTATACGCCCTCGCTCAAAGTCCGTCAACTGCACATACGGTTCACGTCCACGCTGTCGCGGCATGCTACCAGTGTTAAAGACTGCGATGGAGCTCCGTATGCCATGGCAAACTGGCTAACACTGACGGCGGCGGTGCACAAATGCTGCGCAGCTAGCGCCATTCGACGGGCAACACCGCGGTCCCTGGTGTGTCCGCTGTGCCGTGCGCGTGATCATTGCTTGTACAGCCCTCTCGCAGTGTTCGGAGCAAGTATGGTGGGTCTGACACACCGGTGTCAATGTGTTCTTTTTTCCATTTCCAGGAGTGTATTTCGTAACAGCTGTAGTCCCTGCAGTGCCTATTCCATCGCAATCAGAATGACACAGGCACTGCAATATCGTATTTCTCTGCCGATACCGGGCACTGGCATTCATAACCAGTTGCCGGCCGGCGTGGCCGAGCGGCTCTAGGCGCTTCAGTCTGGAACCGCGTGACCGCTACGGTCGCAGGTTCGAATCCTGGCTCGGGCATGGATGTGTGTGATGTCCTTAGGTTAGTTCTAGGGGACTGATGACCTCCGATGTTAAGTCCCATAGTGCTCAGAGCCATTTGAACCATTTGACACCTGCCAACTGCTGTCTGTGAGTGGTTATTGCACCTTTACGTCGAACATTGGCGATGGTCACGTTAATGTGATCGAACCACGTATTTCCTTGAAATGTAATCGAAACGGACAACCTCTATAAGATGAAAGTAATGTTGATGGGATGTAAAAATAGTAATAAACACGTGAACAATGTGTCAGACGAGCAACGTATCTTCCCACCGCACAGTGAATTGTGTTCCAACGGAGAAGTAATTACGTTGGAAGTGTCTTTGCGTAGCGCAGAACGTCGCTCGGAATGAGAAGGGAGCGCAGCATTTTAATCGCGGGCTCAGCTCGGCGGCTGACAAACGGCAACCACAAACGAGGAAGGCGGTCCTTAGCGCCAGCCAACGCCAAACGTTGTGCAGCGTGACGTCAGCGCCAGCTGAGCGCTAATCGAGTTAAGGCGGCGCGGCGCGGCTTCGCGCTGCGCTACGTCCTGGTCACTGGCTGCAGCCGGCACGCCTGCCACCGCCACGTTCTAGTCACCGACAGCTGGCAGGGTCAAACACTGGATCTACCTTATTCATTAACTGTCAAAGAAAGTAATACATTAGCTCTGTTGAAGATGGACCCGATGAAATGTCTTCCACGTCCTCAGCGAGCCGACCTCTGTTGTGCCTTCCCTTACGCGGCAGCAGAGAGAGGCCCAGTCCGTAATGGTGGGCCTAACGGCAACGCTGGACGCTGCATTGGCACCATGGCGTCTTTAGAGACGAATCGTCGTTGTGACTCATAGGACAATGAATGTTGGCAATTTGCAATACGAGCCCAGCACTGGTGTGATGGTATAGGATACCACTGGGTATACAACACAGTCACCTCTGGCTCGCATAGCCGCCAATTAGTACACCAGCCAATGATGTTTAAGGCCAACGGCTGTGGCCTATCTTTTAGATCTCACTGACATTATCTCTAAAAAAAATAATGCAAGACGAACCAAGGTCGACACAGTGGAACTGTTGCCATGTGCAGCACATTCTCCAGATCTGTTACCCACTGAAAACATATGGTGTTGGGTTGATGAGAGACTGGCATGAGAGCACTTGCTGTCAACTACGATCGATGAACTGTTCAGATGGCTCTGAGCGCTATGGGACCTAACATCAGTGGTCATCAGTCCCCTAGACTTAGAACTACTTAAACCTAAGTAACCTAAGGACATCACACACATTCACGCCCGAGGCAGGATTCGAACCTGCGACCGTAGCGGTCGCGCGGTTCCAGACAGAAGCGCCTAGAACCGCTCGGCCACACCGGCTGGCTCGATGAACTGTGGCACAGAGTTGAAGCAGCATGAAATGACATACCCATATTTGTATCTGCCACGCAAGCTCATCTCGACTAAGCACCCAGTCTTTGTTGCTGCCAGAGGTGGCAGCACTGCGTACTACAGTTCGCAGGCTGTGTACCCCCAAATTATCTGCAAACATATTCTTCCTACTACACTGTAGTAGGATAGCTGTGAGAGCATGGGCCAGATAACAATCTTATCACATGTGGTCTCATGTTACATCTCATGTTACACGTCAGGTGTCAGGTTACTCACTTGGTTGTCTTATATTCACGATCGCCTCAACTCCTCCTCCCTCGAAGAACCACTGGGAATTGCTCAACCTTACCCAGGGGAACCCACCACAGGCCTTCGTCAATTGTGCTATAGTGACCACATGAACACAATTAGCAGTCAACCCTCACACCCCCTCCCTCACTCTCTCTCTCTCTCTCTCTCTCTCTCTCTCTCTCTCTCAGCCAATGGAAGCACACTAAATGGTGGGAAACTCAAAGGACCAACAGGAATCGAACTGTCCTCTCCCCACCTTTATTACGAATCCAGCAGGCAAACCTCAAGCACCAGTAATTTAAGGCCTGATATTCGTAGTGAAAGGATGATGATGATGATGATGCTCCAGCAGCATCACCGGCAGGAACAGGCCACAGCTCCCAATAACTATATTATTATTATTATTATTAGATACTTACTTTCAAATTACGGTCACTGGCTGATTCCTTATACATCATAAGCAAAATTCCCTTCTTGGTGCTACAGTTTCAATGGTCATGTGTCCACCTCATAAGCCTCTGTCCAGTGTATATCGAATGGTACTTCTCAGGATTGTCATCGGAATCAGTCGCAGCTGTAAGATGCCTAGGAGTATATTTCAGGATGATTTAAAAAGGAACGACCACATAAATATAATCGCGGTTTAGGAAGATGCCAGCCTGAAATTTATCTGAACGGTCTTAAGAACGGGCAAGTCATCCACGGAAGAATTCGCATGTAAAACCCTCTTTCCACCATTTATAGAATGCTGGTCGTCGCCTGGGATCATTGACAGTTTGGAATAATGATAAGGAGAGCTAGAAGAACTGCAAGACTCCTTAAGATTTTGCGAAGTCAGTACAAGAGCGTCAAAGCAATGCCTAAGACCCTTTTAGCGTCACAGACAGCGCGTCCCAAATTTCCGAGAGCCAAGTTCAAACTCGAGCCAAGAAACACTGCGGCATATTATAAAATAAACGTCTAAAATACTTAATACGTTAAAACATTGAAAGGGAGTTCAAATGATTCAAATGGTTCAAATGGCTCTGAGCACAATGCGACTTAACTTCTGAGGTCATCAGTCGCCTAGAACTTAGAACTAATTAAACCTAACTAACCTAAGGACGTCACACACATCCATGCCCGAGGCAGGATTCGAACCTGCGACAGTACCGGTCGCTCGGTTCCAGATTGTAGCGCCTAGAACCGCACGGCCACTCCGGCCGGCTTTGAAAGGGAGTACATAGAACAAAACTGTTAGGTAAATAAATAACAAGACGCTAAAATTGTTAACATACGTGATGAGCTAAGAAGCTCAAGTAGAACAGCAGAATATATGGAATAAAGTCTTCCGTGCAAGCAGTAAACATTATTACACGGGTACAGCATTTTAAAAAGAGGCATTGCAATGAACGTGTGGCGACTAGTTGCGATGCCAGGTAAACGCTGAGCAGAGAGCGCCACTTGCTGAGCACTAGTAGCGTGATGAACGGTCAGCCGTATGGAATACGCAGCTGTTACAATAACACGCCAGTATGACACGTATCTACATGTTTTAAACAGCGTAAATTCTACTTAATATAAAATAAACAAAAGGAGTAAAATAACCTTTATAAAAATGTCAATGATAATATGTAGCTTAAAATAAAATGGCTAACTACAAATACGTGCTGAGAAGAATGAACGTACTGTAGCAGCATTTTATCAAGGTGTTCCAATATGCAGAAAAGTTGGGGAATGCACTTCACACCAAATGTGCAAAACAGGATGTTGCATACAGTGCCGTCTGCGGTGCTACCAGTATCGAAATGCAGAGTTCATGAAGGAAAGGGAGAAAAGGGAGAAAACGGGCTTCCGAGGTGGAAGTGAACGGAAATATGAACCAAAACATCATATAGTTGCGAACCATGACTTGAAGGCGTTACAGAAGCTTTTGTTTATTAATTGTAGTTGTTAGCTGAAAATGAGGCCATTGTTACTGACCGTATGTATGAAGATCTCAAGTTCTTTCAAGGCACCAAGTTTCCACCCTCTCTTCTCTGAATGTAGAATCGTCATTTCGTTTACTACTTTTGGATTGTGTTCGGCTTTAATGGATGCTCGGAGAAAGTAGAATAACTAACATCAGTATCCTTCTTCCCCAAAAAATGTTCTATATATCTAATGTTAAAAGCCCTGCCGGTTAGTCCGATATAAAACACCAGACACATACAGCAAGTAATTTTGTAATCTTGAGCTACGTAAAGATTTATTTGAAGTTTTAAATTATGCAATTTTTTGTATACTTTTATTTGTGGAGAAAACAACCTTGCATCCATATTTTGTCGTGCTGCAAAGCGGAAGTGTCCACAATATGAACACGTGAAAGAAAGGGCAACAGATACTTACTGATAATAAGTATTTTTGTCCATGTTCACAGTAACGTGAATGAGTTGGCCCAAGTGAAAAACATCCCCAAAATGTGCAGTCGAAACGTTGCATCATTTGAATCACGACTCGTCGGACCACACTACATGTCCGCGTCAGCTATTGGCCAGTTTCTTTAGTGTCTGACCTCTGGACCATGTGCAGCTTGTTACACTGTGAGCACTGGCCATTTGCGAGACAGCCAACAGCAAATGTCCATTGCATGCGGTGCCCTTCACAACGATCGCTCGAAAATTGCTTGAGCCGTGTGTGCATTAACTGATATGGGCGTCCCTGCCTGGTTTGAAACCGATCGTTATTGGTAAGGCATCACACTCGCCTCTGGTCATGTTGATTATGATATTGTTACTTACGCCATGTTACATTTCTCGTTAAAACACTAAAAAATCTGGCAACTACGTCCAGCATAGCTCCTTTCTACCATTCTGTCACGTCTCCACGTCGAGCCCTGTTACTGTGCTGATTGCATACAACCGACTAGCACATTCATTCCACATCACTCCCATGACTTACACCAACGACGGTGCTGTTAGTGCCAGACGGGTACCCCCAAGCAAAGGACAAGCCCTTTATCAGCTCGATCCACACATCGCTATTATGAAAGCCGAGCTGATTACCATTTCGGAAGCCATGATATTCGCAAGACGATCACAGCAGACACAATAGTCATCATCTCTGATAGTTTGTCACCTCTGAAATTGATGAGAAGCAATCATAATAACTGTACCAACCCCATAGTTGCAGCAATTGTCGGCGTTGGATTTTCGGATGCACAGGAATTATCGCAATATTGTGATGGTGTCGATGAAAGGTAACTCTGGGATACCTGGAAATGAAGAAGTAGATGTCATAGCAAACCAGGCATCTCTGTATGGAGCTATCAAATACGATAAACTCCCTCCCACAGGAATGATACCCATTCTCAGTAAGCGGTTGTCATCTGACCACCTATAGGAACGATCGATGACATCTAAAATCAAAGGCAGTCAATACGCACTAATTTATCCCACGATTCCGAGAGTACCATGCTATGATAAGACACAAATATCGAGGAACTTCAAAACAGTTATAGCAAGGCTGAAATTTGATCGTTGGAATTTCAACAAACAGCTCTACGTGCTCAATATAAGCATCGCCCCTCTATGTGTAGTTAGTTAGTTAGTTAGGAGAGGGAGAAGATCGAAACCATATATTCCTGCAATGTCCTCGGGTCACGTATCACATCACAGTTCGCAAATCCTTTGAGCACTTCGCTATTAGTTCCCAAGCAGGCTCCAAACCGTGTTAGCATGCAAAGATATTGCAACATATAAAATACTGTACGAGGTTGTCAACAGTGCCGACATCCAGATACAGTTCCCTGCGCTACTAATATAACGCTTTTGGAAATTGGAATGCCAGGAAAGGAACAAAGCACAGTTAACTGACAATATTCCCACGTGTTACTCAGGAAACGAACGAAAAAATGGCTGACATCGAAATAAGTGTCCAAGGAACAGAAAAGGATCTGAAATCACTCAACAGAGGAAAGTCCACTGGACCTGACGGGATAGCAATTAGATTCTACACAGAGTACGCGAAAGAACTTGCTCCCTTTCTAACAGCCGTGTACCGCAAGTCTCTAGAGGAACGGAAGATTCCAAATGACTGGAAAAGAGCACAGGTAGTTCCAGTTTACAAGCAGGGTCGTCGAGCAGATGCGCAAAACTATAGACCTATACCTCTGACATCGATCTGTTGTAGAATTTTGGAACATGTTTTTCGCTCGCGTGTCATGTCATTTCAGGAAACCCAGAATCTACTCTGTAGGAATCAACATGGATTCCGGAAACAGCGATTGTGTGAGACCCAATTCGCTCTATTTGTTCATGAGCCGCAGGAAATATTAGATACAGGCTCCGAAGTAGAAGCCATTTTCCTTGACTTCCGGGAGGCGTTCGATACAGTTCCGCACTTCAAAAGTTCAAATGTGTGTGAAATCTTATGAGACTTAACAGCTAAGGTCATCAGTCCCTAAGCTTACACACTACTTAACCTAAATTATCCTAAGGACAAACATACACAGACACACACACACACACACACACACACACACACACACACACACACACACACACACACACACACGCGCGCACCCTTGCCACAGGGAGGGCTGGAACCTCCGCCGGGACCAGCCGCACAGTCCATGACTGCAGCGCCTAAGACCGCTCGGCTAATCCCGCTCGGCACAGTTCCGCACTGTCACCTGATAAAGCAAGAGCCTACGGTGTATCAGACCAGCTGGGTGGCTGGATTGAAGAGTTTATAGCAAACAGAACACAGCATGTTGCTATCAATGGAGATACGTCCACAGACGTTAAAGTAACCTCTGGCGTGCCACAGGAAAGTGTTATGGGACCATTAATTTTCGCAATATATATAAATGATCTAGTAGATAGTGTCCGAGATTGTCCAAAATGCTTTCTCCGAAAATTATTTCGAGCAGTTAGTCCACGAACCCACGCCAATTGTAAATGGTTGCGAAAACACACTTGAACTCTTAGCCACAAACAATCCAGAGCTGATAGAGAGCATCATGACTGATACAGGGATTAGTGATCACAAGGTCGTTGTAGCTAGGCTCAATACCATTTCTTCCAAATCCATCAGAAACAAACGCAAAATAATTTTATTTAAAAAAGCGGATAAAGTGCCACTAGAAGCCTTCCTAAAAGACAATTTCCATTCCTTCCGAACTGACAATGCGAATGTAGACGAGATGTGGCTCAAATTCAGAGATATAGTAGCAACAGCAATTGAGATATTCATACCTCATAAATTGGTAAGAGATGGAACGGATCCCGCGTGGTACACAAAAAAGGTCCGAACGCTGTTGCAGAGGCAACGGAAAAAGCATGCGAAGTTCAGAAGAACGCGAAATCCCGAAGATGGGCTAAAACTTACAGACGCGCGAAATTTGGCACGTACTTCGATGCGAGATGCCTTTAATAGGTTCCACAACGAAACATTGTCTCGAAATTTGGTAGAAAATCCGAAGAAATTCTGGTCGTATGTAAAGTACACAAGCGGCAAGACGCAGTCAATACCTTCGCTGCGCAGTGCCGATGGTATTGTTATCGACGACTGTGCCGCTAAAGCGGAGTTATTGAACGCAGTTTTCCGAAATTCCTTCACCAGGGAAGACGAATGGAATATTCCAGAATTTGAAACACGAACATCTGCTAGCATGAGTTTCTTAGAAGTAGATACCTTAGGGGTTGCGAAGCAACTCAAATCGCTTGATACGGGCAAGTCTTCAGGTCCAGATTGTATACCGGTTAGGTTCCTTTCAGATTACGCTGATACTATAGCTCCCTACTTAGCACTCACATACAACCGCTCGCTCACCGATAGATCTGTGCCTACAGATTGGAAAATTGCGCAGGTCGCACCAGTGTTCAAGAAGGGTAGTAGGAGTAATTCATTTAACTACAGACCTATATCATTGACGTCGGTCTGCAGTAGGGTTTTGGAGCATATACTGTATTCAAACATTATGAATCACCGCGAAGGGAACGATCTATTGACACGTAATCAGCATGGCTTCAGAAAACATCGCTCTTGTGCAACGCAGCTAGCTCTTTATTCGCACGAAGTAATGGCCGCTATCGGCAGGGGATCTCAAGTTGATTCCGTATTTCTAGATTTCCGGAAAGCTTTTGACACCGTTCCTCACAAGCGACTTCTAATCAAGCTGCGGAGCTATGGGGTATCGTCTCAGTTGTGCGACTGGATTCGTGATTTCCTGTCAGGAAGGTCGCAGTTCGTAGTAATAGACGGCAAATCATCGAGTAAAACCGAAGTGATATCAGGTGTTCCCCAGGGAAGCGTCCTGGGACCTCTGCTGTTCCTGATCTATATAAATGACCTGGGCGACAATCTGAGCAGTTCTCTTAGATTGTTCGCAGATGATGCTGTAATTTACCGTCTAGTAAGGTCATCCGAAGACCAGTATCAGTTGCAAAGCGATTTAGAAAACATTGCTGTATGGTGTGTCAGGTGGCAGTTGACGCTAAATAACGAAAAGTGTGAGATGATCCACATGAGTTCCAAAAGAAATCCGTTGGAATTCGATTACTCGATAAATAGTACAATTCTCAAGGCTGTCAATTCAACTAAGTACCTGGGTGTTAAAATTACGAACAACTTCAGTTGGAAGGACCACATAGATAATATTGTCGGGAAGGCGAGCCAAAGGTTGCGTTTCATTGGCAGGACACTTAGAAGATGCAACAAGTCCACTAAAGAGACAGCTTACACTACACTCGTTCGTCCTCTGTTAGAATATTGCTGCGCGGTGTGGGATCCTTACCAGGTGGGATTGACGGAGGACATCGAAAGGGTGCAAAAAAAGGGCACCTCGTTTTGTATTATCACGTTATAGGGGAGAGAGTGTGGCAGATATAATACACGAGTTGGGATGGAAGTCATTACAGCATAGAAGTTTTTCGTCGCGGCGAGACCTTTTTACGAAATTTCAGTCACCAACTTTCTCTTCCGAATGCGAAAATATTTTGTTGAGCCCAACCTACATAGGTAGGAATGATCATCAAAATAAAATAAGAGAAATCAGAGCTCGAACAGAAAGGTTTATGTGTTCGTTTTTCCCGCTCGCTGTTCGGGAGTGGAATAGTAGAGATATAGTATGATTGTGGTTCGATGAACCCTCTGCCAAGCACTTAAATGTGAATTGCAGAGTAGTCATGTAGAAGTTCCATGCGGCTTTTCGCGGATGACGCTGTAGTATACAGAGAAGTTGCAGCATTAGAAAATTGCAGCAAAATGCTGGAAGATCTGCAGCGGATAGGCACTTGGTGCAGGGAGTGGCAACTGACCCTTAACATAGGCAAATGTAATGTATTGCGAATTCATAGAAAGAAGGATCCTTTATTGTATGATTATATGATAGCGGAACAAACACTGGTAGCAGTTACTTCTGTAAAATATCTGGTAGTATGCGTACGGAACGATCTAAAGTGGAATTATCATATAAAATCAATTGTTGGTAAGGTGGATGCCAGGCTGAGATTCATTGGGAGAGTCCTTAGAAAATGTAGTCCATCAACAAAGGAGATGGCTTACAAAACACTCGTTCGACCTATACTTGAGTATTGCTCATCAGTGTGGGATCCGTACCAGGTGGGGTTGACAGAGGAGATAGAGAAGATCCAAAGAAGTGCGGCACATTTGGTCACAGGGTTATATGGCAAGCGTGATGGCGTTACGGAGATGTTTAGCAAACTCAAGTGGCAGACTCTGCAAGAGAGGCGCTCTTCATCGCGGTTTAGCTAGCTGTCCAGGTTTCGAGAGGGTGCGTTTCTGGATGACGTATCGAATATATTGCTTCCCCCCACTTAAACCTCCCGAGGAGATCACGAATGTAGTATTAGAGAGATTCGAGCGCTCACGGAGGCTTTCCGGCAGTCGTTCTTCCCGCGAACCATACGCGACTGGAACAGGAATGGGAGGTAATGACAGTGGGACGTAAAGTGCCCTCCGCCACACACCGTTGGGTGGCTTGCGGGGTATAAATATAGATGTAGATGCAGAAAATATAGAAAGCTCGGCCAATAAATGTTTGCCAGTATTTACTTCCTATGTGTTTCTGAATAATTGTGTAACTACTCGTATACGCAAGGTTGTAATACACAAATCTGGTTGTAGTGTACCGTTCCCATGTTCTGTCTTGATGGTGCTTGTAGATCTCCACAAATATTCAGTTCTCTATCCGCAGCTTATGAAACAGTTCTTACAGGACATAACAAATAACATTTGATTGTTAATTTAGTTACATATTCACTATTATGGATTGAATTGGAAATATCCCAGATGTGTACCAACGGCGATTTGTCATTTCATATTGTTTTATCAGTAGGGTTTCTATAGCATGCTGCCTCTGTGTATCCCGTGTTAAATTTTCGTCTTGTTTACTCGTTTTAATATACTGTAGATGCAAAACTTGTTTTATGTCGGTATATGTCCTTCGTTAATCCTAAGTAGCTTCGTACTATGGTACGACTTAAAGTAGTGTATACTCTGAACTGTCAAAGAAAGAAACTGTCTTACAACATTTTCAGTGTTAAGATGGTTGTATGGCACGTTCCGAAAGCCAATAAATTTTTAAAAAAAGCTTACTTTAGCGTTGGAGGGTCATAAGGCCTCATACACCATCTAGAAGACTGCGAAGGGACCTGAGTGTGCTTCTAAGGACGCGGCTATTTCCTTTTGCGATGACCTAACTTTGCTTTTACCCTGATCTGACAGGTCGCGTACGCTCGCCGCCACGGAATTCTCCGGCCGCTGCAGCGCTGCCGTAGTTAGTCTAGCCATTGGGCAGAGCTGATCGGCGCTGACCCTCTTTGCGCAACGCGCCAGACATAACGGCGGCCGCCTGCCACTCTTGTCCTTCGTATCCAATGATAGTTCAGTCCACGCAGCCGCCGCCGCCGCCCACGGATAACGATTTTATTGGCCTCCAGCGTGACGTTCTATTAGAGACTATGACGTATTGCTTCCCGCTCAAAGGTCGTTACGCGCGCCACGAACGACGCGCGGGCTGGAGAGTTCTCCGGCCAGATGAAACTCGATAAATTCGGTCGGCTGCCACCGTGACGTCATCGTGGAATTAGAGAGCAACTAGTGGTCCCCGCTAGTTGCGCAGCACCTAAATGAAAACGAAGCGGATAGACGATGCTTGGGGGCGCTGCACCCCTAAATGGGAGTAACTGGACTGAAATGCTACTCGCACTAGACTGCCTTTGGTAAATAATAGTTTTAGTAACCACTACACGTGACTGCGAAGATGAATCCTTTAATTAAGGCACTCGTCCTTTCCTCACACCACATTCCGTGAGAACCGTCAGAAACGTATTGTCCTGAGCAGAGAAGAATGTATCTCTGGTGTCGTCAGTGGTATGCTACAGCAATTAAATGCTTATCAGTGATTTAACAACTACCAGTAGAGAAACCCGGTGATGCCCAGTATTTACACTACTGGCCATTAAAATTGCTACACCACGAATATGACGTGCTATAGACGCGAAATTTAACCGAGAGGAAGAATATGCCGTGATATGCAAATGATCAGATTTTCAGTGCATTCATACAAGGTTGACGCCGGTGGCGACACCTACAACGTGCAGACATGAGGTAAGTTTCCAACCGATTTCTCATACACAAACAGCAGTTGACCGGCGGTGCCTGGTGAAACGTTGTTGTGATGCCTCGTATAAGGAAGAGAATAGCGTACCACCACGTTTCCGACTTTGATAAAGGTTTATCGTATCACGACATTGCTGCTCGCTTTGGTCGAGATCCAATAACTGTTAGCACAATATAGAATCGGTGGGTTCAGGAGGGTAATACGAAACGCCGTGAGGGATCCCAACGGCTTCGTATCACTAGCAGTCGAGATGACAGGCATCTTATCTGCATCGCTGTAACGGATCGTGCAGCTACGTCTCGGTCCCTGAGTTACCAGATGGGGATGTTTGCAAGACAACAACCATCTCCACGAACAGTTCGACGACGTTTGCAGCAGCACGGACTATCAGCTCGGAGACAATGGCTGCGGTTACCCTTGACTCAGCATCACAGCAGGAGCCCTTGCGATGGTGTACTCAACGATGAACATGGGTGCACGAATGGCAAAACGTCATCGTCATTTTTTCGGATGAATCCAGGTTCTGTTTACAGCATCATGATGATTGCATCCGTGTTTGGCGACGTTGTGGTGAACGCACATTGGAAGCATATATTCGTTATCGCCTTACTGCCGTATCATCCGGCGTGATGGTATGGAGTGTCATTGGTTACACGTCTCGGTCACCTCTTGTTCTCATTGACGGCACTTTGAACAGTGGACGTTACATTTCAGATGTCTTCCGACCCGTGGCCCTATCCTTCATTCGATCCCTGCGAAACTCTACATTTCAGCAGGATAATGCACGACTGCATGTTGCAGGTCCTCTACGGGCCTTTCTGGATACAGAAGATGTTCGACTGCTGCCCTGGGCAGCACATTTTCCAGATCTCTCACCAACTGAAAACGTCTGGTCAATGATGGCAGAGCAACTGGCTCGTCACAATACGCCAGTTATTACTCTTGATGAACTGTGGTATCGTGTTGAAGCTGCATTGGCAGCTGTACGTGTACACGACATCCAAGCTGTCTTTGACTCATTGCCCAGGCGTATCAAGGCCGTTATTACGGCCAGAGGTGGTTGTTCTGGGTACTGATTTCTCAGGATCTAGGCACCCAAATTAAGTGAAACTGTAGTTACATTTCAGTTCTAGTATAATATATCTGTCCAATGAATACCCGTTTATCTGCATTTCTTCTTGGTGAAGCAATTTTAATGGCCAGTAGAGTACTTGTAGCTGTGCGTCCACGCCATGAAGCGTCTGTCCATGTGCTTAATTTTCATGTCGCCGTGTCTCCTGAACTATGTCTCGTACAATGATATAATTTTGTAGGCACATTCAGTGGCATACGTGGATACTATCTTCAAAATGTGTTTCGAATTGAGTTAGTAGCAAAGAAATAATAAATTTACAAGTAATGCACGATGCGGTAGTTTTTCACGCATCTCACTGCTTATGACGCCACATCTCTTGAACTATTTGTAGTAAAATGATATAATTTTGCAGTGGTATATGTGCACACTGTGGTGAGTTCAGTTTGTAGTAGACAAGTAATAAATAATAATGTCATGCTTCGTGCGATACTTCCACTGCACAAAAAGCGGTAAAGTAGTAAGCGATAAACAATTGTCCTTTCGTTATTTTGTAGGGGTTGTCAGTGAGAAAAAATTTAGTAATGGTTTGAAATTATGTGTAAAGTCTGTTGCAAGTAACTAAGTGCTCTCATTCTGAAATACAGTACTGGGTGAATGAAGCCTGGGAAATGGCGCGCTGCGGGCTTCGCTCCTTTTCACCCCAACCTCATTCCTTTGATAGGTGGGTGGTTCTTACCCCTACAGCGATTGTCGCCTGACAGTAATCGATATGGGTACAAAATTTGGTCGAAATCTATCCGGTGGTTTAGGCGAAGATGTGGAACACCACACACACACACACACACACACACACACACACACACACACACACACACACACACACATTTTCATAAGATTTATGGACTACAGACTAATGGAAATGTAATGGTAGCTGCTAGACTACGGGAAATCATCTCCATGTTATGGTTTTGTCGCTGGACACTTTTAGAACACTGAGCCTGTGGTGGAAAAGAACTAGCAAGATATTTTCAGTGACGAATAAAAGGTCAACAGTATTCTACAATAAACAATTCAAAAATCGTTGCTCTAGACCACCCTGCAGACAGGACTTAAAAGTCCAATTTAAAGCAATTGTCATATGGCAGTTAACTGCCTGTACTGCTTTCTGTAGCAGTATACCATGTATACCAATTCCAGCCTGGCACTGTGTTGACACTTCCGCTGCAATAGAGCTTCAAGGCTCCGCCTTCTCAAGGTTGATACTTTCCAGGACCCGAAAATGTTGCTTATTTCAGAAAAAAACTTAACTTCGAGCCTAATTAAAATTACAAACAATAGCTTTGACTTTCTTAGAAGTCTAGCCCTCACACTATAACGTGTTTGCTCAGATCTATGTGAGATCTAACTCCAGCTATCAGTCTGTGGCTGAGCATGGCAATTACAAAATGGAGGTAATATGGCACTGAATATGCTCATAAGGTATTTATAAGAGGAACTGTTGCTAAATGTAAGCGACACCAATGTGTTTTTTTTGTAACACCCATCGAAACTGTCCTCCAGTTCTGTAACAGTGTTACTGTTGTAGCGGCCGCTCTCCATTGCCAGTCTTCGTGTCGGCGCAATTACTTGCCAAATGCTCGACTTCCGATCGAGAGGAACGGGGGCCGACGTAGTTAATTTTATGTGCTGAACAGAGTAATACACAATGAAAGTAGAATTCTGGGTCTATCAACATTTTCAGAAGCGTACAGCGTACGTGAAGAGCGACATCACTGGCGTCAAAAAAATGTGCAGACGGCCCATGCGAGAAAATTCCTGAGTTAACAGCATACTAACGAAAATGTGGTAATTTATAACTTCCTGTCAAATGAAAACGAGACAGATGGAAGAAAAGTAAGTCAACTGCTTATTATCTCAAAAGTAATCCGACAGTGAGACAAGACCGTCCATACCATCGTGGAAAAACGTTTGCAGTTGCCTACAAAAGAGTGGTTGTACCCAGGCAGGCACCTATTCGGCCGTAGCAGATCAACAGTCACAAATATATTTCTTCAGGGTACAAAAAACATGAAAATCGCATGGGGAGGGATCGGAACTGTATGAATGTGAGGGCTTCCCAGCGAAACTTCTGCAGCGTAGTCCAAATATCCTTCGCAACATGTGGACGGGACTACGTTGCACAAGTTTCGCTGGGAAGTCCTTACACAGTCCAAATCTCTCCCAATGCGATTTCCACTTTCTTGGAGCCATGAAGAAAGACATTGTGATTAGCTACGGGCGAAGAGCAACCATAAACAATTTTCCATGTAGGCATGGACCGCCTTGCCTCATAGTGGGGTGAATATACATTGACAGGAAAAAAAATCGCAACATAAAAAATAATTAATATAGAGTAATGAAATTTCGGAAATTCATTTGTCTAGGCAACATTGCAAGATCACAGCTTAATGGAAGTGCGAGATAATACATTGCAAATGCGAAATGTCGGGACATTAATAACCGGAGTAACCGCCAGAATGTTGAATTCAAGCATTCAAACGTGCATGCATTGTGTTGTACTGGTGCCGGATGTACGTTTGTGGGATGCGGTTCCACGTCTGATGCACTTGATCGGTCAATAAATGGACAGTTACTGCTGTTTGTGGATGATGCTGTAGTTGTTGTCCAATGACGCCGCATGTGTGTCCGACTGGAGACGGATCTGGTGATAGAGTAGGCCACGACAGCGTGTCAAAACTCTGTAGAGTATGCTAGGTTGCAGCAGCAGTATGTGGTTGAGCGTTATCCTGTTGGAAAAAACACTCTGAAATGCTGTTCGTGAATGGCAGTACAACAGGTCGGATCAAGAGACTGAATTACAGATTTACAGTCAATGTGCATGGGATAACAGCGAAAACGCTTCTGGTTTCCTACAAAATCGCACTCCAGATCATAACTCCTGGTGTAGGTCGAGTGTGTCTAGCAGAAACTAAGGCTTTGGAGTTACTGTGGACACGGTGGTGTATGTTAATAATATGAGAGAGCGAGAATAAATCTCAATGGAAACGCATATTAGTAGAAAACCGAAGAGGACAAGCATCAGCACCTGAAGTAAAGCTCCTCATTACTTTAGTTTTCGGGTATCACAGCAAAAACACTGTCGATTGCATAGTTTATATGTAAATGTGAACGTAACTTGACGTATTTCCTAGAGGGTGTAATGTACACGATGCATATGGATTATTTTGGAAACTGCATGAAGCATCTCGCATACCACTCTGTTGTGCTTAGGAAGGTCGCACCACCAAAAATTGTAGGCACGGGTGCGTCACCGAGAAGAGAAATGATAAGCAGCTGTGTGCTATTTGGTGAGCGGCCGGCTCGCTCGCAGCTGCTTTGGAGGCTGTTCCGCGCCGGCGCTGCTTCTGGCTGGCGTCTCATCAGCGTGCGGCTATTCAGGCCGGCCGCCTGCAGAGTAGGCCACCCCCACAGCGCCTTTGAAAAGCCGAGCAGCGCACCTGGCAGGCGGATACCTCACCCTCACCCTCGCCCACACCCACACCCCCGCCCCTGTAATTACGTCATTCCGCTGAGTGGCCTCCCATGCTCTACACTGCTTCGCGGGTCACTCACCTTCCCTAGGGTGCCACGCGGCGACGCTGAAGCGTTCACCTGTAGAAACACTAATTTCGCGTTTCCTACACATGACGTTATGTTTCTACCTCAAACAATAATCATAGAGTCATTCTGCCTTAATACACCTGCCTTACGACAGATATCGACTGGACGCTCTCCCCTTTCCTCACCTGTGCCTCTTCCTCAATCTGTCTTTTTTTTTGTTTTTTTAATGTCATTCCTTTTCTTCTCTTCCGTGCAGTACCTCCTTCAGTGACTCTTCATTGCAATATTTTTTGAAATTCACTATCTGTTCAAAAGTACCCAGAACTTACTAGAAGATAGAGGATACTAATACGTGGTGTCTCCATCCTTCGCCCTTATGATGGTTTGGACTCTGCTGGGGATTCTTTTAATGAGTGTTTGCTTGTGTGCAAATGTACGGCAGCCCATTTTTTTTATCAGGAGCCGAAACTAGAAAAGGTCTTGATGTTGAACGCCGGGGTCTGAAGCGAAGTCGATGCTCTAAGTCACACCAAAGGTGTTCTAATTTGTTCAGGTTAGAACTCTGTGCAGTCTGTTGCATTTCAGGGATGTTGTTGTCCACAAACCATTACCTCACAGATATTGCTTTATGACAAGACGCATTGTCATTTTAATACACACAATCATCGTCTCCAAATTGTTCATGTACTGTATGAAGTACACAGTGCGTTCATACGCTTCAACAAAATCTTCTCAGTTTACAAGTTGCGTCACTTCGAATAAAACAACCGTGCTTTCGATGGCTGTCTCCGTCATCGGCATCATGATTTAAATCACTGTTCATATCCTTTTGCATTAAGCGTTTTCATCATTTTCTTAAGCGCAATGAAGAGACCACATTTTAACCGCGAGAAAGAACGATATACCGAAACTCCACCTTCTTTACACTTCACTATTAGCAGTACACATGACGGCAAGTACCGCTCTCCAGGCTTTCACCAAACTCAAACCCTCCCATCTGATTGTCACAGGGTGCAGCGTGATCCGTCACTCCAAATCACTCGTTTCCAGTCACCCAATTACTATTGGTGCGTTTACACCTCCTCAATTGTCGCTTAGAACTGATTACACAAAGGTGTGGCTTATCAGTACCCTATCATTTTAACTCCCTATTTGTAGGTATTGTGTTAGCTGGAATTCACGATTGATTTCTTCAGCTGGTTTCATAACACTTATTACAAGTACCACCGTCAACACACAAGCTCTGCCTGGTCTTGGTAAAGCTATGGTACTTCCTTCGCATTTCCAGTTCACAGCCACATCACCAGCAGTGAACTTGGCCAGCTTTAGAAGGACTGAAATTTTCCTGATAGACTTGTTACTCAAGTTACGTCCGAAGACTGCTCCATCTTGGAAGACACACAGCTGACCTGGAAGATCCATTCTGCGTTATTGCTACTCTACTGAAAACGTTACATTCTCCACCTCCCCCGACATATAGTGGTCAATTTTGCATTCCATAGGGCTGTCAGAATACTTATGATCGGATCTTGTAAGTCCCAGCCAAGAAATTTATCTCATTCTTATAATTTTCACTAGTTTCCTTTCCTGTCGTGTGTTAAAAGTCCTTTATTCTTCATTGACAGTACCTTTCAATTTTACCACTTTTCTCCACAGCCACATTTCAGAAATATCCAAGTATTGTTCATCTTTCTATTAGAATGTCCAGAATCCCTGTGAAAATATTCCACATTCCAGATAAAACACTTCGTGGGTTAATATTTTCCTTAACACCAACGCAAATCTTTTTACTGTCAACAAACTTTTAAGCTTTCGAAAAGTTCTTTTATGCACATTCTACTTCTTTCTACGCATCTGCCACTTTATTACACCAAGCTTCCTTCTTCTTCCTCTTCTTCTTCTTCTGCCTTTCGCAGATTAGTTAGATCTTTTAACTGTTCGGTCTATGTCCGTTTACCCTTTCGGATTTCATCGTAAGGTCATCTGTCCAATGTTTGTTTGTTTCACTGATTCCAAATGTTCTTTGCGGTTTTGTTTATGTTCGTAGATAGTGTCATTTATTGTAAAAATATTCGTTCTCGTCTAATGTTTGAATTGGGAAGCTGTTTAATTTAGTTCAGCCTTTGGCTGCTTGTAAAAGTTTCGTTTTAGTCTTCTCAATATGGCTAGAATGATTTCTCTTGAAAAATGAGGATTAAACAGTCATGTAGTAGTAGAACAGATACAGTCATCACGTTACAGAATTTCATTTTTGTCTCTCTACGTGTATTTTTCATGTTCTGGTTATAGTGCCACGTGATTTAATATCTACATCCATATTTTTATTGTGTGACCCAGGTACCTGAAGTGCTGAAATTGTTACAAAGTCTGATATTCAGTTAGAATTTCTTTTGTACTGAGTATTTCCCAAGGGGAAACTACAGCCGTAATTTTTCCCGAGGACATGCAGCTTTAGAGAACTGCATCAAACCAATCTCAGGACTGAAGACCACAACAACAACAACAACAACAACAACATTTCCCAAGGAATGCAACTGTCTCAATTTCACCTATTCTAAAATTGTAGCCCTTTCGAAGATAATTGCTAACGGCCTTGCCGCAGTGGTAACAGCGGTTCCCGTCAGATCACCGAAGTTAAGCGCTGTCGAGCAGTGCTTGCACTTGGTTGGGTGACCACCCGGTCTGCCGAGGGCTGTTGGCGAGCGGGTTGCACTCAGCCCTTGCGAAGCAAACTGAGTAGTTACTTCACTGAGAAGTAGCTGCTCCGGTCTCAGAAAATGACATACGGCTGGAAGAGCGGTATGTTGACCACATGCTTCTCCATATCCGCATCCGGTGACGCCTGTGGGCTGATGATGTCACGGCGGCGGGTCGGTACTATTGCGCCTTCATGGCCTGTTTGGGTGGAGTTTTCTTTGGAATTAAGTTTAAAAGATGGACTGATTTTTGTAGCTGGTCTTCAAAATTTGCCGGGGTGGCAAAGCGGTTCTAGGCGCTATGGTCTCAGGGCATGGATGTGTGTGATGTCCTTAGGTTAGTTAAGTTTAAGTAGTTGTACGTTCTAGGGGACTGATGACCTCAGATGTTAAGTCCCCTAGTGCTCAGAGCCATTTGAACCATCCTCAGACATGAACATTATTGAGCATATCTGGGATGCCTTGCAACATGCTGTTCAGAAGACATCTCCACCCCCTCGCACTCTTAGGGATTCGTGGACAGCCCTGAAAGATTCATTCCCTCCAGCACTACTTCAGACATTAGCGAGCCCATACTGCATCGTGTTGTGGCACTTCTGCATGCTCGCTAGGATCCTACCCGATATTAGAAAGGTGTACCTGTTTCTTTGGCTCTTAGTGTAATTTAGAAAGAGAGATGCATCCGGTGATGGGAACAGAATCGAAAACTGTCATCAAATACAGAAAAATCGTGCGATCGAAGACTGTTTTTAATCCCATATATCACTGTTTCATTCACTGTACGTTCTCCGGCTAGTGGGGTCGGCGCTACAATCTCGTGACTTGCACTCTTTCTGCTACAACGCTAGTCGAAAGCCGAACAGCCCTGTACCTGTCTAGGATTGAACCTGGGACTTACAGCTCCACGGTCTAGTGCTCTACCCACCTTTTTCCTGATTATCAAGGAACCTGCACAAAAAACGAATCTATTTGCGCCGCTGCTTTGACCCTAAAAAAAGAAAAAAATGTTTGTGCCACTTCTAGCTCTGCCCCCCAGTTATGGCTATCCCAAGAGTTCTACCTAAACTAAGAAAAGTGGAAAGGGAAGGAGAGAGAGAGCATATATGTAACAGAGAAGAAGGCTTTTTGTTCTCGTGAAGTCCATGGAGTCACCCGTAGCCGTGAGGGGTATACCGATGGGAATCATAGCATCAATGCAGGGACATACCAAATACATGGCGGTTCGTAGAAAATACTGCAAAGGAAGTTGGGAAACTATTGCCTGCATTCCAGATTACGCACAATGGAGCAATGTCGCTCGTTCACGTAAGTCCACAAATTGAGAACACTCTTCTCGCCAGCAGAAAGAAAAAAAAATCGAACTACAAGGTCACGGAAGCAGTGCAAAAAATGGTTCAAATGGCTCTGAGCACTATGGGACTTAACATCAGTGGTCATCAGTCCCCTTGAACTTAGAACTACTTGAACCTAACTAACCTAAGGACATCACACACATCCATGCCCGAGGCAGGATTCGAACCTGCAACCGTAGCGGTCTCGTGGTTCCAGACTGCACCGCCTAGAATCGCACTGCCACTCCGGCCGGCTGAATGACTGGTCTTAGATTTGTTTTCGACACTGTTTGACATTTGGGTTGGAAGCGCTCAGTGTATTTCCTGTTTACGTTACAATTGTCCAGGAGGTCTGTTCTTGTTTTCCTCTTGAAGAGTTAATCTTGGCAGGAGGGGCACTTGTGAGGAAGAACAGAATTCGCTGGACCGAATACATATACTGCTGTGCCACAGAAGAAGAGATGATCGATCGTATCCGGCATTCTCCACCCGACGCACAGCGGAGATTCAGCGAGATGGAAACGTGAGCGACTGGATTGCTTCCCGTTGACGGTAACATACCAAGCTGAGCGTGCAGTAGTGTCAAGAAAAGGGGGTGCTCACCGCCCGCCAAATATGACGGGTACTTCGGCTCTATGACATTGGCGGGCGGGCCAGTTGCATCTCAATGCCTTTGTCAACAACAGGAGCACAGGCGGCAGAGAGGCAGAAATACAGTTGTGTTCCAGATAAAGAGTTCGATGTGATAGGTAAGGGAGCTGGGATGTTCTACCCCGTCACCGGTGGGGCTAACTAAACCGGGGCATACGCGTCACCCACTAGACCACGACGGCCACAACGCTACAACTGCCGGTTATGTAACGTGCTTCCCCGTTACTCTGGACTATTCATCGTTGTGTTTTTAGGTGTCCTTCCAAGTTGCACTTCCCAGTAATTCCCGTGAGATGCTTGTTCGTTATTGATTTCATGTCCCGTTCCTTATCGAGAGCGGTATGGCTCTCGATCGTTCATCTCCTGTGTCGCTGGCGGCACGCTGCCCCCACAAGGAGAAATATCCTCGGTCGGGTGCTCTGGCGTGTCCTGGGCCTCCTAAGGACGTGTGACAAGCGTCGCTGACAGCGGGCTCGTTACCGCCGCGGTGCTGGCACCTCACCTCACCTCGCGCTGCAGTCGCGCAGTGGGCGTCGCCGCCAGACGCGGAGCCAAAGGCGTGGGAGGCGCCTGCGCTGGCGTCTGCCGGCGTTCCTGCACGTGCGGGCCTCCAGCCACGTGGCCGGCCTACCTGCCCTGCCCTGCCCTGCGCTGCCTCCCTCGCCTTCGCGCTGCTCACGCCCATTGTCGGCACTTCTCCCTCCGAAATTCACCACAAGGTAGCGTCCACTCTGCGGCTAACCACTAAAAACCGTATTGCAACCGCGAAGACCCAAGAACTTGTAGGCCTACTGTATCACCTCCCGGCCTCGTCTGTGTGGCCTTCCCGTTATGGTTTGATACGGCCCCCTGCCAACTTCTTCGTCTCAGAGCAGCACTTGCAACCTACGTCCTCAACTATTTGCTGCATGTATTCCAATCTTTGTCTTCCTCTTCAGTTTTTGCTCCCTACAGATCCTACTAGTACGACTGAAGTCATTCCCTGATGTCCCCTCATCGTGTCCGTTCGCCTTTTCACTGTTTTCCACATAATCCTTTCCTCTCCGATTCTGCGCGGAACCTCCTCATCCTCACCTAATCAATCCACGTAATTTTCAATATTCTAAGGTAGCATCACATCTCAAATGCTTCGATGCTGGTTTTTCCACATTCCACTTTTCACTACGATGCTGCGCTCGAAACTTACATTCTTAGACCTTTCTTTCTCAAATTAAGGCATATGTTTCATACAAGTAAGCTTCTCTTGACCAGGTATGCCCTTTTTGCCAGCGCTAGTCTAGTCTTACTCCGATCGTGGTGGGCTATTTTGCTGCCTATGTAGTAGAATTCCTCAAATTCATCTGCTTCGTTGGCACTAATTATTAAGTTTCTCGCTGTTCTCGTTCTTACTACTTCTCATTTTTTCGTCTTTCTTCGATTTACTCTCAGTTCAAATTCCGTACTTATTAGACTGTTCATTCCATTCAGCAAATCACGTAATTCTTCTTCACTTTCACTGAGGATAACAGTGTCATCAGCGAATCTTATCATGGATATATCCTTTCATCTTGAATTTAATTCTACTCTTGAATCTTTCTTTTATTTCTGTCATTGCTTCTTCAATGTATAGATTGAGCAGTAGCGGGGAAGACTATATCCGTGTCTCACATCTTTTTCAATGCGACCACTTCTGTTCATCGCCTTCGACTCTTATTGTTCGCTCTGCGTTCTTGTAACTTTTGTACCCGTCTTTCCCTATAGCTTATCCCTATTTTTCTCAGAATTTCGTACATCTTGCACCATTTTACACTTTCGGACGCTTTTTCCATGTCAACAAATCCTTTGAACATGTTTCGATGTTGCTTCAGTCTTACTTCCATTATCAACCGCAACGTTAGAATTTCCTCTCTGGTGCCTTTCCCTTTCCTGTAGCGAAACTGATCGTCACCTAGCTGCCTGGGGTGGCCGAGCGGTTCTAGGCGCTACAGTCTGTAACCGCGCGACCGCTACGGTCGCAGTTTCGAATCCTGCCTCGGGCATGGCTGTGTGTGATGTCCTTAGCTTAGTTAGGTTTAAGTAGTTCCAAATTCTAAGGGACTGACGACCTCAGAAGTTAAGTCCCATAGTGCTCAGACCCATTTGAACCATTTGATCGTCACCTAAGACATCCTCAATTTTCTTTTCCATTCTTCTATATTTTTTTCTTGTCAGTAACTTGGAAGCATGAGCTGTTAAGCTGATTGTGCGGTAATCCTCGTATCTGTTGGCTCTTGCAATCTTCAGAATTGTGTGGATGATGTTTTTCCCAAAGTCAGATGGTATATCGCCAGATTCATACATTCTACATATCAAAGTGAATAGTCGTTTTATTACCACTTCCACCAACAATTTTAGAAATTCTGATGGAATGCTAGCTATCCCTACTGCTTATTCCATCTTAAGTCTTCCAAAGCTATTTTAAAATCTTATTCTAATACCGGATCCCTATCTTCTTTCCTAATCCTCCTAAATGGATTGCGAAAGAGACCTAACAGGCTGCCTCATGGGCAAATGGTATTCCCATGAAAGTAGGTAATCCTAAGCACCTGCCAGCTAGTAAATGTTTAAAAAGCCCTGGCAGCAAGCAGTGTTTTCCAGTGAAACGAATAGCGGGAGCGGAGAAGGACCACTGGAATTGCCTGCATGTGGCTACTGTATTTGATTGGCTAAGTGGCATGGATATTAATTAGTTACGTGAAGCTATTCTGACCTCGCGAAATCAGGGGTAATCGATCAGTAGCCCTCCTGGATGTTGGAGTCATTAACTCCTTGGAGTGCAGCTGCCGATTCGAGAGCCCCAAACGTAACACATGTATAATACACGAGACGAATTCAATAAGTACTGCCCCCTTTTTTTCTGAAAGCAGGTGGATTTGTTTCGGGCTTCCAAGACACCATATTATTCCCCATTCTTTTGGCTACATAATAATTGTACAGTGCGACGGCCTTGTACAGTTTGAATGGAGGGTCTTTTTGCCCACATGGTGCCACCCAACAGGCCGACGTCGGAGCCAACGTCCTGCTGGCATCAATAGCCTCCCCATCATCCACGTAATGCTTCCCACGGATTGCGTCCTTCATTGGGGCACACAGATGCAAATCGGAATGTGCGAGATCTGGGCTGCAGGGCGGGTGAGGAAAAACAGTTCAATGAAGTTTTGTGAGCTCCTCTCAGGTGCGAAGACGTGTGTGAGGCCGTGCGTTGTCGTGGAGAAGGGGAAATTTGTTTAATTTGTGTGGCGACGAATACACTTAAGTCCAACATTCTGGGAGTCACAGCTGTGTGAGGGACAGATATGGGTGACCTTACCATGATGACAGACGTCTCGCCCAACCCCTCACTGAGCTTTTGTTCACTGGTAGGTCTCCGTAGAGATTCTGTGAGCACCTACAAATATCTGCGATGTTCTGGTTTTCCACCAAAGGAAACTCAGTGACTACTCTCTCGTTGGAACACACCTCCGTTACAGACATTTTAAAGGCTACGAATAGTGTCGCCACCTATCGGAAATTTATGAAATTTCAATGGCTGAAGCAGGAATATTTCACGAGGTCCCGCAACAAATTCCTCATTTTCAACCAAAACTGGCCGAGGAAAAAAAGTAACAATACTTACTGAACGCCCCTGGAAATAAAAGTATCTGTAAAATAAGAGCACATATGATGCATTGTTGTTGTCTTCAGTCCTGAGACTGGTTTGATGCAGCTCTCCATGCTACTCTATCCTGTGCAAGCTGCTTAATCTCCCAGTACCTACTGCAACCTCCATGAACCATGGACCTTGCCGTTGGTGGGGAGGCTTGCGTGCCTCAGCGATACAGATGGCCGTACCGTAGGTGCAACCACAACGGAGGGGTATCTGTTGAGAGGCCAGACAAACATGTGGTTCCTGAAGAGGGCAGCAGCCTTTTCAGTAGTTGTAGGGTCAACAGTCTGGATGATTGACTGATCTGGCCTTGCAACATTAACCAAAACGGCCTTGCTGTGCTGGTACTGCGAACGGCTGAAAGCAAGGGGAAACTACAGCCGTAATTTTTCCCGAGGACATGCAGCTTTACTGTATGATTAAATGATGCATTAGAAGTCATTAAATTTCAACGTGGCCGCCCTGCACGTTAACACAAAGAAACCAGTTCTCCGCCGTAGGAAGGAACGCAGTTCGTGGTGTATCAGGTTCCACCTTCACAGTCCGCAGCTCGTGGTCGTGCGGTAGCGTTCTCGCTTCCCACGTCCGGGTTCCCAGGTTCGGTTCCCGGCGGGGTCAGGGATTTTCTCTGCCTCGTGATGACTGGGTGTTGTGTGATGTCCTTAGGTTAGTTAGGTTTAAGTAGTTCTACGTTCTAGGGGACTGATGATCATAGATGTTGAGTCCCATAGTGCTCAGAGCCATTTGAACCATTTTTCGAATTGCGGTTCCAGGAGAAGGCCAAACATATCAAGGTAAATGGCGGTTCCAGGAAAAGGCCAACCATGTCAAAGTAAATGGCGCCTGTTGCCGTTCGCTCTGAATAAAAAGTCTATAGATGTTAGTCTCGGTCATCCCTAGCCATGCAGGGGTTGGACAAGAATATGGAAACGCCACGAAAAAAATAATGCTTTACTATAAACGGAGACGCTAACCAAACCTGCAGGTTGCGGTGATGTATTTGACCAGCAGTGTCAGCTGTAGAATGTCCTCAATACATTGCAAGTGTCCGTTGTGGTGTGAACAGTGTTCTGTGTAGTTGTGAGCTACCTGAATTAGAGCAAGTGCAAATTTTTGATTTCCGCAACCAAGATGTCAGCGTTTCAAGAGGTACCGCATCGAAGATTTATGTCGCATACAGGGAAAACAGACACACATCAACCGTTAAGTCAAATCGCGGAGAAAAGTGTGTGTTAAGCGACTGTGACAGACGGTTATCGAAGAGGATTGTGACGAAAAATGCGAGGACGACAGCTGCAAAAGTCATTGCAAAACTGAATATCGTACTCGCGAACCCTGTCAGCACCCAAACGTCATGAATGGATCTCAATAAGCAGGGAACTGCAGGACGAACTGGAGTTCCAGAGCCAGACACTGCTGACGTATTTGCCTGTAACAGGAGAAGTGGTGCTACAGTCATAAGACCAGGTCTATGGAGCAGTGAAAAAGTCATTTTGATGTTGAGTCTTGTTTCACACAATTTCCGACTTCTGGACGGTTTTACGTCACAAGAGCAAAACACGGCGGGGCTCGGTGATGATATAGGCAACCATATCGTGGTATTTCATGGGATCCGTAGTCATTCTGTACGGTCGCATTCCGGCCGAGTATTGTGTCACCAGTCTGGCTGATCAGGTCCATCTCATGGTACAATATTTGTTCCCCAATTGTGACGTTGCATTCCAAGACTACAGGGCCCCTGTTCACACATCTCGCATCGTCTAGGGCTGCTTTTGTGACCACGAGGATGAATTTTCGCATCACCGCATCTCAGTATTATTGAGCCTTTGTCGTCTACTTTGGAGAGAAGGCTGCATGATCGCTGTCCACCTCCATCATCGTTGCCTGATCTCACTTGTGTTATGCAGGAAGAATGGTATAAGATTTCCTTGAAGTGTGTGAAGGACTTGTTTTTATCCATTCTGAGACGATTGGAAGCTGTTTTGAACGCGAACGGTTTTCCTGCACCGTATTAGGCTTGGTAATTTGTTATGTTTTTGATGTTTCCATATTTTTGTCCGTCCCCTGTATGTTTCACGAAATATATTTATGTGAAATGTGGCCTTGTCTGAGAAGAGGAGGTTATGTAACAGGCTTTCATTTATCATGACCTCCGAAGAGTCGACACCTGTTTCCGTGTGAGCGGTATAATCCTCCTCCTGTAGGCGATACATTCCTTGGATGGGTTACCCCGCCTTCGTCAGCGTAAAGCGATGGGTGCTTCAGTCTGTGGATCGTGGAATGTTCGACTCAAGGCTCAGACGACGGACAGAAGCGCGTAGGTTCCTTTCAATGGCCTGATTGCATTGTTAGACGTCCATCATCAAGCACTCCGCCTGAATTTGTTGACAGGAATCCTGAAGCTTGATATTGGTCCTTTAGGGTGCCTGTTTTCCATATTTTGTAAGGTACAGCTCATGCAGCTCCTCGAATGTTTTACCACCAAGTATTCAGGTAGCAATGGATTACATCACATTAGATCAGATTAGATGCAGTTTTCGTTCCAGTAGATCCATAGTGAGGAGACTCTCCAGGCTGTAGAACGTGTCAGTGAAACAATAAATATTTACAAATAAACTGTGCTTTCCACAGATCCCAAATGAAATGGTCTGCATGGTTTGTGAATAAGTCAAAATATGTCATACATATATTTTCATTTAAACTGTAATATGACAGTTGTCACAAAATGTAAATGTTTAATAAACTGATGCACGTATGACAAATATTAGGCTCCTGTAGCCATGTCCAGTCAAAAAGAGAAATAATTTTGCAACACTTACAGTTACCATATTACTGCATTAAATTTGTACAGAGTTCAGACTGTACTAATGCTCGTAGTATTTGGTATTGTTAGTAACATTTACATATAAGATAGTTCTACTTAGAAATTCATCAGTGGAATAGAGGAAGTTTGCCATTACTAAAGCCTTTATGCTCCTTTTAAGCTTACCTTTATTTGTGGTCAAACTTTTTATGGCTATTGGCAAGCTATTGAAAATGCGTGTCCCTGAGCAATGGACATCTTTCGGGACCAAAGTAAGTGACATTAAATCTTTGTGAAAACTGTGCTTATTGCTAGTATTGATTCGATGAGCTCTGCTGTGGGTTTACTTCTTATACAAAGAGCATCGAAAAGTCTCCTGAAAGAAGAACTGATTATGTTAATGTTTCCATGAAAATGAATCCCTCCTTTTGCGACATTCTGTGTTACTGATTTCTGTATTTGGAGATTCGGTAATCCACGAAGTATTTTTTCCATTACGGAAAGCTGAGAGAATTTTCAAGGAACGTTTCATTCGTATGCGTGTGCACTGCTCGACGGTTCCAGGTTTTTGGGAAGATAGTATTCTCTTTTAACGAGTGTGCTCACGTTTAGTAGGCATACGCATCAAACTAACTTGCAGAGCCAAGAAGCTAGTTGGACGGATAATGATTTAGTGAGTTATACAAATTTGGCGAGTTATCATTGAAGTCAATAAATTACTTTTATCTGAGTGGAATTTTGAGTGTGGTGTTTTGCCTCACTTTTCCCTGTTGATTCTGATCTATACTCCAGTTTTTATGTTGCAGAAATTGCCGGAGGATGTTGCTATGAATCAGTTATGAACTGTTAGTGGCGTACATGTTGTACTCCTATGGTTGGATCTCGTAATCTTTCTGAAACTGTCTGGACTGTTACACGGCTTTCAGCGATTGACTTTGGAGTGGTCTGTCTCATGTGTAAAAGCGTGGTTGGCGACCCTTATTTAAACTGATTGGACGGTGCAGTAGTGCAGAGAATTAATATCCAGATCTGTCAGTAAATGCTTCCGATTAAATCTGTGGAGGAATATGTCGCGTAGTTTCTTTTGCGCGTTATCGAAACTGGATGCCGTGATACGCGGTCTTAAGATGACGCCTCCTGGAGATTACTTTAATTTTTTGTCCACTTAAATGATACCGCTTTAGATTTGAGTTGACAGTGATCGTTACGAATATCAATTTAAATTACTAAGCATTGTAAACTACCATAGCCACTGTTCCCTTCAATATGAGTTTTGTAGGATTGTACGTGTATCATGACGAGGATTTATTTTAACTAATGGGGCATAGGCGAATTGAGATACGACTTTTTGTGATGAACCTATGGTGCTGTCTAGCAGCAGAAGGCAAAGTCCAACATTTATGTGGATTCTTTGATTGCATTGATGTACGGTAATATACAACTAAGTCCCTTTCAGTAGTCACAGATCCTTTTTCCAGTCCCGTTTAATTTTCTTACACTATCTGCAAATGGAAGTAAGCAAAGATCTCCTATTAGGAGCTTGTGTGTGTGTGTGTGTGGGGGGGGGGGGGGGGGGGTTCAAAAGGTTCAAGTGGCTCTGAGCACTATGGGACTTAACATCTGAGGCCATCAGTCCCGTATAACTTAGAACTACTTAAACGTTTCCAGATTGAAGCGCCTAGAACCACTCGGCCACACCGGCCTGCCCTGTGTGTGTGTGTGTGTGTGTGTGTGTGTGTGTGTGTGTGTGTGTGTGTGTTTCAAACGTATCATTACAAATGATTTTTTATTTTGATTACACTTTTGGCACGATTACAACCAATACATATATTCATATCTCTGTATTCTACATTTGGTACATTTAGATAATTAATCGTGGATCCTAATTATGGAGGTTCTGGTGTGGCGATGAATTTAGTGGTGGTGCTAAAGTTAGTGGCTTATGTACTAGGCGCTTGTATCAAAACATGTATTCACGAAGTGCAACTGTAAACGGCGGAGTTGACATATGAATTATGTCCATAAACAATGGAGGCTGAAAGATGTGCAGTTAAGCTTACAAATAGATAGTAGAAGTATGGTTTCGTTTTAAGTGGTAGACCAGTCAGTTTGCCCTGGTGCTTCTCGTCGGCAACACCTTGCAAGGCGAGCTACTTATTCCTTTATTACATTTTATAACTTTGACAGAGCAAGTCCCGGCGGAGGTTCGAGTCCCCCCTCGGTCATGGGTGTGTGTGTTTGTCCTTAGGATAATTTAGGTTAAGTAGTGTGTAACCTTAGCAGTTAAGTCCCATAAGATTTCACACACATTTGAACATTGTTGACTGAGCAAGCAGATAACTATGTTTTCGATAAAAATGGTTATGTTTGGAGGCGTGGCTTGTAATTAATGTCACAGCCAGTAGCTTAGGATGGTCTGTTGATCAGCAGCTACAATCAGTGAAAGCAGCCATATCGATTTAATACCTGTGAGTATCCGCATGGAGCAATTTACAGTGAAACGATCACAGGTAATTAATTGTATCACAGACAGATGCCAGATTGAGATTCATTGAAAGAATCGTGAGGAAGTATAGCTCACCCACAAAGGAGTTAGCTTACAAAGCTCCCACTCTACCGATACTTTAATATTGCTCCGCAGTTTGGGATGCTAACCGGTTTTAGAGGAAATAGAGAAGATTCAAAGAAGAGCAGCACGTTGAAAGGGTGTGAGGATTCCAAGTGATTGCAGTTTCACGCTCGTATTAATCTCTTTGTCTACATACGTGTGACCTACAAATGAGAACAGTAATACTGAGTGCCATCTGCAAGCAGAACCGATGTGACATAGTTTGCTTACTAGGGACTGGCACGAATGAGAAGTGCAAAATGTGCACAGCGACTACTCCAGTCGAAGGGTCACCTCTTCATGCCTTGTCGCCCGTTTAACTTGTACGAGCAGTTTGTGACAGTATGCACCGGCGACTAGTGGCTCGGTTTCGGGAGGGACGCAGAGCCGACCTTTCGCCACCCACGACACGCGGCGGCTGCGGCCCGCAATAAGCTGTGAGCGTGCAGAGGCACCTGACCGGCCTTCAGACTGCCTGCCGCCGAACCATCAGGTGGCCCGATGCGGCCGTCACTCCAGCGCGGCTGACGCTGTCCGTCTGCCGGTGACGTACGCGGCACCCGCAGGCCCACACTGCCAACACGGCGCCAGGTAGGGGGCAGAGCATGCATAAGGAATCACGGCAACGACTCTGTTTCCTCATTCTGACTGCATTCACTATTCTGGAACGAAAGGGTGCAATTATTTGCAACTTGTCAGACTGATTCCACGTCGGCAGACATTCCAACGATACTGCAGTGCCTCTGTTGTTCAGAAAAAAAAAAAAATAGCTCTGAGCACTATAGGACTTAACATCTAAAGTCATAAGTCCCCTAGAGCCTTAGAACTACTTAAACCTAACTAACCTAAGGACATCACACACATCCATGCCCCAGGCAGGATTCGAACCTGCGACCTTAGCAGTCCCGCGGTTCCGGACTCCAGCGCCTAGAACCGCAAGACCACCGCGGCCGGCTGTTGTTCAGAAGTACGATGTAATGTTCCTTCGGACGTGCATGCACCTTCACCTGTCGAGGCAAGTGAGCTATCCAAGCACGGCTCACGACCTGCCCCCACAGCTCTACCTCCGCCAATATCTCGTCTTCTCCTTAGAGCACATGCTCACAAAAGTCAGGGTCTCTAATTCGAGTCTTTGTCTGGCACACAGTTTTAATGTAGCAAGAAATTTTGTTTTACACAATTGATGTAAGAATACAGGTCGTAGACACATGGTTGACGACATACTGTACAGAAGTTTGGGTCTGGCCGTGAAGAGTGCTCGGATAGTGTGATGGTAAGGCGACCTCTCACGGCATGCGGGGAATCCCGGTTCATTGTCGCCATTCCAATATACAACTGTTGGTTGTTTATGTTCGCAACTGCGAATACATTTTAAACATCGTCTATAAGAACAAAAGCTGAATCAATGAATTAAAATCTGTGCCGTAGGCAGGACTTAAATCCAGGCCTACTGCTCAGGAGGCAGATACGCTAACCATTACATCATTGTAGCGTCGTGGCTACCAACGCTGCACGAACCACGGTAGTCCTACACTCTCTCTCACGCAAACTTCAATTCACACCTTCAGGAGGGAGGCCACTGGACCAGGATAGTTCGTGTAAATGTAAAACTGCAAATTAAATACCGTCTACTGGCAGTATTGACTTTAAAGGTTTAATTCATTGCTTCCGCTCCTATCCTCATCGATATAAAGATTCATACAGCTCCAATAGATCAGTACATTTCAAACGTTCCAGCAGTTTGTCGATGAAAATATCCCGGTTTTTCTGCCACTTGCCGTTGTTGAAAACCATGTCGTTTCGACGAGTATCGTAGTATTACCTTTTGGCGAGGTCTCGGGACGATCTAGATCTACATCTACATCTAGATGACTACTCTGCAATTCATATTTAAGTGCTTCGCAGAGGGTTCATCGAACCATAATCATACTATCTCTCTACCATTCCACTCCCTAACAGCGCGCGGCAAAAACGAACACCTAAACCTTTCTGTTCGATCTCTGATTTCTCGTATTTTATTTTGATAATCATTCCTACCTATGTAGGATTCCATTTTTCATTCCTATCCCTGCTGTGCCCGGCGAGGCGGTTGAGAGATCATAGGCTGTTTGCGGCCCATGTTTTGGAGTAAATATTTCTCCACACTTTGGTTTTGTCACAGTTCGCCACAGAAGTAAACTTAATCGCAATGTTACAAATGTTTTGTACGAGAAGCGTGCTGTAAGTAATGCAAGGCATTTTTTTTTCTGACAGCAGGTTGGTTTTACTCAGAATTTGAGAGCACCACATTATTCCCCACACTTCTCGCTACAAAACCCTATTTTTCAACATAACCTTCGTTCAGTTCGAAGGCCTTATCCCATCTCATTCGGAGGGGTTGTATGACCGCATGATACCACTCCACTGCTCCACGTCGGAGCCAGCGTTTTGCTGCATCAATAACTTCCGCATCATCCACATACTGCTTCCACGGAATGCGTCCTTCATTGGACCAAAGAGATGGAAGGTGCGAGATCCGGCCAGTGAGCTCATGACGAGTGTGTCAGCACTACTAACAGAGGCGTGCACCGAGGTGTTTGATTGCCGGCCGTCGATCACCTCGAATGAGAGTGTCCGCACGTTCCAACATTGCAGGAGTCGCAGCTGTATGATGCCGGCCGGCACGCTGGAAATCGAACAGGTTTGCGGGACCTTGTTGCGATGAAGACAGACGCCTCGCCCTACGACTCACATGGCTTTTTTTCATTACCAGGTCCCTGCAGACATTCTGCAAGCGCCTATGAATACCTGGGATGCTCTGGTTTATGGCCAAAAGAAACTCAATGACTGTTCTCGGCTTGAAACGCACCTACGCTACAGACGCCATTTTCAACGCTATGTATAGCGCTGCCACCTATCGGATCTTCATGAAACTATAGAGCTGAGTCAGGAACGTTCCACGACATCCCACAACAAATTTCGCATTTTTGAACCAAAAGTGGCCGAGAAAACAATGTATTGCATTACGTAATGGGCGCCCCTCGTATATCTAATCACAATTCACTTTTCATTAATAACCGAAGGTCGTTCCTTTTCCATAGGAAATTATATATACATCAGCTGATCAAATGTATTCCGACACATATAGGAGGACGGTTTTGTAAATTTCAACAACATAAAATTAACAATGAAATTATTTAATTTCTCTGGTCCTCTTACGACGAGACGATTGTGCTTGTAAGAGTTATATTTAGACTGAATTGGAAACGTAATTTGTTTTTGGATAACGTGTTCAAAATCTCTTCCTTTCTTTACCATCACAGGGAATGTTAACTTACTAATATTAAGGAAAACCGATGGCATAAGAGAGCGGGAATATAAAAAACCTGGAGTGCCGCGCACGCCTCGTAGTTGGGTTTTGTAGGCCAATTTGAGATTCTTTCCCGGCTCGATACACCACAAGTGTCTTATTACAATTGTCTCCACTTCCTCTGAATCACAGAGGTATGTTGTAAAGAGCCACCGTTCATACATTCATTGGTCCAAGATTTACACAAGAACTTAAAAATTTTTGTGCATGTTGGTAGAGTTCAATGTGAGCACAGTTTGTAGCTCGACAGATATCAAAACGGTACTCCACTTCTCGCCACATGTTCATAAGCATGGCAGGTATTATGACCTCTACGGCGGCGTAGATCCGTTGTCTCAAATCTACCAGGTCCCGAATCTTTGTTCTGTAAACAATGTCCTTGATAAACCTAGAAGCACTGAAATCCAGCAGAATCACACTTGGAGACCGAGGGCGTCAGGGAATGGGACACACACACACACACACACACACACACACACACACACACACACACACCGCTTCCGATCTAACGCTCAAGAGACGTCTCGTGGGTAACATCGCCGTGACAGTGGGGTGGGGCACCAACCTGCTGGAAAATGACCTCGGGAGGCATCTGCGGAACTGCTTAGATCGCCAACATCTCAGGATATATGTGCCCTGTCACTGTGGACTCCATAAACAAAATGGACCAATCACACCATTTTTGTGTAATACCAACCACACATTAAATGTTGGTGTGTCTCTTTCGCACTCGGTCACGTGCCCTGGAGTCTCACTTCAGTCTATTCGACAGTTAACTCGGTTAACTGTACAGAGACGTGGAAGACAGGTTGATCACTGACTACTACTGCAATGAGGTAGTAGTTTTTTTTGTCCACACGATGCTGCTATTCAACAGCAAAATTAGATCATGGTTAATGAGTTGCAAGCAAACTGGAGACGGTTGTGCACAATGCCGTGCACCGTCGAACGCGGAACCGCAAGTTTCTTACTAGCTTGCCTTACGGATTTACATGGAGTTCTCGTGAATGCTTCGCACACATTTTCCACTATCTCTTAATTCCAATTCCCATTAGGGAGTTTTCCAGCATTTGAAATCAAACTTCTCGTTTCCCGAAGAGTTCTGTCTCACTGATCAATGGGTTTATGTGTGAGAGGATCCACGTTCCACTCTCTTCGTATGCGCCGCTGGATACATGCTACAGATTCCAACTGGTAACCATAGCACACACGGCATTTTCCGCGGTGGTATCCACATATCGGCTGTCAGGAGTGCGTCTACCTGCTGCACAGTAAACATTTGTGTGTACTAGACATACGACTGAGTGCTGTTCATGAAATGGGAGGAGCACATCTCGGATAGTATCCCTATCGACTGCAAATTGATTTGGGAAATGACACTTTGTACAGTGATCATGTGACTGAAGATGCCCCATGTGATGTCAGGAATATGATGTAATGAATACTGAATGTTGTCGCCAATGCTGGCTGTAATCGCTGCTACACGACTCGACATTGAATCAAAGAGGCTCTCGATGTGTTGTTGGGTGATGCCAGCCCATGCTGCTCCTACATATTGCCAAAGTTGATCTGGTGTAGCAGCGGTGGCGTATGCAGGGCCAGTCGTTCCGCAGTCATCGACCAGACGGTTTCGATTGGCGAAGATCGGGAGAACAGGGAGGCCAGGGTAGCAATGCAGTCCGATAGGGGATAAAGAAGTCTCGAGCATTGCGTGCCACGTGTGGTCGCACAGTGTCCTGTTCCAATGCGGCCATCGCCAAGCTACGAAGGTATGAGAGGACAACAGGCTCCAGCACTTCGGAGATGTGACGCCCGCTGGTTAGCGTACCGACAATGCTTACTGGAGTGGAATCCATTACCACCCCAACCGTAATACCAGGTACAAGACTAATATGGCGATGCATAAGGCAACAGTTCAACAGTCGCTCAGCACGGTGCCTGGCAACCATCGTGGTGGTTGAGGCAAAATCGGAAATTGTCGGTAAAAAACAATGTCATTCCATTCGGTTGTCCATGTCCATCGCTCATCGCACCGTTGCGGGCTCAGTGATAAATGCAACAATGGACTCCTTTCGGACAGTGCACCCTGCAAATGACGTCGAATTGTACGTGCGGAAATAGCATCTTGTTCAGCATACCTAATATGTTGCGATATGTTCGTGATGTAGCAGAGCGATCCATCACTGCACGCTCACAATATGCCTGTCATCACATTTAGTGGAGCAACGAGGTGGTGCAATCAGTCCAGTCGGTCTGTCGTCCCCTCTGCATCCAGCGATAACAGACATTATCATCAATTTCTCTGAAGGATAATATGCAATCCCCGTATGCAACTATTCTTCCTCACTGTAACTCCGAAGCGTGCTCGAAAGACGCTCGCTGACTTCTACGAGGCATACTGAAGCTGCTTAGGTAAAACAACTGCATGAAAGAACAATTCCAGTACGCCCACAAGGACGCCTGTTCCCCCTTTATACAGCGCTTGCAGGTGGCGTTACTTGACCCTCGTGATGTGAGCCTGCGCTGAAATGCCAGGAATATACATCTCTCGTCACCTCCGACGCAAGCTGCAAATTTCAACTAATTGGGATGCATCCTTCAGCGTGTTATATTTCAGGTGGTAAGCAGCGTATGTCAAGATACCTTCGAATGAAACACAGAAGGCCGGTTCAGCAACTACGTTTTAAGAGTTGCAAATTAGATTCGATAAAGTTGGAGTTACACACTATTGGCCATTAAAATTGCTACGCCAAGAAGAAATGCAGATGATAAAAGGGAAATCATTCGACAAATATATTATACTAGAACTGACATGTGATTACATTTTCCGCAATTTGGGTGCATAGATCCTGAGAAATCAGTACCCAGAACAACCACCTCTGGCCGTAATAACGGCTTTGATACGCCTGGGTATTGAGTCAAAGAGAGCTGTGATGGCGTGTATAGGTACAGCTGCCCACGCTACCTCAACACGATACCACAATTCATCAAGAGTAGTGACTGGCGTATTGTGACGAACCAGTTGCTCGGCCACCATTGACCAGACGTTTTCAGTTGGTGAGAGATCTGGAGAATGTTCTGGCCAGGGCGGCAGTCCAACATTTTCTGTATCCAGAAAGGCCCGTACAGGACCTGCAACATGTGGTCGTGCATTATCCTGCTGAAATGTAGGGTTTCGCAGGAATCGAATGAAGGGTAGAGCCACGGGTCGTAACACATCTGAAATGTAACGTCCACTGTTCAAAGTGCCGTCAATGCGAACAAGACGTGACCGAGGCGTGTAACCAATGGCACTCATTCCATCACGCCGGGTGATACACCAGTATGGTGATGACGAATACGCGCTACCAATCTGCGTTCACCGCGATGGCGCCTAACACGAATGCGGCCACCGTGATGCTGTAAACCACAACCTGGATTCATGCGAAAAGATGACGTTTTACCATTCGTGGACCCAGGTTCCTCGTTGAGTACACCATCGCAGGGGCTCCTGTCTGTGATGCAGCGTCAAGGGTAACCGCAGCCATTGTCTCCGAGCTGATAGTCCGTGCTGCTGCAAACGTCGTCGAACTGTTCGTGCAGATGGTTGCCGTCTTGCAAACGTCCGCATCTGTTGACTCAGGGATCGAGACGCGGCTTCACGATCCGTTACAGCCATGCAGATAAGATGCCTGACATCTCGACTGCTAGTGATACGAGGCCGTTGAGATCCAGCACGGCGCTCCGTATTACCCTGCTGAACCCACCGATTCCATATTCTGCTAACAGTCATTGGATCTCGACCAACGCCTGCAGTAATGTCGCGATAGGCTACAATCCGACCTTTATCAAAGTCGGAAGCGTGATGGTACGCATTTCTCCTCCTTACGCGAGGCATCACAACAATGTTTCACCAGGCGACGCCGGTCAACTGCTGTTTGTGTGTGAGAAATCGGTTGGAAACTTTCCTCATGTCAGCACGTTGTAGGTGACGCCACCGGTGCCAACCTTGTGGGAATGCTCTGAAAAGCTAATCATTTGCGTATCACAGCACAGCATCTTCTTCTGTTGGTAGCAATTTTAATAGGCAGCAGTGTAATTATGTAATGAGATCCAATGATCACGCCAAATGAATCGGAAGACATTGTAAATGTTAGTCATGGATAGAAAACGTAATTGCTTGTATTCAAATGAAACTCATGTACGAAAAAGGCATATAAAATTAGATATAAGAACTAGAATTTAAGATTTCCTGTTAAAGAATAGCCTTAAGTCATGTATTATAATCGTTCTTTTGGGCACCGTTGTCACCTCTGGAAGTAGTTGTTGGGTGCGGCAGGTGCGCGTGTGTGACGCACCTGGCAGTTTTTCGCTGTGAGGAGGATTCCATCGGAGGCAGGCGCGCCCCTGCTTCCGGAGACGGGGGTGGCCCCGGCGTTGTCTTATTAGGGCGTCCGCGACGGCGGGCAGCCGGCGCGCCGGGCCGCGCATGCAAAGCACAGGCCATTGTATCCGGCCCCCGGCACAGCCCTGCTATCGCTGACACGGCCTGCATATGAAATTCCACCAGCCGCCCCTCCCCACCCCTCAGCTCGGCTCGCAGTCGCCGTCGCGACGCAATCATTCCGGCCGGCGGGCGCATCAGCAGCGCTATCGCAGCCGGCGTTCGCAGAAATGCCGGCTCGTATACAAAAATGGCGCCGAGACATTTTGCCCGTAATATCTCATTTGGCATCGCGCGTTTGGAAACGCGAACAGCAGCAGTTCTCGACTTCCCTCTGCTTTGCGTGGACCATTTTTCTTATCGGCTTCCGAGGCACAAAGTGCGACTTTTTTTTATCTACTTTCCTTCCCTCTTCTCCCCTCTTAAATCACCGTACCGCTCTTAGATACGAGATGCGATTCCGTTATGGAACAGTCGGCATTGCTTATTTTTAAAATTGAATTTTCCCATAGCTTCGGAATGGCGACCCTTCTATCCTTAGAAGTGGACATCTTCCTTGTCTGGGAGCGTTAAGATGAACATAGAAAAAGCAAGATAAAACGAATAGAATGCAATACGGTCGACTCAAGCGATGCTGAAGGAAGAGATCTGGAAATGAAATACTACTGGGCACCAAAACAGTTGATCGTTCGCAAAAGAAAGTGAATATAAAATGCAGACTAATTGTAGCAAGAAAAGCGTTTCCGAAAAAGATAAATTTGTAAAAATTTAATATAAATTTAAGTGTTAGGAAGTGTTTCCAGAAGGTGTTCGTATCCTGGAATGGAAGTAAAACGTTAAGAGAATAAGAAAATAGAAACTTTTATAATGTAGTTCTACAGGATAATACTGAAGATTAGATGGGTAAATTGTATAACTAATTAGAAGTTACTGAACCTAATCTGGAAAAAAAGTTTGTAACACTACCTGACTAAAAGAAAGGTTCTTATTATGTCATTGTAAAATGACTGTTTTGACAATTTACGTTATACAGAGTTCCTCCAGAGGTGCATATATATGTGAAGGAACATTGTATGACGTGAATTGCCAACAGACATTGTACAATAACATAGTAAGTATTACAAATCTCGACGGGTTGAAACGACGATCACATCGAATTTACCTCTCTGGCATGAGTCACGTAGGATGTGTACGAGCATTAGGACATGCGGACAAGATCGGCATGTAGATGTTTGGGTTAGTCGTGGGGCCGTGCTCGGATATCCGAAGTGGTTGAGGTGACCGCTCACGTTAAGTGGGAAATACGAGTTCAAATCCCGGTACGACACACATTTTCCTAAGTCATTGATAAATAGCACAGCTGAAGTCAGTATCGATTCACAGTCTACGAATCAAATTTCGTAAAAGAAAGCATCGGTTGACAGAATCTAACTTAAGTCAAAAATGATTCTTCATTTTTGTAATGGAGGGAAGAGAGAAAGAGAGAGAGAGTGTGTGTGAGTGTGTGTGTGTGTGTGTGTGTGTGTGTGTGTGTGTGTGTGTGCGTGCGTGGTGGGAGGGGGGCGGGGGAATGAATACAATAAGCAGTTTCAAAGGCTTGTACAAAAAAGAACATGGTGGAGAACTGTATCAAATCACTCTTCGGAATTAAAAAGGCAACAAAAACATCAGAAACAATAAAAACAAACCTCTTGTGAATACATGTATGGCACCGAACATTCAACGATATACGAAATGTCGTACTATGATAAGAGAGGTCCAAGTATTGCATAAAACTCTAATTTACCGTCACAGTCTTGAAAATCAGCATTTGATGATCTTAGTCTTTTCCATTTTACTGCCTTAAAATAGCGAAACAATCAGTGCATACTTTTACAATCAGACATGGCTTTCACCCGAACTAAAGCTTCTAGTAAGTGGAAAATATCAAATTACACCTAAGTAATTGACTTGAAAATTTTTTAGAAATTGTAAAATCTCTCAGAAGTGTTAAACGGCCATTAATGAAATATCTTAGTGGGAAGTTTTGGGACAACTGCTACAACGACTCAGGATTGTTAACTGGTCCTGCTGTTACAGTTTGGGTCTGCTGCCTATACTTTTTTGCTTCTGCATTTGTTCTATTGATATCTTACGATAATTATCAACAATAGTCCATCCACCACCTGAGAGCTATTTTTGTTCTGTGGCCTCATGCTCATACTATAGCCTTAAATATGAGAAGGAATACCATGTGTGTATCTGTTCGTGAACCTTTGAACACTTTATACTACAGCATTCATATACTTACATATACTTTCTGGGTCAAGCGTCCTTGACAGTCTGACATTTCCCCAAAAGAGAGTGGAAAGCCACTAGAAATCCACTCTCAGGTAGGCCGGTCTGCTACAGTAACAGTAGCTAATCCGGAATACGAATTCGACCCTGTTACCAGAAGACAGCGAGCTGCGTCTGAAGATAACTAAGCGTGTCTGGTACAGCTTTTCCTTGCGTCTCCTAAATCATTCAAGGTGAATGTGAGGGAGCTAATTATTTTTAATGGTGCTTCATTAATATTTACTTAACGGAATGACTTATTTCATGGCGGTGTTATACTGCAGCAGTGGTCTGATGGAATACAAAGCAATCCCCACCGCCGGCCCATCTCTCTCTCTCGTCACACACTCACACACACACACACACACACACACACACACACACACACACACACACACACACACACACACACACACACAAACGTGGCAGGTGAGACACGAACACGAAAAGAACACAGTGCAATTTGATGACATTTCCGCTGTTTGACTGTGCAAACTTCTTTGTTTTAAATTAGCTATCGTGATTTTGACGTTTTGCGTATAATTAGACTAATATCCAACATTGTGGTGCTTGACAATGGCTTAATGCCGTAACAATAATATAAAGAAAGATGTTCGTACAGTAAAATTGTGGAAATATCATTCAAATATTACAACATGGCTGTGGCCCAGAAATAGTATCAATTTAGTGAAGAATGTTCCCTCTGCTATACCCTTCCTGTCTACTGCAATAAAGTATTAGTTCTGAAATGGGAAATTTCACATTTAGGCTTTATGGTTTGTATTTTAACAGTTCAGTACCTCAGTCGGTAACAACGGAACCCTTGTAGGATGACTCTTTTGAGCGTAGTTCTGTCTATCTGTCAGACTATTAAAGACCCATTTTCTCAGAAGCTGGTTGATGTATCAAATAGAAATTTATGTCACTTACTAAGATCTACGATCTTTTGGCGACGTAAAAAGCTGAAGCTCCTACGCCAATGCAATCAAATAATACGACTATTTACACTCCTGGAAATTAAAATAAGAACACCGTGAATTCATTGTCCAAGGAAGGGGAAACTTTAGTGACACATTCCTGCGGTCAGATACATCACAAGATCACACTGACAGAACCACAGGCACATAGACACAGGCAACAGAGCATGCACAATGTCGGCACTAGTACAGTGTATATCCACCTTCATCCAGTCCCCCATGCTCAATGGGGGACAGATCCGGAGATTTTGCTGGCCAGGGTAGTTGACTTACACCTTCTAGAGCACGTTGGGTGGCACGGGATACATGCGGACGTGCATTGTCCTGTTGGAACAGCAAGTTCCCTTGCCGGTCTAGGAATGGTAGAACGATGGGTTCGATGACGGTTTGGATGTACCGTGCACTATTCTGTGTCCCCTCGACGACACCAGAGGTGTACGGCCAGTGTAGGAGATCGCTCCCCACACCATGATGCCGGGTGTTGGCCCTGTGTGCCTCGGTCGTATGCAGTCCTGATTGTGGCGCTCACCTGAACGGCGCCAAACACGCATACGACCATCATTGGCACCAAGGCAGAAGCGACTCTCATCGCTGAAGACGACACGTCTCCATTCGTCCCTCCATTCACGCCTGTCGCGACACCACTGGAGGCGGGCTGCACGATGTTGGGGCGTGAGCGGAAGACGGCCTAACGGTGTGCGGGACCGTAGCCCAGCTTCATGGAGACGGTTGCGAATGGTCCTCGCCGATATCCCAGGAGCAACAGTGTCCCTAATTTGCTGGGAAGTGGCGGTGCGGTCCCCTGCGGCACTGCGTAGGATCCTACGGTCTTGGCGTGCATCCGTGCGTCGCTGCGGTCCGGTGCCAGGTCGACGGGCACGTGCACCTTCCGCCGACCACTGGCGACAACATCGATGTACTGTGGAGACCTCACGCCCACGTGTTGAGCAATTCGGCGGTACGTCCACCCGGCCTCCCGCATGTCCACTATACGCCCTCGCTCAAAGTCCGTCAACTGCACATACGGTTCACGTCCACGCTGTCGCGGCATGCTACCAGTGTTAAAGACTGCGATGGAGCTCCGTATGCCACGGCAAACTGGCTGACACTGACGGCGGCGGTGCACAAATGCTGCGCAGCTAACGCCTTTCGACGGCCAACACCGCGGTTCCTGGTGTGTCCGCTGTGCCGTGCGTGTGATCATTGCTTGTACAGCCCTCTCGCAGTGTCCGGAGCAAGTAAAGTGGGTCTGACACACCGGTGTCAATATGTTCTTTTTTTCCATTTCCAGGAGTCTATGTCCCGTATTTCAGTACTCAGTACCCTTTTTCTGTGGTTTGTCCCCATTTAATAAAATCGCTCTGTATAAAGTGAGTTTTTGAATGTAGTCTGTTAAATGTCAGAAGGCCATAGAGCGAGTAAGTGATGTCACCTCCAGTGAAAACCGGAAGTTCCATGCCAGCTGCCAGCTCAACAGTGATGAATACAGGAGGTAGCATTGTCCGTGTGCAAACTGCAGTATCGGTGTCAGGAAAGGGGGGCCCTCGCCGTTTGGCTTCGCTGATCATAGCAGCAAATCTACCGGTGGATAATACAGTTGCATATCAGTTACACACACACACACACACCCACACACACACAAGCACACGCACATACATCACAATAGTCACTTCTTTTGTGTGTAGCACTTTTAAATCTTCATCCCCCCAGTTCTTTACTTGTGCGAGAACAATTTTCTTGACCCTTATTGTGGCATATTGCAATAATGATGGAAACCGTTGCTGTTCTTTCAAACTTCAGTTTATTCATGATTTTCTCCCATCCACAAAGTTCGTCAGATTTCATTAAAGACATTTAAAAAACACTTTAGCACTTTCCATCGGATCCCAAGTGTCATATGCACTCTAAGACAAAAAAAGAAGGAAAAAAGAAACGGCGCACCACGAAAGAATTACTCGAATTTGAAGTGCATGTACGGAGAAACAAATGTTACAGTCTCAGAAAAATTCGATGATTCATTCAAGAGAAAAAGCTTCGCAAATTGAGCAAGTCAATAAGGCTTCGGTGTACCTCTGGCTCTTATGGAAACCGTTATTCGTCTTGGGATTGATTGATAGAGCTGTTACCTGTCCTCCTGAGGGATATCGTGCCAAATTCTGTCCAACTGGCGCATTAGATAGTCAAGATTCCGATCCGGTTGGAAGGCCCTGTCCATAATGCTCCAGACGCTCTGAACTGGGGAAAGATACGGCGACCTTGCTGGCCAGCGCAAGGTTTGGCAAACGTCAAGAAAAGCAGCAGAAACTCTCGCCGTTTGGGGGCGGATGTTATCTTGCTAAAATGTAAGCTCAGGATGGCTTGCCGTGAAGTGCAGTGAAGAGAAACAGAACGAGGCGTAGAACGTCGCTGAGGTTAAGCGGATGACGACCTACGAGGTCCTGCTATGAAAAGAAATGGAACGCCAGAACATCACTCGTGGTTGTCGGGCCATTTGGCGGGCGACAGTCAGGTTGGTACCCCACCGCTGTCCAGGGCGTCTCCAGACACGTCTGGAACATCATTGTCTTCAGTGACGAGTCCTGCTTCGAACTGTGCGCTGATAACCAGCGAAGGTGTCCCTCAGAACGACAAAATGGCTTCAAATGGTTCAAATGGCTCTGAGCACTATGGGACTTAAGTCATCAGTCCCCTAGACTTAGAACTACTTAAACCTAACTAACCTAAGGAAGAGCACACACATCCATGCCCGAGGCAGGATTCGAACCTGCGACCGTAGCAGCAGCGCGGTTCCGGACTGAAGCGCCTAGAGCCGCTCGGCCACAGCGGCCGGCCTCAGAACGACATCCAACAGCTTTATCAACCAACGCCAAATCGAATAACTGCTTGCAAAAGGACTTTAAGTGGACTAACTCGTTACTGACGTGATCAATTTGTGAAGATCTTTCTTTTGAATAAATCATTCAATTTTTTCTGATATTATAATCATTTGTTTTTCTGTACATGTACACCACATCTACCGATCTCCGTCCGTTTCGGACAATTCGTTCGTGGTGCGTTTTTTCTGTCTTTAGTGTATCTTCTAGTGCAGTGAATGAGGTACAGGTTTGGTAGCGTTTCACGCAACACAGTACAGCTGGGGTATACAAATGACGAAATGCATGCTGGGATTTTATTGCCGCGGTCTGTTCGTGGCTCGAGAAGGACGTTGACTCGATAGTACTGGGAAAGAAATACCGGCGAACGAGGAATTTATGACTGTCTTGTCGATTGATTCGTGGGGTAGAATTAATGGCTGCCCTGTTACAAATAACTTTAGCAAAATAAATGAAGCACCACAACGTGTAACACGACGAATAAGCAGCTGGCCGCGTCGTTTGCTGACACAGACTGTTTGTTTACCGTGTTGTAGGGTACTTCGGCAAGTACCTGAACAAGTACAACGGCAGCTACATCCCGCCGGGCTGGCGCGAGTGGGCGGGCCTCATCATGAACTCGCGCTACTACAACTACTCCATCAACCTCAACGGCAAGCGCATCAAGCACGGCGACGACTACCACAAGGTGAGTGGCCGGCTGCGTCGCCTCCTCTTTCCTCGACGACAGGTCTCCACGCACGTCGGGGTAAGTGGAACCTGGCTGCTGGCCCGCGAGTGGGAACCTGGTGCTCTGCCTCTTGCAGCCAGTGTGTCCTCAGCAAAGCTAACTCAGCACACTTCAACGGATCCACTCAAATCTTGAGGCTGCAACCGTCATTACAGAAGTTTTAAATTTCTAAGGTAGTCCTATCTTTTGAGAAAATAGCAATTTCTTTCTACACCCGTGAGGCGATCTATGAACATTTCGTTTGTGGTGCAGTTTGTCAAAAGCTCTAGCGTCGTGTTAACTTCCTGCTGAAAGAAAAAGTTAATTAGGAAGAGCACACTGTCCAGCAATATGTACTATCCACATTCTGTATTCAGCTGTGGTGTGAACATGGACACTGGCAATCCGCGCATTGATCTTATGTCTTGTGCACACACTTATTATAATTATAACCTGCCGATATCCAGTGTATTCCACGATCATTACACATACATTTGTCATCGACACGATACAGAGCGCAGATGGTGCAGGTTGTATCCAATGTGAAGCTGAAGATCCTGAGATAGTAACAGTCTTACTGAAATCGGTCATCCAAATAAATACTTTACTTGCGGCCTTGGCTGTTTGGAGTATTTCCAGAGTTCATGCCTAAACAAAATATCTTAACGTACATTATTATTCTAATTATTTGTTTTACTTATTTTTGTTTCATGTTGTAAATTGTTATTTTACGTTTTAAATTCATGTCTTTTTTCGATTTTTAGAATACCATTTTACATATGTGTATTTTGTTGGTTTAAAATGATAAGTAACTCAATATAAGGATACGAAACCATTACAATAATGATAATCTGTATATAAATGCTTAAAACATTGTTCTTTTTTTTACATCAAAAACATCAAATAAATGAAATTTCTTCTCATAATACACACGACGGACAACGCAACATAAAACAAAATTCAGTAGAAATCACGAACTGTGGCGGGTTATCTCCTAAATAACTCGATTTGTATCAGGCATATTTGAGTACATTGGAAAATCTTGGTGAAGCGAGGACTGATGATGTACTAGTGACTGTAGCTTGAGTATATCTCTTCTAAAGTGGACAATGACATCATAATCATTCAGTAGAACTAAATATGAAAATCTTCTCACAAACTTCATCCAACATCCAATGTCATATACGTGTAACGGCCCTATCTGTCCTGTCTAGCCTTTTGGGGTCACGAGACGAACAAGTTCCTTGCCACTGAAGTTAAAATCTTCTGGGTTGTTAGGCCGTGTCATATTTCTACTAAAATGATCGACGTTTCGACCCCTCAGCTGGGATTTTCCTCAGGATCTTCTGGTGTCCACTACTGCTAGAACACTGTCAGAGATGGCTGGCCGGAATGGCCGAGTGGTTCTAGGCGATACAGTGTAGAACCGGTCCCAGGTTCGAATCCTGCTTCAGGCATGGATATGTGTGATGTCCTTAGGTTAGTTAGGTTTAAGTAGTTCTAAGTTCTAGGGGACTGATGACCTCAGAAGTTAAGTCCCATAGTGCTCAGAGCGATTTGAACCATTTTTGAACTGAGACGAGGATGCGACACTCGTCTCTCACAGTGTTCCAGTAGTAGTGGACACCAGAAGATCCAGAGGAAGATCCCAGCAGAGGGGTCTTAACATTGATCATTTTATTAGAAATATGACACTGCCTAACAAACCAGAAGATTTTAACTTCAGTGACAACGGCCACGAAAGCCTGCAGAATTACGTAAGTTCCTTGTCCTCAGGTACGACGCTCAAAACGATTCTTTCACATTTACCACCCCCCCCCCCTTTTCATAGCTAAAAGAAGTCTAATGGAGAGTTTGGGGCGAGAACTCGAGACTCTCTTTTAGAAAGGCGCAAATGTTCTTATGACGGCATCAAGATGTGGCAAACTAACGTCTGACCATGTCAAAAGATATTTCACAGAAGTTTTTTTCCCATGTGCAGGAGAAAATACTGTGTTGTTGTTAGATTGATGGTGTGGTCAGTGAAAATGAACTGTTTTGAGCGTCGTGCCTGAATGAACTTGTTCATCTGGTGATTGAAAAAGACTTGGAAGGTCAGGTACAGCCGTTGGACGTATAAGACAATGGATGCTGGAAGAACTTCGTCAGAAGATTTTCAAATGTAGTTCGGCTGTATGATTATAATGTCAGTCTCCACTTGAGAAACAATATAATCAAGCTGCAGCCACTAGTGTGTCATAAATTCTCTTCAACAAGGTTCTCCAATGTACTCAGATATGCCTGATGCAAAACACGGCGACAGTTTCCTAATGCTACTGAATTTTGTTTTATATTCCGTTGTCCGTTCTGCATGTGAATGATGTGAATGGTGCAAAAAAAGATTCTTGAACATATATTTACGCATTATCATTACAACAATGATCTCGTTTCATAATAATGATTTAATTATTATTTTCAAGTAACAAAATATGCGTACGTGAAATACTAAACTAAAAAATTACTATAAAATTAAAAGAACGTGATTTTACAACATAGAATAACAATTTAAAACAAAACAAGTAAAACAAATAATTAGAATAATGACGAACCTTCAGATATTTTTATTAGGTGTACTGAAAATACCCATTCAGCACATAATGTACAGCTTATTTTCCAAAAATGGCATATCAGATACTAACTCTATAAAGCATGGATGTATATAGCGTGAAAATTCTTTATCTTTTTTTCAACATTAATGAATGGTGGTGTGGATTCAGATTATTACAAAAGTCCACATGAACCTTCCGAGTTGTCAGGCCTGGTCGATGTATAAAATGTTCTAACGTTTCATCTCCTACTACGTGAGACGTCTTCACTGATGAAGTGGCGGACTGCAAGCAGAACTCGAGGGAGGGCCGAATATATAGGCGGTGGAGAGGGCACCACAGTCCATCACACGACGCTGATTGCGAGATTATCACTGGTGATTCCAACATTCTCAACTCAAAGTAATAATCTGTCATTCAGATAACCCCATGAAATACAAAAATACTGCCTTCCGTTGGTTCTCAGCCACCTCCGTCAAGTCCCACTAATGCCCCAGGCTTTCGACCAGGAGTACCAGGTTCTGCAACGTATTGCAGTTGCTAACGGGTACGTTACAAATTTGGTTCACAATATTGGTAAAGAAGCATTGAACAAGACAGTTTCTTCCACTAACCATTCCACGTTTTCTACCTCTTTATTTCCTGTTAGGTAGGACAACAACTACAAGAACTACCATCCCATTCCTTACTACGACACCTTCTCAGAAAGAATCGGTGAACATTTAATAAATTATAATATGAATCCAGATTTTTTTAACCTGTAGAATGTACTTGCCAAATATAGACAAAGTAAACATTCACTCGGCAACCCATATAAGAACACAGGGGTCTATTCAGCGCCTGTAATGACTGTTCTCAAAAGTACAATGGGCAAACTAGTAGATGTTTCGAAATTCGTTTTAAAGAACACCTCAGTGCTAGTAGTTCGAAAGCCGCACTAAAATTTCGCTTACGTGCTAATTTAGATTCTATTTCAGATCTCCAACCATAACTTGTAGATACTACATAAAGAAAGAAAGGGTGGGGTTTTAAACGTACTTGAGGAGATATTTGTAATAGAGTCCGTAAGACATTCCCCTGATAACACTCTCAGTAATCAAAAGGAATTAAGAAACCGAGCTTTACCGATCAATGCCGGCCGGGATTGCCGAGCGGTTCTAGGACCTTCAGTCTGATGAAACGTCCCCTTAGAAAAACTTATGGTTGACTGTGCTGATAAACCTCTTACATTATTTGATTTTCAAACAGCTGAGCGGAACTGAACGTACTCACGACATTTCGCTCTTTGCCTATTCTGATCAACACTAAACTGACACACAATATTTTTAGCGCAACGCAATCTGACTTTCAAAAATCCCTACAAAAGAATGGCCCTGACTAACAATAACCTATACCTTTCATGAATTCTTACCTCACAAAAATCTTCGATACTCGAACTACTGCAATACAGCGAATGCCAATACTGCCAGCTAAATAAAAGATTCTAACTTCTGAAGGCACTAACTACTGATAGGCATAGTTAGCAAATGAAAGATTTTGATAGAGAACAAACAATGTATTTACCTTAATAGTGTTCAAAAGTCATTATATATATGTCAGTTCATGACATCCAGTCTTACAAATTTACTCTCTCTGATGGACACACGTCCAGATCATCCGCTCTCAAAACACCGCCATCTCACTGCCCACATCCACCATTGCTGGCGGCTCACCTCCAACTACGCAACGCTACGCGCTGTTAACAGCCAACTGCCCAACACTAAAATAGCAAATTCCAACAATGCGAACCAGCCACAGACTGCACACAGCACAGCCAGTGATTTTCATACAGAGCGCTACCAATAAAAAAAAAAAAAAAACCTAAACAGGCTACTTACACTGGAACCGCGTGACTGCTACGGTCGCAGGTTCGAATCCTGGCGCTGGCATGGATGTGTGTGTCTACGTTCTAGGGGACTGATGACCTCAGATGTTAAAGTTCCATAGTGCTCAGAGCCATTTACCGATCAATTTTGGCTATTTGATTTTTTGTAATAAGAAGCCTCAGCACCTAACTAGTTGGTTAGCTTTTACAGTTTTTTGTGAAAGTTCATGTTTTATACCACTGCCCGTCCACATGCAGGTGATCTGATCAGTTTGATGTATATGTTACGGCCAAAGCCCGAAATCAGTCAAAGCGGGAACTGGCCGACCAAGTCGCGAAGTGGCCAGTGTCGCATTAAACTGGCCGGCCAATGTCGGATCTTATCCTAAATTCAGGATTTGGCCTGCCAGTTTGCGAAGTTGCGCCGGCAGATCGGCCAGAATCGGAAGATAAATAAAAAGTGGATGAATATTTATAATTTCAAGCTGCAGACAGTCTTTTTATTTCATCAATCTCATTTACAAAACATATAAACCTTATACGATATATTTACTTTATAAATCTTTTTTAATACAACCGGTATTCACTTATTACAATAAAGTAAGCTTTTATGGCATTTGGAATTACACAATATTTTCTTATTTCTGCATTTGCAGTGATGTGTGGCGCACTATCTAGATCAATTACATCGATTGTATCAGTGGCCACTGGTCGGTAACTGTAAAGATAATATGGTTCATAATGATTCTTTTCTTTGGCCGTGGATTCCAGTGTGAGATGTTTCTCGTGCAGAATAGAGAACACGTTTCTGGAATATAGTTGCCAGAGAACACCATTTCCTGTACTCAGCTTATAGGAAGTGCCTTCGACGTTGAAATCGAATACCATTACATACGATCAACCTAGGTTATACTACCAAATGAGTAGTACCGGTATGTTCGATTATTGTTTAGGGCACGACCATTAATTACGTCAGCTCATTTCCACTGAAAGAAGTTCCAACTGTAGTGTCAGTGATTTTGCGTGATTATTTCAAATACAGCACCAAAAAGCTAAAGCGCCATCTTAAAGGTAGGGTAGCAACTGATCGTCAGCATAGCTCAAATAATGCGTACTACTTTTTAACACTTATAGAACAATATACAATAACACTGTACAATGCCGAAGTCCATGCTCTTGCGATTGCAGATCCATCTCCAATTGCCAGCTCCACGGATCGCCTGGGATTTACACCGGATGGTCTTTGCTCTGCCACGTCGTTCGGTGAATCATGAAACATAGGAAAGCACAAAGCGAGAAAACTAATCTTACGCTGGACAGATTAATATGCAAACTATATATTTTTCGCTCCTATTACCGTGTTGCCAAAAATGGTTCAAATGACTCTGAGCACTATGGAACTCAACTGCTGTGGTCATCAGCCCCCTAGAACTTAGAACTACTTAAACCTAACTAACCTAAGGACATCACACACATCCATGCCCGAGGCAGGATTCAAACCTGCGACCGCAGCAGTCGCACGGTTCCGGACTGCGCGCCTACAACCGCGAGACCACCGCGGCCGGCTAATAACTTGCACCACATCGTTATTTACACAGATAAGAAAACAACATGGCGGCCGGCTACAATGTTGCAGACGCGGTGCGCATAAGAGTGGCATATAACTCTACAAGTGTTAGCTTAAACATTGCTGGTACCTCCGTCTTCGCAGAAATACATACTGGCTACATGAGTCCTAGTTTACTCTGCAATTAAACGTCTCTCGTGCAGCAGAAGTTAGCCGGCCGGAGTGGCCGAACGATTCTAGGCGCTACAGTCTGGAGCCGAGCTACTGCTACGGTCGCAGGTTCGAATCCTGCCTCAGCCATGGATGTGTGTGATGTCCTTAGGTTAGTTAAGGTTTAATTAGTTCTGAGTTCTAGGCGACTGATAACCTCAGACGTTAAGTCGCATAGTGCTCAGAGCCATTTGAACCATTTTTTGCAGCAGAAGTTGCATCCTACGACTGCCATTGTGAAATTAATGTGTTCCTGTTTATTTTCAATGAAACTGTAACAGATACAAAAAGCACAATAAAGCAGTTAAACAGAGTAAGAGTTCAACTAAGTACTTCTATTTTCCCACCATAGTTACCACCATTGGTTTGCCGTTTTACCAAAGATGAACGAGAGACGACATGTCGAGCAGTTAGAAACCTGAACCATCAGAGTCTAGCCATTGTCTTTCAGCTTTATCGACAGCACGAGGGCAGAAAAATGTTGGCCACATAGTCCATATTCCATAGGTCCAAAAAGATGGAAGTCTGCGTGTGCTAAACCAGGACTGCGCGATGGTTGAGGAAGGACGGTCCGACCAAAATCGGCAATTAGAACCAGGCTTACAAAACGGTTGTCGGACTTGGCGTTATCGTATTGCGAGACGAAGATTGTCACATGTTATGGCCTGATTTTGAGGCTTTCAGCAAAGCCAGCGTTGTCTTCTAGCGTTCTGAATTGACGATTTAGACGCCGAGACGTCCAAAAGAACCACACTCTGCCTGTCGCAGAAGACTTTGCACATCGCTTTCACTGCAGACAGCTGTGTCTCCAATTCCCTATCAGTTGTAGTCTCATACCATCACCCCACGTACAGGCTTTTGGGTTCCAGTTTGTAGTGGTCATACCACATCTTATTTGCTGTGGTAACGGAACTTAGAACTACTTAAACCTAACTAACCTAAGGACATCACACACATCCATGCCCGAGGCAGGATTCGAACCTGCGACAGTAGCGGTCACGCGGCTCCAGTGCCTAGAACCGCACGGCCACACCGACCGGCAACATTCAGCAGCTCCCACAATTCGTGGGTTGTAATCTGCAGATCATCACGGTAGATTTGATGGAGACGCTGTGCATTGTGAAGGATAGCAGGGTCGACTGGGTGATGGCTTGTCGTACATCACTCTTAGATCGCCTGACGTTATTCAGGTCTACGGTATCGTCTCAATGCACCATTACCGCCGTGACGGAAACAGCAGCTTTACACTGCGAAGTCAAATTCATCTTCACACTGAAGTTTTGTGTAGTTTTAACCTTAGTCTACAGAGTGCTAACCTCTGACCCCATTCTCTCATAATGACAAGAATGCTAAACAGAAACTAGTCAGACGAACAAATTTCCTTAAGCAATCTCGTTTTTGGGTGAACTGCAAAATTCTTACCAATTTCAGCAGCACTCGTCTATCTTCACTTCAAGATGTTTGACATTTAGCTGGATGATTGAGATACGCTGTAAGACGACCATTTCAGAAGATAGGTTTGATATTTCGAAATTCAGTCCCTTGTAATAACACAGTGTTTACCTGTATTCACTGTTCCCCTAATAAAGGACTCTCCGTTGTAATGCTTCTTCATCAAGAGTCAGAAAATGTGTTAGAGCTTCTAGGTACTCCTTGGTGGCGTCTCGTACATTCGTATGGGTGTTCACTGGGACTGTAGCAAGGCTCATGCGCTGCGTGTCTCTGCCGTACGTTAACGCTTCCTTGGAATGCGAGACTTCCCACCAGGAACAAGTGGCTGTACGTACAGAGCGACACGGCAGGAGATTTCATTAAGCAACGCGTGCGTACAGCCGAATACGTGCCTCTCATAGTCATTGCCTCAACCTGTTGGGGCTTTAAAACATCAGTAGAATTCCCAATCACGGCAGCGCGGATCACCAACGTCGAAACAAATATATTTCTAACATTATTAATAGAGGGAAATCTGTATTCCGATAATGGAACGGCCAATATAGTGACTGAAGTATTACTGTTAATACCTCAGAAAAACTATAAAATGGTCGTTGCCAGAAAAAAATTGAAATTTTGTCGTTGCTTTATATTTATAAACACAAAAATCGAACAAATGTTTTTGGCTTACGCAATACGCTGAATATTGTTTATTACGATAAGGTAGCACAGCAATTTATAATGTATCCTTCACGCCCAGTGCAGTATCCTGGGCGCATTCGAAGTCTCTGTCTGCCACAGACCGGGAATTTTATTCCTGCCTGTGCTGCTTCATGTAGCCAACACATCAAAAATACGAGGGAGCGAAGTTTGCTACGCTTTGATGAAAGAGGAAGTCAAATGTCGCAAACGTTCTTGGTTCGCTACAAACCTCGCCCGGCTCCCCCTACCTCTCTCTCTCTCTCTCTCTCTCTCTCTCTCTCTCTCTCTCTCTCTCTCTCTCTCTCTCTCCTGTCAGGATACAAAATTACTTTCCTTTTAGACATCACTCTGATTTCATTAAAAACCGAAGTTAATACTTCAGAACATTTCAGTGCAATACACCGGCGCATGCCTCGGGCACGGATGTGTGTGATATCCTTAGGTTAGTTAGGTTTAAGTAGTTCTAAGTTCTAGGGGACTGATGACCTTAGAAGTAAAGTCCCATAGTGTTCAGAGCTATTTGAACCATTTTTCTCCGATAAGTTCATGAAACCGCTTCCGGTGGTGTTGTCGCTTGTTGTATGGGTCGTCTCCTGTGCCCACTGTCACACAAGTTGAGGTTATCACCACCGTTTCCTTCATCGCGACAACTAACAAGCCAATGTGTCACATTACTGCTGTCGATGCAATCGTCGCCGTACACAGTTTTCATTCTTCTATAGATATGCTGCGGTTGGAAATTCGACGTTTCGCCACGTTACACGCTACAATTCGGAGCCTAGAGGGTTGCAACATGCATGACATGTAACACTTCAACTGATATTGATAACAGATTAAAAAATTCGGAGGCCATTACTTTTCAGTGCGCCCTGTTAGAAACGTCTGGCAATTACTCTTAAAATGTTCAATGCATTCCTAATGCTTTAGCACGTCTATTCAACCACGACTGAATTTGTTTACAAAACGTAGTGCGCTTGTTATTAATTTATTTCGGTGTGTGTCTGACCGCATGGAAATAAATTAATAATAAACGCATCATACTCGTAATCGCATTCTGTGGTTTCCTAAATCATGACGCGATGACCAGAACGAAAAAAGATTTAGTATTAAATGCAGTCGACCAGTATTATTTTCCTTAGAAAACACGCCACACATTGCAGATAACGTATGAAACACTACAATTTACAGCTCCGAGTTCAGCGATGTATCATTATCTGTGTATTTTCAGTGGCTGGTAGCATTGCTATTCCCAGTTTTTGTTTCGGCGTTTTCCGGCTAACGTGCTTCTCGCTAATGTGAATGCAATACGACAGCAAGACCGCCAGGTCCGCCGTCGCTGGACCGTGGCAGCGGCGGCAGCTGCTGACTGGCCACTGACGTCACTGCTGTGAGCTCGCTGGCGTGCGGCTTTGTTCGGACGTGTCGTCTTCCGCCGCCGACGTCTCACTTAGCGGAGACCGCTGACACGCGCTGGTGGCATTCAGGCAGAGTCCTTCTCTGGGCTGCGGATTACGGTGGCATCTCATTCAGCAAGCTTGCACCATGAAGACACAGAAGCGGTCTGGATGATGTTAGGAATTTCTGCATTAGGGTTTGAAAAACGATCACTGCTAGGCATATGTGCATTGCCCTATTAATATTTGTCCTGGCAGCGTTGGCATTAAATGTTTTGATAACAGGAATTAAGTTTCAATTATCACTTTTATGACAGCAAGAAAACCAAATGGAGTAGTGGTGCGGATTATACCGCTACAGTACTTCAGGTAGAAGACTTCCAGTTGCAACACCAAACTTAAAAGTTAAAAGAAAGTAAACAATGACAATGATTTTCGTAGTTGTCATTAGAAGCAGTAAGCACTTGACAAGTACTGTTGTAAAAAGGGCACACCGTAGCCTTTTCGGCACACTAAGGACATAAGCAATATGCATGCATGTTGACTCTGTATGTCCTCTTATCTCGTCCAAACACCTTCCATAAATCGTCGTCACAGTTTCTCGAACCTCTCGGAATCTAACACTGGTTCATCTTGGTCCTGCCACAACACTGCGCCTTGGCTGATCCTGCACTCCTCCATTACACTTGCATAGCAGGCTTTCACCACACTGTCTTTTCTGATCCATTTGTTTGCTTTTCTTACTCTCTCTCTCTCTCTCTCCCTCCCTCCCTCCCTCCCTCCCTCCCTCCCTCTCTCTCTCCCTCCCTCCCTCCCTCCCTCCCTCCCTCCCTCCCTCCCTCCCTCCCTCCCTCCCTCCTTCCCTCTGTCAGTAATCCCAACCATTTATATTTCTGTTGTTGAAGTCGCACCCTCGGATTTTTTTAAAGGCGTTATAATCAAATTGTCACTGCTATACAACTGTTCCATACTTTCAATATTTGCCTTAATATCACTGAAGATAGTGAGCAGAATTAGCTTATAGTTATAACTGTAATACATAATAATTTAAGTAAGGGCGTTAATCACGCCGTCCCGCGTTCACACTGTAGAGCAACAGGAGTGGCATATGGCCAGAAGAGAGAACATGTTCCGGTTTTCCCTGCGTAGACAGTTCTGCCGCGGTACGTATAACTCGTGCATCACCGTGTCCTAGTGAAGAGGCGCGGAAACTGGAAACGTACTCATAGTTAAAGAACGCAAGACAGTACGACTCTTGTGGGAGAAACTTTTAAATTGTACACAGATTCACTGCGAAATTACGGCTGTCGTGGTGGCCAAAGATGCGGGTGGTGCTGACTAGAAGGAAGACCATTGATGTCGACGACAGCGTGGAATGTCCAGGCAATCGAGGAAGAACATGTGATGGGAAAGGATGAGAGTGTTCACAGAGCGGTTCTCAAATAACTGCATGAACGAAGAGCGGATTTCTCTCGTCGAGGACGATTTGTAGTACGTTCCGACCATTGTTCACAGAAATTTCATGACTTTATTGGAAAATAGTGTCCAGCTATCTGTGTCACTTTGAAGTGTATTGCAGCATTCTATAAAAGTTCCTTGGCTTACTACGTTAACTTAATTATTGAAGTTTTCTTGTATATGTATAGTACAAAGTCATTACAAGCGTTACAGTTTTCTTACTAACTGAACGTAAGATAATTTCCATATTGTCATTGTATGTTTCGACGAAAACTTTACACTATACGAGCATGTAAAATAACTCTTTTTTGTGAAACATGTGGCACAGAGGTTCGTAATATCCAAATTTTCAATAGCAGCAACTCTGACGTAATAGACGTTGCACATTGCACTAAAAACTGCTGTTGAAGTTCTAGTGATTAGATCCTAAGCATTACGGGACAATGAGAATCGTAGAACCGGCGTTAGTGGAAGTAACTTGGTCCCTTCATTAACTACAACCGCGTTCCAGTTCAAAGAAGTGGGCGTTGTTCATTTTGTAAGGTAAACATGGGAAATGGTCGCGGAAAATGATTTCGCGGGCAGGTGATGCAGCTAGCTTTTAAGCGTCATTAAATTTGTAGACGTTTAAAAGGACAAAAGAGTGGAACAGTGCAGATGATAACGCTGAAAGGGAAAAATTAAAGATAATTGTTTCCAAATTACTTTAGGAACACAATGGTCAGTTGAGTACAGTTTAAATATCTGTCGGAAATATGAAGTTTCAAAGTTTACACAATAAAAATCTCATTGACGACATACATAATTGTATAATTAGGCAGCACTTTCTACGATATTTTGAACAACAGAAGTAAATACTTATTTCTCAAAAATTTTACAGCTTCTAACAGAGCAGGACTTCTAGATTAGCAGCGAACTATGTGCAGAATGGTTGGGTCTGAGGGATTTCATGTTAAAAGTTGGCAGAATAAACGAATTACGAGACGACATAAATGCTAGCGCAAGCCTTCATGAACGCTGTCATCTTCAATAAAACGTCTCCGACTATATGACCGCATCGTCATATTTCTGTAAAAACAGCTATCGCCCAAGTTTGATAATATTATTCATCAGGGCAGAGCGATAATGACGTCGTCGAAACGTTAGTTTTATAAACTACATTACTATGTAGTCATGTTACCTGAAACAGTTTACTGAAGAGAGGTCATAGCTTCAGAAAAGACTACCCATAAGGGTAGTCATTAAGTACAAAAAAAAACTGAAGTTACATAAGCATTGCGTTTATTTTGAGATACATGTCGGCTCCAGTAGTGCACGTTGAAATCTCCACTCTACATAAACGTAGCGCGCCGTTAGAGTAGCCGCAACAAAATGCTACAGCCCATCTCCAGTTTAGCACCGGGTTGCTGCAGAGGAATGATGTGGTAATGTAATTAAAGGCTTACGAAAAAACTTCCAGCATCAGTAATAAAAAGTGGCCAGTGGTTTATTTAGACGAAAGGTGGAGTCATAGATATTACGCGGCGAATAAATTCTGGGAAAATCGTTGGTCCGAGGAGTATTGTAAACAAAAAAGTGTCCATAAATATTTAATTGTAATGCTATGCATTGCATCGACGTGTAGGTGTGTGTATGGTGGACCAGAAGTCACGATAAAAGTATTCAAGTAACTCCATCAAAATCCGACAAGTGATCGTGTTGTTTTGCTTTTGGTTCTGGCGAATGCTATAGCATGTGTGTTCTGTTTTGCTAACATGGTGATAATGTTGTTAACATTTGTGTTATAATGACGCATACAAGAAAATTCACAAGTTAATAACCTCTTCTTAGCGTATGGGAGCACGAAAATGCAGGAACAGATGATATGTATGAAGAAATTAGGGAAAACTTTTTTAATCGCTTCAAGAAAGAAGCCCCAACGGAGGGATAATCTTAGGAAACCGAAAAGAAAGGCTTTGACAGATGCACCACGCAGTAGATGACCCAAGAAATATGACAACTATAATGAAGTCACCGACGGCTTAAATGCATGACTGGTTCGTTTACCAGCGAAATTGACACGGAAGAAAGAAGGTTGCCATTCTTTTTGACCCAGAGCGCCAATAAATTAAGTGATCATAATATGAATACGTGACGTGATTAGTGCGAACAGTTGCTTGCACTTTTATCAGCATTAGCGACTCGCCGAAAGTCTGTAACGACAGACGAATGTGCTGCGTTGTTTACATTTCGCCGAAAGGCAACCTTCACTGTTATGAAGAAATTACCCAGCACTTTCCCCATGTTAATGCTAAGTGCCGATGTTACCAGTGATCTTATCAGTGGGCCGCATTTATTCAGTCGGTCTATGAAAGTGCCATCGATGTTATCTCACTGGCCTTACGTGGACTCAGCAAAGTTTTTATGCAACAGGATGATATCCCTGTACACTACTGGACTCGTGTTCGAGACTGGTTGAACAACCAGAGTCCCTTTTGAAACAGGACGTGGAAGGTGTCTTATGTGGGCGCCCAGAAGCCCGGACTTAACGAAGGGCGATAATTTGTTATGGCTCTTCTTAAAGAAAAGAGTTTCGCAACTCGTGTGACTTCCGATGAAGAGCTGCAAGAAGAGATTATCTGTGTCCTGAGGATGATTACTCCCGAAATGCTGCGTTGAGAAAGCAGACGCACATGACACCGATTCCAAATCTGAGCCGAGAATTGTGGTCAATATACAGAGAAAGTTTGAAATACGTAAGAAGGTTGTAATAACATTCGTTTCTGTGTTATTCCATTCTTCCATGTGTCATTTTCTGTTAAATACCGTTTCTGCTAGAGCTAGGAAGTTGTTTCACGTTCCTGTTTGCGGTTGACACTGCCTGACAACTGCTAAGGAACAGCTGCCAGTTGCTACAGAATGACTGCCATTTGCTACAGAACGACTGCCAGTTGCTACGGACAACTGCCAGTTGCTACGTTGCAACTGCCAGTTGCTACAGAACAACCGACAGCTGCTACGGAGCAACTGCCAGTTGCTACGGAACACCCGACCAATAGTGTAAAAGGAAATAGTGAGACGTGTTACCTGCAGCGAAGCCTATGTATGAAAGCTCTGTATGCATTCGAAATCTCATGCAGTACGACATTTGACGGATGCCGGCCGCTGTGCCCAAGCGGTTCTAGGCGCTTCAGTCTAGAATCGCGCGACCACTACGGTTCGCAGGTTCGAATCCTGCCTCGAGCATGGATGTGCGTGATGTCCTTAGGTTAGTTAGGTTTAAGTAGTTCTAAGTTCTAGGGGACTGGTGGCCTCAGATGTTAAGTCCCATAGTACTCAGAGCCATTTGAACATTTGACGGAGGTTGTTGTGAAACCGATTAGTGCGACATACCATGTGGTACAGCAAAATGTCTCTAAGAAAGCACTTGAGTGCTTACAACTGCTCGAAGCCGGTCAAAGCATCGCTACTGTAGCCATAGCGATGGGTGTGTCCAAAAGTGTAATTTCTTTTTTTTTTTTTTTTTGTAAATTTGTGGTCATATCTTATGGGACCAAACTCCGTAGGTCATAGGACCCTAAGCCTACACACTACTTACTGTAACTTAAACTGTCTTACGTTAAAGACAACAGACACACCCATGCCCGAGGGAGGACTCGAAACTCCGACGGGGAAGCCGCACAGACCGTAACAAGACGATCAAGACCGCGCGGCCCCAAAAGTGTCATCTTGCGATTAAAGAAGGCCGCTTAAGTTGGAAATGCTATGAGAAAGCATGTCTACGGTCGTTAGGCGGACCAATACACCGCAAGAGGGTCGACATGTAGCCCTAGTGCCTAAAAGGTGCAGTCATCTCCCTCCTAGGCAGATCAGTGCGCACCCTGCAACCGCTACCGGTACACCTGTAGCTGCCAGAACCAATTCGTGGTGATTAAATGAGGCTGGTTTGTGCGCTCGGAAGCCTGTTAAATGCATCGCACTTCGCCGTGCGAGTTTCGCCGAGCGGTCTGGGTCGCTGCAGTCATGGACTCCGCGGCTGGTCCCGGCGGAGGTTCGAGTCCTCCCTCGGGCATGTGTGTGTGTCTTTGTCCTTAGGATAATTTAGATTAAGTAGCAGTTAAGTCCCATAAGATTTCACACACATTTGAACATGCATCGTACTTCAACCGCGCCACAGTTGAGAAAAAGTACGTTGGGATAGGGAGCAGGATGGGGTCAGCAGTAGTGGTCCAGAGTGATGTTCTACGCTCCATTGTGGAAAGTTATTACGGCCACCAGTTAATGTGGAAAGACAGTGAAACTGTACACACCATAGAATGTCCGTGAATGTCCTCAGTATGGCCGATGCGTTATCGTGTGGGCAGCTATTATGCACAGTGGCCTAAGACCGCTGCATATCGTTGCGCGAGGTACCGTTACACTACAGCGGTATTGCAGAGAGATTATTTTGCATAATGCTCGTCTGTTTAGCGGTGAAGTAGGTCCCGACTCTCTATTTGTGGATGACAATGGTAGCACATATGGGAACACTGAGGTGTCGGAGACACTGGAAAGTGAAGATACTGAATGGCCTGCATACTCCCATGACCTGTCCCTATAGAGCATGCCTGTGATGCTCTTGCTAGACGTGTTTCTCAACGAACATCCTCTCATCGAATGGTGCAGTTACTGAAAATCGCCTTGGGAGACGAATGGGCAATATCCGAGGACTTCTCGCCCGACGACCTCTCAACAGCATGAGTAACAGGTGCAAAATGTGCATATCCCTAATTGAGAGTGCGATATTGGCCTTTATGTTGGGAGTCTCTTATCCTGCTTTGCCATGTGAAGAAATATGTACCATTTTTGGTTATAAATATATCACTCCACCTATGTGCTGTTTCTCAGGTTATTATTCGTGTGCAACAATGTCTCTGTTCCTTGGCAAATGTCAAGCAGTGTGTGTTGCTTCTTGTCTCAGTACAATAACATTAAACATTTCCGAGTGTGATTTCTGGCCCAGCCTATAGAGTGTAACTGCTCGATTTGCAACCATACTGAAGTGTACGCTATCGCCACTACATATCCCTGTAAATCGATGATGCTGCCACTTCGTCCATGTCTTCAGTTGGCTTTGTCGGGTATTACCTTGCATTAAAGTATAACACACTTGTTTCACCTGAAGACTCGTATGTCGATCCGTTGTCGCCGGTGCTGTCCCCAGAGTACGTAGGAGCTGGTCGGTTGTCGGGAGGGAGCGTTCGGCCATTGATCCCGCAGTGCTGTCCCTGGATTCTGGGGGGGCGGCTCAAAGTTTAACCAGCGGCGTCACAATAACGCGGCTGCCGGCCGGCCGTGTGAATAATTCCTCCGGCTGTGCCTCCGGGCCGCCCCCGCCTCTGGCTGCGGGGGCGGCGGTCCGACACGGCGCCGCCATTAGCGAGAGGCAGGCGGGCTCGCCGGGCGTCGACTAGGCCGCTCAATGTTTGATGGCGGCCCGCGCGAAGCCACGTCACAGCTATTCATCCCGGAGGGCAGCCTCCAACGCACAGCAGCCTTCCCCACACCCCATCTTACGTCTCTCACACGTTCAGGGCGACTCCGTGACGATGATACAAGCTCTCAGTCATGATGGAGAGGGGTAAGTGTATCAACTTGTGTACGAGACCCTGGTCCAGGAATAATGGTTGGGCAGGCAACTTTCATAAATAGTAGTATTGTGTTGGCAGAAGAGCCAACACCGTGTTACTAGAGGAGGCCGAAATGAACGCGTTTTACCTCACGCAGGCTGGCGTGGGGAGGGAAGGACTATACTGACATGAGGTCTGGAACATGCCAAGGAATTAGAATTCAGAAACTGAACGTAATTACACTCCTGCAAATTGAAATAAGAACACAGTGAATTCATTGTCCCAGGAAGGGGAAACTTTATTGACACATTCCTGGGGTCATATACATCACATGATCACACTGACAGAACCACAGGCACATAGACACAGGCAACAGAGCATGCACAATGTCGGCACTAGTACAGTGTATATCCACCTTTCGCAGCAATGCAGGCTGCTATTCTCCCATGGAGACGATCGTAGAGATTCTGGATGTAGTCCTGTGGAACGGCTTGCCATGCCATTTCCACCTGGCGCCTCAGTTGGACCAGCGTTCGTGCTGGACGTGCAGACCGCGTGAGACGACGCTTCATCCAGTCCCAAACGTGCTCAATGGGGGACAGATCCGGAGATCTTGCTGGCCAGGGTAGTTGACTTACACCTTCTAGAGCACGTTGGGTGGCACGGGATACATGCGGACGTGCATTGTCCTGTTGGAACAGCAAGTTCCCTTGCCGGTCTAGGAATGGTAGAACGATAGGTTCGATGACGGTTTGGATGTACCGTGCACTATTCAGTGTCCCCTCGACGATCACCAGAGGTGTACGGCAAGTGTAGGAGATCGCTCCCCACACCATGATGCCGGGTGTTGGCCCTGTGTGCCTCGGTCGTATGCAGTCCTGATTGTGGCGCTCACCTGTACGGCGCCAAACACGCATACGACCATCATTGGCACCAAGGCAGAAGCGACTCTCATCGCTGAAGACGACACGTTTCCATTCGTCCCTCCATTCACGCCTGTCGCGACACCACTGGAGGCGGGCTGCACGATGTTGGGGCGTGAGCGGAAGACGGCCTAACGGTGTGCGGGACCGTAGCCCAGCTTCATGGAGACGGTTGCGAATGGTTCTCGCCGATACCCCAGGAGCAACAGTGTCCCTAATTTGCTGGGAAGTGGCGGTGCGGTCCCCTACGGCACTGCGTAGGATCCTACGGTCTTGGCGTGCATCCGTGCGTGGCTGCGGTCCGGTCCCAGGTCGACGGGCACGTGCACCTTCCGCCGACCACTGGCGACAACATCGATGTACTGTGGAGACCTCACGCCCCACGTGTTGAGCAATTCGGCGGTACGTCCACCGGCCTCCCGCATGCCCACTATACGCCCTCGCTCAAAGTCCGTCAACTGCACATAAGGTTCACGTCCACGCTGTCGCGGCATGCTACCAGTGTTAAAGACTGCGATGGAGCTCCGTATGCCACGGCAAACTGGCTGACACTGACGGCGGCGGTGCACAAATGCTGCGCAGCTAGCGCCATTTGACGGCCAACACCGCGGTTCCTGGTGTGTCCGCTGTGCCGTGCGTGTGATCATTGCTTGTACAGCCCTCTCGCAGTGTCCGGAGCAAGTATGGTGGGTCTGACACACCGGTGTCAATGTGTTCTTTTTTCCATTTCCAGGAGTGTAGTTTGATACATAAATTTAATCCATTAATAATGGACCCCGCTCTTGACGGTACATGATTCACAGTATCATCTGTTCAGAAATACATTCTTGAAGAGTATGGCACCTTGCTAGGTCGCAGCAAATGACGTAGCTGAAGGCTCTGCTAAACTGTCGTCTCTGCAAATGAGAGCGTATGTAGACAGTGAACCATTGCTAGCAAAGTCAGCTGTACAACTGGGGCGAGTGCTAAGGCGTCTCTCTAGACTAGACCTGCCGTGTGGCGGCGGTCGGTCTGCAATCACTGATAGTGGCGAAACGCGGGTCCGATGTATACTAACGGACCGCGGCCGACTTAAAGGCTACCACCTAGCAAGTGTGGTGTCTGGCGGTGACACCATAGGCAGTACGGCCCAAAATTTTTAGAAAAATGCCTAGAGTACCGGCAAGAAAATAGAAATCTCGAGGTCACACCCGGTACCCGTAGGCCACAGACACTAAGCGCTGTGGTTCGCCTGCCTGATAGTTTTGTTTTCGCACGCACACTGTTAACAGTGCCGTAGGTCAACGCCTGCTGAATCTCAGTGTTTCCGTCCGATATTGTGTGGTTCCAATCTTCTGTAGAACGGTGTATTGACGTGTTTTATAGTGAGCGAAATGCAAAAACAAGCGCCTAGGCAGAAAGCGAAAAGACAGTCGAAAACAATCCAAGATTGTCGTATCGAATGTACTGAAGTTCCTTTTTTTCTGATATATTTAACAGTGAGAAAACCGGGAATAATAAAAATTTGCACAAGTTCTTGAAATGACATCGAAACATTGTGTTATTTCGGAATCCTAATATTAACAGTGCAGTAACGTCGGCAGAATCTCTAGGTGTGAGCATGTGTTTTGATTCTCCAAGAAATGAATACAAATAAAATGAAAATCAACGGAACGCTGCGCGGGATTAGCCGAGCGGTGTCGGGCGCTGCAGTCATGGACTGTGCGGCTGGTCCTGGCGGAGGTTCGAGTCCTCCCTCGGGCATGGGTGTGTGTTGGTTTGTCCTTAGGATAATTTAGGTTAAGTAGTGTGTAAGCTTAGGGACTGATGACCTTAGCAGCTAAGTCCCATAAGATTTCGCACACATTTGAACCACGGATGGACAATTTTGACAAAAATTTAATTGCATGGAATTGTACTTGGATACCATGATCGATGAGAACATCTGACGGCTAGAACAATACAGGGTGACCTCGGTGAAAAAATTATTCTTGCTCAGAGATCTCCTTTGTTTGTCTTCTCTGCTCACTTGCATTTTGATCGCAACATGTGATGGTGGACGAAAATTTTTCTTGGAACGCAAGGGCTTTCAGGCTACAAGAACGAAATTTTGCGTACAGTCCACTTATTGCTGGCTGAGGACAATAGCGTTGTAGTATACTTCGATAAAACTTAGCTTTCATAAAACCATACGCAGAAATGTATTTTGCATGACTCCAACGGAAGTAGTGGCTGCAAGAACCTATAGTTACTTTTCTGTAGGGAAAGCGTTTTTGAAGAAGAGAAATTTGTTAACATCGAGTATTGATTTAAGCGTCTGAAAGTCGTTTCTGAAAGTATTTGTATGGAGTGTAGCCATGTATGGAAGTGAAACATGGACGATAACTAGTTTGGACAAGAAGAGAATAGAAGCTTTCGAAATGTGGTGCTACAGAAGAATGCTGAAGATTAGATAGGTAGATCACATAACTAATGAGGAGGTACTGAATAGAATTGGGGAGAAGAGGAGTTTGTGGCACAACTTGACTATAAGAAGGGATCGGTTGGTAGGACATGTTCTGAGGCATCAACAGATCACCAATTTAGTACTGGAGGGCAGCGTGGAGGGTAAAAATCGTATAGGGAGACCAAAAGATGAATACACTAAGCAGATTCAGAAGGATGTAGGCTGCAGTAGGTACTGGGAGATGAAGAAGCTTGCACAGGATAGAGTAGCATGGAGAGCTGCATCAAACCAGTCTCGAGACTGAAGACCACAACAACAACAAGTTTATATCGGCGATTTGGGTGATGGGTGCGGTGACGAAGGATAGGTAAGAGCTGTAAATAAAAAAGAATCGAGGGGGAGTGAATATTCTCGGTCGTACCAAGGCAAGCCTTCGGAGCAAAAATCCTGGCGGCGGCACCCAAGTACTCGCGTACTGCGTGCATGGAGTGTCTCGCAAGTAAAGTGCGTTCATGCGTGACACGATATAATAATGATGTCTCAGACGTTACTAAATTAATCTTATAGTTTTATTAACAACATTCTAGCTGTGAGCTTCTACTAGGTCCAAAATAACATAACTTCATCAGTTTTTGTTACACAGGTGAAAGAGTTTCACCCTTCTTACGGTATTTTACTCTTTATCTCGGAATACTTTTATGTTTTCACCATAAAATACGTATCACATTCATCTATAAACTTTCAGAATGTTCATATTTTTTCAATGATTCTACTTTATCAACAGGTTGAAAATAAAGACACACTCTAAGAATTCGTTGACCCAGAAAAAGTTTTCGACAATGTAAAATAGCGCAAGATGTTCGAGATTCTGAGAGAAATAGAAGTAAGCTATGGGAAAGGCAACTATAAAGTAAATTATGTACCAGAATCGAAAGGGGAGAACAAGACTGGAAGACAAAAACCAAGTGCTCGGATTAAAAAGGGCGTGAGACAAGGATGTCGACTTTCTCCCTGCAGTTCAGTCTACGTCTCGACGAATCAATGATGGAAATAAATGAAAGGTTCAAGAGCAGGATTAAAATTCAGGATGAATGGATGTCAGTGATAAGATTCGCTGATAACATTGCCATCCACAGTGAAAATTGGTCGGAATGAACTGTCTAACGCGTAGAGAATGTAGATTGAGTGTAAACCGGAAAAAGTCAAAAGTAATGAGATATAACGTAAACGGGAATAGCGAGAAACTTATCAAAATTGGTGATCACGAAGTAGACGAATTTAAGGAATCCTGCTACCATGGAAACAAAACGTCCATGATGGACCGAGCAAGTCGGACATGAAAAGTAGGCTAGTGCAGGCAAAGAGGCCATTCCTGGACAAGACAAGTCTGTTGGTATCTTCATATATGGGCCCTAACATTAGAAAGATATTTCTGAGAATTAGGGATGGTCTAAAAGGTTATTCTGGAGTAACCGTTATTACAATTCCAGTTATTCTTTGATGACCGTTATTTTTAACGGTTATTAATAAGTGTCATTTTTCACTACCGAATACCGAATACTCCGACGGGCTTACGGTTAAATAACGACATAGTTGGAGTCCATCAGTTTAGTTATCAGTATAACTGCGAGTAGTGCGAAATGGCAGGAATGCCGTCTGAATCTTGCCATAACCTTAGCTAATTAACTCTGGGTACATTTCAGTTGATGTTAGAACGATTATTCGTGTTTCATATTACATGTATGTTGGTTGTCGGTAGCTATTAGAAATATTATCCTCGCCGCTGCAACAGAAAGTACGCGGAACTTCGCCACAGCACTGTTTAAGTAAAATGTCAACAAAGTGCGTTTTTGAGTTTGAAGTAATATGTAAACTGAATACTGTAGGTTAAATTCGAAGCTTAATTTCTTGTGTTGTTTACTTAATAAGTGTACTGCCTTGTAATACAACAGGAAAATCTACGTACTGTGACAGATTCGTTTACTCCTGTACAAGATAGTCATAGGGGGAAAAGTGTGAGTTCGCTAGTTGGAAAACTGCTAGATTTCTCAGCTGCACCATGTGTATAACATAGGATGAATGGAAGCGTCCGATCCCACCCGTCTGCTTTGACCTGTGACGTAGGTTCTGTAATCCCATAACATATGATGACATGCAGATCGAAAAGATTGACAGTGTTAAATTTCTGGGACTGTAACTCAATAATAAATTCAGTTGGAAGGGCTTACCACAGAATTGCTAAAGCTCCTAAACAAGTCTGTATTTGCAGTTAGAATGGTGTCAGATGTAGGAGACACAAATATAAAAAAGTTTACATATTTTAATTCTATTACGTCATAAGGAATCATATTCTGGGGTAACTCATCAAACGGAGAAAAAGTTTTTAGCATGTAAAAGCGTGTAATAAAAATCGTTCGTGGTATAAATTCAAGAACACCATGTAGAAACCTGTTCAAGGAACTTCTTATTCTAATCATTGCTTTCTAGTATATTTATTCCTTAATGAAATTTGTTGCAAGTATTTCCAACCAATAACACAATACATAATATCAATACTAGGAATAAGATGGTTCAAATGGCTCTGAGCACTAAGGGACTCAACTGCTGTGGTCATTAGTCTCCTAGAACTTAGAACTACTTAAACCTAACTAACCTAAGGACATCACACACATCCATGCCCGAAGCAGGATTCGAACCTGCGACCGTAGCAGTCGCACGGTTCCGGACTGCGTGCCTAGAACCGCGATACCACCGCGGCCAGCTTAGGAATAAGAACAGCAGTCTACATAAAGATCTAAAATCACTTACCTTGGACCAAAAAGGGGTCCAATATTCAGGAATACAATTTTTCAATAAACTGCCAGCAACCATTACAAACTTGGTTTCAGGTAAAGCACGGTTTACAGAGAGTTTGAAAGACTTTTTGATAGGCAACTCCTCCTAGTCTATAGATGAATATCTTAACAGGGACTGTTACACCAGCTTAAGTAAAAATTCTGCTACCAGTATATTTCAGTTTTGACAGCACTTGGTCATCAGTCAAGATCAGGTATTCTGTGTATGAAAAACTTATTAAAAGTGCATAACTATGTTTTTTTTCTGGCAGTGTATTAATACTGTACATATTAGCAGCTCCAGTTTACTGCAATGTATTCACATATTTTGACAATCTCGTTACAGATGATGATGATAAGTATTATATTCATATGCTTTATGCTTTACTTTGTTCCACATCCATGAGAATCATCTCCTTTTGGGTCCCTGGAACAAAAACAAGTTAATCTAATCTACAGTGAGGGTCTTGATTTTTTGGTGGGAGAATGACTAATTACAGGTCTCCAAGCCTTTAGTTTGTTGTGTATATCTTATGTTTGGCATTATTGTACACAGAATCCCAGTGAATGATTGATTATGTTAAACTCATGAGGTTTAATGCCTCAGACGTCTTTACAATACCTTTTCACTCTTTTCATATAATTCTTCTTTGGATATCCAGTTTGAGAGAGTATGAATTAATAGTATCGTGTAGGTAATATGAATTTGCAGTAAGTTTTCGGAAATCTGATCTTGACTGTTGTCAAAACTGAAATAATACTTTTTACTTAAGCTATTATACTAGTCCCTGTTAAGATATTGATCTACAGGAAATACAAAATTTCCTTTCCTGGGGAATACTTTACCTATGGATTCCATGTTTTGCTTTTTTCCTGTCTCACATATGAGGCAATTATGCAAACCCTTTCCAAACACTTCATCTGTCAATGCCAGCTGCCTGCTTTGACCTTTTTGCAATTTAATATCATGACAGTTAACTGTCTGAATAGGGAAGACTAATTCATGAACAAGACAAGATGAGCACTCAAAATGAAGGGCTAAGTCTTGCATATAATAACCTCAACATAGCAATGAGTGCACCTAACAAAGTTTTTCCGTGTTGCTTAACATAATAGAAAATGAACTGACTTGAGCTCTTTGAAAACAAAAAAGCATATTTTATTGAAAAACGTTCATGTAGTATGCACAAGTGCTAATATGCTGAAATGCAAGTGAATCTATACTTTTATTTAAATGCACTGAAAAGATATCTGACCTGATTGTTGTTGTAAGCATACTCTATTCATGCCAAACATGCCTCCATGAAATGATTCAATTGCAATCATATCTTTGAAGTGCACACTGTACAATTTTCCTGCATAAAAGTGATATGCTCAAAACTATGTATAAAATGTTTCAAAGTCAATGGCCAAAAACTAATAAAAATGAAAAAAGCCTATTTGCAATGGATGAGCACAAATTGAGAAATCTCATTTTTCTCTCACTAATGCCGCAAAGCTAGGTTTCACCAAATTACATAAGTTTCTTTGTATTCAAGTTGATCTGATACAGCACTGGCACTTTTTCATCATGATGCTACCAAGCATTAGTAATGGGGTATACGTGTAGAAGATACTCAACTATGTTCCATTTTTAGATCACCTACGATACTCAAGACATTTCAGTAAGTGTAAAACCCCTAGAAAGTATTAACATGTTGCATACACTCTACAATATTTCATAGCTTTCCATACTATGTATGAGACAGCAAGTGTTTGTGCTCACAGTAGTGCCACAAATTTTGAAACTTTTTGAGAAGGTAGGAGATGTTCTACATGTTGTATCACTTGAGGTGAGTTTCCTATCCTGCCCCAAAATTAACAAAATATATTCTTACAGGATTACTGCGGAGCTGTTTAATTTCTGTATGTTCTATGTAAGACACCTCTGCCACCCATGTTCATGAGACAGTAATGCCACCTCAACAAAGACACATTACCATGCCACATGAGAGAGATTACCATATTTGTACATAAAATATATCCTAACATGGTGGTAAGTGCTCGTCTTTGAGCTTATGGGTTTTCAACAAATTATTTAAGAGTACAGGAAACAAAAGGAAGATAAGTTAAAATAAAAAAATCGTAACCAACAAAAATGCATGTATGTGTGAGATGATCAATTTATTCTGACTTTTCCACAGTGATATAGAACATTTATAACACGTTACAGCATAATAAAGAGAATGAATAAATAGTTAAATTGTCAGAGACTGAGCAGAAACTCAGATTGGACAAGGAAATGGCAGGTACTGTGCCATGGCCTGTTCAGTGGAACCAACAAAAGTATTTGCCTAAAGGAATTTAGGGAACCCACATAAAACGTAAATCAGACATGTTCAAACAGACAAAGGATCCCAATGCTCCCGAACGGAAATTCGATGCCATAACCACTCTGAAATTTTCTCAGTAATTTAACATGTGACCACAGATACAACTATATAAACTTTTGTATTTCATCCAAGAATATCGCAACATAATATAGCGGTTGTTACAGCAATACAACGAACATCAATAATCCAAAATATGGGTATACACAGAATGTTTAAAGGATCTCTTTAAGGACAGGACAGGACAGGTGGTTGGCTGTGGCCTTAACCCTAGCAATACCAACATATTTTCAATAACGTGTACTGGCGGATGGGAGGGTACTGTATTTCCAACCCCCAAAAAATCTGTTAATTGTTGTTGACATATTATCATGTTTTAAACAAATACTTAATGTAACTTAAACTAACTTACTTTATGAACAACAGACAAACCCATGCCCAAGGGAGGATGTATAAGTAGGGCCTTGAACTTTAAAATATTCAATATGAGTGCCACTGTGGAAAGTCACATGTACTATCATGGTGTCAAATTTTGGGTTAAGTTTAACCACCAAATTTAAAACATTTATGGAATTCAGTCGAAGACTTCATTAAAAACAATTATCCTTTTCAAAATTTTAAAATATTAAATGATATCTAATTACCCCCCTCCCCTCCCCCCTCTACCTCTTCATGGTGGCAACTATTGGTAGTAGTAGCAGCAACAACATAAAGAAAAACAAGAACACAGAACGAAAGTCAATACCCTCTAGCGCAACCAAAGGCCGGATAGAGAGTGACACATTCGTTCCGGAACATCAAGAATTGTGAGAAATGAGAGAATAGAATCCCGATATTTGCCATCCCCTCTCCCCAATGGCTCACCTTCATTTCCGTAGGAGTACGAAAATATTTGTTCGCTCCAGTTACTATCCTCTCTGGAAATATCACCGGGGTCTACGACCTTTAACTGGAGTCACCGAGTCAGGAACGTCTAGACACACAGTTATTCCGTTACCAACTTCCAAGTTACCTGTAATGGTAGCCCGAGGAGTGCCAGAGAACTAGAACTGCGAGCCAATAAAGGTAACTGCCAGAGAAAAATACTGATCTCTAACAGTTATTTCCATAGTCGCTCGAATTCCTTATGGTTACTCTCCTTGTACTACCCGTCCAAGCTAAATTAACACATAAGGCGGTGGCTCAAGGGATCGACTGTACTTGTTAATGCCTGTACTGCAGTTCCTATCAGCCACCGCTCGAACATTAACTTTATTTAATTATTTGTGCTAGAAGTAACGAAGGCGCACGAAATAGTACACAGTTGTTATCAACAGATGGCGCGCAGTCTCACAGTTATTCCCATGGCCTATAGATCGCCTTCCAAATGGTCTATCCCTCTCCTTCGTTCGAGGCCAGATCTCCGATGAGTTGACGCGAAAACGTAGTACGATCTTCGGTCAACAGATGGCGCGGGGCACTGTTGACACTAGACAGTAATTGAAATAACTGCCAGAATTAAAGGAACTGCTATAGCAGTAACCATTACTTATTAGTAACCGGTTACTTCTATCAGTTACGTTATTTTTTTGCCATCTCCACTGAGAATGTACGTTTGGAGTACAGCTCTGTATGGTAGCGAATCATGGACAGTTCGAAAACTGGAAAAGCAGATAGTCGAACCTTTTCAGACATGGTGCTACAGAAGACTGTTGGAAATTTGGTGGACTGATAAGGAATGAGGGGGTTTTCCATAAAATTGGCGAACGAAGGACCATATGGAAAACACTAACAAGAAGAAGAGACAGGATGGAAGGACATGAGACATCAAGAAATAGCCTATATGGTATTATAGAGAGCCGTAGAGGATAAAAACTGGGAGGAAGACAGGGATTTGATTACATCCAACAAATAATTGAGCACGCAGGCTACAAGCGCTACTCTGAAATCAAGAGCTGAGCGCAGTATAGGAACTCTTGTCGGACCGAATCAGACCAGTCGGAAGACAGATGGAAAAAAAGTCGTAAGACTGATTCCCCATTCGTGTCCGCTCCGCGTATAGGCCTATACGTAGCTTACGGCGTCACGTGTTCGCAACGCCACCCGAAAGCATCCAGTCTCGCGGCTGTCAGTTGTCACACTGTTTTGGATCATCAGTGCAGCAGTCCCACAGCAAAACTCCGGCGTTTCTACGGTTTTTTTTTTTTTTTTTTTTTTTTTTAACGCTTCATCTTTTCCGCTCATTTCGATGTCGTGGGCCCATTCTCAAGCGTTCATTGTTGCAATAAGTAGTCAAGCCGTCATGTTTTATGTTGACATCATCACTGGCTCCGCTATACATACTAAAACTGCGGGAATGCGATTGTCAAATACAGTATATAAACTGGAGTCTAAGCAGGAGTTTTCTCAGATGTCGGAGAAGGTGGACGTAATCATACAGGAACACCTTTAGAGCGGAAATTTATTGGCCAGTGTATGCCTCATTTTGTGAGCGAAAACTGGAGCAGCAAATGTTATCAAGTAGTTATATCGATGAGACAAAGACTCAAAGCTGAACAATCAGATGTACAGCGTGGGACGAGTAGTGTAAAACTGGCCCTGGAAATATAATTACGGAGAAAAATCGCAACACAAAAAAATAATGTAGAGTAATAAAATTACGTGAATAGTAACATATTTAAGTGATTAACATTTCAAGAACACAAGTTAATGTAAGAGCTAGATAAGTCATTCCAAATGTGAAATTCTGGTACATTAATAACAGGTGTAGCCACCAGAATGTTGAATGCAAGCATATACACTGTGTTGTACAGGTGCCGCCTGACAATTTGTTGGCTGGAGTTCCATGTGTGTTGCACTTGCTCCGTCAATTAAGGACGATTAATGCTGTTTGTGAATGACGCTGCAGTTCAAGTGTGGTGATGTTCCGTATGTGCTCGACTGAAGACAGATCTGGTGATCGAACAGCCTAGGGCAACATGTAGACATTACGTGCAGCAGTCTCTGTTGATCCATTGTGGGCATGGGACAGGGATACCGAGCGAGGTGGCGCAGTGGTTAGACACTGGACTCGCATTCTGGAGGACGACGGTTCAATCCCGCGTCCGGCCACCCTGATTTAGGTTTTCCGTGATTTCCCTAAATCGATCCAGGGAAATGCCGGGATGGTTCCTTTCAAAGGGCACGGCCGACTTCCTTCCCTAATCCGATGATACTGATGACCTCGCTGCCTGGTCTCTTTCCCCAAACAACCAACCAACCATGGGACAGGGGCTGGCCAAATATTTAAGAAAGAAATTCGCCAAACAGCCGATGCAATTGAGAAGTTATTTTATTTTCGCTATCACTTTCGGCTATTCATTTTGCCGTCTTCAGGCTCCAAACGCACCTTTGAAAAATAATCGATACTGACATACTGCGGCCGTACGTTCCTTGATGTCATGAATCCCCAAGTGCTTCCTTCGAAGACTTAACTGCCTGAAGATGGCTTAATGAACTGCCGAAATTGGTAGCGAAGATAAGATAAAATAACTTCTAACGGCTGTTTGGCGACGCGAATTTCTTTGTTAAAACTATGTACAGAATGTGTGGTTACAGCAGCGGTATGTGGAGGAGCCTTACCCAGATGAAAAACACCCCTGGAATGGTAGTCATGAAAGGCAACACGACAGGTCGAATCATAAAACTGACGCAAAATTTTGCAGTCGCGTTGTGTGGCATAACCACGCGATTGCTCCTGCTGTCATACGAAATCGCATCCCAGTCCGTAACTCCACGTGTAAATCCAGTGTTCTAACGCGCAGACAGGTTGGTTGCACGCCCTGAGCTAGTCTGATAGCCAGCACATGGCCACCACTGTCACCGAGGCAGAACCAGCTTTCATCAGAAAACACAACAGACCTCCACCCTGCCCACCAATGACACCACTGAAGTCGCAAATGGCGGTGGTTTGTGGTCAGTGAAATGCATGCTGCAGGGCGTCTGGCTCAGAGCTATCCTTGAAGTAACCAATTTGTAGCAGTTCGCTGTGTCACTGTGGTACCGACTTCTGCTCAGATTGCTGCTGCAGATGCAGTACGACGCACCAAAGCCGTACGCCGAATACGTCGATCTGTCCTCTCGGTATTACCAAGTGACCTTCCGAAGCATGGTCCCCTTCCGACTGCACAGTCTAGCAACCACCGCTGCTAGCAATCATGTACACAATGGCTACATTCCCGCCGAGCCTTTCTGCAGTATCCTAAAAGGAACATTCAGCTTGTCGTAGCCCTGTTACACGATCTCCTTCAAACTCAGTGAGGTGCTGTCGCCTTAATGGCATTCTTGACTAACATCAACCCATCACATCTAGTCTCAAAGTGAACTAACGTGACCGTTACAGCGTGTATTTAAAGCAAACCTGACTTGCATTCTCAACTAGCACCACTCTAATACAACTGGCGCGAAATTTTAATAGGCATCTTTCAGATGTAGAAACACATCTACCAACTTTCGTTTACACCGCCCAACTCCTTTTTGATGTTGCATTTTTTCCGTGAGTGTACTTCATGCACTTTAAGCTAGGCAACTCAGCCATAGCCTGCTCCGGGCGTGGATCATTTGAGTTGCCTAAATTAAGGTTCACATCATATTCTGCTAAGTACGAATGAAGAGTAACAGGCAGATTCCATATTCCTAGATTTCCAAAGAGCCTTTGACACGGTGCCTAACTGCACACTGTTAACAATAGTACGAACATACGGAAATGGTTCCCAGATACGTTATTGACTCAAATGTTTTAAAGTTGTTATCGAAGGTGATTGTTCATCAGAGACAAAGGTTTTTAGGGAGTGCCCCAGAGAAGTATATGGGACAGAGAACAGTAGCGATCCTGTGATACTTCCTTGGGACACTCCTCACCATATCCTTATCTCTGATGAACCCTCGCCGTCAAGAACAACGTACTGGGTAACATTGCTTAAGAAGCTTTCAGGCTAATCACGCATCTTGGAAGCTATTTCGCATGCTCGTACCTTCGTTAACAAGGTGCAGTGAGGCACCGTGTCAAACACTGATTACGGGTTTGTTTTTCCTACTCATCCGCGTTAATTAACATTTTTCGACATTTATAGCAAGCTATCATCCGTCACACCAACTATAAATTTTGTCTAAGTCATCTCGTATCCTGCTACAGTCACTCAACTCTGACACCTTGCCGTCGTATACCCCAGCATCAGCAGCAAACGACCCCTGATTGCTGCTCACCCTGTCCGTCAAATTCTACCTGCGGCTGTTTGCTGATGAAGCTGTGGTATACTGCAAGGTGTCATCGTTGAGTAACTGTAGGAGAATACAAGATGACTTGTACAAAATTTCCAGTTGGTGTGACGAATCGCAGCTAGCTTTAAATGTAGCAAAATGTAATTTAATGAGGATGAGTAGGAAAAACAACCCCGTAATGTTCGGCTACAACATTATCAATGTGCCACTTGGCACTATCAGATCGATTAAATATCCAGGCATAACGCTTCAAAGCGATAGGAAATGGAACGAGCATTTAAGGATTGTAATGGGTAAGGTGAATGGTCGACTGCAGTTTACTCGATGAATTTTAGGAAACTGTGGTTCATCTCTAAGGGAGACCTCATGTACGTAGGCTCGTTCATTATGCAACTGTCACTTTGATGCTTCAGGAACTCAAATGGGAATCCCTATAAGGAATGGGACGTCTTTTTCAAGGATCGTCATTGAGAAAATTTAAAGAACTTGCATTTGAAGTTAACTGCAAAATGGTCCTACGGCCTGTAACATAAATTTCGCTTAAAGATCACGGACGTAAGATAACAAAAATTAGGGCTCGTACAGAGGCATATAGACAGTTGTTTCTCCGCGGCTCTATTTGCGAGTGGAGCAGCAAAGGAAATAACTAGTAATGGTACAATGTACCCTCCGCCACCCACCGTACTGCGGCTTTGAGAGTATGTGTCCAGATGTAGACGTAGAAGGTGCATGAAATATTTTCCGGGCCAGTTTTGTTTTAGCAGCCCGGTATGAACACATCCATTGATAAACTGATGCTACCGGGTACTTCTTAACTGGAACGAATCGCCCCTAATGGTCATGTGAGCCGCTTCAGCTACAGTAGGTCATGACTTTGCTTCTGAGCTGTCAGTCAGTGGTCATTGCTGCCAACATTGGACGTCTGGTCACACCCTGAAACACAACCATAGACACACAACGACCTCAACCTCTGGTTCGCGTCTGCAAACCTGAAATGCTGCCATCTTATGCACTCCTCACTACCACGATTCAAACTCCTGCTTAATGACACGCGCTAAAGCATTTTAGTAAAAGTTCAGCTGTCAATGTTTCATTACACCTTAAGTTATAAGTCAAATGTATAAAAATGGTGCTAAGAGAATCACTGACGCTGTGATTGTACTATTCTTCTAATTTTTTTGTCATCGTATATGATGGAAAAATTGTTTTACAATTGCTCAACTACCTGCGGTCACAAAACAGAATATTTGTGGAAACTATTCTTGTAGCTCGCTCACGCTACACTTACGTCTATTATTAAATGGAAACTCAATTGAAATTATCGTTAATGAACTAGTTAACAGTGATTAGCTCCACAACGTGAAGCCATAACTAAATCCGCAACTACGTAAGGATCATTCACCGTATGAATAGTTTCCAGCGTCTAGCCCTGAGCAAAGAATGCCACAGCGGGACGCGAATTCTCGAAGAAAATTAAGATTGCATTCAAGAGCTGAATGTAAGATTTTGTGGTTAATTTAGAGAGATAACAATTCCGAAGAATTGATAGAAAAGGTAGAGAAGAGCCAACGAAGAGCGATGCGTTTCGTGACGAGATCTTTTCTTGTTTTTAGCTCAAGAGCCTTGCATACACTACTGGCCATTAAAATTGCTACAGCACGAAGATGACGTGCTACTGACGCGAAATTTAACCCACAGGAAGAAGATGCTGTGAAATGCAAATAAGCGTTCACACAAGGTTGGCGCCAGTGGCGACACCTACAACGTGATGACACGGGGAAAGTTTCCAACCGATTTCTCATACACAAACAGCAGTTGACTGGCGTTGCCTGGAGGAACGTTGTTGTGATGCGTCGTGTAAGGAGGAGAAATGCGTACCATCACTTTTCCGACTCTGATATAGGTCGGATTGTAGCCTATCACGATTGACGTTTATATTATCGCGACACTGCTGCTCGCGTTGGTAGAGATCCAATGACTGGTAGCAGAATATGAAATCGATGGGTTCAGGAGCAGTCGAGATGACAGGCATCTTATCCGCATGGCTGTAACGGATCGTGAAGCCACGTCTCGATCCTTGAATCAACAAATGGGGACTTTTGCAAGACAACAACCATCTGCACGAACAGTTCGACGACGTTTGCAGCAGCATGGACTATCAGCTAGGAGACCATGGCTGCGGCTACCCTAGACGCTGCATCACAGACAGGAGCGCCTGCGATGGTGTACCCAACGACGAACCTGGGTGCACGAATGGCAAAACGTCATTTTTTTCGGTGAATCCAGTTTCTGTTTACAGCATCATGATGGTCGCATCCGTGTTTGGCGACATCGCGGTGAACACACATTGGAAGCGTGTATTCGTCATCACCATACTGGCGTATCACCCAGCGCGATAGTATGAGGTTCAATTGGTTACACGTCTCGGTCACCTCTTGTTCGCATTGGCGGTACTTTGAACAGTGGACGTTACATTTCAGATGTGTTACGACCCGTGGCTCTACCCTTCATTCGATCCCTGCGAAACCCTACATTTCAGCAGGATAATCCACGACCGCATGTTGCAGGTCCTGTGCGGGCCTTTATGGATACAGAAAATGTTCTACTCCAACCCTGGCCAGCACATTCTCCAGATCTCTCACCAATTGAAAACGTCTGGTCAATGGTGGCCAAACAACTGGCTCGTCGCAATACGCCAGTCACTACTCTTGATGAACCGTGGTATCGTGTTGAAGCTGCATGGGCAGCTGTACGTGTGCACGCCATCCAAGCTGTGTTTGACTCAACGCACAGGCGTATCAAGGCCGTGCCGCGCGGGATTAACCAAGCGGTCTTAGGCGCTGCAGTCACGGTCTGTGCGGCTGGTCCTGGCTGAGGTTCGAGTCCTCCCTCGGTCGTGGGTGTGTGTATTTGTCCTTAGGATAAGTTCGGTAAAGTAGTGTGTAAGCTTAGATGAATTTAGCAGTTAAGTCCCATAGTATTTCACACACATTTGAACACGTATCATGGCCGTTATTGCGGCCAGACGTGGTTGTTGTGGGTACTGATTTCTCAGGATCTATGCACCCAACTTGCGTGAAAGTGTAATCGCATGTCAGTTTTAGTATAACATATTTTTCCAATGAATACCCGTTTATCATCTGCATTTCATCTTTGTGTAGCAGTTTTAATGGCCAGTAGTGTAGTTGCTCAACAAACTCCAGAGACGGTGGCTACCAGAAAGCGCTGTGCTTTTCGGAAAGAGTCGGGCAATATATTACTTCTTCCTACACACATCTCATGAAATGATCACGATGAGAAAAATCAAGGAGTTAATACAGAGGCTTACTGACAATCATTCTTCCCACGCACCATTCGCGAGTGGAGCAGGAAAGCGGAAATAAGTTAGTGGCACCATAAGAATCCTCCTCCACACGCCATTACACGGCTTGCCCCGTACTGACGTAGATGCGAAACATCGGTTAAAGTATGGAATCGGTAAGATCATTGTGTTTCGTCACTAATACTCGTGGCGGCATTATCTTCTGAATATGTAATGACCTTTCTGAGGAATACCAAGACAAAATGTTGTGAGCGTAAAAAAGATAGGCAAAGAAAAAAAATATCGATAACTACAGTATTTAGGTATTCAGTAGGACACACAAAGAGAGACAGTTGTATAGGTACCAGAGAGATAAATCACCAGGAACAGGAAATGAGAGCAGACAGCTTACACGCAGCTGCAGGAAAGTATCCACAGCTGATTTACTCCTCCATCCTCTTCCAATAGAAGTGGATCCGTAATTCGTTAGCCGCGCGGGGTAGCCGTTCGATCTGAGGCGCCTTCGCACGGTTCGCGCGGCTGCCCCCGTAGGAGGTTCGAGCCCTCCCTCGGGTGTGTGTGTGTTTTGTCCTTAGCGTAAGTTAGTTAAAGTTAGATTAAGTAGTGTGTAAGCTTAGGAACCGATGACCTCAGTAGTTTCGTCCCATAGAACGTACCACAAATTTCCAATTTTTTTTTCCTAATTCGTCTCTAATGCCCTGCACGCCACAGGACGTCTCTATTGCTCTGCACGCCGCAGGAACGTTGAGCTCCAGTTTGCAGTTGGAAAATTATGCAGAAAAAAGGAGCCGTGTCTTGTTTAGAAAACTATGCGGCCAGTCATTGCAAACGTTTTAGCGAAACAAGCAAAAAAATGTAAAACGATATTCCCAATGGGATTTGAAACACGCTCCTCGTAAATATGAGGCCAGTTTGTTTTTAACCTCTGCGGCATTTTTTTTTTTCGTATCATTTGAACACAGGACTTTTAAAAAGGATTCATTCGATTTCACAGAACTACATCGTCCTCGCGAAAGAAGAGAGACACATGGGGTAAACTTTAACTTACACGCAGAAACTAAAAGTTTACCTTGGCTCCAGTTGTAAGTTGCCGATTCACGAGGTCGCCCGTAAGGGTCCCCATGGTGCAGCTAGTGCCCTCGTTCGCCCTCTAGTGTTTATCGAACGTGCATAGAGGGCAATAACACACAACGAAAGGGGGTTTGCGATCTCCATCTGAACAGGTGCCATTCAGTTACAACTGGGCAGCGTGACTTCCGCCGAGAGTACGGTGCTGCACTTCCAACAGGGTTAGGGACTTACGGATGTCGTATTGTAATATTTGCCTACGACGTCACCTGTTTCCCAGGGTATGTGGTTTTTGTTTTGCCACTGTTTGTAAAATACTTCATCTACGTGCCACCCTTCAAACAACTTTGTTGTTTGCAGTGCGGCAAACAAGAGTAGTTCAAATAGCTCTGAGCACTATGGGATTTAACGTCTGTGGTCATCAGTCCCTTAGAACTTAGAACTACTTAAACCTAACTAACCTAAGTACATCACACACATGCATGCCCGAGACAGGATTCGAACCTGCGACCGTAGCGGTCGCGCGGTTCCAAATTGGAGCGCCTAGAATCGCTCATCCATTACGGCCGGCAAACAAGAGTAGAGAATGCAGTAACTCCACAGATAATCGTGAAACTGTGGATCGAGTTTCACTATCGCCTGCTTGTTCGTCATGGTTCCTACGACAGCATACTGAAAATGGGTGAAAGTTAAATGAAAATTTTGATACTAAACGTGATTGTAAAAAATACCGCCAAACTCATTTGTGAATGCATGTTGGAGATAAACACTTCTAAAATAGTATGGTTCTTTAGCAGATAAAAATAACTTTGCAGTCCTACGCGAATCTATCTTCATTCATGTACACTGCTTGATAAAAAAGGGTTGTACCGAGAATATATTGTCAGACGGCAGCGTAACTTCCTACATGTACACAACATCGGCGGGTAAATGATAAGAGTTGCAACTCTCTGTGACATGTACAACGGTCGCCAGAGTGCATTAGTGTAGTTATGTTTACTGTTGTTACCATTGGGATATAAGAGGCATCAATAGCGTGAGATGTTGAGTGATCGCTGTGAAGGGGATTGTGTATTCCTGTGAGACAGCGGCATCAGCATCTCACGGTTAGAAAGGATTCGTATAGTGGGTCTCCATTTCGCAGGCTGACCGAAACGTACAGTATGGAGCTTCATAGGGCATACGGGTATGACAGTGGCCCGATGTTGGAGTGCAAGAGAACGCGAAGGGAGTCATACTCGTCCTCAAGGTTGAGAAGGCTTGACCACCACAAGCACAGGCTGCCGTACAGCGCTCCAGGCACATCGTAACTCCCTCACATCTGTGCCCGCCATCCGAAAACAGGTAATGGTCTCCTTCCAATATTCTGGACTAGGGAATTACCGCCCCATAAGTAGGTTATCGTTAACACCACAACACAAACGGCTGCTTGTGCCGTCATAGTGAAGCATGGTCTATTGCCTAATGCTGGCGCATTGTTTTTGGCGGTGAATCGCGGTTCAGCGTTACCCCGGATGACCATCATAGGCGAGTATGGTGGCGTCGCATTTGCCTAGTCTTTTGGAGGGCCACAGCGCCGTTACTCCTGGCGTCACGGTGTGAGGAGTCGTCGGTATGACTTCAGGTCATGGCTTCTGGTGACACGGAACTCTGACGACACAGCGCTACGTCACATCCTTCAGCCTCAAGCGTTACCTCTCATGCGTCAGTATCGTGGTGACGTTTTTCAACGCGACGGTGTCCGTCCAGAGGAGACGTGTCTTTAACAAGTGCCTGGGTGATGTCGAGATGTTCCCGTAGCTATCGAGATCCCCAGATGCGTCTACGACAGAACGTGTGTAGGAGCAGCTCGGGCGACAAATCGGTCCCTCTGGTAGCATCCAGTATGTTTAGCGCCAGTTACAACAGCTGTGGACCAGCTTGACTCAGGAGAGGATACAACGGCTTTATGACGCACTTCCCAGCGGGATCAATGCCTGCATACAGACCAGAGCAGCGTAACGTCACGGTGCGAAGTGGGATTAAACTGCCAAGTTCATTATAAATTTTACTCGATGTTATAATCATAGAAATAACATCAATTTGTTTTGTAGGGAGGGCAACCACAGCCAAACTTCCACATTCTTCAAAGAAAGTTCCACACTGGCTGTATCAATAATTTTTATTAAATCTGCGACCGATTTCGCACCACTTATCGGTACACCCTCAGGCAACATACGTTATTTATAACATGGTAACGTTGAACATTGCCCTTCAGCCACTCCTGGCCATTCACGTCCAATATACCGTCATCTGGTAAAAGCGATAGTTAATATTTAAAAATCTTTAAAATTTTTTTTTAATGATGGGAGCGGCAATGACCGTGGAAGCTGAGAGGAGCCATGTTATAAATAGCGTATATTGCCTGAGGGTGCACCGATAAGTGGTGCGAAACCAGTCGCAGATGTAATAAAAATCATTGATACAGCCAGTGCTGTCATAAATTCGGTCTTATCTCATGAGGGTCCTCATAGTTTCCTCCTCTCTTTATAAGTGATTCACCTTTTTTTCAGACACTGTAGCTGACAAAGCCTTGTGAGACGGGAGAATGTTTTTTATTGTTCTTCTTTGACGAGGAGGAGAGACAATGAAAGCGCAGGCAAAAAACTACACTTAATTTTCTGATTTGCTGCCTACGTTTAGTTACTTACCTTAAGTACTTGGTCTGAAAGACAAAAATGGTTCAAATGGCTCTAACCACTATGGGACTTAACATCTAAAGTCATCAGTCCCCTAGAACTTAGAACTACTTAAACCTAACTAACCTAAGGACATTACACACATCCATGCCCGAGGCAGGATTCGAACCTGCGACCGTAGCGGTTCCAGACTGTAGCGCCTAGAACCGATCGGCCACATCGGCCGGCGGTATGAAAGACAAGTCCTCACCATAAATCTGTAAATTCACAGTGGAAGTAAATTATGACCGCTTTGTATGAACAAAGTTACGAATATAATGTTTTTCTCATGTGTTAATAGTTCTGCCGAGGGGACGGCGATGTTAGGTGAGTGCGAGACGTTTATTGCGCTGCGTCTGGCGCGTACAAACACGGTGGCAGCTCGATTGATCGAAGCCCGACGTGCCGTCTGGACAGGAATAGCCGCCCCGGCCATGAATCACTGTGCCGGGCGGCCACGGCCGCGAAAGCCTGCGGCCGCTGTGGAACGTCGCTCTGCTCCGCGTGGTGGCATCGTCCACGTGGACCAGAGGATTTACGGCCACCGCCTTCGCTACCCAACGTGTTTACTCCACACACAGCGATCAAAACGTTTTAGTAATGTAGCACTACACATAGCCGGCCGATGTGACCGAGCGGTTCTAGGCGTTTAAGTCCGGAACCACGTGGCTGTTACTGTTGCAGATTCGAATCCTGCCTCGGGCATGAATGTGTGTGATATCCTTAGGTTTGTTAGATCAAATTAATTCTAAGTCTAGGTGACTGAGGACCTCAGATGTTAAGTCGCATAGTGCTTAGAGCCATTCGAACCATTTGAGCACTACACGTAGCTAACTAATCTCTTCTATTTGACGAGAATTCCTAAATGAACGCTGTCGGGAACGACATGTCTCGACACTGGACCAGGAGCTGTATTCACATTGTTGTCCCCACTTAATGCCCTATTGGTCTGGAAGATATGAAATGACGTTACTCTGGAGGAGACCGGTGACATCCACATCTGTATTCTCCAGACCACCTCACTCTGTGTGCAGAAGGTACTGCTGGTACCCTGTCTGGTCCCTCATTCATTGTTCCATTCGCGAATGGTGCCTGGAATCAATCATCGTCTGTAAAGCTCCATATTACCCCTAATTTCTCTAATTGTCCCGTTGTGATTATTTTGCAAGACTGACTTAGGAGGAAGTAATATGCGTTCCAACTCTCCATGGAATATGCTCGGAATTTCAATAGTAAACCCCAAGGTGATTCGCAGATTACCCTTCTACATCTACGTTTATACTCCGCAAGCCACCCAACGGTGTGTGGCGGAGGGCACTTTACGTGCCACTGTCATTACCTCCCTTTCCTGTTCCAGTCGGGTATGGTTCGCGGGAAGAACGATTGCCGGAAAGCCTCTGTGCGTGCTCGACTCTCTCTAATTTTACATTCGTGATCTCCTCGGGAGGTATAAGTAGGGGGAAGCAATATATTCGATACCTCATCCAGAAACGCACCCTCTCGAAACCTGAACAGCAAGCTACACCGCGATGCAGATAATTTTATATGATCATTCCACTTCAAATCGTTCCGTACGCATACCTCCACCTTTTTTTCAGAAGTAACTGCTAGCAGTGGCCGCCAGCGGTGGCTAAGCGGTTCTAGGCGCTTCAGTGTGGAACCACGCGGCTGCTGCGGTCGCAGGTTCGATTCCTGTGTCGGGCATGGATGTGTGTGAAGTCCTTAGGTTAGTTAGGTTCAAGTAGTTCTAAGTGTAGGGGACTGATGACCTCAGATGTTAAGTCCCATAGTGCTTAGGGCCATTTGAACCATTTTTTTGCTACCAGTGTTCGTTCCGCTATCATATAACCATACAATAAAGGATTCTTCTTTTCTTACGATTTAAAAGCATATTTCTTACGAATTAAAAGCATATTTCGATAGAGGCATTAGAGAGAGATAGGATTTCGCAGTGCCTGTGTTGTTCCGAAATACAATGTAATATTCCCTCGGATGTTTACGCATCTATGAATGAGCATGCACTGCTTTGATTGCAGCCGTTATGAAATATATTATTTGTATTCACAGTGGCGAATATGGGCAACGATCGGCGATTTTCAGTTACAATGCCCCCCCCCCCCCCTTTATGGGAATATACATAATAGATGTACGACTGCCGGCTGTAGACGCTGGTTGACGACACATAGAAGGTAGGATCTGGCCGCGAATCCTGTTCGGATAGCCTAATGGTAAGGCGACTGCTCGCGATAAGCGGGAAATCCGAGTCAGAATCCCAGGTCACACACAAATTTTCACTGTTGTCGTTCCATTACACAGCTGACGGATGTCCATATTCGCAACTGCGAATACTTTCATGTATTGCAGAGAGAGGGCACGGATGGTGCAGAATGAAACGATGATCTGCAGGACATCGCCGGTCAGGTGCTTGGTCTCTTCGTGAGCACTAGGATATCAAAAGAAGCACGTTCCTAGTTTAGGGTTACGAATAACGTCTCTGCAACTATAAGTGTCAACACGGGCAGGCATCCCAAACGTTCTTCAAACTTTTCAAGTAATGTCAACACTTGTCAGCAATTAGCATAGAGCTTAAGCACTCCTCAGAGTAAACTGACCCACATTCTCGCATGGTCTTCAGCGACACCGTTAGGAGGAAGGAACACAACTCTACAAACTTCTCCAGTCCCATCATCTGCGGTCTGTTCGCTCCAAGCGACCGTGTTTTACGGATCCATCATACGGATGTGCATTCATCACGGAATCTTCCCTAGTCTCCTGAACAGGTATGAGAGACTCCCCTCCTTGCTCGTTTGAATGGACACCAGGCAATTGTATCACACCTACAGGGACATTCTCTTCTGTAGCCAGACATACAGTCTGTTAACTATAAGTTGGCCCATTGTCAGACAGGGCTACGGGAAGTGAAGGAAGTAAGCCCGCCCCCAAATTGACCACCGAAAGGTGAAGAGGGTGCGAGAGGAACGAGCCACGCCTGTGTCTCGCAGTACAGGCACCTTATTTGCGCTTCACCTCGCCGCCAAGTCATGCACATGTGATCAAAAGTATCCGGACAACCCCAAAAACATACATTTTTCATATTAGGTGGATTGTACTGCCATCTACAGCCAGGTACTCCATATATTCGACCTCAGTGGTCATTATACATCAGGAGAGAACAGAATGGGAAGCTCCGCGGGACTCACGGACTTCGAACGAGTTCAAAAAAATGGTTCAAATGGCTCTGAGCACTATGGGACTTAACTTCTGAGGTAATCAGTCGCCTAGAACTTAGAACTAATTAAACCTAACTAACCTAAGGACATCACACACATCCATGCCCGAGGCAGGATTGGAACCTGCGACCGTAGCGGTCGCTCGGCTCCAGACTGTAGCGCCTAGAACCGCACGGCCACTCCGGCCGGCCGAACGAGGTCAGGTGATTGGGTGTCACTTGTGTTATATGCGAGATGTGGAGTGACGAATCACGGTACACAACACCCCTAGGTCCACTGTTTCCGATGTTATATTGAAGTGGAAATGTGAAGGGATACGTGCAACACAAAAGCGTACAGACTGCCGACAGTTGAAGAGGGGCGATAGGCAGACATTTATCCAGATTATCACACAGAAATTGCAAACTGCATCAGCATCCACTGCAAGTACTAAGACGTAGGCGGGAGGTGAGAAAACTTGGATTTCATGGTCGAGCGGCTGCTCATAAGCCACACATCACGCCGGTAAGTGTCAAACGATGCCTCGCTTGGTGTAAGAAGCGTAAACATTGGGCGATTGAACAGTGGAAAAACGTTGTGTGGAGTGGCAGGGTGTGGGTATGGCGAATGCCCAGTGAGCGTCATCTGACAGCTTGTGTAGTGCCAACAATAAAATTCGGAGGCGGTGGTGTTATGGTGTAGTCGTGTTTTTCATGGAGGGGGCTTGCGCCTCTCGTTGTTTGATGTGGCATTATCACAACATAGGCCTACATTGATGTTTTAAGCATCTTCTTGCTTCCCACTGATGAAGAGCAATACAGGGATGGCGTCTGCATCTTTCAACTCGGTCGAGCACCTGTTCATAATGCACTGCGTGTGGCGGAGTGGTTTCAAGAGAATAACATCCCTATAATGGACTGGCCTGCACACAGTCCTGACCTGAATCCTATAGAATACCTTTGGGATGGTTTGGAACACCGACTTCGTGCCAGGCCTCTGCGACCGACATCGACACTTCTCCTCAGTGCAGCAGTCCGTGAAGAATGGGCTGCCATTCCCCACGAAACCTTTCAGCACATGATTGAACGTATGCCTGCGAGAGTGGGAGCTGTCATCAAGGCTAAGGATGGGCTAACACCGTACTGAATTCCAGCATTACCGATGGAGGACGCCACGAACTTGGAAGTCATTTTAAGCCAGGTGTCCGGATACTTTAGATCACAAAGTGTTTGAATCGCTATAATAATGTTCGCAGTGGAAAATTGTCATCTTATGTGCTGACACGTTCAGTAAAGACCCTAACTAGAACAATTCTGCACACATATCGCAAGGGAAGGAAACAGGTATGAAATACAGTGAAGTACGGTACAGTAATGCAGCGTGCAACAATGAATACTTCACTCCGTACTGTAAGCTAGGTAACGTTTCCTGCAACCGACTTCTCCCAAATATGGAGCCAATCGGCCAACGTGACAATTAACACACTGTACGCTCGTTGAGTATTACAGTGCTGACAATGAGACGTTTTTGTATCGAACGTGAGCGCGGTTTTATCCACATTTTGAGTAACCGGCTTTTTCTTTTGAGTCATCAGTCTTCTGACTGGCTTGGTCCGGCCTGCCACAAATTCCTCTCCTGTGCCATCCTCTTCATCCCAGAGTAGCACTTGCAGCCTACGTCTTCAGTTATTTGCTGGATGTATCCCAATCTCTGTTTGCCTCTACAGCCTTTACCCTCTACCTCTAGTACCATGGAAGTTATTCCCTGATGTCTTAACAAATTTCCTGTCATCCTGTTCCTTCTCCTTATCAGTGTTTTACACATATTCCTCTCCTCTCCGGTTCTGCGCAAGACCTGTAGGGCGTACAGGATCGTGAATTTAATACATAGAGCTACCACCTGTGGTAGCAACAATGGCTCTAACAAGGTTGGTCTTAGGGATGAACTAGTTTCGGATGTCTGTCGCGGTTCATAAATCGCACTGACTGGTCCGTGTTGGCGTACAAGTTTCTTCGTCTCTCTTAACCATATGTTTTCAGTAGTATGCGAGATTTGGAGAACGTGGATATGGCAACTATAGGTACGTGTGAAACCTTCCCGTCGTCTCCTCTATATCTCTTTTGTTATTGATAACCTTCCCTTTTACAATAAACTATGTAACCTTTTCTTAGGATTTCTATCTCTTGCTTAATAATAACAAATGAAATCTTCCCTTTGAAATTTATTCTCTTTCTCTATCTTCGAATACAAGTTTAATTGCTGCTTATTAAAAGTGATTTTCTGATTATTTCGACGAAACATAGAATTTGTCGTCGTCGTGGCCCTCAGTCGTTACCTGCAAATAACCCAGAACTGTTCCTTACCTTTTTTACTGTTACTGGATCGCCATCTGACTGCTACATCGAACTGCGACATGAGTATACTTACTCTGTTTTACTATACTCTCTTAGCTTCTGGTGGGCTTTCATAATAGTGGCTGTATTTATTACCAAAGCTGACGTTATGCTTTAATAGCAAAGCTGAGTTTATTCTTTAATTAATTTGACTGAAGTTACGTAATTCATAGTTAAACTTTTTCTTGACAACAATAAAATTTTGCAAAGTTTTACGTTGATGGTTTTTGGGATGGCTTATAATTAGAAATGCAATATTGCTGGCAAAAGTTAATTATATTCTGAATGAAATGATTTTACAAACGTTAAATGGGACTTACTTTTTACAACAGTATTACAACTAGCAATGCGCAAACATACCTTAAGTAGTCTTGAGTTTCTCAACAAATTAATTCAATAATATTAGTTCCTCTTATTATAATAGTTAGCTGATGTCTTTGTACATCTGTTTATAATCTCTCGTAAATCATAGCTAGTGGCTGGCAGGCACACCGCTCCTCTCAACCTCTCGCTTCAGACCTGATACCGACTCGCTTCACTTCTCGCTTACTACTGACTTCCTACGAACGCTAAAGAGCTGTTTCTCCTGCCAACAATGCTTTCTGGTGCAGACAATCCCTGCTACCATTACAAAATGTATCAATGCGCGGTCTTTCCTGCTCTTTTCTTAAAATGTATCCATACGCGGTCTCTCTTGTCAACAATACTTTAGTGCAGACATTCCCTGCTACCACAATTATTTCCAACATGACAAGTATTAATTAATCCTACTTAATCCTATTAATAAAATATAAACATCTTTCATAAATTGTGATTTGACAATAAACAATAGAAATATACACGTCTTACACATCTTACGATATCTTGTGAAAACCCCGACGAGAGGACACAGCCACTGGCATTAACACGTCAGAAACGTAGCGGCCTAGATCAGCAACTATGCATATCATAGAGTGATAGTGTTACGTACCCAAAGACATGCCATACCATCACGCCAAGCTGTGATCCCCTATGACGATGAAGAAAGCAGTCTGGCAAAGTCGGTTCTCCTCGGAGCCTCCACACACAGATGCGTCCGTAGTGATGCATACTGTACGCCACGGCAGAACTCTCCTACAGAGACGACGTGCTAATACTCCTGTGCCTATGTCTGCGCTGGATGCTCCGTGGCCGGCGCCTCTCTCCTGCCGCGTCTAGAGAAGCTGTGACAATCCGTGCTGCTCCACATCACACATCACCGTCAGTGTTAACGCTTGTCTAGCTGCAGACAAAGGCACTTCCTGACTCACGGTATCTGATCTGTCCACGAACATGCACGGCTAAGGAATAATATGCCCTGACCTGTAGAGCTAGTCAAATGGACCCGCTGATTTTCTGCAAGCGTTGACTATTGCCTTTATGTTTCGATATCTACATCATATTACTTAAGCCACCTAACCGCATGTGCGAAAGAGTACTTCTGTAACCGTCTACCACTGGAGTTTGTTGAGCATCTCTGTAAAACTCTCGTGCCGTCTAAACGATCGTGTCACGAAACGCGCCGCTCGTCGATGGATCTTCTTTTTCTTCCATCTCTCTTACCTGATAAGGCTCCCAGATTGATGAACAACACTCAAGGGTCGGTCGATCAAGCGCCTTGTAAGCCACTTCCTTAGTAGAAGATGGATGTGTTACATTTGCTTAAGATTCTTTCCATGAATCTCAGTCTGGCATCCGCTTTTCCTGCTACAAGCGGAGCAAGTCCTTTCGCATAAGCTTTGTAGGCTCTTACAGGTGTCTCATCTCATACTGATGCCTTTCAACCTACTAAGAAATTGTAGTTGATTTTCTATTCAGCGATCGGTTACTTTGACGTTCGTACGATGTTTGAAAGGAGGGACCGTATTACGACCTTCCACGCTGAAACAATCTGTGTCTATTTGACCCATATTCGCGTGATATTGGAGGGAGGCCGACCAACGCGAATAGCAACATCCCTTAACGACAATAGGCTTTTCGCTAAGTGTGCATCTATACTAGGCGAGCCGTCGTATGGCGTGTGACGGATATGAAGACTTCAAACCTAGAACAAGCATTTGCTCCAAACGGAAATGACTCATGCGGCAGATGCGCTATCTTTTGCAGCATATTTAGCTGCAATATGCCGTTTCAAGGGAATGGCGCATTGAAGTTTAATTACAAACACGTCACTCTTATCGTTAAACGTCAGTTAACTACGCATCAAGGAAACAAGCATCCAAGAAATGCTTTGATACCCAAGACAAAACGCGAAAATCGTATGACTACGGCGTAGTCTAACGGATGATGTCGTGAATTACAGAGTTGAAGGAAACAGTTTTGCGTCCCAGTATATGCCAAGTTTTCCAGTCTTTGTGTTACCACATTCTGATACTTTCTTACGAATATAATACAGGTATGTCCTGCAATGCTCTATGTTGTTCATATTTCCAACCGATTTGAAAATTAAATATGAAATAAATATTTCACTGATAATTTCTGAATATGTGGCGATCTCCGAATGTGTGGTTAGGAACCTAAGAGGACAGCATAAATTGCTGCGAATGAAATGAGGAGCAATGGAATTCATATTCTTCATTGTGACTAATGTTTCGCTGTTTATTTCGGAATATGTGGCAATTTTTGAGTGTGTGGTTAGGCAGGAACCTAAGAATACAGCTTAAACAGCAGCGAGTGGAACGAGCAGCAATGAGATTTATAATTCCTCGCTTGTCACAAATAATTGCTGTTCATTTCCAAATACGTCGCTATATCCAAATGTGTGCTTAAGCAGGAACCTAAGAGAACAGCTTAAACTGCTGCAAGTTAAAAGAGCAACAATAGCGTTCACATTCTTCGTCGTCACAGATATTCAACTGTTTGAGTAAGGGAGAGCAGGCTTTGCTCAAGGCGAGGTGCTTCTTAGGCCGTTTGTAGCAGATGCGTGTTGCAGTTTTAACGCCTTGTTATAACGGAGGGTACTTCTGGTGTCACTATATACTTGCCCCCCACCCCACCCCCCACCCTACTACACGCACGAACCCTCCCCTTCTCCCATTCGTGAATGACGCGTGAGAAGAAAGAGTCTCGACAAACTTCCGTATTATCTCTAATTTCTCATGTCTTCTCGTTGTCGTTATATCGTAAGAACTATGTGGGGGAAGTCATATGTTCATTGACTCTTCCGGGAATGTACGTACTCGGGATATCTGCAGTAAAGTTCTCATTAATGCAGAACGCCTCTCTTGCAGCATGTGCCAATTAAGTTTTTCTGAGCGATTATGAAACATTTTCGCGATTACTGAAGGACGCTCAGTGTTAGCGGAACTTCAGAGTGGCGGAGACGACCTTGTCACTTTAGCACGGGAGCGCTTAATTTTGTGTGTTCTGCTGTTGCGACTTTTTGAATAATGTATACAGCGTTTTACCCAAAGTGGGTGTTACTGAGGAGCTAATAGTGAGTTGGAGGAGGTAATTGTTCAAGAAATGGGCTGGTTTATGCTTATTAAATTGGTAACAAAATGCATTCTCTTTGTGGCAACTGTAATACTCTCAGTTCGACTTTTTTATCCTCAGAAGTTGGCGAAGACGTTGTAAGGACCAGTTGGAAGCTCAACAGAGACTGTTAGCACATTATATTCCGAAAGAACCGATACCATTGGTGATTTAGCAACTCTCAAAGAATGAAATTACCATAAAATCCAGACCATTAGCTGCTTACAGGCGTTGATAAATATCAACGGGAACAGTTGAAAATGTGAGCTCCGATCGGGACTCGAATCCGGAATCTCCTGCCTATATGGCAGACGCTCTATCGAGTGAGCCATCGAGAACAGAGTGTAATGTGATTGCAGGAACTTATCTCTGGCACGCTCTCCGTGAGACCAACACTTCCAACGTGCTGTCCACGCACCACATTTGTAGCGTCCCTGCCCACTATACTCATTACTCGCGGCAGTCAATCTACCGATTCCCCTAAGAGTTCGGGCAATGTGAGTGCATCCGCACTGAAGATCATTGGCCTTGTCCGAAAGAACAGATCTCGTCTTCATATAGATAAGGCTTGACGGCCAATGATCTTCTTCACTGCGGATGCATTTATCAATGCCTGTAACCAGTTAATGGCCTGGATTTCATGGTAATTTCGTTAGCACATTATGTTTGCAATCCACAGATCGAATCTAGGAATTTGTCTGAAAACAGTTTATCACTTTTGTTCACCTTTTGCACGTTTATGGTACACACTTAGATGTAACAATTTGTGATCTAGTACGTTGCTCTTTATAAGCGTGTTTGAGAAACGAGGTTCAAAGTTTCACGAACCGATTGAGCAACATACGAGAGCGCAGCCCACGACTAGCTATACCAGTGCAAGGCTGCGAAACTGCGAAATGCATTGCAGTCTCGTCATGTTTTTCTTTTCTAATCTTCCACCAAACACTTATACTGCTGCAACGAATCATGTTTCTTCAAAAAGAAGTAATAATAGTAATAAAGAAATTGAAGAAGTAATTAACACCTTAAAAATAATAAAGCTAGTGGAGACGACTATTAAAGCGGACTCGTTCTGAAATAGTTTGTAGCAAAAATAACAACTGAGTTAAAATTAATCTTTGAAGAAATCTGCAAAACAGAAAAAATCCCAGGAGAGTGGAAGGTAACCTTGATATACCAACTACATAAAAAAAACAATACTACTAATTACGTATTAATTATTTTCCTACACAGAATAGGAGAACACTCGACAATAGTCTAGGTGAATCTCAAGGCGGTTTTAGAAAAATGGCTCTGAGCACTATGGAACTTAACATCTCTGGTCATCAGTCCCCTAGAACTTAGAAATACTTAAACCTAACTAACCTAAGGACATCACACACATCCATGCCCGAGGCAGGATTCGAACCTACGACCGTAGCAGTCGCGCGGTTCCGGACTGAGCGCCTTAACCGCGAAATCACCGCGGCCGGCTGCGGTTTTAGAAGGAGGTCATCGTGTGAACAAATATTTCATCCGAGAACGCTCATTCTATCAGATTACTGAATTCAAAAGAAACTGTAATAATATTTGTTAATTTCAAAGAGGTCTTTGAGTCTTTTGACATAGAAAGTTTAGGTAAAATAATCCGAGAATTTGATGTAAACTTTAAATTAGCTAATCTGTTCCGTAAAACACTAATAGATACATTATGTAAAATGAAATTTATTGCCGGCCGCGGTAGTCTCGCGGTTCTAGGCGCTCAGTCCGGAACCGTGCGACTACTACGGTCGCAGGTTCGAATCCTGCCTCGGGCATGGATGTGTGTGTTGTCCTTAAGTTAGTTAGGTTTAAGTAGTTCTAAGTTCTAGGGGACTGATGACCTAAGACGTTAAGTCCCATAGTGCTCAGAGCCATTTTTTTTTAATTTATTGGAGGAAAATCACAGACCTTCGATACAAACACCGGTGTACTGCCAGGTTGTGTATCTCCAGTTCATTTTAACTGTGTTCTAGAAATATAGTGAGAATTAGGAATGAAAACTACATGAATATGTCTACGAGATTTCCCCAATAAGGTTGAGATGAGAAAACAAAGATACTGGAATACACTGTCTCAAATTTTGAGACGATTTTTCTATACTTTCTGAAAATGTGACATCTGCTGTAACATAAATTAATCTTTAAAGAGAAATAGCCAGTAAGACCGGCGTAAGAACTTCTGCTGAAAGAAACACATTTTACGAACTTGTATTGCTTTTCAGTGACACCATAAATCGAGTATGTAATGGAATGTTTCTCACTTTGTTCTTATACGTTGGTAAAATTTGTCTGGCTGTTTCAGTAACTGAGGAAAAGTGTATGAATGGTATTGGTCACACATATAGCTCATTATATGCATTCGGAGCCGTTTTAATAGTAAAAGGCACAATGCAAGACTTATCTCTAAGCACAGACGTGTCGCGGCATTCATCCCACCAAAACCCGATGAGGGAGAGATCTAGCACACTGTGACAAAGCTGTCGGCCGATGTCAGCGGGCGATATCTGACGATGCGGTCTAGGCCAGCGTTGTCGGCGCTACTGTGAGCGCAATTTTTGCCTCTCGATGGGTGGCGCTGTCGTACGGCATTCAGCTGGCTAGTAAAACTTCGGATTACGATTTATCGAACACACTTGCGAACTGCACTGTACTAGCGCAACATTTGTTACACCCTCATATGTGCTGCAACAGTGCGAAAAACGACCGAAATCGATGGCCTGCTGGGTATATGCTTCCCTTGTCAATGCCACCTTATTACTATAAGAGGCGGTCAAAAGTTTCTGTTTCAGGGTATTGCTACAGGGCGACTCCGATGTCGGTATATAAGGGCCGACATGCAGGCAAGAGATTAATGTGGTTTTCATGTGTTTCGGACGTGCGTGCGGCAAATGTGGAAACTTGAAGTATGACGACGTTATTACAAAATGCGTCCAAACAAGATCAGTGTGCTGTTATTCCTTTCTTGGCTGCCGAAAGGCCACCCGGAGTGGCCGAGCGGTTTAGGCGCTACAGTCGGAAACCGCGCGACCGCTACGGTCGTAGATTCGAATCCTGCCTCGGGCATGGATGTGTGTGATGTCCTTAGGTTAGTTAGGTTTAAGTAGTTCTAAGTTCTAGGGGACTGATGACTTTAGATGTTAAGTCCCATAGTGGTTAGAGCCATTTGAACCATTTTTGTCTTTCAGACCAAGTACTTAAGGTAAGTAACTAAACGTAGGCAGCAAATCAGAAAATTAAGTGTAGTTTTTTGCCTGCGCTTTCATTGTCTCTCCTCCTCGTCAAAGAAGAACAATAAAAAACATTCTCCCGTCTCACAAGGCTTTGTCAGCTACAGTGTCTGAAAAAAAGGTGAATCACTTATAAAGAGAGGAGGAAACTATGAGGACCCTCATGAGATAAGACCGAATTTATGACAGCACTGGCTGTATCAATGATTTTTATTACATCTGCGACTGGTTTCGCACCACTTATCGGTGCACCCTCAGGCAATATACGCTATTTATAACATGGCTCCTCTCAGCTTCCACGGTCATTGCCGCTCCCATCATTAAAAAAAAATTTTAAAGATTTTTAAATATTAACTATCGCTTTTACCAGATGACGGTATATTGGACGTGAATGGCCAGGAGTGGCTGAAGGGCAATGTTCAACGTTACCATGTTATAAATAACGTATGTTGCCTGAGGGTGTACCGATAAGTGGTGCGAAATCAGTCGCAGATGTAATAAAAATTATTGATACAACCAGTGCGGAACTTTCTTTGAAGAATGTGGAAGTTTGGCTGTGGTTGCCCTCCCTACAAAACAAATTGATGTTATTTCTTTGATTATAACATCGAGAAAAATTTATAATGAACTTGGCAGTTTAATCCCACTTCGCACCGTGACGTTACGCTGCTCTGGTCTGTATGCAGGCATTGATCCCGCTGGGAAGTGCGTCATAAAGCCGTTGTATCCTCTCCTGAGTCAAGCTGGTCCACAGCTGTTGTAACTGGCGCTTAACATACTGGATGCTACTTAGGTTAGTTAGGTTTAAGTAGTTCTAAGTTCTAGGGGACTGATGACCTCAGAAGTTAAGTCCCATAGTGCTCAGAGCCATTTGAACCAAGCTGCCGAAGGACAAACACCGGTAGTCTTCCATCGGGCAATGAAGAATGTGTATGGGCCTGGATGTCTGTCGAAACCCAACTTAGTGGAATGGTGCTCCAACTTCCCTTCTGCTCATGGTAACGCATTTCCCAATTTCACAAATGACATACTCAGAAGTTAGGTCAACTCAAGTGGCAATCATTAGAGCACCCGCCTTATAGCCCTGATCTCTCCCATGTCTACTATCAGGTCTTCGACTTCTTAGAAAAGGCCTTAAAGGGTCGACGTTTCCTATCGGACGAGAATGTGCAGCAGGCAGTTACGAGCTTCTTCACGCAGCAAGGAGCGGTTTTAACCAGTGGGTGTCTTCAATGTGGTGCGACGTTGGGACGACTGCATCAACGCTCACGACAGTTTTGCGTGACTGACACATCGATTCTGGACTTTTTGCTCGCCGTCAGAGCTGTTCCTTTTTACTTTGTCCCACAGGGCTATTTCATCGGTATAGTAGTCCAAAAGTTTATCTGAATCCACCGATTTCCAGTTCTTTCTTGTGTAGTGACCCCATTAAGACGTCTAGTGGAGCCTGATATGTCACTAACGAGGGAACGTCCCCATCGCACCCCCCTCAGATTTAGTTATAAGTTGGCACAGTGGATAGACCTTGAAAAACTGAATACAGATCAATAGAGAAAACAGGAAGAAGTTGTGTGGAACTATAAAAAAATAAGCAAAATATACAAACTGAGTAGTCCATGCGCAACATAGGCAACATCAAGGAAGGTGTGAGCTAAGGAGCGCCGTGGTCCCGTGGTTAGCGTGAGCGACTGCGGAGCGAGAGGTCCTTGGTTCAAGTCCTCCCTCGAATGGAAAGTTTACATTTTTTATCTTCGCAAAGTTATGATCTGTCCGTTCGGTCATTGACGTCTCTATTCACTGTAATAAGTTTAGTGTCTGTGTTTTGCGACCGCACCGCAAGACCGTGCGATTAGTAGATGAAAGGGCGTGCCTCTGCAATGGGAACTGAAAACATTTGATCGCAAGGTCATAGATCAACCGATTCCTCCAGAGGAAAACACGTCTGATACATTCTATAGACACTGGTGACGGCATGTGCGTCACATGACAGGAATATGTTGTTGATCCACCTAACTTGTACACTTGGCGAATGGGTAAAAAGATTCTTCTATCTTGCCCGATTTAGGTTTTCTTGTGGATGTGATAATCACTCCCAAAAAGTGATCGCATCGGTTGGACGGACGGACAGATAATAATTGTATATAAATAAAAAATTAAACTTTTCAGTCGAGGGAAGACTTGAACCAAGGACCCCTCGTTCCGCAGCTGCTCACGCTAACCACGGGACCACGGAACTCCGGTGTTTGCACGCTCCTTGATGTTGCCTATCTTGGGCTTGGACTACTCAGTTTGTATATTTTGCTTATTTTTTCATAGTTCCACACAACTTCTTCCTGTTTTCTGGATTGATCTGTGTTCCGTTTTTCAAGGCCTGTCCACTGTGCCAACTTATAACTAAATCTGAGGGGGGTGGGATAGGGAGGTTCCCTTGTAAGAACCTGTAGTGCTTGGAACTTTGCGTGAACGTCGCTCTGTTAAAAAATGGAGACGAGTATTGTGACACACTGTAGCTGGAAGTGATTTTCTTGCTCGTGGCATTGCCGTCTTCCTGAAGAGACGTGTCATTTGTCTACGGCCACTGAGGTCGGCTGCTCCCCAGCGAACGACCTCGCGGCTGGGCGCGGCGCAGTGCGGTTTATTTGGCCTGCACCAGCCGGGCAGGCGGGTAGTGTTTGCCAGCGGCGCGGAGAGCCGCTGACGAGACGCAGCTTGCTGGACCGCCGTCCACGCGGCCAGTTATTTACTGCCCGTTTGCGCTGGGCTGAGTTGGGTTGGGCGCGAGCCCAAACTACCTCCGCGTCACTTGGCTGACACAGTCCACGGGACTCGTGACACAGACCACATGTGCTGCTAATAATGACACTGATGTTCATTGAAATTGCAGCGCCGTGAAGGCAGCCTACAACGCCATCTACACTCCGTATGTAAGGAAAAAAAGGAAAAACTACCCACTGGGTTCCTCATAGAGAAATCGCATTTGAATGTTGGTTGACTAGGGAGACGCGCTGACACCTCTCCGTGACGTCTCCGACGACGAACGTGTAGCTGTTTCACACGAGTTTAATAATTCTTGACCGCTTGTTTAAATGCATGAACACGAGAAAATTAAGACTTTTAGTCGGTACCTTTTCAATTAAAAATTGATTTCTCGTGGGCTGTGCACGAAGCCGAGCCTTCGCGCGAAGTCTGACGGACAGGCCTATTGGTGTGACGTCACAAGATCGTTGTATGGCCCGTATATCTCGTTGGCCTCTGACGTACTAGCGCCCAATTTCCACCGTTCGAGAGTCTATCGACTTTCACGGTCGTATCGAGTTTGAGCGCGGTAAGCGTCGTGTGGTACGAAGCTCACGTCTGGTTTACTTGGTGCCGTAAGTAAATATCCTTCGAAATAATATGGTGGTTGCTGTTTTCGATACATAATTTCTTCCAGGCATGAAAGAAACGTGCGACTAACCAGCTTATATCTATTTCAGAAGTGCTGTGTGTAAATGCACAATCATTGTATTGCATCATCAGCACTAATAAACAGAAACGTATTTATAGGTTGCGCAACAGTAGCACATCACGTCTTGCCTCGTCTTACTCGATTTGACCTGTTTATCCAATTTATTTTCATTGGTCAGTTTTTCCATTTGAGGACCATATACACGACGTAGCATCGTTTACTTACGTATACAAAATCGTTTGCACACGAGAACAAAAAAAAAATAGTGTTAACCTAACACCCTTCTGAAACAGTAAAAATATTGTACACTTGGATGATAATGTTTTTGGTTTTGTGGGGCGCTCAACTGCGAGGGCATCAACGCCCGTACAAAGTTCCACATTTTACAGGGACCAATTTTTCCACAATCCAATCTATCTACTGTCACAAATGACGATGAAGTGATGAGGACAATCCCCGGCCAGAGAAAAACTCTCAACCCTGCCGGGAATCTAACCCTGGACCCCGTGATCCAGACGGCAACGCTAGCCACTAGACCACGAGCTGCGGACTGTAAACTTCGAGTATCATTGCAACTGTGGTGTCCCTTCTTGCAAGCGAACAGAAGCAGCCAGTACTTAACAATAAGCTCCGCCAGCGGTTAAAGTGTGTTGGTTGTGTGAAATAGGCTACGTTCTAATTTGCGCGAAAAATTATAATACAATAGGAGAAAAGTAAACTTCTTTCTTTCCACATGAAAGTAACTGCAACAGTGAGAAAAAACAGTAGCAGGAACATTCATGTACCAATAACAGAATACATTTCGTTTGTATATGTTCTTTCATTGAAAATGGTCTTGTTTGGTAAATACGTCTCCTAAAACAACTAGCTCTTATTTTCCTTTGTACTTTGTAGGACGCTGAAGCTAAGTTATCTTTTAATACTTTTTGAAATGTGTCGGTCTTTTCTGTCGTTTTTATTCTGATTGATGCCTAGTTTGTTTTACCAGGTGATGAGCATGTTCTGTGTATTTACTGGAATTTGCTTGTTTCACGCTTAATTTATTAACAAAGAGAAGTCATTCCTGGAACAGAACGCTCTTATACCTGTATGCACGTTTAACATAGAATATCGCAGTACATAGTTTTTATGAATTAATAAGAAGATATTAGAATATTTCAGAAAAATGAAGGCAAGAAAAAAATTAGAAGTAGCAGGCCGCGAACAAGTGCTCCTAGTAAATTTATCTTCGTTACACGACGCTCCTAACCACTATCCCATCATCGACGCTCACGAATCGTGACTTAGATTTGTACTTACACCTGCTGAAAGGACGATACCTCTTTATTTTATCAGTAAGGACGCGTTTTCGAGGGATCCTAAATATTTGAAGCAACATTTACTCGTAGGACATACGTTGTAATTCAAAACCTATCAATACAAGTTTCAACTAAAAAGACAAAGCCCAATATGGCTTCTCCCACTTCTCAGAACTCGACACGACCACGAAATTCGACAGACATCGCAAACGTTCTAAACTGAGCACGTCCACATTATAGTGACACCTCGGAGAAGTATCACCGAGCTGAACCTTACGTCTCCCAGTTGGGTATCAGAAGTTTGTGTTATGCCTCTAATAAGAAAGAGAAACTACTAACACTTGTTGGAATTCGGCAGGCGCTAGATCATGACCTACCGAGACTGCGATTTACCTGTATGCGACATTCCAGATCGCAGTGGCCAGGATCCCACAACTGTCATCCAAATACAAAATCTGTGGGTTCAGGGCGGTCGTACTCAACGTCATACAGAATACCAACGAACGCACGTGACTAGCACAACAGAGGACACGCGTATTGTTAGCTCGAGGGTACCTTGAGTGAGGAAAGTGGGACAAGCATACATACAGTCTCATCGAATACAACTGGGACACCATGGACTGTCAGCATGGCAGCCTTGTTGCAGATCCCCGTGACGCAGTAAAACAGTGGTACACTGGCAAAAATACTGGACACACGGGTAGCACCGCCTCCTCTTTTCAGAAGAGTCCTGGTTCGACATCCGGCGTCAATATGGACGTATCCGTGTGCGGAGGCCTCGAGGACAATGACCGCCGCCACACTGAGTTCGGCATTCTCTTGTGGGACCGCTACCTAGCGTAATGATATGTGGTGCCGCTTGATACACAACACGGTCAGCTTATTAGGACAGCAGTGGTTACATTTCTAAAGTATTAATGCCGGGGGTTGTGCCTTCTCGCTGAAGTTTCCCTAACGTTATGTTTCAGCGAGATAATGCGGGAGCTCATGTTTCGCGTGCTCTCCTGACCTACTTCGATGTAGAGGGTGTTCGACTGTAGCCCTGGCCATCGTGTTCTTCAGATGACTTTCTCATGTAAAAGATCGGTCCATGGGGTACTACTACTCACGGGCCATTGCGATTAATGAAGATTTGCTCACAGTTGAAGCAGTACAGAATGACGTACTCGCATCTGTCATCCAAGCTCTGCTCGTCTCGATACCCAGCCGCTTTAGAGCCGATGTTGCTACAGTGCAGTAAATTTCGCACTCTGTTCATCCCTAAATCACCTTCAAATTGAATCATGTTCTCTTCCTACTGTAGAGGCACAACACGTAAAATTTCGTTATTTGCTGCCCTTCCTGGCGTTGCAATTTTGATGGCTGGCAGTGCAGCTGCTAGTAAAGGCCGCCACCAAAGCTATCGTAGAAGCTCCACTATAAGGTGAGATCAAAAAGCTTCCGCTCGAAGATTTTGCAGTCCTGAATCGATAAGACAATCGGGCAAAATTACTGTGAGCATTGAGGCAATCACTGCAAGGACGCATCAGATTGAACGCGTTTGGTAAAACACAGTGTCCTGCATTGTGAAGAAGTCTGTTACTGTCTGCTGCACATCCCCATCTGACAAGAACCGTCGATTTCTTAAGGGACTGGAGACGCGACAACTGCAGGGGGAGGGGGGGGGGGGCGATGGGGGGGGGGGGGGGCGCTGGGAGAGACTTGTACTATAGGGCGGGTGCTCGAAGGTCTGCCACTTGAGTTGGCCTAACTTCTGCGTTGCGACATTTGCTATATGGGGACGTGCGTTACCATGAAACAGCAGCACCCCTTGGTGCACCATTCCACGACGGTGGTTTTAGACAGACAAGCTGCCCCATACACATTCTTCATTCTCTGACGGATGTCTACCGGTGTTCGTCCTTCGACAGCAAAGAAAAGAATAACAGCACATTGGTCCTGTTTGAACGCATTTCGTAATATCGCCGTAGTTCACGTTTCCGCATTTATCGCATGCGGGCCAAAAAGACACGAATACAACTCTGATCCGTTTCCTACACGTCGTTGCTTATATGCTGGCACCTTGAATCACGCTTCGTTGCATATACGCTGCAGCAACGCCTTCAGACGGAAACTTATTGATCGCCCCACATAGAAATTGCAAACCTTGGTTTAGTTTCATTAGATTAATTCTGCTTTACAGTTTTTTATTTGACAATAGTGCTAGAGTACCATACATGTAGACTCACTTCACTAAAATATACAGTAGCCGCTTTGCTAGTTATTTCGTTTTACTTATTTGGAGCTTTCCATTATCTTCAGATTGCCTTATACTACTGCACCTTTATCGGCTGCATTTTGAATGCTACAGCTGTCCTGCGCGGAACTCAACATATTTTTTAAGTTGTACACGGGTCAGTACTGAAGTAGTTAGTTTCCTACCTTAATTTTGTACTGACTGCCAACCGTCGATAGTCGGAGGTCGCCAGCGACCTCTGCTCCCTGTGGAAGATTGACAGGTCTAGGAGACGCTGATCCCTGGTTCACCGACTCCCTCATTTCTCCACAGTAAGCAAGACGAGCAGTCGCTCCTGCACACCGTTGTGTGGGGTCACCTGTTCGACGCAAAATGCAGCCGCCAGTTAGCCTGTCGTGGCCAGCTGCAGATGTAGTCGTTACACTCAGCGAGCGTTCACTTCACTCTGCTGGGTTCATTAATCCTAGAGTGAACAGCGGGTGCTAACATGAAGACCGGAACGGCCACCAGCAAGTTTGCACGGGACAACCAGGGAGTGAAATCTGCCTCATGGCATGTGTAAACTCATGGGGGAGCTTACAGGAACCTGTATATTTTATTAACGTGTGGAATCTAAACAGGATCAAACTTTTATTTGCTTTCAGTTCCATTAGTTGTGGTTACCATTCCTTTATTATCAGCTCATGGTTGTGTATAAAAATGATATTCTTCAAATCATTTAGATATAGTTCATAGACCGGTCGGGAGCCTAGTTAGGATTGTACTGACAAAGTAATGCCTCCGGGTTTTCTTTACGTTAAACTCTTAAAGCTTTTTAAATAAAACTAACTTTATTAACATTCTACATCGTTATTTTTCATGTCTACAGATTTATTTCACACCATAGCCACCCTGGCGACGAACACATTGCTCCCAATGAGAGACCAGTTTGTTGATACCGTCGCTGTAGAATGTTTGATTTTGTTGACAGAGCCATAGCCTGACCTCTGTCTGCACTGCTTCATCACTTTCAACGTGACACCTCGAAGATGTTCTTTGAGTTTATGAGACCGATGAAAATCAGACCGGGCGAAGCCGGGGCTGCATGGAGTATTATCCGATGACAATGAAGCCAAAGCGTCAGATTGTTACCGGTGTTGCAGCGCTCGCTTGTGGTCTGGCATTGCCATGCTGAAGGAGAGGGTGCACCGTGTCTGGACGAACTGTTCGAATTCGTGCTTTCAATTTTATGAAGGTGTCTCAGCACCTTGTAGAGTTTAGGAATGAATTCCAAAGACATCAGAGCTTGAACATCCCAGAAGACTGTAAAGTCCGTCTCACACGGAGCAAGATTCGGTGTAAGTTTCCTTGCTGGCTCGCGCGACGGCTGCCTTGCGGGCTACGTCGCCTGCTAGAGGGCTAACTTGCTGGGAACCTTGTAAGATTTCCAGGATAGGTCCGGTGCTATTTTTCTTGTAAGGTTCCCTGCGTGCTACCTGCGTTGTCCAATCATGAGACGTTTCGTTTGTGACGTCAGACGCAGAAAGCTTGGGCGGGAAGCCTTTGTTGATAGTCGCTTTTCTGCTGTTGTGAGCTGCGGTAGGAAGTTCTTATAATTATTAAATAACGGCACCGCAGCGGTTCAAGGAAGCGATTGAAGTATTGATATGTACTTATAGGGAAGAACAGTGTCTGTACGTCGTGAAAAGAGCAAACTATTATAATAAACACTTGCGTGCAGAGGCACTCGAAAGAATTGCAAGTGCCGTGTGTCTTGTTCGACCATATACGACGAGCAAGGAGTGCTATAGCAAAATGCACAATTTACTTACTCAGCTGAAAGTGGAGTACGCCAAAGTAAAATCATCGAAAAGCAGTGGCGCTGGGAATAACGACGTAAGGACAAAGTAATGAATTTTGTGTTGAATGTAGAAACCTACTACTTGCAAAAATCGGACACATTTCAGACTATTTCCTAGAAATGTCACTCTGAATATTCACACGATTTTTGAAACCACATAATCTTGAATGGTAATGGATTACGATGTAGCTTTCTTCTGAATCCGAGGCGAAACCATACAAAGCAGTTCTTCAAATACCAATACATTCATTCGTATAAAATTTGCTAAGGATGTACAATCTTGTATCCTATAAAATAAAGTCGTATATAACAGTCATTGTTGGTATATTTATTAAGTCAAACAGTAATGAAATGGTGATACTTTTCAAACAAAAATAGGTTTGTGGGAACTAACCTCAACTCTTTGTGAAGCACGGAGAGCACACCTTTTCCAGCATTTCTCCTCTTAATCCAGTTTTTCGTCCATTCTTTCTTTCTTTCTTTCTTTCTTCTTCTCTCATTAGCATGCATTTCTGCATCGTTTAGCACCAAAACAGCTAATAACGCCAGTTTGCTCTGAACATCTGTACCTGAAGCAGCCATCTTCGTCCGATACAACTTGCAGCCGATCGCAACACAACTAGCTGCCGATCTTGCACCGCGGGAGAGCTTCGGCACGGAAGATAGCCGGTTCCTTTCCCTGCAAGCCGGCAGGCATGCACGCCATCTCGCAAACTTGCGGCGAACCTTGCTCCGTGTGAGACGGGCTTAAGTATGACCTTGGCTGCGTACGGCATGTTCTTGAACTTTTTTGGCGTCAGTGCTCGTTTGTGGCGGAAGTCCATTGATGCTCTCTAGTTTTTGGGGTCAAAATGGTGCACTCAGCTTTCATCAGTGATGTTAAGGAACCCATCATCCTCATGCTCAAAACCAAAAGAAATTGTTGACGGATATCCAGTCTCCTCTTCCATGTCAGGAGTGAGTATTCGAGGCACGTACAATGCACACAGTTTCCTGTACCGTAGTTCTGCAGTGGTGGACTGTACACGTTCTCACGCTGTGGTTAGCAACACCGTTTCCTCCATTATGAGCACGAGCTACCCAACGTCGCATATTACTGATTTAGGTACGATCATCTGCGTACATAGCTTTCATTCTTCAATGGGTTTTTATCGGAAGCACGTTTTCTTCCATTGGAAATTCGATTACAGCATGTTGTTTCCCACGAACCGACATAGTTACGTTACATATCGCCATGCTACACATTTAAGTTCGGAGCCCTCTAGCGGCAGGGTGTTGGAAGTTGAGTCAGTGAACCATCATCCTCATGCTCAAAACCAAAAGAAATTGTTGACGGATATCCAGTCTCCTCTTCCATGTCAGGAGTGAGTATTCGAGGCACGTACAATGCACACAGTTTCCTGTACCGTAGTTCTGCAGTGGTGGACTGTACACGTTCTCACGCTGTGGTTAGCACCACCGTTTCCTTCATTATGAGCACGAGCTACCCAACGTCGCATATTACTGATTTAGGTACGATCATCTGCGTACATAGCTTTCATTCTTCAATGGGTTTTTATCGGAAGCACGTTTTCTTCCATTGGAAATTCGATTACAGCATGTTGTTTCCCACGAACCGACATAGTTACGTTACATATCGCCATGCTACACATTTAAGTTCGGAGCCCTCTAGCGGCAGGGTGTTGGAAGTTGAGTCAGTGAACCTGGAAACGTGACCGATTAGTATGCGTAACTAGTAATACGTCAAAGATATTGAGAACAGAATAAAAAACTCGGAGGTATTACTTTTCTGCAGGCCCTCGTATTAATCAACATCGTACTGTACTATACGGGTTCCATTCTTGAATTATAACTGAAACACACTTTAACAGGACTAACACCCCATTGTCGACGAAAACAAGGGGTAATTAAATGAGGAAATATTCACGTTTTGTAGAACTTTGTATCGTTGTAACACTTAAAGAGAATGTAATTCTGCCTCTTCCTCTTATGGACAATCTGGTCTAAGCGCAAAATTAATTGAGAACAATACCACAAGAAGTAAGGAAGGTAAATTAAGGTTAAACGCCCGAGGGCGACTAGGTAATCACAGGCGGAGACGTCACTGGATGTTGTGCGGCCGTCTCAGAATCATAAGGTTGTCAAGGTTACGAACATCATTTCTCAAACTGTTACGATAACAAATAACCAAGACTGACGCAGATAATGGATATTCACGGCCGTACGGCTGGAAACAAGGACCTTACCTTTCAATTCTATAGAGACGTCATCCACAAGAATGACTTTAAACTGATACGTTCTCTGACGACTGTTTTTAAATTTACCAAACATTCTGTTTCACTGTTTTTCGCCTATTTTTTCCCAACATAACAACATACATCGTCGATTCTTTAATCCTGTAGTTTGACATATATTCCGCAATTACTACTACAGAACAGTTTGAAATAATTTCTGTGCCAATATTTGTAGATCTTAAGGAAAAAGGAGGCGAAACATGTGGTACTTGTAAACGTGAGTTAGTCATAGATTTTTAATTACCACCTCAAAGGAATCAAGCTTTGACTGTGAAGCTTGGTATTTGCCCTTCTCTCAATATTAACCCTTCAACGCCATACATTTTCCCATCGATGTGTAACTTGATGGATACCTTAACTATACAGTTTTGTATCTAGATTGTTCAAGTAAGATCCCAAATTGAGAACTGTTGGCGATGTCGGCGACGCAGTGATTTCTTCAAACGAGGAAAGAATGACCAAACCGAAAAATTTGAGCTAATATAATAGTTACTGACGATCATTCTTCCCACGCGCTATACCAGAGTGGAACAGGAAAGGGGGAATCAGTGAATGATACCAGAAGTAGCGCCCGCCACACACCAGCAAATGGTCTGCGGAGTGCTGATGTAGATGACTGTGCTACGAATGTCTTGGAGTATCAAAGGCTCCACCGCTCCAGCTCTTGAGAAAGAGGTTGTTACCACTTCGTGCTTCGTCATTCAGAACTGTTTCACCACAATTAAAGCGTCTGCACTACCTAACTACTGGGTCATCTGACAGTGTATTCTTGCCATAGATGTCCTATGACTCAGCACGGATTGTTACAGGGTTGTTGCCTTTAAGGGACAACACATGCTCTACAATACTACAGTTTATGAGCGGGTTGTGCCATTTTTTTTTTTTTTTTTGCCTTTTCTAGAAGCCTATTACTGGGGTTTAGGTGTGTGGCAGGAATTCGGAAACGTACCTTTAAACAACCGTAACATTAAATAAGCAACTATGTTTTTTGCGAGGTGGTAATTAATACTCTACTGCTGCCCTCGTGTGAACAGCATCGGCAGATTGGACGAACTGTGTCAGAACACTTCTGTTGTGTGCATCGCCCGCAGATTTGTTATTCTATACGGAAGCCGTGTTTCCGCTATGGATATGTGGCCGGGAGTAGTGTCTCTAGCGGAGCAGTTTGCATAATTAACGCAGCTGTGGCAGCGGAGCGTGCGGCGCGGCAGTTTATGCAGCTGGGGCGCTTTTTGCGCCTGTGGCGTAGGCAGCCCTCTCGCTATCTGCGTCGGGCACGCAGCCCTGCCCCGACCTGCGCACTGGAAGGCGCATTGCGGCAACTGCGCACCGCAGCTAACAGGCAAGTCCACACTGGACGACGGCGAGCGGGAGCTGCTACGGCGGGCAATCAAGCGCGGATCCAACAAACAAAAGGGGCGGTGGTGGGGGAAGGAGGGGAAGGTGAGTTTCATAGGGACCATGAACCGCCCCGCCCCTCACATCTCACAAGGGAACCTTGACATAGTGGATAGGCCTTGAAAAACTGAACACAGATCAATCGAGGCAACAGGAAGAAGTTGTGTGGAACTATGAAAAAATAAGCAAAATATACAAACTGAGTAGTCCATGCCGAAGATAAGCAACATTAAGGATCATCTGAGCTGAGGAGCGCCGTGGTCCTGTGGTTAGCGTGGGCAGCTGTGGAACAAAAGGTCCTTGGTTCAAGCCTTCTCTCGAGTGGAAGTTTAATTTTTTAGTTTCAGTTTATGTGACAAACTCTTATGTTTTCATCACTTTTTTTGGGAGTGATTATCACATCCACAAGAAAACCTAAATCGGGCAAGGTAGAAGAACCTTTTTACCCATTCGCCAAGTGTACAAGTTAGGTGGGTCGGCAACATATTCCTGTCATGTGACGCACATGCTGTCACCAGTGTCGTATACAATATATCAGACGTGTTTTTTCTTGTGGAGGAATCGGTTGACCTATGAACTTGCTATCAAATGTTTTCGGTTCCCGTTGGAGAGACACGTCCTTTCGTCTAGTAATCGCATGGTTTTGCGGTGCAGTCGCAAAAAGCAGACAGTTAACTCATTACAGTGAACAGAGACGTCAACGAACGAACGGACAGATCATAACTTTGCTAAAATAAGGAATGTAAACTTTTCACTCGAGGGAGGAATTGAACCAAGGACTTCTCGTTCCGCAGCTGCTCGCGCTAACCACGGGACCACGGCGCACCTATGCTCATATTGTCCTTGATATTGCCTGTCTTGCACATGGACTAATCAGATTGTATATTTTGCTTATTTTTTCAGTTCCATACTGTTTTCTCGATTTATCTGTGTTCAATTTTTCAAGACCTATCCACTATGCCAAATTATAACTATATCTGAGGGGTGTGCGATGGGGAGGTTCCCTTGTCAGTAATCTTTTATGTATATCAATTTCCAAATTACTTAAGAGAAAACCCTCTTACCCGAGATCGCTGTAAAAACTTCATTGTAGATAATCGGTTTCGGTAAAACTAAGTTGTTATCTCCAGACCTTCATTGAGGTTATTGCAAACATCGTGTTCCAGCTGCACATAAAATTTTTCCATTGAATTTCAGGTACATACAACATTAAATGAGTGATGCGAAACCCATTGTCTACGATAAAGTTCGTTATAGTAATCTCGGCTAACAAGGTCTTCTTCTCCTAAGTGATCACAATAGACTGCCCCTTCAAGCTCAAGATGAGTAAACTGACGTCTCAAAATTTCTCAGCTAATTTGTTTGGGAAAACCAGTTACCATGAGAACTTAGTGTCTAGAAATGTTTCATGTGGTTTGCTTTTAAACAGTTTGCGTGAAGGTCTAATGATGTGGGTGCGTTGCAGCCTGGCCATCTGACCATCTGAAAACAGCGTTCTGACTAGGTAAAGACGTCCGTCCACAGGGTGACCGTACCCACTGCCAACAACAAATCTGACGACGTTCGTGAGTTCGCAGATGGAACGAGCAAATCACTTGAAGCTAACTGGCAACTGAAAGGGAAAGACCTCCCACAAAGAAAAAGCAACAGGAATACTGACATCCCGAATGTAGGCAGAAACGACTAGCAGAAACAACATTCTCCCCATTTACACTCCTGGAAATGGAAAAAAGAACACATTGACACCGGTGTGTCAGACCCACCATACCGCGGTGTTGGCCGTCGAATGGCGCTAGCTGCGCAGCATTTGTGCACCGCCGCCGTCAGTGTCAGCCAGTTTGCCGTGGCATACGGAGTAGTGGGCATGCGGGAGGCCGGGTGAACGTACCGCCGAATTGCTCAACACGTGGGGCGTAAGGTCTCCACAGTACATCGATGTTGTCACCAGTGGTCGGCGGAAGGTGCACGTGCCCGTCGACCTGGGACCGGACCGCAGCGACGCACGGATGCACGCCAAGACCGTAGGATCCTACGCAGTGCCGTAGGGGACCGCACCGTCACTTCCCAGCAAATTAGGGACACTGTTGCTCCTGGGGTATCGGCGAGGACCATTCGCAACCGTCTCCATGAAGCTGGGCTACGGTCCCGCACACCGTTAGGCCGTCTTCCGCTCACGCCCCAACATCGTGCAGCCCGCCTCCACTGGTGTCGCGACAGGCGTGAATGGAGGGACGAATGGAGACGTGTCGTCTTCAGCGATGAGAGTCGCTTCTGCCTTGGTGCCAATGACGGTCGTATGCGTGTTTGGCGCCGTGCAGGTGAGCGCCACAATCAGGACTGCATACGACCGAGGCACACAGGGCCAACACCCGGCATCATGGTGTGGGGAGCGATCTCCTACACTGGCCGTACACCTCTGGTGATCGTCGAGGGGACACTGAATAGTGCACGGTACATCCAAACCGTCATCGAACCCATCGTTCTACCATTCCTAGACCGGCAAGGGAACTTGCTGTTCCAACAGGACAATGCACGTCCGCATGTATCCCGTGCCACCCAACGTGCTCTAGAACGTGTAAGTCAACTACCCTGGCTAGCAAGATCTCCGGATCTGTCCCCCATTGAGCATGTTTGGGACTGGATGAAGCGTCGTCTCACGCGGTCTGCACGTCCAGCACGAACGCTGGTCCAACTGAGGCGCCAGGTGGAAATAGCATGGCAAGCCGTTCCACAGGACTATATCCAGCATCTCTACGATCGTCTCCATGGGAGAATAGCAGCCTGCATTGCTGCGAAAGGTGGATATACACTGTACTAGTGCCGACATTGTGCATGCTCTGTTGCCTGTGTCTATGTGCCTGTGGTTCTGTCAGTGTGATCATGTGATGTATCTGACCCCAGGAATGTGTCAATAAAGTTTCCCCTTCCTGGGACAATGAATTCATGGTGTTCTTATTTCAATTTCCAGGAGTGTAGATACTCACGTGCCCTCGATCTGAAAACCTGTGTTCACAATCGAATTGCTAAGGGAAGTAATCTTAATCGGTAATATGCGCTTCGATTTTATGTCGTATGTCGTGTAAATTATGACGTTATCAAAGTTCTAAGATAGCTGCATGTACAAGGAGATGAAAATTTTGGGCAGACGATGGTTTCGATTGTGGGGAAGCGCAGTTCATTATTCTCGTGCGCCCCCCCCCCCCCCTCCACTCCTCCCCAGCTAAGACTGCCGGCCGTTGTGACCGAGCGGTTCTAGGCGCTTCAGTCCGGAACCGTGCGACCGCTACGGTTGCAGGTTCGAATCCTGCCTCGAGCATGGATGTGTGTGATGTCCTTAGGTTAGTTAGATTTAAGTAGTTCTAAGTTCTAGGGGACTGATGACCTCAGGTGTTAAGTCCCATAGTGCTTAGAGCCATTTGAACCATTTTCAAACACCATGGAAAACGAAGATATCACAAACATGGATAACACGTGAAGAAATCAAAGATTACGAAGTCCTATAGTAAAACATTTGTATATAAAATAGTTTACAGAAAAATGTAATATATCGTATATGAGATAGATGAAAAACTAAAACTGAAAACAAGTCTTTTTCTGTTTAAAATAATATAAGTATCTTATTCATTACAAACAGTCTTCGTAGCAGAATATGTCTACAGCATAAGTTTTAATTGCTATAGAGACATACGCTGTCTCTGTAGCAGAAGTGCACAACAGCTTAAGTTTCAAGTGTTACAGAGATATAGGCTGTTTTTGATTTTCATATTTTGTACATGAAGTCCAAATAGCATAAAGACTGTTTAAAACTTGGTTGTCAGTATAAAATACATTATTTTATATAAGAAATGTTTCTGTGTTTTAGTCTTTCAAATCTTTCATTTGCGATACGTTTCATTATTTTGTAAAGTACTTTTACATATGTGTGTTTTACCACGGGACTTATTCACATATTACCCATCTTTGCAACATCTTCGTATTTCATGGTGCTTGACAATGATGTTAGTCAACGTATCTTATTCTGTTGTTGACTCTCATGTGCCAGTTTATTGTCTTCATTCAAAATGATCACCAACTGCTTCTCACAAAGTCGTTTCGTATTGGATCTGTACTATTGAATTTAATTACGTCTTGTGGTAGACTTTTGAAGTAAGTAACTTGTTAATAATGCTAAGTCCTAACGTTTGACCTGATAGACCATGCCTGTCATTGAATTATATTTCATTTTTGTTTCGTATTCAGTACTGTTTCCTGCTCATGGTCTTGAGCTGAAACCAGTTGGCGAGGAAAACATAAGTCAACATTCGTGTTAAGCGGTCCTCTAAAAGAAAAAAAGTTACAGCCCACTAGTCTTCTCCAGTTACTACCACTGGAACGAAACACGTGTAACGAACAGGTAACCGTAACTGAAAAATTTACTAACTATGGCTTGTCCGAAGCACCCTATACTCTAAGATCACACTACATTTCTCTCTAGAGAATTGTCCTAATCATGTTCGGTCAGAGAATGGGATTAGCAGACATGAGATTTAGTTTTACGCTTTCAATTATTCATGTTTCTCCTCGCATACAACGGTACTACATGAACACTGCACATATATGACAGGTCTATATCATGCGGTAAGTTTGCGGGGCATGTTCCAGGATTTAAATGCTTTCACATGTACTCGTACTGTGAAGCGATTTCAAACAAGTGGAGATCAGTAGTAGACAAAGGTACGAAAAATTTGTTGCCAGAATAGTTGGAAAATGCAATGTCTGCTTAGGAAACAAACACACAATGCTCTAGTGAAGCCTGCTCCAGAGGACTGCCTTATTAACTTAGGATTACCGAAACGCCGAAAGATTTCAAGGATGATTGTTAGAATCTTAACAGATTGACATACACTACTGGCCATTAAAATTGCTGCACCAAGAAGAAATGCAGGTGATAAACGGGTATTCATTGGACAAATATATTATACTACAACTGACATGTGATTGCATTTTCACGCAATTTGGGTGCATAGATCCTTAGAAATCAGTTCCCAGGACAACCACCTCTGGCCGTAATAACGGCTTTGATACCCCTGGTCATTGAGTCAGAGCTTGGATAGCGTGTACAGGTACAGCTGCCCATGCAACTTCAACACGATACCACAGTCCATCAAGAGTAGTGACTGGCGTATTGTTACGAGCCTGTTGCTCGCCCACCATTGACCAGACGTTTTCAACTGGTGAGAGCTCTGGAGAATGTGCTGGCAGGGCAGCAGTCGAACATTTTCTGTATCCAGAAAGGCCCGTAGAGGACCTGCAACATGCAGTCGTGCATTACCCTGCTGAAATGTAGAGTTTCGCAGGGATCGAATGAAGGGTAGGGCCACGGGTCGTAACACATCTGAAATGTAACGTCCACTGTTCAAAGTGCCGTCAATGCGAACAAGAGGTGACCGAGACGTGTAACCAATGGCACTCCATACCATCACGCCGGGTGATACGGCAGTAAGGCGATGACGAATATATGCTTCCAATGTGCGTTCACCACAACGTCGCCAAACACGGATGCGACCATCATGATGTTGTAAACAGAACCTGGATTCATCCGAAGAAATGACGTTTTGCCATTCGTGCACCCAGGTTCGTCGTTGAGTACACCATCGCAGGCGCTCCTGTCCGTGATGCAGCGTCAAGGGTAAACGCAACCATGGTCTCCGAGATGCTGCAAACGTCGTCGAACTGTTCGTGCAGAAATTTGTTGTCTTGCAAACGTCTCCATCTGTTGACTTAAGGATCAAGACGTGGCTGCACGATCCGTTACAGCCATGCGGATAAGATACCTGTCATCTCGACTGCTAGTGACACGAGGCCGTTGGGATCCAGTACGGCCTTTCGTATTACCCTCCTGAACCCACCGATTCCATATTCCGCTAACAGTCATTGGATCTCGACCAACGAGAGCAGAAATGTCGCGATACGATAAACCGAAATCGCGACAGGCAACAATCCGACCTTTATCAAAGACGGAAACGTGATGGTACACATTTCTCCTCCTTACACGAGGCATCACAACAACATTTCACCAGGCAACGCCGGTCAACTGCAGTTTGTGTATGAGAAATCGGTTGGAAACTTTCCTCATGTCAGCACGTTGTAGGTGTCGCCACCGGCGCCAACCTTGTGTGAATGCTCTGAAAAGCTAATCATTTGCAAATCACAGCATCTTCTTCCTGTCGGTTAAATTTCGCGTCTGTAGCACACCATCATCGTGGTGTAGCAATTTTAATGGTCCATAGTGTACACAGAAGTTACGCCTTTCTCCGTCTTTTCAAGTAATTTGCAGTGTATCCCACTACACCAGTAAGAGCGATCTATAACAATTTGTTAACTGAAAATCTCAGATACTGTTACGCATGAACGTCCGCTCTTTTTCCTCTTTCTGCATTTCTATTTTGTCGCTCTTTTTCGTAAACTTCTTTTTAAAATAAATCTATTGAAACACAAATAGATAATGTATAACAATGTTGTCCATGACCCAGTTTATCCCCATGATAAAACAAAAAATAAAATAGTAAACAGTTCACCAATTTATGTTTTGTGTTAAAGAGTCTTCCCCAGGCCATAATACTACCTCCTCCGACTTCAGCCCTTACTACGATTGTTGCAAGACTGTAAACGCCAATGGCCGTGTGTTCGAGGGAGCATAAGAAGTAGCGTGCAAATTGTAGCCTTCGTTGCCGGTGAACAGCAGTCAGCACAGGTGCGCGCACAAGGAGCCTAATGCGAAGGCCTAAAGGCAGCAACGTACGCTGGACGGTCGTTGATGGTGCCGCCTTGGATTAGATGGGTGGCCAGTTGCTCAACAACCGCCAAGTGTGTGCTCCCGTACCCATCTGCGCAGCCGTCGTTCACCCTGTCAACTATGGCCCATGGTGCACGACGGTTGCCTCATGGCTGGTTTAGATAGCGCTGTTTTTCCATGCAACTTAACTTCAATCACGATGGCACGTGAACAGTTTACAGTCTTAGCCGTTTCGAAAATGCTTCCACCTTTGGCCCGCAAGCCAATGATCATGTGCTTTTGGAAGTCAGATAAATCTCTCCGTTTCCGCGTTGCTTCACATACTGCACTGTTTTCCGTGTCCCTCTGAAACGCTTTTATACGCTCTATCTCTACTGCTGCCACCTGCCCAATGTAAGTGGTTACTGGACGTTAACGTCGAACGTAGGCAATGGACACATTAAGGCGATTAGCCTGTGCATTCCTGAGTATTCCTGAAACGACGCGTAGGCTGTGGCTCATTCTTCGTTCCCTCCTTTTCCCACGAATACAGTTGATAACTCAGTTGATAAGAACAATGGCCATTTTTGACGAAAGTCTGGATTCGAGTCCCACTGCGGCACACAGTTTTACTGTCAGTAAATTGTAACCTGAACTCTGAAATGATCTCAAGGCCTGTATTTTAACAGAAATTGTGTTAACGGCGATGGTTATGGACAGCTTTGACCATCTCCTGATGACGATATTCCCTTATTTTACAGTGTGTTTGTAGATACCTAAATTCAGTATGCTGTCGTTTGTTTCAGCAATATATTACGAGCTAATGACTGCTTAATACAGGGCGTCCATAAAGTCAGGGTACAGAGGGAATTCTAACACATAATAATAAAGCACAGTTTAGTCACTTCAGTGTTAGTAAATAATATTTTCAACATGAACTCTGCGCTTTCCAATGCATAATTTGATGCCATTTGAAAGATTAAGGTGAACTCGATTGACTAGGTCTGAATTACCGTCGATTTTAGCACACGGACTGGTAATGTGTTCAGTCAGGTGGTTTAAATTTGTTATCTTCATCGAGTGAACTTTCAGCATGCCCCAGAAAAAGAAGTCAAGGGGAGAAAGGCCTGGGAAAGGAGGGGACCACTCCACATGACCTCTTCTTCCAATCCAGTGAGGAAAGTTCTCATTCAGTCAATATCTAACACCTGCAACAAAATGGACATGGGTCCCATCCTGCATCTATTTGTTACGGTCAAATACACTGTGAGATCAAAAGTATCCGCACACCCCAAATACATTCGTTTTTCATATGAGGTGCATTGTGCTGCCATCTACTGCCAGGTACACCATATCAGCGACCTCAGTAGTCATTAGACAACGCGAGAGAGCAGAATGGGGCGCTCCGCGAAGCTCACGGTCTTCTAACGTGGTCAGGTGATCGGATGTCACTTGTGTCATACGTCTGTACCCGAGATATCCACACTCCTAAACACCCCTAGGTCCACTGTTTCCGATGTTGTAGTGTAGTGGGAACGTGAAGGGACACGTACACTACAAAAGCGTACAGGCCGACCTTGTCTATTCGCTGACAGAGGCGGCCGACAGCTGAAGAGGATCGTAATGTGTAACAGGCAGACACCTATACAGACCAACACACAGGAATTCCAAACTGCATCAGGATCCACTACAATTACTATCACAGTTAGGCGGGAGGTGAGAAAACTTGGGTTTCATGGTCGAGCGGCTGCTCATAAGCCACACATCACGCCGGTAAATGTCAAACGACGCCTCGCTTGGTGTAAGAAGCGTAAATATTGGACGATTGAACAGTGGAAAAACATTGTATGGAGTGAAGGATCACGGTATACAATGTGGCGATCCGATGGCAGGGTGTGGGAATGGCGAATGCCCGGTGAACGTCATCTGCCAGCGTGTGTAGGGCCAACAGTAAAATCCTGAGGCGGTGGTGTTACCGTGTGGTCGTGTTTTTCATGGAAGGGGCTTGCACTCCTTGTCGTTTTGCGTGACACTATCACAGCACAGGCCTACATTGGTGTTTTAAGCTACTTCTTGCTTCCCACTGTTGAAGAGCATTTCGGGGATGGCGTCTGCATCTTTCAACTCGATCGAGCACTTGTTCATAATGCACGACCTCTGGCGGAGTGGTTACAATAACAGCCCTGTAATGGACTGGTCTGCACAGAGCCCTGACCTGAATCCTATAGAACACCTTTAGGATGTTTTGGGACGCCGACTTCGTGCCAGGTCTCACCGACCGACATCGATACCTCTCCTCAGTGCAACAGTCGGTGAAGAATGGACTGCCAGTCCCCAAGAAACCTTAAACACCTGATTGAACGTATGCCTGCGAGAGTGGAAGCTGTCATCAAGATTAAGGGGGGGCCAACACCGTACTGAATTCCAGCGTTACCAATGGAGGGCGCCACGAACTTGCAAGTCAGCCAGGTGTCCGGGTACTTTTGATTACATAGTGTAAATCTAAATTGTTTAATGTTCATCAAAGGCGAAAGCTACTAGCAGATGAGGTTTCCACAAACCATGCCAAACCATCACCTTTTAGCAGCCCTGCTATTTGGATGGACTCATCCAATATGGATTGCCCTGAGACCAGTATCGAAGATTTTATCTGTTCGCTTTACCATTGGCACAAAACACAGCTCTAGTACTGAACAACACACAACTGTAGTAAAATTTATATTTCGTGGAGGTAAGTTCCGCCTATGCAACGAACTGATGGCAGTTGTATGCAGCCATACGCGCTTCGCTTCTTTTATTTGTGAATCATCTTCAGTGGAGATTTCCACCGCTGTTATCTCATGCGTGTGGTCTTGGAGATGTATTCGTTAGTTTCCATGTTTCAGTTGGTCGATTTCTGTCGTTCTTTCACCCACGTTTGATTCAACACATCGCATATATCATGTGCACTTTCTATTTTGTGATCAACATAATGTGGAAATTGCAAGTGATATATGCAATGTGTTGAATCAAATTTGGGTGAAAGAACAGCGGAAATCGGCCAACTGGAGCTTGGAAACTAAGGAATATATCTCCAGGACCACACTCATGATCTAACAGCGTTGGAAATCGCCACTGAAGATGCTTCACAAATAAAAGAAGCTAAACGCGTATGGCAACAAACAAGATGCCTTCAAATAGAAAAAAATGTCGAAAATTTATATTTTCATCCAATTTATCTGCAGACCATTCATGCATCTGCATACATCTATCGGATTCATATTTATTTAAGTACTTCAGTATTTGTAGCCTCCACGAATGCAATCTCTCCTTTGCCGGGATTTTGTGGATGGTTTACCTTGGAACACCCAACTCTGTGGATGTCTGACGAAGTGATTTCTTTGAGCTTGCAATACAGCCTCTTACGTTCGTCTGAAGTCTTCGGTTTGTCCAACGCACTGCATGTTTCTTTACCTGCACCATTAAAACAACTGGATTGACGATAAGGATGTCGAAGGTAAAACTCTTCCGCAGTTTTGCCACACGACCGTCCTTCTCGTCCACATAAAGTATCAACTCCACTCGTTCTTCTTTAGACAGAGCCATCATTCAGTCTGGAAAAAAACAAAATATATTAGAATTATTAGAGTTTATTTTTATTTATTTATTATTAATATTTATTAGTATTTATAGGATATAGAAGATATTTGAATTTATTAGAATTCCCTATGTACACAGACTTTGTGGACACCCTGTAATGAAACAAAACTTCTTATAAAAGATGCTAGTTGTCCACTAAATTTTTAGTAGTGGTCTCTCACAGCTCGTAAAGATCTGATAATGACGATTTACCCTCAAGAGCTATTGATAAAATATCTGAACAACTATTCCAGTTAACGGACCATCAGGTTCATACAACATTTACTTCATACTATGCAACATAAAATCAAGTTCGTCACTGTTATGAAATAATAACACAAAGTACATCGTCAGTCGAAGTTGCGCCCAACAGTGCACTCATTTATGTTATGTTAAAGTCAGCATTAAGGTTACGACCGGAGGTATTCTACGAGGCGTGTTTTTAAAGTAAGTACCGTTTTGAAATTCCGTCGCTCTAGCACCACAGTCGGCATTTGGAGTATGCAAACTGTGTATCGCACCCTAATGGCAAACCACAGACGCCATGACATAGTCATTCGGCGTGTTTTAGCTTATTTGTATCTGAAGTGCCTCCGCCGACTGAGAATCTTACCGAATTGAAATGCGCACCGTGATTGGTTATCTTACTGCTAAAGTCCTGAAAACGGCTGAAGTCCATCGTCAGAAAGAGAAAACATTGTGAGCGATGGGATGGTACGGAAATGGGTGAGAGATTTTAAAGATGTATATGCATAATGAGGAACTAAATGGGTGTCCTTAAGTCATTAGTGATGATTTGGTGCAGAAAGTTGATGGAAAAGTGGGAGAGAGCAGACACTTTACGACTCCGACGTTATATGATGAGTTTCCTCAAGTGCCAAGAAGACAGCTTTATGCAATAGTTACAGAACGATACCGAAAAGGCTAACTGATGTGGACAAGAGCGAACGATTAGACAGTTCTTTGACTGTCCTAGAGTGGTACAGTGACGAAGGAAGCCAGTTTTTAAGCCAAATTATGACAGGCGGCAAAACATGGAGGCTTACATTACACTTGAATCAAAGCAGGGTTGCATTTTGTGGCGGTGAATTTCAAACAAAGAATTTCAGTCCAAAATCATGTATAAATCTTTTTGGTACAGGAATGGGGTATTGTTTGTGAATTTTTGGCATCGTGGTGACACCATAAATTCTACAACGTATTGTGAGCCCTGAAAAAAGTTGCGCCGTGCAACTTAATAACCCTAGGTACAGCCCCGATCTAGTGGCTACCACGTACTACAGCATTTGGAGAAGCTGGTGGGTGGTCAGTACCACGAAAACGATGAAAAAGTCAAGACGACGGGGTTGCAGTGTTTGTCTAACCAGGTGGCAGATTTCTTTGAGTATTCAAAATCTGGTTGTGCATTACGACAAGTGCCTTAATAAATGGTTCAAATGGCTCTGAGCACTATGGGACTTAACATCTATGGTCATCAGTCCCCTAGAACTTAGAACTACTTAAACCGAACTAACCTAAGGACATCACACAACACCCAGTCATCACGAGGCAGAGAAAATCCCTGACCCCGCCGGGAATCGAACCCGGGCGCGGGAAGCGAGAACGCTACCGCACGACCACGAGCTGCGGACAGTGCCTTAATATTGGTGGGAATTACGTAGATAAGTAGATTAAAGTACAGGCTTTCACGCAAAAATAAAACTGCTAAGAAAAGTCTACTTTTTTATTTTTATTTGAGAACGGTACTTACTTTAAAAAAATACGCCTCGTATGTTATAAAAATTAGTGTGTAGAATGCCTCAGTTCATAACGTTAATGCTGGCTGTTGATGTAAAACGAACGTGTCCACTGTTTGACGTTGCTTTCAAAAAATGGCTCTGAGCACTGTGGGATTTAACTTCCGAGGTCATAACTGCCCTAGAACTTAGAACTACTTAAACCTAACTAACCTAAGGACATCACACACATCCATGCCCGAGGCAGGATTCGAATCTGCGACCGTAGCGCTCACGCGGTTTCAGACTGTAGCGCCTAGAACCGCTCGGCCACTCCGGCCGGCTTGGCGTTGTTTTGACTGACGCAATAATTCGTATTACTATTTGACAACAGCGACGAACTCGTGTATTTTATTATTTGACACCATTGATTTTATATTATCTAGTATAATGTACGCGTATATGCTTTATTAACCTGATGATGGCCAGTGGAGAGAAACTCGTTGTTCAATAAAGAAATTTTATCAGCAGCTCTTGGTGGTAAATCATGTTCTTCAATTATTCACTAAAAGCGGAGAAAAGCTAATATTAGTATGAAACAAAGCGATAATAATACTTACTTTGCTACTCACAGTTTCAGTTTCCTATCCCGCATACTCTCTCAGTCGATCCAATTTCAAAGAATAACCTGTGTTACGTAATCCGTATTGGAACGTTACTGAAAACGGTTGATAATATCAGATTCCACAAATGTTCTGATCGTTTATCGCTGGAGCTGCAGCGTCATTTGCCCTGGCTCTTGTATAAACAGCCACAGCGAACACGTGAGGAGATGAAATATCTCGTCGCCGGCGCAAAGGTTAAGCGTCGCATGTGATACGGAGGTGCCTGCTGACATGTGTTATTCATCAGCGCCTGCGTGACGTTTATTCCAGCCTAGTTCCATAAACAAACGGCAGTGCAGCTGCTCGACCGCGTAAGCGCATGTCGGCAGACAGAAGGGCAAGCGAAAAGAAGGAAATAACAAAAAAGCAGCGAAACGTTCACAGCTCCGGCTGCCGTGTCCAGGCGGATAGTGGGATAGAAATCTGACAGGAACACACGAGTACGAGTATGTTCAGATGGTATCGCGACAACATGTCGCTCATGTCAGCACAGACAAATAAAATAGCTTTTCAGTTGAGCTTTGCAAAAGATTATACCGTCTCACTTATAATCCTGGAGTATCAGATGCGCGTGAAAATGACACGTACATTGTACGCTTCTCGTATCTCTAGATTTGTTTTCTCTATCTATGTAACTGCCCGATGTACCGGTTGTCTCACTTTCAGCTGTTATCCTATGTACTGTATTTTTCACTTTTGTCTGAGTGACTCTAAAACTGTGCTATAGGGGGATTGCGAACACGTTCCATTATTATACATTTTGTGAAACTGTAACAGATACAGAGAAGAGAAATAAATATCCACTGATGTATGTTCCAGATCTTTTGTAAGGCACGTGTCATGCAATTCTAATTTTGTAAAATTGATATTGAACAAGGAATGACGATAGCTGTAGCCGAATTCAATTTGAGATGTGAGAAGTTCTCTAGAGAACTAGAAGTTAATTCATTCCAGTATATGTTCTATCGATAATCAGTCAGTTGTTTGTGAATATGAAATAGATGTTTCATTTATTATTATATTTTTAAACTATCCTAACCGTATCAGCAGCGCACCTCAACTCTGATAAACAAGACTTACGGCGTCGCGAAAAAAATTCTGATAATTTAAGGCCATTGGGAATCAAAAATTTTTGGGAAGCACTGAGATATACTATAAACTGATAGTCCATGAAAGTGTGCACACACCTTTATTCACAAGCTGCGATATAGTCGAGAATAGGAACAGTGATCCAGAAAGTGTAGTATTTGTTTACTTTATTCCAGTCTGTGATCACAAAAAAATTGTCCTCAGATAATCAGTTTCGGTCAATGGTGGACGTCACATCTACGGGAAAATGGGGAAACAAAATACAAGTAATGGACAGTCTACATCTTGTAAACAATAAATGATTACATAATGAGAGTATTAGTCTCGTATGTAAGTTTCATACAGAAGCTTAGAAATCTTATGAAGAGTACTAGTTTAAAACATATCCTGATACAATAAAAACATAATGACATCGTCAAGAGACACAAACAAAATCAGCTAGGCATCGTGGAACGTAATTGATGCGAACCAGAGCACAGTACCGTCAGAATCGTCACGTTACCGACGCTACTGTTCAGACTGGGGTACAAAAATAAAAAAACCTCGTTAGGACTCATACTGTACATACATTCGACTAATATACTCGTGTAATTATACAAAAATATAATCAAATAAAACCTTAAAATTAGATAAAAGCTGGTCTGGGACTACAATCTGTTCTAAGTTTGTACAATCATAAAATGAAATACATTAAAAAACAAATGAAACTAATTTTTGCAATTATTAAAAAGGAAATGAGAAAGTAACAATATGTGATTCTGAAGCACCATTACAGTAGTTCTTAGATAACCAGTAACCACATACCTAAGTATCAAGCTTGGGGGACTAACAAAATTACACAAAAATGATAAAATAACTGGCGAAAAAAAATCATAATGATAAAGCTTAGGTCTAGAGTAAGTAACCAGCGCCCTCTGCTAGCCTATCCGGCGAAATACAGCATTACTGACCTGGGAAACACAACCGCCAGAGGGCACAATGTACCTCATGATCTGTCAAACACCAAGAATGGATCATACAGCCAGCGAAATATGTTATACAAACAGGGAAAAAAATGGCTCTGAGGACTATGGGACTTAACATCTGTGGTCATCAGTTCCCTAGAACTTAGAACTAAATAAACCTAACTAACCTAAGGACATCACACACATCCATGCCCGAGGCAGGATTCGAACCTGCGACCGTAGCAGTCACGCGGTTCCGGACTGAGCGCCTTAACCGCGAGACCACCGCGGCCGGCTACAAACAGAGAAAAGACAGTCAAAAAGCAGGGTGATATGGTCAGCATAACGAAGTACAGCATATGTCTAATGTGCTCCATACTATGTAAGAAACAGGAAACGCATACGTAAATGAGACCTTAGATGGTCGATGTTGGACCTGCTCAAACAAAGCCAAGTAGGTAGTGGGCACTCTTCATTACTCTCATTTCCATAGATTTCAAGCATCGCCAACAAACTGAAAGGTACACCCTTTTGGTGCTCCTTTGAGAACACGCATACTATTCTCAGCGTTTCATATAGTATGGTTGCTCTCTGCTAAAGGCAATTCGAAGGAAGTTTTCTTTCGTAGTTGCAAATTCTACTTAAATTTTATTTTAAAAGAGCGGCCGCTATAGTACTTACCACAGTTGTTGCTGTCAATCGTATCTATCGCAGAGTCATCAAATTTGTTGTATTCCCACTGAATGTCTGCCCACTATCCCCCTCAACTCCTACCAGTCATCTACGTGGTCTTCCTACCTAACACACCTCTATATTTTTACACAGATCCCTCAACCTTACGAACATCGTCTCTTCTCCGGAGATACTTCTCACCCTATTGCATGTCCTTCAAATTTTAAGTGAAAGTGCAGTGCGTTAATGTTTTCTGTCAGAAGAATTTCACCTGCCTGAGATATGTTTCTAAAATCTATATATTTAGTTTTTTTGTTTTTTGTTTTTTGTTTTTTAGTACTGTCCATCTTTGACTTTCAATTTAAACAGAAAAACAGACCCAAAATTTGTTTCTAATTCTGATAATTTTTTAATTCGCTTGGACCAAGAACAGAATATTGTAATGTTCACAGCTCACGCAACGCCCATATGGTGCGAGGGGGATGAAATAACAACAAAGAAAAATCAGTTATTACATGCTCTTCTCAACCTAATTTTACAAGAAATTTTAATCTGTTGTTAACTTGGAAATCACATCTACAACATTACTTACATCTACATCTACATCATACTCCGGAAATCCCCCAAACAGCGTGTGGCGGAGGGTACATTTGGTACCAATAGCTGATGCCCCCTTCCCTTTTACACTCGTGAATGGCGCTTGGGAAGAATGATTGTCGGTAAGCCACTGTATTGGCTCTAATTTCCCGAGTTTTCTCGTCGTGATCACTCCGCGAGATGTATACGGGAGGAAGTGATATGTTGTCCGACTTTTCCCAGACACTACTGTCTCGAAACTTCAAAAGCAAACCTCTCTGTGATGTACAACTCTACTTAATTTACTTGTTTGTATATCTCCGTTATGAGAGAATCTTTCTAGAGCTATAAGCCTCAGGATTTATAATTATAAAATATTTCGGGTCACTTGTAGCGACTGCCAATCGAGTTTGTTGAGCGTTTATATAACGCTCTCGCGCCGATCCCGAGACGAAACGAGTCGCTTTTCGTTGGATCTTCTCTATCTCTTCTATCAGTCCTACTCTGACCGGGCCTCATATTGATGAACAGTATTCAATAATCGATATAACAAGCGCCTTATAATCCTCTTATTTCGTGGAAGAGTTACATTTCCTTAAGATTCTTCGTATGAATGTGAGAAAGGATCTTTAACGTCGTTGTAGGTTTCCTGAAAACAAATAAATTATGCTTGTTAATTTTCTTAATGGTTAAGACCTAGATAGTTAATGGAAACCCATCATCTCCCAGCGTAACAAAAGTTATTTTTGGGCGCGTGCTGCTCATTGTTTCATCAAATACGTTACTGTAATTACTGTCACGTTTTTTTCAGATTCCGTCGACGTAACGTTTGTAAAAATAATTTTTTTAGCTGTCGAAACTTGTGAAAAATTTACATTCTCATTAGATCACAAAAAATGTCCGCTAAAGTAACAGCCAGACTATTACCCGTCTCAAGACCATCTTCCTCATAAAGTGTTTGTGTGAGAGAGCAGCGAACTGTTCTGTGTCCGCCAGTAAACGTTGTCGGGAAAACCTGCGGAGCAACAAGTGAGAAAGTCACCTCGCGCCCCACACACCGTTACGGAGTGCGTGAATAGGGACTTGGTGCGACGGAACACGAGCCCCGAAGGTGAAATGAGAGAACGTTTTAGCGGTACACGTCGATGCGTCTGACGCACACCGTGCAGTGGTCTGCGAAGTAAAATGTAGCTGAAGCTTCCACTTTTAGAAGAAGCACTCATGTAACAGATGACGTTATGAACCGTGAAGCGCATACAATAATAGCTTGGTGATGTATGAGAAAATACAAGGTACTCATGTATTGGGGTATACAGGGTGTTACAAAAAGGTACGGCCAAACTTTCAGGAAACATTCCTCACACACAAAGAAAGAAAATATGTTATGTGAACATGTGTCCGGAAATGCTAACTTTCCATGTTAGAGCTAATATTATTACTTCTCTTCAAATCACATTAATCATGGATGGAAACACACAGCAACAGAACGTACCAGCGTGACTTCAAACACTTTGTTACAAGAAATATTGAAAATATCCTCCGTTATCGAGGATGCATGCATCCACCCTCCGTCGCATGGAATCCCCGATGCGCTGATGCAGCCCTGGAGAATGGCGTATTGTATCACAGCCGTCCACAATACGAGCACGAAGAGTCTCCACATTTGGTAACGGGGTTGCGTACACAAGAGCTTTCAAATGCCTCCTTAAACGAAAGTCAAGAGGGTTGAGGTCAGGAGAGCGTGGAGGCCATGGAATTGGTCCGCCTTTAACAATCTATCGGTCACCGAATCTGTTGTTGAGAAGCGTACGAGCACTTCGACTGAAATGTGCAGGAGCTCCATCGTGCATGAACCACATGTTCTGTCCTACTTGTAAAGGCACATGTTCTAGCAGCGCAGGTAGAGTATCCCGTATGAAATCATGATAACTGGCGGTGAATCGAGGAAGTACAGTACATACTGGCGAAACTAAAATGAGTTCTAACTTGGAAATTAAGCGTTTCCGGACACATGGCCACCTAACATCTTTTCTTTATTTGTGTGTGAGGAATGTTTCCTGAAAGTATGGCCGTACCTTTTTGTAACACCCTGTATAAATGTTACATGCAAAGAGCATAAATTTTAATTTCATTGTAAATCTTAGCCGGCCAGTTTGACCGAAGGTTCTAGGCCCTTCAGTCTGGAACCGCGTGACCGCTACGGTCGCAGGTTCGAATCCTGCCTTTGGGATGGATGTGTGTGATGTCCTTAGGCTAGTTAGGTTTAAGTAGTTCTAAGTTCTAGGGGACTGATGACCTCAGATGTTGAGTCCCTTAGTGCTCAGAGCCATTTTTTTGTAAACCTTACGTATCTTCAGAATTAAAAATTAACTAACAATGAAAAAATTTTACTGGAACTAATGTGGGTAAGACGAATAGTGTTATGGTGTCCAAGTAGATCACAGCGTTGAAAATTATTTACCTATGCTGTAAGCCATTAAAATTGAAATAGAATGGGCGGGCGCATATGATGTCCAGGTTGTTTCGACTACACTGAAGAAGTTTGCTGGAAAGCCCTTACACATCCTCCATATAGCCGCGATCTCTCCTCATTCAGTTTTCATATTTTTGGAGCTGTGAAGAAAGATATTCGTAGTCGACGATTTGGTTCGTGTGCACGCCTGGTTCGTATCCAATGGCAAACAAAAAAAATGGTTCAAATGGCTCTGAGCACTATGGGACTTAACATCTGAGGACATCAGTACCCTAGAACTTAGAACTACGTAAACCTAACTAACCTACGGACATCACACACATCCATGCCCGAGGCAGGATTCGAACCTGCGACCGTAGTGGTCGCACGGTTCTAGACTTCAGCGGCTAGAACCTGTCGGCCAACCGCAAACATTTCTGCATGAATGCATTGACCGTCTTGTAGTCTCACAATGGGATAAAACTATTAACAGTTACTGTTATTATTTTTTAAATATTACAAAGTCTGTTTACTTTTTTCTGGTCTCTCTCTCTTTTCTTTGACTGCCCCCTTATATGTAGGGTGGTTTCTATTAACGTTAAAGAAACAAAAACGAAGCGACATAGATGACGCTGAGACAACTAATAGAAGCCACCTGGGATCGCAGATGTCGGGAAATGCCCCGAAAGTGGATTACAAATGTCGAGCATGTAAAGTTACCAGGTGACGTACCTTGTTGCACGTGCAGCGGTTGGTCTTGTTATTACTACTCTCGCTGGTAGGGCAAGTGCTTTACATCGTTTCGTTAGGCAACTCTGTTTTCCGTAAACGTAAACCGATTCATTGTAGTATTCGATTACCACTACCCTGAGTGCTACAGTATCACATCGGATAATGTAACAACGAATACAGAGTACCCTAGAGAGCAATGTGTGTCACTGCCTCCCTGCCGGCCGAGGGTAGGATCGACAGGACCCACAGCTGCACGTGCGGCGAGGTACGTCATCTGGTGACGTCACATGTTCTACAATTGCCATCCTTTTTCAGGACATTTCTCGTCATTTGCGACCCCATAACGTCTTATATGAAATTATTGGTCTCAGCGTCAACCCCGTGGATTTTTACACTTTAATAACAATTACTCCGTATAGGCATCAATCAGATGATAACTTCATGTTACTATATGTTATAAGGATTGCACTATGGCTGCGTTATCGTTGTCCGTTTGATCGATTTCTTGGTACCCCACAAAATGAGAGGTCAGTGTATCGTTCTGTTAGATGTATGTTGCATAAGAAGGCCAGCTGGTAAGTACTGTACGTGGGGAGAGGAGTTTACGTCTTACCGCTGTGCGCCTACCCGCCCAGCTCCCAAGTCCAGCGCAATACTGCTTTTTCTTCCGTAAAACCTTTACTCCGACCGAACTGAAATGTTCGCTTAATACGTATAAGATTCAATATGGAGGGAATTTTTGGGTGCTACGCTACCAATTAACGCGATTCACCCCTAATTAAACTGTCATTATATTGGCAAATAATTCCTTCATAAGTGTCCACTGAACATACGCTGATGTTTATGCATCAGTTTCGATCACTTTCACGACCAGTCATCCCTCTCTAACAATTACCTGCTTGTGAGCACTGCGACTAATTCACTAGTTCCCTTCACGCTACGCTGAACGTATCCGTGGTCGTGAGCCTGTTTTACACACGATTCGGCTTAACTTTATACGCTCCCTGCGACATTCCATAAACACGCGGCAATAAATACTTTTTAACACAATTTTAATGCTTTTAGCCGTCGCAGTTCATTCCATAGCTTCGATGCGAGAGCCACCCAAAGCCATAATATAATGTTGAATACCAACTCTCTCTTTCTCCCCCCCCCCCCCTCTCTCTCTCTCTCTCTCTCTCTCTCTCTCTCTCTCTCTCTCTCTCTCTCTCTCTCTCTCTCTCTCTCTCTCCTGTCCTTGTCAGTAATTTACAAATTAAGCATGAAATCCGCAAATACCAATAAATATTCAAAACACGTTGGTCATCTCGTAAAACAAACTGCCACTCAAAATAAAAAGCATAGTGAAGATCGACATGTTTGCAAAAGAATTAAAAGGTAACTTGGTATCATCCATGTATGTAAACTGTAAAAGATAATTTTCGAGCTAATTACTTTAAGACACCTCTTTTCCAAACAAATGTGTCAGTTAAAGCACATCTTTAACTACCAATATTACGTCTATCGTCATTTTATTATAACAAATTTAATATTGCAGATGCGTTTTCGAGAGATCCTCAGTATGTTGAAACAGCATAACACTGAACATGACATAAATGAGCTGTAACTTTAAGTCGTCTGCTAGAATATCTACCCACTCTTTCTAATTGCAGACCAACTGCTGAGATTAATTCTCAGAATTCGTAAAAATTAATTTATTTTTTTGAAACTCCTTAGTGAACAGTGTTGAATAAATGCGTTATTGAATTCAATGCTCATGCTCGTCAGCTTCTTTTTTTTTTCTTTTTTACTTGTAAGTGAATAAGCCGTTTCAGTTTCAGGGTTGATAAAGCCGTATTAGGAAAAATAATTAGTAAATTTTTTTCAGTAAATTTCAGAGTTAATTCTTGCCAACACTTTTATGTCTCCCTTACCTACAGCCCAGGCCAAATGAATGCAAAACTTTAAACATTTATAAACAACGTATGTTGCAGTAAATAAAAAAGGTAACCTGTAGTACCCTGTACTTGAGAAGAAATTACTGTTTTGAACGTCTTGTTCGCCTCACTTGTTGTGAATCGAACGATCGTGAGTCGATGGACAGCTTTTTTCACCTTTGATACAGCGTATGACGTCACGTCTGCACAAAGTCTTGTGAACTTTGGGTAACCCGTGAGAAAGAGAGTGCAGTAATCGAGTTTCGAATTCGAACAGTTGGTCTACAAGTGGAGCGCTCTCTCCTTCAACAGGACGCCATGTTTCTTGACTTCCGCAAGGCGTTCAGTACAGTTACCCACAGTCGTTTAATGAACAAAGTAAGGGCATATGGACTATCAGACCAATTGTGTGATTGGATTGAAGAGTTCTTAGATAACAGAACGCAGTATGTCATTCTCAATGAAGAGAAGTCTTCCGAAGTAAGAGTGATTTCAGATGTGCCGCAGGGGAGTGTCATAGGACCGTTGCTATTCACAATAAATGACCTTGTGGATGACATCGGAACTTCACTGAGGCTTTTTTCAGATGATGCTGTGACGTATCGAGAGGTTGTAACAATGGAAAATTGTACTAAAATGCAGGAGGATCTGCAGCGAATTGACGCATGGTGCAGGGAATGGCAATTGAATCTCAATGTAGACAAGTGTAATGTGTTGCGAATACACAGAAAGATAGATCCGTTATCATTTAGCTACAAAATAGGTCAGCAACCGTAAGCAGTTAATTCCATAAATTATCTGGGAGTACGCATTAGGAGTGATTTAAAATTTAATGATCATATAAAGTTGATCGTCGGTAAAGCAGATGCCAGACTGAGATTCATTCGAAGAATTCTAAGGAAATGCAATCCGAAAACAAAGGAAGTAGGTTACAGTACGCTTGTTCGCCCACTGCTTGAATACTGCTCAGCAGTGTGGGATCCGTACCAGATAGGGTTGATAGAAGAGATAGAGAGAATCCAACGGAGAGCAGCGCGCTTCGTTACAGGATCATTTAGTAATCGCGAAAGCGTTACGGAGATGACAGATAAACTCCAGTGGAAGACTCTGCAGGAGAGACGCTCAGTAGCTCGGTACGGGCTTTTGTTAAAGTTTCGAGAACATACTTTCACCGAAGAGTCAAGCAGTATATTGCTTCCTCCTACGTATATCTCGCGAAGAGACCATGAAGATAAAATCAGAGAGATTAGAACCCACACAGTGCCATACCGACAATCCTTCTTTCCACGAACAATACGAGACTGGAATAGAAGGGAGAACCGATAGAGGTACCCAAGGTACCCTCCGCCACACACCGTCAGGTGGCTTGCGGAGTATGGATGTAGATGTAGATGTAGATGTAGATACGCGAGCGCTGCGACATCTGGAATAATGCGGCACATTGTGTTCACTGTCATCGATCAGCCTCCATACAGTCCCGACTTGGCCGCATTCGATATTCATCTGTTTCCAAAACTTAAAGAAAACCGTCTACGACTTCACTTTGATAGTGAGGAAGCGGTGTAAGCATAGCTGAGGTTGTGACTCCGTCAATAATGTCAGAGATTCTACGGTGTCGGTATCAACAAACTGGTTCCTCATTGGGAGAAATGTTCGTCGCGAGGGTGACTATGTTGAGAAATAAATACGAAGACATGAAGAACAAAGATGTAGAATGTCAACAAGGTTTGTTTTATTTAAAAATATTGGAGTTATCACATAAAAAATTTCGGAGCAATAGTTCTCAGCACGCCCTCGTACATGGCAAGCATGCGGATATACTCGTGATCAGTTCCTTTTGAACTGCAACACGTCAGGTCTCAATTAATTTCTCGTCTCTGATTTTCGATTATACGATTACGTCTCTGCCACTTCATTCGTATGTACTATATTGCGCTTCGACATTACTGACCATAGCTGAGTGGTGGAGTTGTACGGTATAGTTAATGCAGATTTTATTATATGCTGACATTAACAGGAGACGAGATAATACTTGAACTACATTTTCACATCCGCATTGGAAAAATCATCGCCTCGTTTGGTGAATAAGAAACACGGAAGGAATAGCACTAAGCATAGCGTAGCAATAGCATTACGTTCTTCCGTTACCACACGGTAGTCCCTGGGAGCTCTAGCATCACTTCAGCTGTCAAAAGGTTACATTATTTTGCATTGTATTATTTGCTGACTGTCTGCAGCAGTCCGTGTTCAAGTAGTGTTTTTGACAATGTCGGTACGGCCGACCCGGAGGCGTGTGTTCATGCCGGACGGCGCGCGTTGCTTTCAGGACTACTACCCGGACCTGATCGCCAACGACTCGGTGGCGTTCCTGCGGCAGAGCAAGCAGTACTTCTCACGCAAGCCCGTCATGCTGGTGCTCAGCTTCCCCGCGCCGCACGGGCCAGAGGACTCGGCGCCGCAGTTCTCGCACCTCTTCTTCAACGTCACCACCCACCAGTGAGTAGCACTACGCCGCCTCTGCCTGTCTGTCTATCCGCAGCGCTAGCCTCAGCCAAAGCGAGGGGTGCTCCTCCACAGCTCCGTCTGCAACCTGCTGTACAGCCGGGGCTGGTCTGAAAAGATCTACTAATCTGAAGGCGCCGTGGAAAGAAAAATATACTGAATGTGATTAAGGTGCTGCACGTAATTTATAAAGACTTCCCCTATAAAACATTTTATACAATCCTGTAAACTTGTTGAGGGAACTACAAAAGTCTTACCGTGCACAGTAACCTGCCAGCAACAACTAAGTCATAACTGCAGACGTAATATCCACACGACACCGTGACCAGTTCCAACACACAGGAACATAAACGCCGCCTAGGACTCTTTTATAGGTCACCCTCAGTTGCGTTAATTGCGAAGTACCGCAAAACTCAGGTCGTTGGTTGGCAAAGATTGAGTTCAGAGTAGTGTTTAACTAAACTACTGGCCATTAAAATTGCTACAGCAAGAAGAAATGCAGATGATAAACGGGTATTCATTGGACAAATATATTATACTAGAATTGACATTTTCACGCAATTTAGGTGCACAGATCCAGAGAAATGAGTACCCAGAACAACCACTTCTGGCCGTAATAACGGCCTTCATACGCCTGGGCATTGAGTCAAACAGAGCTTGGATGGCGTGTACAGATACAGCTCCCCATGCAGCATCAACACGATACCACAGTTCATCAAGAGTAATAACTGGGGTATTGTGACGAGCCAGTTGCTCGGCCACCATTGACCAGACGTTTTCAGTTGGTGAGAGATCTGGAGAATGTGCTGGCCAGGGCAGCAGTCGAATAATTTCCGTATTCAGAAAGGCCCGTACAGGACCTACAACAAGCGGCCGTGCATTATCCTGCTAAAATGTACGGTTTCACAGGAATCGATCGAAGGGTAGAGCCACGGGTCGTAACACATCTGAAATTTAACGGCCACCGTTCAAAGTGGTGTCAATGCGAACAAGAGGTGACCGAGACGTGTAACCAATGACATACCACCACGCCGGGAGATGCGCCAGTATGGCGATGATGAATACATGCTTCCAATGTGCGTTCACCGCGATGTCGCCAAACACGGATGCGACCATCATGATGCTGTAAACAGAACCTGGATTCATCCAAAAAAATGACGTTTTGCCATTCGTGGACCCAGGTTCGTCGTTGAGTACACCATCGCAGACGCTCCTGTCTTTGATGCAGTGTCAAGGGTAGCTGTAGCCATGATCTCCGAACTGATAGGCCATGCTGCTCCAAAGGTCGTCGAACTGTTGGTGTAGACGGTTGTCGTCTTGCAAACGTCCCCATCTGTAGACTCAGGGATCGAGACGTGGCATGCACGATCCTTTACAGTCATACGGATAAGATGCCTGTCATCTCGACTGCTAGTGACACGAGGCCGTTGGGATCCAGCACGGTGTTCCGTATTATCCTCCTGAAGTCACCGATTCCACACTCTGTTAACAGTCATTGGACTTCGACCAACGCGAGCAGCAATGTCGCGATACGATAAACCGTAATCGCGACAGGCTACAAACCGACCTTTGTCAAAGACGGAAATGTGATGGTACGCATTTCTCCTTCTTACACGAGGCATCACGACAACGTTTCACCAGGCAACGCCGGTCAAGTGCTGTTTGTGTATGAGAAATCGGTTGGAAACTTTCCTCCTGTCAGCTCGTTGTAGGTGTCGCCACGGGCGCGAACCTTGTGTGAATGCTCTGAAAAGCTAATCATTTGCATGTCACAGCATCTTCTTCCTGTCGGTTAAAATTCGCGTCTGTAGCACGTCATCTTCGTGGTGTAGCAATTTTAATGGCCAGCAGTGTAAATCGTCGTCAGCTGGCGACCTGCGCTCAGTGTAATACGTGTTTAATAGTCTCAAAAAGAACTGAAAACCATTTGTCCAATGAAATGAAAACTTGAATAGACGGTGTTTGCGTTCGTGTACAGCAGCTACGTGTCGATTTGCGGGCGAGTCGGTGTCCGGCGGCGCGCCGCTCGGTGGCCGGCCACGGACGCGGCCGTGGCGGTGAGCGTTCGCCCTGCGCCGCCTCGGCCACCCCGGCCGTGCTCTCAGTGTAATTGCGGCCGGTAACTCAGCGCCCCTAATGAAGAGTAACGGCCGCCGCCCGGAGGTAACGAGCCGGCGCCACGTCACCGCCCTCTGCCCGGCCTGCGGGCCCGCCACTCGTACAACACTCACTCCTCACTCTACGCGAGTCCCTCGAACAGTGAGCTGACAGCTTCCTCGATTCACACGAACGCCAAACACAAAGAAATAGACCAATATGGCTGAAACGTGGTGTGCGTTCTTTCCAAAAGATCCTACGAACTAAATATGACCTCGATACGCGCCGGTGGTGCCATCTCTCGGACTCTGCAGTGCCACAATTCCCTTACTCAGTATGCTGCGGTCTCACGAAGCCCTTCACAGACAGGCACTATTCCCCAGACGTAGTCCGCAAACAGATCTCCCATGCCATTTCCCCTCATACTCCAAATCCTCCCACCACCCACAAGAACAAGCCACAAAGGAGTGACCCTTCATCAGCCGAACACCTGAACCACATCCTTTGCCAGAGCTTTGATTACCTATCATCATGGCCTGAAGTAAGGGACATCCTACACGAGATACCGAGATACTTCCCCCCCCCCCCCCCCTCCTAAAGTCATGTTCCATTGCCCATCCAACTTCTACAAGATCCTATCCATCCCTATGTCACTTACAATCCCAACCCCTTGCCACAAGCATATTTCCCTGTGGAGGACCCAGGTGGTAAACCTGCCCAATCCACCAACACAGCACTTCCTATTCCAGTCCTGTCACAGTTTATCTCGCCACATCAGGGGCCAGGACACCTGTGAAAGTAGCCATGTCATTTACCAGCTCTGTTGCAATCATTGCACAGCCTTTTATACTGGTGCATCCAGCTGTCCACCAGGGTGAAGGCCACCTCCAAACTGTTGCCTAGAGCAAAGTAGGCCAACCTATGGCACAACATGCAGTGGAACATAACATGCTTGATTTCATTGGCTGCTTCACTACCTGAGCCGTCTGGACCCTTCCGTCTACTACCAACTTTTCTGAACTGTGCAGATGGGAGTTAACCTGGCAACACATGCTCCACTCCCATAATTATTCCGGCCTCAATCTACGGTAACATACTGTCCGCATACCCTTCACCCAACAGTTTCCGCCCTCTCTGTCTTATTATTTCCTCCCCATTCTCATCTTCTTCCCTGTTTATTTGCAGTCCTCGCCCAATGCATCTGCCCATCTTTCCCTCCTCCTCTCCTTTTTTGCCCACCTCCCTGCATCACAACCTCCTCATGCTGTGCCTGTTGCAACTCTAGTCCCTACACACTCCACCAGACAGAGCTTGTCTCCCGCCTCAGCCGTACAACTATCCCTTTCCCTTCCCTGCCCCCCTCCAGATTGCTGCTGCATCCTAGGTGGTGATGCAGTCCAGTCTGACGCAGGAGTTTGCGAGTAAAGGTTTATTTGGGAAATCAAAGGGATACAAACAGTTGCCAAGGCACTAGCACACACACTAACTGATCAAAAGTACCCACACATCTATTTGTGGACACTAATATGGGGCGTAACCACCCTTGCCTTTACGACAGCTTTAACGCTATATGTAAACCGACCGCGGAGAGAGGAGGAAAGGTAAAGCCGTCGGCACACGGACCGTGCTGTCGATCGTTAACGTTCAGCGTGCCAACTCCAACGTGCTACTGAACGCTCAGGAATGATGCGACTTGTGCATACGGCACGTGAGCCCCAACGTGGTATACGCGACCGCAATGCACTCTAGTGGCAGTTGAGGGATGTTTCTGTTTCGTAAATCACACTGTTTACTCAACGGGATCGCGTAAAATTCCCACGTTAGCTCTATTAAAACGCACATTTCCTCTATCGTCCACGAAAAGGAAAGTACCATGTCCAATCAATAAGGACATAGGCTGATGAAAGTTCCATTACAAACAGTGCGGTACTAATTTGGAATACTTCTCAGCATAAGATAAACATTATTTCGTCATTCCCACATTTTAGTGAGTCTTACTTGATCACCGTTCCTACCGAGTAGCACAATCTTTGCAACTTGTGAATTATGAAGCGTAAAAGAAAAAGGAGCAAAATATCTTTGTACAAGTAGCGCAAGCTGTCCTGTACATTAAGCCAATCGAACAAAATCACCCCTCAAAAAAAGGTGAACCTACATTTACATAACATCAAATATTATAGTATATACTTATATTAAACTAATAATAAAGTATCAGTACCTAATAAAATCGCGAATGTAAGGAAAAAGAGTTTGTAAGTGTCAAGACGCGAACCACCGCCCCACCTAATAACTCATGACACTACTCATTACGCTAAACCAACAATATAGCTTTGGCATCTAATCATAGTGTGTTACCCCGTGCTGAAAACCTTAATCGTAGATATGTTACAAATTGAAATTTAATTATAAGAAATTGTACCAAGAACAATGCGTTTTGGGTGGCTCTTCAGTGTGTCGCTGCCTACAAATACCCTACTCTCTTAACACGCAAGTTACAGTAATTCTTTTGCCACGAATATGGTGTTTCTCATTTTTTTATTGGAACTAATCACACAGTTAACAACGGGTTTTCCAGAGACTCTCAACTTGCTGATGCTCAGAAACGGCATATATACATACAGGCTTGAAATGAATGCCAATATGGCGCCTCACAACTCTGAAGGTAGATGGTGTGAGTGTGACGAAGGTGGCGTTGTGCAATCTCATTGGTCAACGCTCAGACGCACACTCAGAATATCTGACATGCCAGATATTGCTCTGCAATGTTGGGAAAGTCTTCCGAACGTGCTATTCCACTCTAAGACGTCAGAAATTCAGCACGTTCAACTATCAACGTTCGGATGCACGGTCCGTGTGCCGACGGCGTAAGGAAAGGAAAGGAAAGGAAAGGAAAGGAAAGGGGAGAGATCACTGCTGTCAGCTGTTTTGGGACAACATGCGAAATGGGCGGCGACGGGATTCGAACCCGGGATCTCCTGCTTACTAGGCAGGTGCGGTAACCACAGCGCCGTCTGGGACACAGTGTTATCGCAACTGCACCGACTATCTCGACCCGCCTCACGGTCGATCCACACTCCCATCGAGCGGCACGTATCCGCAGCCGCTGTGCATTGTCTCCATATTCGCTCTTCTGAAATTCCCACGGGAGGTCGGACGTATCTGTGCAGCCGCACTCAAGAAGGTGAATTCATTGTCCAGTTAGGCTATCATATTGCATGAACGTGTCATGTGTGTGCTTTGGGACATATCAGAATATTCATACAGCTCTAACTCTGCTGTAGACACTTTCGATGAGGTGTCCGAATGTCTGCGGAGAAATCGCAGCCCATTATTTCTCAAGAGCCGAAACCAAATGAGGTAGTGATGTTGGACGCTGGGGTACGGAGCGAAGTCGACGGTCGAAGTGATCCCAAAGGTTAAAATTAAAATTTTAACAAATTGTAAGATCGCTGAGTATGTTTTCAAAAATTTCAACTCCCAAAGGTCTTCCATTGGGTTCCAGTCGGGACTGTGGTTAGGCCAGTCTATTTTATTGTCTACAAACCACTGGCTCACACAACCTCCTTTATGACAGGGTGCATTGTCATGATGATCCATCCTCCCCGAACTGTTCCTCTACTGAATCTTCCTGCCAGATTGTGTCCCAGACCAATGCCTTGTAGGGGCAAGCGCTCTGTCGACTGAGCTATCCAAGCACGACTCACGACCCGTCCTCACAGAGCTATTTCCGCCAGTATCTCGAGTCTCGGTCCGGTACACAGTTTTAATCTGCGAGGAATTTTCATATCAGAGCACATTCTGCTGCCAAGTGAAAATTTTATTCTGAAAACAACCCTCAGCTTGTGGCTAAGCCACATCTTCCCAGTATCCTTTCCTCTAGGAGTGCTGGTGTTGCAAGTTTTTTAGGAGAGTTTCTGTGTAGTTTAGAAGGGATCAGATGAGGTACGGTCGAAAATAAAGCTGTGAGGATGTGTCGTGAGTCGTGCTTGGATACCTCAGTCGATAGAGCATTTGCTCGCAAATGGCAGAGGTTACGAGTTCGAGTGTAGGTCCGGCTTCCAGATTTAATCTGCCAGGAAGTTTCGTATCAGCGCACACTCCGCTGCAGAGTGAAAACCTCACTCTGTTGCTCTACTAAACGCAGCACACAGTGCTGTAAAAGATGCTCATATCCTTCGGCATTTAGTGTTTTCTTAATCGCAGTAATGAGATCCCACTCCAGGCACGAAAAGCACCCCATAGTGTAACTCCACGTCCTACGTGCTTTAAAATGGTTCAAATGGCTCTGAGCACTATGGAACTTAACATCGGAGGTCATCAGTCCCCTAGACTGAGAACTACTTAACCCTAACTAACCTAAGGACATCACCCACGTCCATGCCCGAAGCAGGATTTGAAGCTGCGACAGTAGCAGCATCACGGTTCCGGACTGAAGTACCTAGAACCGCTCGGCCCTGACGGCAGGCCCTCCGTGCTTCACTGTTGACACTACACAAGATGGCTGTTAGAGGACCCAGGCATTCGGCAAACAGAAACCCTTCCATCGGCATCTGTGACGGCTCTTGCAATCCTGATATTCCTTGACTAGTTGGTAGTCGTTAGTCGTCATTAATGCTAAATTCTTTCTAATCTCAAGTCGTGGTAATTGTTAATTTTATTTGTGAGAAGACGCCACAATTTACTGTCTTTAAAATTTGTCGTAAAAGAGGGTTCGTAGTAGAACTACGTATTTCTTAGTATTTTTTTCTCTTTAAGTTTGATGGATTAATCATTGAATAAAGACGATAATCTCTAAGCAAGTCCTGTCCAAGTGAATTCTATACACTTGCAGGTAAGTTAAATTCGTGTGAAAAGTTATTTTTGGGAGTTGTTATAAATTCAGTGTTCATTAATGCTGCCAGTCAAAGATGCTATTCCTATGCTAATTTTTCATTCGATTTTATTTTAAAAAATTGACGATCGCCGCGCTGGGCTGCATAATGTAGCTATCGAAAATAATTAAGTTCTCACAGTTTAAGCCTTGAATTAATTTCTGTCCTATGAAACTCCCTATCTCACTACTAGTTATCATTTCTTTTTAATAATATTTTTCCTGTCTCAAGGATAATTACTTTTAGAGAAGGTGAAAAGTGGTTCTGAAATTAAATTTTTGAATACTCCAAACTACATATTTCCACAACTACAAGCCACGAGCTAGCATAATGCGGACAACATGAGACAAGATAAGCCGAAACAAAATTGACTGAATGACAGAATGAGACCGAGACACTATTGTCTCGACTATTTATAGATTTACGCAAAAAAAGTTGACGTAACTATAACTTCATCGGCCAAAAGTCCTTAGTACATTTCTTACGCCTATAAGTCCTTAGTAAACTACTTATTCTTTTGAAATTCTTATTCTGAAATAATTCACAGTTATACGAAAAATAGTAACGAAAATATATAAAATCATGGCTTATGGCCGTATAACAGTGGCTTCAAATGCAGCAGGGTAGAGTGTTTCCATTTATCGACTGTCTAGTGATCGCTTTTAAACCACCCCAAGCTTCATGTAGATTCACTGCAGAAATGAGGATCTAAACATTTATGGTGGTGTCTGTTTGTTCTATATCGTGATTCCCTACCACTTACGCGCAACGACGCTCTGAGCTTGTTTTTTTAGGGAATTGACTAGTTTGAACCTGGGACCTGTTGCTGGTAAGGAGACGCCAGACCACACATGACATGTAGAATTCAGAAGAGTTCAGTGAGACTAGCGATGATATAAGCAAATACTTAATGATTTCAGCGTCAACTCCACTGCACTCCCTGTAAAAGAATCTTAATACTAACTAAATTTAGTGGAAAGGGTTCAAGGCTTTCCTATTTTTAGTTAGCTGGTAAAATAACGTGGAAAAAGCAGTTAAGTTTACCATTGGAAATTTTATTCTACTCACAAAACATCGTTTATAAATTGCACTATTGATAAAAGGAGATGTTTTAATACAGGATGGTAAAAACCAACTGCGTTCAACAAAAATGTGAACGAATATTCCCTGAATGGGTTTCCAAGTTCTACAATCGATCGAAGGATGACCTATGCCATATCATATCTATAATCTAGGTTTAATTTAAGTTTCACAAAAGAGAAAACTAACAAAATGGTCTACAGTGACCCTCAATTACGTTTAATTACTTATCTAACTTGTCGTAAATTACAGTGGCTGATGTGGCTTCTCAATAACTATGTAAAAGAAAAATCATCGCGTTTCAGATCTTTTCTTCAAGTGGCAAATGTGAACACCATGAGTTTTAATTAACGATCGACACTAGTATTACGCAAAAAGGGGGTGTAACAGATGAGACTTCTGCAGTTCTGAGTGAAGCCTTATACGCTCAAAAATGCGGCATCGCGTGCGTTCATTACCTTATCGGTGTTTAGGCAGCGTCAGGGCAGCGGCGGGCAGCACAGCTCCGCTCACCTCGTGGTTTAAAAAAAACTATCTGTCTGTGTTTTCATCTGACCAATCAGGGTCTCAATGTTAACCTTAAGCTCCACCTACAAAAATTCTGTCTATCCAATGAGAAACGTTATACTTTTCGTGGTGGGGCAATGTTTTTAAAGTTTGCATCGTAACAGAGACGCGAAAAAGTCTCACGTTGGTGTGGTCCTTTTAGCGTTATCGTAAGATCTATACTGTCCTTCTGGAGGGCTCTATCTTTTAACATTGGCTGGGAGGTGGTCCTAATGTAACAGACACGTGAAAAGGCTCACGCTAAAACTTGCGGGTGGTAGTGGCCCTTTTTGTGTTATCCTAAGATCTATACTGTTTTTCTGGAGGACTCTAGCTTTTAACATGGGCTGGGGGGTGGTCCTTGACGTAACACAGACGCGAAAAAGTCTTACGCTAAAACGTGCGGGTGATAGTCTTAGCGGTAGGCTGCCGACGTGGGTGTCCAGTCCGTTCCTTATCGTAGGGCCTTCTAACTTAACACGGTTCTGCTCTCGGCTTCTGTTCTCGTTTCTCCCCTCGGAAATGCGTCGGTCTCACGGTGGGAAGATACGACATGCATTTAGGCATTCTTGTGTTAGTCTGTGGTATTCCATTTGCTCACTCGTTACTCGTATTACTTTGGTTAATTTAATGTCATGATTTATTCGGAGCTATGTGACATACTACTAGATTTGCTTATTATGTCAGGGTTTTCATGGAAGGTGTTGGATTTGCCTGACACCTTACAAGGAGCCGCTGGACCATTGCATCCCATTAGTTTCCCACGCGCAGTCATTTTGCCAGCTAGACTGCTCGTAGCATTGTGGATCTCGCGACTGACTCCTTCCGCTGATTCCACCTGACTTTCTACAATTATCCTTCACAGTGCTCGACGCTCCCTGTGCCTCTGTATACAACGTCTGCCTGATCTTGGTTGAGTTGTGGTTATTCTTTCGCTTTTCCATTTCACAACCACATCACCAAACGTCGACTTGCGCAGATTTAGAAGGGTTGAAATGTCCCTAATGGATTTGCTACTAAGGTATCCAGTGACGAGTCCTCGGACCAAGCCATTGAGCTTACCTGACCGACCCTTTCTGCTGTTATTGGTTCTCTACTGACAACACAACACTGTCCGCCTCCGTTTATACTGTCAGGTTGGCATCCAGTCGTTAACTCCACATTACAGAATGGTAGGCATGTACTTTCGACAAGATAACTTATTACCGTTGTAACGCAGCAGTACCAGGCCGCGCCTGTGTCTGAGACTTGTTCTCTACTGTGGACACCAGGCCAGTTTCCGGTAGCTTGGAGAAGAGGACCTTGTTTAGACTGCCGACTATCGACCGGTTTTCTCGAATCATCTTACATGGGGTTTGGTCCGGGCATAGGCGGATTTCAATGGCGAATAATTTGCCCATGAAGGACTACGTTTTCCAGCATTTGGTGGACGTAAACTTGTGAAGGTGTTGGCAGAGAGCAGCACTTTCTCTAACAGGTCTAACAACAGGAGCTGAAATTGGCCAATTGAAGTGCCGATATCCTGCTCTCGCGGATAATTCACTGAAAGACCGGAATGATAAAAAAGTTTCGTGGAGCAGTTTGCAGCTCACGAAATCGTGCAGAATGCCGGCAGCTCCCGTTTTGCCTCTGCGTCGTGTGCTCTGTGGGGTGGAGTTCGTGTTTCCGTAGTGCGTTTCTGAAGAGAGAATTTATGGCGAGCCGCATCAAATGAGATGTCTGAACAATACGCCACACAATTAATTTGATTCGTGCGCTAGCGCATCGCCAAGTGTGCCTGCCTTGTTGCCGCTGCCGTGTTAGGAAAATGGTTCAAATGGCTCTGAGCACTATGGGACTCAACATCTTAGGTCATAAGTCTCCTAGAACTTAGAACTACTTAAACCTAACTAACCTAAAGACATCACACACACCCATGCCCGAGGCAGCATTCGAACCTGCGACCGTAGCAGCCCCGCGGTTCCGGACTGCAGCGCCAGAACCGCACGGCCACCGCGGTCGGCCCGTGTTAGGAATTTCGCTTTTTACATAATAATAATAATAATAATAATAATAATAATAATAATAATAATAGTAATAATAGTGGTCATAATCATAATACCAATACTTTGCTGGCATTAAGGTTTAGTACATTGCTTTAGCACAACATCCAACAAACTGCAGTTTAGGTAAATACCGCATCTGAAAAGTACAGATCCAGAAATTTGGTTACTTAATGTCTTACATGTGTCACGCAATTGTTCTGAAAATTATTGTAGTAATATAGTCTCACAACTTTGATATCAAAATTTACACAATATAAAATCGAAGTGTACAGTCTTTATCAGGATAACTCTTAGGTGTACGATTGTGACTACGTGCGACTGCGTAAGCGAAGGGACGCCACGTCTTTCAGTCGTTCAGGATGTCGGTTAGTTGGTTTCTACTTAATTGTGACCACAGTGTTGTGTGACCACAAACTGGAAGGATTCCCTTTTTGGACATACCTTGCATATTGAAGATTTAGTTTTCGTGCTACTTCAGCTGAAAAAATCGGAGGTTGACCTACAACACCAGAGGTGGAAGATGACCTTTATTATCAACTGTTAAATCTGTCAGTGGCTCATAAATGAGTTCAATATCCAGCAACAAAAATTTTGGATCATTTGTCCAATAACATAAAATGTGTGATAGGTAGCGAAGATTGCGTTAAATCTAATTTAAAATAATTTCTCCTGGACAACTCCTAGTCCATTGATGAATTTTTACTTAAAAGCTGGTAGCCAGTTTCGTAAATGTAGATGCGTGAGTAGGAATAAAATGATAAAGTGTTCATTAATGTCAACAGTAATCATGTATACATATCCTGTAAACTGACTCATTCCACACAATTTTCATAAAAGAATCGTTCAATCAATGTATGGAACACGTAACTAACTAACAAATTCCAAATATAAATGCTTTTGGATTTTTTTTTTTTTTTTTTGTGGGTCGGGGGAATAGTCTGATATTCTGAACCTAATGACACTTTCCTCCTGACCATATCCTCCCTGCCCCCATGCCCTGCCCAGCCCTATAGGTGAAATAACAGTATCTTCGACAGTCCAAACTATTACTACGATTTGTTTGTGAAGCGGAATGGGTTTGCGGAGATACTCGGGAAGCGTTCTGTCGCACAGCATTCAGAAACTATACGTTCAGTAAGTGGCTCGAAACAGCATATCCAGACACTCTGGGATGATGATGGCATTGAAACAGAGGATGAAACGCATGAAGCTGAAATACTGAACACCTTTTTCCAAAACTGTTTCACAGAGGAAGACCGCACTGCCGTTCCTTCTCTAAATCTTCGCACAAACGAAAAAATGGCTGACGTCGAAATATGTGTCCAAGGAATAGAAAATCAACTGAAATCACTCATCAAAGGAAGGTCCACTGGACCTGACGGGATACCAATTCGATTCTACACAGAGTACGCCAAAAGAACTTGCCCCCCCCCCCCCCCCTTCTAACAGCCGTGTACCGAAAGTCTCTAGAGGAACGGGAGGTTCCAAATGATTGGAAAAAGAGCACAGGTAGTCCCAGTCTTCAAGAAGAGCCGTCGAGCAGATGCGCAAAACTATAGACCTATATCTCTGACATCGATCTGTTGTAGAATTTTAGAACATGTTTTTTGCTCTCTTATCATGTCATTTCTGGAAACTCAGAATCTACTCTGTAGGAATCAACATGGATTCCTGAAACAGCGATCGTGAGAGACCCAACTAGCTTTATTTGTTCGTGAGACCCAGAAAATATTAGATACAGGTTCCCAGGTAGATGCCATTTTCCTTGACTTCAGGAAGGCGTTCGATATAGTTACGCACTGTCGCCTGATAAATAAAGTGTTGGCTTGATTGAAGAATTTTTAGCAAACACAACATGTTGTTCTGAATGGAGAGACGTCTACAGACTGCCGTGCCACAGGGGAATGTTATGGGACCATTGCTTTTACAATATATATAAATGAACTAGTAGATAGTGTCGGAAGTTCCATGCGGCTTCTCGCGGATGATGCTGTAGTATACAGAGAAGTTGCAGCATTAGAAAACTGCAGCGAAATTCAGGAAGATCTGCAGCGGATAGGCACTTGGTGCAGGGAGTGGCAACTGACCCTTAACATAGACAAATATAATGTATTGCGAATACATAGAAAGAAGGATCCTTTATTGTATGAGTATATGATAGCGGAACAAACACTGGTAGCAGTTACTTCTGTAAAATATCTGGGAGTATGCGTGCGGAACGATTTGAAGTGGAATCATAATATAAAACGAATTGTTGGTAAGGCAGGTGCCAGGTTGAGATTCATTGGGAGAGTCCTTAGAAAATGTAGTCCATCATCAAAGGAGCTGGCTTACGAAACACTCGCTCGACCTATACTTGAGTATTGCTCATCAGTGTGGGATCCGTACCATGTCGGGTTGACAGAGGATATAGAGAAGATCCAAAGAAGAGCGGCGCGTTTCGTCAAAGGGTTATTTGGTAAGCATGACAGCGTTACGTAGATGTTTAGCAAACTCAAGTGGAAGGCTCTGCAAGAGAGGCGCTCTGCATCGCGGTGTAGGTTGCTGTCCAGGTTTCGAGAGTGTGCTTTTCTGGATGAGGTATCGAATATATTGCTTCCCCCTACTTATACCTCCCGAGGAGATCACGAATGTAAAATTAGAGAGATTCGAGCGCGCACGGAGGCTTTCCGGCAGTCGTTCTTCCAGCGAATCATACGCGACTGGAACAGGAAAGGGAGGTAATGACAGTGGCACATAAAGTGCCCTCCCCCACACACCGTTGGGTGGCTTGAAGATTATAAATGAAGATGTAGATGTAGAGGTAGATCTGTTCTCGAGCTTGCAGCGCAGGCAATGGGGAGGTAGAGGACGGCAGCGTACTGAGAGCCAGACAGTCAGTCAGAAGTTGGCGAGTCTGCGGAAGCGTCGGACGCCGCGGATCTGAAATTCGTTATCAGCTGGGACGGGACAGGGCGGGAGGTGGCGGGCAGCCAGGTCGAGCTCCATTAGACTTTCATAAAGGGCTGTTCCGGTCTAGCTCCGGGCCGGTGCGGCCTGTCGCGGCAGCTCGCAGCCAGCGCCGGCGCCGGCGGCCTGGAATATTCACGCGGCGGCCATTGTGGCGGCGGATGGCCGCCCTGAATTATGGAGGCGCCGCTTCTGGCGGCGCCACCTGCCGCCGCTGCTGGAGGCTCCAGTCACACACAGCAGCGGCAGCGGAAGGCGCTGCACACGCAAAACTCACCGGACAAATTACTATTAGTTATCTCCTCCAGAGAGTACACTCGACGTCTCGCAAGCGGGTGGCGCGAGGACCTCGTCGTCGGAGTCCCCGTGTCGTTAAGACCCGCTGCTCCGTTCCTATCTGCACAGGCAGTCCTTCCGCATCCAAGCTGCCTACACATCGGAATATCCGTGTTGGAATCTCAGAGGCCACCCTACTCGAACCTGTGTTATGCGTCTTCTTCACGCGTGACACGATGCAGCCCAGATGGGCCCACATACCGATGATACGACGCCTCTGAGTAAGATCATAACTCCCCGCATGTTCCAAATTCAACTACGACGACTGAACAAACTCACCGCCTGCGCTGCCTCAAGCCGTCTGACCTACGACCCTTAACCGGCCGGAGCGGCCGAGTGGTTCTAGGCGCTACAGTCTGGAACCGCGCGACCGCGACGGTCGCGAGTTCGAATCCTGCCTCGGGCATGGATGTGTGTGATGCCCTTAGGTTAGTTAGGTTTAAGTAGTTTTAAATTCTAGCGGACTGATGACCTCAGAAGTTAAGTCCCACAGTGCTCAGAGCCATTTGAACCTACGACCCTGACAAGATCCAGGCCTGCTGCCCTGTTGCTCTACCATCAGTTGAGGTAGATGGTACACCAGTACTATGGACGCACTCAATTTACTGTTTGGGCGACACGTCAGACGCACTTCTCACGTGGTGCGATCACGTCGAAGATATTCGCCACTGGGCTGTGGTATGCTTGTGTTTCTGTACTCAGATGTCGATCTGCGATGGGCACTGTAACGAATTGTTGTCTCACGATTTTACAAGACTCTCCTGCTGCCACTTAATGATTACGTAGATATGAGTTCATTCATAGATCTATTTCAACAACAAAAAATGGTTCAAATGGCTCTGAGCACTATGGGACTTAACATCTTAGCCCGCCTCTCGTGGTCGTGCGGTAGCGTTCTCGCGTCCCGCGCCCGGGTTCGATTCCCGGCGGGATCAGGGATTTTCTCTGCCTCTTGATGACTGGGTGTTGTGTGTTGTCCTTAGGTTAGTTAGGTTTAAGTAGTTCTAAGTTCTAGGGGACTGATGAGCATAGATGATAAGTCCCATAGTGCTCAGAGCCATTTGAACCATTTTTGAACTTAACATCTTAGGTCATCAGTCCCCTAGAACTTAGAACTAATTAAACCTAACTAACCTAAGGACAGCACACACATCCATGCCGGAGGCAGGATTCGAACCTGCGACCGTAGCAGTCTCGCAGTGCCAAACTGTAGCGCCTAGAACAGCTACAGAATATTTCAAGAAAGATAGTCACTCTTCAACTGCCCAAGAAAACCTTTATTTGGTTCTCCTTTTCAGTTTCGGCAGTTTAAACTGTCATCTTCACAAGTGAAACTGGCTCAAATCATTGGAAAGCCAGCGTCAAAGTAAGAATCGGACGGTAGTGTCCTCTCCTACAGAATCGACAAAATACAGTGGCATCGCTGAAAATATATGATGCGTCCGATGAGTAGCAAACAATTAACTGTCAAATCTCACGCCGTACAGACTTGTGCGACGACAGTCAGCCAAATAAATGTTCGATGTGCAGCTGACGACTGACCTTTCATCTTTCTTAATTATGTAGCTGTTTTCTCGGCAACTCTACCGAAAGGCTCGTCGGTCGCCTCCAGCCTGTCTAAAACAGGTCCCTTAAGCTGGGCCTGCACCTACCGGCTGACCGCGTAACGGTCCTGGTTTATCAAACGACAGACGTCACAGCCCGTACCACTTCCGCATTATATCGTGAGCCTTTTTGCCGGAGACAGATGGCTTCCAGGACAGGGCTGGGACATCAAGTTCACTGGCGCATCAGTATCAGCTGGCCAGATCTGCTGCACATTTAAAGTAACCACCAGTAACAAAAAGAACGAAATAAAACGTGGAGAGTCAAACTGACGGGCATGAGAAAGTGAAATAAAGAACGAACCAAAGATAGTATGAAAAACGAATGTTTACCACCCACCAAACTCTGGAGAAAGTTCAAAAATGTTCAAATGTGTGAGAAATCATATGGGACTTAACTGCTAAGGTCATCAGTCCCTAAGCTTACACATTACTTAACCTAAATTGTCCTAAGGACAGACAAATACACCCATGCCCGAGGGAGGACTCGAACCTCCGCCGGGACCAACCGCACAGCCCATGACTGCAGCGCCCCAGACCGCTCGGCTAATCACGCGCGGCTCTGGAGAAAGTAACGCACTACAGATCTCTCAGCTACTGGCTGCCTTGAGTCTAGTATTAGACGATCACGTCACCCTCCATCGTTACGTCACAACAGTGTAACGGTGTGTCTGTACCAGCTGGTTCTCTGGAATCAACGCAGTACGGTAGGTTGATGTGGAGACGCGACAAGATCGCAGAAAGGAGCTATCGTATTTAGACTTGCCCATGTCCCAATGTCCCCAATGCGTTGGTGTATCAACGCGGATTGTCCAACGGGTCTGCAAGAAATGGTGCACCACTCGAAGCCATGTGGCAGCAGTTCTCGTAACAACTTCCAACCGACGGGAACCGGAGAACTGCTGCTGTCACTGAATACAGACACACCTCAGCGAGTATTGTGCAGGGAACTGCATGCAAAGGAAACTTGCAGTCGGGTACACATATAGCTGCATGTCTTCGATGGACAAAATAACGCATTAGCTGAACAGTAATGGACTGTTAGCATGTAGTGTGGTCCAACGGGTGGCGATTTTGTCTCTTTTCAAATGATGTTACGCCTTGATGACACCGATTACGCAATGAGGCGCTTAACCCAGATCGCACAATATAATGTTTCAGAGTTCTTTTGATACCATGTCTTGGGCTGACTGGTTCTGCTTACCGTGAACATGAATCAGAGTCTTTATTTCTCTGTTCCTCGTGACAATGAGTATGCTTTGGAAATTACCGCCTTCTAAGATGACAACAGCTGTGGTCACAGGGCTGCATGCATACGTTACTAGCTTGGGGAACTGGGAGAACAAATATTGTACCACGGTATAGAACTGATCAGTCAAAACGGTCGAAAAATCCCTGGCAGTAATGCGACCCTGTAAAGTAACTATGGGCCCATGGAATATCGCGATATCATTGCCCAAATAATGGCCGAGCCCAGTCCTGAGACATTAACTCGGGCAGAAGCTAGTGTGAAAGAACACTCGTATGATCAAATGCCTTTCTTCCATTGTATCGCGTTTCGCCGTTACCGACATTTTCAACACTGGTCAGTGGTTTTGGAATTCCACCTCGCCCTCAAATTTCCAGGTTAAGGAGCTCCCTTCAGCTTGTTTTGGTGCTGACAATGTTCCCGAGTGCCACATTCAACACGGCAGTGACAGTTGTCCTTTTATTTTTCGTCACAATCCTTTTCACTGACCGTCCGCCACGGTCACTCAAGGTACATTTTCGTCCGCATAGTGACTTACCGTATGATGTTTCTCCGCTTTCCCTGTAACCGTTATAATTCTTCGATACGGTTCCTCTTAACACACCAAACTCTTCGACTACCTTGGAAGCATACACCATATGAGCACGAGCAATTTTCTCACACTGGAATTCACGTAGCTCCGATTAATGCACTCACAACCACACATAACATTGTGTTGACAGGGAATGACGCTTGGAACGTATTAAGGATAATGCACATGTGCCATTCGTGGCCGAATACGATAGCGCCATCTGCAGGCTTCACCAGCATCTGTTATTTTCTTGAAACATGCATTCCACGTGGCGTATCCACATTTTTCCTCACATCCTATTCCTCCCGTAGAGGTGTGTGGAGTGAAAATGGGTTGACGTAGCAGCAGAACTTGGAACGTGTGGAGCAATTTCAACCAAATACTCTTTATTCTTGACTCGTTATTTGCATAATTACTTGTATAAAACTACTGTCAGGGTAGAACACCCTTGCTATCTCAAGAGAGAGAGTAGTCGTAGCGTGTAGAGGTATTCGGTAACGACCGATATTAGAATGGAATCCATATTTTTTCAGGGTCGCTAGTGTCATTGGTGACAGTACCGATAAATTTTCAACCCCTAGGAGTAGGGTAGCGCGGGGGAGGGGGGGGGAGGGGACGGGGAGAGGGTATGTAATATCTCTTTATATTCGATGAATTGTGCGGGAGTAATCCCTTTATTCTTTTCGATTCGGGATATGCCAACAAGTATGATCCAGGATTTGGTATATTTACAATAACATATGGTCCGGTATAAATAAGATTCCATTTTATGTTCTTCATCAGTTTCGAGGAATGGATGTGTCGCCTCAATAAAACCTTTTCTCCAAGATGAAACGTCTGAATCCGGTGAATCCGTTTAATGATTCTTCTTCTCCGCAGGCTCGTGCTTTGCGGCAGTCTGCTAATCTGTACAAATAAAATGCCTCGTATTTTTGGGAGCGTTGTAATAGAACGAGTTTTCCGAGAATTAAACCGATTCATGCGTACATACTGTCACAGTAAACAAACATCATGGGAAATTTGTTGAGTTGTTTATTCAGGTACAAAGCCCATGACACAGCTGCGCAGGTCACACCGATACCCAAGAAAGGAAACAGTAGCAGTCAGCTGAATCACGGACCCGTACCACTAATGTGGATTTGCAGTAGGATTTTGAAACATATACTGTGTTTGAACATTTTGAATTACCTCGAAGAAAACGGTTTATTGACAAACAGCCAATACGGAGTCGGAAAATACCGCTTTTGTGAAACACAACTAGCTCTTTATTCTCACAAAGTAATGACTGGTAACGCAAGGGGACGTCAAATTGATTCCATATTTTTAGCTTTCCAGCAGGCTTTTGACACCGCACCTCAAAGACGACTTCGAATAAAATTCCGTGACTACCGACTATCGTCCCAATTGAGCGACTGGATTCGTGATTTCCTGTCAGGAAGATCACAGTACGTAGTAATTGACGTTAAATCATCGAATAAAGTTCGCCAAGGAAGTGTTATTTGCCCAGTGCACTTCCAAATATACATAAACAATTTAGGAGACAGTCTGATCAGTTCTCTTAGATTATTTGCAGATAATACTGTCATTTACCGTCTTGTAAAATCAACATAATATCAAAACCAACCGCAAAATGATTTAGACGAGATGTCTGCACGGTACGATGGGCACGAAAGGGAAACAGTGGTTGCGAAGGGAGTAAGACAGTGTTGTAGCCTATCCTCGATGTTATTCGATCTGTATGTTGAACAAGCAGTAAAGGAAACAAAAGAAAACTTGGGAGTAGGAATTAAAATCCAGGGAGAAGAAATAAAAACCATGAGATTTTCCGATGACATTGTAATTCTGCCAGAGACAGCGAAGGACTTGGAAGAACAGCTGAACGGAATGAACAGTGTCTTGAAAGAAGGATTTAAGATGAACGTAAACAAAATCAAAACAAAGATAATAGAATGTAGTCGAATTAAATCATGTGATGCTGAGGGAATTCGATTAGGAAGTAAGACACTTAAACTAGTAGATGAGTTTTACTACTTTGGCAGCAAAATAAGTGATGATGGTCGAAGTAGAGACCAGAAGATGAATACACTAAACAGATTCAGAAGGATATAGGTTGCAGTAGGTACTGGGAGATGAAGAAGCTTGCACAGGATAGAGTAGCATGGAGAGCTTCATCAGACAAGTCTTTGGACTGAAGACCGCAACAACAGCAAAATCTGCATGGTGCTAAAAGTGGCAATTTACTCTAAATAATGAATAATGTGTAGTTATCCATACGACTACTAAAAGGAATCTGCTAAATTTCGGTTACACGATAAAACACACAAATCTAAAGCCTATCGATTCAGCTAAGTAATTAGGAATTACAATTAAGTATAAGTGAAATTGATAGGATCACATAGTGTTGTGGGGAAAGAAAACCAAACGTTGCGATTCATTGGCAGAATGCTTAGAAAATGCAATAGGTCTACTAAAGAGAGTGCTTGCACTACACTCTAAGACTATTGCTATGCGGTGCTATGTGCATCAACTAGGATTGACGGAGGACACCGAGAACGTTCAGAGAAGGGCAACTCGTTTTGTATCGTCGCGAGATGGGAGAGATAGTGCCACGGATGTGATATGCGAATTGCCTTGGCAATTATTAAAAGGCGTTTTTTCGTTGTGGAAGAATCTTCTCATAAAATTCCAGTCACCAACTTTCTCCTGAGAGGGTGCAAATATTTTGTTGGCGCGCACCTGCATACAGAGAATTGATCGTCAGGGTAAAGTAACAGAAATTAGAGGTCGCTCAAAAAGTTTCAGATGTTCGTCTTTCGAGCGAATGTTCGAGAGAACGATAGAGAAATGGCTTGAAGATGGTTCGATGACTCTTTATCCAGGCACTTAACAGTGAATTGCACAGTAATCATGTAGGTGTGGGTCAGCATATCTCGGTAAGGACTGAACCCATTTGTACTAAATTTGGTACACATACCACTGGAAAGAACTACTGTGACAGTAAGACAACCCTAGCATCTACACGGCTGACAGTGGGGATGAAAAGGCGTGACATAAGGTCATAAATCAGGAACGCTGGGACCAACTGAACCCAAATATGGTGTATACATGACTCATTTGTATAGAAATGCTGTGGGTGTAAGATACCCCTACTACCCTTAGGTGTGGGATGGGATGAGAAAGGGTGGCAAGTAAAAATGTTCGAAAACGACATGTTAGTATTTCTTTCCTGTGCTTCGCTGACTTGAAGTACTTCAAAATATGAAACACAATCTGTCTCTTATTCGCGTTTTTCAGTACGTCAGTTTGTCGCTTCAGAAGATGGAAAGAGGAAAAATGCAATATATTCCAACACAGTTGAACAAAGTATTTCAAATTCAACGGTAATGAATTCAGAAATCATGGATCTTGGAACGGCGGAACTAACGGAAGCAGCAACACAAGAAAATAAAATCCACAATGCGTCTGACTTACAACGACCGGTAAAGCGGTCAGTATCTTTTCACTAGAGATGCGGCTGGAAAAAATTCTTTATCAGAGCTAACAACCCTGAGTAGAATCTTTAGGTGACTTGTTCCCCTAAATCAACAAGCAATCAGCAACGGAGATGCACTTTGTAAGAGATTTTATTCCAGGGAGCCCCTGATCCTCCATTTCCAAGGAAACGAAAAGTAGGCATTCGGATTCTGGGGTCCTGTGACTTAGTGGAAAGAATGAGTCGAAACATTCTGAAACCTTCTTTAAACAACAAACGCATAAAATCAAACACACGAACATAAATTACCTTGCCACCTTCAACGAAAATTCACTCTTCAATACAGAAAAACTTAAAGATTTAATAAAATTGATAAAGGAAATAATATCATGATAACAGCATTGCAAGAGACAACATTTACTGATGAACACCCTTTCGATTCAGAAGGATTTATGATATTTAAGGGAAAACCAGGAAAAAGAATTACTAAAGACGTATCACAATTGGAGACAGGTTTCATTGTAAACAAAAACATATTGAACTCAATAATAGCATTTAAATCAATTAATGAAACCCTTTGCTTTCTAACATACAAATCATCAAACAAAATTTACGCTATTTTACATACACATGCTCCAGCTATCGAGAAAAAACAGAATAGAGAAAGAGCAAACACAAAATTTTCGGAAAACTGTCACAAAGATACTAGATCACATTTCATCGTAAAAGCACTCTGTTATTACTTGGAGACTGTAATGCACAAATTGGCGTGTAATGTCAGCACACATCAAAAGAAGGAAAATTCGCTGCACATTAAAGAACCAACGCAAACAGAGAAAGACTCCTAAGCCTATGCAAGCAGCGTAGCGTTGTACTAAAATCTAAATTCTTCACCAAATCCGATATATGGTGAACATCAACTCAATCACGTTCAGCACACACTCCGCATTGGAAGTGGGAAGTGCCCAATGAAAAGTTACCAAGAGTGCCGTTTAGCTTCAGACCACCATCTGTTTGTCATTAAATTCAAGGTTAGACCAATATTTAGGGAAAATATCAATACCAGTCCAGAAAGTTTCACATACAGAAGTTATCTACAGAAAATGATTATAAAATGCAGTTGGAAAAAGAATACCTAAAAGTTGGGAACAATTTCAAAAAGGCATTATTGAGACTGTAGAAGAAACTGTCCCTCTTAGAAGAAATGGAAACACGTTTCGTGGACAGACGGTTCTGATGAGTTAATTATAAAGAGACTACAAGGTTGGAATATATGGACCCAAAAAAAAAGATAAGAACAGGAAAAAATTTATAGGGGCAAGGAAATGTGCATCAAAGGGTCTCAAAAAATCGGAGTACATCATATAAAAGATCAACTAACTTCAGTTGAGTCACATTTTGAACAGAAAAACACAATCAATTCATACCTATTTTAAAGAAATACACGCCACCAAGTTTACAGTTTATAGACCCAAAAATGCAAAAGACTGCACGTAATAACACGGAGAGCTGCAGAATACTTGCGGACTAATTCAAAGAATTACGCAACTACGATCTACTAGAAGAAAAATTTCATTTTTATAAAGTAATGCAAATACAAGCAGACTCAGAGCCACCAACAATAGAGGGAATCAGATAAATCATAAAAGAGCTTAAAAATAACAAAGCATCAGGAGTTGCTAAATTGGGGGAACACTCTAGTGACAACATTATGTTATCTCTGACAAAAATCACTGCTGAAATTTGGACAGCAAATAGTTTACCATCAGAATCTACATCGGCATTAACACATACACTACAAAAAAGGAAAGAAAACTAACAATTACAGAGGACTCTCCCTCTTATCAGTAACATATAAGACTCAGTCCACGGTACTTTGAAATAGATTTGAGGAATTTTCGAGCTACAGCTAGGAGAGTATTAAGCAGGATTTAGGAAGGGAAGGTCTTGCGCAGAGCAAATACTAAATCTAAAGAACGTAAGAGACAGGAGGAAAATCGGAAACTTGAAATACATGATAACTTCTGCAGTTTTTTTAAAAAAAAACATGTTACTCAATTGATAAAAATGCATTGATCAAAATTTTTAAGGAATTCGGACTGGACAATAAAACAACAGAAATAATTAAAGGCACTTTAACAAACATAACATCAAAAGGAATATTTGTGGGGAACTGACAAAATCTTTTGAAATAAAATCATAGTAAGACAGGGAGATGGTTTACCATCCCTACTTTTAAACTTTGCATTGGAGAAGGTTGTGAGAGAATGGAGAAAATCCATCAACACTAACGGTGTACAAATAGGAAGAAATCGAAATAAAATCACCATAGATTGTCTACCTTTTGCAGATGATACGGCATTAATTACTGACTCACCGAATAATCCCAAAGAACAAATCACAGAACTCAGAAACAAGCAGACAAAATAAGACTAAAAGTATCATTTGAAAAAGCACATTTCATGGCAAATGTCAATGATGCCCCTCCAAATCTTAAAATTCATAACAACACAACATCTAAAACGAATTGTTTTCCGTACCCAAGAGAACGGATAACAAGCAACACAAAAGAAAAAAATAGCCATTGAAAATAAGTTCATAAAATAGAAAGGGCATTGAAAGTGACAAAAAACATATGTGACAAATAACTTTGTCCTGGAACACAAATCGACGACGTTATTAAAAAAGTGATTAAACATTTAAACTAACAAGATTTTTGATCTTGAAAAACTGAAAATGTTGAAAAAAGAATTGTAAGCAAAGTACCGGGATTTAGATATAATAGTAAAGTTGAATGCAATTTAATATCAAACAGTGAGCTCTATTTGGAAATGAAAAACCTAACTGATATAATGAGGAAAAGAAGACTAAATTTTTATTGCTACGTATACCGAATGGATATTAACAGACTAACCAAACAGATCTTCAAATTACTAGACAGCTACAAATCCAAACCCACTTGGTTCACCATATTCGACAAAGAAATGAAAAACACAGGGATTAGAATTGACATAATAGGTACCCGTAACAGATTACTTCTCCGCCCCCGGTGGCTGAGTGGGGCGGGACGGTAGCTGAGCGTGTTCGGCCACAGGGCTGCTCGCCCTCTGTAATAAAAAACTGCGTAAGGGAATCAACGATCAACTTGAACGGATGTCTTGTGACATCCGCCCAGACCAAACGCAACGAACAATACCGAACAAAATGAAAAAAAAAAAGTGGTCAGCGCGACAGAATGCCAATCCTAAGGGCCCGGGTTCGATTCCCGGCTGGGTCGGAGATTTTCTCCGCTCAGGGACTGGGTGTTGTGTTGTCCTAATAATCATCATCATTTTATCCGCATCGACGCGCAATTCGCCGAAGTGGCGGCAAATCGAAAGACTTGCACCAGGCGGACGGTCTACCCGTCGCGAAGGCCTAGTCACACGACATTTATTTTACAGAGTACTTCTTAGAGAAGCAACACAAAAGAGGTCTGCAAAAGGAAGAAAGTAGACCCAAGAAGAAACGGAACGATGCTCTCGAAGGATGAAGGAAGTCTGGGAGCAACGAAAATTAAGTACAAAGAAACGAAAACAAAGCAGGTTTATCGTACCCTCTAAAAAGGTTATTCGAATAAATAAAAATAAAGTAATGTGTTTATGTGTACCTAATCAGAGAAGAAAGAGGCACAGCAAGTCCCATATAAGACGTCATGAATTATTTGAAGCAGCGAGTGAAACGTAGCAATCATGACTCCTCCTCCCCAAAATGGTGGGTCTACGGGATCTAATCATCAATGACTGGAGTGGAATCAGCCGAATATGGCGTACTTGGTGACACTTGTGGACTGTTGCTCACCGAACGGAGGCCATTATCAATGTTAGGAGCAGTGCTACACGGTTCTATCCTAATATCTCCTGGAGCTTATGACACTTCGTGTTAGGAACCGTCCCAAGAACACCACGTGTAGTGACGAGCTCGTGCACGGCGGTGCAAGGCCGGAAACAAACGATGAGTTGAGAAGTAATTACAGAACAAGAAATCAGGTGACACATTTGGGACCTTTTGATGACGAAAAAACCACTGCTCTACCCATAATTTGCAAGGCAGTTTTATTTCGAAGTGTCTAAAGACTGAACCGCGAATTAAAGCATCTAAATAATTACTGAAAAGAAAGAAACCTTGTAATAACAGTTTCCTGCATACGTAGGAACCGAAATCTGTAAACATCTTCTTTGTCTCGAGGCACGCACGAACACAAAAATACCCGCCGTCCCAACAGCCGGAGCTGCTCCAGGTTAGGAAACCTCTGATGCAAAAAGGAAGCGGTCGTCCAGCAGGCGACAGCTAGCCGCTTGACCACCCAGTAAGTTGGCACCGGCACTACCTTTTTCAGACGTAGGCACTCCAATGTGAGGTGCCGACCAGCTATCAAAACCGCTGAGCATCGCCGCTCAGCCCATTCTGGAACGTCTTCTTGGAAGGTTGCAGTCTCGCCTGCGACCGCGTGTTGTCGATAGGTATGCTGCGGCGTGCGACGGTACAGCTGAACGGTTCGTGACTTAGGGCACAGTCTGATAATGATGCCCGCAATCTATCGCCGTTTCGGTCGTTTGGCAGCTGTGTTTCGCGAGACTACGGGAACACAGCAGCGCCAGCCACGGGTAATTCTGCCACCTCCCTCTCTTGTCACCGAAAACGAGTCATGGTTCAGGATTCCCACACCGAAGTGTTCTAAGTTCAATTTGGGTAGGCATAGGTAAATGCTATTTCTATATGTCATTCTGTGAATGTGTCTGTGTCAGTGGAGGCTGCCCTCGGCTAACAGTACGTTATTCTGTGCTAATTTCAGAATACATCTCTTTTTGCTAGTTTCTAAACCTTTTATTTGCGTTGCAATTTATACCACTTTCCCCCAGTATCCATTCAAATCAGTGACTCTCTGAAAGTAAGGTCGTATTCCATGCCTTCTCACCGTCTGATACGTGATAGAATAACAACATGAGATACTGCTGGCCTGCTCGCCCACTAACAGGGTCAAGCTCTTTTCATTCAAGAAGTCTAGGATACGAAAATTGTGGTAGTCAGTTTAGGTGTGGTAGTGCAGGATGATGAACTTTTTGACCAGTGTGCCCGTTACAACTTGACGCTTCACATTAGATCAGAGAAATGCAACGAAAAACCATTATTGCTGGCCCTGTACGGAAATGCAAAATTTCAGAAGTTGGGACTGACCGACTTACAAAGTATTTTGCATTCGGGTATTCCAGTATCGACCAGAACACGACCGCTTTTTCGACGGATAATTAATTAGTATACCACGTTTCATAAACGACGTATAAGAGTGCTTGTAGCATACGTTGGAAGAGTAGTCTCCCGCGTAATATCCAACAGTTTATTTGTTCGTTGGTTATTACAGCGTACCGACATTCCTAGCATTCCTGTACAGAACTAAAAAATTTAAAATTATATTTCTGTCCGAAAATAAACAGATTTGCAGAGGATTTCAGCTGTATGGTATAAGCCAGTCCTGGCCTTTACTTTGGGAGTCGTCTACGCTTTAGGAAAAGCCAGCTGCCAAAACACGGGATAAAATATTCATGGCAGAAAGTGTCGGCCATTAAGCCGACGCGTCAGGAGCAGAAGTGGGTAACGAGCGAAAGATAAAGGTCCGTCAACTCGCTCACAACTTTTTCCATTTCCTTCCTCCGCGTTAAACGGCCCACGCCGACAGATGCAGGGAATTTCGCAATAAAATTCTCCGCCTCTTTCTCGCTGGTAGCTGAAGCAATGCGACGTTTTTCAAAAGTTCGCAGCGTCTCGGAAAAGTGCTACTCGAGCATTTTAACTGACTGAACAACTTTTCTGATGCAGCAGAAATTCGTCCTTCGTTAAGAAACTCTGCAAAGATACTTCACAGCACAAACTAGACCTGAAATAAATTAGTATTTCCACTGCATGTTATTTGCTGCGCAAAGAAAATGAAATTTTCTTTCCGTTCACATAATCTTACTTTCTGACCGTGAAAATAATTAAACTGATTTAGGTGAACCAAGGCGTATACGAAAACTTTGCTTCATAGTAATCCCACCAGGCAACAATCCAACTTGTACCATACTTTTTCAACCACGTCTGGAGTTGATGCATTCATGGCTGCTCACACAGAGAGTTGTTATAGGAGAGGCACATAGATGCAATCAGTCACAAACCATGCAAAATTTCTTTAAAAAGTCCACAAACTGTGAGATCAGGCGGCCTTGCAGGCCAGTCGTGCACTGAGAGACACGTACGCCCCTTGCGGCCGATGCAGTCACCTGGTCAACAGTGAAAACGTTAAATAAATAATTACAGCCGATACTCTGATATCTGCAACTCACAGATTCAAATATGAAGTCAGAAATGACCCCGTCACCCACGATTTCTTTAGATGTTAAAAAACCTGTTTTTATGTTTATCACTTGTAGGGTGCTAAACACAGTATGCCAAATATGTAAAAGTGTCAACTGGCTGCATAAAGCGTCTCGCCGTATGTCTTCTTTAACTTCCTGTGATACGGCGGGAACGTAAGGGTAATGTAACAGAGTGCTGCTTCTGCTTGAGAAACATGTGTAGAATTAGTTCGAAGTCCAAACGTATAGACTTTGAGGTCAGAGCAGGCACAGCCTGGATGTATTATTTTGAGAAGATAAGGCCTCTTTAAGTCCTTGACTTGTAGGCCGCGACCGGTTTCACAGCATTTTAGCTGCATCATCAACTGCAATCTGTACAAAGTGGTGAGCAAAGGCTCACGTAAGGAGCACTCCCGTATGACCCCGCTCTCTCGATGTCACTGTGTGGCACTTCCGCAGTTCTGTCCTGTCTTGCTGCGTGTTCAGTACACAATCCCGTGCGCGCGTTTGCTGTTGGTAACTTCAGCCTCCTACAATCTGCCCTCGCAATGCGTTGCTTTCTGCCGATTGAGCTGTTTAAGAACGACATGGTATTCGGTGCCGTTATTTACTTCGTGTCCGTTGCGTGCTATGCCTTAAAATACTTTTTTGGGGGAGGGGATTAACTACAATTTCAGGCAAAAGACTTGGGTCTTTACCGATATGTTTTTTAACTTGTTTTAGGTAAGTGGGTGACCGTGAGCTGCTCAATTTTTACATTATTCTGTACATGATATGTGGTCTGTGCTTTGATCACCATTTCGACATTTGGGGACTCCGCTAGTTCACCAAATACTTTTACTCTTTGTGAGTGGAATTTATTAGTGTTTTATCTACCTGGTCGTCCCTTATTAGGAATTTCTTCTTTTAGTTCCCTCCTTTATAAATATCACGGGAGCGTTCGATGTGATTTTATTTTTGACGTCCTCTACTTATCGAAAATTTACTGATTATGAACACTGCGGCATTCCAATATCTTTCTGCGATCTGAACATTACTTGAATTTGTGAGTGTATTCACCCTGTATATACTTTTTCATTTAAGTAACGCGCTCTTGCTACCTTACATGAGTCTTTGTCTACCAATGTGTACAGACTGCATCTGATGATGCAGCTAAAACGCTGCGAAATTGGTCGTGGCTACAAGTAAAGAGCTTACATCTACATCTACATAGATCCACTGCAAGCCACCGTACGGTGCGTGGCGGAGGGTAACCTGCACCACTTACTAGTCATTTCCTTTCCTGTTCCACTCGAAACAAGGGGGTTGCAAGAACGACTGTCTCTATGCCTCCGTATGAGCCCTAGTTTCTAGTCTCTTACGTTCGTCGTCCTTACGCGAAATATATGTTGGGGGCAGCAGAATCGTCCGGCAGTCAGCTACAAATGCCGGTTCTCTAAATTTTCTCAATAGTGTCGTCTTCCCTCCAGGGATTCGCATTTGAGTTCCCGAACCATCTCCGTTGTTGTTGTTCAAACCTACCAGTAACAAATCTGGCAGCCCGCCTCTCAGTTGCTTCGTTGCCTGCCTTCGATCCGACCTATTGACACTCAGTCAACATGAGTTTAGAAAACACCGTTCCTGTGAAACACAACTAGCTCTTTATTCACATGAAGTGTTGTGTGCTATTGACAAGGGATTTCAGATCGATTCCGTATCTCTCGATTTCCGGAAGGCTTTTGACACTGCACCACATAAGCGTCTCGTAGTGAAACTGCGTGCTTATGGAATATCGTCTCAGTTATGTGACTGTATTTGTGATTTCCTGTCAGAGAGGTCACAGTTCGTAGTAATTGACGGAAAGGCATCGAGTAAAACAGAAGTGATTTCTGGCGTTCCCCAAGGTAGTGTTATAGGCCCTTTGCTGTTCCTTATCTATATAAACGAGTTGGGAGACAATCTGAGCAGCCGTGTTACGTTTTTTGCAGATGACGCTGTCGTTTATCGACTAATAAAGTCATCAGAAGATCAAAACAAACTGCAAAACGATTTAGAAAAGATATGTGAATGGCGCGAAAAGTGGCAGTTGACCCTAAATAACAAAAAGTGTGAGGTCATCCACATGAGTGCTAAAGGAACTCGTTAAATTTCGGTTACACGTTAAATCAGTCTAATCTAAAAGCCGTAAATGCAACTAAATACCTAGGTATTACAATTACGAACAACTTAAATTGGAAGGAACACATAGAAAAGTTGTGGGGAAGGCTAACCAAAGACTGTGTTTTATTGGCAGAAAACTTAGAGAATGTAACAGGCCTACGCTTGGCCGTTCTCTTTTAGAATACTGCTGCGCGGTGTGGGATCCTTACCAGATAGGGCTGACGGAGGACATCGAAAAAGTTCCTAGAAAGGCAGCATGTTTTTTACTATCGTGAAATAAGGGAGAGTGTCACAGAAATGATACAGGATTTGAGCTAGACATCATTAAAACAATGACGTTTTCCGTTGCGACGGAATCTTCTCACGAAATTCCAATCACGAACTTTCTCCTCCGAATGCGAAAATATTTTGTTGACACCGACCTACATAAGGAGGAACGATCACCACGATAAAATAAGGGAAATCAGAGCTCGTACGGAAAGATATAGGTGTTCATTCTTTCCACGGCTATACGAGATTGGAATAATAGAAAATTGTGAAGGTGGTTCGATGAACCCTCTGCCATGCACTTAAATGTGATTTGCAGTGTATCCATGTAGATGTAGATGACCTGGTACTGATCCCAAACACTACAGCAGTACTCAAGACTAGGTCGCACCAGGATCCTGTTTCCTTTACAGGTGGACCAGCCTCTCCTAAAATTCTTCCAATAGAGAAAAATCGACCATTCACCCTCCCTATCACACATATCACACGCTCGTTCCGTCTCATATCGCTTTGCAACGTTACGCCCAGGTATTTAAACGACTTCACTGTGTCAAGCAGGACGCTAGCAGTGTACTGTATCCGAACATCACAGGTTTGTTCTTCCCACTCATCTGCATGAACTTACATGTTTCCACATTTAGAGCTACCTGCCGTTCAACACGCCAACTGGAGATTTTGTGTAAGTCGTCTTGTATCTTCCTACGGTCACTTCGACATCTTACCGTACACAACGGCGTCACCAGCAAACGACCGCAGATTGCTGCCCACCCTGTCCACCAAATCATGTATGTATACAGGGAAGAGCTGCGGTCCTTTCACACTTTCCTGGGGACACTCCTGACGAAACCCTTGTCTCTGATGAACACTCGCCGTCGAGGACAACATACTGGGTTCTAGTATTTAAAAACGAGCCACTCACCACTTATTCCATATGGTCGCACCTTCGTTAACAACCTGCAATGGGGCACCGTATCAAACGCTTTCCGGAAATTTAGAAATATGCTGTCTGCCTGTTGGCCTTGCTAAAGGGTGCTTATCTTTCCAAACCAAATATGTTGGTAAATATCCGTCTTTAGAGCCAGCATTTCAACAAGTGCCTCTTCGACAAAGCCTTCCCATGCCAACTCCATCATACGACGAAAGTGTGACGGTCGATTTTGAAATTGACATTAGTCAATTACAACAACAGAGTGGCCCGGAATTTGTGAAAGGAGTTACTACAAATGAGCCTAACTTTCTGATACGTGAGGATCTAGATGACTTGGTCGAGATCTCGAGTTCCCTGCTTCAGGAATGAAGGGATGGCTTCACCTGCACGATGCCACCAAATCTCAGTTCTTTCCGTCAACGCTAAAAGCAACTTGGGCATTTATTTTCTAAACAGAAGGACCCAGTTTTCTGCAATAATGTCGGCTCTTTGATGGAGATCCTCCTTGTTGAACGTAAACCCCTCGAGAACCAGTTTGAAAGGGGCCTGGAAATAAGTTTCCATCCGTCCCTGTAGCTCACGCAGCTGGTATGAGGGAAAGTTACATGAACATGCATATATTACCATTCAGTATCCAATATGATGACTATTCGTGGCAGAAATGTGCCGATTTTAAAGTGGTAACTGTTCTACTTAGATTGCAACTTGGCTGTACCACCTTTTCCTGCTTGGTGCGCACGTGGGATAGCAGAAATAGAAGCAGTCATTATATTAAGGAAAGCTGGCCAAAGATAAAGCCAGTCAGTGCAGGATAGGGAATGTTATTCATCAATTACTTGTAAGTGCTGACAAAATACTATTGTCCCTATTACATATCACACTAGGTTTGATTAAGTATTTTGTGAAAACAGTTGATCTCTTTCTGAAAACCAAGCTCCCACATGTCAACGAAGCGAAACGAAAAGAGGGAATATTAGTTGGTCCTCAAATTAGGGAACTGACAGAAATCGCACACTTTGGCAGCCTGTTAAATATTGAGGAATCAGCTTCATGGTTATCTTTCAAAAACATTGTCACGAACTTTCTCGGAAAGTACAGCTCTGAACGCTACAGAGAACTGGTCAGTAAGCTGACTGAACCTACATGTCGTTGAAAATACGTACTTTGAAATCCAATCTTGATTTTCTTTCTCTGAGAATCTCGGCGCTGCCAGGGACAAACATGGCGAGCGTTTCTGAAATGAAAAAAAAAATCCTGCCAGGGAAAATGAACTCCAAATATGTTCGCACCACTACTGTTGGACACTCGAGAGATATGTTCATCGAGCAAAGTATAGTCGAAAATGTAGGTCACATACATTTTAGATAGGAAAAATGTGATTGCTCACAAACTATAGGTGCGGGAAAAGTTGTGTAAAAAATACAGGAAATCGCCAGAAAAAACTCAGTAAGAATCATCCATTACGTTTCTTCTTCTTCTGCTTCTTTCCGCGAGTTTTCTACACCATGCGGCGTCTCTCGCATCCAAGTTTCCACCTCCTTCTGCCTTGCCAGTCCTCTTATGCATGTCATCTCCTACATCGCACGCCTCAGTCTAACGTGGACGGAGTCTTCCTCTTTTCTAGTGTGGCGTGGAGGTCTTCAGTACCATATTTTAGAAGGCCATCTTTCCTCTGGGAGTCTTCTAAGATGTCCATACCATGTTAGCCGTTTATTTGGAATAGTGTCTACGACATCTTTTGTAACTGCCGTCTGTTATCGTAGCACTTCATTTCTTATTTTGATTCTTCTTGCTATTTCACAGCTTCGTCTCCGAAACGCCATTTCCATTGGCTTTCATTTTCTCTCATTGACCCTGAAGACTTCCGGCACTGCGGCACTATACAGAGCGGTGCTCAACTATTGTTTCGTATAAACTCCTTTTGAAATTTTTTTGACATAGTTTTATTCTAAATAATGGAATGTAGCTGCTTAACTGCCACCTTCACCTTTCTTACATGATCTGCTTCACTTTGTTATAGAGCTATCATCTATAACAAGATCCATTCCTATGCCTCCGACAACCAAGTATTCAATGTTTGTAAAGTTAATTTTCATGTCCCACTGCTCATATTCTTCTTTAAGTTTTCTTAACGTATAAGACGCATGCTCTTCATCTTTGGCGAAGATGACGTGATCGTCAACGAAATTTAGGGAGAACTGGATGTCATTACCTACTCTGATTGTCATGTTGTTCCACTTCCGTTTCCAATTTTTCAGTGCTTCGTTCAAAAATGTTTTAAAGGTGGTAGGCACTAAGTAGCATCATTGTCTCAATCCGCTAACTTTAAATTTCTGTGATAGTAACTTTCCAACGTTTGCACAAGTATTATCTGAACACAGCTTTCCAATGCTTTGCATATAACATTTATGAATGTTCTGGTTATTCATGGCTTCCGACATCGTAGGAACTGGTACACTGTCATAGGCCTTGTGTAGGTCTACAAAACCACGTGTGTTTACAAGTTAAGTGCCATTCTTTTATCAGTCACGTGTCTGCTGCTGAAGATATTGTCGGCTCAAGACCTTCCTGTCCGAAAGTCACTTTGTACCACTTCCTCAGTTTCTCTCTCAGTTCTACTTTTATGGATCTTATCATCTTACAGGTCCGATATGGAAGTCAGAACAACGATGCCTCGATAATTTACGCAGTCATCCTTGCGTCCCTATACTTATTTCAATATTAAAAAACTTAAATTTCGTTGACCAGTGAAATCTGGCCGCACAGTTGTAAATGAATTGCTCTTGTTGTCACTGAGAACTCAAAATACCTTCTGTTGCCACATTATCGCCATCTCGGCAAGCTAAAGTTTCAGTTTCGATGCGTAAGTTAGTATTTCATATAGAAGATGGTCCTGTGAAATCGGATGATCTTGTTTGAACTACGCTTTATCCACTAGCGTCCGTCTGGAGCGACCTAAAATCGAAAGACAACTTAATACTAGTTATAGGAAAAGCAGATGCCAGATTGAGATTCATTGGAGAATCGTTAGGAAATGTTATTCATCCAGAACTGAAGGTTCTAGTGAAAATCTTCAAATTCTAGACGCAGACGCTACAAAAGAGACGTTGCGCATCATCGATAGTTTAAATGTAAGGGGCAGTCAGATGAAAACCGAACATCCGCCACAATGAGACAACGGCATGTTTCCATTAAAAAGTAATCACCAGACGCGATAAGGCATGTACCCCACTGGGAGCGAGACGGTTCATTCCTGTTCAGTAGAACGCTGTCGGCCACTGACAGATTCACAACCGCACCCACTTTTGCACTTCCTCGTCCGACTGAAACCGACGACCAAACTTGTCCCCTTTCGGGTCGCCAGAGATGTGAAAATTACACGGTGAAAGATCTTGGCAGTGTAGAGAATGTTACAGTGTTTCCCAACCAAATCACCGAAGCGCAGCCTTCGTCCGATTGGCAGCGTGGCGACAGGCGTTATCTTGCAAGGATGATTCCGTCCAACTGCGTCCAGTTTGCGCTTTGATTGTGGTTCCGTGCTCGAGTAACTCGACGAGCCGCTGGCCTCTGCAGTCAAAAAAGACGGTGATCTTGTCCATACCGGAACTGGTAAGAACACCTTTGGATTTCTTTGGCGCGAGAGATGTAAGATATTTCCACTGCTGGCTTTTGCGTCTGCCCTCGGGCTGTCGGAATGCTATCGGATGGAATCATCCTGTTGCACGATACCGCCAGCCCTCACACTGTCAGTCGGACGAAGGCTAAGCTTCAGTTATGTGTTTGGAGGACGCTGCAACATCCTCCGTACAGCTTGTATCTTTCACTGTGTGGTTTTCACATATTTGGTGACCTGAAGAAAGACATGCGTAGATATCGGTTTAAGTCGGAGATTTCAGGCGTCGGTGCGGTTGTGGATCCGTCAGCGGCCGAGAGCCTTCTACGAACCAGGAATTGACTGTGTCGTCGCCCAGGGAGGTAAGTGTCTTAAGGCTTGTTGTAATTACTTTTGAATAGAAACAGAGCTTGGTCCCGATGTGGCGTGTGTTGGTCTTTCATTTGACTGCCTGTCATACTAAAACTCCGAAAAGAGTCAGATATTTAAGCTCAAACGAATTCTTACCGAGTCGTTCTCCCCGCGCAGTATTTGTAAACGGAGCAGAAGTGCTACCCGAAGCTCTCCCCTCCCTTTTCCACCCCCTGCACGACCACTACCACCGCCACCACTTGCACACAGCGGCTTGCGGAACGTCGGCGCAGAGCGAATGAATGATAAACAGACCTAACAATGAGTGAAACCCCATGAAGCGCTGCCAGCACGCGCTATGAGCGCGTGTAGCGGATGCGCCTACAGTCAGACTAAGTGGGAATGAGCCAGACGGAGCGGAAACTCGCCCACACCGGTGACAACGGCGGCAGCCACAGCCGCGTCGCTGCCCCTGTTGAGTGCCGCTGCTGGAACCTGGAATATCGCGAGGGGCGGCCAGATTCAATTTCACTTGCCTCTGGCTGACCGCGCGCTACACCGGCCACGAACAAAAGCCGCGCGGCCCAATCGCAGCTGATGCGGCGTGACGTCATCGTCTCCATGGAGACGCCGCTGTCGCTGCCGCCGGCAACGCTCGCATTGTTGCTCTTTGTCTGCTCGTTCCAGTGATATTCCGTTTTAAACGACGCAATATGGGTAAAACAATGTAGAAACGCGTTTCTTTTAACGCGGAAGATAGTCCTATTTTAATTATCACCTCTGACAATGTTCCTTAATTGAATTTTTGGTTTGTTTGTGGGTATATGTCTACGATCTTGAACACAGTGACATCCCTGTGCGACATTAGTGCTGCACGCTGCTGTAAGATCTATATCAAAAAGGCGAAGTGGAGTGACATGCGGCAGCGAAAATGTTGCAGCCTTCTCAGGCCATTCTAGGATCCAAGACAGCGTGGCGCTGAAGCCATAAAACTTGCACTATGGCGCAACGGAAGAAGTCGTATTGTCGGATGTGTCTTTTCACACTGTTTTCAGCTTCTGTTCGTATTTATGCACCAAGATCGAAGCATGACAGGGGTTCGGTGATGATTTGCGCAGCTACATCGCGGCTTCCATGGGCCTCATGGGTACTCTGAAAGGTCACATTACTGCCAAGGATTATGCGACAAGTTTGGCTGATCAGGGCCATCGTATGATACAATGTTTGTTCCCTAATGCTGATGTCTTGTTGCAAGACGTCACAAGTATGTACAGCTTATTAGTTTAAATCTCTTCAACTGGGCCGCACAGAGCACGACTACTATTGGTGAAAGTAATGTGTAAAACTTAAACTCGTGTTTGAAGTGTCAAGTTGGTATCTGAGAAACGTGTGAAAACATATTTTGATATCGATATACGTAAATCTCGGTGCAAAGCGACACCACTACGTGATGATGTAATTTTGAACGGAAAATATGTGTAGCTCTACAGGATGCGGGATCCAGGCCATCTGGTATGTCAAACAATTTGTCTGCGAGAAAGCAATCAGTTTTCAACGAAATTTACAGAAGCCATCTGATTGCAAAACAAAGTGACTCCGATTAAAAATGTTGGCCCTAAATGTATCTAATCTTTATCTTATAAACAATCGCCATACCTGAGCGCCCCCCCTCGCAGGAGGCTCACAACCCTTTCATGATTATGTGCTCGGCCACACGACGCGGCCCAAGCCTTACCCTGCTGCATGCTCATACTTCCACCATCCCTTTCCACCTCTGCCTCTCCATCGGACGGTTTTCTTGGTTCAAAAATGTTCAAATGTGTGTGAAATCTTATGGGAGTTAACTTCTAAGGTCATTAGTCCCTAAGCTTACACACTACTTAACCTAAATTATCCTAAGGACAAACACACACACCCATGCCAGAGGGAGGAATCGAACCTCCGCCAGGAGGTTTCCTTGGTGCCGACCCTGCTTCGACCTGGTTTATGATTGGGCCTCGATTTTCCACTTCTGGCGTAGTATAAAACTTTTCATTAAATAAACATATGGCCTGATTGCTTGGTTTGACATGCCACCTATTTTCAGAATTCTCCAGACATGCAGATCGTGGAGGGAAGGTCGCTAAATGCGGTGTGTGTTCTGGCTTAGTACCTATCCATCTGTGCATCCTTCCCTTTAATACAGAAATACACCCAAAACCCAGCACAGTAGCCATCCCATTGTGATGGGGTTGTGGAGTACCTACACAGTGGTAGCCCCTTGACCACGCAGAATCACACTGTTGGGGCCTGAGCTGAAAACTCTCCATGTATGCCAAGGTATATGTGCCCATCGTCATTGTGGCAAGGGGTCTCCGAGTAAAGGATTGCTGTCCAGCTAGCCAATGCTGAGGACGAGTGGCGCCCATGGTGAGAGCCTCATTTGCAGTGGCTGCACCATGGTAGATCAGCCACAAATGAAGTGGATGAAGTTATCTCCCGCTAGTCGCCATATGGCCGCAGCAGTATTTGTGAAAGGACAGGTCCCTTCTAAAGCAGAGAAATACGACCCTAAAACATTCCCTTCGCTGGCTATGTCGTGGAAGGAACATAGGGCTAAGCGACAAGCAGAGCAACACTCCCCACCCCCGCAATACTTGGTTTTTATGACGACTGATGGTCATTCATTCTCTGCCACCAAGCCTGTGTTCTTTGTGGAGAACTTAGAAGACAATTTTGGGGAAGTGGCAGCAGCCTCTAAAATGAAAAGTGTGGCAGTTTTGATTAAAACGGTACCCCTGCCCAGTCACAGGCATTACTCGCTTCTAACAAGGTGGATGACATGCTGGTGGCTGTCACTCCCCATAACAGTTTAAATTTAGTTTCAAGGCTTGCTATGCGCCGACTTGGAACACTGGGGTGTACATAGGAGCCAAAGGTTAATAGGTTGTTACCAGTGCCTTCATGTTGGCCTTTGAGGGCGATTCATTGCGTGAAAAGGTCAAAGAGATGGTCTGTTGATGTGATGTGAAACTGTGTGTCCCCATCCTATGCGGTGCTTCAACTGTTTGAAATTTGAGTAGATGTCTTCGTGTTACATATGTAAAGATTGTGAAAGAGTGCTACACGTGAATTCTTCCTGTCCCCTGCCTCCATCTGTGTGAGCTCTGGAAAGAGGCATTCCCGTGCTCACCAGACTGCATTGTTTTCCAGAGATAACAGACAATACAAGAATATAAGACTCGGGAACAGGTACCAAAAGGCCAAGAAGAAGCACAAGTAGTTGCACCCAGCATGTCAAACACTGTCGTGTGCTACAGCTATGATGACATCCCCCACTTTATCAACCGTACTGCTGCCTGTTATATCTCCCACAGTGGCCCCTCAGAGCTACTTAATCATGCCAGTCCCCATGATGGTTGGGACCTCCCGTCTTGATACTTCCCCCATGCCTACTTTGCGATCAATGGCTTCCAACGCACCGGGGACATTGTTCCCCAGCTCCCAACTGGAGCCATCTTTATCTGGCTCCTTCCAAGATTTGCACCAGTCTACAACTGGACAGCAGCCAGAGGCTGAAGGAGCTACAGGTTGGTCGTCGCAGGGCTTTGTGATCGTTATCTTTACCTGAAACTGATTGAGAGAAGCCCTCTCCACCATCTGAATGCTCTAAGGAGGGTTAAGACAAGGGAAAGTCCTCCAAGAAGGACATTCCAGCGGTCCTCATGTCACCAGGCCCCACCCGTTCCACTTCTGTGGCCAAGGCAGAGATTCCAATAGGACCTGATGCCCCAGTTCGCTTCACACAACGGATTCCGAAACCTAAGTATATTGATGCCTAACCCCTCAACCAGCGGCAGCAGGTGACCCTAAGGCATAACCTGCCTCCTTGCTTGCTTCGTGATTCACTCTGCATCGACAACATTATTCTCCAGTGGCAGAGCTATGACGCCTTTTAAGCACTTCCCCAGTCTTCTGCATTACCCTTCAAGAGACTTTGTTTCCAACAATGCAGACCCCAGCCCCTTGTGGATACCAGAGATATCATAACAATCGTGCTACCAGTGACAGGGTGTTGGACTGAGTTTGCACGTATTATTTCATAGAACCTATATCGGGCCTGGAGAAGATTCCATCTAAAGAAAAGTAAGTAACATGTGTTTTTAGAATCTAGCAATAACTCACCTAAAAATGAACAGGAATGTCACTCAGCAACATACCCCGTGTTAACGACAAATGAAGTATTTATTCGAAACCTCACAGATAAATAATTTATTAAATTTACTTTTTGACATCCATATTCACTGTGCCCTGCATCTTTTCTTATGTAAATCACCTGTGATTTATCGTAAATACATACATACATACATACAACATGACTCCAGTCTAAAATAAAGAACACCTTTTACGTTTATGTTATGATATTTTTGGGGCTGGAATTTTTTATTTACAAATTTGTATGATTTCCGCAAGGATTGATCGCGTAAGAGAGTTGCTCTTATCGTCTGCAGGCACCAGAAGGCAGTATAAAGCTTCGAATCGGCTAATGCCGTGTTCGCTGTCATCCGATTTCGATACAGTCGTATTTTGTTGGCTAGTGAACAGAATACTAACTTACGCAAAATCGGATGAGTTTTCTGACTAGATTTAAGTTTTTCCAGGAAACAAACATAACTGGTTCTCAAAGGGTAAAAATAGTTCTGGCGTCCTTCTAGGGTGTGTCATAGAACCTATAGTGTCCACAAAATATATATATGACCTACTTGATAACATCGAAACACTTGTGAGTATGCTGTCGGATGATGCATTGTATACAGGAAACTTACAACGCCAGAAAGTTGTATCAAAATGTAGTCAGACATACAGAGGTTCGTCGTTTCGTAGAAGGTCTCGACCATTAAGGTCAGCAAATATAACGTACTGTGTGTAAGAATTCGAAATTACTGATAATTGTTTAATCACATGTTTGATCCTCAGTCGCTAAAAACTGTATCTAGCAGTAAGCGCCTGGCCTGGCTAATTAGTTAGGTGTAGCTAAAGCATCTGCCAGGCAGAGGTTCATTGGAAGAAAAAGTCAAAGTGACCACCTACAAAAAAAAAGCACATAAAGAAACTTTCGTTCGACCGATTCTTGCACATTGGTCCTCCGTGTGGTAAAACAACTAGACATCACGAAGATGTTCATCACACAGCGCAATGCGCAATGGAGGCACTACAAGGGATGAACTGTGCACAAAATTAACGCTTATTGTCAAAATTACGTAACCATACTTTCCGAGAAGAGTCATATACCATATTGCTTCCACATATCTCTCACGCGTTGGTAACAGAATAAGAAAAACTAGACATTTATTCAGTGAATTACCGACAGTCGTTTGTTCTGCGCATGAGTCGCGAATAGAATGGGCGTGTGGGAGAGATGTGTGTGTGTGTGTGGGGGGGGGGGGGGGGGTAGGAATATAATAGCAGTGTACGATTTACTCTGCGCTGCGCAGCGTAAGGTGGCTTGCAGAGAACAAAGGTACGCATAGATACATGTGAAAGGGTGCATATTCGGTCAAATGGGTGACAAAAGAGCGTTCTGTTATTTGCTTCCACGAATTGAAAGCGTAATGTAGTTCACGTGTGGACAGGAGACTGGATGAGCGATCACAGTGCTCAGAGCGGCGCGCGTACCGAAAGAGTTCGGTGGGCGTGTGTTGGTGGGCGGGGCGACTGCCTGGACCCGCGGCAGTGCAAACAGTGGCGGAGCGTGGCGTGGCGCCCTTGGTGGCCGGCAACCCGCCACACATCACTGTCGTTTTCGCCCCGCTGCGAAGAGTGGAAGTTGTAGGACGGTTTCGAATTACCGCCTGACGCAGACAGCAATGTTCCATTAGCTGATCTTTGTTTCAAATGTCGTTACTGAGGATAATGTACGTTTCAACCAGTTATTCGAAAAAAGCGTCGGCTTCTGCAGCTTTGCTCACCATCTTCGGTTCCCTGTCGACTGCCTCGAAAACGATACGCGTACCAGCATATGTAACAAGTAGTTCAGTTATAGTTTTAGAAATAACGGCGTCTGAGCCGGTCAGTGTCGGATTTCCGACCGTGGGCTTTATGATCCGTGACATTAATGTGATGTTCCCGACCACAAGAATTTCGCTGTGGGTTTTCCGACCGACAAAGGAAGTCACAAGACTGGGGGAGGCTCTGCCGATCGTTTTGTAATAAGAACATCCCTTCATATTTCATTCAGGCTTAGGACTGACTATGCACAAAATAAATACGTATGTTTAAATGTTTCCTTTTAAAAAAAATCTCCTCCTTATTTCTTTTCACAATATTACTGCAACAAATAAATAAACTTCTTGTCTTATTTTATGAATTTTAATTTCCCACTTTTTTTTGTAAGAACGTCAGAGATTTTAAACATCATCATGAATCCCCTTAGTTGCTATATATTCTTATAATTTTTTTAACCTTTTGTCAAGATCTATATAACTGTATTTATTTGACACGGTCAAATTGGAGATTTGCGATCTGTAATTGTTTATAGTCATTGTGTTAAGAAAAATTCCTTTATTCGTCAGTATCGTAATTCAACGTTTTTATTGATTACTAGTTTCAGCTAAAGTTGTTATCCGTCTTCAGATCTGCAACTGAAAAGAAAATTGTATGTAAGGAAAATGGCACAAGCTGCCAATACAAAATAATTCCACTAGGTAAATACATACTCTACGTTACTCTGGAGATGTGGCAACAGAAAACAGTACATAGTTTTCACTCAGTTATGTGACTGCGCAAGTTTTGTATGATGTACATTCCACAGGTGAAGCGTGAACATCATCTTTTATTGAATGAGTTGCCCGTGACTCGTACCATCAGCAGACAACAAGGCACACACCCTCATCATAGCGCCCAGGACACTAAATGATGTTATGCGTTATGACTTACAAGAAATCAATGTTCCGTCAGATGGCACTACGGACAGAATATTCATTGAAGCAGAGAACTGTTGAATAATTTACACACAGTAGCAAAAGCAATGAAAATACTTCGATAACAAGAGACAACACGAAAACTTCGAACAATTAAAAGTCAATTTCCTAATTGCCATAAAGTGGCATATAAATATATATAAAGTGCCACTAATAACACTTGTATTATCTATGCTACTATGTAACTAAAGTTGTGTACCAGTTTTGATCTCATTCTACACTTGTGGAGATATGCTATTAGACGGTGGAAGAGACGATCTCTTAGTCTTGCATAAAAATTATGTAGTCTCTATTGTTCTTGTAATATGATGATGCATTGCGTCGTAATACTTGCTCAAATGGTTCAAATGACTCTGAGCACTATGGGACTTAACTTCTGAGGTCATCAGTTCCCTAGAACTTAGAACTACTTAAATCTAACTAACCTAAGGACATTACACACATCCATGCCCGAGGCAGGATTCGAACCTGTGACCGTAGCGGTCGCGCGGCTCCAGACTGTAGCGCCTAGAACTGCTCGGCCACTCCGGCCGGCACCAAACAAGTGCTCATAGCTCATGCAGTTTAGAGTCAGTGTTCACTACACGTTTTTGCTTCGAATGATGGTTCCTGACGTATCCCTGAATATTGACTATTCCTCTTTGTGTGTGTGTGTGTGTGTGTGTGTGTGTGTGTGTGTGTGTGTGAGCGTGCGTGCGTGCGAGCGCGTGCGTGCGTTCATACGTGTATGCCAATTTGAGGTTGTTTGCCGGAGTGGCTGACCGTAAGTGTCCTATGTCAAATTGATCGTCTCTCAACACCACTGTGGTTCATTGTAAACCGTTATGATTTACTCACTGTACATACAGTGACGTTTTACTGCAGAAGGATCATGTGCTACAAATACTTCCTTGGAAAAAGATCGTATGTAGCATCTCTCTTTGGCTTATGGTGATTTGGTACCAATTCAGGGCACCAGGGACTTTCGTAGGCTCCAGTATAATCTTCAACCAAGTTACACGTCAAGAGATTAATATCAGTGGACCAGGTGACGTTAATAAGACGTCCTCACTGCTGGAAGCAGAAAGATAGTGTTTCATGTCCCGTCGACAACGAAGTCATTAAAGATGGAGCGCAGGCTCGGTTTAAGGAAGGGTGAGTAAGGAAATTAGTCGTGTCCTTTCTAAAGGAACAATCCCGGCGTTTGCCTAAAGGGACTTACGGATAATCTAAACGTGGACGCCCGGAGCGGATATGAGCCGTCGGTCCTCCCGATTGCGAGTCCCATGCGCTAACCACTGAGTCACGTAAATGGGTGCTTCGCAAGTAATGTGAAGTGGTGGACAAATAAACTCACGAATCAGTTGGACACCATTTACAAAATTTCAAAAACTGCTGAGACATTTTCGCATTTGATTTGCTTCAGCATTCAACAAAGGCTTCTCGGTTCTATTGCCGCGTCTCCGTAACATAAGTCGGCCAACTACATACGAAAGTACTAAACAGCCTACGGATATTAGTGGAACATTTAACTCCAGACGGTGAGGAGAGAGAAAACAATAGAAATCTTGAGTATGCAAACAAATATGATAGGGGGAGAAAATAAAGAGAAACATTTATTCAAGAATATCGCCGCCAAAACTTTCTTATAACGTTAACAAAGGTAACATCCCTCTTGGATAATTCTTCACCCAAAATATGCTCTACTCGTTCTTCCCAAACTCCTCCGGTGTTAGCTACTTCACTTTTGATCGTCTACTGCCGTAATTTGCACTTTCTCAGTAGTTTCGTCACGGTTTGCTCTCTTGAGTCATCAAAAAAATGGTTCTAATGGCTCTGTGCACTATGGGACTTAACATCTGAGGTCATCAGTCCCCTAGAACTTAGAACTACTTAAACCTAACTAACCTACGGACATCACACACATCCATGCCCGAGGCAGGATTCGAACCTGCAACCGTAGCGGTCTTCCGGTTCCAGACTGAAGCGCCTAGAACCGCTCGGCCACAAAGGCCGGCCTTGAGTCATCCCTCATGCTTAACGCATTCGAGAGAAATGCAGTTACGTATACGCCCTTGCTTCTAAAGGCTGAAGGAATTTCTGTTTCCAATGAACTACTTGAAACACAAACTTACAACGACACGGTATTGCAGTTTACCCATTTGAACACACAAACACATCGACTTCGAAAATCCGAAAAAATAAAAGCCGTTCTTCAGATCGAGTGAAACTGAAGTGTTGCGCAGCATATACCACAACATGATTAAAAGTTCCACTGATACAGCGCCATCTCTGTGTGAAGTAATTTTCACTTTACCTTTTAACAATCCTGTCAATACATAATATTGTTGAAGCGCGTTCGTGCTGCGGCCAAGCGCTGCGGGCGGTTCTATTACACACGTGTCCCTACTGCTCAGTGGTATGATCGGAGTAACTGGCGCCCGGGACAAAATTTGATTTTGAGAGCACCGCTACCCTCCCTCTCCCCACTCCCGCTAATGACACCCACCCATTTTTTTTGTTTTTGTGTTCAGTGTTCTCAACGCCGAAGATCGTCATCAGTGTTTCGTGCGACAGTGTTTTTCGTCGTTAGTGTGCGTCAGCTTTCTCTTCGGTGCGTTCCTTCGTTCGGTGGACAACTGACTGCCTCCGTTTGTTTGCTCTGTCGAGCCTGATTATGTGTCATGTGCCGTCCACCGAACGCCTCCATCACATTCTTATGTATACCCACTGTTTTTAACATTTATGTCTATCTGTTTTTATGTCTTCCTGTACGATTTCTGTTGTTCTATAGGCCGAAGAGCGGCGTCTATAAGCCGCTGCCCCCCTTTATATCATAGGGATTTACAATGGGAGAAAAAAAAAATTAGCCTCTTTATTCAATCATTGACAGCAGCACTACCATCCAGTGAGGTAAAGTTACACATTTCATAATTATTTTTGTGATACAATTCCAAAACAGGAACAACTCAAACAGTTCAGAGTCGCTTTCACTGCAACAATAACGGGATTTATTCTTCTACATCTACATCTATACTCTACAAATCACCGTGAAGTGCATGTAATGTGTTACGTCGTCGCATTGTACCAGTTATTAGGGTTTCTTCCCGCTCCATTCACGTATGGGGCGTGGGAAGAATGATTATTTAAATGCCTCCGTGCGTGCTGTAATTATTCTAATCTTGTCCTCACAATCCTTATGTGAGTAATACGTAGGGAATTGCAGTATGTTCGTAGAATCATCATTTAAAGCCGGCTCTTGAAACTTTGTTAGTAGACTTTCTCGGGATAGTTGATGTCTATCTTTAAGAGTCTGCCAGTTCGGTTTCTTCAGCATCTCTGTAACACTTTCCCACAGGTCAAACAAACCTGTGACCATTCTTGCTGCGCTTCTCTCTATACGTTCAGTATCCCTGTTAATCCTGCTTGCTATGTGTCCGACACACTTGAGCTATATTTTAGAATGGCTCACACAAGTGATTTGTATGCAATCTCATTTGTAGACTGCTTGCACTGCCCCAATACTCAGTATTCTGCCAGCAAACCGAAGCCTGCCACCTGCTTTACCCACAACTGAGCCTATGTAATCGTTCCATTTCATGTCCCTAGAAAGCGTTACTCCCAGTTATTTGTATGAGTTGGCAGATTCCAGATGTGACTCACTGATATTATAGTCGCAAGATACTACGTTTTTTTCTTTTTGTGAAGTACACAGTTTTACATTTCTGAACATTTAAAGCAAGTTGCCAATCTTTGCACCACTTTGAAATCTTATCAAGAGCCATCCCAATATTTATGCAGCCGCTTCCGGACAGTACTTCATTATAGGTACTGTAATTGCGTCATCTGCAAACTCTCTGAGGTTACTGTTAATATTGTCCGCAAGTCATTAATATAAAACATGAACAGCAAGGATCCCAATACACTTCCCTGGGGCACACCCGAAGTTACTTCTACGTCTGACGATGACGACTCTGCATCCAAGATAACATGCTGTATCCTCCCTACCAAAAGTCCTCAATCCAGTCACAAATTTCACGTGATACCCCATATGGTCGAATTTTATTCGATAAGCGTAGGTGTCGTACTGAGTCAAATGCTTTTCGGAAATCAAGAAATACTGCATCTACCTGACTGCCTTGATGCAAAGTTTTCAGTAAGTCATGCGAGAAAAGTGAGAGTTTCACATGATATTGTAGAACTCGTTTAAATTTGTCATATTGCAGAACTCGTTGAAATTTGCCATATTTCGTCCCCATAAATTTTGGAGCTTGGTTGCTGTACATCACGTACTCTGTCTTTTCAAAAGATACCGTATATGGAGACCGGCTTTTTCTGCAGCTCCTTTCAAGAGTTCAGTCTGATGATGGGCTGCTGAAATGTCACGAGTTAATATTGTTAAATCGCCTGAAAGTCCTAGAAAATCTGTAGATAACTGCCCTCTACCCGAAACGACTGGCCGGTCAGTTTTGAGGACTGATTTCTGTTCGCGCCGTTTTTGAATCACTTTCTCAGGGACGCAGTTGAAAAGTAATGGAGACAGCCCATCTCCTCGTCTTCCTATCGTTTTGATTTAAAACGGATCTGAGAGTTCCCCCATAAATTTAACCTCGGGCTTCTTATCTCTCAGTTTTATGGTTGTATGATCTTGACTTTCCCTGGGAAAAGTATTTAAGACCAACTGAGTAAAACGCTTTTTTAAAGTAACATAACGTGCAAAGTAAATTTTTGCTACAAATTCTCTAATGTGTTAGAATTAGCTTTAGCACTAGAGCGCCCAGTTTCGAAGTATCCGTAGAATGCCCAATGGATGTGAATTGACCCCTTAGGTTTTTATTGCATTTTAAGCATGTAACGATATTTCTTATTTATTGTCTGTAATATTGCTTTTATTATTTTTTCACTAAATTTAGTGTTCTTATAAAAACTGATTATTTCTGGTGCTTTCTTTTGCGCTGTTTCATCGACTGTTACACTGGAGTGCACAGAACTAATAAAAGGCACATTTTTCTTAGTCACTGCTTATTGAGATGTTAAAGTAATGTCTCAAACTTACTAACACTTCAGTGAAGCATGTCTTGTCCTTTTCTCATAGATCGTGGCACTTCCCTTCTGTTCATGCTCGAAGTGCAACAATGCTTGTATCTCCATTTCTGTTCTATTACCAGCTTTGTAAAGCTGTCTGATGTAACATTTCTCCACTTTCGTAAGTAAGATCCAGCTGGTGTTGCTTAATATGTTCACCCAGGATAGAATTCACAGATCTCGTTTCATCTTATCCTAAATAATGAGAATCATTCATAACATCTGTCAGCAGCCAATACTTTACTTTCAGCTTCAGAAAGCCCACATCCGTGACAGCAATCCCTTATAGTTTACAATAGAGTTGTTAGGGACGGCAAACAGATGAGAAAGAAGTGTTACGCTCAGCATTGTATGCATTTCATAATTTTTGGCTAACAAAAGCACTAAATAAACTACGTCAAATGCATTTCAGTGAGGAGCAGTTAACTGACCACCGTCGGGAACCAATGGTAAATGTGTAATTATTTTAAGAATTTGTAATTACAAAGCAAGACAATTTAGGCAAACTGAACCTCCTCTGAAAGAAATAAAACTCATAACATCACAGGAACAAACTACGCACATCAAAAAAAATTTTGCATCACCCCAGTTCCCAAAACTCCTGAAGACAGACGTTGTTGATCAGTTCCAGTTATCCCACCATGACGGAGGTACACAGCTCGTGTTGTCTGTAGTTCAACCACGCCTAGACGGTCAATATCGCAGTTCGATCGCGTCCGCATTGTTACTTTGTGCCAGGAAGGGCTCTCAACAAGGGAAGTGTCCAGGGGTCTCGGAGTGAACCAAAGCGATGTTGTTCGGACATGGGAGAGATACAGAGAGTCAGGAACTGTCGATGATATGCCTCGCTCAGGCCGCCCAAGTGCTACTACTGCAATGGATGACCGCTACCTACGTATTTTGGCTCGGAGGAACCATAACAGCAACGCCACCATGTTGAATAATGCTTTTCGTGCAGTAACAGAGTATCGTGTTACGACTCAGACTGTGCGAAATAGGCTTCATAATGCGCAACTTCACTCCCGACGTCCGTGGCTAGGTCCAGCTTTGCAACCACGACACCATGCAGCGCGGTACAGATAGGCCCAACAACATGCCGAATGGACCGCTCAGAATTGGCATCAAGTTCTCTTCACCGATGAGTGTCGCATATGCCTTCAACCAGACAATCGTCGGAGACGTGTTTGGAGTCAACCCGGTCAGTCCGTATGCCTTAGACACACTGTCCGGCGAATGCAGCAAGGTGGAGGTTCCCTGCTGTTTTAGGGTGGCATTATGCGGGGCGACGTACGCCGCTGGTGGTCATGGAAGACGCCGTAATGGCTGTACGATACGCGAATGCCATCCTCCGACTGACATTGCAACAATATCGGCAGCATACTGGAGAAGCATTCGTCTTCATGGACGACAATTTGCGCCCTGGTCGTCTACATCTTGTGAATGGCTTCCTTCTGGATAACGACATCGCCCGACTTAAGTGGCCAGCATGTTCTCCAGGCATGAACCCTATCGAACATGCCTGGGATATATTGAAAAGGGCTGTTTATGAGTGACTTGACCACCAACCACTCTGAGTGATCTACGCCGAGTCGCCTTTGAGGAGTGGGACAAACTGGACCGACAGTGCCTTGGTCAACCTGTGGATAGTACGCCACGATGAATACAGGCATGCATCAATGCAAGAGGAAGTGCTACTGGGTATTAGAGGTACCGGTGTGTACAGCAATCTGGACCACCATCTCTGAAGTTGTCGCTTTATGGTGGTACAACATGCAATGTGTGGTTTTCATCAGCAATAAAAAGGGCGGAAATGATGTTTATTCTGACCTCTATTCCAATTATCTGTACAGGTTCCGGAACTCTCGGAACTGAGATGATGGAATACTTTTTTTGATGCGTATATTTTAAACACCGAAGAAATTCGCATGTCAAAATAGGAAGTGGTTCTTTGACGTCTACTGGGAGATCTAGTCTTAAGTTCAAGATTTGCTCTGGATACGAACGAGTTTGTCTGAATCCTGCCTGATATTCTTAAATTTTTGGTTTAAATTATTTCCGTGCTCTGTCGAACCCTAACCCTGCTTTAAAAATGCAGCCTTACGAAGTAGCCCCTTAATTTCTACTTCTACATCTACATTTATACTCCGCAAGCCACCCAACGGTGTGTGGCGGAGGGCACTTTACGTGCCACTGTCATTACCTCCCTTTCCTGTTCCAGTCTCGTATGGTTCGCGGGAAGAACGACTGTCTGAAAGCCTCCGTGCGCGCTCTAATCTCTCTAATATTACACTCGTGATCTCCTCGGGAGTTATAAGTAGGGGGAAGCAATATATTCGATACCTCATCCAGAAACGCACCCTCTCGAAACCTGGACAGCAACCTACACCGCGATACAGAGCGCCTCTCTTGCAGAGTCTGCCACTTGAGTTTGCTAAACATCCCCGTAACGCTATTACGGTTACCAAATAACCCTGTGACGAAACGCGCCGCTCTTCTTTGGATCTTCTCTATCTCCTCCGTCAACCCAACCTGGCACGGATCCCACACTGATGAGCAATACTCAAGTATAGGTCGAATGAGTGTTTTGTAAGCCACCTCCTTTGTTGACTTCAAATCGTTCCGCAAACATACTCTCAGATATTTTACAGAAGTAACTGCTACCAGTGTTTGTTCCGCTATCATATAATCATACAATAAAGGATCCTTTTTTCTATGTATTCGCAATACATTACATTTGTCTATGTTAAGGGTCAGTTGCCACTCCCTGCACCAGGTGCCTATCCGCTGCAGATCTTCCTGCATTTCGCTACAATTTTCTAATGCTGCAACTTCTCTGTATACTACAGCATCATCCGCGAAAAGCCGCATGGAACTTCCGACACTATCTACTAGGTCATTTATATATATTGCGAAAAGCAATGGTCCCATAACACTCCCCTGTGGCACGCCAGAGGTTACTTTAACGTCTGTAGTCGTCTCTCCATTGATAACAACATGCTGTGTTCTGTTTGCTAAAAACTCTTCAATCCAGCCACACAGCTGGTCTGATATTCCGTAGGCTCTTACTTTGTTTATCAGGCGACAGTGCGGAACTGTATCGAACGCCTTCCGGAAGTCAAGAAGAATAGCATCTACCTGGGAGCCTGTATCTAATATTTTCTACTGTTTTTTCTGTTAAGTAGTCTGAAATCTGCCTTCTATTACTCTTGCTAAACAGATAAACCTTCCTCCCTTTTTTTTATATTCCTATTAACTTCCATATTCAGGGATACTGCAATGGCCTTACGATCACTGATTCCCTGTTCTGCACATACAGAGTCGAAAAGTTCGGGTCTGTTTGTTATCAGTAGGTACAAGATGTTATCTCCACGAGTCGGTTCTCTGTTTAATTGCTCGAGGTAATTTTCGGATTGTGCACTCAGTATAATGTCACTCAATGCTCTATCCCTACCACCCGTCCTAAACATCTGAGTGTCCCAGTCTATATCTGGTAAATTGAAATCTCCACCTAAGACTATAATATGCTTAGAAAATTTATGTGAAATGTATTCCACATTTTCTCTCAGTTGTTCTGCCGCTAATGCTGCTGAGTCGGGAGGTCGGTAAAAGGAGCCAATTATTAACCTAGCTCGGTTGTTTAGTGTTATCTCCACCCATAATAATTCACAGGAACTATCCACTTCTACTTCAGTATAGGATAATCTACTACTGACAGCGACGAACACGCCACCACCGGTTGCATGAAATCTATCCTTTCTAAACACCGTCTGTGCCTTTGTAAAAACTTCGGCATAATTTATCTCTGGCTTCAGCCAGTTTTCTGTACTTACAACGATTTCAGCTTCGGTGCTTCCTACCAGCGCTTGAAATTCCGGTACTTTACCAATGCAGCTTCGACAGTTTACAATTAAAATACCGATTGCTGCTTGGTCCCCGCATGTCCTGACTTTGCCCCGCACCCTTTGAGGCTGTTGCCCTTTCTGTACTTGCCCGAGGCCATCTAACCTAAAAAACTGCCCAGCCCACGCCACACAATCTCTGCTACCCGTGTAGCCGCTTGCTGCGTGTAGTGGACTCCTGACCTATCCAGCGGAACCCGAAACCCCACCACCCTATGGCAAGTCGAGGAATCTGCAACCCACACGGTCGCAGAACCGTCTCAGCCTCTGATTCAGACCCTCCACTCGGCTCTGTACCAAAGGTCCGCAGTGAGCTCTGTCGACGATGCTGCGGATGGTGAGCTCTGCTTTCATCCCGCTAGCGAGACTGGCAGTCTTCACCAAGTCAGATAGCCGCCGCAAGCCAGAGAGGATTTCCTCCGATACATAGTGACACACATCATTGGTGCCGACATGAGCGACCACCTGCAGATGGGTGCACCCTGTACCCTTCATGGCATCCGGAAGGACCATTTCCATATCTGGAATGACTCCCCCCGGTATGCACACGGAGTGCACATTGGTTTTCTTCCCCTCTCTTGCTGCCATATCCCTAAGGGGCCCCATTACGCGCCTGACGTTGGAGCTCCCAGCTACCAGTAAGCCCACCCTCTGCGACCGCCCGGATCTTGCAAACTGAGGGGCAACCTCTGGAACAGGACAAGCAGCCATGTCAGGCCGAAGATCAGTATCAGCCTGAGACAGAGCCTGAAACCGGTTCGTCGAACAAACTGGAGAGGCCTTCCGTTCAGCCCTCCGGAATGTCTTTCGCCCCCTGCCACACCTTGAGACGACCTCCCACTCTACCACACGTGAGGGATCAGCCTCAATGTGGGCAGTATTCCGGGCAACCACAGTCGTAGTCCGATCGGGGGATGCGTGGGACGAGCTGGCCGTCCCCGACAAACGCCCATCCGTATCCCCACAGTGATGCCCATTGGCAACAGCCTCAAGCTGTGTGACTGAAGCCAACACTGCCTGAAGCTGGGAGCAAAGGGATGCCAACTCGGCCTGCGTCCGAACACAGCAGTTGCAGTTCCTATCCATGCTAAAAACTGTTGTGCAAAGAACGTCTGAACTAATCTACAGAGAGCACAAACAAACCGACACAAAATTTAAACGGTTATTAAAATACAAGATCGCCTAGTAAATGCAGTAATGCTACTACTTGCGCACTGCTGACACACTGCTCGGCGGCGAAGGAGACTACGCGAATTTACACTACTCAGGTACTAAAACGCGTTGCTACAACTCTCAAATACTATAATACGTCCGAAATTTATGAATTAAACAATGCAAGTACACGTGCTACTGGTCACTCAAGGGCGTCAACTTCATGCTTGGAGAAGCCGCATATCTTCTCTTCAACATTAATCAATTGAGGAATTAGTTTGCGGAATGCTGGCAGGCCTTCGTCTCATAAGGGAGCACTCCTGTGGCGCTTCCTCCCCTACTGCCTGCCATTACGCCTTAGCGCTGACGCAGCCGAGCAGGCACCACCCCTCGTCGTTCCGTGCTGTATCCTCGCCCCCACTGCCCGACTCCTGCATTCGCTATATTTACCACTTTGCGCTTTCGCGCTCTTTCCTCCCTCTTGCACGAGGCGCGTGGCTCCGTTGTTCCCCTCTTTATGTTCGCCGTAACCCAGCCGCATTTCCTTTGGCTGCAAAACTTGCTCCCTTATTGTTATTTACGAGACTACTTCAGCTCTGGTAATCCGAGATGCCGGGGGCGAAGCGAACGGCTGTTGGAATGAATGTCGCTCGCGAGAGGTAAATATAAGCATACCCCCAACACGGCGACGCTTCTGAACATCGTGACGTGTAGGTGATGGCTCCTATAATGAATACTGTTTTAATATTGTCCATATCTTAGTATTGTCAGTAACCATGAATTACCTAGATAGTATCTGTAATATCAAGGCTGAACTGGAGGGGGAAAGGGTTCACTGGAAAGTTTCAACATATCGGATCTTTTAGTTTAAAATAGTATATTAGGTAATACTCAAAAGAATAGGCCTCTATGATACAAATTTGTGTTAATTTCAGTTTCCCTATCGATTCAGTGAGTACAATCGCTACAGACCTACCGCTGATAATCGTTATAACATTGAGAAGAAAATCCTTCTACGGGAAATACAAAAGCTACACTGGTGCCCAAAATTAAAGCAATAAACTGCTATTTCCCCGTCCTGTGTCTAATTCATGATACAATCATACAAACTGTCAAACAATGTCGTTACGATAGTGTTCTACACGCAAGGTAGCATTCCGATTAAGGGACAACCACGCCAGCAATGACGTCAGGCCACCTATCAATCGGGGCAGTGTTTGTGGGTAGTCTCACATCCACAATCACTGCGTGCACAGTCACAGACTGTACAGTATGGCACAGAGAAGACGCCTACAGTCTATCTGCTGTGGAGGGCCGTAGGAAGAATGGAAGCGGAAGAGTCGCAAAATGGTGTGGCCCGATGTGAATCGTTCTGTTGTTTCTTGGATGAGGCGACGGTTTATAGAGACCGAAACTGTATCCCGGAGACCACCACAGGGCCGACCACGTGTGACTTCAGAAGAAAGGACCGTCATTTGGCTGTAAGGACACTACGGTACCGCCTCCGTACTGCACTGCAACTTGCATCTGAACTCGTAGCGTCCCCTGGACGTGTGGTAACGAGGCTTCAGCAGAGTGGACTTTACTGTTGAAAAACTGCTGTCTGTTTACCTCTGGCGTGTCTTGACAGAAGGGAACGTCAACATGCCACCTGGACGGTCGAACGGTGGGCCAATGTTCTTTTCAGAGATGAGTTTCGATTTGGTCTCGAGCAGGGCTTCCCAACGTGTGGTCCGCAGACCCCTTAGGGGTCCGCCCGCTCTTTCTACTGGGTCCGCGGCCACCTTTCACCAACTCGTGTAAAATAATGAGTAAAATTATTAAATAAAAATGATGATGATGAAGTCCCATACTCCTTGACAGAGCGTAGGGGAACGATGCGGGAGACCCGGACCGCTTTACTAGGCAAGGTCCTAGTGGAGGTGGTTTGCCGTGGCCTTCCTCCGACCGTAATGGGGATGAATGATGTTGATGAAGACGACACAACACCACCCAGTCAGCTTCATGCAGGTGGAAATCTCTGACCCCTCCGAGAATCGAACCCGGGACCCCGTGCTCGGGAAGCTAAACCGCTACCGCGGGACCACAAACGGCGGACTCTGTCAAAGTTGAAGGGGATAAAAGTTGACACTACCAGTATGACCCTCACATCAAGCGCCATGGTGCTTAATGGGAGAATCCTGGATCACCAGCCTCGAAAAAAGGTCAATCGACAACCTTAGAGAACAAATAAAATGTTGATCGCATTCTTTGACAGTAAAGGATTAGTTCACTAACCGTATATTCCTTCAGGTGAAGCAATGAACCAGACTCTTTACTTGAAAATCAAATTCATGACTATTTTTTTTCGTGTGAAAAACATGTGTACTTTTACTTCAGGTCGTATCCCCAAGCAGGCTTTGCGGTTCCTAAGTGAGAACGCATATAAAGTTTAGTGCCGGAGAATGCGGCTTCTCTGATCGACTGTTTCGCAACAATACGGGGGTCGTTTGTGCGCCGGCTCACGGCGCTAGATGCTTTGAAACCTTTTACGCATGCGCGGAGTGAGCTTTGTCGACCAATCACAGCCCTCGCTGGCACGTCTGCGGCCGCAGGCATCATTAAATGTTAAACTTGCTTTGTCAGTGCACTACCTATTTCATAAATCGATTTTTGACCTTCAAGTTGTTTTCATTCATCTCTAAACCAAGGACTACTGATACTTCGCGGGGGGGGGGGGGGGGGGGGGGGGGAGGTCATTAAGAAGCTTTCAGTTGCCATGGGTTTCGCTCTGAAATTTAAAGTTAACTGTGCTCTTGACTGACTAGGGTTCCGCCATGGATTTTCGACTGAAGAGAGGGTCCCCCAGCTGAAAAGATTGGGAAGCCCTAGTCTAGAGTGATTCTCGACGGATTCGCATCTGAAGGGCAGGTGAAACGCGATTTCGGGACCCGAACATTGTCAAAGGAGGCTGATATCGAGGAAGATCTCTAATGGTGTAGGCAGGGATTATACTTCCTGAAATTGAACAGGTGAATCAGCAAGATATAACTCCTGCGAGCTGCATTGAGAAGATCTTGGGATCTCATTCGCGGTTGTTGCGAGGTGCTGTGGGCCCAGACTTCGCATTGATGGACGATAATGCTCTATCTCATAGAGCACGGATGATTCATGTTTTTTTTTTTTTTTTTTTTTTTTTTTTTTTTTTTTTTTTTTTTTTTTTTTTTTTTAGACGGAAGATATTGCACGCATGGCGTGGCCTGCTCGCTCTCCCGATTTGAATCCCATAGAGCATGTCTGGGATACATTAGGGAGACGGGTTGCATCACATCAGCGTGCACCTACCACCGTCCAAGACTTGTGAGCAGCTCTGCCGGAAGAAGGGGCCTTATTGCCTCAACATGAGACTGGTGACATGATTCACAGCATGTCGCGTCATTGTCATGCCCATGCTGGTGCTAGAGGTGGTCACCCCATACTGAGCGCATTAACCAGTTGTCAGAATGTGTGTGCAAGTCCGTTAAGTTGGAAAAAAGCGATGAACATTTTTCTCTACCATTATGCGTATTGCAGTTGATTGTGTTCTGTATTCTTCACGTTGTTTCTGCTCCGCTATCACCTGTTTGTACTGTTTTGTGGCACAATTAACGCAACTAAGCAAAATTTACGTTTGCTGTTTTAATTTTGGACACCAGTGTATATAGTGCAGCTTCACAGCGATTCATAATAAAATGTGGTTTCCGCAAAATTCCAGTGGAGAAGCCGCTATATCAATTTTCTTCTGTAGTAGGACGGGTAACAGTTATGGCAATGTGTAATTCTGGTTGGGTTCTGGCCATGAAATTCGTCACCCAATAAGGTGAGTCCCTTCTGCACCAACAGAACTCCAATGTGCAAAGCTGCCCTAATGTCGTGGTACTTACTGCGTGTCTCTACATAATAGTCACGGGTCAAACACATCAGAAAGGGACCAATGGGATGTGACCAAGCTATGGAGAAGTAGGGTTCTTGTGAAAATACTGCATTTTGTTTTTATGTGGAGTCACATACAATAAAAGATGTTTTTAAAGGTGGTCTGAAAAACTAGCGTGAACTGAAACAGAGTGGTGCGATTTTGTTGTCAAATTTAAACGTTAACATGTAAATAGGTTTTGTATGAACTGAGGAACTTCAAAAAGTACGTTCCATATTACTATGGCAGTAAATAACTCTTACTGAATGCTGCACTACACGTCAAATCGACACAGATACATGACACTATTTTTCATCATAATCACCAAGTCTCAATAGAAAAAGTCGGAACACATTGCTCAATTCTTCGGCGATAGAAATCCGCTTCTGGGACACTGAGTCACCCGAGAGCCGATGCGTGAACATCCTCATCGTGCAGACGTTTTCTCAGCTTTCCTAAAAGATGGAAACAGCATAATGGAAGATCTGGACTGTAAGGCGAGTCAGCATCAGCCACGTCTTTGCGGCTCTAGTCAGACTGTTGGCACCGCTTCGCTGTGGCTGGACGCAACATTGCATCTGGACCCATCGAGACGCTGAAACACGGGAACTGTGACAGAAACTTTGTAAAAAGACGCGGCCGTGTGCGCGCGACCTGACACGAGCAGGAGCGGTCGAACTGGCGAGTGTTTGACAGCTGAGGAGGCAGGCTGCAAGGGGCCCGCGCTGTCGTCTGCGGACGGCGGCACAGTCACTGGCAGAGTCTGAGTGTTATAATTTTAGAGCGCAGGTAAGGCACACGCTGGCTACTGCTGCGTGCTCGGGAAAACTCGGCTGTTGGCGTGAAAAACGGAAGGGTAGCCGCCATGGCCGAACTGACTGGCCAGACCAAATATCAAATAAGACTAAATTTGGCAGAAACTGAACCCAACCTGTTGCAGTGAAACCAGTAACATGGTTACAAAGACAAAATTAAGACGAGTGCGTGAGTAAAAACGCATCATCGATAGGATGTACAGTTTTTAAGTTATTTCAAGTTAAACGTTTAAAGGAGGTAACAAACATTAAAAATTAATCCAAACTGAGATTTTCATTCTCCAGCGGAGTCTGCGCTAATATGAAACTTCCTGGCAGATTAAAACTGTGTGCCGGACCGATACTCGAACTCGGGACCTTTGTCTTTCGAGGGCAACTGCTCTACCATGGATGGTAGAGCACTTGCTCAAGAACGGCTCAGGTCCCGAGTTCGAGTCTCGGTCCGGCACACAGTTTTAATCCGCCAGGAAGTTTCATTAAAAATTATTATCTCGATAACACCTTGAGCAGTTTTTACAAACTGAGTGTCTACGGATAGGTCTCATTGAGGAATGACGGACAATCATAGTAGGTTTTTTAAATAAATATTACGGATTTTGAATTATAGGCCGGAATGTACATTCCGCGTATGTTGTTGTTGTGGTCTTCACTTCTGAGACTGGTTTGATGCAGCTTTCCATGCTACTCTATCCTGTGCAAGCTTCTTCATCTCCCAGTACCTACTGCAACCTACATCCTTCTGAATCTGCTTAGTGTATTCATCTCTTGGTCTCCCTCTACGATTTTTACCCTCCACGCTGCCCTCCAATGCTAAATTCATGATCCCTTGATGCCTCAGAATATGTCCTACCAGCCGATCCCTTCTTCTGGTCAAGTTGTGCCACAAACTTCTCTTCTCCCCAATCCTATTCAATATTTCCTCATTAGTTATGTGATCTACCCATCTAATCTTCAGCATTCTTCTGTAGCACCACATTTCGAAAGCTTCTATTCTCTTCTTGTCCAAACTAGTTATCGTCAATGTTTCACTTCCATACATGGCTAGACTCCAAACAAATACTTTCAGATACGACTTCCTGATACATAGAACTATATTCGATGTTAACAAATTTCTCTTCTTCAGAAACGATTTCCTTGCCATTGCCAGTCTACATTTTATATCCTCTATACTTCGACCATCATCAGTTATTTTACTTCCTAAATAGCAAAACTCCTTTACTACTTTAAGTGTCTCATTTCCTAATCTAATTCCCTCAGCATCACCCGATTTAATTTGACTACATTCCATTATCCTCGTTTTGCTTTTGTTGATGTTCATCTTATACCCTCCTTTCAAGACACTATCCATTATACTCAACTGCTCTTCCAAGTCCTTTGCTGTCTCTGACAGAACTACAATGTCATCGGCGAACTTCAAGGTTTTTGTTTCTTCTCCATGGATTTTAATAACTATTCCAAATTTTTCTTTTGTTTCCTTTACTGCTTGCTCAATATACATATTGAATAACATCGGGGACAGGCTACAACCCTGTCTTACTCCCTTCCCAACCACTGCTTCCCTTTCATGCCCCTCGACCCTTATAACTGCCATCTGGTTTCTGTACAAATTGTAAACAGCCTTTGCTCCCTATAGTTTACCCTTGCCACCTTCAGAATTTGAAAGAGAGTATTCCAGTCAACATTGTCAAAAGCTTTCTCTAAGTCTACAAATGCTAGAAACGTAGGTTTGCCTTTTCTTAATCTTTCTTCTAAGATTAGTCGTAAGGTCAGTATTGCCTGACGTGTTCCAGTATTTCTACGGAATCCAATCTGATCTTTCCCGAGGTCGGCTTCTACTAGTTTTTCCATTCGTCTGTAAAGAATTCGTGTTAGTATTTTGCAGCTGTGGCTTATTAAACTGATTTTTCCGTAATTTTCACATCTGTCAACACCTGCTTTCTTTGGGATTGGAATTATTATATTCTTCTTGAAGTCTGAGGGTATTACGCCTGTTTTATACATCTTGCTCACCAGATGGTAGAGTTTTGTCAGGACTGGCTCTCCCAAGGCCGTCAGTAGTTCCAATGGAATGTTGTCTACTCCGGGGGCCTTGTTTCGCGTATAAAAATCTAAATTCTCACACAAATAAGATGAAGTACATCGAAAGTAGCGGCAGAAATACTAATCAGATGTAGCTATGAATGTACAAGTGTACTTCGTTTTTATTGTTTACATTTATTAGTAACATAAAAATTCAAAGCAGTGTTTACCTGGACAAAATCATTATTTGTGAACTAACTATTTAATTTAGGGTTCAAGTGGCTCTGATCACTATGGGACTTAACTTCTAAGGTCATCAGTCCCCTAGAACTTAGAATTACTTAAACCTAACTAACGTAAGGACATCACACACATCAGTGCCCGAGGCAGGATTCGAACCTGCGACCGTAGCGGCCGCGCGGTTTAATTTAGGGGAAAACCAAGAGCAGCTCTAGAAATATGAGGAAATTTACGTGCAAATCCATACGTGAAACATGCACACATTAAATTTATTGTTTGTAAGTATGTTTTGGAAGTCCGAAGTGTGTGAGCTTGACTGTCGGCAGTGGAAGGTGTTTAAACAGCGGCAGCCATTTCTTCCGCGGGGCTTTATGGCTCTAGGACGGCTTATGTGTGATGCGAGGAGCAGTCGGATTTGAGATCTGCAGTACATACGAGTGGTATTAGGTCGCGTTTCGAATGAATCGAAATATTTCCAAGTATTATGAAGATACTGAACACAGTGAGCTAATTTCAACTTTGGGATTTTTCGGAAATGTTCGCGACAGTGAGAACTTTCCAGTTTCATTTAAGCCCTCGTTCAGATGATCATTATTTCAGTGATGAATAATTATTAACTGTGATACGTGTTACTTCATTCGAAAGGAACTAGGCTGTGTCAAAATTTAAAATGCTGTGAGCAGTGAACATTATTTTCACCGTAAATTTCTACTTGAATTAATTTGAACTTATGACTAAATTTTTTTTAGGGTTAATGCGACGCATGTGTTGGTTAGCCCCTAGACTGATTTTCGAATTATTATTCATGCAGTTGCATGTGGGGGCTCACGAGTGAGCAACAAGTTTTAGCTTCTGCATTCAACATTTATTATCTTTATCGTCATACACGGTTGGTCTCGTCCAAGAGCATTTGCTTCATTATTGTTACAATCCATCAAATCGCACCATATATTGCCAGAGTTTCACGGTGAATCCTTGTGCAACTTAGACGTTTTTCCCACAAGAATAGTACAGTCCGAAGTAGCACACCGTGATAGAGCTGTTATTCGTACCACAGCAGAAATGAGTCTGCCGGAAACCGAGAGCGAATAGTACCTTCTGACAGTGCGCAACTCTTGTTGCGCAATGGTCTTAACGTAGGACGTCATGTGTAACTTACTTTCTAAAGTCCCCACGTATACAATTTGTCCCAGGAGACATGGTCAATATTCAGGGATACAGCAGGAACTATCATTTGAAGCAAAAATTTCCGTAAACGTAGGTTCTAAAATGTATACTTAAAAGCCTAGAGCATGTCTTCATCTTTGATTATATGAAACAATTATCTTCTAATGCAAGCTCTTTGCTTTCCACATTTTGGAAGGAGGTAGTATGAACAAACAAAAAAATTTGCTTAGTAGACATGGGCTCTAAAATGTATACCTTATGGGATATGAACACTTGTTCAGTAGAAGAGATGTTTTGACGTAGCAAAGATGAGGAATTGTTCATAGATTTTAAGCTTTGCGCTTTAGAACGAATATTTAATACACTGTTTTGCTTCAAATCATAGTCCTGTCATATCCCTGAATCTCAAACATTCCTTCTGGAACTCTCTGTATGTGTAGGTACTGTAGCTTCATACGGATGTAATACTTTGTCTTCAGGCCAAGAGTGCCCTACCGGGTCCATCCGACCACCGTGTCATCCTCAATGGAGGATGCAGATAGGAGGCGTGTGGGGTCAGCACACCGCTCTCCCGGTCCCCGGTCGTTATGATGGTATTCTTGACCGAAGCCGCTACTATTCGGTCAAGTAGCTCCTCAATTGTCATCACGAGGCTGAGTGCACCCCGAAAAATGGCAACAGCGCATGTCGGCCTGGATGGTCACCCATTCAAGTGCCGACCACGCCCGACAGCGCTTAACTTCGGTAATCTCACGGGAACCAATGTATCCACTGCGGCAAGGCCGTTGCCTAGGTAGTAATACTACTACTAATCTACTAATTATTGTTATTATTTATTATTATTACTGTCATTATTATATGTGATAGTATAATTAGTAAATTGGCATTACAGGCTTCCACAAGTTAGTTAGGTCTTGTGCTACCAGTATTCATTACATCAGTATTGCATGCTTAGGGTTTTAGGCGTTTCTGGCTACGGTAACATGTCGATAATCAACTGCAAAGTAAATACTGCATTCGTTATTGATGGTATCCGTATCAATGGTTGTTCACTTGAATGACACTATCTTGTCATTTGGATGAGGGAGAATAGTAAAGACATGTGGAATAGGGCAAGGAATGTGTGTGTGTGTGTGTGTGTGTGTGTGTGTGTGTGTGTGTGTGTGTGTTTGATGGAGAAGACAGACACACAGAGAGAGAGAGAGAGAGAGAGAGAGAGAGAGAGAGAGAGAGCGCCGTGGTGACGTTGCCGCCGCCTGCTTGTTGCAGCACACCTGCCTACGACTACGCGCCCAACCCGGACAAGCAGTGGATCCTGCGGGTGACGCCGCACATGCAGCCCATACACCGGCGCTTCACCGACATGCTCATGACCAAGCGGCTGCAGACGCTGCAGAGCGTCGACGAGGCCGTCGACAAGGTAAGCAGTCTTTCCGCACCATACACACACACACTCCACACGCGGATATTGCTCCCAAACGTTTCACAACTTTTGGATGCCCTGTCAAAAAGTAGCCTTCACAAATTTCTGACACCGTACAAAGCAACCGTTATTTTTAAGGGGGGTAGGACGTCAAGCGGGCCGACTTGGAGCAGGAAAGGCACCACAGGAGATTTTAATTTTCACTGTCTATACTTTTACAAGTAAATTCATGAAACTTTGTCAGCATGACCAGGAAGGATTCAGGATTCACACTCGCAGCAGTGAAAGTTCAAAAACATAGCAAAATATTTTTTACATGTGAAATTTCATCATTTTTTCACTTACAATTCACTGCATTTGTTGCTGTAGGTACATTTTTCTTCACAAGTAAGAGATATTCTTTGATGAATTTTGCACAGCATATAAACCATGCTTACAGGTGTATGAAACTCAAGAATTTTCGAAATCTATTAAAAATTATGATAAAAATTGAGATAATTAACTACAATTTTTTTCTTAACATAAAGCTTGAAACGTAAGAGCTTATTCATTTTTTCATAAATTAAATAGATTCTAGAGTTTCAGACACCTGTAAATATGGTTTGTATGCTGTGCAAAATTCATCGAACAGTCTCTCTTACTTATGAAGAAAAGCGTACCTATATCAACAAATGCAGCCAATAGTAAGTGAAAAAATGATGAAATTTCACACGTAAAATAATTTATTTTGTTATGTTTTTGAACTTCCGCTATTACAAGTGTGAATACTGAATCTTTCCTGGTCAAGTCGACAAAGTTTTATGAATTTACTTGTTAAAGTATAGACAGTGGAAATTAAAATGTTCTGTGGTGCCTCTCCTGCTCCAAGTCGGCTCGTTTGACGTCCTATCCCCCTTAAATAACTGAACAACGACAAAAGGCAACTTGCAACTTTAAAATATCATGGAAGGCACAATACAATATGCACTGCCGGAAAGAAATAGTGCACACTTTTCGAAGTTCCTTGTTGCAACAGTGCATGTCCAGTACATGAAATGATTACATTTACAGATCAATAGCACAAGCGGTTCTGACCTTCCAGTATCGACCCACGCTGAAACAGCGGACAACAAAGCAGCTGCTGACTGGCATCCAGTCGATCTTACAGATGGCGAATACTGACCTAGGATACGTTACGCCACGGCTGCTCGACCTGTTCACGTAGTTCTGTAAGAATTGTTGGTTGGCGAGCCGCAGGAACATTTTCTCAACTCATGATATCACACACGTTCGGGGTTGCAGACAAGTCCGGATCGTGCTGGCCAGGGAAGTTTTTGCGCGCCTTGCAGAGCACTTCGAGATTCGCGGGCAGGTTGTTGGCGAGCGCTATCTTGCTGGAACAACGCATCACCTTCCTGTTGCAAGAACGACAAAGTAATTGGTCTAACAACATTCTGCACGTATCAAGCGCTGGTTAGCGTCCCCTACAAAAACACCAAAGGTGAACGAGAGTTGTAGCTTATCTCACCCAGACCATAAGACCTGGGATAGGACTATGGTGACTTGGACGAATGCACACTACGAGACAGCGCTCACCAGGTCTACGTCGAAGGTGCAAACGACCGCCCGCTGCTGTGGCCGAGCGGTTCTAGGCGCTTCAGTCCGGAACCGCGCTGCTGCTACGGTCGCAGGTTCGAATCCTGCCTCGGGCATGGCTGTGTGTGATGTCCTTAGGTTGGTTAGGTTTAAGTAGTTCTAAGTCTAGAGGACTGATGATCTCAGATGTTAAGTCTCATAGTGCTTAGAGCCATTTTGAACCCACAATACCATACATTGTATTTGAACCATTTTTGCAAACGACCGTCACTTGCGATGGGAACTAGCCACCGAGTCGACAAAGAAAGTTACAATTTACTATGCAAATGATTCCAATTTAGACTCGAAATTCAAAGAATTAACCGAAAAGAGTAGTATGTTTAATTGCACAGCACGCTATCTGACATCATTATGTTCACCCAGCTATGCAACTAACTTGAGAGTGACCAGTTTCATCGTATAAGATTATGTAAATCTTCACCTTTTTTTATAACCCTCCAATATTAATGATTGGTGGGAGTCTATGAACGCATATTCTGAACAGTTAAACGCTGTGGGGACCAGAATAAGTATTGAATTTATTGAGATCAGCAGAGGCAAAACTATTAGATTGTTACTAAAAGTTTTTCCTAAGTGATAAGAAGTTAAAATGTGAACTTTGAAACAGCTTCTGTGACGGCTCGCATTCTCCCTATCCAGATGTACTGAACAAAATTCTATGTATATCCGGTCACAAGTCCATAAAAAAAATGACGTCTAGTGGCGATCACGAATGGTGCCAACTGGTAATCAAATGTCGCGAGTTCTATCGCTCCAGCAAGATGGAGCAAGGCTGATCAAAGTACGCCGGTGCTGCGTATATTTACTAGAAATAACTGCAGCTGTACCCAGCGTTGCCGTCGACTGCTTGCATTGCTCGATGGGTTGCTGTGTAGATGACCGACGGAGCTGCAACTGAGACGCTGCGCGATCGCGGTAAACAACGTGTTCCTAGGCAAAACTACTGACTTCGTACTCCGTAGGATATAATACAGAATACAACGACTTCTCGATAAAGCAGGCAGAACAAGAACGCCTGTTTGTCCTTTGCAGCACCAGCGGCTGCCCAATCATCATCTTGCAACAAAATGTCCGCCAATCCCTTGTCTTCCCTTCACACATGGTGTGCGCAGGAATTATCGCCCCACGTCACACACTATCAGCCAATAGGTAGCTTCTGGGAGGCATTTTAGGTTGAAAAGTTCTCGAGGCTTCTGCGTCGCTGACGGAACCACGGGAATCCTTCTAGCTGATCTTGACAGTTGCTGCTTGTTCGGGTGATTTCCTTTGGGCCAAATCTTCTGTCTGCAGGAGGCGCCAGAGTGAAAATCTCATTCTGGAAACATCCCCCAGGCTGTGGCTAAGCCATGTCTCCGAAATATCCTTTCTTTCAGGAGTGCTAGTTCTGCAAGGTTCGCAGGAGAGCTTCTGTAAAGTTTGGAAGGTAGGAGACGGATACTGGCAGAAGTAAAGCTGTGAGTACCGGGCGTGAGTCGTGCTTCGGTAGCTCAGTTGGTAGAGCACTTGCCCGCGAAAGGCAAAGGTCCCGAGTTCGAGTCTCGGTCGGGCACACAGTTTTAATATGCCAGGAAGTTTCAACGAATATGATGATTTGATAAGCAATTGTATGCTACAACATTTACTCCCGGCTGCGTTATATAGAACAAAGTCATATCAATGACATTTCAGAGTTCGGGATACTGCCCCTCGTTTAGGTAACTCCACGTTTCGTATTTCAGAATAACGGTGGTTAGCCATATGTGACAAGCAACGGCCAAGGCCCTTAGAAGAAAAGTATGTACTGCAGCTCTCTGACCCCACCGTCTGAACGTGTCTGGGATATGATTGGCCGATAATTTGTTCGTTATCCCTTAGCAACCATTGTTGATTCTTTACTGACTTGTTTTCAAAGAATGTAGAGGGAGTTTCGTCAGAAATTAACTATGTCCTCTATAATTCCATGGCAAGACGTTTAGAATCAGTGATTCCTGCACATGGGGACTTCACACTATACTGAATTCTCAGAGTCTGAGCCCATAGACTTACTTATTTACATCTGTTGTTTGAATTCGGTCATAAACCGTTCGTCTAAACAGTTCCGAGACTCGCTGTATTCCTGACACATAGGCGCCGTCAGCGCAATAAGTATGGTGGTTGGTTGAACTTAACAATTGTAAACAACAGATGTGCATTGGACCAGACAGTTGTAAGCAGGCAGTGTTCTACATCTACATCTATACTCGACAAACCTCTGTGAAGTGTACGGAGAGGGAATTCCCGTTGTATCAGTTGCTAGGATTTTGTGGCCGGCCGGAGCGGCCGAGCGGTTCTAGGCGCTACAGTCTGGAACCGCGCGACCGCTATGGTCGCAGGCTCGAATCCTGCCTCGAGCATGGATGTGTGTGATGTCCTTAGGTTAGTTAGGTTTAAGTAGTTCTAAGTTCTAGGGCACTGATGACCACAGATGTTAAGTCCCATAGTGCTCAGAGCCATTTGAACCATTATGCTAGGATTTTCCTCCTCCTGTTTACGTATGGATCGCGGGAAGAATGATTTGTAAATGCCTCCGTATGCGCTGCAATTAATCTGTATGGTAGTATATTCCAAGAGGCATGATTTAAAGCCGGTTCTTGAAAATTTGTTAAGTAAGCTTTCTTGGAATAGCTTGCGCCTGTCTTCAAGAGACTGCCAGTTCCGTTTCTTCAGTATCTCTGTAAAACTCTCACTAGGGCTAGATAAAGTTGTGGCCATTTATGTGGCCGTTCTCTGTATCTGCTCAATATCCCCTGTTAGTTCTATTTGGTACGGGTCCCACAAACTTGAGCAATATTTTAGGATGGGCCACACAAATGATTTGTAGATTGATTGCACTTCCCCAGTATTCTACTAGTAAACCGAGGTTCGCCACCTGCTTTACCTACGACTGAGCCTATGTGAGCATTCTATTTCATATCCCTACAAAGTGTTACGCCCAGGTATTTGTACGAGTTTACCGATTCCAACTGGAACCCATTGATATTACGGTAAAAATGTAAATGACGTGTGCCTAGGGCCTCCCATCGTGTAGGCCATTGGCCAGGTGCAAGTCTTTCAATTTGACGCCACTTCGGCAACTTGCTCGTCGATGGGTATGAAATGATGATGATTAGGACAACACAATACCCAGTTCCTGAGCGGAGAAAATCTCCGACCCAGCCGGCAATCGAACCCGGGCCCTTAGGAATGACATTCTGTCGCGCTTTCCACTTTTTCTTTCTTTTTTTTCATTTTGTTCGTTGTTGATCGTTGTGTTTGGTCGTTGTGGACGTCACTTGACATCCGTTCAAGTTCGTTGTTGACCCTTTCACTCAGTTTTTTATTACAGAGGTCAACCAGCTCTCTGACCGAACCCGCTGAGCTACCGTACCGGTAATCACTCAGCTACCAGGAGCTGGCGATGTTATGGTCTTACGATGCTATGTTTTTTTTTTTCGTTTTGTGAAGTGCTCAGTTTTACCTTTTTTGAACATTTTCTGCAAGATGCCAATATTTGCACCACTCTGAAATCTTATCAAGATCTGCTTGAATATTTGTGCAGATTCTTTCAGACAGTACTACATTACACATAACTGCGTTAGCTGTGAAGAGTCAGAGTTTAGTATTAATATCCAGTGCAAGGTCATTATTATACAACATGGACACCAAAAGGCCTTACACATTTCCCTGGGGCACATCCGAAATTACTTCTAGATATGTCGATGGCACTCCACCCAAAATAACTTGCTGAGTCCCCCCTAACAAAAAATCGTTAATTCAGTAACAAATTTCGCTTGATGCTCCATAAGATCGTATTTTTGGTAATAAGCTTAGACATGGTACTGACTCAGAAGCTTTTCCGAAATCGAGGAAAACTGTACCTACCCGACTGTCTTGATCCACGACTGTCCGTATGTCACGTGAGAAAAGTGCGAGTTGTGTTTCACATGATCCATGTTTTCAGAGTCCGTGCTGGTTGACATGGAGGAGGTCATTCTGTTCGAGATACGTAGCCCTACTACGTTGGGGCTCAGAATATATTCTAAGATTCTACATCATATCGATGTTAAGAAGTGGACGTGCGCCCGAAGTGTTTCAAAGTTGTTTTGTCGCTCATCGCAATGGAGCAGCGTCTTTGAATTAAGTGTTCAAGACGTTTCCAGAGTGTTTTGAAGAAGATAAAATTGGAAAGTTTGTCTCGGGCACCATGACTCCCGACCAACACAACAAGCGGAAATTCTGCTGCACCTTAATTAAAATGTGAGACGTGGACAGTTCTTTCCTGTCATCAGTGTTGACGAGACTTGCTGTTGTCTATGTGAACCTACCACAAAACCACGAAGTGCACGTGGAAGGTCAAGACTTTGACGACTTAACCGACACTGAAGTCAATGTGATGCGCAAATTAAACAATATCCCAATAAGGATTTTTCTGGCAGTTTCACATGGGTGTATGAAATTTCTGTACATTGTATTCAGTTGGGGGGAGGGGCGGGGGGAGGGAGGAGAGTCTGTATAGAACATCTAAAACATTAAAATCGCCACCACAACTTTTCTCCTTTTTTTTCTTTTTCTTTTGTAATCTAGTCTCAACTCAATGAGTGATAACGCTAACTACGTCACATGTATCATCCTTAGTATTGCAATTTTAACTAATGTTAATGTTTCTATTGTCGTCGTTTATACCGTTTCTAAGGTTTAGTCTATTATTCCTGCATTGTGCCTAAGACTTGGTACGATTAATGCCATGTGGATTGCTGATATTAGTAAATACTGAAAATTTTTGATATCGTGGCTCTGTTTCGTATTGTCTGTCAGTCTTACAGAAATCATACCCTAAAACCACTACAGTATTGCCATATTGTGGATTATAATGCAAGGGCTACAACAAAATGGATAAGTAACTTATAAGGGGTAGTCAAATGAAAACGAGAAGGCTTGAAAAAAAAAGTAAACTGTCTTATTTCAGAAGTAATCGCTGTAACTGTTAATACACACATCTCGCTGTGAGACAAAATGGCCAGTGCCTTCATGGGAGAAATTTTTGCAGTTGTGTAGGGAACCATGATTGTAACAGGGCGTGCACTTCTTCGTCCGAAACGAATCGACGACCATAAATGTCTTTTTTCGGGGCTGGCCCACATATTGCCAAGAATGTTTCGAGTATGCCGCAGAAGCTTTGCTGGGAAGCTCTTACACATCCTTCAAACAGCCCCCATGTAATTTCCACATTTTTACAGTCTCGAAGAAAGCCATTCATGATCGTTGATTTGCTTCGGACAAAGAGGCGGACGCCTGAGTACACTCATTCTTTTGTAGGCAACCGAAAACATTTTTTCATGAAGGCAGTGACCGCATGGTCTCATAGCGGGATAAATGTGTTAACAGTGATGGATATTCCTTTTTAAATAATAAACAGTACTTCTTTTATCCATCTGTCTCCTTTTCATTTGAGTGAAAATGTTAATAAAAAGAAGCGCTAGCTAACCATTTCCTGTTGAATTCTATAAGCAACAGTTATTTAATTCAAGAAGTTGTCCTATACGAACAACTCATAAAGTACAGTCAAAATGGAATCGACTGGAGCCACAAAATTAATGGGAAAGAAGGAATTGGAAAAAATCTGAAAGAAACTATAAAAACTAATTTCTAATCTTTTTTACCTTTCATGGAAGATCTACCAAGAGCTAAAGGCACTGGGTGAATTGGACAACACTTACCTGGTGTACACATCGGATCATGGCTACCATCTGGGCCAGTTCGGGCTTGTCAAGGGCAAGTCATTCCCATTCGAGTTCGACGTTCGAGTGCCATTCCTGGTGAGAGGCCCTGGCGTGCAGCCAGGCACAGTGTGAGTATCCCTAGTCTAGCAATGCCTACCTCACTTAGTATCCCTAGTCTAGCAATATCTTCTTCACTTCCTAGGACTTGGTAAAGCTTTTCAGCAATGTAACTTATTCATATCTATAGATGTTAATTATACCTCTGTTATCTGTTCAGGGGCATATCTGGGGGGGGGGGGGGAGATAGCCGTTGGGCTGCAGGTCAACCCCCCTCCAGAACTACGCCTGTTTCTTCTTAATCTCAAAGAAAAGTCTTTGCAGCAAAGCTTTCAGACTTAAAGTCCTCAAAAATATTCACGCTGTCGTAGTTGAGATTATAATAGATTTACTTTAGACAATTTGGAAATTACACAGTGACGCAAAATTTCTTTGAGCTTCCCCTCGCCTCTGCCCCACCCCATTGGCCCCCTTTCTCAAGACCAAAATCCTGGATTCGACTCTGTTTCTGTTTTATGTAAAATGTTGATATAAGAGTCACAGCTATAACCTCAAGTGATTTAGGCAAACTATTGCAGTGAAAATTTTAATCGCATACCTGAGTTCAGCATGTTAACACACTATCAAATCGCTAACTGAAGACTTTTACCACCTGCATAATTTTTCATTAACCATTAATTTTTCTTGTACTATATACACAAATGTTAATTTGATATATGAATAGATTTGGGCCATTTAACAAATCCTAACTAATGAACAGTACACTACTTTACTTGCCTGTCCATGTTTCTTATGAATAGATCAGACAAAGAACCCTACCTATTTATTCTGACACTAGAGCAACTATGGGAATATATTATGGAAATGATGCATTGTTTGAAATGACAGTCTATATCTCTGTGAAAGAGCAGAAGACTATTTGCAGTGAACTTCTTCAAAAACTAGTTTGAAAATGTGCAAAATGTGAGGCTACTACAATATACCAAAAGAGTGTAGCCTCAGATGCACCATATGAGGTTTATGTGACAATATTGTTGATCCTGTCAACCATGGCATTTAAGTTTAGCACATTATTTTGGGATTTTTGCAAAAAAATTGAGTGTAATCACTTAAAGGCACCAAACTATTATATTCCAAAATTCAAGAGCTATCAAATACTCTTAATAAAGAAACCTTGCTACATTTAACAAAACTGGAGAGCTCAATATAAGACACATATCATAAGTATGAGAATCAATATAAAGTATTCAACAAATTTAGTCCTTTTTACTTAGTAATGTCACTAACCTATGCCAACTGTCAATAATCACATTCAGCTGTAATTTGGTATCTCCAGTTGAAACCACTATCAGTCTGTTTCTGCAGTCTGTATACAAATGTGTCAGCATTTCATGTTATTTCATAAAACTTCATCAATTGTAACTATAAAATAAGTTGTTGTTCATTGACAGTATTCCACAATATGTAACAGATATGTCAAAATATTTTCAACAGTACCTGTATAAAGTGGTATAGGAATTCCAATATTTATCAACAAACTACTATGTGATTTGATAATCCAGCATTAAGAGCTAGTGCACATCGCATTGTTTTATTTATCCTCCTTCTTGCTCATCAGTCAATGTTAATGTCCATATCACTGCATTTTTTAATGTCAAAAGTATCTGGACACCCCTAAAAACAAACTTTTTTTCATATTAGGTGCATTTTGCTGGCACCTGCTGCCAGGTATTCCATATCAGCGACCTCAGTAGTCAGTAGACATTGTTAGAGAGCAGAATAGAGTGCTCTGCAAAACTCACAGACTTTGAACAAGGTCAGATGATTGGGTGTCATTTGTGTCATATGTCTGTACATGAGATTTCCATACTTTTAAACATCCCTAGGTCCACTGTTTCTGATGTGATAGTGAACTGGAAATGTGAAGGGACATGCACAGCACAAAAGTGTACAGCGTGACCTTGGCTGTTGACTGACAAGACTGCCGACAATTGTAGAGGGTCATAATGAGTAGTAAGGAGACATGTATCCAGATCACCACACAGGAATTCCAAACTGCATCAGAATCCACTGCAGGCAAAAAGGAATACAAATGTCTCAAAAATGAGATTGGTAGGAAGTGCAAAATGGCTAATCAAGGATGGACAGTGGACAATTGTAAGGATGTAGAGGCATATATCATTAGGGGTAAGATAGATACAGCCTACCCTAAAATTAAAGACACCTTTGCAGAAAAGAGAACCACCTGTATGAATATCCAGAGCTCAGATGGAAAACCAGTCCTAAGCCAAGAAAGGAAACCACAAAGGGGGAAGAACTATACAGAGGGTCCATCTGTACAAGGGCGATGTAGTTGATGGCAATATTATAGAAATAGAAGAGGATGTAGATGAAGATGAAATGGGAGATACGATGCTGTGTGAAGAATCTGACAGACCACTGAAAGACCTAAGCCAAAAATAAGGCCCTAGGAGTAGACAACATTCCATCAGAACTACTGATAACCTTGGGAGAGCCAGCCATGAAAAAACTCTTCCATCTGGTGAGCAAGATGTATGAGACAGGCGAAATACCCTCAGACTTCAAGAATTCTTTACAGATGAATGGGAAAACTAGTAGAAGCTGACCTTGGGAAAGGTCAGTTTGGATGCCATAGAAATGTCGGAACATGTGAAGCAATACTGACCCTATGACTTATCTTAGAAGATAGATTAAGTAAAGGCAAACCTACGTTTCTAGCATTTGTAGACTTAGAGAAAGCTTTTGACAATGTTGACTCAAATACTCTCTTTCAAATTCTAAAGGTGGCAGGGGTAAAATACAGGGAGCGAAAGGCTATTTACAATTTGTACAGAAACCAGACTGCAGTTATAAGAGCCAAGGGGCATGAAAGAAAAGCAGTGGTTGAGAAGGGAGGGAGACAGGTTTTTAACCTATCTCTGATGTTATTCAAGCTGTTTGTTGATCAAGCAGTAAAGGAAAAAATGAAAATTTAGAGTAGGAATTAAAACCTGTGGAGAAGAAATAAAAACCTTGAGGTTCGCTTATAACATAGTAATTCTGTAAGAGACAGCAAATAACCTGGAAGATCAATTGAATAAAATGGACAGTGTCTTGAAATGAGGATATAAGATGAACATCAACAAAATCAAAACGAGAATAATGGGAATGTAATCGAATTAAATCAAATGCTGCTGAGGAGACTAGATTAGGAAATGGGAAACTTAAAGTAGTAGATGAGTTTTCTATTTGAGGAGAAAGGTAACTGATGATGGTCGAAGTAGAGAGGATGCAAAAGTAGGCTTTCAGTGGCAAGGAAAGCGATTCTGAATAAGAGAAATTTGTTAAAATCGACTAAAGATTTAAGTGTCAGAAATCTTTTGTGAATGTATTTGCATGGAGTATGGAGTATTTGTATGGGAGTGAAACATGGAAGATAAATAGTTTAGACAAGAAGAGAGTAGAAGCTTCCGAAATGTGGTGCTACAGAAGAATGCTGAAAATTAGATGGGTAGATCATGTAACTAATGAGGAGGTACTGAATAGAATTGGGGAGAAGAGGAATTTGCGGCACAGCTTCACTAGAAGAAGGTAGGACACGTTCTGAGGCGTCAAGGGATCACTAATTTAGTATTGGAGAGAAGCGTTGAGTGTAAAACTCGTAGTGGGCAGACCAAGAGATGAATACACTAAACAGTTTCAGGAGGATGTAGGTTGTAGCTATTGTTTTTTTTTTTTTTTTGTGGAGGTGACCACACAGCGAGGTCATCGGTCTCATCAGATTAGGGAAGGATAGGGAAGGATGTCGGCCGTGCCCTTTGACAGGAACCATCCAGGCATTTGCCTGGAACGATGTAGGGAAATCACTGAAAACCTAAATCCGGATGGCCGGACCCGGGATTGAACTGTCATCCTCCCGAATGTGAGTCCAGTGTGCTAACCACTGCACCCCATCGCTCAGTGCTGTAGGTTGTAGTAGTTACTCAGAGATTGGGTAGCACGGAGAGCTTCATCAAACCAGTCTCTGAACTGAAGACCACAACAACAACACATTGGCCTGCACAGAGTCCTGACCTGAATCCTATAGACACCTTTGGGTTGTTTTGGAACACCAACTTCATGCCAGGCCTTGCCACCGGATATCAATACCTCTCCATACCTCTCCTCAGTGCAGCACTCCATGAAAAATGGGCTCCCATTCCCCAAAAAACTTTCCAGCACCTGACTTAACGTATGCCTGTGAGAATGGAAGTTGTCATCAGGGCTAAAGGTTGGCCAACAACCATATTGAATTCCAGCATTACTGATGGAGGGCACCACGAACTTGTAAGTCATTTTCAGTCAGGTGTCTGGATACTTTTAATCAAATAGTGTACATTAGTACTCCACAATCCACTTGACGCCATTTGGTGGAAAATTCTTTTGGAACCCTTCATATGTTCCATTCGCAAATGTGGTACCAGGGAAGACTGGATTATCCATAAACCTCTGTATTAGCTCTATTTACTCGCATTTTCTCATTCTGCTCATTTTGAGACATATGTAGGAGAGGGTAATATGTTGTCTAGCTCTTCCTGGTACATACTCTGTTGCAGTTAGAATAGTACATATCTCTGTGATTCACAATGCCTGTATTGACGTAGGTCAAAAAGATAAAACGAGAAGACAGGAAGAGTATACAGATATATATGACTTCTCAACAGTTCCAATACAGGTGGCAGATGAAACACATGAAAATGTGTGAACTCCACAAAAAATTAAGGAATTATTAACACATGGACTAATGAGGGCTTTTCAATTGACTTCTCGAATTTTTTCTTTTACTCCTTCATGTATAACTGACATTGACGCAACAAACTCGTAACTTTGAGCCCTACACAATGCAGAGTGCAGCCCATACTTTGCCAGGTACTGTTGAATATCTTTTGTTTGTCTCACATCAACAGGAAACACCAGAAGGATCCTCAAACTTCCACAATGTCATTATCTATATGGACAAATTGAATTATTTGGGCTTTTCTGTTTTCATCGGGAGAGCTATCTACAATTCAAAATTTTGCATAATATTTAACCCTTTTTATATCTGCAGTAATTTTTTTCCTTAACATGTTCACCCAAAATAAAAATAAATTCATTTTATCCCTTTTGCAAAATAAGAAAGCACTCTCTTTAACCCATTAGAGAACTTTCAATATCGGTTCATATTTCACAGTCAGCACCAATTCTAAGAATTTTTTTCTTCTTCCATAAAATGTTTTCATGATGAGTGCAGAAACCAAGGTTTTGCTGGGCTAAGAATAGGGGCTGTATAATGTTTCTCCACTTCTTAGTCTCCCAACTTTCTGATTATCTGTGTCAATGGCCGCATTAAGTTTTTAACCCATAGAAAGTGTTCTCCATTTTTCTACGTTTGATAGTTATTCAAGTCATGAGTTATGCTTTGATATGTATGGATTAAGCTTCCACCACTAACAGAAAGAAAATTATTTTTGTTGTTTTCACCCTCAGATGCAAATAATTGGCAGCAAAAACAGTACAGTATCTTTGTTGATGGTGTGTATAGTATCCATCTCCATAAATATTTTACCTCACTGACATGAGACTAAAAGCACAAGGAAGTGTTCCTTTAATGTGTTCATCTGGTCTTTCTATACATTCAAAAGGTATCTCTTTGTTTTTTGTACTTCACTACCCTTTTCAGTAATCACATTTCTGATATTCTCTGGAACAGTATTGGTTAATGTGCAGTGTCATTTGATGAAGAAGTAAATGTTAGATGCATGAAAATTATGTTCAGTCCCAATATTTTCTCATCATTATTATCTTCATTGTCCTTTTCTTTTTGTCACTTACATCAAACTCTTTATTAAAATCACACACAGTAGGCTTTCGACTTGTGTCTCTAATCTCAACATCAACATTTATCTGTGCATCAGAGCCAGATTCGACAGTTTGACTCTTTCCTCTGCCACCTTTATTTTCTGCACAATATTTGGATAAAGATCCAGTGAGTGATTTAGCCTGTTAGTCTTTGCTTTTCTGAACTTTCTTTGGTGACAGCCAGATTGGAGAATTATTTTCACTAAAAAAAAAAGGTTTGCAAGATTATTTTCATGGCACATTTTCAAATCACTGTAATTTTTTCTGTTTATATATCCTGTAGGCTTGTAGCAGAGAATGGATACATTATGTATTGATCATAAACGTGTGCTCATTATAAATGAGTATTGTTTATAGTGTTTATATAGTGGCTGACCATAAAGCTAAGATAAAAAATTATCCTTACTTTACTGTATCATAAACTATTATTTGCTTTGTTAAGTATCAAGATTTTAAAATCTGTAACATATTTTGACATTACAATGAAGTGTTATTTTCTTTAACACAGTGTAAAGAAACAATCTGATGTTGTCATAGGATTACAGAAGTGTAAGTGTCCATGCATTTCTGATCTGGATAGTATACAAGAGAAAATGTTGAGATTTTAAGAATCTAATTAGAATGTAGGGTTACTTGGGTTCTTCTTATGTACATGATAATGCAATCACAGTTTAAACCTACTTAACACACCACAACAAAAATCTAAGAAAATACTGTATCAATTACTTATTACTTCTAATCGAGCTTTAAGAAGAATGAAATGAAATAAAGTTAACATGCAACTAAAATTATTCTAAAGCACAGACATTAGAGGACTGTACAGGTTTTCTCTGTTGTAATTGGTATTCTCCATTAGTTTTAAATGGGAGGCAAAAGTAATTTCTGCAGCAACTATCATCGTCATTTGGTCTTCTAACATGTTATGGGTTATAACATGATTTTATGAAGGGAAGGTTATTGATTGCCCTCATTACTATTCGTTAATAAGTATGTTTTTCTTTTATGAAAGAAATCCTCACACAATTTCTCTGTTGATCAGATCTGTTATTTATGTTTCACACTGAAGCCACCATATTGGGAGTGGGGTGCACGCCTTTAAGGTGATGTATATAATTGGATAAATATTTGAGTGATATTGGGTGTTCTCCTCAGAAAATAAAACATTGCGAACTTTCGGTACAGTTAGTTCTGGCATATAAGTTCTATCAGACTCTAACATTGATCTTGATGTCTCCAGGTGGTAAAAACCATTGCTTAAATCTAGATGATTCCACTCTAGTTCGTAAAATAAACTATTTAATAATTATGTTAAACCCATTAAAAGTTAATTTTTACAATGTACTCGTAATACTTTAGTTCAAAAATTAATAAATCACTTGCTAGCTCCTCACTGCAGTTACACTAGTATTTTTAAACTGTACTTACAGTACATCTTTGTAGACAGCATAGCTCTCAAAAACCGTTTGATGCAGAATAGAACCGTTTATGATTCTACAGCATTTAAATATCATGCAACGCTTTACAAAAATTCTAAACATACCCTTCGACAATTGCTGTGGCTTAATAATGGGCAAGTAGGCACCTACGTTTATAGTTTTCATATGTATGCTGCCTCTAACACTAAACTGGCTCTTATTTGCTGAAGCTGGTAAGACTTTTAGACTTACGAGCAATATTCAAGAATTGCTCGAACATTCATTCAAAACATTACGGATCTTAAGTTAAACAGAACCTGTCATGTAACACTGGTAATATAAACTTATATTCTTGGTGATATACTCTGTTAATCAGTGTTGTTAAAGCTCAGAAAATTACAGCCACTAGTACTTTCAGGAGGTTTAAGGCAAAATAATTTTTTTTTTTACTTACATTAAAGTCTAACCTCCAATAGTAGAACTAGATATGGCAGCGTAGAGTGTACTTGACACCTAAAAACATTTTTGATGCCTGCAGGTAATTTACGGGTGTATTGAGTTTCAAGTCGTAAAATTTGTAATTATTTTTCCTGTTTCTTAATTTTTGACGTAGCTTTTCTGAAATAACCGTGCGCTTTGGCAATAATGCTCACCTGAATAAATTCAGTAGACGCTATATTGAAAATTTTGTTGGTATAATTTTGACTGCAGCGAGTACAGATTTCAGCTTTGGCGTCGGTTTGAGTATTCACATGTGGATTCAGGCCAAGGCTCTACAACCGAGGAGTGGAGTATATCTTTGGTTTCCACTCTTTGCTACGCGAGAGGAAATAAATCTACTCCTTGGTGGAATTTGGGAGCGAGGTGGTGGTGTGTAAAAAGGTTCTCATTTTCGTCGTGTTTTGGGTGAAATTAACGTGCCCCGTGTTGCTACGGAATACACAGTACATATCATACAAGAGTTATTTGATAGCGACAGTTGCATAGAGATTTCATATAACTGTTGCTCGTGCTGACGAGAAACTAAGCCAAGATGTCTGGACGTGAAGGTGGGAAGAAGAAACCTCTGAAACAACCAAAGAAGAAGGAGCAGGAAATGGACGAGGACGACGTCGCTCGTAAACAGAGGCAGAAAGAAGAGGCGAAAGCTCTAGCAGAAGCAAAAGCAAGAGCAGCTCAGAAGGGCCCTCTTGGCGGAGGTGGAATAAAAAAATCTGGTAAAAAGTGATTGTCGCAGGAATTCGCTGTGTCTTTTTTTTCTGTCAGTGACGTATGTTACTCGTGCAAGAGGAAACGCAAAAAAAAGAGATCGAGTGCTATTGTAATTTCGAAACGTCCAGAAGTATGATAAAATCTTACAAATGTGAAATTCGCTCGGGTTTGTAATTTGTCTGTACTGTTCAAGTAATGGTCGTTTTCCTGAAGTTATTCTTGCTTTGTGACTTTCTTTGATATTGCCAGACGTGATGTGTGACTTCTAACTATTGAACTGTTGAAAATGCCATACTTCTGTTACTGTATTGTTCCCAGCATTTATCTTTTTTATATCTATTGAGAAAATAAATGTCTTTAGCTTTATATAAACTCATTTCATTTATCATGTGCACATACACACACACCTTGATAAGAGATCAGTTCTGTTTTATAGGATAAATGTGTGTCCTACTCATAATTTCAGTAAAGAATTTGTTGATTTTCTTCTTTGTCTAGTTTGATGTCGAGGAAAACCGCTTTCATACTTGAATCATTTGAAATACTGCCTGGCTATAGCTTAAAGGCAAGCTGTATAGATTTACAATGGATAGTTTTAGGAGACGCAGATAAATGTCGTGACGATAAATACCTGAAAAAGAAATATTGTGTATTCAAATTATCACTGGATTTGATGTAATGTTTGCTCCCGGATTATGCGAAGTTATGTTTAGCATGTCGGCTTTGAATGGAAATTATTATTTGGTGGGAGGAACTCGTGTTGCAGTGAGAGCAGACACATTTGTGCTGTAATTTGGAAAGCATTGTTTAATCAGGTCCTTTCCGTCATGAAGTGTTTTTCTACTGTTCTTTGCATGTGAATAGTGTTAGACAAGTTGATGAAGGGATGATAAGCAAACTTTAGTTGCTACTCAGCATTAGTGCTGATAAGGCTGCAGGTAATATAAGAATGTTGTGTAGTGTAAAATGTATAGTTCGAACAGAGGTTGATTTTAGAAAGTTTTCTGCCCATGCCTTGATACTCGGGAACTAGTGAGGATGCACAGTCTAATGTACTTTTAGCCCTGTTTCTAAAAGTTAATTGCACGTTAATGCATGACTATGTCCATGCATAATAGTGTTGCATTTTATTTGCATATGGCCCCAGTAGCAGTTTTGATAGCTATTGACCTTACCTGTATAGGATATTTGGTGTAATTTTTTAAAAATCTTTAAAGAAATTTATTACATTCTTTTTTATTAACTACTAGTTACTTTTTGGCATTGCTTAGTCTTCTTTAGGCTGTTGTTTCTGGTATTTAGCTCAGTGTTTCCTACTTTCTGTCCTTGGAGCTACATTTGTTACACCTTCTGTAGTGTCAGTCTTTCATTCTGCTGTCTGTGTAACCAATAACTGTATTTAGTAATCTAATTTCAATCACTATTAATGGTTATAAGTAAACCATAAAAAAGTAGGAAGCCTATTGTTTATTGTGTGGTTTTCCAATTATTTTTTTAGTATGTCAAATTACTGTCCTACCAATATTTTCTAACTTTGGTGATAGCTTTCCCCCTCTCCTTAGATCATCTTAATACCAGACAAAGAGAAACACTGAATGTTCTAGTATTTTTCTAAACATCATGCACAATTGTTGTTCTTAATTGAATGTTGCTCCTTGGCGTGTGAAATGTGGGTCACGAGATACCTTATAAAAATATTCACTGCTGCTTATTTGGATTTGAAACAGTGTTTGTAGTGTCGAATCCAATTTGTCTTCTTATCTCTTTTGTTATTGCCTACTACCCTTCTTTATAATATCATGGGCCTCATTTCCTCATGTGGAGTGAAAACTCCAGCCCCACTACTGTGGTTTCACACTGTTTGCATCCTCAGTTTTAATATTTTGTGTGTTACTTTCCATTAATTGGCTCTTCCTCCCTTCCCCCATTTTCTGTCAGTAAATTAAAGAACTGTAATAGCAATTAGGTGTCTGTCTGTGAGGGTATTTCACACAACTCATTGCTGTGTTGTACAGTGGCCAATGCTTGGAACTGGAACATGGTCCTACTTAACCATCCACATTAAGACTACAGTTTCTTTTACTGAGTGCAAAATATTTTATTGGTTGCAGTTGTGGGTCACCATGTGTTAATGACATGATTTCTGCAAAAAAAACATTGTGTAATTAGTTTTGAAATACAGATAATTAGGGTGCACACAGTTTGACTGTTGCTTATGATTTTCAGTATTTCGTGCTTCTCTACATGTCACTCCTTATCCACCCTTTAGCATATTTAGCACTGACTTGGTTGACTGCTTTGCTCCCTTTAAATTGAGTAGGCCTAGTGGACAGAGGGCTTTGAAAGAATTGTTCTTGTGTCAAAGTAAATTCCAATCATACCAGCTTAGCTTCATCATGTAAGAATGAAACATTCCTAGTTTTTTAAAATAAGCCCCGACAGTTTAATTTTCAAAGCCATTTAATTTGTAATAAATTACATAAGTGCTTGCTAAAGCAATGATGATTGTAATTGCCTGATAAATCTATTATCAAGTGTGTGTGTTTATTATTATTTGCCAACACAAAATTGAGTTCTAAATATAAATTCAGTAAAAATGGAACCGTAAGAAACAGTCCACCTCAACATTTTCATATATGTGAAAACATGATCTACTGGGCAACTGAACCTACTGATGCTGCATAATGTCTATAAATCATGATCTCATGACTGACAATATTTGTATTGTCTATATAATCCTTTTTTTTTTTTTGGAGTCTGGAGAGTAGTCTGAGCCCTATATTAGATTGAGAGTTGACAATTAGGTTTATAGTTGAAGGCTTCAGTTACCCTATATCTGCATGTGAATATTAAAGTTCAGAAAATTAGAAAATGCGTTAAGCTTAGTATAACATAGCAGCAAATACTACTCAATAAATATTTTAATAAGTTGAAATTAATGAACCTGTAATAGGAGACCCAGTACGTACCACTGTTTGTGTAAAGGCTTGAATTTAATGCAAGAAACAGGAGCAAGTTATGTGAAATTTTGTTGCATTAATTTATATTATTTCCAGACTTGTACACAATCAGCTTACACTAAAAAAAGTGCTTTTCTATAGTTTCAGTAAACTAAAGCCAATAAACTACAGCTTTTGAGCGGCAATGATATATGAAGCAGCTACACTCTTCCATTTTTAATTGAGATGTTGTGCAGTTTAGACAAGGCAAATTTTCTGTGAGGTATATCAGAAAATGTTCATTCAGTTTCGTGATAGTTACGCGAAGGTTCAGGGAAAATTTGAGTTACTTTGAGTATTTTAATTATTAATGGCTTCAGTTTAGCCTTTGTATGTTGGTGAAAATACTGTTTTAATGTCAATGGTAAGTGTAAACCATTTCCCAAAATTATACTACATGGTTTCCCACAAAATTGCTTTGAAAAATTGGCCCACATTGAGTGCAAATAGTTGAGATAATATACTAGTTCTCCAAGAAGAAAACAATCGCCATAGTGTCATGACACAGTAATCTGTGAGCTCATGGTGGTTGTAGTGAGGTTGAATACTGTAATATCCAAATCAACCCAAATTTAAATAAAGCGTAATTTATCTTTCTAAAATCCACTTAATTTTTTTCCCTTATGTGTATCAACTAAATGGGGCTCATACTCAGAAAAATTGTTAATGGTTGTTGGCTCATGAACCATGTGAAAACACTATTTCAGGAGCTATAGAAAGAAGCATGCCACATTTAAAAGAATGTCAAATAAAGAAATGTTAAATTTTGTTTACAAGATACTGCACAGAAAGTTAGATTGTAGATTTGACTAAATAACTAAGGCTTACAACAACGAACACAGAAAATGCTGTGGTGAAGGCGAACCAAAGACTGCATTTTACTAACAGAACACTTACACAATGCAACAAATCTACTGATGACACTGTGTACACTGTGCTCGTCTGCCCTCTTTTCAAGTGTTGCTGCATCGTACAGCATCTTTACCATATAGGCCATCAAAAAGTTCAAAGGAGGACATTTTATTTTGTATTATTTGAGGCAGGTGAGAGGGAGTGACTGGTACAATCACTGAGTCAAGGTGGCAGGCGTTAAAACAGCATTTTTAGTTATGGTTAGACCTAGTCTCGAAACCATGAAATTTGCCCCAGCTTTCTCCTCTGTATGCTAAAATTGTGAGACATGACCAGACTGGTAAAATGGTAGAAATCAGATCTCTCACAGAAATGTGTTCGTTGCTCCCACAAGTTATTGAGTGGAACAGTAGAAAAATTGTAAAAGTAGCTCTTTGCACCCTGTGTCAAACACTTGATTGTGTGATGCAGAGTAAGTATGTAGATGTAGAAAGAAAAAGAAGTGGGCATATGGAGGAACCCGGGCAGAGCTTTTCACTCACTCTAATGTGAAAAAGTTGTGCCAAACTAATCTCGTTAGAAGGTTGTGTGAGGGTTTCTGCTGTCTTGAAGTTTGCTTTTAACTTATACTAAATAGAACATCCACTTGTTCTTACTGTTCTTCCTGTAATGCTGCTTTTACTATGAGTAGTACAGACTATATACTATGGAAGGAACCTGGTGTATTGGCCAGACTACAACTCAATTTACAACTTAATCATGTCACTTGACCATCTCGTCTGACAGATTTGTCACCATACTATACATTTTTCTTCAGTCTACATTCTTAGATCTGTGTTGACAAAGAATTGTGGTACTTCACCAGGGACGACCTATGTGGCGCGACAGATGGAACTGCAGACTCTGAGCAGCTCATTGTGATGTCTGAAATTCATCAAAAGAGCATCTTTCACTGCCACAGAACAACCTAGGAGGATCTTGTACATAAAAATCAAACCCATAACAATCTCAGTACCTTAACTAACAGTTGCTTAAATCTAGTTGAATGCCAATGATGAACAGTTACTTAGTTATATTAATTGCTAAGTTTATAAGTGTTTTACAAAACCCTTGAAATATTAAGAAACACATCTGCACTCTTATTGTTCTTGATCCATATACCAGTATTGTTATGTTATTTTGGCTGTCCTTTAAGTAAGTCGAATCGCCTTACATGTGTTTTAAGTCATGTATGAAGTAAACTTCTGGAACTGTATTACACGGAAATATCAAATCAGGATTCGGGCCGTGCATCACTGCTCTGAATAATGGCTATATACAGTAAGTATAGTATCATTGCAGTTTTTGTGACTAAGTTTAATCTGGCTTGCAAAGCAATGAGTTACACAGCAATACACTCTCTCCATTGTCTAATAGGCTTTAAGACAATAGATTTCATTAGTTTTAGTAATTTTTGCTTCAGAAAGTAACTCACAAGTAGAGGTTACCACAGTATATTTGTATGTTGTAATCCAGAAATTTCAATAATGCGTAGGCATTAAATACTCAAGCAAATCTTCATAGTTTCGTTACAAGCCCTGAGTAAATGCTTTTTTATATGAACAAACAGATAACTTCTATTTCCGTAATCTAACGTGTTAATGCTTGATCCATAATAGCAAAGTTTTTGTGGCTTCGCTGAAGAAAATTGCTGAAGAGTAGTGAACCATACTTATACTTCAGGTGCTTTAGCCTCACAAAAATTGTCAGGTCAGGAATATTAAATGATAAATCACAACATGACAACAAAAGCAGGAATTAAATCCATTGCAACAATGTTAAATGTATTCTGATTGCACGAAGTGATTTGGCTGAAAATCATGAAAGTAGGTTGTGTAAGTGGAAGTGACCTGGAGACACTGGGAGGCTTCAGCTAGAGATTTTGAAACCAGATTTTAAACTGCATAGCATTTCCAGGGGATGATAGCATTTCTGACTGTAACGTGTTGTTCATGAGCTTCATAATAAAACTGAAAAAATAGCTGAAAGGTAGGAAACAAGACGTGGGACCTCAACAAACTGAAATAACCATAGGTAGTTAAGTCTCAAGGAAGCATTGGCAATGCTCACTGAAACCAGAGGAGTAGTACAGTAGAAGATGAATGTGTAACTATGTAAAAGCATGCATGGCTGGGGGAAAGATACCTGTACTCTGTATGAAAATTAGACTTTTGGAGAAAATAGAAACACCTGCATGAATATTAAGAACTCAGATGGCAAGCAAATACTAAACAGAGGGGGAATGATCGAAAGGTGGAAGGAATGCATAGAGGATCTATATAAGGGAAACAATATAGTAGGAAGAGAAGAAGAAATATATACACACGACATGTGTGAGAAAAATTTTGCAGAACTCATGACCTAAATCAAAACAAGTCCCCTGGAGTAGATGAAATTCCCTCAGGATTTTTGGGTTCCTTGTAAGAGCCAGCCAAGATGAAGCAATTCCACCATGTATGCAAGATATATCAGGCTGTGGAATATCCACAGACTTCAAGAAGAATGTAGTAATTACTGTTCCAGATCAGGGAGGTGTGAATATTAATGAATTATCAGTTCAGTAGTTCAATGGCACAAAGTGCTGATACAAATTATTTTAAAAGAGTGGAAAACCTGGTACTGTCAGATCCTGGGAAAGCTCAGTTTGGGCTCCAGTTAAATGTAAGGAGGTGAGGTAATGTTCACATTAAGACGGGTAAAATAAAGGTAAACCTATGTTTATAGCATTTGTGGAAAGCTTTTGAAAATGTTTACTGAACTACATTCTGAAAGTCTGATGGTAGGAGGGATAGAATACAAGGAGCAAAAGATTATTCACAACTTGCACAGAAACCAGACAGTAAGTATAAGAGTCGAGGAACATGAAGAGGAAGTAGTGGTTGATGAGAATCAAACGAGACAGGATTGTAACCTATCCTCCATGTTAACCTGTGCACTGAACAAGCTGTGAAGGAAGCTAAGGACAAAACTGGAAGTTGAATTAAATTTCAGGGATAAGAAATAAAAGCTTTGAAGCTTGATCATGGCATTTTAATTGAAGACCTTGGTGCAAAAAGGGGATAACTCCATTTTTTTCTTCTAATGTGTATCAGACCATATAAGCTTTAGAATCTTATCCCATTATCCCTTCTTTATGATGGACGGATCAATATTGGAGGAATTCTTATTTTGCACTGAATTTACATGGTCCAGTCATGTTAATGAGATTACTGTCCATATTTTATGTCGGATATGTGAATTGTGAGATATCCCTTTTTGCACAGAGGTCTTCAATTCTGTCAGAGACTGCAACTACAGGGTGGTTATAATTAAGCTTTGGCTACTTGAGAGGGCACCTCTGAAAAACAAGTGATCACAGGGCAATGAAATTTTGTGGAAACATTAGTAAGGGCATGCGGTAGAGAAATAACAAATAAACCACTGAAAGAAACACATTTTAATTTCCACATGAGATGATAACATATGTTAATTGCATATCACATTTACATTCCAGGTTACAAATGTTGCTCAGTGTCATGACCAGCTACAGCCTTGACAGCCTGGAAGTGCACCATAAATATCATTTCACAATTGTTTAGAGTAATTATTGAATTGTTGGGCAATAGTACGTTCAACTGTCATTACACAGCATGTGCACTCCTTGAAGATTGCACATTGCATCCAGCATTCTCAGCTATGGCAACAGTAACTGTGTCAACAATTTGTGGTGCAATTAGCCATCAGTGTCTCCCAAGAGCAGTTCTCAAATCCCCAGAGGACATCTCCATATTTTGTGAATGCATCAATACTCATGAAGAGTGGCAGCACTATTGCTGCTGTTTTGATAAAACAGCTTTGTCCAAAATTGCTTTGACTGTTTATAACTATAATGCACACAGATTCTTGTGTTTAAACGCTATCTTACCATACCAGTGCCAGCACCTAATGGCAAGTCATGACACTAACACTACTAACAAAGCAATTTGTGCAGTGCATCATTCATATAAAGTTGGGTACCCGTACAGTGAACAGTTTTCTGTTCACACAGGCTCAAGTAGTGAAAGTTTAATTATAACCACCCTTTTCTTGGAAGAGCAGTTGAACAGAAGTTTCTTGGTATTGATGTTATGAGATGAACAGTAATAGAAGTAAAACAGGGTAATGGAATGTAGTGAAACTGAATCATGTGAGCAGAGAGGACTGGATTAGGAAATGACACACTAAAAGTAGTAGATGAGTTTTACTGTTTGGGCAGCAAAATAACCAACAATAATGCCTGAAGTAGAGGCAGTACAAAATACAGATGGGATGCGGCAAGAACAGCATTTTTGAAAAGAGGAATTAGTTTAAATGTTGAAAAGCAGTCCAGACAAGAAGAGAACAGAGGCTTTTTAAATGTGGTGCCACAGAAGAATACTGAATATCAGATGGCTAAATCATGTAACTAACGAGGAAGCACTGGATCAAATTGGGAAAGTAAGGTATGAAATAACTTGACTAAAAGGAGGAGTGTCAATGGGAGTGAAGGAACCATTAGTTTGGTAATGGAGTAGTTATTCTGAAGTTGAATAGAAGGAAAGCGATGAAATTATAAGGAAGTATACTATGAAGTGGCTGGTTGATACTTAGGAAACAAAACACAATTAAGATTTCTTTTCTTCAGTAAGTTGCTTGGAAACTAGAGATTGTGAATGACAAGAGGTGAGTGAATCTAACACCAGGCAATTTGAAAATGGTAGAAAATGAAATTAGAAAACATTCTTGTTTACAAAACAAAATCTTTACACTCTTTTTCCTTAAAATTTTATCTTTGGAATGAACTATGGCTGGTATTCTAGAGCCTGACAAAACCAGTACATTGTATCATGCCCATGTGCAAGTCTGTCTGATATACGCTCTAAGACAAAAAATGATACACCAAGAAAGCATTTTCCAAATGGGACTGAAATTACTAGATGTGATGTACATGTACAGACAAACAAACAATCAATCAATCAATCCCAATTTCAGAAAAATCTGATGATTTATTCAAGAGAGAGAACTTCAAAAATTGAGGAAGTCAATAATGCAGTGGTTCACCTCTGGCTTTTCTGCAAGCAGTTGTTTGGCTTGGCATTGACTGATAGAGTTGTTGGATGCCATCCTGAGGGATAATCTGCCAAATTCTGACCAACTGGTGCATTACATCATCAGATCCCCAAGATGGTTGGAGGGCCCTGCTAACAATGCTCTGAACAGTGTCTATTGGGGCAAAGTGGGGTTTGGAAAGCAGTAGAAACTCCCACCATGAGCGGGCAGGCATTATCTTGCTGAAATGTAGGCCTAGGATGGATTGCCATGAAAGCCAATGAAATGGGGTGCAGATTAACATCGGCATATTGCTGTGCTGTAAGGGTGCCATGGATGACAACCAAAAGGGTCCTGCTGTGGAAAGAAATGGCACTCTAGACCAGCACACCTGGTCTCTAAATGTCCATCTTATACAGATGGTTGTGGGACCTCAGCTGTTCAAGTACAGAATATCGAATCAAATATGTTTCAGCCATCTTAATTTGCTCAATAAAAATAGCAATTGGAAATTAGTTGACATTCATCATTCATGGTTGTCAGGCCATATGGCGGGCGACAGTCAGGTTGGTATCCTACCACTGTCAGTGACGTTTCCAGACATATCTTGGGCTGAGACCTCATTGACTGAAGTAAATTTATTTTCAGTGATGAGTACCATTTTCAAAGGAACCCCAGAAACTAGTGGAGATAAGTCTGGAGATGTTCGAGGCTTAAGCAGCACCAAGGTGAATAACTGCTTGCATAAGGATCAGAAGTGGACCAACATATTATTGACTAGCTCAATTTGTGACACTCTTTCTCTTGAATAAATCATCCCATTTTTTCTAAAACTGTATGCATTTGTTTGTCTATACATGCACGTACCATCTACCAATTTCCATCCCATTTGGATAATTCCTTCATGGTTTTGTTTTTCCTCATTAGTAATTATGGTAGAAAAGTTCTGGTAGAATTAAATGCTTTAGGAGTAAAGGAGATCACTCACACATAGCATAAGCATTGAGTCATAGATGGTTATGGGGGGGGGGGGGGGAGATAGAAGACCCTTGCTGGCTTTCTGAATCAACACTACAGATAAAACACAATGTCATGGCATCCTGAGTGGAGAACAAAACATAGTACTCGCATAATAATAGATGTTGTTGTTATAGCTCAACTATCAATCTAACATTCTCTTTAAGAAAATGCTTTAGTGATGCAGCCGTACAAACAATGTGCAAATGGCTCTAGGCTAACACCAAACGTCTTGCATCATTACCTGAGAAATCACATTGCCTTGACAATACTAAAAAGATACTTTATAACCAAAATACTTTGTTTTTAATGCTGGAATATGGTTAGTCTGTGACACTTTGTGTAGGTTTTTGTATTGTGGAATTACACTATTATGGATTTTAGTGTTTCTTCTGTAATGAATAACTGGAATATCCAAATGTATAAACAGTGCCAGCAGTGGACTATAAAATGTGGTACTGACATTGCATAATAGGCACATTATCAATGTGACTACAACATATCACAGATCTTTATTGGGAGAAATAGCACAACACTGCAGCACTGCTGTAAGTGTGTTGCCGTTTATTACCACAGCTCATCAGTATCCTCTGCAATGGTCTACATGTATTTTTCCATTGTAGAAGTTACTCTTTCCAGTAAATCAGTGATTCCTATAAAAGACACACCACTATAGGTGCAGATAAACCAACTGTCAAGAAACTGATTTTAAAAAAAAAAAAAAAAAAAGCATCTTAATGAAGTCCAGAGTTGTCACCGGGACTGTGGTACTCTAGTAAAGAAGAAAACAAACTACCTTCAGTCACTAATCATAATTTTTATCTCAATGCATTATGCATTTAATGCTCTGGAGGTTTGAATGATTTATGTCATTTTCTTAGAATCAGTTTACCACTTGTCCTTTTAAGCAAATGTAAGTATATTACATGATGACACATTGCACTGTACTGCAGCTACAAATTTTGTAAAACTAAGACAAAAAAAAGAGTATAACTTACGGTTTCCATCAGTGATAACATAGTGCCTGAGGTACAGCATATCTAAACATATTTACTTGCTTCACTTCTGTGCACCATCCAAAGTTGACTTTTCCATTTTGATGCAAACAGCTGGAGAATAAGATTCAATTTGTTTGATATGAGCCTATGATGTCCATTATTTCAGTGGTTTGCAGCTTCCTCATGTATTGATTTTTAATGCATAATGTTACATTAAACTGTTATTCTGAATCATGTTAGCTCACACATTGACTATCACTTATGATGATTTATTCATTTCGTAATTTTCAAAACCAGATATTTACCTTTTTGGCAATGGTCTCTATATAATGTACTTATTAAGACAACAACATTTGTGCAAAAGATTTTTAAACTTAATTTTCTAATAATTTTGAAATTTTCCATAGCTAATTTTGTGTGTATTATTTTTTCTAAAGTCAGAATTTGAAAGAGGATAATTGCTGAAATACTTGTGGTACATGTTAAAACTGTCTGCTAGACTGGTACTTGACGATTTTGTTGAGAATTTACCTTCTGCTTGAGCTGTACGACTCCATTTATTGGGCCAACACCAAACTTCAATCTCTCATTCCTTCTCTGCTTCCTTTCCAAATTTCACAAAATTTTTCTGCTGTATCTATTAGACTAGACCCATGGATAAAGGATGTACATGCAAGAATGATTTAATTTCAACTTCAGAGTCCCAATTTCTCATAATGTTGGTATCAGTGACTGCTAATTAGAAAAAAATAATAATGCTTGAACTGGGTAAGTTATTTACTCCAAAGTATCACTTCTTCCAGGAGTTCTTTAAAACACTTTGTGGAATGGCTGGCTATTATGGAGTTAGAAAAAATTACCAAAATGCTGGAACATGGATTTGGTCCACAACACTCAATTGGAGTAGCACTGCTAGCAAAAGGCAGATACCCATGTCCCACAGAACCAAATTCATTGCAAATGTTTGGTACAGCAGTTCCCCTGCTGAGAGTAAAGTTGAAACCTGATAGTCAAGAAAGGCAGGGTTCGGTTACAATTGTGGACGGGGCCATAATCAGTTACTATTGGTTGGCTTTTCTTTTAATCACACACAATTTATTTGAAATGAACAACAAATTAAAATAATGGCAATAATTTAAGAATTTTTTCATGGCTGAAGGCCTTAATTGCCAAGAATGGCAATTATTAAAAAAAATTGACAAACATACATAATATACCCAGCCCCCTCCCTCCCCCTTGAACCATAGACCTTGCCACTGGTGGGGAGGATTGCGTTCCTAAGCGATACAGATAGCCGTACCGTAGGTGCAACCACAACGGAGGGGTATCTGTTGAGAGGCTAGACAAACGTATGGTACCTGAAGAGGGGCAGCAGCTTTTTTAGTTGTTGCAGGGGCAACAGTCTGGATGATTGACTGATCTGGCCTTGTAACACTAACCAAAATGGCCTTACTGTGCTGGTACTGCGAATGGCTGAAAGCAAGGGGAAACTATGGCCGTAATTTTTCCCGAGGGCATGCAGCTTTACTGTATGGATAAATGATGATGGCGTCCTCTTGGGTAAAATATTCCGGAGGTAAAACAGTACCCCATTCGGATATCCAGGCGGGGACTACTCAGGAGGACATCATTATCAGGAGATAGAAAACTGGCGTTCTACGGATCGGAGCGTGGAATGTCAGATCCCCTAATCGAGCAGGTAGATTAGAAAATTTAAAAAGGGAAATGGATAGGTTAAAGTTAGATATAGTGGGAATTAGCAAAGTTTGGTGGCAGGAGGAACAAGACTTCTGGTCAGGGGAATACAGGGTTATAAATATAAAATCAAATAGGGGTAATGCAGGTTTAATAATGAAAAAAAAACTTTTTGTAAGCTACTACAAACAACATAGCGAACGCATTATTGTGGTCTAGATCGACATGACGCCCACACCTATGACAGTAGTACAAGTCTATATGCCAACTACATCTGCAGATGACGAAGAAAGTGAAGAAATGTATGGTGAGATAGAAGAAATTATTCAGATAGTGAAAGGAGACGAAAATTTAATAATCATGGGTGACTGTAATTTGATAGTAGGAAAAGGAAGAGAAGGAAACGTAGTAGGTGAATATGGATTGGGGGGAAGAAATGAAAGAGGAAGACGGCTGGTAGAATTTTGCACAGAGCACAACTTAATCGTAGCTAACACTTGGTTCAAGAATCATAAAAGGAGGTTGTATACATGGAAGAAGCCTGGCGATACTCACAGGTTTCAGACAGATTATATAATGGTAAGACAGAGATTTAGGTACCAGGTTTTAAATTGTAAGACATTTCCAGGGGCAGATGTGGACTCTGACCACAATCTATTGGTTATGAGCTGTAGATTAAAACTGAAGAAACTGCAAAAAGGTGGGAATTTAAGGAGATGGGACCTGGATAAACTGACTAAACCAAAGGTTCTACAGAGTTTCAGGAAGAGCATAAGGGAACAGTTGACAAGAATGGGAGAAAGAAATACAGTAGAAGAAGAATGGGTAGCTTTGAGGGATGAAGTAGTGAAGGTAGCAGAGGATCAAGTAGGTAAAAAGACAAGGGCTAGTAGAAATCCTTGGGTGAAAGAAGAAATACTGAATTTAATTGATGAAAGGAGAAAATATAAAAATGTAGTAAATGAAGCAGGCAAAAAGAAATACAAACATCTCAAAAATGAGATCGACAAGAAGTGCAAAATGGCTAAGCAGGCATGGCTAGAGGACAAATGTAAGGATGTAGAGGCTTATCTCACTAGGGGTAAGATAGATACTGCCTACAGGAAAATTAAACAGACCTTTGGAGAAAAGAGAACCATTTGTATGAATATCAAGAGCTCAGATGGAAACCCAGTTCTAAGCAAAGAAGGGAAAGCAGAAAGGTGGAAGGAGTATAAAGAGGGACTATACAAGGGCAAAGTTATAGAAAGGGAAGAGGATGTAGATGAAGCTGAAATGGGAGATATGATACTGCGTGAAGAATTTCATAGAGCACCGAAAGACCTAAATGGAAACAAGGCTCCAGGAGTAGACAATATTCCATTTGAACTACTGACAGCCTTGGGAGAGCCAGTCCTGACAAAACTCTACCATTTAGTGAGCAAAATGTATGAGACAGGCGAAATACCCTCAGACTTCAAGAAGAATATAATAATTCCAATCCCAAAGAAAGCAGGCATTGACAGATGTGAAAATTACCGAACCATCAGTTTAATAAGTCACGGCTGCAAAATACTAATGCGAATTCTTTACAGACAAATGGAAAAACTGGTAGAAGCCGACCTCGGGGAAGATCAGTTTGGATTCTGTAGAAATACATGTGAAGCAATACTGACCTTCGACTTATCTTAGAATCTATATTAAGAAAAGGCAAACCTATGTTTCTAGCATTTGTCGACTTGAAGAAAGCTTTTGACAATGTTGACTGGAATACTCTCTTTCAAATTCTGAAGGTGGCAGGGGTAAACTATAGGGAGCAAAAGGCTGTTTACAATTTGTACAGAAACCAGATGGCAGCTATAAGAGACGAGGGACATGAAAGGGAAGCAGTGGTCGGTAAGGGAGTGAGACAGGGTTGTAGCCTCTCCCCGATGTTATTCAATCTGTATATTGAGCAAGCAGTAAAGGAAACAAAAGAAAAATTCGGAGTAGTTATTAAAATCCATGGAGAAGAAATAAAAACTTTGAGGTTCGCTGATGACATTGTAATTCTGTCAGAGACAGCAAAGGACTTAGAAGAGCAGTTGGACTGAATGGACAGTGTCTTGAAGGGAGGATATAAGATGAATGTCAACAAAAGCAAAATGAGGATAATGGAATGTAGTCAAATTAAGTCGGGTGGTTCTGACGGAATTAGATTAGGAAATGAGACACTTAAAGTAGTAAAGGAGTTTTACTATATGGGGAGCAAAATAACTGATGATGGTCGAAGTAGAGAGGATATAAAATGTAGACTGGCAATGGCAAGGAAAGCGTTTCTGAAGAAGAGAAATTTGTTAACATCGGGAATAGATTTAAGTGTCAGGAAGTCGTTTCTGAAAGTATTTGTATGGAGTGTAGCCATGTATGGAAGTGGAACATGGATGATAAATAGTTTGCACAAGAAGAGAATAGAAGCTTTCGAAATGTGGTCCTATAGAAGAATGCTGAAGATTAAAATGGGTAGATCACATAACAAATGAGGAGGTATTGAATAGGATTGGGGAGAAGTTTGTGGCACAACTTGACAAGAAGAAGGGATCGGTTGGTAGGACAAGTTCTGAGGCAGCAAGGGATCACAAATTTAGCATTGGAGGACAGTATGGAGGGTAAAAATCGTAGAGATTCAGAAGGATGTAGGCTACAGTAGGTACTGTGATATGAAGCTTTCACAGGATAGAGTAGCATGGAGAGCTGCATCCAACCAGTCTCAGGACTGAAGACCACAATAACAACAACATAAAATACAGACACAGCAAATAATGTTTTGAAAACAAGCCAATGTGGTCGCAATTAGAATTTTAAGGCAAGTAACCACAGTCATAGCTGAAGACCTTTAATTCCAAGAATGGCAATTATTAAAAAGAAATTGGCAACATGCAATAAATCAGGAAATATTATAACAAAGGTTAATTCAAAAGGACAAGCAACTGATCACCAAACAGGTGAAACAAATGATGGTAACTTGGTAATACAATAATAAAATAATAACACTATAAAAAACACAAGGGCCAGTCACAGATGGTGCTCCAGGAATCGGCCTCTCAGTAGGTCAAGCCAAAAACACTTTGGCAAGCAATGAGAAAGGCAGCCAAGAGTTGCATTCACACCACAAGATGGTAACTCAGACTAGTGGCAGTCTAACGAGTGACTAATGATAATCTTGGTGAGGCTACTTGATGTCCAATAAACCAATTGCAAAGATGTAAAAATATGCCAAAACCAGAACTGGCGGTCTGGATTCCGCCGCCCACAGAACACTGTGCTTATAGCCCAGAATAAGAAAGGAATCACTACCACCAAGATAGAAGAATCACCAACCAACCTACAATCAAGAAAGCTGTCAAACTCATACGCCTCACTGGACAGCAGCAGCAAGGCGAGGAAACGTACACTGCCATTACGTACACTAACCCCCAGAGCAGGTAACTGGAGCATTAGCGGCCACCAGGCAGGAAAATATCACTGGTCGAACTTAACAATTGTAACAAGCTGAAGGTAGTAAATAGTAATTAGAAGCCCAGGAAAGCTACTCAGATCCGCCTTCCCCTAGCACTCCACTCACTGCTCTTTGCCCTGGCGACACGACAAGCAGCAACATTAACCCAAGTCACTGGAGAATCACAAGATTTCACAATGGTGGAGGTTAATCTACTTGAATTGAAATGCACTCAACTTAAAATTTGTGGGATCCAGTTTCAACGACGTCGTGCACCCTCATGACCACAGCCCTTCAATCCGGCAGTCCATGCATGCCACCAGCTGTCCTGGCGTGTTCTTGCTCTTTGTGGACCTGGTCCCCAACCGAACTGCTCACTCACATGACACAGGAGAACGACGACATCACCCCAAAGATAGGGCCACAGTTATTACATAACGATAACGCTGCTGCTGCCACTGGCGGACAGGGAACGCTTGTGAAACCAAGTGGCACCAGTCAACACAAGCACAAGAAGAAGACAAACAACCGCAACCATGTCAACTAAATGATATAGTTTGGCCTCCAACAGAGGATGGAAACCTACAACAGCAACAACGCGAGCCAGAGAACGGCTCAAAAGTCTTCACTGATTACAATGGTTATTCCAAAAGCACCAAAAAGGCTTCAAAATGTATGACAAAACTAGTGGATATGGTCCAGAAATAAAATTTCAGATTTTTAAGACATATTAGTAGTTCGTTTACATTGGAAAGAGCTTTTACTGAAAAAACTTAAGAAATCTCTAGCTGTCCAAATATGATTTTTGTTTACTAATTTGCATGATCTAGCAGTGTATCACTGAATTCATTCAAAGTCTGCTATCAAGCCTACACTGGAATGGAATTACTACCATTAGCATCTTGTACACAATTTCTTCTGCAGATGCTCCACATTATCCAAATCCGTCCCAACTAATAGAAGCCTTCAATTCACCTCCCTTTCCACATCCTACATGTTCTTTCCATTTCATAGGGCTGAACAATATTACTTCTAGACATTGAAATTATTATTATCATTATTATTATTAATATTTCTTTTCTCAGACGTTATGTCTGGTCAAAAATGGACAGTGACGCGGACATTGATCAAGCGTGACTTCCTTTTAACTGTACGATATATGTTACATTGCATTTAGGAACTTTCGGGTAATTGAATATGTATCAATAATTGCAGATTTTTGTAGTTGTATATACAAGTTTGGATGTAGCTGTATTGCGTTAATGTACTGGTGGATATTGTGTGGTATGACTCCTGTAGTTGATAGTATAATTGGGATAATGTCAACTTTATCCTGATGCCACATGTCCTTGACTTCCTCAGCCAGTTGGATGTATTTTTCAATTTTTTCTCCTGTTTTTTTTCTGTATATTTGTTGTATAGGGTATGGATATTTCGATTAGTTGTGTTAATTTCTTCTTTTTATCGCTGAGTATGATGTCAGGTTTGTTATGTGTTGTTGTTTATCCATTATAATGGTTCTGTTCCAGTATAATCTGTATTCATCATTCTCCAGTACATTTTGTGGTGCATACTTGTATGTGGGAACATGTTGTTTTATTAGTTTATGTTGTATGGCAAGTTGTTGATGTATTATTTTTGGTACATTGTCATGTCTTCTGGGGTATTCTGTATTTGCTAGTATTGTACATCCACTTGTGATGTGATCTACTGTTTCTATTTGTTGTTTGCAAAGTCTGCATTTGTCTGTTGTGGTATTGGGACCTTTAATAATATGCTTGCTGTAATATCTGGTGTTTATTGTTTGATCCTGTATTGCAATTATGAATCCTTCCGTCTCACTGTATATATTGCCTTTTCTTAGCCATGTGTTGGATGCGTCTTGATCGATGTGTGGCTGTGTTAGATGATACGGGTGCTTGCCATGTAGTGTTTTCTTTTTCCAATTTACTTTCTTCGTATCTGTTGTTGTTATGAGATCTAAAGGGTTGTAGAAGTGGTTATGAAATTGCAATAGTGTAGCCGATGTATTAATATGAGTGATTGCATTGTGTATTTTGCTAGTTTCTGCTCGTTCTATAAAGAATTTTCTTAAATTGTCTACCTGTCCATAATGTAGGTTTTTTATGTCGATAAATCCCCTTCCTCCCTGCTTAATGTGAATCTTTCTGTTGCTGAATGTATGTGATGTGTTCTATTTTTGTGGCATTGTGATTGTGTAAGTGTATTGAGTGCTTCTAGGTCTGTATTACTCCATTTCACTACTCCAAATGAGTAGGTCAATACTGGTATAGCATAAGTATTTATAGCTTTTATCTTGTTTCTTGCTGTCAATTCTGTTTTCAGTATTTTTGTTAGTCTTTGTCTATATTTTTCTTTTAGTTCTTCTTTAATATTTGTATTATCTATTCCTATTATTTGTCTGTATCCTAGATATTTATAGGCATCTGTTTTTTTCATTGCTTCTATCCAGTCGTTGTGGTTATCCAATATGTAATCTTCTTGTTTAGTGTGTTTTCCCTTGACTATGCTATTTTTCTTACATTTGTCTGTTCCAAAAGCCATATTTATATCATTGCTGAATACTTCTGTTATATTTAGTAATTGGTTGAGTTGTTGATTTGTTGCTGCCAGTAGTTTTAGATCATCCATGTATAGCAAATGTGTGATTTTGTGTGGGTATGTTCCAGTAATATTGTATCCATAATTTGTATTATTTAGCATTTTGGATAGTGGGTTCAGAGCAAGGCAGAACCAGAAAGGACTTAATGAGTCTCCTTGGTATATTCCATGCTTTATCTGTATTGGCTGTGATGTGATATTATTTGAATTTGTTTGCATATAAAGTATGGTTTTCCAATTTTTCATTACTATGTTTAGGAACTGTATCAATTTAAGATCTACTTTGTATATTTCCAATATTTGTAATAACCATGAGTGGGGTATACTATCAAAAGCTTTTTGGTAATCAATGTATGCGTAGTGTAGCGACCTTTGTTTAGTTTTAGCTTGATATGTCACCTCTGCATCTATTATGAGTTGCTCTTTACATCCTCATACTCCTTTGCAACAGCCTTTTTGTTCTTCATTTATAATTTTGTTCTGTGTTGTATGTGTCATTAATTTCTGTGTAATGACTGAAGTTAATATTTTGTATATTGTTGGTAGGCATGTTATGGGGCGATATTTAGCTGGGTTTGCTGTGTCTGCTTGATCTTTAGGTTTCAGATAAGTTATTCCATGTTTAAGTGTATCAGGGAATGTGTATGGGTCTGCAATGTAACTGTTAAATAGTTTATATTAAAACAAAGATTCCAAGACTTACCAAGCGGGAAAGTGCTGGTAAACAGGCACAATAAAATAACACACACACAAAATTTCTAGCTTTCGCAACCGACGGTTGCTTCTTCAGGAAAGAGGGAAGGAGAGGGAAAGACGAAAAGATGTGGGTTTTGAGGGAGAGGGTAAGGAGTCATTCCAATCCCTGGAGCAGAAAGACTTACCCTAGGGGGCGCGCGCACACACACACACACACACACACATATATATATATATCCATCCGCACATACACAGACACAAGCAGACATTTGTAAAGGCAAAGAGTTTGGGCAGAGATTATATTTAGTTAAATGTGAATGTATTCAGGTGAACTTCTTTAGCCAGAAATTTGCTAGTTCATCTTTTCCAGGGGCTTTCCAATTGTGAGTAGAATTAATTGCTTGGGTGACTTCATGTTGCAAAATTTTCACTTCAGGCATTTGTGGTATCATCTTGTATGTGTCTGTTTCTGCTTGTATCCACCGTGCATGCCTGTTATGTTATACCGGGTTTGACCATATGTTGCTCCAGAAGTGTTACGTGTCTGTTATGTTTGGTGGATCATCTATTTTAATGTGTGTGTTATCTATTGTCGGGTAAAATTTCTTTTGGTTTGTTTTGAATGTTTCGTTTTGTTTCCTTCTATTTTCACTTTTTTTGTATCTTCTAAGTCGTTTGGCCAATGCTTGTAATTTCTGCTTCTTTTCATCTAATTGCTCTATCGCTTCTTGTTGTGAGATTTTACCAAACCTTTTTCATTTTTTGGCCGACATTTCATTTCTTATAAATTGTGTTAGCTGTCCAATGTTTTTTCTCAGTTTTTCTATTCTGATCTGTAGCCTGTTTTGCCATGCTGGTTTTGTAGGTTTCTTCTGTGTGTTGGTTGGTTCTGATCTCTGCCTAGTGTGTATATTTAGTGTAGTGAGTGCTCCTGTATAAACCAGTAGTTGTAACTCTTCCATAGTTGTGTTTTCATTTATTTTGTTGTGTATGATTGTGTTGATAGTTTTTATTGTTGTTTTGACTTATGGGTTATTTGGCTGTCTATGCAAGAATGGTCTAATGTCTGTATTTGTGTCTTTGTATTCTATATATGTCAGCTGAAATTTTTCTTCTATATCTAACATGTGTGTCACTTCGTGTTCTATTTATGCTTGTTCTGGTGGCTGTCTTAAGATTTCGTTTTCCTCTGATTGTTTAATTGATACGTGTTGTTCTTTGTTTGTTTGCTCTGGGATGTTTGAGTCCATTACTTTATTTTCTTCTTCTTCTGATTGCACATTATTTTGTTCCAGTATTTGTTGTACTAGTTGTTTGATGTTTTCTAATTCTGACTGGGGTATCCTGTTATTTTTGATTATTACACAGATCTGATCAGCTAGTCGTTGTTGTGTTAAAAATTTTAATTCTGGGCATCTGGTAATAAATGTTGTGTATACTTGTGATCTGTATCCAGTTGTGTTGGTTCCTAGGTTTGTTGCTCGGTAATAACAGAACATGAGGTGTCGATTAACTTCATCTGACCATCTCATCCTCTGTCTTTGTTTTCCTTCTAGGGTGGTTGCAGGAAGCATATCCTGCAAAACACCTCTATTTGGATTTAAATCATTTTCCAGTTGGCTGGCAGTGTCGTTACCACTGTGGGCGGGCATAGGGTTCAAGCGTCATCCCCGACCATGACGGCCCTTGTCCGAGGCTTCTTTAGTTCTGTCCTGAAGCAACTAATCACACAAAAAGGGGGGTTAGCCCTATTAGTGGTTTGTTCTTTTCGTTGCCTTTTATGAGTGGCAGAACATACCGGAGGCCTTATTATTATTATTATTATTAACTTGATTTTCCTCTTTGGACCTTTTGAGTCATTCCATGTTCACTTTCTATTTGAAGAGAAGGCATTGAAATTATGTGACAGGATTCAGAAATTTTCCATTGATCTTGCAACCAGATATCATTGGGTTTTTTCTTTGTTACTGGATTATATTGCATCTATCCACAGTTAGAGTTAGTTGACAGTTAGTACACAAAGTGGATATACTACAGCAGTTCCCTGTAGATAACAGTAAACTATATGAGTGAGATATCTGATAAACTGCCTATGTATATTGAAAACATTAGCAGTCCTATTGTGTGTACAAGGGGCACCCCAAATGTCATTTTGCATGTACTGTAATTCTGAATGATCTCTTCTGGGCATTATGTTAATGGCACATTAAAACTCATAAGTGCCACTATGTCACATCCAAATGGCAGGTGCTTAATTCTTATGTAAAAGTTATTAACAAGAAGGTTTTGGACAGATACAAGCGTGTGCCAAATTAAAGTCTGAATCTATGCCAATTTTGCAGTTGACCAACACAAATGGAGCTAGGCAGGAGCATACGCATAGATAATACTACCATTACTGCTCTACTGCCATTCCATATTCCACAAGGTTTCTCCTGCTAACCACACATAACTAGCTCCTCTACTAAATCTGTGGGGTAGCACAGTTTCATATCTCTAGAATTAATCATGCTATATGCACTGAAATGGATGAGTCTCTGAGCAGCCACCTATAATTGTGAGAAACCTTACTCGCAACCAAAAGTTAGGCTGCAGCTCACTATTCCCTACTGTTGTCTAACTGCTTCAATTACTGAATGAAGTGATGCAGTGGCCAAGACAACAGGCTTAAGTTTTCAAATCCTTGTCTGACCACTCTTTTAAAAATCATCTGTAGTTTTCTTAAATAATTTTCCATGGTACTAGGATGTTTCATTTAACTGGTTATCTCTTCTTTAATCTGCTATCAACTGAAGACATGAAGTCTGAAAATGAGTCTGTGATCATATTGTGGCACTTTATTTTAAATGTCTGTCTTGATCAAACAAACTTTTATGGTTCTCTAGGACTGCTTTCGGCCATTGCCATCTTCAGATCATAAAATATTCTGATGTAGGTATCAGTGTCAAATTATATATGTAGGTACATAGTAAATGCTGATATAACACTCTGTCTCAAATGTAATGCATAAATATTAATGTTCCAGTGAGTGTGTGAAATGTGTCTTTCATAAATTGATATTTGTTGAAAACGGTTGTGGGACCATGCAGCTTGCTAAACCAGGGACATCTTTTTTTTAAATTGTAGTTTTACTGTGGATTAAGTGTGTTACCTTTTATGTTCAGATTAAACTTCAAATGTTATTTGATAATGTAACTGAGTGGTTTCATAATGGCACATTATTTATTTTACTGTGCACTTGTTGTGCTTCATGAAATTTATAACATGTTTTAACAGATGCTGTAAGTATTTAAAATAAGCTATAATATTTCTTTTACAGGATTGATGATATTGTTTTGAATTTGGACTTGGCACCAACATTCCTTGACATAGCAGGTGTTGAGACACCATCACACATGGATGGAAGATCTTTTCTGAGACTACTTCACAGAGGGTTAGTTGCTCGATATATTTATATATTATTACTAGTACCTAAACTGCATTAAGCTATACTTCAATGATTTGAGGAGGCTTACTATTATTGTACATCTCCCAAACATCAGACTAAGTAAGAAAGATGTAACTTTACCCAAAAGCATTTATTATGAGGACAAGGGAAAAGTGTTTTGCCTGGCAGTGAAAAACTATGTTTTTTGTTAAAATGCACTTACTTTTTATGTAATACCTTGTTAGGTCAGTTCATGTTCCCAAGCTTTTTTTCCCAATGAGAGGATTCCATACCAGAAATGAGATTCTTGAAGATCTGCAAAATACTTACTTGTAACTGCCATAACCTCTTCCCTGGCCTCAAAACACTTTCAGGCACAAATTTTGTTGTTTATAAAAAAAAAAAATGGAAGTCTAAGGTTGCCAAATCTGATGAATAGGTTGGATGTTGAAACAATTTGTACCTCAGTTTTTCTGATGAAAAATCAACTTTGTTGCCAATACCATTGTGCTAATGCAAAATGTATTTTGTTTTTGGAACCTAAGCATGTTCCATTTATTTTTTACCCAGGTTGTCCTGGAGACTTCCTTTTTGTGTAAATGATGAATAAATCAACTCACTTTTTCATTCACTTAAATAACTGGCAAACATTTTTCTGGCAGTTGAAATCAACATGACGCTGCTGTTTTGTTTCAGGTGTGAAATCTTGTCCTCACATCTCTGCCATAGTACCAGTTTTGCACTAAAAATAAGTGTGTTTCTTTATAAAATTGTTCAACAGTAGCTGAGAGATTTATTTTTTGAATCTGCACTGAATCAGTGTTCAGTAGATACAGCATTCATCAAGCGCAAAGTGTACTCATAGTTAATTTTTGCTCTAAAATTCGCTTTTCTGATATGCCCATGAAATTAGCTATTTCAGGTATGTTTAATGACTAATTGAGCAATACACAATTGCATAGTTTCTCAAAATTTTCACTTGAGATTGCAGTTCTGACATTATTTCATATGGATCATTTTCAAGAGAAATACATTTGCACTCAAATACAGCTAACAATTCCTAGGCTGTTGAAAATCAAGGAGCAAATTCTTTGTAAAAAATTGAGAAGCGAAGTCTTTATAATTTTCACAGGCTTTGTGTGAATTTCCATTGGTGATGAATTGTCCAAAATAAAAACTTTTATGATAGCATGACATATTGTTTTATCTAATTAAATGAAACACACACAACACAAGTGCTTATTTTCCCCTTTAAAAAAAGAAAATAAATATCAATGATACTAAATATATATCTTTGCCAGGGCAAAAACTATTTATTTGGCCTCATATTTTATACACACACTCTTCACTGGGCTGTGAGTGACACTGTTGTTTTCCATTGTTGTTGTGGTCCTCCCTCCAAAGTATAGTTTGATGCAACTCCTCATGCTAACTATCCTTTGCAAGCCTCCTCTTCATGTCTGCTTAACTACCGTATGTACATCCATTGAAACATGCTTGCTGTATTCATGCCTAGGTATCTCTCTACAAATCTCACAGTAAGATTCTTCTTAGCATGAACATATAGGATTTAAAAATTTTTACAATGGTAATTTTCACTAATTGGTCAATGTTTAACATACTCTCTGTCCTGAAGAACTGGTGTATCAAGACAAAGTAAATGTATGACAATGAATAAATTTAAAATAAAGATGCCAAAATGTTTGTTGCTGAATGTAAGATAATACATCTAACAATGTACTATTGTACATAAGTAAACATCTAATGTAACCATGTATAACCATCTTTCTTTCAGACCAAAACACAGCAAGGCATCTGGTGCAAGAAGAAGATTTAAATGGCCAGACACATTCCTAATAGAAAGGTAAGTACATTTAAATCGGCTACTTTGTATGTGCACGTAGTGAAACTGCAAAAAATGCGAATTTGTGTAATAAAATGAAATTTTTTTCTGCAAACAGTAAGATTCACACCTAGCAGAAATCTTTTGTTAGCCCTCTAGTCATAACAGGATCCTAACACATCCAATTATATCTGAAGGGACCTCCTCACCTTCTTGTTTCTCGTGTGCAACAGTTTATATCAGATTCTGATTGGTGTTAAGTTGCTGAGACTGATTATTAAGGCTTGAGCTTGTTTGTCTTCCTCTGTTTCATAACAACATATAAATATTACTGTCTCATTCTTAATTGTATGCCTTGTTGCATATATCTTCCATTTCTCGAATGTTTAGCCTTACCTTGGTGATGTTAATTCATACTAGAGCCCTTGATCACCTTTTTATTTAGGAGTGGATCATACATGTAGATATTCTTGAAGTTAAATTGAAGAGCACCCTTAGTCAAAAACTTCAGTGCCTTGAATGTTTTACCTTGCCTTGCTGATGTTAATTCATGCTAGAGCCTGTGATCACCTTCTCATTTAGGACTGAGTCATACATATAGATATTCTTGAAGTTAAATTGGAGAACACCCTTAGCCAAAAACTGTTTTGTTGGTAACGAAACAGGGATCTTAAGCCAAAAATTCAGAAATGTTCCATAATAGGTGATATGAATTGAATTGCATGAAACTACAGCTATAGAAATGTCAAGGAAAACAAAATGTTTAACAGTCTAGAAAAAGTAATACTGCAGTCATGCTGTAACTTTCTAAATGTTATAAGAAAATTACTACATTTCATATTAATTGTTGACTACAGCAGCAGTTTACATGCATTGTTCTAAATCTACAAAAGGCATGTCTCCCTGGACAACTAACATGAGCATTAAATTTCATCTTATACTACATGATGCGGCCCTGCTTAAGAGATGAGATTGACATTTTAGAGCACAGCTCTTTAATAAGCACATCAAAAATGTTAATAGTTTTGACCGTTACACTAATTTGTAATTGCTCAAATGTTCATTGGTTGGCTCATAAACAGAGTTTCCAATTGTCAAGTAAAGCACGTGCAAGTAAAAAAAATGTATATACTGCTGCTATATAACATTGGTAGCTGTGGAGTACCTCAGAGGTTCAGCCTCCAGAGTCAGAAGGGATTTTCTTATTCGGGGTGCTTTTTCAAAATGTACATAGTGTCTCAAATGTAACTGTTTTATGTACATGACACAGAGTGTCATGAGATGTTAGCATTGTTGTTGATAGAGAGAAAGAAAAGGAAGAGGGTATAATAAGCTGCTAGTACTTAGTACACTCCCCCCTGTAGGTCCGGGGTATGAATAGACCCGAAGTATTCCTGCCTGTCGTAAGAGGCGACTAAAAGGAGTCTCATACATTTTGGCCTGTAGGTGACGGTCCCCTGTAGGGTTTGATCTCCATTCTTCAAAATTTTCCCAAAGAGCGAGCCAATGGGGGAAGAGCGCCTTACATGGTGCATTGTGTCCATTGTGCATTTAGATGTTTAGCCCACTTTCTCGTTGTCACATTGAAGTCCCGCTCATTCTCCATCTCTTCGGTGAGGACACCTTCCTGCGTGCATTTTCCACCATGCGCTATGCAGTGTCGCTTTCTGTGTCGATGGTGACCATGGACTTCTTTGCACCTCATATCTAGCAAAGTAGCCAGTCCGTTGTGGTGAGGCCACCATGTACCCTGTTGGTTGCAGCCCCCTGACCACACAGGGACCGCTTTGCTGATGCCTGTGTCATTAACTCCCCACATATGCCAAGGGGTAAATTCCCATCCCCCTGTGGCATCAGGCCTCCCACCAAAGACCATCCTGCCAGGTGGCCTTTGCTGTGGTTGGGTGTCGCCCGTGTGGAGAACCCCTGGTCAGAGTGGGTGGCATCAGGGCGGATGACATGTGATGAAGCATAGTACATCATCAGTTGCTGGTGGTCAAGCACCAGCAGTCTCTAAGCGTTCACAGGCTCAATTCAATGCACAGAAGTACAACTCCAAATTGTTCGTCTCCCTTGCCACACCATGGGAGGAATGCCAAGCTCCCTCGTACCTAGTATGTACGCGAGCTGATAGGGAATCCTTTGTGTCCATGAAGCCTCAGTTCTTTGTAGAGCATTTAGAGGACAATTTTGGGGAGGTGGAGGGCTTGTACAATATGTAGTCTGGGTCAGTCTTGATAAAAACATCCTCCTCTGTCCAGCCACAGGCATTACTTGCTTGTGACAAGCTGAGGGATGTTTCTGTTACTATCACACCCTATAAGAGCTTGAATATGGTCCAGGGTATTATCTTCCACAGGGATCTTCTTTACAGTCCGATAATGAGCTGCGTGCCAACTTAGAGCACTGAGGAGTCCATTTTGTCTGGCGCCTCCACTGGGGTCCGAGGGATAATCAGGTTGCCACCAGTGCCTTCATCTTGGCCTTCGAGAGTGACACATTACCTGAGAAGGAAAGGTGATGGTCTACCGCTGTGATGTCAAGCCATAGATCCCTCACCCAATGCGGTGCTTTAAGAGCTGGAAGTTTGGCCATATGCCTTCCTGCTGTACTTCCAGCCTCATATGTCGAGATTGTGGTCGTCCATCCCATCCCAATATTGCATGTGTCCCACCTCCCATCTGTGTCAACTGTGGAGAGCACCATTCCCCTTGCTCACTGAACTGTAGGATTCTACAGAAGGAAAGGAAAATATTAGAATACAAGACTGTGGACCAACTGACCTACACTGATCTAAAAGGAAATTTGTAAGTCTCTGTCCCATCCATGTGTATGACAACATCTTACACCTCTGTTATACCTACTGTTTCAGCCCCATCTGTTGCACCAATTCCAGTCAGCTCTCAGAGCTCAGAGCCGTAAGACCACCTCTGTTTCTCCCGCACCACCTACTTTGAGAGCAACCCCCCCCCCTCCCCCAACTGTGGGGGACATCAGCCTCAACTTCAGTGGCAAAGCCTCCTAAACACTGGGGCTGCCACACACTTCAGTGTGGCTCATGGCAGTTACTCAGCCATTGATTTATCACTCTGCAACCAAGGACTTCTCCCATCTGTACACTGGAGAGCACATGACAACCTGTGTGGTAGTGACGACTTCCCCACAGCCACAGGTAACTGGTAATTGGGCTTCATGGTCCTTCTCAGTCCTGGAGACTAAATCAAAGAAGCCCTCCTATGTAGAGAAACCCAAGGAACAGTGCAAGAAATCAAAAAAGAAGACCCCCAAGAACAAGGAAATTGCAGTGGCACCCACACCACCACTACCTGCAAGCTTTGCGTTTGGGATGAGGTGAAGATTCTGGCGTCTGCTGAGGACCTACATCTCACCGGACCCTCTGACACAATGGATATAGACTGTGCAGGCAATAAGTCAGTGGCAGCAGGTGACCCTGAGGCATAAACTGCCTCATTGAGTGTTCCATGAGTTCCCAGTTTCACAATGATGTCATCCTCCAGTGGAATTCTGGTGGTTTTCTCTACTGCCTGGCTGAGTAACGGCAACTGCCAAGCTTAAAACCTGTTTTCTGCATTGCCCTCTAGGAAACCTGGTTCCCTGCAATGCGGACCGCTGCCCTCTGAGGCTATAAGGGATATTACAGGAACCATAGCGGCTCTACTCGAGTGTTACATGGGGTTTGTGTTCATGTCCTAAACTCAGTCTGTAGTGAAATAGTGCCCCTTCAAATCCCTCTTGAAGCAGTGGCTGCCAGGATAAGGATGATGCAGGAAATAACTGTCTGCATCGTTTATCTTCCTCGAGATGGTGCAGTACCCCTGAACGCTTTGGCTGCACTGACTGCTGAACTCCCTATACCCTTCCTACTTTTGGGAGATTTTAACACTCATAACCCCTTGTGGGGTGGTACCATGCTTACTGGCTGAGACAGAGATGTCGAAACTTTACTGTCTCAGTTTGACGTCTGCCTCCTAAATGCGGGGGCCGCAACACACTTCAGTGTGGCTCATGGCAGTTACTCGGCCGTTGATTTATCACTCTGCAGCCCAGGACTTCTCCCATCTGTACACTGGAGAGCACATGACGACCTGTGTGGTAGTGACCACTTCCCCATCTTCCTTTCACTGCCCCTGCATCAGCCCCTTGGACGCCTGCCAAGATGGGCATTAAACAAGGTGGTCTAGGAAACTTTCACCTCTGCTGTCACTGTTGAATCTCTCCCACATGGTAAACATCGATGTGATGGTTGAGCAGGTGACTACAACAATCGTTTCTGTGGCAGAAAGCGTGATCCCTCGCTCTTTAGGGTGCCCCCAATGAAAGGCATTCCCTTGGTGGTTGCTGGAAGTTGCAGAAGCAATTAAGGAGTGTCGGCGAGCTCTACAGTGGCATGAGCGGCACACTTTCCTGGAGCACCTCATAGCCTTTAAACGGCTCTGTGCCCCGTGTCCACCAACTTATGAAACAATGGAAGCAGGAGTGTTGAGAGAGGTATGTCTCGACCATTGGGTCTGAGCTAAGGTGAAACGTGTTTTTAGGTCCCAGACCCCAACAGGTGTTCCCAGTGTTAACATAAATGGCATGTACTCTACCGATGCAAATGCGATTGCCAAGCACTTTGCTGAGCACTATGCTTGAGCCTCTGTGTCAGAGGATTACCACCAGCCTTTCGCACTCTGAAACAGTGGCTGGAAAGGAAAGTCATCTCGTTCACTACATGCCACAGTGAATCCTATAACACCTCATTCACAGAGTGGGAGCTCCTCAGTGCCCTTGCACATTGCCCTGACACAGCTCCTGGGACAGATCGGATCCACAGGCAGATGATTAAACATCTCTCATCTGACTACAAGTGACATCTTCTCATCATCTTCAGCTGGACCTTGTACGATGGCATCTTTCCATCACAATGGTGGGAGAGCACCATCATTCCAGTGCTCTAACCCTGTAAAAACCCGCTTGATGTGGATAGCTATTGGCCCATCAGCCTCACCAATATTTTTTGTAAGCTGCTGGAATGTATGGTGTGTTGGCAGTTGGGTTTGCTCCTGGAGTCATGTGGCCTACTGGCTCCATGTTAGGGCAGCTTCCGCCAGGGTCGCTCTACCACTGATAATCTTGTGTCCCTCAAGTCTGCCATCTGAACAGCCTTTTCCAGAGGCCAACGCCTGGTTGCCATGTTTTTTAATTTACGAAAAGCATATGACACAATGTGGCAACTTCATATTCTTGCCACATTATCGAGTGGGGTCTCCAAGGCCCGCTCTCGATTTTTATCCAAAATGTTTTGTCACTCCGTACTTTCCGTGTCCAAGTTGGTGCCTCCCATAGTTGCCTCCACATCCAGGAGAATGGAGTCCTGTAGGGCTCTGTATTGAGTGTCTCTCTATTTTTAGTGGCCATTAATGGTATAGCAGCAGCTGTAGGGCCATCCACCTCATCTTCTCTGTATGCAGACGACTGCTGCATTTCATACTGCTCCACCAGTACTGGTGCTGCTGAGCAACACCTTTAGGGAGCCATCCAAAAGGTGTAGTCATGGGCTCTAGCCCATGGCTTTGTTTTCAGCCGTGAAGATGTGTGTCATGCATTTCTGTCAGTTTGTACCGTTTAACCAGAACCAGCATTTTACCTTAATGACAATCCACTAACTGTCATGGACACATATCGATTCTTAGGTCTGGTTTTCGACACTTGTTTGACTTGGCTTCCTTATATTTGTCAGTTTAAATGGAAGTGTTGGCAGCAGCTGGCACCCCCAGTGTTGCGTTTGCTCGATCCATTGCACCATTGCGGAGTTCGACTAGTGACAGGAGCCTTTAGGACAAGTCCAGTAACCAGCATACGGGTGGAGGCTGGAGTCCCTTAATTGAGGATCAGACATGCACAACTGCTCGCCAGTTATGTTGCACATATTCATAGCTCTCCTGAACATCCTAATTACTGTCTTCTTTTCCCAACCACGGCGGTTCACCTCCCGCATAGGTGGCCCAGGTCAGGGCTAATGAATGCATTTCACATATGATTGCTTCTGTCTGGCATCCTTGCTTTTACCACCTCTCCTTGAGATCCATTCACATACAACTCCACGGCGTAGCCGTAGGCCAAAGTTTTGCCTGGACCTTTTGCATGGCCCTAAGGACTCCATTAACCCTGCAGCTCTCTGCTGTCACTTCCTCTCAATTCTTGAAGTGTTCCAGGGCTCTGAAGTGGCTGATGGTCATGTAGGCTTCACCTACATTCATGGCAGCCATACTGAACAGCATTCCTTTCCCAATGGCTGCAGTGTATTCACTGAAGAGCTGATGGCCCTATCTTGTGCATTTGAGTAAATCCGTTCATGCTCTGGTGAATCTTTTCTCCTCTGTACTGACTCCCTGAGCAGCTTACATTCTATCGACCAGTGCTACCCTTGCCATCCTTTGGTAGCGACCATCCAGGAGTCCATCTATGCCCTGGAATGGTCCAGTCATTCCGTGGTGTTTGTCTGGACCCAGGACACGTCAGCATCCTAGGCAATGAACTTGCTGACAGGCTGGCCAGACAGGCTATGCGGAAACCACTTCTGGAGATGGGTCTCTCTAAACGTGATCTGTGTTCTGTTCTTACACCACAAGGTTTTTCAGCTTTGGGAGGTGGAGTGGCATAACAGTATGCACAATAAACTGTGTGTCATTAAGGATACTGCAAATGTGTGAAAGTCTTCACTGCAGGCTTCTCGCAGGGAATCAGTTGTCTTTTGTTGACTCCGCATTGACCATACGTGGCTCATACATGGTTACCTCCTTCGTCGTGAGGACCCACCTTAGTGTTGCTGTTGCTCCTAAATGACGGTTGTCCACCTCTTGCTGGATTGCCCACTTTTAGCCGCTCTGTGGCAGACTTTTAACTTTCCCAGCAGCCTACCTTCGATGTTGGGCAACAATGTTTCAACAGTAGCTTCAGTGTTATGTTTTATTCATGAGGGTGGGTTTTATAATTTGATCTGAGTTTTAGTGCATGTACTTTGTTCCTCTGTGTCCCCCACCATAGTGCTTTTAGGGTGGAATTTTAAATGTGTTGCAGAGTGGCTGGCTTCTCCTTTTTATTCTCGTGGTTGGCCAGCCACTGTAATCTTTCTTGTTTTACTCTTTTCTGATTGTCTCTTGGGCCTCTCTGCTGTTTCCTTGTCCTCTCTTATTCCTTTTAGTGTTTGTTGCCTTTTCTTCTTCTTCTTCCTTTATTATTATTATTGTTATTATTATTATTATGCTGTACGTGTCATTTGTTTTACTCTACCCTTTGTGGACTTGTTTTTTAGGACCAATGACCATGCAGTTTGGTCCCTCCCCCCCCCTCCCCCCCTTTCAAACTAACCAACCAACCAACCAACTTAGTACACTCCTCCACAAACATCACTAGCTGGACCACTGAGTCCAGTGATCTTATATGGAAGTGCAACACAGGTTCAGATATCTAAACTCCATGAAATAGGAACATTTGGGGTTTAACCTACGACGTTGGTGCATAATCTAATGACCAGGAAACCTTTTCTCTCCTCATCAGTCAAATTCTGATGAGGCAAATTTCTTGAGTTTCTATTATTTTGTTCTGGCTATCTGCAGATGAATCAGCCCCAGCAGTGGAGAAAAGCTTATGTCTCAGTGAAGGTGGGGTATCAATGAAAGCAGGTTTAGTATGATGAATATTATGTAAGTGGTGTGCAAGTATTTCAGCATGTTTAATAAGTTTTTACAAGAAGAGATTTTTAGGAGGCCAATTATGAATACAAAGTCAGATGTCTCCCTGGATACATGCATAACCTCTAGACTTCATAATGTAGAGCTAGGTTTGAGATTTGTTCAGAGATGAATATCATACTGTTCCATTATCAAAGTTGAATAAGTTTTAATGTGTTGTCAGGAACAACCATTGGATTAAAAGTTATTGTTTTCAATTAAATCCAAAGTTAGTAAGTTAAAAATATTTACTATCAAAAACAGTCTTGATCACAATTTATTTATTACGGTGACCGGTTTCGACCACTACTGTGGTCATCTTCAGACCTACAAGTTGTATACAAAGCTTTAATTAGAGGGCTACATACATTAAAGAAAATACATCAAGTTACAAAGCTATAAAACAATGAATTACCAATGAGTAAGAACCTCTTACTACTGGAGAAACCAATGCATGCCTTACTATATATAATGGAGGCTCCACCCACTTCCGATGGAATGATGTCAATACTAACCAATGGGTTATAGGTTGAATAATAATGTAAAATTTCTTAGTTAAAAGAACATTGTCAAGAAATAAAAATAAACACACACTAAACTGAGCTTATTTAACAGCTATTGTCAATTAAGAAACATTAAAAATATTTAAACATGTAGGATAAACAAACTTCATTTTGACAGTATATGGGTTGCTCTCTCAAGGCCTGTTAGTGAACCATTTGGAACCACTGGTTGCCATGGTGAAGTTGGATGCCTTTCCAAAGATGAGGCAGCAGGTTTCTTCCCCCTGACGTTGTAAAGTTGATAGGCAAACTAGTGGTTGCATGGTGAGGGTAAACACCAGTGCAAAGATGTGGCAGCAGGCTTCTTTCTAATGAAATTATTGCGAAAATGGAATGGCAAAGACTGTCACGTCAGACGATGTACTATTGAGCAGCAACATGTCTTTATTGAAATGATTTTTCAATGAGTAGGCTGCAATAATCTTTAGCTGACATGTACAGAACATGCTGCACAGATATAATTTACTGGTGTAATAAGAGACTCCCCCCCCCCCCCATGAACCATGGACCTTGCCGTTGGTGGGGAGGCTTGCGTGCCTCAGCGATACAGATGGCCGTACCGTAGGTGTAACCACAACGGAGGGGTATCTGTTGATAGGCCAGACAAACATGTGGTTCCTGAAGAGGGGCAGTAGCCTTTTCAGTAGTTGCAGGGGCAACAGTCTGGATGATTGACTGATCTGGCCTTGCAACACTAACCAAAACGGCCTTGCTGTGATGGTACTGCGAACGGCTGAAAGCAAGGGGAAACTACAGCCGTAATTTTTCCCGAGGACATGCAGCTTTACTGTATGATTAAATGATGATGGCGTCCTCTTGGGTAAAATATTCCGGAGGTAAAATACTCCCCCATTCGGATCTCCGGGCGGGGACTACTCAGGAGGACGTCATTATCAGGAGAAAGAAAACTGGCGTTCTACGGATCGGAGCGTGGAATGTCAGATCCCTTAATCAGGCAGGTAGGTTAGAAAATTTAAAAAGGGAAATGGATAGGTTAAAGTTAGATATAGTGGGAATTAGTGAAGTTCGGTGGCAGGAGGAACAAGACTTTTGGTCAGGTGAATACAGGGTTATAAATACAAAATCAAATAGGGGTAATGCAGGAGTAGGTTTAATAATGAATAAAAAAATAGTAGTGTGGGTAAGCTACTACAAACAGCATAGTGAACGCATTATTGTGGCCAAGATAGACACAAAGCCCATGCCTACTACAGTAGTACAAGTTTATATGCCAACTAGCTATGCAGATGATGAAGAAATTGATGAAATGTATGATGAGATAAAAGAAATTATTCAGGTAGTGAAGGGAGACGAAAATTTAATAGTCATGGGTGACAGGAATTCGTCAGTAGGAAAAGGGAGAGAAGGAAACATAGTAGGTGATTATGGATTGGGGCTAAGAAATGAAAGAGGAAGCCGGCTGGTAGAATTTTGCACAGGCCATAACTTAATCATAGCTAACACTTGGTTCAAGAATCATAAAAGGAGGTTGTATACATGGAAGAATCCTGGAGATACTAAAATGTATCAGATATATTATATAATGGTAAGACAGAGATTTAGGAATCAGGTTTTAAATTGTAGGACATTTTCAGGGGCAGATGTGGACTCTGACCACAATCTATTGGTTATGACCTGTAGGTTAAAACTGAAGAAATTGAAAAAAGGTGGGAACTTAAGGACATGGGATCTGGATAAGCTGAAAGAACCAGAGGTTGTACAGAGTTTCAAGGAGAGCATAAGGGAACAATTGACAGCAATGGGGGAAAGAAACACAGTAGAAGAAGAATGGGTAGCACTGAGGGATGAAGTAGTGAAGGCAGCAGAGGATAAAGTAGGTAAAAAGACAAGGGCTGCTAGAAATTTTTGGGTAACAGAAGAAATATTGAATTTAATTGATGAAAGGAGAAAATATAAAAATGCAGTAAATGAAGCAGGCAAAAAGGAATACAAACGTCTAACAAATGAGATCGACAGGAAGTGCAAAATGGCTAAGCAGGGATGGCTAGAGGACAAATGTAAGGATGTAGAAGCTTATCTCACTAGGGGTAAGATAGATACTGCCTACAGGAAAATTAAAGAGACCTTTGGAGAGAAGAGAACCACGTGTATGAATATCAAGAGCTCAGATGGCAACCCAGTTCTAAGCAAAGAAGGGAAGGCAGAAAGGTGGAAGGAGTATATAGAAGGTTTATACAAGGGCGATGTGCTTGAGGACAATATTATGGAAATGGAAGAGGATGTAGATGAAGATGAAATGGGAGGTAAGATAATGTGTGAAGAGTTTCACAGAGCACTGAAAGACGTGAGTCGAAACAAGGACCCCGGAGTAGACAACATTCCATTAGTACTAATGACAGCCATGGGAGAGCCAGTCATGACAAAACTGTACCAGCTGGTGAGCAAGATGTATGAGACAGGTGAAATACCGTCAGACTTGAAGAAGAATATAATAATTCCAATCCCAAAGAAAGCAGGTGCTGACAGATGTGAAAATTACTGAACTATCAGTTTAATAAGTCACAGCTGCAAAATACTAACGCGAATTCTTTACAGACGAATGGAAAAACTGGTAGATGCGGACCTCGGGGAGGATCAGTTTGGATTCCGTAGAAATGTTGGAATACGTGAGGCAATACTGACCTTACGACTTATCTTAGAAGAAAGATTAAGAAAAGGCAAACCTCCGTTTCTAGCATTTGTAGACTTAGAGAAAGCTTTTGACAATGTTGTCTGGAATACTCTCTTTCAAATTCTGAAGGTGGCTGGGGTAAAATACAGGGAGCGAAAGGCTATTTACAATTTGTACAGAAACCAGATGGCAGTTATAAGAGTTGAGGGACATGAAAGGGAAGCAGTGGTTGGGAAGGGAGTGAGACAGGATTGTAGCCTCTCCCTGATGTTATTGAATCTGTATATTGAGCAAGCAGTAAAGGAAAAAAAGAAAAATTTGGAGTAGGTATTAAAATTCATGGAGAAGAAGTAAAAACTTTGAGGTTCGCCGATGACATTGTAATTCTGTCAGAGACGGCAAAGGACTTGGAAGAGCAGTTGAACGGGATGGACAGTGTCTTGAAAAGAGGATATAAGATGAACATCAACAAAAGCAAAACGAGGATAATGGAATGTAGTCAAATTAAATCGGGTGATGCTGAGGGAATTAGATTAGGAAATGAGACACTTAAAGTAGTAAAGGAGTTTTGCTATTTAGGAAGTAAAATAACTGATGATGGTCGAAACAGAGAGGATATAAAATGTAGACTGGCAATGCCAAGGAAATCGTTTCTGAAGAAGAGAAATTTGTTAACATCGAATATAGTTCTATGTATCAGGAAGTCGTTTCTGAAAGTATTTGTTTGGAGTCTAGCCATGTATGGAAGTGAAACATGGACGATAACTAGTTTGGACAAGAAGAGAATAGAAGCTTTCGAAATGTGGTGCTACAGAAGGATGCTGAAGATTAGATGGGTAGATCACGTAACTAATGAGGAGGTATTGAATAGGATTGGGGAGAAGAGAAGTTTGTGGCACAACTTGACTAGAAGAAGGGATCGGTTGGTAGGACATGTTTTGAGGCATCAAGGGGTCACAAATTTAGCATTGGAGGGCAGCGTGGAGGGTAAAAATCGTAGAGGGAGACCAAGAGAGGAATACACTAAGCAGATTCAGAAGGATGTAGGTTGCAGTAGGTACTGGGAGATGAAGCGGCTTGCACAGGATAGAGTAGCATGGAGAGCTGCATCAAACCAGTCCCAGGACTGAAGACAACAACAACAACAACAACAACAATAAGAGACTTTCATTTACATAGGTTACATAATAATTCTTACACATACATACGAAGAGAAAAAAAATTAAAAAATCGTGAGAGAAGGTAGTTGTGCATATTTATGAAATATTGTCTATGAAGTTCGTATGTAGATTCCATTTTTTTTATTTTCATGTGACAGTTTTTAAAGTTAAAGCACAGAACAGCATAGAACATCACCTTCTCACATGCTGAATGTCGGTTTGCATAAATTGCAAACAAGTAAATTGTCATATGCACTTACGACATGATGAGCCTGGGTGAAATTATGAAAACTGAATAATTTTTCAGCTGCTAATATCGCAAAAATCATTTATTCATAAAGATTACCAGTTTTGTCAATTATCTGTTGCCATCTCCAGATCCAAAGATGGCGACACAGAATTTCCAAAACTGGCTATCTATATGTAAAGTACACTTATGCAAAAGAGGAGTATATTAACTGGAATATCTTAAGTAACCAAGACCTGCCCAATCCAGCCACCCAGCACTTCCTATTCCAGTTCTGTTATGGGCTTACTTTGCCTCATCAAATGTTCGGCCACTTGTGAAAGCAGCCATGTTGTACACCAGGTCTGCTGCAACCACTGCGCAGATTTTTATGTTGGTATGACAAGCAACCAGCTGTCCACTAGGATGAACGGCCACTGCAGAACTGTGACCAAGAGCAAAGTAGACCACCCTGAGGCACAACATGCAGTTGAAAATAACACACTTCATTTCAATGACTGCTTCGCAATCCTGGCCATCTGATTCCTCTACTCCACCACCAGCTTTTCTGAATTGTACAGATGGTAGTTATCCTTGTAACAGTCCTCCTTCATACACCAATCTTAAATACATTTGAGCCAAAGTTCAAACAGTTCTTGCTTAACCACTGCTTCTACACTGTCTCTGAATTTCTGCAACTACATAATAAGTAAATGTCATTTATCAAATATTGTTAATTATGAATTATGTCCCTTTGCACTATAATGCACTTCAATCATGTTGTCTCACTTAATAATTGCTCATCATACAGTATGTTATCAAAAATATCCGGACACCGCCAAAACATACATTTTTCTTACTGGTGCATTGTGCTGCCACCTACTGCCAGGTACTCCATATAAGTGACCTCAGTAGCCATTAGACATTGTGAGAGAGCAGAATGGGGCACTCTGCAAAACTCACGGACTTCGAACGTGGTGAGGTGATTGGGTGTCACTTGTGTCACACATCTGTATGCGAGGTTTCCACTCTCCTAAAGATCCCTAGGTCCACTGTTCTCAATGTGATAATGAAGTGGAAATGTGAAGGGACACATCTGCACAGAAGTGTACAGGCCGACCTTGTCTGTTGACTGACAGAGACTGCTGACAGTTGAAGAGGGACATAATGTATAATAGGCAGAGATCTATCCAGACCATCACACAGGAATTCCAAACTGCATCAGGATCCACTGCAAGTACTATGACAGTTAGTCGGGAGGTGAGAAAATTTGGATTTCATGGTCAAGCGGCAGCTCATAAGCCACACATCACGGCAGTAAGTACCCAATGATGCCTCACTTGGTAAGGATCATAAACACTGGACGACTCAACAGTGGAAAAACATTGTGTGGATTGACGAATCACAGTACACAATGTGGCGATCCGATGGCAGGGTGTGGGTGTAGTGAATGCCCGGTGAACATCATTTGCCAGCATGTGCAGTGCCAACAGTAAAATTCGGAGGCACTGGTGTTATGGGTGTCGTTATGTTTTTCATGGAGGGGGCTTGCACCTCTTGTTGTTTTGTGTGGCACTATCATAGCACAGGCCTACATTGATGTTTTAAGCACCTTCTTGCTTCCAACTGTTGAAGAGCAATTAGGGAATGGCGATTGCATGTTTCAACATGATCGAGCACCTGTTTGTAAAGCATGGCCTGTGATTGATTGGTTACATGACAATAACATCCCTGTAATGGACTGGCCTGTACAGAGTCCTGACCTGAATCCTATAGAACATCTCTGGGATGTTTTGGAACGCTGACATCATACCAGGGCTAACTGACCGACATCAATACCTCTCCTCAGTGCAACAGTCGGTGAAGAATGGGCTGCGATTCCCCAAGAAGCCATCCAGCACCTGATTGAACATATGCCTGCAAGAGTGGAAGCTGTCATCAAGGCTATGGGTAGGCCCACACCATATTGAATTCCAGCATTACCGATGGAGGGTGCCATGAACTTGTAAGTCATTTTATACCAGGTGTCCGGTTCCTTTGATCACATAGCGTATGTATGAGCAATGTAGTATGTCAGTTTATATTGTTATGTACTTTGATTGTATTTGTCATGAAGTCACGATGACCACTGTAATCATAAATTAATTGTATTTACCTCTTGTCCTATATCATATGTACAAACAATATGACAAAAATGATTTCCTGAACAACATAAATCAATAAACAACATTTAAAGTCATTCGTACACCACAGTGAATGCACAATATTATTTTACTGTAGCAAAATCTTTTATGTGGATTAATTTTACCAAAACAGACTGTTTCCTTAAAAAAAAGAAGAGTCAGTATCTATCAAACATGAATTGTTTGCATTGCTTATGAAACAGTATTTTGCTTCATTATTGAGCTGTGTGACTAAATACTTCTGATGAACAGAAGCTTTTTAATACAATAATCTGAATTAATGAAAGTTGTCTGATGTCTTAATAGAATGATGTTTACCTTCTGCCCTTAAAGCTGAGGTTTTATCAGTAACACATAATGATTTATACAGTAGTGGGAGGCGAGAAATACCAGAAGCTGCGCGACAAGAAGACACTCTCAGCACAACAGATGCAATAAGAATCTTCAGCCATACTACAGAGATGCCTACTTTGCCACCTGTCTTGAGCAGTGAAGTAGATGATTTCTTGGTCAATAATTCAGCAAATGTGCTACCACTTTCTCATGAAAGCAGCTTACTGGAAGAACTTCCGATACTAGCAAGTGAGTATCATTATTACAGAAAATATTCATTGTGTGTGCTTACTGTAATTACATATGTTAATAAGCTGGTCATTGACATGATTTAATGAAACTGTATTGTGTGTGCTTACTGTAATTACATATGTTGATAAGCTGGTCATTGACATGATTTAATGAAACTGTATGGTTAACTAGCTAAACTCACAGCCATCATCTTGCATAAGAGCAACGGATAATTCCCTCTCCTGTCAGTTTCGTATTGCAAATTTTGATTGAAATAAATCATTGCTAGGAAGGATTTCATCTTTGTATTGTTATCAGTAACAGTGTCACAAATTTCCAGTCAACCGTTTGCAAATTCTATTTGTGACATTGTAATTAATTATGGTATGTTCAAAACATCATCAATGTCTGTTATTTTACATCTGTATTAACATATAGTGACTGTTTTAGAAATAATTTTATTACACCTTAGATAGCTGAGACAAAACTTGAAGATATTTATTCATCATATTGACACTTGTGATTCCCTGCATTCATATAAATACCTTAAAAGAGTAATTGAGACTATTAATCTAATACATATGATTGCATAGTTTTGGTTACCTAATATTTGGAGTACATTCTATGTTTTTTGTGTTTTTAAGAAGCAGCATAGTTCATGCAAAGTGTTAACATATTTTTATCTTTGTGAATCTGGAACTTCCCACATGGCTAATGTTTTTAGAAGTGCTAGAGACGTGTAGATTTTGTAGAGAAAGTCATTTCTTAATATAAACTGAAGCTTGAAATGTACTTCAGCAAGCATCAGCAGATGTGACCAAAGGTTAACTACTTGGGTCACAAAGATGATAAAAGTACAGAAAATAAAAATAAGTGGCGATCTACCCCTCCTGAATGCAATAAACTTTATTACTTATCGTTTTTCAATGGCATATTCAATTAAACTGCTCATTCTCCATAACATTACCTTTCCCTCACTGTGAGCTTCCCAGAAACAAAAGGGAGTGCTGTGGAATAACCTCAACCTAAGCCTTTAGCAGCAGTAGGGTAACCATTAGCAGCAATTGATAGAAAACTGAATCTCCCTGCATATCTGGCCCATAAGGCTTTCGCCATATTCCTAAATAATGACATTATCAAGAGACCTATTGATATGTGCCCATGGCACATCTTCCAGCATTTTTATTCCGCGACATTAAAAATGTAGGAAGCTGCAAGACTCTGAACATAAAAGAATGTAAACAGTCCAGGGTATTAAACTGACAGTACATACCAGTCAGCAATTATATAATACACTGAAAAGCCAAAGATACTGGTACACCTACCTAATAACGTGTAGGGCCCCCACAGGCACACAAAAGTGCCATGACATGACATGGCATGGACTTGACTAATGTCTGAAGTAGTGCTGAAGGGAATTGACACCATGAATCCTGAAGGGCTATGCCCCATTGCTCATGCGCCAATTATAACACTAAGAGTATGAGGGGGTGAACTTTTCTGAATGGCGCGTTGCAGGGCATCACATATGTGCTCAATAATGTTCATGTCTGGGGAGTTTTGTGACCAACAAAAGTGTTTAAACTCAGAAGTGTGTTCCTGGAGCCACTCTGTAGCAATTCTGGTTGTGTGGGGTGTCACATTGTCCTGCTGGAATTGCCAAAGTCCGTTGGACATGAACGGATATAGGTGATCAGACAGAATGCTTATGTATGTGTCACCTGTCAGAGTCATTTGTAGACATGTCAGGGGTCCCATATCGCCCCAACTGCACAAGCCAAACACCACAACAGAGCCTCCATCAGCTTGAACAGTCCTCTGCTTACATGCAGGGTCCATGGATTCATGAGGTTATTTTCATACTCATACGCATTCATCCGCTCGATACAATTTGAAACGAGACTCATCTGACCAGACAACATGTTTCCAGTCATCAACAGTCCAACGTCAGTGTTGAAGGGCCCGGCAAGGCATAAAGCTTTCTGTCATGCAGTCATCGAGGGTACATGAGTCGGCCTTTGGCTCTGAATGCCCACATTGATGATGTTTCACTGAATGGTTCACATGCTGGCACTTGTTGATGGCCCAGCACTGAAATCTGCAGCAATTTGCAGAAGGGTTGCACTTCTGTCACGTTAAACAATTCTCTTCTGTCGTTGTTGGTCCTGTCCTTGCAGGATTTTTTTTCGGATGCAACAATGTCAGAGATTTGATGTTTTACCAGATTCCTGATATTTATGGCACACTTGAGAAACTTATGTATGGGAAAATCCCCTCTTCATTGCTATCTCAGAGATGCTGTGTCTCATCGCTCATGCACCAATTATAACAATAAATTCAAACACGTTTAAATCTTGATGAAGGTTTCTCAGATCTCCAGCCGGGTGGTAGCATTGATAGCTCGCGACATTTCGGGAAGTGTCATACTACCCATCTTCTGGGGAAGTGTTGAGATTCGCGGAGAGTGGGCTATTTATATGCACAGTCACCCACCTCCACTAGACCTCAGGGGGCTGCGGTGGACCAGCGGCGTGTGCGTGGTGGTGGGGATGGTGGTCACCCCCAGCAGCTGCGTTCAGTTCTCGGTGTAAGCATTCTGTCTATGTCCGTGGCGGAGGACGTTGACGGTGGTGGCTGGTTGCATGAATGAGGAGCACAAAGACAAACAGTACTGACCAACCTGGTACATAGGGCACGCGCTGTCTGTGACGACAGCCTGCCATCCAAGCAACACCTGAGGGAAGTCTTCCATCAAAATGGCTACAGTGAAACGCAGATCAACAGGGCGCTTAAAAGGAAGAAGGAAGCAGAGAGAACCCCAGATGAAGATGTTGAAGAGGAAGAAGACAAACAGCTCGCGTTCCTTCTGTACGTGGGTCCGCTCTCGGCCAAAACTGCACAACTTCTGGGCAAATACAATATCAAAACCATTCTCCAACCACCACCAAAGACAAGGGAGCTTCCAGGTTCTGCCAAAGATGCGTTGAACCTTAACACACCAGGAGTATACAGCATACCATGAGAATGTGGAAAACAATACATTGGGCAAACACTGCGCTGCATATCTCAACGCTGCGAAGAACATATCAGATGTGTGTGACTAGGTCACACAGAAAAATCAGCCATAGCGGAACACAGCATAAATGAAGAACACATCTTCAACTTTGAAAACACGAAGGTACTGTGCCGAGCATCTGGCTTCTGGGAAAGTGTTATCAAAGAATCCATAGAAATAGTGATTCATGACAATCTGGTCAATAGATGTGAGGGATACCAATTCAGTGCAGCATGGAACCCTGCGATAGTGGCAATCTGTCGAGAGGGCGCCTGCCAATGTCCTCTGCCGTGGATGCAGACAGAATGCTTACACCAAGAACCAAATGCAGCTGCTGGGGACAATCATCATCCCCACCAACGTGCGCATGCTGCTGCTCCACTGCAGCCATCCAAGGTCTAATGGAGAGGGGTGACCACGCATATAAATAGCCCGCTCTCTATGAACTCAACACTTTGCTGGAAGATGGATAGTATGACACTTTCCGAAATGTCATGAGATATCAGCGTTACCACCTGGCTGGAGACGTGAGAAACCTTCAATAGTTTACACCGGGAAAGCCTACAGTCACATACACTTAAATCTTGATAACCTGCCACTGTAGCAGCATTACCTGGTCTAACAACTGCGCGAGACTTTTGCTGTCTTATATAGGCATTGCCGAATGCAGCACTGTATTCTGCCTGTTTACGTGTCTCTATATTTGAATACGCAGGCCTATATCAGTTTCTTTAGTGCTTCAGTGTGTGAACATTTTCACAAGTGGCTCACCAATGATATAGTGAAAGGCAAACACTTAACATAGGCATCAAGTGGCACACAAACAATTTGAGACAGACTCAGTGTGTGACTATATGTATATGCTGTGACAAAGAACATAATTTCATTAGCCATGCAGACCTCTTCAAAAGAATAGATACCATGCATTCATATACTTGATTCACCTCGGTGGGCAATGAATCCACAACCTTTGGCATGGATGCACATTTACGTTCAACCTCCAGTGGGAATCTAAAGTTAGGGAGCTTGGAGGACATTGATGGGAACTGTGGATAGGTGGTGCTAGGTGAGAGCCAGCCTGGGAATGTGCTGAGGTAGCCCACACATTTGTGATAAATATGATGTGTGGGTGGCACAGTGATTCACACAACTGTCTCATAAGCAGGAGATCCTGGGTTAAAGTCCCAGTCCAGCACAAATTTTCACTCATCACTACTGATTTTGCATGAAGTCCCGATGCAGCTGATATCATTAATTCCTTCCCTTCCCTTTCCTTGCTCCCCCCTTCCCCTTTAATTTACGTATCAAGTGACATATGAGGTGCGACAGTAGAGTAATGAGACTGATGTGGAAAAAAAATATTGCTTACCGTTTTAGTCAGGTTTAGTGTTGTCTCCTTCAGAGTAGTTCCCTTCTGATTGCACACACTTTTTCCAGCGCCTCTGCCATTGATGGTAACATTTCTGGAACTCATCTTCTGTAATATCCTCCAAGACCCTCGTCACAGCTTTTTGGACATCTTGAGTTGTTTGAAAATGGTGTCCCTTGACCACCATTTTGACTTTTGGAAATAGAAGAAAGTCGCACTGAGTGATATCTGGTGAATAAGGTGGCTGTGGTAGTACTGAAATGTGTTTTGAGATTAAAAATTGCTGTACTGACAGAGCAGCATGGGATGGCGCATTATCGTGATGTAGAATCCAATTATCAGCAATGTTGGCATGGACATGAAGAACTCTTTTACAAAGTCTTTCTAAAATTTCATTGTAGTAATATTGATTAACTGTTTGTCCAGGAGGCAGCCACTGTTTATGAACAATTCCCTAGGAATCAAAGAAGCACACAAGCATGCATTTCACTTTTGACTTTGACATGTGAGCTTGTTTTGGTCTGGGTGATCCCTTTGAGCACCATTGCGAACTTTGGCATTTTGTCTCTGGAATTGTACCAAAAACCAACTTTCATCACCAGTGATAACACGACTCAAAAATTCTGGATTGATTTTTATTTGCTCTAACAGATCGGATGCCATAGTTTTCCCTGTTTCTCGTTGTTGTGGTGTGAGATTTTTGGGGACCATTTTTGCACAAGTCTTTCTCATACCAAGAACTTCAGTTATTATTAGACGAACCATTTCTCGATTGATGTTCAGTTCTTCTGCAATCATTTTCACAGATAATCTTTGATCAGATCGTATGAGTTCATGCACCCTGGCCAAGTTGACATCTTGATGTTGATGGTTGTCCACTGCGGTCTTCATCTTCAACATTTGTTCTGCCTTCACTAAACATATTATGCCAATGAGAAACTTTAGCTCTTGACATAACTTCCTCTCCAAAAGCTTTCTGAAGCTTACTGTAAGTTTTCATCGTGTTTTCACCCAATTTAATGCAAAAAGAAGTGGCATACCATTGTTCAATATTATGCGGTTCCATTTCCATGATGAGAGACAGAAAAATGTGTTCACATATTACAGCACAACTCACAACTGAGCAGTTGCATTGATGTGCCGCTTGGACTAGAAGCAGCTTATAGACCAAGGTCAAAGATATTGTGCTTACACAAGCCTGCAAAGAAAATCAGTCTCATCACTTTATTGTCGCACCTCATGTGTCATTTCTGCAAATGATGTCGAGTTGCCACTTTGAACTATCACAATGTGCTATGATGCATGGTCCTGTTAGAGATAGTATGCTCCTAACTTTTATTGAGGACCTAGAGTTTAACATGAAAGAGTAATCACTTTGTGAGTGACATTTCTTTGTATATGTAAAGTATCATCAGAACTGAATATGTTAGGTGCTGACAGTACCCTGGAACAAACCAGGGAGCAAATGCTAAAATTGATTTGACTTGTGACTGAGCTACTAAGTCATTCAGGAATAATTTACTTTAAATTTGATAACAAAAAGAATTTACAACCAGTTTCCAGGCATTTCCAGAAATATATGGTGCATATTTGTTCTTGTATTAAGAATTATTTGTTTTAAAAATGTTCATAAAGAGATATCATGAACCGGAAGATCTGCGTGCTGAATGTTACTGAAACAAAAGCACAAATTCCAGATTTTGTTCATTGAAATCATTTTGCAAGAAAAATGTTTTTCTACTGCCTTATTCCTGTCTCTGAATTTTTGTCATTATTCATTGGAATAATGCATTATAATAGATGCAAGCCTAAAGATGAGGGCTATGTACTTCATCACATTGCTCATTTGCTGCAGCGAGCTGTATTTACTTGAATGAGGGTGTATATCTTCACAGACAGTGGAGTTAAATTGACAGCTATACACATGACACCACTTACTGCCATGTGTGCTCAACAGTTGACTACTTTATTGTAATGTGAATAGTCAAATGTCATTGAGTAACATTTTTCGAAATTATTGAAACATAATTTTTAATTTTTTTAAGGACCAGATTTGCAGTCTGACAACAGAATTGTGCCAGTGGTTGGAAACAGTAAAATAGAACGACTTGCTCTGGAATGCCAGAGACCTGAAATGCAAGCCCCATGTCACCTCGGACAGAAGTGGCACTGCACTGCAGATGGTAACAGGTAGTCCCAGAAGATATAGATATATATTATACCACATGTTTAAAGTTGTTTTTAAAAGTTTTCATTCAGAGAGTGAATTTAATTAAATACAGCACTTATATACACTGACTTGTTTAACAACAGAAATTAATAACTGAAAACAGTATGTGAGCTTTTAACTTATGACAGGCGACTTGTCTTCCTGAAATAGGTGGCGAAAGCACAAATGCAAGTTTCAGACCTCCCTGGCTCCAAGACTTCCTGGGAAGAAGTGTACATGTTTCACAGATTCAGGACATATGTTTACACACATTGAAAGTGATGACAGACGAGGCCAGCGTCAATTTACCCGGTGAGTCATATTTTGGAAAACTGATAACAGTCACTACTGAAAGAGGGTGCTCTTAGAATGTAGATAAGATGTACTATGTTATTGTTTCATTATTGTGTAAATATAATTTTTGTCTACTGCGCCCTCTGCCATGCACTGCTTGTAGAGTGTATATGTAGACATAGGTGCCCCGTATGTCCCAGTCCCAGTGAATGTTAAACTGGTACTTTTCTTCTGTTCATTTTTATGTAAGCTGCAGAGTATTGTTACATTCCAATAAATGATGACGTACACAGTCAATGAAATAATTAGTTACTGTATTTCTTTGTGTGTTCTGTCAGTGCACAGCTGGTCAGAGATATGAAGACAAAGATGTTACCACCAGTACGCCAACGAAGACGTGTTGCTCCAGAACTTCGGCATCAGTTGATTCTAAATGCTGTCGATTCTGATACTCTGAACAGCCTCTTAGCACAGTATCACACGCATACCCGTAGGAAACGTGACACTGCTGACACACTTACTGATATCATGGCCGACATAGAGGATGAAATTTCTACTTTAAAGGTGCAGTAAGGCTTCTTTTCATTGTTTGTAAACTTAGCTGAATGTTTAATATCATGATTATTGTGTATATAATGGTGGGAATTGTTGAAAATGTGGAACAATTGTTGAGATCTCATACATTAGTTAAACTCTGAAAGACAGACACTGAAACTTATTTAAAACTTGTATATATGTTAATGTGCTCTGGTTCTTAATCAAATATTTCAGACCCCAGCATAAAGGATCTTTCCTGCCTTTGAGGAAAATTTTATGCTAATTAGATCTTCAGTAACTCATGATTGTCAAAATTTCTCACTGAATAGGATACTCACATCTACCTGTAACTAAATTATGTATCTGAATACAGTGTAACCAGTTCTCTCATTCCCTGTCTTTTTTGCACAGTGATGATAAAGAAATCAAAATAAAAAGATTCTTCAGGTCACACTGATCTTGTATGTTTTCTTCCAGCTATATTGAGGTTGGTTTGTATTTGTTTTAATTCAGTGCCAAAATAAGTAATGAAATGTAATGTAAGGTATTGTATTTTAAAACAACAAACAGTGGCTGAAGAATTTAAATAATGCTCTTCATTCAATAAAGCAGATATCCCTGTGTGTCTTTATTGTATAACAGTTTTACAGTCTCACAAATTTCCTTGTTGTGACCAGGATATGAGTTACACCATATTATTGCCATCTTCAGATACGATAATCCATAAAGAGTTTCACCATGATGTATACAAACATCATGATGATGATCAGTATGCATTACTAAATTTGTACATAATGGTGAAACTGTTTGTGCATTAATTATCATATCTGGAGAAGACATTGATTTGCTGAAACCAATAATGTAAATATTTGTAGTAATTAGGTGATCTTCATGTAATAAATTATTAAATATATACTGAAGAGCCAAAGAAATTGGTACACCTGCCTAATATCATGTAGGACCGCATAAGCAAGCAGAAGCGTCGCAACACAATGTGGTATGGACTTGACTAATGTCTGAAGTAGGTCTGGAGGGCATTGACACTATGAATCGTGCAGGGCTGTCCATAAATCCATAACAGTAATAGGGGGTGGTGATCTCTTCTGAGCAGCATATTGCAAGGCATCCCAGATATGTTTCCAGAATGAGATTTTCACTCTGCAGTGGAGTGTGTGCTGATATGAAACTTAATTTGATCTACCAGGAAGTTTCATATCAGCACGCACTCTGCTGCAGAGAGGAAATCTCATTCTGGAAACAACCCCCATGCTGTGGCTAAGCCATGTCTCCACAATATCCTTTCTTTCAGGAATGCTAGTTCTGCAAGGTTTGTGGGAGAGCTTCTGTAAAGTTTGGAAGGTAGGAGATGAGGTACTGGCAGAAGTAAAGCTGTAACGGCGGGATGTGAGTCATGCTTGGATAGCTCAGTTGGTGGGGCACTTGCCCATGAAAGGCAAAGGTCCTGAGTTCGAGTCTCGGTCCAGCACACAGTTTTAATCTGCCAGGAAGTTTCATCCCAGATATGCTCAATAATGTTCATGTCTGGAGAGTCTGGTGGTGAGTGGAAGTGTTTAAACTCAGAAGAGTGTTCTCGGAGCCACTCTGCAGCAATTCTGGATATGTGGGTGTCACATTGTCCTGCTGGAATTGCCCAAGTCCATCTGAATGCACAATGGATATGAATGGACACAGTTGATTAGACAGGATGCTTACATATGTGTCACCTGCCAGAGTCATATTTAGATTTATCAGGGGTCCCGTATCACTCCAACTGCACACGCCCTACACACTTGCAGAGCCTCCACCAGCTTCAACAGTCCCCTGCTGACATGCAGGGTCCATGGATTCGTGAGGTTGTCTCCTTACCCGTACACATCCATCCACTTGATACAATTAGAAATGAGACTCACACGAGCAGGCAACACGTTTCCAGTCATCAACAGTCCAATGTCGGTGTTGACAGACCTAAGTGAGGCATAAAGCTTTGTGTCGCACAGTCATCAAGGATACACGAGTGGGCCTTTGGCTCCAAAAGCCCACATCAGTGATGTTTCATTGAATGGTTCACACTCTGACACTTATTAATGGGCCAGCATTGAAATCTGCAGCAATTTGTGGAAGGTTTGCACTTCTGTCATGTTGAACAATTTTCTTCAGTCATCATTGGTTCCGTTTTTGCAAGATCTTTTTCTGGATAAAGCGGTGTCAGAGATTTGATGTTTTACTGCGTCTCTGATATTCGCGGTACACTCATGAAGTGGACGTATGGGAAAATCACTACATCAGAGATGCTGTGTCCCATCGCTCTGGCACCAGCTATAACACCAATTTCAAACTCGCTTAAATCTTGATAACCTGCCATTGTAGCTGCAGTAACTGATCTAACAACTGTGCCAGACTCTAGTTGTCTTATATAGGTGTTGCCGACCCCAGCACTCTAGTCTGCATTTTATACAAGGTGTGTCCAAACAGTAAGGTGACTCTATATTTTTATGAAAAAATATTTATTAATTCATTAATACTCATGTTGTCCCCTTCACAGTAATCCCCCCCAGATACAATACACTTGTGCCAATGCTTCTTCCAATCATCAAATTACTTTTCATAAGCACTTTTTCGTACAGCCTTGAGTACTGCCAGCGTTGCAGTTTTTATTTCCTCAGTCGTTGAAAATCTTCGTCCTTTCATAGGTCTCCTCTGTTTTGGGAACAGAAAAAAGTCACAGGAGGCCAAATCTGGTGAATATGATGGATAAGGCATGATTGTCATGTTGTTTTTGGCCAAAAAATATCTCACAAGCAACCATGAATGAGCTGGTCCATTGTTGTGATGCAAAAGCCATGAATTGTTTTTCCACAATTCCGGACTTTTTACATATTGCTTCTTGCAAACATCCCATAGCATAAATATAATAATTCTTATTGACCATATGACCTTGAGGCAAAAATTCATGATGTAGGATGCCACAGTATTTGAAAAAAACAGTGAGCAAAACTTTGGTATTTGATTGAACTTGGCGTGCTTTTTTCAGTCTTGGCTCTCTAGGATGCTTCCATTGTGACAATTGGGCTTTGGTTTCGATGTCATAACTGTAAACCCATGTTTCATCAGCAGTTATGAATCTGTTTAGCAAATCAGGATCATCATTGAAACCATTCAAGAGCACCTGAGCGATGCTCATGCAATGGTTCTTCTGATCAAAATTGAGAAGTTTTGAAACAAACTTTGCCGACACACATCTAATGCTCACAACATCCAGAAAAATTGCCTGACATGAGCTGACCATTATGCCAACATCCTCAGCAACTTATCTTATGGTAATTTGATGATTTTCCAAAACAATTTGCTTCACAGCTTTATGTTATCATCTGTTGTTGATGTGCTGGGGTGTTCAGAACTAGGTTCATCATTGGCATCTTCTCGGCCATCTCGGAAGAGCTTGTACCACTTGTAAACATATTTTTACTTATAGCAGACTCACTGTATTTCAAGTGTTTCAGAGCACTTTATTCCATATTTCACACAAAATTTGATGCAAAGTTTTTGCTCCATTTCTTATAATAATCCAAAATCGCCAAGTACACTAAAACAAATACTAATAATTAACAAAGCTTTTCAGACAATATGTTCATACCTGATGCTTCAGTGCTTCACCAAATCCTAAGTTCGTACTTAACTCTAGATAGTTTGGCATAGACTCTATATAACATTCATTTTCGTTTGGTGCTTGACCACTGTCATCAGGTCTCCTTCTTCCTTGGAGTCCACAAAAATCCAAAGCACAACTGCAAAATGCAAGTGACCCCTCACTGGCCCGTCCAAACTACATATCCATCATCACTTTATGCACTGTGCCCACATTTTTCGTCCTCATATCTGCACATAAATTCCAACAAACCCAGGCACAGCAAATGCTCTTTACTGTGCTGCTAATTAAAGTCACATTTTTCACACATACATCTTTCATTGGTCTAGTAAACGGAAAGTGAGACATGTTGCTATTATAGCAACATCTACCACTACAATGTATAACAATAATAGTTTTATTTTATTCACGACAGTAATTTTCAGCGACTGTAGTATTATGTTTTCAGGATAAATTTCAGTTATCAGCTGCAAATAAGTTTTATTATGCTGTACCAGTTTTGACAAATTAATTTGTCATCTTCAGAAGCTTAGTATTACTTTAGCAGATGTCAACACATTCTTCATAGAAGGATAATCACATATATGTATCTGTTATGCTCAGATACATTGATGTGATTATGTTACTGTAAATTGTCAGTCAGTGTTTAACATAATCACATAAAATGTGTATGTTTCTTGACCTACCATGGCATTATCCCTCTATGAAGAAGATACTGACATCTGCTAAAGTAATACTAAGTTTTTGAAGCTAAATTAATTTGTCAAAAGGGTAAAGCATAATCAAATTTATTTGCAACTGATGACTGAAATTTATCCTGAAAGAAAGTTTTGAACAATTTCATCTTTTCTTTTTCTTACGGTTGAGCCTGAGTGCTTAGATTGTAATACTAATGATTCTGGCAGGTTAACTATAGACCAGTAAATAATATTTACTAAGGAACGTAGCTTATGTACTATGCCTTGGACTGCAGGATAAATTCCAACTTAACAACTAACAGCAGAGATAGGCAGAAACATAGCCCACATAAGAAATTTTGGAGTGTAGGTTTATGTGCCTTGTGACAGAAGAGTGCTGGAGTAGAGGGGACTAACTTCTAAAGTTATTTATGATCAAGAATCACTGGAGAGACATCAGGACAGGATTTTTGTTTTCCACAATCAATCCCAAGTCTCATTTCTTCCAATCCTCTTACATCTTTTACCAGATGAAGCAATCTTTGTTTCTAAGTGGCAGCCATGACTTTCTGCTTGTGTTTGTCCCTGGTGCTGCTGGGTAAAGAGAATAAATCAAACACCTCAGGTTGTGCTTTCATAACATATCCTGTATGCTTACAGGAATCACAAGGCAACAACGATAATTCGCATCAAGATTTTTATCCTGGAGGTTGTGTTAGGACATCAAATGGTAGCGTCAACTGTACAAATGCTGTCTATGAGGATCCACGCGCATGGCGCTCATCTCGTAAGAGTATAGAAGAACGAATCCGAGAGCTCAAGCAAGAACTCAGTGTGCTAAAGGTGAGACATGCAAATTTGCATTTGTATTGTTATGAAATGTAAGATGAACAGTACATGTAGACTCTAAAACATGTTAACTAAAGTTGATAGGCATATATAAGTATAAAAGTCTCACATTATTATCATAAATTAAATAAATCGATAATTCATAACACATATCTGCCCATCCTTTAAGCATTGGCATGCAGATGTGAGGATTAAAAACTGGTACCTTTTTTTTCTTTCCCCAATGTTAATGTTGCTTGTAAAGAAATATATGTCAACTTTGCAAGCAACTTTTAACTTTTGCTTCCGAGATACAGTTTCAAGAATATTCTATGACATACTGAATGAATAAATGTGTGCATTATTTCAGATGAGTGTAGCAGAAAAAATGTCACTTTCTGGAAAAGTCAAGCATCAATACAGAAGTTTAATGAAAATTCTTGGTTATCTAAAAATACAGCTGGCATTGTTCTAATTGTATGGGAAATGGAAAATATGTTTTCTTCTCACTTTTTCCAGGAGTGTGCTTATGTCTGAAAGAAGATTTTTGCTCTGAAAGCTTGTAGCTCACTTAGAAAAAAATCACAAATTCTGTAATATGAATTACAAGTTTTTTTAGAAGATTGTAGATTCATCTAAGAAACATGCACACAGTTGAATACAACATTGTCTCTAATTCTTAGAACTGTACTGGTAGAGGCACTTAAGATACTAGATTATATTTAGTACAAAATGGGATTCAAACCCCTATCCAACCATCCTGATTTGTGTTTCCCTAAATTATTTCAGTGAAATGATTCCTTTGAAAAGGCCACAACTAATTCTCTGCCCCAAAATTTTCCAGTCTTACCTTGTACTGCATCTGTGGTGACATCATCAATGATGTAATTTAATGTAATGTTAAACAGTCAGAAGTCCAGGAAGGAATAACCATATTATGAGGAGGATAGATCGTTACTCATCATATATAGGAGACATGGAGTTGCAGACAGACACAACAAAAAGACTGGTCACAGTGGCCAGAGACAGTGTTCTGTGTGTTAACCAGCACTTTGCAAACTTTAATTGTATGTAATAAGTATTTTGTGCCACGACCATATTAAATTTAAATCCTGCGTATGTGTTCTTTGCTATATATAAATACCAAAAAGTGAAGCACCCAGAAAGGGAAGAGGGAATGAAATGAGACTTTAGGGGTTAAGAGCTTCAGTGATATCAACTCATATTTACAAAGAGCTTGTCAGTATGAGTCCAATTATCATTATGATGTTGCATCCCTCATGGCCTGGATGCACACACTAATTTGATTGAGAAGGGTGTCGTAAAGCCATCCTGAGGTAATAAGCCATCCTGAGGTAATGTGCCATCCAGAGGTAATCTGCCCCATAGCTCTTGTATCTGCTCCTTGATATCTTGGATAATGGCACTGGGACTGAGTTAATGTCCTAATTAGTCCCATGTATGTTCTGTTGGGGACAGATCTGGGGATATTATTGGCCATGGGAGTATCTCAACATCGTGCAGACATTTCATAGATGCCCATGTTGTGTGGACAAGCATAGTCCTGTTGAAAATTGCCTTTCAGAGATTCTCCAATCCTTTCCAGCAACAGCAATGACTTGAAGTTGCATCAGATGGCTCTCCACAACATGACACCAGGAGCAACACTACTGTGTGTGTCTAAAACACTGGTATGATGTACTTCTCCTAAGGTTACCCCCATGCTCGCAGATGATGGTCGTCATGGGTAGTGCAGAGGTGTTTTATCGCTGAGCACAAAGTGATACAGTTCAATGGTAGTCGATGCTTCACAGTCATGGCACCATTCAAAATGCAGCCATTTGTGTTGTGGTGCTAACGGCAGCTAGCATACTGGTTAGTAATTCTCTAGTCCTGCTGCTGCTTGTCTCTGCCCAATGGGGTTTGACCTCCCTTTCTAAATTGTTTCCATATAATGAGCCTTTTGGCAAATAACTCCCTCCGTAGTATCTCTGACATGGGTTCCTCTCAGGCCCCTCTCCTCCCCCTCCCCCCTTGCTAGGTCACTAGCACAAATAGCCAGTCTGTGGGGTGCAGCTGTTATGTACCTATCTCATGGAGCCTTCTACAACACACGGAATCATTCCTGGTACCTGAGCTAATCACCATCTCGTGTATGCATAGGAGAGGTTGCTTATCTCTTGGGGTCATTGGAAATCCCAGCAATGACCATTGCACCAGGCAGCCCTTGCTGCAGCTGGGTGTTGCAGCAGCATGAGTCCCTGATGGAGTGGGTGGTAATGGGCCACACACTCTGCACATTAAGCATGCTAAGCTTCATATTTCTAGCTGCTCTTCTGCAGCCGTCTCTTCAGACAGCAGTCACTCTCTCTCTGCTCCTACTTTTGTGTCCTCGGCCTTCCCCTCCCTGGCCATCCACTGAGAGGAAGGCTGGACCTGCCAGTGTGGGGTGAAAACCTTTTCCCATTACTTGGTTTGTTCCAGGATAGATGGGGAGACTTTTGCTGCTGCCAAACCACCTTTTTTTTACATATCAAAGATAAGTTTGGTGAAGTTGACTCACTTACTAAGATGCCATCTGGTTCCCTCCTGATTAAAACCTCTTCTGCCAGTCACTCAGCTTCCCTTTGTGTTAGCTGCAAATGCTTAGGAGACATACCAGTGAGCATCACTCCTTAAATATGATCCAGAGCATTATCTTCTGTAGGGATCTCCTCCTCCAATCTGACAAGAAACTCAAGATTAATCTGGCACAGTACAGTTTTTATTTTGTCCAGTGAGTCAAGAGAGATTGTAAGGACAATCCCACTGATACCAGCACTTTCATCCCGACTTTTAAGGAGGATGAAGCTCTGTACCTCACCTCCTGTGCATTGTTTTTGGTGCTTCTGTTTGGTCACATGTCTTCACGATGAATCCCATTTGCAACAACTGCAGCCACCCTCTCCATATGGGGAGTACTTGCTGCAAAACATAGCCCCATTGCTGATGATCAAAGAATTTCAGGCTGTTCTCCTCACATTGATCAGTTAGTTTATATACAATATAGAGTCCTGCACATATTTTCCTATAACCTCAGTGCAATGTTTTTAAATGGCAGAGAATGGTCTAGGCTGACTCTCAAGTATTTTGGTAACCCATCTCCATTCTGTTTCCAACTGTCTTGTGACTTCTCTGTTACGCAGGTGAAATGAGCATACTTGAGTTTTTCCTGCATAAGGTCACAGAAAATTTTCCACACAGTAGTCCCCAAAGGTTTCCAAGGCCTCTGTCAGTTTTCTTTCAACCTCTTCAAATGTTGTTTCCTGAGCAGCGAAGGCAGTGTCATCTGCATATATGAATCTTTTTATTTCCTGTTGGTGTAGTTGGTCATTTGTGTACATATTGTACAGAACAGGATAAAGAATGCTCCCTTGTGGTAATCCATACTTTTGCTTCCTCCAGCTTCGATTCTGCAGCATGCATCTTAACATGTAGGAAAGTTGGATGCCAGCCATTCGTTATTTCATACACATCAGAGAGGGTTACAGTCAGCCACTTGCTAGCCACTACTACTTCCAGCACAATGCTTGTGACCAGGGTAGTCTGCTCCAGTGCTTCTCCTTAGAAGACAGACATGTGCTGAGCATTGAAAGTACTCTGTGTATTGGAAACATTATTGCTGATGGACAATACCATGGCTGTTGACGTACTAACGTCTACCAGGTGTCGGCAGAGGTGACAGCCTCGCCCACATACAATGCTCTCATAGGTGACAGTGACACTGCAATCAAAGGGATTATGCTGCATCTGCAAGTCACATGTTCACCAAGTGATATGTGATATCCTTCCACTTGCAGCCTACTCAACATGTGGCTTGATTGCTAGCAAAGAGCATACGCTCAGTCTCTGGGCATAACACTGGCCATGATCAGCGGCTCATCATTCAGAGCTCCCCAGATGGGCCCAGCCCGGGGGGCCAAACCTACACCATGGTGCAATGTCACTCCAGCAGCGACCAGGGATTCCGCTCCACATCAAACACACCAAGCCGCCAGTTGACTTCCTCAGGGTCTTTGCCTCCTGTGATGCTGACCTTCACAGGACTCAATGTCACTGAACCATTAGTGCTTCAGTGGAAACTAAACTGTGTACTTGTGACTAATAGTGGCTAACATGACCAACATGACAACAAAATTTGATTGTGCCATACTAATATCAGATCAGGACAATCTTTAGTTGTGTTGCTCAAACTCTGCCTTATATTGAATTATGCTTCGGTGTGTTATGCAAATAAAAGTGTACTTATTTGCTACCTTGGAATTGTCATTCAATCATCAACTGTTTGCATGCATACTATGAAGTACATAAAATTTGTGCTTGTAGGTGAGGCCGGCACATCTGGTGGTGTCTGCTAGAGGCTAGCGTGCCAGCAGGCTTGTTATTGTCCATCAGCAGTAATGTTTCCATAACACATGGAGTACTTGAAATGCTCAGTGCACTACTGTCACCAATGGAAAAGTGCCTGTGGTACTGTGACAGATTACCTGCTGATTGCAGACAATTGTGCTGAAAGCATAAATGGCTGGTGAACAGCTGGTTATAAGTGAGGTCAACAACGTCAGCAGCAGTTATTAATTTCCTTTACAAACCATCTTGAATATGTTGGGTCAAATTTGGTATCTCACTGCAGCACAGTTTCCCTTTTCTGAAACCTGTTTGTCAGGGATAAGTTTTGTATTGATTTTGGATGCTGTTCTTTGCACAATTATCCTCTAAAATAGTTTTTATAGCGGGCAAGTTAAGGAAAAAAGATGGGATTTTGTTGGCTCAGTTGGTGATTACCAGACTTTAGTTGTGTTACTACTTAATCCTTCCATTGCAGTTTTGAAATCTGAAATTTTTCCAAACATCCATTCATCATCCTCACTATCCATTCATCAGTTCTTGGGCCAAGCTGCTGTATTTGGTCAGTTAGTATGTTACTGTAGCCTGCTGCTATATTTCTTTTCTATTTTCTTACTGTTCTTCTCAGTTTTTCAGCCAGAGATTTGACCTCTCCTTTGTGCTTTCCTTGAGATTCAGCCTAGTTGCCTTCTGTCTTGTCTCTTGATTCAGTGGCCATTTGAGTGGCATTTGTGCTCAGTGGTAGACTCGCAGAATCATAGCTAATGTTATTAACAGTTGCCACACTCTTCAACTGTTCTGTTTCATGCCCAGATCAGTTGAAACTATTGTAAGGATTATAGCCTCTTTGCCATCTGCCACTGTTAAATGATGGTCTGAGTTTTGGGTCACATAAAAAGCTTCAGTCCCTCTCTCTTGGTCGCACTTTCTAGTTCTTTCCCATTTTTTATCAATCAAGTTATATCCCCAGCTGACATTTTGACCATTAAAATCTCCGAATAAATCTTGAAGTTTTCATTTTGAAAATTTGGCATGTGGAAGGTAAAATCAATATTAGATGGTTTTTACACTGACATAATAGTACAAAACTGCAGCTCAGTTGTTAAAATTCAGTGTTGTTTGTGTCCATGATACTTATTGACATAATCTCTGTATCTGGTCTTACAAAGATAGGCTACCATATTGTTCATTAGGGCAATGTAATACCACTTTCTTCCCTTCAGTTTTTGGTCATTGGTTATTTACTCCTCTGTGCATTTCTGGCAATCCTAAAATGTCCAATGAATGTTGTTTTCCATAATCTGATGGTAACATTTCTTTCTCTTTTGACAGCCCTTCAATGTTCAATGAGTTTTCAATATTTTTGGTCTTGAAAAGGACCAGTTGAGTTTCTCTATTGTCATCCTCTGACTTTACTTTTCTCACATTATATCCTGCAAACCATGGATGAAGGGCAACAGGCCAATTTAATATTCCTACTTTTCAAAAAGTGTTTTACGTGGTGCACCACTGCAGACTGTTAATGTAGGTACAAGCATACAGTATAGGCCTCCACATATGTGAGTGGCTCAAAGACTTCATAAGTGATAAGACACAGTATGTTGCCCTCAACAGCAAGTGTTCCTCGCAGACAAGGGTATTGTCAGGAGGCATCAGGGAAATGTGATAGCACTGCTATTATTCCCTATATACATAAATGGTCTGATAGACAGGGTGAGCAGCAATCTGCGGCTGTGGTGTAAGGGAAGACATTGTCATTGAGTGACTGTATGAGGATACAAGATGACTTGGACAAAATTTATGTCGGCGTGACGAATGGCAGCTAGCTCTAAATGTAGAAGGATGTAAGTTAATGCAAGTGAGTAAGAAAAACAATCTCCTAACGTTCGAATGCAGCCTTAGTAGTGTGCTGCTTGACACTGTCACCAGATCAGATCAAAGAAAGACATTGAAGCAGTTCAGAGGCGGGCTCCTAGATTTGTTAGCAATGGATTTGATCAGCATGCAAGGATTACAGAGATGCTCTGGGAGCTCAGATGGGAATCCATGGAGGAAAGACAATGTTCTTTTCAAGGAATACTAATGAGAAAATATAGAGAACCGACATTAGCAGCTGATTGTAGAACAATTCAACTGCCACCAACATACATTTTGTATGAGGACCCACCAACATACATTTTGTGTGAGGACCACAGAGATTAGTGTTCATATGGAGGCATATAGGAAGTCAGCCCTCTCTCTATTTTTCGAGTGGAGCAGCAAAGGCAATGACTAGTAAAAGTATAAGGTACCCTCTGTCAAATACCATATGGTGGCTTTCAGAGTATGTATGCTGATGTAGATGTCAATCAAATGTTTCTTTGTGGTGAAAGGATTAGCCTGAAAATCGTTTCTGCTGGACATAGTTAACTCATTCAGCATAGAGTTGTCACACTAATGCAATGATAACATCATAAATGGGGTGAGTAAATTGGACAGCACCTTGCCGACATCCTAACTGTGAAACATTTAAGATCTGTAGAAGATAAATATACACAATGAGCAAAAACATTGTGCTGGAAAGTGGGATCAAATCCCATGTACTTATTTTTGGTGGGAAGTGCACTTTCATTTGGAACAATCTTAGTACACATCACCAAATATTGCCTCAAAGTTAAGACTTTCATACTTAACAGAGGTTCTCCTACTAAGCTTGTGGACATTACCTGTGAAAAACATCGCAGGGAGGACCTGTGTTTAATTTCGAAGACATGCAGAGGTAATAGTGGTGAGCTTGAACTTTCAACTGGTGTACGAGCCATGGGTAGGTAATGTTGCTGGTGGCACAGAGGCAGGGGTCTGGATTTGTGTCTTGATTTAATTTGTAAGTTATGATTATACCTCACTGAAGGGTAAAAATACATCATCTCAGTACACAGAAGATATATAGCACCATGCTGCCACAGACATCTGGCCTCTGCTAGATGATTCCTGGGTACATTTAGGGTTGAAATAGGCATCTTGCTGTTTATAAGTCTTATCTGCACTTGTGTTGCAACATGATGATTTCCAGTTTCCACAAGTGTACTGAAGTCTCAGTCCAGTCCCTTGCTACTGTTCAAGCCATTACTGCAACACTTCAGAGAAGAGAGAGACATAGTATTACCACAGCTCTGCTACTGTCATCTTCCCTTTACCCACAAAAACAGTGGTGCTATCACAAACTGTCCTCTGTTGACAAAGACACAGGTCATGAATAATGTGACTAGACTCAAAATAAGATTATGCAGATACGTCACTCTGCATGGTATACTATCATTGGTCCACATCATCATCACTGACAACAGTCTGTTTACCCATTGCTGAGTGTAGTGTCATTTCTTCATTAATTTCTTAAGTACCTAAATCTTCTACTGGACATTTCCATCTGCAGTGATCTTCAGCTCTTCTTAATGTAATGTGGAGAGGTAGGCCAGCAATCTTCATTTGATCCACCCACTAACTTGATGACCTTCAACATGTCCTGCCTTCAGTTTTGCCTTGCAAGATGGCCATTCCCAAATGATCTCCCTCTCTTCTCAAAATATGCTCAAGGAACTGCAAATAACTTTGACTGACATGGGAACATAAACTACTTGTGAAGCTAAGTTCTTCTATAAAGGAAGCATTGGTTCTTCTTTCTGTGCATGGTTTGCATAACATCTTCCTCCAATATTACATTTTGAAGGCATCAGTTTAGCTCTTGTCACCATCTTTCATGGTCCAAATCTCGCAAATGTACAATAAAAGAGGGAACACCAATGATTCCACCTGTCACAACTTCACTGTTTTGGACATTGCTTAGTTTTGCCAGGTCTTTAACCATTAAAGCTTGGCCAAGGATGATTTATCATTTTATTTCTTTATCACAGTTTACTGTGTCATTGATAAGAGATCATGGGTATACAAAGTCATTCACTACCTCCAAATCCTTTAAGTAGCTTGTAAGTTAAATTTGATCTACATGTTGTCAGTTAACAACCATTACTTTGGTATTTTTCATATTTATCTCTAGAATGAAATTTAAACTAATATTATTCACTCTGGAGAATAGATAACTAAGTTCTTCCTCACTTTCTGCAATGAGAGGAGTATCATCAGCAAAACACTGATTGTTGATTTTCGCGCTGCCAAATAACAATTCCATCATCCAAGTAAAAATGTAACCCTAGATGACATACTCTGCATAGACATTATAGAACTAAGATGACAGCAGACAATCCTTTCAGACTCCATTTGTCATATCACACACTCAGAGCATTCATCATCCACATTTGTGGTTGCAGTATGACTGTCATAAACACCTTTTAGTAATGATACTAGGTGTCTGCAGTGCTGTTTTTCTGTGGGAACACTGGGGGATGCACACCCCTAAACTTTTTGTTGACAGAATAATATTTTTACGATGTTGAGAACTTGGAAGAGTGCCAAAGATTTATCTCACGGACGTAAATTTTTTACTGCATTTTTTCGTGTTGGTAATTGCAATACAAATGATACCAGTGCAGTTTTTTGCGGGAAAAATGATGTCATTGACTGTTTCAAGCATCTCGAAGCTCTGGCAACCGTTCTCGACAACTGAATCGCTGGCAGCCAGTTCGACAAGCATGTGGTGCCCTCGCTCACTAATAGTGGGGCCGATGGTAGTGCTACACGGATATGAATACGCTCAAATGCCGAGGTACTGATGAGGTCTCTACAGTCCCACTACCATGATCCTTCGCGATTCATTGCCATCTCTGTTTTGTCATTCTTTATTCATTTGTGTTTGCTGTTCCATTCCCATTGGTTGTGCGAAGTTTTACAGGGTGTCCTGTCTTTCGTTGCAACTTGTAAGTTAAGTTGGAGGTGAGAAATGAGCAGAAAACTAACAAACTATTTTATTTGTTCCCCTGCATCTAGAAAACCAAAACCTGTCAATAATTTGTGTGCGAGTGAAACGCCAGGAAGTTCAACATCAGAGGATGACGAAAGTGAAACTGTAAACCTGAGCACTGAACCTATGTGTGAAAATGCAGTGAACGAATGTGTGCATGGCAGAAAATTAAATGATCATCCAGAATGTTGGACTCAGGAACAATAAATCACATTTTGTGAGAAAAATGACTGGTTGATCATTTCAAACAAAAAATTTGACTCCAGAATTTGAAAAGAAGTAGGAAGCTTAGGAGTAGAGAGAAATAAACAAGGCATGAACATTGCACAGCCTTGGGCTGCAGTATCTGTGTCTTCTTCAGGTGGTTCCAGAAAAGAAGAAATGGTTTCTTTGCATAAAGCCAACTGAAGAGTCCAATACCATTTTTTTCCCCCTCGACATGTTGATGACATGTCTAAAAGCAGACGGGTGGTATCCTATGCTTCAATTATAAGTAATTTTCACTGCATTAATCAAATGTCGGAGTACCCTCAAACTTTTTTTTTAGAAAAAAAGCACTGGGTGTCTTGGAACCCCGAACTCATTGAACACATGCCACAACTTGTTCCATATGACACAGTGACAAAGGCCTTTTCATAATTTAGGAAACAAATGAAGGCAGGGACACCAGAACTCAAGACATTTTTCAGTTATCTGCATCAAATTCATCATTTCCTTTCTAGTTCCTTTACCTGTCACATAACCTCCTTGTTCAGAAGAAATCTGAGGTTTCAGGAATGTCTTTAGGCATTGATTCATTACACACAGGATTCTGCTATCATGTGATATTAATGCACAGTCAGGTAACTGGAGCAGTTTCTAACTGATCCTTTTTGTGCAGAGGAATTAGAACAGACGCAGTCCAGTCTTTAGGACATAACCAGCTTTCTGCACCATAATACATATTAAATGTAAAGCATGTCTGCCTTCTTCTCACATTACAGCCAGAATTTCTCTGGAAATACCATCTGCATATCAGGTTTTGTTGTTTTCCAAATGATTGATAGCACTTTCAATTTCACTGAATAGAATATCAGATTCCATGTCTGATTCCATGCAAATGTGTTCTTCCTTGATATTATTTCCTGTGCAATGCAGGATTTTTCAGTGTCAATTCCACCAGTTATAATTTTTTTCTTGTCACTGATAAGATTGCCATTTATATCTTCTATCACCCATATGCATGGTTTGAACTTTCAAGTAACACTGTTTTACCTTCCTGAAGAGGTCAGGCATTTGATTTACCTTTTTATGCTGGTCCTTTATGTCAAAAATACTGCTGAGATACTGTGTCTTGTCAGCTCAGCAGTTGCACTGTATTTCATGGCAAAGTATTTTGTATGCTTCTTCAACCTGAGCAATTTGTATGCCACATTTCTTCAGTGTGCTTTCCTCTCTTTGATCAGTGGTGTATCAGTTTCATAATCCATGGCTTCATTAAAGGAATATTAGTAATCTGTTCGAGTGGAGAAGAACTGATTACTTCCTTCACTCTGTCTCACGTAGGGGGACTACTTCATCCTCTGTTACTTGCTGGGGTAGGGTCTCATTCTTTCTCCAAACTCTTTGAGACAATTTTTGTCTGCTATACAAACCTATCTTATTCTTGTCCTTCTGATCAATTTCAGCTCTATCTGGATTTACACGAATAGCATAGGATGGTCACTGCCACAATCTGCACCATGATAGATCTTGCAATCCAGAACAAAAGTATACCAATGCTAGCTGACCAAAGCAAAATTAGTCAGATTTCTAACAGTATCACCACGAGAAATCCACTTGTAGCAATACTGTGGATTATGTTGGAAAAGGACAGTACAGGTAGCAAAGTTATTAATCATTCAAGATTCCTGTAGCTGCTCCTCCCATTTCTTATTAATATGCAAGTCACAAAGGCCAACACAGGTCTCATGTGTTTGTTGTCTATACTTTCATCTATCTTCACATTAAAATCACCTCCACAACTAATATTTCCTTTTTAGGTATCTTTATGATGATATGTTCTAGCAGCTCTTAAAATTCATTAGTTTCTATGTCCGATGAAGCTTCAGTGGAAGACAGAACTGAAAGATTCTGATACTGCAAAAAAGAGAAGTACTCATTTTAATGGGAACTATTCTATCATGAACAGACTTATAACAAATAACAGCATTACCAAGGCTATTAAGAATGTACTTAGAGTGGTAATTATTTACACTAGTGCCCTTCAAAATAGTGAAATATGGTTCTATATGTCAGATAACATGTAAACTATCACAAAGTATTATTAGAAAATCACTCAAATTGAAATGGATGTTATGTTGTCGTCATCATCATTCCATCATCATTGACATCTAAGTCACTGAATGTCAAATAAAAAGACGCATATGGTGGCCAAATAATCCCTTATGGGGCCTGACAGCCAATAATACCATAGGATCATTTCATTCCATTTCAATTCTTTCATTTCATTTCATAGTCTGTTGAGGTGATCCTGCAAGAAACTTAATCTGTTTATCCTGTTTCAATTGTTGCACATAAAGACCACATTCATGAAAACAAAAACAGTAAGAATACATGCAAAACTTCTCCTGCTTTAAAGCACACTACAAAAATATATGAGGGTTGGAACTTAAATAGTGGCAACTATTTGTTCACAACGGATACAAAAGAGTAAAGCGTTTGCACTTGTTACTGTACTTCAAAGTAGTCACCAGCATTGTGTAGAGCCCACTGCCAGCGACATGGAAGGCATAATACGCTGTTAGCAGAGCCTGTTCTGTTGATGGTGCGAATGGAGCAGTCTACTGCCTGTCATATCTCTGTAACAGTTATGAAGCGAATGCCATGTAGTTCATCTTGAGAAACAACTCAAAGTCAGAAGTCCAGGGAGTATGAGGGATGGTACACCACTTCCCAGTCCCATCAACCGAACAGAGCAGCCACAGCCTATGCTGTATGTGCCGCACATTGTCGTGCAAAATAATGGGTGGGTTGCCCAGAAAGTATTGCTGCTTCTTTCGCAAAGTTGGTCACAGGTGCTGCTCCAAAATGAACAGTAATATGATTTAAGTCCTTGTGACTTTGATTTGATTCCAAAGATGAAGGAACCACTTCGTGGCATTTGCTTCAGAACTGTTCCAGAGATTTGACAGGCAGTAGACCATTCCATCTGCACCATCAACAGAATAGGCTCTGCTAACGGTATACTACATCTTCCACATCGCTGGCAACGGGCTCTACACAATGCTGGTGACTACTCTGAAGGACAGTAACAGGTGCAAACATGTAACTCTTTTGTATCGGTTGTGAATAAATAGTTGCCACTATTTAAATTTCAACCCTCGTAGTTACTTGGATGAGCTGAAGATCATCAGGCAACTGTATTGGCTTTGCTTTATTTTGTGACACTTAAAATTGTATTATAATCCATAATTGTATTATAATCCAAACTAATGTCATAATCTTTTGAATAAATTGCATCCAAGACAAATTCAATCAAGAAAATAAATTTGAAACAGAATTTCTGGTCAGTTTTTACCTACAGGAGATGAAATGTGTGGTACACATGCAAAAGTAAATGTGACACGTAACTTTTGGAATTAATAGTTCATTTCTGGGTAAGGAGAGATGAATAGACTGATGAAAGTTAAAAAGGAAGAGCAGGCCATTCACACCCCAGGATGAGAATGAGCCACCTGTAGTCATGGCAAGGGTAGGCAGTGTGTTGTATTCACTGAAGCAAACCTAGTGCCCAAAGTCCAAAGTAACAGGAAGGCAATCCCCCTCCTACTCCACCACCACAGAATAATCATTGCTGTACATGGCTCATATGCTTGCAACACATGTGCTCACTGGGGGTCATCTTTAAATCAGTTACTATAGGCAACAGATTAATACACATTTGTTTAAACAATGTACACAGAATACTCAGCTTTGATTGCTGCTACATGTTTGGCACTGGAGTCCAAGTCCTATATGCTAACTAATCTAACAAATTGAAAGGAACTACCTAAACTATAGAGTTCTGTATGAACTACAGTCTATGACAGTTACTGACTTCATTCTTTGAATCTGAATTTCTTGGACATTCAGCATTTAGCATTATAGCAGGAAATTTAAAGGGGGGAGGAACTACATCTCATGGTGGAAACTCTTTTTTAGTGTAAGATCAGTGTCCAGTGGGAAACTCAGCCATGCAAGTACTAAAGATGTCAAAAAAGTTCAAGATAGTTGCAAAAGTAAAATGAAAAATGTTAGTATATTTCATCAAAATATTGGGGGATTGAACAATAAAATTGATGAGCTTCTGCTTTGTTTAGAAGATATAGAAACTGAGAATGTAATAGATGTACTATGCCTGTCTGAGCATCACATTGTCACTGATATGCAAAAGGTTAGCATCAATGGGTACAAATTAGCTGCACATGTAAGTAGAGATAATATGATGAGAGGAGGAGTTGCCATATATGTCAAAAGCTTCCACAGTGCAAAAAATTTAGAAACTAAAAAATTTTGTGTAGAGCAACATATGGAAGCATGTGCCACTGAACTTAAACTAAAGGATGGCACTTTCATAATTGTAACAGTGTATAGGTCCCCCTCAGGGAATTTCCAGCTATTTCTGGAAAACTTGGATGCTTTGTTGTGCTATCTGTCAGACAGGGGGAAGCAAATTATCATTTGTGGGGATTTCAATGTTGATTCCCTGAAAGAGTGTAATAGGAAGAATGACCTTTTAGTATTACTCAGTTCTTTCAATTTGAGCTCCGTCATTGATTTTCCTACTCGGATAACAAAGAACAGCAGTACATTGATAGATAACTTTTTTATAGACCAAGATAAGTTTAAGGACATAAATGCTTATCCTGTTGAGAATGGTCTTTCAGATCATAGTGCACAGCTTGTTACAGTACATGACATAGCTCCATGCAGTATAATAAATCAGACTTTCAAAGCAGTGCGTTCAATTAACAATATAAATATTGCAAACTTTAGGGAAAGCCTACAGCAGCTAGACTGGGATGAAGTGTATAAGGAACCCGATGCAAACTTGAAATATAACTTATTTCACAATACATTTTTAAGGGTATTTGAAAATTGTTTTCCCAAGAAAATAGTTAAACATAATTCCAAGAAAACATATAAAAAACCTTGGCTAACTAAAGGAATAAGAATATCTTGCAACCGCAAAAGAGAACTGTATCTAACAGCAAGATGGAGTACTGACCCCAAAATTGTTCAATATTATAAAAACTATTGTGCAGTACTAAGAAAAGTTATTAAAAAGTCCAGAAGCATGTGTATCATGTCTGAGATCAGTAACTCTGATAATAAAATTAAAGCAATTTGGAATATTATTGAAAGGGAAACAGGGCAACCAAGAGCACAGGAAGACTTTAGTGCAATAAAATTGAATGACAAGTGCACTAACAAACAATCAGAAATTGAAAATATTTTGAATAATCATTTTTTAAATGTTGTGGAGAAAATAGGATCTAGATCTTCACTAGAAGAGGCAAGGCTATTAATAGAAGAGGCCATACCTGCACAGTTTGAAACAGCTGTAATTCCACCAACCTCTCCCTCTGAAATCAGTAAAATAATAAACTCACTGAAAAGTAAAAGCTCTTACGGAATTGATGGCATTTCCAGCAAAGTACTTAAAGCTTGTTCCCCACAGATAAGTAGAATTCTCAGCCACGTATGTAATAGCTCTTTGGAGCAGGGTGTTTTCCCTGATAGACTGAAATATGCCATTGTAAAACCATTGCATAAAAAGGGGGATATATCGGATGTCAACAACTACCGCCCAATCTCTCTTCTGACAGCTCTATCAAAAATTTTTGAGAAAGTAATGTATTCAAGAGTAGCCTCCCATATTTGTAAAAATAAAGTACTAACAAAATGTCAGTTTGGTTTTCAGAAAGGCTTTTCAACAGAAAATGCTATATATGCTTTCACTGATCAAATATTAAATGCTCTGAATAACCGGACATCACCCATTGGTATTTTTTGTGATCTCTCAAAGGCCTTTGATTGTGTAAATCATGGAATTCTTTTAGATAAGCTAAATCATTATGGTTTGAGTGGGGCAGTGCACAAATGGTTTAATTCATACTTAACTGGAAGAATGCAGAAAGTTGAAATAAGTGGTTCGTGTAATGTTAAAACAGCTGATTCCTCAAACTGGGGTGCTATCAAGCACGGGGTCCCACAGGGTTCGGTCTTAGGTCCTTTACTGTTCTTGATATACATTAATGACTTACCATTCCACATTGATGAAGATGCAAAGTTAGTTCTTTTTGCTGATGATACAAGTATAGTAATAACATCCAAAAACCAAGAACTAAGTGATGTAATTGTAAATGATGTTTTTCACAAAATTATGAAGTGGTTCTCAGCAAACGGACTCTCTTTAAATTTTGATAAAACACAGTATATACAGTTCCGTACAGTAAATGGCAAAACTCCAGTAATAAATATAGAATTTGAACAGAAGTCTGTAGCTAAGGTAGAATTTTCAAAATTTTTAGGTGTGTCCATTGATGAGAGGTTAAACTGGAAGCAACACATTGATGGTCTGCTGAAACGTCTGAGTTCAGCTACGTATGCTATTAGGGTTATTGCAAATTTTGGTGATAAGAATCTCAGTAAATTAGCTTACTATGCCTACTTTCATTCACTGCTTTCGTATGGCATCATATTCTGGGGTAATTCATCGTTGAGTAGAAAAGTATTCATTGCACAAAAACGTGTAATCAGAATAATTGCTGGAGCCCACCCACGGTCATCCTGCAGACATCTATTTAAGGATCTAGGGATCCTCACAGTAACCTCACAGTATATATATTCCCTTATGAAATTTGTTGATAATAATCCAACCCAATTCAAAAGTAATAGCAGTGTGCATACCTATAACACCAGGAGAAAGGATGATCTTCACTATGGTTAAATCTGACTTTGGCACAGAAAGGGGTAAATTATGCTGCCACAAAAGTCTTTGGGCACCTACCAAACAGCATCAAAAGCCTGACAGATAGCCAACTAACATTTAAAAATAAATTAAAAGAATTTCTAGATGACAACTCCTTCTACTCATTGGCTGAATTTTTAGATATAAAGTAAAAAAAAAAAAAAAAAAAAAAAAAAAAAAAAAAAAAAAAAAAAAAAACTTAATCATTAGTGTCATGCAATATTTTGTGTAATGTAATTTCTTGTACAGACATCTTTTATTAACCTGACACGTTCCACATCATTACGAAGTGTCGTATTCATGATCTATGGAACAAGTATTAATCTAATCTAATCTAATCTGCCTGGTGACCACTCATAACTAATGGTGTGCTATTATGGCAGCAACTGATAACTGAAACTACACAAGCTGGACAATTGTATGTTGTGCATCTCCATTTGTCTGCCACTGGCAGAATGATTTCTGTCTGTGCTCTACTGTGTGGAAGAGAAAAGTATTTCCAGTTATCAGTGGTCTCTGTGGTGACTGACATCACTAGTGAGAGATGGATGTGATAATATGGAGTATACATAGTTGAAGCAAAAATTATTCCAGTATCCGAGAAGTGACTGCTTTTAACTTTGAGTCTCCTGGCCTGACAGTGTCTGCTTGCTCTCTGCTGATTTTGCTGTGTAATGCTAAGTGCACAGCATAGAGAACTTTGAATAAATGTAAGACTGTCTTATAATATGTAAATAATCTGATTGCAGCACAAAATAATTTGTGAATGGAAACACTGTTGGACTCTAGTAACAATTTTCTTTGCGTTAAGTACAGCTACTGGTAATGATAATCATTTGCGTACAACAGTTACTGGCTATTAAGTTTCAATGTTGCAGTCAGTTTTACTGTGCCTGTTACCACATATGACCCACGTTGATTTCTAGCCAAAACATGTTGTGAAAAAGGAATAGCATGCTATGAACAAATGTGCTTCATGTTGTATAACAAAGACAACTATTAATAGTAGTTAAGGAACTGAATTTGCAATTTGGTGTAATGGGGTTCAGATCCCTCTCTGCGTTCCGAATTTAGGTTTCCTATGGTTTCACTTAAACAGTTAAGATTAATCCCTCAATGCTTTCTTTGAAAAAGATACTGCTGATTTCTTTCCTTATCCTTATCTATTCCACACTTGTGTTTCATTTCTAGTGCTTTCTTTGTTGGTGGGTGTCAGTGGGTTTTAGTACTTGAACTTCCTTCCTTTCCTCTACAGAAAAAAATATTGATTGCACTTGGTGTCAAACATTGGGTCCCTCTATATGAAAGACCTGGATCCTTACATCTCACAGACACTGCCTGCAGACTTCTTCATTCAGATAAAGTTGCAGTATATGTACACTTAATAGAGAGGCAAAAAAGGTCGAGTTTTCTTTGGATGGTTCTGCTAATTTAACAGGACTGTTTTTGCATAATAATCAAATATTATTATCTCTTTTGTACATCCCATTTTCATGTGTTTTGTATCTACATTAAGTAATATAATTTAATTGTCAAAGTTACCAAATCCTAATTTGATGCAAGGTCATAAATGTACAATAAAATGCAGAGCACAATAGCAATTTACTGCAAGTAGCCCTCATTTAGTGGTGATAAATGGACCTACAAAATAATTTTTTTCTTTGAATCAGTTTTTACACGGATGGATCTAAGTGGGGGTACATTATCTGATGCTCAGTTACATTTTCCGAATTTTACCTCAAGAAAGAGCTCCCAGAGCAACTTTCTGTCTACCATGCAGAATTTTTTGCTATCTTGATGGCACTGGAGCATAAGAGATGATATTGTAGCAAGAAATTTCTCATCTGCTCTGAGTCTGCAAGTTCCTTCTTTACATAAATTTTGGACAGTTGTATCCAACAGATAGGATGGACTAGGAGAAGGAAATAATTATCTGCTGTGTGCCAGGCACTTAGGAATTAGTGAAAATGAACTTGCTGGTGTGGCCACAAAGGAGGATTGCTCTCACCGACCAGCTTGTTGTTTTATCCTGCAAGTACTTTCTAAATATGTAACAAGGAAAGCCAAGTGTTTATGGTAGCCTCAGTGACTGTAAGTGGGGAGTAATAAATAAATTGTTGTTTGGGAAATCTACAATGTGACCATGGCTTACCTCCTTTCAGCCATGGCAAGCAGAAAAAGTAGGCCTTACATAGCTAAGAATGGGGCATTGTCACAGTAATCTGTGCCCTTTTTAACCTATGCCAAATGCACTTATCAGTGTGTGAAACCATATTTTATTTGAGTGTGTTTTATCTTCTGTCCTGCATACTGCTCTGTATCGTCCACATGGCCCATCTACTATCTTCAATGGCAATGAGGTGAATGTGGTAGAGGTTTTGTGTGTTGTCTGTGCTCCTTTCCAAAACACTGGGAGAGATATTTGGGTGCATGGCTTCGTCACCCATTGCTATTAAATGGCCAGTTGGCAATGGTAATCTGTGCCACTTTTAAGTTTATTTGTCCTGTTACTTTATAATGGGTTGTGTCGACAATTATCCTTCATTATTTTTATCTATGTTTTGTGTTACTGCATTTTTTTGACCTTCTTTAGTCAGTGTCTTATAGAAGAGTGCTGATAACTCAGTAGTTCAGCATTCTAAAACCACAGCCATCATCATCATCATCATCATCATCATCATCATCATCATCATCACCATCTCCTCCTTCAGTTAAAAGTCCTCAGATATTTTAATTTTTTCTGATGTATTGTTGCTAGATTACAGTCTTTCCTTTCAAAATGTAGCACTATGACTGTAAAACAGAAAAATAAGTTGACAGTTGAACTTGTTGCAACATGGATCTATTTCAGCAGAAGAGTAACTTCTTCAAAAGCAAAGAATTAGGTGGAATCGATTCTGTTGCTCCATATCAGAAGGATTTAGTTATATAGTGTAAATTTCTGTCCTCTCTATACACAATTGTTCTAAATAATAGGTATTTAACATATTTAGATTTCATTACTTGATTTTACTGAAACCATAATATTGTATTTGTGTTATAAAAATAACCAAGATGTGGCCAGTGCTTTGCACTGAAAATCCTGTTTACTTGAACTTCTTGGATGTATTATGTATTACAATTTAGTAACTCAATTTATTTTTTAGGATATTAGGCGCCACTTGCGAGAAAAACGACCACCACAGCCTTCGTATGATGTCAGTAATGAGGATGAGGATGACAGTGAGACTCAGACCAAAGAGGATACTACCACAGAGAAGGATGATAATGATTATGGATTGCCAGCCATTCATATACAATACGGGGAAGGTACAAGTGTAAAGAAAGAAAACAACAGTAAACCTGCAGCAAGGCACAAACATCACCATGGACGAGGCAAGAAAAAACAGAAGCCAGTAACAGAGGCCTCTACTCTAAAATCACCTGCAGAACATAACATAGAGTCTGAGAGTGGTTCAGAAAGTGAGTCTCTTGGTGAATCACCATTTGATGAAAATTTATTTGATGAGAATGTTAAAGAAAATGAAAATTCTCCAGGCATATCACCCAACACACTCACGACTCACAGTCATGAATCAGCAGAGTTAAATTTTACATCTGAGAAGTTTAATACTATATCTCAGTTTGCATTTGACCTGTCATCACACAGAGATGTTGAAAACAGGTCAATACCAGCTTTACCAGAAGCTGAAATTCCATCACCTACAAAAGTTGATAACCCTTATAAGACTGACACTGTGGTTAATAATTCCACTGGAAAGAATGTAAGCTCAACAAAGGTAAGTTTATAGATTTGGTGTCATTCTCTGTAATTACAGAAATATAATTAAGATACTTTAAAACACAAAGAACATAACTGAAGCACTTTATAGTTTATAATATTCTTAATGGATTAGTAATTTCTGCCATAGTACATGAATTACAGAATTATTAATCTAGCTTTAACTATCATTACATACTCCCCTGTTATGAGCTGATCAGAAAATTTGTTTTAATACATTCTGCTGCGTTTAAGCTATGAGAGGCTAAATGAAGACTAAAATGTCACAGCAGTTTTGCATGTCACAGTAGTTAATTCACACTGTAATAAATTGTTTTGGAAAAAATGGGATGAGGGTCAGAAAATACTATATCTCAGTTTCTATACTGCCAACTCACAATTCTGCCCATAGCTTGTCTCACAAACTTGCTAACTTCTGTAATGGTTTAATTAAATTGTGCATTATGAGAAATTAGTTTCTTTCTGAGTGTATTACTTATGCATCATAAACTGAGTTCCCTATGTCTGAAGGAAAGTCTCATTAGTTTAAATCTGATACGCAAAGGAGCAAAAGGATAATTTACAATGTTATTACTACATGTCGACAAATTACTGAAACTGTCAATAGTTTTTCTATACCAGCTGTTGTATGTTCAACAAGACTTCTTTAATAGACTATCATGTTTCATAACTTTTTTAAGCACTGTTATCTAGAAGTTACTTAAAAAGTTTTTTGGTCTTTGCATACATTAGATAGCTAAATAAACTCTAAGGGGGAGAGGGGAGGAGGGGGGGGGGGAATAAAAAATTATATAAAAAAAGCAGATGATGCAGCATGAAGGAATTACCTGACTGGAATGTAAATCAGTAGATGTGATGTACAAGTACAGACAAACGAATGACTACAATTTAAGAAAAACTGGATCATTTATTCAAGAGAAAGAGCTTCACTAATTGAGCAAAACAGTAATGAGTTGATCCATCTCTGGCCCTTATGCAATAGCATTGATTGATAGAGTTGTTGGACGTCCTCCTGAGATATGTCATTCCAAATTCTGTCCAATTGGTGTGTTAGCATGTCAAACTTCCAAACTATCAGAGGGCCCTGCCCATAATGCTCCAAATGTTCTCAACTGGGGAGACATGCAGCTAACTTGCTGGCCAATGTAGGGTTTGACAAGCATGAAAACTATCAGTAGAAAGTCTCACCATGTGCAGGCAGGCATTATCTTGCTAAAATGTTAAGCCCAGGATGGATTTTTGTGGAGGGAATAGAATGGCCATAGAATATCGTTGACAAACTGCTGTGCTGTAAGGGTGCCATGGATGACAACCAAAGGGTTCTGAAAAATGGCACCCCAGGCCATCACTCTTGGATGTCAGGTGACAATCAGGTTGGTATCCCACTGCTGTCTGTGGCATCTCCAGATATGTCTTCCCTGGTCATAGGGGTTCAGTTCGAAGCAGGACTCATCACTGAATACAATTCTAGTCCACTCAATGAGATCCCAGGCCAAAGACATGTCTGGAGACACCCCTTGCAGTGGAAGGTTACTGACCTGACTGTTGCTCGCCATGCAGCCCAGCAGCTAGAAGTGATGGTTGTGGTGCCATCTCTTTTTATAGCAGGACGTCTTTGGCTGGCAGCTGTGGTACCCTTACATCACAGGTACACTGACAATATTCTAAGCCTTGTTTTGTTGCCATTCATGAGAAGCCATCCTGGGATCACATTTCAGCAAGCTAATGTCCTCCTACACATGCTTGTCTTTATGCTTGCCAAACCCTACCTTGGCCCGCAATGTCGCTGGATTTCTTGCCAATTGAAAAAATTTGCAGCATTATGGGCAGGGCCTTCCAACAGCTCAGAATTTTGATGAACAATGTGCCAATTGGAAAGAATTTGGAACAATATCCCTCAGGAGGACATCCAGCAACTCTATCGATCAGTGCCAAGCCGAATAACTGCTTGCATAAAGACCAGAGGTTGACCAACACGTTATTAACTTGCTTAATTTGTGAAGCTCTTTCTCTAGAATAAATCATCCAATTTTTTTGAAATCATAATACTTTGCTTGTCCTTAGATGTACATCACATCTACTGATTTCCATCTCAGTCAGATAATTCCTTCATTGTGTTTCATTTTTTTTGTTTTACAGTCATTTTTCTGATGCCAGGAGTGGAGAGGAACTTGTGAAAATATCCATGTTATTTATTAGCATCAGCACAAATGCTGTCCACAGTTATAGGCTTTAGTTTGTGTAATAAGCCAGTCACTGTCCTACCTGCTCCCTTAGATGTCACTAAGCTGTTATCAAGTACGCAACAGTTATTTTAACATACCTAACATGTATATTGTTTGTGATGTCATTCCTTCCCCCCTCCATTCAACTGTCTCTCTGAGGAGTCTCCTTTTGTGAAACAAAACTCTTACTTTTACAAAAATACCACATGTGGCATCTGCTCTGACACTCACCTACCACTGTCATATCCAGATGTAACATGAATGAATAAATAAATGTCAAACACTTACTGAATAATAGAGGTTTTGAGCATGCTGGGACTATGTAGCTATGCATGAACTGAAGAAGAATGAAAATTTAAAAGTTGAGCTGTTATCTTCAAGTTTTTGCTTATCCATAATTAAGTGTCTCTGTTAAATGATGAGTCATTATCTTCAATCATGCAATTTCTTGTACTTCACCCAGGATTTTCCAGTAGGGCTTTAATATGAATTGCTACTTTACTGTCAGCATCACATTCAGCTTTCTTTGCCTTCTCTCCCACATTTAGGTTGGCACATTTGTTGATTATAATAGTTTTCCAGGTTACTTTTTCCTTATGCCGTTCTAGTTCCATCCACGTTTCTTTTGCCTCATGTCTTGGGATATTTCTTCATGATTATTTTTATTTATCACTCTCTGACGAGCTACTAGTGAACCAAAAGTTCAAATTAAATAAAAACAGCTATTTTATTTATCTTTCTCTTTGTTTGGAGTCTCTCCTTAATAAATCACTAATTGCTCTATACTGTTTGTAAAAGAAAAAATTGGATTGCTACAACATCAATTGTTTTCACTTACTTATCTCTTAGTTCCAACATAATGACTGATTATTAATGACACTGAGACTGGTATTATCATTTTTATAGTTGATCTCCACTTTACGCATTTCTGTAAGAGCTACGCATTTGGTGTTGATAGACTAAAATCTGAACAACCATTAACTGTTAAGTAATGGTATTAACATCAAGCAATACAACACAACATACACACGACCATGATTTTCACATTCTGATGAATAATATAGCTTCACTAACATCATGATTATGCCACTATCCATTGCATGGCACTTCTTCTAAACAATGAATGGTTGTCTTTCCTCTAAGACTATAAATGGGGCAGAAAATGGTTTAGGGATAATGCTTTGGTTATAAATAAGGAAAAAAACTATTTATGAGTGTCAGTAATATTAGAAGTAAGACTAGAAGTAACATAAAAGCTGAGTTACGGAACTATGCTGTTAACACAAGCTCCATACACAAAATCTCTATGCATATGGGTGGATGAGCACTTGAGATGGGATAGAATATTGAAAGGAGTTCCCTGTAGAGAGCCAAGCAGGGAAATATTGAAAGAATTAAAAATAATGACACTTCTGAGCTTATACAGTCACGAATGTATGTGCTTTCTGAAAATCCAACAGGAGTTGTCAACATTGAACAATCAGCAGTTCATAACTACAAGACCCAGAGACGATTTTCACAGACATAAACAAAAAAGTCCATTACCAAAAAAGTGTACGTTCTCAATCCAAAACACTCTTTAATGCATTGCCCACTACAATAAATAAAACAAAAAGAATTTCATACATTCAAAGTTGAGATAAAACAAATTTTAATAGCATGCAGCTTTTATACCATTGAAGAGTACATGAATGTGTGAAATTGTTTACATGTACTGCTGTCAGATGATTGTATTTAAATGGAAGTTAGTAAACAGCTTAAATATAAGTAATTTTACTGTAACTGGCCTTGGCTATGAACTGACTACATCCATACGATGTATATTGTTAGTGGGTGAATAGAGAGAGTGAACAGAAATGAGTTGAATTATATACATTCCATCTACAGTGTTCCATTATTGTATCAATTTTGTCTTCTGTATTTTCAGAGTACAGCAAGTTCTGGACGTAGCAATACCCCAATTTCTCACCCTTCCCAGTCAAGACATCAAGTATTTAGTGGTAGACCAACATATGTTATGACTCATAACAAGGAAAAGCACAAATGTTTCTGTGAACCCGAAGGGTAAGCATGACGTTTAGTTCAATGAAAGTTATGCCATACTCTTAATACACAGAGTTGTGACACCCCTTCTTACTTTTATACCCACTGTGGTAGCAATACATCAAGCAAGTGGAACTATTGACTGCAATGTCTGGTAAACAGGAATCATATTGTTTATATTGGTTTTTATTATGGTTTTTACGAACAGGAGCATTCATAGTGCAATAAATTATAGAAACATGTTGATCACTTCTTGGTTCCCAGAAAACCTTAAGAGGTCATCAAATTTGAGAAACCTAATGTGAAACAGTTATAGTCAGTGTAAGCTAATTAGCTGCAAAAGCACAACATTTTTTATGTTTGATATGTACAACTTGTCAGTTTGATCCACCTGCCTTTTAAGAATATAACAACATAAACATTGATTACAATAGTTTTTTTCCTGTTGTGGTCATAATTTGACATTATTTACTACACTTTTTTGTTTCTAGAATAGGATATTTTGTTATTATAGGTATGACTTCATTTTGGTTTTGCTACACACTGTCCACAGTTCCATTGATTTATAACTGTCATTATATTTTGTCATGTTTACTATTTTCTTCAGTCTCTCTTTCTAACATATGTCTTTGAATGAGTTTATCATTTTGCACATGTATATTTTTTGTTCCACCCCCCCCCTCCCACACACACACACACACACACACACACACACACACACACACACACACACAAATAATTTGTACAGTTCTCTGTTTCTCTCTGTGTTACAAGTTGATATCTATTTACTAAGCCACTTAACTGTTGCTTGAAATCTGTGTTAAATATAGGTTATGTCTTGATTCAATGATGGCATTGGTCATATAGAAAAAATTGCAGATTTTGATTAATTGCTTGGTAGTTATTGACATAAAGTGTGCATTTAAGTGAAATATAATGTAATCAGTGTAGTGTTACAAATGTTTCAGTATAGTTGGAAGCACTTCATGTCAGTGAATAAAAATATAGACAAAAGTCATAATTTTGGCAACAGGCATCTCAGTGAGTGAAACAGAAAACAAAATGTATATTGTTGTTCCTTTTCAGAGATGTGAGTACATGTCCATGTGGGTACAACTGCATATTTATATTCTGATCATTTCAGCAGTTTAAATTGTAGTTACATTTAATTTTGCTAGCATGTCTTCATGCAAACATTGCAGCTTATGTGATCTAATTAATAAGATTTATCTCTATTCACACTTATTTGGGTATCATCTATGTTTCTTAGTATTAAACTGACACTTGCGAGGGAAAAATTAAATCAAATTTCCGTAAGTAATGTTGAAAACAGATGAAAAACAAACATTTTTGAGATGCGACCTCATTCCAAAACTGAGGAAACCATTGTGTGGGAGGTGATTTGCAACATGGCGAATGTCGTCATATAGCATACCAGCAACAGGTGGCACGCATGGATGGCAACGCGAGTTTCATTCAGTGCCTTCCCCATCATTGGCAATGCTGTGTGTATACACTGGGGGACTATTTTGAAGCATGGTGATTGATTCTGATTCATTTTTGTTTCATTTGTACTCTAGCACAATAAATTTACACAGAGTTCTAATGTGTGTGTTACATTTCCACCTTTACCAAGGTCTCACGTACCCTATTCTATGTTGGCATTCAAATACACACTGCCATACCAGTTGAATGCACGTCATGGAATTCTCATATTGTTGCATTATCAAAAGATATACTATATTTGCCATGACTTATGGAATGATCCTTGTATAAAAATGTAGCAATTCATGATGATAAACTCATTGTCAGCATTGATACTCTTGTATAGTTATAATGAAAACTTACATATTCATAAAAGCTTAAGTGTGACAATAATGTTTGTTCTCTTACACTAGCACTGACAAAGATTTCTCAGTGACTGTAAATCAAGTTTGACTCTCTTATCGGGTGAAATAGTGAATTCGATTTGTAAGAGAACACAACCATTTTAACCAATTTATAAATTTTTATTATTTCAGTACCAAACTGTGTATCACAATTTTAAAATATATTTTCTTATTGTAATTCACTGTGAAAATGTATTGAACATATATGAAATGCAATTATTCAAGCATCCCTGTGCATACCTGTATTACTGTAAATTTTATGTAATATATCTCTTTAGTATTGGCATGACTGACAATACCATAGATTCATAACTGTTGGCACAAATGTACTGATGCTTACCGACAGTGGCTCAATTACAAGCTGGGAAGTTGAACACCAGAAGAGGAAACAAATCTTGACATGCGAGTTAGTCTATGGAGGAACAGAGAGTCTGAATACCAACTAGTGAACAAACAAGAAGGGAAACACAACACATGGCCAGTGCAAGCAAATGACAAAGTGCACAGAACAGCACTGTGTGAGGCTAAGGTTAGGTCTGTGGGCATTGAAGTCAGTGCTAGAACTGCCTGGCCTGGCCCACTGTCACCAGCAGGTAAACACATGAGTCAGCGGCTCTAACCATGCCATGCTTTGCAGGAGACCCCTTCCCCCACCTCCCAAGGCAGCTTTGAGTCCTATCCCACTGTGATACCAATGCCAGCTCCACTGCCTCTGTCTCGATGTCTGCTCATGGGGATATTAAATCCCTCCTCTCTGAAAAGGCCATGGAGGACTGAAAATGGGCCCCTTTGTGCTGTGATCTTCATTGCAAAACCAGAGAGGGTGCAAGATTCCCTGGCAGCAGATTGACCACTGAAGGAGACAGCACTGATGCAGCCTGCTCCACTGGAGAAGCAGCAGATTGAGGATGCTGGTGTAACAGTTGGTCTGCCAACAGGTGGGGGCAAGGACCACATCACTGGGAAGCAGGGAAATGAGTGCATTTACATTCTTCGGTCAGCGGCAAAGAAGTGAGCCCCACTGGCATTGTATTCATGGTCAAAGGTAGGATGGCAGAGGGGCTGATGGCAGTACCAGTGGAGAAGCACACTGCTGCAATTAGGAACCTCTCATTGGAACACCACCATATCCAAACCATAACCCAGCTGGCTTGGAGATGGTGGCGATGAAGGTGAAACAGGCAATTTGAATGATGGGTCAGCTGCTCCCAACTGACATCCACCACAAGCAACTGTCATCTTTATGGCCCACCACAACACCAGCACCCACTCCTGCTGCCGCCAAAAGACCGAGCTCAAATCACAGTCCTGTGAGAAAAGCACAGCAGTCTATGGCAGGTGACTTGGAGTGCAACAGATCAAAAAATAATCCCGTTGTTGGTGCCCACACTAATGTTCCATTGGGCCTGAAAACTTGACAGAGCATAATAGAGGGATGAGGCAGTCGTAGACTTCTTCATTTGAGCCTTGAATACCCACATGATGTGCTCTACCTCCGAGTCAGATGTCAGGTAGTACAGGACATTAGCCAGATACTGGATACCATTGTGAATGCAAAAATCTTCAAATTTCTGCAAAACAAATAGCCGACTGTTGCCAGACAAAAAGAGGCTGTGGGGAGCTCTCTATAGCAAAAGTGACCAATAATGTATGGACCATTGCCGTTGATGTTGTGGAGGACTGCTGGCGATCTACAGGAAATCTAACAATCCCTCAACCACCAACAACCACATGCTTCACAAAAATGGTCCACAAAATTAATGTGTACCCTGTTCCGAGATTGGCTTAGGGGAAAACTGATGTGGCAGCACTGGTTCTTTGCACAGGGCACACAATGTGTTCAGTGTTGCAATTGATCGCCTGCTAGGAGACATGATGGCCTGCCAAAACCTTCATATGAGTCATACCCCACAACTTGACAGCATTGCTTCTCTCCCCTGAACAAAGTTGTACCTATCATGTTGGAGAAAAATAAAGAGTTCCATGCTGAATTCTCTTCCAAGAGTGCACTCGGGCCACCCTATATGGACATCTGAAACAGTTTTCCAGAAAAGTGGGTCAGCACCATTGGCAGCCATGACCTCTCACACCAGCAAAGGAAAATCCAGGAAGGCACTGGAAGACCACCTGCGAGATTCTGCAAATGCTTCTATCACATGGAGCCCATAATCAAGTGGTCACTGAGGTATTTCACGCTACAGGTAATGTCTTGAATCAGCCGCTCCAAATAATGTTGATAAATTCCAGGTGCAGACAAGATTCCAAGACCAAAAGGGGTGTTAAGCACTAAGAAACTTCAAGGGGCAGCACCCAGCAGCAATTGCAGGTACACATCACAGAAGTCGATGTGTAAAAAGTACTGACCACTTCGCCAACAACTCCTCCAGCTGCAGAGTGGAATAAGAGTCTGTAACACATTTCGTATTGATCATCCATTTAAACTTCACTAAGATGCAAAGTACTGTCAGGTTTCTGGGTCACCACCAGAGTGGTGGCCAACTGATTCAACAAAATAGGAGAAATGACAAAGAGGTCTTGCCAACACACCAACTCAGCCTTAAACTTATCACTCACAGTGAAGGAAACAGGGTGGGGGCAACAAAATTTAGGGATTGCAGATGGGTTAGGGGAGACATATGCCTCAGCTTAAGGGAGATGTGTCTCAAAATTTTCTGCCTGACCCACAGTATTCTCTTAACAGTTGATCTTATGAGCATAATAAGGAATGCACATCTTGGAAGAGGACTGACTAAATGTGCTTTTTCAACTATCTGGAAGCCAAAAACAGAAAAGCCAAAACCCAAAAATACTTTGAGCCAATGGTGAATCAACCACCAAGTTGCCATTCTACATTCTTATGATGTGCCAAGATGGAGAACTGCCTCCTTAAAGGAATACACTGTTTACTGTAAGACACAACTTGATGGAGTGGCCATTGCTGTGCAGGGCAGCCCTAAAGCTGGTACATATCCATGTTAATGAGGCTGACGGATGCTCCTGTGTCTACCTCAAACTCAATCAGCTGCTCATCCATTACCACCAACAGCAGAATATGCTAGAGCAATATGTGGAGGATGTCAGAGATAGCCTCTGAGTTCAGGGAAAACATTGGGGCCTCAAACGACTGCCCCATGACTAACAAACTGACACAGACTATTGCCAAATATGATACTGCAGTGCCTATGCTGCAAAGTTCCTTTGGACATGCATGCAATTACAGCCATTATGAAATTCACTAACTTAATTCATAATTGTGAACAAGGACAACCGTCAACTGTAGAATGGAGTGAAAACAATAAAAATCTGTGCCCAATCGGGACTTGAACCAGGATTTACCACTTATCGCAAGCGGTTGTCTAACCACCTGGCCATCCATGCACAGCTCATGGCCAGACCCAAACTTCCATAAGTTGTCAACCATGTGTCTATGATTTGTACTCATACATCCATCAGCTGTAGAATGGAATGATGACAATGAAACTCCATGCCCGACCTGGACTCGAACCAGGATTTCCCACTTATCGCAGAGCCTATGTTACTCTGATTATGATACAAAGTTCCTTTGGACATGTACACATGTCCAAAGGAATAGGCACTTTGGCAACTACAGACATTATGAAATATATTAAATTAATTCAAAATTGCGAACAAGGACAACCATCAGCAGAAGAATGGAATATTGTATTTATCTTCTGATACCGGGCAAGTGACTTTCAAGTACAATTTCTGACTTGTAAGGGGATATGCATAATGAATATACAGATCATAGACGCATGGTTGACGACATATGGAAGTTTGGGTCTGGCCATGAGTCATGCATGGATGGTGAGATGGTAAGGCTACAGCTTGCAATAAGCGGGAAATCCGGGTTCGAGTCCCAGTTGGGCATGGATTTTCATTGTCATCACTCGATTCTACAATTGATGGTTGTCCTTGTTCACAATTGTGAATTCATTTAATGTATTGCCAAATGGTCTGCTTTGTGGCAGACCCTGCTCATAGCCTCTACATCTGCACAATCCTGTCAAATGTGCACCAAATGTCAATAAGGGCAGGACCGTTGGCTTGACCAGTGAGTGACAGGAGTGAGGCATAAAGGATCTGAAAAATGTTGCAAGTGTGGATTACCGTTCTTCAAATAATGTCTACTGAACTCGACAGGGCAAAGAGGGACAGTGCTGTGGTGTTACTGTACTCTAATCATTAACAGCATCAACACACAGTAGCTCAGTGGTAGGCAAGGCAGCCTGGCTCACCCCATGGGGCACCATGTGTTGTGTACCATGCATGGCTAACTATGCCACTAACCAATATTTAGAAAGCATGTCCCTTGCTGCTTCTATAAGTTTGTGCAATTCAGCAGTCTTAGAAACTTCAGCTAATGAGGGGGTCAGACAATGCTAGTTTGAACCTCTGGGAGGGGAGTTAGATAGTGCACTGGAGACACGTGTGCAAGAAACGTTGTAAGTCAGTGATATGTGCTACATACAGCTGGATGTGGCAATTGTGGTGTTGGTTAAACTGCAACTGTACTGCCATGACATTAGTTTGATGGCCAAAATAATTGACAAAAACCAGCAAAGGGAAGCTTCTCAAGCTAGGTAGAAGGCTTCAAATTCTGAACAATTTGGTGTAGACCCATGCTAGTGGATAATAACAAGGCAGCCTTTATCAACATGATCAACAATACACCTTACCTGGCAGCGAGAACCATTGCAGATAATTCTCCTACCTTTTTGTAGCTTTGTTGAGATGAGTGAAAGGTGTGAGGGGATGGTGGGGAAGAAAACTGCTCTGCAGGCAGCTGGCCCAACAGCAGCATAGCATGAGAATGACAAGATTCCGTATCTTGTTTGAGCAGCTCCTTGAGCTGTGCCTGCCGCACTTGACGCTGCTTCTGCTGCAGCTGTTGTTGTTGCTTCAGGAGGTGCAACTGTTCCTGACCCAAGGTGAAAGGTAATCTACAGGGCAGCAGAGGATCCAAATGCCGCAAAGAGAATGAGCACAAAGGGAAGACCAGTGCAAGTGACTGACAAGTGCAAGTCTGAAGCTGGGTCTACAGGCATTGAAATCAAAATTAGAACTGCCTAGCCAGGACTACCATCACTCATCACTGTCATGCAAACACCTGGGTTAGTGGGCCTGCCCCCATGACACACATTGCATGCACTCCCCCCCCCCCCCCCCTCCTCCTTCCATCTCGAGGTCCACTGGTGGATATACTAACACCCGAAAACTTATCTTAATATATTCTTCCTTTTTTTCTTGCATAATTTTAAAAATCTGGATAGTTATGAGTACTTATTTTGATAATGTTCCTGCTCTTGTTTTGACAACACTCACTGGCATTAGAAAAGGATAGATGGGTGTCCTTACTTCGTACATTTCATGACTTGAAACTAACCTCTTTCCTGGTTTTCTTGCTGTTATTCCTATGTATCACAGCAGTTTTCATGAATACTTTTTTGTAGTTTTACTACAGTCTCCTCCTCTTAGTTGGATTTATGTTTTCTATGGTTTTCTTAAACTGCTTAAAGTAAATGCTGCCACATCTTGGGAGGGGCATGGTCAATTTCTTTCCCCAACATTCTTCAGTCTGGGCTCTTTTTTCCCGTTGGACTTCATTGTTTCATGTATAATTTTGTCTTTAAATCTACCCATGAATTGATGGTGCCCTCAATCCATCTAAAACTCCAACAGCTTATAATTCTGTTAGTCAAAAACAGTGAAGTACCGCACAATTTTTTTTTTGTGAGGTACATGTTCCAAGTGCCCTTTGATTTTACTATTATTTGGTCATCATCTACACAACTGTAGAAGTATCTCTGACACCTACAGCTTTTAAGTGGCATGTTTCTCTCCCCATAGTGCTGCTTAAATTTCAGATTGGATTAACTCTAGCTCTGCTTCTGCAATTTTGCTATAGTTAACTATCAGTTTGCGCTGAGTATTGTTCTCTTTTATGCCATCGCCTTTGCAGTCTTCTTACACTGAAGACTCTATTTTAGCTGCTTGATCAAACCCTTGCTCAAGTTGCGAATCTAAACTGTTATTCACCCACCAAGTGCTGGCAGGAGAACATACGCCCAGAAATATTTAACTTTTACTAGCTTTCGGAGCCAGTGGCTCCTTCTTCTGGCAGAAGAGTTGAAGGGGAAGGAAGAGCAGTGAAGGAAAAGGACTGGAGAGGTTTAAGGAAAGGTACAGTTCAGAAAAGCCACCCAAACCCTGGGGTTTTGTGTGGCTCCATCCCTTTTACCAGAAGAAGGAGCCACTGGCTCCAAAAGCTTGTAAAAGTTAAACCTGTCTGTGTGGAGTGCTCTCCTGCCACCGCTTGGTGAGTAGATTTTTTATCTATCCATTTAAATTATACTGTCAATAACTGATTATTTTTGTTGTTGTTATAATCAGTGATTCAGTTGTTTAAAGCCCTCACCCATATGCATTTTCAATCTTATTATATTATTCAAACCATTACCCATACATTCAATCTATTATTTAACTCACCAATAATTTAAGCCATTTATTCTCATACATTCTCCAATATGTACATTATGAGAGCTTGCAATTTATTTTTAGAAAGTAGAACTGTATTTGGTATAAGTTACTAATATGCTTTATTACAGTTTAATATAGTAATCAGTCCTAGCACTGAGGAATTAATGTATTTCAGTACAAAGATGATATAATTTGGAATTAAAATAAATAATATCAATTACACAAAATACTCTTAAACTCCCCCTCCCTCCATTCTGTTAAAATTACCTTCATTGTTTGTATGTGGGCTCTCAGAGTGCACTGTCTCCCATTTTGCAAACAAAACCTATTTAGATCAAATAAAACCACTGTATTAACTTTTCTTGTCACGTTACCAATTGCCACTTGTCTGGTCAGATGAAATGCTTGGATGTCAGTGTCTAACGAGCTACCATACTATGATACCTGAGCTCCTGCTAACAAGACAGAGGCCAGAATGATGGCCTGAGCTGCTACTCTCCACCATATGTGTGACCCTGTACTGCTAAAGATGTTGCAAAATTTTTGGGATATATGTGCATGGTACGCATGCTGCAATGGGCAATTGCAGAGGCTGTAGAGAATGTGTGCAGCTGAGACGGGTGTTGGCAAAGACCAAGAACTATAGAAAAGCGTTCTGAAAATTTAGAATACATTATGTTGATTTTTGAATTCTTCTCATCAATTATTATGCTTCCAAATATTAATTTAAATTTTGTCTGATCAATGTTTTGGATTGTTTCTTCTATTTTAACAGGCAAAATTTTTCTAGCTGACATCCACAAGGCATTTTATAGACCACCTTATTGTTCACTGTTGTGAAACTAACTTTTTAACAATGTAGGAAAATATAGGTTGCTACTTATCATAGCATTCTTAGACTTGGAAATCGTACAGATTGAATAAGAATCTACAATTAAGACATTTTAGTTTGGGCCAGTGTTGGCAGTCATGTGTGCATGAGGTGCACTTGCTTGTTTGTAAGAATGGTGTGCATTTCTCTTTTGCTGGTGAAGGCTGTGGCCAAAAGCTTTGTGTGTCTTTTATTTGTGACTGTCTGCATTGTAATGTGTCTTTTTTATGGTAAGTAGCAATCCATCTTTTGCTACATTGTTGATATTCCTACCTGGAGTTTCAGATGTTCAAATTAACTTTTTGATCTATGTCTACCTTGACAATGATTGTTCCCAAGCTCCTTCATGAATAATTCACCAACTAGCACAGTTGCTGACCATCCAACAGGGTAGCAATTTTATTCCATTTAAAGATTTCCAGATTGACATTCCAAATTTCCTTAAACCAATTTTTGTTGCATAGGAGATGCAGATTTGCTTTATTATTGATCACAAACACAGGTGTTTTTTGAGTTGCAATCACTTTTTGGGGAATATTCTAAGTTTAGCAAAGACTGAAATAAAATATTTATGGAACTTGATTTTTTTTAGTTGTGTGAGGAGTAAATCAAAACTGTAGTAGTTTGTATTGAAATAAGGAAAAAAAGTACATAATCAGTGCTGAGATACAAAACAAAAATGTGCAGATACTTCATTATTTATTTTAAAAAATTAAAAATCTGTTTCTGTTTTTGTGAGAGAAAGAGTCACTCAGACCTGATAAATTATGGAACATTCATAGTACTCACTGTTAGACCTGGCAGAGCTCAAGAAACAACAATGAATAATGAATATTCTTAAAGTTAGCAAGAGCATCGGAAGCATGAGTGATTGAGCAATAAACACTACATCAACTCAATGAATTGCTGTGCCAACCTTACACAATGATTCCTCAATCGATTGTTCTTTGAATCAGATCTTATAGTGTGATTTATAATAAAATGACTTAATGTGTTTGTCAGTCAATCAGTGAATATTAGAAATCCTCAGGAAAGTTTTTTCAGCAGTGTCTCAGGATTCCCTGACTTTTGAAAGTAAAAGACAGTTCTAGGTTTTCCAAATATTGCCACCCTGTTTAAACCCACTAAATCCTGACTCAGCTCCACTATAAATGGTTAGATAACAATGGAAGCAGTTTAGCAAACACTTATTTGTGCAATTCAATAAATTTGATTCTAAGAGAGATGCTTTCCAAGTAAGTGAAGCCTCTACATAACATGGACATGACAGTTGTCTCCCATTGCAGATTTTTACAATGAAGAACTAGTTGTAATTATCCTTGAAAATTCTTGCAACCACTTTGTACTGTGGCTGTTATCACATAACCTTTCTGGCAGGCAGTGGCTCTTATTAATTCAATACAAAATTTCTTGCTACATGGGAGAAATACAAGCCTTCAAAGCAAGTATGACACGTTCGCTGGGACTATAGCATTAAACAGCTGATTAACAGTTTGTCCTGTAAATACAACACAACCATCTGATGATGAGCAAAACATTCAGAACTTATTAAGACAAGAAACAATAAAATGTGTTTAAAAAATTGTCATCAAGTTAGTGGTCCATTGCTGTCTTTATAGCATTCCTTAAGGGAAAGTAACACTATGCAAGAAAAAAAGAATTATAGTTCCTACGAAAAAAGAAAGCAGACTGAGAAATATTTTACTGTCCTATATAAAATTTTTTGTAATGCACTAGTTATTTTTGTTGGTTTGGTATATAGGACTACTGAAAGGCTCATGTGTAAATAGCCTGTTGGCTTCACCACACTCTACCTTTCTTGCCAGAAACATGTGCCCATTGTAGAAAGACTGGAGGCTGTTACGCGTACTCTTTCAGGAACAGAAGAGTCCTTAACTCAGTTGAAACTCTCTCCTCATACTGGCTGCCATTCAAACACCAAAAGAAATAAAAATACAGATACTTACATAAGGCTTGTAACTGTTGTCTCCTTGCTATCTTTTGTATTTATTTTCTTTGGTCTAAGGTGACAACTTTGGCTTTTGACAATCTGCAGATTATTATTATTATTATTACTATTATTATTATTATTATTATTATTATTATTATTATTGAGTTCTCCAGGATGTGAATCTATGCAGTTATCCCATTGTTATCTCCTATTTCTAGCACCACATTCTTCCCTTACTCAATGTTTGCTCTATGTTTTTCATCTTTCTCAATTTTCGTTACAGCAACACAGAAATTTCAAACAATTTTGAAAGTTGGTATTCAACTGTAATTTTAAATTTGTATTATGTAAATTGAAGGGGAAGGGGGGGAGAGAGAGGAAAGGAAAGGGAAGAAAGCTGCATTGTGGAATCAGCAGTGATGAGTGAAAATGTGTACTGGGCTGGGATTCAAACCCAGGATCTCTTGCTTACTTAGCAGTTGCACTAACCACTGTGCTACCTGGGCAAATGTGTGGACTATCTTAGCTCACTCCTGGCTGACTCACATTCCCACCTGGTGCCACCTATCCACAGTCCTCATCCATGCCCATTTTTATTAATTTCAGATTCCCACTGCAGGTTGAAAATAAATGTGCATCCACACTGAATGCATGATTCTGTTCTTTAGGACATGTCCCGAAGAACAGACACCACATATTCACATAATTATATTTGTATGTTTGCAGCCCTCCTCAGTTATCTCTGAAGTCCACCATGTATAAGATCGTTGAGGGACTTTGGCTCTTCAGTGCAAAATGTAAAATTAAAAAACACCTTCAGCCATCTTGATTCTGAATGTAATTTATTTATGTGATCAGTTTCGGCATTTCGCTATGACACCTTCAGACCCTTGTGTACAGATAACAACAATAATGACAGTGTGAACTACATACTTAAGGGGTGGTGTAAAATTTACAAGATCAGTTATATACAGTGGTAATATGTAGTAAACGTTTAACAAAACCCAAACTGTACTATGTGTGACATCAAAGGATCACAAACTAAGAAATAAAATGAGAGCACAGTGTAGTGAAATGCCAAAAGTGGTACTACAAATACATTAAATTCCACATGGATGGCTGAAGTTGATTTTAATTTTACATTTCTCTCAGCTCATAAGTAAATGTCCTCTTCTCTTAGAAATATTGTCAATTAAATGAATGGACTAGATGCAGGAGTAAAACAGGAATAAAGTAAGTATTCCTCCTTTATAGTGAGGAGAAAAGAAGACATCATAAATATTCTTTGCAAAGAAAGAGCTGAATTGACAGGAAAAATAATATCTTTAGAAAACTAAATCAGTGATCTGAAGAGAAATGTTAAGAAAACCAAAAACGTTCAGAAATCAAACTTTGTTCACAGTCCAGGAGTTTCTCTAAGGCCCACCAAGGGCTGTAGTGTTGAATAATAATAATAATAATAATAATAATAATAATAAGCAGCTTGTTATTACAAACACACTTGTCCAAAGTTAAATGATCGGAAATGAGAATCACAAGAAAAATGAAGTACTTATTTTAGTGGACAGCTAGGAAAGAGGATGTGAATCAGTTCCACAAAAGAAGTTAGACTTTTCTTACCAGATGGAAACAATCGTCAAACCAGGTGCACCTTTAAGGGAAATTGCAAAAAGTGTGGTAAATCTCACAAAAGCTTTTACAACAGATGATACATTAGTGGTGATATGAGGTATAAATTGAACTGGTTAAAACATGTACAGGAGACATTAGAGATTATACTGAAACTCAGTCATGAAATGAAAATAATAATCCATACTATCTCAAAACAACATGATGTACAACATCTAAATTTGGAAACAAACAACAAATCACTATATGATTCATACATGAATTAAGAAATGCAAACAAAACAAGAATCACTGTAAATTTTGAAATGGAAAGATAAAGTTGAAACAGATTTACTCTACAAGGCTTCCAATTAAACAGAGAAGAGAAGAAACAGACTTGTGAAAGACTGGCTTCCCTCATTAGCAAGCATAAAGTAAAAATGTCAAGTGTTGATGTCAAATCTAAGAAAACTACTAACAGGTGAATAAGAAAGGAGCAGAAGATATAAGAAAGAAAATGGCTAAAACAGGGCAAACTACAACTGATCAGTGGATATAAAAAAAACACAGAAGACATGGAAATGAGAGTGATCAAAACAGTGCAAGTTACAACTGACCAGTGGTTAAGAATAACAGAAAAGAAGAAAGAAGACATGAGTCTTACCTTGTCATCCCGTCCAGTAAGTCTCCACTGGCCTGCAGTTCTGGGTGACTTTTCCAAAATCTACCCCTTTTCATAGACCTCTCCAGTCCTTTTCCTCCACCCCTCTTCCTTCCCCTTGAACCCTTCTGCCTGAAGAAGGAGCCACTGTCTCCAAAAGCTTGCCTAATTATAACCTCATTTTATGTGTGTATTCTGCTGGTTAGCGAGCACATTTTTTATCTGTCCAATTACATTATATTCTCAAAAATTGATTGTTTTCTGTGTGTTATTAAATTGGTAATAATGTTCTTTGTTTTGCCTATGTTTTTGTAAATTTTATACAATCATGCAGAAGTAAGTCTGTTAAGTAATATTTATCTGCTCAGATCGTACATTAATTTGTGCCTGTAATTGTAAATGTATATTGACATATCCAGTATCGCTCTAAATGGTGACCAAAGTATAAATGAACAAATAAATAAAAAAATATCTGATTAAGCATGGCATTCTAATACTTTGTCATAAATTTGACTTGAAATTGCAATCTCCCCTCAAACGAAAGCTGCTATCTACGGCAAAGGAAATGCCTTGGAGAAAATGTTAAATGCAGTCCTTAGAAAACAGGAATATCTAAGTATGAATCGTTGCACTGGAGACTTTTAACTCCTTAATTTGATTCATGTTATTACTGAAAACATAAATTTTCATCTTGCTGCATCTTTGGTGAAACATGTCCTACATATGCCATGTATATCAGTAAGAAATGTATTTAGATTCTACAAGAGCCTGTTGGTCTGTTTGTAATGATAAAATGAATACCACTAAGGCAGTTGTTACAGCGAGTTTGTAACAAATGAAGTCCCATAATCCTTTTAGGGCAGGCATACTGGAATAATTATAACAAGTAAAAAATATTTGGGATTGCAATGGTTTGGTGCACTTGAGCAGGACTCAATACTATCATTAAGACTCTCAGACCATGGGCATATCTTTCAATTACTTTATGGCACTGATACCAGTAGTTACTTTGCCAAAAACGTGAATTTACTCAACACACAGCTCAGCCAGTTCCACAGTTGACAGAAATCATGAGTTAACTTTCGAGATCTTTAAATTTTTCACCACCAAAATTTGTCAGCTTATCCTAACCAACTAAACATTTTAATAATAATAATAATAATAATAATAATAATAATAATGTAATTTATTAGAAATACTATAAATAATAAGATGACTGTGGGGTCAACCAATGAAGAATAAGCTGTCCTGGAAAGGACTGCGACCCAGAGATTTCTTTGAAAATAGTCAAATAAAACAACTTTTGTTTATAGAGAATACTCATCCCAACATGACTAAAAGACACCTGCCTCCCATTGTCACTATTAATGAGGACAATAGTTCGAGTCAAGCTGGCTTACAGCAAAAGATATTGCAGTTGATTCTGTGCTCCTATTTAGTCACCCTTTGATTCGTGCAGATTTGAAATATGCAATTAATTTTGTGCCTTCAAGGATTAATCAAAATCAATTTAATTTGTGTCATGTATTTTATTGAAGATATTGAAACTTGTTTTATATGAACAGAACCATGACCCGCAGAGAAGAAAAGGAAATTTTGAAAGAAGCAAGACGTAAGATTAAAGAAGAACGACTTCGTAAGAAGGAACGCAAGATCAGGAAGAAAGCAAAACTCATAAAGGAATGCCTCTCGGAAAAAATGAATTGCTTTAATCATGATAATGATCACTGGAAGACAGCACCTTTATGGAATGGTATGTAGTTTTATTACAAAAAAAAAGAACTTCTCTTTGCTACTTGCTCCTGCAGTAGTTGTGGGTAATACATTAGTAAATAGGTGGCAGTTCCTTGAACCAAATATACATTCAAATGCTGCAATGCTGGCATATAAAATAGTTAAATGTCTTTTAAACAATGGAAAATCCAGGTAGGAATATCAACAACATGGGAAAAGATAGATTGCTACTTACTGTAAAGAAGACACATTAAGTTGCAGATAGGCACAATTAAAAGACCTTACACAAAATTTCTGGCTATAGCCTTTTTCTGATGAAGGCTGTGGACAAAAGCTTTGTGTAAGTGTATTTTAATTGTGCCTGTCTGCAACCTAAAGTGTCTTCTTTATGGTAAGTAGCAATCTATTGTTTCCTACATTGTTAAATGTGTTCTAGTCTAATGTGAGTTTAATAGGAGTAGCAGGAATGAAACTGTCATTTACACCAATCATGAGTACTACTTTGTAGTTAAATGCTTATATATGGCATAAAAGGGTCTTTTTTTTAAGTAATTGCCTTGTCTGTTAGGCATTGTGTTAGTAGTGTTCAATGAAAGGTTTTTGTATCAGTTATACTGTTTTAATCTAGAATGAAAAATATCTTTTTCTCTAGAACTGTTATTATTCCTTACAAACTATGCAAGTAACTTACAAGAAATATAAAAGAATTAAATGTGCTGGACTTCCTGATATATCTAAGAATCTAAAATATATATTGATAGTGACTAGGCCAGATATCTCAAGACTTAAGCATCAAATGGAAACTCGTCTGGCTTGAAGGGGGAAACCAGATGGCACTATGGTTGGCCCGCTAGATGGCACTGCCATAGATCAAACGGATATCAACAGTGTTTTTTTAAAGAAGAACCCCCATTTTCTATTACATATTCAGGTAGTACATAAAGAAATATGAATGTTTTAGTTGGACCACTGTTTTCGCTTTGTGATAGATGGCACTGTAATAGTCACAAACGTATAAGTACATGGTATCACGTAACATTCTGCCAGTGCAGACAGTATTTGCTTTGTGATACATTACCCGTGTTAAAATGGACTGTTTACCAATTGCGGAAAAGGTCGATACCTTGTTGGTGTATGGCTATTGTGATCAAAATGCCCAAAGGGCGTGTGCTATGTATTCTGCTTGGTATCCTGGATGACATCATCCAAATGTCTGGACCGTTCGCTGCATAGTTACATTATTTAAGGAAACAGGAACTATTCAGCCACATGTGAAACATCAACCATGACCTGCAACAAATGATGATGCCCAAGTAGGCGTTTTAGCTGCTGTCACGGCTAATCCGCACATTAGTAGCAGACAAACTGCGTGAGAATCGGGAATCTCAAAAATGTTGGTGTTGAGAATGCTACATCAACATCGATTGCACCCGTGCCATATTTGTATGCACCAGGAACTGAAAGGCGACAGCTTTGAACATCGTGTACAGTTCTGCCACTGAGTACAAGAGAAATTACGGGACCATGACAGATTTTTTGCACGCGTTCTATTTAGCGACAAAGCATCATTCAGCAACAGTGGTAACGTAAACTGGCATAATATGCACTACTGGGCAATGGAAAATCCACGACGGCTGCGACAAGTGGAAAATCAGCGACCTTGGCAATTTAATGTATGGTGCGGCATTATGGGAGGAAGGGTAATTGGCCTCCATTTTATCGATGGCAATCTAAATGGTGCAATGTATGCTGATTTCCTACGTAATGTTCTACCGGAGTTACTACAAGATGTTTCACTGCATGACAGAATGGCAATGTACTTCCAACATGATGGATGTTCGGCATATAGCTCACGTGCGGTGGGAGCGGTATTGAATAGCATATTTCATGACAGGTGGATTGGTCGTCGAAGCACCATACCATGGCCCGCACATTTACCGGATCTGACATCCCTGAATTTCTTTCTGTGGGGGAAGTTGAAGGATATATGCTATCGTGGTCCACCGATAACGCCTGACAACATGTGTCAGCGCATTGTCAATGCATGTGTGAACATTACGGAAGGTGAACTATTCTCTGTTGAGAGGAATGTCGTCACACGTATTACCAAATGCATTGAGGTTGATAGACATCATTTTGAGCATTTATTGCATTAATGTGGCTTTTAGAGGTAATCACGCTGTAACAGCATGCATTCTCAGAAATGATAAGTTCACAAAGGTACATGTATCACATTGGAACAGCCGAAATAAAATGTTCAAATGTACCTATGTTCTGTATTTTAATTTAAAAAACCTACCTGTTACCAACTGTTTGTCTAAAATTGTGAGCCATATGTTTGTGACTATTACAGTGCCATCTATCACAAAGGGGAAAAAGTGGTCCAACTAAAACATTCATATTTCTTCACATACTACACGAATATGTAATAAAAAAAATCGGGGTTCCTATTTTAAAACCGTAGCTGATATCTGTTTGAGCTATGGCAGCGCCACCTAGCGGGCCAACCATAGCGCCATCTGGTTTCCCCCTTCAACCTAGATAATCTTCGTTCTTTGTAGTTTTTTTGTTTGACACTTATTTCATGAGATATTTGGCCCGCTCACAATCAATGGATCACCATGTATATCTAGATATTATACCTTCTATAACTGGTGAGGGATACACTATCATTTCAAGCAAGAAGTTGCCTTGCGATAAATGCTGTTGCATAAAACAAATCAATCATTATTGACTTAAGTCTTTGCAATCCATTGTAAGTTGCCATTAGACATATTTGTTTTCTGGTTTGTTTCCAATGTTGAACATCACTGAACATTGTGATTTTGTTACCCTTTTTAACTGGTGTGCTGTCACAGAAAGTCAAACATATTTCATCGCGTTATACTAATACTGACTGTCACATAGTGCACACTGTCTTCTGTATATTATAATAGGCTATGTGGATAGATATGTCCAAGTGATAATGTTCTTTCATGTGGCTTTGATTGCTGAAAGACAGCAGGCACAAAGTGTATAAGTGGTGGTGATAATGCAGAGTAGCTTTTGTAGCATATGAAAGTTTACTTCTGTAATCTATCATAGTATGGTTCATGTTGCCTCAGAATGCTCTGTGAAAAATGAACAGCCTTATTAGTGAACCTGTGACCACTACAAATATTTATAAAATAGAGAAAATACTGACGGGACTTCACTAACAAAACATTCAGTGCTTTTTTATTATTATTATTATTTTAGTGACCATTGCCTTGATTACACCTTAATCTTCAAGGATGTTTTCCCTTGTCTTTAATTTTTTCAGATATACATTAATCTTAAATAAATCCAAAATAAACAGCAGATGGGGAGGACACAGTTGTCAAGAAAATAGAAGTGGAAAGGGTTAACACAGTCATATGTGTTAAGTGATAATATGTAGATTAATGTAATGATAGTTGTTATTCTTTACTATGTATACACGATTTCATTTGAGTGGCCTACAAAACATTCCTATTGTACAAATGTGATTTTATAATTTGAACACCTGCATATTGTGTTTTTCAGTAAATCATACTGTACTTGCTACTTATAATTATTTTAAGTTCATGACTGTGAGTGAAAATGTGAACTTTTCAAGAAAGTTTGGTACCAACCTCATAATGTGTGTAGTTTTTATTATTAATGGGAATCTCTGCTTCAGTCCTCTTTTGACCACCAGAAATTGCTATCTACAGTGTAGGCTAAGTAGACCTATGCCTCAATGCATTTCAGTAGAGCACACAACAGGACAGTGGGTTTTGCATAAACTGTAGGCACACTGGACGACATCAAGGATTGTCATTGAAGAGTATGACAGACTGGAGTGCAACACCTTTGCCAAGTGGGACAAGACAGTATTTAACTCTCCATTACATGCACCACTATTTACATCCAATAAACACGTGCAGACTGTGAATCTGCATTTCACTTCATACTAGTTTGATGAACAATTTTAATACTGTGTTTAGGAAACTTAATATGTTTGAACCTGAGTAATGTAAATAAATCACTGAATTCATAAACATAATGTATTTGAGCAACAAGTGTAAATAAATAGTTTTAAGTCATAATCCACCCTAAAATCCAGAAAATGATTTGCTGTTATCACTGAAATTAACATTCATTCTATTTGCTCCAGTTTTTATAAATGCATATTAACCAACAGTTATTTTCAGAAAACAGTTCTTTATTCCCTCACTGTTGGTTTCAGGTAAATCATTCACAGGGGTTACTATTTCCACTTAACTCACTACACATGCATGCTGCATCATGTTCCAGGTACACAAATTTATTGCACACATTGCAAAGAAATCTTGTTGATCTGTTTTCCTTCCTATCACAGAAGTAGCATCTTCCTCTACAAGTTGCTTATGGCACTCTGGGAGGAAATTCAGCTTTCCATAATCCCAAAATTTCCGTGATATTGTTCCTGATGTTTGCTGCTTTATTTAGCTGATTGACCTGCAATACCAAATAATCATGCAACAATTCTTTGGCAAGAAATTTTGATACTCTTTTCTGGGAATAGTTGTGTTTGAATTGTTCTTGTAGGTTACATATCCATTTATTCCAGCAATGTTCAGGTGAGATAAAAAAAAATTTAAATGCCATCTTCTGTTAACTCTTGTTACAGAGTATGTACATTTCATCTCATCTAATTTATCCACACCAGATTTAGCACCATTATAAAAAGTGTCATATTCTTCCTAAATACAAAAAATGCTGGATTCTAAAGGACAATTTTTTGCTACTGTCGTAAATGGAGGAATTTCATAATATATTTATCAGTTGTTCCAGTCATTGTCAGGTTGTCATTTTCCAACAAGTCAACCGTAAGTGGAATTGATGTAACTAATTATCACGTTACATTTCTGCCACATTTGGATATGCATTCCACCATTCTTTTGACATCAGCATGTGGTGTGTTGTCACAGAGATATGTCACATCAACCTGTTTTCCATAATATATTTCTAAATGACAAGATAAAAGACCTTTGTATCTGTAAGTGTGAAATTTTTTATCCGTATTTTGCCAGTTTTAATGGAATGTATTGTGCAAATCCACATCTGTCCCTGAATGCATCCAGCATTTCATCTACTGTTACTAGTTCTGAAAAACTGTAAAGTTTTTTGCCTTTCTCAATTGACTGATCAATCAAGAATCAAACAGTGGCTAATTCAATTTCTTTCTGGTGAGCTCTGTTTCTGATGATGTCAAATCTCAAACATGTCAGCAAGAAATGAAATCAATTTACACCCATTGAAAGTCTGAAGTACTTCACTCCAGTACCACCTGCAGTCCAGAGATCCTGTAAATTTGTGTTTGATGTTCGTAGAGAACTCGCCAAGAAAAGAAGTCCTAAACATGCCTTGATTCCTGTAATGTTAGTGTCTGCAGCGTCCCTTTTCTGGAATATTTACAGCAAATTGTAGATATGTGAATCTTAGTACAGCAAACAATTTATTCTATAATTACATCTCCAAAGAAATGCTGTAAACAATCAACTGGATACTTGTGTTTTTTGCTTTGCCCATGACTCCAGAAAATATTTGACAACATTATGTTGAGCTCTACATTCTCCCCTGTTTTGAATTAGAGGTCAATGGTTCCATTGCATGCTTTCTTTCCCTACAGACAAGTCAAATTTATTGACAGTATCAGTCTCATTCAAAGACTGTTCACTTTCAGAATTGTGATCACTTTCGAAGATTGACTCTAGATCACTACAATATTCATTAACATGCTCTTTTTCCAATCATTTCAACAGCTGCTTGTCATCCACCAGTCTCTTGAAAATAATAAAAAACAAAACTTCACTCAGTAATCAGTGTTGGTCAATGAAAAAGTTCAAAATTGTATGACAATTAGGGTAAATAAATTTTATAAATAAAGAAATGCATAAACAACATTTCTAAACATTATTATTTATATTTTGTATTATTTCCTGAAAAAAAAACCTGTCTCACTTGCATTATAGCATTAAAGACCCAATGGCAGAAATGAAGAACTGACTCACAAGTATGCATGCACATGGACTGACACTCCACATCTTACCAGTTTGCTGCTTCAGACAATAATGACTGTCTCCAAGTATCGCCAATGATTTTTTTAAGGAAGCATGAGAAAGTAGAAAAGGCCACTAACGGAAACCTCAAATTTGTAATTCATTGTTGATGGAAGAAAAAACTGTGATGCTTGTAACGGAGGGTTAATGTTACGCAGGAGCAGATTTTTATTTCACAGATGTGAATTTCCAAATTTTGATCGTTGTTTTGGTTTATTTCATAGTAATTCATTTTTTGTTTTATTTTGTAATACTTATTCTTTCACTCTCTGCTCCCCCCCCCCCCCCCCCAAATCCCTCCCTGCCCCCTGTATCTAAGCAACACACATGCAGGTGGGGAAAAACTTTTTCTTGAGCAGATAACTTACTACAGTATATATTTAAACTCCTACTTGTAATACCTGCTCTTCTCTCTTCATTTTAGTAAAAGTGAAGTAGTTGTAATTATGAATATGCTTCTTTTACAGATGGGCCATTTTGCTTCTGTATGAATGCAAACAACAATACATATGCGTGCCTAAGAACCATTAATGCAACTCACAACTTCCTGTACTGTGAGTTTGTGACAGGGCTGATAACATTCTACAATTTGAGAATAGGTAAAGCTGCTTTTCCATTTTTATACCTACATGTAAATATATATTACAATAGTTGCCTCAGTGTGCACGTGCGCGTTCTCTCTCTCTCTCTCTCTCTCTCTCTCTCTCTCTCTCTCACACACACACACACACACACACACACACACAAACAAAACAGCCTCTGTATGTGGTGAAGTGCCCATGTTTTCATATAACCATAATTTATATTACATTGAGAATGAGAATTCTGTTTTCATGTATTGTTACTGTTATTGTATGACGCAGCTCTCCATGCTAGATAAACCTGAGCAAGCCTCTTCATCTGTGTATGAATACTGCAGACTACATCTATTTGTACCTGTGTGCTGTACTCAAGCTTTGGTCTCCCTCAACAAGTTTTATCTCTGCACTTCTCTCCATCACTAAACTGTCAATTTCATGCAGTGCAGAAATAAAGCACAGCTTACTTGCTGATAGCTACTTTTAACTTTCAGAAACAATAAATGAGTTAAAAGTAGGATGGTTTCTGAGTAAATAAGACTTTTCACCCAGCAGAAGTGCCTAAGTGAGAAAAATTTGGTAGGTAGTAGATGGTGTCTTGGAAGTAAGGCGGAAGTAATCAGAAAATGGAGTTCTTTCTTGTATGACTTTTTGTCTGCAACAGAATGCATATTATTGTGAAACTTAGTTACAGATTGAAATGGTTTGCCAAGTGGAACTACGAGTGGGATCTTTGTCTTTTGAGGGTAATCCTTTTATTTATTTATTTATTTAAAACTGAGGAGCTACTTGATTGAGAAGTAGCGGCTCTGGTCTCATAAACTGACACACGGCCAGGAGAGTGGTGTGCTGACCACATGCCCCTCCCTATCTGCATCCAGTGATGCCGTGGGCTGAGGATGACACGGTTGCTGGTCGGTACCATTGGGCCTCCCAAGACCTGTTTGGACAGAGTTTAATTTAGGCTTAGCCACAGCCTTGAGTTTCACTCTATAGTGGAGTGTACACTGCTGTAAATTTCTTGACAAATTAAAACTGTTTTTTTTTTCCATTGGATTCATATAAAGACCCTTTACTATTTGTTTGATTTGTGGAAGCAAGCAGCACAATTTTTCTTATGCAAGAAGCAGTAGTAAATACACAATAAAAAGAGATGCTTAAAAAATGGGTTACTACTTTTGATAATTTTTCAGGATGAACGTGAGAACCAGAGGATGAATATACCCAAAAATTATTCTTACAAAACACAAAAATGTTTCTTAGAAGCCACATACTTTCCTACCACATTTACTATTTAAAATTATAGTCATCATCTAAGCCATATTGAAGCACTGTATACTTAAACAGCCAAATCCAACTGCTGACAGAAAAGCTCTTCATCCAGAAATGATTCTGACTATTAGCCACATGGAAGTAATTTCATAGCTCATCCAGTAGTGGCGCATAACTTGTTATTTGGAAATAAACAGTTTTTTAAATGCATCAGAGTAAACTCAATATTTGATTAAAAAAAAGTGTAATCAAGTCGTATCTGTGAAATTTTAAGCCTGAGAGTGTCTCAAGGTTGTTGTCATTATGATTATCATAATCATAATCATCATTATCAATGAAGATTAAACCGCATAAGATTTTTTCCACCCTCAAATACTTGTTCAGTCTGTTTTCTTTGAACAGCCAATCTTATTCTTCCTTGTTTTAGCTAATACAGTTTAGCTGTGACTTGGTGTTCAGCTTTCTTGTTAGATGCTCTTTCAATTTGTACCTGCACTTAACTTTTTTGTTTCAATTAAATATGTTTAATTCTTATAAATCTATAGTGACAGTTGAAAATTTGTCATGCTGCCACTGGGAACTCTTTCCTACTTTTTATAAGCAGTCGCCTTAACCGTGAGGCAAGAGTCAAACTGTCATTGTCACTGATTTTCCACTTATGATTTCCGAACACTACTGCTAGAGGTTCTTCCACAGAGTAAGTAACTGTAGCAGCACCAAGAAACTGGAGCTGATAGAGTCGAAGCCAGTATGTCTCCTTTAATAGCCCAATAGTTAAGGCAACGTTTCACAAAAAGCAAGAAATTTGGGTCCATATCTGACACATTTTTAGTTTTCATTATAGGTTCATTATAATGTAATTTCATAATAACTTAATGACTGGCAGGGATATCATTTCATGTCACTGCCTATTCACTGATTTAATACTCATCAATTCATTCATTTCATTTCAGTGCATTTAATTCATTTCACATTTAATTCTTTCCTTACATCTTCAGTTCTTTTCCTATGAAATGATACACAACCAGCAACTGCTCTCAGAAATCTCATCTTCTATAATTTTGATATATTGTTTAGCAAATGTCCAATATTCACAGCCATACAACAATGTTGGCACTGGTATTGCTTTATGTAGTTTAAGCAATGTATCTCTTCTGTTACTTTTAATTGTGTCTCATTGTGCTGCCTATGTACTCGAATAATTCCTGTAGCTGTCTACTCACATCATCATTTGGTGTGTAACTACTGTTTCATCATATTTGTTAACTTTATCAGTTTTTTAATATTAATAACATTTTGTCCCTAACTGGTTCGCATCTTATAAATGTCATCACTTTTCTTTGCATCCTATCAATGTCATCACTTTTGTTCTTGATGTGGATTTATTTAAATTATATTCATGTTCAGAAAAAGAAGGGAAAAGAAACAGAACACCTTGAACAACTAGAGATAGGACATTCATATTCAAAGGACTTGTACATTATTATGTTCTGCAGAAATGATTAGCATTTCAGTCACTTCAGTTCAGCATGTGTCCTGTTGCCTAGTAGGCACAGGATCTGCCATGGATCCTGATCGCTGTCCAATGCATGATGACACTGGCAGGTGTGAGGCATGAATGGTGTCCAGTGGTATAGCCATCCATGCTGCATTCACCTGGTTCCATAGTTCATCTGTGGTGGTTGGCATTGAGTCATAGTGCTGCACCCATCATTTCACCAAATCCCACACATTTTCGATTGGCGACAAGTCTGGTGATCTGGTGAGGCAGGGCAAAAGACTCACATCCTATGACACCAAGAAGGCATGTGATCGAGCAGCAACATGTTGTTATACATTGTCTTGCGGAAAAATGGCATCTGGTGTGTTGTGCAGAAAGTGTATGGCTAGGGTCACAGAATGTCATTCACGTAGGTCAAAATGGTCACAGTGCCCTGAACATGCACCAACTGTGGTTTGTTTTTGTACCCAATAGCACCCCACATCACAAGGCCTTCAGTTGGTGCTGTATGTCTTGCTTGAATGCTGTCATTGTGATGCCCCTGCAGCTTTCTGTGACAAACCAAAATCAGGCCATCATTGCCAAACAAACAGCACATGGATTCATTCAAAAACACTATCTGATGCCATTCTTATCCTCAGTGAGATTGTTCCATACACCATTGCTGTCTAGCATGTTTCTGCACATTCGTCAAAGCTAGGCAGAGAAGTAGATGATGCACACATAATCCATGGCATAATAAACGGTGATGGACTGCCACCCCTGATAGTGCATGATGTGTTACACTGTTCCATTTATGCACGAGATCTGAGGAGGACACAGATCTGTTCTGCAATGCCATTAGAATGAGGGTTCAATCGTCTTGGCGAGTGGTGCGACCTGACCCATCTCCTTGTGTTCTACAGCCTTCCATGAACCATTCTGCACACATCTGTTGCACTGCCAAAACACAGTAATTTCCTGGATGGATTTATCATGTTCTCTCATGCCAATAATATACTCTCTTTCGAACTCACTGATTTGACAGTATGATTCACACGTACATCTTTGGGGTATACTGCATGTCTGCTCAAGTCACACTGATCAATTACCTTCAGATTATAGCGACAACGAGAACCGCAGACATATTTTACTGATAGGTCACGTTGTGCCGCAATACCACTGTTGACCGTGAACCTTCAGGATTACATGGTTCAAATGATAATCCTTTTTGCATAAAGTACTAATGTACATGTCCTGTGAATATGAACATCGTATCTCTAGTCATTCAAGGTATTCTGTTTTTTTTCTGGATATGAGTGCATATTCATTTGCTACTTTCACAAGCAGGTACATACTATATTGTAGATCATCTTCAGTTACACCTAAAATTTTTTGCTCATCTGCAAAGAGCATTGTGTCTGGAGTAGTTTTAAATATTTTAAAGTGTCAATATAAATATGGCATGGAAAGTTCTGACAGAAAGTAAATAATTTAGAGGTAAAGATAACAGCTCACAAAATAGTAGAAATGTTGAGTCAGAACTTTGATAACTTTTGGACAAATCAGTTTTTGAGCTATAGTATACTTACAAAAAGCACCTGTATGGCTACATTGTGCTGACTGAATAGAAAGAGCCAGGACTGCAGTTCTGCAGGTTGACTGGGGTGAGGGATTGTGTCAGATGGTGTGGGCAAGGGGAGAATGGAGCCTGGGGAGTATTGGGGAAGGGTGGGCTGACAGTTTGGAGGGAGGGCAGCAGGTGCAACGGATAGGAATGCAAGAGGGAGAGAAAGTAGGTTCACAGGGTTGGAATGTCATAAACGGGCATTGGCAATAGTGGTTTTATGCAACACATGATGGCGCTGGTGTGGGGAAGCGGATTATGTGGCTGTGACAGAACAGAAGAAGGCAAGACAGAGAAAGAGGATGTGAGTGCAAGATGGGTGAAGTTAGCATCTCGAGGCAGGGTGGAGGTCGATGTAGGGCAGGGGATTAGTGGAGACAGAAGGAGTGCAGGAATGAAAGATGAGTTGCAAGGACAATTCCTGTCTATGTAGTTAGGGGAAGCTGAAGTTCCAGGGAAGGATCCAGATGACATGAGATGTGAAGCAGCCCTTGAAATTGAGCATGTTGTGCTCAGCAGCATATTCTGCCAGTGGGTGGCCAATTCTGCTCTTGATCACAGTTTGATGATGGATATTCATTTGGATGGAGAGCTGATTGGTGGTTGTGTCCACAGAAAATACTGTGCAGAAATTACAGCAGAAATAGTATTTGATATGGCTGCTTTCATGTGTGGCTCTGCCTCTGATGGAACAATATTAGCCTCTGACAGGAATAGAGTAGGAAGTGTTATATGGATGAATGGGTTAGGAATGGTACGTGGGCCTTCCATCGGGTATGGCCTATGTGGCAGCACCCACCTCCAACCTGCACTGCTCATCCTGCACCCACAACTTTTTCCCCACAGCCTCCTGTTCCTCTGTTATGTCACTCTCTCCCATTCCATTGCCCCACATTCATTGTCATGCACTGCATTAATTTATTATTGCCCTGGCCCATGTGTCACATTTCTGTCTTACACGTCAGTTACTTCCTCTAACCACATTTTTATTCGGTACACCAGCTACCTTCCTCCAAGCCATCAGCCACCCTTTCCCAAATGTCCTTACCTCTCCTCACATCCTTTCTCACCTCACTCACTTTACAATGTGTGTGTGTGTGTGTGTGTGTGTGTGTGTGTTCACTTAAAGATAAATGTTTTATTTTGCAACTAGGGCTTTCTTCTCAAGAACATAGGTTCACCTAAGTCACAGCTAAAAGTGAAATTATGTCCACAGTGGTATCCATATTATATGTCTTACAGCATTGTGGTATAGTGACTACTAAAATACATATAGCTAGACCACTAGTCACTATAAAACATTGTCACAGGAGATCTGCCCCCGGTAGCTGAGTGGTCAGCGCGACAGACTGTCAATCCTAAGGGCCCGGGTTCGATTCCTGGCTGGGTTGGAGATTTTCTCCACTCAGGGACTGGGTGTTGTGCTGTCCTAATCATCATCATTTCATCCCCATCGACATGCAAGTCGCCGAAGTGGCGTCAAATCGAAAGACTTGCACCAGGCGAACGGTCTACCTGATGGGAGGCCCTCGTCACATGCCATTATTATTATATGATTACTGATACTATTTTGAATTATTGGACGAACCAGGAATGTCTATGATGTAATTAAGATTAATTTATGTCTATTAGGACCAGAAATGAATGTCCCTTGGGATGGCTGTTGATACTGTATAAGATATTGCAACATTAACTGAAATTAACAAAGCAAACTATACAGTGTGTCACAAACATAATGTCATTATTTACAATCATATTAGCATATTTTAAAATGATTATTACTGTGCTACAAAGCACGCTCCAACTTTTACTTTGGTATGTCAATGTCTACATCCATGTAGGTATAGCTACAAATAAGAATGCCATTATTTACAGTGATATTAGCATTATTTTAAAGTCATTATTACGGTGCTGCACAGCATGCTCCAACTTATACTTTGGTATGTCAATGTCTAAATCCATGTAGCTACAAATAAGAGATTTGCCACCTACATACAGATTGATCGTACCTCATGTGGCTGACTGCAAGACAATAGGCATTGTAAGAAAATTTGAAACAATCTGCACATCATAAGTAACTGTTGAGACTAATAATATATTCAGATTCTTGAAGTCATCAGCGAGATTCATCATCAGACACCAGTATGAGTGTGACAGCTGCCAAAAAATATTACCAACAGGAAGCACAAAAAATTATTCATAAATATATGATAATTCAGTGCATATAATATATTGCTATTGCTGTCCACACAGATCCATTTCAACAGTGGAATCGAGTCCATTCTCTCAACACTTCTGAGCTGTCATATCTGCATGACCAGCTGGAAAAGCTGAAGGGTTGTCGTGGTAGTGCACAGTGCACTGTTGGGAATGCAGCTGCTGATGCGCAGCTTTACAGGAGGCACAAGCATGTACACTTTCAAGGTATGGAGTACATTGGTTTGTTTGAAATTTTCAATCAAATTTGATAAACTACTTTTTAGCATTGATTTTAGACATTTGGTAATGTACACAGTGAAATCGCTTGTAAATATTTAAGCACAGTCTATAACTCACAGTAAAAAAATTTCTTATTACCTGATTTCTACATAATTCATATAAAGTATAAAAAAACTGTGATGAAATCTTATCGTAAAAACTATCTATCACACATGCTACATAGTGCAAATCATCTTGATGTTCTGACACACAGTTTTTATGAAAGAGATGTTGATGTGAAATCACCACAAGACGCTAATTTTTTTTATAGTTCTGCGTGTTTTTTTACACAAAGTCATATTATATAGTAAGGCTATCAAATTTTGTTAAGATATATAAACTATGGAAAAGAAATGTAGGTATGTAATTTAAGAATAAGAATAACATAGAGTTATGGGAAGTTTCAGAGAGAAAGTATTCCTAGCTGTTCATGTGTTGGATAAAGTACTTCCAGAGTTGTACTTTGGAATAAGTTTTTTAAAGTACAAAAATGTGTTACAGAACACTGTATATCACAAATTCAGGTGTATTTTCTCTTTGACTCATAATGACTTATGGTCATGTAGTCAATTAATGATGTGTATCTAGAAACCATGAAAAAAGGTCATTGTTATCACCTCTGTATGTGTTTCATTCTCCAAAAAGACATCTTAAATTCAAGGACAATTTAGTTATATAATCTGCTATTTCACTTAGTCAACATTTTCCTCTATATTAGATGCAAATATCCTTTTGTACTATTTATGCCACTCATTATCACAGGATACTTGAATGTTCTGCATTGGATGGAGAAAGAACTTCAGAATGTACTTTATATTCATATAATCATTTTTTCAAACTTGATGAGGTACTTATTTTAGACTCTTTTTGACATCTGATAGATAGTAAAGCAGCCGACACAATCAGATTAATTGACAAAATTAAGGTACCAACTTAATGGTGAAATTAACAGAAATGGTTTGATTTTTCTTTTATGAATTGGTATCTGTTTGCTGGGAGACCTGGACATGGCTGGTGAACTTATTAATATGCTTAATGAACATCTTAACAAAGGCAAAATATAAAATAATAAATTGCACAATTGGCCTTGCATTATACAATGGAGAATCTGACACATTCCCCTAACCTTTGTTAATTTTTTGGTCATTAACTGTCTTCTGTAATTTAACCACCCTCCCTTTTAAACACCTCCTACATTCATTGTTTGTCTTATGAATTTCTTTCAAGATCCCAGTCTAGATAGGCCATCAGCTAAGCACATCATCAGTGAGTCAGTTCTCATGCTAACTCCAAATAAACAGAGGAAGAAGTTATCAAAGTGAGTAAATGAAAAAAAACTATAAATTTAATCTGTCAGTATGTCACTCTCAGATACATTTTAAAGCTCACTCTTAAACTGGAATGCACGTAAAGAGATTTTAATGTAAGATCATAGATACGGAAGTAAATTCTTATTCCTTTAGCATAGATAATTACATCATTTGGCACAGAAGTTTCGTGTTATTTAGTTCACTAGGGATTTTCTCCGAGCTTCTGCATGGCTGAATCATTTCATAGTTACTTTCATTAAAAATAAACAAACAATGGCTTAGCATTTATTTCAGACAAAAAATATTTTAACAGTCCTGCTTTCATTGTCATTTGTATCCCTTGCATGGGATGGGATGCTTTACAACAATGCTATGTAGTATATGCATCACTGCAAATGGCTTTGTTGCTCTGAAATTAGTTGCAGTCCCACTGCCAGCTGGCAGAGGCTTTTGAAATTAACCTTTAAGAAGCAACAGTTACTAATGTAAATTCATTTTCCATAATATACCACAGCAGAAATGCATCTGCTAATCAGTTGGTGTAATAGAAACATGGAATTTAAACATCTGCATCTTTTTAAGTCTTGTGAGCTAAGGTAAATATTTAAAGTAAAAATTAAAACAGTAACACCAGTGACTGAAATGCTAGAGAATCATCCAGTTAGATGAAAATGGATTATCTGGGAAGTGGAAGTTACATAATGAGCAAATAATTATGGAAAACAGCTAATGATTTCACAAAAAATGACACTAATAGCAAGTGTGAGGAAAACACAAAGAAAGGTGTTTAAGAATCGACTAAGAAATGGTAACAGGAAGACAGGATGTAGCACAAGTGAAAACTGAGAAAGTAACATTTACCCAATATTGTAAGCTAGATCACGAAGATAGCCAATGTTTTAAAAGAAGCAACATTCAGATAGTCAATGTGTGCCAAATTGTATTGGAAATAAAATTACCTTTTATAACTGGAACAAAGGTTATGAGACTCCGAATGATTTGTAAACAGTTACCAGAATCTACTGTTATGACTCATAGTATGTCCAATAACTTGTACTGCTGACTGTTACAGAGTGACATTGTGAGTCAAGTTTATGCTCATTCTTTATCAGTATTCTCTGACAGCCAGTGAGTGTTCAGTAATATCCTGAGCACTCTGCCACGAACGTTGTAGCCAGTGCAAGAACCGAACATGACTGAAGTATAATGGTGCAGAAGGGAAACATGGATTATTCTTGTTTGTGAGGATGGGGTCGAGTCTTCTGTGGGCGTTGTATGGGTTTGCAGATTATTTGGAGACAGATGTGATGTGTGGGAAAGCTGCAGACAAACCAGCTGTGATGAACAATAGTCCTTTATTAATTTATTTTCTCAGTCTTCTGAGTGTGCTCTATTTTCTGGTGCACTCAGGTGTTCCCTTGTAATATCCAGCACTGTAGCTACAGGTGACAGTGTACGGCAAGTGGAGTGGACAGAGTGCTGAGCTAGCATCTCTGGTATTCTGGCTGGGACTGTAATACCTGGCCAGAGGTGCTATGGATATGGAGTGTCACCGACATTTATTCCACTGCATAAAGGTGACAGCTTTGTTCCAAGTCATAGTCTGGGCTGACACTGAAGAGCATGGGCAGACACAGTGTTGGCTGCTTGAGCTGGGAAGACAGGCAGTGAGTGACACCACGTTGTGACCCAGTGGTGGCAGAATTACAGTGATGAGTCTGATTGACAGAGACTAGGCATCACATGTTGCCCAGCTGGCCAAAACATGACAAGCTAGTTTGGCAGTGGTTAAATACTACTGTTCCCTGCTGATTTCATACTAACAGCAATGTACCTGGGTCGCACCAATTGTTCTGTGATGGATGATGACCCCATTGTCTTAATTGGCTGCAATACCTTCTACAGGCTGGCCTCATGTCTCTCAACACAGAAGTGTTGCGAAGATGCTGAAAACACAGTCCATTGGCCAGCTGCGACTGACTCTGATTGTGGCCTGATTTTACCATGGTGCTCCTCTACTGGTTCCATGTCTCATTTATAACTTTTTATCATTACAATTTCCTTCCTTCCATGAAGAAAAATTCACCACATTTCCACCTTCATTCATATCACTTCGCCCTCTCAACCATGAAGTCCATACATTCTTTTCACAGTGTTTACTTCAGGTCACTTTTAATCCTTTTAGCAGGTATGGCATTTCAGGTTGTGGGAGGGTAATGGGAACCAGGAAGGCATTTTAATTTATTTACTTTTTGCACGCTAAATTCGTGTCTCTCACATTTGCCTATTACATATATCATATTCCTCCAAAAATTCAAATGAAATACTCAAATACTGCATTATGTCATACCCTGCATGTGCACAAATAATATGACACATTATCTGGGGTTAACATAAAAAAAGACATCCCTTATCCTGCACACTTCTCATTTTGTTAATCTATATGCATACTATTATGTTACTTTATCACTGTGAGCAAGCAAATAGTGAAAACTACCTGCAACAACCTACCATCATCAACTAAGAAGGAGAATACATGTATTGTGGCTACACTCTACCTTAACCCAGGTGGAACAGGCCTGACCTATGCAAACAGAGTGATTCGTGCACTGCCCACTTGCTTAGTGATACTGTCCTGTGTGAACTATTTGATATGTGTATTGTCCTTTTGTTCCACATTCTTATATGTTAGCAATTCAGAAAAGTTGTTTTGCAATAGTAAGAGACCTATGGTAAAGTTGTTTTGGTCACTGTTTCAGAATGTCATGACTTGGGAATCTGTACCAACTTTCTTCCTCTTTTCACCCTGTATTCCTCTCTCTCCGGCAGATTTATGCCACAGACCCAGCTATAGGTGCTATACAAGCACCACCTGTGCTGTACATTAATCTTGCAACTTCATGACTATGGATGCCCCACCTGTGCCATCAATAAAAAATCGCTTTAATTCCTTTACTTCTACATCTCTCCCAACATCTACTAGAGTTTCCCGCTATGTCACTTCTTTTGTTCAGTCGGCTGTTGCTGGTGGGTTTACTGCTATCATGAAAATTGCTTCTCGAGGGACATGGAGCGGTTCAACTAATAATGTTAGGTTTGACGACCATCTCGCATACGTGTGGTATCTCTGCATTTAGGCTGCTTTAAGGCAATGCTGAATGAAGACAGTAAAACCTAACCAAACAATACCATTGCATCTCTTTATTCTCATTCTAGGCCACTGGCACTGTATCATGACTTAAACTCACATTAATGAACTAAGTAGTACCTGTTAACTATTCTCTCTGGGTGTCACATTTTCCCGGTTCCACCTCCTAATATTTCTGACTTGGCCATGACCTTAAACCCTTTGTTATGACTATATTTGATTACTGATATACATGTTACTTTTATCGCCCTTTGTCATCCAGAAACAATTACTCTATGAAATTCTTTATTTGCAGAAAAAAATTATGCCTCTTCTGAATCACCATTACAAAATTACGATGTTTTCATAGTATCCAAGTTTTCTATGCCTGAGTCAAACACATTCTCTGCATTCACTGGCTGGTTAATGCACTTTTTATGGCAAAGCCAAAATACTATGGGATATGGGCAATGCATGGGGTGGAATGTCAAGGTAAATTTCACTGGGTGTATATCATTATATTTAACAGTTCAGTCCTTCATCTCTTACCAAACACTACAGCAGGATGTAACCCAGACATTATGAAAAAAGGTATGGGGACATCAAACCAAAGGATGTACAGAATTTCATGCGTGAAAATAAGAAGGTTTGTACTGCTACTTACATATCTTATTGCCCCTGTTACATTACTGCTGTCAGTCCTCTGCTATCAACGTGCTGTATATCTTCCTGGTTGACTTTAATCCATCAGTCCCCAAAGCAATGCATATTCTGTTACAAACTGTAACAGTGCAGAAATGGAATGTGGATAATTCTTGTTATTAGGATATGCCCAAGTCCTCCATGGGCATTGTAGATCGTTTGGGGAGAGGTGTGACGTGTGGGAAAGCTGCAGACAAACCAGTGGAATGCCGCAGTCAAACCACTGATCATACAACTTTTTTTTTTTTTTTAATTTATTCAGCTTAAACAGTTTCTGAGTGCGCTCTATTTTCTAGCACAGACTGGTGTTCCCTCATAATATTCAGCACTGTAGTTACAGATGACAGCATGTGGTGAGCAGATTGCTTCTGTCCAGAAGGCAGAGAGCTGTGCTGGTGTCTCCAGTATGCCTGCTGAGGGGGCAGGAAGCAGCCACAATTGCTTCAAATATGGAGTGAACACCGACATCTTCTCCACTGCAGAAGGTCGTGGCATCCCAACTACATGGCAATAGTGACAACATTGCCTGGAATTGTAGTCTGGACTGATGCTGAAGAGCAGAGGTGGGCACGGTATTGGCTGGCTGCTCATGCTTGGAAGACAAGCTGTGGTCCTTCATTCGTGACCCAGTGGTGGCAAAATTATAGTGACAGCCCCAATTGACACAGACTGTCACATACTGCCCAGCTGCCTGAAACATGATGATGTGGTTCGACTGCAGTTAAATACTGCTGTTTCCTGCTGATTTCAAAGTAACAGCAGTGTTCGTGGGTCACAACAATTGTTCTGCACTGGGCAATGAACCTGTTATCTTAATAAGCTGCAGTAACTCTTGAGGACTAGCCCAAGATAGTCTGTCAACACAGAGGCATCCTGAAAATGCAGTCCTCTGGCCAGCTATGACTGACTCTGCCTGTGACTCAATTTTGGCATAGTGCTCCTCTGCTGGTTCCAACTTTGATTTATAATTTTTATCCTATACAGCAGCAAGTTATTTACTGAATTTTTATTCCTTTGATTGTGAGTTCTAATAAGCAACAAATTCTACGTAACCAAGTGAGAGAGAGAATTTGTAGCACACAGTTTCTTCAAGTGCAAAGTCCCTCTATTTGTTTACTGCAACTGTTGCTGTTGCTGTCTGTGCCTCGACCTGTGCTGACCACCATTGTTCATGAATCAGACTATAGACCAGGCAGCTTTTATCCTTATTGGAAGTTTTATGGTAATCAGTACATGTCACTGGAGGGGTTCAGCAGACAACTTCACCAATTAGCTGCACAAATTCAAGTGTGACCACTGTTTACCTTATTTTCCTAGTTCATGGTGGTACACCTATACTTTTCTAGTATGGCTTCACATATGTAGCTGCCAATTTTTGTACAGTGTTGCTCCTCTGAGTAAATCCTGAAATCTGAAAGTACAGTGTATTTCAGCTACATGATGAGCGCTCTGGTAGGAATGGGAAACGTTTATGGTAGTATGGACCTCATTTTATGGTGCGGTTTAAGAAAAACAGACTCATTATGAGACCATGATCAAAAAGAAGTAATTTTGTGACTGGATGCCTCATCAATTTTGGTCAGGCCAGAAAAGTCTGAGAGGAGTGTTCTGCTAGTTACTTTAAGGACTTCATCCTATTATTGTTTCTTTGATACTTAGGAAGTTCATCATTCAGGTATAACGATGCCAGGGTATCCCAGAAATAATCTTCTATATGAGCTTGGTAGAGCAGCTGCAGGAAAAGGGAAAAGTGTTGCCCCTGCCCCCGCCCCCTTTCCATTCTTTGGCCTGAAGGCCATACAGCCAAAAGGAAAGGTTTGAATATTAGCTGTCTTGGACAGTACTCCTTGAACTTTTAAATCAATCCTTTTTTGGGAAAAGATTAATGTTCAAGTTATTTACTTATACAAAAAGTTTTTACAAGTGTATGCAGAAGCTGAATAAGGTTTGTGATAGGGCAGTTGGACCTACATGCTCTTTCTTCTTTTTTGTAGCATGAGCAATGTCACTTGCAGCTTGTGAAACATTGACTATCTCCGATGATTCTATCTGACCGACTGAGCTTTTCAAACATTTAATATGCCAAGGAAAGATTAAATATTTCCAACTTCACAGTGTGTTCCAAGGACACACACACACACACACACACACACACACACACACACACACACACACACACACACACACACACACCATACCGAAGGTGATATTTAAATGACAAATTAATTTGTAAAAACAACAAAAATATGAAATTCTTGCAGAATATTAAGAAATCTAAACTGTATCATCAATAAACTTGAATCAGATTAAATTTTGGTAGCCTAAGGATCCTTGAAAGATATCTTAACCAATCAATAAAGAATAAGGAAGCATATGATTAAATCTTTCAGGTGATTGTGGCTCAACAAGAATTTGTCAATTAGCAAAGGTGAGATCATCTTCAGCTTTTCAATGAAATGAGGTTCATATGGCATAAAAAGCTTAACCTACAATCATCTGCCTTTGCCCTATCTCGAACTTATTTACTGTAAAACAGTTCCAAAACTTCATCACTTCTATATGAGCTATGTTAAAAGGTCACCCCAATTGTGAAATCTGGCCAGTATACAAACATAACATCACTTGTCCTAATCAGTCACTACTTATGCATACATAATCAACTGTGAGAATACCTTTATTTATCGGAATAAAGTACTGAAGAGAATCTGCTGATGAACAAATCTAACTGAAAAGTCTCTCATCAAGGACAAACTGTGCTGTACAAATAGTCTACAGCAAAAAAAATCCTCTTGAGCGTATTCTGAAGCACTACGCACTTGGCTGTTTTTCTGTTACTCAGATAGCCTGTAATTACCCTTATCAGTTCTTCTGCTCCCGAGATTTGAAAACAGGAAATGGACTTCCAATGAATACTCCACTATTTTTTTGTTCTGTGATCAGTCTTTTATTTTACTCATATAATTCTTTTTTTACCATACCTCCCAAGTGTCTTAAGTTAAAAGATGTAACTATTTACCCGAACATAGTAAATTGCTTCCGAGTTTCATTTTTCACATTTGGCAATGTAAGTGCTTAGAGCTCACTATTCACAACTGGTACTGCCCTAAAGTGATTTTTGGTGGGTTGTTCTTTTGTTCTAGGACTAAGTAAATTTCTCCTTGTCCTCTACAGTCTATACTTTTCTATACCTTTATAGCATGGTAGCTTCACCTTCTAATAAAGGTGATGTTGATTCCGAACCAAAGCTCAAATTACCATTTTCCACTTTTTCATATGCGTGTCATATCTCTCTCAGTATTTTACTATTGCATTCAAAATGAATGTCATGGTAAAGTAGTTATGGCTTTTGACTTGTATCTGGAAGAAAAAGGTTTCAAACTCTTGTACATCCTACATAAAATCACTAATGGGTTTAATACTTGTACCCAGTAACTTGTTGACCAGTCATGTGTGGCAAAAGAAGCTAGCAAAAGTAAAACCCAAGTTTTAAATTTCATATTTAAGAAATCGTTCACATAGGAGAATTGTAAAAACATACTACAGTTTGGTCGTTGCACAGTCTCCCATAAGGAGGATGTAGTACTTAGTGTAACTGGTATAGTGATACAACTGAAAGAGTTGAAAGAAAATAAGTTTTACAGAGAGTACTCTACAGCACTGGCTCCCTGCTTATCACAATCTCTCACCCCAGCACAAAAGTACCAAATAACTGGAAAAAAGCACAGGTTACTCCCGTATATAAAAATGGTAAGATACGGAACTCACAAAATTACAGACCAATATCGTTAACATCAGTATGCTGCAGAATCGTTGAACATATTTCAGTTCAAACGCAATAAATTTCCTCGAGCTGGAAAAGTTTCTCTCCACAGATCAGCATGGCTGTGGAAAGCATCGCTCATGTAAACTCAGCTTGCCCTTTTCTCACACGAGATTTTGCAAATCATGGATGAAGGGCAGATTCCACATTCCTAGATTTCCCTAAAAGCATTTGACACAGTGCCACACTGCCAACTGCTAATGAAGGTACACGCATACGGAATAGGTTCCCAGGTGCGTAAGTGGATCGAAGATTTCTTAAATAACAGAGCCCAGTATGTTTTCCTCAATGATGAGTGTTCATCATGACAAAGAATCATCAGGAGTGCCTCAGGGAATTGTGATTGGACTGCTGCTATTTTCTATATACATAAATAATCTAGTGGACAGGGTAAGCAGAAGTCTGCTGTTGTTTACTGATTATGCTGTGATGTATGGGAAGATGTTACAACTGTAGGAGGATAGAAGATAACTTAGACAAAATTTCTAGTTGGTGAGATGAATGGCAGCTAGCTCTAAATATAGAAAAATGTAAGCTAATGTGGGTGAGTAGGAAAAACAAATCCATAATGTTCAAATATGGCATTATTACTGTACTGACAACACAGTCAAGTCACTTAAATATATATATGTGGAATGCTGCAAATCAGTATGAAATGGAATGAGCATGTGAAGGTTGTAACAGGGAAGCCAAATGGTTGACTGGTTAATTGAGAGAATTTTACGGAAGTGTGGTTTATCTGTGAAGGGGACCATATTGGGACATTAGAGCAACCACTGTTGAATACTGTTAGAGTATTTGGGATCCACAACAGGTTATATTAAAAGAAGACACCAAAGCAATTCAGAGGCGAGCTGCTAGATTTGTTACCAGTAGGTTTGAACAACACACAAGTATATGGAAACACTGAGAACTCAAATGGAAATCACTAAAGGGAAGATGAGATTCTTTTCGAGGAGCACTATTGATAAAATTTAGAAAACAGGCATTTGAGGCTGATTGGCGAATGATTTTCTGCTGCCAATGTACATTTCGTGTAAGAACCATGAAGATAAAATAGAAAGAAACTTCCACATGGGAAAAATATGTTAAAAACAAAGATTCCAAGACTTACCAAGCGGGAAAGCGCCGGCAGACAGGCACATGAACAAAACACACAAACACACACACAGAATTGCTAGCTTTCGCAACCGATGGTTGCTTCTTCAGGAAGGAGAGGGAAAGACGAAAGGATGTGGGTTTTAAGGGAGAGGGTAAGGAGTCATTCCAATCCCGGGAGCGGAAAGACTTCCCTTAGGGGGAAAAAAGGACAGATGTACACTCGCACGCGCGCGCGCGCACACACACACACACACACACACACACACACACACACACACACACACACACACACACACACACACACACACACACACACACACACAAGCAGACATATTTAAAGGCAAAGAGTAAGGGCACAGATGTCAGTCGAGGCGGAAGTACAGAGGCAAAGAAGTTGTTGAAAGACAGGTGAGGTATGAGCGGCGGCAACTTGAAATTAGCGGAGGTTGAGGCCTGGCGGATATCGAGAAGAGAGGATATACTGAAGGGCGAGTTCCCATCTCCGGAGTTCGGATAGGTTGGTGTTGGTGGGAAGTATCCAGATAACTCGGACGGTGTAACACTGTGCCAAGATGTGCTGGCCGTGCATCAAGGCATGTTTAGCCACAGGGTGATCCTCATTACCTACAAACACTGTCTGCCTGTGTCCATTCATGCGAATGGACAGTTTGTTGCTGGTCATTCCCACATAGAAAGCGTCACAGTGCAGGCAGGTCAGTTGGTAAATCACGTGGGTGCTTTCACACGTGGCTCTCCCTTTGATCGTGTACACCTTCCGGGTTACAGGACTGGAGTAGGTGGTGGTGGGAGGGTGCATAGGACAGGTTTTACACCGGGGGCGGTTGCAAGGGTAGGAGCCAGAGGGTAGGGAAGGTGGTTTGGGGATTTCATAGGGATGAACCAAGAGGTTACGAAGGTTAGGTGGACGGCGGAAAGACACTCTTGGTGGAGTGGGGAGGATTTCATGAAAAGATAAGATTAGAGAGATTATGGCTCATATGGAGGCATATGGACAGTCATTTTTCCCTCACTCTATTTGTGAGTGGAATAGGAACAGTACAGGGTACCCTCCAACATGCACCATATATTGGTTTGGGGAGTATGTATGTAGATATTTCACACTGTTTTACATGCTCAGTTGGGTTCAATACAACGATTTATTTAATAACTAAGATGGAACACGCTTAGAAAGAAAAGGAAATACAAAGCTACAGGGGACAGCAATGAAAAGAGGCATCAAGTGTGACATGTCTTAAGATACTGTTACTAGCATAGCACAACTTGTCTGAGTTTTAAGTCATATTTCAGACTATTGTTGCTTGTTCATTAGATGATGGGAATATAAAATCTAAAATGGGCTGTAATGTTTCAGAAATAAATTATGTTTTACATCAGTGATGTGCCCTATGATGATGTAACCTCACTATAAACTAATAGTCTCTCTACACTGCATGGCATCTTAATATCAAATGATATGAACTAACACTGCATGTTCAGTGACTTCTCATAGAGCTAGTTACTACAAGGTTAACTGTTGATGCTCAATCTTTCCACACCCTCCAACTCCTCTCTCATCATTCCTCTATGATCCATACATCCATCTACTTCAGACTGCCACACCTTCAGAGAGGTGTATTCTTACCTTTCATTTTCCCTCTTATACTCTAGTTCTTTTAAGAATAAACTTATATTCCTGAAGTTTGTGATGCAATATTTACTTCTAAGTGTTTCAGCAGGTCATGTTCATTGTACGTTGAATCTTTATTAGCTTTTTGTTTCAAGTTAAATGCTTTCATTTTTTATTTTCTTAAAATGAATACAATATAGCTTATTCATGTTATTCAGCAAAAGAAAATACTACATTGGTTTGTTGAGTAAAAAATATTTCAGCTAGAGAATAAATAACAGCAAAACCATAATGTATATCTTCATGTTATTTGCTAGATAGAGACAAATGACTGACTCATTTTATTTTGAATTTGCAGACCATGGAACAGACGTAAGACATGGCAGAATGAATGGAGCCACACACCGAGGCAACGCAGGAGAAGGTACCGTCAGTATTACCAGCAGCAGTGAGGCACGTGCTAAGCACATGACAAAATAACGTACCACGTCTCCCAATTCTCTCTATTTTCCTACTTGACTGCAAACTGTATTTCACATGAGCAATTTTTTAAAAAAAATTAGGAGTAGACAATTTATTAATTATTGAGCTTACAGAATTTATATAAAAGACTGAGGTGAAATGCACACTGAAGAGGAAAATAACTGCAGTCTTCTTATACTGTCATGTAAATATAGGAACACTGTAAAACTGTCATTTTTAAGATTAATGTTTTTTTCTACATTATTTGATATGAAGAAAATACGGAGCAGTACTATGGAGTATTATTCAGTATAGAAACATGCACATTTATATTCAGCAGTATGGAAATGGATTATAAATATTTGTGACCTGTTTGCCAAGTTTCAAACTATCCTTGCTATGTTTTGAAGAGAAATCCACAGTAACTAGTGACTACTGCTATATTTGAACACATTAAATCACAAAACATTCGAAGTCTGTCTTTTGTTGCACATAAAAGAGTGCTGAAATGAATAAAGCTGACTGAAGAACTTCATCCCATTGTTTCGTATGTGCTCTTGTGATGTGTGAGATACCATTTCCAATGTTTAATTTGTTATATCAGAATATTTTAGGAGACTTCAAGAAGGTGATGTGTTTTTGAAAGTTTCGCGCATTATAGAGTTCGATTTGCGAAACAGAAGGTAATACTGTGTGAAAATGATATGTAAGTCAATCACTTTCAAAAAAATATATATCTTTCTCTGAAAACACCACTTTACAGTATGTTTAGGAATTAAGAGGCCTATTTATGCAGTGCTTACACAAGATCTGCAACATTCTCTGAAGAACCAAACTGTAAGCAATACACAACACAATGTAATTATTAATACTAAGTATTTGTGTTGCAGGCCCACTGAAATTTCACAAATTTTCTTATATGTGAAAGATTTTCCTCTGGAAGTGATTGATGTATAGCTATAATTAACCTACTATTTAAATACTGCAACTTGCACAAACTACTAAATACAGAAAAATTATATGGCAACAAAACTTCTCAACTTGTATTTATATAAATGGCATAATGTAGCTGCAGAAGTTTTGCTGATTTAACCCTGAATTACCTGCTCCCATTCTCAAATAGTGTTGCAAAGCAGGTATTTTGTTTTCCCTTGCAGCTTCATAGCATATAACTATTCTTTTAATCTTCTGTTAGTAATTTTTATTTTCATCCATTTCTCTACATAAATTTTTACAGTTTCAAATGATAAATACCGCTAACACAATGTTAGCTTGTCTTTGAATGTTTCACTACACGTAAAGTTCTGCTTCTACATGGTTATTTTGTCATAAAATGTATGTCCATTTAAAAACTAATAGTATAGCTACAATGCAACGCCACAATATTGTTTCATAAAAAATAATGTGTGTTCACATTCACTGTCAGTACTTATGAAATGCTCATTCATGTAACTTAACTGCTTCACCATGCAAAAAGTTCTAAGTCAGTCAGTGAAACATGTTAACTTCAGTGTGTGTGTGTGTGTGTGTGTGTGTGTGTGTGTGTGTGTGTGTGTGTGTGTGTATGAGAGAGAGAGAGAGAGAGAGAGAGAGAGAGAGAGAGAGAGAGAGATCTATCTGTGATAGTGAGATAAGAAATTTTACAGATGGCTCCATGTTAACTGCAATCAGATGAATTCTTTTAATTTATTGGTACTAGAAGTTTGTAACATTTTCACTGCTCTTCTCCTTAATTTCTACCTTTTCTGTACTAATAAGATCACTAAGTTATTTGACATGGTTATTAAACGCTTTATACATAAAATAACTAAGAAGATGAATGTGTGAGCAACTTTAGATACTGAGTCTCCAACAGCATCAGTGTTTTGATTTGATTTGCAACTGTGAATGCCTCTGGTATGATTTTCATAAGGACAGTAGGCAGCAGTGCTCTCTCTCTCTCTCTCTCTCTCTCTCTCTCTCTCTCTCTCTCTCTTTTTTTGCAAGACTTTTAGCTGGACAAAAGTTTTCATTTGATACCACACTATATACCTGACTTTAGACTTTAGTAAGTGCATTCTGAGTTCGGCATTAAAATTCTTCTTGCAGTGATTAATAGAAGTCACTATCAAATTAGAACTAAGGACATACCATTAACTCAAATATTACTGGCATGACAAATCATTGTAAAGAGAAAAAACTCCTAGCATTTGAAATAACAGCTCCTGAAAATAAACACAAGCTTTTATTTAAGAAATGAGGATTTGTAAACAATGTATAGTTGATTTTATGTAGATATTAACTGTATATGTTTTCAATGTATTATTCATTAGATTGTACAGACACTGTTTCCTTACAGAGGCAGTATGTGATTTTATAAACCAACATGTATGTATTGTAATCAAGTATGTGTGAACAGTGTTGAAATGAAGAAACTGAAAATGTACAAATCATTGTAATAAATCTGTGTTTTAAACATAATGTTTTAAAAACATTTAAGTACAGTAAATATTTCTCCATTTAAAGTAGTGTGTTGATTAGGAATGACTGCTTAATCAAACTGCTACTCACTCGTGCATGCCTAGTTAACTCTCTTCACCCCCCCTTTCCCCCCACCAATGTCAAGTTGCCACTAACAACAGTAACCATTTGCACTCCATTATGATCACCTGTGTCAATTTAGCCATGCAAAGCAAGCTTCCCATATAAAATGCCTGGACATAAACTTGGTGTCCTTTGCATAGGAATTAATAAGAGGTTATAGGAAGGCAAATCTGCAACCAAATTATCTAGTGAGTAAGAGGTTGGTACATAGACAATTACAGATAAAAAAAAGATGAGCCTAACAAATTTTATAATTAAGCTTGATTCTACTGATGGATTGACAAATCATAAAACTATGAGGCTCAACACAAACACAGATCTATGTAGACAACGCTGTTTACAAATGGTTTACACAAAAATGATCACAAGGAGAACCTATTAGGTTGGTGCACAAGAGCGTTTTTGTTTCGTATGTTGGTATTCCGGTTGCTATGGGTTTATTTATTGATTATCATTTCTTATTTGTAGTTCATTGTTGCTATTTGAGTTAACATATTGTCATTTTGCCATCTGGAGATAGTGAGTGGAGCTGTGAATGATAAAAAATGGAGTGCCAAGTGGAGAAATCTAAACATTTTTAACATACAAAGTCTGTTCAAAAAATTCTGGAACTTTGTCCGCAAAATTTTTCCTACACTTACTTTTCACTTATTGTGCATTGTCTCCTTCAAAATACTCTCCTCCACAATTGATACACCACTCCGTACTCTGTTTCCATATCCAGAAGCAGTCTTGACACGCCTCATGCTGGACCGCGCAAAGTAATGTCTGCAAATTTTCTTTAATGTCATCTGTCGTTGCAAATTTTCATCCTTTCAATGGGGTTTTCAATTCTGGAAAGAAATACAGTCTGCAGGGACCAGGTCTCAAGAATATGGATGATGAGGCAGCACAGTGATTTTGTTTTTTGTGCAATAGTCATGCACCAACAGAGATTAATGTGCACTTGTGTTATCATGATGCAAGAGCCATGAATTGTCTCGCTACATTTCAGGCATTGCAACACATTGATTAACAGTTTGTCCCTATGGTATGAATTCATAATGAACTAATCCTTCAAAGTCAAAGAAAACTTATCAGCATCATCACTTTGACATTTGACCTTAGCAGTAAATTTTCAGAGTGTTCGGAATAAAGTTCCTGAATTTACTGCCCCCCCCCTCCCCTCCCCCCCCACACCCAGGAAGCGTGTGGTGCACAAATTATTATCAGGAATGAGACCTGGCTGAACCCTAAGATAGGAAGTTCTGAAATATTTAGTGAGGGTTGGAACGTATATCGGAAAGACAGATTAGACACTGTGAGAGGTGGGTTTTTCATTGCAGTTGACAAAAATATTGTGTCTACTGAGGTTGAAGTAGAGTGTGATTGTGAAGTTATCTGGACACATTTAACAGGGCTAGGGGAAATAAAGTTAATTGTTGGGTGTTATTACCGGCGACCAGGTTCCACTGTGACAGTTCTAGAATCATTCAACGGGAGTCTACATTCTGTATCGCAGAAGTACCCGGATCATGCTATATTAGTCGGAGGCAACTTCAACCTACCTAGTATAGACTGGGATGTCTATGGACTCATTACAGGTGGTACAGACAAGCCGTCGTGTGAATTACTTTTGAACATATTATCCGAAAACTGTCTTGAGCAGCTAAATCGACAGGAAACGCATAATGGAAATATTTTAGATCTGGTAGCCATGAACAGACCAGACCTCATCGACGGTGTCAGCGTTGAGACAGGAATTAGTGATCAAGATGGAGAGTATTCTTACTAGAAGGAGCAGATAAGCAGTTGTTGGCATCCCACTTAGTAAATGAATCGACTTCATTTACTTCCGGTTCGATGGAAGTGGAAACATTATGGGCAAATTTTAAACACATTGTAAATCACGCATTGGACAAGTATGTGCCAAAGAAGTGGGTTACGGACGGAAAAGACCCACCGTGGTTTAACAGCGCAATTCGGAGAATGCTCAGGAAGCAAAGGCAGTTCCACTCGCGGTACAAGAAAGATTGGGAGAATGAGAGGAGGCAAAAGTTAGTAGAGATTCGTGCTGCTGCAAAAAGAGCGATGCGCGAAGCATTCATCCACTACCACCATCATACCTTAGCAAAAGATCTTGCTGAAAACCCAAGGAAATTCTGGTCTTACGTAAAATTGGTAAGTGGGTCGAAGGCTTCCATCCACTCACTCACTGATCAGTCTGGCCTGGCAATGGAAGACAGCAAAAGGAAAGCTGAAATTTAAAATTTAGCATTTGAGAAATCTTTCACGCAGGAGGATCGTACAAACATATTGCCGTTTAAGTCTCGTACAGATTCCTGTAAGGAGGACATAGTGATAGACTTCCCTGGAGTTGTTAAGCAGCTGAATGGGTTGAAAATAAATAAATTTCCAGGTCCTGATGAGATTCCAATTTAGTTTTACAGAGAGTACTCTACTGCATTGGCTCCTTACTTAGCTTGCATTTGTCGCGAATCTCTTGCGTAAAGTTCCGAGCGACTGGAAAAAAGTGCAGGTGATGCCTGTATATAAGAAGGGTAGAAGGACGGATCCTCAAAATTACAGACCAATATCCTTAACATCGGTTTGTTGCAGGATTCTTAAACACATTCTCAGTTCAAATATAATGAATTTCCTTGAGACAGAGAAGTTGCTGTCCACGCATCAGCACCACTTTAGAAAGCATCTCTCCTGCGAAACGCAACTCGCCCTTTTTTCACATATCTTGCGAACCATGGATGAAGGGTATCAGACAGATGCCATATTCTTTGACTTCCAGAAAGCGTTTGACTCGGTACGTTGTCCTCGTGGTGAGTGTTCATCGGAGGTGAGGGTAACATCTGGAGTGCCCCAGGGAAGTGTGGTAGGTCCACTGTCGTTTTCTATCTACATAAATGATCTTTTCGATAGGGTGGATAGCAATGTGCGGCTGTTTGCTGATGATGCTGTGATGTACGGTAAGGTGTTGTCGTTGAGTGACTGTAGGAGGATACAAGATCACTTGGACAGGATTTGTAGCTGGTGTACAGAATGGCAGCTAACTCTAAATACAGATAAATGTAAATTAATGCAGATGAATAGGAAAAAGAATCCTGTAATGTTTGAATACTCCATTAGTAGCGTAGCGCTTGACACAGTCACGTCATTTAAATACTTGGCCGTAGCAATGCAGAGCGATATGAAGTGGGACATGCATGTAATGGCAGTTGTGGGGAAGGCGGATAGTCGTCTTCAGTTCATTGGTAGAATTTTGGGAAGATGTGGTTCATCTGTAAAGGAGACCACTTATCAAACACTAATACGACCTGTCCTTGAGTACTGCTTGAGCTTTTGGGGTCCCTATCAGGTTGGACTGAGGGAGGATATAGAAGCAATTCAGAGGCGGGCTGCTAGATTTGTTACTGGTAGGTTTGATCATCATGCAAGTGTTACGGAAATGCTTCAGGAACTCGGGTGGGAGTCTCTGGAGGAAAGGAGGCATTCTTTTTGTGAATCGCTACTGAGGAAATTTAGAGAACCAGCATTTGAGGCTGACTGCAGCGCAATTTTATTGCCATCAACTTATATTTCGCGGAAAGACCACAAAGATAAGATAAGAGAGATTAGGGCTCATGCAGAGGCATATAGGCAGTCATTTTTCCCTCGTTCTGTTTGGGAGTGGAACAGGGAGAGAAGATGCTAGTTGTGGTACGAGGTACCTTCCGCCATGCACCGTATGGTGGATTGCGGAGTATGTGTGTAGATGTAGATGTTGATGTAGACCTGACCTACCCTGCTTTTTTTGGTTTTAGAGAACTTTTACCAATCAACTGTGAAGACCAAACATTGGTCTCAACATCGTAACTGTAGACACATGTATCACCAGTTATGATTCTCTTAAAGAACATCACATTCTCATTTCAGTGACCTAAAAGCTCATTATGGATTGTGAGGTCTTTCTGGTCTTGACTCATGAGTCGTGGTACAAACTTGGCGGCAACTCAATGCATTCCAAGATGCTGCATCAGGATTCATGACATGACATTACATTACATTACTCTGCAGTCTCTTGGACAGTTAGTCTTTGATTGGCATGCACAATTTCATTGACATTCATAACATGAGTGTCATTGGTACACGTCAAAGGGCATCCTGGACGATGTGTGAACCATTCATAACACCAAGTACAGCTTAAGCATTCATCACTGTAGGCTTCCTGCATCATTTGGCGTTTCTCTGTAAAGGTTTCCTTGAGTTTCACATGAAATTTAATGGAGACACATTGCTGCTGTAACTCTGCCATCTAGAAATTCGCAACCTGTGTGACACAACATTCTATTCAATACAGCACTGAACAATACCCATCAGACATATAACAATGAAACTTCCAGCAGTCACACATTAAACACAGGCAATGTGCAGTGATGGTAACCACATTTTGCTCCAACACACCATTGGAGCAAAATTACGAATGATCCAGAATTTTTTGAACAGCCCTCGTCTTATTCTGTTTGAGTTCAATAGAGAAGTCATTGCAGCGGAGGCACCCAGAGACATTTGCACCGTGTATGGGGATAATGTTACTGGACAGACCATGGGAATAAAATAATTTTCTCATTTTAAGGATGATCGTTTTGACGTTAGTGACTCTCCACATTCAGGAAGACCTTCAGAGTTTGATGAAAATCACTTAAAAGCATTAACCCACTATGATCCACACCAGAGCACTCTAGCACTGATAAAATGTGATGAACTATGGTCACTCCACCATCACGCAACAAAAGCATGCAGTGGGAAAGGTTCAAAAATCTGGTGTGCAAGTACTGCATGCTCTAAGTCAAAATCACATAAATCAGTGGGTGCATCTCTGCTAGCATCATAAATTGGCTTATGAACAACACCAACTATTCCTATCCTGTATCATTACTGAAGACGAGAGATGGTGTCTTCACGCTAATATAAGGAAAAGAAAGGAATGGTTGAGCCCAAACAAAGCAGCAATTCCCTGAACAAAGACCTGCGCACATCCACGAAAGATTATGTCATGCATCTGTTGGAATAGTGATGTGGTGTACTACAAATTGCTTCCCTAAGATGTAACTGCCAGACTAACAAAAAACACTACACAGGATTCTGTGCCATCAGACTTTCACCTTTTCTGGTCTCTGTTGAACAGAAAAATGGACTCTGAACATGACTCAGTGAGTTCTTCACTTCAAAACCACACAATTTCCATAATCATGGAATCGAAAAGTTAGCCCAGCATTGGCAGACTGTTGTAAATAGTGAAGGAGAATATACTATGTATAACTAAAATCCTTGCTACATGTATATGTTGTGTTTATTAAACTTATGGAAAAACACTACACCAACCCAATATCTCTTGTCACATTCTATGTGAAAAGTCATTTCAATTTAATGAAAATCTTGGAGGGCTGTCAAATTTTAAAGCAAGGATGGGCTGGTTAAAAAATATGGCTTTTCTGAGCTTCAAATAGAAGGGGAAAAAACTGTTTGCTGATTCTTTCAAAATCAAACTAAGGAACCTATTGAGTGGAGAAGAGAATGCTCTTGAAAACATTTACAATGCTGACAAAGCTGGACCTAATTTATTGCAAAGCTTTGCCAAAAAAATCTTGCTTCACACCATGAATTCTTGCACCTTATCCTAAAATAAGCAAGGAATGTTTTACTGGTTTAGCTGGTTGGAATGCTACTGGTAGCATGCAACTGGCTATGGCCATCATTGGTAAATGTAAGAAACCATGCTATTGCAAACATATTAATATACCTGCAACGTCTCTTGTTTATACCTCACACAAGTGTGCCTGAGTGGACAGTATAATTTTTAAGGAATAGTTTATTGTAGTTTTTGTACCCTTTGTAGGTTAAAAAACAGCAAAAGGGAGAAAAAAAACACTGCGCCTTGCCAATGCACCAACTCATCCATCATGTCATATCTCAAACAGAAAGGATGAGTTCATAAAAGCAATGTTTCTTCCACATAACATAACCTCCTTGTCATAGCCCATGGATCAAGGCATTATTAAAACTTTTAAATGGTACTACAAAAAATAATTGTTATGTAAGTTATTGTAAGAAAGAGAAGAGGAGGGAGAAGAACGTCTGTTAATATATTATGAGAATACTGATTTGAAAGACGCCCTACATAAAATTTTCAGTACGGCGGAAAGTTCTCAAGGTCTAACTGAAAATCACAAACAGAATGATAGGTCCAAAAATCTCAGTATGCAAAAAGAAGTCAGTTCCTGTGAATGTGATAAAGTTAAATAAAAATAAAAAAAATGGGTAAATGTCGATGATGCAGGTCTAGGGCACCAGATCCTGCAGAATAGTGAAATTCTAATACTCATTACTGATAAGGATGATGCCACCAGCATCCCATCAACTAGTGGTGCGGAAAATGAAGATGAAAACATACCAAGCCGCTTCTGAACCATTTACGTGTTTGCATACAGCCTTACAATAGTTTGAAGCTCGAGGGGAAATAACCCAGTGAGATGCAAGCAGCAATCTGGAGGGGTGGGGAAGGGATAGTAGTGTACAGGTGGGAAGAGAGATAGACACTGTCTGGTGGAGTGTGTAGGGACTAGACTGCCAACAGGCACAGTGTCAGGATGTTGTGGGGCAGGGAGGTGGGGAAAAAGGAACAAAAAAGGAGAGGAGTATGGAAAGACAGGCGGATGTGTTGGCAGAGGGCTGCAAATAAGCAGTGTGGGAGATGAGAATGGGGAGAAGATTGTAGGACAGAGGGGCTGCACTGTTGGGTGGTGGATGTAGAGACATTATGTAACTGTAGGTTGGGACCAGATAATTACGGAGTGGAGAATGTGTTGTAAGGATATCTCCCATTTGAAAAGCTTGTGGCTTGGGTAGTGAAGCAGCCATTGAAATCAAGTGTGTTATGTTCAGCTGCATGTTGTGCCACAGGGTGACCTACTTTGCTCTTGGCCACTTTTTGGCAGTAGCCATTCATCCTGGTGGACAGCTGGCTGGTAGTCATAACGATATAAAAAGCTGTGCAATGATTGCAGCAGAGCCGCTAAATGACATGGCTGCTTTCACAGGTGGCCCAGCCCCTAATAGGGTAGGATAAACCTGTGACAGGACTGGAACAGGAAATGCTGGGTGGGTGGATTGGGTAGGTTTTGCACCTGGGTCTTCTACAGGGGTATGATCCTTGTGGCAAAGGGCTGGGATTGGGAGTGGATAAGGGATATCTGTAGAGGTTGGGTGGGTGACAGAACACCATTTTAGGAGGGGTGGGAAGTATCCCGGGCAGGATTTCCCTTATTTGAGGGCATCATGACAAGTAATCAAAGCCCTGGTGAAGGATGTGATTCAGTTGTTCCAGTCTGGGGTAGTACTGGGTGACGAAGGTGACATAGCTTTGTGGCTGACTTTTTGGGGGTTGTGGGAGGATTGGGGCTGTGAGGGGAAATGGCATGGTGGATTTGTTTGCAGACTACGAGTGAGGGATAGTGCCTGTCTGTGACGGCCTCAGAGAGACCCTCAGTATACTGGGCAAGGGAGTTTTTGTCACTGGTAGCCAGGCTATAAGGGAGCAATTTTTTGGTGTGAAACGAATTACGGCTGTCAAAATGCAGGTACTGCTGGTGGTTGGTGTGTTTAATGTGGACAGAGGTACAGATGGAATCATCAGAGAGTAGGTGGTCAACATCTAGGAAGGTGGCACGTTGGGTAGAGGAGGACTAAGTAAAGTGGACTGGAGAGAAGGTGTTGAGGTGGTGCAGGAACGAAGATAGTGAGACTTGGGCCTGGATCCAAATCATGAAGATATCATCAATGAACCTGAATCAGACTGTGGGTTTGGTGTTTCACGAGGCTAAGACGATAGGAGAATGCCATGCTGGTGCCCATTGTTGTGCCGCAGATTTGTTTATAGACCTTCCTTTCAAATGAGAAGTAGTTGTGGGTTAAGATACAGTTAGTAAGGTGTATGAAGAACAAGGTAGTGAGTTTGGAGTCTGAAGGAAGTTGGGAAAAGTAGTGTTCAAAAGCAGTAAGACCATGGGCATGAGGGATGTTGGTGTATAGGGAGGTGGTATCAACAGTGACAGGGAGATGGTATCAACAGTGACAAGTAGGGATCCAGGAGGTAAAGTGGTGGGGATGGTGTAGAGTCAATGAAGGAAGTGTTTGGTGTCTTTGGCATGGGAGGCTAGATTACGGACAACTAGTTGGAGGTTGTGGTCAATGAGAGTCGAAATTCTTTCAGTAAAGGCACAATAATCAGCCACAATGGGATGTCTAGGATCGTTGGTTTGTGGATCTAGGGGAGCATGTAGATGGTGAGTGTGCGAGGTGTCAGGGATTGGAGATTGTGTTGGACTTCTGGGATGGGATCACTCTGGCAGAGTTTATAGATGGAGGAGTCAAATAATTGGTGGAGGCCTTCTGCCAGGTAGACACTATGATTCACAACAACAGAGGTGGAAATTTCATATGCAGGTAGGATGATTAGGTCAGGATTCATTTTGAGGTTGTATATGGCTGTTCTTTCTTCTACTGAAGGTTTGGTGTTCTGAGGAAGGGACCTGGGAAAGGATGGTGAGGCTAAGATAGAGGTAAGGAATTTCTGGAAGGTGACCAACAGGTGGTTAGGTGGGGGGGTCATGGTTGGATGGTGGTACAAACTGGAAGAGGCAGGGTTCAATGTTGGAATTGGGGTGGTTTTCATTGGAGGAATTGGTGGCAAATAGCTTGCATCGCAAGGATCGGGAGGGGAGTAGGTCTTTGACAAGTCCAGCACAGTTACCGGGGTCGAGGGCTAAAGGTGAGGCCTTTGGATGGGATTGAAACTTCAGTGGAGCTGAAGGTTTTGGTGGAAATGTTAACAATGTTTTGGCTCTGGATTTGGTGGAGGGTTAATAGGGAGTTTTGGAGATATGGCAAGTTAAAAAGGTCAGCCAGGCAGGGTTTAGCTGCTATGAGGGATGGATGGGGAGGAACACTGTGGGTACGGTAGGGGTTACTGGTGGCCCAAGGCGGCAGTAGGATGTCAGCAGGTTGGATAATTTATGGAGGTGCTGCCGGGAGCACTCCTCCAGCTGCTGGAGAGCAAGTGGTTCAATTTGAGATATGCTATATATGGAGTAGGGATCACAATGTAGTAGTATCTCGTGGAGAGAGCAAAGGAGAGGTTCAAGGATGCCTGTGCCACGGAGAATTTTTTTTGTAGAACCAGATTAGTGAGGGCCAAGGATTGACGGAATCTGAAAAGTGTAGGTCATTGTGAAAGGAGGGGTGGGATCCAGAAAAAGGAATCTTTACAGTTAGGCCATTTGGGGGGATTCCATGGTTTAGGTAGCATTTGCGAAACAGGATGTGGGACTGGGTTTTAGCCAGGGAAGTTGATACTTTTCTAAACTGGTGCAGAAAGATGGAGCAACGGACTGTTGTGCTAGGATTGATGCAAACGAAATGGGAATGACAAAGAAATGGGCAAAATAGGTGTTGATGGTTTGTCAGAGGAGCTGGATAAGCAAAAACATCAAATACACTCCTGGAAATTGAAATAAGAACACCGTGAATTCATTGGCCCAGGAAGGGGAAACTTTATTGACACGTTCCTGGGGTCAGATACATCACATGATCACACTGACAGAACCACAGGCACATAGACACAGGCAACAGTGCATGCACAATGTCGACACTAGTACAGTGTATATCCACCTTCCGCAGCAATGCAGGCTGCTATTCTCCCATGGAGACGATCGTAGAGATGCTGGATGTAGTCCTGTGGAACGGCTTGCCCCGCCATTTCCACCTGGCGCCTCAGTTGGACCAGCATTCGTGCTGGACGTGTAGACCGCGTGAGACGACGATTCATCCAGTCCCAAACATGCTCAATGGGGAACAGATCCGGAGATCTTGCTGGCCAGGATAGTTGACTTACACCTTCTAGAGCACGTTGGGTGGCACGGGATACATGCGGACATGCATTGTCCTGTTGGAACAGCAAGTTCCCTTGCCCGTCTAGGAATGGTAGAACGATGGGTTCGATGACGGTTTGGATGTACCGTGCACTATTCAGTGTCCCCTCGACGATCACCAGAGGTGTACGGCCAGCGTAGGAGATCGCTCCCCACACCATGCTGCCGGGTGTTGGCCCTGTGTGCCTGGGTCGTATGCAGTCCTGATTCTGGCGCTCACCTGCACGGCGCCAAACACGCATACGACCATCATTGGCACCAAGGCAGAAGCGACTCTCATCGCTGAAGACGACACATCTCCATTCGTCCCTCCATTCACGCCTGTCGCGACACCACTGGAGGCGGGCTGCACGATGTTGGGGCGTGAGCGGAAGACGGCCTAACGGTGTGCGGGACCGTAGCCCAGCTTCATGGAGACGGTTGCGAATGGTCCTCGCCGATACCCCAGGAGCAACAGTGTCCCTAATTTGCTGGGAAGTGGAAGTGCGGTACCCTACAGCACTGCGTAGGATCCTACGGTCTTGGTGTGCATCCGTGCGTCGCTGCGGTCCGGTCCCAGGTCGACGGCACGTGCACCTTCCGCCGACCACTGGCGACAACATCGATGTACTGTGGAGACCTCACGCCCCACGTGTTGAGCAATTGGGCGGTACATCCACCTGGCCTCCCGCATGCCCACTATACGCCCTCGCTCAAAGTCCGTCAACTGCACATACGGTTCACATCCATGCTGTCGCGGCATGCTACCAGTGTTAAAGACTGCGATGGAGCTCCGTATGCCACGGCAAACTGGCTGACACTGACGGCGGCGGTGCACAAATGCTGCGCAGCTAGCGCCATTTGACGGCCAACACCACGGTTCCTGGTGTGTCCGCTGTGCCGTGCGTGTGATCATTGCTTGTACAGCCCTCTCGCAGTGTCCGGAGCAAGTATGGTGGGTCTGACACACCGGTGTCAATGTGTTCTTTTTTCCATTTCCAGGAGTGTATGTAAAGACTCGCAGAAACAGGCAAAAATATGCAAGGATACATAAAAATATGGGAAACCATGTGAAATCACATAAAACTAAGCACAAATACTTTAAAAACAAATAAACGATAAGGTATGGGAGTGTACAGGTGTTGCAATAGCTGAGAGTGAGGGAGGAGGGGATGGATTAGGTCGGGGATTCAAAGTTCGTGTGGCACAGGCATGTGCATAAAATAAAACTCTAAAGTATGTGAGGATGAGGGATGGAGTAGAATCAATAGGAATAAATACAATTACCTATTGGAGGAAAGAATATGGGGCATTAGATGCTGCATCAACAAAACACACAGTGTGTTGTGCGCAGACAGACGTTGAAACTGTGGTTCGGAAGTAGATGCGGTTTGGAAGGCATTGAATCAACACAGAAAAGAAAAGAAAGAATGGACACTGAGAAGAGTAATACTACTTAGCAGAGTAACAAAGGAAAACATCACAGGTTTGTAGGATGGAAGAAAGCTATTCAGCGAAAGTCAATCAATGGAAACTCCAGGCAGGAAAAGATAGATTGCTATTTACCATAAAGAAGATGGGTCAAGTTGCAGATAGGCATGATTGAAAGACACCCACTTATAGCTTTCGACCACAGGAATGCAATATCACGTTGGATGCATGCAGCAATCTAGGGGTGGGGGGTCGAGGGGGGGGGGGGTTGGAAGGGATAGTACTGTACGGGTGAGGAGGGAGACAGATGCGTCTGGCAGAGAGTGCAGGGACTAGACTGCCAACAGGTGCAGCATCAGGAGGTTGTGGGGCAGGGAGGTGGGGAAAAAGGAACAAAAAAGGAGAGGAGCAGGGAAAGACAGGCAGATGCAAATAAACAGGGTGGGAGACAAGGATGGGGAGGAGATGATAGGACAGAGGATGTGGAAACTATTGGGTGGAGGGAGTGGGGATAGTATGTTACCGAAGGTTGAGGCCAGGATAATTATGGGAATGGAAATGTGTTGTAAGGCTAACTCCCATCTGTGCAGCTGAGAAAAGCTGGTGGCTTGAGTAGGGAAGCAGCCACTGAAATCAAGTGTGTTATGTTCAGCTGCATGTTGTGCCACAGGGTGACTTACTTTGCTCTTGGCCAAGTGGCCAGAGATGGACACTGTCTGGTGGAGTGTGTAGGGACTAGACTGCCAACAGGCACAGTGTCAGGATGTTGTGGGGCAGGGAGGTGGGGAAAAAGGAACAAAAAAGGAGAGGAGTATGGAAAGACAGGTGGGTGTGTTGGCAGAGGGCTGCAAATAAGCAGTGTGAGAGATGAGAATAGGGAGAAGATTGTAGGACAGAGGGGCTGCACTGTTGGGTGGTGGATGTAGAGACATTATGTAACTGTAGGTTGGGACCAGATAATTATGGAGTGGAGAATGTGTTGTAAGGATAACTCCCATTTGAAAAGCTTGTGGCTTGGGTAGTGAAGCAGCCATTGAATTCAAGTGTGTTATGTTCAGCTGCATGTTGTGCCACAGGGTGACCTACTTTGCTCTTGGGCACTTTTTGGCAGTGGCCATTCATCCTGGTGGACAGCTGGTTGGTAATCATACCAATATAAAAAGCTGTGCTATGATTGCAGCAGAGCAGGTAAATTACACAACTGCTTTCACAGGTGGCCCAGCCCCTGATGGGGTAGGATGAATCTGTGACAGGACTGAAATAGGAAGTGTTGGGTGGGCGGACTGGGCAGGTTTTGCCCCTAGATCTTCCTGGGGATATGATCCTTATGGCAAGGGGTTGGGACTGGTATGGACTAGGATGTTGTGGAGGTTGGGTTGGCAACAGAACACCATTGTAGGAGGGGTGGAAAGTATCTCGGGTAGGATGCCCCTCATTTCAGGGCCACAATGAAAGGTAATCAAAGCCCTGACAAAGGTTGTTCCAATCTTGGATGGTACTGCGTGATGAAGGAGACACTCCTTTATGGTTAGTTTCTGGGGTGGTGGGAGGATTGTTAATGTGAGGGGAAATGGCTCAGGAGATATATTTGCGGATTGGGTCTGGGGGATAGTGCCTTGGTGAGACCCTCAGCAATTGAGCAAGGGAGTTTTTGTCACTGCAGCTACACTGTCCCCAGGTAGCCAGGCTCTATGGGAGGAGTTTGTGGTGTGAAAGGGAAGACATCTGTCAAAATTTAGGTATGCTGGGTTGATGAGGATCATGTGAAGCTGATGGGAGAGAAGGTGTTGAGGTTGTGAAGGAACAAAGATAGGATGTCTTGGCTCTGGGTCCAGATCATGAAGATATTATCAACGAACCTGAACCAGACTAGGGGTCTGGTGTTTTGGGAGGCTAGGAAGGTCACCTCTAGATGGTTCATAAAAAGGTTGGCGTAGAAGTGTGCCATGCGGGTGCCCATTGCTGTGTTGCAGATTTGTTTACCTTCAAATGAGAAGTAGTTGTTGGTTAGGATACAGTTAGTAAGGTGTATGTGGAATGAGGTACTGGGTTTGGAGTCGGAAGAACATTGGGTAAGGTAGTGTTCAATAGCAGTCAAACCAATTATCTCATATCTTGTTTTGGCTGTAGGGCACCACCACCCCAAGGAAATTTCATCAGTTGGGAAAACAAAAGGCAAAAGCCAATGTAAACTGTACCTTAATGTGAACTAACCATCTGAAGATGAACATGTCAGTTCAAAACCAGGAATGGTGCTGTTTAAATAAAGAAATAGCAGTGTAAAAAGTGGCTGGTTGCTGTTATCTTCTATGTAGGAGTAATTCTATATGAGGGATTGTCACAAGGCATTAAGTATCACCTCAAAAAATAGTTATCTAATTACTTTTTTTTGTTTGCAGTCCTGGTACACACTGAAAGCACCATGTCAAAACTAAATGTCCCTGACCACTGACGTAGTGATTAACTGTGCAGCTTCACACCAATTCAGATAACTTCTTTAAGGGTCTGGATTCGCTTGACACAACTGGAATATTTCTGCTGCTGAAAACAGATTACTGCACGATTCTTCACTTTATCAGTGAGAGAAACATCAGTCCATGTCATTTGTCAATCAGAGCTGGAATAATTCTATACTCTGTTCTTTATGTTAAAATGGCTACTGGGAAACTAAAACACCATATTAATGTGATGGACTATCTCAATATTATTTAGACATTATAGTTGCAATTTCCTACTGTTGTTTACATACTGGAGACTCAATGGCTGTGACTGACTGGTGCTGTCACAGCTATATGTTCTATGCTGGTTACAGACAGTAAATAAAAGACATGAATCTACACAATGATTAGTATGATATAAGATCATCACCACTACCCTATACAAGTAACACAAGAAGAAGAAGTATGCCAATCATGGACAGCAATTCATAATTTTGCATCTGCCTTGGATACTCCCAACAAGGCCGTTTACAGTATCTCTTTCAACACAATTTACTGTTTCATGTAGTCAAAGTGACACTAATATCTGTCAATATATCTCCTGAAAATATCCCCTACATATTCTATGTTATTCTGTTCTAGTGACTGTGCAAGACATTTCATTTGCACACACAGGAAATACGTGAAATGTAACTGCAGTTGCGAATACGGGCAACCTCAAACTGTAGAATGGAATGACGACTTCAAAAAATTTGTGCTGGACTGGGACTCAAACCAGCATTTTACTTCTTACAGACACGAGCACTGCAATATCGTATTTCATTTTCACTTTACAACAATGTTGCAAGAGTTAAGACACTATGCAAAAGTTAAAACACTCCTTCAAACCCCCCTCCTCAAACACACACACCACACACACACACACACACACACACACACACACACACACCAAAAAGTCTCAATACATACTTGTGTTACTTAATGACAGATAGTGGTACAAAGATATGCAACTCTTATCATGATTTCAGCCAGACCAGATTTCACACCCAGTGTAATTCCCATGATAATTTGTAACAAGTATTGTAATGTGTTGTGCAATTTCTGAACATCATTTGGTATTTTGTTGTTAGTTCCACTCAAAATGCTCATTACCCACCACACTTTTACAGGGCACAAAGTGAAAGTAAGTAAAGTGCACCACGCAAGTTACTCTAACAGCCAGAAAATGCGCAATTGCCTAAAAATTGTTTTAGGGGTACTGTGGGTGCCTGAAATGTAAAAAGACATGAAAAATATGTTTACAGGTAACAGAACTGGTGTTAGTCACTATATGGTCTGAGTACTGACATGGTCAGCAGTCCTAAAGAGACATACTCATGTACATACACATACCAGCATCCAATCAAAAACGTTTCTTTAAGTCTCACTGTGAGACAGGAGACACTGATATGTTTGTTACATTCTATGAAATCTTGTACTGGTACAGAATTTGTGTAGTTAAAAGTCTAATTTTGAATGCAGCACAACCCAACCCCTCCCTCCCACCTCCTCTTCATGTATTCTGAATAAGTAACATAATTCTGTACTACTATAATAAATTTTTTGCTTCATATGATTCTGCTGTGAGTCCAAATGTAAAAGTATGTTCCTGACATTCTGAGCAACACTATATTTATTTTTTACTTTCTGCCTAGATGCTGCAGGTATCCCACCATTTTAGAGACACACTATGTTATGTAATTATGAGTCATACTTATGGAATAAACAAACATGTACCAAATTACCAAGCTGTCAAGGTAGCAATTTGTTTCAAATAATGTTAGGTATATATATATAAAACACAATGAAAAAGACAGGAGGTTTCTAAATAACATATTCCAGTTGTGCTTATCAAGTTGAATGTCCTCTTAGGTTTAATGAAATCAGCTAAAAATTGAGAAACTACACAAAACATACTTTGAGACACTATAAGCATATACAGTGTTTACTTCATTGAAAAAACTGTCAGGTCACTAGTTTCTTCCAAAGCAATTGGCCTGCTGGTAATCACTTGGGTTCATTTCAAAGTATGTAGTGCATTTTGAACTCCCTTCCTGTTAGTCACTGTTCTCAGGCACACACTGTAAGCTGTTTACTATAGAGTAGGCCCTACTGATAAAAATATCTACTGAACAGTTGCCAATTTATTGTTTCTTATTTTACTGCTAATATAATGTAAACATTAATTGAATTTAAAATTTCAATATTTCATCTAGCTCATCTTCATTATATTTGTCAGAAAAAAATTGTTTAACATTTTTTTCCAAGTTCTTTGTTATATTGCCCGAGTCTGTGACAGAGCTTCTACAAATATGTGACTGTAACTGCATTGTAGCTTTCTCCTCTTCCTGTCTCTTTATTTCACACTTGGGTGAGATAATATCTCCAACATCTGTTTCACACAGCTGCTGTTTGCCAAAAACTGCATTCCATGTGTTACTAGCAAAGTTATCAGAACTAATATCAGAAACAATTTCCTGCTGACTGTCACAACTTAACAGTGCTGTAGATGTCGATGTTTCTGGTAGCAAAGTAAAACAGAGAGGAGATGAATTCCTTTGCAAGTCACAAACACGGTTTGTGCCTCTTGATTTATAATCACTATAAGTATCATCTCCTGTAGAGAAATATGTAAAAGAACTTTTACTAACATGGGATTGTATGACTTCATTTTCATTAAAGGGGGTTTCATTTAAATGTGTTAATTTTCCATTCCGGTTCCCTGGTGAGACACCAATATTCTCTCCACAGATATTAACAGTGGCATTGGCAGAATAATTTTGAATGGTCTGCTGTTTACACATTTTTGATGTACCTGAGATTACTAGCTCAGAAGGCACTGAATCATCAGAATGTTCATCATCATCTTCATCTGATAAATACTTGTTCCATTTACTACTTTTTACACTTGGAATATTTGTTCCAGTGTCCACAGCTGAAATAGAAAAAAAAGTAATGTATAGATATAGTTTGGATTTTTCATTCATGTACACACAACTTTTTGCTACAAGAAAAACAATCGATACTGGATTAACATTGTTACTATCACTATACCATTTTCTGCACACTGGATTTGTATTCTCCTATTTAAAACAAAGGTCTCTTTCCTCCTCTTATCCTCATTGAGTCGTTGAACATGAGCTCTACAGTCCTTTCCACTTCCTCTTCCAAACACCTGCAAATCAACATGACATCATAATATAAATACATAGTGATACTAATTTGAATAAATAACTCAGTGTTTTCAACTGAAGACACACAGTCTGGCTAATAATTGCATCATTTTTAGTTTCACTTTACATTAAAATGCACAGTCAAGATTGCAATTATATTGCATAACTCTCAAAAAAAAAAAAAAAAAAAAAAAAAAAAAAAAAAAAAAAAAAAAAAAAAATTATCTAGTTTCGGATGAGGTCCCCATCAAATTCAACTTGATGTTAAAAAGGTTCAAATGGCTGCGAGCACTATAGGACTTAACATCTGAGGTCATCAGTCCCCTGGACTTAGAACTACTTAAATCTAACTAACCTAAGGACATCACACACATCCATGCCCGAGCAGGATTCGAACATGCGACTGTAGCAGCAGCGTGGTTCCGGACTGAAGTGCCTAGAACTGCTCAGGCACAGTGGCCGGCTAACTTGATGTTAACTTCAGACACAAAGAATCTTGTCATAAACACAATACAAGAAAATTACTGAAGTGAGCTGTAATGTCCATGACTATGTATTCACTCCTTTGCTAGGTTCTCTTAGGTTTACTGAAATCAACTGAAACATAAGCAACATTACAAAACACACTTTGAAGCACTATGAATATATACAGTTTTCGACTCCTTGCAAAAACTGCTGAGAAATCAAGATGAGCTAGATGAAATATTAAAATTTTAAATGCAACTGCATGCAATTCATGTTTACATGAAATTATTGGAAATCAAACCTCTCATCATATAATGACCTTAGTCTTTTCCTTTGTATTATAAATTAAAACTGTTAATACACATGTTTATACAAGTAGCTACATAAAGGTTTCCTGACAATCCCTTTTATTTCCCATTGAGTAAGACAGATGTGGCAGTCCGAATTTAATACTATTCATTATATTATCAATTAATCACCATTAATCTGCTATTCTCTCTTTTTGGTAATAAATGGACATCACAGAAATAGAGAAAATTATACTGCTTTGAAATAAGGTGCTCCCTTCCCACTTACACTACTATTTAAATGAATGAATGCTTAACAATATTTATCATGTTCTGTAGTTCTCATGACAATGGAGAACCTTCAGGTATGTGGAACGAGTCAAGCTATACATTGACAAAAGACTCATAAAATTAATCTATACACTGTATTAACAATAAACTATCGCCAAACTATATGCTACTCATGTTTATGCCAGATAAATTTAACCAAGGAAATGAGAAAGAAATTTGATGCTCCCACAATTATGTTAAATATACGCTGATTCAGTTCAATACACCGCCTTGTCTGGTGGGGAAGCACCTAGAAAGGGGGAGGAAACGAAATGAAACCTCATAGGATTTGATGTTATTTCAGTGATTACGAAATTGATTAAAATTTACAAATAACATGGCAATATGACGCGGCACCCCCTCTGGCCTGGTTGCTTATGCTTATTCAGTTGTCACGTGTGTCATAATGATCACATCTCCTGAGGCAACTTGGACCACAGCTGTTGTAACTTGCTTTCGACATCCTGACTGCTGGTACTGCCAGAAATGGTACTAGACAAGTTCTATCAGAGACACATCTACGGACCTCGCTGGCTACAGAACAACTGCAACATCATGCAGACAGTTCACAGAGATATTGTTATGTGTAGACAAGCATTTTTCTGTTGAAAAACAGCACCATGATACTGTTGCATGAGAGGTAACAGATGAGGACACAGGATGTCCACAACTTATCATTGTACTGTCAGAATTCCCTCACTCTCTACTAGCCATGGCCTGAAGTCATACCTGATGGCTCCCAGATACCATGAGCAACACCATTGTGCCTCTTCAAAATCTTGGAAGAATGGGATCCCTTCCCAGGTTGCCACCATACTCACCAACAATGGTCATCAAGGGTAGTGCACAACTGCAATTCATCACTGAACACAATGTGTCCCCATCTTCAACAGTCCATGCTTTCCAGTCATGGCACCATCCCAAATGCACCTGTTTGTATTGTGGTGCTAACTGCAGTCTATGCATATGATGGTAATTCTCAAGTATTACTGCTGCTAATCTCCGACCAATGGTGCAGGATGATGCAGAACGTTGCAAGAAGGCCTTTACTTGTTCTCGGATGGCAGACACAGATATGAAAGGGTCACAATGTGCCTGGTGCACAATATGGCAATACTTCCGTGATCTGGTTATATGTGGTCGATGAGAACCTTGACAACAAGTGTGCTTTCCCCCACATTCCCATGCAATCCAACATAAGGCAACGTCACATCCAACTGCCTCGCAGAACTGGATACACCACAATTCAATCTGACAACCAAGTGGAGTTGCGCAATGAGAACCCTTTCAAACTGCTGGTAATGCTGTTTAACAAAAGTAAGCAGAATCTCCATGTTCTTCACAATGATCATGTAACATCAGATGCTGTTCACACTCCTAATATACCCTACAAAACTAAATACACTCATGTACTCAAAGCCATTGCACCAGTCACATAGAGCTACAGCTCTAATCGATTACATACCTGTTGATAATCTATACATGTACGAAGTTACACTGGCATCAGACCATGTCTTGTGTGTGTTCCACTCTCTTTTCTCAGGCAGTGTACTTTTCAAAGAAAAATAGTTTCATCAAGTACAGAATTTTGTTTACAGCACATTACTACTTCTCACACAGTTGTATAACAGACACTGCTATTTGACATACATCTAATACAGCTTTTCAGTTCTCAAATTACATATTCAGACAATTTTTAAAAAAGCTGGCAAATGTGAGTTTAAACTTTCCTTTAAAATGGTTAGGATCCCAATTTCTTGCTTTATCTTAGACAGGACTTGTTGAATACCTTTGCCCCACAGTACACATGTTCATTCTGAACTCTAGACAAGGTGGCATAGTCTATATGAAAATTATTTTTGTCTTATATTGTCACTGTGTGGATCATAGATCAGCTGACACATTTTTATTGCCAGAAATAAAAATCATTAAGAAGTAAACTTATTGGAAAGTCAGTATCAGAATTCCACCATCGTTAAACCGATTTCTGCAAAATATGCAGTTATCTGTGCTATACAGTAATTGTATGGCTTATTTCTGTTGAATAAATATGGTATTTACTGTGTGTGCACTGTCCCAGAAGATAATTCTGTAAGTCAACAAATAGTGAAAATATGCTAAATAAGTCTGATAGTAGAGGGGACTGGCAAGGGAAAGCAATGAGAAAAACACTGAGTAACAATGAAAGGGTAATATCACATAAGTGAGAGGATGTAATGCCAGAAGTTTGAATGTAGTAGGGAAGCAGGCAAATCTGAAAAGAAAAATGCAAATTCTCAGTCTAGATATAAGAGGGGGCGAGTGAAATGAAACAGAAAGAAGATAGGGATTTCTGGTCAGCATCTCATGTCAACAGCAACAGAAAATTGTACGACAAGTACTTCAGTTCTAACATAATGTAGGAGCAAGCACCAGCAACTTGGATTACTAAATTTTATTTAACTTCAGTTTCTATCACAGTTGCATTAATTTTTTTTTTTTTTTTATTTGTGGTGACTGGTTTTGGACCAAACCATAACCAACAAATGAAACATGCTAGATAATATAAACTTTAAAATTTTTTACATTCCATAGAATTAGACAACTTCCATTAGTGTAACTAATATTACATATCTTTGTTGTAAGTGTTGATGTACATTCCCACCAGTATACATGTATACATTAGCCATAACTGGTATTTTTAAATTTATGAAGTTTGTCCAAAAACTTCCACAACATTTGTAATTTCACACCAATGGTGTGTTGGAGTGAAATGTGGTTGGCATCCCTGCACACACCAGTGTTTAATGTGTAACTGCAGGAAGTTTCATTGTTGTATGTCTGTTTTCTTCCATTGTTAAAAGTTTTCTTTTACTGGCCATGCTGATCTAAAATGCATGCACTTTGGAACAAATTGTTAGGGAAATTGACATCATGTGCACTGTTGATTTGTTCTGGCTTTCACCACTGCTGCGGTATTATCTGAGGTTTATCTCCATTATATCTGAGCACGTAACTACATCCTTAGCTGAAGTTAAGAATGTTATGAATTTCAGTTACAATATGATAGTCACCTTATTTCTTACACTGTAGAACTTAACACATTTTGTGTTGTAACTGCAACTCAGCTATCCTGTTTGGAATTCATAAGTGCTCTCATAGGTCAAGAGGTATGCACAACAAATTCCAGTGCTGCAAGGTTAGCTGAACAGGGTAAAACTGAAGCATTTGTACTTTTCTTTCATTACATTGTTCTTCTTAAGTTGTTGAGTTGTGTTGTGTATTCCCACATTCTGCGTAGCTTTTAATTTAATGTCTTCTGTTGCCCCTTAAATGAATAACGAGACTGTTGGCTGGTAAATATCTTCACTTCTTCACTGGTAGGTTAATATCTACCCAATTATACATTGCATCACTTTCATCACTGTTGTGCAGTAGGTAAATTTACAGAGTACGCTGTATACACATCTGGACTCTTGGGTGTACACATTACAAGTCAGTTTTGCCAAAGAAAACTTTAAGGTTTTTGACAAACTCATAGTGCTACTTTCTTACACAGGTATTTACCAAAAACAATACTAGCATTAAAAATAGGACAGGTGTTAATGAGGCTCTTTAAATAAATTAAATGTTGTTACACCAGTGCTCGATTATGGGAACATGTTTTTCAGTTTTGGCTGTTAACAAGACATGTTATTTGACTGCTGAGCGAGTCTTGCAATTAGCTCAGCAAAATTATATTTTAAAGTTAAGTTTCTTGGAGCTGCGACTTGTTCAGTGCTCTCAATTACAGCATAAACATAAACATGGAGTTTTCATATTAACAGTAAGATAATTCAGTTCTGGTTTAAATATGTTATTTCTGATCAATTTAATTCTTATTTGTTTCAATAAACCTTCAGTCCGAGAAATTTGATATAATGTGGAAGGTTCTCTGGGTTTTCTGGATTCTCTGTCATCTGAGCTTTCTAGTGATATATAAATTTCAGAAGCGGTAAACAATATTTGCAATATACATTAAGAGCCAAAGAAACTGGTACACTTGCCTAATATCATGTAGGGCATTGCAAGCACACAGAAGTGCTGTAATACGACACGACATGGACTCAACTAATGTCTGAAGTAGTGCTGGAGGGAATTGACAGCATGAATCCTAAAAGGCTGTGTTCCATTGCTCATGTGCCAATTATAACACTAAGAGTATGAGGGGGTGAAGATCTCTTCTGAATGGCACGTTACAAGGCATTACAGATATGCTCAGTAATGTTCATGTTTGGGGAGTCTGGTGGCCAGCGGAAGTGTTTTAACCTAGAAGAGTATTCCTGGAACCACTCTGTAGCAATTCTGGGTGTGTGGGGTGTCACATTGTCCTGCTGGTATTGCCCAAGTCTGTCGGAATGCGCAATGGACAGGAATGGATGCAGGTGATCAGACAGGATGTTTACACGTGTGTCTCCTGTCAGAGTCATATCTAGATGTATCAGGGGTTCCATATCACTCCAACTGCACACGCCCCACACCATTACAGAGCCTCCACCTGTCTCAACAGTCCCGTGATGACATGCAGGGTCCATGAATTCATGGCGTTGTCCCCATACCTGTACACGTCCATCCACTCCATATAATTTGAAATGAGACTCATCCAACCAGGCAACATGTTACCAGTCATCAACAGTCCAATGTCCATGTTTACAGGCCCAGGCGAGGAGTAAAGCTTTGGGTCGTACAAGGGTACACAAGCGGGCCTTCAGCTCCGAAAGCCCATACTGATGATGTTTCGTTGAATGGTTCACATGCTGACACTTGTTGATGGCCCAGCATTGAAATCTGCGGCAATTTGAGGAGGGGTTGCAGTTCTGTCCTGTTGAACGATTCTCTTCAGTCTTTGTTGGTCCCGTTCTTGCAGGATGTTTTTCTGGGCGCAGCGATGTCAGAAATGTGATGTTTTACCGGATTCCTGACATTCACAGTACACTCATGAAATGGTCATACGGGAAAATCCCCACTTCATCCCTACCTCAGAGATGCTGTGTCCCATCGCTCATGTGCCAACTATAACACCACTTTCAACCTCACTTAAACCTTGATAACCTGTCATTGTAGTAATAGTAACCATTCTAACAACTGCGCCAGGTACTTGTTTTCTTATATAGGCGTTGTCACCACAGTGCTGTATTTTGCCTGTTTACATGTCGCTGTGTTTGAATACGCATGCCTATACCAGTTTCTTTGGCAATTCAGTGTAAAATTGTGTAAATTATGTGTTTCATGAATTTCAGTGCTGCTTCCATGTTGTGGTAACTTTGAGGGATATTTACAAGTTGCGGTCAATAACAGAGTAAATTGAGAATTGTTACACATTGCACTGTTTGGTCTTTTTAGTGTTGTTTTATTACATAATTCCAATCATTGTAGGAATTTGTCGCTAAACATCACCAATTGCTAGAAATTGTATAAATTTGTTTTGTTGGCAAGTATATGTCAATGTCCATGACAGCATATAGAAGATTATTATTCCAGTTACAAGTGTTATTTGTCAAACTTTGGAGTAAACATATCAATTGAACTGCCATTATCCAGGCCCCCCAAGTTTGGGTCTTGGCATCTGATCTGGTTATAAAGTGAACCGATTGATACCATATTTAAAGAACTACAATACCCCCTGAGGATTCCATTTGTATTCCACTATGGATGGAATTCTCACCTTTTTTTGCCCAGTTTTAAGTTAGAACTATGTTATATATGTTACTAACATTTGATATTACAGAAAATTAGCAACTCTTCCTAAAATTCTGTTTATCTCCCAATAAGTGTAAGGAACTCCCCCACTACCACTCTCATACAGAGCAGATTCATTATTTGGATTTTTGGCTTCTATTGCTGTCTTTCTTTACAATAGCTATAAAATACTTTTTGGTACTCTTTCCAACAATCTAGATAGAGTTTTTTACTAACTGCTGCTAATTTTTTCCAAAAGGAATCATTACAAGACACCTTTCCTAAATTCATCCAAATTTTGTTAATCACACATTGTGCATTTTGTTCACTATTTAAATTATCTTCACCCCTGTTACTATTAGACAGAATAGAATTAAGCACTTTCAACGAAAAGAACTTCAGATAATCCTCTTCTTCTTTAGACCTCTCCCCCTATACATCTAATAGCTTCACAATATCTGAAACCTCACTTTCTTCATCTCCTAACACAATTTCTTCACATAAACTAACATAATGACCCACTTCTTCTTCATCATCTTTCATCTCTTCAGCATCTTCATTTAACTTATTTCCCCTTTGAAAAACATTTGTTATCTTATTATCTATTTTGTCCTCATTCTTCTGCTCCAATATCTTGAATTCTCTACTGTCATTACTTTCTAGTCCACCCCCAAATTCTTAACTGAACAACTTGTGTAAATCCCTTTTCACAAACAATCCTCATCACCTATTGTTTCTTTACTTATTTGCTTGTAGACCCCAAACCCACTCCAATATTCTTCATCAGCTGCACCTGAATTTGTTTGAAATACCTCTACTACTCTGTCATCATCACAATTAAGGCTTAAATATTTGTCATTAGTAATGGTCCCTGAGGACAGTGGGACAGCAGCTAGACCTTAAGTACTTGAATAGTAATAACAGAAACCAACAGCTGTAGTGTGATCCAACATCATCTCTTCAAAATATGCTGCCAGTTTCAATGCCAAAAAGCATCATCTTCAGGCCCCTGTATATGGAAATGTGCACAGCAGGACTGTAAAGTATGAGAATACAGACAACAAAAATCACAGTTTGGGACTAAAAAGGGGATAAATCATATCACAAAATTAATTAGTAAAAATATGCTATATTGTTACAAATTCAAAACAAATTTTTAATCTAATAATGTAATGTAATGCATACAATAAATTAAATCAGCAAATCAATCGAAGTCACATATATCCCCAACCAGAAAAACAATGAATATGGGATATACCAATAACAATTCAAAAAACTGATATAACATAATACCAAACAACTGGAGAAAACAAATGCAGCAAAAGCCTAATGAACAAACATTCACTGTATAATGCAAATCCACCAAAATAACAACATGAATTCTAATGACCTCTAACACAGAAACAACATAAAATATATTCTAAAACCTACTATACAAACAGCATTAAAGATACAAAAAAGTATAAACACATGGTCCATTGATATTACCAAGTCACATGCCTAAGGTCCATGACCACAGTGGCATAGTAAATGTGCAACTTGTGTAAGTAAAAGACCCTAAATACAGTATCGCCAAAGTAACAATGAAACAATTCAGCAATGTTTCTGCTAATTACAGGAAAGTTACTCAACATAAAACAATTTTGCCAATATTAGTAACATCCACCATCAACATGTACCTACAGGGTTAAACGTAACCTACATGATACACGTTGACAAACAATTGCCATGGAACGTCTTGTATGGCAAATCGTGTATTGAAACTTCCTGGCAGATTAAAACTGTGTGCTCGACCGAGACAGCCCCCAGGCTGTGGCTAAGCCATGTCTCCGCAGTATCCTTTCTTTCAGGAGTACTAGTTCTGCAAGGGTCGCAGGAGAGCTTCTGTAAAGTTTGGAAGGTAGGAGACGAGATACTGGCAGAAGTAAAGCTGTGAGCACTGGGCGTGAGTCGTTCTTCGGTAGCTCAGATGGTAGAAAACTTGCCCGCGAAAGGCAAAGGTCTTGAGTTTGAGTCTCGGTTGGGCACACAGTTTTAATCTGCCAGGAAGTTTCATATCAGTGCACACTCCACTGCACAGTGAAAATCTCATTCTGGAAATCCTGTATTTATATGTAACAATAGCCTATAAAGTAGACTAATAGAAGACAATCAGTAAAGCCAATAGCCAACATTATGACCACCAACCTACCATCGATATAAACCCATCCAGGCAATAGCAATGTCACCTGGCGAGGGATAATTGCTAGTCAGACATAAGCAGGGTGCATGTAGTATCAGCGAGCGTGCTGCCTATGTGTTGAACGAGGAAGGTGTGCAATCTATCTAAGTTTGACTGAAGGCAGATTGAGATGGCCCGGAGGCTTGGCACGAGCACTTCGGATACTGCACAACTTTTCAGATGTTCTGAAAGTGCTGTGGTGAGAGTCTTCAACATGTGATGGAACTATGGTGGAACTGTGTCCAGAAGTTGTAAGGTTGGGTGGCCACACACCTCATTACAGATGTCAGACATTGTAGGCTAGGCAGACTGTTCATACAGCACAGGTAGTGAACTGTGGCAGAACTAACATCAGACTTTAATGTTGGGCAGAGTAAAAGTGTGTCTGAACACACAGTGCATCAAATACTCCTAAAAATGGGCCTCTACAGCCAATGACCCATGCAACTATGACTTAAATGGGCACATGACCATTGGCAGTGAACATTGGAGCAGTGGCAGAGCACTGCGTGGCCTGATGAGTCCTGATACCTCCTCCATCATACAGATGGGAGGGCATGAATTCGTCATTCTCCAGGGGAATAGCTCCTTGACTCCAATACTGCAGGATGGAGACAAGCTGGCAGCAGCTTCCGTTATGCTCTGTGGAACATTCACATGGGCATCCATGGGTCCAGCGGAGCTCATGCAAGGCACCAATATGGCCAAGGAGTGTCGTACACTGGTTGCAGACCACATACTTCTCTTCACGACTATCATGTTTCCTGACAGCAGGGCATTTTTCAACAAGATAATGCGTCATGTCACGAGGCCAGGTGTGATGGAGTGGTTCGAGGAACACAGTGGCAAGTTCCAATTTATGCATTAGTCCCCCAACTCATCAGATCTGAACCAGATCGAACACATTTGGTATGTGACTGGATGTGGCGTCAGAGCTCATCGCTCCTTCCCCAGAATTTAAGAGAATTGGGTGACTTGTGTGTGCAGATGTAGTGCAACTCCCTCCAGTGACTTACCAAGGCCTCATTGCTTCCCTGCCATGACACGTCGCCCCTGTTATCCATGCCAAAGTTGGACATACCAGCTATTAGATGGTCATAATGGCTTGGCTCTGAGCACTATGAGACTTAACATCTATGGTCATCAGTCCCTGGTCATAATGTTCTGACAGATTAGCATATGTATAAATACACATAAAGGAACATGTACTCTGAAACATCCATATGGGTATTGACTGGAATAAAACCAAAATAACATATGTATTAACGTAAAAGAGCAGGACAATGAACTCCAAAGATTCCATAAGAATGGGAACTCAAACAATAACTTACACAAACGTGACAAACTTTGAGCACACTCTATGTCCTCACTAATCTAGAAAAGCATGGTGCTGTTCGCCCTGTATCCAAACACAATCTACATGAAATAATATTAGATGAAACACATGACCTATATATTACAGCTCAACAGCCTAAACTACACTGCAATAGCAGAACACCAGTGTGAAACCAAATTGTGCGGCCAAAAGGCTCTTCATACAGAGAAAATCAACACTGAACCCACTCCCTGTTACTAATGAACCAGCCTCAACCATACATTTAAAACAAAAATAAAAATGGCAGCTAAGTCATTCACTATATACCATAATATCTACCACAACAAAGTCAGAACCGAACATTACAAAGGCACACACAAAGTAGTAAAGAGGCAAACGAAAGACACACTCACGCATCTTAAAAACAGGAAGTTGTCATCAAAAATATCCAAACCAATTGGTCCAAACAACCATTCCAATAACACAGACTAGGAAACTTTTAAGTAACCCACCAAGTAACCATAACTTACAAATGGCCTCAGTAGCCACTTGGAAATAACCACAACGGCTGTACACATCTGAACCACCAAAATGAACATATTTAGACAAGCACAGTTTCCATCAGAGAAGTCTTCAGTTTAATGAACCACTTTTTCCATCGTTAGATCTAAAAGGTGGTTGTGGTTGATTGTACTCTTGTCACTGTCTGCTGCTATTTTCAAACACTTGATTACCAGTTCTGTCTACATTATAGTTCTGGTTATTTCATATTTGTTCTATCTCTGGGTAATGTTGTTGTTGTTGTTGTTGTTGTCTTCAGTCCTGAGACTGGTTTGATGCAGCTCTCCATGCTACTCTATCCTGTGCAAGCTTCTTCATCTCCCAGTACCTACTGCAACCTACATTCTTCAGAATCTGTTTAGTGTATTCATCCCTCTACGATTTTTACCCTCCACGCTGCCCTCCAATACTAAACTGGTGATCCCTTGATGCCTCAGAACATGTCCTACCAACCGATCCCTTCTTCTAGTCAAGTTGTGCCACAAACTTCTCTTCTCCCCAATCCTAGTCAATACTTCCTCATTAGTTATGTGATCTACCCATCTAATCTTCAGCATTCTTCTGTAGCACCACACTTTGAAAGCTTCCATTCTCTTCTTGTCCAAACTAATTATCGTCCATGTTTCACTTCCATACATGGCTACACTCCATACAAATACTTTCAGAAATGACTTCCTCACACTTAAATCAATACTCGATGTTAACAAATTTCTCTTCTTCAGAAATGCTTTCCTTGCCATTGCCAGTCTACATTTTATATCCTCTCTACTTCAACCATCATCAGTTATTTTGCTCCCCAAATAGCAAAACTCCTTTACCACTTTAAGTGTCTCATTTCCTAATCTGATTCCCTCAGCATCACCCGATTTAATTCGACTACATTCCATTATCCTTGTTTTGCTTTTGTTGATGTTCATCTTATATCCTCCTTTAAAGACACTATCCATTCCATTCAACTGATCTTCCAAGTCCTTTACTGTCTCTGACAGAATTACAATGTCATCAGTGAACCTCAAAGTTTTTATTTCTTCTCTATGGATTTTAATACCTACTCCAAATTTTTCTTTTGTTTCCTTCACTGCTTGCTCAATATAGAGATTGAATAACATCGGGGAGAGGCTAAAACCCTGTCTCACTCGCTTCCCAACCACTGCTTCCTTTTCATGTCCCTCGACTCTTATAACTGCCATCTGGTTTCTGTACAAATTGTAAATATTTTTTCACTCCCTCTATTTTACCTCACCACCTTCAGAATTTGAAAAAGAGTATTCCTCTCAACATTGTGAAAAGCTTTCTCTAAGTCTACAAATGCTAGGAACATAGGTTTGCCTTTCCTTAATCTAGCTTCTAAGATAAGTCGTAGGGTCAGTATTGCCTCACATGTTCCAATATTTCTATGGAATCCAAACTGATCTTCCCCGAGGTCGGCATCTACTAGTTTTTCCATTCGTCTGTAAAGAATTTGCGTTAGTATTTTGCAGCTGTGACTTATTAAACTGATTTTTTGGTAATTTTCACATCTGTCAACACCTGCTTTCTTTGGGATTGGAATTACTATATTCTTCTTGAAGTCTGAGGGTATTTCGCCTGTCTCATACATCTTGTTCACCGGATGGTAGAGTTTTGTCACGACTGGCTCTCCCAAGGCTGTCAGTAGTTCTAATGGAATGTTGTCTACTCCTGGACCTTTGTTTCAACTCAGGTCTTTCAGTGCTCTGCAAACTCTTCATGCAGTACCATATCTCCCCTTTCATCTTCATCTGCATCCTCTTCCATTTCAATAATATTGTCCTCAAATACATCACCCTTGTATAGACCCTTTAGATATTCCTTCCACCTTTCTGCTTTTCCTTCTTTGCTTAGAACTGGGTTTCCATCTGAGCTCTTGATATTCATACAAGTGGTTCTCTTTTGTCCAAAGGTCTCTTTAAGTTTCCTGTAGGCAATATCTATCTTACCCCTAGTGAGATAAGCCTCTACATCCTTACATTTGTCCTCTAGCCATCCATGCTTAGCCATTTTGCACTTCCTGTCGATCTCATTTTTGAGATGTTTGTGTTCCTTTTTGCCTGCTTTATTTACTGCATTTTTATATTTTCTCCTTTCATCAATTAAATTCAATATTTCTTCTGTTATCCAAGGATTTCTACTAGTCCTCATCTGTTTACCTACTTGATCCTCTGCTGCCTTCACCACTTCATCCCTCAACGCTACCCATTCTTCAACTGGGTAATAATTCTTGTAAATATTGCCACTAACTTTTCCTTTATTATTACTGTTTTTGCAGTTGTTATTTGTACATTTTGGTCTCACGTAGCCAAAGTTTTGTCTGTCTGTATTCACAAGTGCTCTGTCTAGTTTGTCTACATACTTTAGAAATTGATCAGCTGAGTCATAAGACCCATAAACCATGCCCCACCATAACCTTTCAGGTAACCGAGGTCTTCTTTAATACATCAGTCTGAGTTAAGTCATCAAAAGGCTGATCCAAATGAACCAAACTCTTTAACTGACCTCTGCAGAATTCTTTCATGGCTCTCTTATAAGTGGCCCATTTAGAAGCTCACTTTTAATTACAGCCTGCTCTGCCTCATGCCAAAATTTTTTCAAGAACCCTTTCTCAAACTCTTCAAATGTCAAAGTGTGACAAATAAGTTGGTTATCCCAAGATAATGCTCCTCTGTTGAGAAATCTTTCAGCAAATGTAATTTTTAAATCATTGCTCATTACAGGAAGTAAATCATCCTTGCAGTGCTCTAAGAAATCTGTATCATTGAAGTTTCCAACCCAAGGCAAACTTTCCACAGGCAAATGGGATCTGTTACTATGCAAAGCATTAAAGAATGTTTGCTTGTAATAATCACACTTGCTTTTGAACATTAATAACATTCTCCTGTAATGTGGATATGTTAGACTTACAATGTTTGTGTGTCTTAGTGACATCTTTCTTTAGCTCTTCAATTTTATCACTTGAAGTCAGTCTCTCAAACTGCGACACAGTCACGAATTGAATATTGACCCAAAAACGGAATCAACATCATTTACTTCATGTCTATGGTCAAATTTTTATGTCATCAGACAACCAGTTTTCTCTATAATGACCATCTTCAGACCTGTTTTGTAAAAACATGTTCTAATATGCTGGAGCCATAGTGGCATCATCATATTAGGACTTTTTTTTTTTTATAAAACAGATCTGAAGACGGTCATTATAGACCGAAACTGGTAGTCTGATGACATAAAAATTTGTGGCCATACATGTGAAGTAAAGAATATTTATTCGAAGTCTTACTACTTTGAGAATTTGATTATTATTAGTTGCAGTTTCCCTCTTACACTTACTCGCTACTTCAGTTTCTTTCAGTTCAACTGTATCCAATCTGGATCCTGTTTTGGTTACCCTGTCTCTACATTTTACACTCTTTTCATCTAGCTTATCTACTTGGTCAGTAACGGCCGCTACTCGGTCACCCAACTTTTTTCTTGATTTAAGCAATCTGATTGCTTAGTTCATTTTTTGTTGTCAATATTGATTGGTCTACCTTCTTAAGGTCATTGTTTATTTCTGAAAATGCATTGTATAACCTCTTAAGTTCTTTGTTGCTTTAGAACACTTTTTTTCTACTTCTGAAAGTTTGCCATTCATTTTACAAAGTTCTTGGAAATTCGATCATTTGAGATTGCGATGATGTTAACCTGTTTACATATGTGCAATAATATGTCTTACAAACATAATTCCCAACTAATTTCACTTTGACCTAGTTCTGAACTGATCTGGCTTAATCCTGCTTGCTCTACACCTGACTGATCAAGTGCTACAGTTTCTGCTGTTGTCTGATGCGGTTCTACCTCATCTTTCTCCATTATTTCCTGGTTCATGTCTGCTAATGATAATGTGGGTAAGCTTCCATGTTGTGGTAACTTTGAAGGTTATTTACAAGTTGTGGTCAAAATAGAGTAGATTGAGTATTGTTGTGCATTAAATTGCTTTGCTGTTTATTAGTATGGTTTTATTGCATAATTTCAGTCATAATAGTAATTTGGCTTGTCACCTAACATTGCTAATCCAAAAAATTATTTCATTTATTATACCAGTATGTACTCGTCAGCATCCCTGACAGCATATAGAACATTGCAATTCCAATTACACATGTTATTCATTAAACTATAGCATAAACATATCAACCAAAATGTAAGATACCCAGCCCTCAGAGTTTGGTGCTTGGCATCCTATCTCCTTGTAACATGAACTGATTGATGCCAAGCATATAATGTTACTGTGTGGCATGGCTGTCTCTATCAGTAGAGTACCATTTCAAAGTTGCTGTATACTTTTTTAAAGACATCAGTACCCTCAGTAACCTTTGTGAATGCAGAAAAGGTGAACTGACCATCTGAGCTTTCTTTGTTGTCCTACTTGATGGTATACCCTTCCAACCTGGAGTAGTTTTGATTTATGTTTGGTCCACTGGAATCTCACAAGCAGCTAGGGAAATAAACGTTGTCTCAGACAGAGGCCCACTTTCCCAAACAAGTAAGCCTTGTACAACGGAAGGTTGACAAGTGCTCCAGAGGCTGCCCACTAGTGATTTTTTTACCTTAAAACTACTGGTACATGGCACACATTGAGGTGAAACTAAGATCTGTCTTATCCATGTAGACTAGCTATCACATAGACTAGCAGCTGGATACAGATTTTCAGCTGCAAGACAGAAACACTACCAAAAGTGCTCACTTCCGATTCACGATATTTTGAAGATTGTGGTGGTTGAGCACGAAGATATCGACTCAGTTGGACACATAATCAACATACTGAATTGCTAATGTCAGTTCTACACACACTGCATGAAAGTACTATTATTAGGAACAGTCTGCAAGTTTATGTTGAGACATTGAGTGTGTTTGAAAGCCGATTATATCAAATATCTTTAACAAGAATTAACATACTATGTCCAACAAGACTAGATTTCGAATCATGAGAACAATACGTAAGAGTATGTAGTTTAATGTAGCATAGAAATATCTTCAATTGTTTATATATCTTTTTAATGCAAAAGAGTAAGTTCTCTTTTTTGGGGCATGTAACACTGTATAATACTAACCAACACAACAAACAAAACATCAATATCTTTTATAGAAAAATTACTTTTGCATTCTAAAAATAAATTGGACACCTACAGAAAATAAACTTGGAGATAGAATTCTAAACCACAGGTATAATTTTAAACAAAACATTATTGCTTTAAGTAAATCAATAAAATAAGCAAGGAATTTTTTCTTGAAATAAAAAAAACACATATTTATTACTTTATCCTGTATTTTAATATAATGTTACCCCCACTAACATCAGATACAATTAAGGTAAGATGATTCTTTGTCTGACTTAATTCGTATGGACTCTTCCCAATGCAAATGAGTTTCCATTAGATGCTGGGGAATCAGCCATACTATTTGCAGGTGACACTGGGCTATTGATTAAAGGTAAGAGCACAATTAGTACTGTTACCAAAAGTAAATTTCTTGGTATCCACACTCAAGAATATCTTAAATGGAATTCTCATATCATGCCCTTAAATTTAAAGAGAGAGAGAGAGAGAGAGAGAGAGAGAGAGAGAGAGAGAACTAGAATATTATGTAGTGCGAAGCTTGTGCAATAACACTAGAACTTAAACAGTTGGTGCTGTGTACTTCTGGGGAAATTTACCCCAGATTAAACCCGAGTTCAGAAAGCAAAAATCAATTACAAGAATAATAAAACATGCATGTAGCATGAGGGTATGTGAACCTTCAAAAAGAAATTTAAAAAATCTGTCTATTCCTGCTTGTGTAGCGTAACACACAGCATGCTAGCTGGTGAGGCATGGAGCGGAATCAGAGCTAGACCGAATCTGTGCAGTAGATTAATGATCATGGGCTTGTACACCTGAGGTATGCGGTTTGTTTAGGCAAATTCTGGGCTGGCTCCCAGATGCCTCAGAGAATACAATATACAATGGATTCAATTATTATTGACTGATAGGTATATTTATTCTCCTGTAGAACAGCACAAATTGTATGGATGTCATCAATAGTTGGCACCAGATGAATATTTTTTCTTGTGTACAGTGTAGTCTGGAAAGGTATTCACAAATGTCAGTATTATTATTAATAATATTATTATTTTATAGTAAAGCAGTACAATGAGCCCTACTGCTATCTGCTTAGACCTTTTCTGTACCTTGAAGACAGTATGGATGTTCCCAATGCTTGTTTCAAAGTCTATCCTTTCATTTAGTTCACAGGAAGTGCTGAAAAATCTCACGCTTTGATAAGAAACAAGGTGGTTTCAGGGTATATTTACCGTCGCAATTACAACTTCCCCGGAAACATGATGGTACAGGCCTGTCAAATCGATCTGTTACATAGATATAGTACTATTCCTATTTTCGTGACTTCGGAGGGACAAGTAAAATTCACTCTTACTGTAGATGTTACCATTACAATCACATTTATAATCGTTGAAACTCACTTTCGGTTACGTTCTTGAGATGCAGACACAAAAACTCACTTGTGGGCAAAATATAGCACTCACCTTCTTTATTGACTGCCTTTCCCCACATATTTTGCAATCCCATTTTTTAGATTTCTTAACAATATGGACCTGAAATGTAATTACATTCAACATCTACACGTCATGGACTTTGCTGACGAACAGCTGAATCCTGCCATTAATCTACTATCAGGTTACCTGGAATGTTTCACACGAGTAACATTGTAGCACATGTAACTCTTGAGACATTGTTTTGCTGGATACATAAATCAAATAACACTTTACGGCGTTAAAATATGCTGCAGAAGAGCAAATTTAAATCCCTACATAAACCGTACTTTATCTCGAGTTTGGCGCTGCGTTTGTCACTTGTCCGTGCTTTCTTATTACAGATTGTGTACCATAACGATACAAAAATTGTTTTTGATTGACAGTGTATGTATTGAAATGACGAGTTTACGACTTTTCTTGACTGACAATCCTCTTATCAGATTTATCTAAAGGATTCTAAATTTATCAAGCAGCTACACTGTACTGCACTAGCGTCTGGGATTGTCAGTATCTTTCCGAGATACCTCTTGAAAGTGTTGGACTGACTTGCATCGAAGTGCGCAGGATCGACGTCGCAGTCTATGCTTCGCCTGTGACATACTTGGCAGTAATTAGAGTGCAGAGTTAGATCGCTGTGAGGAGTGGTAGCTTCGGTGTGTAACTGTGAGTACTTTGTATATGTTTGACACTTACAAATGCTACCCTTCTCGTGCGTTAACGTGAGTGGTAAAGTGCAATAGTGAGCGAAACTTTTAAACGGAAATATCTATTACACAACTCCTCCAATCTGTGAAGTAAAAATGAGTGAAAATTTTGGCGGGATATTATTATCAAGTAAAGCTGATCCGTCTGTAGTCACAGACATTCCAGTAACCGATCCGGGTACTAATATTCATGTGGAAGGATCAGAGTCGTTCGGAGGACAAAGGACAAAACTGGACGCAAAATCATCAGGTGCGCTGAAAAAGTCTAGTCGCTACCGTAGTCGTTCCTTGTCAGCGTCTTCGACGGACTCTTACAGTTCTGCTTCTTATACAGGTAGCAGTTCAGAAGATGATCCTGTTTCTCCAAGAGAAAAGGTGCAGAAGAATTCGTCAGGGGCTACAGATTTTTGTGTGAGAAATATTAAACAGCATGCTTTTGGTAGAAGAGAAATAGAAATTGCTGAGCAGGAGATGCCAGGTATTATGGCACTGCGCAAACGGGCTAGTGACGATAAACCCTTGAAGTCGGCAAAAATTGTTGGTTGTACCCATATTAACGCACAAACTGCCGTTCTAATTGAAACGCTAGCAGAGCTAGGCGCCCAAGTTCGATGGGCAGCATGCAATATTTATTCAACTCAAAATGAAGTTGCTGCTGCATTAGCAGAAGCAGGTTTCCCAATTTTCGCTTGGCGCGGGGAATCCGAAGAAGATTTTTGGTGGTGCATAGATAAATGCGTTAATGCTGAGAATTGGCAACCAAATATGATCCTTGATGATGGAGGAGACGCCACCCACTTAATGCTAAAGAAATATCCTTCCCTCTTCAAAAGCATAAAAGGTATAGTGGAAGAAAGTGTCACAGGAGTGCACCGCCTGTATCAGCTGTCAAAGGCAGGAAAGTTATCAGTGCCTGCGATGAATGTTAACGACTCCGTGACAAAAACGAAGTTTGACAATTTATATAGTTGTAGAGAATCTATTATTGACAGTCTGAAACGATCAACAGATATTATGTTCGGAGGAAAACAGGTTGTCTTATGTGGTTATGGTGAGGTTGGTAAAGGTTGTAGTCAAGCTCTAAAGGGCTTAGGATGCATTGTTTATATAACAGAAATTGATCCTATTTGTGCTTTGCAAGCTTGCATGGATGGGTTTCGCGTAGTCAAATTAAACGAGGTTATACGCACTGTCGATATTGTGATAACTGCCACAGGCAATAAAAATGTTGTAACGCGCGAGTATATGGACAAAATGAAAAACGGTTGCATTGTGTGTAACATGGGACATTCAAACACGGAAATTGATGTGAATAGTCTCCGTACTCCTGATCTCACATGGGAGAAGGTTAGTTCCCAAGTAGACCATGTTATATGGCCAGATGGAAAAAGGATTGTTCTCCTAGCAGAAGGACGCCTTGTCAATCTCAGCTGCTCAAGTCTTCCGTCTTTTGTTGTGTCGATCACCTCAGCAACGCAAGCTCTTGCGCTTATTGAGTTGTTTAATGCACCTCATGGTCGTTATAAGTCTGATGTGTACCTCTTACCAAAGAAGATGGATGAGTATGTAGCAAGTTTACATCTCCCTACATTTGATGCTCATCTAACAGAACTTTCTGATGAACAGGCCAAATACATGGGCCTTAACAAGGCAGGGCCGTTCAAGCCGAACTATTATCGCTACTGAGTTAAAGATATTTAGAAAATATTTTCCTGTTTTTCACCACAGGTCACATGTTATTCATGGTCCATTCTCATGTATGTCATACTTGGAGCAAAATTTCTTCAGCCTCACAATGTTTACATTGTCATTACACGTACCATATTTCCAAGGTGTTCATGGAACTTTTTTTATATTTCATGTGTTAACTGGTACTTTCTGTAAGAAAGATCTCTGTGGATGTATTTTCGTTGAGACTGAAGAAATTTTCAAGCTGACCTTCTTTCTACCATGAATGTTCTTCACCCCTCTTTTTTCTCTTGCTTTCTTTTTTCGCATCAGGAATGATATAATGTTAGCAAATGTTGGCTGCTACTGAAGTAATTATTTTAATGTTGTGACTCTGTTTAATAGACATCAGTATTGTGTTAAGCATTCATTATTAGACTGAGGTTAAAAACTGAAATATCTGGTAGCAAGTGAAATGAAATTGCCCCAACTTTGTTACATACTTGACTGTAAGTTATATTGTTATTGATTCTCATTGTATGTACCTGGACTCAACCATAGTCCATCATTCATCATTGCAAATTTAGGGATTGCAGTAACCAAAGCAGTTTACTCGTTCATTTGTGATACTAGCTGGAAGTTTCATCAGCTAAGCTGCTTGAAACCAAATTGAGCGAAGAAATTGGCTAGGAGTTACGTAGTAGCTCCCTTTGCAGTTTTCATTGTTTAAATATATACATACATAAAATGCATTGAAATATTCACTGGACATGTCTTAATAAAAAACAGCTATTTTGAATTTATTTTGCAGTTTGATTCTGTAATAAAAGATGTGTTAAGTATAGCAGGGATGTATAAATCAGGTTACTCTACAGGTCAGTCTGTTACCAAAACTTTCATATCACATACATTTTTATTGCCTTATCGGCGTGTAACCTACCTAGACATTGGGCTACACAACAGATTGATGTCAATTCAACAAATATTTAATGGGAGCCACTATCACACTCCTTGCCAAGCAATTGTGTTAAATTATGTTAAGGGTCTCATAATTCTTGCATTTGAATCCACAAACTAATGGAACCATGTAATTTTACTGTTATATGGCTAAATTTGTAGAAACTCTGTAGTTAGACAGGCATGGTGGAGAGGAGGGGTGGGAGCTTTATTATTTGATACTGTGGATTGACAAATAATTTTCAGTTTTACACTATATATTTTGAAATATAAGTGAAAGTGTAGTTGTGCAGAGGGAGAATGTTCATGGGGTAAAGGCATGCTCGGGTAGTCAGTGAAGTTAGAACCATACAAATGTTTGGTGTACATTGATTAGGGTTGGCAAAAGTCACTCCAGTTAGTGTTCATATAATCACTGCTGAAGTACAGAGCTTAGAATACTCTAGTAGCTGAGTCTAGTGGCAGAATCATTTGCTCTGAGAGTAGCATCCTAAACAAGGATAGTTGTGAAGGTGTCACAGTCAGAAATTGGTAAAAGATTTTCTTTCTCTGTGTTCTTAGTTGTGCTGCCATTAGTAAAGAAAGATGAAACTGGAAGTTATCCTCTTAGATGTTGTATGAATGTAAAGTGTCCAGAGTGATTGTGTTGCTGTGTAATGATCATCCCTCTTTGCATGCTTTGTTGCAGGGAGCAGTCCTGTGTAGGATTTAGTAATTTTTGTACAAAAGTCATACAATAGTATTAAATTTTAGTCGACATTCATAAAAAGACTATTTTAATATCATTTATGGTAGGCAATAATTGAAAATTTTTTTCCCCTACAGTTAAATTATGTGCTCTTGTTGAAGATTACAGATAATAGCAGTCTCATATGTACTTCTATGGTGTATGTTTGGAAATGCCACATGAAATGTTTGTGTGTGTGAATTTCTGTATATTTTTTCTTTTTGTTAAAATTGTACTGCTTTTACAATGCACTGCCCATTCATATGCAGCAATGCATGTGCATGAAATGTCATTGAGATTGTGTATCAAGGGATATCTGTTAGACAGCAATAATCCTGTGTTTTTGAGATATTCATGATGTGTGTTTTGTTGGCATGCAGTTTTTACAAGTGGTCTTTCATGTCATTTTGGAACTGATGTTTTTGTAGTAATGTATTTTGGTTAAGATACTGAATTGCAAATTGTAGACAACTTTTATTGTACTGTGTAGCTTTCTTGAGATTTCCTTTTCCTTTTTGTTTTATTTGCCCACTTCTGATTGTATTGTTTCAGTAGCTTGCATATTGTAAATGTTGCCTTAAGTCATTTTTCTCCGTGTAACTCACATATACAGTACTGAGCTTGTGGTCTAACCAATTGTTAGACACAGACATTTGTGTGTTCTGTATTTAAAGTGCAAAAAAGTCTTTCCAAAGTTGAATCTGTTGACATTGTGTTGAATGAAAGGAAAATGTGTAAAAAATGATAGTGTATGAATATGTAAAGTGTAATGTAAAAACGTACAGTTGTTGAACAACCTCATTATTCACAGAGATATGACATGGCCTTAATAATTCAAGTTTTAAGAAAAATATTAAAATCATATTTACATGTCAAGAAAAATGTTACATTGACTGTAACTTATTTATTGTCTCAGTAAAGTAATTATTTACGGCATATTGTTGAAGTTGTACTCTATTTTGTGTATCCAGTGACCTCAGTTATGCTATATTTCTAACTTCAGCGTACTAGAAGACTGACTGTCAAGACTTTTTAAGCTTTTGTAAAAATAAAAGATTGATAAATTCTGTATCCTGTGTGAAGCAGGTAAGTTTTTGGTATATTTGTAACCAGTGGGTTCTCTTTCAACTTTATTGTTAGTGTGTAATGTGAGCAGTTGTATGGAGCAGTTCGTATGGTAAAAGCTACTGTGCTTAAATATGGTTCAGTTGGGGAAGGAAATGGCGATACTATAACAGCATGAAATGACTGTGGACTTGTGTACAGTTTTTTCAGTTTTTATACTGCAGAGGGGTAAGAGTTTTGCTATTGAAATATAAAAGCCCAATGTCACCACCATAATGATCTAAGCCTGTCCTTCTCATTTGTTCTCCTACCCCATCCCTCCCCATATATGCTACCTTTTTGATTTCCTGTTTCTTCATATTGTCCTACTGTTTTCAGTGTATTTGGTTTGAACATCATCTTGGAATTGTGTAGTCAGTTGGTGTATTGAAAATTGTAGCTACCCTGCAATCTTATTTCCTCAGTGCTCTTGCAGCCAAGGAATGAATAACAGTCAATGTCACAGGAGCTTACTTTTAGTTGCCTTTATGCATTTTGAGAAAAAACCTTTATTTTTGGTATGTGTAATAGTTCTACAGTTGCTTTTTGTAATTTTTGCAATGATCTATTGTACATTTCATCATACACTACCTTAGAGTTATATGAGTATAAATATCTTATAGCCTAATTTTATTTAGAGACTGAGAATTTATATTATGTGAAAACTAAAATCTGAACTCCACAACTTGTAATTTGTTTTTCATCCACTTGATCTTAAATTATCAAAGTCTGTTTCTTTGATTGTCTTGATAGACACTTTCTTTGTAATGGATTAACTTATGCACTGTTATTTTGATATTATTATCCGATTTCATGAAAATAGGTTATGCATTTTTAACCTTACATTAGCAGTTCTATTTGTCCATATTCTGTCATCCACACAGTGAAATATCGTCATGTGTTGTAAAAGGCTGTCTAGCATCCAGTAAGCAAAACTGATCACAGTTCATAATAAACAGAGCAAAAAACCTTCTGTTTATATTCAGCAACTGCAAAGTGGTGACAAGACGTATTATTTTTTTAGTTTCCTTATTTGATTTACTGTGGCAGAGTGCATGTTATTGCAGTGTCTGCTTGTTCTAAGAGACGAAAAGCAAAACTGTCATCTAATCTGCCCTTCTTTGCTGTAGTATGAAAGATGGTTTAGTTCCAGGCTTATCAGAACAGTCCGAAAATTTTTGCCAAGTGCTACTAAACTTAGTTTATTTTTGTCAGTCAAGGATGTTTATTTTTATGGGGCCAATCCTTACTTTTTTAAAGATGATGAATGTTACTTATTGCTGTGTTCACAAATACTTAGTCGTGGGTTTCCAAAATGAAAACATGCTAAACTGAACACTTGCTCTTTGTTGTAAACTGTTGGATTTTACACCAGAAGACATGAGACTTAGTCAGCATTTTCCTTCTCTTAATTGGATGAGCCACTACTTAATAGATCTACATCAATATCTAAATACTCTTCAAGCCACATATGTTGCCTAATGGAGAGCACATTGTACCACTACTAGTCATTTCGATTTGCTCCTCTTATAAATAGTGAGGGAAAACTTGTCTGTATGCCTCTGTTGAAGTTCTAATTTTGTGTTGGCAGCAGTAGAATGGTTCTGCACTCAACTTCAGACACCGGTTCTCTGCATTTTCTCAGAAGTGTTCCATAAAAAGAATGTTGCTTTCCATTCGGGCATTCCCATTTGAGTTCCTGGCACATCTCGTAATACTTGCATGTTGATTGAATCTACTGGTAACAAATCCAGCAACCCCTGCATTGCTTAAATTTCTTCCTTTAATCTAACATGGTGGTGATCGCAAACACTCAAGTAATACTCGAGAATGGGTCGCACTAGTGTTCTACGTGGAGTCTCCTTTACACACGAACAACACTTTCCTAAAATTCTCACAATAAACCAAAGTCAACCAACTGCCTTCTTGACTACAGTCCTTACACGCTCATTCCATTTTATATCGCTTCGCAATGTGTCAAGTAGCACACTACTAATGCTGTATTTGAACATTACAAGATTGTTTTTCCTACTCGTCTGCATTAATTTAAATTTTCTATATTGAGAGCTAGCTGTCATTCATCTCACACACTACAAATTTTGTCAAAGTCCTCTTGTTTTCTTCTACAGTCACTCGATGACATATTCCAATACACTACAAAATAATCACCAAGCAGCCACAGATGCTGTTATCCTGCCTGTCAGATCATTTATGTATGTAGAGAATAACAGCATTCTTACCACATTTCTCTGGGGCACTCGTGACAGTAGTACCCTTGTCCCTGATGAACACTCGCCATCAGAGAGGCTCTATGTGACAATTTAAGGTTGTAATATAGTCTAACCATTGTACACTTTGCTTGAAAATAATTTTTCTCTTATTAATTTCAGTATGAATGCTGATAGGTTTACCAAGTTGGCCCCATAAGAGTAAAATAAAGATTTCCTATGGATGTAGTCTTTATAGCCTCACCATAAAGATACCAATTTAGGTATTACCCCTCTATTTGGTGAGTTTAGTCCTCATTTTATGAAATTAATGATTTTTTTTTTCAGTAGCATTTATACTTTGGAAGTATATCATAGTACTCTCTTGTGTGAAATGTGAAAGAGGCTGCTCGTTCATGAATATTAATGTAAAGGCGATGAGCATTAAATAATCTGATCATTTTGTAGTTCTGTAGCTGAATAATGTAATGCTAATATTCATCGTAAATTTATTTCACGTTCATTTACTACCAGTATGCCTCAAACGGTTCCTTCAAAGTGAACTTCTTCAGGTGACAAAAAAATCTCGCGAAGTCTTCATAACTAATTCTAACAAAGTGGCAGAAATGTGTCAGTGTCATGACTCAAAGTTCTATACTCTGATCACAATTACTTTGCAACTGACAGATTGCCGCTGTACAGGAGGAAAGGGGGGGAGAGGGAATGGGCAGTCCAACCTTGCTTCACAAGGTGCTGCACATATTCTCCAAATGGGCAACACAGGCTGAGGCACATCCTGGTGCATGACAAGCCCAGTGAATCACTTCGATGACAGCAACTGTATAGTGTATTCGTTAGGAGTGAGAATGTCTTTTAGTGTTATGTTATGGCAACAAGACCCTTTTGAGTTGTGAAACTGATATGTTTTTTTGGGAATTGGTTATAATGACTGTTAGTGAATTTTCAATTTTACCTGAGATATTCGTGAAGAACAAAACTGGTTGTGGTGAAATAATTGAACTTGCAATAAGCTATGGTTGGTTTTTATTAGCACTAAATAATATGAAAGATTACAGGTATGGAACATGTGTATGCTATCTCTGCAAAATTAATTTGTTTGCAGAATAATAATAATAACTGAATCACAATCTGGAATCTTCTGTTGGTCCTTTGTGTTTTAGCGAGTTACAAAAACAAGTAGTGAAAGCTTCACAAACCGTAGCATACTAGAAGTGACTGATAAAATAATAATCCCCTGGAAGGCAGTAATTTAATTCAGATACTATGAATTTTCCTTTTTCAAATGTGCTATTTTCTAATAAGTTACCACATAAATTTAAGAAATTACTCAATGAAGTCTACATACCATGCTTCTGATAAGACATGATACGTGCTTTGTAAGGAATACAAATGGTGTGGATGTCCACTATTGGACTGAATAGTGGACACAACAGTAATTAAATTGTCACTTCAGTAAATGAGTGAGTTATCAAGTTCAGACTACTGTTTAAGATTTTTGTGGAGATAATTTATAATTGTATTTATTTTGCCAAAAAAGGAAGATAAGGACTCAACATGGAGTTGTAGTAAAGGTTGTTACAGGTGGAGCAAAAGCTCGGGTTGAGGAATGAAATTTGTTGTTTCCTTTTGTAAAGAACCATCCTAAAATTTGCCTTAAATAATTTAAGAAAACCTAAATCTGGATGGCCAGTCAGTTAAACACCTGTTCTTCCAAATGAAAGTCTAGTGTATTCTATCTATGCCACTTCACTTGCTATATTTGGCAAAAACTGTCTAATTTAGAAATAATTTTTCTCCATTGTATTGTGGGACCTAAAAGTACTTTAACCATAATGCTTCAGGTGTGACAAGTGGAAGAACCATGTGGTTTGTATAAAAGGTGCCATGAATTTGAAACATTGTAAGTGTTCCTCTAAATTGACTTAACTGTTTTTTATTTTGTTTTTTGTTCTCAAAAGCGTAAATAATGAAAAAGTATTGCTGAAGTTAGGCTTCATGGATGGCAACATTAAAAGTTAGTCTCTGAAAGCTAAAGGATGCATTGCTTTCTGCTTATGGAGTGTGAAATATTCAGATTTGATCTCTGGTAAAATAATACAGGTAATAAACTTGGCTGAAAACAGGCCTCTTTGCAGATTCAAAATTTAGCTTTTCTAAATATGGTTATAATGTTAGGTGACTCATCTGCATCATGGTAAGAACTCCAGAAAAAATTTCCTGTACTCATCCACTAATTTATCGAACTATATTTTGTCTAAAGGTTAAGGTACCTTCTGTTGTTTTTATGCTTCGAAAGACTTCAAAGCATTTGAATATCCTAACTCCGTTATGTAAGTTTCAGTACTCTTGTCATCCAGTTGCTAACAAATTTTAATTAACATAGTTGGGTGTTTACTAGACTCTTTAAGGATTGGGTATTAAAAATAATAGTGCATAATTAAAAAGAATGGCTTGCTACCCTACAAAGTTAGAAATCAGAGGGTAAAACGTGCTTGAGAAATTACTTGGACTTTAGTAGCACGTACTTGATCAGTAAATGTAACCATAAAAAATTTCATGTTTGATGCAGCATTTAGGGAATTATATCATCTTCTGCATTTTTTCTTGTGCTGAAATAGTGGCATGGTAGCAGTGCAGGAGTCATTGTAAATTCGAAGGTCAGTGTTCAGAACTTTGAAGCGGCGAAAAAAATAAAATGGTGTCTGTTTACACCCCATTTTAAATTCTTGCATCTCCTCTTTATATGCAACTATATTCTCAGGTTGGAGGAATGCATCAGCATAGCACTTGTAATAAGGTTATGGCCAGGAAAACACTGCACAAATTTTGGGTGTAGGGCATTTTTACTGTAAGCTGAAGTTTCACTTCTTTGTATGACATTGTTTTGTCACATCAGCTGTCTAAAATAATGTTTGGTTTCCCTTCCATTTGAGTGTATATTTTAATTTTTTTTTTAAGAACTATATGATTGTGATCAGTAACATTTTCCCACATTTCATTGTCCAGTAGCACACGGAAATGGTCTACTTTACATAATGAAACACTGGCAGAGCCAGTCACATAATTTTGGTGCAATGAGAGTTGGAGGAAATTAGTCAGGAACATACATACATTTAAGATCTGGACTTAAGGCAGCTACAGTAATGCAGTCAGATGTGAATTAAAACATTCAATCAAACATTTGATTTTCATGAGTAGTTTTGAATGCTGCACACAGAAGAAATAAGATTAAATTGATGCAAAGTGAGTAATTATAAAAAAATAATTAAAATATTGAAAACCTAGTTCAAAAATATTTGAACCACCTTCCCAAAATGACATGACATGTAGTCCTTCTGATGATATCATCAATGTAGTTTGAGGACGGACAGGAAAAAATTAGATTAAGATGATAAAAGTAGAATGTGCAAAATCAGGATTGGGATTTAACACCCCATCAGTGATTAGGGATGGAACTAAAAGTTGAATGGACAAGGTTGTAAGTCTGGATGGAAATTTGTTAAACCAAAGTTCTCCCAAATGGATATCTACTGTCCTAAACAGCACTACACCTTGTCTCATGATTGGCTAAGGCAAGTAGTAAACAATTGCTAAAGTGTATAAATTTTAAACTGATACCTTGAAGATGGAAGGATAATTATCACATACAAGAGAAGACCAAATATCAGTAAAAGGGGCCATATGGCAACATGAGTCATTAATGTTCCTAGAAACGGGGAATTAATCGGATGTGTGAAGTTGTCTATAGAAGCTACTGTACAAAGAACTACTGCAGCAACTGCACCAGAAAGTGACTCATGTGGGAGAACTGGTGGACATGTGAAAATTGTTTGCGATTTGTTATTGTCACCGTCTGCAATTAAAGATACTTCTCCAAAATGGGGCAGCTACTTCAGGTGTCAACAAAAGATGCTAGTGAAAGTTGTGAAGGCAACAAGGAAGCCAGTAACATCCTCCTCCTAGAGGGGTTTCAGTGCAGTCACACTTCTTTCAAAAGATCTATGATGGCCTAACTTTAGAATCACAAGCTATACACAGATACATGAAAGGGGCTGTTTTATAGCTCTAGAAAGGCAAAGTCCATTGGACAGAGAGCAGGAGTAGCAACTTTCCTTCTCTGGTATTGTTGCATTCCATCCTGGATTTTCCATTGTAATTAAGATGTAGCAATTATAATTGATTACCTGCATCAAACAGATGGCATCCATTGACAATTAAGGGTATGCAAGCTGTTTTGATGTAATGTTCATAGTACTTTTGTATGTGGAAAACAGCTGTATGTTGAAATTCATAATGTTTAGTTTGTTTGACGGAGTAATGTATTCACTCTGTTGATTTATATGTTTAGAAAAAAAGTCGGTACTGGTTAATAGACTCATACATTCAGAGAAATGCAAGAATTCACATATCACGGCAGTCATTCCTGTTGAATGTGATATATAAAACATTATATTTGTGAAACCATACTTCATTAAGAAACCTATATCTGGACAGTTCAGACACCCCACTGATTTGCACCATTTCTGAGGATGGCATTGGCACAGAAACACTTTTCATTGTGAGCATTTATTTTATGTGGTTTAGGTGCTACAGAAAGCTAGGATGTTTGAGTCACATATGTGATAAGTGTGTGTCCATCCTGTTTTGGAAAGACTTCCACCTCTTTCAGAAAAAAATGTGTAATTGTTGCAGTGCTTTGAAAGTAGTGTTTTATGAAAGTTATTGACATGAAAAGAACTATCTTTCCCTCTTCTTGGTTTAGTGTTGACTTCTCTTCTCTTGCAGGTTCTGAAATTGACAGCTTTGGTGTTACTTTCCATTATATGTTTTGATCATCTACAATTTTTGCTGTGTGTGTTCATGGGGATGCTATAAGCTGACTGGTATTTACTTTTTTCCATCAGATGACAACCTTCATTACCAAACAATAGTGTTTCATATAAAACAGTAAAATAGTATTTTGAAATTTGTAACAATAAGATTTGAGTTCCAGCTATATAAAACTCATTTAAATTATCTCTACCTCTGACCATGTTCTCCTGCTTTTGTAGAGACACTGGTGGATGTTTGTTTTACACATTATGTGTACTGAGAGAGTAGTGTCTGTGTGAGGCCAGATTGCTTACATTCACTAACAAACCTTAACACAAGAGGTGTTACGGTACACTATTTGCATAGTAGTTTAATTCATTTTGGCTACTTATGTAACACAGAGAGAGAGAGAGAGAGAGAGAGAGTGTGCGCGTGTGCTTGCACAGCTGGAGGTGTTGGTTGTATTTCTACTACATGTAGTTACTGACGGCATTTACTGAACACATCACTGAAAAACCCTTCATAAATTGAAGCATTATGTAGTAAACATGTTTTTCATTTACTGTCAGTTTGGTTTTGCCAATATTCTTGTAAGCATCATTTAGTTATAGGCTAAAGAAAAATTCTTTGTAAACTTTCAGTTGAAAGAACTTTTTTGATCTTGATTGTAACTTTATATATAGATGTGATAGTAAATTTTTACGTCTGTAATTTTTAATTTATTGCAATATTATGGTTACAGAAATGTTTACTACCTTTCTTGTGTACTGTTGATGAAAGCTGTGCAATCACTGTACATAATGTGTAGCTAGATGCTGCTGTATCCTTCTGAAAGATCTATTTTAACCTTGGGATCGAAGGTCTTGGCTAGAGTTTGGTTAGTCTACTGATAAAACTATGTGGTTAAGGCTTTAAATTTTCATAAAGGGTGTTGAGGCATACAAGAGTATGAATCTCAATTATCATATTACCATACATTACAAAAAGCACAACTAACATAGACTGTTACATACTATTTTGTAAATAAGATATTCCTGTGTTTGGTTTTCTGAAAGCTCAGTTACTTCAGTGTTTCCGAAATTACTTTGTCGACTGTGAATTCCTTGACATAAGCTGTTATGTACAGATCTTCTGCTCAATAGTGACATATGAAACTTTGTCCCAGGCTGGGAATTGAACCGAGATTTTCTGCTTTTTGTGGGCAGTTGGCTTAACTACCTTTTGGGTCAGCCTGGGGGCTGATAGCTGAAGCAGTAAAAGCGACAGCATGCAAAAAGTGGGAAATCTGGGTTAGAGTGGTCCAGCATAAATTTTCGTATGTTGCTATTGGACAGTTGATCTGTACCTAGTACAGCTGATACCAAGGAATTATCAGACAACAAATTAATTTCCAAGTATTTTGTACAGCTGTTGATCATTAATAGTGTGTGTTCTTTCAATAATATCAGTGCTTTAGTTATATTTTACTACGTATAATTTAGAAGCTGTAAGGGTACAGTTAATGAAGGGTAGGTACCTAATTACACACAAGAGAATGCCATCTAACAATAACTAAAAAAAAAAAAGCCGTTTGTAAAATAATTGCTTCCTTGATCAAGTGATCGAGTTCTCTCTTTAGATACCTAGTCAACACCAATTGTACAGCTCCGATGTGGGAAGTTCTACAGCTGTAATGTACAAGTGAGATGTTTTAGAATATGTGGTTCTTGATATGCAAACCATAAAATGAAAATTAGGTACTAGCTTTGGTGGACATTCTTAAGATATGCATTTCTTTTCCATGTTAAAACTCCTTGCTCTCTATGAAGGTGACATTGTTGGAATCTACAGTTGTATGTAAATGTTTAGAATGTTCTGGGGGGGGGGGGGGGGGGGGAAGAAACTCCAAACTTCTTGCAAAACATAAATGGATGAGAAATAATATCTACATCTGCATCCAGTCTGAAAACCATTGTGAAGTGAATGACTGAGGGTTTCTCCTATGTTTTCAATTACTGTTTTATTCACATAATGGAGTACTAAAATAATGACTGCATAAATATTTACGGGTCCACTCTACTAAGTTTAATCTCTTTACAGTCCCTATGAGAGTGATACATAGGGAGATACAGTATATTTCTAGATTCCTTTCTTAATGCTGGTTCTCGATCTTAATCAGTAGGCTTTTGTGAGACATCTGGCAGCTATCTTACACTGTGTGCGAGTTTGTTTTTCAGCATATCCTTGATACTGTCCATTTAGTAAAACAAACCTGTCACTTTTGTGGTGCCTTTTCTATCTTTAGCCTATGGGATCATTCATTTCAAACCTCCACACGTTTTTATATCCAAGTACTTGTATGAGTGGGCTGATTGGAATTGTGACACACTAGTATTAGTTGTGGGATACCATGTTTTGCATATTGTAAAGTGCATAATTTCTCAACTTTATTAAAATTTGACAATTAGTGCACCACTTCAACATCTTATAAATATCTGGCTGAATGTTTGTGTAGCTTTTTTAAAGTATAGGCAACTAACCAAAAAGTTAGGTCCCAGTAATGTCTTGAGGTCATTATTATATGATCTTAACAGTAATACTTAACTGGGACATGGTTGAAGTTAGTTTTACATCTGTCAGTGACACTCCATGCAATATAACATGCTGCAGCCTCCCTATCAACAAACTCTCAATCCGGTCACAAAATTTGTTTCTTACTCCACGTGGTTGCACTTCTAAGATAATTGCTGTGGTATTGAGTAATTTTTTTTTTTTTTTTGAAAATCAAGAAATTCTGCATACACATGATTGTTTCAAGCCATGGCCTTCTGGACAAGAGAAAACTGTGAACTGCATTTTGCATGACTCTTGTTCTGCAAACCGGTGCTGGTTGGCACGGGGTGGTAATTATGTTCAACATAAGCTCAGACCATGTTCTACATCAGATCACAGGGATCTCCAGGATTTCTTCCAAGAGTGGGGGAAAAATTATGAAATAGCCAATTCTTATGTATCTAATGTTATGAGTTAGATAACTGAATTTGACAAGAAATACACAGAACTTATGATATCTCAAATAATTGATAGTAATCTAATGAGTATTAAATTACTGTGCTATATAATAAAGCTATAAGCATTTCAATTGTGTGTTCGAAGTTCTTTTTAGGATTCCGCCCCACTCGGTAAAAACGAGACACTTATAGGATGGCTTTGTTATCCGTCTGTCTCTGTTCTTCCGACTGTTCAAAACCCTTTTTCTGAGGAAGGGATGGACGTTATCAAGTAAAATATTTGTCGCATACTAATATCATGTTGCCTTGGCGGTATAATTAAACGTTAGCTTCTACATCAGTGCAACCAACAGGTACGGCCATTTTGTCACACATTTCGATAGTCGCAAACTCACTCGTCAAAACCCATACGGTACTTCGCGTTGATTTACAGTGATGAAATTTGGCATGAAGTAAGGTTTCACAGTAAAAGTTAAGGAACATTGTATAAATTTGTAATTATATCACGAAAAAATATTTCTTCTGTCATTTGTCATCAGACGTAAAGTTCAATTAAAAAAAAACCTAATCTGCGAATGTTAGTTACACATTCAATTTAAAACGCCACATCTACGTGCAGTAATCTCTTCTGGAGATGATTCTTATATTATTCGTCTCAAGGATAAACTCGGAAACGCTTCATTTGAGCAGTAGTCATTTCATGCCCGATGTTTGACTTTTACCGCCGCGACCCACTTAGCATAAATGGAGAACTACTGATTATTATAATAATGGTCGCCTATCTCCTACATGACTTAGTTATATTATTGATATTAAAACATTCTCGAAAAACATAAAATCCCTGGAACCTATATTATGCCAGTATCACTGCCAATGTAGATAACAGGTAAGAATGGTCGAACTTTCGATCCCCGGCAACATTAAACTGTCTGTAATTTTCGTTCTTGATACATTCGAAGTTTGTACGAAACCCTCACTGAGCGAGTCCTACACGCACCTGGCCAATTTTATGTTAATAATACTTATAAGTACGCCACCTTTTTCATTCAACGATCTAAATTTCATCATCTGAAAATTTATTTATAGCCCCATTATGTGGCATAGATCGAACATTAAAAATCTGAAACAGTAACAGTAAGAACGATTGAGATAATTCTGTTGAACACCAACAAAGATAACAGCAGTAACACTCCTAGAAGTGGAGGAATGGGCTGTAAACTTTGAAAATAGGTTATTAGATTTGATTTCATCTACAAAACTTTCTTTGCTTACAAAAACACATCTGAATTCAATGTTTTTTTTTTTTTTTTTTTCTTGATAATGTAAAAGACTATTTTCAGTAGACGAATATGAGAAATCTTCTAAAACCACCCTCAAATTGACTGTAGAATCGACCTTAACAACTTAGGGGCAAACTAAAGCAGTTCTCGTCTGCAGATTGTCATACTGTGCAGTCAGGCCAGTTGGTCTGCAGAATTGGTGACTTTGGACATCATTTGGCACTGTGCAACACTCCACCATAAAATAGAGATGCCAATTCCGGGAGACGATTTCGACCTTTAAATATACGCTTTTCCCTCTTCTATTGCATTTTTTAAATTTTTGTTTTGTTTGAAGCATTTGGATTCGTGAAGTAAGTACAGATGGCTGTGTTTTTTTGAGTGGGCTGCAATACCATGTAAAACTGTGTGCAGAATTTATTAGCCATCATGGGTCTTCTTTGTCCACAGGCAAACGGTAAACTACTGTTGAGATTACGTTGAGCAGGAATCTTGACTGCAGAATAGTGCCGAAACTGCCACCGCACCAGTGAATCACCGTAATTTGTCATCAATGGCGCCATCACCAAAATAATTTCATGAGAGAGGGCCATTGCTAAAGTCACAGTACGTACCGTCACACTAGGCAACGAAAGCCGTTATTACACTACACACCTTTGTACAAATAAGTGCACGCGTAAGGCGTGACGTCATTATTACATGTAAACCCAGTATCGAAGATGAGGGAGGCCGTGTATTACGACACTACTCATCTGATACTGTCTACACATTTTAAAATTTGCTCAATACTTTCGTTGCAGTGGCCAAGTGACGATGAATACTAAACTGAAGAACGTTACACCTGTTGACTTTCGAGGAAAATGGGACGAAAATCAAATCACTCGGAAAACTAACGTACGGCAAACTACTTCCTTCTACGTCTGAGAGTAGTTTTGTGTCAGGGCTTACATACTTTGCTAACATCCATTGTCATTAGTCATGCCCTAAATTTTTTGGATTGTGCCGAGTAATGTTAACAAAAGTCTGCATTTTACTGATATAAAGATCCATTCTTGAACCTTTTCAGCTCAGTATAGCCACTTGAAACTGATATTTGAGAGAAACCTTTGGTCACATATTTTCACTTATCAGGCACATGAACGAAATGAAAAGTTAATTTTAGCATTATAATGTCTCTGATGACTTCCCTGATGTGTTACACAAATAAGTCTGACTGGCACTTGTTATTCTTCCTGGGGAGATAAACCTCAAAAGTGTGACGGAAGAAGTACTATTAGACTACTACGACAACTCTGGAAACAGTGATGCAGCTTTCCAATGAAATGTGTATTTGGTTGAAAATACGAGTATGTAGGATACCTATAAAATTATACGTAGATATTGGAGGTTTCATTCATTAATTTTAACAACTGAATCGTCTCTTAAGGTAATCTATGCTTGGGTCGAGTTTACATGGACTCCGCACCACTCTGCTACTTCGCAGCATTTTTCACACGGAGGAGGAGAAGAAAAAGTGCACAATAGGTTTGAACACAGAACCTCTATCACTGTACAGCAACATTTAACTAGCTGGGCCATGATGAGATTGCTTTGAGAGTTCCAAATATACTGTCCACAAATCGTATTGCTTAGCCATTTTTGTAATGTGGCAGGTTCACACTTCCAGAAAAGAAGACACCAATAGCTCCCAAAATGTCAATGAATATGACAATTGAAGATATAATGAGGTGCTCCTTTAGTTCGTCTGCAACGTTGGCTACTGCAGTTTAACATCTCAAACGACCATGAAAGACTATACCCGGCCTCTTGTCATCTTCGATACAGCGTGTACGCTTTGTAATGTCACCCTGTGTTTATCTGCGTGCAACCAGACCCGCCCTTGTAGGAGTCAAGTGTAGATGGGCTGCCACACAACGGCAGAACAGGTGGGGCTGGAAAATACGATTATAACAGGCGGTACTGTAATAAACCAAATGAAAATTATCTTTTCTGACCTCCTGTCGATATAAACCCATCCAGATGGTAGCAGTACCACCTGGCGAGGAATGACTGCGAGCGAGACACACGCATAGCGCATGTAGTATCTGCGAACACGCTGTCTGTGTGTAGAAGGGGGAAGTGTTCGATCATCTGAGTTTGACTTAGGGCAAATTGAGTGTTCGAGGATTGCTGTGGCGACTGTCTTCAACATGTGGCAAAACCAAGGTGAAACCGCGTTCAGTTGTCGTGGGTGCGGGCGGTCACCACTCATTACAAATGCTGCACGTCATAACTGGGCGGACTGGTAAAACTGGACAGGTGGCAAAATGTGGCGGAACTAACATCAGACGCCGGGCAGAGTACAAGTGTGTGCGAACGCACAGTGCACCGAACACCTTTAATTACCCATGCCTGCGCCACTGTAAACACCATGACATTGGCAACTACGACTGAAATCGGCATGTGACCATTCACAATGGATGTTGGGGCAGTGGCAGAGCGTTGCATGGTTTGTGAATCCCAATAAGTCCTTCATCATGCCGATAGTTGGGCGCGAATCCGTCGTCTTCCAGGTGGAGCAGCTCCTTGACACGTGAACGGTGGGACAGATAAAAGCTGATGGGGGTTCCATTGCGCTCTGGGGAACGTTCACGTGGGCATCTGTAGGTCCAATGGAGCTCGTCCATGGCATCATGACTGCCAGGGAGCATTGTGCAGTGGTTGCACAGCATGTACACCTCTTCATGGCGGTCATGTTTCCTGGCGGCATGGCATTTTTCAGAAAGATAATGTGCCATGTCACAAGGCCAGGAGTGTGATGGAGTGGCTTGAGTGGCGAACTCTGTCTCCCTCAACTCGCCGGATCTGAATCCAATCGAATGCATCTGGGATGTGATTGATGGTGTCAGGGCTCATCGCTCCATCCCCCCCCCCCTCCACGGAATTTACGGGAATTAGGTGACTTGTGTATGCAGATATGGCGCAACTCCCTCCAGCGACCTACCAAGGCCTCATTTCGTCCATGGCAAGACAAGTCGCGGCTGTCATCTGTGCCAAAGGTGAAAATTCCAGCCATTACCTAGGTGGCTCTAATAGTCTGGCTGATTGGCGTGTGTAGCGACTTTACCTGTATCAGTTATATATTAGGAAATAGTTTTTGCTTCTCTTCAAAAAATTAAGAAAATGGAGCAACGAGATTTTCATTACCTACCATCGATATATGATCATCTAGATACGTTATACCATAAGGTACCTCTATAATGTTTAATTCTGAGAATGTGTTTTATGTAAATGTGCATATGATTTTACTTTGGATATATGTATGAATCACCTTTATTGGTGAAAGTTCCACTCGCTGATTTGATTGAATCTTTTGTATTATTTCAACATGCTGGGGAGAATAGTGTTGAGAGAATAGCTGCAAGAGCCCCCCAGGCCCAAAATATTGTGAAATGTAAACGTGGATAATCATTTGCTTGTATCAGCATGACGTAAAACGAACACTGTAGTCCACAATTCTGTTTAATAGAAACGTAATTTTAGGTTAGCTGCACAAGAGAACAATTACTGCTGAAGAGGCCTAAATATGAACCTAGACCTCTCACAAGCTTTAATATGACTAAATAGCAACAACAAAAAACAAAATTTCGCACTCCATGACGTAACAAAGGGTGCAGTCTCTTACGGTGTTAGTGCAGATTTGTACACTATGGGCATATTGTGTAATGTGGCTAAGGAAAAAGTTAGCATTTCGAGGCTTGTACACTTGGGGTGCTGGTGTAAACTTTCGTAACACAGGTGTGTCATGTAATATTGGCTTTAATCTGCAGTTTAGTAGCATCACAGACAATCATCACCAGAAATTCGAGAAAATGCAGTAGTGAGTAAGAAACTAGTTATCGCAATCCTCGCCATTGTAGACACCTATGCATCAGGTGGATGTCAAAGATATACGACAGTAGCTTCGTGAATCACTTTCACTATCCTTCAACTTTCGTTCTTCCCTTTGGCACAGTTTTTCATTTGAGATATCTACAGTATATAACGCTTAAGAAAGAATGTCGCAAATTCTTCAGTCTTGTCTCAACGCCACTGACAGCAGTATGTCACATTTGCGTTTGTGTAAGAATTAAATTTGAATCTAATTTTGTAAAGGAAATTTTGAAAGTAGAATTCGGCATTTCTGCGTTTGCTCTGCTACACTCAGTTTCGATACCTGTTTCATCGATTGGCGTCTCCACATAAAATTTGTTGAAACTGACAGTCTTATAGAAATTACCTGAATTTCTTTGGCTTTCGTGTAAGATCTTTCGATGTCATTCAGCTAAGGTAGTGACTGAAGGCTTAGCACATTTGCCTCTTGATGTTCAAATGTGTTGCATTTGGCACCAGTCTACCTATAGCCTTACAATCTTTTGGCATCTGTTGTTCAGTATTTGTCGTATCATACAATACAGGCTTTCATGTCGAGTATTTGTATTTTTCGCGATATTTGTTTCATGGACATTATGCTATGGCCAAAAGCATATTTCGCTGCATAGCATTTCGTCTTCAAATGCTGGAGACTTCATCAAGGGCTATAACACTCTGATGACGTCTCCAACACTTGAAGATGATACGTTAGAATGGGAAATATGCATTGGGCCATGGCCTAGCGCCAATAGAACAGATATCACCAAAATGTTGCCATTTCTTTAAAACTTTTTTTTACAGGTATTACGCCATGGCGAGGTGTCTGTCATTGTAAATTGTTCTGTTAGATACATATCTATCTGCTTGGTACACTAATCTTCTGAACTTCAGCCACATCTCCTCTAAATGCTCCTTGCCAGAGGTAAATGTTTAAAGTTCCTCATTGGGATATGGCACTGCTATCTCTTTATCTAGTGTACTGAACAGGCAAATCTATCCAGTTGTTTCAGTTTCCCCTTACACCTTGGTCATCATTGTTACTGCAACTGCCTTATGACTCCTGATGCAAGTATCAGAGGGGACATTTTCTGTGTGTTCATGTCTATTTTCTGCCCTTATAGCTAGTATACTTCTGTATGAGAGGGTTTACAAACTTTCTCTTCTAAGAAGTTTTGAGAAAGGGCATTTAGTATTGCTTCACAGAACGTCTTGTCATGCATCTCTTGTTGGATGAGCGAAGTCTCCACAAATAACAGTATGATTGGGGAACATATGTATTCGTAAGCTGACGGTTTTCTCCAAGTCTTCAGTTAAGTTTAAATGTGAAAGGTAGTCAATAGAAGTGTTCAATTGTAATACACAAAATGTATTCGCAGTTGTAAGATAGGAACATCAGCTGTATAAGGGAATGATGACAATGATAAGTGTTTGGCTCCCCTATCGGCGGTTAGTCCTCCCTCGTGTGTGTGTGTGTGTGTGTTTTGTCCTTAGTGTAAGTTAAAGTTAGATTAAGTAGTGTGTAAGCCTAGGGATCAGTGACCTTAGCAGTTTGATCCCATAGGAACTTACATAAATTTCCAAATCTACAATGATCAGTTGTGCCAGACTGGAACTTGAACCCGGGTTTCCCACATGAGATGCCTTAACTGCTTTGACTATCCATACATGATTCTTGACCAGACCTAAACTTCCATATGTGTCGTTCCTGCATCACAACCTGTATTCATACGCACAGTGTGTGATTATCGTGCAGGGGACGACATTTTAACTGCAAACAGACGTTGATATACTTCATTGGGGACATGTTGACAATGTGTGCCTCGACAGGGACTCGAACCCAGGATCTCTTTGCTTACATGGCAGACGCTCTATCCATCTGAGCCACTGAGGGGACATAGGATATTGCTCCTGCCAGGACTTACCCCTTGCACACTCCCTGTGAGACCCATATTCCCAACATGTCCACACCACTACATTCGTAGTGCCCCTAATAGATGCCTGGTATCAGCGGACAAATACAATACTGCAGTGCCTGTATTGTTAAGAAGAAAGATGCAATGTTCCTTCGGATATGCATGCATGTTTGAAGGGACAATGCTTTGTTCTTCATAACAACACAGGCACTGCAGTATCAAATCACCGAGTTTTAGGTTATGTCTGCCATTGACAATAAGTCTCGTTCAAATGATCTCGCATGTAGATACTGTTTATACCTTGGTAGAACAGAGTTTATTGTGCACTGTGAGGAATATGCCACCTTCATTTCCTACTAGACTATCCTTTCATGATACATTTATCTTTACTTCAGAAATCTCGATTCTGCCAATTTAGATTTATAACTAGCTTTCTTTATTTAGTATTATATGAAGCCCATTGACTTTTATGATGTGTGTAATATACAAATGCAAACTGAAGCAAGAAATGAAAATTTGACCCAAGGCAGTGATTCGAACACAGGTGTCTTGCTCACTATGCCACCCTGGCACAGGGGCTTCACACAACTGCCCGAACTATCCTAGCCTGCCTTCCTCCTTAATACAAATCTCCATTCAGGCGTCAGCCTAATTGTTCACAGCCTGCAGGCGCCACCTGCCAAGAGATGTATGCACTTGTCTTAGCGACCTTGTGTGTTTCAATATCCAGTGTGATGTGTGCAACCAGAATGTGCTCTACACCTACAGCATGTTTATGATGTAAAGCTTGACTGTAGGTCTGATGCCGTTTTTGTTTGCATTGGACTGCACCAAATGCCACAATAAGGTAATCTGGTGCTTCCTTCTTATTTCCTAGTGGGTTGTCAGTGTTGGGACAAATAAGCTTACATATTTTTTACAAATACCTTTGTCACCTTCTGTTTTATCCTATTTTATATGACACTGCACAATGTTTTTAAAGCTTTGACAAGGGACATTTACCTGCTGGCATATATTATGTGCAGTATCTCATGTACTCATCGCTATCAAATATTAGTAAACAGTTTAATACTTTCTTGGTAATCCAATTTCACGAAATGGAATCATAATACTATCATGAAATTTTGTATTTCTTCCAAAGGCAAATCTGAAGATGCCTAAATAAAGGTGAAACACATCATTGGGAAATAATAATAAAAAAACACTAAAATCAAGACTGCTTGTTTCTTCATATCATGCATAAATACTAGTTGCTAAACTGAAAAAAATCACATTTTAAATTAATATTGCATTAAGTGTTATTTCCATTTTAATACAAGCAGATAATCGCAGATCGAGTGGCAGAGTTAGCTGTATACTGTAGGTGCAAACTTCTCTTGTGTACACTAATACACTCCTGGAAATGGAAAAAAAGAACACATTGACACCGGTGTGTCAGACCCACCATACTTGCTCCGGACACTGCGAGAGGGCTGTACAAGCAATGATCACACGCACGGCACAGCGGACACACCAGGAACCGCGGTGTTGGCCGTCGAATGGCGCTAGCTGCGCAGCATTTGTGCACCGCCACCGTCAGTGTCAGCCAGTTTGCCGTGGCATACGGAGCTCCATCGCAGTCTGTAACACTGGTAGCATGCCGCGACAGCATGGACGTGAACCGTATGTGCAGTTGACGGACTTTGAGCGAGGGCGTATAGTGGGCATGCGGGAGGCCGGGTGGACGTACCGCCGACTTGCTCAACACGTGGGGCGTGAGGTCTCCACAGTACATCGATGTTGTCGGCAGTGGTCGGCGGAAGGTGCACGTGCCCGTCGACCTGGGACCGGACCGCAGCGACACACGGATGCACGCCAAGACTGTAGGATCCTACGCAGTGCCGTAGGGGACCGCACCGCCACTTCCCAGCAAATTAGGGACACTGTTGGTCCTGGGGTATCGGCGAGGACCATTCGCAACCGTCTCCATGAAGCTGGGACGAATGGAGACGTGTCGTCTTCAGCGATGAGAGTCGCTTCTGCCTTGGTGCCAATGATGGTCGTATGCGTGTTTGGCGCCGTGCAGGTGAGCGCCAGAATCAGGACTGCATACGACCGAGGCACACAGGGCCAACACCCGGCATCATGGTGTGGGGAGCGATCTCCTACACTGGCCGTACACCTCTGGTGATCATCGAGGGGACACTGAATAGTGCACAGTACATCCAAACCGTCATCGAACCCATCGTTCTACCTTTCCTAGACCGGCAAGGGAACTTGCTGTTCCAACAAGACAATGCACGTCCGCATGTATCCCGTGCCACCCAACGTGCTCTAGAAGGTGTAAGTCAACTACCCTGGCCAGCAAGATCTCCGGATCTGTCCCCCATTGAGCATGTTTGGGACTGGATGAAACGTCGTCTCACGTGGTCTGCATGTCCAGCACGAACGCTGGTCCAACTGAGGCGCCAGGTGGAAATGGCATGGCAAGCTGTTCCACAGGACTACATCCAGCATCTCTACGATCGTCTCCATGGGAGAATAGCAGCCTGCATTGCTGCGAAAGGTGGATATATACTGTACTAGTGCCGACATTGTGCATGCTCTGTTGCGTGTGTCTATGTGCCTGCGGTTCTGTCAGTGTGATTATGTGATGTATCTGACCCCAGGAATGTGTCAATAAAGTTTCCCCTTCCTGGGACAATGAATTCACGGTGTTCTTATTTCAATTTCCAGGAGTGTAGTTTCATTGATGAAATATTCAGTAACTGTTTTTGATCACATTCTTTCTAACAAATGGGCAAGTGGTATGTGTTCCATTTAGCAATGAATGAGAAATGGGATTTGATATTGGTATAACTAAAGTACTATGTTTCCAGAATGAGAATTTCACTCTGCAGCAGAGTGTCCGCTGATATGAAACTTCCTGGCAGATTAAAATTGTGTGCTGGACCGAGACTCGGTCCGGCACACAGTGTTAATGTGCCAGGAAGTTTCAAAGTACTGTGTGTTCAGGATGTTTAATCTTACCTATTTTCCTACCATTTTATGCTTAATATTTTGGCTTCGTTGATGCAGGCAGTATACGTGAGGTAAACTCCATTTTGTATATATTTTTTGTAACATGTATCACACAATTACTTACGTTGATCTTTATAAAGAGCACCATTTTCTTATTTTCCTGGGTGCACAACGTTGAATCTGTGTAGTTCCCACATTGTGCTGCTGAAACATCCTGTCTTTCTGTGTTACTTATAGCAGAAATAGTAATCTTATTTTGTGAAAGTACAACAACACAGGTCAAAACACACAGTGTTTACTGCTATGCAAATCTGCATAAGTAATGTCAGAAGGTACAGAAAACTTCGACAATCTTCCTGTTGCAATTACACTAAATATGTACAGTCAGTATTACATTTTATGTCCTCAGTCAGTGAGGCTTTCCTAATGGACGTGTAAATTCACGATTCACTTGATACTTGCTCACAGAAAATCCAGTTTTCAGCTGGTCTATACTGACGCATGGCAAGTAAGGCTTTCTTCTTGGCAGTTTTTAGTGGCAGAATTTTATCAAACTCACATCTAGCAAACCAGATGTAGGTTTTCCAAGGTATTCCTAAATTGCTCCAGTCCAATGACAGGACGATTCCTTTGAAAGGGTAAATCAAGCTTGTACTGCATCTCTAATGACACTGATGTCGACAGGACGTTAAACCCAATCTTCCTCTTAGAATTTTATCACGCAAGATAGGGAAAATTGTGGCTTTATCTAATGGCAGATATCTTTTCCCAACGTCTCTTAGCTTTTTTGCAATGCTCCGCAAACCCACGGTTGCTGGATGTTGTGGCTTTTCTTTCCCCTTAGTCCCAGGTTATGGTGGAGTGGCGCCGCAGAGCAGAGCTGTGTGCTGGGCAGCTGCCGCTCCGCTTCGCTGCCAGGTATGTAATGGGGCCAGGGAGCGGCGCGGCAGCCAGCATGCTCGCATTGCTGCATGGTTCAAAAGCACAAGCTGGCCGATTTGCAATCTTCCTCAAACGATTTTAAATAAGCTAGTTCTTAAGAAAGTTTATACTCACCAATTTCAAAGCTTTATTCGTCAATTTCATGATCAACTGTTCATCATTGCATTAATCGCCATAGTTATATTTCAAAATTAAACTACTGCTAAAAAGTCAAATAGTTTGCAACGAAAAATAGAGGCCGCTATGAAGGTCATATGTTGCTGCATACCAAATGTAGTTAACATACACTATGTGATCAAAAGTATCCGGACACATGACTGAAAATGACTTACAAGTTCGTGGCGCCCTCCAATAGGAATTCAGTATGGTGTTGGCCCACCCTTAGCCTTAATGACAGCTTCCACTCTTGCAGGCATACATTCAATCACGTGAATGGCAGCCCATTCTTCACGGAGTGCTGCACTTAGGAGAGGTATCGATGTCAGTCGGTGAGGCCTGGCATGAAGTTGGCGTTCCGAAACACCCCAAAGGTGTTCTGTAGGATTCAAGTCAGGACCCGTGCAGGCCAGTCCATTACAGGGATGTTGTTGTCGTGCAACCACACCGCCACAGGCCGCACATTATGAACAGGTGCCGGTCGCAGTGGCCGAGCGGTTCTAGGCGCTTCAGTCTGGAACCGCGCGACCGCTTCGGTCCCAGGTTCGAATCCCGCCTCGGGCATGGATGTGTGTGATGTCCTTAGGTTAGTTAGGCTTAAGTAGTTCTAAGTCCTGGGGGACTGATGACCACAGCAGTTAAGTCCCATAGTGCTCAGAGCCATTTGAACACCAAGCAAGGCGTCGTTTGGCATTTACCGGTGTGATGTGTTCCTCATGAGCAGCTGCTCGACCGTGAAATCCTAGTTTTCTCACCTCCTGCCTAACTGTCATAGTTCCTGCAGTGGATCCTGATTCAGTTTGGAATTCCTGTGTGATTTTCTGGATAGATGCCTGCCTATTACACATTACAACCCTCTTCAGCTGTCAGTAGTCTCTGTCAGTCAACAGACGAGGTTGGTCTGTATGTTTTTGTGCTATACGTGTCCCTTCACGTTTACAATTTATGACACCCAATCACCTGACCACTTTCGAAGTCCGTGAGTTCCGCATAGCCCCCATTCTACTCTCTCACGATGTTTAATGACTTCTGAGGTCTCTGACATGGAGTACCTGGCAGTAGGTGCCAGCACAATGCACCTAATATGAAAAACGTATGTTTTCTGTGGTGTCCGGTTACTTTTGATCACGTATTGAACTATTCTTCAGACTTGAGATGGGGTCTATAGTTCTCTCCATTCTGGAAAAAATGGATTGCACATAGCAGACTGTGTTTCATTCACACACGCAGACAATAGAACAAGAATGAAATATTCATAACATCCTTGCTTCTCTTAAACGGTTTGAGATATCGAAACAAGCTTTTGGTGGTGGTGGTGGTGGTGGTGGTGGTGGTGGTGGTGGTGGTGGTTAGTGTTTGACGTCCCATCGACAACGAGGTCATTAGAGATGGAGCGCAAGCTCGGGTTAGGGAAGGATTAGGAAGGAAATAGGCCGTGCCCTTTCAAAGGAACCATCCCCGCATTTGCCTGAAACGATTTAGGGAAATCACGGAAAACCCAAATCAGGATGGCTGGAGACGGGATTGAACCGTCGTCCTCCCGAATGCGAGTCCAGTGTGCTAACCACGGCGCCACCTCGCTCGGTCAAGCTTTTGGCAAATGGTGGCACACAAAGAGGAGATTGCCATGTGATAACTGTGCTTAACGTCGTTACTTAATTCTATAAAATACAAGTAACTACAATTACTTTTTCGATGGAGTAAAGTAATCTTTAAGATCATTGACAGGTGTTGAAAGGCAAACTGTTGCTGGTTCGAAGAAACCAGTAGTATTTGAGGCACAGCTTTGACATACACAACAAGATTCACAACCACTCTGAAGACAGCTACCAAAGTGTTTTGGAATTGTCCTAAGCCACTCCACAAGATAGTGCCTTCTAATATGATTTTCTAAACACTGTAAAAGATTAACATACAGAACTCTCCAAATTCAGTCAATGATGTTAACAGAAAACACATTTGTCTAAAATGCCCAGAAAATTCTGTAACAACGTTTTATAGTTATAAATATTTTCATTCGACCATACTAGAAGCAATTGCAGATCCTCATGCCAAATTCATTATAATCGATGTTGAGGGATATATTAAAGAAAGCAAGTGATAGATTTCAATCTTCTAGTGGTGTAAGAAGGGTTCAGATGGTTCAAATGGCTCTGAGCACTATGGGACTTAACTGTTGAGGTCATCAGTCCCCTAGAACTTAGAACTAATTAAACCTAACTAACCTAAGGACATCACACACATCCATGCCCGAGGCAGGATTCGAACCTGCAACCGTAGCGGTCGCGCGGTTCCAGACTGTAGCGCCTAGAACCGCTCGGCCATTCCGGCTGGCTGTAAGAAGGGAAGCTCAATACAATGCCAGACTCTCCACTGCCAAATTCGTCACTTGAATTGTCATTTTTATTCATTGGAGATTAGGCATATCCATTGTTGAGGCATTTTATCAAATATTATAGTGAACGGATTTTGGATTGAGAGACAGAATATTTCAGCGAACGCTTTTCCATACATTACGGATTAGCTGAATGTGCTCATGGACTAATGAGCACTAAGTGGAGCATAATTTGGAAGCCAACAGAAATTGCACGTGCACTTTTGCTGACGATATTATGAAATTCCCATGTTCTACACAACAATTTTAGTGACCTAGGAGCCCTGAGTGTCGATGACCAACACACAATAGGAATGCAGCTTTCTCTGCAAGGCAGTTATCAGACAGGACGAAACTTTAACAGAGCTTCACATGAAGCTGCCAAACTGAGACTGCCCTCAAAACTTTATCTCACATACTAAAAACTTGGTTTTCATATTTGTCAGCTATGTTTCTTAAAATTTACTATCACCTCTTGAGAAATAAGAGATTAAGGACATGTATTCTTTACTTGTAGTTTCTAATTCTGCTGCCACCTCACCAGGTAACTTGTCCGAAATGGATCAGTTGTGATGATGTTTCGCCAGTCGCATAAAGGACACCGAGTAAAAACAGCTACTATTAAGTCTTCCGCTGACGCCATTTCCTCAGAAGTATATAAAAAAAAGATACACAAGTGCTAACTACAGTGCTGACTCTGCTACCGACACCAATATCTGAATGCTGCCGGCATTGCCCGAACGCACCTGGACTCACTCGAACGCTCTGGTCGCCGTGCTCACAGACATGCTTGATTCGCTCAGCGCCGCTCCGCCTGTAGCGCCCCTGTAATCGCGCACTGAGCAGCCCTGCTTTGTTTTGCCAGCGCTGCTCTGCTCGCTGCACTGTGCTGCATTGGTTGTGCTGTGCTGTGCTGTGCTGTTCCACTATAACTGCAGCCTTTTAGTGTAGTACGCTTGTCAGAGGAAATGTTTAGCCAGACATACTCGGTTATTTTGAATGAGCCTCTGTGCAACCCATAATTCACTGCACCAAGATCCCTAAATGCTCTGGTTCCGTCTTGCACCGAAGGAACCCATTATCCTTGGCGTTGGCAGTGACTGGAATCCAGTTTCCGGCATGAAAGGATATTTTGTTCCTATCTTCCAGGGCAAAATCTCTTATCATATGTCAGGAAAGTATGCCCTGTATCGCTGAATTTCTGGACTACATCCGTGCAATATTTACAGAAAATTAAATTTTGGGAAAGTGGCGTAATATTTTGAACATTTCGCACAAGATCTGTAATGTCTAGACTTATGTTCAAATGAAAATTATATGAAAATAGGAATTATGATCGAAACATTCCAGTTTCGTTGCTTTTCTCTGAATGCTGTCTTTCGCTGTGTCTAACTTAATGTAGAAACACTTCTGAAACATTCTGTAAAAATGTTGGAAATGTTTGGGATACATGTTTACTTCTTTCATTAAATTCAATGTGCCATATTTGTTCCATTCTTTCAGCGAAAACAGGTGCACCCAATATCTTATTCATTGCTCAACATTCATGAGTTACAAAAGATTCTGTGCACTGTATCTTTATCTGATGAGGACGACGTATTCTGATCCATTCATAGGGCAACTATTTCGCATCTCTGTCACAGTACCATTTCAGTGTAATTTGTTAATGTTCCTTTCTGTGTCACATCCCTGATTCACTGCTGCGAAGCATCTGTGCCATGCCATTTCTGTGACTTGGACTGTAGACTATTACCATGAAGATCCACCTCACAGTCTTGTTGAAGTACACATAGTAACACACCTCACAGCATCCGAAGAAGTCGACTGGGTCAGGGATCAAAATATCGAATAAAATACTGAAATCAATAGCTTGGCTAAAAATCCAGTAGCACATCATTAAGACACTCGATGTTTTCCAAAGGCCAGTAGAGGGCCATCTCCTCACAATTTTATTTTAGGTCAAGTTGGTTTAAAAATGATTTTCCAAGGGCTTTCTTTGGTGTTGTCATCATGTAACATTCGGATCACACACACACACACACACACACACACACACACACACACACACACACACACAAACATGCCAAGTGTTTATGAAATATCTCTGCACTGGTTTAAGAAAGGCTTCCCACTCGAGAGAAGTGTCTATCCCTGATGTTCCCAAAGCGCTGTAAATGTCAAGGCACATCAGTCACAGCGCCATTTTTCCATTGTGGGAATATTGGCTTTTTTTGCATATATTTACATGCTAATCAATGTGATATTTTCTTAGAGTTTCTCTCTTGATAGGAGGACTGAAGTATATAACTAGAGCCTTTGGGATTCAGTGGTTCTTGAAATTGATTAGATACAAGTAAAGTTCTGTTCTGTGAAGAAGTAGATGTTTTTCTTTGAACATAGACCAATATTTACTCATCAGAATCACTGTCTTCTATTAACCAAAGCTAAGCGTTGCTGGTGCTGGTAGTATAGTAAGAAGACATCCAGCACAAAGTACATCACCAATGACATCGATGACATGAATGATAACATCATTGAGGAGACATGGAATTCCCCACCCCTCTCTGACAAAAGCCTATTGACTTATGTCTAAAATGGTGGAAAATTCAAAATATTGATGGGAAATTCAAACAAACAGTCCAGTTACGTTAGTGTGTTTCATATGGAAGTAGGGCTGTTCTCCTAATTATAAATTTGCAGGAATTTAAAGATGACACTGAAACCTTCCTGTCTCCTCTATATCTCTTTCGTTACGCAACCTTCCCTTCTACAAAAACCTATGAAACCTTCCCTTAGGATTTCTGTCTCTTGCTTAATAATAACAAACTAAATCTTCCCTTTGAAATTTATTCTCTTTCTCAATCTTCGCATACAAATTTAATTGCTGCTTATTAAAAGTGATTTTCTGATTATTTCGACGAAACATAGAATGTGCCGTTGTTGTGGCCCTCAGTCGTTGTCTACAATAACCCAAAACTGTTCCTTACCTTTTTTACTGTTACTGGATCGCCATCTGACTGCTACATCGAACTGCGACATGAATATACTTACTCTGTTTTACTATACTTTATTAGCTGCTGGTGGGCTGTCATAGTAAGTGGCTGTATTTATTACCAAAGCTGACGTTATTCTTTAATTAATTTGACTGACGTTACGTAATTCATAGGTAAACATTTTCTTGACAACAATAAAATATTGCAAAGTTGTAGGTTGATGGTTTTTTGGGATGGATTGTAATCAGTAATGCAATATTGCTGGCGAAAATTAATTATATTCTGAATGAAATGATTTTACAAACTTTCAGATGGGACTTACTTTTTTTTACAATAATCTTACAACTGGAATGGCGCAAACATACCTTCAGTAGTCTTGACTTTCTAAAAAAAGTAATTCAATAATATTAGTTCCTCTTATGATAATAGTTGGCTGATGTCTTTGTACATCCGTTTATAATCTCTTGTAAATCATAGCTGATGGCTGGTAGGCACACCGCTCCTTTCAACCTCTCGATTCAGACCTGCTACCGACTCGCTTCACTTCTCATTTGTTACTTACTTCCTACGAACGCTAAAGTGCGGTCTCTCCCACCAACAATGATTTCTGGTGCAGACAATCCCTGCTACCATTACAAAATGTATAAATGCGCGCTCTTTCACGCTCTTTTCTTAAAATGTATCCATACGCGGTCTCTCCCGCCCTTTTTTAAAATTATATCAATGTACGGTCTCTCCTGTCAACGATACTTTGGTGCAGACTCCCTGCTACCACAATTATTTCCAACCTGACAAATATTAATTATTCCTACTTAATCCTATTAATAAAATATAAACATCTTTCATAAATTGTGGTTTGACAATAGACAATAGAAATATACACGTCTTACAACACTTTGTCATGCTGGCTGACTTGGAGTTGTGGCACTGACTGTAAGTTGTCACAATCCACCTTAGACCTGTAGGCGTATTTGTAACAGAGTATAATTCTGGAACACTGGCCAAGACTTGTGAAACTGGGACAGGTTCTATGATATCAGAATCCAAGTTCTGGAATACTGGCACTATGATGTCTGAGACAAAGGATGTTTGTGCTGGTCCAAGAGTGACCTACTTGACATGTTTTCCCCAGTTATTATTCACTCAGAGATGTTTTGTCATTGATTCTTCTGACTCTAAGACAGGATCTCTCCACTTACATCTTTATTTAAACAAACACTGAGGAGGGAAGGGGAAGCCTCTCTGCCTCCACTCCCATGCTGCACCACACCACCACACTATGCTAACATTCTCTGTTCATCTGCCGGAGGCTGGAACCGCTTCATATCAACAACTGCTGCCCCCTCGACTTTCTGTGCTGATTACCTCGCATGTTGCATGGGCTATCCAGGCGCAGTTGCCTAGTACCCTCCCACCAAGATGCCATAAGCAAGTGATCCACTTTCTACCTACACCATGCCAGCAGCGTGCCTACTGCCCACTTAATGGACCAGACCTATTTATAACAGTGTGGAATTCTGGGATACTGGCCCTGAGCTGGAATACTTGCCCTGGCTCTGTGACATCAGAATCTTCCTAAGACCGTTTGAGCTATTTATAACAGCGTGGAATTCTAGCATGCTGCCTCAGACTAGAGACATTGGCTGAGTCCTACAATAACCTACCATTCACTCAGTGTCAACACTGCCATGCAGTGCACCATTAGGGAACTGGATACTTTCGCCTACAAGAATAGAGCTGCAGGTGCCATGTCATTCACTGAGAAATACAACCATGCAACCTGCCACAAATAGTGTGCTGGAGATGGCTGCCCTGCTGCATGCTCTTTTTGTACAAAGAAAGCCCTGCACTGCTACCAATGCACAATACTGTTATACGATTCATGTGACGTGATGCGGTTCTGTGTGCAGCACGGCCAACTCACTGCTAACGAGAACAGTGACGTATAACATTCTTCATATGTGCTGCAGAAAGATATGCAGAGCATAATGACATCTGACGTTTCTACTGGACTTCCAAGTCGAATGTCAGAATATTGAGAGCAAAGCTCTATCGTATCTACAGAAATCACAAAAATATGAGTCTTCCTACCAGTTCGTGAAAAAAGGGAACGGCTGTTGAATAGCATATCGGTAGACATTACAGCGTCGATTCTGTGTTACAGAAGAAGAGAATATTGCTAATGGCTTTGATACATTCCGAATTTGTCACTAAAAACGTACAATCCATATGTGTTAAGTACTTAACGTCAGACCTCTTCATAGGATTTGTAACTTATGTCAGGTGACATACATACAGTAAATCACTGAATTTTCATGTAATTTTTATCGTGAAATCAACAAAAAACATGTCGAAATTAATGAAATTTCAACCGAAAGATGGTGTAGTTTTATGCATTTCTGCTTATATTGTAATATCTCAGAAATGTATTTAACACGTCAAGATCAGCGAATATATTACAAAATAATCAATTCTTCATGTAAATCGGAGACATCTACATCTACGTGATTACTCTGATATTCACAATTAAGTTCCTGGCAGAGGGTTCAATGAACCACCTTCAAGCTGTCTCTCTACCGTTCCACTCTGGATTTCTCTTATTTTATCGTGATGATCATTTCTCCCTATCTAGGTGGGTGCCAAGAGAATGTTTTCGCAATCGGAGTAGATAACTGGTGACTGCAATTTCACGAGAAGATCCCGTCGCAACGAAAAACGCCTTTGTTTTAATTATTGCCACTACAACTCACGTATCATGTCTGTGGTACTATCTCCCCTATTTCGCGATAACACAAAGCGAGCCGCACTTCTTTAAACTTTTTCGATGTCATCCGTCAGTCCCACCTGATGCGGATCCCACACCGCACAGCAATACTCCAGAATAGGGCGGACAAGCGTGGTGTAAGCAGTCTCTGCAGTAGATCTATTGCGTCTTCTAAGTGTTCTGCCAATGAAGCTCAGTCTTCGATTTGCTCTGCCCACAACATTATCTACGCGATCGTACCAATTTGGGTTATTTGTAATTGTAATCCCTAAGTATTTAGTTGAATTTAAGCCATCAGATTTGTGTGACTTATCACATAATCGAAATTTAGCGGATTTCTTTTAGTACTCATGTAATAATTTCACACTTTTCTTTGTTCAGAGTCAATTGCGACTTTTCGCACCACACAGATATCCTATCTAAATCATTTTACAATTCGTTTTGGTCATCTTATGACTTTACAAGACCGTAAATGACAGCATCATCTGCAAATAATCTAATAGGGGTACTCAGATTGTCTCCTATGTCGTTAGTGTGTATCAGGAACAATGGAGGGCCTATAACACTTCCTTCGGGAACGCCGGATAACGCTTCTGTTTTACTCGATGACTTTCCGTCTATTACAACGAACTGTGACCTTTCTGACAGGAAATCACGAATCCAGCCGCACAACTGAGGCGATACTCCGTAAGCACGCAGTTTGGTTAGAAGACGCTTGTGAGAAACAACGTCTAAAGCCTTCTGGAAATCTAAAAATATGGAATCGATTTGACATCCCCTCTCGATAGCACTCATTACTTCATGTATATAAATAGCTAGTCATGTTTCACAAGAACGATGTTTCCTGAGTCTGTGCTGACTGTGTGTCAATAAATCGTTTTCTTCGAGGTACTTCATGATTTTCGAACACAGTATATGTTCCAAAACCCTACTGAAAGTCGACGTTAGTGATATAGGCCTGTAATTCAGCGGATTACTCCTATTTCCCTCTTTGGGCGTTGGCGTGACTTGAGGAATTTTCCAGTCTTTAGGGACGTATCTTTCTGTGAGCGAGCGGTTATATTTAAATGCTAAATATGGAGCTATTTCATCAGCATACTCTGAAAAGAACCCGACTGGTATAAATCTTGACTGGAGGCCTTGCCTTTATTAAGTGATTTAAGCTGCTTTGCTACACCGAGGATATCTACTTCTATGTTTCTCATCTTGGTAGTTGTTCTTGATTGGAATTCAGGAATATTTAGTTCGTCTTCTTCGGTGAAGGAGTTTCGGAAAACCGTGTTTAATAACTCTGCTTTAGTGGCACTGTCATCAGTGAGTTCACCGTTGTTATCGTGCAGTGAAGGTATTGATTGCGTCTTGCCACTGGTGTTCTTTATTTATGACCAGAATCTCTTTGGGATTTCTGCCAGATTTCGAAACAGAATTTCGTTGTGGAAATTATTAAAAGCATCTCGCATTGAGGTACACGCCATATTTTGAACGTCTGCAAAACTTTGCAAATCTTGAGGATGTTGCGTTATTTTAAATTTGGCATGCTTTTTTTCGTTGCTTCTGCAGCAGCAATCTGACCTGTTATGTGTACCATGGGGAGTCAGTACCATCACTTATTAATTTGTGTACTATATATCTCTCAGTTGTCGTTGTTACAACCACTTGGAAATCATTCCACATCGCTTACGTGATCAGATCGGAAGGAGTGGAGATTGTCTCTTAAAAAGGCGTTAAAAACATTTTTATCAGTTTCTTAAAAGAATAGTTGTACTGTGCGTTTGTTTTTGATTGTCGTGGGTGTTACAGTATTCGCAACCTTGTGGTCACTAATCCTTTTATTCGTCATGATACTCTCCATTTGTCCAGGATTGTTACTAAGAGGTCAAGTATGCTTTCACAATCATTTACGCTTCGAGAGGGCTCATGAACTAATTGTTCAAAATAATTTTCTGGGAAAGCATTCAGTACAATTTAGGATGACGTTGTATGCCTGCCGCCGGTTTTAAATGTAGATTTTCCCTGTGAAATCTATCTCCACCTCCCCTCCTACTTTTGGACATATACATCGAAAAATTATATGTAATATTGTAAATGACATATGACAGTAACCATGTAATAGAGTTCCACATTTAGGAGTCCCATATCGCTGTTCTGGGTGTAAATGGACAGACAATGATCTGAATGCTACACAGAGTCAGTGTTTATGGAATGTACATTTTTCTGTCCCCAGAAAGAGTATAAGACTTGTTCCACAATTGGATGGTCAACTAGTGCTAGCAATATAGACTTTTAGTTACGAGCGTTAACTTAATGACCATTCTTCAAAGATGGGAGTGTCTACTTACTAGCATTTTTGTCAAATGCTGGCTGACTTGGAATTCTGAGACAGGCCCTGTGATGTCATAATCGAAGATGGCTGACCTGGATGTCAGACTTGGAATACTGAGACAGGCTCTGTGACATTAGAATCCTGCTCAGACTTGTCGGAATAGAAATAACAGTGTAGAATTCTGGAATACTGGCCCCTGAGAGGTGTGTGGTCACTGCTTACTACTTCTCCTAATTCTAAGTTTTGATCTTTCCACTTTGTATCTTAAGAAAAGACACTGGGGAGGGAAAATGGCTCATCACCCCATGCCAGCTTGCTTCTCCCACCCCAAGATCACTTGTGTTATGCTCCAACGACCACTCACACGTCCTCTGACATTACACTTTAAACAGTTTATTCCCGCAAATCAGCAGGAGTAGGATAAAGCAGGATTGAGCGCACTTTTCATATCAAAGTGACATCAAATTAATTAATTTAAGTGTCGAATTGTTAACCCCACCCCTCTGATGATATCATAGGTTTTCCCCAGCTGGCATGTGTGTCCCTTCACACTTCCCTTTCCTGGAAATAGCGGAAATTGAAATTTTGTTGGGAAATTCAAAAAATGGCGAGGAATTCATATTTATTGGCGGGAATATCCATTTTTTTGTGTTCACCGTGAGGTTCAGCGACCAGCTGACCTGGTTCACAATACCACCACCACCAGAGGGCGCTGTTGGCCCACTCCCCTCTCCCCTGCCCCCTCCTCATCTGGAAATTGGCAGGATGAATTTAAATGTGCTTACACGCACTGCAGAACCGTTTTGAGAAGAGTATTTCGCTATTTGCAGAGATGTGGCACTGTCGAAAATACCATGTGAGTGGTTGAAATAGAGATTCATGATTGGTAATATGCGTGCAGAGTCACCATCTGTATGTGTGTAGAGCCGTCAGTGGTGGATGGTTGTGCTTCAGACGCATAACTTGCTAACTATTCAGCTACAAATGACTCTGCTGGGGATAGGCATGCTGTAAGTACAGAGAGAGAAGGGAAACACTTAATGGCGCAAGATACTACCTACAGTTGACACACTTTCAACTAAAGAATAACTTATTACTGGAGTAATAAAAATAAATACCTAAAAGCTACAGTTTGTAGATGTTTTGATAGGTATGTATCAGAGATGGAAGATGTAAACAAAAATGATGAAGCAAAATGGGTAAGCAATAAGAGCACATACTTATAAAAAACTGAGTAGCAACAGAAATTAGCACTATACACTTGTCAGTTCCCTGTTGCAGATCCTTACATGATGGAGTGTAAGTCAAGCGAACATGTAGAAGTATTTGCAAACTTTGAGTTTGCATCAGGTGCAACACTGCATGAGTCTGCAGATAAGCCCTCTGCTGTGTTGGACAGTACATGGAATTGTTTCTTGACTTCGAGTTTCCAATACATCCACCATCTACACCACCCATTTAGCCTCACATAGGTACCAAGCGGCTTTTGCTACACTTTTCATGATCCAAAATGCGTCATGTGATAATGTCATCCAAATAGACAAGTCACTGCCGTGGTTTCAAACCCCTCAACACATTGTCCAGCAACCTCTGAAACGTTGCTGGAGGGTTTTTCAAACCGAATGGCATTTTGATGTACTGGTAATCGCCTCCAGGAATAGAGAAAGTAGTTTTTGGACGATCTTCTGGAGCTGATGATAACCACTTGTCAAATCCATCGTAGAAAAGTACTGGCACTGTCCTAAGTGATACAAAGTATCCGATATGTTTGGAAGGAGGTATGCGTCCACTACTGTCTTATTATTGAGGTATTAGTAGTCACAACAGAATCTGTATTTCTTAGTTCCATCCGTAGATTTTTTAGGCACAAAGACAGTGCCCGATCCCCAGCAACTACTACTATGCTCTGTAATACCGTCCTCAAGCTGCTGACCAATGAAATCCTCCACAATCGGCTGCAAACACCTCGGTATTCTGTATGGTTTACGGTAAACAGGTGCTTCGTTACCTGTTGGTATCCTATGTTGAAGTAATGGAGTTGCTGGTAACGGCCCTTGCGGAAAAAAACAAATCCTTAAATTCCCACAACAATTCTTCCACATGCTCTTTTTCTCCTCCTTTCAAAGGCTGAACTTTGTTATGCAATGCAGCTCTATCGGCAGTTAGTAGTTGTTCGTTACGCCTACCTCTCGAACACCAGTCTTCGTCATCTGGTACATCCAAATTAGCTACTAAAACACCTTTTCTCAAATTCGCGCCTACAGCGCTAAAATTATCCACGTTCACGGGGACTGCTGGCCCGTCGTTTCCCTCTTGTGTGCGTACAACACTACGTTTCACGAAACAACCTAATGGAATCCGAAACTTCATTATCCTCCAATGGTTCAATAACACACATCGTACCCACAGGTAGCTTTGACTCTACACTTACCCAAAGCGACTTCTTGGTGCCACTAGACACACATGCGAATTAAGCCTTAATGCCTAAGTACGCGGTTCGATTGGTTTGTTCATTACGTTGAACGCCCCTCGCGACAGCTCTGCATCGACAACAGTTTCCCCTAGCTGAAATAACATTCCACCAAGTTCCACAGTTGGTTGTCCAAGGACAATTTTGGCTTGATGTTGATGGAAGAAACCTACTCCTAGAATCGTGTCGTTGTCCTCGCTTACCCAAGGTACTACTGCCACACATGCAGCAAATCGGACTTTTTCTATGGGAAAGTCAACTGTCACTGACCCCAAAGCTGTGACCTCCTTATCCTCCACTTCACGCAATCTATAATGTGGTGGTTCTAACATCCTTCGTCCCATTAAACCCTTTGTAGCCACTGACACTTGCGCCCCTGTGTCCAACAAAATCTTAAACTTATTAGTTGCTATGGATCCTACCACTGAACATTCCACCTCTTCATACATATTCGTAGCACTGAAATTAAACGGGAGCTCCCTTAGGTGGATCTTGGGCTCCCTCTGTCGTTCAACGATTGTCTACCTCTACTAGCTCCACTTCTCCATCCTCCACGCTGCTAATTTCCACTCCTTCCTCTATTCCTCGGTGATTGGGTACATTGTCTCTGCACGTGCCCTGTACGACCACGCTTACAAAATTTTATACCCGCTGTAAACACTGCTTGTCTATCATGTACACCCGTTGGCACGTCTATTTCCTCATGTTGAATTGCCAGCTGAATGGTTGAATACAAATCTTTCGGAGTCCCTTCACGCACTGTCCGCGACATATGCGTCGGTAACCTCCTCAAAAATACATCAAGTCCCTTTGCTCGGCCTCATGCAACAGGACGCCATTCACCTCATCGCTCTGACCCCACTCCTAAGTATACTCGTTAATTTCTCTTATCCTGTCGGCAAATTTCTCTACCATCTCCCTCTTCATCATTGTACTCAACCTCTCCCTGAAGTACCGAGCGCTATTCTGTATCTTGTACCTCTGTAAAAGCCCCTCCTTCAAGTGATTAAACTGTCACGCCTTCCTTAAGGCCTCAGAACACCTTACATATCTCTTCTTCACCTCTTAATATAATATTGGCTACATGTAACTGTTCATCAGACCAATCATTCACCACAGTTGAAGTTTCCAAGTCCTCCACAAACGAACGCACACCCTCAGATGCCTTGCCAGAAAACGGAATAATCAAACTTGCGGCGGCTGGTCAATCTCCTGCTGTGGCACCCTAGGCAAAAACGACTGATCCGATGCGGTTTCCCACTCACTTCTGGATGTTAATTCACTTCCCAACTCCATATTGTCCACTGTCAATTGGGCTACCTTTTCCAACAAAATCTGTACTGATTCTGGTTCCAACACACCTTGCGTCCCTCACTCTGCCATTGTGTTGCTTTCGTTTCCAGTTAGTCCTGAAACAAAACATTTAAGTACAAGAATAACCTGACTTCCTACAGCTCCGTATCATCATACACCAATACAACAGTAATCAAATGCCACGAAAAACAACATCTTACTGCTCCAAATACCCAAACATTTATTCTGACAAAAAAAAATAATATGCCTCCTCAAAACATCTAAAATGGCCTGCCAGAAACCATACTCAAAACACAACCAACAAAAAAAAGGAAAGAAAAATCCAACACTCAAAAAGAAAATTGGTCAATAATCACCATAGTTTGCGACTAATGCAGGCGGTGGGCTCAAATGTCGTACTGTACAGACAATGTCCACTATTCTGCCACAAAATGTAGAGGAATGTTGGATGAGGATGGAAACTGTCAAGGCACTCTGTATTAAAACTTGTCCAAGTTTCCTAAGTGATTTATTATTTCCAGCTACAGTACCTCCATTCCTCTTGTTCTGCATCACCGGGTCCTGCAATGCTGAGAACACCACTTTGCTGTCTCCGAAACAGATTGGCGCGGAATGGCTGCCTCAGCGACCCGTGCAGCGGCCTATGGTGTGTTGGCCTTGCATGGCCCCGGAGTTGTGACGATGTCGTGCTGCGCCGGCAGTCGACTCAGCAGTCCCCGTCCCTGGCTTCCTCAGTGCGATGGCTAAGATTGTGGCGACAACCAGCGCCCGCAGTCCGGTGTCCGAATCTGCGGCCCTCGCCTTGGGATGCCTCTGGCGTATGTTGGGAGCCAACAAGACTGCCCGCAGTAGAAAGTCAGGACGTGGCCTACCGCTGGCTCGCTGCGGACCCTGTGTTGGCTTCAGAGGGTCAAACCAGCTATCTGCCATGGACTGGAATGATGGCGCCCCATCTGCTGCTGCGTGTAGCCAGTTGTGTGACACACACTGCCATCCAGTAGAGCTGTCACACTTGATTGCCTTATTAGTGAACCGTTGGCTATATTCAAGTGGCTGTGCACCTCTGTTTTGCTAATGCGCCGCTACGAGTCATGTACTCATAACATCTAGGCTGGGCAAGTGGGCCCTTTCTGCCTGTAACTTGCGCCATGAAAACCTCTGCATTTTCTCTTTTCAGCGGGTTTACGGCCCTGTGGCCTCCATTCTACTTCGCAACCGCTGGTGGCGTAACTTACTGTCAACAGGCTCGCGTCTGGCTGTCATTTGTGCGCTCCGAAATATTGCACTGAAGCTAACCTTTTCCATCTTAAATATGCCGCTACAGTTGAAATACGTGACACTAATACCATCGAGTATAACACAATGTATTCTATTAGTTAAATATCCCTGGACTAAAGACATAAAATGTTTAAGACGGAATGGTTTTAGAATGTTTCAAACTCCTTCCATATGCTACACACCAAATGTAAAATTTATGTGGTGAGATTATGTTTTACTAACATGTATGACAAGAGCTCTTAGTATTAATAGTGCGTAGGTCAGATGGCCATGGTAATGAAAGGCTTGGCACTGTAAACAGCATTAGTATGAGATATTTTGCTGCAGATAGCTTCGCATGACAGTTACAACCTATTCATTCCTGCACAGAGGACCGCTATCCAGTTCAGTGTCTGTGTTGTGAGATTACTTCAGCCTAGGCGGCCTCAGTTTATAGATGAATTTATAAAGTACCACACATAAACAAGCATATTATTAAGCTACTATCTGCACATGCTGCTTGATATTTTTCACGTTAAAAACCAATATTTGTAATGCATCCTCTGTTGTATGCTTCTGTGTGAAGTACACTGAGTATCAATGTTTTTCCACATGCCTATTGGTTTATAAGAAGACAAAAATACTCATCTAGAATCTGGGATGCAGTTTGCCAAATTATAAAACTTGTGGAGTAACTGCATTTACCAGCAATTCGTTTACAAAATTGTTAAGGATTTCGTGGCCACTTGTTGACAAAATGCCTATTGGCTTCTATCTCGGGTTCTTCGACTGACATTCATCTAATGATTTTACTGACGTTTCGCCAGCACGAGTGGCTGACATTGTCAAAGCTTCACCATTCATTTTCGGTGGTGAACTGGAGCCGAGCTCGCAGCCGCAGACTGTATGTACCTGGCGCGCCAATGTCCGGGGGCTTCTCCTCGGTCCTTTCTAGTGTGGTTCTCCTCTTGCTACCTGCAACGGTCGTTCGCTGCAGTACGGGAAGCCAGGATCCGTTTACCTTAAGGCTTTCCTCTTTCTTGTTGATTTAGTTTGCTATAGTGGCCAGCTTGTATGTAGACTACATGGAACTCGGCTACACGAAGCCTAACGCTTTTGAGACACTATAGCCAGCTTACCGAATTTATGAAGTGCTTGACTAAAGAAGGGGATGATATTAGGATATGATTTATAACTACAGTGTTTGCCTATACTCAAACAAACATTAACAAGATTGTAAGACACGGTAAGTGACAGAAGTCCTATGACTGAGGATGGGTCACATACTGAGACTTTATGATCCACAGAGTGGTACTTCCTAGCACAGATGTCTGACAGAACTGTCTGCGCTGCAGTCAAATGAGGTTACAAATAACTCCATATCTGTGCAATTAGCATGTCAGTGCTGTGGGTCTATCAAATTGCAACTGTGGTCTGCTTGCAGGGAATACCCTACCATGAAAAGCTATATCAAACACCTATATAGCAGAGTCGACTAGAGATTTGTGTGTCCTGAAGACCAATGCAGTATTGCTTTATTGATTTTACTTTAAGATATGTATCTAACGACTTTTGGATGCGTTAAATCAACAACAGATTCACACTCAGTCATACCAAAAGAAATCTATTGCATATGTTGGATGTCCAATTCTACAACGTAAAATACTTATGTTTTGTTGAGGTCCTACCAGCTCTGTGCACATGTTTCTCAAGCTATTTGATTGACACAGTTATTGTGTGTAAGAGAGAAATTATAATGATCTATTGTTCTGTTCTTGTTATCAATGTTATTGCAGCATAGTGTAAGTTTGGATTTCAAACGCTGCTGTCCTGCACATGACTATTTCTGTCTGGGAGTTCAGCTGCAGCTTTCACGAAGTGAAAGCCACAGTTTTTGAATGTGGACATCGTAGATGCTTCGTTTGGTGGATGGTGCAGAAGTATCTTACATCTGCCTGTGTCTGATGCACCAGCAGAGGGAGCAAAAGCTGGCAGTGTCCGTCACTCCAAGCTATCACACACACACGATAAAATGGTTTTGGCTATGATGCTGGTCACTGTGGCGGTTAGCATGCATCACCCACGCAGACTGCAAAATGTGGGCTATTCAGTTTTGAAATTAGGATGAGTGCTCTACGGTTTGACACCCAGCAGAGTTTTCACCATTTGGGATTTGGTGTAAGTGCATTTTCTCACCACTTGAACCTATGAACCCTGGTGTGGAGGAATACATTGTTCGAACTGTAATGTCAGAGTGGGTGGAGGCTTATTGGATCATAGCACTAGTGAACTTGGGGTGGGGGAAAGTGAGCTGGCCTCTCACTCATCAGTGTGTGTTTCATTTTTCTTTTCTTTTCCTTTTTTTTCTTTTTTTTTTTTAAGGGTATAAAGTGGAGAGATCCAAACTTAGGAGAAGCAGTATGCAGTGACAATGCACCTCTGAGGGGTAGTCTGCTGGAATTCTGCACTGTTATAAATAGCCTGACAAATCTTAGGTTGATTGTGAAATATGAGCCAGTGCCAGTATTCCAAGTCTCGGATTCCGATGTCATAGAGCTGTGCCAATATGCTCTCACTCTCCACCTTGTATTCTGATATCACAGAGCCTTTCCAGTATTCTGAGTCTTGGATTCCAACATCACTGAGCTAGTATTCTAGGTCAGTAATCTTGCATCACCATCTTTGATTCTTTGTCTCAGCATTCCAAGTCAGCCACCACTGGACGAACATGCTAGTAAGTAGACAATCCCATTTTTGAAGAACTGTAATTGAGCTGATGCACTTAACTAAAGGTCTATACTGCTAGCGCTAATTGACTGTCCAATTTAGAAATACACCTCAGATCCTTTCTGGGAACAGAATAACATACATTCCACAAATATTAATTGAGGGTAGAGCTCACCTCGTCCTGCTCCTTCACGAGACCCAGAATAGTGAGAAGGGAGTCTTAGTGTGATATTGTATTATGTGGTTGCTGTCGCGTCATTTTCTGGATGGTAATTACATTTGATTCTTCAATGTGTATGTCCAACGGTAGGGGAGGTGAGTAGGGAATTCGATTTGATACAGAAATTCTCCAATTTACGTAGAAAATTGATTATTTGTAGTAGTAGCCGGCTGCAGTGGCCGTGCAGTTCTAGGCACTGCAGTCCGGAACCGTGGGACTGCTACGGTCGCAGGTTCGAATCCTGCCTCGGGCATGGATGTGTGTGATGTCCTTAGGTTAGTTAGGTTTAAGTAGCTCTAAGTTCTAGGGGACTGATGACCTAAGATGTTAAGTCCCATAGTGCTCAGAGCCATTTGAACCATTTTTGTAGTATATTCGCTGAATTACATGTGTTAAATACAGTTCCAACATGAGCAGAAATGCATAAGACTACACGTTCTTTAGGTGGAAATTTGTTTACTTTCGATATATTATTTGTTGACTTCACTATAAAACTGATATGAAAATTCAATTATTTCCTGTATGTATGTCACCTGACATCAGTTACAAATCCTATGGAGAGGTCTGGTAATAAGCATAAACTGTAAAACACTAATAGATTCTGAGTTTTTCGAGACAGATTCGAAATGCATCAATTCTATCAGCAATATTCTCTCCTCATGTAATACAGAATCGACACAGAATCGACAATGTAATGTATCTGATGTGCTATTCAACAGTCACTCCCATTTTTCGACGTTTGTTCTTAGAAATCCAGTGGAAGCTTCTGATGTCATTATACTCTGTATGTCTTTAAGCAGTGCATATGGAGTATATTACATACTGCTGTTTTCGTTAGTGGTGAGCTGATTACACTCCAGACAGAACCTCATCATACCACATAAACGATATAATAGTATTGTGTATTTGTGGCATTCCAAGGCACTCTTCATGCATGTGCAACAGTGCAGCCATCATGAGTGCGCCACTTTAGGCAGTGTGCACCGCTTGTACTGGGTGAAGATCTCCACATGCATTTCTCACTGTATGGTATGGCACCTTCTGCTCTGTTCTTGTATGTGAAAGCGTCCAAGTCCCTAATGGTACACTGTGTAACGGTGCTGAGGCTCACGACACCTGCCTTGCGTGTTGCACTTTGATGGCAGGGCTGCAGCAGCCCAGCACAGTCCCATCACTAAGTGTGGGGCGGCAGGGTAATGGTGGCGGTGGCAGCAGTGCAGGGGCAAAGAGCCCTTCCCCCTTCACTGTTTCTTTGAATAAAGATACAAATGAGGAGATCCAAAGTTAGGAGAAGCAGTGATCATACATCTCTGAGTGAATAGTTGCTTATTGTAGGACTGAACCAATATCTCAAGTGTGGGCCAATGTGACAGAATTCCACACTGTTGTAAATAGCCCAACAGGTCTTGTGTACTTAGCAGACAATAGGTGCAGTGTCGCCATAGTGTAGGTATAATGTGAATCATTTGGCCATGCAGTCTTGGTGTGAGGGTACTACACAGTTCTGCCTACATCGTGTGCAACACATGTCTAGACCATTACTAATAGCCTGATAGGTCCGAGCTGGATTGTGGAATTGTAGAGCTGTGCCAGTACACTCCAGCGTGTTAGATCGCCATCTTGTATTCCAAGTCACCCATCTTGGGTTCTGATGTCATAGTCAGGCTGTTTCTCCAAGTCTCAGATTATGATGTCACAGAGTAGTGCAAGTCAGCCAATATGACAATGTGTCGTCTTGAATTTCCCACCAGGGACGTAGGACAACATCCCTACTCCCACATGAAACATACTAGCAGGATTGGGATATTCATTTGAATTTCCTATCAATATTTTTAATTTACCACAAAAATTTGAATTCCCCCCAATTTTATATGTAGTGCATTTGGCTATTGTCAGAAAGAGGGCTGCATGGCACCTGGGAAATCCCATGACTCATCAGTGATGTCATCATTGACATTACCGATGACGTATATTGCGACAGAACTCTCCTTACTATACTACTGATGTTTATAAAACAAAAAAGGTGCTGCTGAAATAGTTATTTTTCAACGACAGGTAGTGTTGTAGTAGTCACATGGCCAAAAATTTTGAAATCTTTTTTGGCTTACAAAATTTACCAAACGAAACGAGAATTATAACGAAATAAGGAAGAAAATACTGTTAATCAGGAGTATGTGGTTTACATCCTATCCAAAATCATATTTGTGCACTAACCATTTTAAAATCCCTCAATTTGCAAATGAGTCAGATTAAAGTGTGCGTCAATAAAAAAAATTACTCAATTACTACATTCATTTTGTAATCCTTAATATCCTTATAAGGTTTGCAAAAATACTGCGAAACTGTGCACGCTCAACAAATGAAAGATCTAGCGACGATTGTTACAGAGACAAGTTTCGCAGAGACGTCGGTAGTCATTGTTATGAGGAAGGCGCGCTAAAGAAAATATTTTGCAGTCGGGGAAAAAGGAAAATACGTGCAGAATTTTGCGTATGCCAGACAGATAAGCTGGTTTTGATAGCGCATGTTTATTTGCACCTGCACAGGTTAGCAAGCTGGCTCCGGATGGAACTGGTTCTACAGGGGAGCCACCGCCGGGGCAGACAGATGAGCTGATACGTAGTGAGCAGTCTCTTACGCACGGTCGCGTTGTTGGCGGCAGTGGTTCTCTTGACATACAACTGTCGACGCGGACTCCTTACCCTGTGCCAGATCGTGTCACTGGGTCGTGAGTGATGGGTTGAAGCAGCACGCGGACTGCTGGGATTACGGCACGATAAGTTCGTGATAAGCGATTTGTCCAGTGCCCAGGAAAACCTGTGAGGCGGATTAAAGCAACTTCCGACAATGATTCTGTCTGCTGCAGCGATGTATTCAGTGTGACTTGCAGTTACCATCGTGCATTAACGTTTTGTAATACAGGTGAAAGCGTTTATAAATTTTTAAACGACACAATGTTCGCCTTTAACAGTATCTGTTTTATTGCCCTATTGCAGTTTCGGCCTTTGTGCCATTTTCAAGCATATACGAAGACATAATGCAACACGCTAAGAAAAATATAATATGAGAGTACGCGTAGTCTACCAAGAGTCACATGTTACAGGATTTAATGTTGTAGTCTGACACAGAAGTACGTTAAAATAATCTTGTTGTAGGGCTGTATCACTGTTGATGGAATATAATCAGCGAGGAAGAGGAAATTAGTGTTTAACGTCCAGTCGACAACGAAGTCATTAGAGACGGAGCAGAAGCTCGAATTATGGATGGATGGGGAAGGAAATCGGCGGTGTCCTCCAAAGGAACCATCCCGCCATTTGTCTAAAGTGATTTGGGGAAATCACGGAAAACCCAAATTAGGATCTCCAGACGCAAGTTTGAACCGTCGTCCTCCAGAATGCGAGTCCAGTGTGCTAACCACTGCGCCACATCTCTCGGCAATATCGTCAATGGTATAAGTAAATTTGTTATTTTTTTTATTAATTTAGTCTTGGCTTCTAGCATAAATATTTTTTAGCCGTTACAAATTAAAAGGATGTACAGATACATCAAAGTAACATTTCACAAACTTCATACACACATTTTAGGGCACACATTTTTAAATTTGCCTTCAGATAAACTGTTAATATATTTAATTATACTTCTAGATACAAGTCGACAGCAACCACTTGCTTCTATTAGAACGTTTAATTGATTTCTTTAACGAATTCCAACGTCCATCATTACTTTCAGATTTTTGTGTCTTCCTGTGCTATAAATCAGACAAGAACTGGCGAAGCGCAAAGCGCTAGGTGCGACTGAAATTTCGATAGCTTCTTCAAAAGGTTAACTCTGATTTTTCCGATTGCGCGGTGGTTTTCGACCTTTCTGAGATCATAACCCTCGACTGCAGTCGGATGTTAGCTATACTCCGTTCATCATAAGAATAAACCTGATGTAAACAAACACAAACGCGATGATTGGTCAGAAGCCGTAGCACACGTACACTGGTGTTGTTACGCTCTTGGAAGTAGGTCCTACTTATGTATTAGATTTATTATTACTACGTCACGTTAAATGAAACTTTAAGATATTCAAATGTATTAACAGCCATCAACGTTTTCCTTAATTGCGCTTTGGTTATGTAGTTTTTATTTGAAAAATCGTGTATAGTCACAGCCTCTGCACTGTTTTGCTGTGATTGTCGCGCTGTTAATACGTAGCATGAATATGGTTGAGCGTGCTTCCTGTTCCGTAGTGTAACACGGTTAAAAAGTGCCGAGAAATAGGTTGTTCTTAATGTTTGTCGTAAATTTACAGAGATAATCGGCTTTTAAGTTTTCCAAAGGACTGTATTAGATACAGTTGCAACGAAAATACAAGATAGTGTACAGCGGAGACGGTAGTGTAGTAATGACTTATTCACATGGTTCGCTGGTTCAAGTCTCGCCTGGGTCAATTTTTTTTTCTCGTTCAGTTTGAATTATCTATGTCTCGTAATTGTAAAATTCATCATCATTTTCTTATGACTAATGCATGTCTTCATGTTTTTAATTACATATTAGACGCGAAATTCCTGTTTTCATTTAGATATAAATTCTCAACTATCGTTATTTTATGAAAGACTATTAACAAAGGTTGCCTAAATTAAGAAAACACAAGAGTTTAATTTTTTGAGGCAAAAATGAAAAACTAAGTACTGTTTATTTGCACTATGTCCAGTTTTTATACCACAGATGTGTCGTAGAAACATGAAAAACAATCATTTTTACAGCATCAAGCACACCATACAAATGCTGCATTTTTATATTTGCCACTGTACCATTACAATATGAACCCAAAAGAATTGATCTAGAGCCAAGTTAAGGGACTTGGCCCGAGAAATAACAAGACTGTTAAGCTGCCAGCGCAGTAGAACTAACGCACGGAGCTTTTTTATGTCACTGCCGAACGTTGGCGGGATCTAGAATAACATGTCATAAAAGAACAGGAGAAAATGCGGCGCCTGGGTGGTTTCGTGCATTCTGTTGTACATCGACTCGTTATCAACGTAGCAGATAACGGTTCCATTACTGAAATGTATTTTTCGGATTTGGGTAAGGAAGCAGCTAAGAGATTACCAGACGACTGACTGTAATTAATACCTTCCTTATAATCATAATTGACTGTGCTAGTCACAGCTTGGCTTCCACTCCACGTGAAACGAAATGCAATGAGATTCAAGTAAACGCGGAAGAATACGTGACGTAATGTTTACATTAGGTTTGTTCCTATGATGAACATAGTACCCATCATTCCCACCCCCTCCTCCACCCTGCGCTCCCTCCATGGTTGTCAACAATGGTACTTAATTATATGTTAGAATGAAAAAGAATTTTCTTTGGACACTTTCATTTTTAAAATGACGAAAGACGGTTTTCTCCTGCATTGCTGTGGCCACTGCTCCCACTGCCTTCGAATGAATTCGTTTCATCCCTCTACCAGGTTGCACATCAAAATTACCCGTCTTTTCGAATTTCCGAATCATTTTCTCCAGACCCACGGCAGTCATCGAACCAACGCCTTTTTTCAAACCCTTCAGTGCCCGGAACTTCTGAAGAACGACAGGTGCAGTCATCATTCTTGTAATACAGCTTTACAAGGCGGCCGCTGTGGCCGAGCGGTTCTAGGCGCTTCAGTCCGGAACCACGTAGCTGCTACGGTTGCAGGTTCGAATCCTGCCTCGGGCATGAATGTGTCTGATGTCCGTAGGTTAGTTAGGTTTAAGCAGGTCTAAGGTCTAGGGGAATGATGACCTCAGATGTTAAGTCCCATAGTGCTTAGAGCCATTTGAACCATTTGAACTGTTGTGTGACTGCAGCTGCTGCGAAAACAGCTCAGCGTAGTGGTGTTGTGCCGTTCTTCCATTGCATCCACTGAACTCATACACTAGATGTACACAATGTGATCAAAAGTATCCGTACATTAATAAGGGGTGCGTCCACACTTCGCATTTATGATGGCTTGAGCTCTGGTGGAGACACTTTCAAACAGATGTGTGAATGAATGTCTGTGGAGACCAGACTGTTACAGTAATGTTACTGTTCACATGCCATAGCCCAGATGGCGGGATGCATAGTCGGTTTTATACAGTCATCGTCTGTGAATTTTTCTTCTAATTCATGCAGAACACAATGCTCTAAAATGTGTTTCTATCTTCCCGCATTTAGTGTTTCATTAAGCGCAATAAGAAGACCACACCTTAACCACGAAAAACACTCCCATACTGTAACACTGCCTTCTGTGTACTTCACCCACGGCACTACACGTGATGTTGGGTAATGTTGTACAGGCATCTGCCAAACCCAAACCTCTCCCTTGGGTTGCCACAGGGTATAGCGTGATTCATCACTCAAAATCATTCATTTCCAGTCATCCAGTGTCCAGTGGCGCCACTCTTTCGATTACCTCAAGCGTCGCTTAGCACTGACTAACAGAAATGAGTGCCTTATGAGGAGCTGCATGACCATCACACCCCATTCTTTTAAAACCCTTACCCATAGTCATTGTGCTGGTTGGACTACTGCTAGGACTTCTGAACCCTAGAATGACTCCTTCTGCCGATTTCATGCGATATTTTGCAACCACCCTCAGCAGTGCTCAACGTTTCCTGTCTGTCTGTACATGAGGTCAGCCAGGTCTTGGTTTAGGTGTGGTTGTTCCTGCCCAATTCGATTTCACGATCACATCACCACCTGTCGACTTGGGCAGCTTTAGGAGGGTTGAAATATCCCTCATGGATTTGTTTCCAGTTGATATCCAATGACTAGTCCACTTCTGTAGTCATTTAGTTCCCCTGGCCGACCCACCCTGAAGTTACTGCTCCTCTACTGGCAACACGATATTTTTTTTCTTTATTGTGATTTCATCCCCCGCTCCATATGGACAGGGGAGGGCTGTCAGCGGCGCAATCCACCGCTCTTCAGTCGAGCGACATGACAGCTAATACAAGAAGAAAATGTTACATACAAGGCGATAAAAAAGGGGCGCATAAAACAAAGTAAGGGGAGATAATGGAGGTAAAAATACACTGACATGGAGACGTACATGGGGGGACAATTAAAAAAAGTTAATGACAGAGACTCCTGTTGGAGTCTGGTACCCAAAAAAGACGTGTGATCTTTGTCCAGGCTTTGGAAGGTGACGTATGGCACCCAGTGGTCAACACATACCTCACCCAACACTCCTGTTTCCGTCGTTTAATAAGTTGGCGAATGTGAGCACGGAGCCGCTTAAAGGCTATTAGGTACTCTAGGGAAGGGTGCCGGTTATGTCGCTGTAGAGCTCGCCGACGGTCTTTAATTGCCTCAGCGAGTTCCAGCGACCAGCAAGGCACTGTCTTTCACCAGGGGCACCCTAAAGAACGAGGGATCGCGTTTTCCGCCGCAGAAACGATCGTTGTAGTGACCAACTCAACGACAACATCGATGGCACCATGTGGGGGAGATGCAGCAGTGACAGCAGAGGTGAAGGCTTCCCAGTCTGCGTTGTTTAAAGCCTGTCAGGTCAGGCGTTCGTGGGCATGACGCTGGGGGAGTGGCAGGAAGATGGGGAAGTGGTCACTACCACACAGGTGGTCATGTGCTCTCCAGTGGATAGGTGGGAGAAGGCCAGGACTGCAAACCGAGAGATCAATGGCCGAATATATGTAGTGTGCCACACTGAAATGTGTGGGGACATCTGTACTTATGAGGCAGAGGTCGAGTTGTGACAGTAAATTTTCGACCTCCCTACCTCGGCCAGTGAGCCTTGAGTAGCCGCTGGTGAAGTATCAGTGCAGCAGCAGTGCGGTAGCGAGTCGCATATTTAGCTTTCATATTTGTTTTGTAGTTTGACACTTAATTTCTTTCCGAGTGTTTGTGCACTTGCATATTTAATTACATAAAATCCTTGCGTATTCTCATATTTGAGAGGAGTAATATTGCTTAGTGATAGCTGTAGAGTATAAATTCGCAGAGTCGTTAGATATTAGCAGTAGGGTGGATAGGGTGTGTGCGTGTTGTGTGCGAACGCAGGAGGAACTGGCCGCGGTTCGCGAGCAGCTGGGCGTGCTGTTGGCCACGGCCAGCCGCCTTCAGGCTGCTGCATCGAGGTGCAGCGACGGCGGAGGGTCTGGCTTGAGACACCCCAGGTGTCGCTTGCTGCGTCCGCTGACTCAGCCGCCGAGGCACCTTCTAGTGTACCCGGCGCGTTGGGGCCGCCCTCACATCAGGGTGAGTGGCGGACTGCAACGCGTTCGCGTCGCTCGAGGCGGAGGGTCAATGTGGAGGCTGTCTGGCTGGCCTCGCCCGTTCATCAGTGGGCAGGTGGCTGCTCCTTCAGCAGGGGCCGAGCAGGCACACGGGGGCAAAGGCGTGCTGGTTATTGGGAGCTACAACGTTAGGCGGGTGATGGAGTCCTTTAGGGAAATAGCGTAGACGGCTGGAAAGGAATCCCACGTGCACTCGGTTTGTCTGCCAGGGGGCCTAATCCGAGATGTGGAGGCGGCCTTGCCTGCGGCTATCGAGCATACAGGGTGCAGTCATCTGCAAGTAGTTGTTCACGTCGGCACCAAAGATGCCTGTCGCTTGGGTTCTGATGCGATCCTCAGTTCGTACAGGCGGCTGGCGGATTTGGTGAAGACCGCTGGCCTCGCACGCACGCACGGGCACTCCGCTGCTCGACTCGCTGCAGCTCACTTCGTTGCCGTCGCTCGCGCACGCCAACGCCACTAGCCCAACGCCATGGCTGGACGGAAAGGGAAGCAGATTGCCGCCGCACTGGAAATTCTCATCCATGCGATGGGGAACAACAGTGGCCGCCAACGGCAGCCAAAGCGCAAGCGCACGCAGCAGATTTTACACACATTGTAAATCACGCATTGGACAAGTATGTGCCGAAAAAGTGGGTTACGGACGGAAAAGACCCACCGTGGTTTAACAGCGCAATTCGGAGAATGCTCAGGAACCAAAGGCAGTTGCACTTGCGGTACAAGAAAGATCGGGAGAATGAGGACAGGCAAATGTTAGGAGAGATTCGTGCTGCTGTAAAAAGAGCGATGCGCGAAGCATTCAACCACTACCAAAGATCGTGCTGAAAACCCAAGGAAATTCTGGTCTTACGTAAATCGGGTCGAAGGCTTCCATCCAGGCACTCATTGATCAGTCTGGCCTGGCAACAGAAGACACCAAAACGAAAGCTGAAATTTTAAATTTAGCATTTGAGAAATCTTTCACGCAGGAGGATCGTACAAACATACCGCCGTTTGAGTCTCGTACAGATTCCCGTATGGAGGACATAGTGATAGACATCCCTGGGGTTGTAAAGCAGCTGAATAGGTTGAAAATAAATAAATCGCCAGATCCTGATGGGATTGCAATTCAGTTTTACAGTGATTACTCTACTGCATTGGCTCCTTACTTAGTTTGCATTTATCGCGAATCTCTTGCCCAACGTAAAGTCCCGAGCGACTGGAAAAAAGCGCAGGTGACGCCTGTATATTAGATTGGTAGAAGGACGGATCCTCAAAATTACAGACCAATATCCTTAACATCGATCTGTTGCAGCATTCTCGAACATATTCTCAGTTCGAATATAATGAATTTCCTTGAGACAGAGAAGTTGCTGTCCATGCATCAGCACGGCTTTAGAAAGCATCGCTCCTGCGAAACGCAACTCGCTCTTTTTTCACATGATATCTTGCGAACCATGAAGGGTATCAGACAGATGCCGTATTCCTTGACTTCCAGAAAGTGTTTGACTCGTTACCCCACTGCAGACTCCTAACTAAGGTACGAGCATATGGGATTGGTTCTCAAGTATGTGAGTGGCTCGAAGACTTCTTCAGTAATAGAACCCAGTACGTTGTCCTCGACGGTGAGTGTTCTTCGGAGGTGAGGGTATCATCTGGAGTGCCCCAGGGAAGTGTGGTAGGTCCGCTGTTGTTTTCATTCTACATAAATGACCTTTTGGATAGGGTAGATAGCAATGTGCGGCTGTTTGCTGATGATGCTGTGGTGCACGGGAAGGTGTCGTCGTGAGTGACTATAGGAGGATACAAGATGACTTGGACAGGATTTGTAGCTGGTGTAGAGAATGGCAGCTAACTCTGAATATAGATAAATGTAAATTAATGCAGATGAATAGGAAAAAGAATCCTGTTATGTTTGAATACTCCATTAGTAGTGTGGCGCTTGACTCAGTCACGTCGATTAAATATTTGGGCATAACACTGCAGAGCGATATGAAGTGGGACAAGCATGTAATGGCACTAGTGGGGAAGCCGTATAAGTCGTCTTCGGTTCATTGGTAGAATTTTGGGAAGATGTGTTTCATCTGTAAAGGGAGACCGCTTACAAAACACTAATACGACCGATTCTTGAGTACTGCTCAAGCGTTTGGGATCCCTATCAGGTCGGATTGAGGGAGGACATAGAAGCAATTCAGAGGCGGGCTGCTAGATTTGTTACTGGTAGGTTTGATCATCATGCGAGAGAAACGAAGAAGTCAAACTTTTCTGATACACAGAATTATTTGCGATTGCTTGTAAATTACTCGATGCATAAATCTCAACAAGTGATGAATGACATTTTCTACGACAAAAATCTGAATATCGGCAGATTTATGATCTGTCGGCCTATGGAAGATGCTTGGTTGAATGACGTCGGTCTGACGTAATCTGTTCTCTCAATAGTAGCACGTATGTGCACAATGATGTTCTCGTACCACCTTGTAACAATAGAATAGTAACACTCTGAATAAATGCAATGTGATGTCCATAAACAAAAGAAATAAAATGACAGTCTGCGATCACAAGATTAGTACTTCTATTCTGGTGCCTGTTACGTCATTTAAATAACCATGAGTCATAAGCACAGTGAACAAAAGAATCAGTCCCCCTCAAGGGACATGATGCTTACACCGTATAACACCTCTGACCTTGTAATGGCCTCAATACGGCAAGGAAAAATAGTGAAGTTTCTTCAGGAATGCCAAATTCAACTGCAGCTACTCACTGATGGTTACATAATGATTGAAAAAAATCGCAACAACAAAAAAATTTTTAATGTGCAATCCAGGTTACATATTTAAGTGATTAACATTGCAAGCGCGAGATAAACCAATGCAAATGGGAAATGCTAACACATTAATAATCGGTTAACCACCCAAATGTTGAATGCAAGCATGTAAACGTGCATGCATTGTGTTGTACAGTTGCCAGTTGTCAGTATGTATAACGGAGTTCCATGCTTGCTGCAAATGATCGGTCAATACTGGAACAGTCCATGCTGTTTGTGGATAATGCTGCAGTCTTCGTCTTATGAAGTGCCATATGCGCTCAACTTGAGACAGATCTGGTGATTGAACAGGACAAGGCAACATGTCGACAGTCAGTAGAGCGTGTTGGGTTACAACAGCCGTATGTGAGCGAGCAATATCCTGTTGGAAAACACCTCCTGCAACACTATTCATGAATGGCAGCACAACAGATCGAATCACCAGATTGACGTACAATTTTGCAGTCAGGGCGTGTTATGGGATAACCAGGAGAGCACCCCAGACCATAGCTCTAGCTGTAGGTCCACCGTGTCTAGCACGCTCGACAGGTTGGTCTGTTCTCCATCTAACCAACACATGGCCGTCACTGACACTGAGGTAGAATCAGATTTCATCAGAAAAAACAACAGGCCTCCACTCTGCCCTCCAATGAGCTCTCGCTTGACACGACTACAGTCGCAAATGACGCTGATTTGGCAGCAATGGAGTGCACACTGCAGGACTTCACGCTAGGAGCTGTCCTTGAAGTAAACCATTTATATCAGTTCGCTGTGTCACTGTGGTGCCAACTGCTTGCCAAATTGGTACTGCAGATGCAGTATGGTGCATCAGAGTCATACGCTGAACACGAGGGTCTTACTTCTCGGTAGTGCCCTGTGACCATCCAGAGCACAGTCCTCTTGCAACTGTACATTACCGTGGCATTTGGTATACCTGTGCAAGTTTTTCTGTAGTATTGCAGAAGCAACATTCAGTTTCTCATAGCCCTGCTCATGATCTCGTTCAAACTCATTAACTGATTATGGCGTCTTTATCGCCTTAAAGGCATTCTTGACTTACATCAACTTACCATGTCGAACCTCAAAGGTAACTAATGCTCAAGACCATTGCAGCGTATATTTAAAGGAAACCTGATATGCATCCTCGTAGTGGCTTTACTAGCGCCATTCTTATGCAACTGGCGTGAAATCTGAATAGATATCATCTTTCAGATGTAGAAACACGCCTACTCATTTTCGTTAACGTCGCACACTTCCTTCTTGGTATTGCGACTTTTCTCCGCCAGAGTATTCCACAGAGGTACCAAATTGATCACCACCGCTGGCCAACCACTGTTCCAAATAGTCACAGACATCTTTTTGCAACTCAGGTCGGATCATTTAGCAGGTTAGTCCAGGTGCCAAAGTGTGCTGTTCATGAAACCATGAATGTTGTTTATAGCCCTGTGAACACAGATGTTATCGTCTTGCAAAAAGGAAGTGTGCTGTCTGACCCATTGAGCACATGCGGCTTTCTATGCCGCTCTGAGAAAATGTCTTTTTCGATGTACACGACACCAAATGTCCATAGCTTGGAGTTACCTCGCAATGTTCACTCTGAATTTGGTTGAGCTGGCCTTGCGCTTACTGGCAACAGTTATTCCTGTAAGGTTTGAAACCTGACTAGATATGACACTCGTCTCCATTCCATGTCAACTAGGGTCTTTTTGTGACCACTGTTATTGTCTTGTTGCATACCAAGGTACACGATTCTGTGAGGTATGTGGCTATACTAGTTTCAGCATAGACTGCATTATTACTCAGATTTCCTCCTCCTCCCTCTGACATCATGCACTGTCTCCAGATTTTTCCCTTCGCCTTCGTCCACCTCTTTGAAATTACCAAGTTGCCCTTTGTATAAAACGTGGGAAATTAAAACATTGGTGGAAAATTCAAAAATAGCTGAATTGAGCTACATTTAAAATAATGCAGTTTAAGATGACCGACCCAGCCCAGTTGTCCTAAGAGTAGATTGACAGGAAATCTAAGATGGGCACCGCACGACTGCTATGGTCGCAGGTTCGAATCCTGCCTCGGGCATGGATGTGTGTGATGTCCTTATGTTAGTTAGCTTTAAGTTGTTCTACGTTCTAGGGGACTGATGCCCTCAGATGTTAAGTCCCATAGTGCTCAGAGCCATTTGAACCATTTTCTTCTAAGATGGGCAGTTATCTTCCTGGTTGGGAATCCATGATGGTGACATGAGCACATGCCTATGAAATCGCAATCCAATATTGTAGACCTTAGCACAATCTGGATGGTGGCAGATTAACTACGTATGACATTACTATCCAAGCTCAGCCCTATGACATCACAATCCAAGATGGTCGACCTTAGCATAGCCTGTATGTTTTTCAAATTTCTTGGGTTTCACCAGCACTGTGATGTCAGTTTACTGTGGAACACCATAGCACAGCCTGTATGGTTACCAGATTTCATGGGTTTTCAGTATCCTATACTAAGTATAAAATGGGAAGAAATTTAGATATCATTGATTTTCCTTTGACAGTGCAGTCCACTTGCCCTGAGTTTAAAATGGCGAGAAACTAAAAAATCCTCTTACTTTAAGTTTAAAATGATGGAAAGCAATCTGGTTGTCAGAACTAGACCACTTGTCCTAACTTTAAAACCATATAGCTCACTGGCGCAGCCTCTATGATTGCCAAAAACTCATCACTGTCGTTTGTTGTGTGATAGGAATAGGGGAGGGATGTAGCATCTTTATTTAAACACAGTGGTCCATGTGACACGCTGTGATATGCCGCAGAGAACTGTCAGCCATATGTGAGACATTGCCACTCCACAACACATTGTGCCAAAGGAACCACTTTGCTGATTGATGGCTCCCTGCTGACGGCCCAATATATGCTCGACTCAGAGCCAATGTCTACTGGAATTTCTACCAAGCATCTTACGTTGCATGGTGTCTGTGTACCCAGCTGACGGGTCAGAGTCTGTCTGTGCTGACGTATCTATACATGCAGTTTGGAATGAAGGCAGATGTCTATTTTATACTACAGATAGTGCGCCCCTGCCACAGCTAGCTACATAATTTCTCACGAAGCCATGGTCTAATTTTGAAACTGTAGGTGTCCTATTCAGCTGCACAACCATTATGACCTGCATGCTGTACTTCCGCAACGACCAGACGCCTTTACCACGGCAACTGCAGCCCATGCTCCACTGTCCTATCTCCAGCTACATTCACTCTCTGCAGTGCCATCATGGTTTATTTTCTGACATGTTGGGGCACACATTACATTCCACCGTAGGACCCGACTTAGCAGGTGATCACACGGAAGCATTCGTAAGACCGTAATCACGCCTCAGTTTTAGAACTGCATAGTGGCTTACGGACGATCATGCCAACTGCAAAGGTAAGAGCCAACACTGTTATACTTATTGCACCAGACAGCTCCACTGTTAGAAGCTATAATAATACTCTCAAAGGAATTCATGAAATTACTTTTAAGTGTGCACTTAACTCTTCGCTAAGAACAACACACTAATTGATAGGAAAGTCGAAGTTTTAATTTTCGCATTTAAGAAGACGTTCATGCAGAAGAATCATACAAACATATTGTCATAGGAATGGCTACTCAATAGTGTGTTAGTGGACCTTTTGCTTACAATGCAGTGACAATTATCCGTGACACAGGTCTTTATAAGGTTTTTCAAAAGTGTACAGCACCAAGTGCTTAAGAAATTTCCATCAGATTCCGCTTCAGTAGTTGCGATTATTTCAGTCATTCAGCCAGAATAGTAGTTACCTCGAGAAACTGGAGAACGGTCATCAGTGATACAGCTAGCAGAACAAGTGAATATTAATACGTGTAGTTCTGACAAGTAAAACTACTAACTATTGAAATATCACTTTAAGGGTTTTATCTTTCCTGAGAAAGACTCAAACCACCACTAATAGGAAGCTGAAATATCCACGCATTAGTATTTATGATGAATACTGCTAATAATTGCTTTGGTCTGCTGGATATGCATCTGTAAGCGCTGTATAAACATTGTTACAGGGTTTCTAAATTGTTTCTGACGAATACAGGGGTGATTCATCCAGAAAGGCTTTTTTCTGGGGAAGTCCTTCGCTGAATAAGCTTATGGATGGGCATAATAGAGAGTTCTTCTGTTATGACTTATACAGTCCACTCCACATACCTGCTTGGGACTGTTAGGAGAAACATGTTTCGTGTTTACAGACGAATATGACATCACATGTTTTGTAAACCCTCGTCGCCAGTTTTCCAAAGGCATCGTCGCTACTGCTGTGGCGGGCGAGTTGCCACTGTTATTACAGTGGCTGGAGTTTGTGAGTTCATGAAACGGCTTCTGATGCAGTACACCGCTAAGACAATTTCTCCCTATCATTATTACACAACTATGCCCCGGGGCAGGAAACAGGATAGGAGAACGAAGGTTCTACAACAAAAATGGTTCAAATGGCTCTGAGCACTATGGGACTTAAGGTTCTACAACACTCCAACAAATTAGTAACAAAGTCACACAAAAGGTTTGTCGAATAATGAAGTCTGCAACACTGCATGTAATATAACACAAGAATGCCCTCAATGGCTAAGTGCAAATAATCATAGGTAAACTGCGCAGTACATAGAAAATGCAATTTATAACAACTGTCGGTTCACTTCTGACAGTTAATTAAACGACGTTCCTTGTCTAAGTCAGCCCTGGCCGATGATCTATAACCAAGTGGGCGAGAACTGCTCTTATGTCTTCCGAGTAGGCTTCTTTCCGTTGTCGTCCGGACATTGGTGGATTGTACTAGGCTGCCAATTCGCCGAGGCGTAGGCGATATCATCCTCAGCGCCGCCCGTGGCGCTGGTGGAGCTCGCGCAAGTGTTGAGTCTCTATGGCACTGGCGCCAGCTCGCATCTTTGCGCCTGTGGTGCTTTTGCCCCGTCTGTGTCTTGTTCGGACGACACAGTGACATATAATACGCAAAGTATACTGATACAGCACGCCAGATAAAAATTATGCTTGGGAGGGCAAGAGACAAGGAAATGCGGAAGAGCTACATGTATAGGGCAGTAGCTGTGAACAATACAATAATTTCACTTTTTTAGTGGCACTTCATCTCAAATAGACTTTGTTTGTGTATTTGGCTGGTGACGTAGCTTCCTATCTCCGACGGTCTCAAGAATGTTACTTCATCTCAACTACACAGGTTTTACGTATTTCGGAACTGCTTTTGGTTTTAACCAGTGCCTACAGTCACAGTTCGTTATCAGTTATATTCATAAAATCCAGTGATATCTGACAGGCCAACGTGATCAAAGCGAGTTTCTTGGTGGAAATAGACAACTGTAATGCATAAGCACTTGAGGTTCGAACCTAACATTGTGCTGGCGATATTGCACTAACGTTGCAAACAAGAACAGAACAGTACACTGGCTCACCTGAGTCTCTCTCTCACAACAACTGTCAAGCAAGTGTCTAGAGAAATGCGTTGATAGTGCCGGCAGAATATCACCAATCCCTGTCACCGACTCAAAATAACTATTTTTCTATTGTACTATCTTGTATAAATGGAGTGGTACTGTGGCTGGTCAAAGACTTGAAGATAATAAATACCGACAGTCAAAATTCCAGTAACTATTTTATTGGCCTACCAATTTCGGGGCCTCATTGGCAGCACCTTCAGGCCCTTACACAGTAGCTAGATAAGTCATCGAAACATCCACGCTATAATAGGGATCACTAATTTCAATTGGTTTCCATAGATATCTGGAGCTTCTCTGTAGATGTGTACTCTCCACACACCTAACAAAAACTTGTCGTTAGAGGTATAAAGAATCCACATCTGCAGAGAAGCTGCAAAGATCTACAGAAGCCAGTTGAAATTAGTGATCTCTATAATAGCATGGATGTTTCGATGACGCATCTAGGTACATACATAGGAGCCTGAAGATGGTGACCATGAGGCACCAAAACTGGTAGTCCAATAAAATAGTTAATAAAATGATGGCTGTCGGTGTTTTTTTTCGTATCCAGATCACTGCAGTCATGAAACTGAATGACAAGGTTTATACTGTATGTATAGTATATCACATATGACAGAGAAATGGAGTACTTCACATCCCCCACCCCCACTCAAACCCACCTACATCCTCATTTGACGCGATCTAACTTGAAGACGGAATGCAAAATGATCTTTTCCACTGTGAATAAGAATCAGTAAATTTTGCATGAATTCATTGAGTTTTACGATGAAATCAGTCAACTACATTCCGAAATCAGCAAATATTGCATTGAAATAAATGAAATTTTTATCTAAGTAATCGGATTTTGTGTCAAACCTACTCCATTACAGTTGAACCTACATACAGAAGAATTAAATGTAGTTATTTACCCAGGTTTAGTCTCTGAAAATGAGTCGTGATAGCAAACCGGCATAGAATATATGCATGTAACGGTTTCTGTTTCACTATACGTTTTATGTTGTGCATATGGCGTCAGACATTTCCACAGTATTTTGGACAAATATAACTCAGATTGAATGGGATAGTTGCATTGGTCCACTGGAGATGCAGCTATAAGCGCTATATAGACATTAGTGTTTCCACAAGAATTCCAAATAATTTATGACAAATGCGTGTGTGATTCCTTCAAAAACAGCACTTGTGCTGGATACCCTTCGCTGCTCAAGTCTGCAAACAGTCGCAATAGCAGCCAAACGACTGCACATGCATACTTGCAGCAATTCTAAAGGCCTGATAGTTTATAGGACATTGAAATATGTTTGACTGAAGTTAAGCTGTGAAATAATTCCTAGAATTGTCGAATTTATTCATCGTCATAGGATTTTGATTTTATGAAGGCTACTCTGAAATATTTAGTACTAAGTTTTTACTCTGAATATTTTGCATGAAGTGGGGAATATGACGAGAAATTGAACAATTCACATACTGCACATAACACTTCACCCCATACATCTAATGATACATTGAAAATGTAACAAATTACTGTTAAACTGTAACAAATAGCCCCACATTACAGTGAAATTGTAACAAATTACCCATGTTTAAAAAAATTGTAATAGAACAGCGCATGTTACAGCTAAACTGTAACAAAATGCCTTATTTTGCAGTGAAATCGTAACAAACTGCCTGTGCCACCAGTTAAATGTGCATACCTGTAACTGCTGTAGCATGTTGGAGTATTAAAGACTTTACATGCAAGTCATATGTCTTGGAGCAGCCACCTTCTCCTTATGTCCCCCTTCTGTAGCCCTTGCTAACCCACCAAACCGACAATGTCCAAGTGGTAAAAACATCGCTGTCTTGACTACTAGAAGAATCGCTGTACCACCCTTCTGTATCTGTCATTGCACCTCGACCCACTACATTTTGGCACCCAGTGGGGTACATGCAGCTGTCCATCTTGCTGCACTGCTACAGTTTGGCGACAATGATAGGATTGGCAAAGGTGCTACCGTTATCGGCAGTGCAAGTAAGTAGCAACATTTGTTTATTATAACTGCTTGTAAAGTCTTTTTCGTGTCGGTTCCCTTTCGTCCTTTCAGTGTAAATTATTTTGTAAATTAAGGCGAGTGTACGCTGGGGAGCTATAGGCAAATGTAATAGTAGACAAATATAGATATTATTTAAGGCTGTCCTTCACGTTATAAGTTTAGACGTTCCCCAAGAGTTTACACTGGTACATCTATGGTTTGATGCCCACAGATACCGGCGTTGTGTGTGGAACTTTTCTTTATTTTTCCTTTTCTGTGTCACACTCCTACTACTTACTCCACTTTGTAGTGAGGTGATTGTAAACTGTGGCACAATGCTTACAAGGTGAAATGTAGATCAGCGTCTCAACTGCATCTGATGGTTTGGAATTTTTGTTTTTATGTCATATTAACTCAAGGAGCAATATGCTGAAGGCATCAGAGAGATGCGAGTCAAGCCATTCGCCCTGACTTCATCAATGAAACCACTCCTGATATGCTGAGAAACAGTGCATATGATAACAAGAAATCCACTTGTGATAACTGTCAGAATCAGTGTGAGCGAGAACATATCAGGTACGAGGAAGTTTTATGGAGTGCCAGCTCAGGTACTCTGTAGGCATCAAACCAAATATCTATAAGTGTAGACGCTTGCAGAATATCTTGTCTATCATTTAAACAACTGCCTCCTAGTTGAACTTGCCTCCACCTCCCCAGCATACACAGACTGTAGTGCAGGAAGCACCTGTGGTTAAATAAGTCGGTGATAATGAGTTCATGCAGTGCAATGCACTGGACTAGTTGCTCATGTAATTTTGGTTGAGACATTAAGATTTATTATGAAGTATTGAGGACTTATAGTCAAGATGGTGAATTAGAGAGTTACGAAAAAGACTGATTATGCAGTTAACGGAAACAAATTGCAGCTAGGAAAGCACCTGTGGTTAAATAAGTCAGTCACATCAAGAAATTCATGCAGCATGATGTACTGGATACATCTCTTGGAGTGAGATGTACAGCTTGAAGTTTAAGTAATGGTTTTCCTGTCCTTATGGACAATATAACGTGACAGGAGTAGGTATCATGAATTAGTTACTTCTTGCGAATAGATTACGTTAAACTCTTCTTCTGGACAAGTGTGTGTGCAAGTTATTGGTAGATCTACACTTGAATATATTTAGGAATGCTGAGATGCAGATCTTAATAAATGTTGTATTCGTGCAAGTTGCATAAGAGTATGACGGAGAAAATCTGGTATAGTTAAAGTAAATGATTAGGAAGTATGCCAGTTGAACATGTAAGTGAGATGTCTTATACATAGCGGAAAATTAGCATGTTTAATTTAGCTTTGTAGGAAATCGTTGATGTTATGTTTTGCAACATATTGATCATTTTTTGAAGTGAGGACTAGGTTATAGGGGATAGGTTGTACGCTTTCAAGATTAAGTGGAGCAACATGTCGGACACAGTGGATGCATAGTTTCATAATGTTGTAGGATATCTCCCAGATACCCGCATTCAAATTCTTCTAGGTGTTTTTGCACTGCTGCTGAATGGACAAGTGAATGTCATGGACGGTGAGTGTTTTATGGATTAGCTTTACATACAGATTCAGTAGGACATCATAGAAAATTTTGCAGGAAGCAGCGAATGGATTCTGAGAAGTGGACCAATGTATGCATCATGTGGACAAAAGTAGCCAGTATACTCATACATATTTTCACAGAATGTGTGCGTAATTTACAGAAACAGACAGTGACTAGATCTTTATGAATCAGAGAAATCTCTCATTTGAAATTGTGGTCAAGTGTCTAATCCCAAACTGATGACCTTGGAAGTTAAGTCCCATAGTGCTCAGAGCCAACTAGCTGATCCCAAGAAGATGGAACAGTGAAGGCATGGTAAACGTAAGCAAAGCAACAAAAAGTAGAGACAACAGTAACTAGCTTAGAAGCTGTACGTTGGAGTAGTGTTTTGTAAAATATTACTTGTAGTAACAGTAACCAGCGTTTTGAGACATTTAGAAGGCACTTGGCGGACTGCATACATGACATGTACTGCAACCAGTCCTGCCTTGTCTTGTATAAAAGCTAGTCATCTCGCTAGGCTGTGATGTTGACATGGCTGGCCTTCGAATACGTGTCTGCAGCGCATTGGCCGCTGAAGTGAGTCTGTCAATGTTTCCCCTGATGTGGGCCGCCACTGGATGGTGCGAGAGTCACCAATGGCCTGCTAGTCACCAAGCCACAGCGTGCCTGCCGTGCCTGACACTCATTCCTGATGAGAGGTGCACAGTTGCCTCATTACAGTGTAATAACGACTACCAACTTATGCTGACCAAGTGAGGCTGTAGTGCTAATGGGGCAGCAACTACTGTCGTCTTTGTGACACCATTTTTCACCTTTGTGGGCTATAATATCGATGCCTGACCATGTCCATGGGGCATGGACGCTGTATCTTGTTAGAGCAATAAAGAGTTAACGGACATGTTGTCTGTTTTTCCTCACGGCAGCCTCCTGTAACCCTTGTAATCTGTCGAACTCACAATGCCCAGGTGGGGGAGCCATCGCCATCATGACAACTAGAAGATCAGCTCTTCCACCCCTCCATAGTGGTTATGGCACCCATTGCAACGCTACATTTTCATACCGAATGTGAGGACCCCCTGAACCAGTACAGTTTTGGTGAACAGTGGACTACACGCAATCGTTCACTTTGCTGCACCTCTACATTCAGTGAAGTTGTATCAAAACTCACCATGGTGTAGCAAGAATTGTAAGAAAATATCCATTACATCACATTTGTTACAGCAAAATTCTCTGAATACCTGCGAGCAGTAAAGCTCCACGAGAGAGTTAGAGCAGACCACAGACCCAATATGAGTGGTCAGTTCAAGTTCTGTGTCGTTCACATAGTTATTGTGTAGTTATTGTGCATGCTGTTAATCAAAGCGAAATGATAGATTTCACGAGTCTTTTGATTTGATAGATTTAAGTGTTTTGGTTTTGTTACCAAAGACCCATTAATTTCAACACAGTAGTATCCCATTGGATTTTTCCCTGATGCCATATGGTGTAATAGTTGTTATTTATAACTCACAAATATTTCGTAGCTGGTACAGTCTGGGTAGTGTCATTTCATATGGTCATTTACCCATGATGTCACAGCGGAAGTAAGCCATTTGTGCTAAGCATAGAATCCGGGATGAGCACTAAGTTTAAAATCCAAGATCGGAAGCCAGGATGGTGAACCTATGACATCGCAATCTCGAAAAGGGATCCAGGATGTCATCAGTGATCTCAGAACCCAAGATGGTGATCCAAGATGATGGATCTTGGGATAAAGGTGTAATCCAAAATAGTCATTCCAATATTCATGATGCCGCCATCTCCTTCCCCAACAATCCTCGGTCATAAACTCGTAAGGTGAACCCAGCAGACATATTCAGTACACATTACTCAAAGACCGATCATCACGAAACGTCATCAGAGATTTACCACGTCCAGTCAGAAAAAAACAGGAGTCACACAGATGAATGTAAGTATAAACCCATCTTAGTGTTTGTTATTATTGTTATTATCATTATCCAGCATATGTGTGTGGGTCTTTTTATGGATTTTATTTATTATTTATCCTTCATTATTTCAAATGGCTCCCTGATGCATCGGATCAGAAGTCAACTCTGCATGTGTACAGACTCCCCGATATATTGGATCAAGACACAGAACTGCTTACAGCCTCAGAGTTTCCACTACATCCTACATCTGCACTGACCATTGAATTAAAAGCATTACATAATGTTTTGAAGAAGAATATGCTTTTATAAACTACACAGTTGCCAATGCCAATGCCACTAAATGCATTGTTGTATGTTCTCAGATTGTGTTTTCAACATAGTAATAATTATTAAGATCCACAGTTTAGTGGCATTAGAGTAATCAGACTATGTATGGTATCAATTATGTCAGAATCCCACACAAATATCAACAAAATTCAATGCTCGGACATCTGCAGTGTTAATGGATTGTCACAGAATGTGTTGGGACTATCTACAACAGTGAAAGTATGCAAGCCCAAAATACCACATAATGCACTCCATTTTAAGAATATACATTCAGAAACATGATGTATGCCGGCTTTGCCAACCAACATTTGACGGACGAGTGTATTTAGTGGCTTCTCTACATCTATAGATGTTATGGAATTGTTTGGCGATCTCATCTCCTTAAGTTTTCTTTTCCCAGAACTCGCTATATCAGAAAACATCTATTTTGTAGACCTACAGGGTGTTCATTTTAAATGAAGTCATTTAAATATCTGGAAAATTACACATTGGATCATAAAATGCTATAATTCCAGTTTGTTTGTCTCGGAGGCGGATATCCATCGACTCCAGACTCGACCTGCCACCTGACGCCATGCGTGGGTGGTAGGAGGCAACTATGAAATTTTCATTGGAAACCACCATTTTTTTGTTGCAGATTACGATTCCACGGCAAAATATACATACACTTTATCTGAAACTTGAATGTCCAATGGCACGTGGGACCCCACCTCCATGCTCTTAGGGTAGGACAGGCCACTATTTCGTAACTTCTGATCGGAAACACCATTCGCTGCAGTGTATTCCTCCGAGATGTCGACCAGGGGACTACTTGATGCACCACCGTGGCCGTGTAGCGAACTACGACATGTCATAACAGGCAGTTCACTGGGATCAGAGCTCACTTATCATGCAGACGTAGAACAGATAGTGGCTCTAAACATTACAACACTTGCGCAGTGTTTATTGTCTGCACACCTACCTATTATTTGCACAACACACGTGCAAGTGGACGATGAATGTTGCAACCACAGAAGAAATAACTGAAATGACCCTGATTTGTGGAGAAGGTGGGAGACATGTTGAGATTGCTGTTGCCTTGTATGCCGTTCGTTCTTTTACAAGGTTGTAAACACCTTTATGTCTCATGGCAGCGCACAGAGCGGCGAAAGGAAAACGAAGCAGACGTGTTACAGGAGAAGCTTATGAAATAGCTGTACTAGCCGCATTGCACCACCACCCATGATTAAGCGCCCAGCAATTACACCGTGATTCAGGTATGTCCGTAGGTAATATTGTCACAATACTGCATCACTATAAGTATCTTCCATACCACGAGTTATTGCATGAAGAACTTCATTGCGCCGTTTTCCATATTTGGGTAATGTTGTGAATGGGCACGTCAACAAATACATACGATCACCACATTCTTTGCTCAGGTACTATTTTCGTAGCATAACATGAATTACTGGAGTGTAGACAATCCTCACTGGTTATGGAAAGTTGACCAACGACGTCCTCGGTCGGTTAACATATGGCGTAGCGTCATGGTGAAAAAAACTCAATGGTTCGTATTTTATCGATGGTACTTTGAATGGGCGTAAATATCGAACGTTCTCGGAACAGGAACTACCGGTGCTACTGCAGGATATTGCCCTGCATGTTCGTAAATGTATGTGTTTCCAACATTGTCCAGCATATTATGCAACTGAAGCAGGGGAGGTATTAGATTATGTTTACACTGCCTTGTGGATTGGCAGAGGTGGCAAATTAATTGGCCCGCTAGATAGTCGGATTTGACGTCGCAACCTTTCTTTCCGTGGGGATATTTAAATGATAAGGTGTACCAACAAGTGCCAACAGACCGTGGAGGTATGGCCGACCGGATCAGAAACGTCAGTGCTGACATTAACAAAGATATGCTTCTGTCCTGTGTATGGTCATTTGAAAAACGGATTGTTAAGTGTATTGAAGTTTGCTGTATTGTGGTTGAACACTTAATATGATTGGAAAGGTAGAGTAGAGTTCGCCTCGAGCCACAGCCGCAGTGGTGCATCGAATAGTCCCCTTTTCGCTATGTCAGAGGAATACAATGTTGCGAATGGGATTTCCAACTAGAAGTTATGAAATGCTGGCCTGTCCTACCCTCGCAGGATGGAGGTGGGGTCCCATGTGCCATGGATATTCAAGGACCGTTGAGTAGCATGTTGTAAATAGATTGTGTATTCATTTCTAAGATTACAGCGCCATCTGTGGCGAAAATGCTTCAGACAAAATATATGTAGACTTTGCCATAGAATCGTAATCTGCAATAAAAAACGAGGAGGGCTTCCATTGAAGATATTTCAAAGTCTCCCTCCCCCCCTCTCCCCGCCATCTACGCGTGAGGTGGGGTGCGGGTTGAGTGTGGTATCACTGGATATCTCCCAGAGAAACAAGTAGGAATTATAACTTTTTGTAATCCAATGTGTAATTTTCGAGATATTTAAATGTCTTCAGTTAAAATGAACATCATGTATAAACTCTTCTTATATCTCTGTCACTATCACTTTTCTTATTAGTGTCACAATTGTCGTCACTACTGCAACGTAACGTTCTGCTACCGGTGGTACAGTTGATGTTAAAACTCGACCTGCTAGGAAGATTACCGTAACTTGTCACACCCTTCAACTCCTGCAAGCTACCCTCTATAGTAATGGCTTAAATTTGTGTGGTCCACGATATTACAAGCTCCTGAGAGTTACTGCTGGGGTATAAATAATTTCTAGCGGGTGGGTTTAACGAACCTGTAAAAATTTGAACGCAATAGATAACGCATTTTTTTTAACTAGTACGGAAGGCTTAATAGGCAGCATAGAGCCTTTACTTACTTTCATGACCAAGCATTCGACAGTGGTACTGACTTTCACCTATTCTTTATGATGAAGGGAGGAAATAATCAGTCGAGGGTATAGGTTAATTGATTATTCAATAACGATGGAATTTCAGCAACTAGCCGAGCATCTGTTGGAATATACATCATCATAGCTAGTCTCTCTAGTTAATGTGGTTCGCTTTCGACACGTACTTATGGAAAAGGAGAGGGGAGCGCAGACCTGGCTTTAATATAATTTTATGCAGGCACACAATTATACCTAAACCCATGCTTACTATATTTGACTGATTCAGCAAAGCCACACCAAGCGAACTCAGTGAGGGCGAAAGAGTATCTGCCTAAATATTTCAATTTTCATCAAAACGTAAGCCGAAGAGGGGGGAGCAAGCGGTGCACTGGACCATGACTGCCTATTTTGGCTTAATGTTGCGTTCAGAAAGAACATCCTGTTACTGAGTTGAGCAGAAGAACATGGCGGGAAAATATTAATAGTTTTTATTCCATCAATGGGAATTAAAATCAGAAATTTGCTAGGTACAAGAGTTTAACCTGTATATTTTCTGTAACGCACAATATTAGAAGCAAATCAAATAGTTATGGGGGGCACAAGAAACATTAGCTAATTATCACATTGAATATGGCCATGTTGAGGTAGCGAACAGAAGTGCAGAAAGATACGGACACACAAGACTGTTTCTTTCCTATCTCACACTCACCCACTACCGTATGGTTATTAACTCGTCTACTATACATTTTCAGACCGAAACTGCACTTTACCAATGTGGCGGTTGCTCCAACTGACCACGTGGTGGGAAAGAAAGTACACAAAGAAAACATATAAAAATTTTTAAAAAATCCCCCAAAATATTAATGTAAAAGAAAGACCATATTAAAGTATATTGAATGAGTTAACTTCTGTTAAGCACAGAGCAATAATACTACTGTGAGCTTACGACCCATGGGTCATGACTTGACCAAGGCACAAACGCAAAGTTCTTCCTGAAACTTGACCAAATTACCAAAATAAACTCCGTTATAGGGGTTCGTGGCAATCTCACACCTGATATCAACATCTGTCCACACAAGCGCCTGTTGGTGCAAAAGATCGACTAACATGCTGTCATGAGTAGGGAGACAACCTTCGCGCCAGCACACGTTGCATTGTTGCCAAATTTATTCAAGATGGCGGCGATGACGTCATCCAAGATGGCGGCATGTAGACTTGGCAACATTGCATGACGTCGTCCGAGATGGCGACTTTTGGCGGGAAAATAGGTCAATTGTGCTATGTCCACTAACCTAACCTCAAGAAACAATGGCGGGAAGTTTGAATTTTGGCGGGAAAATAGTCCAACTGTGTTACGTACACTAACCTAAGCCTCCAGAAGAAAAAAATGGTGGGAAGTTTGAATTCCAACAGGATAATGCATCCAAAGACCGTACTTGTCTTTATTATTATTATTCATTATCATTTATTAACATTCATTATCATTTGTTGTTATTTATTATCATTTGTTATTATTTATTATCATTTGTTATTATTTATTATCATTTTTTATTATTTATTATTACTGACCTGCCTCCACTAGAAAATTCCCTCCAATTTCAAATCCAACATGATAATGGCTGCAAAACCTTACTTTTGTTTATTATTCATTATCATTCATTATAGTTTATTAAGATTCATTACCATTCATTGTCATGTATTATCATTCATTTTCATTTATTAACATTCACTATCATTCATTGTCATGTATTATTATTTATTATTATTGACCTGCCTCCACTAGAAATTCCCTCCAAATTCAAATTCCAACACAATAATAGCTGCAAAACCTAACTTTTGTTTATTATTCATTATCATTTATGAACATTCATTATCATTTATTATTATAGGCCTACCTCCACTAGAAAATTGCGCCAAATTCAAATTCCAGCACGATATTCTCTCGAAAACTGTACTTCTATGTATTATTATCATTTATTATTTATTTAAGATGTCCGATTTTCTCGGTGAGAGAGCCATTCTCCTTACATCCATAACAAAAATCTATCACAAGTTCAAATCCCCAACACCATAATTGATCACATGTACTATCTTTCTCCGTCACTTATCTTTTTTTTTTCACTGGTAGCCTATCATAATCACGTCAAATAATAAACTGCACTTATAGTAACGTAATTCACGTCCTTTGATTTTGCAGGGGGGGGGGGAGGGGTTGAAGACTTTATTTCAAGCAGTACGGCCGTCACTTGTTCTCCAACGCCGTCAGCACACACATCTTTGATATCGCAGTGCAGTCACCACGACATCCGCGAGCACTTAACGCCAGACACAATGGAACCTGTCGACCGCGTGCCGTACAAAGGATACGTTTGGCGTCAGAGTTTGACCGAGAGTGGAATCCACCATGACCGTAAAATAGCGCGTTTGCTCGTCGCGAGAACGCTCACTAATTCACTCTCACCACCCCAGCTATACTAAATAATTGAATTTACAATTTCATATACGTATGCAAACGTGTTCAACTCCCTAATATCAACTACTTTTCGAGGACCAGAACGCCACCTCCTTCTCCTAGGTACTAGGGCCAAGTCTCAAATCTGCCAGTAAACAAAGCTCACTTGCACTTCCGCCACCAACCTAAGAAAATTGTTTCACACTAGGCCACCAGCACTCAACCTCTTCCTACACGTTTCTGGTAAACGGACTCACCCTGCACTAGGTCCACAGACCGAGGAACGAATTTACTTTATTTAGGAATGGAGTATATCACATTGACATGTCCCACATCAGACAGACCTGCAAAACACTCCTACATAACTCATTTATAATGTTCTAGATACACGCTTGCTAATTGTAAACAGTTAACAATAACTCATAGCACATCCTACAGACATGCGAACCGCTCATAAATAATGCAAAACATTTAACCTCAAAATAGCCAAACAACTGCTAATTTTCGCAAATAATTTCAGTGCATAGGCTGATGGAAGGAAGAACGAGTGTACTTTATTTATTTGCTACATATCGTTTTCAAACTTTTACTTCTCATAGGCTTCGATATGTAAGGCTGACATAAGGCAGTTTCTGAACTCCAGTAGTGCGCTACACTTGACAACACAACCACACCCATCAAGATATTCATTCCATTCCAGACCTGCAACTCATCTACAGATAAATTTGTCCAGTTATTTGTCTACTCACTCACATTCCGATCAGATTGCCGTTATTGCGCAAAAACAGCTCGGACTGCGCTGTGCTGCTCGGGGAAGTAAGGAATTGCTACACTCTATTTATTTGGAGCCCTATTATTAAGTCGTGGAGTATATTTGTCACAAAACACCCGCACTGATCCGACTGTGGTCGCCTGTCACAGGCCACAAACACGTAAACAACTCCTAATTTCACCACACAATACCAAACAGCTCTTAAATAATGCAGTGCACAATATCAGCAGACGAGCTCTATACTCTTAAACTCTCCAAATAAAGCACCGCACAGTGCACAGACATGCTCGCAAAATAATGCAACAGACGCGCCCAAATACCACCAGCTGCCAAACCGACCAAAAGTCTCTGCTCGGCATCCCCCAAACATGACCTCAACACAGTCGCATTCGCACCTATCACCGGAGAAATTGATATCGCCTATGCGCCTTAGATTACGCTCCAAGGCAGGCCGCGCGCGCGTGCGGTCGGCGGGGAAGGGGATTCCAGAGTCTCCAGCCAAGTTCATCTTCCGAGCGCTCATGACAGCTGACACATGTGAAAGCTGCATTGTTCTTCTCATATATACCGCTGGCGTCTCAGGTCTGGACCTGCCTTCACGTCTATTCTCAGAATAGCTCATAGCTCGTTGACACACTCGATTAACGCGGCCGGGAAAACATTTACTACTCACATGCAACCGAGATGGTGACGCAAAAACCAAATCACTCTGATACGCTGCAGGCGCGTGTTATGATTGAGAACACTATTTACTTTTTTCGAACAACTTATTTAACCATACAGTGTATCTATCACGCTATCACAAAACACCAATCTCAGATGTGCCCTGGACCATGTTGCACAGCCCACAGACACGCACCCAATAATAATTCCAGTACACACTACAGCAAACTGCTACTAAATAATACACCACACAGATATGTAGATACTTGTACGTCCAGGACCGCGATCCCGGGCGACGACCACCGAACTCGGGTGAAAGTCAACTTTATATCAACGTAGCATAATTCCAAAGCGCAGCCTCAGTACGCTAGACACATCATAGCAGCACATGTCTTTACCTCCTATGACACTGTAGCACACTGCACATTGCTTCTTACAAGGCATTACACGTCCTTTAACTAAACATAACTACACATCCCTGCTCTCGCCTCGTCGCGTGAACAGCCATCTAAAAACCTTCTCAATATTTTTCCTACTTTAACAACTTTTTTTAAAAATAAGATCTAATTTACACCTCCCACCGCACCTAACCTCACACCTGTCCCACCATCAACATACGATAACGTCCTCAACCCTATCATGACACTCATATATCACCCCACAAACCATGCCCATCAATCAATTTACCATTCTCATCCCCTCTTTTCGAATTACAAACGTAGCCTCTATCTAAACACCAATCAACTCATCTTTCTCGCACTTTCAACAGTAAAATTAGTTTTACACACACCCAGAAATACCAAACCCAATTAAAGATTCAAACTTTTATATAAAGCATCAAGCACATACGACAATATTCAAAGCCTGGTCCCAGATCTCTGCAATTTAAGTCAGAGAAAGACATATCTATTACCTTCTGCAACCTGTCTATAAACAGAACGGTCTCAGTTACTACAATAGGACCTTGCTTTGACCATTCGCCGGAAATGCGCGCAATGTTGTACGCCTCAAACTAGGTACAACAGATCATCAACACCCTATCATCTTCATCCTCTACTATCAAACAGTGAAAAAGTCACGAAGGCACTAATGCGATCCACCTCCAACGCGGACTAACCGAATTCACAATACTCCCCCCGAATAACTCAGAGTGCAACCATCCAAGAATTCCTAACAGCTCACCAAATCCAACACCTCAAACTACAAATGCCTATATGAACAACATCATATTAAATATACACACACCTGCAGAGAGCCCTTTAAAATTTGGTCACCCATAGTCTAAGTGAATGAGAAGCTGCCTCTGGCCCTTATTCAAACAGTGTTTTCTAACATGCTTTTGCACACTGCCGAGCATTTCGTCTTTCTGCCGCGACTTCGAAGTCATTGTCTGATTATAAACAGACATTAACACGGACTGATGCACGGTCTCTCGCAGGAAACTATACCTTACATCTTATAAATCACATTCTTACAGTGGATGGCATAACATTGAATGATTTTATATAAAGGACACCCACAACACAAGGAAAATAGAAGAGCCTACTGGCGTTGTAGCCACTTCCCTCGAAAGTGATTGACAACCTCTACATTTAAACTCATATGTCGCAGTGACCGTATAGTTTATAACTCTGCATTCAATTTCTAGTGATTGGTCATTTTTCCACACAAGTACAGGATCACCGTTTTCGGTGCTAGCAGCCCTGGAAGTTGCGTTCCATCAACCAAAATTTCTCCCCCAACTCAAGCAAGCATTGTCAGTCAAACATTATGTCGTAACCAATGCACAGATGCGATGGATAAGACACCACCGATCTACTGTAATATTATCCATCACAGCTGATATAGCGAAAAACTTTACAGTAAGTCCAATACTGGCCAATCATGTGACAGCTTGTTTTCTTAATTTCAGTATCATAGCTAAACCATACATCCTCTACTTTGCAAGTATCATTACGATCATTCATAGATGACTGCTCAACAAGTCCATTCGCACTTAATTCTCGAACACATAAAGACGATCAAATTATACCAGACAACGCTATACATATTTCTAAGACCTCGCGCATAGTACACGATCAATCTCTTTGCGTATGGCGGTCACAGAGCTATCTAGTCCTCTTATGTTAAAAGACCATCCTCACCTTGGCATTGACCTACCTACCCCGCAACATCGCTACCCAATTATTACTCAACCTAGCAGACGAATACAGCTACACTCCACCTCTCTTGACTGAACAGAGCTTTACTAGTCCTAATCCATCCAAGTGCACCAGATTTCTCGAAATGTAACCAAGTCTTGGAGCTTAGCATACCATATCGATCTATAGTAACAGATCTCAAAGTGCCTTAATTTAATAGCATACTGTTAAGAAGAACAAGAACGGAGCGATATTTATACACAACGTAGTTCGATAGATTTTTAAGCAAATCATCTAATCTATCATGTGTAAAGTATTGTTCTAGAGTCCATGATCGGTGCATCGAAGGTTCCGGTAGGAGAGAGAGAGAGAGAGAGAGAGAGAGAGAGAAAACGAACATAAACACACTCCTAAGACTAGAACGTTCAGCACTTAAAAGCGGGCAATAACCTTAGATCGCTTACTTTTCCGTCTAGTGCCCAATCATCACACCAGATCACGAGTAAGAAATAATACTATTACTCCATCAGGTCTATATAAAAAATGATAGTTATTAGCATCCGGTACATCCTACAAGCAAACAGATACGTATAACAGCACCGTCCAACATGTGAAAATTAAAAGTCATCCTGTCGCCGACTCTGTTAACACCCGTCTGTCGGGTAAGTGTGTACAGAATGATTACAGGCCCCCACAAATACCCACAGCTAACTTAGTTGTGACGCTGAAGTCTCGATTTTACACCAAGTATGCGACAGAGTGGGGATTGCGTAAATCAAAGTGCATTTAGAGGAATGTGTCAACCTTCATCACACATGAGAGGGAAGTCCTCTGATGACCGACGGGTTCACCGTTAACGATCGCAAGTAGACAGCGCTTTAAACCACTTACCAAACACTTAGCCGCATATGACTAGAACGCTGGCTATATCACGTGACTAAAGAATCCAAATAGAATACTGGGAAAAAAATCTACTTTCAACGACTTGTCCTTCTCTAGAATAAATGAGCCAATGTTCGAATCGTACCTAGTTGCAGCGGAGCTGTTGATAGACATTACACTATTGCACATTATATTTTGTTGCTGACTGCCAACAGCTCCGCCATTACACCAGTGATGCAACTGAAGCAGCTAGATGATGAAACTGTAAGTGATCAACTGTCATATAAAAGAAGAAAAGCAGCAGAAGACATCACTGATTTCTATTTCTAGCCAAACACCGCCCCCTCCTTCCCCCCCAAATGCCATACCAGCAGCTACAGTAAAAAACAATGGAGAAAGAGTTCTAGATTAATCTAGTTTAAGACTTTATTTTTAAGTAAAATTTACCTGTATGTTTGTATGTATGTATGTATGTATAAACGCCTGAAGGTCAACCGAACATGTTCGAAACGCGTTGCATTATGTTAGATTAAGCATGAAATGAATAGTGACTGGTAGCAGAAACTGGAAATAAATAATTATCCCACACAGTCAGGGTTCACAAACATAGCCATTATGGCTGAAAATAATTATAATTTGCCCCATTCCCATTTCATGTGTGGACGGTAAACGAGAAGAAAGACTGACGGTACCAGTCTGAATAAGTCGGACAAATCTAATTTTGGTGTCGTGGTCGTCATGTGAACTGTCTGTTTGAGAAAGCAGTATGCTTCTTCATTCATTTTGGAAAGCGAGTTGTCGGATTTTTGGGATGCTGTTCTCTGCTGTGCACGGCATCTCTCATGTGAAGTTCTACACTGAAATTTGTTGAGTTTTCCCGAAACACTTTCACACTGGCTGAACAAACAAACGACAAAGTGTGCAGCTATTCTTTGAATCTGTTCCATTAACCCAATGTGACAAGGATCTCAAACTGATGAACAGTACGTAAGAAATGGACGAACTATAATACTTTTCTACGTGATTTATTTTGTTGGCGAATTTTACACCCTTAGCATTCTTCCAATAACCATAAGTCTAACATTTGCTTTCACCTTTGCTAGATTTATGTGTTCGTTCCACATTAAATCGCTTCCGTCAGAAACACTTGGGGTGCGGTTATGCTGCCACCTCGCTGCTCGCCGGCGTGGCTCAGCGATGATGAGACAAGCCCACAGTCTCACCGGCCCATTTAATCCGCGTCATCGCTTCTCGCCCCGCCGCTCGCTTCGATCCTTACCGGACGATGATATCAAGCTGGTTTGTGCTTCGATCCGCGACCATCACCGCTTATACTGAAATCTGAGGCCTGATTTGCTGCTTTCAGGTAGCTCTAGAAATGCTGTGTTTGACTGTTCCTTGTTGTGCAGTTTCTCGCACAGTGCATATCTAGTTCCACGTCTGCAGCTACAGTCATACTCTGATAGTTACTGTGAAGTGCATGGCTGAGTGTACTTCCTATTGAACCATATATTAAAGTACGGAGAGCGGGAAAAGTTACTTCTTAAATACCTCTGTGCAAGCAGTACATATGTTTGTGGTCACAACAAGATCTATAATTACGGAGCAATATATTCCTAAAGTTGTCACTTAATACTGGTACTTGATATGCTGTAAGTACACTTTCGAGAGATTTTTTTCATCCAGCTTAAAGCTTCTTCCAAACAGGTTTTCTAAGCTTGTGTGACACTCTCTCAGATCAAACAAGCAGGTGCTAGCACGAGGACATGCAGATAAGTAATGCCTCCAAATTTATTATGTTAAAACTTTTTAACTTTTTTAAATAAAAAAAACGGTATTAACATCTTACATTTCTATTTGTCACATCTACATATTTATTTCTCAACATAGTCACCCTGACGACGAACGCATTTCTTCCAACGAGAGACCAGTTTGTTGATATCGGCACTGTAGGATATTTGACTTTGTTGAAGGAGCCACCCCATCTGTGCTTGAACCACTTCATCATCAAAGTGAAGACCTCGAAAGTGGTCTTTAAGTTCTGGAAACATATGAAAATGGGATGGGACCAAATTTGGGACTGTGTGGAGGTTGATTGAAGACAGTGAACACAAGGCGTTGGAGTGTTGCATATGTCTGAGCGCTTGTGTGTAGTCTGGCATAATAATGCTGGAGGAGGGGGTACTCCATGTGTCGACGAACTCTGCGAACTGGAAACTTTATTACAGACCGCTATTTGCCATGCACCAACATTGTTTCGTTCCACGCGCTGCATTTCAGTGCCCTTTGGGAGCAGAGGGCTGCAGATATGTAGACATGAAGAATAAAGATGTACAATGTTAATAACGTTATTTTATTTAAAAAGCTTTAAGAGTTTCACCTAATAAATTCGGAGGTATTACTTTTCAGCACATCCTCGTAACAATGTGAAAATGTATGTGCCCGTTTTAAACATGCACTTATTTCAGCCGTTTTTGGACTCAAAGCTCTCTTTGGACTGGAGGCATTCAGATCATCATAATCACTTCAAGATGGATAATATTCCATGTAATATTTTTTGGAAATCAGCAGGAAAATCTATAAGTGGCAGATATAGTATATGAAGTAGAAGTGGATAAAAACTGACTAAGTATTACTTCAGAATCAGTAGGCCTGCGAATCGCTTTTCAACAGAAATTACGTTGACACTTTTGGGCATAATCGTCATATCTTAAACTACTCTGGTGCAATAATAATTTAAATAAACAGGAAAGTTGACTACGATGTTCGTGACTCCCTAAAAAGTGATCTGGATAATTTTTCAGCTGTTGTTAGAACTGGTGAAAGTATCTGCACTGTAGACGGACTGCATTCAGAAGGACACTCATTTCTTTTCTCTTTTCTCGATGTCAATAACCACGTATTTTACATGAACGAATTAATATTATTGTCGTCAAACGATGCACAGGACATACTTTTTGCTTCACACACTGCAAGCTAATCAGCCAGCTAATGACGCGAACGGCCATGGGGTAAGGGTTCCGAGCGAAAAGCGAGACACATACATGACCTATGAGCAGCGACGTGCCAGCAGTGGGACTGTATTGTAAATGTAACCAGGCTATCGGCGAGCAGCGAGATATGACGAGTCAGCGGCCAGAAGCATGCTGCCAGCACCTTAGATACTTGAAGGCTGTCACTGATTCCAATGACCACCAATCCCATAGTCAAATGCTAATCAAAGCTTTTAATCTGTTTGCGCCTGTTTCTTTATATTTACACCGCACTTTTAATTTTTCGACAAGATGATGATCATCTGTAAGTCTGAGGAAGTGCAATACATTTGTCAAGGATACTGTTTAAAGGTTGCTCCTGCGACCTGTTTTAGAATATCACTCCAGCGTTTTGACTCTTTGTCAAGTAGGTTTGATAGCAAACATCAAAGGAATTCAAAGGTGTGCTTTACGGATCGTAATAGCATAGCTATGGTAACAGGTTGGTATAGCCATCACGTAAGTGTAAAAGAGAAAGGCGACGGTGCTCTTGTGAAACCCTGATGCATGTATTTAAACGATCAATGTTAGAGAAAAACTGTGCAGTGCGTTAAAATGTAAAAAGGAGTTATAGCATGGGTGGAGTTAGGGAACTTACAAATAATAACTTACAAATAATAACAGTAAAACATTTTGATTTAGTCTCGTTTCTTTACTTTGGGTGCCGTTTCACAGTGTCCATTAAAGGTAAAAGATAACCTCGCAATCAGGCCTAGGAGATCGCATTACCCCGACTGGAAGCCATTCCATCCTTTGCAATATGGCTTCAAACGGATGCAGTATGGAGGGCGTGGGATCAACACACCACACTCCCGACCATCGTTGGCTTTCCAAACTTTGGAGGCGCTATTTCTCATTCAACTTACTCCTCAATTGGCCCCGCGATGCTAAGGCAACCCCATTCCAGTCCTCTCATCAGGGAGAAATCCTTGACAGTGCCAGAAGTCGAACTCTTGTCCTCTGCATGGCAGTCAGCCACGCTGACAGCTCGGCTTTGGAGGAAGGCACAGCATCGACTGGTTAGGAGAATACGCCGACATTCTGCCAGAAGTTTTGCGAAGTTGATCAGGTTTTCCACGAGCTTCGTATTAGTTCTCAGCCTCCATTTACTAGACTCTCCTCTTCACAAAACAAAAAAGCGAAAAAAAAATGTAATCCTTAATAATGCATTCCTGACTGAAGCCACCACTGACGTGCGCCGTGGTTCCCAAGAATAGGGGTGACTGACGTGCGAAGATTTCTGAAGATGTGAATTTTGGATTTTTTGATTGAGGACACCCAACATAGAGGTTATCAGCACATTTTCTGAAACTGTTGTAGACAAATTGGATGTGGCGTGTGAGTAGGGCTTCCCGTCGCGTAGACCGTTCGCTAGGTGCAAGTCTTTCGATTTGACGCCACTTCCGCGACTTGCGCGACGATGGGGATGAAATGATGATGATGAGGACAACACAACACCCAGTCCTGAGCGGAGAAAAATCTCCGACCTAGCCGGAAATCGATCACAGGCTCTTATGAGGGCCATAGACACGGGTTCACAGGTAGATGTCGTGTTTCTTGACTTCCGCAAGGCGTTCGATACAGTTCCCCACAGTCGTTTAATGAACAAAGTAAGATCATATGGACTATCAGACGAATTGTGTGATTGGATTGAGGAGTTCCTAATTAACAGCATGTCATTCTCAATGGAGAGAAGTCTTCCGCAGTAAGAGTGATTTCAGGTGTGCCGCAGGGGAGTGTCATAGGACCGTTGCTATTTACAATATACATAAATGACCTGGTGGATGACATCTGAAGTTCACTGAGGCTTTTTGCAGCTGATGCTGTGGTGTATCGAGAGGTTGTAACAATGGAAAATTGTACTGAAATGCAGGAAGATCTACAGCGAATTGACGCATGGTGCAGGGAATGGCAATTGAATCTCAATGTAGACAAGTGTAATGTGCTGCGAATACATAGAAAGATAGATCCATTATCATTTAGCTACAATATAGCAGGTCAGCAACTGGAAGCAGTTAATTCCATAAATTATCTGGGAGTACGCATTAGGAGTGATTTGAAATGGAATGATCATATAAAGTTGATCGTCGGCAAAGCAGATGCCAGACTGAGATTCATTGGAAGAATCCTAAGGAAATGCAATCCGAAAACAAAGGAAGTAGGTTACAGTACGCTTGTTCGCCCACTGCTTGAATACTGCTCAGCAGTGTGGGATCCGTACCAGATAGGTTTGATAGAAGAGACAGAGAAGATCCAACGGAGAGCAGCGCGCTTCGTTACAGGATCATTTAGTAATCGGAAAGCGTTACGGAGATGATAGATAAACTCCAGTGGAAGACTCAGCAGGAGAGACTCTCATTAGCTCGGTACGGGCTTTTGTTAAAGTTTAGAGAACATACCTTCACCGAAGAGTCAAGCAGTGTATTGCTCCCTCCTACGTATATCTCGCGAAGAGACCATGAGGATAAAATCAGAGAGATTAGAGGCCACACAGAAGCATACCGACAATCCTTCTTTCCACGAACAATACGAGACTGGAATAGAAGGGAGAACCGACAGAGGTACTCAGGGTACCCTCCGCCACACATTGTCAGGTGGCTTGCGGAGTATGGATGTAGATGTAGATGTAGATTCTGTCGCACTGACCACTCAGCTACCGGGGACGGACGACTAATTGGGTTAAAACGTTGTTGTTGTTGTGGTCTTGAGTCCGAAAATTTGTTTAATGCAGCTCTCCACCTTTGTCTGTACTGTGCAAGCCTGTTCACCTCTGAATAACTAGTGCAACTTAGACGTGCCTGAAGCTGCTTGCTGTTTTCATGCCTAGGTCTCCCTCTCCTCCATTACCAATCTAACTATTCCTAGACACCTCACAATGTGACGTATCAACTGATCCTTCTTTTTAGACAATATGTGCCATCAATTTCTTTTTCTCTCATTTCGATTCAGTACCACTTCATCAGCTATTCCATACGCCCATCTAATCTTCAGCATCATTCTGTAGCACCACATTACGAAAGCTTCTATTCTCTTCTTGTCTTAACTACTTATCGTCCACGCCTCACTTCTGTAAAATGCTACGCTCCACATAAATACCTTCAGAAAAAACTTCCTAGTACTGAAATTTATGTATTAAAATATTTCTTGCTATAGTCAGTCTGCATTTTATATGCTACTTCCTCTTAGCCCACACTTCATAATCTAACTCCATCAGTATTGTCTGTTTTAATTTGACTATACGTCATTACGATTAGTTTACTTTCGTTGATATTCATCTATAACAACTTTTCAGGACACTGCCGACTCCGTTCAACTGCTGTTACAAGTCCTATGCTGTCTCTGACAGAAGTACTATGTTATCGGGAAAACTCAAAGTTTTGTTTCTTCTCCATGAACTCTAACTCCTTTCAAAACGTATCCTTAGATTTCTTTACTGTCTGCTCGATGTAGAGATTAAATAACTCCCTTTTCAACCACTGCTTCTCTTTCATGTATAGATGCTTAAATACAAACTTACTTTCTTCCATTTGCACTCATCTTAATCTACATACTCTCTTGATGTAACAACTCACAGCTTATTTTTTGTCAATCGCTGCCACTTTTCTTCCCAATAACACATTACTTTGTACCTCAACAGTGAGGTGATAATAGACTATGTGATCAAAAGTATCCGGACACGTGGTTGAAATTGACTTACAAATTCGTGGCACCCTCCATCGGTAATACTGGAATTCAATATGGTGTTGGTCCACCCTTAGCCTTGATGACAGCTTCCACTCTCGCAGGCATACGTTCAATTAGGTTCTGGAAGGTTTCTTTGGGAATGGCAGACCATTGTTCACAGAGTGCTTCACTGAGGAGAGGTATCGATGTCGGTCGGTGAGGCTTGACAGGAAGTCGGCGTTCCAGAGCATCCCAAAGGTGTTCTGTAGGATTCAGGTCAGGACTCTGTGCAGGCAGGGATGTTATCGTCGTGTAAACACTCCGCCACAGGCTGTGTGTTATGGACAGGTGTCTGTTCGTGTTGAAATATGCAGTCGCCATCCCCGAATTGCTCTCCAACAGTGGGAAGCAAGAAGGTGCTTGAAACATCAATGTAGGCCTGTGTTGTGATAGTGCCACGCAAAACAACAAGGAGTGCAAGCCCCTCCACGAAAAACACGACCACACCATAACACCACCGCCTCCGAATTTTACTTTTGCCAATACACAAGCTGGAAATTGACTTTGACCGGGCATTCGCCATACCCGCACCTCCCCAACGGATCGCCACATTGTGTACCGTGATTCGTCACTCCACACAACGTTTTTCCACAGTTCAATCGTCCAATGTTTACGATCCTTACATCAAGCGAGGCGTCGTTTAGCATTTACCGCCGTGATGCGTGGCTTATGAGCAACCGCTCTACCATGAAATCCAAGCTTTCTCACCTCCCGCCTAACTGTCACAGTACCTGGAGTGGATGCTGATGCAGTTTGAAATCCCTGTGTGGTGGTCTGGATATATGTCTGCCTCTTACACATTATGACCCTCTTCAACTGTCGGCAGTCTCTGTCAGTCAACGGACGAGGTCGGCCTGTACGCTTTTGTGCTGTACGTGTCCCTTCACGTTTCGGGAACAGTGGACCTAGAGATTTTTAGGAGTGTGGAAATATCGTGTGCAGACGTATGGCACAGGTGACACCCAATCACCTGACTACATTCGAAGTCCATGAGTTCTGTATTCTGCTTTCTCACGATGTCTAATGATTACTGATATGAAGATGGTATCTGTTCTTTCGAACATGTCTTCATATTTTAAAAATGGTTCAAATGGCTCTGAGCACTATGAGACTTAACATCTATGGCCATCAGACCCCTAGAACTTAGAACTACTTAAACCTAACTAACCTAAGGACAGCACACAACACCCAGTCATCACGAGGCAGAGAAAATCCCTGACTCCGCCGGGAATCGAACCCGGGAACCCGGGCGTGGGAAGCGAGAACGCTACCGCACGACCACGAGCTGCAAACTGTCTTCGTATAGTTAAGGCTATAGTTAAGGCTAACCGGCCATTGACCTTATTCTTCTGTGCAGGACGCATACGCATTGCCCAAACTCTTACGGGACTCGGTAAGATTGTCTGCCGCGAGTAATGAGTGTAATGGGCAGGGGCACTACGAATGTAGTGTGTGGATAGTAAGTTGGGAATGTGGGTCTCACGGGGGGCGTGCAAGAGCTATGTCCCTGCAGTCGCGCTAACCTCTGTGCCCTCGGTGGCTCAGGTGGATAGAGCGTCTACAATGTAAGCACGAGATCCCCGGTCCGAGTCGCGGTCAGGGCACACATTTTCAACTGTACCCGTTGATATATATCAATGCCTGTCGACAGCGTAGGGTCTAGATTTAATTATCAATAACAACTGAGGTCGCTGATATGGAGTACCTGGCAGTAGGTGGCAGCACAATGCACCTAATATGAAAAACGTATGTTTTTGGGGGAGTCTGGATACTTTTGATCACATATTGTATGTACGGTACATTCATAGAGCCACAGGATTTTCAGGTAATGCAACTTTGGCTATTACGTTTAATAATTCATTTCCATCTAGTCGCATGTGTCCTGGTAAGCAATCTTTGAAATTAACTGAAGTGTGCTGGCCGGTGTGGCCGAGCGGTTCTAGGCGCTTCAATCTGGAACCACGCGACCGCTACGGTCGTAGGTTCGAATCCTGCCTCGGGCATGGATGTGTGTGATGTCCTTAGGTTAGTTAGGTTTAAGTAGTTCTAAGTTCTAGGGGACTGATGACCTCAGAAGTTAAGTCCCATAGTGCTCAGAGCCATTTCAACCATTTTATTTATTAGAATTTAACTACCCGTCGACGGCGAGGTCATTAGACTGCGGACAGAGGTGACCTTTGTGGTTCCCAGTACCTGTGGCTAAGCCTCTCCAGGATGTTCAGGGCTCAAGAGGACCTCGCTTTCAGGTTTCCTAGGTGTCTTCAAGACGTTAGTTTTGAATCAAGTATGGAACCTAGACCCTTATCCTATCTTTAAAACTTTGAACGATAGTCCTCAAGTTCATAGGTCAAGTAAATTACAACTATGATGAATACAAATGAAATCCACCCACAAAGAAGTAACTGTAGAAAAGCTAAAACAAGTCTGTTCAGCCCTTTCCTACCACAATGTAAGTGTAAATTGTGACCCAAAAGTGTTCGTTGCGGGGTTGGAGGAGGAAGAAAAAGATTACAAAATCCTTCACAACTAAGGAACACTGCTTAACTGTAGGAGGTATACTATTAATGACAATGATAAATGTGGCTAAACTTAAAATACTTTAGTGAGGGACATGTTGCCCCTTCTGTCTCTGTCAGAAAGTACTTCACGAACCGTTGTATGAGGAAAGAACAGTTTAATATAGGTAGACGGTCACAGAAGTCCCATCGAAGGAGCTGTCCTAGAATATTGTGCTTCCAAGTTGTGTATATTATCTTTTTAATATCGAGAAAACAATCCAGTCAAACGCTTTTTCTAGACATAAGCCTGTACATAGCTACCTCCGGCAAGGATAAGTAAAAATTAACGTTCATTTTTGGCACACTAGAGTAGCAGTGTAACCAAATAAGTTAAGTACAAAATCCACACATTTTGCTCTTGCATAATTCGGCTTCCGTTTTTTTCTTCATATTCTAGCGATACCACCATGCGTCAGATAAATTCGCTCCAAAATTCTAGATTCTAATACCTGGAAAACTTGGATGCCTTGTTGCGTTATCTGTCAGATAGGGGAAAGCAAATTATTATATGTGGGGACTTCAGTGTTGATTCACTGAAAGAGCATAATAGAAAGAATGACCTGGAAGTCTTGCTCGGATCTTTCAGGTTGACATCTGTCATTCATTTTCCTACTCAGGTAGTAAAGGACAGCAGCACATTGATAGATAACACTTTTATAGACCAAGATAGGTTTAAAAACATAATACACTTGTAAGAGAATTTGAAAACTGTTTCCCCAAGAAAGAAGTTAAATCTAATTATAAGAAACCATGCAAAAAACCTTGGCTTACTAAAAGAATGAAAATATCTTGTAACCACAAAAGGGAACTGTATCTAACAACAAGAAAGAATAATGACCCAGAAACAGCCAAATATTATAAAACCTACTGTGCTACATTAAGAAAGTTTATTAAAAAGGCCAGAAGTATGTGCATTATGTCTGAGATTAATAACTCTGATAACAAAATCAAAACAATTTGGAATATTATTACAAGGGAGACAGGGCAACCAAGAGTACAGGATGATGGTATCACTATCAAAGTGAATGGACACTTGATAAACAACAAGCCGGAAGTCGAAAACATTTTGAATAATCATTTTTTAAATGTTGTAGAGAAAATAGGATGTAAATGTTCATTAGAAGAAGCAAGACAGTTAATGGAAGAGGCCTTACCCACAGCATTTGATACAATTGAAATTCCACCCACCTTACCTTCTGAAATTAGGAAGATAATAAACTCTCTCAAGAATAAAAGCTCACATGGAATTGATGCCATTTCCAGCAGGATAATAAAAGCTTGTTCCCAAGAAATAAATGGGATTCTTAGCCACATATGTAATAGCTCTCTGAAGCAGGGTATTTTCTCAGATAGACTGAAATGTGCCATTGTTAAACCACTACATGAGAAAGGGTATACGTCTCATGTCAACAACTGCCGCCCAATCTCTCTCCTGACTGCCTTATCCAAAAATCTTGAAAAAGTAATGTATTGTAGAGTAGCTTCACACCTTTGTAAAAATAAAGTTGTAACAAAATGTCAGTTTGGCTTCCAGAAGGGTTTTTCAACGGAAAATGCTATATATACTTTCACTAATGAAATATTAAATGCTCTGAGTAACTGGAAGTAACCCATTGGGATTTTTTGTGATCTATCAAAGGCTTTTGATTGTGTAAATCATGGAATACTTCTAGATAAGCTCAAGTACTGTGGTGTGAATGGGACAGTGCTCAAATTATTTAAATTATACCTAACTGGAAGAGTGCAGAAAGTTGAAATATGCATTTCACATATTATGCAAAAAACTGGTGATTTCTCAAAATGGGGAACAATCAAAAATGGGGTGCCACAAGGTTCGGTCTTGGGTCCTCTGCTGTTCTTAATATATATTAATGACCTGCGATTCTATATTCATGAAGATGCAAAGCTAGCACGTTTGCTGATGATACAAGTATAGTTAACACACCCAACAGACAAGAATTAACTGGTGAAATTGTAAATGATGATTTTCAGAAAATCATTAATTGGTTCTCTGCAAATGGGCTCTCATTTAACTTTGACAAAACACTGTATATATAGTTCCACACAGTAAATGGAATTTCATCATTAATAAATATAGACTTCGATCAGAAATCTTTAGCTAAGGTAGAATATTCAAAATTTCTAGGTATGTGCATTGACGAGGGGTTGAACTGGAAAAAACACACTGAGGATCTGCTGAAACGTTTAAGTTCAGCTACTTATGCTATTAGGGTCATTGCAAATTTTGGCGATATACATGTGAGTAAACTAGCTTACCACGCCTATTTTCATTCTCTGCTTTCATATGGCATCATATTCTGGGGTAACTCATCATTGAGTAAAAGAGTGTTCATTGCAAAAAAGCGTGTAATCAGAATAATTGCTGGAGCTCATCCAAGATCATCCTGCAGACACTTATTTAAAGAGCTAGGGATCTTCACTGTAGCCTTACAATATATACATTCACTTATGAAATTTGTTATTAACAATTTGAACGAATTCAAAAGTAATAGCAGTGTACATGGCTACTACACTGGGTGAAAGGATGATCTTCACTACTCAGGGTTAAATCTAACTTTGGCTCAGAAGGGGCTAAATTATGCTGCCACAAAAGTCTTTGGTCACTTACCTACTAGCATCAAAAGTCTGACAGACAGTCATATAGCATTTAAAAGGAAATTAAAAGAATTTCTTAATGGCAGCCCCTTCTACTTATTAGATGAATTTTTGGATATAGTAAGTGGGTAATTTCCCCAACCCCCACAAAAAAATTAACTGAAAGTGGCAGGGGTAAAATACAGGGAGCGAAAGGCTATTTACAATTTGTACAGAAACCAGATGGCAGTTATAAGAGTCGAGGGACATGAAAGGGGAAGCAGTGGTTGGGAAGGGAGTGAGACAGGTTTGTAGCCTCTCCCCAATGTTATTCAATCTTTATATTAAGCAAGCAATGACGGAAACAAAAGAAAAATTCGGTGTAGGTATTAAAATCCATGGAGAAGAAATAAAAACTTTGAGGTTCGCCGATGACATTGTAATTCTGTCAGAGTAAGCAAAGGACTTGGAGGAGCAGTTGAACGGAATGGACAGTGTCTTGAAAGGAGGATATAAGATGAACATCAACAAAAGCAAAACAAGGTTAATGGAATGTAGTCGAATTAAGTCGGGTGATGCTGAGGGAATTAGATTAGGAAACGAGACACTTGAAGTAGTAAAGGAATTTTTCTATTTGGGGAGCAAAATAACTGATGATAGTCGAAGTAGAGAGGATATAAAATGTAGACTGGCAATGGCAAGGAAAGCATTTCTGAAGAAGAGAAATTTGTTAACATCGAGTATAGGTTTAAGTGTCAGGAAGTCATTTCTGAAAGTATTTGTTTGGAGTGTAGCCATGTATGGAAGTGAATCATGGTCAGTAAATAGTTTGGACAAGAAGAGAATAGAAGCTTCCGAAGTGTAGTGCTACAGAAGAATGCTGAAGATTAGATGGGTAGATCACATAACTAATGAGGAAGTATTGAATCGGATTGGGGAGAAGAGAAGTTTGTGGCACAACTTGACTAGAAGAAGGGATCGGTTGGTAGGGCATGTTCTGAGGCATCAAGGGATCACCAGTTTAGTATTGGAGGGCAGCGTGGAGGGTAAAAATCGTAGAGGGAGACCAGGAGATAAATACACTAAGCAGATTCAGAAGGATGTAGGTTGCAGTAGGTACTGGGAGATGAAGAAGCTTGCACAGGATAGAGTATCATGGAGAGCTGCATAAAGCCAGTCTCAGGACTGAAGACCACAACAACAACAACAATGTAATATCTTGTGTAGACACCTTTTATTAACCTGACACGTTCCACATCATTACGAAGTGTCGTATTCATGATCTATGGAAGAAGTACTAATCTAATCTAATCTTACATACCAACTAAACATGCTGCTCGTGTCGTATCCCCATTACCATTCAATGATTCTGCGAAAGCTCCAAAGCTTGTGTGTGTGTGTGCGTGTGTGTGTGTGTGTGTGTGTGTGTGTGTGTGTGTGTGTGTGTGTGTGTTTGAGTCGCCATGTGTTGTATATTTTCGAAAGTGTGGTGGATCTCTTTCATAACGTGATTGACCGATTTTTGGACGTTGCCATAGTGTTCAAATAGTTTTCTGGCTCGTACATACCATTAGGTTTGCATTAGTGAGCAGCCAGTTTGGCAGTTTACTTGTATGCTGTGGAAGAGTATTTAGATGGAATGGGGCTCAATTTTACAATTAATTTACTAAAAATAAAATACCTCTGGATAACAATAATAACACAGTCACAATAAAATAACATATGAAGTTATGGCCCATAGTGATTCTTAAGAAGGACTCAAAACAATAAGTACAACAAAATATCTTCCATATGATAAACAGAATTAAAATCCGACCTTTGCCCTAGCATACATAATCAAGCAAGAACATTAGAAATTACAATATATAGCCTTCGACCATAAACAATAAATATAACAAATACAATATTTGTATTTGAGCTTAACACTCTTAGACATAATTATGATCACCTACATACCACATAACACATAGATGTATTGGTCGACTACTACTGCCTTTACCAGATAGGTACCACACAAGCTACTCACAATGCTCTTCCAAACTACCAACACGTGTCCCTCAATAATGTTATACAATAACATACACAATTCGATTATTCGTGTAGCACAATAACAAAGTGAATTATTAGTAAAAATGTGTCAAGTCGGGAGTTAATCTCTCAAAATCGTTGTATATACAATTAATTATGCTCACAATGTGTAATTTAATTTGCTCTCATTCACAGCATGCACACTTTCTTGTCTCCAAACTATCAACTAACAACCATAACTTCTCACATGATGGCCATGGACTGCCATCCGAAATGGTTTTTGTAGCCAATGAACCCAATGCAGCATGTGTACACAACACTGTGCTCTACATAAAGCACTAAACCATTAGGATGCAATCATCAGTTACGAAAGCACTCAGATAGTGTTCCTCTTGACATGCAAAAGCCCTTTCTCTGCCTCCTTGTGACCATGCTATTGTCACTACACGTCTGCTATGCTCCATGCTGACTGATCATGATGTTGGCTGACCACATCACAGTGTACCAGCATATCAAGGCTTTTCTCTTGGCTGTTTGTTCCCATGCAGTAACTAACTATACTACTGCCATGTTTGGGATCCGCTCAGCCATGGCAGCACGTGCGGTAATCACATGTCCGTGCCACCTGCCTTCTCGCAGCTCCACCATAACACTCCACTAAAATGACTGAGGCAGGGAGAACAAACATGCTGCTCAATTTGGTGGGGTGCACTGCTAGATCTGCTACATTAATCTACTGCAATGGTGTGACACCAAATCTAATAGGGTTTAGTGCAATTGACTGCTTTTCTGACATCAAAGCTGTAGGATAGTCACCTCTGTCCCAGAATGGGATGTGCAAGAGCTGCACGATGGGATCTTCCAGTACCATAGCGAGCAAGTAATCAAGAATGCTTACTCAGCAACAACATTATTTATCAGTTGTTGCTTCTATATGGAAAGTCGACAATTACAGCCATTACCCAGCTGTGGCTAGCGGACAGTGAATGAGTATGCTGAGACAGTGGAATGCTGTGGCAGCATAACAGTGGCTGGTGGTGTACGTCCTGACGCAAACACGAGTCAGCTCTGCAACACATGACCTCATGGCTTGACCAACCTACACTGTGTGGAGCCCAAGGTGGCTTGCAGGGGCATGCAGATACCACAGGCTAACCCCAGGACCCTCAGAGGCTGGCTGGAGTGTAACACGACGGCACCCATTGGGCGGCTTTGCCTCGGCAATACCAGTTCAAAGTCTGTAACCGTCAAGGCTAGATGACAGCTCGTAGACCAGCGACTTGACCTAGTTGATGATGATGCTCAATGAAGCTGTAGCTGGTTGTCGAAACATTTGGCCAATGAATGGCATGTAGATTGTCATGGTGTTGGTGAAAATCGAAACGGACTAGCAGGGAGCATTGATGGTTGGGTGTATTATGACAGGAGCCCGCTTCACTTCATGTAACCAGCTGCAGAAGTGCAGCTTTGTGCTACAGCATGGAGCAATCCAACACACCACAACGATAGACTAATGCGTTGCAGAATGGTTTGACCGCATTATTTTAGAGCCCAACTGCAGGATTACTAGAACCCAGCTACAGAATTACATAAGTTGCTCGCTTGCACACCCCTTGGCCAGTTGTGGAGCCTGCCCAACGCCGAGGCTATGACACTAGATTGAGAAGTAGGAAGCATCTTTACCAGATAAATTTAAAAACTTGCAAAATCTATTGAACAGGCTCTCCAGTAGATAACAGACAATGAAATACTGCAAACCAACTGAAATTTAGAAGATACACCAGAAGTATCATCTGCTATCACAGACGCAGAATCTGGCTTAGCTATTTCTGCATTCATTTCTGCATGACACACATCGAACATATAACCTGTTAAATCATTCTCTGTATCCTTGGATGCACCATTAAAGACAGTAGCGTTATTCATGTGCTATTTTACAACTGCATATAAAGGTGCAGCGAACTTTATTAGCTCTCGAGCTTTATTAGCCCCTGAAATATTCAGGGATTGTTAGATTCAGCTGTTTCATCATGTCCACGTAAGGCAAGTTCAAACACACCGCAGAGTTTAGTACAGTCATTTATTTTGGAAAGGACATAGCGATTATTCGTTACGTTGCCCTGGTGCCTTTCCATATTCTCTCTCAGAGCTGAGCTGAGCTGTTGCTTAATTTCTGTTTATCCATAGCACTGATAAATCTAGACAAGCAATCTTATGGGCAATAAACTCCTCGTACTTCTTAGCTTTCTGTGTTACATGACGCAGATCTTATACGCCAATGAATGTCCAATTTGCATCGCTATCATTATCAAACAGCACCACGGAAAACAAAACAGTTTATTTGTAGAAATGCATCCGCAAATCTAACTACTTGCCTTACGTATATCGACATTAAAAGGCCTGCGAAATGCCTTACCTCGGCTTGTTTGCTCTTGTTTTAATGCAAGCTGAGACATCAGTTTGCCAAGAAATTTGTTTCTAAAAGATTTGAACGCTTTTCGTTCTTCTTTCAAAACGGACGCGAAGAACAGATGAATGTGCATATGAGCACTACAGCACAATAAATTACCGAATACAATGTTAAGAGATTGTAAGAAATTCACCCCTTTACAATGAAGACACAGGTACTAACTGCTTTGGTTGTGGGCTGTAGCCTTTCAGTTCGTGTCAATAATTAGTGGGTTTCCACCGGAACACAACTCTCATTTCATGGGGTGCAGACTTTCTACTCGGGTCAATTCGTGCGTTTCCATCGGAATCCGACTCTCATTTGAGCTGGTCCCTCCACCACTGCAAATGCACGTATCACTAGCTAGCGATGTTTTCTCTTGTCCCTTCCTGCTGATGGAACACTCATAGGCTTTCACACGGAGGTACATAAGAGAATCACGGCAGCGCCTGCGCAACGTTTCGGCTCATGTCCCTGCTGTCTGAACGACTGAAAAGTTTTTCATGCGTTAAAATATTGCGCTCGGCTTAGGTTCGTAGCATTTTTTCCTTAAGTTTAATAAACACAACAGATACACATAACAGAGACGTTAATCGCCAATAATACGTTCTCCTTCACTATTTACAACAGTGTACCAACTCTGGGTAGCTATTGGATTCTGCGACTGTTGAAGCCACACGGTTTTGCGGCGCAGAACTCGTCGAGCCCTGTTCCGCGGGCATTTCCATCCGGAAAGGAAGTTCCTTGAGGACTGATCGATAGTGAGCGGAAAAGGCGAAAATCTGAGGGCGCAAGGTTAGGTGAATAAAGTGCGTGCCGAATGACTTCCCAAACCAACTACCAACTCCTGTACAGCGCTTTTTGTCAGTCTACCAGAATGCAGGCGCGCACTGTTGTGGAACAGCACCGCTTCACGGAGGTTTCCTGGTCGTTGTTCTCGGAAATGCTGTTGGCGTTAACGAACGTTCGATTCTTTGACTTCAACAAAGCTGCCGATTACCTGTAAACATTTCCCAGAAAAAGACAGTAAAACGAGAGGCCCTTGAGCCGGCGAAGGTTACGACTCGCCACAGCTCAGGCGGCGCAGCCTGCGCGGCTTTTACACAGAGACAAAGGCACATGGTGCAGAGTCCGGTGCGTAAATTGTGTTGCGTGTTTGTGTCTGATGAGCGCTAGAATTCTCCATGATACAAGAGTGCAATATAATGATCCTGAAGAAGTGCCAATGTCTGTAGCAGATTTAGTTACGAAATGTCAAGACCAACGTTCTCTGGTGTCCCCGAACTAGGGAAAAATCGCTCAAAAATCTGAACTCGGGCAAACATGGAGTAACTGATACGATAGTTGCGTATGTTGTTATCATATCAGCACTGCACGAAACTGCTGACGCCTATTTATCCGAAACTTTTAGCATAGGACAAGAGGCCACGGTGTTACGCAGACCGCCTGAAGTTGCTAGCATCACGTTCCTTCCGCATATTGCGCAGAATTGAAAGCAAGTCTTTGTTCATGCCTGAAACTGCGTCCTATCGTGCATGGATATTAGCGATAGAAACCGAAGCCTGCACTCACTCGCCCGCTTTCAGTCGAAACGGGGAGCTGAGGCAGTCTGCAGTTGTGCACTTTACGCTTCTGCACCGCACCAACGGAGCTATTCCATAGGAAATGAAGGCAGAATGCGGCAACTTGGTTCGAAGACCATGTGAATATTTTAACTGCACAGTATCAACTGGATTCGTGTCTTTTCGACATCAGACGTGCTTTTATTAGTTTCCATATATATATATATATATATATATATATATATATATATATATATATATAAATTCGACAGAAAACCTTAAAGAGATGCTGGTTGTATCTAAAGTATACAGGCAGTAAAACACAATCAGTACCTTCACTATGTGATAACAATGGTAATGCTACCAATGACATCTCCACTAAAGTGGAATTACTAAACAAGGTTTTCCGATGTTACTTTGTAACACCTGTTTTCGACCTGTTTTGTATCTGTATCGATATTTCTATGTCACTTCGTAATGTTGCTAATGTAGAGTGTTGTATCTGACATGGAAATTCTTTGACTATGTATACATACACTACTGGCCATTAAAATCGCTTCAGCACGAAGATGACGTGCTACAGACGCGAAATTTAACCGACAGGAAGAAGATACTGTGATAGGCAAATGATTAGCTTTTCAGAGCAGTCACACAAGGCTGGCGCCGGTGGCAACACCTACAACATGCTGACATGAGGAAAGTTTCCAAAAGGCATCACATTCTCCAACTGAAAACGTCTGGTCAATGGTGGCCGAGCAACTGGCTCGTTACAATAGTCCGGTCACTAATCGTGATGAACTGTAGTATCGTGTTGAAGCGGCATGGGCAGCTGTACCTGTACACGCCATCCAAGCTCTGTTGACTCAATGCCCAGGCGTATCAAGGTCGTTATTACGGCCAGAGTTGGTTGTTCTAGATACTGATTACTCAGAATCTATGCACCCAAATTGCGTGAAAATGTAATCACATGTCAGTTGTAGTATAATATATTTGTCCAATGAATACCCGTTTATCATCTGCATTTCTTCTTGGTATAGCAATTTTAATGGCCAGTAGTATAGCAGACAAAATACAGTATTAAAATACTACAAGATATTAATACATTTTAAGTAATAGAAATACAAATGTAAATGAGGAGGCCCTTATTGGTCACAATTACTTAGTACGTATTTGTTTTTTATTTGAAAATATTTACTACTGATCACAATACGAAGCAAATACACACAAAGATTCAAAATACATACTGTGCATGATAGAAAACTTTACTAAAGCATGTGGTCAAAATGATTCCCCTCTGCTGCAATGCACATTTGTAGTCGCCGTTCGAATGATTTGTGAATGGCTGCGAGGGTGTCACTTGAGATATCAGCGCACGCTTCGATAATACGTCGCTTCATATCGTCTGGCGTAGTTGGTATTTGAGCATGCACTTTATGTTTGACTGCTCCCCACAGAAAAAAAATCAAGAGTGGTCAGATCAGGAGACCGGGCTGGCCTCTTCACTTCAGCACGTCGTCCTATCCAACAATCCGAGAACTTTTCATTTAACAGCTCTGTAACCACACGGGAAGAGTGAGCAGGACAGCTGTCATGTTGGAACCACATGCACTGACGCGTAGTTAGTGGCACCTCTTCCAGCAAAATGGACAGAACGTCTCGCAGGAACTATGCATAGTTATTGCCATTTAGTATACCCGGAATGACGTACGGCCCCACAATGACATTTCCGACGATGCTGCACCACACGTTAACACTTCACGGTTGCTGATGCTGTACCTGTCGAAGCCAATGAGGATTCTCTATTGACCAGTAATGCATATTATGCAAATTCACATTACCGTGGTTGGTGAAAGTTGCTTCATCAGTAAAAAGCACCCTTAGAAAAAACGTTGGATCATCTTGTAGGCACTGCAGAGAAAACCGGCAAAATCCCTGGCGCCGATCAAAATCCAAACCGGAGAGTGCTTGATGTAATGAGAGGTGAAACTGGTGAAATCTATGCCGGTGCAATATGCGTAGAACACTTCTCTGACTTATACCACATTCCGAGGCGTTACGTCGCGATGAAACAATAGGGTCGTTATGCGCCAACGCTAGAACGCCCTCTTCATGTGCCTCGCCAGTTGCAGTTTTCTGCCTTATCCTCTGTATGGCGTTCCATGATCCCGATTTAAGTGGTTTCATGCAAAGACGTGCAAGAAGCTGGCGCGTAGGACACTCACTATCAGGATACAACCCTCCATATAGCTTTATTGCTCTAACAGCATTTTTTCTGCTTTCAACATACACTAGAAGCATATCTAACTTTTCTTCGTTGGTATACATGTCTGCTTCAAGAAACTGTGACGGAAATGCGATGTCTCATTACCCCAGAGCATATTTATACCCTTCTCTCCGGCTATCTCGTGCGTCACCTTGCGGCATTATCGAGAAGCAGGAAAACAACGTTTTCCCTGTTAAGTTCCTCAGTGATCAACAGCGAAGGTCGCATTGGACAACGCCGCTTCGAAGAACGAACACGATACGAGAACGTGTATGTGTCTCAAAAACTATTCGCCAAAATTTATGATATACATATATTTGAAAACATCTTTTTAAGCCCATCATGTTATGCTAAAATTTAACATAGGGTTCCATTTAATAAATCTAATATGGCCTCATATCTCTGTAATAAAAAATAACAAACGTGAAATGTGATGTATTCATGTAGCCCCTGTCCCTGTAATTCACTGTCCAAAAGGGCATCTTTGTATCTATTACTTTTGGGGGGGGATACAAGGGGTGTTAAGACTTAGCTGCCTCACCCTATTTATCGGCAGAATTTCACGGTGAATCTATGCGCGATTTAGACGGTTTGCTCACGAGAATCGTAGTGTCCTACGTACCTCAGCTGTAAAACAAGTTTCCAGTTGCCGCGCCCTTCCACTCACACGCTGTGGTGCACCTGTCATCTGTAACGCTGCAGAACTGTGTCTGCCGGAAACCCGGAACATACACTTCCTGACAATGCGTCACTTCGTTACGCAATGGTGTTAGCGTGGGACGACATATCTAACGAATTTTCTGAAGTCCTAACATACCTATACTCGGGCAATCTTTTGTTTCTTCTAAAAATACTGCATGCCGGTCGTTTATAACTTGGGCAACCGTATTATTCTACAAACAACTCTGTACGTAAAAAAAAATCACAAGTCGTACTACGCATATTGATTAATGTTTTGCTGTATCGTTAATGTACCTATTCAACATTACACAGAAGAGCCAAATAAACTGGTACACCTGCCTAATATCGTGTAGGACCTAGGCGAGCACGCAGAAGCGCCGCAAAACGACGTGGTATGGACTTGACTAATGTCTGAAGTAGTGTTGGAGGAAACTCACACCATGAGTCCTGCAGGGCTGTCCATAACTCTGTAACAGTACAAGGGGTTAGAGGTATCTTCTGAACAGCACGTTGCAAGGCATCTACATCTACATCTACATCTACATCCGTACTCCGCAAGCCACCTGACGGTGTGTGGCGGAGGGTACCCTGAGTACCTCTATCGGTTCTCCCTTCTATTCCAGTCTCGTATTGTACATGGAAAGAAGGACTGTCGGTATGCTTCTGTGTGGGCTCTAATCTCTCTGATTTTATCCTCATGGTCTCTTCGCGAGATATACGTAGGAGGGAGCAATATACTGCTTGACTCTTCGGTGAAGGTATGTTCTCGAAACTTCAACAAAAGCCCGTACCGAGCTACTGAGCGTCTCTCCTGCAGAGTCTTCCACTGGAGTTTATCTATCATCTCCGTAACGCTTTCGCAATTACTAAATGATCCTGTAACGAAGCGCGCTGCTCTCCGTTGGATCTTCTCTATCTCTTCTATCAACCCTACCTGGTGCGGATCCCACACTGCTGAGCAGTATTCAAGCATTGGGCGAACAAGCGTACTGTAACCTACTTCCTTTGTTGTCGGATTGCATTTCCTTAGGATTCTTCCAATGAATCTCAGTCTGGCATCTGCTTTACCGACGATCAACTTTATATGATCATTCCATTTTAAATCACTCCTAATGCGTACTCCCAGATAATTTATGGAATTAACTGCTTCCAGTTGCTGACCTGCTATTTTGTAGCTAAATGATAAGGGACCTATCTTTCTATGTATTCGCATCACATTACACTTCGCTACATTGAGATTCAATTGCCATTCCGTGCACCATGCGTCAATTCGCTGCAGATCCTCCTGCATTTCAGTACAATTTTCCATTGTTGCAACCTCTCGATACACCACAGCATCATCTGCAAAAAGCCTCAGTGAACTTCCGATGTCATCCACCAGGTCATTTATGTATATTGTGAATAGCAACGGTCCTATGACACTCCCCTGCGGCACACCTGAAATCACTCTTACTTCGGAAGACTTCTCTCCATTGAGAATGACGTGCTGCGTTCTGTTATCTAGGAACTCCTCAATCCAATCACACAATTGATCTGATAGTCCGTATGCTCTTACTTTGTTCATTAAACGACTATGGGGAACTGTGTCAAACGCCTTGCGGAAGTCAAGAAACACGGCATCTACCTGTGAACCCGTGTCTAAGGCCCTCTGAGTCTCGTGGACGAATAGCGCGAGCTGGGTTTCACACGATCGTCTTTTTCGAAACCCATGCTGATTCCTACAGAGTAGATTTCTAGTCTCCAGAAAAGACATTATACTCGAACATAATACGTGTTCCATCTGAGATATGCTCGATAATGTTCATGTCTGGAGAGTTTGGTGGGCAGCGGAAGTGTTTCAACTCAGAAGAGTGTTCCTGGAGCCACTCTGTAGCAATTCTGGACGTGTGGGGTGTCGCATTGTCCTGCTGGAATTGCCCAAGTCCTTCGGAGTGCAGAATGGACATGAATGGGTACAAGTGATCAGACAGGATGCGTAAGTACGTGTCAGCTGTCAGAATTGTATCTAGACTTAGCAGGGGTCCCATATCACCCCAACTGCACACGCCCACACCATTACAGAACCTCCAGCAGCTTCAGTAGTCCCCTACTGACATGCTGTGTCTATGGATTGATGAGATTGTCTCCATACCCGTACAGTCCTTCCGCTCGATACAATGTGAAACGAGACTCGTCCGAACAAGCAACATGTTTCCAGTCCAATGTGGGTGCTGATGGGCCCAGGCGAGGTGTAAAGCTTTGTGTCGTGCAGTCATCAAGGGTACACGAGTAGACATTCGTCTCCGAAAGCCCATATTGATGATGTTTCGTTGAATGGTTCGCACGCTGATACTTGTTGATGGCTCAGCATCGAAATCTGCAGCAATTTGCGGAAGACTGCATTTCTATCACGCTCAACGATTCTCTTCAGTCGTCGTTGGTCCCGTCTTGCAGGGTCTTTTTCCGCCGCAGCGATGTCAGAGATTTGATGTTTCACCAGAGTCCTGATATTCTGGGTACACGCGTGAAATAGTCGCTACCTCGGAGATGCTCTGTCCCATCGCTCTTGTATCGACTGTAACACCATCACTTAAACCTTGGTAACCGGCCGTTGTAGCAGCAGTAACTGATCTAACAACTGCGCCAGACACTTGTTGTCTTATATAGGCGTTGCCGACCGCAGCGCAGTATTCTGCCAGTTTACATATTTCTATTTTTGAATACACATGTCTTTACTAGTTTCTCTGGCGCTTCAGTGTATATATATATTAACGGTATTCAACAGGTCGTGAAACGAGGAGTACAGCGATATAAGTCACATCGATAGTATCTGGAATGAAAATTTCCTAGAAAACAGTAGGGTGGAGTACTGAGAGTGATGCGGAAGATTGTTTGGATAGTGTTTTTCCTACGTTGCCACGTATGCGTTTATACTGGGCTTCAAACTAGGCCGTACTGACATGTTTGTTTCAGGTTCAGCACACCTTTCCACTGTGTTTGAGAAAAGTTCAATTGTGAACATTACTGTAGAACAACAAATCTCCCTCTTTTTGTCAAAGCTGCCGATTGCCTTTGTAACTACATGTTTTGTTTTAGTTTGTCGGTACATAAATAGGATCTGAATATTAACATAAAATAAAGGTAATTAAACACTCGCCCTCTCTAATTCCCTGAGAACTTCTTTTCGATACTGTGACTCAAAAATGTATTGTTTGGTGGCTTCCACCAAATGAGTGATGTTATGTATTGTAAAATATTACCGTCAAAAATTTAGTTTTACTAGTTCCACCAGAAGGATAGATCAAAATATAAGTATCTCTTTATCACAGTTTGCGAAACAGCAACAGATTTCTCTATGACTTATAATCCGTCCTTTATGCCAAACTCCCATCAACATGTGACGTTTGAATGCATAAGTCGATGAAACAGTCTTGGCATTGCGGCAGTTGCAAAAGGTCGAAGGTAGCGAACGATTGATTGCGGGGAGGATCTGCGCTTCTGCGCAGACCATGAGATTTACAAACATTACTTTCATGCCGAATCACAAGTACATATAATGAAATGCAGTATTCAAAATAACCGGTACGCCCAAGCTTGAGACGTTCTCAACAGCAGGAAGGGCGGTGGAAACGATCTTTCACATCGCTCGTGGCGTAGTTGACTTTGATTTCATTCAGCGAGTTTGACAGTGAGCTCATCTGAACCAGAGCACGTGTTAATGCCAAACTACTGTACTTAAATTCTAGTCCTTCATAGTAGAAAAGGCCTCAAAAAGAAGGTTGTCAGTTTGTTTCGCAAGAAATCAAATCTCTTTTTATGCTACGATTGATGCAATAATAATTTGAACATGAACACAGAGTAGCTTTTAGTTTTTCATTTCGTCCATACATATTTAGATAGTGTTGGGACATCATCATTGGCTCCTGTTATTTTTAGGGTCACTTCTGGTCCGCAAGACGTAATCAGCGGACCTCTAAAAAAGAGTGAGAATCAACTGTGAAAATGCAATCAAAACAAAGAAAAACGTCATGTAGGTTTATGCCCAGAAATTCTTAGATTTTGAATTATTGTTAAACTGGATGGTACATTAGCGCATTTATGTTTCCAGTTGTCACCAAATATGACTTATTCTTGTCATCATTTCACAGAAACATGTACAACTTTTGTGTCTTACTCATTTTCCTAGACATGCATGAACTCATCTGAAAATGGACTTCCGCACTCATTTCAAAGACGTGCAGACCGTCTTAAAGACTTTCGCCGTTTTCCATGACATGCTGATGAAACGTGTCTGCTTGTTGATTGTTCAATGTATAAAGTAGTTTTCCTTTGTTTCCACTCAAATAAGACTCCAAAGGATTGAGTTGGACGAACGTGCAGGCCATGTCAATAGTCTTTAGAGTGAAGCCATCTGTCACGGTAGACACTGGGCTGAGCGTATCAACAACATAATTAAAGTCGACTTGAGACCTATCCTGTATTATCCACATACTTCTTTTTATTGCCAGTGGCACATTCTGTTGTTGTTGTTGCAAAGTTGAAATGGTTCAAATGGCTCTGAGCACTGTGGGACTTAACTTCTGAGGTCATCAGTCCCCTAGAACTTAGAGCTACTTAAACCTAACTAACCTAAGGACATCACACACATCCATGCCCGAGGCAGAATTCGAACCTGCGACCCTAGCGGTCGCGCGGTTCCAGACTGTAGCGCCTAGAACCGCTCGACCACTCCGGCCGGTTGCAAAGTTCATCAGCATGTTCTTTCAATAATAACTAAAAATGAGCGTTCCTGGACTGTGTTTACGTAACATTTTTTCTTTCATTACTTTTGGCAAAAAGTCTTTCAGCAAGTCATCGACCCTGTTTCGCTCAGTAATACACTCTTGTCTAGGTCGCTATATTCTTTTTATCATTGTTCCCGATCACACTTTTCGCTTAACTGCATTTTCAGATCAAATCTTTAGTACAGGGAACTAATATTAAAAGGAAGGAACAAACTTCTATTTAATCAGTGTTTAGAATAATTACGGTGACATGTAAGTTGACAACATACCTTATGGATGCATAGCATCAATTCAGAGTTAAAATATATCATTCGACATCACAAGCCAAACTGGCTCTAGCCATGACGCATTACACAGTAAAAGTGTTAGGCCACCAAGTGGCTGTATTGACTGGCAATAGCAAATGTAATTTCCCACGTCAATTTTCAATGTGAAAAAATTATTCCCCTCCTTAAGTATTCTAATGACAGCGTAAACAGGTAACATTTTGAAATATTTTGCAGTGGATATTATTGGATGTCGAAAGATACTTAAAGAACCAAGGCTGTAATTGTTGCATGTGCAGAAGAAACAAATCACTACATTACTGATACGTAACTATACCTACCGGTGTTACGTGTATAGAAGAGAAGAAACTTTATTTCGAGGCTGAAAGAGGAAAGAAACCTTATGCACGACAACTTGGGTATAGGATCGAACAAAAATTAAGGATGACATTAATAACATTAATGACAGTAAAATCAATGACAGCATGGCAGATGTTGACCTTGGTGAAATGTGCCCTCTGTGACTTTTCGAGGCCTTTGGACCAGTCACTGTGTTAACTCGTCTGTGAACTCAAGTTGTTTACGTGTTTACCGATTTATGCATACTCTCTTGTGTTAATGATAAATGAAATACGCTTGCAAGGTAACTCAGTTGTATTTATCTACAATAGACACATAACTAACCACAGTGGTGACCCCGACAATGAAGATTTCCTAATTCTCTCTGTGCATTGTTGTGTGTTACTACACACTCTTCTACAACATGAATCGCCTCACGAGTGTTCCATCGAACACTGTTTTTGCTGTGTCCACTCTGGTGTACGAACGACAAGCACCTGTCACGTCTACGACGAGAGAGAATGTCAAACATGAACAGTTTCATTATCCTTCGACCGGCTAAACACCACCGGTATAACCTCATCTGGTCAAACATGACCGACACATCACGCTGCCCCACAATATCGACAGTTAGTGCAACAACTACAACACACCAACATCGTGCCTGTTGAGGATAATGCAATAACTCAACCTCTACCTTCGTCGCTGCTTGCATCTTCCTGGAACTGTTATACTCACTCACCTGATCCGCAGTTTGAAAAATCAGTGCAAAATCTTGTGGTGCAGTCAACTGTTGCCGCCCACTACGTTATCACGTCGACGCGCCGCCCCCGCATCAGCCGCACTACTGTACAACAAGTGTCACCTGGCAAGTGCCGGCTCTACAAAAGAAGTCGTGGTTTGCCTTGCTTCACAATCTTCTCGACATCTACGCCATCACCGACGACAGTGTGCAATTTATCTTTTTTGATAAACCATCTCTATGATCACGCTGACCCTATCTGTGATCTGTTACTGTCACCACCTGCTGAACATAAGTGTGCATCAGTGTAAGCTCATCTCATTGAACGCCTCTCACTCACACAAGCCAAGGTCATCCACCACAGGTGAGGAACAAATTGGAGAACGAACACCGTCTCATCTCTGACAACATCTTTGGGCTCAAACTGACATCAGGTGATGCCAGACTGTGGTTCATGAAGCAGCAGCATGAATTGCAATTATGGCTTCTGTCCCAAGTAACAGACTCTCTGGATCTAAGCTCGGAGTTGTAGGCCAGCTCGACATCGCCAGTACATCCCTCATGCATTGTCTCCTTCGACTAGTGTAGTTGACACACCGGCATTCCCAGCTCTGCCTCTGCATGGCCGAGGTCGTGCATGCCCTAGTACGATCACTCCCAGTGTGTTGGTGCCACTTAGTAGCCTCCAACCTGCACTACCAGCAGCAGGTCCAAGATGCCCACTGATGACGACCAAACTGACACCCGAATGGGCTTCTGTCTCACAGCAGTGTTCACTGGCAGCCGCCGACGGTCCCACCCCTACTCTTCACCCAGCTTATCCTCTTTGCTGGTTCCACACCACAGTCAGTGTCTCTGCCTAGAACTGCAGGGCACATTACCCTTACCCACACAAGGTGGGTGGGCTCGTTTAGGTGCCATGTTCTGCCATGACTGCTCAGCACTTACCGCCACTCTCATCACAGCCCATCCCTCCTACTGTGGCTAGTCGACTATATGTCACAGACACAAAGTCAGGTCTTCATTTCCTTGTAGACACAGGAACAGATATCAGCATCATACCTGCCATTCTTGCCATTCCTCTGGTCGCTGTGACATATCACTCATCGCTATCCATGGCTCCATCAAGATGTCACTTCAGTTTACTCAGCATCAGCTTTTCCCTTGGACGTTTTACATCACAGACGTCAACGCCCCAGTCATTGGGTTGTATTTCCTATACCACTATGACGCCTCTCTGTACATACAGTCTGCTCCACTACACCACTGTTCAGTTTCTCACATTTCATGCATCACCAGAGCATGCCAGCCACAGGCATCCTCCTCTCCTGACCCATTGCTGGTTTCTCTCTCTGAGTGTGAATCGCTCAAGGCACAAGTTATCACCAGGCTCGCCAAACGTCCGTTGAGCACTCCATTCCCAAAGCACAGACCTGCACTTTTGCTTTGCTTCCACATCTGTTGAACTATTACACGCTCTGTTTGTCAGCTGTCTACTCTCTGCTGACTCTCAATGGGGCTCCTCTGATCCTCCATCAACTGCACCTTGCCATCACCGCCACTGCAGCACACCCCTCACATCAAGTTGAGTGATTCAGAGCCTTTCACTGAGGTTGCTCTTTCGACACCTGTCCCCATCCCCAGTGACAACTTATTACAGGCTATCACTAATGGCATGTGGCACATAATCAATAGCACTGAAAGTTCTGTGGTACATCATAAAGCTCAGCACCTTAATGCTCACAAACTACATTGCGCCAAGGAGATTGTGAAACAGCTTTTAGACTTGGAAATCATCTGTCCCTCTGACAGAAACTGATCCTCTCCCATTCACCTTGTTATTAAGATGGACAGCAATTTTGCATTTGTGATGATTACAGATCCCTCAATGCACATACCATCATCAATAACTACCCATATCCATATTTTTAACCAAGCTACTCCATGGCTCTCACATTTCACTGTGTTAGACTGTCACAAGACCTACCACCAAATCTCAACGCATTCATCAAATATTCTGAAAACAGCTATCATTATTCCTTTTGGCCTCTTCAAACATTGTTTCATGCAATATGATCTGAAAAATGCACCCCAAATGTAGCGCATTTTCTCTTCCTCCACCAAGGAACATCAATACCTAGAGCAAGTTCACTCCGTTCTGGCTGCCAACAATGTGGAAATTAATCATGATAAATTACAGTTGAGCAGTTATATTGTCATGTTCCTTTGGGCACATAGTCTCCGCTGAATGTGTCTCACCAAATTCTGCTTGCATTGATTGCATTCTTAACCTACATCTCCCTGAGGACTACTCTGAACTTTTTCGTTTCCTCAGTGGTGAATTTCTACCAGCGCCATCTAGCAAATACCGTGTCTATTCAGATTCCTCTGACTGGCACACATGCAGGCAAGAATACTTGCGACAGATGAAAATCACAGAGGATGCTGCAGATGGTCAATGTTTTCAAAAACCTCAAAACTGCATTTTCCAAAGCAGTCGCGCTGGTCCACTCAGTACCTAACACCTATGTTTCCCTCATGGCCAACACCAGTGACACCGCCATAGTCACAGCCTTCCTACAACACTTCAATGACATTTCCCAGCCTCTCCAGTTCTTCTCTAAGAAATTGACGAAGTCCACGTGCAAATGGTCAGCCTTCGATGGCAAACTAATGATGGTGTATGAAGCCATTAAGTACTTCCTGATGACATTGAGGATCGCCCCCACACAATTTATACAGACCACAAACCCCTTGCAGAAGCAATCTGTAACCAAATACAGGACCTTCCACCCCACTAGTTTCGACATGTCGATCTTATTTGGCAGTACTTCACTGATCATCATTACATCTGGAGTGCAGACAATGTTGTGGCTGATTATGTCTCTCATGTGTACATTATCTCGTCGCCCCTGAACCTGGACGACCTTGAATATCAGAAAGACGATGACAAACACACCCAACTTTTAAGCCAGGACACCTATAATTTGCTCTCACTTGAGCTATATAACCTGTGGTCCTCTGTGACACTTCGACTAGCAATGTTCATCTTCTTGTTTCCTACCTCTTTCAATGCACTATTATCTCAGCCCTTCATTAATTTGCCCAACCTGGTATCAAGGCTACCATATGACTGGTTACTGAACATTTTGTTTGGCCAGGCATCAAACACGACTGCCAAACCTACACATATGCATGCATTCCCTGCCAACACACCAATGTCAGCAGATGGACCCCACCTCCCCTAGGGACGGTCGACATCCTTCAGGGCGATATCATAACATGCACATACACATCGTTGTCCCCTTTTTCCTTCTGAGGGCTACAGATATATTCTGACATTTCTGCAGACATGGTTGCATCACCTGTTCCGAATTACTACCAAGTCACATCAGACTGTCTGCTTTAAAAGAAGGAAAATGGGATAGTAAAGTACCAAGAAACCGAATTACAAATCAAAATACCTTCTTTTTTCAAACGAACGTATTTCACTATGGTGCATAGTTAAGTCAGCTGGAGAGGTTGTTTACATAATAATATCAAGCTTCAAAATCAGAAATTGCAAACATAAATTTAAAATTATTCACAATGCAAAACTAACTGTGAGAAAAAACCTCCTCAAACTGAAAACTTGGGGAAAGTCAAATAGTTTTCACTTTGAGATGGCTTTCTCTCATGATCAATTTTATTATAGCTTATATTTGCAATTTAAGAATTATCAGCTTTATATTGGTACACAGTCAACAGTGACTTTTAATTGCAACAATCTGGGCGTGGAAACATTGACACCCGGAACAGCTCTGTGGACGTCTTCAGTTGACGAGCTACGTACCATGTAACGTATTCAAGTACGTTTGGTTATGTACAGAAGTCAAACTGGAGTTTTCTAGTGTTTTAATGTCGTCTTTTCTTTCTCCTGTCTTCTTAAATGGCGTCAATTGGATGTGGTATGGAGCATACCGCTTTCTGGGTCGTTGTCGGCTTTGCAGATCTGATAACCGCTACTTCTCAGTCAAGTAGCCTCTCAGTTGACATCCCGAGATTGACAAGTGAGTGAGCCGGCCGTTCTGGCCGAGCAGTTCTAGGCGCTTCGGTCTGGAACCGCGAGACCGCTACGGTCGCAGGTTCGAATCCTACCTCGGGCATGGATGTGTGTGATGTCCTTAGGTTAGTTAGGTTTAAGTAGTTCCAAGTTCTAGGGGACTGATGACCTCAGATGTTAAGCCCCATAGTGCTCAGAGCAATTTGATCCATTTGATTTGAAGAAGTGAGTGAACTATGTCCTAGTCCTCCCACCAAGGAAAAATAGCTGGCAGTACCAGAAATCTATGCCAGGTCCTCTGCATAGCAGGCCCACACTCTGACAGCTTCTTCTGAGTCTTTGGTCCTACGATCTACTTTTCGTCGTTTTTCGTTAGTGGTTCAGTGCATATGTCGCGTGACGTCTTTCAGTTCCATCGATGAGAACTTAACTCAGTATTTATTATTATTATTACTATTATTATTACAGAGGGCGGCCATTCCTTTGACCGAACATGCTGAGCTACAGTGTTGCCACCCACTGAGTTCCGGAGGCGGACACCTGATGATTACTTGGTAATAAGTCGAAATACCTCATGATACCATAAAATGATTATATTAGTAGCGGATACTCAGTGAGTGATACCTAAGGTAACGCAATGTTCGGCAGTATGCTGCTACCGGATTGTGAGACTGAGAGGGTAAATAAACTGGGGGACAGAGAGCATTCTGCGTAGTGTCCGTGGTGACTTGGCGTTACATCAGCCACGTAAGAAGGTGGTCATTGCTCGACCCCAGAAGGCAATACATAGGCAACAAAACGGAGGGCTCTCTTTTGCCGAAAACAAAAAGAAGCACTTTACTACCCCGTGTCAATGTAACAAAGCGGCAGTCAGGCAGAGACGGCGGAGGTGAGCCGTTGCGTGTTGGGCTGACAACGGTACAATATGCCTTATCAGTTAAATTGTGACACTGTTTAGAGTTTGTTAAATGTAACTGTGATTGTTTTGGCGTGATATATGAGTGTAAGACTGTTATAGTCTGCATACGGCGTAGGTGGGTGATAAGTGATTGTGCAACTTGTTTTGTAAACCACCACAAAGGAAATTATTAGATTTAAAAACATATCCCTTTGGGATTATCCGACCACTAGCCTGTCAGACTTTACACCATTCTACACCGTTACAGTCGCCCCGACGAATCCACGACCAGCACTTCTACTATCTTTATCTGAAAGACACTGGTCAGTGTATTTCAGCCCCCTACAGCGAGATACAATTGATGTGCCTGTCTCCACTTGCAGACTATCTAACACCAATAGGTTCCGTGAACGATATTGCTAACGCACAGGGACTGTTGAAACCAGTTGCGTGATCTAAGGATGAAATACGTAAAGAAGTACATTATTTCAACGTTGGTTCTGTCTGTCCCATAATCAGCAGGTACTGTATCTTCAAGAAGGCGATGGAAGTCAGCCGTTGAGCACCTACCAATAAATTCCCTTCATTATGATAATTAATACAGATGCTTTCACGCTTTACAGCATCATCAGTACCTGTAGTTCACTTCAGTACTGTGACGAAACTCCGTCAATGTTATGGAGAGACATTTTCAACACGGCTTCTCTTTCAATATGTGGCCCATCAATCATCGACCTACTCGTCTTACAGTGCACACTATGGAGGCAATCTGTGAAATGATATGCCGGCTGGGGTAGCCGAGCGGTTCTTGGCGCTACAGCCTGAAGCTGCGCGACCGCTACGGTCGCAGGTTAGAATCTTGCCTCGGGCATGGATGTATGTGATGTCCTTAGGTTAGTTAGGTTTAATTAGTTCTAAGTTCTAGGGGACTGATGACCTCAGAAGTTAAGTCCCGTAGTGCTCAGAGCCATTTGAACCATTTTTTTGAAATGATATGTTGTTGGAAGATATGCCATACCAACAAACTCCACACTCTAAGCCTGAGAACCACGCGACGCCGACAGGCCGTTGTGCCATGCTATGACGATGGCGCCTCCTCTATGAGGTATGGAGGGACGTGGGGCCAGTACACCGACTGTCTGGCCATTTATTGGGACAGGTTCCTGTGGGTGTAAGACTGCGCATGTCCATTCAGCTTAACAGACTGACGCGTGCCCCACTTCCGTACACTTTCTACAGGTTGGATACATCTACATCTACATGGATACTCTGCAAATCAAATTTAAGTGCCTGGCAGAGGGTTCATTTAACCACCTTCACAATTCTCTATTATTCCAATCTCGTATAGCGCGCGGAAAGAATAAACACCTATATCTTTCCGTACGAGCTCTGATTTTCCTTATTTTATCTTTTTGATCGTTCCTCCCTAGGTAGGTCGGTGTCAACAAAATATTTTCGCATTCTGAGGAGAAAGTTGGTGATTGGAATTTCGTGAGAAGATTCCGTCGGAACGAAAAACGCCGTTCTTTTAATGATGTCCATTCCAAATCATGTATCATTTCTGTCACACTCTCCCCCATATTTCGCGATAACACAAAACGTGCTGCCTTTCCTTCAACTTTTTCAATGTTCTCCGTCAGTTCTATCTGATAAGGATCCCACACCGCGTAGCAGTATTCTAAAAGAGGACGGACAGGCATAGTGTAGGCAGTCTCCTTAGTAGATCTGTTACGTTGTCTAAGTGTCCTGCCAATAAAACACAGTCTTTGGTTAGCCTTCCCCACAACATTTTCTATGTGTTCCTTCCAATTTAAGTTGTTCGCAATTGTAATACCTAGGTATTTAGTTGAATTTACGGCTTTTAGATTAGACTGATTTATCGTGTAACAGAAGTTTAACGAGTTCCTTTTATCACTCATGTGGATGACCTCACACTTTTTTTTTATTTAGGGTCAACTACCACTTTTCGCACCATTCAGATATAAGTACATCCACTGAAAATTACACAAACGTTTTTACGAAATTAATAGCTGAAAGTGCTTTTACTACTGCTTTCGCAAAGCTTTTATATTTTTTATGAATAATTCTGTCCAATATGAAACTCAGAATTTGTAAATACAAGAACCAGTATCAAAACAAGCCAGGGAAAAACAGAAGAAGAAATAACAGATGTTTTGCAATAGACCCGCGCGTTCAAATTATTTTATTACTAAATCAATATGAACAAGGAAGAAGTGAAATCAAATATCTTGAAATATAAAAATGTGATTCGGAACCGATGATTTCACTCCCTCATTTACAAAACGTTGGGAATCCTACATTCCGATTTAACTTTGGAGGTACAATAGTAGTCACCATACGCTATCTTCTCTCTGAGCATCAAGTAGCTGTCATTGGTGCGGTTCTAGAATTACACTACCAATGAATTGCCCTTCGTTACGTAGATTTAGTATTTAGCGCTCCATAAAGATAGCCATTGGGACTATTGACGATACGTTTTCGGGTTCCTAGCCGAATGACGACTCCATTTTTCTTGCACAATGTTTATAGGACTGATCCAGTGGCCTTCAACAGATACTCTGTGTACCCCCTGCCTGCACTACAACCAGACTGCGGGGTACTGTTGCCGTCGCTCCTCTATTACGAACGAGTTCGATTCCCGGTGCTTTTGTTGTGTGTTTCAAATGAATTACGGCAGTACAAATACATTTATTTAATAAAATTGCTAACAACGTATTTAGTATATAAATTCAATGACGTCTGTTTATTACTTTCTTCGATTATACCTAATTAATGTAGTCTTCTTTAGGTTGCTTATCACACATACCGAAATATATCTTCACGTACGGTAAGTTTTTACTGTACGCTCCACAAATATAGGGTTCCTGCAATAGCGGCTTTTCTCCATTTTTCTTCCGATTCTGAAGTTTCTGTTCAAAGCATGGTAGTTCTTGTCGAACGCTCAAAACTCTCCTAATGCAGGCTCGAGTGTCAATAGTGAGGTATTTGTTAGTAACTCGCATTTCCATAAACGGTCCAGCGTGCTCCTTTGCAAGCATTTTCCTAAAATGTAATCTTCAAAGCGGCAAACTGTTTTTTGGAGAGCCATATATCAACTATATATTTACTGTGCTTATGTGAAAGATTCTATAAAAATGACCATAGATCATCGGCGAGTTCGCGAGTACTGAGCACATTTTGCATCCAGGTAATCAACACCATCTTTAGTACAATTGTAGTAGGCAATGATATCTGGTTTACCACTTGCACTGTGCAAGTGGTGCGTGGAAGATACCAACACTGCTGCTTTATTCTTTTTTGGTGCATGGGAATTCAGCGTCATTTTTTTACCGAACCCATAGAGCTCTGAATACATTTTTCTAGTTTTGTGTGGATAAAATTCATGCGGTATCTTCTTCTTGTTTTTTCTTTACAGCGCCAACAAATGTACCTTTCCATCAGTATTTTCATCAGCTCATTGCATTCAAACCAGTTATCAGCTGTGATATTCCTGTTGGAATTCTGAAGATGATTTATCAACCTGTAACAGCTTGTGTAGGTTTCAGAAATTTACGTTCCTCATATGCCAATGTTATATTATCAGAATACTTCCCGGTGCACAAACAGGTGCACTTCTTGCGTCAGTCACATATATGATATTAAGGGGATATTGATATTCTTAGGGAAATACATCTTAAATTTGCATCGTCCACGGAAACCCACCAACATTTCATCCATAATAGCACAGCTTCCTGTAATATACAATTCCTGGGGATTGCGTACAGATTGAGGAAAAAGTCTGCAATCGGGATTGTTGTACAACTTTTTCCTCTCTTGGGTTGTGAAAACATGCAAATCTATTCTTGGGTGTTATATACCGGAATATATCTCTGCCAATTCCATCTATAGCAAACAAAAGCCTCCAGTTTTGGTTAAACTTGAGCGCTGCAGTATATATCAAAAGAAAAATGAATGCCTTTACCCCTACTAAATCGGTTTTTGAACATAGTAACTGACCATTTACATATGTCTTTCTCTCCTAATTATTGTATTTGTCCATTTCACTAACTCTTGTAAAAGTTAACCAGAAAGGAGAATTTTTCATACTTCACTTGAAGTAGCTTCTTCTTTCACTTGTGCTTGGCTAAGTAAACCAGCAAGCTGGACAATAACATTGTGTTTCCGTATTCTAGATGAAGGAAGCGCTTCTTTAGCTGACCACTTCAATCCACTTTTTTCTATAACAATTTCTTAGAATTCCATTGGATTCATATAAATCATCAATGAAGTTTGTGAAACCTCTTTATTGTGTTCTTTTCTACACCGCTTTTCTCCAGTTCAGATGTCGAGTCACCATTAATGTCTAGTACAAATTCTTCGTAAGAATCATCGTCAGAATCACTTAATTCTTCCCCTAATCACTGCAATACCATATGATGAAATTCGGGATCATTCATATTAATCCCTCGGGAAGGACCGGCCGCAGATGACATAACTAACACCCAGGTGTGGTCTCTCAGACCACCCAGTCTGGAGCCTGCATTTGTTATCATATACTCCCAGAGCGATGAAGTACCTGTCACCTCACTTGTCAATAAAAAACCTTGTCCTTGAGTGTATTACATTTTTATGTATCTGTATCCCACCTGTCATCTCATCCATCAAAGCCGAAAAAAAGAAATGTTCGTCTGATGGAATAGCCATGAAGACATACAAAAAGGAAAAAGCCCGTCAAGCGACTTAGCAGGCAACGAGAGTCCAAGTAAATGATAAATAGGTGTGTCGTGCCAACAATATGCCACAGGTTTAGCTGAAGTCCACACAGCTAGCAGACATGGCTGAGCTACTCGGAGCACTTGAAGAAGGCGATTGGATGAGTCGTCGAAACACTATGTTCATCATCTACCTACAAACCCGAAAAATACTACAGCGCTAGGCACACTGTCAGCTTTGTTCCTGTGTAGACAGGAAATCAAAATCCTATCAAAACAAGCATCCATATTACACAGAAGCATCCGAACATGTCCTCGACGATCATAATTTTTTTTCTTAGTGATGTCTTGTGCTTACGAGTTAAAGCTCATGTATTAAACCAAGTCCGTGCCCAGTTCGCAAACATGTACTCTGTTCTGTGGAGCTCGATCCTCAGTACGATCGGAGGAAGCAGATTTCATTACCAGTTTTTACAGTTCTTAGTCGCCTGTTTCGCCAGCTTTAAATTTTAAGCCACTCCGAAGTAACTCGTGAAGAGAAAGCATGCGACAGTGTTGATGGTAGTCTATCGATTAGATCAGCGGTTTCCAACATTTCTAAGCTGATTATCCCCTAGGGCCTAGACCAACTGGATATTAGCTAAGTACCACTTCTCCCTACCAGCACTAAAATTAGTACCAAACTAAGCTTAAGGATCACAAAAACTTTTCCTTGAATACTTTCACCTTTAAAATCGTCATGTATTTTATGAATACAGGAGTTAATGAGTCAATAAGACGATTGGTACAGCTTATTTTTAACAACCTTTTTTTATACAGTACTTGGCTTTTTCTCAGTCTGTGCACATCATAAGTCATCCTCCAAATACATTCCGGTCATTTTTTGTTTCATTGCTATCATACACACATCAAAAAAAGTTTTGCATCATCCCAATTACCAGAACTCCTGAAGATAGGTGTTGGCTGTGGACATTGTATCACATACAGTCCCTTTGACTGTTCAGAGATGTGAATAAACCCGCCCAAAGATGTAAACAACCATGGATGAGCAGCGCCTATTAGACGGAGGGAGTCCGATAGCCGATCAGTTCCAGTCATTCGACCAGGAAAGAAGTACACGGCTTGTGTTGTCTGTAGTTCAACCATGCCTAGATGGTCAATACCGCGGCTCGATCGCGTCCTCATTGTTACTTTGAGCCAGGAAGGTCTCTCAACAAGGGAAGTATCCAGGCGTATCGGAGTGAACCAAAGCGATGTTGTTCAGGCATGGAGGAGACACAGAGAGACAGGAACTGTCGATGACATGCCTCGCTCAGGCCGCCCAAGGGCTACTGCGGCAGTGGATGACCACTACCTGAGGATTATGGCTCGGAGAAACCTTGACAGCAACGCCACCATGTTGAATAATGCTTTTAGTGTAGCCACAGGACGTCGTGTTACGACTCAAACCGTGCGCAGTAGGCTGCATGATGCGCAACTTCACTCCCGACGTCCATGGCGAGCTCCATCTTTGCAACCTCGACACCATGCAGCGTAGTACAGACGGGCCCGACAACATGTCGAATGGACCGCTCAGGATTGGCATCATGTTCTCTTCACCGATGAGTGTCGCACATGCGTTCAATCAGACAATCGTGGAAGACGTGTTTGGAGGCAACCCAGTCAGGCTGAGCGCTTTATGCACATTGTCCAGCGGGTGCAGCAATGTAGAGGTTCCCTGCTGGTTTGGGGTGGCATTATGTGGAGTCGACGTGCGCCGCTAGTGGTCATGGAAGGTGTCGTAACGGCTGCACGATACATGAATGCTATCCGCCGACCTACAGTGCAACCATATCGGCAGCATGTTGGCGAGGCATTCGTCTTCATGGACGACGGTTCTCGCCCCATCGTGCACATCTTGTGAATGACTTCCTTCAGGATTACGACATCGCTCGACTAGGGTGGCCAGCATGTTCTCCAGACATGAACCCTGTCGAACATGTCTGGGATAGACTGAAAAGGGCTGTTCATGGGCGACGCGATGCATCAACCACTCTGAGGGATCTACGCCGAATAGCTGTTGAGGAATGGGACAATCTGGACCAACAGTGCCTTGATGAACTTGTGGATAGTATACCACGATGAATGCAAGATGACGTGCTATTGGGTATTAGAGGTACCAGTGTGTACAGCAGTCTGGACCACCACCGCTGAAGGTCTCGCTGTATGGTGGTTCAACAGGCGATGTGTGGTTTTCATGAGCAATAAAAAGGACGGAAATGATGTTTATGTTGATCTCTATTCCAATTTTCTGTACAGGTTAAGTAACTCTCGGAACCGACGTGAGGCAAAACTTTTAATGATGTGTTTAGTTCTACATATTTAAATATTTACTGCAACATTTCTTTTCCATGAGTTGAGTTGCTATAGTTTGCTTGCTAGAATAAATGACGAAGCGACTCCTGGCACATTGCGAGTTCTACCTACGCCTTCTCAGAATAGAGAGCTGCCCCTCTCGCCCTCATGTCAAGACTTACTTCTTGCGCATCCTGTACCCCCCACGTAAAACGAACCAAGTTTAAACGTGTGGTCTGTACTTACTGTTTCTAACGCATTTTATTGTTGTACTCCTTACTTCTGAACTGGCTAAAAATATAAGCCTTCAAGCCGCCAATGCTTTGTGTTTGACCGCTGCCAATAATAATCATTATAATACTGTTTACGGCACTATAGTAGCGGCTATGTAGTTACTCTCGTTTATACTGTCAGTTAGTACGTTTATCTGCTTCAGAGTCAATAGTGAAGCAATTTTTGGTCGATTGCAGGGAATACATGGAGGAGAAGAAATTTAATGAGATATTTAGTATTCATTTTACTGTCATACACGCACGGTGCAAAAAAAAGCATATGTGTAGTGCGTGGCTTCGTGAGGAACGTGTTTTTGATATATACGTTTCACAAGTAATTTCCACAATATCGTGTCATGATTGAATGGTAACATTCAAAGAAAAAGTAATCGGTGACTTACGTAATCAATATTAGAACTAAACTAAACTCCGCCCGAACAAGATGTGAAGGCCCGACGGTACCGTCCGGCCGCCGTGTCATCCTCACTCACTGGCGTCACACACCGCTCTCCCGGCCGCATGTCAGTTTACGAGGCCGGAACGGCTACTTCTCTATCAAGTAGCTCTTCAGTTTGCCTCACAAGGGCTGAATGCACCCCGCTTGGCAATAGCGCTGGGCAGACCGGATGGTCACCCATCCAAGTGCTACCCCAGCCAGACAGCGCTTAACTTCGGTGATCTGACGGGAACCGGTGTTACCACAGCGACAAGGCCGTTGCCAATCCATATAAGAATCTTACAAAATTATGAAAATAATAATCACCGTCCTAGGTATGGAAGGATGGAAGAAAGAACTCAAGAAACGTGGGTTTTGGAAGCCAATTCTACTGGGCTTTCCCAAAAACGACTTCTATATAGCATAACCAGCGTTCGCGGACGACCTGGCAGTACTTACAGTGGACTAAGAGCCTACCGTCAAACAGCTAGAGACACTTACAGAATGCGCAGAAAAAGTAGGGCTGCAGATGTCATTCGAGAAAACTGAATACTTATGGTCGAAGTCAGAAATAGCGAACCTGAAAACAAAATACGGTAAAATCAATAGTATTCCGTACGTTAAATACCTCGAAGAATTCATCGAAGCGGCAGGTCTTTAAAACAATCTCACGGCCAAATCGTCTCCAAAAAGTAAAAAAAAAAGCATTACGGTTAGCCCAAAACCTCTACTACAAAAATAATCCATGTCAAGACAGACAAAAATTCGGCACTACATCACAGTCATAAAAGCAACAGTCCTTTAGGGAAACGAAACACCGATACTTAACAAAAAATACGAACTTGAAGAAATAAAAAAAAGAGTAAAGACAGATAATTATGAAAATTTTAGGAACACGACGTACCCAAGGTGGGTACAGGCTACAATCAATTAAAACAAGAGAAAAGTTTTCAAATATCGAAACTGACGTTAAGAAAAGGCGAATAAAATATTTTGGTCATCTCAACAGACTATCAGAAAAGCGATTGACAAGATGGCCGAGCGGTTCTAGGCGCTTCAGTCTGGAACCGCGCGACCGCTACGGTCTTAGGTTGGAATCCTGCCTCGGGCATGGATGTGTGTGATGCCCTTATGTTAGTTAGTTTTAAGTAGTTCTAAGTTCTGGGGAACTGATGACCTCAGATGTTAAGTCCCATAGTGCTCAGAGCCATTTGAACGATTTCGATTGACAAGAAGGATAATAGCCTATGTAACATTACTTGAGAACTGAACACCGAACCTGAACGAATTTCGAAAGGAGTACATGAACGCAAACGCAAGACCAACCGAAGAACCTTCATAGACAAATGGCAAGTAGCACCAGAGCAACCAACACAAAACAGTACAGACCACAGTGGTCGGAAGAACGGAAAACAAGCCTTTGCCGAAAAAACGAAAACTTACTGGAACAACAAGAAGAACCTAAAAAACGTTATTGAGTTATTTGCTTACCGTCTTCCAATTACTGCGAGAATTTGCTAGTAATAATAATAATAATATTATTTTAAAAACAGTTCATTTTCGTGATAGACGTAGTTTTACGCCTGAGGAGGTCATTAGCCCAAGGTTGTGAACCACTACGTTAGACGGTACCATTAATCTCTGAGTCCGGCTGGAAATTACTAAACTGGGTAGGGCCATAAAGAAACTGTGTTACCTTCTCCTCCTTTTACTTGCATACTACGCAAGACAGTATTGTTACCCATCAAAGCCAACTAAAGACCTAGCCGGCGTGGCAGCACCGTCGTGTTTACGCCTTCGATCCTGGGAAAGAAGGCAATAACAGCGCGCATAGTCCAGTATGATAAGAAGTGGAGCGCTGTCACGGTACACATCTGTACGCCAGTCTCACTCACAGCGCAGGAGTTAAACGCTGGCCGGCACTTTTGTTTGGCAATATTTCTCGCGCGCTATCACTGTGAGGACATTAATTCACGGCGTAATGTGTATGTATCCGCATTTCATAAGCATTTTCCACTGGAATCTGTAATTCTGATCCTTCACGATTTCGTAAGAAATCTGATGTACTATACCTTTTCCTCTTTAACTATGTCGTCCTTCCGCACCCTTGATGAGTCATTTGTATCTACATCTTTTAAAACCGATCTCACCGACAGAAAAGTTTTTCTCGGAATTTCCTTGCTATCTGTGAAGTGTAGTTTGAAGCGACAAGAGTTGTCAGATGTTCCCATAGATTAAATATATCTGGAGTGAGCACTCACATGCGCAGAACAGATTTTGTGTTGTCAACATACATTGCCGACTTCGTCACGTGATCTCGGGAAGTCGTGTGTTTGTCCGTATAGCACCCTATATATATTTAGAAGGTCACTACATCCCTTTACAGACGGATTCTTTTCGTACGTGTCGTGGATTATTTATATATGTTGCGCAGACACTTTAACAGTATCCAATTGATACCGGGAATAACTTTTTTCTTGTATTTCTGCGTATTTATTTTCTCGTTTTTGCGACCTAATGCACAATTTTTCTTACTGGTGGCACTTTGAGGCATTTATTTAACGCATTTAAGTACTTGCTCCCAGCTTATTAAATAAATAGTAGACTAAGTAATCTATATACATAATCGACATATATATACATAATCGACAACTCACTGATAAATGCACGGAGGATAGTATTTACTGAAACAACTAACCATCCCCTTTCCTGTTCCACTAGCAAATTTACGAGAGGAAGCGATTGTTTGTAAGCTTTTGTACGAGCCGTAATATCTGTTATATAGTCATAAAATCGTAGAAAGATAGGTCTACAGAATCAAGCCTTAATTATACGGCGTCTAGAAATTTTTAAACATATACAGTGTCTCTTACTAATATAACTATAATTAGAGCTACATCGTATGTACCCATGAAAAGTTACTATCCCTCTTTTCACATATTTTTCTTTGCATCCGTAGCAACAACAGTAATTCACCCTCGCTATTACATTATGAACAAACGGTGAAACACAACAAAAACTCTTGATATTATAAACTTCAAACGCTGCAGAAAGCACACACGCACAGCGAAGTCGCGGAAGCACGTGACCATTCTGGTTTAATGTTGACAACATGCGGAGGACGCAATGCTCACTCCAGAGATATTTACTCTATGGATGTTCCCAAAGATGGTATTTTTAATATTGTCCATGATATCGCAGAAATTTCTGATTCGTAACTCTTTTATCTACATGTTATTTGATTATTATTGATACAAACGAAAGCAGGGGGCAATGAAACAAATAACTACTCTTAATAGGCATAGGTCCAGACGACCTATGCCAGAATGCAGCCATGCCAGTGTTACATCGCAGTTAATGTCTAAGGCTACTTTTTGCGTGATGTTTCTTATGGTGAAAGGATGGGTATGTGGTGAATGCCTCGTGGTGCATCTCCACAGTTTCCTGTGGCCGTTCGGGGATATGTAATATGAATCTTCGACAACTAGTTATAGATACGAATCACTAACGTCGATTTGCAGTAGCATTTTGGAACGTATACTGTGTACTAACATGATGAATTACCTCGAAGAAAACGATTTATTGACAAATAGCAGAAACTATAGTTCTTGTCAAGCACAACTAGCTCTTTATTCCCACATAGTGACCAATGCTACCGACAGTGGATCACAAATAGATTACACATTTTTAGGTTTGCAGAAGGCTTTTAACACTGTTCCTCACTATCGGCTTCTAATCAAGCTGGATCCCTACGGAATGTCTTCTAAGTTTTGTGACTGGATTCGTGACTTCCTATCAGAAAGGTCACAGTTCGTAATCCCTTTGTTGCTCGAGATCAATATAAACGATTCAGGAGACAATATGAGCAGCTCTCTTAGGCTTTTCGCAATTGATGCTATCATTTACCATCTTGTGAAATCACCAAATGATCAAAACCAAATTACAAAATGATATATAGTGCGAAAAATGGCAGTTGACTCTAAATAATGAAAAGTGTGAAGCCATCTACACAAGTACTAAAAGAAATCTGCTAAATTTTGGTTACACGATAAGTCACACAAATCTAGAGGCTGTGAATTTAACTAAATACTTAGGGCGTGCAATTACGAATATCTTGAATTGGAACGTTAACACAGATAATGTTGTGGGGAAAGCGAACCAAAGACTGCGATCTATTGGCAGAACACTCAGAAAATGCAAAGGTCTGCTAGAGAGATTGCCTACACTACGCTTGTCCGTCCTCTTCTGGATTACTGGTGTACGGTGTGCGATCCGCATCAGACGGGACTGACGGAAGACATTCGAAAAAGTTCAGAGAAGGGCAGCTCTTTTTGTATTGTTGTGAAATAGGGGAGAGAGTTCCACGGATATGAGACGCGAATTGGGGTGACAATAATTAAAACAAAGGCGTTTTCCATTGAGGCAGTAACTTCTCGCAAAATTTCAGTCACCAAGTTCATCCTCCGAATGAAAAACAATTGGTGGAGCCCAAGAGAAATCAGAGCTCGCACGGAAAGATTTGTGATCGTTTTTCTCGCGTGCTGTTCGAGAGTGGAGCAGTAGAATAATTGCTCGAAGGTGGTTCCATGAACGCACTGTCAGGCACTTAACAGTGAATCGCAGGCTAATCATGTGCATGTAGATGTAGAAGTGTTTCGGTGATGGCTCGCCTACACCGTGCCTTTCAGGTCCCCTGAGTAGAATCTGTTGATTTTGTTTCTGTTTTGATTCTTTGTTTGTTTGGAGATATGTTAAAGCTACTGAGAGTGTCAATGAATTCCAGAAACATTTTATGGATGGTTCGCAAAGTATTCGGAACACCCCTGCTATTATTGAATGCGTACAGGCTTCAATGAGCCGATATGCTGAATCCTGCCTTCACATGAACAGTGGCCGTGTGGAACACTTGCAAGGTGTTTGTCCTCAAGGGGCATATCTACAGTTTGCATCCTCGGGGAATCTATTATAAGGTGTTCACATATTCAGTCTATGTCACAACGGAGAAACTTTGGTTTTTGGACCTGTATTTATTAGGATTATTTGCTTCTTTCTTTGCCCTCTGTTCGTCACTTTCGTTTGTACAACACTATGTATATCGTCAACGGGATATTTACTGGATGCACTCAGCCTCTAGGTACCTGAACTCCACTCAACTCGGCATCGAGTAACTTCGACACCATCGGCTTACTCAACTTTAAACTTTTGCTTGCACTTCCCGCCACCATTTTCCTTCTAATTGCCAGTGTACTTAATGAGGTTAACAGCAAGCCGTAGCTACTGCCAACTATGGCACTGTTTGCAACCACTAACCATGATTGCGTTGCTAGGTAACAACGTGCGCTAGTTTCAACTGGAACGTGGCTGTACATTATCAAGTGTGGTTGGGTCTACGGGTCGCTTTGTCGAATGATGTGACGCGTTGCACAGTCGCTCATCGCGTTCTTCCCTGCCTCTCAGTTACCTTCTGGTAGATATTAGTTGCGAAAAGCAACGACACACCGCCTCTACTACATCCCCGCAAAGAGAGCAGTGTGGCTGGTTCCACATTGCCTTCGCGCTCAGTAATGAGTACAATCGTTCATTCAGTCACTGCTGCCTGATAGCACGGCTGTGTGTGGAAGCGAGGGTATTTGTTTCCTATCTGCTGCTGCAGCAGGCTGTGCGTGTCCTTGCATTCATCCCAGAGCGATATGCTTGTGACATTGCGTGAACAGTCTTACATTTTTCTTATTCTGAACAGACAATGAAAACGTGTTTACTGTGCTAGCAAAGACAAATACGAATATTTGCCATCAGCGACAGTATGCTTACGATAGTAGGAGTCGTTTTCCTCCGTGTGTTTGTTAGTATTGAGATAACGGCACATGTGCTGCTCCGGGAGCCCATCTGTGTCGTAATTATGACGCAGGCCCGCTGCCAGCAGGTGTAAGTCGTTCGTTCGTTGCGTAAACACCGGAGGCTGGTATATCAGTGGCGTAATGATTGTTACTGGGCATTCCGGGAGTCAAGTGTAGATGTACCAGGTACTTAGAGCAGGGATACCCAAACTTTTCTTATGACGAAGCGCTTTGAAACTCCTGGTACTTTGATGGAATACCTTGTGTATTTTGAAGATTACTCATTTTTGAAGGAAACAACTTGTTTTCACATAAGTTCTAATAACATAGAAATCACAATAAAATTAAAAAAAGTATTTAGTATCGTCAAAACCTCGAAAAAAAGCTGTTTTCGCGGAACACTTATTCACTTTCCGCGAAACGCTGCTGTTCCACGGAACATTTTGCAGGGAGGAGATCCCCCAAGAGGGATCATTGCCGATAAAATTTTATTAAATAATTTTTCCATTCATAATGTACGGCCGTACGGCATACTGAGGTGGAAGATGCTGGCCGGGAGACCGTGGTCGGCACATTCCTGCCACGTGCTCCTCGGCCAGGCTCTGGATCCACGGGTCGGTTGCGCTGACGAGGGTACGCTACTAGCAAGGCGCGTTGGTGGAATCAACCCTCCAGTGAAAAGACTAGTCGTGTGATCACTTGGGGATGCGACCGGGAGCGGCGAGGGTGGCTTGGAAACAGCTCCGCGCTCTCTTAGCTTCAGACCTCGGCTCCGAGTAGTCGCTCCTCTAGCCTCTGACTCTCTCCTCAAACCTCCTGATGAGCAGGCGGCAACCCCTCTTGGGGCTGCTCAGCCCTACGTAGGCACTCACGTACCATCTTTACATGAATAAATAGGGTCCATTCAAGCTTAATTACTTTTAATTATTTCAACGCCCACAATTTTCCACTCCTGACATCTATCCTGACGAACAACATATTTTGGGAAACCCTGGGTTATACTGATAAATCCCTGTGGTGGATGAGAATGTCACTGCAAGAAGTAATGGTCGAATGAAACGACTGACAACTACAAGTAATTGTTTAATTTTGCGCGGTGCACCCACCCCCGTTTCGCTTAGTTGGTAGCCAATAATATAGACTTAACAGGTTACAACAAATAATCTTTCCCTTCAGCTAGGTAAGGTTTATGCTGTAAGCGTTTATGACGCATTGTCATACTCCACCAGTTCGGCTCATCAGTGTAGACTTTCTAAAGCAGTCTACTGTTATTAATCAGTCTCAAGATGAGCTTCAAGAAGATTTTAAAAAATGCGGTGAAAAGACTGGGAAATCACAGCAAGTGCACGTCTAAATCCTTCAGGAAAACTCTGTTGCCGAATACACTGGTGACCAAAATTAAAGCAACGAAAGGAAATTTTGCAAGTTTGTTTATATTTTGCCATAAAATAGTATAAACAGGTGATAGTGAAGTAGAAACAATGTAAAAAAACACAGAACGCAAACAACTGCAACATGCATAACGGTAGACAAAAATGTTCTTTGTTTTTTAAAACTTAACGAATTTGCACACACATTCCGACAACTGGTTAATGTGCTCAGTATGGGCTGTGACCACCTCTGGCAGCAATACAGGCATGGCAACGACGGGGCATGCTGTGAATGATGTCCTCAGTCTCCTGTTGAGGTAGTAACACCCATTCCTCCCGCAGAGCTGATCGCAGTCTTGGAGAGTGACTAGTGGAGCTGACGTGAAGCAAGCCGTCTCCCTAGTGCATCCCAGACATGTTCTATGGGATTCAAATTTGGAGAGCGAGCAGGCCACGTCATGCGTGCAATATCTTCCTTTTCCAAGAAAACATCAACTACCCGCGCTCTATGAGGTCGAGCATCATCGTCCATCAATACGACGTCTGGGCCCACAGCACCTCACAACAACCGCAAGTGATGTTCCAAGATGCCGTCACGATACATGACGGCAGTTAAATCGTACCCATGCACCCGTACAATTTCACGAAGAGGGGTTTGCGTGGTAAACATAATCAAAAAAATGGTTCAAATGGCTCTGAGCACTATTGGACTTAACATCTATGGTCATCAGTCCCCTAGAACTTAGAACTACTTAAACCTAACTAACCTAAGAACATCACACAACACCCAGCCATCACGAGGCAGAGAAAATCCCTGACCCCGCCGGGAATCGAACCCGGGATAAACATAATCCTCCCCACACAATTAGGGTTCATCCTCGATCTCTTACCACAATATTTGGGCCCCGAAATCGTGTTCCACGTTCCCTCCAGATGCGGATCCATCGAGACTCATTCTTAAGATTAAAGTGGGACTGATCGGTGAAAGCAACACTGGCTCACTGTTCGACCATCCAGGTGGCATGTTGATGACTCCACTCTAGAATTCCCTTCTGTGAAGACGAGTCAGAGGTAGACATACAACATGTCTCCGACAGTAAAGGCCGCTCTGCCGAAGCCTTCAGCACACCGTTTGCCTCGATACAACACGTCCAGTTGATGCTGCGATCTCACATGCCAGTTGCCGTGTACTGTCATCCCCTTACAGCCAAATATCGGTCGTTTTCTTCTGAAGTCAAACGTGGTCGGCCCTGCACTGGTCTTTGGGATACAGTTTCGGTCTCTATAAACTGTCGCCACATCCGAGAAACGATAGAACGATTCACATTAAGCCATCGGGCCAAATCAATTTGCTACTGTCCTGCTTCCTTTCTTTCTATGGCCCTCCACCGCAGAGAGTCTGGTAGGCATCTTCTCTGTGCCGTACTGCTCCGTCTGTGACGTGTACACAGCGATTGTGGATGTGGAGCTACCCAGCAAACACTACCTCGTTTCATAGGTGCCCTGACGTCATCGTTGGCATGGTTGCCCTTTGACCGGAATGCCATCTTCCGTACAGAGCACGATCATACGGACATATGGTTGACAGTTTGTATGAGTATATCGTAATTAGACACAGGACGAGGAAACAGCGGTTTGTCGCTTTAATTCTGGTCACCAGTGTACATGCGAAGCAGTTTTTAAATGCCAAGGAAGTGACAGGAAGATTTCTTTCTTACCTCTTAGTTTTGCGATGTCATTGAATGACAGGTAGTTTATCTGAAGACGTTATAGGTACTAGAGTCAAGCACGAAATGTAGAACTCAATATTCAAAGTAAGCATCTCAAAACTGTGCTTTTTTTTAAAAAAAAAGAAAAAGAAAATGCATACCATTGTCACCTATAAAATAAAATACTTGCCCCCTCATCTGCATCATTAATCTAGCTATCTTGTGTAGGAAGGGATGGTCGCTGGTTGTTTAACTTAATATATTGTAATAAAATTAATGTCGTTCCTGTTTCAGGTTTCTTACACTGTGGTATCCGCATTTATAACATCAGAGTCCTACCAGACGACACCAGCCGTAAGCATATGTCATATGTAAGCACTATAGCCAGGTAGCTCTAGGCATATGCATTTTGCTTTAGAGGCTGATAGTAGGGATAAAACATAAACCACTAGGTTTTCCTGTGCGTAAAGTCATTATAGTTTCTGGCTGCATATTTAATGCACTGTAACTGCACCAGTCTCAACTCAAATCACCTAGAATCAATATGCAGTAAAGTGACTCTGAACATAAACAAACCATATGTCATTAATTTCAGTTCGAAGAATGAAAATAACTGATTTAAATTAAATGCAGATGGTACCTCTGTAGACTGTGTAACAAACACAATATCTATGAACCTGATGGTTTATTTTTAATTGAACTGTTGTGAGCATACGAAGACATTTGCAAACAGAATGTCATCAACATGTTATGTCTTTAGAAACCTGACATCAGTGTGTAACAGCCAGCTTATTTTAGTTACCGACTGTTTATATGTACACTCAGTTATTAGCTACGGAATTCTTTTCTGCGGAACAAACGTACAAAACATGTTCGTAGTTATAAAATTATACAAAATAGCCACAAGAATAATAAACATCTGTTCAAAACACTAAGGGTTTTAATTACACGGAGTGAGTACATTACCGATCATTACGCACAAAAAAATATAACATTGAGAATTACTGCAAAAACAGCTCAGATCTTGATTGAACATTAATTTGCCAAGAAAGAATAACCATAAAACTCAAAACAGCGTCTTCTGCCAACGAATAAAGTTATCAATAAATTTTTCCAAGGAGATTAAAAGATTATTAAATGTAACTTATTTACAAAGGCAATGGAAAAGTACCTGTTAAGCAATACATTTTTCACAGTGAAAGATTACTTTGGTAAAAGGTATCAGAATTCACAAATAAATGATAATAATAATAAACATTTATCATTTCATATAACTCTTTCATGTTGCCACATAACATTATTTCATTTCCTGTTTTCTGGAAAACCTCCCTACCACAGTTCTACACTATACAAAATGTTCCTGTTATATATTTCAACAGTATCAACTGTAAGCACTGTAGAGTGTGGGTTCAAGGCCACAATTAAAGAACAACTCAAACAGTTTTGGATAAGCCCATGTGCGAGTACTGCTTTATTGTTCTCCCACTTGCAGCGCCACATATGCCACGCACACAAAATGAAGACTCGTGAGTATAAAGCGTTTTGTGTTCAGCAGTGCATCTGTAATTTCAATTCAATATGCATTTCGTTTAAAGTTTAACTGTGGTTCCCCATGTAGCAAAAACGTCCGCCACCGGAACAATCAATTCGAAACAACCAAATGTGTGTGTTAACGGAAAAGCACGAGGCGACTCAACAGGTCTGAAGATGGTTTTGACCATGTCATCTTACCTTTGTAGGTCAAAGAAGTCTGTTCAGAAAACAAGTCTTTACGTCATTTACAAAATACGACAGTGTGGAAGGTTTTAAGAAAATGTTTACGTGTGTGTCCATACTAGTTGCAGTTGGTACATGCCAACTGACATGCCAAAGGATTGTGTTGTGTATGTTATAAGTGAAATGATTCGCCGGGAAGATGACTTTCTTGATTGTGTAATGTTCAGTGATGAGGCAGCTTCTCATCTGAATGGGAATGTAAATACCCAAAGTGTTCGCATCTGCTGATCAAAATATCCTCATGAACTTGTGAAATATCAAACAGATTCCTCAAACTTAAAAATTTTCCGCGCTGTGTCCCGGCGCCAAGTGTAAGGACAATTTTTTTCGCTGAAGCTATGATAACAGAGGCTGCTTGTCTGTATATGTCTTCCCCCAGTTAGAAGGTGGAAATCAAAACTTAATTTGGCAACAAGATGGAGATTCTTTCCATTGGCGTTGCTCTCTATGAGAGAGGTTGAACGGCACAAGTCCATGATTGTTGGATCGGTTGTAATAGTAAATATGATAGAGCAATTTTTTTTCCTTTGGAGCTTTATAAAAGATTGTGTCTCTGTTCTGCAACTACGTAATGATTTGTCAGAGTTGAGACACAGAACTGAGGAGGCTATTACTTCCATTCCTTTGGACTTGTTATCCATACTGTGGGAAACGCTGGATTTTCTATTGTATGTGTACCTTATAACTAAAGGCGCACATACTGACCTTTTGTAAGAAAATCTAGTGTAGTTTACCTTCAATTTGATGTATGATTTGCTATAAATAGTCTAAATCAAATTGGTATAACATACCACTGAAACTGGGGCACTCCTTTACTGACACCCTGTATAATAGTACCACTTTTTCTTCTTTCTGAGCTCAACACCTCACTTGTTATAGAGGTATACTGTCTCAGTTTTTCAGGCTAGCAAATGGAAGGTTATAGTATACAAGATGGAAACAAAATATCATAGTATGATCACGACAGCAACTGATAATGTGTGGAGTGTTGCAACATAAAAAATGTGCATTTAGTTTGTGACATGTTTACAGTGACAAGTAGTGAGAAAGAAACGAGGAGTGTAGCACTAGCCTTTTAGATTATCAAATGACTTCTTTGTAAAACAGTATTGTTCACTATGGGAAAACCGAATGTGGTAGTACGGCTTTAGAGACCGTCGTTGTTTTAGGAAAGATGAGGCTCTGTTGCTCCACACCTTCACCAGCGCAATAAACAATTTCCCATGTTGATCAGCAGAACAACTTCATAGAGACGGAAATGGTCAGCAGCCGGAAGTACAGGCACAGTTGCGCAAGAAGGCTTCTTTGCAGTGCAAGAGCACCCATTCACAACAATGACAAAGTGTAACACCCCAGCCAGAACTTCTTGAATCCAAAAAGCCAAAGCTTTGAAATCATACAACTCCAGCAGGGCTTCTGGAGGACCTGACTAAACAAAAAAAGTAGGGCAAATAAAGACATCACCACACAATGGCGATGCCCTGTTGCTCCAGCCTGCTATGAGTTCTGGGATGGCAGTACTTCTATTGGAGGAAAACTAACCAGCCAGCTCACATACTGTATATTGTCCCTATATCAGATCGGCATTCACAGATGTTCATTATATGAAGCAGTGTCCAAGTGTGTTGAGGTATGCCATGCAATGCAGTCTACACCAACTTAGGCTACAGAACAGAGATTACTTTTAGTACGAGATGAGGCAGCTATTCACTATTCATGGATCTTGATGCAAGTATTTGTGAATCTAATTATTGGGCCAAAAAGGCTGAATATGTTCAGGAATGTGTGCCCGAGGATAAGAAAATTCATAAAGTTGATGATACTTGCAATGCTTTAGCTACTGAAAGTAAGAAAAAAACTGTTGCGTTGGAGAATTGTCCTTTGACAGTGCACTATTGAATTCAGGGAGGCGCTGTTTCTGTTGAGAGAGACTGCGGCAAATGACACGCAATTGTAAGTCTCTCCTCTCATGAGGATAAAAACAACTAAACTGTATACGAAACCATTAAGATTCATTTCACACAGTAAAGTACTGTAGTGTACAGGGAAGTTGTTTTGGGTGACCAGAGGTACAAGGCAGCCTAACATTGCAGTTTGTTAATGTCATATGTGGTTTTTGTGTGGGCATAATTTTAACGATGTGTTTTCTGAAAAATGTAAAGGAAAGTTTTCTTGCAAAGACAAAGTTTTGGATTATGTACCAAAGCAGTAAATTAAGAAGCACCTGATAAACAGGGAGGAACGCTGAGCATGAGATACTGAATCCATTTGATGTTAAAGAATTGTTAAGGATTTTGCTGTAAAGAGAGAATTTCGTAATTTTATTTATAGCAATAGATAAAAAATTAACCATGTGGTTTACGCTATATTAGAGTAAGGATAAATGGAGAATACTGTATTTGTTACGATATCATGTGAAACATGTGTCAAGAGTCTCTTATCCCAGACTGTAAACAGCTCACAATCTGAGAACCAGATTTATCAAAAGCAGAAGGGATGTTGCACCATGACTTCGCTGGGCTGTGAACTGTTCCTGATCAATCAGCAGTATGGTTTCATAGAGAGGGAATGGTCGTCAGCGCTAAGACCAGCCACTGTTTGCAAGAAGACGAATTAAGAGTGCAAGAGCACCCATTCATGATGCTGACAAAGTGGAAGACTCTAGCCTAATCCTGGAAAGCCGAAGTTGCGAAACCATACAACTCCGGCAGAGCTTTTGGAGGATCTGACTAAACAAGGAAACCAGGGCAAATGAAGTTATCATCACCCAATGACGACCCCCTGACGCTCCAGTCTACTATGTCTTCTGGGTGGGAGTTGCGCTGTTGAAAAAGTACTGACCAGCCAGCTCACATACACACACTCGAGATCAGACCCTCATTTTCAGATTTTCATATCCACCATTACCCAGGTGTGTCCAGTATGCTGTGCGATGCAGTCTGTGCCAACTGATGACTGTGAGATGGAAACCACTTGCAGCTCAAAATGACACAGCCATCTGCCATCCACAAACTTTGCTGCCAACAGCTGCAAGCCTGCCAACAGCTGCAATCCTGCCTTAGCTGAGGCCTGCAGGCAATCACCTTAGTGCTTCCACACCAGTGGATCACTTGCTGGGTGACTGCCTTCTGTTAACACCTCACTGGTAGCCTGTGAGTTGAGCCTGGGTTAGCTTGCTACCCAGCTACACTGTAGCTGTCATCCAGGTCTTAGGGAACTACACTGTTGTTGACCATTGCCTGGGTATGGTGCTGCATGCCATCATCTTCGATCATGGGCCGAGCCATGAACAGTTGCTGTGGTCAGCCTTCGTAGACAGTGCAGCGCTTGTGTCAGGTCTCTACAGCTGTGCGGTCATCATGGGCTGCAGCTTCCTACATGCATTGCCTGCTGGGCAGGGAAAACACTAATAGTGGCACATGCCACGCCTGAGTCAACCTACTTCACTGAGGCCAAGACCTTCTATCCATTTAATGTTCCATCTTCGTAACTGACATGAATAATGGATTATAATAACAAGGAGTGTGTTAGTGGTGATTCGCCGTGCAATTCCAGTTACCACCTCACCCATAGCCCATGTCTAGGCAGCGAGATGATGCACCACCATGATTTGACATCATCAAATTCATCTGCCGCCGTGGGGGACACATCCCAACCCCTACAACTCCATAAACATCTGGCCAACTTGATTTAGCTTTTCATTCATCTATCAGCTACCAGTTATCTGATCAGAAGTCTCTAGATCCCAACTAATGGACATAAATATAGGATGTGTCCACCCTTTGCCTTTATGACGTTTTGAACTCTGCTGGGGTCATTTGCAATCAGGTGTCTGAATATCTACGGGGGGATGGCGGCCCATTCTTGAAGAACCAAAACTAGAGAAGTAGTGTTTCTGAACGCTGTAGTCTGTAGAGAAGTCGACATTCTGACTCATCCCAAAGGTGCTCCATTCGCTTCAGATATCTAGGCAGGCCAGTCCATTTCAGGAATGTTACTGTGCACAAACTATTACCCCATAAGACTCTGATTAATGTCAGAATGCATTTTCATGCTGATACTAACAGTCACTTTCTCCACACCATTCCTCTACTGCATGCAGTACACAATGCTATAAAATGTGTCCATATCCCTCGGAGAGTTGGAATAAACAATACTTTTTGCAGATCGATTGCAAATGTACATCTATTACTTCCAGGCATAGTTAAGAAGTCACATCGCTCTTCATTTTTGTCATTGGACTTTCTGACTACCTATTGTGCAGTCTAGTGTTTTCTGAGCTTTTCTGTTCTCTGGTGACCGTCCTTTCCCCTCAAGGTGCAATGAGTCACATGTCTTACATGTATCTGACCTTGGTCTTCCAAATGATAGATTTGGAAAGTATTTAAGAAATATCCTTCTATGCTGCTTTTCATCAACTTTTGTCTCTGGAAATTTAACTTCATATTCTTTGTATAAACGGCTAATATTAAAATCACAGATGAGCTAGTTTTTAGAAGACTTCCTTTTACTATAATGAGTCTCCTTTCTTGGAATTGGCAGTATATATTGCTTTATCAGTAGAATATCTTCCTCATTATATTTGCAGTTGTATGCACCACATCTGTTATCATGGTAGGACACATGACCCATCTTCAATTTATTGATTAATGTCACAATCTTCCTCTTCGAAGCACAAAGTACGTCCATCATTGTTTTAGGGCAGACTCTGGAATGATCACCTTTTCCATTAGGAATCATGTGCAGTACACTTGATTGACGACAGCTGTTCTCAGGTTCGACGTATTTATCACTGCACCGCCTGGAGACTGGTAGTATTTTCATGAAGTCCAATAAGAATGTGCCTTGTGTAGTTTCATTTTGCTTGTACGGGGTGTTCAAAAAGTATCTCCGCAGTGCCGTATGATTGTTAGCCGCGCGTCCGTATGCCGCAGCGAATATACCGAAGTGAAACTCAGTGAAATACAAGTTTTTAATTTATTGAATATTCATTTTTACTTACATACACAATTCAATTCGTCTAATCATGTTTCCAAACACAAGCTGTAACATTTCTTCTGTAACAGAAGCAGTGAAAGTGGATATTGCAGTTTTCATTTCATCGATGGATTTTGGACGGTTTTCATAGACAGTTGCATCCCAAAAGAAAAAGTCAGGTGATTTTAGGTCAGGCGATCGTGGAGGCCAAAGTCCATGTGAAATTATGCAATCACCATAAACTTAAGCAAGAAGTGCCACTGAAACGCGAGCTGTATGCGCGGTTGCACCATCTTATTGAAAATAACCGTTCAGTATTTCACTTAACACAAGTTCTCCTATGAATTAGTACAGAATATCGACTTGAATGGAAGTAACCCAGGCAGGCGAACAACCGTAAGGCACGCGGATAATTTAAATCATACGGCACTGCGGACAGACTTTTTGAACTCCCCGTAGAAATCGTGAAATAAATTTATTCTTAATTCATTCGACAAGGACTTGCATGACAGGCTATACCTGCAGTTTGACTGAAATGAAAGGGTACCTTTACTTTCAATATATCGAGAAACAGTGTCTTATTATAGTTGGTACATATCGATTCAACGTTTTTCACTAAAATAAAAACTTAAATGCATGCATAGTACACTGTTTCTCCGTCACGTTAGAGTCGAACCTAGTCCTGACAGGAATGTTTTTCTACATATGTTGCTGGAATTCTTTTCCCAGAACTTAGTATATTCTGCCCCTTTAACTCGTGCATTATGCCCCCGAACTTCCACAGATAAGCAATGTTTTGAGACGGTAATAGCATCCTTCTGTCTTTTCATAGCAGAAACGTGCCCAGAACACAACACAACAACCATATGGCAACTATTAAATACACACGTAAAACTGGTGTAACACAATTCAACGCCGATTGTTTAGCACGTTTAGAATAAAGGCCGGCCGTGGAGCTAACAGCAACACCATCTGTTGGTCACTGTTAAACTCCTTACCTTCGTCATATGATGAAGCTCTCCTAGTATAATACACTCGTGTTAGTATAACTCTATTACAGCGAATAAAATCAATTTTGAAAAAAATGTGGCACTTCGCACGTTTAGAATGTTAGGTCATCAACTGCTAATCCATTACGACATCTTCGTGAGGAACGAACATTTTAGCAACTGTTCCAGAAACATTTCAAAGAGAGTGCTGATACCAGCCAGTTTATCATGACGTCGCCTAATTGGTCGATCTTCTTTGTTGTCAAATCTGAGAAATGTGCTGATTGTATGGAAGTGCTGAAGTGACATCGTAGTGCGAAATACTGGCCGACCATTCATGTTGTCCCATAGCTCTTCAAGACATTCTCCAGCAGCTCTGTACACCCAGCTAATATTAAGAAATCCCAAATAAGCCTTCAGTTCCTGTTTTGTTATAGAAGTGAAGGTCGCATCTTTGACTTGTGATACCCGTGTCATTTCTCTCTTTGTTTCATTCAAAATCGGTATCAACATCTCCTCTCTTACGACCAGTGAAAATGACGATACTTTCGTTTCGTCAATCCTTTGAAGAGCAAACCGAGTAGGTTCTGGAGCAGGTCCAAGAATGTTCGCAGCTCTAATTTAAACATGTAAAATAAAGAAAAATAAAGTAAACTAAAATTAAATACAATGCAATAAAATAAATTTCAAGGAAATTCAATAAAACCTAAACTTGACAATAAGTAAAATGTAATGATATACTGCGTCCAAGCCCCAACGAGTGATGGAAGGTAGAAGTTTTCATCTTTCTAGACAATCGGGTCAATGAGGAGGTAAAGGGATAACCCTGAGAAGGCCTGTCCCAGCTTTGCACTCCCAGCCAAAATAATCACCTGTTGCTGGAACGAGTTTCAAAACCGGGACGCCAACGGAGACAGCCCAGCGCACTACTCACTAGACTACAACGCGGTGCAATAATAATAATAATAATAATAATAATAATAATAATAATAATAGTACACCCCATAAAGTACAGTTACGTATATTATATTTATTATGCTTACTTTGCTCTTGACTCTGCTGGAGGATTTGTGGACCACTCTGTACCCTTTTACCAGACGTATATACATCTCCAAGAACACTAGTCTCCTTAGCCTTCCTATTGTGAAGGGGTATAAATGACTAAGTTCTTTTACTAAAATTAACTTAAAACCACGATTAATGTTTATACTCTGACAGGACCTTAAGTAATCCTCAGATACGTAACAATTTATGTTGTCCTCAATTATTATTTCAAAATCTAAAATAATTTGGGAGACACACAGCTTTGACACACTTATTGTGAATGGGTCGTTTAGCTACAGTCGGCAATTGTCGTTTGAATTCTAACAAAAGTTTATTCGAAATAAATGCGATTGTTGTCGTATGATCTATAATGGTTCAGAGAATTGTTGTGAGAATAGGTACAAGTATAACAACTACATTATTAGTCTGATTTCGTGTGTCAAAATGGCTAGACCTTTTCTGAGAGATGATCAGTTAGAAAGGCTTTTGAATGAGTCAGATGATGAAATAGTAGATTATCCTATCAATGATCCTGATTTTCGAGATTTTCTTGATGGTTCAAGTGATGATGATAAGGTATCGGCTGAAAGCGAGGAGAGTGATGTGACTGAAGAAGATGAAGGCGAAGTATCGTGTTTGAAGACCTTAGGTTACTTTACCCTACTTTTTTCAGCGGGTCAGCAAGAGCACTAGTTTTCCATCGTAGCAGATAACAGCATTTCTATTATTCATCACTGAAAAGTCTTGCATGTCCATGCTTCTTTTGTTGCCTTGTCCTTTGCAGAGAACTCTGTTTAAAACATTTCCTATGATTTCGTCACAAGATATGACAATGGTGTTGGATAATTTGCGTGCCTACTATTTCTTTTGTATCGAGCTGCTATAAAAATGGTAAATATATGAGAAACAGTGGTTAAATCACATTAAGTGCACTAAGAAGAAAACTACGAACACATGGAAAGAAAGTGCTGTATGCAGGGGAGACTATTGTAGCTTGGTACACTTTTCGGATTTTCACCTCTGTAACATAAGTTCAGTGTCAGGAGGAACAAGACTTTTGGTCAGGTGAATACAGGGTTATAAATACAAAATCAAATAGGGGTAATGCAGGAGTAAGTTTAATAATGAATTAAAAAATAGGAGTGCCTGTAAGCTACTACAAACAGCATAGTGAACGCATTATTGTCGGGAAGATAGACACGGAGCCCACGCCTACTACAGTAGTACAAGTTTATATGCCAACTAGCTCTGCAGAAGACGAAGAAATTGAAAAAATGAATGATGAAATAAAAGAAATTATTCAGGTAGTGAAGGGAGATGAAAATTTAATAGTCATGGGTAACTGGAATTCGACAGCAGGAAAAGGGAGAGAAGGAAACGTAGTAGGTGAATATGGATTGGGGCTAAGAAATGAAAGAGGAAGCCAATTGGTAGAATTCTGCACAGAGCATAACTTAATCGTAGCTAACACTTGGTTCAAGAATCATGAAAGAAGGTTGTATACATGGAAGAACCCTGGAGATACTAAAAGGTTTCAGATAGATTATATAATGGTAAGACAGAGATTTAGGAACCAGATTTTAAATTGTAAGACATTTCCAGGGGCAGATGTGGACTCTGACCACAATCTATTGGTTATGACCTGTAGATTAAAACTAAAGAAACTGCAAAAAGGTGGGAATTTAAGGAGATGGGACCTGGATAAACTTAAAGAACCAGAGGTTGTACAGAGTTTCAGGGGGAGCATAAGGGCACAATTGACAGGAATGGGGGAAAGAATTACAGTAGAAAAGGAATGGGTAGCTTTGAGAAATGTAATAGTGAAGGCAGCAGAGGATCAAGTAGGTAAAAAGACGAGGGCTAGTAGAAATCCATGGGTAACAGAAGAAATATTGAATTTAATTGATGAAAGGAGAAAATACAAAAATGCAGCGAGTGAAGCAGGCAAAAAGGAATACAAACGTCTCAAAAATGAGATCGACAGGAAGTGCAAAATGGCTAAGAAGGGATGGCTAAAGGACAAATGTAAGGATGTAGAGGCTTATCTCACTAGGGGAAAGATAGATACTGCCTACAGGAAAATTAAAGAGACCTTTGGAGAAAAGGGAACCACTTGCATGAATATCAAGAGCAAAGATGGAAACCCAATTCTAAGCACAGAAGGAAAAGCAGAATGGTGGAAGGAGTATATAGAGGGTCTATCAGGGGCGATGTTCTTGAGGACAATATTATGGAAATGGAAGAGGAGGTAGATGAAGATGAAATGGGAGATATGACATTGCGTGAAGAGTTTGACAGGGCACTGAAAGACCTAAGCCGAAACAAGTCCCCAGGAGTAGATGACATTCCATTAGAACTACTGACAGCCATAGGAGAGCCAGTACTGACACCATCTGGTAAGCAAGATGTATGAGACAGGCGAAATACCCTCAGACTTCAAGAATAATATAATAATTCCAGTCCCAAAGAAAGCAGGTGTTGACAGACGTGAAAATTACCGAACTATCAGTTTAATTAGTCACAGCTGCAAAATATTAACGCGAATTCTTTACAGACGAATGGAAAAACTGGTAGAAGCCGACCTCGGGGAAGATCAGTTTGGATTCCGTAGAAATGTTGAAACACGTGAGGCAATACTGACCCTACGACTTATCTTAAAAGCAGGCAAACCTACGTTTCTAGCATTTGTAGATTTAGAGAAAGCTTTTGACAATGTTGACTGGAATACTCTCATTCAAATTCTGAAGGTGGCAGGGGTAAAATATAGGGAGCGAAAGGCTATTTACAATTTGTATAGAAACCAAATGGCAGTTATAAGAGTCGAGGGGCATGAAAGGGAAGCAGTGGTTGGGAAGGGAATGAGACAGGGTTGTATCTTCTCCCCGATGTTATTCAATCTGTATATTGAGCAAGCAGTAAAGGAAACGAAAGATAAGTGCGGAGTAGGTATTAAAATCCATGGAGAAGAAATAAAAACGTTGAGGTTCGCCGATGACATTGTCATTCTGTCAGAGACAGCAAAGGACTTGGATGAGCAGTTGAACGGAATGGACATTGTCTTGAAAGGAGGGTATAAGATGAACATCAACAGAAGCTAAACGAGGATAATGGAATGTAGTCGAATTAAGTCGGGTGATGTTGCGGGAATTAGATTAGGAAATGAGACACTTGAAGTAGTAAAGGAGTTTTTCTATTTGGGGAGCAAAATAACTGATGATGGTCGAAGTACAGAGGATATAAAATGTAGACTGTCAATGGCAAGGAAAGCGTTTCTGAAGAAAAGAAAATTGTTAACATCGAGTATTGATTTAAGTGTCAGGAAGTCGTTTCTGAAAGTATTTGTATGGAGTGTAGCCATGTATGGAAGTGAATCATGGACAATAAATAGTTAGGACAAGAAGAGAATAGAAGCTTTCGAAATGTGGTGCAACAGAAGAATGCTGAAGATTAGATGGGTAGATCACGTAACTAATGAGGAAGTATTTAATAGAATTGGGGAGGAGTTTGTGGCACAACTTGACTAGAAGAAGGTATCGGTTGGTAGGACATGTCCTGAGGCATCAAGGGATCACCAATTTAGTATTGGAGGGCAGCGTGGAGGGTAAAAATCGCGGAGGGAGACCAAGAGATGAATACACTAAGTAGATCCAGAAGAATGTAGGCTGCAGTATGTACTGGGAGATGAAGAGGCTTGCACAGGATAGAGTAGCATGGAGAACTGCATCAAACCAGTCTTAGGACTGAAGACCACAACAACAACAACAACATAAGTTTAAAGTATTTTCTTGTTCAGTTTTTCAATGAAGGCGATACACCTTTCATGTGCTGCAGTCTTTATCTGAATCTACAATTTTTTTCTCCAAATGTGAAAACATCTTCCAAGGTACGAGTACAACACGGTCATGTATCTAGAAACAAATATTCAATTAAAATTTAAAAGTGTTGAAATCGAAAAACTCTTATCAGTAATGTATTTTATAGTCACTGCCTTTACATGCGATACATCTTTCGCAAATGAAAACTAAGTTTTAGAAACCGTGTTTCGCTGTCGTGTATATATTAAGGTCTGGAGCAGATTTGCTAGCCACGTCTGGTAAACAGCTGGTTCCGTTTCTGATTTAGTCAGCACTATCGCTGTTTCTCTTCATTTAAATATGAGAGACAGACAGCTTCACGCTCAGTCTAACATTTACGCTTCTCCTTCACTACAAAGTAAGTCATTCCGTCCATATTAATCGAATACTTTGAAAGGAAGACGTAACCTGACAGTCCAAGCACCTTTCAAAAATGGCCGTGTGTTCACATGAGAGCGAAAATCGACTGTGGAAGTGGAAAACCGGCAGCTGGAAACGGATTTCCAGAATCGATTTTGGAGTTTTTACATGACCAACCAGAAACAGTATTGTGAAGTCAGTTTACGAAATCAAGTGGGAGCCCCATGTAAACATAGTAGTGAGTTGAGTCTCCCACATTACAGTCGTCTTATCTCACCTCTCTAAACAGAGTGGTAGGTTTAAATGTAAACTTAGCTGATAAGAGAATCGTCCATGACAGACAAGTGTTCTGGATACAATACCAGTCTGTCACACAGTTCTGAACTGTCAGCATGTTTCATTATAATGCGTACATTGCTGCATCGTTGAAAGACTCATTTTGGATAGTGTTCTGTTTTCGGGTCACTGACCTTTAGTATGTCGAGAGCTACATTCGGACGTCAATTAATTTAAAAACGCGTTGGAGACGTGCCCTGTTCACTGTTTCTAGTTTCTTGAATGAAAGATGTTACGTACGTTCTTAAGACCACTTAACATAATAATGGACATTTTCGTGTGGCTTTGGTCACTTTAATTGTGTACTTTTTAGCTGCAGCGAGTTGAGTAAAATACTGTCGAAGTGGTCTGCATACTGTACTGTTATGTATTATTAGCCTTTCCCCTTTGTGCTTCGGATATGTCCTCAAGTGCGACTAGCATGCCAGACGAGTGTAGCCTATGGATGCTTACACTCTTCTTCCTAAAGGAACAGAAGTTTCATAGTTTTCATATTATCCGTAAAACGAACTGCATACTGTTATATGTATGCTGCATACAGTATATGGATACTGATCAGATGTTGTAAACAAACATTATATTGTTCTTCTCTAAACATTTTCGGCCGCCGAAATAGACGCCATCGCCCATAATTCACGTTAAGAGCATTATTACTGCTAGTAATGTAGCAATAGTTGCAGTATTTGTATTAGACGTAGATCGCTTTTACTAGGATATTGTACATGAGATGTTATTACAGACAACAAATGTAACGTAATTCACATACAGGTATACACTAGCTGATCGAATTTATGTGGTCGTTTCTACGTAATGCCGAATTGACCACTAGATGTTACGAGAGGCGTTGTCAGTTGGTTGGTTGGTTTGCGATGTAAGGGGACCAAACTAGAAGGTCATCAGTCAAGAAGCAGAAATAGCAGAATGGGCCGGTCTGGAGAGCTCATTGACTTCCAACGGAAGTAACAAATGCATCAGGGGCATTATTAGCATTATACACCAATAACAAATATGTGAAATTAAGTTAAGCAAAAGTATTGTCAGACACTAATTACAAGTTAAATACATTTTGAAAAGAAGTTATTGGAAACTAAAACAAATTTCCATTTTCAAAACAAGAAAATTATAAAGAGGTTAAAGAAACTCATTTGAAAGTATCACATGTTCCAAGAAAAAGGCGCTAATCTGTTCCAAGGTACAAGATGGTGCACATTCGACGAAGTATGTTTTAACTGTGTTATATATATAGTTCTAGAATCTATAAAATTTTACTCACCACGAAGTTTGTGAGGTTACTCGTGTGTAGTATCTGTAAGTGGTTGTTCTTTGGAGGGCTACAATGCCCAGTGGCGCAGAGAGTCGCAAGCAGAGGCAGTTGTTGAGAGGCAGTTTTACCAATTTAGTGACTTCGTCGCTAGAAATGGCGACTTTTGCCTTTGTCTTAGCGACAAAAAAACTTTTTAGCGACAAAAATTATTTAGCGGCCTATCTGGCGACTTTTGGAGTACTGACGACTTTTGAAGTACAAATGAAAACTATTTTTGGCATTTTCATTCTCAAAACTGCGATTTTAACTATAGAATGGGTACTACACTGACTTTGTTCTAGATTTGCTAAGTTAAATTAAGTTCTTAGCAGATCATGTTGCGTTGTTCAGCATTTAGTAAACCTTGTAATGTTGTTGCATTAATTTGAGGTGTAAGCGGTGCTGATAGAGAATAAAAGCGGGTTAAAAGCTGTGAGCTATCTGAGGAAGTTAACCTTGCATTACTGCGCAACTGTTTCACCAGGTATCCAGTCTAGCTTACCAAATTCCCAACCAGACTAACATTAATTATAAATCAGTTTATATTTGGAAATTTATTTTAACATTGATCATTGAAATTTCAGCATATTTAACTTGATTCATAACTAAACTGGTGCCTTATTTAGGATTGTGAAGATGTGAGATTGTAATCTTATGGAACACATCAAATATGGAGCCAAGATTGGGAGACTGCATACAACACTGCATTCATAAAATAACGCACGAAGAACGTTGAAAGATATGCAAGAGGAAATTAACCACAACCAACCGATTCAATTTTCACCCAAAGAAGTTACGTTCGTAGCGCAATCCTGTCCGTCATGTAATTACCACATACTGGTATACTAATTTCATACTAACTCTCTGTGAAATCTTCCCGAAAAGAATAGCTGAGGGCTACTTTGATGCTTACATCACATGCTTCACGTGGTCAACTTGGTTTACACAAAGAGTGTAACTCCACAATAATTTTGATAATTAAAATAAATTACATCGAAACGCAATTTACAAAAGAAAAACCTGGAACTGGTTACTATCGTCTTACTATTAACCTGTTGTGTCAAACAACTGTATAAGCACGTGGTACTGGTCTCACAAAGTATACCCCACGTGGGTTGAACAAAAAGAAAAGTTGCTATATTGAAAAATATTGCCAAGACGAGACGTTATAATCTCACGCACATTCGCATTTAAGATTGATGATTTTAGTTAGAGTTACTGATCAACACGTGGTTCCACTTTACTCACAAAGTAGTGACAAAGCAACTACCAGAATATATTCTGAACTTCACACTCGAATTACACCTCGTAGCAATTTAAGATAACATTAGATATTTTAGAGCTAAACCTGAAATAAAGGTGATTAAATTTTCAGTTAGGCTGAACTTAAGAAATCCATTGTCCTACGGACTTAGCAGACAAGCCAGAGATCTTACCACTTCAGACGCTCGCCACGGCCGACCGACCTGCGCTCCTAGCGAGCGTGCTTCCCAATTACAAACGGAAGTGACCAGAGAGCTCCCTATACCAACATGACAAGGGACAGACAGGAACATGCTAAGAATGGAAAACCTTTCTGCTTCTAGAAAGCGTAGCTACCTGTTCCGACGTTGGTGCTACTGTTCTTTAGCAGACAGGCTTGTCTGCTACCCTCAAGCATGCAACTGGAAATACATTTGCTCATTCATCCTCTCACACAGAAGGGAAGGGGGATGACAGTATCTTATCATATGCAGTATATAAAAGAAAGCGGATGTAGGTTCCGTATGAGACTGTGTGACATGAATTACATATAAACTGTTTTTAAGTGTAGTAGTGTGACAGATCGTTCTTGTTTATGTGTAAAAGTAACACGTTACACTGCTCAGATAGTCAGAAACACCACAGTAAATTTAAAAGAGGAATTTATGCCGTAAATGATAACAGATTTAAGAAATTATCATGAAAAGAATCCAACAAAGACCTTTCAACCTGAATGTGGGAATTGCCTACAGGGTAAGAAAACCTTGACTATAGAACAATTCATTATTCATTACCCACTAGCCTGTTATCGTCGATAGCGCATCGATCTATAATTCTTCAACTTTTGATCTCCCTTTATTTTTCGAATTGACAAAAAACATACGTAATATTAAGTATAATAAAATACATTTCTGCCCAGAAACCTCTAATTTTTCGAAATGTTAACTCGCAGTCAAATTATTACCACATGCACAGTGGTAACGCAAGAACAATTCGGTGGGGGTATCTCAGACATTATTACGTTTTAAACAATGAACAATAGGATTGATACCGAGTTACCGAGTGCATAGATTGTTTCATGACCTCTACTTCGCTCGAGTTTTAATGTATTTTCAGTGATTGTAAATTGCTGAAACTTATGTTGAGGTGGCTTACATAATAGATTTACTGCAGAAGAAGAAGCAGTGCGCTCAAAAATATCGGGATGCGTTGGAAGCAGAACATGAATTCAATGGGTGTCTGAAATCAATCGTTGGAGACTTATGTATGTGCAACAGAGTTTTATGCTAAATTGTGTGATATTAGAAAGTATTCGAAAACTATTAAGCATAAACAAAAAATTGATTTAAAAAGAAAAACACAAACCACCTTACCTGTGAAAATTGTTCCGAAAACTACAGTTAGAATAGCAAGAAGAGCGGAATGCGCCCTTTCTTTATTTATTACTGAACATTGTTCTATTTTAGCTGCAGATCATTTAAGAATACTGTGGAAGAAGGTGTCTTCCGGTGATGAGGGCACTAGAAACATGCAATTACATCGTATAAAGTGCACTAACATTATAACTGAAGTTTTGGCTCCATATTTTACACAGTCATTGGTTGAAGATATAGGTAACCAAAAATACAGTCTAGTAATAGATGAATCCACAGATGTATCAATATCTAAAATGCTAGGTATCGTTATACGGTACTATAGTATAAACAACCAAACCATTAGATCAACATTTCTCAAACTCGCTGTAGTAGAAACTGCAGATGCAAGAAATCTGACTGCTGTTCTTGTGAATTCTTTGAAATATCTCAAACTTCCAATCGCTAATATGGTAGGAATTGGCACAGATAATGCTTCTGCAATGGTTGGAATAAACAATGGGCTTTTCGAACAACTCAAGAGAGAATATGGTTTGAAGCATTTGGTATTGATCCGTTGCATTTGTCACTCTCTTCAGCTTCCAGTTTCGCACGCCTCAGTGAATACCGTACCTAGAAACATAGAGTTTCTTGTACGGGAAACCTACAAATGGTTCTCCATTTCACCCAAAAGACAAGAGGAATATAAAAAGGTTTATCGGGCAATAAATTGTGGAAAACAGCCACTAAAAATTTTGAAGGTCTGTGCAACACGTTGGCTTTCAATTGAACCAGCAATACGAAGAATTCTGGAGCAGTGGGAAGAACTAAAGCTATATTTTTCACTTGCCATGGTTCAAGACAATTGTTACACTGCCGATCTTTTGTACAAGATGTATTGTGACGACCCAAATCATCTTTACATGTTTTACCTTAAACATGCTTTAAGAGACGTACAAATAGCAATAAAAGCTTTTCAAGGAGAAGACAATGACCCTACTAAATTACTAGATACACTTGTATTTCTCTTGCAGTCACTCGGAAAAACATAGATTTTCCACTGTTGATTTGTTGACAACACCAGTTCCAAGCGAATGTATGTACGCAATTCCGAACCTTGGCTTTATGTTTGAACAGAAATTGTCTGAGTCAAGTTTGTCTGAAGAAAATAAAGTTTATTTGAAGAAGAGATGCATTCAGTTTAGTCAGAAGCTCATAAAATAAATTCGGCAAAGACAGCCAAGTAACGTTACGATCCTGAAAAAAAAGTCAATGTTGAATGTTGAAGAAACACTAAAAGTGAATAAAAATAATGCTGTAGCGGATGTAGCCAAAGAATTGGGTTTTAGTGGCGATTTCATAGACGGAATGCTGCAAGAATGGCATAATATCAACTTCATTAGGTGGAATAACACTACTAACACTGTTCGATTAACCCATATAATCTCCAGCGAGAAGGGGGCTTATAAGTTCTATGCCTGAGGAATTAACAATATATTCCAAATAGCTTTAATATGCGGTGTTATACAGTACTTAAAAACGTAGAGCGCAAAATATGTATAAATGCTGCGCACAAACGAGCTCACGTCAAACGACAGTGGTGGAAAATGCCTCTGACAGTCTTCTTCTTGTGATTCTGAAGTCAGTTACTAGCCTGAAGCGCCGGCCAAAAAACATCTCGTATTCAAAGTACACTATCCGCTAGGTATAGTAGGTATAGATGTCTGCCTTACATATTGTTAGAGGCAGATAATATGTGTGGGGTTATTCATAAGTATCTTCAGGGTTTCAGAAGATGACTGTATCTAAACTACAACACACACAAAAATTGACACATATCAGTGGACAGAGCATTTCTCCAAGTTTGTAAGTGCTCAATAGTACCCACTATTTGTGACGTGGCAAACGTCACTACGATAGAACACGTCAAGGTCGATATCAGGGACTGCAGTAATTTCCCTTGCCTGTAACTGTTCTAAATTAACTGACAATGGAGGCAGGAACACATGATCTATGATATATCCGCATAGGGAGAAATCGCGTGGAGTTTAGTTCAAATACCGTGAGAGTCAGCGAGGAAGAAGGGATTCGTGATGCGTAGGACGGCCAGTGCATCGCTGAGGCAGTTTGGCACTGGGGTAATCACGTACGTTGAAAGAAAACGTGGTGAAAAACCGTCTCGTTGCAAAACAAAATATCCACATCTGCGATATTTGTCTTACACGGTGTTGCTACAAAATGCCCAGGTGGGCGAAATCAGTAAAAGTTTTCGGCACTGAGAAAATAATCCATAACTCTTCGAAGAAGACGTAATTGTGTTTCACAATCTCGCGTGGTTCTTCCGACTCACAAAGAAGAACCGTTTCACCATTCACTTTTCCAGTCACATGTAACATAGTTTCGTTACTGAAAATCAGTTTCTGTGAAAACAGTCTTCTTCCAGTAGCGGCTCCAAGTCATTACAAAAGTCAGAAGTTTGCGTTTACCATGTAGTTAACTGCGGTATCTACAGTTCTCTGCTAGCACGTGTCCTCGAGTTCTTCACACTCCTGTCGAATGTTTCCCACACACGGTCCACCTTCCCTGATGTCGGTCCCGACCGGCCTGTTTTTTTCGCATCACTTAAGGACCTAGTCTGACGGAATGTGTTGTACCATGAATAAACTGTTTTGTCTATTGGAACGTGCAACTGATTTCTGGTAAGAAATTGTTGTTATACTGAAGCAACTCACATCTATCGAATTCATGAACAGAAAACGCACGCTCCACTATTAGCAATTTTCAGACACACCTAACTCCCCTAGCGTGCACTCTGCAACTACGCCATGATATTACGAACTGAAAATTGGAGAGCTTCTCTATCCTTTGGTCTGTATTATTTTCATGCAGGTATCGTAGTTCTCGTCAGTAGTCTACTGAAACCCTAAAGGTACTTTCTAAGAACCCTGTTCATTTGTCTCATAACTGCAGATCTTTCAATAATATTTGAAAAGTCCGCCTTTGCTGTGCAAGTAGTCTCTAAAACACTAAACAAAAATGTTAGGGTTTAAAGTCCCCTGGGCAACAGGTAATGAGAAACGAATCAATGACTCGGACTGGACAAGACAAAAAGAACCATACCAGGATAAGCCTTTAACAATTTATGGAATTGAACCTTGTTTCTCTTGGTGGCGTGTCCAGCATCTTATCCACTACCCTACCTCACTACCCAGATAGACAACGAAGTTGTACGAGTGAAGAGTATTCCGGTGACAGGAGGTACTGGCAGCTGATGGATGACGAAGTACTTTATTACATATTGTACGACAACATGGAAACAGATACGCAGCACAATACCAAAACCGAAGGTGCAAAGTTGTTCGAACGTTCTTTCTATGCTGTACAACGGGTCTAAAGGGAAAAACATAGTATCCTATGACTATAATATCAATTAATCACCGTTGGGATCGGTCAGCTCACAGAAGTGCATGGGTTTAACAATCTGTAGGGATGTGAAATAGAACAGTAATGTAGGTTAGTCATAGGTGAAGCAGGTGGCAAGCTACAGGTGATCAGTAGAATACTATGGAAATGCGGTCTAGAGGGGAGGCTGCATATAGGACACTCATGCGATGCGTCCTAGAATATTGCCCAAGAGTGTGGAAGCGTACCAAATAGGATTAATAGGTGACATTGAACGAATACAAAGACGAGAAGCTCGAACTGTCACAGGTTTGTTCGACCCGTGAGAGAGTTTCACGAAGATTTCTGCCACCATACCTGATACAAATATGAGTTTGTGCAAACAATGCTGTGTTTTGACAAAAGCAGTAAAGTTGAACCTGTCAACAAGACATTGCGTCTATTTTTCATAAATGGTGATGCTTCTTCGAATGAGAAAAGGTTAACAGTTCATACAAAAATAAATCGCCATTGTGTAGGAATTTTGGTTGAATTCCATAACTCATCGTATTTTTAAAACTGAGCGACTGAAATGGAAACATACCAAAGGGTTTTATTCCTTTTCTTCATCTGAGCAGTATTAAAATAACGACGAGCGAACCCTTCAGGTGGAATGACATGCACATGCCAGATTCTGGTTATTCACCTACGGCTTGTGATTCGCAAATAAAATAGTTGTAGTGCAACACAAAGCAAAAATTATATGTAAGACTGCTTGAATGAAACTGATATTACCGAGAGGACTGACATAAATGGCAACGTATCGCACTGCAAGATGGCAAATGAATACATGGCGTAATATTTGCTGTGCAAGCGTCGACGGGAGAACCGTGTACAAAAGAGATTAAAGTCGACAAGGACATGTGTCGGAGGCTACGTGAGCCCGAGACAAGAAAAGCAGTAGGAATTAGAATGCTCTTCACTCGTAGATATTACGCTCGTAATGCAGAACGTGGTACACGGTGTGGTGGAACAATAGAGGGTGTCTGTTGTTTGCTTTTGGCTTACTCGCTCAAAACAAAAAGTAAGAGGAGTATTACGCCGACAGCGGGGTGGGAATGGAAGTCTGAAATACTATTTGATGCCCAGAAGACCAACTAGTGATTGAACCCATTCCACTCCTCCCAACAAAAAGAAATCCCTGGCTGTACCGGGAACTGAACCTCACGTTTCATGGAGACCTGGAACTCGCGAAACTGCCAATGTCAAGAGCCTTAATAAATTGCTTGTTAACATAACTTTCGCTTAAATAACGCAACCACTATCGGTAGTCATGGGGACTCGTATTTTTCGCCGTTTTTAGACTGCTAGTGATATCGTATGTCCACTGGTTTTATAAACTACTGAGATTTAAAGACAAACAAATCGGTGTTGCTCTTACTTGTACTAATAATTTCGCCACGCGCGCTACAGATGTGTCTATTCGTGGAACTTAAGCATATCCCACTCACAGCAAGAAATTTTTAAATTTAGTGCGTTCAAAGAACACTACGGATCAACCATTGGGTCCCCAGCAGTACCTAATATTGTCGGCTGCTATGTTGACAGGCGATTCTTCACGGCATCCGCTGTGGTGGCCGTGCGGTTCTGGCGCTGCAGTCCGCAACCGCGGGACTGCTACGGTCGCAGGTTCGAATCCTGCCTCGGGCATGGATGTTTGTGATGTCCTTAGGTTAGTTAGGTTTAAGTAGTTCTAAGTTCTAGGGGACTGATGACCTAAGATGTTGAGTACCATGGTGCTCGGAGCCATTTTTGGACGGCATCCGCTACACAGGTCGTTCGCACACGTACTTTTCAAAAGTGTTTGTGTTGTTCACTTCCTGCAGATACAAAGGACATTTATTGTTCGTCGGATCTGTCACACGTCTCCACACGTTCTGCAGCTGGGCAGAGGCACAGAATAGAGTTCACAAAATGGAAACTCGGCTGCAATCCATGCACCAAAATTTAGTGTGCATGAGCGAAGTCTGCCATCTTGAAACCAAGTAAACAGCTACAATATGTCTAAAGTCAAAGACGAACAGATGCATTTTTTATTTTATTAATTATGCATTTCAGCTGCTGGACTTACCTTCATGCAAACAGCAGTTGTTTGATGTACTGTTAAAGTTAGAAGTATATAATGAGCAGCAGTAAGAGAAAAGCCCACTCTGGAAAGTAACAAGTGGTTCCCACAAAACGGCTGAGAGCAATTCCCGAGAAAAAGAAATTTTCTTGCTGTAAGCAGTAAAAGCTCATTAAACAGCAAAAAACTGTATGTAAATCAAGCTAAGCTACAACTCCTGGTGTCAGTTTTTTGGTAGAGGTTCTCTTTTTCACTTAAAAATTTAAAAACGACTTGCTTCGCATTTGCTCATTTTCTTCACAACTGTATATAGTCCATTCATTTGATTCTGACGAAATTAGCTGATGCACAAAATTAAAATCTTACAGTTTCAAATGACAGCTCGATGATGAAATGTCTAGTTTTTTCAATATTGCTCATAGACACTGTGATACTTAATTTCATACTACTCTGCACTATACTTACTGCTGGAAGAAAATGATGAAGTGGACTTCCACACCAACAGTTACATAAATCTGAAACGTATTTCATATTTAGGACAAAACTTGACAGAAGTTTCTTTGGGACACTTTTCAGTCATCCTTTATTAAACGAATGTGATTCAAATTACATAATGTATTAGAATGAACTTATAGGTCTGGGCCTAATTCAAAACATATGTATAAATTAAATTTTAATGCAGCCTACTCTTCGTTTAAAATAATGCCTATGTTAATTCGAAATAAATTCGCTGACTGCAAATATCTTAGTGACATTTGAAAATTTATGCCACACAGGGACTTGATCCTGGGTTTTCCGCTTATTGCAAGCAGTCACCTTAACCACTTTGGCTACCCGTTCAGGCCAGTTCATTTCGAATTAATTTCGGTTGGCTTTCAAACGTCATTGATGATGAATTTCAGAACCATGTATACAGAACACCTCAGAGCACTGAAAAGCAGTAGCTCACACTCGACATTTGCAGACCACCAGATAGCACACAGTCACCAACAAACACTCATTGAAACTTACTTACACATCCTTAAAACTAGTAACAGCTTATACCAAAAATTCACTACAGAAGAAAGCTATCACATCCAAAAATCAATAGCCCAAGCAAGGAAAGTACTCAATGAATTCACATCACTATGCAATAAAACCCCCTTCGCCACAATAGAAGAACTATAAAAATAACACCCACACCATAACTACTCATGGGAAAAAATACTTTCTCCCTACCTCCCCCCTTCCTCTCTATCTCCCCCCCCCCCTCTGCCTTAGTCTTGAAAAAACAGACAAAAAGACACACGCAAACCAAACACCACAGGTGGCAAATACACTTCAAACTCGCGCGCCTCACCCAGCCAAATACGCTACCAAACAAATGAATACCACACAGTCACAACAACACATAAAGGTGGCGAAAACTCTGCCTATGTTTTGAAAAATCGGAGAAAGTGCAGTGTCAAGTGACCATACGTCACGAAAACAGACTATTCGCTTCGCAAGCAACATATGAGAAAGCACCACAATACCAAAACCGCAGGTTACACACAAAAAAGTGATATATCCTCATTTCCGTTTGTAATTGCATAATAAACAGAAAAAATAAAAATATATGTTTTTCTATTTGCAGACGCGAAGTTCTAGACAGTGGAGCAGAATAGCTACCAAAATAAATGTCCAACAGCATCATGTAAGGTATGTAAACTAATGCATACATCTACTCTTTCGCCAATTAAGCTGTAAAGAGAACTTTGACGTATTGTTATTAACAACAGTGCAATAGGTCGTTTACATATCTCAATGATGAACTGTGAACAAAAGATGTATAATACTTTACAACAATTATTCATCCACAATTGCAAATATTATGTACCAAAAGTTTCGCTAAATGTTAATATGTAACAACAATTTTACAGTCCAAAAATAATAAATAATCCACTGAAGATAGCCCAAAAGTGTTGAAACATGTCTGGGTGAAACAAAACAGAAAAAAAGGTGTCTTGCATAAGGCAGAATTCCTCGTTCCATACCAACCAAATAAGTCATGGCTCAATTTGCGTTTTTGTAATATGACATGATACATACAGAAAGACTGAGTCTGAAGTACAAATAGGAAAAATAAGTACATAAATTGTGGATCATGAAATTCATAATATAGTTATATAATAACTATGAATCTATTTTTTTGTGGGTGCAACATAAAATAAGGTGCACTTAACACATTGTCGTTTATATGTACAAGAAAATCTGCTACTTGCAGAATATTCTTTATTTTTTGTGAGTTTTAGTTAAAATGCTTAGTAATAAGTCCTTGTGTGACATCCAAACCACAAAACGTGACGCAATCGGCTTCTAGCCTTTACACATGGTCAGTCCCTTCCTGAACATGTGTTTTATTGCATAGTTATGAAATATATCAGTTCCTTTAAAAGTTTGTCAGTTATTTCATGTTCCAAGGGAATCGATATTCTCTGTTATTAAATTCTGTAAAGATGTTTACAACATCGCTATCAGCGGTTTTTCTTGTTATATAACTAAGAAGGTCCTAGTGCGCAACACGTTTCCTGACATACTGATCATCCAACTCTTAGGAATAGTAATGAAATAATCAAATAGTGACTTATATAAAGGCACACTATAAATGATACAAATTCTTTAGACACTAAACTCAGATGAAACATTAGTTCACCCTTTAATTGCATTTTAAGAAAAACTTTTATGTGTTCATTAAACATATTGAAACATTAAATTACAAACATTAAATTACAATTATATGTACAAGAAAATCTGCTACTTGCAGAATATTCTTTCTTTTTGTGAGTTTTAGTTAAAATGCTTAGTAATAAGTCCTTGTGTGACATCCAAACCACAATACGTGACGCAATCGGCTTCTAGCCTTTACACTTGGTTAGTCCCTTCCTGAACATGTGTTTTATTGCATAGTCATGAAATATATCAGTTCCTTTAAAAGTTTGTCAGTTATTTCATGTTCCAAGAGAATCGATATTCTCTGTTATTAAATTCTGTAAAGATGTTTACAACATCGCTATTAGCGGTTTTTCTTGTTATATAACTAAGAAGGTCCTAGTGTGCAACACGTTTCCTGACATACTGATCATCCAACTCTTAGGAATAGTCATGAAATAATCAAATAGTGACTTATATAAAGGCACACTATAAATGATACAAATTCTTTAGACACTAAACTCTGATGAAACATTAGTTCACCCTTTAATTGCATGGAATGTAATTACTCTCTCATTTTAAAAAGAACTTTTATGTGTTCATTAAACATATTGAAACATTAAATTACAAGACAAGTTCATGATGTTTAGAACAGAGTTAGGAAAGAATAATGACATAGCAAATTTCATGTCAAATTAAGGTTTTCCTGTTGAATATACCTTTTCAGAGCTTTCAAGTGATACAGGACTTTTATTTTATCAGAGTTTGGGTAAGCTAACAGGAAGCATCCTTCATGAGAGATGTTCAGTATTTTAAAGGGCCCAGTATACAATAGCCATAATTTTTGTTCTCTCATTTTAAAAGATATGTATCAGGACGAGTTTTTAATAAAATCATCTTGCCTACCGAAACTGTCTGTATGCAATCCAACTTTTATTTTTGTCTTTACCTAGTATTAGTATTCACATACACAAGTGCTTGGCGAGTTTTCTTCAGCATTATCTCATCAGGTGCACCTCCAGTGGAGATGTGTGAGAAGTTGTTCACAATCTGCTCAAAAGATGTAATGAATTTTATCCACATGGCTTATGGTTAGGTGTATATATTCGAATAAACTGGTTAAACTCTCTGAGGGAAGGAATCACCTTTCAATCTGTTCTCTATAGGTGCTGAATTTATAGATTTGGTGACATAGAATCTCCTATGTTTTGAAAATAAACAATGGGTCGTCACTATGTGTTTAACAGCTCTTCTAGCTTGAGGTAAAAGCCCAGCGACAGCAGTGGATTCTATTTCTCCTGGTTTAGTTGTGAGAATTGAGTGCAGTGGTATTTTACTAGGTAGGTTTATAGGTTTCATCTATTGTCAGATGAGGCAAGTCAATGTTACTCTATATATGCCTGTGTAAAGGTTACAATATAACAGTAAGATGTGATCATACGTTTGTACTCCTACACTCCAAAACACTCCCATGCCATATGTGCGTACCAGATCAGACAGTCTCGAAAGGCATTTGGTATGTATATGCGCCACTGTTCTGACCTGGTTGTTCTGATAGAACCATACATTATTGTGCAAAATGGAAAGATTCGCTAGAATATGGGATTATTGTTGTAGCGGGGTCTGCTTCGCCTTTTGCCACTTACGATCTGCATCCTACAATACCTGCATGTTTTTTATGTGTCTAAGCAATAACGACAATGCCTCTTAATCAACAATACCTGCTCAACGAGTTAATTGAACTCAAGTAAGTCTTGAGGAAACCTGGAGAGTGCATCTGCAACAACGTTTTCATTGTCTTATTTGGAAATCTCATACCTACATGATATGAATAAACACCATCTAGCTAATGTACAAGTTAGGAGAAAATGTAGTGCTTTGTGGTCACTGAAACTCTGATATGTCGACCATAAGGACAATAATTAAATTTCTTGAATGACCAGATGACATCGAGAGCTTCTAACTCTGTTGGCAAGTATGATCCTCTGCATCCAGACGCAACTCCGCTGGCAAAATTTATAATACTAATTTTAGTCTTGCCGTCTATCTCTGTTGTTTGAAAGACAAGCACAAAACCCAGGACAGGATGTGTCTGATATGGTACAAAAATCTTTTTCCGTGTCTGATTGGTGTAAAGTATCTGAACATGCTAAGTGCAAAATTTATTGAGTGGTTCCTGGCATTAAGCAGCCCAAATCCAAGCATCGTTTTTCTTTGACAAGTTGAGTAGCTCCTGATTATTTACCAGCTGATTTGGAACGAATTTTCTAAAAAATGAGGCCAGCCCTAAAAACGCTCTTAACTAATTTTTTGTTGATGGAGGAGGGAACTTTTCGATGGCTTTTGTATTGTCCAGCTCAAGGATAATCCCTGTCAGTGATATATGATCGTTTAAGAATTTTATTTGATTATTTTGCAACTTTTGACTTTTCGAGCTTGGCCGAAATGCCTGAATCTAAAAATTTCTGTAACGCTCTCTCCAGTAACTCAACATGCTCATTCCATGTTGGCACTGCAATTATCATGTCGTCTATGTAATATAGTAACATTGTACACAGAGCCTGGCCCAAGAATGGTGACAAGGGTAGTAATACACATGCCTAAGCTAACTAACATTTATCCCAAACAGTGAGGCTTGAAATTGGTATGACTTTCCCACAAAATGAAAGCAGTGTACCTCCAAGAAGGTTTTGACAAAACTATTTCCCAAGAAGGTAATCAGAGATAGACTGGAATTAGAAAATTAGCTCCATGGAACTTTGAAGTTGATCCTCGAGCACTTCAGGCCTAGTCCTATTAGGTACATACATCTTATTCATTGAACAGACATCCAAAATCAAATGTACACCACCTCTCGCTTTTGAAACAGCTAAGAGGGGGTTGTTATTCAGTGATAATGTGGTTTCTATTATGTTCTGAGCTAGCATTTTGCTGATCTCATGTTTCACTGCTTTCCTTTTTGCACATGGGATGAAGTAGATTTGGTGACAGAGAGTATTGCAGGCAACAATATTCATATCCTTTAATTACTCTGCGCTTCACAGGGAATTTTAGACATATAATAATAATAATAATAATAATAATAATAATAATAATAATAATAATAATAATAATAGAATACATCACATACATTCAGCAACAGAAAGATTCACATAAAGCAGAAAGGAAGGGGGAAGGGGATTTATCGACATAAAAAACCTACATTATGGACAAGTAGACAATTTAAGAAAATTCTTTCTAGAACGAGCAGAAACTAGCAAAATACACAAAGCAATCACTCATATAAATACAACGGCTACACCACTATGGACAAGTAGACAATTTAAGAAAATTCTTTCTAGAACGAGCAGAAACTAGCAAAATACACAAAGCAATCACTCATATAAATACAACGGCTACACCACTGCAATTTCATAACCACTTCTACAACCCTTTAGATCACATAACATCAACAGATACGAAGAAAGTAAATTGGAAAAAGAAAATACTACATGGCAAGCACCTGTATCATCTAACACAGCCACACATCGATCAAGATGCATCCAACACATGGCTAACAAAAGTGAGACAGAAGGATTCATGATTGCAATACAGGATCAAACAATAAACACCAGATATTACAGCAAGCATATTATTAAAGATCCCAATACCACAACAGATAAATGCAGACTTTGCAAACAACAAATAGAAACAGTAGATCACATAACAAGTGGATGTACAATACTAGCAAATACAGAATACGCCAGAAGACAAGACAGTGTAGCAAAAATAATACATCAACAACTTGCCATACAACATAAACTAATAAAACAACACGTTCCCACATACAAGTATGCATCACAAAATGTACCGGAGAATGATGAATACAAATTATACTGCAACAGAACCATTATAACTGATAAAACATCACATAACAAACCTGACATCATACTCACCAATAAAATGAAGAAATTAACACAACTAATCGAAATATCCTTACCCAATACAACAAATATACCGAAGGAAACAGGAGAAAAAATTGAAAAATACATCCAACTGGCTGAAGAAGTCAAGGACATGTGGCATCAGGATAAAGTTGACATTATACCGATTATACTATCAACTACAGGAGTCATACCACACAATATCCACCAGTACATCAAAGCAATGCAGCTACATCCTAACTTATATATACAACTACAGGAATCTATAATTATTGATACTTGTTCAATTACCCGAAAGTTCCTAAATGCAATGTAACATATACTGTACAGTTAAAAGGAAGTCACGCTTGATTAAGGTCTGCGTCACTTTCCATTTTTAACTAGACATAACGTCTGAGAAAGGGAAGAAATAATAATAATAGATTTATGCAATTTTGTCAACTAAAGACATGGTTGGAGACCATGGCTGTTATATGAGATATATTGTTGACAGTGTACAGCAACCAGCTGCAAACTGGTTTTAGGTTACTTTTTTTAAAAAGTACTATTACCATTTTCGAATTTTTCATAATTGATCATCAGACGGTTTGTCATGCTTTTATCAAAACAAATTGCAGATAGGTTTCCTGTGAGTTGCCACGAAATATCCATGTGGTGCATTTGTTCTAGCAGTTTTCTTGCAAAGAAATACATTCTCAGGGATTTTTGTCACTGTGAAAATGTAAACATCCTTAAGCATATACAATATAACACAAAACAAATTTTCTTATACCTCTTTTGGTTGCCAGAATTAAGTGCTCCTTCCTCTTCCTTCTATGAAGCAGTAAAAGTTTTGAGTGTGGCGATTCAGTTGTGGTAATTAAATGAAATGACATGGATGTAATGCATGTTGACAACAGTCACCCTGAGAGGAGAACATTTCATTTGATGGTGGTAAGTGATACTATTATTGCACAGAGTTTGAACTTCAAAAAATAAAGTATATATGTTCTGTATAGAACACTGAATGTGATTATTATAATTTATCTTCTACCACCATCTTTGAAACAGAACAGTGGGCCTGTGTATGACTGCCGTTGAGTACCATCAGCATCACTAATTGGAAATCAGTGACCAAATCATTCATAGCTCACACAAAAAATCGCAAGATACTTTAAACAGCCAGCGATATATCTCATGGCAACTTTGTATCCTGTTCAAAGGCAAATTAAAGATTGAACATGGAATGTGTGCAGTCATTTCTTCTCTCATCCATTTGTTGGCAACTTAACTGGTCCAGACACTGAATATTGTGAAAATTAGTGAATAAACGCATATGAATGTGAAAGTTCGAGGAAAGGAAATTATTCTTCAAATGATAACAATAATGTAAATTACATACTGAAGTTTAATTAAGACCAGCAGAAAATTGCATGCACGAGAGACACACAACATGTCTATTCTGCAGCGCAGGTGGAAGACCAGACAGAAGTCAGCTACTACTGAAAAGCAGACGAAGTAGTGTCACCCTTTTTTTGCCAATGGATACTTACAATAAAGATAGCTGGTATCTGACAGAATATCTATATTTTTACAATATCGATTTGAATGTACTTTGTGTTTAAATAATTAAAGAAAATTAGTGCACTTACGCATTAGAGGCAATCTATATTCCCAGTATCAGTGAAAAAAGGGTATATTTTCTTGAGAAACATCTCAGCCTCCACATCCCACAGTGTCAATGTCACAATTACTCGCAGCTTACTGGATTCGTGCAACAGGATTAATGGCATAAACCTTTTCAACATTGGTATAATAGTCATTTTTGGTCATGAGTTGTATCCTGTCGCTTACAACGAAATCTTTTGTGGTATGATGTAATAAAACTATATTCAGTTTGAGACTCTATACGTCCACATCTATATTCCGCAATCCACGTTACCGTATGTGATGGTGGAAGCTTCTCCCTTCATTCGCTTCAAATCCAGGCCATAAGCTCACGACATTTTTTAAATTTTATCTCTACCTGTAAATGTGTTTGTACAGAGAGTAAGAAACTTTCTCCTCCTGGCAGTGATACTTTTTGAAAGACGAGAAAGCATTTGTTCTTTAGGTAAATGCACTTCATCCAATGGTTTTCCAATGAGTAGATAACGTCTCTGAACTGCAATTATGGACGGTCTGAAACATACTCATTTGCTGATACTTTTAATTTTGCACAAAATGTGTTCCAATTTTTGTATTGCTCTCTTATTTCATGTGAGGAAACGAAATGAAGAACACGTTTGGGACCATAGTCTCTGGCATGCTGCTTGAATTTGTGCACTCAGTGTCCTGACTGGCTAGCTTTCTATTCTAATTAAATCAGAAACAGCACAAACTTATCGAATTATCTTGTTAAAAATTATTTCTCAGCACAACCTACCCTGTAAAACCGTTTCAAAAATTAGACATTTGAAGCTAGCAAGGGTCAAACCTGAACCAATGGCTCAGAGGCTCATGCACTCACGTCTATGGTATGAGAACAACCAACATTAATGATATCAGCTTTTGTAGCAGAACAGTAATTACTAGTCACACTATGGTCTTGGGAACCCTTATTTGCTCAGTCAATCTTTGTCAGAATTGTTCATGTAACTGCGAAAACTGTGGGTTAAAATGCAATATAGGACCACATAATCTGCAATACAAGATTTCCTAACTGTGTTATTCCATGTGCAAATATTTATGTGCTGGTTGATGTATCATTAAGGGAGGCGAGAAGCTTTTGGTTTATGAAGCCGACTCAGGACGACAATGCTGCATGCACAAGTTTGATTTGAAGAAAACGTTCTAGATATGGTTATTGCAGCCAAAGGGCCATTGATAAAGCTTCAGAAGGACATGAAGTTAATCCAGTTTTCTTAAATTATGATTGAAAACTAAACATTGTAAAATGTACCTGTTTGCTTATCGCTACAGGTTTCGCACACTGTGGTATCAGATGGCCAATATGACAAAAACTTATTTCTGTACCATCTACAGAAAGTGCAAGATTTGGTGGAAAAGAGCTATCCATCCAGCAACTACTATTTCTTTTGGTATTTAAACCAATACATCGAAAAATTACGAAAGGATGATGTCGTGGGCACATCAGGCATGTTTCACCAAATAAGAATCATTCAGGCAACATCTGTAATGATGAAAACACGTGTGGGGCTTATGTTAATTCACATTGTCATAATTTTAGCGTTAACATATGGGCAGGTATCGAAAGCGACTTTCTGTTGGGTATATCCTACTTCCTCCCTGTTTAAAGGGGCGGAATTACTTAGTGTTCCATATAAACATCCTTCTGCTGAATTTAGAAGATGTTTAGCTGTCTGTCAGGTTGTATGCTTCCAACATGACACAGCATCGCCACATTTCGCTGTTGTGGAATGTGAACGTTTGAAGTGCTGTAACCACAGAAGAACATAGGTGGTGCAGTTCTCTGGTCATCTCATTCTACAGACCTTAACCCCTTTAGATATTTAGCTTTCGGGGCAAGTGAAGAAAATTCTCAGTGCACTCGCAGTAGACACAATCAAAGAGCTTCTTGAGAGGATGATTTTAGCCTTTAATGAAATCAGGGAAACTGTTGACTATGGGAAGCTTGTGGGCTCCATGATGCAGTGTTGCAATGGGTGCAATCAGGTTGGAGAAGAACACTATGGGCAGCTGTTGTGAAAACTTATTGTTACTTTGATCATTCTGTTGTTGCATTAACGACCTGAAAAATCATCAATGTATTGCTTCATAATTAACATTTCCCTGTATATTTTACATTTATGGCTGTTGACTAAATATGAAGTTTATTGATTTTTCGTACTTATGCCCAAAGGTTTACTCATTACTGGAATTTTGTCAGGTGAAATCATAAGCAATTATTGAACATTGCAGATACTGTGGCTTTTGGAATAAATGTATATTTTTTAGTCCAATTTCCCTCTAAATCATCCACCATTGAAAAAATAAAGAAGAGAGATGAAAACAAAACTCTATCACAAAAACTGTTTAATGAATCGTAATGAGTAGTGACATTCAATAGGTTCTCACTCAATTTTCGTGAGCCAGCTAACACGTCCCTTTCATGCACTTGTTCACTAACTCACAAAAACCTGTCTAGAACCTACCAAATTTCACTACTATAGTTCACTTTTTTAGGTTTAGCTCACTTATTTTCGTTAGAAGATTTATTTTATAATAGAGTACTTAGAAAATTAAGAGAAATGAATATTTTTATTATTGCATACACTTGTTATAAAAATAATATGTTTTCCTACAAAAGATGAATGTAAGAAAATAAATTTAATATTTTTTATAAATTGTCCACATAAGAAAAATAAAGAATAGTTCATATTACAATTTTTCTGGCTCACTAGTTCAGTGTGTTTTATTATAAATGGTGAATGTAACAATAAATAAAAACTATTCTATTCCTTCTGAAAATTTTTTGTAATTTTTTCTTCTTAAACAGCCTTGGGATTTTTATGAACTTTCAATTGTATATGTTTTTGAGATGACTTTTGACTATCTGTCTGCCATATTCACATGTAACTTTAACTTTCTGATATTCTTTGCTCTATTCTTTACAATGTCCGTCTTTTTGATAATTATCTTTACAAAATTCTTCAATTTTTATCTATAGAATTATTATATTGTTTTACCTGTTTGGTAACTTATCAAATTAGATAAGAAGAAAATTCACAGAGAGTCCCAGATAATTAAATCCATTATGTTTATTTTTAACTTTCTTCATTCCTTTATATTTCAGTTTCATCTGTCATTAAACTAATTGAAAATCCCAGTCAGTAATTAATTTAGAATATCTGTCTGGTAAAACAATCTTAAATTCATTATTAATCCCCATACAAATTTTTATCCATATCTAGTATTTAAATATTCACATCCAGGAATCTTCAATAAAACATTTATGTATAACGCAGTTATTTATTAAATCTTTTTAAGACACTTGCGGTGCTGAGCTTCTTCATTAGAGTCTCCACTGATATAAAAAGAATTTTACTAGATTTTTTTACAGTGCATATTGTCTATATGGCAATGTATCTGTTTTATTTTCCAAAACATAACTGTTGTCATCATAAGAACTCAAAACTTTGTTGTTTATTTCGGCTGTATAGATTTCATGATTTTCACTTCGAATCATATTAAATATTCTATACTGCTCTCTGTTCTTAAACAAACAATCTTTATTATCTTCTAAACTTTTCCTATTTTTAACAATATGTTACTTAACTCTTTTAAATTTTTTCCCTATTTCATCACCAACTTTATAAGCATACATTTTTACTGATAAAACACAGAATTCTTCCATTACTTCTCCATTTCATTCGCCTTTTATCTTTCCTAAGGCTTTCTTGTTTATTTGTGAAATACCACAAATATTATCTATTGGATTATCACGTGTATCAAAAGATTCAGTCATCGCTTTTATATCTTTATAAAAACCTTAAGTTTTAATATTTCAAATGTAGCTGTCTGTATCTTGATAACAGCACAATATTTTCTCCACATTTCGGTTTCATCATTCTATAGCGAAAATTCATATCTGCTCTTTCAGTAAATCACATATACTCATAACAACATAGATGAGTTTGTTAATTGTTATTTTTACCTTGTTTATATGAATAGCAAGAAGATTTTCATTAAATATAGTGCTTCCTTTAAAGTATGGTTTAGCTACAAGTTTATCACACTTTGTCCATCTGAATATAATTTTATATCCACTATATTTCTAATATTTTCCATCGTCTTTCTGAACACTGTATTATTCGTTAATTTATATAAATCTTTTTCAATACAGTTTTTGGCATTAGTTCTCATATCCGTATTTAATCTATAAATTCTTTCAACCAATCAGATTGATTGAATTTTAATACTTTGTGTATTTTTGTCATTTTTATTCTAAGAGACAGATGCTGTTTAAGATTTCTATAGTGAACTAAATAATTTGTGTGTAATTCAGAGTAGTCAAGAACTTGTTTTCTGTAGTTCTTGGTACAATTTTCCTTTCAGTAGGTAACGGTAAATCTTTATTCAAGTCATGTAATTATTTTGGATATTCTAGATCTACTTCAGGTATATGCCCAATTTTAACAGTAAATGATATTTTCATACAATCCAAATTATTTCGTTTGTCCCATTCAAATCCAGAATGCAGTAAATGTTGACACATATAAATTGTTTGCCTCTAAAATAATTGGACATTTAATATCATCAAAATCTTTCATATATGTATTATTTGCTTAGACATATCTCTTACTATACTGAGATATATCACCTCTAATTGCCTTTTCATACCCTTAAAATCATATCATAATCATGTAATAATTCTATTGGTTGTTTAGTCATTTTCAACGTTGCATTCCAAGATAAACTACATGGCATAAAATACTAAGATGGGTCTACATCATAAACTTTTATATACTATTTTCTAAAATTTTCAAACACATTAGCCAATAGCAGTACATCAGTTTTAAGATACAGAACATCATATTCACCAATATTTTCATGTTAAATTTATCCCAAACTAATTTTGCATATTTACAATCTTCATCACCTATTTCACTGTCATACAATTTATTGTACAATTCTTCTCTTGGTGGTAATTGTATTTCTTCAAATTTCTTCAAGAATCACTAAACTGAATAATTCTTCCAAAAAAAATTCTGGTGTTTTTCATTTGTTTCTTTTCAAATTTGATGAAAGTTTGTCAAGTAAAGTAGCCATACATTGAAATGTGTAAGTAAAACTTATTTTTAAACTTACTGTTCTCTTACCAAAACTAATATATCTGTCTTCATTGTTAGGCATTAGAACTATTTCATTTTTATCATAAACAAGTTCTTTCACAAAGAGATGTGAATCATATCCTTCTTAATTATGTAAACAATTTGGTATAAAACTTGGATATTTCATTTGTAAATTATAATTACTACATAAGATATATATTTTCCAGTCAAAGGTTCATAATGACGAACTTTTTAGTACTTCTTGTAGAATGACAATCCACATGATGTACAAATATTAGATTTACTATGTCTTAATTATTCCTTGGTCAATTTATGGTCTCATTTCTTCAATTCCAGAATAAATTTTTCCAATTTCTTCCACTTCTTGTTTTATAAACTCAATAAACATTTTATAATAATTTGGTCTTCTTTGTACAACTGGACCTTTATAATGTAGTTTAATGTATTTTATATAATAACAAAAACCACTCAGTTCATGTTCTTGATATTTGATTGGGTACAAATATCTCTTTGATTGACACTTGTGGATCTTCAACAGTAAACTTTCATACTCATCTGAAATAGCAAATAGTATTTAATGTATATGTTGGTAATTTTTAAAATTTAATTATGACCTTTTCTCTGGCATTTGTGCTTTTAATGGTTTGTTAGTTAAACTATTTTTTGTGTGATTATCTAATTTTTCTTTACTACTGAAAAGAAGTAAACACATATCACAAATAAATTTTATTTCTTATTGTTTAGTAATATTACTTGGAGCAAGTTGAGATAATTTAGTATCTAACAAAAGTGTTAATGGGTTTCATTCTTGGAAAAAGGAGATTTTTCTCATTCTTTTTTGTAATTTTTAATGGATAAATTTGATATTTTTCATCACATTAATACATAAATGAACTCTACTCTCAATGTTCGGAATATTATCAACTACAGGAAAATATAATTTTCAAATTTCTGATCACAATCAAGACCTACATTTTTGTAACTCTCTCTGAATTTTTATCTACAAAATACAACATAGATTTTACAGGCCACAGAAAAACTTCTGTTGTTTATTTCTTACATTAATACACACATTTTTTTATTTTATTTGATGTAATATAATTCTCTCAATGAAACATATGTATTAATTCCTAGTTGTAAGCCAATGACCATCTAAGTCCCCACACATGAAAATTAATATTCTTGGTAAAGCATTTTGTTTGACATTCTTAAATTAACTGTATTTAATTTGTGATCCTACAGTTTTCTGCTTGAAAATGAAATTTCATGATATAATTTTTCTGCAGATGGCACTCACAAAAAAGATTAAAGTTACTTTCAATCCATGATGTATTCTTAGATTATCTTTCACAATTTTTATAATTTTCGTTCTTAAGGCACGCAACAAATGGTTAAGTTCAGTTCGGTTTATATTATTTTCAAAATTTGTAGTTTGCAATTCGTTTGTCAATGCAATATCTACTAGATAATCATGAACTCTTCTTCTGACTCTTGGTTTCCCAAATAAATACTATAAAAAGGAAATAATTTTTTGTAAATAGTTCTAGTTTTTTTTACATAAACACATCTTTAGAAAATGTTTTAATTTCATTATCTTGAAAAAAATTAATCGTCACTACTAATTCTATAGTGACAGAATTCTTTCAAAACATATTCACCTTTCGCTAGGTGATGTCTGTTACTAAATCTAATTACAACAGCTTAATTTAATGTTCTATAACTTCTTCATTTTTGTCCTTTGCAATAATAACAAAGTTGTGCAATGCGAATTTGTCCATTTGACATTTGTATTTACAGAAAATAAAATTTATATAAATTTGTTAAAAATAACTTTCAAGATTCCTTATTTTTCATGCATTGTAAAGCACACTTTTTATATTTTTTAGTATGTTTATCTTCATGTGAAGGATTTATGTGAAAACAACTTAAATCTTTTATTTCTTGATCAGTTTTACATTTTTTGAATTTGAATCAGTTTGTATATTTTTCATCATTATTCATCGATAGTAATACTTTTTAATGTATTTGGCTCAGAATTCGCTGTAAATTATTTTTATAATAACAGTTAGGCATATTTATTCCACATACACAAGGAATTCGTTCACTGTTTCTTACACGATTTACCCATTGTGTATAAATTTTTCAATAGCCATCTTTTGTGGATTTTTGTGAAGTAAAATTATGACTTGACTTGTCTGTGTTAAAATATTTCCACAGTATGGTTTAGTTTGCTTCCATTTGTGTAGTAAAAAAATATCAGATTTGTGAAAATTTCTTTTAATAATTTTAATAAGTAAATCATGAGTACCAGGACTGAATAATTTTGTGAATTCATTGTATTTATAGAAAGTATCATCTTTGAAAAAATACAATAATCTATTAATGTATCTACATGCAGAATTTATTCTTGTAGATAGCCCTGAAAATTGTCGAGTTATAACAACTCATTGTTTATATGTAAAATTACATTCATCTAATTCCACATAGAAAAGTTAGTTAAAGAATAAAAATGTTCAACTTGACTAGGTGTTGACTACACCATTCAATACAAAGTTTTTACTTAATTCTGTACTAGATATTGACTTTAGATATCTGGATATTAATTGTAAAATTTCACATACATATCATATTGCCAACAAACAATATAACTTCACTACTTGGTCTTTGATATATTCCATCTATTTTTTTTAAAATCTTGCAGTAAAAGTTTTAACCTATTGTTTATTTCTTGTGAATTCATATCATCATTCATGAATGCCCACTTGTGATAAACATATATGACTCCCTTCACAGTTACTAAGTAATCAAATGATTAATTTAACATAGTGTTTTGACTGATTCATTTAAATTAACTGTTCGTATAACTGCTATAGATTTTGATAGCGTCAGTTGTGTTGATATTTTTTGCCAAATATACTTTGAATAGCACCAATATTATCATGAAAAAATTCTAAATGTGAACTCTTATGGTATGGTTTACATATTACATCTGAATCATATAAACCTAATTAGTGACAAATTTCATGAAGTAAAACTTCACATAAATTTTCTTTGATAATTAGGTGTATTTTTATCAGTTTCTATACACTAAAGCTCATCTATATCCATATGTATTTCTTCAGGATCATTATTCATATTTGGAAAAAAGGCATTACCTAACACATTCACTCTTCAACGAGATCCTTTGAACATGATGACCAGATATTTAATATGTATATGACCGTCTTTTACTTGTAATTGCAATATTAGGATTATTAAAATCATGAACAGACTGAATATCAATGTATTTTTTCGAAACGAAATGTCACATCTGTTACTTATAACATTTTTTATTTGCTCCTTTATATTTCCATTTTTTGTTTTTCCTATTCAATTTGTACATACTAGTTCTATAACTACCAAATGAATCTTGTACACCACATCTAGGTCTATGCATAAAATTAATGTTTCTGTACTTAATTCACCAGTTATCTCAAGGTTGTGTGTTACTTGAAGTAACATTAACATCACTCATTTGAGTTACTTCAGTTATTGATGGAATACTCAAATAACAAAAAAACAAATGTATATTTTACTACATAGTTTTTATCATCACTAATTACAATTTCCACAAACAGCATGTAAGATAAATCTAAATCCAAGAATCAACTATATTTACTAATCAATCATATATATACTTAATTTTCATTAATAAAGTAATAATAATAATGAAAATTAATGATAATTATAATAACTTGTGTATGATAATTGATGAAAAATAATTCATGGTTTAATACAAATCAAGTTTCAGATTTTTTATAATATATACAATCTCAGAAAGCAATTCTACATTTTGAAAAAAAAATTATAATTATTTCAAAAACTTGATAGCCTCCTTTCAAGACTACCTAAAAATATACAAAATTCAACAAAAATTATCAATGAAACTCTCTTATAAACTAGAGTTATAAGATCCAAAATGCGTTTTGCAGAAAATTTTCAAGATTGGGTTAATGAAACATGGGGAATTAACATTAAAAAAGAACTAAACGAGATGTTTAAAGGTTAAATAACTCATTTGGAAATTTAAATAGAGTTTGAGAATATCACATTCAAAATTTAAATGGAATAGTAGATAAAGCTAAGGAAGCTTTACATGAAGAAATCTATAAATAAATAGTTAATTAGCTCACAGTTAATGCAAATGTTACGCCAATTTTTATTCCTTCATAAATATTTGATGAAATTGGTGAATATGATTATTATTTCATTAACATAAAATGAAAAATTTACAAACACAATTGTGTATAATTGGTGATAGGCATGCAAATTGTAAAGAAATGTTAAGATTTAATAAAAAATTATTAAAATCAGATTTCATAAAAATTATACAATGTGATGATTGAAACTTTAAGAATTATATGTAGCACAATAATTTTAAATGAATATGCACAAGAAAAATTGATTAATGATATAATTCTACTCATAAAAATGCAGTTTGCATTTTTAATAACTTTTCTACAACATGTACAAGTTTTTTATATTGTCAAATAGTTATCAGCACACTCTTTGTGAAAAATTTGATTACAGCTGTATTTTATAAATTAGTAAATCTCATTATGTAAGCATATAAACACTCATAACTTTTAGATTGTTCCACTATTTCATAAGGGCTAAATATTTTTTAAGGCTTCAGATAGTTCTTGGTATTTTAAAATATATTCCCTGATAACTTTATTTTATATACCTTGCCACCTTATATATAATCCCAATCAACTTTATCTTTTAATTCTCTAATAAAATATTCTGCCAATTTTTGATATTAGAAAAATTTCAACTCAATCAATGTTATATATACATTTTCTAGTTATTGTCAGATAATTCTTGTTCATGTGAAAGTGCATCCCAATAAAATTTATCAGAAATTATCTCATAAAATCTTGAGATAATTCTTGGAGTGTTCAAATATTTTCCAAATTAACTTTATCTTGACATTCTTTAATCTATTCTTCAGACAATATTTGTTAATGTGATATATCATCCGAATTATCGCAGTTTAATTTACTTTGAAATTCTGTTGTAGAATCTTCAGACAATTTTGTAAATGATGATATATCAACCCAATTTAATTTATCTCCAAATACATCAAAACCTACAGGTTATGATTATATGCCACATTTACTTTATCTTCACATTATTCATAAAACTATCAGATAACATTGTTTATGTGGCATATTTCTTCCCAATCTAATTTATCTTGATGTTCTCATACAATTTTTTTAAAATTTTAATATCTCAGAATTAAATGATTTCAATTATATTCAGAAACTCGATTTTCCTTTTAATTAAACCAAAAACAATGTTTTCAGACGTTCCATTGTTAAATACAAGTTAGTTAGTTGGTTAAAATTTAAATCTTTACACAAAAGATAAGTCATCTGATTAAGATGTTTTATTCTAGCTTTCAGTTCACTGATCTGATTGTTATTGCATTAATATTACTATTATTCTTAATAACATCAATAGGCAGTTGTTTTTCCATTTTAGAATAACCTATATGTCCTAATTCGATTGCTTGAGATTCAATGTTTACCTTTATTTTTTTACATTCGCCATTTTTTAAGTAATAATTTTTATTAGGTTCGTAAAATAGAATTCAAAAAGGTCCATATTGAAATTTCATATGGGTAAAGCTTTAGCTACCTGGAATAATATAGAACTTATTAACCATAAAAACAATTATAAACCTTCTCTATATGGAATTTCAATAGATCTTAGTGCAGCATCTAAAAACATTAAATAAAATATAAAATCTAATAAAAATATTTGTAATAAGTGGAACGAATTTCAAGTACATCTAATGCTGTTGTCGGTAGTTCAGAAATATTTATGCTGAATCTTTTTGAATTTATCAGTTAACTTTATGTAGTTGGCTTAAAGATATATAGATTCCTGTACTCGAAGAGCAAAATGTTTTCCTTGCAAATGATTTAATCATTCTGTATGGAATTCCAGTGGTCAGTTGTTTGACTCCTGAATATTTTAAGCAAAGTAATAAACATTTTGTTAAATTTCTTAAAGATAACAAACACTATCATATACAAAAATTAAACATTATAGTCCACTTTCTTTAGAACCTGAATAAATTCAAGATAAAATAAAAATTTTTAACACCAACTAATCTTGTTCAGAAGAAAAGGATTTTATGAACAGTTGATGATTTTTTAAGGAATCGGTAATTACATTCAGTACATGAAAATGTAAACAAGTGAGAAAATATTTTTTAACTATAGGAAAAAATTTAGATAAAATGAAATATACAAAAGGATATGAAACTATTCAAGTCGAAAAACCTGCAATAGAAAAAACTGAAGAAGAACAAAAAAAACAATGATAAAAACAATTAGAAAAAGAATAAGCCAACAATATAAACTAATAACAAAGAAGTCATAAATAGAAAAGAATGATATCATCTATGAAATAACTTCAAAATAACAACACATATTTTATCATTGTGATTGTGTCTCCCTATGTAGGCCAGTGTCAACAAAATATTTTCGTATTCGGAGGAGAATGTTTGTGACCGGAATTCTGTGAGAAGAATCCACTATATGGAAAAACGCCTTTCTTTTACTGACATGCTCCACAGATCCTGTACCATTTCAATGACACTCTCTATCTATTTATTGATAATACAAAATGTGCTGATCTTCTTTGAACTTTTTCGATTTGCTCTGTCAATCGTTGTAATGTGTCAGGCAAATTCAACAACTTCCATGAAAACCCTGACGTGATAACAAATCCGGCAGTATGTCACATAGCTCCGAATAAATCCTGACATTAAATTAACCAAAGTAATACAATCAACAAGTGAGCAAATGGAACACCACAGACTAACACAAGATCGCCTTAATGCATGTCATACCTTCCCACTGTGAAATAGACGCAGTTTCGAGGGGAGAAAAGAGAACAAAAGCCAAGAGCAGAACCATGTAGGCTGGAAGGTCCTACAATAAGTGACACCCACATCACCCGCCGACCGCCGAGAACACCCCCCAGCCCATATTAAAAGATAGAGCACTCCAGAAGAACAGTATAGATCTTACAATAACACTAAAAGGGCCACACCAGCTGCAAGTTTTAGTGTGAGACTATATGTGTCTCTGTTGCGTAGCAAACATTAGAAACATTGCCCCACCACAGAACATATAACGTTTTGTAGGTGGAGCTTAAGGTTAACATTGAGGCGCTGATTGGTCAGTTGAATAGCTAGATATGTTTTTCTTAAACGAACTTCAGTAAATTGTAGTAAGGAAAATTTCGAGAGAGTCGCTACCGAGACAGCGAAGTGTGTCGAGCTGCGCCACCCGCCGCCCCCTGATGCTGACTAACCACCGATAAGGTAATGAATGCACACAATGCGCTTTAAGAGTGCATAAGGCTTCACTCAGAACTGCAGAAGTCTCATCTGCTACATCCCCTTTTCACATAATACTAGTGTCGATTGTCAATTAAACTTCGTGGTATTCACATTTGCTACTTGAAATTAAAATCTGAAATGCGATGATTTTTCTGTTATATAATTATTGAGAAGCCACATCATCCACTGTAATTTACGACAAGTTAAATGAGTAATTAAAAATAATTGAGGGTCACTGTAAACCATTTTTCATAGTTTTCTCTTTTGTGAAACTTAATTTAAACCTAGATTATAGATGTGCTGTGGCATCAGTCATACTTCGATCCATTATAGAACTTGGTAACCCATTCAGGGAATATTCGTTCACATTTTCGTTGAACACAGTTGCTTTTTATCAGCCTGTATTAAAATATTTCCTTTTATCAATAATGCAATTCATAAAAAAAATTGTGAGTATAGTAAATATTCCTATGGTAAACATAACTAATTTTTCGACGTTATTTTACCAGCTAACTAAAAAGAGGAAAGCGTTGGACCCCTTCCACTAAATTTATTTAGTATTAAGATTTTGTTACAGGGAGTGCAGTGGAGCTGACGCTGAAATCATAAAGTATTTGGTTATATCATCGCTAGTCTCACTGAACTCTTCTGAACTCTACATGTCATGTGTGGTCTGGCGTCTCCTTACCAGCAACAGGTCCCAGGTTCAAACTAGTCAATCCCTTAAAAAACACGCTCAGAGTGTCGTTGTGCGAAAGTGGTAGGGAGACAAACTGACATCACGGAGAATGTTAGATGGTATCTAGTATGGATCTGAAAGTCCACAGCAGTATTCTAAAAGCGTACAGAGAACATAGTGTAGGCAGGCTGCTTAGCAGATCTGTTACATTTTCGAAGTTCCCTACCTATAAAACATAGTCTTTGGTTAGCCTTCCCCACAACATTTTCTATGTGTTACTTCCAGTTTAAATTGTTTGTAATTGTAATTTATGGCCTTTAGATTTGACTGATTTATCGTGTTACCAAATTTTACTGGATTGCTTTTAGCACTCATGTTGATGACTTCACACTTTTCGTTATTTAGGGTCAACTGCCAGTTTTCACACCATCCCTATATCTCTTCTAAATTGTTTTGATCTTCTGACGACTTCATTAGTCGATAAACGACAGGACTATATGTAAATAACCTAAGACATGCTCATATTGTCTCCTAAATCGTTTATATAGATAAGGAATAGCAAAGGGCCTTTAACATTACCTTGGGGAATGCCAGAAATCACTTCTATTTTACTTGATGACTTTCTGTCAGTTACTACGAACTGTGACCTCTCTGATAGGAAATCGCAAATCCAGTCACATAATTGAGACGATATTCCATAAGCATGTAATTTTGCTACAACTCCCTTGTATAATATCCAGAAATCCAGAAATATGGAATCAGTCTGAAATGCCTCGTCAATAGCATGAACTCACTACTAAAGTGAAAAGTAAGTTAAATGATAAAATTGTATTAGATGATCTGACTGGGGAGGAGCTAACTCCAATTATTTCTGAAATGTAAGGAGAATATCCTCAGCAAAATAATATACACTCCTGGAAATTGAAATAAGAACACCGTGAATTCATTGTCCCAGGAAGGGGAAACTTTATTGACACATTCCTGGGGGTCAGATACATCACATGATCACACTGACAGAACCACAGGCACATAGACACAGGCAACAGAGCATGCACAATGTCGGCACTAGTACAGTGTATATCCACCTTTCGCAGCAATGCAGGCTGCTATTCTCCCATGGAGACGATCGTAGAGATGCTGGATGTAGTCCTGTGGAACGGCTTGCCATGCCATTTCCACCTGGCGCCTCAGTTGGACCAGCGTTCGTGCTGGACATGCAGACCGCGTGAGACGACGCTTCATCCAGTCCCAAACATGCTCAATGGGGGACAGATCCGGAGATCTTGCTGGCCAGGGTAGTTGACTTACACCTTCTAGAGCACGTTGGGTGGCACGGGATACATGTAGACGTGCATTGTCCTGTTGGAACAGCAAGTTCCCTTGTCGGTCTAGGAATGGTAGAACGATGGGTTCGATGACGGTTTGGATGTACCGTGCACTATTCAGTGTCCCCTCGACGATCACCAGAGGTGTACGGCCAGTGTAGGAGATCGCTCTCCACACCATGATGCCGGGTGTTGGCCCTGTGTGCCTCGGTAGTATGCAGTCCTGATTGTGGCGCTCACCTGCACGGCGCCAGACACGCATACGACCATCATTGGCACCAAGGCAGAAGCGACTCTCATCGCTGAAGACGACACGTCTCCATTCGTCCCTTCATTCACGCCTGTCGCGACACCACTGGAGGCGGGTTCCACGATGTTGGGGCGTGAGCGGAAGACGGCCTAACGGTGTGCGGGACCGTAGCCCAGCTTCATGGAGACGGTTGCGAATGGTCCTCGCCGATACCCCAGGAGCAACAGTGTCCCTAATTTGATGGGAAGTGGCGGTGCAGTCCCCTACGGCACTGGGTAGGATCCTACGGTCTTGGCGTGCATACGTGCGTCGCTGCGGTCCGGTCCCAGGTCGACGGGCACGTGCACCTTCCGCCGACCACTGGCGACAACATCGATGTACTGTGGAGACCTCACGCCCCACGTGTTGAGCAATTCGGCGGTACGTCCACCCGGCCTCCCGCATGCTCGCTATACACCCTCGCTCAAAGTCCGTCAACTGCACTTACGGTTCACGTCCACGCTGTCGCGGCATGCTACCAGTGTTAAAGACTGCGATGGAGCTCCGTATGCCACGGCAAACTGGCTGACACTGACGGCGGCGGTGCACAAATGCTGCGCAGCTAGCGCCATTCGACGGCCAACACCGCGGTTCCTGGTGTGTCCGCTGTACCGTGCGTGTGATCATTGCTTGTACAGCCCTCTCGCAGTGTCCGGAGCAAGTATGGTGGGTCTAACACACCGGTGTCAATGTGTTCTGTTTTCCATTTCCAGGAGTGTAATTGTTGGATGTGAGCTCCGCAAGTTATGCCAATCACCGTTTTTCTCAGTACCCAAACATGTTTTGGCACCACTGTGCCATCATTAGTGGGTTTTCGTTTATATTTATTCTGCAATGTGAACATTTTTGTTAAATGATTATGAAATTATGTGCACTTTTAGTTCAAACAACAGATCGTTTCTTTTCGTAAATACCTTTCCATTTGGTGTGCATGAGTTTTCTGGATCACTTGTGTGTTAATTACAACATGTAGCTTGTCATCTGCAACCAGACGACGTTGATTTTTTTCTCTAGGGTTCAACTTATCTTCTAGACTGTAATTCAGTTTTTCGCGATGTTTTCGCGCCTATATTCGTTTTTACTTACGTTTTCGTGTGGCAAGTACTTCCATTCTCCACATAATGCTGAGGTGGTGTCATGCACACGTAACTATAACAAGTATTTTTCACAAATAACGTAATAAAACACTTAACACTTCACGAGAACACAGTGTGATTGTGGTTTGTTAAGTGTCCCAGCCCAGTCAGTGTTCATTTGTTCCCAGAGAGTTTGACGCCAAATTTGAATTTTGTTTGCATTTTATCTTTGCGTGTGTGTGTTTGTTAGCATTTTATGTTTGTGTGTGTGTGTGTGTGTGTGTGTGTGTGTGTGTGTGTTTGTTTGTTTGTTTTCTGTGCGCTTCTTAGCTGTGTGTGTTGACGTTTATATGGTACTCCTTTTCTGTGTAAATGGTGTGGACTTTATCCGTTTGTGCTGTTCCGACGACGAAGTGAAAAAAGAGGTTCATAACTTTCTGAACAGCATGACGGTGAACTGGTATGACATGGGCATACAAAAACTGCCACAGCGTCTACAAAAATGCATCGACGGAAATTCTGATTATGTCGAAAAATAGCTAAATGTTCAAGCTGTAAACTGATGTAAACCATTGTAGAAATAAACAGGTCTAAGTACTTGTAAAAATGTAGGAGATGTTACTTTTGGGATTACCCTCGTAATTTTAGAAATGTAGTTACCTTATCTGAAGTTTCCGCTAAATGTGCAAACATTCTCAAAATATCTATCTTAATTTATCATGATTAATATTCTTGAAGTGTGGGAAAAGAAAGGATGAGGATGCCCTACGAAAGAGTATTTTGATGGCATTGAGAAGAGGACATGGAACTAAAATGTGCCAGTGACAGAAGAGAGTGATTGTATCAACAAGGCATTAGTCTTTGGAATATGTATATATTTAAGTTAGCCTAGCTCACAAACATAGCACATACTCACCTAGCTTAAATTTGCCACTTCTGGAATAGGAACAGTGTAACTGTTACTGAGTGTTTGAACAACTGATAACACGCGGACCTATGGATGTCTATGCATTACCTCATTTTACAATTTCCAAGTGCTGATTACATTTACTGATTTTCAAAAATAATACAGTACTTTGTTTTAGTAGATAAGTTTTAGAGATCGTATCTTTTCCTGAAAATGGGTATTGAGAGTAATCAGTTAAAAACACAAATTGCCAGTCTGTGGTACCCTGGAACCTAATGTCAACAACTGCTGAAATGCATTAACTAACATAAGTTAATACTAAAATGGGCTCGTTTTTCGATTTACTCCTTCTGTTCTCCACATCAAATACACATGCTACTACTATTAGTGTCAGTTGTTCTCATACTATAGATAGCAGATCACCAAGCTGCTGACCTGTTTACTATGGGTTCGGTCCTTGCTAATGTTCAACAGATTTCTGCGTTCTTTTCTTTAATTCACTTTTAGCTATCTAAATGAAGAATACCTTTGGCAACATCGCCTCTCGCATGTTGCTTGATTTTTGCCCCAGCAGCCACCAGATTGACTAACTTCAATGCTAACTAAATGGTAAACAGCCCAATGTATTGAATACTTGAGTTAACCATCATTTGTCAGCACAATATACCCCGCAGCACTCCTACGACTTTTCAGACTGTGTCTGACCACCCTACACACACACACACACACACACACACACACACACACACACACACACACACACCACCACCACCACCACCACCACCACCACCAAAACAAATAACCAGTGCATTCAAGATTTATTGTTGCAACAGTACATGTAGAGTATGTGAAATGATTACAGATCAATAGCACACACGGTTCTGAGGTTCTACATCTACATTCATACCCCGCAAGCCACCCAACAGTGTGTGGCGGAGGGCACTTTACGTGCCACTGTCATTACCTCCCTTTTCTGTTCCAGTCGCGTATGGTTTGCGGGAAGAACGACTGTCTGAAAGCCTCCGTGCGCGCTCGAATCTCTCTAATTTTACATTCGTGATCTCCACGGGAGGTATAAGTAGGGGGAAGCAGTATATTCGATACCTCATCCAGAAACGACCCTCTCGAAATCTGGCGAGCAAGCTACACCGCGATGTAGAGCGCCTCTCTTGCAGAGTGTGCCACTTGAGTTTGCTAAACATCTCCGTAACGCTATCACGGTTACCAAATTACCCTGTGACGAAACGCGTCGCTCTTCTTTGGATCTTCTCTATCTCCTCCGTCAACCCGATCTGGTAAGGATCCCACACTGATGAGCAATACTCAAGTATAGGTCGAACGAGTGTTTTGGAAGCCACCTCCTTTGTTGATGGACTACATTTTCTAAGGACTCTCCCAATGAATCTCAACCTGGTACTCGCCTTACCAACAATTAATTTTATATGATCATTCCATTTCAAATCGTTCTGCACGCATACTCCCAGATATTTAACAGAAGTAACTGCTACCAATGTTTGTTCCGTTATCATATAATCATACACACACAGGTGTCGACCCATGCTGAAACACCCACGCTAGTATATGGTATCACCTCCACGGCTGGCAGTGCAAATGCTCACCTTACATCCAGTCAGTCATATACACTCCTGGAAATGGAAAAAAGAACCCATTGACACCGGTGTGTCAGACCCACCATACTTGCTCCGGACACTGCGAGAGGGCTGTACAAGCAATGATCACACGCACGGCACAGCGGACACACCAGGAGCCGCGGTGTTGGCCGTCGAATGGCGCTAGCTGCGCAGCATTTGTGCACCCCCGCCGTCAGTGTCAGCCAGTTTGCCGTGGCATTCGGAGTTTCATCGCAGTCTTTAACACTGGTAGAATACCGCGACAGCGTGGACGTGAACCGTATGTGCAGTTGACGGACTTTGAGCGAGGGCGTACAGAGGGCATGCGGGAGGCCGCGTGGACGTACCGCCGAATTGCTCAACACGTGGGGCGTGAGGTCTCCACAGTACATCGATGTTGTCGCCAGTGGTCGGCGGAAGGTGCACGTGCCCGTCGACCTGGGACCGGACCACAGCGACGCACGGATGCACGCCAAGACCGTAGGATCCTACGCAGTGCCGTAGGGGACCGCACTGCCACTTCCCAGCAAATTAGGGACACTGTTGCTCCTGGGGTATCGGCGAGGACCATTCGCAACCGTCTCCATGAAGCTGGGCTACGGTCCCGCACACCGTTAGGCCGTCTTCCGCTCACGCCCCAACATCGTGCAGCCCGCCTCCAGTGGTGTCGCGACAGGCGTGAATGGAGGGACGAATGGAGACGTGTCGTCTTCAGCGATGAGAGTCGCTTCTGCCTTGGTGCCAATGATGGTCGTATGCGTGTTTGGCGCCGTGCAGGTGAGCGCCACAATCAGGACTGCATACGACCGAGGCACACAGGGCCAACACCCGGCATCATGGTGTGGGGAGCGATCTCCTACACTCGCCGTACACCTCTGGTGATCGTCGAGGGGACACTGAATAATGCACGGTACATCCAAACCGTCATCGAACCCATCGTTCTACCATTCCTGGACCGGCAAGGGAACTTGCTGTTCCAACAGGACAATGCACGTCTACATGTATCCCGTGCCACCCAACGTGCTCTAGAAGGTGTAAGTCAACTACCTGGCCAGCAAGATCTCCGGATCTGTCCCCCATTGAGCATGTTTGGGACTGGATGAAGCGTCGTCTCACGCGGTCTGCATGTCCAGCACGAACGCTGGTCCAACTGAGGCGCCAGGTGGAAATGGCATGGCAAGCCGTTCCACAGGACTACATCCAGCATCTCTACGATCGTCTCCATGGGAGAATAGCAGCCTGCATTGCTGCGAAAGGTGGATATACACTGTACTAGTGCCGACATTGTGCATGCTCTGTTGCCTGTGTCTATGTGCCTGTGGTTCTGTCAGTGTGATCATGTGATGTATCTGACCCCCAGGAATGTGTCAATAAAGTTTCCCCTTCCTGGGACAATGAATTCACGGTGTTCTTATTTCAATTTCCAGGAGTGTAGATGGCGAATACTGCCTTGTGATGCCTTATGGCATTCTTACTTGACATGTACACATAGTTCTGTAAGAGCTGTTAGTTGATGAGTTGCACAAGTCACTTCTCGTTCTATCATATCCCACACATGCTCTATTGGAGACAGGTCTGGAGATCATGCTGGCCAGGAAAGTTGCTGAGCATCCGGTAGAGAACATTGAGTTTCATGGGCAGTGTGTGGGCAGGCATTATCCTGTCATGATCAGGCACCTATCCATTCAGGAAAGGGAACATTCCAAAGTCTTAAAAGGTCTGTGGTTTCCCACCATTAAGTGCAGCACTACGGTTTGTTCCGAGTTCTCTTTTCCATGTAAGGAGAATGTATCCAGGAATGTCTGTATACAAATATGAGATGATAATGTAAAGCTATTGCAGGGAACTTCAATTTCTGAGTTTGTGAGTGATTTGATTATTTTATCCTGAAGATAAGACATACCTGGCTCTCTGAATTACAACGAAGCTAAAGATTACCATGGGGGTCTGTATTTTGATGTTCATGTACACAAGTATGATACAGTACTTCAGGGTTTCACACACATTCTCCTACTAAAGGATATAGCTGATAATGGTGTTATTAATGTCAAAAGCAAAGCCAATTACTGCTTTCAGTGGCCACTTCTGACTTGCAAAAGAATTTGTACAATACACCGAGATTATCCAAATCAATAGCAAGTGAAAGATATTTGTGCATCTTATAAACATGATGGTATTAAATTCCCCATTAGACCTTAGAAAATCAGTAAATTTGCGAAATACAGTACCCATATATCTATTTGTGTGTATTCTCTGAAGGAATGCAAATCATTTGATGATGTTACACACAAAGTCGTTGAATCTATTTATTGTTCTAAACTCGATGGGCATCATCTGCAACATGTAGATTAGTTTTTAATCTCTGAGGTTGGCAAACAACACTACTGTTGGATCAGAAAAACATACAGCCTTCTTTCCTACCATATGTGAATCGTAATGGTAAATATCATTTTTGTTTTAAGTGCCTCATCTCGTTTCAGATGAATAATCTACTAACAAAGCTGGTGTACCAATGTTTTTGGAATGTGTAGAAATGCCTTCTGAGGAGAATAAATTCTTAAGGTTTAAGAATTTTCTACATATCGAGCAAGTACCCTTTGCAATACATACCTACTTTTAATTACTTCTCCACTGTGTGCTGGGCTGTGAGGATGATCCTGCTGCCTCATATACCACTCTCATAGAAAGACATGTAGCTTTTGCAGCAGGGTACTAAATTTTTTATGCACATACGATTCTAGTCTTAATCATTTTGATTTATAAATTGACGATAATCCTATGCAGTGGTTGCTGTCTGAGCTTGAAAACCTTGCAGGGAAACTTGATGATATCTGTAACGTTGTTGTTCGTATGATAGAAATGTTGGAGGCTAAATCACTGTACAAAAATGAACTGTTATATTTGTAGGCAGCCATCGGAAAAAGAAGCGGAAACACCACATAGGGATCATTTCCACCTTACCAGCAAATTCCTCAGTGACGAACACAATGCATAAAACTTGAATTTTCTAACTTCCACGACACATACCCCTTTTTATATATACTTTAAGAGGGTATGACGCTCACTTCCTAGTCAAGCCCTTGGCTGATTACAGAATAAGCAAAGATCAGGTTAGTGTAATGCCTGAGACTGTTGAGTAATACATTTCGTTTTCAAAGAGAATCGCCAAGCAAGTTTCTCTGCAGTTCCTTGACTCACCGAGATTAATGCAGACAAAACTACAGTATATTGCTGAAACCATGCCTCAGGATGATTTACATCCCAATTGAGCTGCATTTCTCAACAATTTTAAATTTCAGTTTGTAATGAAGAAGGGCTGTTACCACACGACAAGCTGGATTTGAGGGAGAAACTCTACAATAATATAGTGACAGACATAACTGTGTTCCACAAAAAACTTGCAGTAACTGCCATACTGAATGTGAAGTATGGGAAGGTTGTGAGTGTGGCATATGTTCAGCATCTCTAATTTAAGGGAATATGCAGTGTTAGATAGATGCCAATGTGTGCTTACTTGCAGAAAAATTGGACAATTCTGGAGTGTATGCCTTGAAAGATACAATCTGAATCCTATCAATTACTACACTGCATTAAGGCTTTCGTGGGATGCCACGTTGAAAAGATGTGTCAACGTTGAACCCTTGACCAGTGTTGACATGCTGTTTTTTTTTTTTTTTTTTTTTTTTTTTTAAGAGGAGTTTGTTGGGAATCTTTTCCAAAGTGTCCATAGGCGCGCCAATGGAAATAACCCATGAATGCACGAACAGTTCAGTGCATCTGGTCAACTGAGTTACATCATGTACATCTCATACAGGCAAAAACAATTTCTATGTATTTAAGGGTTTCAATAGGTGTATGATAAAGAAATTGTCAGAACAGGTAAAAAAATTAAAAATCAAAAAGTGTACTGCCAAATAAATCTAGTTTGTTAAACAAAGTAGATTTATTCATGCAATCTCTTTTTGCATGAAACTAGTTTTCAGAAAAGATGTTTTCTTAGAAAAAAAAGTACACTCCGAAGTGTTGGATATTACCTAATATTTGTTCTGTGGAGCGGTTTTATACACATAAAAATAATTTTTTATATTGTGCAGTTATACCTGGATCCCAAGTATCTTTTTCTATAAGAATGGGCGCATTTACACTTGAATTTTACGGTAATCAGACCCAGATCTGCATAAATTGTTCAGTTCTTTTTATTTTTTTACAGCAGACAGACCCGTCTGCATCGCAAGTATTCTTTCTATAAGACGGGATGCATTCAGACTTTGTTAAAAAAAGTGTTGAAATAAGAGCACATACCCATAAACGTCAGACCGATGAATACACTTATTGCTAGCTCTGTGCCTGAGCCAGTGGCAGTAGTGGTGGCAGTTGCAGCTGAAGCTACAGTGCCTGCAGCATGGTGACTCACAGACGGGCCCTACTCTCAGGTGGCACACAAGGTGGGCTGTGCAGGTGTGAGGGCAGAGTGGAGGTGACACGGCCTCCGCACAGTTGTGTCGTGAGTCTGATGTGGAGGGCCTGTCCCTGATGTGACGTGTTTCTAAATGAAGATGTAAACATCCCTATCCTTCTACAGTGCAGTGGACAGGGCCTAACTTAGAGAGACTATTGTTTAAATTTTAATGTCGGAGAGATAATTGTTCAAGCTTTGGACACATGTCCACCAACATTTTTAAACTTAGTGAACCCCTAGATTTTTAAATGAATTGTGCATGAATTGAACTGAACTGAAATGAATTGATAATTTCACACCTGCTGGACAATGCCACATCTAGAATTTTTTGAATTTCCCACAATTTCCAATTAGAGGCATGATGTTACTTCCATAGTGAAATCATAGGGCTGAAGGTAAAACCCTGGCTTTCATGAATTTCCTGAAATTTTATACTCAGTAAAAATGGCATATTTCAGAAAGGGGGAGAAAACCCTATTTATTCCAGAACTGGGAAACCCAAGGGGGAGGGGTAACTTTGTCAGGTCATACCCTTTCTGCCAATTCAACAGAGGGCAGGAGGACATGAAAAAGCGCTTAATAGAACTATAGGAGGATTAGATAATAATAGCTCTTTGTTCTAGAGCAGTAGGGATATTAGAGAACATTAGGGAGATTACAGAACAAATGCCCTTTGTTCTAGAACAGTAGAAGTGAAAGAAGTGGGACATCCTTTGTCCCAGAACTCTCCATGTCATACTACTAATGTTCACAGTAATATATACCTCTATCTTTGGAATTTTCCTGGGCGGTGTCACAGACTCCGCAACTTATATGTGCGACTCAACTTCAGGAGACGCCTATATTCATCACGTGTTCTTTCTGTGTGAGAGTAATGTACATAACAACCATGCTGCTCAATGTTTAGTTAGATTATTTGTAGAGATTTTTATTCCCGTATGTTTTAGTCCTTCTATCTTCATTTCAACACGGTTCAATCGACAAGTTATAAACATGATTTTTCATATTAACTGAACTTGAAGTGTGTTAGGGATTCCGATTTTGACTTGGATGCACTACATCTTCCATAAAAATGGCCTTCAGCATGATTTCAAACGATATACTACAAGAAAAAGTACAACTCCCTTGAAGACAGTTTGTCAGTGGCTCCAGGTTATAATATGTGCATATTGAGGGATTATAGTACTAATAATTCATCTGTAACGGTCATTGGCGAATAGACTGCGCTCAGGAGGCCTCTCTGTGTGTCCTCTGTTTTAACTCTGCAGACAGTAACTGTATTGAGCTGAGAGGTTAACACTGTTTGCAGCATTCATTCCCGGATACAACCATGTCCTGCCGACGAGTACGGCGTCGCATTGTGAGCCGTGGGAAGCTGGATGGAGACATCGTAGGATTGTTGCGCGTGTTGAGCACATTGCATCGGTGTGTTACGTTGCTTTCAGCAGTAGTCTGTTGAACAGTCCCCCAGCTGTGGGTTGGGTTCTCGACATTCGTGTAGTACAGACACATGTCAAGATCGACGCACTGTGCGGGCAGTGATGGCCGATCGAACATAATCCACAGAAGTAGTTCGTGTCACCAAGGACTACTGGGAACCGTCTACTTGCAACAGGCCTAAGATCCCATGTGCCTCTGGCCAGACTACCACACCATGACACCACCACGTACGGCTAATCTGGTGTGTGTAATTATCGACTGGAAAGTGGAATGGCGGTCTGTTGTCTTCAGTGATGAGAGTAGATTCTGTCTGTTTGTGATTGGTGGACACGCATGTGCGGAGTAGACATGGTGAGCGGCCTATTTCAGCGTGATTTCGCCTATGACACACAGATCTCACCCCAGGCCTCATGATGTGTGAGTCAATCAGTTACAGTTTACAGCCACATTTGGTGTTTCTGCTGGGTAAAGTAAGCAGTGACAGCTACAATGTACAGGTTGTTATTTACGTGTCACTGCCATGTCTTCGACAGAAACGTGACGCTATTTCTCAGCAAGACGCACCACATTCACATTGAGCTATTCTTCATGTTGTACAATAACTGGCCTGGTCTGGTCATTCAGATCTCTCACCAACTCAAGATGTAAGAGGGAACCAACTCGTTCTCCAGAGCCTGCAAGAGACAGTGCCGAACCGCTATGAAACAAGCCAAGCGCCTGGACAGTCTATCACAGAATGCCATTCAGCACATTAATTATCGCTTTCAAGCGACAATACATGCCTGCATTGCCGCCAGAGAGAGTACATTGTTTACTGATGAGACTGTTTGTGCACACTTCAGAGCGACATGTGTGTTTTATTTGCTTGAATTTGTTACCGTATACTCCTTCAACGTTGAAGTTCCTGTCACATCTTTTGCCACAAAGGTGCCATTGTTCTTTAGGGGGGTGCACTTTTCTGGGAATGTATAAAAGATAATATGCATTAAAAGAGCTGAGCCGTCTATAACGAACCATTGATGCAATCGAATTATCCTCTGTGCCCTCGGTGGCTCAGATTGATGGAGCGACTGCCATGTAAGCAGGAGATCCCGGGTTCGAGTTCCAGTCGGGGCACACATTTTCACCTGCCCCCGTTGATATATATCAACGCACGTCAGCAGCTGGAGGTATTAATATAATTCTAATTTCGTTCTAGATGGCTGCAGGTCATCAAAGGTGTCTGTTCTTTCGGACATGTCCAAAAGAACAGACACCATATCCATATAAGTATATACTTCTGGCAATATCGGCAAGGAATTCTTCTGTGCAGATGCATAGAAGAAGACTTGGTAAGAATGTCTTCCACGAGTAATCAGTATGATGCGGTGGGACACTACGAATGTAGTGTGTGGACATACAAGATGAGAATGTGGGTCTTGCGGGAAGCGTGCGTGTGATAGTCCCAGCAGTCGCACTATCCTCTGATCCTCTGCACCCTCGGTGACTCAGACGGATAGAGCGTCTGCCATGTAAGCAGAAGATCCCGGGGTTGAGTGCTGGTCGGTGCACACATTTTCACCTGCCCCCTTTGATATATATCAACGCACGTCAGCAGCTGGAGGTATTAATATAATTCTAATTTCGTTTTAGATGGCTGCAGGTCATCAATGAAGGAACAGACACCATATCCATGTAAGTATATCCTTTTATAATGGTGGATCCGCCACTCGTGACATCTAACGATTGCGCCTTACACTGGGGTGCCCGGATACATTTGATCGAATAGTGTATTTGGTTTCGCCATTGATGGACGGACAGTTGCAGTTCATACAATATTGGATTCAATGCACCCAAAAGGTACCTGAAGATGAGACAATATTGCCTTGAAATCGACAGCACTTGTACTGACATGACAATAATCATGGGTTACCTGCTAATATCCTGTCAGACCCACTTTTATGCGGCGTAGTGCAGGAGCTCGACGTGGCATGGACTCAACGAGTCGTTGGAAGTCCCCTGCAGAAATGTGGAGTCATGCTGCCTGTATAGTTGTCCATAACTGCTAAAGTGCACCGATGCAGAATTTTGCGCACAAACTGAACTCTCGATTATGTACCACAAATATTCGATGGGATACATGTTGGGCAATCTTCGTGGCCAAACTCATGACTAAATTGTCTGGAACGTTCTTCAAACCAATCATGAACAGTTATGGCCTGGTAATATGGCGCATTGTCATCCACAATTGAAGTCCACGGATGGCTGCAAATGGTATCCAAGTAGCTGAACATAACCATCTACAGTCAATGATCGGTTCAGTTGGGCGAGAGAACCCATAGCATTGTGGAGCTGCCACCTGCTTCCACAATGCCTTGGTGACAACCTGGATCCATGGCTTCGTGGGGTCTGCGCCACTCTCGAACCCTACTATCAGCTCTGACCAACTGAAATCGGAGCTCATCTGACCACGCCATGGTTTTCCAGTCGTCCAGGGTCCAACCGATATGGTCACAAGCCCAGAAGAAGCGCTGCAGGCAATGTCGTGGTGTTAGCAAAGGAAATCGCGTCAGTCGCCTGCTGCATAGCCCGTCAGCGCCAAATTTCGACCCACTGTTCTAACGGATACGTTCATCATGTGTCCCAAATTGATTTCTGAGGTTATTTCACGAAGCTCTGCATGTCTGCTAGCACTGACAGCTCTACGCAAATGTCGCTGTTCTCGGTCGTAAGTGGAGGCCGTCGGCCACTGTGTCGTCCATGGTGAGAGGTAACGCCTGAAATTTGGCATTTTCGGCACGTTCTTGACACTGTTGATCTGGGGGTATTGAATTCCCTAACGATTTTCGAAACGGAATGTCCCATGCTCCTAGCTCCAACTACCATTCCGCGTTCAAAGTGTGTTAATTCCGGTCGAGCTGCCTTAATCACGTTGAATACCTTTTCACACGAATCAACTGAGTACAAATGACAGCTCCGCCAGTCCACAAAGATTTTATACCTTGCGTACGCAATACTACTGCCATCTGCTTTTGTGCATATCGCTATTCCACGACTTTTATCACCTCAGTGTATATCTGATTAATATTAAAATATAATAAAAATAGAGATGCCAGCAAATTGACTTTCGTTAAAATGAATTTGATGCTTATTTGCTATTATGCCCTGTTTGGCTCGATAATTAAAAACAAATGTTTTTGAGCTTCACGTCAGAAGTACAAATAGTATTCTCAGAAATTTTTAATGTATATATAGATAGTGGAGTGGTTCATCACCAGTCGAACTCCTGCTCCCAGGAGCCAATCACATGGGCTATTTTGACGCACAGAGAGCATTTCGGCGTGTTACTTGAAGTGTCTTGTAGTTTACATGTGCATATGGGCTTACTGCAGTGCCCAGTGTGTTAGCGCAGACAGTCGGAAATAAATGGTCACAAACTTTCAATTTTGAAGCGGAGTGGTGTACTAAACTTTCCTGACACTACAAATTTCTGAGTAGGCTGTGTATTTTCGCAAATAGTTTTGCCTGTTCAAGAGCTCAAAAAAGTCCTCGACTATTGTGGTTATTGTTCGTCTCTGCGGCAATATACGACAGTATGATGATCTGGTAATGTCGTATCTCGCAGTAATTACCCAATAAGCGGATGAAAGACGAGCACAGCGTTTAATCTCTCTCCTCTCTGGCAGGCTTAGTTCACCACAAGATAATGGATCGCGTGCCACAGAGATTAAGAGCTTTTAGCTACACAGGTGGTTGCCTGCTAACGATCGTGAACCCAGAAAGGATCCATCACGGAAAAGTTTTTTTCAGGTTCCTGCATGTGGACCACTCCATTCTGGCCACATTTTGATCTCTTTACTTCAGCAGCACGGTACTTTTACACACTCACAGTATGTTAAAGGTTCATTTGGAATGCAATAGCTAATGAGCGACAGTTAACTCTGCTGTTAGCGTTCCATTCTGGTTTATGGAATCACGATCATAGGCGCAAAGTGTTTAGTTTCTGTGTACATGCTTTAACTGCAGATCCAGCCACACTCTCGAGTTTTGCCTTCATGTCCCGAATCGAATCACAGCAGCAACTGATACAAAATCTACATAATTTTTGTGAAAAACGGGTCAAACATTACCTTAATGTATATATTAGGTGGGGCAGTGATTTTATTATTGCACCGATAGCTGAACATAAATAATTCCTTTTAAGAAACTTTCTGTTATTTGAATGAGATAAAAACAAACATTCATTGGTTTCTAAAGAGTGAGTCTGTTACATGAATTTTTTATCAGGATACATGTAAACAAATGTCACATTTTAATGACTGTCCATACCTAGTAATTGAAATTAATCGTTGAAAAAACTATATGATATGGGACATTATGGAGAGGACGAAACATCTACGAATTGGACACGTTTTTTTCTATGCATTAGAACTCTATAATTTCAGTTTTTTAGTAAGCCAAAAGGTATCATTTTAAATTTTTGCCTTATTTTCGTTATTACTCATGAAAACAGTTAACATGTTTCGTTGTTCGACAACAAGCTTGGTAATGCATGTTGTAAACTATCACAGAAGGTGTATTTTAAAAATGATAAAACTTGTAAAACCTAAATATCTTTGGAAGTAGTTAACTAAAACATATACTCACACTAATACTACCAAAGATATGCTAAGAGCATTAAATCGATATTGTTATAAAACGCAATAAAAGAAAACTAGAGGTAACTGAAATTAGAATACAGCGTGTATCAGAAAGAATCATCCGATTTGGCACGTCTACATTTCTGAAACTAATAAACATATACAATGAATTTTGTTTTTTGATGAATGGGAAACTCAAAAAGTTTTTTTTCGTACCTTTTCATAGGTGTTCAATATGTCTCCCATGCGATACACGGCATATATCAATGCGATATTCAAATTGCTCCTACACTGCATCGTGGATATCTTGAGTTACAGCTTCCACAGCTGCTGTTATGCGATGTCTCAGTCCATTCATTGTTGTTGGTAACGGAGGCACATAAACAGTCTTTTATAAGCTCCCACAAGAAATAATCACATACCGTCAGTCCGGTGTTCTTGGACGTCAGTAATGCAAGGCTGACTCATTTGGCCCAGTGCGACCGATCCACCGTTCAGTAATCCTTTGACTGAAAAATTCCCTCACTTCCAGATGCTAAGTGTGGCGGTGCCACATCCTATTGGTAAATGAAGTCGTTCGAATCAGTCTTCAACAGTGGGAAAAGAAAACTCTCAAGCATATCGAGATAATTACTTCCAGTAACAATGTTCTCGCAAAGAAAAGTGGACCACACATCTTTTCCTGTGAAACTGCACAAAACACATTAAATTTTGGAGAGTTCTTCTCATGTTGTACAACTTCATGTGGTTGTTGCGTACCACATATTCTCACATTATGACGGTTCACTTTTCCATTTAAATGGAATGTTGCCTCGTCCCTAAACACCACGTGTGGAGAAAAACTGTCATCCTCCATCTTACCAAGAACGAAATTACAGAACTCCGCACGTTCTTGTTTTTCACCCCCACGAAGAGATTGCAACACCAGACGGACGTCAGGTGCATGTTGAGCTGTTGAGCTGCACGGCGAACAGCCTTCTGCAGATTCCTTGTGAAACTATGGAGGACATGTTCGACGTCTGTGTCAGACACTCGGGGATGGCCTGACGATTTGCCTTTACACAAACAATCTGTTTCTCGGAATTGTTGATGGCATCGTCTAATGCTCTGTGCTGTAGTAGAATCCGTACCATACCTAGTACCAAAGTCACGCTGAACAGCTATTACTGATCCGCAGTGCGAAAAATGTAGAACACAAAACGCTTTCTGCTGTCCCGCCATCATTTTTACTAGAACTGAAGTCGGCGCACACTGCTGCTACCTAGTGGGAACCGTATAAAACTCGAGAGTTTGCTCTTTCCACAGTACGTTGTTCACGCACATATCTTAAGTAGCATGATACCCTTAGTTACGATTTTGTAAAGTAGGATGATTCTTTTTGGTACGCCCTGTACTACAGCTGATGATGTGACTGCCTAAGCGTTAAACTCTTAACAAACAAATCATTCACACTCTAAAACACTAAAACCTCCACGCTAAAGCCGAAGAAGAGTTCAGACAAAACAGAACATTTTAAACACGTATGTGGACCACGCTCGAAGGCCAATTAGCTAAAACATCAACTTGCTCATTTCCCAAAATTCCAATGTGCCCTGGTACCCAGAGGACTGTCACTTCCAAATTTCTGAGAATAACGTCAGTTCCTTCGTACGCTTTGCTAAACATCTATCCGTCACTTCGAATTTCCAGTATTTCTGTGACGTGTTGTGGAGACTACCCAGTCTTGTATTCATGCACTGTAACAGTACAACTATTCTCTGTTAGTACTGCGGACTCCGTACTTGAGATTACATTACGAAAATGGCCACACGAAATAAAATATTATAATCCAAAGTAAGACGGCTGGAGTGGCAGACTATGGTCATTCAAAAATTATTTTCTGCTCTGACTCCTGTTTTAACTAAAATACTTGATAAACAGCCTCGCTACCGTTTGAGTAAAGTTGCTACAGACCAGAGCCACTAGAAAACAGCTACACAGCTGAAAAAGACAAAATAAAGGGATATTGAGATCCTGGTTACAAAACAAAGTACGGCAGATCTTTGCTACTAAGAAAAAAAAGTTACACTACCGAATGTCTGAAATTGTGAGAGCTGCATCACTGATTGATTGCAGTGGTTTCAGATGCCATGCTTTTACTGTGAGGGACAACAGGATCAATACAAATGGTAGCCCCTGTACATAAATATTTGGTTAAAACAAGACAATGAGGAAATTACACTAATGAACAGATGGGAAAAAAACGAAACGCTGTCTGTCTTAAATTAAAATGTACGACCTATTCGTTTAACGTGTCGTATTCTAAACTAGGCTTCCTTTGAAAATAAATCGTAAATTTGTACACTGAAAATCATGAGATGATCAAAATGACAATAACCTCTTACAGTTTGAGCTTGACAAGACTACACAACTATAAAAATGAGTTATAACATTTCTATTTGTGCAACAGACCATTCCAGCGATCAAGACAGGTTGAAGATCTTCAAACAAGCGGGTTTATAAAGTAGTGGTCTAGCGATGGGTGAGACCGTTGCAGAATTTCTTATTGAGAATTGTGTGTAACTTGGAATAACATTTTTTTTGCACTCACTTAAAACACAGATAAAATTATTTGTTAGAAAAGATAATTGGACAATATGCTAATAATATTCAATGATTTTCTTTACTTAGCAGATAATGTGAATAAAATGCATCGAATGTTTGAATTTGCAGTTTAATATCAGACAACAGTAGCTGTTAATTTTGTTTACATGAATGTTCCCAGCCGTAATAACAAGCACGTACTCGTCGAATGGATGCAAGTGGTCTTCAGACTAAAGTTCCGATGAATCCCAATCATCTGGTAATGTGCCTGCTGCGGATAAGACAATGAGATAATAAACCCAAATATTGTTAAAGGATTTCTTGCGTATACTACGTAAATCGATCAATATAATTTGATGGGTGGTACAACCGTTAAGACAAAACGAATTCGATAGGAACAGGGCTCAATTAAGGTCAGATCTAGGTTATCCATGGTTTCCCCAAATCAGTTAAGGTAAATTTCGGGCTGGTTTCTTTCAGAACAGCACGGCGGATTATCGTCTAATCCGGACTTTTCCATAGCAATAACGTGGTGCAGTACGATATACCCTGTGCCATGTACGCACCTCTCGGTGGTTTATGGAGTATGGATTTAACTGTAAATGTAGACATCGTTGTCGTCAAGAGGCAAAACTGTGATCTTCCTTCTTTTCGCTATATTTGCATTTGCTTTATACGACTCATTACAGGCAGCTGGGAGCAAACGTAAATTACGAATTAAGCTATAATTTGCTCGTTTGACGTGCACAGTAACAGCACATTTAATTCCAACACTCATCTCAAGGTGGTAATTTAATCCACCGTTGGAAATGGAAATGAAGTCCCATGCTTCTTGGCAGAGCGAAGGGGAACGATGTGGGAGACCCGCACCGCCGTACTAAGCAACGTCCTAATGGAGGTGGTTTGCCGTGGCCTTCCTCCGACCGTAATGGGGATGAAGACGACACAACACCACCCACTCATGTCGGGGCAGGTGGAAGGAAATCCCTGACCCCACCGGGAATCGAACCCGGGACCCTGTATTCGGGAAGAGAGAACGCTACCGCAAGACCACGAGCTGGGGACAAATCTTTTGATCACCATCAACTACCGAGAAAGAAACATGACAGTCTAAATGTTTTCTTGTGAGGTATCCACTTGTTTTAAGTTGGACCACATATAAGGACGTGGAAGTATAAGTGCTCCCCACACGTTACCTTAGTCAAAAAATATTTAGCCAAAACTGAACTCAGTGATCACATCTCCGAACCTTGGAAACAAAGCAAATGATTTCGCATGGCATCTCGCATATTTACGAGACACCTATGCTGCGAAAGGCACTGGTATGCATGAAAGTGTAATTTATGTTTGTTAACTGGTTTCTGCATAAATGGCCTCATTGCGCTACGAATAATAGTGACAGTTTGTCAGTCGTCACGTATAAATAAAAACTTAACGGCTCAGAAAGAAGTAAAACACGAACACCCTTTACTGGCATTTTCAAGAACGTGCGTCAGTGCTGGGTAGGGAAAGCGCAACAGTCGATAGCACAAGAGTCTCCAAGAAACTGTTGTTGCTTTTACGCGTCTATTTCTCCTACATTTATGGCAGTTCTCAGTAAGCGCCTACGTAACCCTTTGTTGAATACGAGAAACTCTTTTATGAATGGAAGCAGTACTTACTGCTTTATGTCACCTTTGTGTTTCGATTTCGTCTGACAGAAGATACTGTATTACGTTAGAGATTTATTTGGACATGCACATGCAAACATATCCAACGTTATTAAATATTCAGAACAGTATAGAAAACCCATGTTCGTAAAATATTATTTACATGTTTTAGATTAAAATATATTACTGTTAGTAAACATTAATGTCTTGAATTTGGAATTCAGTTAGGTAGTTTTTTTTTCTACGAGTACTATTGATACTTTATAATATACAAGTGCAGAACAACAAACGAACATATAGGTGTCCATAAATTATAGTTATAACTTTAGATTTTTACAGCTTTAGAACTATACTAGATATGCTAGATAATAACGGCTACTTTCCAACATTTGACAAAATAACTGAAAGTGTTCTTTTTTTCTCGTTGATACGCATCAATGTGTTTATTTCCAGAGGCACATACTACTTCAGTTTCTCTCCATTTACGCTCCTTAAACTTCACGGTGACATGTTCATATGTGCTTACATGCATGTCTGAAAGAAAAGACATTGTTGATGAACCACAGCTGTACGAAATACTTCAAAATTGATTCGCTTACTGTGAATTTTTTGACATAAGCTGTATTAGGTATAGATTCACTGCCCAGTAATGACACACGAAAAATTTATTAGGCACTGATTTTCGTCTGTCACTATATGTTATGGAGCTGGTGTCAAGAAATTCGCAGTCGGCGAATTAATTTCGAAATGTTCATATGTATCGTGATAACGTCATGGCTTCAAGACCTGTAGGTAACCTTGTTTCGGTACACCTGATCTTTCACAAGACCCCACAGGATGAAGTGTAGTGGCGTGAGGTCAGGTGATTTTGGTGGCCACCGAGTCGGATCATCTCGTCCAATATACCAGTACAGATATTTTCCATCCACATATATACGGATATGGCAACTGTGGGATGGTCCTAAATCCTACTAGAATTTGAGACAGGTTGTAGATGCTCCTTGTGGCACAACAAACTCTTGTAACATGTCCAGGCAAACAATACGATCGACGGCAGAGTCGCGCTGAAAGAATAAAATTGCAGCACAAAATGAAATGGTCTCTTAACATTTCGCGCGTAGCATGGCGTCACCCTGGTCCCCATGTATGAACGTTGTGACAGTTCTATTTACTGGACACACGAAAAGCTGAGTCATCAGACAAAAAATCCTTTCCAAAAAGTCGTTGTTTACGTCAGTCTTGCCAATCATATTCACTACAAACCGTTCCCACTGCAGTTTGTTTGTCGGCTTTTGTGCCCGAACAGTTGCTCTTTGTAGACACAAAATACGTAGCTTGTATGCAAGACTTTGTGAGCTGTTGATTGCGGCATTTTCTACTCTCTGACCTCCGTAAGGACACTGATTTTGTCGGACTCCGTACACACCTGTTGTACCTTGTCTACTTTTGAGACTGAAACAGATGGCAACCGGCACTCTGTTTATGGATAATACTACTTCTTCTCATAAACGATGCATGGCAGGACCGAATAATTAATCGGAACAGTGATACCCTTCCACTCGTGGGACTTGCGTATTAAACTTCGTCTCTACGAGCATTACTTTGTGCGTCTAAGTTTGTCAAATCTGCGGCACCTGGAAAATGAAAAAAAAAAAAAAAGAAGTTGTCTAGTATACGTTCTGAGTTATTAAGGTCTTAGTATTACAATTTTTAAGATGTGAAGTTGTAACGATAACATAAACATGCAATTTTAAAATTTTTACCATATGATTTCCCAAAAATAGTTTTTCTGGAATCAGTTTCTAATTCTAATGCTGCAAAGGTTACTTTCATTTTCTCTATCACGCCAGGATTATTCGGTAAATAACCTCTCATATTTAAAGATTTAAGTATTGTATTGTATTGTATGTTAACCTAGGAACGACGGAGAGGCTCCGTCCCCGCCGCAGCCTCAGTGGTCCACAACACCACGACGACTACCGCAGTCCACTTCACCCCTCCGCCGCCCCACACCGAACCCAGGGTTATTGTGCGGTTTGGCCCCCGGTGGACCCCCCAGCGAACGTCTCACCAGACGAGTGTAACGCCTATGTTTGCGTGATAGAGTAATGGTGGTGTACGCGCATGTGGAGAACTTGTTTGTGCAGCAATCGCCGACATAGTGTATCTGAGGGGAACCAGCTCGCATTCGCCGAGGCAGATGGAAAACCGCCTAAACACCATCCACAGACTGGCCGGTTCACCGGACCTCGACACAAATCCTCCGGGCGGATTTGTGCCGGGGACCAGGCGCTCCTTCCCGCCCGAAAAGCCGTGCGTTAGACCGCACGGCCAACTGGGCGGGCAAAGACTCGAGTAATCGAAGTACAGAACTAATGCTTAAATAAAATTTCAATGACGAGTTTTATTTTTATAATTATTGTTTTGTGTACAAAAAATACTACAAGCAGTTCCCTTAGCAACGTTATAAGTATTCTGCTGTATTTAATTTTCTAACTTTTTCTTCTTTTGTTTCCACACAGAATCCTCATATTTACGGTCAGTCTTCAACATCTGGCTGTAGTTTGCTACCCCCTTTTTCCATTTTCCCCGATATCTGTTCTCCAACTGATTAATGCCTTGGTGGAAGCGTGCTCCTTGCTCTTCACTGTAATGTCCCAGATTGTCAGCGAGGTAAAGTAAGTAATTAGTTGGGGGAGGAGCGGGGGTTGAAGTAGGCCTTTGCATCAAACATAATCTATCTACTTGAAATTTTCCAACATAGTTTTTACAGTGTTTTGTAACTGAACGTTTCTTATTCCCTAGAGAGTTTTCAGGTACAGACCTCATGATAGCCTATGGATCTTTTTCCCCAGCATTCATTGTGTTCTACGATTCGTGATCCTTCATCAGTTTGTGAATCTGAGGATTCTAGCTTTCAAAATTCTAGCTTTCAATTTCTCTTGACTGATGAAGGGAAATTTCACAAAAAGTTATTTACAACAGGATACATCTTACTAAAGAGCTCCTACAAACTGCTTCATCAAGTCCAGTTTGATACGTAGTGATGGGAGGAATATTTTTTATGGTCTACAAGCGGTTCATGCAAGATGTTTTTAGTCCCCTATTTGGCGAAACCTTTACACTCCAGTACTCTGGCTTTCCCCAGATACCTTATTCACATGAAAAGTAGGACGTTTTCGTGTACCAGTCTTGCTGTACTAGTAAAATTTGTATAACTGAAAGTAAAATATACTTTACTCCATTATGAAAAAGTTTTACATTATAGAAGAAAACTAAGAACAGTTTTGAATCAACATAAATTAGTCAGTTAAGAAAACATATTTATTTTCAATAATCGGCTATCATGCAGACTGGCGTAATTTATGGACCAAGCTGTACGAAGTATAAATGGTGACATTTGGAAAAAATGAAGCTTCACACCTGACAGTGAATGTTTAGAAAGTGATGTGTTGGTTTGACGCAGAATCTTCGAGATTAAAGGTATATTGGATATAAGCTCACCGGGAAAAATATTATTCGATTTCATTTTGATGACATGAAACAAAATCAAAACCCTTGTCAATCTGCAAATCGCTCCGACACAGTGTGGACAAATATCTGGGTACAAAGAGCACTGAAACCCTACCACTCACAGCACGACAATCCGCTCTATTCGGCATCGATGCCATGCCTATGTTTCTGGTATTTTCGGTGAGGTTCTAATCTGGGGACTATGTGGTGCGTGCCACCCACTTGAGTAGAACTTTATATTTAGAGTTACCGCTGCTGAAAACTAGATACCTTTCACCTCAACCACGCGTTTCATCTCGTTTTCATAAAAAACATCCATAGAACTTGAGCACATTGCTACACAGAACTGCGTGTTGATCATGAGAAATTGTCAGATGTGGAGACCAAAATAACAGATTCGGTGTTGCAGTAGAACGTTAGGTGTCAAATACAATACAAAACAAACAGTGCAAGATAATAATACGAAATCCTATCAGAAGGGAGAATTTCTCTATAAATTCGAAAAGAAAACAACTCTGTAGAAGACTATTAATGCTTTGTTAGCAGGTCATGGAAACAGCAGCGAGGATTAAGTATTCTTGAGGAAGAGAATGACTGAGAGACTATCTTTTTTGTGTGATTCACCTTTATGGATAGAACCTTAGGATCGTTCAGCTGTATTTCATTAATATACTGTTATTGTATATTCCATTCAGTTGTTTTGTTGATGGTATTTAATTCTCATCTTTCTTAATCGATTCCGAAATTATACGATATTATTATCAGTCGTGCTGTAAGCAAAACTTGTAACAGTAGTCAATATTAACTCATGCACCAACATACAATGTATCACCACAAATATGTGTAGCCAAAAAAATTACAAAAATAATTACTTATTTTAATTTTAAGAAAGTGAGCGAACCACAAGATCATATGAAAAGGTGGAGCTAAGAATGGCATAGACAAATGTATTTATGAGCCCAACTTACATGGGAAAGTAGCTGTCCTTATTGTGTGGACTACTAACACACCGATCAAACAAAAACTCCGCTGGCCTGTCAACGATAATGTAGCCAAACGTAACTATTTCATTACAAAATATAGAAACAGAAGTTGTCATTGAACTGCCGTCTATATGGTAATGGTCACGTGTACCAGTCAGAACACGAGAACATGTGCGTAATGCAATGATGTAAAATGTACCATCAAATCTTGGGACTATCTTGATTTGTCTAACACACACACACACGTATATATATATCAGCCTGACCAGACTAGGGCCTTAAGACCCTCTCGTACGTATGACCAGGAACAACACCAAAGATATCAGAAGACATTCCCTACAATAACGATAATAATTATAATAACAACTTACACTAATAATAATAGCAGTAAAGGACATTTAGAAAGATTAGCTTAGCACATGTGAAGCCATTGCTATCATTAGTACTATCTGGAGAGGAATGGGTGAAGGAAGAGGAGAAGCTTGAAGTGAAAGTGACAGTGGATATTAGGAAGAACAGAATCTAAATAGAGAACTCTGCTGACAACAGTAGGGAAAAGTTGTGGGTGAAGGAGACTGACGAGAGTGGGCTACACAGAATGTGGGGGAGATGTCTTTTTTGATAGAAGGTAGACCATTAGTTGTCTTTTGAAGTTTGGAAGGAATTTAATTTCTCTGATATTTTGAGGAAGATTGTTCCAAATTCGGGTTCCTGATACAGAAAATTATTTAAAGAACATGGTAGTGTTATGTGATGGTACAGAGAGAATATTATTTTGGTTGGGAATGAGTATTTCTGTCAGCTGTTCAGACAGTAGTGTAAGAGTTGAAGACAATCAAGAGTGAGTGCAATGATTAAGATGATGACAGACGAAACACAGAACATGATTAACTCTAAGATTATCGGCATGTGGTCATGATAATTGTTTTTAGGCTGGTGTGATATGCTGAAAAAGTGTACATCACAAATGCTTTGTACACAAGCATTCATCGCCAGTTCCAGCCTGTGTGAACATCTGTACGAAAGTACTTGAGAATGTCATCACGTTGGTAAAGTAAGGGAGATATTCATCTAAAAGGTTACATGATGTTTATTATTCAGCAACCTGTTTGTGACTGTGTAATCTAAAGCCTTCCTTGTGGAATATGGTGCTGTAGTCATTAGACTGTTCAGCAGATTTCTTCTTAGTTAATGGTTTTGTGAGTCCCTGTTTCCAGGCTATTGGAAAGGTGCTGGAGGCCAGAGAATGGTTAAAAATGTCCGTTTTTGGGCAGTAGAGGATCGACGAGAAAACTGTTTATTTGCGCTGTTATATTCTCGTGCTTTGCAGCTGCCGAACGAATTCGCGCTGTTGACTTCCTGACTATGTTAAGGCTCACCAGCTGCAGAAAAAAATTTGGTTTGTGTCAATCACTGATACTTCAAGGGAATTTATGGTTTTCACTCTTGTGATGCGAACTACATGTTGTGAAATGAAGCCACACGAATGGAATACCACCAATAAAACAATTGGATGGCATATCCAGTAATTTGGACCAGCCTACTAGACAATTATAGAAAGCGATATCTACAGGCAATGCTGCTTTTATGTTTACGTGTGTCTAAGTGTGTTTAATTTTAGATATTTTAACATGTGAGAAAATAATGCCAAAGTTAAGCTAAATTAAGAATAAAGAGAGAGTGACTTTATTCTTACAATTATTAGCATCATATTATTTTATCCTAATGACTCAGACCAAAATTTAGGCATAATGTTTCTGCAGCTGGGTAATAACACACCCATTTATGTAAACCATCACTGCGAGGTAAGAATAAGCTACATGTGTAGTAACAACAACTACTACTGCTACTAGTATTACTACTACTATCACTAATACTACTGTTAATACTAACATGCCTGCTATAACTATAGTTTCTTCCTATTACAATAACCAATGAAGGTCGACGATAAAAGTTGAACTACATCTACCCAGGAATTGTTGTTCCCGCGTTCAGTTGCTCTTTGTATAAATCTTAGCAGAAGCATCGATAACTGTAAGAACTTTCGGTTCATTCCACTATCCAAGCTTTCAAGCTCAGATTTTAGTTGAAGTGGTACCAGAATCGCAGCAACGGAGTGCCTTTCCAAGGACTTTGCCATTACTAACAGGAGGAGGTGGTTACCGGTCAGTGGGAGCAACAGCACTTAGGTTATTCAGGTGAGGGCCTCAGACTGCATTCTGAGCTAACAACAAAAAATATAAGAATTGTCAGTCTGCCTTGATAAAAAACACTTTTGTTATTTATTTATTTATTCCAGAAACTAGTGTCAGTGATAAATATCGCCGTAATTATTGGGTTCTTTAAATCTAAAACATGCAGAAAATAGCATAATTATAAAACACTATAGAAGATTATTACATGTGTACTGTTTGTTTTTTAAATATTTTTTCTGTTAGTACTTTCATAATACCTTAATTATTATACGTTACAGCATGGTTTTAAGAATGTTGTCGCTGTTTGCGGCATATTTTCTGTGGTTTTCTATTGCCGTTTTCTCGGCATACGTCACGTCATCTGCAACTGTGTGAGCGGCAGTTAGTTCGGTAGTGTTGTGGATACAGTTTTGGTGTGTTCTAGGCTGTTACGTAGTTTATTGTGTACCCACGTTTGTTGGCGGCTTGCAGCTACTTTTATACACAGAAAAAAACATAAGCTTTCGCACTTCGTTCATAATACAAAACATTACGCCATCGCGCGTGTCACGAGAAGCGTATCACATGTTGCGAGATGGCTATGAAAATTGTAACGGAAGTCCTGACAACTTCTGTTCCTTGTTTATGTCTCTGTGTGTGATGGGGCAGTGGTTATTTTGCGTGTGTATGCTTTCTGTTAGTGTCCTGCGTCAGTTTTCTTAGAGCGATAAAGAGCGTGTTGGTGCAGGTGTTTCCCTTCCACTGTAGCCTTTTGTGTGCAGTAATTTTCTTCTGTTGTTAGGTAGCGGTATAAACTGTTTCTGTGTTTCAGGATGTTTAGATCACTTTCGATATTAGTGGGGTAATGGTTTTTGTTCATTAGGTGTTCTGCGAAAGTGGAATGTGTGCTGTCACTCTTTGGCGTTCTCGTGTGCCCTGTGGACCTCGTTCGGAAATTTCTGCTTGGTTGTTCCTTAGTATCGGCCCAGGCAGGAGTCGTATGAGCTGTTCAATGGCAGAATGGCAATCAACAATACTAGCAGTTTCCAGTTGACGTAGGGTCGCCATATCTAGCTGGGACCTCGTCGGGACACTGAGATGGGGGTGTAAAAACGAAATAAAAAAATTATTTAATATAATTACTTTTTATTTAGGACACAATTACTAGGATCTTAACACGGCAGAAGTAGTTGGTGCGCCATATTTTTCGGAAGATTTCGCTTTTTACAGCAAATCTTATTTCCCTTTTAGATATTTATAAAACACCATGCAAGACCTCTTGTAGTTAAACTGGCACTGTAAATTTGATTTCACAGTCCCTGTCACCAATCGATTTCTTTCTTCAGTTCACTTGGCCGACATCAGCGAAAATACTATTTCCACAGTGGCGGAATTGAAAACAAACACTCGCGTAATTTTTGCAGCTAGCATTTTCGTTCAGGATTTTCTGTTTCAGAAAGTAAATCCATTCTTCCTCCACGGAGCGTTTAGACCTCCCTTCTTCTGAGTCACGCTTAGATTCTAATAAGCTTTTCACGTACATATATTCCTGCAAACGATTGTCGCCTGAAATCTTCAGACCACTTTTAGTCAGGTATACAACAGTGTTTTCAATCATCACTCAAAATGTGGCTTCAGATAGCGTCAACCAATCAAATACTTGATATATATTAAAAGAAATAGCCCATTTCTCGAAGTAATAAAACGCTATGGTCTAGAAAGCCGTTGCCTCTTCCTCAAATGTCGAAATCGAATTAATTATTTCTTGGTTGGGGTTCTCATTCTTTATTTTGTTCAGATTCATATTCGTTCGCATGCCAATAAAATTAATAGTCTTCCTTCCATTCAGACATCTCTGAGTGTCGATTAATATATTCCTTACTTCAGTTATCGGGACCTTATTCTTCTACATTCTTTTTATATTTTTTCGAACAGAGCCAAGTTTGACTGCAGAAACGTGAAGTAAATTTCAGTGATCTGACTACTGAAAAATCTGAAATTATTTCAGGTGGCCGGCCTTCGGCGTCAAAAAGTTGTTTTAAGGGAATCCAATGCTTAAGAATTCTCTCAATTGAGGGCATTAACAACAGCAATCTTGTTTTTGAGGGATATAGAAGAGTCTGATGATTGACTATCAATATAAGCAGAACTCTTTCAGCTTCCCTGTCCTTACCGTATGTACTGAAAAATAAATATTTTCGTGATGACTGTTTCAATGTCGACAGTTAAAGACTCCAGCAGCGCTTGGTATAGCACTGTGGAGAATATGGGCAGCGCACCCAATTGTTTCTACCTTTTTTTCCCTAGTTCCTGTTTAATTTGTTAAAACACATTCCGCTGGCCGCGTCGTTGAGGTCCTTCGAAGTTAATATTGGTATCGTCTCCACAAAAAGCGATTAATTACTTCCTTTCTTGACAAAAGAACAGTCTTTTGTGTAAGCATCCGGAAAGTGACACTTTCTTTTTCCATTCTAAGGTATTTTCGTAAGCTACGAAAAGATAAGTCTATTACTCTGTGAACAGTTGGCAATAACAGCTTAGTCATCGAAGTGCAAAAAATGGTTCAAATGACTCTGAGCACTATGGGATTCAACTTCTGAGGTCATTAGTCCCCAAGAACGTAGAACTAGTTAAACGTAACTAACCTAAGGACATCACACACATCCATGCCCGAGGCAGGATTCGAACCTGCGACCGTAGCGGTCTCGCGGTTCCAGACTGCAGCGCCTAGAACTGCACGTCACTGTATACTTCACTCCCTAATACCCGCAATAAAGGCTTCGAACATTACTAACTTGAACTTGTTATTTCTATTACAAGTAGGAATAATAGTCTTATCAGATCGCTATTCAGATTGGAACGGCCCGATTCTCCCGTACTACTGGAGAAGACAGATGTATAAGGTGCTTGCATCGTCGATGCAGGATACGCAACATGCAACGCCGTCTGTGAGGCGACCTTGTCACCATAAACTTGTTGACATAAATAAAATAGAGCCTGCATTTATATGTTGTGCTAATCGATTATGTTACTTCAGTACTTGAGCCAAGCTCGTAACAGTATTTTGCAAAATCGGGACAAAACTGGGTCATGTCACGACAAGAAGGTCAGTAACTGTGATCTTCCTGATACATCGGGTCCGATGGCAAATCCCTAGGCAGACGCTGTCACTGTTGCTATTCGCGACTCAATTGTGTCGTATCCACTCACGCTTGTATTATCCGATGAACTACCTGTACCGACTGCGTCAGCACTAACTCGCCTTGCGTCACAGGAGAATCTCATCCTCTTGAAGAATGGTAACAGCCTAGACCTTTGTAACTTACTCCTACCGTAACACGACCGTGTCCTCCTTGCTCTCAAAACTACAGTAGGATTTATGTACTGGTGTCCGTGTCTGATATTCGTATATTTCAATCATAAATGTACTACATATCTAGGCGTTCCTTCCTTTCTGCAACCATACTAGAGACGTAGTACAGACACAAAGAATTTTGTAATACCAACTTGAAGAAATCGTCACGACACAAGGGATTCCATGAGCCACTCGAAACACCGACGCTCTGTCTAGAGACTGAAGATCACGGTAGTGAATAACGAGTGTCTTGATCTAACAGCCCCTTACTGTAGTCTTATGTGGCTCAACACAGCGTGGTCGAGGAGTATAATGAATCCAGTACTTCGTTAGCTGCTGAAGCACTAACGGAAATACTGCGGAATTAACTCTATCCAGGGACGTTAACAAGGCTCATAGAATATGATTTTATGAAATTCTCTGTGCTCAGCTAATGCACATCATACGCATAGGAAAGACAGTGACTGCAGGGATATACCAGGTGATCAAAAAGTCAGTATAAATTTGAAAACGCAATAAACCACGGAATAATGTAGATGGAGATGTAAAAATTGACACACGTGGTTGGAATGACATGGGGTTTTATTATATAAAAAAAAACAAAGTTCTTAAAAACGTCCGACAGATGGCGATGGACAGCAAAACGTCAGTGACTGCGCATGACAATGGTGTATAAAAGGAGCTGTAATGAGAGAGAGAATCCGGATATGGATCCTCTACACCTCCCGTAAACTCTATCCTCCTCACCTGCTTGTCTCACCCATCCTCTCCCACCCCCACCTGCTGCCGCACCTGTATTCCCACGTCCCACCCGGTCTCTATCACTCCACCCTCCTTACCCTCTCCCAAGGTGGCTTCCGCCAGCTCCCCCTCCCTGATGATGCCCTCCTCCTCTTCATCTACCCCTCCTACCAACTTTGATCCTCCCTCCCTCTTCCTGTGTTTGTTCCTTTGGGCACCCTCCCTAACTTCTCTCCCCCTTCCCTCCCTCCTCCATTTCTCCCCACTCCTTACCCGGGCTTCCCCTCCCCTGTCCCTCTACTCCTCCTCCCATCTCCTTAGCCATTGGCATCTTTGTTCTCCCCTCTCCCCCCCCCCCCCACCCCCTCGCCATTCTTCCCTCTTGGCAGGTCCTTGGATTCGCACACGCTACGTGGACATTCGCGCGCCGGAGATCATCGCCATCAGTGTCTCGCGTGTGCCGTCGTGTTTAGTGTTTAGTGTTCAGTGTTCACCGTCACACTCCATCATTCACCTGTGCCATCAACATCCTCAATGTTTGTGCGTCATGTCAACAGTTTGTAGTGTGGATTATCGTCGAGTGTGAACGGCTCTGTGTTTGTATTTATGTGTCTACTGTTTTATTACCTGCCGTTATGTAACTTATGTGTATTCTTTCTGTTTTTTCTCATTGTTTATTCTATGGCTGAAGAGCAGCGTAGACTGCTGCTGACAGCCTGCCTGTTGTACAGGTTTTAAAATAGCAATAAAGAAAAAAAAAAGACTGAGAATCAGATGCGCCAGCAGTCGCAGCATGTTGACGTTACCTGAAAAGGCGCTTTTAGTGAAGCTGTATTATCAGAATGGGGAATGTGCTACTTCAGCGTTACGATCCTATCGCCATAGGAAGGGGATTCGAACGGGTTGTTTAGACGATAGACCCCGTAGTGGCCGACCGAGCACAAGGCGTAATGCTGCTGAGACAGTTTAGGAAGAAATGGAGACTGTAGCGGGTTCGTCTATGCACGGGGAAGTCAGCGCTCGTGCAATCGCACCTCGCACCGGCATTCCATACACTACTATTTGGTTGGCACTGAGGTGTACCCCTGATGCTATCCGTACAAAATCCATCGGCATCGTGAACTGTTACTGGCGATTTACTGAAGCGGAGGGCATTTGCGATATAGGCGTTTCAAAAGATGGCGGAAGATGACGATTGGTTGAGTAACGTGTTGTGGCTCGACGAAGATCATTTCACGCTCCGAGGGTCTGTCAACGCCCACAACTGCAGAATTTGGGCTACCGAAAATCGTAGAACTGTCGTGGAAACTCCATTGCACGACGAGAAAGTCACGGTATGATTTGGGTTTACCACATCTAGCGTTATCGGGCCTTTTTTCTTCGAGGAAATGCGTGATTCTGGTTTTGTAACTGCTACCGTGACGGGTGAGAGGTACGCCGATATTTTACAGAATCGCATCATCCCCAGCCTGGCTGATAAACACCTGCTGGAACGTACGATGTTTATGCAGGATGGCGCTCTACCCCATGTTGCTGGACGCGTGAAGGATCTCGTGTGCTCAGCCGCCACTTTTGTCATGCTTTGCCTCCCGGGTCCCCAGACCTCACTCCGTGCGATTATTGGCTTTGGGGTTACCTGAAGTCGCAAGTGTATCGTGATCGACCGACATCTCTAGGGATGCTGAAAGACAACATCCAATGCCTCGCGAAAACTCCAGACATGCTTTGCAGTGCTGTTCACAACATTATTCCTCGACTACAGCTATTGTTGAGGGATGATGGTGGACATATTGAGCATTTCCTGTAAAGAACATAATCTTTCCTTTGTCTTACTTTGTTATGATAATTATTGCTATTCTGATCAGATGAAGCGCCATCTGTCGGACATTTTTTGAACTTTTGTATTTTTTTGGTTCTAGTAAAACTCCATGTCGCTCCAAGCACTTGTGCCAATTTGTACCTCTCTATCTTCATTATTCCGTGATTTGTACAGTTTTCAAATTTATACTGACTTTTTGATCATCCGGTACTTGTTTCTGTGCATAGAATCTTTGGACGTTGTACGGACCTTGCGCGGAGCTACTGGCACGTATCTGTTAAGACGACCGAATTCATTAGCTTCTTTGCTGGCTAGCGATCCGTGATAAGAAAATGTATGTCTCAGAGAAGCACTAAATTTATACGTAATGAGAACTGCTCATTGGCCATTCTACAGTGGCTGAAAAATTCTTAATGGCAGACAGCGGACTTAATGGTTACGAAACAGAAAAAAACCTCTTGCCAACCATTTCTACCTGCATTATGTTGAGAATTTGCAACCCGATCATGTGCAACAGAATGTATAGAAATTAAATAAATAAATAAGGCCTAGATATCTTTACTGTTTTTCGGACAGAAGCAAAACTCTTCTTCTTCTTCCTCGTCCATTGCCTTCCCCTCTGTTTTGTTCCTCTAGGTCTCTAATCAACAGTTCATTTTCGAAGTTTATTTTCATGCATTGTATCAGCATGTTCCCACTATCTGTTCGTGTTTAGATCGATTTTACTGAGTACTGAATCAACTTGTAATTCATTTCTAATGTCTTAATTCTCGAAGGTATCTTCTCTAGTGCATCCATTAACGTTACAGAGAAATGCCATTTCTGCAACCTGTATGCTGCTCGTGTCCTGTTGCGTGGGAACTAATGTTCCAGTTGCATAAAGCAAAATAGATACTTCCATGACTTTGTCATCTTTGTCTCTTTCGTGGTTCAAAAAATGGCTCTGAGCACTATGGGACTTAACTTCTGAGGTCATCAGTCGCCTAGAACTAATTAAACCTAACTAACCTGAGGACATCACACATCCATGACCGAGGTAGGATTCGAACCTGCTACCGTAGCGGTCGCTCGGTTTCAGACTGTAGCACCTAGAACCGCACGGCCACTCTGGCCGGCTGTCTCTTTCGCGGCTTTCGTTCTTGGTGCATATTAATTGTTCCACAAATTGTGTTAAATTTTAGTATCTCTTTATTGGTTTCATTACCGAAATTTCGTCTCGTATTACAGCTAAGATATTGAAAGTGGTTTATTATAATGTTAAATCTTAAAGGCAGTTTTCCTTGAATGGCATAATGTTCATGTTCTATTTAGAAGCAACGGCTCTCTGAAGATTATCTTCATTTTCATGTAGTATTGTTTGATTTTCTTCGTATAGTGGAGTATTAAATATTTCTCTCTGTTGATCTTTATACAGCAGGTAATATTTTATTTCAAAGTTCAGACTAGGTCATCTAAATACAGAGAGGGTATAATTAAACTTTCGCTACCTGAGAGGGACACCATGAAAAACGAGTGATCGTAGCCCAATTAAAGTTTGTGGGAACTTCTGTAAGGGGATGCAAGAGAGAAATAACGAATAAATCATTGAAAGAAACACAATTCAGTTTCTACATGACAAGGTAACGTAATTTCGTGCCATGTTTACGTTACAGGCCACAAACGTTGATCAATGTGACGACCATCTGTTTCCACGACAGTCTGGAACCGCACTAGAAGTACCATTTCACAGTTGTTCGTAGCACTTTCCGAACGGTGGACCACGGAATGTTTTACTGTCGTGACAACTCGCAAACTCTTGGAGATCGCACGTTGCGTCCAACATTCTTACCCAAGGCGACAGTAGCTTCTTCAACAATCTATGGCGCAATTGGCTGTCGGCCTTTCTCATTAACAATTTCAAAAGCGCCAGTAATTCTTACTTCCTAATCATGATCTTCAACCACAGTGAGAAAAGAGGACCCCTCTGTGTTGCTTTAAAGCATCGATACTCCCGTAGAGCGGCTGCGCTCCTGCTGTTGTTTTGATACAACAGCTTTCTCCAGATACTTGTTGACTGTAATGCATGCTGATTCTTGTGTTTAAACTCTACGTCGCCTACCAGTACCGGCACCTAACGGCAAGTCATGACACCTACACCAAGAGCGACGCAAATTGCAACGCACAGTCTGGATAACATTCGTATCAATATGGTAAATAGTTTTCAGACAGGCTCAAGAAGCGAAAGTTTAATTGCAGTCCGGCCCGTGATTGGTTTCTATTTGGTCCAAGGAAGAAGTTCGTCCGACAGAGAGCGAGGCGCTCACATTGTATTCTGGCCGTGACACATTTTCGGATATTCGCCATTCCGTTGTTTTCATTTTCCTAATTTAGCGTTCTTATAGCCGTGGGAGAGCCAGGCCTAACAAAATTCTACCATCTACTGAGCAAGATGTGTTAGACAGGCGAAATACCCTCAGAGTTCAAGAAGAATATAATAATTCCAATCTCAAAGAAATCGGGTGTTGACAGATGTGAAAATTACCAAACTATCAGTTTAATAAACCACGGCTGCAAAATACTAACACAAATTCTTTACAGACGAATGGAAAAACTGGTAGAAGCCGACCTCGCGGAAGATCAGTTTGGATTCCGTAGAAATGTTGGTACACGTTAGGCAATACTGACCCTACGCCTTATCTTAGAAGCTAGATTAAGGAAAGGCAAACCTACTTTTCTAGCATTTGTAGACTTAGAGAAAGCTTTTGACAGTATCGATTGGAATACTCGATTTCAAATTCTGAAAGTGGCAGGGGTAAAATACAGGGAGCGAAAGGCTATTTACAATTTGTACAGAAAGCAGCGGGCAGTTATAAGAGTCGAGGGGCATGAAAGGGAAGCAATGGTTGGGAAAGGACTGAGACAGGGTTATAGCCTATCCCCGATTTATTCAATCTGTATATTGAGCAAGCAGTAAAGGAAAGGAAAGAAAAATTCGGAGTAGGTATTAAAATTCATGGAGAAGAAATAAAAACTTTGAGGTTCGCCGATGACACTGTAATTCTGTCAGAGACAGCAAAGGACCTGGAAGAGCAGTTGAACGGAATGGACAGTGTCTTGAAAGGAGGATATAAGATGAACATCAACAAAAGCAAAACGAGGATAATGGAATGCTGTCAAATTAAATCGGGTGATGCTGAGGGAATTAGATTAGGAAATGAGACACTTAAAGTAGTAAAGGAGTTTTGTTATTTGGGGAGCAAAATAACTGATGATGGTCGAAGTAGAGAGGATATAAAATGTAGACTGGTAATGGCAAGGAAAGCGTTTCTGAAGAAGAGGAATTTGATAACATCGAGTATAGATTTAAGTGTCAGGAAGTAGTTTCTGAAAGTATTTTATGGGGTGTAGCCATGTATGGACGATAAATAGTTTGGACAAGAAAAGAATAGAAGATTTCGAAATGTGGTGCTACAGAAGAATGCTGAAGATTAGATGGATAGATCACATAACTAATGAGGAGGTAAAGAATAGAATTGGAGAGAAGAGAAATTTGTGGCACAACTTGACTAGGAGAAGGGACCGGTTGGTGGGGCATATTCTGAGGCATCAAGGGATCACCAATTTAGTATTGGAGGGCAGCGTGGAGGGTAAAAATCGTAGAGGGAGACCAAGAGATGAATACACTAAACAGATTCAGAAGGATGTAGGTTTCAGTAGATAGTGGGAGATGAACAAGCTTGCACAGGATAGAGTAGCATGGAGAGGTGCATCAAATCTGTCTCAGGACTGAAGACCACAACAACAACCACAACAACAACAACAACAACAACATTACCGATAAATGTTAAGTATTTAGACTTTTAAACATTTTAAAATGAAGAAGGAAATGATGGCTTAATTTATTTAGCGTCACAGAAACAACCCATGCCTTTGCGATTTGTAATCAAAAACATTTGTGGACAAATATTTAAAAGATACTTGCTAATAGTAAATTTCAAATACTCTGACCAAAGATCGCAGATAATTGCTTGTCACCTGGGATTGCCTGTCTCACTCCGTACTTTGTTTTTCTCTTGATTCTCGTATTAACATTTATAAATAAAACTTCTCCACTGTGGAACTATTAGGACGTTGCAACCGTTGAAACTTTGTGTGATTTGTATCCAAATAGCTGCATCCAGTCACTTTTATAATCTGTTTATTTTTGCATGATGATATTCCTAGGTGCATATCATCCTATTTTCAGATATTTACATGCGCGTCGTGAAATTGTGTCTTTGCTATCGGCGTTACTGACTTTTGCAGTGCTGTTCTGAAACATTGTAAGTAAAGAAACTAAGTTCACGACACGTTAATAGCTGTTTAACATCTGAAGCTGGGTGAACATGAGTTGAATGTACAGTAGAGTCCCGGTAAGTAGAGTCACGGTATTTCGAGATTCCGTGTAACTCGAGCTGTATCTTAAGAAAATCAAAATTTTACATGAAACTAGAGTACAAACCCTTTTTCATATGTTGTCCGCATGTAAGTTTTATGCACATCCGAATATATTACATTTTGAACTTTCTTTCAGTCCCGGGTTTCCGGGTTCGATTCCCGGCGGGGTCAGGGATTTTCTCTGCCTCGTGATGACTGGGTGTTCTGTGATGTCCTTAGGTTAGTTAGGTTTAAGTAGTTCTAAGTTCTAGGGGACTGATGACCATAGATATTAAGTCCCATAGTGCTCAGAGCCATTTTAACCATTTTCTCTGTTTTCCATGAACAACATGAACAATACAGGCAAAACTGTCCCACGAGTTGCGTTCGTAACGCACAGAAATAACGTTGGCCTCAGACTGCTAATGCATTTGTATTACAAACGGACAGGGACCGTTAGGTTTCGACTGTTTCTTTGTCGACGTTTCACTGGTTGGGACCGTCTGACAGTCAGTTGTACAGTGCATATTATTCCTATTATTACCCTTATTGTTGTGCCTACTCAGCAACAGTAGTCATTAAATACAGTACGCGTAAGTAACAATACAGTACACGTTTTGTAACACTGGCTGACCATGTTGTACTGTATGTACTGTAGTTGGCTGTGTAGTAACATCTGTCCTGTATTGAGCCCACCTGTGTCACGTAATGTACTATACTTATGTAACTGCGTGTTTTTTAATGTTCTCGTTGATATATTACAATTGAGTTGTAGGAGTAAGAGATATTGCTCCGTTGATTGTGAAACTGGAGGTTTTGAAAAGACTAGAAAAAGAGAAACATTAAAAAAGCCTGTTGCCGTGTAGTGAAGTGAGAGATTGTTCTTTGTTCGTTTGGTTTACTCAACAAACACAACAAAAGGAATCCAATTTCCGGGCCTGTTCTAAAACAAAAATCGGGATTTTTTAAAAACAAGTTAAAGGAAAGTGAGGGTGATATTACTGCTAATTCAGGACGGTTGGAGAGGTGGAAGAAGCGGTACGGAGTAAGGCAGCTTGAAATTTGCGGTGAGAACTTCCTGAGGATTCTCAAATTGTTACCCAATTTTGTGAGAAATCAAGAAAAATTGTACAAGAAGAAAATCTTACTTCTGATAAACTGTACAACTGTGATGGAACAGGGCTAAATTATAAAATGTTTCCATCTAAAAGTTCACCCTCAAAAGAAGAAAAGGCTGCCCCGAGCTGCCGAAAACGTAAAGAGAGGTAACAGTTCTTGCTGCATTGAATGCAAGTAGATACCATAAACTGAAGCTGCTGGTAGTAAAGAAGTCTACTAAGGATAGAGCTTTTAAAAAATATCACTACTTCTGCACTGCCTATTACATATGTCCACCAAAAATTTGTTTGGATGGCAATATTTTTAAGAAGCGGTTTTTCGAAGATTTTGTTTCAGAGACGAAAAGATGCCTAGAGAGAAAGTGCTTGCGTTCCAAAGCAATATTAACACTTGACAATGCTGGTTCACACCCTGATGAAGTGGAATTACAATGTGACGGTATTCGTGCATCGTTCGTATCCACTACGTGACGAGTTTAATACAGCCTATGGAACAAGGTGTTTTACAATGGTTGAAAGAAAAGGTACCATCGTCGTTTGCTGCAAACACTTCTACAAACAACAAGCAAAGGAACTATCAAGGAATTTCTGGAAAAAGAACTACGACCATAGACGTAGTTTAATGGCTAACCGATTCATGGTCTGAAATAAAGGCGGAGACACTAAAAATATCTTGAAACCAGATTTTAAGGAATGAAGCGGATACGTACAGTACAGACGAAGATGACCTACCGTTGACAGATCCGATGAAAAAGCCTGCTGGATGGGAAAATGCGAATGCGAGTAGTGCTTCAGAATGGATGAACAGTAATGACCAGTTTGGATTGATCGATCTCGTAACTGTTGAATTGTTAGTGAAGCCGCTGAAGACAGTGACGACGCGAGAAATTGCCAGGATGCGGCACTGCGCTATGTCGAGCAGCAAGTGGAAGCTACTCCAACTAACAGCATGCTTCTTAGAGGCTAGCGTAACGTTGCTCCTAGAAAACGAGGTTCTGTTTTACAACAAAGGACTATGGACAATTTCTTTAAAACGTAACTTATATTTTCTCAACTTGGAAATGTGTGTCCGTATATGTACATATAACACAGGTATGTATTACATTGTTTTTTTATTTATTTTTAATCATTATTGTACTCATTAAACATTTAGTCGTGATTTACCCGTTGATGTACTAATATTTCCGTAATATTCGAGTTTTTTGTAATTCTGGGTAGCCTCAGCCCCATTTAGCTTGAATTATCAGGGCTCTGCTATACTCTGAAAAACGGAGTTTTGAGACATAATTTGTTGCCGTGGCATGTCGCGAGTGGGATTCCGCTCTTATCGGTGCGTTACCTCATAAACTTTAAAGTCTGGTACTTTAGTTTTGACACTATGAGCCGGAAGCGCTGCTGTCGCGTTATGTGACGACGTGGGCTGCGAGCTTACAGAGGTTGTATTATAATTAATGGCGTAAACGCATACAGTTGAAAGTACACGATACTAGAAGCAAAAAAGTCTCAGTAAACTTAGGGTCGAAAATGCATACCTTAAGAGGTACGAGCAATTTTTCATCTTCGATGCTGTGAAACAAATCTCTTCTATTGCAAGTTCTTTGCTTTCCATATTTTGGGAATTGGTAGTATGGACCGCATGGACCAAAATAAGAAAAAAAATGTCCAGCAAACATGTGCTCTAAAACGCATACCTTAAAGTTACGAGTACTTGATCGTTAGAAGAGATGTGTTTCAAAGTAGCAAAGATGAACAAGTGCTCACAGCTCTTAAGGAATGCATTTTTTCTTGTTTTGGTCCATACTACCAGTTCCCAAAATATGGAAAGCAAAGAACTTGCAGTAGAAGAGATTTGTTTCACAGTATCGAAGATGAAAAATTGCTCGTACCTTAAAAGGTATGCATTGTCGGCCCTATGTTAACTGAAACTTTTTTTACTTCTAGTATCATGTACTTTCAACTGAATGCGTTTATGCCTTTAATTATGATACACCCTGTATAAGTGTTTGAACCAGGCCCGTAGGGCACCAAAGACTGCCCATGACTCTGTAAATCCTGACTAGAATTGGATACTGGTCACATCTTAACTATGCTGGCCGGAGTGGCCGAGCGGTTCTAGTTGCTACAGTCTGGAACCGCGCGACCGCTACGGTCGCAGGTTCGAATCCTGCCTCGGGCATGGATGTGTGTGATGACCTTAGGTTAGTTAAGTTTAAGTAGTTTTAAATTCTAGGGGACTGATGACCTCAGAAGTTAAGTCCCACAGTGCTCAGAGCCATTTTGAATCACGTCTTTACTATAGCCGGTCCAAAACCCGGTTGGGAAGACAGAAGGAAAGGAGTAACACCTTGGTTCACTTGTCTCCTGTTATATTGCCTTGTAAGGGCTCTTTACCAGGGTTACGTTGAAGACTGCAACGATCATCGAGGCAACGTGCGACCACACGATCCCTACATGGCTTAATGAGCGGAAGTAGCTTCCATCTTGTTGGGGTCAATTATCAGAGAAGCTGGGGTGGAAACTTTGAAAGAGAAGACAATGAGAAAGAAAGCCTTGTGTGTTCTGTTCTGTTATTTGCAGGATAAATGAATTACCTTTCAAACTTAGGGGATGTGCTCTGTAACGCGACTCGAACCCAGAAGCAATCCCGCAGGCTGTGGCTTAGCCTTATCTCCGCAATACCCTTTCTTCCAGGAGAGTTTGTCCTGCAAGATATGCAGGAAAACTTCAGTGATGTTTGAATGGTAGAAATGAGCTACCGGTGGAAGTGTCACTGTGACGGCGGGTTGCGAGCCGACCCAGATAACCCAGTCGCTAAGAGCACTGCCCCGAGGAAAGGTTCTGGGTTTGAGTACACAGTTTAAATCTTCTAGTAACTTTCAAAACAATAGACATTCCGCCGCAGAATGAAAGATTTGCTTTGGAATTATCTTTAGGACAAACTCGACGATCGTGAACTTCAAATGTGTATTTGCTGTGTTGTCAAATGAATTTGACGCTTGCAAATCGAACAATTTTTGGCACCAGGTATCTACAAGAGATATCGTAACCAGTAGCCAGTAGGTTTCCTGTCTTTGTCATATCATATAGCGAAAAACTGACTGAAATATTCGTGCTGTGTTGCATAACACAGCTTCAGTTGTACTTTTAATTTTTTTAGTATCATTTCCTTTGTTTTTTTTTAATGAGTAGAGCTCTCAGGTACATAAGGAAAGAAAGACCCTAAGCTGCCGACGGGCGTTGATACACATCAACGGGGACAGTTCAAAATGTGTGCCCTGGCCGGGACTCGAACCAGGGATCTCTTGCTTACATGGCAGACGCTCTATCCATCTTTTTTTTTCCTTTTTGTTCGTTGACAGAGGCCAACCAGCTCTCTGACCGAACACGCTGAGCTATCATGCCGGCATATGAAGACAACACAACACCTACTCCCTGAGCGAAGAAAATCCCCGACCCAGCCGGGAATCGAACCCGGGCCCTTAAGACGGCAGTCCGTCACGCTGACCTTTTCTTTTTAATTAATATAGATAAGGAAGGTAGGAGACACAGAAACCTTTATTATTCACAAAATAAACATAGTACGTCCTGACACATGATAACTGTCCTAGAAGGAACCTCGCTGCCGTCCTACCATGCAGCATGAAGTAACAACAAAATCAAAGTGGGGCCACCTCCGGCACCCTAAAGAAAATGAATATGAAAACAAAATTTGAAGTAGATCCATTTGCTAACTGTTCAAGCGTGAGTTTTTCGTAGGTCGCATACTCGCATAGTGTTCTTAGTCGATCACATTACTTGGTCGGTTTCACAACGAAAGCACCGCCGCTCATCTTTGCGCACCCGGCACACCCCAAGTATATGGCGGGTCCGCAAAAACCGTTACTAGGAAATTTGCATACCAATCCTTGTACTTTTGTAGCCGTAATAGTTTTGTGTGTACATCTTGCAAGTATTGCCAGTAATCCAGGACGTTCAGTGAGTTCGTACGTGTGTCTCTATAGATGTAATGGACCGTCATACCTGTGATCCACGCCACTGCGTTCGTCTTATGAAGCGGAAAATACGTTTCCTCTGGGAAAAAATACTATGCCAGAACAGACTGCCGTATAGATAGTGCGCCACATGAACGCTATTATCTTCCTTGCGAGAGTCCAGACAGCCAATGCCTCGCCGCAGACCAGCCGATGGTCGTCCGTATCCAGCACGCCGCATTGCTGACACAAGGGCGAATCCGCCAAATGTATTGCGTACTTTTTATCATTTGTAGGGTGTTTTCGGTTCACGACAATGTACCATGTTGATCTGACTGATGTAGGTAGGTGGGGGTGGTGGACCGTGCGCCACACCACGTCCCAATTAACAGCTGGCGATCTGTCGAAGAAGCAGATGGTACACGTCCTTCGATGTCGACTGTCGGGTCGTCGGTAAACGCTCTCGAACGTAACTATGTTCCACGATGAACGTGCGCACATACGTTAAAGGGGGCGAAATATGGCCGACACTGACAGGAGGAAGATGCGATGTTGGTACGAGTTCTTCGATGATCGTCCCCGTAAGCGAGTGACTCCTGTTACGCCACCGTTGGAGCATAGTATTAATATACATGGCACGCGCCTTCTCGTGCACGTTCACTAAACCAACGCCCCCCTCTCGCGCTGGGAGAGTAAGCGTGTTGTACTGCACCTTAAAGAGTTGTCCCAGGCACACATAGTACCCAAAAGCCGCCTGAATCCTCATAGCCATCGTGCACGTCAATGAGAGGAGGTGTGTCAGGTGGCACATCATGGGCGCGAGATAAAGGTTGACGAGTAACACTCGCTGCAGCATATCCATCGACCGTCGGGCGTTTAGTCGTACTGCCGTGCGGACTCTGAGAAACAGTCTTCGGTAGTTGTCCGCAGCCGTTCTCGCCGTCTCTTTATGAAAGCTGATACCCCAACAGCGGAGGGTTTCCACCGCAGGTATGGGTCCTTCCGTTCCTGGTTCTAGTCCACGCCCCACATGCATGAATTGTGATTTTCGGTAGTTGACCACACTTCCAGCTGCCATCCCATACGTCTGTAGCCAATCCAGTGCTGTTTGAGTCTCCCTCTCATTCCGTATGAGGAACACAATATCATCCGCGTATGCTCTGCATTTGAATGATAAATGCTGTAGGGAGATCCCGGTAAGACGGCGGCAAAGGCCTGCGAGGCACGGTTCTAAGGCGATCGCATAAAGGAGGATCGACGAGGAGCAACCCTGTCTCACTGATCTTAAGATCTTAAAATACTCAGTTCTCCCTCCGTTGACCACCATCGCTGATCTGGCGCCGTGCGACAGCCGCATCACAGCATTGGTCAATAATGGCGAGACACCCATCCTGTTCATCACCGCCGCGAGGTACACATGATCCACGCGATCAAAAGCATGATCGAAATCCACTGCAACCATGCAGCCGCGAGGGCGACGACGTCACGATAGTCTCCCAAGGCTGTGTGGATATTACTGAAGCCGCCAAGACAAGTCTGATGGGCATGTATTCGATTCTCCAGCGACTTTTTGATACGACTGCCCAGGATGCGCATGAAGATCTTGTAGTCACTATTAAGGAGGGTCAAGGGGCGATAATCACAAGGCCGTTTGCCACCACGGGGCTTCGGTATCGGTATCATGAGCCCTTCCGTGAATTGAATGTGAACCGGTACGTCTTGCCGCAGAAGCTCATTAAACATACATAGACACATCGGTGTCATAATGGTCACAAAGGCATGATAAAATTCCAACGGGAATCCGTCTGGACCTGGGGACTTGTTGCAAGCACCTCGTGTAATCGCTTCCTCCAGCTCTTCACACGTAATTTTAGATAACCCGTCCGCTTCCCCGTTCACACTCGTCGCGTCTGGGATCTCTTCCAGGACGTTCCCCAGCTCCCTCTGACCCTCCCCGTTGCTCGCATTGAATCTGCTAAAATGATCCGTGAACGCCTGTTCTATGCCCCTTTGTGTTGTAAAACGACGGCCATCGCCGAGATCGATCTCATGTATTAAATTCCTGCGGCTTCTTCGTCTATCTTTTATCACATAATGCATCGAAGGAACCTCGTTGGGCAGGCAATCCTGCGACCTCGCGCGTATCATCGTACCTGCCATCCTCTGCGTCGCAAGTTGTACCAGCTTCGCCTTAACTCGGTGGACGGCCGTCTGGCGTTCTGCTGTAGGTGGTTGAGCTAACAGTTCCCGGAGAGCTGTAAAGTAAAACTCAGTGGTCGTGCGCTGCCATTGAGAAACCTCCTTCCCGTAACCTATTAACGTCCTCCGTAAAGCTGGTTTCGCGCACTTGATCCACCACTGCAGGACAGAACCGAAAGAATTTCGTCGACGGAGGCAGCCAAGCCACGCGTCCTTCACCATGCGTCGGCATTCTGCATCTCGCAGGTGGGAGACGTTCATCTTCCAATTACCCCTCCGTCTCCATACCTGCTGTCTATCAAGGTTAACGGTACAAATATATGCCTCGTGGTTTGTAAACGCTGTCGGCCATATTTCTGTGTCCACCGTCGACATTGCTAACGGGCTTGAAACGTAGATCCGGTCCAAACGGCCCGCGGAGTGGCTAGTAAAAAATGTATATCCTGGTTGGTTGCGATACTTCAGGTCCCATGTATCGACTAATTCCACCCCGTTGACCAGCTCCCTAAGTTCTTGGCCAGTAATATAGTTAGGTTGTTGGTCCTTCTGTGGAGCACACAATTAAAATTTCCGCCGAGTATGCTACCATCGTATCGTCCCTGGAACAACGGTGTAACCTCATGGGCGTAAAAATCTGCTCTGTCCCTTCTCTTATCCGAGCCTGACGGTGCGTATATGTTGATCAAACGTATTCCACCTATGGTCACGGCCGTACCACGGGCAGAAGGCAAATACTCGACGTCGTCCGCACGTATCCCTTCCTTTAACAGTATAGCTGTGCCAACGCCTCTCTCGTCACACGGGGAACAGTAAATGCCGTAACCGTGAAAGTCCGAGGGGGGAAGTACCCGAACTTCTTGTATTAGTGCTATGTCTAAATCCGCAGCCTTTATCATGTCACTGAGCATCTTAATGTTTACCGGCGTCCCTATGCTATTGATGTTAATAGACCCTATCCGATAAGCTTGTTGCATGGCGGTCAACGTAGATAAAGTACCGTACGATCGCCAATTTTGCCGTACATAGGCTGCTGTCGGACTAACGTCCCCCGCCGTCCCCTCATATGGTCTGCCATTATTCCGTGCACTCTGCCGGTCTTACACCGGGAGAGTGCGTGGGAGCAGTTCCTCCGGCACCATCTGTTCCCCACGGGGGTGGCTCTTCTGAGCAGTCCCCTAGTGTCCCATCGTTGTCGTGCGGTGCAGGCGCCGTAGCCTCCTCAGTAGCCTGTTGCCGTCTATCGAGCCCCTTCGCTGTGTCTGGAGCATCGTCAGCGGTAGGTCGTACCACTGTCCCGCTGGCCACAGTTGCATCCACGCTAGGCAGTTCTTCTGTATCCATGGTCGTCTGTTCTGTACCCGTAAACTGCTCACAATGGTCTGCTAGATCAGAGTGGTCGTTCTCCACCGTGAGGCGGCGCTTCTTCCGGCGTTTTGGTGATCGCTGTTTACGTTGCAGGGCCTCGGAATCAGAGGTCAGCATGGTCTCCAATTGTTCGTGGGGGGCGTCGGAATCGTGCGCCGCCGTACTATCGACGTCTCCAAGTGCCTTACCTGAAGGGGCCGCAAGCGGAACCGAAGAGATGGCGTCCTGTGACTGCTGCAGGCGGTCCAGCGCAACGTCGTCTTCCTGTGGCTCGCCACGATCATCCGCTGTCTGTGTGTTCTGGTACGCGTCTGTCTAGCGACCCATCACGTAACGCGGCGACGTAAGTCATGGGGAGCACAGTCGGATGCGGCGTGAGGGGTGGATCATCCCGTGGCAGCTGTAATAACCTTCGTTGAGCACACTCAGAACGTATGTGTCCCTCCTTCCCACATCCAGAGCACGTCCTTGGTTGTCCGTCGTAAATGACAATCGCCCTACAACCGGCGATGTACAAGTATGACGAGACGTGTTTTCGGAGTTCGATCCGTATTTGTCTGACGCCATTGAGGACAGGATACGTCTTGAAACTCGCCCACTTTTCAGCCACGTGGGATAGGACCGTTCCGTAAGGACGCAGGGCGTCTGTCACCAGTTCTTCTGGCACTTCGAATGGAAGCTCAAAGACGCGGGTCGTTCGGAGGCCCATGCCGGCGTGTTCAACTGTTACCGCTCCAACATTCCCGTCCGAATGACAGAAACGAAGTCCTTGTCGGTGTCGAAGTAGTAGTTCGTCACATGCCGCTTCATTAATTAGCTTGACATAGACCACGCTGCTGACTATAGATAAGTGGATTCCAACAAGAACGTCAGGTTCGATTTTCACCTCGTCTCTCCATTCAGAATGCCATGCTGCGTTTTGTTATCTAGGAACTCTTCAATCCAATCACACAATTGTTCTGATAGTCCATATGCTCTTTTTTCATTACACGACTGTGGGGAACTGTATCGAACGCCTTGCGGAAGTCAAGAAACACGGCGTCTACCTGTGAACCCGTGTCTATGGCCCACTGAGTCTCGTGGACGAATAACGCGATCTGGGTTTCACACGATCGTCTTTTTCGAAACCCATGCTGATTCCTACAGAGTAGATTTCTAGTCTCCAGAAAAGTCATTATACTCGAACATAATACGTGTTCCAAAATTCTACAACTGATCGACGTTAGAGATATAGGTCTATAGTTCTGCACATCGGTTCGACGTCCCTTCTTGAAAACGGGGATGACCTGTGCCCTTTTCCAATCCTTTGGAACTCTACCCTCTTCTAGAGACCTACGGTACACCGCTGCAAGAAGGGGGGCAAGTTCCTTCGCGTACTCTGTAAAATCGAACTGGTATCCCATCAGGTCCAGCGGCCTTTTTTCTTTTGAGCTATTTTAATTGTTTCTCTATCCCTCTGTCGTCTATTTCGATATCTATCATTTTGTCATCTGTACGACAATCTAGAGAAGGAACTACAGTGCAGTCTTCCTCTGTGAAACAGCTTTGGAAAAAGACATTTAGTATTTCGGCCTTTAGTCTGTCATCCTCTGTTTCAGTACCATTTTGGTCACAGAGTGTCTGGACATTTTGTTTTGACGTAAGACCAAAATTTCTTAGGGTTTTCTTCCAAGTCAGTACATAGAACTTTACTTTCGAATTCATTGAACGCCTCTCGCATAGCCCTCCTCACTCTACATTTCGCTTCGCGTAATTTTTGTTTGTCTGCAAGGCTTTGGATATGTTTATGTTTGCTGTGAAGTTCCCTTTGCTTCCGCAGCAGTTTTCTAGCATCTGGGACAAATAGAAAATTATCTACGTAGAACAAAAGGTCTGTATTTATCGTGAACGTGCGAATATCTTTCACTAGTGACAGTTGTGTAGCAATTTTTAGGAATATCTTGGAGCAAAAAAATAATTTTGATAAGAAATGTATTTGCTGACGCTCCTTATACTATTTCTCTAAAAATTTTTGGCTGTGTACTTAAACATGTAGTGATGTGGAAGCCTCGAGGTTCAGTGTAGAGCTCAAAATATTTAGTTTAACAAATTCAAGGTCCGATATTGTTTCCTATATCATCTACAGCCGAGTGTGACAGTGAAGTCCCTGTATCCTTAGGTCAAAACAGCATATTTTAGCCTGAATATTGGAATTCCACATATTAAAAAAATTTCAAATGTGTGTGAAATCTTATGGGACTTAACTGCTAAGGTCATCAGTCCCTAAGCTTACACGCTACTTAACCTAAATTGTCCTAAGGACAAACACACACACCTCCATGTCCCAGGGAGGACTCGAACCTCCAAATATAAAAACTATATTTATACAGAGGATCTGTATGTTCACCATCATGCTGTGCACAGAAATCTTACTAATGGTAATGTCCTGCTTGACATCTTCCGGATTTTCTCAGGAGGTGTACTTCGAAACTCTTCCCCAACACTTCTGCGCAATTCTTTATCTAGGTTGTACCGACAGAGATCCATATTGGATCTGATAGTTACCCACAACGAGTTGTCTGGAAGCTCTGCGTTTTGTGATGGTTCTTTGCATCCAGTGATCTCGAAAGTGTTCGTCGAGGAACTCATCCATCTGAATAGCAATGAGTGATGAAGCCCTGTCCTGATGTAATCTCAAAGGATCCACGGTTCCCTTGTTTTCAAGCTGAGGTACTAATCACGTTTGCAGCATGTACAAATAAAAATTATCATTCATCTATCTTTAAATAAAAGTCGTCTAAATGGATGTTGTGATGACATCACAGTCCATACCATAACATGAGGTGGATTCCATTCGGTCTCTTGCACATACTAGGAATTTTCTTTAGACCAGAATACCTCATTCCTTCAGTTTGAACTTCGGTATGTCACCCATCCATCAGAAAATCACCCACATGATCATACGACTTATCTTAGAAGCTAGGTTCTAAGGAAACGGAATCTTACTTTTATAGTTTTTGTAGATTTAGAAAAAAAATTGGTCAGTGTTGACTGCAGTACGCTTGTTGGAATTCTGAAAGCCACGAGGGTAAAACACAGGTAGTGAAAGGTCATATATGACTTTAACAGAAGCCAGACATTTTCATAAGAGTCGAAAAGCATAACCGGAAATCAGTGGTTTAGAAGGGAGTGAAATAAGGTTATACTATATCACAGAAGTCAATCAATCTGTAGACTGTGCAAGCAGTAAAGGAAATGAAAGAAAAATTTGGCGAAGGAATTAAAGTTTAGTGAGAAGAAATAAGAACATTGATGTTTGCCGATGACACTGTAATTTTGTCAGAAGCAGCAAAAGATTTGGAAGAGAAATTGAACAGTATGGACAGTATTTGGAAAGGAGGATAGAAGATGATCATCAAACAAAAGCAAAACAATGGTAATGTAATATAGCAGAATTAAATCAGGAGTTTGTGAGGAATTTACACCCATGATCAGAAAAAAACAGAACACCTTCAACCACTAGTGACAGGACGCTCATATTCACAAGACATGTACATTTGTGTGTTCTGCAGAAATGATAAGCTTTTGAACCATATCGGCCGCGGGTTCCAGGTCAACATCGATATGACGGCGCAACACCATGTACCGGTAAAATGTGCCTGCGGCTCTCGTTTGCACTATAAACCGACAGATGTGCAAGATGCCTCTCAGATATATGCACGAACCGTACCATCAAATCATTGAGTTTGAAAAAGGGCGCATTATTGACATGGGAGAATGTGATGCATCCATCCCGGAAATTGCTACACATGTGGGACGAAGTGTTACGGCAGTGCAACACGTGTGTGAAGAATTGTTCACAGTAGGACGTAGAACAGAACGAGATGGTTCAAGTCACACCACCCAGACCCCCTCTTCCCCCCCACCCCCACCCCCAAGGAGATCGATAAGTCATCCGAATGGCATTGTATGACGGATCTGCGTCCTCCTCGGCTCTGGCACAACAGTGGAACACATCGTACACATCAGGGGTGACAGTCCGTCGCTGTTTATTACGGCATGGGTAACGTGCGCGTGGTCGACTTGTCCGCATACCTTTGACGAATGAGCAGAACTATGGTAGACATCAATGGTGTACGGAACGACGTCTCTAGGGACAGGAGTGGCATCAGATAGTGTTTTTGGACGAATCCAGGTTCCGTTTGTTCGAAAATGATAGCCGCATTTTGGTTCGCCACAGACAGGGGGAGCGGCATCGCAGTGACTGCATCTGCACAAGACGTACAGCGCCAAGGCAAGGCCTTATGATGTGGGGGGCAATTGGGTACAACCACAAATCATAGCTGGTGCATGTGCAGGCCATTGTGACCAGTGTGACCTACGTGAATAACATCGCGAAACCCGTAGCAGTACCCTTCCTGCACAACATCCCAGACGCCATTTTTCAGCAAGAACATGTGCCTTCTTGCTGTCACAGAATGTCAGCCTTTTGCCCTGGCCTGCCAGGTCAGCACACTTGTTGACAATCGAAAATGTGTTGGATATGCTGAAACGACAGGTGCAGTGACCCAATGCCAACCACCACAGATCAACTTAGGAACCAGGTAAATGCAGCGTGGGTGGTTGTACAACAGGACGCTATTCGCGCCTTCCACGTGTCGATGCCATCACTTATCAGAGTCCATGGCGGACCCTGTGCTTCCTAGGCAACGGAACACATGCTGAACGGAGGTGACTGAAATGCTATTAATTTCTGCAGAACATACTAATGTACATGTCCTGTGAATACGAACGTCGTATCTCTAGTCGTTCAATGCGTTCTGTTTTTTTTTTCTGAACATGAGTAAAGATTAGAGAACGAACACTAAAAGTAATAGAGGAGTTTTGTTATTTGGGCTGTAAAATAACTGTTGATTTCCGAAGTAGACAGTATTTAAAATGTAGACTGGCTATGGAAAGAAAAACGTTTCCGAAGAAGAGAAATCTATCAAGTTCGGATATAAATTTAAGTGTTAGGAAGTCTTTTCTGAAGGCACTTGTCTGGAGTGTAACCCTGTGCGGACGTGAAACTTGGATGCAAGCAGTTAAGAAAAGAATAAAATTGAAGTTTTTGAAATGAAGTGTTACCGCAGAATGTTGAAGAATAGATGGGTAGATCGTGTAAGTATTGTGGAAGTACTAAACAGAACTGGGGAGTCGAGAAATAAATTTGTGAAATGAATAAAAAAAGGGACCGGTTTATAGGACGCATTCTGAGGCGTCAAGGAATCATCAGTTTAGTATTGGGAGAAACTAGGGGAGGGGGAGGGTAAAAGCTGTAGAGGAAGACCGAGAGACGAATAATGAGAACAGGTTTAAATGAATGTAGATTGCACTAGGTATTCGGAAATGAAAATGCTTCATAGGATAGAATAACATGGAAAGCTGCGTCATACCAGTCTTCTGACTGAAGACCAAAGTCACACCAACATGGGAAAGAAGATTTTCACCAATGGGCAACATCTGGTAGATAAAATCTTGTACTACACACGATACGTTGATGGCAAGAAGCTGTTGATAGACGGCGAGAAACGAAACGTTATGAAGATCGTTGAACATTTAATAATTTATATCACAAAACTGATTTTAGTAGTGAATATGAAAATAACCGTCAACTGAAATTTCTCAGAATATCAACAAACAGGAAGATAGGCGTGTTTTTGAAGTGTAGAGAGAGCTGACACCAACGAATATTGTGTTGCACAATAAAATTGTAATCCGAATGGCGAAAAAACGTCAGCCCTCGCTGTCTAGTAATAGAGCGTTCAAAATTTCGACAAATAAAGAGGATAGGATAAAGGATCAGAATATAACTAGTCAGCTATAGGAAAAGGAGACCAAGAAAATATTGTGAATGAATTAATACTTGTGGAACACGTCGTCGGGATGTTCCATATTTTGATAATTTATCGCATAATTTAACTAATATTCTTAAACAGTTTAAAGTTGCGGCTGCATTTAAAACTAACAATGCGTTGCCATTGCAGTTTTAATTAAGGCACAACTCCAAACAAGAGGCGGGTAAACATCAAGGAATTGTCTAATCAATAAATCCTTTATGTTACTCTTAAACCGAAATTTGTTCACACAGGTAGCTAAAATTTTTATGACTGCTGGAAAGCTATTAAAATGTGTTCCTGTATGATAGGCACGTTTCTGGTCGAAAGTAGGTGACTTTAAATCATTATTGCTATTTAGTACCGAATTGGAAGCTTGAGTTTGACTTTATGAGTTACGCTAAAAATTGATCTCGTTTGACATTATCGACTGAAAGTAAGCGATGTATGCAAGCTTTTTATTTAAATTTTTGTGTCACCTGTGCCTGACAACATCCGTATTCCAAATAAAGATTTGCTTTGGTGTTTCAGCACTTCCGTGATACGCTTCTCCTACTTGTATTTATAATCAAATTACATTCCAAAGAATTTAGCTCACTAATCTTCTATTTGCTTTTCATATTTTAGACATACACTGATGGGAAACTTCTTACAAGTTCTGAATTGAATATAGCGTTTTTTTCGAAGCCTACTGATAAAGAATTGACTAGGAACGATTAATTGATGACCATGAAAATTTTATAAAATATTTTTTCTAAAGCTGTACTCAGTTTGTAATTTATTGCAATGTTTGTATCATCAGCAAAGAAAAGCTTCTCATTTGATAATATGGCTGAAGAATGTCATTAACATACACAGTAAAATCTATCTTCAATAATTTGGCACATTGTGGGACATCTCATGTAGTCAGTTGCCAGTTGGATTATAACTAATACCTTACTAAGTAACTCTTTCCCATTGACACCGTTTGACACCTGTCGAAGAAATACAATTTGACCCATTGACGAAAGAAGCTGAAATTCCCCCAGTAAGAAAATCTGCTAGGTGCAAGGCATAAGTGTACGTAAGGACAATGAAAATCGTGAAATTGTCTGTTGCAGATGCGTACGGAATGAAAAAGGTTACAGTCAACGAAAATGAAGGTTACTAACATAAAAGTAAATGTCAAGAAACAAGTCAAATTAATTTCGGACAGTTGAATGAAACTAATGGCGGGGGGTACTGGAAAGAGAGTGATGATAATGGAAATCAGAGTGAAAAGATTTAGACAAAAACCGAGTAAGTAGTTAGTGTACATCATTGAAGAAGACAGTGGCTCGAGGAAAAGGGAATACCGTTCGAAAGGAATGAAAAGAAATTACAAAGAACCCACACAGAAATGAAAAGTAGAGAAGCAAAGACTGTCGAGCAGACTGGGAGTATATAAAGCAAGTTACTGTGATGTTGCTGTTAAAGTAACGAAGACAAGTGTCCGATGTTACGGCGCCCAGCAGGATATTAGCCGATGTCCACGAGCCAACTGTCCAGACCTGTCTAAAGCCCTTCGGTCTTGAGTTCCTGAATGAAGCAGTTGGAGAGTCGAGTAGGGACTGCAAGGAGCAGGCTAGCACGCGTCCGTTATTCAGTAAAGACCGGCTCGGAATAGCCACCGATCGATGTAACTGGCGTCCGTTCGAGGCTGCAATCAGGGTCCCTCTTTCTATTAAATGTGGCACTACAAAGAAGCAGCACTTTACACTGCCGTCTACTGTTCTGTTACTGTGCAGTATTTACCAAACAACATTAGTTTTGATTGTGAAACTTGATTTATTAACATGACTATCCATCGTAACGGATGGTGGGAGCACAGCTGTATATCATTAGCAATCATAAATAAAATAGCCTCCGGCTGCACAGATGGTTTTATAACTTTTTTATAGTGTATCTTTTTCTTATTCAGTATTTTTAGTCACCCTAGTCTATCATACGTGGACTTGCACTTAGATAACTGTGAATCAAAAAGATACAGTTACAGTACACGACTGATGCATTATATGGTGGTTTCCTGGGTATATCGATAATCTTACTGATGTGTCAAAATAGGAAGACTGGAATTCGGTACCCACTGCACACAAATATCGATCGTTTTGTACTTTACTTCCAACAAGCCTGTCTGGTGACCAAACTAAACCGCGAGGTACTAGTACCAGCTCAAACGTGTAAAAATTCCATAACTTTGTTATATGAGTATTAGATTGACTACATGGCACAAGACAGTTGTACCGTATATTGAAAATAATTCCTTGTGATTATGACAACTGTTATTCTACCTTTGATTTTTTTACTTTTTAGAATGTGACTACGCGGCCCAGAGGGAACAAGGTAGTATTTTATTATGTTTCGGTGGTCACTGTTTTACCGCCATAGTTTTCGATTAAATAAATGGTTTACGTTTTTAGAGATGATATTCCCAATGTAAATGTTAGTTATTTTTAGATTACCACTTGGGCGGTAACATTAAACGATGATATTCAACACGTAATGTAGATAATACGATGGTAAGATAGACAATACTATTTTTATTACAATAAATAATTACACCACGTGTCAAACAAATTCTGTTTTGTCGTATGGCGCAATTACAGGTGAATATTCACCTCAGTGTCCTTTTATTTTAATCTCCATTCATGTTTGGTGTCAACACCATAAATGGTTATTGCTTTTAGACAATGTTCACGCAATCCCACTATAACTGTTATTTTTAATTCAACTGTAGATTGGTTACCAACCATATGTAATGACAGTAACACCCCAAAGATAGAAAATATTAGTGACTTAATATTTGATCTTGACCATGATTAAGTGTAAGGTCACATATATTCTTACCTAAGCATAAGAGCTTTATTATGATCTGATAAAAGGGGAAGCCTTGACAACTTGTAATATGTACTTGTACTTTACGACAAATGCTATTAAGTTGTGTACAAATTGATATAACCCATTTTTAGGAAAAATGTTCTGTGTGCACAGGAGCATCAGAAGACAGGACTGGTTGTATCGAATTAATCATGTACTAAAGAAAGTTATGATATCATCCGTAGAGCCAGAAGCTATATTATGTAAAATCGATGATTTATTAATTTTTCCATCGGCTTATATGTACGTAAATACTCCGCAAACCATTGTGCAGTGCATGGCGAAGGCCCAACAAAAATAATTGTTTCATGACTAGTTCTCAGAAAGCGTTCCTTTCTGGGGTAGAAATTCTGGGTGACGCAAAATTGGCTGTTGTTGTTGTGTTCTTCAGTCCTGAGACTGGTTTGATGCACCTCTCCATGCTACTCTATCCTGTGCAAGCTTCTTCATCTTCCAGTACCTACTGCAACCTGCATCCTTCTGAATCTGCTAAGTGTATTCATCTGATGGTCGCCCTCTACGATTTTTACCCTCCACACTGCCCTCCAATACTAAATTGGTGATTCCTTGAGGCCTCAGAACATGTCCTACAAACCTATCTCTACTTCTAGTCAGGTTGTACCACAAACTGCTCTTCTCCCCAATTCTATTCAATACCTGATCTACCCATCTAATCTTCAGCATTCTTCCGTAGCACCACATTTCGAAAGCTTCTATTCTTTTCTTGTCCAAACTATTTTTTGTCCACGTTTCACTTCCATACATGGCTACACTTCATACAAATACTTTCAGAAACTGTTTCCTGACACTTAAATCTATACTCGATGTCAACAAATTTCTCTTCTTCAGAAATGCTTTCTTTGCCATTGTCATTCTACATTTTATATCCTCTGTACTTCGACCATCATCAGTTATTTTGCTCTCCAAATAGCAAAACTCCTTTACTACTTTAAGTGTCTCATTTCCTAATTTAATTCCCTCTACAGCACCCGACTTAATTTGACTACATTGCATTATCCTCGTTTTGCTTTTGTTGATGTTCATCTTATATCCTCCTTTCAAGACACTATCCATTCCGTTCAACTGCTCTTCCAAGTCCTTTGCTGTCTCTGACAGAATTACAGTGTCACCGGCGAACCTCAAAATTGTTATTTCTTCTCCATGGATTTTAATACCTACTCCAAATTTTTCTTTTGTTTAATTTACTGCTTGCTCAATATACAGATTGAATATCATCGGGGATAGGCTACAACCCTCTCTCACTCCCTTCCCAACCACTGCTTACCTTTTATGTCCCTCGACTCTTATAACTGCCATCTGGTTTTTGTACAAATTGTAAATAGCCTTTCGCTCCCTGTATTTTACCCCTGCCACCTTCAGAATTTGAAGGAGAGTATTCCAGTCAACATTGTCAAAAGCTTTCTCTAAGTCTACAAATGCTAGAAACGTAGGTTTGCCTTTCCTTAGTCTTTCTTCTAAGGTAAGTAGTAGGGTCAGTATCGCCTCACGTGTTCCAGCATTTCTGTGGAATCCAAACTGATCTTCCCCGAGGTCGGCTTCTAGTAGTTTTTCCATTCGTCTGCAAAGAATTCGCGTTAGTAGTTTGGATCCGCCACATATCAAACTCATAGTTCGGTAATTTTCACATCTGTCAACACCTGCTTTCTTTGGGATTGGAATTATTATATTATTATTGAAGTATGGGGGTATTTCACTGTCTCATACGTCTTACTCACCACACAGCAGAGTTTTGTCAGGACTGGCTCTCCCAAGGCTGTCAGTAGTTCTAATGGAATGTTGTCTACTCCCGAGGCCTTGTTTCGATTCAGGTCTTTCAGAGCTCTGTCAAACTCTTCACGCAGTATCATATCTCCCATTTCATCTTCATCTACATCCTCTTCCATTTTCATAATATTGTCCTCAAGTCCATCGCCCTTGTATAGACCCTCCATATACTCCTTCCACCTTTCTGTTTTCCCTTCTTTGCTTAGGACTGGGTTTCCATCTGAGCTCTTTATATTCATACAAGTGGTTCTCTTTTCTCAAAAGGTCTCCTTATTTTTTCTGTAGGCAGCATCTATCTTACCCCTAGTGAGATAAGCCTCTACATCCTTACATTTGTCCTCTATCCATCCCTGTTTAGCCATTTTGCACTTCCTATTTATCTGATTTTTGAGACGTTTGTATTCCTTTTCGCCTGCTTCATTTACTGCATTTTTATACTTTCTCCTTTCAACAATTAAATTCAATTTTTCTTCTGTTACCCAAGAATTTCTACTAGCCCTCGTCTTTTTACCAACTTGATCCTCTGCTGCCTTCACTACTTCATCCCTCAAAGCTACCTATTCTTCTTCTACTGTATTTCTTTCCCCCATTCCTGTCAATCGTTACCTGATGCTCTCCCTGAAACTCTGTACAACCATCTTCTTGTATTTCCACCTGTTTGCAGTTTCTTCAGTTTTAATCTACAATTCATAACCAACAGATTGTGGTCAATGTCCACATCTGCCCCTGGAAATGTCTTACCATTTAAAACCTAGTTCCTAAATCTCTGTCTAACCATTATATAATCTATCTGAAACCTGACAGTATCTCCAGGCTTCTTCCACGTATACAACCTTCTTTTATGATTCTTGAACCAAGTGTTAGGTATGATTAAGTTATGCTCTGTGCAAAATTCTACCAGGCAGCTTCCTCTTTCATTTCTTGCCCCCAATCCATATTCACCTACTACGTTTTCTTCTCTCCCTTTTCCTGCTATCGAATTCCAGTCACCTTGACTATTATATTTTCGTCTCCCTTCACTTTCTGAATAATTTCTTTTATCTCATCATACATTTCATCAATTTCTTCATCCTCTGCAGAGATAGTTGGCATATAAACTTGTACTACTGTAATAGGCGTAAACTTTGTGTCTATCTTGGCCACAATAATGCGTTCGCTATGCTGTTTGTAGTAGCTTACCCACACTCCTATTTTTTTATTCATTAATAAACTTACTCCTGCATTACCCCTATTTGATTTTGTATGTATAACCCTGTATTCACCTGACCAGAAGTCTTGTTCCTCCTGCCACAGAATTTCACTAATTCCCACTACATCTAACTAACCTATCCATTTCCCTTTTTAAATTTTCTAACCTACCTGCCCGATTAAGGGATTGGGCATTCCACGCTCCGATCCGTAGAACGCCAGTTTTCTTTCTCCTGATAACGACGTCCTCTTGAGTAGTCTCCGCCCGGAGATCCGAATGGGGGACTATTTTACCTCCGGAATATTTTACCCAAGAGGACACCATCATCATTTAATCATACAGTAAAGCTCCATGTCCTCGGGAAAAAATTACGGTTGTCGTTTCCCCTTGCTTTCAGCCGTTCGCACTACCAGCACAGCAAGGTCGTTTTGGTTAATGTTACAAGGCCAGATCAGTCAATCATCCAGACTTGCCGCTGCAATTACTGAAAAGGGTACTGCCAATCTTCAGGAACCACAAGTTTGTCTGGCCTCTCAACAGAGACCCCTCCGTTGTGGTTGCACCTATTGTACTACTATCTGAGGCACGCATGCCTCCCCACCAACGGCAAGGTCCATGGTTCATGGGGGGGGGGGGGGGGGGGAGGGGCAAAATTGGTAAGATTTAGTTTAATGAAAGAGAACATATAACTACAGTATGTAAATGGTTAACGACAGCGTATATGTAAATATATCAGCATCTTGCAGTTCATCCTTCTTCCTATACTACTATCACATGTTCTAATACAGCCGTTTTAGATCAAGCTTCTCATGCAACGCTGGAATAGCCATTGCACTTTTACACTGCACAGTGTAAGCAGTACACAACATAAAGGTAGTATGAAATCCTCTTTTATATGATTATTTAAAAAAAAAAAAAACGATAAGAGAAGGTCAATGCAGGGAGACGCAGGTAAGATACAGTATATTACAAACTATTTGTCTTTAGTTCTAAACTGCTCTCTTTGTGAGAAATATGGCAGCATATAACATCACTCAGAAAATGAATGTCCTGAATATGGGCTGCTGTATTCTCATATCGACTTCACAAAAATGTAGAGAAACGATGTGTTCAAGGTGCGAAGTTTAACATTAGAGGATACTCAACAATATCCTGTTTTTTGTTGTTGTTTGTTTCTTTAGAACAGGATTAGACTGTATGTGGAGACTAACTTGAAACAGAATTACTCGATTAGGTGCTCAACAAACGCACGTATAATGCCAGTGCTGTTTTCGCTATCTCACATTCTTGAGCTAGGTCATACATTTGTCTGAACTAGATCAGTTGGTAACTCTTTTTGCTATACTTTCACATTACGTGTGTTCCACAGAAACAGGATGGCGTGCAGGAGGACTTTTAGTCTGTAATTCCTGCTGACATTGAGCTCATCAGCGGATCAGTTTACTTGGGACCTAGATAACAATAATCTCTTCGTAAACAGACTTTCGTGAGTGGGGAATTAGGCTCGAGTAATTCATTAACTACTTCTGCTTGAATCTCATAATCCTCGCTGACAGGTAGAGTCATAAATGTTTATTTCAAGGCGACTGCATTTCGTAATTCGGATCTCTGTGTGTACATAATAATATGATACGCCTCCATCTGCTATTAATACTGATGTTGCGTTCGTTCACGCTCATATATTTACGAATTAAGTCTGTTTCTGTTGATTTACGATTTGACACAGGAGTATACTCAGTTTGTGTGTACAAAAACTGTAACCTGAATACGCTTCTTGTAGTTACTGGTTCAGCAGCATCTGTTTGTCGGAGAAGAAAGTTAGAAGACGGAGTAGACATTTATCTTTTTCAGAGCTTTTAGGGAGTGGCTCATCGTATCTTAACCTGTCACGCCGCTTAGATGCTCTTACAATATTTTGAAGGCTATACTTCTGATCACGAACATACAGCTTTATTTAAGTTTATTCAGGTCCCCACAACTTTCGCCTGACAAGTATTTAGATCGATCACTAATGGAAGACAAGACAAGGCCAAAACTTCATTGTTCTTTCCTTTCAGCGGAAATGCATTTTCTGTCACTTCTCTAATTCAATGGGACGATGTTGCCTATCAAACGGTAAGTATGTACAGAATAAGGGTTTTGGGTAATTAACCTTCCAGAGGGCCATCTTCCTTTCTGAAATAATAAGCATACAATAAGAACTCTAAAACGTCAACAGCTCTCTCGTTTTATTAACGCGTAGATATGATAAAAAAAGTTCCGCCTTGTTCTAGGAGGTAGATCGGTCTGCACTGACAGACAACATTAAACCATAATAACCAGGAGGAAGACGTACAGTAGTGCGATATGTTTCAGGAACATTTCTCAGAGTACAGGTTTTCATAAATTTTCGGCTGCGTACACAATGCGTACAAATTTACACTTTTCAACCGTCTTCGACAGTTCATGAAAGAAACTTGAATTAAAAGAACAGATTTACTGTTTAAGTTTAAAGGTTCGCTTCCAAAGTAAATTTCTCACAGTATTCGTAACCTGTGCAAGTTAGAATGATTAGTGCGTCGTAGGCACTGGCACAGCCGCTCCCTTCGCGAAGCAGTCTGCTTGCTTCACTGCCCTTTGAAGACCACAGCCCGCTTCCCGATAACGCCAAGAGTCTTGCCTTGGTGGGAGGACTAGAGCGGAGTGCCCACAGCTTGGAGGGCCATTGGAGGAGCTACTCGAAGACGAACGACCAGCTCAGACCTGGAAACGACGGTATTGACGGCGGAAGAGCTGACAACACGCCTCGCCATACTTGCGTTTGTTGACGTCACTGACAAAAAATTACGCTGCGGTAGGATCAGAACTGCGCTTGTCTGTGCCACCACTCAGCTTTCGTTATGGCTGATCGTGTGATGCCCTGCTTTTTTATTTTTCACCCTCTTATTGCCTTCTGAAACTACAACAAGAAAAACTGTTAATGGGCACGCAACTTTAGATACATAGAATTCTCTTTTCTCTCTGTCGTAGATATAAAAGAAATGCTTAATATTTTCAGGGAAAAAAACAGTTTAAGTTGCAATGACAGCCTTTTTGAAGCATCTTCAGGACTTGTTTAGGACCTACGGGTAACGCATTAGTCATAAATAGCCATAATTTTGGTATGCCCCTTCGGCGATAGCATGCCGAATAATGTACCAGAGCACATTCGAAATTGGAATGTTTCAGTTTTCTCTTATCAATTGAATATCTTGTCACTTACTTGTATGCTGCATCAGTTTTCTTCGATCACTTGCATTTACTCCTACACCAGAAAGTTCTGGATGTTCTGTGCAAGCTACCACCGTGTCCCACCTCATGGGCATCATAGGCTTCTCTTTACTCGGGAAATAAACAGTGAAACTGTGTCGTCTATTGCCTTCTCTTAATACCAGTCTCCTGTACCTGTAATTTGAGGATGACGTGAGTCGGCTGATCACAGAGGAAGCCAGCATACTCAAAAATCACAGGTGGACATCGCTGCTGTGTGATCACACACACTAATGAGAGGCGTTAACTGTAATACTCTTAATATATTTTGCGCAGATTGCGCCACACAGTTAGTAATATGTGAAAAAGTTATGTTTAAGAATCAACAAGGTCTGTTATAAATAAACCTTTATCAAAGAGCAGTTTCGATCATCTGATGGTCTTCAGGTATCATAAATTTATTTACAACAGTCTGTAAGGCAATGTTCTTCCTGTGGCGTCGCATAAAATAAAAATTATTCTACATCCCTTATGCCATAAGTGAGATACATTCTACAGGGTGTAATGGGTGTAAGTGCAGTCATTTTTATATGCGTTACCTTGAGATGTACACACATTAGTGTATTTGTTGTTTTTTATCTGTGCCGAACAGTCTTCCCACAAACCCGTTAAAAACTTTATGACCTGTGATGTCTTCTGAATAGTGATACCTGCAACACTGAGTGGACTACATCCTTCAGTACAGACTACCCATTTGGCGTCCACAGGTCCACACTTCAACATGTTATCAGCCTCCCACGGGAAAATAAGCTTTAATGAGTTGCTCTTGCCACATGTACTGGAGGTACTAACCTACTTAAAAACATGCTACTCCTAATAGCTATAATTATTGGTGTGCAAATGATGTAAATACTGCTGCAATGTTTTTCAGTACACCTTCCTCAGTCACCAATACATAACTGCACTTATACCCGTTGCAGCGTGTATAATTAACAGTAAATGAGCTGTTTGATGTAGATTCGTAGCGTCGCAGGGCACGGACCCGTTGTCGTTATCATACTTCTTGCTGGCGAAGCTTGTCGCCACGCAGCCCGTCTAGGAGACACAGCACGACTTTCCGGTTAACGACCAATGCAGTTACCGTAACCTGAGACACTTCGGCAACCTGCGACGCTTCGGCAGCGTTACAGCAATTGGCGTACCTGACACCTGGGGCGACCACTCAGCAACAAGCCTGCGGTGGCGCAAGTGCTGGCTGCCCGACCAAGCTGGGCACGCTATCATCGAGTCAGCGTCCGCTGTAGATTGGTTGGGGTTGGGTTGTTCTACATCTACATCTACATCCGTACTCCGCAAGCCACCTGACAGTGTGTGGCGGAGGGTACCCTGAGTACCTCTATCGGTTCTCCCTTCTATTCCAGTCTCGTATTGTACGTGGAAAGAAGGACTGTCGGTATGCTTCTGTGTGGGCTCTAATCTCTCTGATTTTATCCTCATGGTCTCTTCGCGAGATATACGTAGGAGGGAGCAATATACTGCTTGACTCTTCGGTGAAGGTATGTTCTCGAAACTTTAACAAAAGCCCGTACCGAGCTACTGAGCGTCTCTCCTGCAGAGTCTTCCACTGGAGTTTATCATCTCCGTAACGCTTTCGCAATTACTAAATGATCCTGTAACGAAGCGCGCTGCTCTCCGTTGGATCTTCTCTATCTCTTCTATCAACCCTACCTGGTGCGGATCCCACACTGCTGAGCAGTATTCAAGCATTGGGCGAACAAGCGTACTGTAACCTACTTCCTTTGTTGTCGGATTCTTCCAATGAATCTCAGTCTGGCATCTGCTTTACCGACGATCAACTTTATATGATCATTCCATTTTAAATCACTCCTAATGCGTACTCCCAGATAATTTATGGAATTAACTGCTTCCAGTTGCTGACCTGCTATTTTGTAGCTAAATGATAAGGGACCTATCTTTCTATGTATTCGCATCACATTACACTTCGCTACATTGAGATTCAATTGCCATTCCGTGCACCATGCGTCAATTCGCTGCAGATCCTCCTGCATTTCTGTACAATTTTCCATTGTTGCAACCTCTCGATACACCACAGCATCATCTGCAAAAAGCCTCAGTGAACTTCCGATGTCATCCACCAGGTCATTTGGGGGAAGAGACCAAACAGCGAGGTCATCGGTGTCATCGGATTAGGGAAGGAAGTGTGCCGTGCCGTTTCAAAGGAACCATCCCGGAATTTGCCTGGGGCGATTTAGGTAAATCACGGAAAACCTAAATCAGGATGGATTGAACCGTCGTGCTCTCGAATGCGAGTCCAACGTGCTAACCACTGCGCTACCGCGCTCGGTCGTCCGCTGTAGTGTGGGCTTCTGACGTGCGGCCGCCAACACCCAAAAGTCATCGTAAAAGGATGGCCTGCTTGCGTATCCAGCCACAGCACTGATTGTCATGTTCGAACTGAGCAGTTATGAGTTCGCCCGCGCCAGACGCAGTCGGCCTCACTCTTTTCCAGGGTTACCACCCGATTTCCCCCTCTCCAAAATCCTGGGGCCGTCCACCAACCCGCCTCACCTACGGCCTAACGTGGCCTAGCCTGGCCGAGACAGCACTCCAGGCCAACCTGGAACGCAAGCGTCGCAACGCTTCGCCTCCAACCTGAGCCGTATGTAGCGAATGCCGGCTGCGTCATGGCCTCGAGTCCGCCCCCATAGCTGAGTGGTCAGCGCGACGGAATGCCGTCAAAGGAGGTTCAATTCCTGGCTGGGTCAGAGATATTCTCCATTTAGGGACTGGGTGTTGTGTTGTCATCATCATCATCATCGTCATCTGGCCTTTATCGACACGCAAGTCGCCGAAGTGGCGTCAACTCAAAAGACTTGCACCAGACGACCGGTCTACCGGACGGGAGGACCTAGCCACGCGACGTTTCATTTCATCGTGCACCGGGGTCTGCGGGGCACCCACCACCCAGTGCCCGCCTGTCATGGGCACGAGTCTTCTGTGGAGAATATCAGCGGCCTTGATAAAATATTTTAAAACTGTATTAAGACAGTCTTAACGAGATAAAATATTTACTGGCAATGGTAACCGGTTTCGGTCACAATCTGACTATTTTAAATTCAGTTTTAAAGTAAACAAAAGTTTCAATTGTCTCCGATCTGTCCATAACTCATCATGCCCACCTACATCCACTACAGAACCTCGGCGTTCCTACAGTTTAATTAACTCAACCAGTGCCACAGTAAGGCCATTGCCACACAGTCTGCAGAAAATGATCGAAAGCGTTAGTTGACGTAGATTTATTTATTAGCAGCTCTTGGCGGTTTATCAAGAGTTAAGTGAGTTTGAACATGGTGTTATAATCGGCACACCAGCGATGGGACACAGCACCTAAGTGATGAAGTGGGGATTTTCCCTTACGCCCATTTCACGAGCGTATCGTGAATATCAGGAATCCGGTAAAACATCAACTCTCCGACATCGTTGCGGCGAAAAAAGATCCCGCAAGAACGGGACCAATGACGACTGAAGAGAATCGTTCAAGGTGGCAGAAGTACAACCCTTCAGCAAATTGCTGCATATTTCAGTACTGAGCCATCAACAAGGGTCATCGTGCGAACCATACAGCGAAACATCATCGATATGGGCTTTTGGAGCCGAAGGCCCACTCGTGCACCATTGATAGAGACAATCTCATGAATCCATGGGCCCCGCATGTCAGCACAGGACTATTCAAGCTGGTGGAGGTTCTGTAATGGTGTGGGACGCGTGCAGTTGGAGTGATATGGGACCACTGATACGTCTAGATGCGACATTGACAAGTGACACGGTTGACACGTACGTCAGCAGTCTCTCTGGTCTGATCTGTATTCGCCGGCCGCGGTGGTCTCGCGGTTCTAGGCGCGCAGTCCGGAACCGTGCGACTGCTACGGTCGCAGGTTCGAATCCTGCCTCGGGCATGGATGTGTGTGATGTCCTTAGGTTAGTTAGGTTTAAGTAGTTCTAAGTTCTAGGGGACTAATGACCACAGCAGTTGAGTCCCATAGTGCTCAGAGCCATTTGAACCATTTGATCTGTATTCCGACGGACTTGGGCAATTTCAGCAAGATAATGGGACACCCCACACGCCCAGAATTGCTATAGAGTGGCTCCAGGAACACTCTTGTGAGTTTAAAATCTTCCGCTGGCCACCAAACCCCCAGACATGAACATTATTGAGCATATCTGTATTACAACGCGCTGTTCAGAAGAGATGTCCACTCGTTCGTAGTCTTACGGATTTATGGGCAGCCCTGCTTGTCAGTTCGCTCCAGCACCACTGCAGACATTAGTCGAGTCCATGCCACGTCGTGCGGCTCGACTTCTGTGTGCTCGCTGTTGCCCTACACGATTTTCGGCATCTGTACGAGTTTGTCTCTTCGGTGTAAAACAGTCCAGTATACTCATTCAAAGCAAAATTATTATAAGTCATTTAATGACCGAAAGTAGCCTGCGTGTACTGCTCCATTATCGAGTGAAATTGCTACGTTGTGTCATGTATATGTTTCCAACTCTAATGTCATCAGAATACTCAAATCTATATCTATACGAGGGGCGTTTGAAAAGGCCGTGCAAAGTCCGAGAGATGGCGCCACCGGCGCGTATCGAGGTCATGCTTAGTTAGTAGCATCTTTGGAAAGAGCGCACACCAAATTTCAGTCATATTGGTCAATTTCTTTGCGTTTAGCACTCGTGTCAATCGAGAAAGTCGAGTGATTGTCAAAAAATGGACGAAAAAGAATTTCGTGTGGTGATTAAACATTACTTTATGAAAGGCAAAACGCCTCACGAGACTAAAGAGAGTGCGACTGCTACGGTCGCAAGTTCGAATCCTGCCTCGGGCATGGATGTGTGTGATGTCCTTAGGTGAGTTAGGTTTAAGTAGTTCTAAGTTCTAGGGGACTGATGACCACAGATGTTAAGTCCCATAGTGCTCAGAGCCATTTGAACCATTTTTAGACTAAAGAGAAGCTCGATAAACATAACAGTGGCTGTGCACCTCCGATTAGAACAGTTTATAAGTGGTTTCAAAATTTTCGGAGGGGCCATATAGACACAAGTGGTGCTGAACGTTCTGAACGCCCTGTGGATGTTATGGCTCCAGAAACCATTGATAAAATCCATGATATGGTGATGGATGACAGAAGAGTTAAGGTGCGTAAGATTGCTAGTGCTGTGGGCATCTTGAATGAGCAGGTACATAATATTTTGCATAAACATTTCAACATGAGAAATCTATCCGCAAGATGGCTTCTGCGGTTGCTCACGCTTGACCAAAAACGGAATCTTGTAAAGTGTTGCAAGGATGGTTTGCAGCTGTTCAGGAAGAATCCGCAGGACTAAGCGTCGTTTCGTAACTGTAGATGAAACATGGATACATTACTATACTCCTGAGACCAAACAACAATCTAAACAATGTGTTACCAATTGAGACTCTGCACCAAAAAAGGCAAAGACCATTCCTCCGGCCGGAAAGGTTATGGCGGCTGTCTTTTGGGATTCGCAAGGGATAATTCTCATCGACTATCTGGAAAAGGGTAAAACTATTACAGGTGCATATTGTTCATCGTTATTGGACCGATTGAAAGGCGAGCTGCAAGAAAAACGCCGGCGATTGGGGTGCAAAATAGTCCCTTTCCATCACGACAGTGCACGAGCACACACCTGAGCAGTTGTGGTCGCAAAATTAATGGAAATAGGATATCAACTCGTTTCACATCCTCCCTGTTCTCGAGACTTGGCTCCCTCGGACTACTATTTGTTCTCCAATTTGAAGAAATGGCTTTCGGGACAAAGATTTTATTCAAATGAGGAGCTGATTACAGCAACTAATAGCTATTTTGCTGACTTGGACAGTTCCTATTATTAAAAAGGGATCAACAAATTAGAACAGCGTTGGGCGAAGTCTAAAAGGAGACTATGTCGAAAAATAAAAAAAGGTTTACCCCAAACACGTAAGTAGTTTTTGTTTTTGCACAGACTTTTCAAACGCCCCTCGTATGTACAAAGTGTCTCAGGAGGGATGGTCAATGTTCAGGGATATGACAGGAACGATTATTCTATGCGAAGAAGTCTCGTAAACATCAATTCCAAACTCCGGACCTGCAGAGCTAAGAGCACTTGTTCGGTACAAGTGTTTCACAGTAGCGAAGGTGAACAAATGCTCATAGCTTTTAAGGTATGCATTGTAGAGATCACGTTTACTGGGAACTTTTTCTTGTGTTGATCCATAATAACAACTACCAAAATATGGAAACCAAAGAACTTCAAGTAGAATGGGTTTTTTCACAATGTCTAAGAAAAAGTTTTCATAGCTCTTACGGTATGCATCTGACAGTGAGAGAGCTTGCGTTTACAAGACTTTTTTTTGTTTCCAATGGTCATTCCTGTCAATCCTTGAATATTTGCCATTCCTCCTGGGATTCCACGTTTACTTTACAGGCCACAGTACAGTACCTGTTGGATAGTACATTATACCATTACTATCGACTTTCTTTCCTTTTCTATTCAAGTAGTGAGATTTGAATACATGCCTAAGAAATATGACCTAATTAATCTTGTCTTATCATCAGAATCCCTATGCGAGATATACAGTTTCAGCAAAATAAACTGACTCCGAAAATACGTTCTAAGAAAAAAAATTTTTTAAATGGGACGGAAATCAGTAGATGTGGTGTACATTTACAGAGAAACAAATGATTACAACATCAGATAAATTGGATGATTTATTAAAGAGAGTGAGCTTCACAGATTGAACAAGTCAGTAACGTGTTTCGCCGGCCGCGGTGGTCTCGCGGTTCTAGGCGCGCAGTCAGGAACCGTGCGACTGCTACGGTTGCAGGTTCGAATCCTGCTTCGGGCATGGATGTGTGTGATGTCCTTAGGTTCGTTAGGTTTAAGTAGTTCTAAGTTCTAGGGGACTGATGACCACAGCAGTTGAGTCCCATAGTGCTCAGAGCCATTTGAACCATTTTTAGTAGCGTGTTGGTCCACCTCTGGGCCTTACGCAAGCAGTTATTCGCCTTGGCATTGACTGATACGTTTGCTAGATGTCCACCTGGGGAATACGGGGCCTATTATGTCAATTGTCGCGTTAGATCTTAAGAATCCCAAGCTGTTTGTAGGGTTCTGCGCCTTATGCTCCAAACGTTCACAATCGTGAAGACACAGGGCGACGTTGCTGCTCAAGGTAGAGTTTGACAAGCATGAAGACAAGCAGTAGAAACTCCTGCCTAGTGCAGGCGGGCATTGCCTTGCTAAAATGTAAGCCCAGGATGGCTTGTCATTGAGGGCAACAAAACGGGGCGTTTAATATCATCGACTTACCGCCGTGCTGTAAGGGTGTCGCACTTAACTACCAAAGTGGTCCTGATATGAAAAGAAATGGCACCCCCAACTGTTACTCCTGGCTGACGGACCATGTGCCGGGCGACAGGCCAGGTTGGTACAGCACCGCTGTCTGGGGCGTCTCCAAGTACGTCTTCAGCCTGGAATCTCATTGACTGGAGTACAATTGTCTTCAGTAATGAGTCTCGCTTCGAAATGAGCCCCAGTCAGCAACGAACACGTGCCTCGCGAAGCCTCAGGCAGTGGTGGGATACCAACCGGAATGTCGCCTGCCATATGGCTTGACAATTGGGAGTGATGGTTTGGGATGCCAATTCTTTTAATAACAGGACCTCTTTGGCTTTCATCAGCGACTCCCTTAGAACACAGCGGCACGTCGAGGATATTCTACGCCATGTTTTTCGCTTTTCGTGCAAGCCGTACTTGGCTTATATTTGTGCACGATAATGCCCACCCACACATGGCGAGTGTTTCTGGTGCCTGTCTTCACGTTGCCAAAACCTGCCATCCCCAGCGAGGTCGCCGGATATCTCACCAACTGAGAACGTTTGGGGCATTATGGGCAGGGCCTTCCAACCAGCAGGGGATTTTGATGAACTAACACGCCAGCTGGACAGCTTCTGGCACGACACCCCTCACGAGGACATCAAACAACTCTGCAATGAGTGACAACCGAAATAACAGCTTGTATAAGGGACAGAAGTGGACCAACCCTTTATTGACTTGCTGAATTTGTGAGGCTCTTTCTCCTGAATAAAATTTCAATCATTTGTTTGTACATGTACATTAAAGTTACCTATTTCTGTCCCGTTTAGGTAATTCCTTCATTGTGCGTCTTTTTTTTGTCTTAGAGTTCTAACATTCTGCGTGATGTCTGTTTGTTCTATATCGTGTCTCCCTACCACTTTCGCGCAACGACGCTCTGAGCGTGTTTTTTTAGGGAATTGACTAGTTTGAACCTGGGACCTGTTGCTGGTAAGGAGACGCCAGACCACACATGACATGTAGGATTCAGAAGAGTTCAGTGAGACTTGCGATGCTATAACCAAATACTTAATGATTTCAGTGTCAGCTCCACTGCACTCCCTGTAAAACAATCTTAATACTAACTAAATTTAGTGGAAAGGGTTCAAGGCTTTCCTATTTTTAGTTAGCTGGTAAAATAACGTCGAAAAAGCAGTTAAGTTTCCCATTGGAAATTTTATTCTACTCACAAAACATTGTTTATAAATTGAACTATTGGTAAAAGGAAGTGTATTAATACAGGATGGTAACAACCAACTGTGTTCAACAAAAATGTGAACGAATATTCCCTGAATGGATTTCCGAGTTCTACAATGGATCGAAGGATGACCTATGCCATATCACATCTATAATCTAGGTTTAAATTAAGTTTCACAAAAGAGAAAACTATCAAAATGGTCTACAGTGACCCTCAATTATCTTTAAATACTTACCTAACTTGTCGTAAATTACAGTGGCTGATGTGGCTTCTCAATAACTATCTAATAGAAAAATCATCGCGTTTCAGATTTTAACTTACGTAGCAAATGTGAATACCATGAGCTGTAATTGACGATCGACACTAGTATTACGCAAAACGGGGATGTAACAATGAGACTTCTGCTGTTCTGAGTGAAGCTTTTGCGCTCAAAAATGCGGCATCGCGTGCGTTCATTACCTTGTCGGTGTTTAGGCAGCGTCAGGACGTCACAGCTCCTCACATCTCGCCGTCTCGGAAGCAACTCTCTCCTAACTTCTCCTTACAACAAACCATCTGGCTGTGTTTTCATCTGACCAATCGGGGTGTCAATGTTAACCTTAAGCTCCGCCTACAAAAATTCTGTCTATCCAATGAGAAACGTTATACGTTTCGTGGTGGGGCAATGTTTTTAAAGTTTGCAACGTAACAGAGACACGAAAAAGTCTCACGCTAAAACTTGCGGCTGGGGTAGCCCTTTTTGTGTTATCGTAAGATCTATACTGTTTTTCTGGAGGGCTCTAGCTTTTAACATGGGCTGGGGTGGGTCCTAGCGGTTAGTTGGAGACGTGGGTGTCCGTCCCTTATCGTAGGGCCTTCCAGCTTAACACGGTTCTGCTCTCGGCTTCTGTTCTCGTTTCTCCCCTCAGAACTGCGTCTGTCTCACAGTGGGAAGGTATGACATACATTTAGGCATTCTTGTGTTAGGCTGTGGTATTCCATTTGCTCACTCGTTACTTGTATTACTTTGGTTAATTTAATGTCACGATTTATTCGGAGCTATGTGACATACTACTAGATTTGCTTATCATGTCAGGGTTTTCATGGAAGGTGTTGGATTTGCCTGACACCTTACAGAGTGTATAAATGGGGTATATAATAAAACCAATACAAGCATCTCTTTCTATATCTTCTTAGTTTCATCTTTACCCTCACCCTCACAACTCGACCACCCCATGTCCCACCTCTACAGCCAGCCCATCCCAATCCTTAGCCTACCCCGTCTACCATCCATACTCCCTCTGCCACTCTGCTGCAACTCTACAGCCATGTTCACTCCTACCCACTCCCACCTAACCCTCTCACCCACCCCACAAACACACGCTTCCAACCATATCCCACTCCCACCACCACTACCACCCCAACCTCGACACCTGTTCCACATCAACTGTACTCACACTCCCACCTTCATTCCCAACCTCAGTATCAAACCTTCCACTCATAGAATAAATACTATTGATCAACAAAAGAAAGTAATATAAAAATTTTCAGGAAAAGAAAGAAAGACAGCGATATTAGTGATTTAGGAAAAATTGAATGGCAAGTGCCAGGAAACCAAAGCTGAGTAGACGTAAGAGAAATGTGGAGATATCGGAAAGGAGTTTGTCGTCATAAGACAGTCTCAGCTCGTAGATGCGTCAAAATAACTTTTGAATCATTTAAAAGCAAAAGCTTTAACAGTAGGTCTAAAAGCACAAAATGAATTCCACAGAGAGTGAGGCATAGCTTGATAAGACATTTGACATTTAGAGCTATTTGGGATCAAAAGACATTTTCAAAAATGTAAAAAAGTGCAAATCTCAAACAAACAAAAACATAAATTAATTTTACGGAGTTTGGTTACTGCTAACTTGGCAGTGACGTGTCATGCTTTTTATGTGGTGTACGAAGTGTCATTCTGGAAGCCTCTTCTTCCTCTCTTTTTTACTAGTCTGTTGTTCTTTTTTGGCTGTATTCAACAACGAGTTATCGCTAGGAAAACACACAATGGCGTGGTAAATGAAGGTACATGTAGCGGAACGATTAAATGTGGGTAATAATACGATTTATTAGAACGTTACTACAAGTATCAAAGGCACTCAATATAGGAGAAGGACACATAAACATACACTATGCCTCACAAATTTCAGTAATTCTCGCTGAGTTCCTTCTGCATATTTTACTCTCACGAGATCACGTGAGTAGTGCGATGGGGAGGGATGTTACAGCCCATTTAGAGGACGTCTGGAGCAATAGCACCCCTGAAAAGTCCTATCTCATTTCCGTACCTGGGGTTTTCCTCTAGTCACTGAAACTCAAATCCTTCTAGATACAGAAAACTGGCTAAAGGCGGAAATAAGTTTAGCCGAAATTTTTACGGAGGACCTAAACGTGTTGAGAGAGCAGGTGTAATGTTCGCTGCTGTCAGAAGTAGTTTACCTTGTAGTGAAAATGAAGTAGATAGTTCCTGTGAGTTGGTATGGTTAGAGGTTATACTTGAAAACCGGAGTAAATTAATATCAGGTTCCCTTTAGCGACGTCTTAGCAACAAATAATCCTGACCAAATACGGAGTACAGGGATTAGTAACCACAAGGTCGTTGTAGCTAGACTGAATACCGTAACATCCAAATCCACCGAAAAGAAACGCAAAATACATCTACATGTACCCTTCATGACAGTCGGAGCGCCCGTTCCACATCTGGAATGACTCCTCCCGGTATACAGACAGAGTTCACACTGGATTTCTTCCCCTCTTTCACAACCATTTCGCTAAATACGTCTACGCAAAATTCGCTTGACACGTTCGTAAGAGATAGTCTCCAATCCTTCCAATCTGATTATATCAGCGTTGATCAGATATGATTTAAATAGTATCGACGTCAGTTGAAAGATTACACCAAATATATTAATAAGAAATGTTACTGATACTCCATGATACACAAAACATATCAGAAAGCTATTACAGAATCAACGAAAATAGCATGCCAAATTTAAAAGAACGCAAAATCCCCAAGATTGGCGAAATTTTACAGAATCTCGAAGCTTAGCGCGGACTTCAATACGAGATGCTTTTAATAGTTTCCGCAACGAAACTCTGTCTTTAGATCTGACAGAAAACCCAAAGAGATTCTGGTTGTATGTAAAGGGCGCGACGTGGAAAACAACTTTGCCCACAGCCGATAAACAGTCACTCCCGCTATGGCCAAGAAATTAGAATGTTTCTCAGTACCTTGTATGTGTTGCGCCGCGATGTGGGCGTTGAACTGTGTGAGGTACTCTCTGTCAAGTCTTCCCTCCTCTGGCCAGACTCACAAAATTGCTTCAGGCGGTGTGCTGCATTTGGGTCCAACGTCTTGTGTGAAGTCGTCTGCAGTATTATGAAGCAATTCATCACTTCAAGTAGACACGCCATTTGTTGACTCTTAAACTGAATAAACTGAGTTAGACCAACTGCAGGCGACGCAGCAGGCGATTGCGGCGCAGTAGCCATTATTAATTAAGCAATGCGTAAAATAACAAGACAAATAATCGAAGCGAAAGTAATAAGGGGTGCAAAAGCAGCAAGTGTGGAACCTAGAACATAAAGTGCGCAACAAGGCAAACACTGGGTACCTCAGAAGACAAGCAAAAGTTGCAAAAACCAATCAAGAACAAACAGAACAGGAAAAAATCAACTTGAAGTCTGCCATACATAGGCGCTAGTGTTCGTCGCCAGGTACGTATGTTGTGTACCACTTCTTGCACGACAGTAAGGAGAGGTGCGCTACAGAATCGAGTGGCAACTGTCGTAGGAAAACTGGACAGAAGCAGAAATGACAAGAAAACAAGTTAGCACAGTAAACAGAAGATTTACTTAGCTCTTATTTCTCTGAACATACGAAGACTCATTACAAATAATGCAAGAGGTAGAGTTCAGCTACTACAATGTCAACAAAGATGAAACTCTCTGAACTAAACATGAAGGATGACGTCGTTGCTGCAACTAGGTATCTGCATAGTGAAGTGGCTCCGAGCATGAGTGGGCCATATGGCTGCCACCGGCCAGCCTATAATGAGGCTGCAGAGAGCACTTGTAGTCCAGAGCCGCTGGAGTCGTGGCTCAGCAGGCGTGCGCCATTGGGTCCTCTGAATCCTACATGAGCACTACCGGCGCCTGACGGAAACTTGGACTCCCGTTGCCAATAAAAAGACGCCAGTTGGAGGGTATTGATACATGATACCACAGGCAGAGCATTGCGTAGCTTACTTTGAAGAAATGCTCTTGGTTCACTTAATGTATGAGCACTGCCTGGAGACAGTCTGCTGTCGTTCATGACAATGGAAAGATTCTTGCCAAATATTTAATCTTCAACACCGGATAGGTGTTAACTAAGTTGATCTTCTGCATCACATCTAAGGACAGTAAGAAATGTAGGCAGGTAGGGTGGGAATGTTATTCAAGAGAGGTTTGTAGTTGAGAGCGATCGCGCAGCGTGTTGTCTTAGTGTACACCACCCCAAACATTCTGTCTCAGTGACCAGGCGAACGTTTTCATCCAGTTGGGCAGATAACCCACTGCCAATCTTCATGACTCCCGATTTTCGCCTGTCCATCTCTGCATCAGCCACCGTTTTTCCATACCTCTAAATTATTCGTAAGCAGTGCTTGGTCATCACACAATTTCGCGGTGTGTTACACGTATCCGTTGTTAGAATTACGTGGGTATGAAATGAGAAAAGAGTACTGGTAACGACATTCGATCCACAGACATCTCTTTTATGAAACTAAGCATTTACACACTTGGCTACGGAATGGTTGATTACCAGCGACCATAAGAAATATGTAAGACCACTTAAATTGTTCAAAAAAGATTTTCACAAAAACGGTTGAGAGCTGTGTTTTGCTAGTTACGTAATTGTGTTGAAGACCTAGTTGTGACCCACACAGTATGTCAATATGATTCAGTTGGGTGGAGGGAAGTTCGTACGGTCGCCTTGTCAGTGGAAGAGGGTCGAATTAAGAAAACACGTGCGTCGGCTTTAGATACCCGACGATTGCTGACAAAATGACGGTCAAAGTTTTTCAGGTGCTTTGTGTGCGTTTGAGGGAGCCAGTATTTCAAAATGGTTCAAATGGCTCTGACCACTAAGGGACTTAACATCTGACGTCATCAGTTCCCTAGAAGTCAGAACTACTTACCTAACTAACCTAAGGACATCCCACACATCCATGCCCGAGGCAGTATTCGAAAAAGCGACCGTAGCAGTCGCGTGGTTTCAGACTGAAGCGCCTAGAACAGCTCGGAAACAGCGGCCGGCGCCAGTATTTCAACCGAAGTTTTTGCATAGTTGCCAGTATCACGGCTTCACACTTCCACGCCCCATGTTCTAAACTCGAATTCATTTTTTATTTGTCATTCATCTAATCATGTCCGTAGAAGATTACTACACGAAAGTTTTCCGATGTATATTGAAATAATGTCCGTATTAGTCTACTAAATGTATACCTGGTGAATTAATTTAAAAAAATAAAAGTACATGAATTAAGAAAAATATTTATATAAAATTATTGTTAACACATGAAATCTTCAGTAATGTTAACGACGTTTCTTTACCGAGTGAGAGTCACAAAAATAAATGTCACTGTGGCAAATCTACCTTCGCTCGAATCTCATGGTGTTCTGAATTTCTGTTTCGAATGTTTCTACAGTCAGTATCATCCAAGGGAATGCACCAAATCTTCCTGAAGAATAAACATTCGAATAAAGTATAAGAATTGATATCAGAATTAAATATAAGGATATGAGAATATATTAAAATAAGATGAAAAGCTCCAAAAATACCACTTATACATGTATTATATAATAAATATGCGACACTTATCGTGAAACCCAGCTGTAATTTTACAGTCAATATAACGCACTTGTACCCCATAACTAGATAAGAAACATATATATAGTAACCTTCTACGGACGTGGGTCAACAAATCAAAAAAAAAATATATATATAATAATCGGGTTTCCAACAGGGGGCAAAGAAGCTGGAAAACCGCGACGCTAGCCACTGTGCCACTATTTCGGCTGAGATTGTTGTTGTTGTTGTTGTGGTCTTCAGTCCGGAGACTGGTTTGATGCAGCTCTCCATGCTACTCTATCCTGTGCAAGCTTCTTCAACTCCCAGTACCTACTGCAACCTACATCCTTCCGAATCTGCTTAGTGTATTCATCTCTTGGTCTCCCTCTACGATTTTTACCCTCCACGCTGCCCTCCAATGCTAAATTTGTGATCCCTTGAAGCCTCAAAACATGTCCTACCAACTGGTCCATTCTTTTTGTCAAGTTGTGCTACAAACTCCTCTTCTCCCCAATTCTATTCAATACCTCCTCATTAGTTATGTGATCTACCCATCTAATCTTCAGCATTCTTCTGTAGCACCACATTTCAAAAGCTTCTATTCTCTTCTTGTCCAAACTATTTATCATCCATGTTTCACTTCCATACATGGCTACACTCCATACAAATACTTTCAGAAATGACTTCCTGACATGTAAATCTATACTCGATGTTAACAAATTTCTCTTCTTCAGAAATGCTTTCGTTGCCATTGCCCGTCAACATTTTAAATCCTCTCTACTTCGACCATCATCAGTTATTCTGCTCCCCAAATAGCAAAACTCCGTTACTACTTTAAGTGTCTCACTTCCTAATCTAATTCCCTCAGCATCACCCCACTTAATTCGACTACATTCCATTATCCTCGTTTTGCTTTTGTTGATGTTCATCTTATATCCTCCTTTAAAGACACTGTCCATTCCGTTCAACTGCTCTTCCAGGTCCTTTGCTGTCTCTGACAGAATTACAGTGTCATCGGCGAACCTCAAAGTTTTTATTTCTTCTCCATGAATTTTAATACCTACTCCGAATTTTTCTTTTGTTTCCTTTACTGCTTGCTCAATATACAGATTGAATAACATCGGGGAGAGGCTACAACCCGGTCTCACTCCCTTCCCAACCACTGCTTCCCTTTCATGCCCCTCGACTCTTATAACTGCCATCTGGTTTCTGTACAACTTGTAAATAGCCTTACGCTCCCTGTATTTCACCCCTGCCACCTTCAGAATTTGAAAGAGAGTATTTCAGTTAACATTGTCAAAAGCTTTCTCTAAGTCTACAAATGCTAGAAACGTGGGTTTGCCTTTTCTTAATCTTTCTTCTAAGATAATTCGTAAGGTCAGTATTGCCTCACGTGTTCCAACATTTCTGCGGAATCCAAACTGATCCTCCCCGAGGTCTGCATCTACCAGTTTTTCCATTCGTCTGTAAATAATTCGCGTTAGTATTTTGCAGCTGTGACTTATGAAACTGATAGTTCGGTAATTTTCACAGCTGTCAACACCTGCTTTCTTTGAGATTGGCATTATTATATTCTTCTTGAAGTCTTAGGGTATTTCACCTGTCTCATACATCTTGCTCACCAGATGGTAGAGTTTTGTCAGGACTGGCTCTCCCAAGGCCGTCAGTAGTTCTAATGGAATGTTGTCTACTCCGGGGGCCTTGTTTCGACTCAGGTCTTTCATTGCTCTGTCAAACTCTCCACGCAGTATCTTATCTCCCATTTCGTCTTCATCTACATCGTCTTCCATATCCACAATATTGTCCTCAAGTACATCGCCCTTGTATAAACCCTCTATATACTCTTTCCACTCCGCCTTCGCTTCTTTGCTTAGAACTGGGTTTCCATCTGAGCTCTTGATATCCATACAGGTGGCTCTCTTTTCTCCAAAGGTCTCTTTAATTTTCCTGTAGGCAGTATCTATCTTACCTCTAGTGAGATAAGCCTCTACATCCTTACATTTTTCCTCTAGCCATCCCTGCTTAGCCATTTTGCACTTCCTGTCGATCTCATTTTTGAGACGTTTGTATTCCTTTGCGCCTGCTTCATTTACTGCATTTTTATACTTTCTCCTTTCATCAATTAAATTCAATATTTCTTCTGTTACCCAAGGATTTCTAGCAGCCCTCGTCTTTGTACCTACTTTATCCTCTGCTGCCTTCACTACTTCATCCCTCAGAGCTACCCATTCTTCTTCTACCGTATTTCTTTCCTCAATTCCTGTCAATTGTCCCCTTGTTCTCTCCCTGAAACTCTGTACAACCTCTGGTTCTTTCAAGTTTATCCAGGTGTCATCTCCTTAAATTTCCACCTTTTTGCAGAGTCTTCAGTTTTAATCTACAGTTCATAACCAATAGATTGCGGTCAGAGTCCACATCTGCCCCTGGAAATGTCCTACAATTTCAAACCTGATTCCTTAATCTCTGTCTTACCATTATATAATCTACCTGAAACCTTTTAGTATCTCCAGGATTCTTCCATGTATACAACCTTCTTTTATGATTCTTGAACCAAGTATTAGCTATGATTAAGTTATGCTCTGTGCAAAATTCTACCAGACGGCTTCCTCTTTCGTTTCTTCCCCCCCAATCCATATTCACCTACTATGTTTCCTTCTCTCCCTTTTCCTACTGACGAAGTCCAGTCACCCATGACTGTTAAATTTTCGTCTCCCTTCACTTCCTGAATAATTTCTTTTATCTCATCATACATTTCCTCAATTTCTTCATCATATGCAGAGCTAGTTGGCATATGAACTTGTACTACTGTAGTAGGCTTGGGCTTTGTGTCTATCTTGGCCACAATAATGCGTTCACTATGCTGTTTGTAGTAGCTTACCCGCATTCCTATTTTCTTATTCATTATTAAACCTACTCCTGCATTACCCCCTGAGATTATAGCGCGCTAAAAGACATCTGAAGTACGTCGAAAACCTTGACCGTCGTTTCCTCAGAAATGGTTGAGTACCTACGGATAATTTGAGAAACATTCGCTTATTTTGATTATAGCACTTTCTGGGTTCTCCTCATTAGCCAGAGCAAATAAAAAAGGTGCATGGACGGCCGAAATATACAGACCGTCACAGATCTCCCACAGTTTTTACGAAATGGTAGGAAAACTTTGCCTACGATTGAGTTCGAAAATCAACAAATGAAATTCCTGTAGCCCCTGAGGATGTCTTTACTATTAGGAGACGAAACGTGCCTCAGCCTACAGCCTAATGCCCGTATAACTAAAAATGGCCTTTACTGTAAATACCAGGCGAGAAAGTCTATGCATTCTTTAATCATTTTCTCATCGCTCCATTTGCGCGTGCAAGAAGGAAAGGAATGACTAACACCTATACAAGTTTCCCCCTCACCACGTGCTCTGCAGTGGTTAGCGGAAGATGTATTTAGATAATGAGAAATACTTTGTAAATTTTTCTGGTATTCAGCTAGGTGACGTCACGCAGATGGCACGATATTTCGGCAGCTCGATTTCTTACCATCCTGAGGAGTTACTGATGACTGTCTGTCTTTCACTGGGCGCCACCTTTATATACCCTCCACACCGCGAGAGCCTTTGGCCGGCCATCTGTGAGCAAGGACCTAACGCGGTGGAGCGGAGGCGCGTCTCCGGGGCGCGATCTGAGGCCCTCAGTCACACTGTCGCCGCCGCCAGACCGAGGCCTCTATGTGTGCCGACAATACGCCCTCGTCCTCCTCACATGCCACGACGGGAGGTGAGTTGCTTACAGAACGCCGCTGTGCTTTGACCAGGCACAAAATTGGATACCACATCTTGCTTAACTGAACGCCGCTGTCTTTATTAGCTAGTGCGTTGTTTAACTGAATCCCTACAGCTTCTTTCAGAATACAATTCCGGAAGGTGTAGGATATTTGCAACAAATTGGCACCGTCGTAATTCATGACATGTCCGTGGGAGATGTAGCCCTTTGCTATAGCAGACTTTGTAGACTGTTTGTTGTCTGTTTGGCGTTTACGCAGAGTGCATCTTTCCTGTACTGTCCGGATAGTCTGGTCTACATATACTTTCCCACACCGTGTGGGGCAGCGAGTTGGATTTTAATTTAATAATCATTAGTCACAGGAGGAAATTGGAATTGTTGTAAATATTTTTCTATCTTCTTTTACACGACCCTGACAACTATTTATGTGGTCAGCCACAAAGCGACGGAGAACATACTGACCATAGTTCCCAGTCTGCAAGTCCACATTCTTGTCTAGCCCACTGAAATAAATGTTTATATTCTCTGATTGCTCAGTGGGATCAGGACTATGATTATAAATGAAAATTTCGAGTTCTAATTGATACATGTATTTGGTAAATTTTCACACGCACAACATTGTAACATTCATTATGTTCATATTGACAGTAAATCTCTCTATCGTAAGCAACACTATGGGCAGTTCAGAGGCGACCTCTACGGTCTTGCTAAATTGCCTATCGCCCTGACTACTGATAATCAAAATAAATTCTCGCCACAAAAGTGGAAAGTAATTGTCACCACTTGCCATGCGGATTTGTTAACATTAAGGGTGGCACAGTAACAGACACTTTTTCGAAATCTAAGCGATCCAGGACGGTGTCGCGATTTCACTTTCTATTATTACTGAAAAATAAGCGTTTTGTAACAGCCCGTCTCTGACGTCATCCGAGGCAGCGCGCACTCCGGCGTTTGACTGACGCGGATCTTACGGTGGCTGTGTGCGAAGTGATGCTTAGGCTAAGCGCAAATTGAGGGGGGTGTAGCACGTGAGACGTGACATATTACAGCCCAACACGCACGTTCCGCACACGTCTCACGTGCAGCATACGTCTCAATTTACGGAGACACACTGCTCACATGTCGCGCTGGCCCTGCGCATATTGGGACGCGTACACATTCTTCACAAGCGCCGATTGGCGACGCTTTGCGCTGACAGAACCGAAGCGCACCACCTTGTAGTCTTCCTCAACCGACTTTACAGAAATTCAGTGAAAATATGTGATTTTTCACTTGCTTGTAGCGTCACATATCAGTTTCGTGGCGCAGTGCCAATCATCTTACTAATGGTCATATTTATTGTGATATACACATTCTAGTAAGACACTACGTAGATTTCAAAAAGTTTGCAGTGTAAAAAAAGGGTTCGCTATGATTCTGCGTTTGGTGCTTTATACACGATTGTTGCTGCGTATGAAATGTAGCTAACAGGGAGGAGGTCTCTATCTGTCTCCAATATCGAGAAAATGATATCCCATATAGCGAATCCACTCCCGATCTCACGCCCGCGGGAATGAAATATTTACAACATCCCTCGTATCTCCTAAGCCCCTCGAGACACCGAACGAGATTTCGTAAACACACTGAACTTTCTTATCAATGATGATATTTCAGAAGTTGTACTTTCTGTTTTTTTTTCCCATTTCAGTTACTGTAATTCTTTAAGAGTTATCGACAGCTAGTGAAACAATAGTTTCCTAGTATGAAAATAAACATGAAATTTCTTCTCTTATCGCAAAACGACACAATGCGGTTTTCCGTAAGTTATTGAGCTCTCTGGTCATCAATTACTTGTTTAATGAGACCTGTTTCAGAATTCTGTCATAATAGCTGCTGAAAAAATGAGCCTGTACAAATTACATTCTGTTTTGGCAAAAGAAGTACAATTAAACCTGTTAACAAGAGGCATGTGTCCGTTATATAAATGGTGATGCTTCTTCAAATGAGAAAAGGTTAACAATTTGCGCAAAAATAAGTCACCAATTCTCTGGGAATTTTGGTTGAATCTCGTATCTCATCGTAATTTTAACACTGAGCGACTGAAATGGAAACTTACCAAAGGATTTTATTCCTTTTCTTCACCAGAACAGTATTAAAATAACAATGAACATATCTTCAGGCAGAATGACACGCACATGTCAGATGCTGGTTACTCACCTACGCATTCCAAAACTAACAAGGTGAGATTCGCCAATAAAATACTTGTTATAAGAACGTAGGCTTCCGCGGCCGGCGTCAAAGTGATTAAAATTCTTCTGGTATTATGCCGCGTCATTGATAAAAACTAACAACAATAATAAACTAAAAACGACGTTTCGGCCGAATTTCAACGCCCTTCCTCAGGGTACGACTGGTTTTGCGTGGGGATAGGTGCTTCTATTTGTTACAGGCTATCGATGTCTGACGTCACTGTTGTAAACTTTGATTGGCCTCTAATATGATTGGCTAGTCATGAAGTGAGGGAAGATGGAAAGGAAGGGGCCATTCGTGGATGTCCATGTCGTCAACGATTGGTAGCTATCCGCCAATCAGCGTTCGGCTTCTGGTCGGCCATCAGACATTATGGTCAGTTTTGACATGAAGTCTCTCTTCACTAACGTACTTATTGAGGAGACTATGCACATTCTACGGGATCGGATCCCACCAGCTATCTGCGATCTGGTGCACTTATGCCTGTCATCTACATACTTCACCTGGCGGGGAAAATATTACGAACAGTTAGATGTAATGGCAATGGATTTCCCGCTCACCCCTGTAGCTGCGCACATGTTCATGGTAGACTTTGAGCAAACGGCCCTAGCTTCTGCACCGTTACGTCCCAGTTGTTGGCTATGATACGTGGACGACACATTCGTTATCTGGGCTCACGGTGAAGCGGAATTGGGAAACTTCCTCCACCACTTAAATAGCCTGCACAAAATATTAAGTTCACACATGAGACTGAAAACAATGGCACCTTGCCATTTCTCGATGTGGAAGAATACAGAGCTGCCGAAGGTAAACTGGGACATTAAGTGCACCGGAAACTAACGCACACTAATCGTTATTGCACTCGGAGAGCCACCATCACCCAGCTCAAAAGTACTCTGTTCTGCACACGTTAACTGCCAGAGCCTACCGGATAAGCGATGAAAATAACATCAAAGAAGAATTAAAGGAGCTACAACACACGTTTCGTGCCAACGGCTATGATGACAACATCATAAGAAAAGTAGCTAAAACCAAAGGGAGCAGAACACGAGAAGAAGGCAAAGAAGAGAAGCTTCCACTGGTACACTTACCAAATGTAAAAGGCGTCAGTGAACGGCTAGGCAACGTCGTCCGCCGACGAGGTTTCAAACTGATTTTTCGAAGCAGTTACAGGATCCACGAAATGATAGGTTCCACCAAGGATGTAGTCAACAATCTTAACACTGCAGGTGTTAACGAACTACGGTGTGAGTGCGGAGCTGCCTACATAGGAGAAACAGGGAGACCTGTCAGCTTACGAGTAGCAGAACACGAACGATATGTGCGATTACAACGTAATAAATCGGCGATAGCGTAACACCACCGTGACTGCGGACAACCTATCAGGTTCCAGGAAGCCCGAGTACTGGCGAAAGAATCGTGGATGCGAGAACGCAAAATACGGGTGGCGATCGAAATTATTAAACAGCCTGACAACATCAACAGAGAAGATGGCTACAAACTCCCGGCGTCCTGGCTACCAGCTATCCCAGTACAATGGGCCACGAGCGGTCGCGGGGCAGAAGCTACACGGGACACGGACGTATCTGCAAAAACAGCTGTAGAGCAGTTGTCAGTCCACTTCCGCGCACACCGGGAGGAAAACTTGCCGACCAGAAGCCGAACGCTGATTGGAGGATAGCTACCAATCGTTGACGACATGGACATCCACGAATGGCCCCTTCCTTTCCATCTTCCCTCACTTCATGACTAGCCAATCATATTACAGGGCCAATCAAAGTTTACAACAGTGACGTCAGACATCGATAGCCTGTAATAAATAGAAGCACCTATCCCCATGCAAAACCAGTCGTGCCCTGAGGAAGGCCGTTGAAATTCGGCCGAAACTTCGTTTTTAGTTTATTATTGTTGTTAGTTTTTAGTAATGACGCTGCATAATACCCAGAAGAATTTTAATCAAAATAGTTGTTACTGAGAAAGGTAAACAATTGATACGTGGCACAACACTACGATTAGTGTTTCGTCAGCAGCTGAGAATACGCGCGCGACAGGAATGCAAAATCTAGCAAAGTGTATTTTGTGAGAGGAAGAGTTCACATCGTTCGAAAAAGATACATACATACATCAATCCTTGTTCCATAGATCTACGACATTTCGTAATGATGTGGAACGTGTCAAAGGGTTCAAATTGGTCTGAGCACTATGGGACTTAACATCTGAGGTCATCAGCCCCCTAGAACTTAGAACTACTTAAACCTAACTAACCTAAGGACACCACACACATCCATGACTGAGGCAGGATTCGAACCTGCAACCGTAGCGGTCGCGCAGTTCCAGACTGAGGCCCTTAGAACCGCCCAGCCACACCAGCTGGCGGAATTTGTCACATTAACATAAGTTTTATTTACACAAAATAATTAATTACTTTTTTTACAGTTACTACTTCATATCTAAGAATTCATCTATTGAGTAGGAGTTCTCATTCAGAAATTCTTTTAATTTGCTTTTAATTGTTGGTTGGCTATCTGTCAGACTTTTAATACTATTTGGCAAGTGACCAAAGATTTTTGTGGCAGCATAATTCACCCCTTTTTGGCCAAAGTGAGATTTAATCCAGAATTGTGAAGATCATCCTTTCTTCTATTGTTGTAGCTATGCACTTAGCTGTTATTTTTCAGTTGGGATGGCTTATTAATGACAAAATTCATAAGAGAATATATGCATTGCGACGGTACTGTGAATATCCCGAGTTCCTTAAATAAATGTCTGCAAGGTGATCTTCGGTGGACTCCAGCTATTATTCTGATTACACGCTTTTGCGCAATGAATAATTTCTCTCTTAATGACGAATTTCCCCAAAATATGATGTCATATGAAACAGTGAATGAAAATAGGCATTGTAGGCTAATTTACTGATATGTGTATCTCAAACATTTGCAGTAACCCTAATATCATAAGTAGCTGAGCCTAACCGTTCCAGCATATCATTTATGTGCTTCTTCCAATACAATTTCATTGTCATGGAAGTTGGTCTGCCTTTGTCAGCAATACATTTCAACAAATTAAATATATCAGATCGTCACACTCTTTCAGGATACTTATACCTTCGGAATAATACAAACCACTACTTCATTTGTGTAGTCTGTTGTATAATTAGTTTGTTAATGCTGATAGTTTGTATGCAACCACTGAAACGATTTTTCTCGTAATGACGAGCCGATTTAAACATCGTTATTCGTGAGGGATTCCCCCACTGTTTCTAGGTTGCAGTGGAAATACGTCCATATGTACGTAGCATAATGTCTCTTATTACATCCATATCCAAATAATAATAGTGAAACTTACGTATTTAATATCTCAGGCGCTTTTTACCAAGATCACAAAGGGGTCATACCTGTGGAAATTACGCATTTTCTATTTTAGAGATACGTCAGTATACCAGGCAGCATGTACATAACTTTGTTCTACTTTGCTGCCTTGGTTCTAGATCACACGATTTTATAAGGTTCGTTACTTCCTAATTCACTATTTTCACGATGAATTGTCTGTTCCTTTATACGATCTGAAAACGTTGTGGAGACAGAAGATATAATCCCAGAAGATATAATCCCGGAAGATATAATCACCAGTTGTTGACCTGTGCACTGCACTTGACAAAAGAATAAAGAAAACAAAAAACTATCCAAATATATGTAACTGAAAACTATAAAACTATTATGTACTAACGGAAAGAGATGGAGCGGTTAAACGGCGAAAAACGAAACACTACTCAATGACAGTCAAATTCAGGATACCGAAGGCTGATTTTTTCGGATGGGCAATACTCCGCTGCCCATATGCGCCATGTCTAATAACAGAGCATATGGCAGGACTGCCTTCCCGCTCCCCGCCTCACCCAACCCCCGCGCGCGGCGCATGGATCTGTGCCACAACCACAAAGCCGAGCGACCTGGCGCAGGCGCCTGTCGACTCCCAGTAGAGTCGCGTCGCAATTTGCGCGGTCGCACTTGAAACTGTGAAGTTAGAAAAACGCGCTGCGCTGCGCCGCGCCACAGGCGATATACTCGTCTCAATTTGCGCTTAGCGCTTTTTAGTCTTGCCTCTCAGGCTGTATTTATACAAGGTGTTACAAAAAGGTACGGCCAAAATTTCAGGAAACATTCCTCACACACAAATAAACAAAAGATGTTATGTGGGCATGTGACCGGAAACGCTTAATTTCCATATTAGAGCTCATTTTAGTGTCGTCAGTATGTACTGTACTTGCTCGATTCACCGCCAGTTGGCCCAATTGAAGGAAGGTAATGTTGACTTCGGTGCTTGTGTTGACATGCGACTCATTGCTCTACAGTACTAGCATCAAGCACATCAGTACGTAGCATCAACAGGTTAGTGTTCATCACGAACGTGGTTTTTGCAGTCAGTGCAATGTTTACAAATGCGGAGTTGGCAGATGCCCATTTGATGTGTGGATTAGCACGGGGCAATAGCCGTGGCGCGGTACGTTTGTATCGAGACAGATTTCCAGAACGAAGGTGTCCCGACAGGAAGACGTTCGAAGCAATTGATCGGCGTCTTAGGGAGCACGGAACATTACAGCCTATGACTCGCGACTGGGGAAGACCTAGAACGACGAGGACACCTGCAATGGACGAGGCAATTCTTCGTGCAGTTGACGTTAACCCTGTCAGCGTCAGAGAAGTTGCTGTTGTACAAGGTAACGTTGACCACGTCACTGTATGGCGAGTGCTACGGGAGAACCAGTTGTTTCCGTACCATGTGCAGCGTGTGCAGGCACTATCAGCAGCTGATTGGCCTCCACGGGTACACTGCTGCGAATGTTTCATCCAACAATGTGTCAATCCTCATTTCAGTGCAAATGTTCTCTTTACGGATGAGGTTTCGTTCCAACGTGATCCAATTGTAAATTTTCACAATCAACATGTGTGGGCTGACGAGAATCCGCACGCAATTGTGCAATCACGTAGTCAACACAGATTTTCTGTGAACGTTTGGGGAGACATTGTTGGTGATGTCTTGATTGGGCCCCATGTTCTTCCACCTACGCTCAATGGAGCACATTATCATGATTTCATACGGGATGCTCTACCTGTGCTGCTAGAACATGTGCCTTTACAAGTACGACACAACATGTGGTTCATGCACGATGGAGCTCCTGCACATTTCAGTCGAAGTGTTCGTACGCTTCTCAACAACAGATTCGGTGACCAATGGATTGGTAGAGGCGGACCAATTCCATGGCCTCCACGCTGTCCTGACCTCAACCCCCTTGACTTTCATTTATGGGGGCATTTTAAAGCTCTTGTCTACGAAACCCCGGTGCCAAATGACTGTTCGTGTTCGTATTGTGGACGGCTGTGATACAATACGCCATTCTCCAGGCTGCATCCGCGCATCAGGGATTCCATGCGACGGAGGGTGGATGCATGTATCCACGCTAACGGAGGACATTTTAAACTTTTTCTGTAACAAAGTGTTTGAAGTCACGCTGGTACGTTCTGTTGCTGTGTGTTTCCATTCCATGATTACTGTGATTTGAAGAAAAGTAATAAAATGAGCTCTAACATGGAAAGTAAACGTTTCCGGACACATGTTCACATAACATATTTTCTTTCTTTGTGTGTGAGGAATGTTTCCTGAATGTTTGGCCGTACCTTTTTGTAACACCCTGTATATGTGGCGCAGCGGACGGCCAAGGGAACACCTGCTGTCATCCTCCGTATGCACGCGGCAGCAGTCTCTTCAAATGGTTAAAATGGCTCTAAGCGCTATGGGACGTGGTTTCATTGACGCCCTTCATGCCACTCCCTGAAGCCTTTTCGAGTGGATTATGAACGATGATGAATCTATAACGTTTTCCTCGGGCATACATGAGAAAACGCGTGATTTAAACTTTTGGCCTCAAGGATTCAAAAGAAGGGGTGAAAAGAGGGTAGGAGGGGGTGCGACAAACGTCCCATCGCGTGACCTGTCACAGTGGCGTTGGGTAGTATTGTGGTGAAATTTGGTGTCAATGTGACTCATTAACCTACCATACATGTCACATGAAGTTCTGAGGTCTGGCCTATTCGCTTGTGTCGACACACTGCTGTATGAAGCGTCGCCGAACCCGAGGGTGACGTCACAGGGCGCCACGCTTTGGATTATTACAGAGGTAGGTTTTGGGCACCTTTGACTCAAATTTCAAAATTATTCGTCCCAATCGGAAATAATTAAGGGGCTTCGAAAAACCGATCCTTTACACTGAAGAGTCAAAGGAACTGGTACACCTGCCTAATATCGTGTAAAGCCCCCGCCAGCACGCTGAAGTGCCGCAACACGATGTGGCGTGGACTCGACTAATATCTGAAGTAGTGTTGGAGGGAACTGATATTATGAATCCTGCAGGGCTGTTCATAAAGCCGTACGAGTAAGAGAGGGTGGAGATTTCTTCTGAACAGCACGTTACAAGGCATCCCAGATATGATCCATAATGTCTGTCTGGGGAGTTTGGTGGGCAGCGGAAGTGCTTAAACTCAGAAATGTGTTCCTGGAGCCACCCTGTAGCAATTATAGACATGTGGGGTGTCGCATTGTACTGCTGGAATTGACCAAGTCCGTCAGAATGCGGAATGCAGATGCAGATTATCAGACAGGCTGCGTGTCACTTTGAGTTGTATCTAGGCGTATCAGATTTCCCATATCACTCTAACTGCATATGCCCCACACCATTACAGACCCTCCGCTAGCTAGAACAGTCCCCTGCTGACATGCATGGTCTATGGATGTCTCCATACCCGTACACGTCCATCCGCTAGATTCAATTTGCAACGAGATTCGCTAGAGCAGACAACATGTTTCCAGTCATCAACAGTCCAATGTCGGAGTTGACGGGCCCAGGCGAGGCGTAAAGCTTTGTTCATTGGCGACTCCATGCAGTGCTGTGTGCACAACTACCATATACGTTAAATTAAAAGGTAGGTCAGCGTTGGCCGTAATATTGATGTTTTATTGATGTGAGAATCGATTTTCGATCAAAAAATGGTTCAAATGGCTCTGAGCACTATGGGACTTAACATCTATGGTCATCAGTCCCCTAGAACTTAGAACTACTTAAACCTAACTAACCTAAGGACATCACACAACACCCAGTCATCACGAGGCAGAGAAAATCCCTGACACCGCCGGGAATCGAACCCGGGAACCCGGGCGGGGGAAGCGAGAACGCTACCGCACAACCACGAGCTGCGGGCGATTTTAGATGACATAGTGATCATCTTCAGTGCTGATATGTACAAATTAATCTCAGACACTGGTACCAAGTTATCAATAACCAAAACTGAGAAGCGACCACAAGCGTTATTGTGATCGCTTCTCAGTTTTGGTTATTGATAACTTGATACCAGTGTTGAGTTTAATTTGTACATATCAGCAATAAAGATGATCACTTTGTGGTCGAAAATCGATTCTGCCACCAATAAAACATCAATATTAAGACCAACGCTGACCTCCCTTTTAATTTAAGTAAAGCTTTGTATCATGCAGTCATCAAGGGTACACGAGAGGGTCTTCGGCTCGATGATGTTTCATTGAAGGGTTCATAAGCTGACACTTATTGATGTCTCAGCACTGAAATCTGCAGCAATTTGCGGAAGGACTGCACTTGTGTCACGTTGAACGATTCACTTCAGTGGTCGTTGGTCCCGTTCTTTTGGGGCCTTTTTCCTGGTCCCGTTCTTTTAGGATCTTTTTCCGGCAATGGTCGTGCTGGAAAATCCCCACTTCATCGTTACCTGGGAGTTGCTGTGTCCCGTCGCTCGTGCGCCGACTGTAACACCACGTTCAAACTCACTTAAATCTTGATACCTACGATTGTAGCATCAGTAACAGATCTTACAACTGCGCCAGACACTTCTTGTCTAGTATAGGTGTTGCCGACCACAACGCCTTATTCTGCCTGTTTAGATAGCTCTGTATTCGAATACGCATGCCTATACCAGTTTCTTTGGCACTTCATTTATTTCTGTTTGACAATGTAACATAGCTCGATGAAACTTTTTGAACTACTACAGTATAGCACAGAAGGTGACTGAAAGTAGTACGCAGTAAGACGAACAGAAATAACACTTTTATTCAGAGACAATTGTTACACTGAAGTCACCTCAATTCATGATAGTCTAACAGCTCCTTCACCTGGGCTGTTCTTTGCAGTGGTGCATTGGCATTTATACGAGGGTAACCCCAAAAGTAAGGTCTCCTATTTTTTAATAAGTACATAGACCTGTTTATTTCTACAATGGTTTTCATCAGTTTATAGCTTGAACATTTAGCTATTTTTCGACATAATCACCATTTCTGTCGATGCTTGTAGACTATGTGGCAGTTTTTGTATGCCCATGTCATACCGGTTCGCCGCCATGCTGTTCAGAAAGTTATGAACCTCTCCTTTCACTTCGACGTCGGAGCTGAATCGCTCTCCTGCCAAATGTTCTCGTCACACAAGACAATTGAGTCCAGAAAGTTGTCCTGTTCAGCTGCAAGGCGGCGAAGAAGTGCGCGTGAAGCATCAACTCGTTGCCGCATGTGTTCTTCAGTCAGCATGCGTGGCATCCATATTGCGCACACCTTCCGGTAGTTCGATGTTTCCGTTAAAATTCTGTGAGCGGTGCTTCGGGAAACCTCAGGAACCAACATCCAGAGATCATCCAGTGTGATCCGCCGATCTTCACGCATGCTTTGCTCAACCTTCAACACTATCTCCTCGGAAATTAACGGTCTCCCGCTCCTTTGTTCGTCGTGTATTTCGGTCCGACCAGCTGCAAACTCTCTACACCACTTACGAACATTTTTGACATCAATGCACGACTCACCATACATTTCCGTCAATTTTTCGATGAATTTCAATCGGCGCAGTGCCCTTTGCGTTCAAAAACAGAATAACTGCGCGTAATTCGCACCCAGTGGTAACATTAAACGGGAGCTACATTCTCAACGGCTGCCAAGCCAAGACTGAGCGCCTCAGCGCGGCGTGAAGCACTCTTCATAACAGTGTGACCAGCTGCCGCACAAACAGAGTTCTGTACTTATAACAAAACAGGAGACCTTAATTTTGGGATTACCCTCGTAAAAATGATGCCAGGGCGTAATAAACCCCTGAAAAGACGCACATGGGGAAGGAGTACCCTGTCACAAAAAGGTTTATCTGTGAGTATGCTATGTTCAAATATTTGGAGCCTCAGTACAACCATGAAACATTATGCCTCCCCACACCGTAACACCTGGATCATCGGAAAGATGATGTTCGACAATTCTCCAGGTTGCATTACGTGCTCCCACCTCTCCCCGCGTGGAGATACGTCCAGTATTGTCAAACGTGATCTTTCTAGTGGTCCAGATGCTCTATCGTGCTGCATGAACGTAATGACTTCCACATGTTTGAAGACGTTGCAGTCACTGACCAGCAATATTGCGACACTGTAATCCTACCCCATGTGCGTGTGGTCAGGACTGCATTCGACCCGTCTACATTTTTATGAATGACAGTGAGCGACAGCATCGAATAGTGTAAGTGGAGGAGCTCTTGGCACGAGAGGAGGTTGCTCCAAGAACCTTTCAGCAGTTGTCTGCCTCGCTGGTAGAGGAGAACCCCTTACCAACTCTGTGGCCCTCATGAGGGCACTTTGCGGAGCGTGCATTACCGTCTGTGTTCATCACACACCCTTTCAAGAACCACTCCCGCCTTCAGTAATGCCCAGGGAGCGCGATAAATCACCGTAACTTCAGTGTAATTATTGTCTTTCAATAAAAGTGCCATTTCTGTTCGTATCATTGTGCATCTACTTTAGTTACCTTCTGTGCTATAGTGTAGTAGTTCTTTCTATGTATGGTCCAAGTTTCATGGAGCTATGTTGCCTGTCAGTCGCCCTTCGCCCTTTAGTTTTGCACACGATTGTATATTGTCCAGAGAGCTTGTCCTCCCCTGTACAGCACGTTGTCCTAGACATATCCAGCCGGCCGCTGTGGCCGAGCGGTTCTAGGCGCTTCAGTTTGGAACCGCGTGACAGCTACGGTCGCTGGTTCGAATCCTGCCCCAGGCATGGATGTGTGTGATGTCCTTAGGTTAGTTTAAGTAGTTCTAAGTTCCAGGGGACTGATGACCTCAGATGTTAAGTCCCGTAGTGCTCAGAGCAATTTGAACCATTTTTTTCTAGACATCTTCCCTTATATATCCTATTTCTAAGAGATCACGGTAACAAATAATGAAAACTGGCATGTTTTCTTGGATAGGATAAAGCCTTAACAAACAAAGTAGAGGCGAGGAGGCAGTACGTATGGAATCGCTCGAAGGTCGTGGGTGCTGAACCAAGTCTGCGAGTATTGGACGAGCGTACAGATGAGCCATCGATTTGCGCGGGCTCGTGATAAATGTATTTGAGGGCGGCGCTGCCACGGCGCTTATTTCGGGCGAGCGCGTGCACCGACTCCAGAGAGGGGTCGGCGAAGGCGGCGCCAGCTTCCTTGCTTCTCCCAGAGGGTGTTGAAACAACTGTTGAGGGAACGTCCTCTATGTAGCTTATTGCACGCCACGGTACGCCGGAAAAAATGACAGATGAATTTCAGTGAAGCTAATTTGTCTCTCACAAACATTCTGAAATAAGGAAAACGATGTATCTCCATCAAAGTGAAAGAGTTAATAATATTTCCAATAAGATACCGAATAAATAGAGCCAGCTCTGTGTTCTGACCATCGCTCTCCCAGCCGTTCCCAGCTTCCCAGAGGGTCGTGGGCTGAACATGTGTTGAACTACTTAAAACATATTTAACGCAGTATAGAAAAGACTGAGTCCCATTTATAATCAAGATGAAAGTGAATAATTAAAATGTTAAATATTGATAATGTCTGAGTGATAATAGAAATACCTCTTTCACAAATATAATTCCACATTAGAGGAAAAAACACAAAGCGATAACCTGGGAAGTTAATGACCTGTGATAATAAAACAGCTGGATAAGGCCTATCTGTTTATGCAGTCAAAATCTGCTACAAGACCTTAGTGTCGCAGATCTGTCTGCGCATTCGCGGTACCACTTAGAGTTTGCTAATACTTTACATTTTAATTGTCGTTTATAAATGAAACTCAGTCTGTTCTATATTGTGTTACATTCTTTTAAGTAGTTTAGGATATGTACAGCCGCTCACCTCCACTCACGCCTTTTATAGTGACGCTTTTGTTATTATATAGATGCGTTACTAGTCTACAGCTTTGTTCGTCCCACACGGCTATTGTCCAGGTTTTATTAATAGGTTATATGCTATGCTATACTCTTCATTTTAGCCGTGGACTTCTAGAGCGATATGTGAGTATAACTTGACTTGAATGACGGGGTTAGGTTCTTAGGCAGTTAAATTTCTGATATGACTTGTGAAATAGAATCTCTGTGAGCACTCTTCAAGTATTGCAATAGGATATTAGTTTTACTATCCTTTTATATATACTTAAGAACACCGTTAACAATTTTTTGCAATTTTTTTTCTTTATCCATTTTTGTACAGAGAACATGAGGATGCGTCTGCAGTTAACGCGAAACCGGTTGTGAATTCGTATAAAAGTACCTTACAGTCAGCGCGGATCATTTCATTCAGAATGTCACTCCAGTATTAGAGTATCACGGCGAACGGTCGCGAAGAGATTAGTGGAAGCTGCGTTGAGATCTCGAGTCGCCATGCGTCGTTTAACATATATATTCCGTACTGTGAGGCCAGAGTCAACTGAGACACTGAGTGGTATTATGTGGTATTCAACGATGAGACTCGCTTCTAATTATGGCGGTCAGATCAAATCCAACGTGTCCGTGCACAGACTGGTGAAAGGTCACAGGAAGCAGTGGTTCTCAAGACCTACGCCTCTCCAACTACTGGAATCGCGGCAACAATGGTAAATCTGTTGTCCTGCCTTTCGTGACGTGTGTACAAAATGCACACCAGCAGGGTATCGCAAGTGCCCTCCGAAATGGACCTTTGACCGGTAAGATGCTGAGCCAAAACTTTAAAGAATTAATAATATTGATTTGCCTCAACGGCTTTTTTGGGTTAAAAAAGTAAAAAATAAGTTATAATAGCCACTATAAAATGGTTAATTATTAGAACAGTGTAAGTAAGACAACATTTACCAGATACTAACAGATTTATAAATATGATTTTTAAGTTATGATAAACAACCAGAGAATCAATGTTAATAAGTCAACAAGTTTCAAAAGAGTGACTGACGAAAGATCTGAAAACAAATGCATTTGATTACAAATGGTGCGCTAACATAGGACAGCAGCTAGAGCTAGATAAGACATTGATCGGTCCCTGTAAATCTAAAACACACGTAGAGTAAATATTAAAACCACACAGCCATACATCGCACGCCGGGAGGTCTTACAAGCCCCTCACAACTTTAACTAAACGGTACAAGTTTTCATACCTCGTTATACTCATTTTGAATTTAAAAAAATACTGTAGCAATTTAAAGAACAACAAATAATGCAGAACGATTGCCAGTTATAACGCATGGACCGTTAAACGAAAGCACAAAATTAACAAATTAATTTCTTCCAAATGAATAAATACAGTTATGAGACTTCCACAAAACAGTCAACATTAAAATGCAAAATTCTCTTTGCTTTAACAAGAGGGCTTAAAAAAACTCGGGCTTGAACTATTAATTCGGAATATTGATCCAAACAGTATGTCACTGATAGAAACGAGGCAACATTAAATGCGAAAACGGAAACTGGATTTCGCTTAACGAACAATGGTTTCGCGAACAGCTGGCAAGAGATTAGTGGAAGCTACGTTGAGATCTCGACTCGCAATGCGTCGTTTATCATGTATACAGACTTCCGTACTGTGGTGTCAGTCAACTTAGGACCTTCAGTGACGCGTAACAAAGGTGCTCACCATTTTCTTCATAATCATTCGTTCGGCTGTGGGTAAATACCAACAAAACAGCAAACACAACCAAGCATCAGAAATGAGAAACTTGCCGACTCCGGAGACGCAAACCGGCGACCATGAAGCCAGACGGAAGCAATAACTCTTCCAACTGTCGTATGCTCACCGTTTTCACGGCCACCGATAACACGACGAATCGCGTCTCAGTCCTCAGTGAGGGAGCCCAGTTACTAAACGGAAAGCCTGAAAAACACTGAGACCAGGGAGAAGCAACGGTTAAGTGAACCCTCCGATCAAGCGTGCGCCCTCTGGTGAGGTGCCGACGAATCAGTCACTTGGAAACGACTAGCAGAGAATTTTCATGAGCGGCAGAAACAGATTCTAACACGCGCACAGCTGACTCGCACTGCATTTCACACCATACACGCCTTGCGGAATGCGCGGACCCATGACTGATCTGCCCAGTCTCCTGGTTTGTTACCCAATAGAGCTCGCCTGGAATGTCATGGGAAGACGTATAACAAACGTTAGATATAAATCTTCGAGAACTGACACTGCATGCGTTGAAGCTATGGCAAGAAGTTCCTCAGGGGGGAATTCAGAGGCTGTTTGTTTCAATGTCACAACGAAAACAAGAGCGTACTAGTGTCTATGTGGGCGGGGTGAGGAGGAGAGGTCACATCATACAAAAAAAAATGGTTCAAATGGCTCTGAGCACTATGGGACTCAACTTCTGAGGTCATTAGTCCCCTAGAACTTAGAACTAGTTAAACCTAACTAACCTAAGGACATCACACACATCCATGCCCGAGGCAGGATTCGAACCTGCGACCGTAGCGGTCGCGCGGTTCCAGACTGCAGCGTCTAGAACCGCACGGTCACTTCCGCCGGCCTCACATCCCACACTGAAGTTGATGACGATTTAAGTTACGAATGAGATGAAAGTATTATCATTTAATACCCGTCATATGATGAACGTCTCCAATCAGTGTCTGACTAAAATTAAAATTTAAAACAGTCCTGATCGCAATCTTGTTAAAATATTTTTTTATTGGAGTGAGTGACCGGTTTCGACTCTATGAAAGAGTCATCTTCACACTCCGGAGCGTTGGATGGACACTGCTAGATAAGTTCCGTCAACCCTCAGCGCTCTTGTAACTGCAATTTTAACTACTTTTAAGATTGGTGACTACGTTTTCAAAAATTTCAAAAATCTTAGTGTCTGACTTGTACCTCACGGTGTAACACTTTCCATTCTGTGAATGAATGTAATATTGAGTCTTCGTGGCAGATTAAAACTGTATGCTGTGCCAGAACCTGGAACCTAGCCTTCCGCGGGCAATGCTCTTACCGACTGTCTAGGAGCGACTCCAGATCTGTCAGGAAGTTTCAAAACAGCACACACTCCGCTGCAGAGTACAGGATTCACTCCGGATATGTAATGTTATTATTACCACGTGTTAATACACTGCCCAGTCACACTAATGTGGACGCCGCCTCTATTCAACGTCAACCTGCTATTACCACTCACAGCCGACACATAGCAGCACTAGCAGTAGACGGCACATAAAGCGTGTCTGGGGGACTCGGAATACAGTGCCGTCGGTGCTGTATTGCAGAAACGGAGCGAGTTATCTAACGTCCAAAATGGCACAATCATTTGCTTTCGGGCCAAGAGCGGAAGCTTTTCCTAACCTACGTAGCCTGTAGGCACACGGTAGTCGTCATATGGGAGTTCGGGTCTGGCCGTGCGTCGTTCTCGGATAGCTTCATACGAGGTGCGACAATAAAGTAATGAGACTTATGTGAAAAAAAATGTTGCTTACCGTTTTAGTCAAGTTTAGTGTTGTCTCCTTCAAAGTAGTTCCCTTCTGATTGCACACACTTCTTCCAGCGCTTCTGCCATTGATGGTAACATTTCTAGAACTCATCATCTGTAATATCCTCCAAGACCCTCGTCACAGCTATTTGGAAATCTTGTGTTGTTTGATAATGGTGTTCCTTGACCGCCGTTTTAACTCTTGGAAATATAAAAAAGCCGCACGGAGCGATATCTAGTGAATAAGGTGGGGCTGTGGTAGTACTGAAATTTGTTTTGAGGTTAAAAATGCTGTACTGACAGAGCAGTATGGGATAGTGCATTATCGTGATGCAGAATCCAATTATTAGCAATGATGGCACGGACACAAAGAACTCTTTTACGAAGTCCTTCTAAAATTTCTTTGTAGTAATATTGGTTAACTGTTTGTCCAGGAGTCACCCACTCTTTATGAACAATTCCGTTGGAATCAAAAAAGCACACAAGTATACGTTTGACTTTTGACTTTGACATGCGAGCTTTTTTTGGTCTGAGTGATCCCTTTGAGCACCATTGCGAACTTTGGCGTTTCGTCTATGGGTCGTACTGAAAAAACCAACTTTCATCACCAGTGCTAACACGGCTCAGCAATTCTGGATTGATTTCCGTTTGCTCTAACAGATCGGCTGCCACATTTTTCCGTGTTTCTCGCTGCTGTAGTGTGAGATTTTTGGGAACCATTTTTGCACAAATCTTTCCCAGACCAAGATCTTCAGTTATTATTAGACGAACCGTTTCTCGACTGATGTTCAGTTCTTCTGCAATCATTTTCACGGATAATCTTCGATCATATCGTACGAGTTCACGCACCCTGTCCAAGTTGACATCCGTCCGTGAGGTAGATGGTCGTCCACTGCGGTCTTCATCTTCAATATTCGTTCTGCCTTCACTAAACATTTTATGCCAACTAAAAGCGTTAGCTCTTGACACAACCTCCTCTCAAAAAGCCTTCTGAAGCTTATTGTAAGTTGTCGTCGCGTTTTCTCCCAATTTAACGCAAAAAAGTGGCATGCCGTTGCGCAATATTATGCAGTTCCATTTCTGTGACGAGAGACACAAACACTTGTTAACGTATTACAGCGCAACTCACGACTGAGCGGTTGCACCGATGTGCCGCTTGGACTAGAAGTAGCTTATAGACCAAGGTCAAAGATATTGTGCCTACGCAAGCCTGCAGGGTTGTCACAACTTGCAAAGAAAATCAGTCTCATTACTTTATTGTCGCACCTCATAAGATGACAGGCGACAAACCCTGATTAGAGACTCGGCACTCATATTCGCAACTGCGAATGCATTTTATGTAAATGTGTAAACTGTTCGCGTGCATCCATGGTTAAAGTATACCATGCTAGGCAAAATGGCAGTATGTCAAAATGGCACAAAGGCAACTATGGGTCACCAGGGGCCATAGACAACAGGGCTGAACGACGGCTATGGAGATGTGTACGACGGAATAAACGTGTAATTGTGGCGCAACGGACCGTCCAGATGAACCAAGTGGCCACCAACAGTGTCTCCTCAACGACCGCTCAGCGGACGTTGCAGCATATGGACTTCACTAGCAGGCGCCTGATTCATGCATCCAAGCTGACTGCTATTCATCGGCGACGAAGGCCAGAATTTTTGCGGCAATGCTGCAACTGGACGTTCCATGTGTCGCAAGTCGGCCTTTTCAAATGAATCTCGTTTTATGCGCTATCGGGCAGAAAACGAACACCCTGAAACAGTCGTCGGAAGTATCTAGGCTCGAGGAGAAAGTGTTATGATCTGGGGAATATTTTTGTGGCATTCCCTGGGTGATATCGTCATTCTGGAAGGCAAATGGATCAACATAAGTGCGCATTTATCGTTGCGGGAGATGGCATCTACCAGCAGAACAATGCAATGTGTCACACAGCTCGCAGTGTACGGGCGTGATTCGAAGAGCACCAGTATGAGTTTACTGTATCCCCCCTGCCATTAAACTCCCCGTATTTGAACCCAGTCGAGAATCTGTGGGAATGCCTCGATCGGGCTGTTTGCGACATGGATCCTCAAGCGACAAAGCTAGTGCAGATGGCCACAGCGCTGGAGTCGGTACGGCTCCAGATCCCTGACGGTATCTTCGAGGACCTCATAGACTCTCTTCCTGCACAAATGGCAGCGGTCTGCTTTTGACAGGTGACTGCCAGTGTGACTGGACAGTGTAAGTCATTCAGTTTGGGTACTTTACGGGCAGTCTGAAATATACCACTGTTTGATCTCTCTGTGCTAACAGCCTTGCCGCAGTGGTAACACCGGTTCCGGTCAGATCACCGAAGTTAAGTGCAGTCGAGCTAGGCTAGCACTTGTATAGGTGCGGTCTGCCGAGAGCGTTGGCAAACAGGGTGCACTCAGCGCTTGTGAGGCAAACTGAGGACCTACTTGATTGAGAAGCAGCGGCTCCGGTATCGTAAACTGACATATGTCTGGGAGAGCGGTGTGCTGACCCCATGCCCCTCCATGTCAACGTCCAATGATGCCTGTGGTTGAGGATGACACGACGGCCGGTCGGTACCATTGGGTCTTCCAGGGCCTATTCGGATGGAGTTTAGTTTAGTTTAGATCTCTCTGTAAAAACGGTTACTCTTCATTTATCAATAACTGCGCTCTTTATATTTTATAAAAAAACGTTTAAGAAGGTAATGTAGTCAACGGCTTTCAACCGTACGGAAGCTTGTATTTCAGAAGGACTTTTCCGCTGGGGCTGCTGTTCATACACTGACGGTAAATAAAATCTTTATATGATAAAACTTCATCACTTAAGATCTTTAGTAATGTATCTAAGGCTTTCGGAGAGCGGAAATCTCGCATTTGTCAGGATAAGTAAAAGCAGTGTACGTGTCTCTTCTTGTACAAACTTATTTGTATCCAAAAACTGAGATGATATTCTGATACCACAAAATCATACTGCCCACCTCATAACTGCAAAAAATAATGAGACAAATTAGAAAATAAATAATTTATTGACGAACATTCTAAGTCCCTTACCTGGAATCTGACTAATTCTGCGTGCCAATACAAATTTTTTTTGTTTCAAGTGCCAGTGATATAGAGGTACAACGTTTTATTTGTGATAATGCACGTACAGAAATCCAGCTGTAATATTTTAACTAGTAGAACTGTAGTCAACAAAAACTATTTCTCGTATCCTTTAAATCTATTACGCGAGAATAACAAAATGAATTTCAAGACACAAAATATCTCCCATATTCAACCTTGTTTCGTAACAGAGCCCCTTTCTTGGGATCAGATGGTGCAAAGTTTACTGTAAAACTCCCTTTGCCGTTGAGGAGAAAATTGCAGCATTGTGAACAGGATTTCTGTTGATGAAAATTGCTGGTCTTTCAGACGAAGTACGGAATTGCATACATCTGCCGTGTCTTGTGCTACCAGTAGTACATCCACCACAATGAGTGTACGTAGAGTTAAAAAGAACAGGGTACCATGATCGAGCAGCTCCTCATAAGCCACACGGTTTTGTACACAAAGTTCAGCGACGTTTGAGATGCAGTGATTTGGACTGATGAATCCCGCTATATCCCATAGTATTCCAATGGAATGGTGTGTGTTTGATGAATTCCTGGAGAAATAACACACGGGAATTCAGCTGGCTGACGTCTCCGAGAACCGCCTATATTCCGACAGGAGTACACCCTGCCATTTTCAAGGCAAAACTGCAGCAAGGAAGCGCTGTGTAAGCGAATTTAAAACCTTAGTTTCAGAGAAAATCCGAGAAGATAAACACACAAATACTAAACACTAGCTCCACGACACAATAAAGATGACCGACGTCACGCGTTATCGGTAATGAAATTAGTAATCAACTCTGTCTCTTTGTGTTTTGGCAATTGAGAGAGCAGAGTTCCATGCAGAATTTAAACAAAAGTCACCATGTCTTTTCATAATAATGCTTAATAACTTAATTTCAACAGCTTCCTTAACAACACTATCCCAATAGGTGGAAGTGCCCACTAGAATCTCCCTGTTGTTACATTCTATAGGATGACCAATGCCAAAACAGTATATTGTAGCGGCGGATTTGCTGGATCTGTGTAAGAGTGTGTGCCGCTTATGCTCAGTACACCTCTCCTCCGCAGTCCTGATGTTCTGACCAATTGGTATGACATGCCACATCTGCAAGGAATTCGATAGACACCCGCCGTATGCAAACCAACATCATCCATTATGGAAACTAAGCGGTTCCTGATCTTAGACGGTGGTCGAAAAACACATGTCACATTAGATTTCCGCAAGTCCTGTTCGACATACTCCCTGCGTCAGGAAAAGAGGCCGTAAACATTCTGCTGAACGGGCTCTTTTTAAACTGCCTCCTGATTGCGCAGAGGGGTCTAGGAGGGAGGCACGTCGTGTGTTGACTGGGACACGTGCAGCCAAGATTAATATCACAACAGGTGAGAGAGCTGCTTTACGTTTTCTTAGAGTTGATCCGGAATTCTTATTTTATCTGCAGTCAAGGGCAATGCCACTGTTGCTTTGGAGAAGCAGAATTACGTTCAAAAGATGCGGTATTTGCTGTCTGATTCAGCACATCGCAGGATCGGTGCTGACGGCACAAAAAGTGTTCAGAGAAAGACTAACAGCCTCCTGAAGAATAGTTCCTTATCTCAGTTCTAGCTGTACTCTGTCCCCAAGGTTATACGGTCTCCCTCAGGTTCACAAAGAAGGTGTTCCTCTTCATCTAATTGTGAGTAACATTGGCACTCCGACGTATCGTGTATCAAAAGACCTTCCTACTCCGTTGAGATCTATAGAAGGTCGGTGTGAGCATCACATTAAGAACTCGGCGGGTTTCTTACGTCGATTAGACTAGAGGGAATGTGTTTGAATGGCTCTGATATTGTAGTAAGTTTTGATGTGGTCCTCGAGGTTAGGTTTGGTACTGAATTAACTAACCTGATTCGACATGTGTCGACTTCCACTTACTTTTTATTTAGTGACCAATACTACGAGCAGACAGAGTTGCGATGGGAAGCCCGTTGTCTTCCCTTCCTTTATGTGTTGATCAGGAGGAAAGTGGGTGGTTCATTGGGATATGTAGTTTGTAGGAGGCTTACGCACGCTGACTGGTATCTGCAGGCTGACAGATGTCATCATCCGGCTCAACGTGAAGGGGTGCTTCGTACCTTGGTTCTCAGGGCCCATGTCAGCTGAGTTAGCCCATCTCGAAGACATCTTTCTTTAGAATGGTTATAGTGAAAGACCGATTAGAATTGCGTTGCGCCATCGATCAAGTGTGCACCGGCTGAGTGATGATAATACCGAGGTGGCCTTTTAGTCTTACGCAGGGAGCATTTCGAACGACACTGGTCGTATTTTGCGGAAATATGATGCGAAATTTGTTTTTAGACCACCATCTAACATCAGCGGCCTTTTAGTTTCCGTAATGGATGACGGTGGTTTGTGTAAGGCGGATCTCTACCGAATTCCTTGCAATTGTGGCATGTCATGCATTGGTCAGACTATCAAGGTTGTGGAGGACCTGGTGTACTGAGCATAAGCGGCACACACACCTGCAACAGCCATTGCAGAACATTGTCTTGTCACTGATCATCCTATGTAATATAACAACATGGAAATTCTGGCATGCACATCCAGCTATTAGGATAGTGTTATTAAGGAAACTGTTGAATTTAAATAATCAAATAACCTTATGAAATGAGATTGCTGTTTTTATGTAAATACTGCATCTAATTCGGCTCTCTCAGGTGTCAGAAAACATAGGGACAGAGTTTAGGCTGCCTCACCCGACGATTATTAATTTCACATTCGACAACTTCTGACGTCGGTCATCTTTAGTTTGTTATGGAGCTAGTGTTCAGTGTGTGTGTGTTTATCTTAACAGAGTTTCTCAGAAAACCGGGTTTTAAATTCTCTTGCACAGTGCTTCCTTGCTGCCGTTTTGCCTTGAAGTTGGCAGAGCGCGCTCCTGTCGGAATATTGGCGGTTGTCGACGATGTCACTCGTCTGCATTACCGTAAGTTATTTGAACATTGTATACGGCGGGAGAATCTAAGGTCTCACAATGCCTGGAGAACCTTAGCTGCCATCATGTGTAGCGCCAACAATGAAGGAAAGATGACGTAGTATTACGTTGGATTGTTGTACGGTATAGGGGTGTCTTTCGCGGTTTCAGTATGGTTCCATTATTGCGCTTAGAGAAACGCTAAATGCGGAAGGATATGAATACATTTTACAGTACTGCGTACTGCGAACAATAGAGGAATAGTTCAGGAAAGATGATTGTTTGCATCGGAAAAACAATACAATCTGTTATAAAGCAACATCACAGATTGGCCTGCCCAGAGCCCCGACCTGAAACCAACGGAACGCTTCTAGGATAAGTTAAAGCGTCCTCTTTGCTCCAGACCCAAGCGTCTAACATCACTATCTTCTCTGGTTTCGGCTCATGATTAATAATGGACTGCAGTTCCTCCACGGACATTTAGACACCTCACTGAAAGAGTCCCCAGCAAAGTTAAAGTCGTCATGAAGGAGAAGGTTGAACACAACTCATGTTAATGTCCACCGATAAGTGTTCCGATACTTTTTCTCAGATAGTGTATAATAGAATGTAGTCGAATTATGTCGGGTGATGCTGAGGGAATTAGATTAGGAAATTAGACACTTAAAGTAGCAAAGGAGTTTTGCTATTTGGGGAGCAAAATAACTGATGATGGTCGAAGTAGAGAGGATATAAAATGTAGACTGGCAATGGCAAGGAAAGCGTTTCTGAACAAGAGAAATTTGTTAACATCGAGTATAGTTTTAAGTGTCAGGAAGTCGTTTCCGAAAGTATTTGTATCGGGCGTAGCCATGTATGGAAGTGAAACATGGACAATAAATAGTTTGGACAAGAAGAGAATAGAAACTTTCGAAATGTGGTCCTACAGAAGAATGTTGAACATTAGGTGGGTAGATCACGTAACTAATGAGGAGGTACTGAATAGGATTGGGGAGAAGAGAAGTTTGTGGCCCAACTTGACTAGAAGAAGGGATCGGTTGGTAGGACATGTCCTGAGGCATCAAGGGATCATAAATTTTGCATTGGAGTGTCGTGTGGAGGGTAAAAATCGTAGAGGGAGACCAAGAGATGAATACACTAAACAGATTCAGAAGGATGTGTGGCAGATATGATACGCAAATTGGGATGGAAGTCATTACAGCAAAGACGTTTTTCGTCGCGCCGAGATCTTTTTACGAAATTTCAGTCACCAACTTTCGCTTCCGAATGCGAAAATATTTTGTTGAGCCCAACGTACATAGGTAGGAATGATCATCAAAATACGAGAAATCAGAGCTCGAACAGAAAGGTTTAGGTGTCCGTTTTTCCCGCGCGCTGTTAGGGAGTGGAATGGTAGAGAGATAGTATGATTGTGGTTCGATGAACCCTCTGCCAAGCACTTAAATGTGAATTGCAGAGTAGTCATGTAGATGTAGATGTAGGTTGCAGTGGGTACTGGGGGATGAAGGAGCTTGCACAGGATAGATTAGCATGGAGAGCTGCATCAAACCAGTCTCAGGACTGAAGACCACAACAACAACAAAAACAGTGTATTTGTTCATAGTGTTGTTGATAAATCATGTTGAATATCCTAATGACTCCAATTCTGTTCTGTCCTAATCTCTTAAATTGCTTAAATTATTATTGTACCAAAATAATTATACTGCTACCATTACATTTGTTTAAATCTCAGTTAATTAATCGCGTTGAGCACCCTAATGATTTAAATTTTGTACTTATTTGGACCTCGTCTGTTCTTTAGATTACCCATAGTATAGCAAAATTTTAAAAATTATGTAAGAAACCTTTATACAGCGCAATAGACTTTTAATTCAAATATTGCTCCAAAATGCTATATTCGAGAATTAATTATCATAAAATTTCCCCTCCTGCGGCCCACATCACAGGATCAGTCTAGGATAACAGATCCTAAATAAGACCCTGGGTCGCAGAAGCAAATCGGCGGGACAGGAATTATTTCGAAGCCCAGCTGGTGCACTTTCGCCATGGCAAGTATCAGTGTTTGAGCAGGCTTCTTGAATTGCTTTTCTTGTCTCACACTCATTGTTATCGCTTCTGCGTCAACCCATAATGGTAAAGGACCAGTAACGTTGCAAACTAAGTGCCAGTCCCTGTGAGACCGCTTTCGAAATAACCAAACACGATGACTGAAACATTCGTCATCATTGTTCCAACCGTCAAAATCGTTTCCTCTTTTATGGTGCACTTTGACCTACGCTAACCCACTTGTTTGACGGCATTGTTGTCTTCATGGTGTAATGGTCGATACATGTTTCGTCTACGCTCACATAAGGACAGCATAAATCATGTGGACTATGCATCTTAGCCAAACACGATTTTGAAATGTCTCTTCCTGAATCTTATGGTATCGAACCAATCCACTCAGCTTCTTCATGTGCAGAACTTCATCCACGAGATTACGTACTTTTCTACGTGAGATAGATGTCACCCTAACAATATCACGAATCTTCAAGTGACAGACTTTTAGAGCGATAGTATAAATTCTGTCATTTTTAAATATAAAAATTCAGCCAGCGTATGTTTGTGATCACAAAATTCGAAATGCCGTCCGTCGATTGACTTGAAATTTTGGCACAACGTCGAATCGAGTACTTGCGTGTTTCTATGCAGCTATTAGAGTGCCAAATGCTATATAACTACATACATAATATAATATAAAGGGGGGTAAGTTGTTAGCAAAAACCTCATGATCGTTTGTTCAAACTCTTAAGTCGTCAAAATACAGAAAGCGAAAACGATGTTTCCAAAAGTCTCGAAAACTTCTTGATCGATTTACTTCATATTTTTTCACAAAACTCCAATGACCATTCGGACGGATATAAGCTAGGAATTTTTTATATGCATAACACATAAATATATATGTAATATTTAAAGAGGAAACATAATCACCAAAGATCTTGAAACGATCATTTTTATAGTTGCCAACAAATAAACGCATGTTATAATCATTTGAAAATTTGAACGAAGAAAGGTTAACTTACAAAGAGCCACACTGATCAAAAAATTTCCTGCTGTTTGGTAGAAATTAAGTCAGTTATAATCCACACTCATCCAATATGTGATCAGAAGTATCTGGACACCTGGCTGAAAATGAATTACAAGTTCGTCGCGCCCTCCGTTGGTAATGCTGGAATTCATTATAGTGTTGGCCCACCCTTAGCCTTCATGACAGCTTCTATTCTCGCCAGCATACGTTCAATCAGGTGCTGGAAGGTTTCCTGGAGAATGGCAGCCCATTCTTAACGGAGTACTGCACTGAGGAGAGGTATCGATGTCGGTCGGTGAGGCCTGGCACGAAGTCGGCGTTCCTAAACATCCCAAAGATGTTCTATAGGATTCACGTCTGGACTCTGTGCAGGCCAGTCCATTACAGGGATGTTATTGTCGTGCGACCACTCCTCCACAGGCCGTGCATTATGAACAGGTGCTCGATCGTGTTGAAAGATGGCATCGCCATCCCCGAATTGCTCTTCAGCAGTGGGAAGCAAGAAGGTGCTTAAAACATCGATGTAGACCTGTGCTGTGATAGCGCCACGCAAACAACAAGTGAAGCAAGCCCTCTCCGTGAGAAACTCGACAACACCATAACATCACCGCCTCCGAATTTTACTGTCGGCACTACACACGCTGGCAGATGACGTTCACCGGGCATTCACCATACCCACACCCTGCCATCGGATCGCCACACTGTGTACCGTGATTAGTCACTCTATACAAAGTTTTTTTCACTGTTCAATCGTCCAATGTTTACGCTCCTTAGACCAAGCGAGTTGGCATTTACCGGCGTGATGTGTGGCTTTGATCAGCCGTTCGACCATGAAATCCAAGTTTTCTCACATGCTGCCTAACTTCCAGTGGATCCTGATGCAGTTTGGAATTCCTGTGTGATAGTCTGGACAGATGTCTGCCTATTTCACTTTACGACCCTCTTCAACTGTCGGCTGTCTCCCGTCAGTAAACAGGCGAGGTCGTTCTGTATGCTTTTGTGATGTACGTGTTCTTACACGTTTCCATTTGATTATCACATCGGAAACATTGGACCTAGGAATGTTTAGGAGTGTGGAACTCTCGTTTACAGACGTATGCCACAAGTGACACCCAATCACCTGACCACATTCGAAGTCCGTGAGTTCCGCGGAGCCCGCCATTCCGCTCTCTTACGATGTCTAATGACTACTGAGGTCGTTGATTTGGAGTACCTGGCAGTAGGTGGCAGCACAATGCACCTAATATGAAAAACGTATGTCTTTGGGGGTGTCGGTATACTTTTGATCACATAGTGTATCATCATCGAAGGGAAACAGATTTAATGTAACTATGTATTGATCAGCATGTAGCTACAGAAACACTAGCAAGAGGTACGTAGCTACAGAAACACTAGCAAGAGGTACGTGATGTATTAACTCCCTTGCATATTACGCACCGTCGCACCAATGGATCCGTAGCTGCTTTGTCATGGGACAAGTCAACCCATAGTTTAGAGAATGCTGATTATAAAATAAAACAAAAGAAACTAAAGACTTAATAGTAAACAAAAAACAACGCTGTACTGAGAAGAGTTTTCAGTACTGCTGAGAACTACCGCACAAAATAGAAGGAGTGTACCCAGAAGATAACTTTTAACTTAGATGGAAAGACTTGAGGTATATCACTGAATTTTTGAAGTTCATCTGGAAGCCTTGCGAAAAGTGCACATGTTTCTGTACAATGCTTAAGGAAGTCGTAGATGTGACTGAAAGTCTTGGTAGAGACATGATACCATTATAATCCCAAGAATAAAAATGGGTTTAAAATGGCTGCTTGGTCGCGAAATAATAGTCCCAGAATGTTTCGGACTCTGCCCATCTTCAGATAACCTGGTGAAAAATATATACCTTTCTTTTACAATCTTACAAGATTACATACCTGTATAAATGGAGCCCCTGTGCTAAATCACCATATGACAACGAATCCGTTAAGACGTAATACATACGCTTTGATACAAAGCGAACATACCATTCTGAAAAGGTTGTCAAGTAACATTAAAAGCGACAGAGGCTTTACAGTTCCAGACATCAAAATAACATCTCATCTAAACAATTGTGCTACTAAAGCCGAGTAAAGTGGCTGGTGGCCGTTCACGCTTTTAAAAAAAAAAAAAAAAAAAAAAAAAAAAAAAAAAAAAAAAAAAAAAAAAAAAAAAGTTAGCGCTAAGGGGCTTACGCTCTGTGGCGCTGCCGTCATGGCTGCTACGTCATTACAAATAGAAATAACATAATCAATTGCAGAATTTGTACAGTTTTTTGAGAACAGTAAATTACTTCTTTTGAAGAATCAAGGCCCCTTGAATAAAAGGCGCCGTAAGAACAGAGACAACTTTGAGGTGACACGCTTTTTCCTTAAGGTTATTTGTGTAAAACATCAGACTACAACCTGTGTCACCAGGTAAAAAATACAGAATGAACCATAAAGCCTAAAGATGTGGCACTGCCGTCATGGTAGATACGTCATTATGAATAGCAGCAATGTTACAAGTTACAAACTTTGTACAGGAGTTAAGGCCTAGGTGAACTAATGGCAACATGTGAACAGAGAGAACTTCAAAGTAATATGCTTTTTCATTAAGCATGAAAAATATCAAACTAAAACCTGTGTTATGAGGTAAAAAATACAAAATGAACCATAAAACGTACAGATGGCCACAAACTAATCGAAAATGCCAGATTTTGTACCTAGTTTTAACCTCTATTTGTTCAGCAACAACTTGTCAACTGAAGAACTTTGAAATAAAACAAAATACAGCATTAGTTTCATTTGACATTAAGAACCTTTATACAAACGTAGCTGTGGAATGACATTAGGAACAGTCTTGAAAAATTTCCTGTCATTTGGAAATGTAAAATACGCATATGCAGTAGAACATATTACTTCAAAGTTGTCTCTGTTCTCGTGGTGCCGTTAATTCACGTAGGCCTTAACTCTTATAAAAAAAAAGTATATAGTGTTCATGAGAAATCGTACAAAGATTATAGTTGATAATACTATTGCTATTTGTAATGACGTATCAGCCATGACGGCAGCGCCACATCTGTACGCTTTATGGTTAATTATATATTTGTTACCTCATGACACAGGTTTCAGCCTGATGTTTTACATAAATATGCTTAATAAAAAAGCATGTCACTTCAGAGTTGTCTGTTTTCGTGGCGCCTTTTATCCAAGTGGGTCTCGATTCTTCAAGATAAAAAGGAAAAAAATGTTTACTGTTCTCGAAAATTTACATAATTTCTGCAATTAATAAAATTCTAATGCTGCTTCATTCCTTCTTTGCTTTCTGTTATCGCTAGCTCGTCGATTTTCCAGATCTCAATTCAAAACAAAATCTATAGTGTGTGAGGAACAATAGGTGGAGTGCTGAAGTGTTTTTTTTCCTCAGCCTGGTTGAAGTACGTCACTAACTGCCGTCCTCATGTGGTCCTGACCTTCTGCGACGCTTGAAATTCTCTGCTCGAGGTGATCACCGACAAACAAAAATTTTATTAGCTGACTCGAATCAGTCATTTCACTTGTAGGTTAATGAGTTTGTTTTAATTAATGTTTCCAGTTTCTCTTTAACCCGGGAGGCATGATTAATTACTCTTCTTTCCTGCCCTACTGTTTTTAAGTCTGCCGCTGAATAAGAGGAAAAAGCAGAATATCTAATAAAGTGTGAAATACACTCCACAATTTTATTTATTTATTTACTTAGTTAATTTTTTTTGCGAAAAAAGAAGAAGAAAGCAACTTTCGTTTGTCTCATTTATTGTGCTGCAGCCTGCACCATACCAAAGTTCCCAGTCTGTGCAATCGGATAGTACGAGTCATTGGAAGTTTTATGTTAAATTTCTTAACTAAGCTTTTCTTCTTCGAGGAAAGGTTATTTTTAATTATGTTGGAACAAAAGGTGCATTTGCGTGTAGACGTAACAGCAGTGTTCACACAAATGACAACACACCACATCAACTGCCAACAAGACTACTTAAACTTTGTAGCCTGTCTTCTCTTCCCACAGAAACCGCTAAAATGTTATACGAATAAGTGGGATAATAGTCGATTCAGAACACCTCACTACAAGAAATTGCAAAAATTATTTGCTTTTTAAATTAGGAAGACATCGAAAATATTCAGAACATATTTGCGTCACAGCTAATTCCGGTGACGTGGGAAACAGAAGCCAATAAATGAACTGTTCCTTTTTTTTATGAGACGAATGCCAGCCGGCAGATGAACTTCTACTGTTCACTGACAACAAAGAAACAGGCGACAATGAAACTAAAGTATTCTGTATTATCGTTCTTTCGTAGCACAGTTCCGTTGAGTAATCCGAGTTGGTCAGTTCATCGCTCCGTGTTTAAAGGAAAAATCTTTGTGCTCGTGTGCTGTGTTTGAAGTAAAAAGCTTTGTGCTCATGTGCTGTGTAGTACGACTGGAACTGGATACAGCCTTTTTTTCTATACTTTTACAATTTTTGCCTTTTGTTCCGATTGTTGGTTGACAATTTTGTAAGTGCCTTAACATGAACAACAGTGAAAAAAGCAAAGGTACAAAATTAAGTGGGGCGACATTTCGGAGATTATCGAAGGAAAGGCGAGAACGAGAAGTCAATATTCTAATAACGCATGGCAGAGAAGATAAATTTTTCGCAAACAATGTTGCTGCTTCGAGTTCGGATTCTAGTAGTACGGATGATATTTCTGGCGTTGCAGCTGTTGTAAAAAATGGTTCAAATGGCTCTGAGCACTATGGGACTCGACTGCTGTGGTCATCAGTCCCCTAGAACTTAGAACTACTTAAACCTAACTAACGTAAGGACATCACACACATCCATGCCCGAGGCAGGATTCGAACCTGCGACCGTAGCAGTCGCACAGTTCCGGACTGCGCGCCTAGAACCGCGAGACCACCGCGGCCGGCGCAGCTGTTGTATAAGAAGTGAGTACAGACAAACAAAAGTTAAAAATGAAGGAAAGCAAATTGTTCCTGATTTCGAGTTTCACGAAAAACTAAGTGTCGAGTCACACATTATAAAAAGAATCCTGCAGAACAGTGTGTCAGTGACTCAACAATCGACATTCTCTTACAACAGGGCATTAATCAAAATTTTAACGGTGATTTTTCTAATTCAAGAAGATCAATAGGCGATAAAACCAGATATTTGAACAAAAATGTATTTTACTATTAACTTTTAAATGGTGAAGCAACTTTGCGAGATTTTCTAGCATATATGTAGCACCAGTGCGGGTTTCTGTGCGCCATGTAAATTGTTCAGAAGTAAGGCCGCAATTGCTACTAATGGTATTGCAGATTGGAAAAATATTTCTAATATTTTATCTCATCATGAGAATTCACTTCAACACAGAAATTCTGAGTTATCACTCTTAACAAGGCAAAAGTCACTTGGAGCAATATATATTTCGAGTCATATGTTGAGGCAGAAAGAATGTACTGGCGCATTGTGTTGGAAAGGGTGTTTGCAGTAGTGAAGAAGCTAAGTCGTGGACTTCCCCTATGTGGAAACGTTGAAAGATTCCATTCATTACATAATGATCAATTTAAGATGTCTCTTGAACTTATTGCCAAGTTTGATCCTTTTCTCGCAGAGCACATTGAACGATAGGGAAATCCAGGGCAGTGAGGTACAAGTTATCATAAGTTAAATAAAACAGGCCAAATATTTATCTGTAATAGTAAATTTTACTGTGGACATATCACATATTTATCAATTATCTTTCATATTAAGATATGTGAACTAGAATGGTGAACCTGTTGAACGTTTCCTTCTGTTTTTACCAAATCTGGTACACAAGTGAGAAAACTTAGCTGAGATCGTACTAAAAGTATTGTCTACAAATTTCATTGATAATAATGATTGCAGAGGCCAGTCATATGACAACGCAAGCAACATGTCAGGAACCTACACCGGTTTGCAAACACGCAGTAAAGAACGAAAAGTGAAAGCACATTATGTGCCTTGTGCAGCTCATACTTTGAATTTAGTCGGCACTAGTGCTGCAAGCTGTTGTCGGGAAGTTTGTTCATTTTTAAATGTAGTGCAAAACCTTTATAATTTTTCTTCTACATAGCGCTGGGATAAACTTCTTTCACCAAACCAGGAAGCAAAACGTTAAAAAGTTTATCAAAGACACGTTAGTCAGCAAGAAAGGAAGCTTGTGTAAGTCTAAATGAAAACTGGGAGAGCGTTAGCAATGCCCTCACACATATTACCAATAGTACATTTGAAAAACCACTTGTGCGAAATGAGGCTTCAGGCTTACTGAATCAACTCGGAAGACTAGAAACAGTATTCATGATAACACTTTGAAGGACATACTCCAGAGATTTAATAGTGTAAATCTGAAATTGCAAAATGTAAATATTGATACTAAAATTGTGTATGAATTATATGAATCACTTGTAGGATTTATTGCATCTATTCTACTATGAAAATAAATACATGGAGTGTGACTGATATAGACTATGAATGCACCTATAAAACACCAAGAAAACGAAAAATTTCGTGATGACGAAGAGGCGGACTCTGAAGAAGTTTTTCCACCTGGAAGGGAAAAATTTAGAGTCGAAACATTTCTCCAAGTACTCGTCAAGTCTAGGGGACTGATGACCTCAGATGTTAAGTCACATTGTGTTTAGAGCCATTTGAACCTTAACACAATTCTCATGCTCTTTGAGAGTCGCTTTCCATTAGAACGTTATAAACGGGTTACTAGCAGTAATGGACAGCCCAGTTGGCTGACTAGTGGGATAAGGATACCACGTAGAACAAAGTGGGAATTATATCAAAATGTTAGAAGTACTCACAATGAAGTTTCAGTAGCCAGTTTCAAACAGTATTGCCCTAAAAATGTTATTAGGAAGGCAAAAAGTATGTTGTATGCATACAGAACAGCTAATTCATAGGATAAAATTAAAACCATATGGTTATTTGTGAAGGAAGTGTCTGGTCAGCAGCACGAGGACGATGTTATAAAGTCAGTTCCTAGTAAAAATATTTCTGTTACTGATAAATCAGATATGTGTACAGTATTTAACAATCATTTTATGCACATTGCTGGTGAATTAAATAAAAATTTAATTTCTTCAGGGAATCAAATAAATTTCTTGGCAAATGCCTTTTCGAGATTGATGTCTGAAATACTCCTCTGTGATACAGACAGGGGGAAAATTGAGTCAATATTTAAATCACTGAAGACTAAGTACTCTAATGGTTCTGATGGAGTGCCTAGCAGAGTATTAAAGTACTGTGTTGCACATGTTAGCCCTGTATTTGACCATATTTGTAATTTTTCCTTTAGGAATGGTCAGTTTCCTGAATGATTTAAATACTCGGTAGTAAAGCATCCTTATAGAAAGGGATAATGTAGGTAATTTTAGACCTATTTCTATGCCATCAGTGTTTGCTAAAGTTATTGAAAAGGCTGTGAATGTAAGGATAATTGATTATTTTATATCACACAATTTGCTGTCAAATGTACAATTCGGCTTTAAAAGTCGTTTAGTAACTGAGAATGTTATATTCTCTTTTCTCTGTGAGGTACTGCATGCGTTAAAAAACGTTTCGAACGCTAGGCATATTTTTTTATTTAACTAAGGCATTTGATTGTGTTGATCACAAAAGTTTACCATTACAGAATACGGGAGGCAGCTCACAACTGGTTTACCTCTTACTTTAGCAACAGACAGCAAAAGTTCATTATTCACAATATTGACAATGGTTGTGACGTGTGGTCTGATTGAGGTACAGTCAAGTGGGGGGTGCCCCCAGGGATCAGTGTTGGGGCCACTCGTGTTCCTTATTTATATAAATGATTTACCCTCTAAAAACGAGTAACTCTTAAAATATTTCTGTTTGCTGGTGACACTAGCTTGGTAGTAAAGGATGTTTTGTGTAACATTGGCTTGGTTTCAAATAGTGCAGTTCATGATCAAAGTTCATGACTTGTAGAAAATAAAACAACGCTCAATCACAGTAAGACTCAGTTTTTACAGTTTCTAACACACAATTCAACAAAACCTGACGTTTTAATTTCACAGAATGGGCATATAATTAATGAAACTGAACAGTTCAAATTTTTAGGTGTTAAGATAGGTAAGTAAGCTGTCATAGAAAGCCCACATTCAGGATCTTGTTCAAAGACTTAATGCTGCCATTTTTACTATCAGAACGATATCTGAAGTAAGTGATCGTTCGACAAGAAAATTAGTATACTTTGCTTATTTTCATTCGCTTATGTCGTATGGTATTATGTTTTGGGGTAACTCTTCCCATTCTAAAAGGATTTTTTTGGCTCGGAAACAGGGGTTCAGGCAATAAGTGGTGTAAATTCATTAACCTCTTGTCGACCCCTGTTCACGAGTCTGGGTATTTTGACATTTGCGTCTTAATTATTATATTCCTTACTGTCATTTCTTGTTAAGAATATTAGCTTATTCCCAAGACTAGGCAGCTTTCACTCAGTTAATACTCGGCGGAAATCAAACGTGCATTTTGATCGGACTTCCTTAACTCTTGTGCAGAAAGGTGTGCAGTACACTGCTGCATCCATTTTAAATAATCTACCCCTCGAATTCAACATTTTGAGCAGTAATCCACGCGCTTTGAAATCTAAACTGAAGAGTTTTCTCAAAGGTCACTCCTTCTACTCTGTCGAGGAGTCCCTTGAAAAATTAAGCTGAATCTTGTTGTATTGTTGACTGCATTTACTTAAACTTATGGATTGGCTTTTTCAGGTTCATAAATATTTTTTATTTTTATCAGTTATTACTTTTATGTTGTAATTTCATGTACTGACACTTTCCAAGACCTTGGAGATTTGCTCCTCAATTTGGTCCTACGGAACCTTGACGTGTAAATAAAAAAATAGAAATGGGATTCATTTACATTTCTTAGAATAGCAAATATTATTTAAGAGCAGTGCAAAGATGCCAATGAAAAGATTATTTTATTTTTGTTTTTATCTTTCGCCGGAGAGAAAACTAGGACACGAATGTTCAGTCATGTTCTAAGAGTAAGAAAAATGCTCAGTAGAAACTTTTGACACCAGGTACAGCTGAAAATTTAAATAAGAAAAAAATTGTATTTTCATAGTCCACAGTTGAAATACATCTCTCACGCAGTCACTAGGAAACAAGCCTGAACGCTTAAGTGCCTCAGGATTGAATAAAGAAAGTTATCTCTTAGGATGTTACGTAAATACAGGATCCCAGCAAGTCGATGTATTAATTTGTAGACATATTTCAGTCACAGCCCTCCATACTTCACGGCTCATTGCAGTCACACTGGCAGTTCCCTAACACAATTCTCTCCATAGAAAAAAAAAAGTTTTACTTGTTTAAAGGTGGCCCTTCTATTTACATCGAAAGCTCTAGATAAGAAACCTAATTTTTCCAATTAAAATAAATAATTACTTCATCAGAATGATTAACATTACTAAAATTAACAATAATTATGGTTCTGCGCATTGTACGTACCCAGAAACGGGAACAAATCAGACTAACTCACATTATTTAAAGCAAAAACTAATATTCATGCGGTGACCTCGCACTTTTGTAAGCTCACCTACAAAAATGATAAATCAAATTTCGTTGTGAGGTTTATCCCTACCGTCCGCAACGAGTTCTCCATGTACCTTGTTTTTCAGTCTTAAGCGTAAGTCTTTGTTGAGACGCTGTTAATAAAAAAAAAGCTATTATATATATATTTAGTGCTTTCGTAGCACTTTCGTTAGCTTCTGAAATCTAAAGCTCAGAGAAATATACGCACGGGTTATATGTTAGTGTTGCTCCGTAAGAAACGCAGAGGGTAAAAATTATAAATAAAAGGAGTGTTACATAGTGTATTTCGCTCCTTCAACAAAGATCAAAAGTCTTGTTTGTAAAGCTATAGACGATCTAGGTCTCCCGAAGCCAGATGAGTACCACATTCCATATGAGTGTGGCGTACATCATACAGGGCAGATTATTAGAACAGTCGAGGAGAAGTGCGATGAATATCAGCCGCAGACCAGACTAAAGCAACTAAGTAAATGATGGGTCGCCGAGGACTGCCTCAAACGTAAGCATGGAATGAAATATGACAAGAGCAGTGTCGTTGTACAAACGCCAAGTTACTGAAACAGCGTAATTAATGAGTATCTCGGAATAAAGATGTCAGAAAACCCAATAAATCAGGATGAAAATTTCAATTTAAAGGGGCCTGGGATCCGGCTCTGAATTTATTAATACCTCGTTGGCCATCTCATCCATTAGAGATGTAAAACGCTGAGAGAATGTGCGTCATAGGGCGCTACACGCATGCGGCGATCGCCGCCAATTCAGCCAGCAGTCGGCCGTTCGATTCGACCCCACGACACACGAGAACGATTTACCGAGGAATTTCAACCAGTACTGCGAATGAAAATGTGTCGAGAAGTTCTGGTGTCGAAAACCAACTTCAGTGTTCAGCAGCAGCAGCAGCAGCAGTATTGTCCAGCAATGCTTGCAAAAATAAATGTAAAAAACACTTGACGCCAAGTATGTTGTACCGACAAACACAAACACACACACACACACACACACACACACACACACGCACACAGTCTTCCTTTGGCAAATACATGTTAAAGTCCTGTGTTCCTTTCTCCTTTATTAGTCTCGTAACTTAACTACAAGTGTATTTAGACAATGGTTTTGCAATCTGGATGTGTGTGTAGAAATGTTATCAAAGCAGCATTGCTGGTTTCCACAATTGTGGTTGTAAATTGTATGATAGAGATTAAGAATATATAAAATGACCTGCTTCGATAGCCGTGCGTGTTACAGCGCCGCTTCCGGTACGGGGAGCTGCGCCGGTCCCGGATCGATTCCGCCCGGCGGATTAAGGACTAGGGTCGCTGTGGCGGCCAGCCTGGATGAGGTTCTTAGGTGGCTTCCCACATCCCACTGGGTGAATGCCGGGTCGGTACCCAAGTCTCGACTCAATTACACGATTCGCAAACATTTAGAAGACTTCCGCTCACTTGCACATGAACTGGACTTCACACAGATGGTTGGGGCACACATACTCCTTGTCGGGTGACTATAGAGAGGGCATCGGACCACTCCATAAATTAACCATGCTAATTCTGTTAATGCCCATGCCGACCCTGCGCCGTAGACGGATAAAGGTACAACAAAGACAAGATACGGTTACGTAAGATGATTGCGGTCTTAATTACGGCTATAAAATAGGTGTATCCTGAACACAGAAATTAAAACGACCACTACATATTACCTCATTCTGTTTAGCAGTTAAAAATTTTAATACTGCTTCTTGTTTCATAGACACCTCAAAATCGCCAGCTCAAGTCCAGTACAGTGTGACTATTACTGTAAACTACCTATGAATTCCTACTTCTCAGCTTGTAGCGAAACAAGCGCTGTATCATTGGAGAAATACAGAGGCGAGTGATGTGCCGTGATTTACCCCAGGTCACTGTTAGTAGTGCCACGTCACCACCACAAGCCTGTGAGTAGCACACAAGTATTGCACCATAATTTAAGAACTGAATTAAAAGTTAAAGATGCTTTTCAAAATTTGTTAGCATGCGCTTTAGTATATGAATTTGTAAACTGTCAAATCTCAGAATGATCAGGTCAATATTTTCTCTAAATACATCGTTTTAAGAAAAAAATAAGTGGCGCGAAATAGTAAAGCTAGAAACCCAAAAATTGGTCATAATGTGCAGATGTATATCAAAATTAAGTGGTACAGGTTTCAACGTGATTAAATCAGATTCCGTGTTTTTAAGAAAAATTGAAACGCTATTTATTACACTTATAAATATGAAAATTTGTATGAAGCTACAGCTCAATATAACATTAATTATCTAAACCCATTGAGCTACCTCTATTAGTTTCCGAGAAATCTGCATAAAACTAAATTTGGAACTAAAACATCATTGTTTGTAGTAGATTAAATATCTGTTATATTAATGCTAGAAAGTTCGGGGATACCGCACGTGATGAAACCTATTAAACATTAAAGCTATAACAAGTTTCAAGGACTGGACGTAAATAATAACAAATACAAGGTTCCTTAAAGTTGTTGTTCAGAGGTCACGTTCTACTGTCAGTTCCGTTCTGAAAATTCTAGACGGCAAAGTTTAAGTGCAGGCGACCTAAACCTTTTCGGTGATTTTAACTAACTTAACTACACGCATACAAAAATAAGAAGATTCTAAATTAATAAACAACATTGTTATAAAATATTGTGTGTCCGAGAAAGCGGAAGTTTAGAGCCTGCCACTGGGTGCATAGGGCGGGTGACAGCAGGTGTTCCCTTGGCCGTCGGCTGCGCCACGTATATACATAGAACTCCTGAAGATAGACGATGACTGTGAATACTGTATCGGCCCGCATCTCGTGGTCGTGTGGTAACGTTCTCGCTTCCCACGCCCTGGTTCCCGGGTTCGATTCCCGGCGGGATCAGGGATTTTCTCTGCCTCGTGATGGCTGGGTGTTGTGTGCTGTCCTTAGGTTAGTTAAGTAGTTCTAAGTTCTAGGGGACTGATGACCATAGATGTTAAGTCCCATAGTGCTCAGAGCCATTTTTTGATACTGTATCACAGACACAGTCCCTCTGACTGTTCAGAGATGTCACTAAACCCGCCCAAAGATGTAAACAACCAAGCATGAGCAGCACATATTAGACGAAGGGAGTCCGACAACCGATCAGTTCCAGTCATTCCACCAGGAAGGAGGTACATAGCTCATGTTGTCTGTAGTTCTACCGTGCCCAAGCGGTCAATACTGCGTTTCTATCGCGTACGCACTGTTACTTTGTGCCAGGAAGGGCTCTTAACAGGGGAAGTGTCCAGGCGTCACGGAATGAACGAAAGCGGTATTGTTCGGACATGGAGGAGATACAGAGAGACAGTAACTGTCGATGACATGCCTCACTGACGCCGCCCAGGGACTACTATTGCAGTGGATGACCGCTACCTAAGGATTATGGCTCGGAGGAACCCTGACAGCAACGCTATCATGTTGAATAAAGTTTTTCTTGCAGCGACAGGACGTCGTGTTAGGAATCAAACTGTGCGCAATAGGCTGCATGATGCGCAACTTCACTCCCGACGTCCATGGCGAGGTCCATCTTTGCAACCAAGACACCATGCGGCATGATACAGATGGGCAAAACAACATGCCGAATGGACCACTCAGGATTGACATCACGTTCTCTTCACCGATGAGTGTTTCATATTTCTTCAACTAGACAATCGTCGGAGGCCTGTTTGGAGGGTACCCGTTCAGGCTGAACACCTTAGACGCACTGTCCAGCCGGCCTCTGTAACCGAGCGGTTCTAGGCGCTTCATTCCGGAACCGCGCTGCTGCTACGGTCGCAGATTCGAACCTTGCCTCGAGCATGGATGTGTGTGCTGTCCTTAGGTTAGTTAGGTTTAAGTAGTTCAAAGTCTAGTACACTGATGACCTCAGATGTTAACTCCCATAGTGTTTAGAGCCATGTGAACCATCTGACACACTGTCCAGCGAGTGCAGCAAGATGTAGGTTCCCTGCTGTTTTGGGGTGGCGTTATGTGGGGCCGACGTACGCCGCTGGTGGCCTTGGAAGGCGCCGTGACGGCCGTACGATACGTGAATGCCATCCTCCGACCGGTAGTGCAACCATATCGGCAAGGCATTCGTGTTCATGGACGACAACTCGCGCCCCCATCGTGCACATCTTGTGACTGACTTCTTCAGGATAACGACATGGCTCGACTAGCGTGGCCAGCATGCTCTCCAGACATGAACCCTATCGAACGTGCCTGGGATAGATTGAAAAGGGATGTTTATAGACGACGTGACCCACCACTGGCTGATCTACGCCGTATCGCCATCTGTACCAACAGTGCCTTGATGAACTTGTGGATAGTATGCGGCGACGAATACAGGCATGCATCAATGCAAGAGGGCGTGCTACTGGGTATTAGAGGTACAGCAATCTGGACCACCACCTCTGAAGGTATCGCTGTGTGGTGGTAGAACATGCAATGTGTGGTTTTCATGAGCAATATCATCTGCTGACAGATCGCTTGGTCTGGAAACAGGTTGCAACTACCCGTCGCTAGTGCCTGGAGCCCTGAATGGAATAGCAGTGCGTGGTCAGAAAGGGCGCCGGGAATCAAAGTCGGGGCTATAAATAGCAACGGAACATTAACAATACTTAAATGTATGGTTTGTGACCCGGCAGCGTGATCACATAATAATGCAGGTGGCAGGTTGTCGAGTAAAAAACACCGCTGCATTTGTATGGTTATTGTATTCATAAAGCACGACCGGTTTCCTAACGTTAGCCACATCATCAGGTGAAGTCCTGAATAGAAAGAAGTAGCTGTCTGCAAGTAGTATAAAATGTGGCAATGACCACTGTAAGAGGTCCATGATTAAAGAATTTGTTGCTAGTGCAGTCGAGCAGATGTAATTTCGATGGATTGCTCACGCGCTGCCTGCGATATGTAAGCTAGAAGAGAATCTGAGACCAAAGAGCAGTACTGACTGCAGTAGGAACTTGTGTAGCAATAGGAGTAAGTTGTTGCTAGCGAGCAGTCGTGTCTGGTGTATTGTGTTGGTCTGGGGTCGTGTGCAGCGATGGCGGAGCCTGAGCGTTGTAGGATAATGTAAAAGCAGCCTCGCGCGTATGTAATATTGTTACATCAAAGTCCCATGCAAATGTTTTAAAAAAATCTGTTAATAATAATCTTTCTCATAAAAAGTAACTTTTGACATTCATCTCAATTTAAAGAATTCACAAATTTCTCCAATCCTTGGCCATCCCGATTATTGAAAAGAAAAATCAGTTCTTTCCTTTTATATAAGACGAATCTATTGGCCAGCTTTGCACTTAGCAGCGCCAGGAAAATTTCTTATAGGAGCAGATATATACGTGTTATCCGGCGATCTAATTAAGGTAAGATTTTTCAATTTATTCAGAATGATGTATCAGGGCCATGACGCAGCATTGCTGACGTCCAAAATTTACCAGGTTAAATTGACTGTCAATTATTGAAAGGTTATAAGTGACCCACATTTTTTTATTGAGAGATTAGTCACATTTTGTTAGTGATACATTACGCAATTTTCCTGTTGGTAGGTTATACTGAATGTGAACGACATAATTATATTTTTTTACTGTTGAGAGGCTTAGGAATTTTTCTCTTTTGAGGTTACACTAAATGAGAATATTATTCATATTATTTTATTTTGTTGGGAGGTTACGGAAATTATTTTGTGGGGAGGTTACACCAGTACTTAACAGTTACAGCGTGATACTGGAGTACAATTGATTATAAACTTTCCCCTGATTTTTAGAATTTCACTCAATTGTAAAAATCATGTCGCAACCCACGATAAAGTAGAAGGGACCAATAGCAAGAACCTAAAGAGGAATACAAATAAACCTTTAAAACACGGCGCGGTGAGGGGGGGAGGAGGGGAGGGATGGAGGTAAAGAGAAACACCGGAGGAAACCATACTGTGTATTAATGGATCAGACGAGTGAAGCACAGGACAAAGCTACAGCTGACGGCAGACTAATGCGGAAACATATGGTGGGCCACTGAACGAGTGACGCCTGCGCATTAGAGATAAGGGGGATTATGGAGGTGATGATCAAGTGCACAGCAAGATTATAAAGCCAAACATTTGCATTATAAAATATAAACTTGATACTGTTAGAAGATATAAATGGCGTAATGAGGAAAACTCTTCAAATGTATAGGGGTCCATAAGGTGTAAACCGTAAAGACTCACAGATAAGGGGGGGGGGGGGGGGGGGAGGAGGGTGCAGACGAAAAACAGGCAATACACAAACAGGTTATCCACTGAGATAAAATTAGCTAAGGTGGCTTTATGTTCCAATTCAGCCTGAACGTTGAGAGTATCTCTATGAGAGTGCTTTACAGCACGGCAAATACTGGTAACAGAGTGACCCGCCTCAGAAAACTCGCTACCAAAAGCTGAATTAGAGCCCGAGCCAAATAAATACCCTCTAATTCTGACCTCAAATGTTCTACCCATTGGCTGTATGGGCAGTCATTACTCGCATAATAATGTTTACGCGTTGGTTTGCGATCAGCCGTGGCCCTACCCTGATCTCCACTGGTCCTAAGAGTACATGGTTTCAGTTTACTTTCGTTCCCGTGTTTCAACTGTTAATCTGTATTCCTCCAACGTAAAGAAACCGGTCGTACTTTTTAAATACGACAATCCAGCTGCAGTGGTGTTTTTTATTCAACATTAAGTTTTTTTTTGCTGTGGTTGGCTGTTGAATAAAATTTTGTGTATAGTAGAGCACCGAAAGAAGACACCTACATCAGTTCAAAAATGGCTCTGAGCACTATGGGACCTAACATCTGAGGTCATCAGTCCCCTAGAACTTATAACTACTTAAACCTAACTAACCTAAGGACATCACACACATCCATGCCCGAGGCAGGATTCTAACCTGCGACCGTTGCGGTCGCGCGGTTCCAGACTGAAGCGCCTAGAACCGCTCGGTCACCCTACATCAGTCGCCAAACTTTCGTTCGTACAAACTGAAACAGTAACTCGGCTGAAAGGGCACTATTAATACGTTACGCAAAAAAATAAAAATAAAAAACAGGGAAATCGTACAGTGTGGGGAGGGGGGCTAGTCGCACTGATCTGGTACACGTGCGTAGACACCTGAGAGGATCCGCCGACGGGCCCGGCCAGTGGTCGCTCCTCCACGGCGGTAGTGAGTGCTCTGTGCTCCCACGGGACTCGCCCCGAGCGCGGCGGAATGGCCCGCCTCCGCCGCCGCCAGCGCTGGCCGACGCGGGGGCCGCCCGGGCACAGGGCCCGGCCGCTCGCGTATCGACTCTCGCCTCCACGTTCGAGGGTACTTTTGCAGAGCGCGGGCGCTGCCCGCCTCAACGGCTGCCCTCTTGTGCCTAGCCGCGGCGTCAAGGTGTCTCGTCCTCCAGCCGAAGCGACAACGTTAAGGCTCGCTACAGGCGCAGCGTATCCCCACGGTGTCCCGGCCCGTTCTCTGGACTGTTGCGCGTCGCGTATTGGTATAGTTGACTAAGACGCAGTAGAAGTGGCCTTAGAAAAAGGCGCGTTAAAACCGTTGCGTCATTTTCGCTGCTGAAGCAATCATTATTATAGTGCAAAGAACAGCTATTCTCAAAAAATTTGCAAATGCATGTCTTTGGGAACGAGAAACTAAGATCATAACATCCTTTTTACTGACGTGGAACTGCTAATTTTTTTGTACCACCTATCTTCGTCCACGATAATAGTTGTTTTTCATTTTGGTACTTTTCTATTCGATCTGGGATGTACAGACGGGCTTGAATCAACTATTACAATTTCCCAAAAATACTAGTTGCGAAAAACTTTAGAGGTCTCTGTTCTCCTTATCCATACACCTGGAGAAAAGCTTTTAATTCCATAAAATTACGCACAAAGACGTAAACGCCGAAACATAATTGCCGCTGCGTCACTTTTGTTGGAGTCGTCCGTTTTAATGAAGTGTGTATCTGAACTTAGTTTACTTGAAGAATTCATTTAAGAAGTTTCCCTTTTTGGGCGAACTAACTTCGAGTGACAATGGAAACTTTAATGTTGTTTTCGCGGCGATGCCGCCATCCCAGAGTTTACCAGCCATCGCAGACTATTCTCCCCAGCAGAACTCGTTGCTGCAAGGGAAACGTGGGCTTCACCTACAGTCTTTCAAAACATTTTGGTGTTGAGAATCGATGCACTTATAATCTGTCCTGACTTGAATGGTATAGACCGCATTTATGAAAAATAAAAAGGTTATTCGGACGCAGTACGTGTCGCAAATACATCGACGGAAAAATATCGCCACACCAAAAAATAATTAATGTAATGAAATCTCAGGATCACATTTGTCTAGGTAACATATTTAACTGATTAACATTACAAGATCACAAGTTAATGTTAGTGCACGTGTTTAAGTGATTAACATTGCAAGATCACAAGTTAATGTAAGCGCCAAGGCAGATGTGAAATGCTGGTCATTAATAACATGTGTAACCACCAGAATGTTGAAAGAAAGCATGAAAACGTGCATGCATTGTATTGTGCATGTCCAAAACGTCAGTTTGTGTGAAGCAGTTCCATGTCAGTTGAATTGGTCAGTCAATACATATACGGTTAACACTGCTCCGGTGGATGACGCAGGAGTTGTCGTCCAATGATGTTCGTTATGTGCTCGATTGGAGACAGATCTGGTGATTGATCAGGCCAAGGGAACGTGTCGACACTCCGTAAAGCTTATTGGGTTTCAACACTGTGGGCGAGCGTTATCCTGTTGGAAAACACCCTCTGGAACGCTGTTCATGAATGGCAGCACGACAGGTCGAATCACCAGATTGGCGTAAAAATTTGTAGTCAGAGTGAGTGGGATAACCACGAGAGTGCTCCTGCTGTCATATGAAATCACACACCAGGCCTATCTCCAGTTTTAGGTCCAGTGTGTCTAGCACACAAACAGGTTGGTTGCAGGCCCTCAGCTGTCCTCCATGTAACCAACTCACGGCCATCACCGGCGCCGACCAGAACCAGCTTTCATCAGGAATCACAACAGACTTCCACTATGCCCTCCAACGACCTCTCGGTTAACACCGGTGAAGTCGCAAATGGGAGTCGTTTGGGGTCAGTGGAATGCGCGCTATAGGGCGTCTGGCACGGAGCTGTCCTTGTAGTAACCGATTTTCAACAGTTCGTTGTATGACTGCGGTGCCAACTGCTGCTCAAACTGCTGCAGATGCAGTACGATGTCCCAGAGCCATGAACAAGATGGTCTTCCCTCTCAGACGTGTCACGTGGCCGTCTGGAGCCAGGTCTTCTTGAGACCGTACATTCTAGTGACCACTGCTACTAGCAAACACGTACAGTGACTATTCATGCAAAGTATTTCTCATTATCGCAGAAGGAACATCCAGCTTCTCGTAGCCTTTTTGCACGACCCCATTCAAAGTCAGTGAGGTGTTGATAATGGTGTCTTTGTCTCCTTAAGGGCATTCCTGATTGACATTAACTGACCAAGTCCAATCTCAAAAGCAACTAACGCTCACAACCGTTACAGCATTTATTTAAAGCAAATCTTATTTGCATCCTCATAGCGCGGCTAACAGCGCCACTCTTACGCGTCTGGCGCGAAATTTGAACAGACATAATTCTAAAGATGTAGAAACACGCCTACCAACTTCCGTTTATATTGCACAGCTCCTTCTTGGTGTTGCAATTTTTGTCCACCTGTATATTATTGTCCGATTAATTCAGAGACATATGTGTTTCATAGTCTTCAGGATAATATACACTACTGGCCATTAAAATTGCTACACCACCAAGATGACGTGCTACGGACGCGAAATTTAACCGACAGGAAGAAAATGCTGTGATATGCAAATGATTAGATTTTCCGAGCATTCACCCAAGGTTGCTGCCGGTGGCGACACCTACAACGTGTTAACATGAAGAAACTTTCAAGGCGATTTCTCATACATAAACAGCAGTTGACCGGCGTTGCCAGGTGAAACGTTGTTGTGATGCCTAGTGTAAGGAGGAGAAATGCGTACCATCACGTTTCCGACTTTGATAAAGGTCGGATTGTAGCCTATCACGATTGCGGTTTATCGTATAGCGGCATTGCTTCTCGCGTTGGTCGAGATCCAATGACTGTTAGAAGAATATGGAATCGGTGGGTTCAGGAGGGTAATACGGAACGCCAGGCTGCATCCCAACGGCCTCGTATCACTAGCAGTCGAGAGATATCTTATCTGCATGGCTGTAACGGATCGTGCAGCCAGCTCTCGATCCCTGAGTCAACAGATGGGGACGTTTGCAAGACAACAACCATCTGCACGAACAGTTCGACTATGTTTGCAGCAGCATGAACTATCAGCTCGGAGATCATGGTTGCGGTTACCCTTGACGCTGCATCACAGACAGGAGCGCCGGCGATGGTGTACTCAACGACGAACCTGGGTGCACCAATGGCAAAACGTCATTTTTTTCGAATGAAACCAGGTTCTGTTTACAGCATCATGATGGTTGCATCCGTGTTTGGCGACATCGCAGTGAACGCATATTGGAAGCGTGCATTCGTCATCGCCATACCGGCATATCACCCGGCATGATGGTATGGGGTGCCATTGGTTATACGTCTCGATCACCTCTTGTTCGCATTGACGGCACTTTGAACAGTGGACGTTACATTTCAGATGTGTTACGATCCGTGGCTCTACCCTTCCTTAGAAACCCTGCGAAACCCTAAATTTCAGCAGGATAATGCACGACCGCATGTTGCAGGTCCCGTAGGGGCCTTTCTGGATACAGAAAATGTTCGACTGTTGCCGCGGCCAGCACATTCTTCGGATCTCTCACTAAATGATAACGTCTGATCAATGATGGCCTAGCAACTGTCTCGTCACAATACGCACAGTCACTAGTCTTTATGAAGTGTGGTATCGTGTTGAAGCTGCATGGGCAGCTGTACCTGTACACCCCATCCAAGCTCTGTTTGACTCAACGCCCAGGCGCATCAAGGCCGTTATTACGGTCAAAAGTGGTTGTTCTGAGTACTGATTCCTCAGGATCTATGCACGCGAATTGCGTGAAAATGTAAACACATGTCAGTTCCAGTACAATATATTTGTCCAATGAATACCCGTTTATCATCCGCATTTCTTCTTGGTGTAGCAATTTTAATGGCCAGTAGTGTTCTTATTTGTAACAATTCAAGAAATTCTTTAGCAGAAAACGTAACTGAAGGTGTGCTGATAAGTCCGTGACCGGCCAGAAGATTAGTCAGCACAAAGCATTGTACATATGCTTAGAGATCTTATGTGTGAACGTGTAACAGAAGATATAGAAGGCCACCACAGCAGCAATTCTGACAGTCAGTTGATCATGACGAAGACGATGTAAATTCGTCGAAAGCTCGAGGTTTTACCCTGAACTGAAGCGGGAAGAAGTCCTAGAATGTTTCATACAAGAAAGAGAAGATACTTCAAGCGAAAAACTGTTGCGTATTGTAAGACTTTGAAGTATTTATATTGCTTAGTCTTATACAGTGCTTTTCCTTTGTTCCCATTACCCAATCTTAGGCCTTGTAGTACGGACGGATTAGTATCATCTAAAATGCTAACCTCTTTTTCGGTAGTGGTGTAGGAGGCGAACTTTCTGTAAGAGATCAGACAGTATATGTCCAGTGCTGCACATGCAAGTTGTACCATTTGTTTCTCTCTTAGAGCTGGACATTGTAACAAAGTGAGAAAAGTTAACAGATGAAGAACTTAGCAGTACGTCAGTAAATTACCATCCGTCTTTCACACAGAAGACGTTGGAGAGTAGATTACATACGCATCACCTGGCAAAAGAAATATTGCGTTTATTCAGCTGCATACAATTGATCTTAATATAAGAATCATTAATATAATGTCAACAGCACGGTGAGCACTGACAGATCAGCAAAGTTAAAGATGCCCGATACTATTCGTTTTCAGGCGCGAGCTTTTATTAATTTGACACCGTCTCTCACCACAGACCCACAGAGTATGCGACAGGGATTTAGACAACCCCTGTATTTCACTTACGGAGCACAAGTATCAGTTCAGGGAAATTAACGCTAATTCAGATGGCCGTGTATCCTTTCCTCCATTACTGAACAGAACAAGAAAATGGCATAAGCAGTAAAGGTACGAAACGTCATACGTACGTAGGCGTAAAGAATGATTTACACGCAGTTGTGCCAGACAATTCCATATGGTTAAGGAAGTCATCTGGAGTGGCCTGATCCAGGTATAATATTTACTCTCCTGTCGAAAATTAATTAATGCACGGAAGTTCACTGTAGCAATCGATTGCGGCATTTAGTTTTGGTTTTCTAGATCAGTGGTTCCCAAACTTTCTGAAACTATTATCAGTGGACGAGAACCAGTCTCCTAAACAAAGTCTGGGGCCTAATTAAATATTAGACGGTAAAAAAGTTAACAGACCTACGTTTAAAGTGACAAATTATTTAATATACTACTTACTGAATGATAATCAGATGAAACTCACACATTTTTTACGTTTTTTACTAAACCAAAAAAAATGTTTCTGCTTATATCTGACAATCATTTCTCATTTTCTTTGTAGTCGTTATCTATTTTTCTACTGATGTTGTGTTTGAGTCCTTTCTTTAATAGCTGTGTTTCTTCCTCTGTTATTTCTGTATCGTGAGATTCATTAATTTTGGGTGAAATTTGTGGTGATGGGTGTGTTGCACTTTGTCGTGCTTTTCTTTATGGTTATTTTTGTTAGTGAGTGTTCTGATTTTTCGTTTGTGTTTGTTCTGTGTATATTGCAGTGTTCTTGCTGTGTTGTGTTCAGTTTTTTGTATTATGTTGATCATCACTGTTGGGTCGTTAACAAACGCTTGACACCCGTCTCACTATGTTACTGAACGGGCGCTGAAGACCTTGCTGTCGTGCGCCCAAAACCCCTCTATTACTACTACTACTACTACTGATAACACGAGATGTACATCACATAACATCCTATTAAGTATGAATTTCTTAATATAAAGCGATTTGATTTCATTTTTGCGGGTGACAAATGAGCGTGAAAGAACGCCAGAATCGGTCAGCTGGAGTATGGAAATTAACAAATATATCTCCAGGACCACACACAGCGCTGGAAATCGTAACACAGAACGACACATTCACAGTACGGAATTTGTGCTACAAAAGATGCACCTAACATTAAAAAGAGAGAGAGAGAGAGAGAGAGAGAGAGAGAGAGAGAGAGAAACGTGACAAAATGTAATATAGTAGCATATTATATCTACCACATAATGCGTTTATTGTCTGTATAAAAGAAAACACGTATTTCAGGCCACTGATGATGTTTCCCAAATAAAAGAAGCAAAACGCGTATGGCAATAAACAAACGGGCTTCATTTAGTTCCGTAGTTCCCAAAGTGGTCCAGGTTGACCCCGAGGAGTCCACGGGAGATAAGACGGGGTTTGTTGTTGTTGTTGTTGTGGTCTTCAGTCCAGAGACTGGTATGACACAGCTCTCCATGCTACTCTATCCTGTGCAAGGTTCTTCATCTCCCAGTACCTACTGCAACCTACATCCTTCTGAATCTGTTTATTGTATTCATCTCTTGGTCTCCCTCTAGGATTTTTACCCTCCACGCTGCCCTCCAATGCTAAATTTGTGATTCCTTGATGCCTCAAAACATGTCCTACCAACCGATCCCTTCTTCTAGTCAAGTTGTTCCACAAACTTCTCTTGTCCCCAATCCTATTCAATACCTCCTCATTAGTTACGTGATTTATCCACCTTATTTTCAGCATTCTTCTGTAGCACCTCATTTCGAAAGCTTCTATTGTCTTCTTGTCCAAACTATTTACTGTCAATGTTTCACTTCCATACATGGCTACACTCCATACAAATACTTTCAGGAACGACTTCCTGACATTTAAATCTATACTCGACGTTAACAAATTTCTCTTCTTCAGAAACGCTTTCCTTGCCATTGCCAGTCTACATTTTATATCCTCTCTACTTTGACCATCATCAGTTATTTTACTTCCTAAATAGCAAAACTCCTTTACTACTTTAAGTGTCTCATTTCCTAATCTAATTCCCTCAGCATCGCCAGATTTAATTTGACAACATTCCATTATCCTCGTTTTGCTTTTGTTGATGTTCATCTTATATCCTCCTTTCAAGACACTGTCCATTCCGTTCAACTGCTCTTCCAGGTCCTTTGCTGTCTCTGACAGAATTACAATGTCATCGGCGAACCTCAAAGTTTTTACTTCTTCTCCATCTTATAACTGCCATCTGGTTTCTGTACAAATTGTAAATAGCCTTTCGCTCCCTGTATTTTACCCCTGTCACCTTCATAATTTGAAACAGAGTATTCCAGTCAACATTGTCAAAAGCTTTCTCCAAGTCTACAAATGCTAGAAACGTACATTTGCCTTTTCTTAATCTTTCTTCTAAGATAAGTCGTAAGGTCAGTATTGCCTCACGTGTTCCAACATTTCTACGGAATCCAAACTGATCCTCCCCGAGGTCCGCATCTACTAGTTTTTCCATTCATCTGTAAAGAATTCGCGTTAGTATTTTGCAGCTGTGACTTATTAAACTGATAGTTCGCTAATTTTCACATCTGTCAGCATCTGCTTTCTTTGGGATAGGAATTATTATATTCTTCTTGAAGTTTGAGGGTATTTCGCCTGTCTCATACATCTTGCTCACCAGCTGGTAGAGTTTTGTCATGACTGGCTCTCCCAAGGCCGTCAGTAGTTCTAATGGAATGTTGTCTACTCCCGGGGCCTTGTTTCGACTCAGGTCTTTCAGTGTTCTGTCAAACTCTTCACGCAGTATCTTATCTCCCATTTCGTCTTCATCTACATCCTCTTCCATTTCCATAATATTGTCCTCTAGTACATCGCCCGTGTATAAACCCTCTATATACTTCTTCCACCTTTCTGCCTGCCCTTCTTTGCTTAGAACGGGGTTGCCATCTGAGCTCTTGATATTCATACAAGTGGTTCTCTTCTTTCCAGAGGTCTCTTTAATTTTCCTGTACGCAGTATCTATCTTAACCCTAGTGAGATAAGCTTCTACATAAAAAAACATGGGTTTTCACAAGTTGTAAGTGGCGGTACACGAAAACATTTAACGACCTAAATTTTTTTGAGTACCTAGTGTATTTTAGAAGGTCAGCGATTGCTAGTTGTAAATACAAGCATATTTGATATTCAGTACAACGCATGTAGAGACTTGCAAAATGCCGCCCGCGCGCCCGGATACTTGCTTAGACATGCAAAGGGACGAAATACGACTTGTGCTGTGCCTGTAAGCTTTACTGATATAAATACGGATGCCAAGGACAAAACGTTACTCATTTGTTTCAAGAATTTTGGGAATAAAAGTGTGAGTGAATCGATCTCAGTGTTCGCCAGTGCCGAAGAAAGTAAGTACCCGCCCATTTGTTGGCGATATACTAAATTTCTAATAAATAGCTTCTCAAGCTTCTCAGTGTTATTGTTTGTATTAACAATAGGATTCAGTATTAATAAATAAGGTGTTCCTCTTATTGAGTGCAGTACAACTACACTACTGGCCATTAAAATTGCTACACCACAAAGATGACATGCTACAGACGCGAAATTTAACCGACAGGAAGAAAATGCTGTGATATGCAAATGATTAGCTTTTCAGAGCGTTCACACAAGATTGGCGGCTGTGGCTACACCTACAACGTGTTGACATGAGGACAGTTTCCAACCGATTTCTCATACACAAACAGCAATTGACCGGCGTTGCCTGGTGAAACGTTGTTGTGATGCCTCGTGTAAGGAGGATAATTGCGTACCAGCACGTTTCTGACTTTGATAAAGGTCGGATTGTAGCCTATCGCGATTGCGGTTTATCGTACCGCGACATTGCTGCTCGCGTTGGTCGAGATCCAAATACTGTTTGCAGAAATGTAATCGGTGCGTTCAGGAGGGTATACGGAACGCCGTGCTGCATCCCAACGGCCTTGTATCACTAGCAGTATGACAGGTATCTTATCCACATGACTGTAACGGATCGTGCAGCCACCTCTCGCTCTCTGAGTCATCAGATGGGGACGTTTGCAAGACAAGAACCATCTGCACGAACAATTCGGCTACGTTTGCAGCAGCATGGACTATCAGTTCGGAGACCATGGCTGAAGTTACCCTTGACGCTGCATCGCAGACAGGAGCGTCTGCGATGGTGTACTCAACGACGAACCTGGGTGCACCAATGGCAAAACGTCATTTCTTCGGATGAATCCAGGTTCTGTTTACAGCATCATGATGGTCGCATCCGTGTTTGGCGACATCGCAGTGAACGCACATTGGAAGCGTCTATTCGTCATCGCCGTACTGGCGTATCAGCCAGCATGATGGTATGGGGTGCCATTGGTTATACGTCTCGGTCACACCTTGTTCGCACTGACGGCGCTTTGAACAGTGGACGTTACATTTCGGATGTGTTACGACCCGTGGCTCTACCCCTCATTCGATCCCAGCGAAACCTTACATTTCAGCAGGATAATGCACGACCGCATGTTGCAGGTTCTGTACGGGCCTTTCTGGATACAGAAAATGTTCGCCTGCTGCCCTGGCCAGCACATTCTCCAGATCTCTCTGGACAATGATGGCCGAGCACCTGTCTCGTCACAACACGCCAGTCACTACTCTTGATGAACTGTGGTACCGTGTTAAAGCTACATGGGCAGCTGTACCAATACACGCTAACCAAGCTCTGTTTGACTCAATGCCCAGGCGTATCAGGGCCGTTATTACGGCCAGAGGTGGTTGTCCTGGGTACTGATTTCTCAGGATATATGCATCCAAATTGCGTGAAAATGTAATCACATGTCAGTTCTAGTATAATATATTTGTCCAATTAACACCCGTTTATCATCTGCATTTCTTCTTGTTGTAGCAATTTTAATGGCCAGTAGTGTAAATAACAATACAGCCCATTTAAAAAGGGAATCTATGCTTGTGAAACGAGGCATTGATCTCGTGAATTAGGTATATGTTTTCTTTAATCATTAGTAAAAAACCGGCTATTTAATGTCGTGCCTGCTAAAACTTCGTCGATTAAAGAATGGGTCTTAGCAGTTTATTGCTTTTAATAATTAAAAACAGTTTTCCGCTAGCAGTTTGGTTTTTTCATTGTAAAAATTAATTCTATTCTGGTAAAATAGCCATATCCTGTTAAAATCGCCTAATGATTACTGAAACAAACTTTTTTTTTCTTTACAGGTTTCAACTGATACGAATAATGCCTGAAACTAAGAATAAATGTCGACAATATAGTGTTAATTAATTGAAATTAGATTTTCTTCCATCAAAGGCAGACAGACGATTGCCCAAATATCTTTTATGTAACTAAGCTTTGAGCAATGACTTTATGAAACCATCGAAGCTCGAAGATTATCTAAGAAGGTGTCATTCTGTTGAAATATGTAAAGATTTGAAATAGCTTCAAAACATTGAAGGAAAAATATGAAAAAAGACCCACCGTGGACAGTATCTTCGCTCCAACATCTCAAAATAACGATAATGGCTTGCGGGTATCTTACAATATCTCATTGCTTATAGCGGAATCTGGAAAACCGCACACCAACGGAGAACAGTTAATTTTACCCACTATTGAAGAGGTTTTAAAAACTGCTCTGCACAAACCTCCATTTGTGGTATTCAAAAGAATTCTTTTAAGTAACAACACTGTACAAAGACTATTCTGATATTGAATTTTCTTGTGCAATTAGCTACATTTTTCTATTCAACCTGACGAGTCGACTTTACCTGATAATGAAGCATTATTATTGGCATATGTTCGATTTGTTATGGACAAAGAAATCCATGAAGAGCTGCTATTCTTGAAAACATTGACAATGGACACTAAAGACGAATCAATATCTAATGTGCTGAGTGATTTTTGTAAGGAAAAATCGATTCCATTTACAAACATCATTTCGGTGGAAGCAGGTGGAGCTCCTGCCATGTTCGGGAGATGTCGTGGGTTTATAAGCCATCTTAAAAGAATGATACCAGGACTAACTGCGATTCACTGTGTCGTCCATCAACAATACCATGTAGCGAAAAATTTGTGTGATCAATTGCGCCAATCGCTTCAGTTTCTGATTAACGCAGGAACAAAATAAGAAGCTTGCGTTGAATATCCGTTTATTTGCACTATTGTGCGATGAATATGATGAAGATTTCGAACGATTCCTCTTACATATTGAAGTTTGCTCACTTTTCGAATCAGTTATAGAATTTCTGGAAACTAAAGATCCAGATTAAAAAGAAAATCTGATAAAATTTAAAGCAGGCATTGTGTACTTGGCAGATTTGTTCAATAAATTTAATGACGTTAATTTGCAGTTACAAGGGGACAGCCTAAATTTAATAAAAAGAAAGGGTGTAATTTCGGCTTTTATTGGTAAATTTAAATTTATGAAGCAATATATTTGTCGGCGCGAATTCTCCTCAGTTTACAAACTTGTCACAGGCAGAATGTCTTGATGAGGATAGTCAGACATATGCTCAACATTTAATTACCCTGCATGATGACTTCAAAAATAGATTTGAAGATATTCTGATGATGGAAATATCACCATGGATCATAAATCCATTTGATGAAACGGAAGTGACGAATGTGATATTACAAGAGGAGCTACTTGAGCTTAGCACCAATGAAGAGCTGAAGATGACTTTAAAAAAGGCTATCAAACATTTTGGCTACAGGCAGAAATACCCGAGAAATCCCTTGGGCTGTGGGAAATTGCGAGAAAATTTTTGATAGTGTTCCTCTCGTCATATCTTGTCGAAAAAGGTTTTAGTGTCGTTACCAAACTATTAACAAAAAAGGAGCAGATTGAATATCACCGAACGGGGAGATCTGAGGTTTTCCTTACAATGCTGAAGCCAAATATTACTAATTTGCTGACAATTCATCAATTACATCCGTCTCCTTAAAATTATGACTATTTTTAAACTCTTTATTAGCATTTTATAGTTGACTGTTGATGTTTTGTAGATTGCTGATTAGTACGTTATCAATGTTTATTTTTAATCATTTAAAGTATATAATCATAAGTATTATTTTAGTAAACAGGTCACAAGAAAATGTGCTATTTTACTTTTTATTTTTACCACTCCGAATTTAGGATTGGAACTTGACCGTGACATTCTTTAGGAGTTTGGGGAATATAGTAGAAATTTAACAGCAGGGAGTCTACCTAAAACAGTAAAACTTTGAAAGGGGTCCACGAGAAAAAAAATTTTGAACTTCTGATTTAGTTGCATAGACAGTACATACCTCCACGAGATTTAGAATGGTCGTTAAACCACTGAACTAGATTCTACCGGCTTGCTACGATGGTGTGATGCAAGGCTTTCGATGTGCCAGGGCTGCATGCCTTTCATACAAAAAACTAAGGCTTGTTGTGTATTCCTCGTACCGTCTTTCCCAAAGAAACGTATACAATCACTAGAGAAACTTTTCGTTCATTTTGCGACCAGCATACTTCGTTTAGAGGAAGCAGCTCCGTGAAATAACATATGAATTAATTTTGTGATATTCTGATTCATCATACGTAAGTTACAGAAAAGAACTGATAGCTCGATAAATATTGCAGTCTCAAGCCATATTGACTATAATCTACCGTGACCGTTAACTAAATACGAAAAGGCATTTTAATTACCTCTGTGAGTCCTGTCAAATCTTTGTTACTGTGGTGTAGATCATCATGACACAAATGGTGTAAACTCCAGACGACTGGCCATCAACGTAGATGTGAAATGTGCCTGCAACTTTCTTTTTTAATAAGTTGGCGTCTCAGGACTGACCATACTGTTATATCAGCAGTGGAAAGACGATACGACACTGTCTTGAGACAATTCACAAGATTCACCTGGGCCAAGCCGTACGAAGTTAGGGAGAATGCGTCTAGGCATGTGACGCCATGCAGGCGATTTTCGTGTCAGTTACGACGATACGAACATAAGGACAACGCAACACACAGTCATCGAGTGGAGAAAATCACCGATCTGGTCGGGAATCGAACCCGGACCCCTTCTGTTATCATTCATCCGCGCTGTTCCGGAGCTACCGAGGTGGACTAACATTCGGTTGTTTGACCACATCAGTACTCCCTATGCTCAGTTAGTCTGGATGTGAAGTGAAAGGCGGCATAATTTTCACACACTGTATATGCTTAATTGATATCACGGTCACTGATGTCTTCAATAACCCTCTTCACATATCAAACACCTGTCGTCATTCATTAACTACAGTACCATATCGGACTTGTGTGGCATCTTCGCTGTGCTTCTGCATAACACTAAATGCTTCTTCGTTTCGGCCGAACCGGTCTGGGACAAACTGTTCTGTAACCCTCGTCTTGCCAAAAACCACTCTGCACTGAAGGCGTGAAAAAAGCTTTACCTTTTATCATCGACATAGTTTCCTCTCGGCATATCCCAGCTGCTTTCTTTCTGTCCAACAGGTAACCACTATCTGCCACACTGTAGACTATTTGCGTTTTACTCGTCTTTTTCTGTTTCCGTTTTATTCCTTCCGTTTCATTTGCTGATCTAATCCTATCATCTCATTCTTCCTCTAGCCAGTCAATTTCTTCTCCACACTCATTACGTCTGTACTGCTATCATATGTTACCGTTAGATGTCAGAACTCATATTCGACAAAAACGTAATGCTGAAAGTCCTCAACTAAGTTTTTAAATTCCCTTCATCAATTACCGTATACAGTGTGTTCAAAATTTATATGACCAGACTGACGCATCTTATGACGGGTCCAACAACAAATATATTTCGTAAAGCAACCAGGATAGGAAACGCTTCTTGAGTGAGAACTAAGCATGCGCAAGTACGCCCCTGGCGAAGATGAACAAAGTTACCTTCTTAAAACATCTTTACACCAAACTGATATTCTGATAAAAACTCATGCAAATTAGTTATGGCAAGTCATCAGAGACAATTTGCATTAAACGTGTGGGCCAATATCGTGGGTGACTGCTTGCTTGGCATCTACAGGTAGCCTACACAACTCAGGAGGCCAATGTACAGACTGTTCTTGCAGGAGCACCTGCCGACGTTGTTGGAGGATGTAGCCCTACCCGTAAGAGGGAAGATGCGGTCGCGACGCAGTTTCCAGAGCCAGTATGCCCAGCATTAACCCTTTCTTTCTGTGATCGGCAGGAGAGGACCTGTAGATGAGCCTTCAAGAACACTCCATTCTTGTTACTTTCTACATTAAAACCGAAGTGAATTTTATCCCTGTGGACTCGGAGGCTGAATTAGTTGCAATAACTCTTGCAGAGATGGCACACATACAGAGAGACCACACATTTTCCACTCGACACGGGACGCCCTGCTACTTCGATATAGGCTCGGCACTGAAGTTAATGTTACTGATTTTGAACATTTATCGTAACATTGATCAGAATACTAAAGGACTGAAACACATTTAGCGTTAACAAGTTTGTTTGTGTGGCCATCCTCCGCAGCAAGCATATAAATACTTGTTTTGTAAATAAAACTGCCTTTTCCTGCTGCTAGTCACTTTATTTATCCCATACTCGTTTCGCCTTTTTCTGTTCTGAGGCATCATCAGTGGGTTCTACAACGATACAGTTTTGTTAGTTTTAGATTATTAAACAGTTCACTTCGCGATTTTTTTGTGAAAAAGTAATTACTTACGATTTGCTGATCTGCATTACGCCACATGTGGTCTGGAGGTCGCACTACCACTTTTATTACTGGCATATAATCACATGTTTGTGTTCTCGCCTTCCACACACCGTTCACCATGTTTCTCACTCTTTTTTGTGGTATACTATTGTTCTTTTGTCACTCGATACAACTATTTTGTCGTACACTGTTTTTCATAACGTAAATATTGCGACTCCATTACGTGTTTCATCTTCTTAGGTATGTTTACCTATTTGTTGCCAACCTAACGAAGTCTATGTTCGAGACTAACTTCTATTTATGATGTTTACACGGTGTGTGTGCATGAGTGAGAGGGGGGGGGGGGGGAATAGAGCCAAAGAGTTTTTTGTGATTTGACTTTTCGTTTCATCATTCTGTGGAGGGGTTCAAGGATGAGTGAGTGTAGCGATGTTGGTTTCTATTATTACCATATTGGAGAGTATTATTATATTAATCCTTTTTGCGAACGTTATTCTGTTGTTTTATCTGTTAGTGTAAATAATCAATTGCTTGGCATGTGTACTTGGTCATTCAACAGGATTTTCCCTTCTGCTTTGGTTTTCTGTATGAGGTAATTTTCTTGCATGGTTAGGAGGTGTTTTTTACTGTTGATTCTAATTGTTTTCGTGTCATCTTCTCTAGTGGTTGATTTGTGGTCACTTTCTCTTAGGTGTTCTGCAAATGTGGAGTGGTTTGTCCCATACTTCCAGGCTCTCATGTGTTCTTTGTATCTGACATGTATGTGCCTTCACAAATGTTACATTTAGCATTGTTTCAACCTTAGTCAAACCCAGTGACTTTCTGGATACTCTGTATTCACGCGGTATGCGTTTTCTACTCCTAGTTACTTATCAGATATATTTTTTGTCGTCGTCATCATCATATCTGAATGGGCACTTAATTTTTGAAATCCTGTATATTATCATTATTATATTGTTTGCTTTGTTAGGGGGACGTATAGTGTTAATTTTATTGGAAGATTTGAGGGATCAACTATTTTAACCAAATTATAGGCAAAGTGTGTTATTACATGTCCTAAATTCCAATCTGTAGACTGCACAAAAAGTAATTCCGTCATCCTAGTCATGGCCAACATCAACATCAGACCTAAATTCATGCAACGTCGGCACTGGGAGGCTCCATCCGCTTCAACTTTCCCTCGGCCGGGGTGTCGCGTGTGTATTTTGAATTCTGCGACGTCCTGTCGGCCGAGACGCAAAACAGTGGCTGAAAGCGAGGGCAGACAAAACGCGACGTGCCTTGTCGCCGGAGCGCAGGCGACGTGGGAGTATCGTGGAGTGGGGGCGTTGTTTACAACCTAGCGGCAAGCGCGACATCACGACAGCACTGCGCGGACTGCAAGCTGCACGCGTCTCGTTAAGCACGGCCACGTAAGTTCTCATAGGCTCACAGAAAGCTGGAAGCTCAGTTGCGTCAGTGAGATCCTTAGACAGTAATTACTAACAAGGCAAGTCACGGGAAGGCAAGCTCGCTGATCGGCCACAGTCTCCGGAAATGCCGTGATTTCGCGTCTCGGTGTCAGCAAGGATTGGCTTCGTTTGGATAGCCGTTTGTAGTAGTATACCTAAATCGGTATACGCTTGAGATAAATTAATTGCCTGCTACTGGTTATGCCTGTAGGGCTGCCTGAAATCATGGAATAAAATAGGTTGTCAGATTAATGTGTCTTAACGATTTCTTTTTAAAAAAAGTAACCACGCACATAACCGAAATAGGCATCGATTCCGTCTTGCCTGCAGGGTTGGACAGCAACCGTGTGACAAACATTCATTCCATAGGTGGAAGTTGGGTGAGAACAGCAACATTATATTATTTGCACTGATCATGTAAAATAATTTATAAAAAGAAGAAACCTGGTAAACTTGGGATATACTGTTAACGATTTGCAATGCATATGCTATAATTAGAAGACTGTATAGAAAACGTTTGAGCATGGCCGTAGAGATCTGTCACTCACTTTTGCCACTTCTGGTAACATCCGGCAGTGCATCTCACAAACTGCACAGGTCAACCTGTCCGGTATAGCCTCCTCCCTTTCGGGAGCTGTTGTAACTATTATGAGCTCGTCTACCTGCACCACCCCGCCCTTTGTTCAAACAAGCGTCTACCGGCAGCAAAATATGTAACGGTTAACTGCTTTGGATGAGCGTGACGTCACAACTGTTTATACTAATTTTCTAAGCAAACCTCCTTTTCCTTTTACGCAAGATGAACTGTGTGAAGTGCGAAGAATGTGGTATAAATTTCTCAATTCACGTAGCATTTGAGTCTCGTTCAAAATTTAAGATCAATGCGAAAATACAGTGCACTTGTCATGTGCGCAACAAATGCTTCATGGATTTGTCCGCCCCGAAAAGAATCAATAAAACTGAGCTTGAAAATGATCTTGAAAAGAGAACATCATTGGATGTAATTTTTCCAGTGTATAGCTACGAAGGACGGTGGAGAATGTCACGATACCGAACTTGAGATGAACTGTTCCCTGTTGCCAGGTATGGAACTGTTCAGTGCTTGGAAGACAAATTTGGAATGTGACACGAAATCGATATATGTAAAACAGCGCTGATTCGACAAACATATTGATGGAGCAATTGTCAGTTATCTGCATTGTCATTGTGATCAGCATTTTAGATCGGAACGTGCAAACTTGAGGGAATGAAAATATCAGGTTCCAAAAAAATAGATGCCCATTGTCCCTCATTCATAAAAGCAACACACTCAGAAAATATATCAGCCACGCATGTTCTAAGAAGGAATATATTCGGAAGACAGTAAACGCAAAATTGCATCATAAACAAAAATGAAAGTTCCCAGCCGGCCGGAGTGGCCGAGCGGTTCTAGGCGCTTGTGTCCGGAGCCGCGCGACAGCTACGGTCACAGGTTCGAATCCTGCCTCGGGCATGGACGTGTGTGATGCCCTTACGTTAGTTAAGTTTAAGTAGTTCTAAGTTCTAGGGAACTGATGACCATAGCAGTTAAGTCCCATAGTGCTCAGAGCCATTTGAACCATTTTTGAAAGTTCCCAGGGACGGTATTCCTGATTCTGTGGTTAGTGATGAAGTCGTAGACATCTTACAAATAGGAAAGATTTGCGTACTATCATCAGCCAACGATGCAATCTCAATAATTTCGAACATTATTCCTCTGTACAAACCTAAAGGCTTAGCTGTATTTGACTACCCAGCACTCAAAACAGAAGACCTTCGCCTTGCAAATGATATCATAATTTAACAAGATTTCGAAATGACCATCTTCGCACTGATGGGACCTACGAACTGAATAATTATAACTTTTAGCTTTTCACGTTATTAGCTTTAGATGACATGCGCCAAGAATTTCCTTGTGCTTTCATGTTTTTGGAACAGCAGTGATACAATAATTATGAAACTGTTTTACAAGACAATAATTCTTACTTGGGTTCTGAGTTGAAACGTAAATGGTTCATATCTGACATGTCAAAAAGTTGGTTTTTAATGCTTGCATGTCCTTACAACCAGACAGAATAACCAATCAATTTAATTACAGTTGGAATGTAGATCGTACTTGGAGACAAAATATCCAACTTAAGGTTTATAAAAAAAATTAAAATGTTATTAAATGAGAGGTATATTTTTTCATTCAGAATCATGTCAAAAAATGTTATTAAATGAACTTTATGAACTTTATGCCAGTGATCTGATAGAATATTTTGCAAAATATTTTGAAAATTTTGCTCATGTAGCCTCAAAATGGGCTCAGTGCTATAGAATGCGTTGTTAAACAGATACGAGTAAGGTACTGCAAAATCGGCATAAAAATCTGAAACACATCTATCCTACAGCAAAAAGGCGAAAAGACTTGGTAAGGACATTCACGCTTTGATGAAGTTCTTGCCGGATAAGTTACTGTATATGACAGACTTTTTGCTCTTCACAAAGGCAAAGTTGCAAACAAATTATTATCTTTAAGACTGAGGCGTAAGTTGTTTCCAAAGTTGTCAGAAGACTATGGCTGGAGGATAAATAGTGGAAAATTGAATGTGATGTCACAGAGGACAGCTGAACTATAAGTTTTTTCAGTGTATAAAAGTCGTTGCAGCTGTTACCTTCGATGCACTGAATTGAATGTTGTGTTTCCTTACACACTTTCAATTGCACTTGTAGTGGCGCAAATATTACTTGGAAACTACGAAGGTTTATACATCTTGTTTGTCGGTCTATTAAATTCAGTGTTGCAACTGAGCCACAAGACTTTGCAATTAATCAAGATAAGTATGTAGAAAACTAACAAGAAAAGAAAACTACCCTTCAAGATATGTTATGTAGTACGTCTAAGCATAAAATTGATTAGCCGGCCGCGGTGGTCTCGCGGTTCTAGGCGCTCAGTCCGGAACCGCGCGACTGCTACGTTCTCAGGTTCGAATCCTGCCTCGGGCATGGATGTCGGTGATGTCCTTAGGTTAGTTAGGTTTAAGTAGTTCTAAGTTCTAGGGGACTGATGACCACAGCTGTTAAGTCCCACAGTGCTCAGAGCCATAAAATTGATTTGGAAACAGAAAAAAATTTAAATTCAATTGATACCATCAAGGAGTCCAAATAGTGAAGAAATTTATTTGCATCTGTTTGCCTTCTAACCAATTCATCCAGTTCTTGTTCTAGAGGGCCTTCAAACCCGTTAGAGAAACCTGAAACAGAAGCTTTATACTGCATATTCTATCCTTTTGTCCCAGGTCTAGGCAACCTCCCGCCTTCCAGTACACCTCTGTGCCTTGGCTGTCCTCTCCAGCCAGACCGTCAACTCTCTCTTCCCAACCCTCAAATCCATCTCGACATACTCGATTCAGCCCAGCCAGAGTCAGCAATGCCCCATCCTAGCATTATCTCAGCGAACCCTCTTGTCTCTCTCGCTTTTCTCCTCCCAGCACCTCAAATGACCTTCAGGTTATTCAGGTCTCTTCAGGCTTCATTATCCTAACCACATTTTCGACTCCATTGCTAAAATCGTTTTCAAACACTGTCACCAAAATCACGTAGGATTATTCAAAAGTTCCTCTGGGGTTCCGAGAGACGAGTGTCTGGAAACTATAAGACATACAGAAGACAGACACATAATAGTGGCTAGAGCGTCTCTCCAATTTTTAAGTCACATTACAGGTCCTCATTGAAAGGTTCCGTTTGAGATATGGCAAACGTCAACACGACAGTCAAACTCTTGCCAAACATATCCCAACATATTATGATCGACATCAGCGACCGCATTAATTATTCTTCTTCGCGAGTCTTCCAAATTATGTGACAGTAGAGGTACGATGACATGATCTTTGATATAATCCCATGAGAAGCAATCGCATAGAGTTAAGTCAGATGACCGTGGGCGTCACTGAAGAAGAGGAAAATCGTGGTGGGAAACACGTTCCAACCAATTCTGAGGCAGTTCAGTGTTGAAGTAATCCGAACGTCTGAAAGAAAACTTGGTGGAGCACCATTTTGTAAAATGAAGTCACCACTGTCTAGGTGGGATTGTGGCATAAGCCATATCTGCAGCGTGTCCAGGTACAACAAATCAATTACTATTTTCTCCGGATACAAAACGGATTATAATGCTTAGAAGGTGACACGGCACAAAAGACGTAGACTTTGAGTGAAGCATGAATATGTCCCACAATCTCGTGTGCACGTTGTGCACCTCAGTCATGCACGTTACTATGCTTCGCTTTTTTAGACACATGAGACGTGGCTTCGTCAGTAAAAGTCGACTTCTGTGAAGTACCCTGTTCCTCCAGTAGCCGCTGCAAGTCAGTACGAAAGTCAGAACGAAGCTCATTGTCTGGAGTAATCAGCACGTGTAAAACACGCAGCCGGTATGGTTCAACAGGCATACATTTGCGTTTAGCGGACAGTTGTCTGCGGCGTCACCGGTCCTCTGCTTGCACCTGTCGTCGTTTCCTCTTCGCTCCTGACGAGTGATTCCGCACACGCTCCACCTTCTTTGCTGACGGTCTCAGCCGGGCTGTCTTCATCGAACCACATAAGCAGCCACCCTCACAGAATATGTTGAACCGACCGTGAACTGTTTTGCCCGTTCCAGCTTTTATCTGACATTCGGTAGGAAATCGTCATTTAACCGTCGCAACTGACTCAAATTTAGCGCATTCAAGGTCACTAAATGCACCCACTGTTCCGTTAAGGTGCGTCCATGCGGTGCCTTTTTTCGTGTTCAACTTTGCGCGTGCGCATTAATTTCCAGCAGCGCGACTATGCATGCACATTTGCGCATGGGTAATTTCCTGGAAATGGAGGCCGTGCGTAATGCTCATTGTTAGCCACGTTCTGTGGGAATCTTTGTGTCTTCTAGCAGCCGACAAGACGCCTATTATGTGTTTGACTGTGTGGTGTGTTGAGGTTTTGCTGTAAAGCGATTGATGTGCAGTAATGTCTGTTGACACCAAAGAAAACCGCTTGCGTTTGCATAAAGATACAAAGAAAAATTCGTGTGAAATGCCGCTTCTGAAAACGATTTGAATAAAAAATCGAGATGTGGTGCCCTGAGCATCACGTATTAGATGAGAAGTCTCGATTGTATTTCTGCAAGGAGTAAAAAACCATAAGTTGCGAAGCAGGAAAACTGAGAAGAGTGTAGCTCCGAAACAAACTAAGCACTAAGGGGTGCAAAAAACACGAAACTGAAAAACACTGGATTCTTTGTCTACGAAATTCCCAAATTTGTGGAGTCCGAGGTTGTTAATCTACATGTCATATTTCATTATTACATACAATTGACTCATTGAATCTTTCACACAACGAATACGAACCTCCCTTGAGTATTTCTCATTTTCAGGTATAATCCTTTTTATTTTTATTTATTTAGTCGTGTTCCGTTGATCCAGTAGGTATGCGAATAACTCCATGGATATGGAAAGAGTCATAATTATACATGAGAACAATACTTTTAGATGCTAACAGATACAAATGGTAATATTGTATAGGGAAAAATGCTGATAATTACAATTTTAGGCATTTCCTACATTGAAAATAAGTACAAAACAATTAAATAGTAAATTACAATTATTCCGCATTACAAGTTACGAATGTGATGGAATTGAAGTACTTTGTTTCGAAATGATGAATAAATAATTCATACGAGTATATAAGTCTCCAGTTACCAGCTAACAAAATTTTATTGCCAGCCTTATTACTGCAGCTTCCCAAAGTAGAGAATCCAAAATCTCGTTGTGATCTCTTTCTGAAATTTGCAGACAATACGTTGTCATCAATTTTATATTTCTCGTGCCCCTGTTGTTTATATACTTCATTACCTGCAGCCGCTTTTGAGTTTGCTTTTCTTATCGCCTTTTCATCGCAATAAACGCAGCGCAAGCTCCCAAGTAAAAAGGGGATTCATAGCAGTCGGATTGCGCAATGAGGCAACCTGTGGACACGAAAACGCCCATCGTACACGCGTTCTTTCCGCAAATGTTTGGCACGCCCTTTTATCCCCTTGCGTCTGCGACTGCGAACGACGAAAGAGACGTCCTGTGGACATACCTTTATGCGCCGTGTTTTGGCACGCTTGCTCCTAGTGGTGAGCTCTGCAACTAAGCCACGGCGCGTATTTCTTACAAGGGAAACCCTCCATCGCAACCCCCTCAGATTTAGTGGTCAAGATGGGCCAGTGGATAGCCCATCAAAACCTGAACACGGATCAGGCATGCAAACAGGAAGAAGGTGTACTGGACTCTGTGAAAGAAGCAAAATAGGAACATGAACAGTGCAAGCTCAAAATGTGCAACATCTAACAAATCTGAAGAGCCAGGGCGTCGTGGTTATGTATCTACTGCTTTCTAGGTTTCGTGGACGAGAAGAGTGAGCTAGGGTTCACACGATCGTTGTTTGCGGAATCCGTGTTAATGTCATAATACACGAGCATAAAACATGTTCTAAAATTCTACAACAGACTGGCATCAGAGATACAGGCCTATAGTTTTGTGTGTCTGTTCCAGGACCGTTCTTGAAAAAAAGGGAATGAGCTGTGCGCTTTTCAGTCATTAAGGACGCTTCAATCTTCCAGAGACGTAATCGATGCTGCTGTGAGAGGATGGGCAAGTTCTTTCGCATACTCTGTATAGAATCGAACTGGTAACCCGTCAGGTGCTGTGGCCTTTCGTCTGCTGAGCGATTTGAGGAGCGTTTCTATCCGTTGGTCACCTATTTCGATATCTCTCATTCTGTCATTTGCTCGGCGATTTAAAGGAGGAACTTGAATTCAATCTTCCTCACTGAAATAGTTGTTGAAAAGACGTTTACGATTTTCAGCTTTTCTGTATAATTCACTGTTTTAATGTCATTACTATCACGATGTGTCTGGCTTCAATCCGTTTTAATGATTTAACAAACCAGAATTATTATTTTATGTTGGTAGCTGGCAGGGGTGAAACACAGGGAGCGAAAGGCTATTTACAATTTGTACAGAAACCAGATGGCAGTTATAAGAGTCGAAGGACATGAAAGGGAAGCAGTGGTTGGGGAGGGAGTGAGACAGGGTTGTAGCCTCTCCCCGATGTTATTCAATCTGTATATTGAGCAAGCAGTAAAGGAAACAAAAGGAAAATTTGGTGTACGAATTAAAATCCACGGAGAAGAAATAAAAACTTTGAGGTTCACCGATGACATTGTAATTCTGTCAGAGACAGCAAAGGACCTGATTCAAATGGATCAAATGGCTCTGAGGACTATGGGACTTCTGAGGTTACCAGTCCCCTAGAACTTAGAACAACTTAAACCTAACTAACCTAAGGACATCACACTCATCTATGCCCGAGGCAGGATTCGAACCTGCGACCGTAGCGGTCGCGCGGTTCCAAACTGTAGCGCGTAGAACTGCTCGGCCACCCAAAGGACCTGGAAGAGCAGCTGAACGGAATGGACATGGTCTTGAAAGGAGGATATAAGATGAACATCAACAAAAGCAAAACGAGAATAATGGGATGTAGTCGAATTTAATCAGGTGATGCTGCGGGAATTTGATTAGGAAATGAGACGCTAAAGTGATAAATGAGTATTGCTATGTGGGGGGCAAAATAAGTGATGATGGTCGAAGTAGAGAGGATATAAAATGTAGAGTGGCAATGGCAAGGAAAGCATTTCAGATAAAGAGCAATTTGTTAACATCGAGTATAGATTTAAGTGTCAGGAAGTCGTTTCTGAAAGTATTTCTTTGGAGTGTAGCCATGTGTGGAAGTGAAAGATGGACGATAAATAGTTTAGACAAGAAGAGAATAGAAGCTTTCGAAATGTGGTGCTACAGAAGAATGTTGAAGACTAGATGGGTAGATCACATAACTAATGAGGAGGTATTGAATAGAATTGGAGAGAAGAGAAATTTGTGGCACAACTTGACTAGAAGAAGGGATCGGCTGGTAGAGCATATTCTAAGGCATCAACGGATCGCGAATTTAGCATTGGAGTGCAGCGTGGAGGGTAAAAATCGCAGACGGAGACCAAGAGATGAATACACTAAACAGATTCAGAAGGATGTAGGTTGCAGTAGGTACTGGGAGATGAAGAACCTGGCACAGGATAGAGTAGCATGGAGAGCTGCATCAAACCAGTCTCTGGACTCAAGACCACAACAACAACAGATGGACTTTCACTTTCGTATTCATTGAACGCTTCATGCATAGCCCTCTTTGGGCTAATTTTGGCTTCGATTAGATTTTGTTTACCTATAAGGCTTCGGTTACGTTTAAATTTGCAATGAAGCTCGCTTTGCTTTCGTAGCAGCTCCGTAACGCAATCGTCAAACCACGGTGGCTCTTTTCCGCCCCTCAAAATTTTGTTCGTTATCCACTTGTCTAAAATGTATTGTACGATGCTTTTGAACTTTGTTCATTGATGCTGTACAACGTCAGTGCTCGAGATGAAATTTTCATGGTGACCTGTCACGTAATCTGAAACCAACTTCTTGTCATTATCACTAAGAAGAAAGATCTTGCTTTTCTTAGTATTGCTGTTTAAAGCCTTATTCAGTTATGCAGTAACGGTCTTATGATCACTGATTCCGTGTTGGACGCTGAGTCCAAAGGTTCGGGTCTGTTTTACACTAGAAGTGTTAAGAATCTTCTTACATAGTCGTCGAATTGTCTAATTTTAAATCACAAACACGCAAGCTTCAAGTATAGTTTTTAGGTCAAAGTTATAACCTTCAACGTTATATATATATTACCATATAAAACTTTAACCTCTTAAGATGTGGTGCATACAGCCTACCTGCACAAATATGCAATAATGATTGAGTAGATTTACTCCTCAGTACCGAGTAAAGCGATACTGCTAATCTGGCTAACCGTAAACAAGCAGGGTGCGTACGACCCGGTACAACCGGGAGATCCGGGAAAAACCCGGGAATTTTTTCATCCGGTAGAAAACCGGGAAGAACCCGGGAATTTTTTAGAATTCCGGGATTTTTTTGTTTTAGTTTTCATTTAATTTTTGTTATTTTGACTGGTAAGAAATAATATTCAAAAAAAAAGGATGTTACTGTATCTGCAGAATAATACTGCAGCAATAAAATATGAACGAGAGAAAAAAACTAAAATAAAACATAAGTTGTAAAAGAAATGCGCAATGTACAACAACAAAACACAGTGCTCACACAAGCAGCAAAATGTGTCAAAGGCTTTAGGAAGACTATGCAATGCTTCAGAACAAATTGCCTCCCATGAGGGTGACGTCACAACTGTTTACATTGGATTCGTGTGAGCAGCTGCGTGAGGGTCCACGCGGATGCGCAGTTGAGTCGCTTATGTGTAGTACGTTCTCCCACTTCTGGCTACAGAAGAACGGCTGTTAGCTGTATAAGAAGTAGCAAGATGCTACTCGGAAAAATTTTATTGTCGCGCGCAAGCTGCCATATTCGCTGGGAGCGAACCGGGGTATCTGCCCCAGGCGGCAATTTCAGTCAAGCATTAATCGCCTTGCAGAACAATGAAGTTACTTTTGTCGGTTTGCTAAAGAAAAGTGGTTTTCATTAATCTTTTCCACTGAGGCAGTCAATTTATTTGTAACGATATGTTTAATTCCGCACTATTGGCTAGTTTCAACTGTTCTCGGCATTTCAAAAGAGCATGTTTTTGTCGTCTTGCAAGTATGGCATTATGCCATAATAAAAAACCAAAAATGAAATAATACAGTACTGGTACTCCAAGAAAATTTACAACCGAATCTGGACTTACGAATGGGTGGTTTAAACTGAATTATGCACGTTATTATGGTTCAAGAAATTCCGATGATCTTGGAATATCCTCTGATGTCTTGTTTCTTTTATGACATAACGTAAGATCTTTTAATGTTTTACGCGTACGAACGCACGGGCTTCCTGCGTCATCGTAGTTGCGCAAGCGCTGTGACACCTGTTATCTGGCGCTCTCTGGCAACTGCTGAAACGAGCCTCTTTCTAACAGGTCGCGGGAAAATATCGCGAATGATTGATGAAAAGCGTTACTTTCAAAGTAAATTTCATTTTACCCAAGACGAATTTCACTAATCACAGAGCGTTTGACTCTCATTTAAAAATCAATTCTCTGAGGATTACCGTTTAGAAAAATTTCGAGCCCAGAAGATCAGACATTTATGTCAGTACTAAAAATTTTACTGACACATTTGTGTGATGTGTCTTAAAGTGTAACACGCGCAAAAAAGATCAACGTTATACGTGAAAGTTTAGCTTCTCTTGCAGCTTATTACTCGTTGATACCAATGTTGTATGCGAAAGCTTTTCTTTTCTTGTAGCAACACTATGTATATTAATTTAAACCATTAACTTTTCCTATTTGTGTGTACGCGCTACTTATCAGTGATAGTGCTATATGCTGACTACATGACGTGTACTATGCTTTGAATATCCGCTGTATCGGCTGTCGAGATCACGTGACGTGAGCTACGACTGGCTTTCAAAAGCGCGTCGAAACTCGATAAATTGATAAGTTTTACAGTTCCGAGGAAAAGTATACTGTCACTTAACACAGAAAAAGAGTATTTTCACAAGGGAGAAAGTGTATTTTTAACCGAGAAATCCGGGAGAAATCGAGAATTTTTTTTCCTTGTCCACGTGTACACCCTGACAAGAAAGTTATATGTCATCGTGATGACGTACCCCCAAACGAGCCACGTCGTGGACGGACTCGGCCGCTGCTGCTGGCCTTGCAGCTTTTTCCGGCACCGGTCGAGTGTTATTCACTACTTTTGTCGCGGCAAGCAACCGCAGTATCTAGATCAGCCAGCGTATCAGCGCTCCTTGACGTCACCAGACATTAGCGATACCGACCCTTTATACACAAAGTCGAAAATGTTATAGTCCCTTCTGACGCAGAACACCGAACGGCAGAATGGACTCCTTCTATAAGCACGGTATATCATCCATACAATTTCCGCTTTTGGAGTATACGCAAGGGCATCAAAATTGCAGCGCCGTAAAGACTACATGCTAAAAATGTTAAATTGGCATGATGTGTACAACACGCTTGGATACGCAAACGATTATCGTTTTCGCTGTATACATTCAATAGTTAAAAAAAAAGAAAAGACCTGAGTGTTCTCATCGACAGAGAAGATTCGCAAATAACCACTGACGGAAAAACAGCAAAAAAGTGTGGTGAAATCCCACCAGACTGTAAATACAAAGATCTCGGGACTGATCTTCTGCCAATTTTATTTGTCACTTATCATTTCTTTCACCTCTGGCAATGTTCGTTGATGTAACAAATGTCTAGTTGCGTGTTAAAATGTATGTTCCCCTGTAACTGGCCAGATACGTTGTATTTATTGTATTGTATGTTAATTGGGGACCTAGAAACGAGAGAGAGGCTCCGTCCCCGCCGCAGTCGCTGTGGCCCACAACCCCACGACGACTACCGCAGTCCACTTCACCCGTCCGCCGCCCCACACCGAACCAGGGTTATTGTGCAGTTCGGCCCCCGGTGGACCCCCCAGAGAACGTCTCACAGCAGACGAGTGTAACCCCTATGTTTGCGTGGTAGAGTAATGGTGGTGTACCCGTACGTGGAGAACTTGTTTGTGCAGCAATCGCCGACATAGCGTAGCTGAGGTGGAATAAGGGAAACCAGCCCGTATTCGCCAAGGCAGATGGAAAACCGCCTAAAAACCATCCACAGACTGGCCGGCTCACCGGACCTCGACACAAGTTCGCCGGGTGGATTCGTGCCGGGGACCAGGCGCTCCTTTCCGCTCCGGAAAGCCGTGCGTTAGACGGCTCCGCTAACCGGGCGGGCCGGTCAGATACGTAAGTTCAAATGCCAGAGGAAGGCAACGGCAGACTGTATACCATCTCGAATAGGACCATGCGTAGTGAAGCACTTATGTCGTTGAAAACAACATTCAGATTGGAGACTGCTTTACTTTTTACTTACATTCAGTAAATAAAAAAAATTACACAGTGGATTTTCCATTCAGAAATTGTATTTAAGTTTCGGCTGTTTCTGAGAAGACCGTGTATTACCCCTTCCAAGAAGGACATACGCCTACCTGAACGTGTTGGATTTCGACAGCGGCAAGGTAGTGTCAGATCGAGGCTGTCGTTTTTCGCACTGCGATATTGCTGCACGTGTTGGTGGAAATCCCACGATTTTTATAGAATCGATGCCCTCAAGAGCGCCGTACTCAAGACCATGCAGGTTCTGAACGGCCCCATGTAACTAGCGGCCGAAGGGATAGCCATACAGCTGACTGGACCGTGCAAGAATCGGAGAGTCGCATCACGTACCGTGAATGGAGAAAATGAGACTATTTAGAGCACATAAAACACCCATCTGCAGAGTACTAAGACGTGTGGAGCGGCACGATCTGTCGGCAGGGCGACCATTTTCGTGGCTTGCCTTGCCGAACCAGCAGAGAGGGGCGTGCCGAAAGTCGTGCGACACTGGACACAGGAGTAGCACGGCGCGGTCTGTTCACAAGAACTCAGTTCTGCATACACTACACGAAGGATGCATCCGTGTGTAGAGTTCTGTGGAAAACCAACTTAACCAAACTGTATTCGCCATCGTCATACAGGGCCAGCAAGTGGCATGATGATATGGAACACCACTGGCTGCATAACACGATCACCTCTACTTCGCGTAGCTGGTTATTTTGCCAGCAGCCATTATTTCGAGATGATGACTGTTGAATCTTATCTTGCCGACCGGAGTCGCCGTGCGGTTCTAGGCGCTCCAACCTGGAACCGCGTGACCGCTACGGTCGCAGGTCGTGCCTGGGGCATGGATGTGTGTGCTGTCCTTAGGTTTGAGTAGTTCTAAGTTCTAGAGGACTGGTGACCACAGATGTTAAGTCCCATAGTGCTCAGAGCCATTTGAACCATTTTTGAACGCTATCTTTCAACAACGTCACACAAAAACGCATGTTGCCCACTCTGTCGTGACATATTTCGATACAGGGAATGTCTCACTGTTACGCAGACCAGCACATTGTCCGGATCTCTCAGCCCCTGGAAACATCTGGCCATGGGTTGCCAAGAGACTAGCACGCCACAGCCTGCCAGCCATTACAGCTGGAAAATGCTCGTATCACAGCACTAAAAAGGCGAATATATCCTGGGCACAGGTAGGGATGTAAAAGAAGAGCACCGAGTTTTAGACTTATCTGGGACTACAAAGACATTTAAATCAAAACATCCTGACGTATTCGCGCTTTTTACTTGTTTGTGTTACTATCAACATCATGTAATACAGGGTGTTAAAAAAAGTGTTGAATATTACGACAGGTGGAAGTACTTATGGAAAGAAGAAAAATAACTCAAATACACATGGACCCGCAAAGGTATGCTTTCCGAGGTAAACACGTGTTTATACAAATAGCTTGGCTGCGGACATTAACACAGCCGTTGCATTGGCGCACTGTCAAATGTATCGGCAGGGTAGTACGACGTCTTACTCACAGCACTACCGTTAGGTGATCTGCAGTCAGTTTTCTGGTTCAGGCTAAGTCAGTTTCCACCGTGTTTGTGTGCCTTATTGTACAGTACTCTCAAACCTGGGAGGTGTTTTACCTTCTTCCACACGCGGATTCATTTATATGTTTACTGTTGTTGCGTTGTTTCCACGTACAAATGATGTAGTACATTCACATTTTCTCTGTTCCATCACTTCTAGCAATGGAAGCCTACCACTCTATAAGTGGAGTGGCGGATGTGATATCCTACTATGGTCTAGCAAATGGACGTAGCCTGCTAGCCCGTGTCTTCTACGCTGAAAATTATCCATACCGCAGAGTGCCCCCTGATAAGCTATTTGGCAAACTTTTCCAGCGTCTGAGGGTCACAGGTGCCCTTGCACCTCGGAAGCTGACAGTGGAAGGCCCCACACAGTCCACATGCCTGACATGGAGGATCGTATACTACGTTCGGTAGAAGAAAGCCCTGTGACCTGCATGCAGCAGCAACATGCGTATCTCACTCTTTTACCTTGCAGATACTTGATGAACAATTGCTGTAACCACATCATGTACGGCGCGTTCAGGCCCTAAGGCCACAGGATCATCATGGCAAGGCCGTTCTGTCAATGGCTTATGCAAAAGTGTGCTGCAGATCCACTGTTCACATCCAAGATTTTATTTACCGATGAGGTAGGGTTCACAGAAGACGGCGTAGTGAATTTTTATAACCATCATGTATGGACAGATATAAATCCATAAGAAATTCAAGAAAGAGGGCATCAACGCCAATTCTCGAAGCAACTTATGTGTAGGCGTACTTCACGACAGATTAATGCAGCCATATGTGTTATCACAAAGGTTAACTGAGGTTCACTATCTGTACTTCCTCATTAATGCATTGCCTACCTTCCTGGAAGATGTGTCATGTCAGCAACAAATACAAATGTGGTTCATGCATGATGGCGCACCAGCACACTTTCGTCACAATGAGCGAGAACATCTGTCATTTGCACAAAAAACAGGACAAACACTGATTACATGTATTTGTCTACCTCCGTACAAAATTTGAACCGATTCATACATGTTTAAAACATAATTGTGGCACGCATAATCTGTCAACCTTCGTACAAAATTTGAACCGTTTCATACATGTTTAAAACATAATTCTGTCACGCGTAAAAAAACTCACAAAAAAGTGTTTTTTGCACCTAAATACCGAATGAAGATAGAGTTTTTGAAGTCAGTTTTCAGTTTTATGGAAAGAATGCATTTTTTATTTATTTGATTCATTTTAAACCGCTTCTGCGCATTCAGTTCACGTGAAACATTTAGCCTGACTTTAACCAATCCTAACTCGAGAACGGATAAAGATTATTCTACATAAAAATTTCATTTTGACTTTATGCGTTTATCTACCTTCCTGCGAAGTTTGAACCGATTCGTACAGGTTTAAATCGTAGAAGTGGTGAGTTTCTAGAACCTCCCAGAAAAATGTGTTTTTTGCTCGTAAAATCCGAACGGTGTACATACAAATGTAGAGCATTAATTTCAGACCAATTAAAATCTTTTTCAAACTGATTCCCACAGTTTGTCTGGGTGCCAGCTCCGTTTCGTCCTTCAAACCTTTCTTAACTTGCCGTTAAAATTGCTGCACCAAGAAGAAATGCAGATGATAAACGGGTATTCACTGGACAAATATATTATACTAGAACTAACATGTGATTACATTTTCACACAATTTGGGTGCATATACCCTGAGAAATCAGTACCCAGAACAACCACCTCTGGCCGTAATAACGGCCTTGATACGCCTGGGCATTGAGTCAAACAGAGCTTGGATGGCGTTTACAGGTAGAGCTGCCCATGCAGCTTCAACACGATGCCACAGTTCATCAAGATTAGTGACTGGTGTATTGTGACGAGCCAGTTGCTTGGCCACAATTGACCAGACGTTTTCAGTTGGTGAACGATCTGGAGAATGTGCTGGCCAGGGGAGCAGTCGAACATTTTCTGTATCCAGAAAGGCCCCTACAGGACCTGCAACATGCCGTCGTGCATTATCCTGCTGAAATTTAGGGTTTCGCTGGGATCGAATGAAGGGTAGAGCCACGGGTCGTAACACATCTAAAATGTAGCGTCCACTGTTCAAAGTGCCGTCAATGCGAGCAAGAGGTGATCGGGACGTGTAACCATTGGCACCCCGTACCATCACGCCGGGTGATCGCCGGTATGGTGATGACAAATACATGCTTCCTATGTGCGTTCACCGCGATGTCGCCAAACACGGATGCGACCATCATGATGCTGTAAACAGAACCAGGATTCACCCGATAAGATGACGTTTTGCCATTCGTGCACCCAGGTTCGTGATTGAGTACTCCATCGCAGGCGCTCCTGTCTGTGATGCAGCGTCAAGGGTAACCGCAGCCGTGGTCTCCGAGCTGATAGTCCATGCTGCTGCAAACGTCGTCGAACTCTTCGTGCAGATGGTTGTTGTCTTGCAAACGTCCCCATCTGTTGACTCAGGGATCGAGACGTGGCTGCACGATCCGTTACAGCATTGCAGGTAAGATGCCTGTCATCTCGACTGCTAGTGATACGAGGCCGTTGGGATCCAGCACGGCGTTCCGTATTACCTTCCTGAACCCATCGATTCCATAGTCTGCTAACAGTCATTGGATCTCGACCAACGTTAGCAGCAATGTCGTGATACGATAAACCGCAATCGTGATAGGCTACAATCCGATCTTTATCAAAGTCGGAAACGTGATGGTACGCATTTCTCCTCCTTACACAAGGCACCACAACAACGTTTCACCAGGCAACGCCGGTCAACTGCTGTTTGTGTATGAGAAATCGGTTGGAAAATTACGTTGTAGGTGCCGCCACCGGCGCCAACCTTGTGTGAATGCTCTGAAAAGCTAATCATTTGCATATCACAGCATCTTCTTCCTGTCGGTTAAATTTCGCATCATCTTCGTGATGTAGGAATTTTAATCGCCAGTAGTCTACATTTTGCGCCGTGTACACCCTCGAATCACCAACAAATTTAAATATTTTGTCTTCCAAATCTACTGTATACGTATACTTTACTAGACTACATATGCAGAACCTTTAAATTTCGTTGTTTGCTTTCCTTCCCGGTGTTGCAATATTGATGTCCCGCACCGTATTGTCGTATTTACTATACCGGGAAGCCGAATGTTGGACGGTGAAAAAAACAAACTGTAAACATGGCGCCGTATGTGCCGTATGTGCCCCATGCCGTGCCGGCGCACCGAGTACAGAGCTCAGGCTCCACTCGGCGGCACGGCAGGGAGCAGAGCGCCGCCTTTGTGGCTGCGACAGGTGTCGCCCACGCCGGCCTTTATCTGGTGCTGCACGCCAGGGGCCAGGCGCCGCTCCTGAAATAACGCCGTATTTGCAATACATGATGGCAGGCTGCTTCTTCGCAGCGCGTGTTCGGCCGCAAAACTCTGCGGCCCAGGCTGCGCTTCTGCACGCACCGCAGTCACGCTTCTAGGCGCGTCCTGGTTGTACGTGTGTAATTTTTAATGCGCCTTCCGTTCAACACTCACCTCCGTCCTCCATACCTTAACAGATGAAACTACAACAGCGGCAGGAACGTAACAGATCGAGACTGTCGTTTTTCGCACTGCGATATTGCTGCTCGTGTTAGTGGGAATCTCACGATCTTTATACAATCGATTCACTCAAGAGCGCCGTACTCAACACCATGCAGGTTCTGAACGGCTCCATGTAACTAGCGGCCGAAGGGATAGCCATACAGCTGAGTGGACCGTACAAGAATCGCAGAGTCGCGTCACGTCCCGTGAATGGAGAAAATGAGACAATTTACAGCGTATTAAGCATCCATCTGCAAAGTACTAAGACGTGTGGAGCGGCACGATCTGTCAGCAGGGCGACCATTGTCGTGGCTTGCCTTGTCGAACCAGCAGAGTGGGGCGTGCCGAAAGCCGCGCGACACTGGACACAGGTGTGGCACGGAATCCGTATGTAGTTCAACACACTCCCACTCCCGGATCCTATAAAGGGAACTGATTTCTTCTGCTAGTGTTAAATCTGATTCGTCCCACTCTTCGTATTATCCCTCTCTACGATCTCTACTAGTTAGTATATGCTTCCATTCCTTACCCTAATCAATCCGCAACTCAAATCCACCCCACTCAGCTCATCTCACATTCTCTTCCACACCTTCTCCACCGACACTTCGTCTCTCTTAACTTATCCTCTTCCTTTAACCACGTGAAACGTTGCACCACACATTATCAGAATAATTCATTACATTCCGTCCTATAACTGTTCATTTTTTTCGTTGTTTGTTCGTTTCACGTAACCAACCTTCGTCATATTATCAATGACAGTATACTGAATTAACCCGAGCGTTGAGAATAAATCGACCTCTACCCACTTGCTTCACAAGTCACCGTATGGTGCATGGGCGAGGGCACTTTGTACCAGTACCAGTCATTCCCTTACTTGTTGCACTAGTATATGGAATGAGGGAAAAACGACTACTTATATGCCTCTCTGAGAGCCCTAATTTCTCTGATATTGTCTTCGCGATCATTACGCGAAATATACGATGGCGGCAGTAGAATCGTTCTGCAGTCAGCTGCAAATGCCCGTTCTGTAAATTTTCTCAGTAGTGTTTCGCAAAAACAACGTCGCCTTCCCTCCTGGGATTCCCATTTGCGTTAACGAAGCATCCAAGTAATACTCGAGTGCTGATCAAACGTATCGGTTACAAATGTAGCACCATACCTCTGAAATGCTTCAAACGTCGTCCTACAATCCGATCTGGTGTGAATCCCAACCACTGGAGCAGTACTCAAGAATAGATCTCACTAGTATACGATAGGCGGCCCCTTTATAGACTAGCAACACTGGTCCTATCACAGTTCCGTGTGGCACTCTGGACGAAACCCTTGTCCCAGCAGGCCGCTGTTGCCGAGCGTTTCTAGGCGCTTCAGTTGGAACCGCGCGACCGCTACGGTCGCAGGTTCCAATCCTTCCTCGGGCATGGATGTGTGTGATGTCCTTAGATTAGTTAGGTTTAAGTAGTTCTAAGTTCGAGGGGACTTTTGACCTCAGATGTTGAGTGCCATAGTGCTCAGAGCAATTTTTGAACCAGTCTGGCATATAGTTTTAATCAAGCAGGAAGTTTCAAATTAGCGCACTCTCCATTGCAGAATGAAAATGCACTCTGAATACCCATACAGCATTTGTTGAGGGATTATTTAAAGCTGGAATATCATCCAGCGAGAAAGCGGCTGAGCACACGTTACTCGCCTTACACAATGCGCTGAATAAGATGTTCGTCAGTTCTCCTTGCCTTCAGATTTGTTAGATACTTCTTCCGATAAGTACGACATTATTGTACGCGAATGGCTCGATAAGTGTAGTCTGCACCACAACTGGTGGTAAAGGTGTGATACATTACTTTTAAAGATGACATCCAATATGTCTCTGGTTACCGGTACCAGAGACCAACGACACGTTTTCGGCCACTCTAGCACAAGCCATACTAAAAATTATGCGTTTTGGGGAGATCTTTAATGTGGCATATCACTGGTACTGTATCATTTCCTAATACGCAAGGATGAATACGAAAACCACCAAATTTGGCATGTCAGCTTCGCGAACACTGAAATCAAAATGGCAACTGGTTCTTCTGTCAGCCAGTCACTGCAAGGGACACATAACCGAGGTGTCACACACTGAATATATTAAATGAATTGCTACTCATTACCCTCGCAGCAATTCAAACTATGCTGTTAGGTCCTAGTCTAACCACAACTTTGTAATTCGTGACATAATCGGGGGGGGGGGGGGGGGGGGGGGGGAGAGAAACAGTCAAATATTTCTGACAACTAAAACTATCACCAGGAAAGGGAGTAAATAAATTCAGGACTGTTTGCGACATGTCTAACACGTAGACGATTGTAAATGTCTTGGTGTGTATGGAGACCCAAGAATCTACTGTAAAACATTTTTGTAAACAACGTTCCGAGAATCTTGTTCTCTGAATATATGTAGAGATTTCTGGCCCTCGGTACACGCAAAAAGCTAACGTAGAGTTCTCCGTATGTAAAAGATGGTATGCCCAGATAAATACCTGCCACTTTTAACGTTTGTCCTTGACTCTTATTATACTGATTGAAAAGACAATTTTCAAAGTGAACTGCAAGCGTTTAAAACCAGTTGGGACGATAGGAATTCGTGGTATCAGTACCGTATCTCCTTTGGTCCCGTAGGTGATGATGGCGGCCTTCACGATATACCTCCTCAGCTCCTTGATGTGTATCTTGGTACCACTGCCAAATTTTGACGCATCTGTGTTACGATCAGTATGACAGGCACACTCACATTCAGTTCCAATTTGTGGGACGGCATCCCCGACAGCTCTAGTGAGTTTAGAAACTCTACAGGATGTGTAGTAGCCTCGTCTCTTGTCATCACTGGATCGACTGATGTACGAGGTGGTCACCTTAGCAGGTACATGATCAAGCATTTCTTTATTGATGTTTACCATCGATTCACTCGTGGGTGCTAATATGTCTATGCTAAACTTAATGCATTCAATTGATAGTTAACTTCCATGGATAACTTTTTAGTCACGTTACCCACCTCGTGGGAATAGTAGTCACGTTGTCCATCCAATGGTAACAGCGACCTTTTCTTTCAGAATGCCTGTGTGTAGCCTATGTGTTAATTCAGGGTACAGGCTATGTCCATTATAAAATTCATCCAAATCCATCCAGTCATACACAGTGAAAGAGTAGCAAACATACTAACTGAACGAAGAAAGAAAATAAGCAGTTTGTAATTCCGAAGAAAGAAAATAAGCAATTTCTAGTTCGGTGCAGTGCAAATTTTATCATATTTGTACATGCAGTAACGTCATCTGCCCTCACGTGTCTGCTTGTTACCAGCGGATATGCTCACATATCAAAATCAAATCCAGCCTCACTAAAAGCCTACCACGTTCTACGAGGGTAAGTCAATTATTATCCGCGATTTAGTTAAATTTTTGTTTATTTTGGTAGTACTGTCGTTTTACGTTGATGATGAATGCTTTGTTTATTTGTTGTTTATCTCTGCAATCTTCAAGCTGCTAGGCTAGTTTCGCTATAGCTGCCGTGCTGTTAGTCGTGGCTGCTCCGCTGTATATTTGCACCAAAGGAGAGCAACGTTCAGTGATCCGTTTTTTGTGGTCGGAAGGCATATCAGGGGCCGAAATTCATCGAAAACTTTCGGTGCAGTACGGGAGCAATGTTTTGCGACAACGGAGTGTCTACGAATGGATTTAAAAATCCCGAAATGATCGCACAAGTGTTACGCGCGATGAAGGAGCCGAAGGACCGTTTACCGTCACAAATGAAGAAACAATTGAGCGTTCACGTGAAATGATTCTCTTAGACAGCGGATTAAGTATTGACGAAGAGAAACATCGTCTGCAAATTAATCACGGTTCTGCCTACGAAACCATCCACTACAGACTAGGGTTTCATAAAGTTTGTGCAAGACGGGTCCCAAAACAACTCACACAGTTGTATAAATAAACGCGGTTGGACACCTACAAAAAACATTTGGATCGCTATGGTAACGAAAGGAATAACTCCTTAGACAGGATCATTATTGTTGACGAAACATGGATCCATCATTAGAGCCGGAGAGTAAACGGCAGAGTATGGAATGGAAACATCCAAATTCGCTGTGCAAGAAAAAGTTCAAGACCCAACCGTCCGCTGGAAAACTGATGCTTACGGTTTTTTAGGACGCATAAGGTCCAGTACTGTAGTGATGGGGAGCTCGTGAATGAGTCGTTCAAATGAACGCTTCACTCCAGTGAAGTGTGAACTAACCATTCAATTGCAGTGGACTGGTACTTCAAACTCTCCACAGATAGCACACTTCACACTTCTTTCTAGTTCACTCACTCTCTTCCCCTCTCCCTCTCCCACTACATCAGCGCTACGTCACTCATCCTCCCTTCATTTCAGTCCCTCCTCTACTGCCTGCCGACGAATGGGGAATGATAGGTTTACGAGGGGTTGGGGAGGTGAGGGCGAGGGGAAGGCAGCGTCAGCTGCTTCCTACAGTGCTGACATCATTACCCGTGACTATTTGTGCAGTTAAACTTCGCGTCTACAGGTAGCCTACCGTTGGCAGCGCTTGCAGACAAATGAATATTAAAGATACAAACGAAGAGGCTGGCTGTGTGAGCACGCACAGCCAACATGAAAATAAAAGGTTTGTTAATAACACTGAAAGAGGGACTTTACCTGAAATCGTACCAATGACTACAGGTGACAGTTTACGTTTTGAATCTGGAGTATTATTCTCAACAAAAATAAAATGTACAGGAAAACTTCTGAATAATTACTTAACGGAGGTATATAGACTTTGTGACAGTGGTAAACATACTCATTCTATTTTGGATTAAATTTTAAAAGGAACATAAAATTGGACTGCATTTCGTTGGTGGCCCTAGTATTCAGTCCATGAATACAACAAATAATGTTTCATTTGGCAGATAAAGACTTTTTCGGGCGCTTCACGAGAAAATGTCGAGCAAGATTAAATGTGACAGGCTTCTCTGTTTATCTTTCCTTTGTCCCCTTCGACCATGCTCACTTTAAGTTAACTCAGACGCTGTAAGACCGTAAAACGTTGCGTGCACGTTACTGAATAGTTCTGTCATCTGTTGGTAAAATTATAAAGTATTACGACGCTTTATTGTACTAGCAAAGCGAAGCGAGCGTAGCCGCGACTGAGCGGCGAACTGGGCAACTTCGCCAGGCTTCCGTACTTCATGAATTAACTACTTCATTTGAACACTTCACGGCAAAAAGTGAAATGAATGAAGTAGTTCACGGGAATGAACGAGTTCGACCCATCTCTACAGTACTGGAACATCATGGGGAAAGGGGCACAACAATACACAGTGTACGTTACAGTGAGATGCTTACTGCCAGGCTAAAGCCTGTACAGACCAGCCTGAGTGTGGTTTTTAGGCACACTGGTTTAAGCAAATACTAGGATGGTCCCCAGTCTATGATTCACAGAATACGGTATACACAAACAGTTAAAATACAATAACGCGCAAAACAAAGTTTACGCAGTTCACACAAGGATAGCGCCCACTGCCGTGACAGTAAGGGCATCCAGAGACAAAACTGGGATAAAATAAATTTGTCAGTCCATTGAAACATCAGACGCCGTACAACGGGATAAACACTGAAAAGAGATAGATCCGAATCGACATCCTAGAGCTCTGTGTTCATTGCATTGTTTTAGTAAGAACTGTCAATTGCACTTTGACTCTCAAGACAAGGTCAAATGGTCTTCACTCTGACTGATTTGATTCCTGTTGCTAACTGACGGCGTTTCGAAAGTGCTAGACTCGATTACTGGTTGTAGTCTCCACGTAACAGCCTTCTGGTTTTAAATGAGGTCCTTGAATCGCTTCGGAGAATAATAAGGGTAACAGCAAAATATACGAGTTTCCATTGTCAAAAATAAAAATTAGACTACAAACACTCCAAATATTTTATTGACTCAGTTAATCCCGTCACATACGTCTATATGACCGAAGCATTCTCACACCTCACCACTGCTTTCTCACGATGTCTAACGACTACTGTGGTCGGTGATATGGAATACCTGGCAATAGGTGGCAGCACAATACATCTAATATGAAAAACGTATGTTTTGGGGGAGGGGGGGGGGGGTGTACGGATACTTTTGATCACATAGTGTATGTAGGCAGCAAAGTAACTGATGTTGGTTGATGTAGAAAGGTTATAAAATGCAGAGTAACAATAGCGAGAAAATATTTCCAAGAAATTGGCATTTTTTTATCATCGAATACACGTTACTAATTCTTTTTTTGAAAATATTTGTCTGGAGTTTATCGTACGGAAATAGAACATGAGCGATAAACAGTTCAGACAAGAAGAGAATAGAAGCTTTTGAAATCTGGTGCTATAGAAGAATGCTGGATATTAGATGGGTAGTTGGAAAAGTAATGTTGAGGTTCTGAATAGACTTCGGGAGAACAAAGATTTGTAGCACAACTTGACTAAGTGAAGGGCTGAATTTATAGGACATATTCTGAGGCATCAAGGAATTGCCAGTTTGGTATTGGTGGGAAATGTGTTTGGACGCGGGGGGTGGGGGATTGAGGACCGAGAGCTGAATGTACAGGCTGGTTCAAGTGGATGCAGGATGCACTAGTTGTTCGGAGACAGTGAGACTTGTACGGGATAGTCTAGCATGGAGAGCTGTATCTAACCAGTCTGCGGACTGAAGATTGCGACATCAACAACATGACATCGCTACGAATATATCATCTGTATTATGTTGAACATGTGGGGGTGGGTACTCCGTGATGTCATATACAAAAGAAATCGTTAAAATACACGTATACACGTTTCTCGCATGTTAACATTGCAACACAAACTGATGTTGACGATGGTTCCGAGTGGTACTTTCACCCTGTAATTTGTTGCCACCATGGGAACGATTATGTGGAGATGTTTGCATCTGATGAGCATACTGGTCAAAACAAATGAAGTAATTCGCGACCTGTAGCGATTTGTCTATACATCAGCAAAACCACCTACTGCAGCGTAAAGTGTTGCTTATTGGAGGAATCCATATACACTCCTGGAAATGGAAAAAAGAACACATTGACACCGGTGTGTCAGACCCACCATACTTGCTCCGGACACTGCGAGAGGGCTGTACAAGCAATGATCACACGCACGGCACAGCGGACACACCAGGAACCGCGGTGTTGGCCGTCGAATGGCGCTAGCTGCGCAGCATTTGTGCACCGCCGCCGTCAGTGTCAGCCAGTTTGCCGTGGCATACGGAGCTCCATCGCAGTCTTTAACACTGGTAGCATGCCGCGACAGCGTGGACGTGAACCGTATGTGCAGTTGACGGACTTTGAGCGAGGGCGTATAGTGGGCATGCGGGAGGCCGGGTGGACGTACCGCCGTATTGCTCAACACGTGGGGCGTGAGGTCTCCACCGTACATCGATGTTGTCGCCGGTGGTCGGCGGAAGCTGCACGTGCCCGTCGACCTGGGACCGGACCGCAGCGACGCACGGATGCACGCCAAGACCGTAGGATCCTACACAGTGCCGTAGGGGACCGCACCGCCACTTCCCAGCAAATTAGGGACACTGTTGCTCCTGGGGTATAGGCGAGGACCATTCGCAACCGTGTCCATGAAGCTGGGCTACGGTCCCGCACACCGTTAGGCCGTCTTCCGCTCACGCCCCAACATCGTGCAGCCCGTCTCCAGTGGTGTCGCGACAGGCATGAATGGAGGGACGAATGGAGACGTGTCGTCTTCAGCGATGAGAGTCGCTTCTGCCTTGGTGCCAATGATGGTCGTATGCGTGTTTGGCGCCGTGCAGGTGAGCGCCACAATCAGGAGTGCATACGATCGAGGCACACAGGGCCAACACCCGGCATCATGGTGTGGGGAGCGATCTCCTACACTGGCCGTACACCTCTGGTGATCGTCGAGGGGACACTGAATAGTGTACGGTACATCCAAACCGTCATCGAACCCATCGTTCTACCCCTCCTAGACCGGCAAGGGAACTTGCTGTTCCAACGGGACAATGCACGTCCGCATGTATCCCGTGCCACCCAACGTGCTCTAGAAGGTGTAAGTCAACTACCCTGGCCAGCAAGATCTCCGGATCTGTCCCCCATTGAGCATGTTTGGGACTGGATGAAGCGTCGTCTCACGCGGTCTGCACGACCAGCACGAACGCTGGTCCAACTGAGGCGCCAGGTGGAAATGGCATGGCAAGCCGTTCCACAGGACTACATCCAGCATCTCTACGATCGTCTCCATTGGGGAATAGCAGCCTGCATTGCTGCGAAAGGTGGATATACACTGTACTAGTGCCGACATTGTGCATGCTCTGTTGCCTGTGTCTATGTGCCTGTGGTTCTGTCAGTGTGATCATGTGATGTATCTGACCCCAGGAATGTGTCAATAAAGTTTCCCCTTCCTGGGACAATGAGTTCACGGTGTTCTTATTTCAATTTCCAGGAGTGTATTTTTCTTAATTTTGTGAAAACCCAGTCTCCTGCACATACGTTTTTTCTGTGATAGTCTCTGTATGTAATAATAATTGTATTCTGTGACATCATAGTAGAGATTTATCGATAATGAGCGATACTGAAATGACCTTTTGCTGAAACAGAATAGTCTAGGAAAATGTTCTGTTGTTTTTAAAAAAGAGGGCGAATCAGTTTCTCTTACTTGGTCTTCCTTTCGTAGTATGTCTTAGTAACCAGAAGTGCTGTCTAAGCTGTGTTACAATGATTTTTGTTTGCTGGTTTTGGAGTAATTAAAGTAGGTGTCTGTTAAGAACTTTTCCATTTATTTTAAATTTTACTTTCTCTCGCTTGAATAATTTGCATAATTTTTTTGTCATAGGATTCGGCGGAGCCCACAGTTCGCTATGAAGAGACGTAATTACCGAATGCGTTCAGTCATGAATTTGTTCTTGCTCTTAGCAGCCAACGATTCTGAGATCAACGGCCTATCGTTTTAATGTATCTTGCAACCATTACATGCAAGAGATATTACCAATGATTCCCTCATTCGTCTCCAAACAATGATACTGTCGATCTTTGCCTATCAGATATTGGCCCCATGCCCAATAATTAGGTGTTTACCCATCTTATGATGATGCGTTCGTCCCCAGGAACGTTATAAAAATAAACTAGAAATTTAGGTAAAAACTGAGGTGCAACGCGTCAGGAGGGCGCTGTGTTGGTAGCAGAGGGTGTTTTGAAACTGCGCTTCAATTCCAAAAACCTAGCGAATAGAAGTAGACGCGTGGAAACACTAGAGTCCTGCAAGTTTCCTTCTTTACTGGCCAACGAAGTTATCACCTTGCGTCAAGGCAGCGCCAGCCGCCGCTGTCAGCCGGGCTAGCGCCGCCATAAGGTGCCGGTCACGATCGGCGGGGTCCTGACCGCAGGATTAGGGAGGACGGGGAGTCACGCCGTCCCGCAGGAGCTTCCCGACCGACTGCGACGCCGTGGGCCCGCTGGCGGCCCGCCAAGCGGAACTTCCTATCTCCTAGAGGCATCTCGCCGCTCAAATTAGAACTCTAACGTGTCGATCGGAAGGTGTGGAGCCGACGTATCTGCTCTGAAACGTTTGAAAATACATATCTTCGTAATAAAAGCACCTTCTACGTCTTCCTTTGGTGGGCCCCACTCCCTCTACACTTCTGCAGTAATTTTTGTACGATGCTTTGCTAAAACAATGGCCGAGTAATTAACAGGACGCGCCTGTGATACCCTGCAACCTGCACGCCTAGACCCAGTGCCGCCTCGAACCAATACCCCTCTTGCTATGTGACAGTTATTCATCATGCCATTCTGGTCTTAATTTTCCAGTAAGATGGTGTTTGGGGTCAGATGCTAGTGGCTCTTTGGACACAACATTTCCGGGAAGGTGAAATGGGCGCCGTGGTCTCATCAACTGGCCTCCGCTGCCACCGGACGTAACATCACTGGATTTCTTCCTTTTGGGATTACGTCAAAGACCAGGTTTACCAAACACCAGAGAACCGCACCGCAGAATTACGGCGCAGTATTACAGACATCAAAACATTCATCCCTCACGAAATGTTGACTAACATGTAGCTGGAGCTGGAATGTCGTCTGGATATCCTTCGGGCAACGAAAGGAGCACACGTAAAAATTTCTTAACAGTATGTGCACACAAAAATTAGAACGTGTTATCTGCACTTTAAAGTAAAATATATGGGTCTATGAGTCATATTTTCTGTCTTATGCATGTTTGTAACCAGGGAAAGACTTTTGGGACAGCCTGCGCAGACCACAAGGGAGCTGAGATCTTGGAAGAGCTCGCAAGAAACGGCTAGACTGAGATGGTAGCAGGCGAGGGGCCTAATCCTTGAAGTGAAAAAGAAGAAGATTATTTGTTAAATTTCTTTTCAGTCATCTTGATAAGGATCAAGGACATGTAGTCGACCTTCAGTATAATTACTTTGCGTAGAAATCAATTTATCGTAGCTTAGGTGTTGTGTTCAAGAGTGCACAAACGTAAGCCTTTCTGTAACGTTGCGTATTAGCCCGCTTTCTGACACTTTAGCTTTCATTTTGCTTTACGCCGTGATTCCGGTGCAACTGTCCGATTTATCACTTTACCTGTTCTACAGATACCCGAACTCATCAGCACCAGAATTCCAAAATTCGTTTAAGACTGTGTATATGAGCTAATTATATATGAATACGTGATATCTGTTCTTTCGGACATGTCCAAAAGAACGGGCACCACGAGGAATCCGCAGCTGTTATATGGGGACTGCTGTTGGGTGGCACTGGTTAACGCAGCTGCCTAGTAAGCAGGAGATCCTGGGTTCGAATCCTGGTCTGGCACACATTTTCACTCATTGCCACTGATTCCACACAAAGTCCCGATGCAGCTGACATCAGTAGTCCTTTCCCTTTCCTTTCCTGTGCTTTCCCTCTACCTTTTATTTACATAATATCGTTTGAGATTATTACGATGAAATTGTAAATGGCCCAGCATAGTAAACTACTGGCCAATAAAATGGTAATATTGGAAAGGATAGCAAATGAAGAAATTTTGTTAATGTTTCCGTAACAGAGTAATTTCTGGATCGTTTGGGAGTTTCAGGGTCGCGAAACTTAGTACACAGACCTACCATCTCTGGCAGCAACAATGGCTGTAACAAGGATGGACCTCGAGTTGAACTGCACATGAATGACAGATATGAACACGTCATTCTCTTCTCCTTCCACTCTGTGCCACAGTTCATCAATCACAGTGGCTAGTTGTTGTGCTGAAAGTCCGTGGTGCCTCTCTCATCGTTCCACTGATCATGGGAATTCTTGCCTTTCTGCGGGAAGTCCATTTCCTGACACAGCTGTACTACCCTACAGAGCCGTCGAAAAACATGTCTGTCCTCTCAGGTGCTAGTCGCATGGTGCCACAGAGACCTGGCATAGCGTTGACTGTAGCCCTCCTGCAGCCGCCGGCAGTTGTTAGATCCCGACCTACACGAGCAGCAATATTGTAAGAGCCACAAACCACAATCACGCCATTTTCATATACAGTCATGTAGTCCATTTAGTGCAAATGTGACGTCTGTTAGATTTCGCTTGCATGCTGGTCTTGCAGTTTCAATCACGAGCACCGTATACGGGATGTAACGGAAAGATATGGCCAAGCTTTCAGAAGCCATTCCTCACATGTAGGGAAAGAAAATATGTTACACGAATATGCGTCTGGAATGATTTATTTCCATGCTAAATATAGGTTTCTACAACTCTTCGACATATTAATCATGGGACGTACATAGGAAAAGAACGCATGGGCACAGTATGAATCACTTTCCTAAATGAAATGTTCAAAATCGCCCCCGCTAGCTCGATATACCCATCAAACTGACGTCGCATTAAATCACTGATGAGAGTACTTCCCTGGAGAACTGCAAATTGTTTCACAGCCTTTCGCAATACGGGCAAGAGGACCTTATTCCGCAGGCACGATCTTTCAAATGCCCCCACAAATAAAAAGACTAGTGGATTCAGTTCTGGGAAGCGTGGAGCCAAGTGATTGGTTCACCTCTTCCTAGCCATCTGTCATGGAATCTGGTATCTAGAAGGCTACGAAAATTGACATTCAAATAAGGAAGAGCTCTATCGTGTATGAAGTAAATGTTTTGACGAATTTATAAAAACGTATGTTCTAGCAGAAGAAGTAGATTTTTCTCTAAGAAATCATGGTAAGTCTCACCGTTGAGGTTGGATGGAAGAAAATAAAGCCCTAACAGCCACCAACAATTCCGGCACAAACGTTGATATTAAAAGTTTGTTAATGACGTGATTGCAAAATTTCGTGAGGATTCTCGACAACCCTTTATAAAGAATAGGACTGGACCAAGAAATGAATCTTGTGGTAATCCCTTCGTGATGACTCAATTGTCACTCAATGTTTTTCTCTTCACAACATTTTTTGAATTATTCGACAAAACTTTTTGCATTCATTTTGTTAAGTACGAGGATTGGAACTTTAATAGTGGCAACCATTTATTTACAGCTTGTACAAAGTAGATACGTGTTTCAAAGTTTTACGGACCTTGAAAGTAATTACCAGCGTTGTGTATATCCCGTTGCCAGCGATGTGGAAGTCGTAGGATACTCTTGCCGGCCGAAGTCGCCGTGCGGTTCTAGGTGCTACAGTCTGCAACGGCGAGACCACTACGGTCGCAGGTTCGAATCCTGCCTCGGCCATGGATGTGTGTGATGTCCTTAGGTTAGTTAGGTTTAACTAGTTCTAAGTTCTAGGGGACTAATGACCTCAGAAGTTGAGTCCCATAGTGCTCAGAGCCATTTCAACCATTTAAGGATACTCTTAGCAGTGCCAGTTGTGTTGACAGAACGGCGCGATCTGTTGTAGCAGTTTTGAAGCGAATGCCGTGAAGTGTTTCCTCCAGTTTAGTAATCGAATTGAACTTACGAGGGCTTAATTCAGGGGAGTGCAGTAGGCAGTATAGGACTTAGCAGCCACATCAGTCAAACAAATCGGTAACAGCTTGCGCTGTACGTGCTTGATCCATGTCCTGCAAAATGATGGCCAACAGCCCCATCAGTCAAACGAATCCGTAACAGTTTACACTGTACGTGCTTGATTCATATCCTGCAAAATGATGGTCAGGTCCTGCAGAAAGTGTCATGACTTCTTCCTCTGGTCGTAGGTTGTGTTCCAAAGATGAACAGCGTAGAGAAAGGACTGATGACACTTTCTGCAGGACCTGACCATCATTTTGCAGGACAATGCTCAAGCACGTACAGTGCAAGCTGATACTGATTTGTTTGACTGATGGGTCTGCTAAGTGCTATACCACCTACTGCACTCCCCTGAATTAAGCCCTCGTAAGTTCAACTCGATTTCTAAACTGAAGGAAACACTTCACGGCATTCGCTTCAGAACTACAACAAATTCGTCGGGCAACAGACCACACCACTCGAACTGTCAACAGAACTGGCACTGATAAGAGTATCCTACGAGTTCCACATCGCTGGCAACGGGCTACACACAATGCCGGTGATTACGTTGAAGGTCAGTAAAACTTTGAAACACGTATCTATTTTGTACGAGCTGTAAATAAATAGTTGCCACTATTAAAGTTCCAACCCTCGTTCATTTGTTTGTATTAACAATTAAACATTACGTGTTTATATCATTCCAAAACAAAAAAGAGCCCAGCATACTGTATGTAAAGATCATTACTGGTACATTACTACAGCAGCTCTGTGGCGGCCACCAGCGTAGTTACAGACATTGTAACTAAGAAGCATGTTCTGGTGCACACTCTCCATCCCACCTGGTGTTTCTTCAGTTTCTGTTGCAGCGACCAGAACTCGTGCGAGCAGATCTTCCTCTGTCGCTACAGGAGTCTTGTAAATCAAACTTCGCATACGACCCCACAAGAAGTTGTATACACCATCCTGTCTACCCTGTTGCACACCAAGACAAGCAACTCTGAAGCTTTTTTCTTTCCCTTTGCAGAAGTGGAGGTGTTACATCTGAAATGAAACCGTCGCAGAAACGAAAAAAGTACGTTTCTGGACATGGGTTCCTATTCTAAATATTATGTACTCACTCCCCTCTACAAGTCCTAGAAGTCTGAAGCGTAATTTCCAAACACCCTGCATAAGTACACAGATGAGCCAAAATATTACGACCGCTGACCACCGCTTGGTTGTATGCTGCCTGGTGGCGCTGAGGACACGTGAGGAGTAAGAGAAGTATAGGAGCAGAGCAGAGACGAATGGGCAATCATTACAGCGACGATAAGTGGCGAAAATGCGGATATCAGCCGACTCACGCGACTTTGACATAAGCCAGATTGTTCTGGCCTGGAAGCAAGCATGTAGGAAAGGGCGAAGCTGGTCGGCTGTCCGCGTGCTGCTGTCGTGAGCATGTGTGGAAAGTGGTCGAAGAATGCTGAAACCACGAGCAGGCGGCGAGAAGTTGGACGTTCATACCTCATCACAGAACATAGGGATCGGAGGCTTGCTCGCTCTCTAAAGCAGGACAGGCGGCGATCTGTGGCAGATCTGACGACAGAGAACAGTGCCGACACAGGCACGAGTGGTTTGGAACAGAACGTGCAGCGCTCAGTGTTGAACATGATGATCCACAGCAGTGGACCCTATGTTGCCCAGCACATCGTAAATTATGGTTACAGTGTGCACGGGGTTGTAGAGATTGGACAGCTAATCAATGGAATCCTGTCGCCTGGTCGGATGAATGAATCCCCTTCGTTATTGAACAATGTCGATGGTGATGTCCAGGTACACCATCATCGAGGCGAACGGCTGCTCGAAACATGCAGCGGACCACGGACGCTCGCCGGTGGGAGCAGTATTATGGTACGGGGACATTCACCTGGGCTTCCAAGGGACTTGGGGCAGTAATCGAAGGCACCACAACAGCTGTGGAACACGTGAACATTATTATGAACCACATGTAACCCATTATGCTTTATGTCTTTCTCAACAGCAAGATGAACGTCTATGTTACAAGGCCATAATCGTCCTGCAGTGGTTTGAGGAGCATGACGGCGAACTCACGTTGATATCTCGGCCATCAAATGTGGCTTATCTGAATACGATGAAACCCAACTGGGACGTTATCTGGCGCCAGCTCTGAGCCCACAAACAAACCGCTCTTAAAGTACGGAAAGTTTGTGACCTGTGCGTAGGGATCTGGTGCCACAAACCTCTGGCACTTGTCGAATCCGTGACAGGCAGAGTCACTGGTGAATTACATTCCAGAAGTGAACCAACACGATTTTAAGTAGGTGGACGTAACATTTTGGTTCATTAGTGTACATTTCTGTCTCATACGTGCAGGTCTCATTCACTGTATGATAGTCCCCAAGAACAACGGTGTGCTTAACTGTCGGAAAGCAGATTAATGTCGTCTCCGCGATACGATACCGAAGCAAGTTTTCAGCTACTCGTGAAATATTTTATTGCGTGAACTGATATTTTGCGCGGAAGTATCGTTAATTTCTCGAACGATTCACGTACCTATAGCTACTTATCTGTATATTTCAGACGGGGCACATCTCTCCGGTATCTCGATCTAATGTTCTTCAGCTCGACTGCAACCATTTGGAAGCGACTTTACAATCGCTTAGGGACATTCTGGGCTGATCCTCAACCTCCACTTCCGAAAGTAAAAACAGTAAAGCAATTGCATTTCTAAAGTTATTGTCTGTTTAAGCAAACTTCGAGTATAACATGTGGACACTGAAGTTGCTGTGTGTGCCATATAGCGTGAAATCATTGCGTGGCTATTCTCTGTCCGCTGTTGTCCATGCCCGCTCGTTGGGGAAAATACCAATGTCCCAAGAGCTCGGAAGTGGCAGCAGGGCCTCCGATAGATCTACCCTTGGTACACTACCTTACCAAGGCCCGAAGAGCTTTCCGAGACAAGTCAACTGTGCTACGTAATGGCAGAGTTATATTAACAGCAGCTTCACTCTAGTCCTGAGTGTTTTCGAATCTCAGAGCTTCGAATCAACAAGAGCAGTTTGCATGCTAATCATGTGCCAACAAAGTCCGCATTTCCCCAGAGTCATTTAAGAGTAAGCCTTTCTGTCAGTCTTTCATTATGCGAGTCTAGGATGTTTCAGACTTACTCAGCACACTAGCATCAGCAAGCGTGAAGGTCTGGACTTCACGTAGAATCTCTTGTGCTCGGTCCCTTTAATGTTCACAGACTGTGAGATTTTGGTTGGAAGCTCCTACACCCCTCCAATTCTTATTAGTCGCCTTTTCTATATACTGCACATGTACGTAATTTTTAACTGGATGCTCTTGTGAGATACGAAACTAGTTATTAAATAAAGCTTAACTTATATGTGCATAAAGTAAGAGGTGGAATTTTGTGGATGCGGAGTAGATGCAGGTTTCCTTAGAAAAGGAGGAACTGCATAAAGAGAGGAATTGAATAAGTGATTAAAAGAGGATCATGAAGCAAACTGTTAAAGCAGGTAGATCACTAGGAAAGGAGAGTAGGCTGTATCAAGAGAGAACGGATGGGTCTGTTAAATTTGATATAGGCAGGTAGAGGACGGATATCAAGCTCAGGTAGCGCGAGCAATTAAAGTTTTGTCCAGAAAGGATATTGAGAGTGTTTATGTGTGAAATAAAGCGGGAGTGAGGAAGGTGAGGGTGTACTGGTATTGCCACAATTAACTGTACAGGAAAGTACAGGGCTATTACAAATGATTGAAGCGATTTCATAAATTCATTGTAGCTCCATTCATTGACATATGGTCACGACACACTACAGATACGTAGAAAAACTCAAAGTTTTGTTCGGCTAAAGCCGCACTTCAGGTTTCTGCCGCCAGAGCGTTCGAGAGCGCAGTGAGACAAAATGGCGACAGGAGCTGAGAAAGCGTATGTCGTGCTTGAAATGCACTCACATCAGTCAGTCATAACAGCGCAACGACACTTCAGGACGAAGTTCAACAAAGATCCACCAACGTCTAACTCCATTCGGCGATGGTATGCGCAGTTTAAAGCTTCTGGATGCCTCTGTAAGGGGAAATCAACGGGCCGACCTGCAGTGAGCGAAGAAACGGTTGAACGCGTGCGGGCAAGTTTCACGCATAGCCCGCGGAAGTCGACGAATAAAGCAAGCAAGGTGCTAAACGTACCACAGCCGACTGTTTGGAAAATCTTACGGAAAAGGCTAAAGCAGAAGCCTTACCGTTTACAGTTGCTACAAGCCCTGACACCCGATGACAAAGTCAAACGCTTTGAATTTTCGGCTCGGTTGCAACAGCTCATGGAAGAGGATGAGTTCAGTGCGAAACTTGTTTTCAGTGATGAAGCAACATTTTTTTCTTAATGGTGAAGTGAACAGACACAATGTGCGAATCTGGGCGGTAGAGAATCCTCACGCATTCGTGCAGCAAATTCGCAATTAAGCAAAAGTTAACGTGTTTTGTGCAATCTCGCGGTTTAAGGTTTATGGCCCCTTTTTCTTCTGCGAAAAAAACGTTACAGGACACGTGTATCTTGACATGCTGGAAAATTGGCTCATGCCACAACTGGAGACCGACAGCGCCGACTTCATCTTTCAACAGGATGGTGCTCCACCGCACTTCCATCATGATGTTCAGCATTTCTTAAACAGGAGATTGGAAAACCGATGGATCGGTCGTGGTGGAGATCATGATCAGCAATTCATGTCATGGCCTCCACGCTCTCCCGACTTAACCCCATGCGATTTCTTTCTGTGGGGTTATGTGAAAGATTCAGTGTTTAAACCTCCTCTACCAAGAAACGTGCCAGAACTGCGAGCTCGCATCAACGATGCTTTCGAACTCATTGATGGGGACATGCTGCGCCGAGTGTGAGAGGAACTTGATTATCAGCTTGATGTCTGCCGAATCACTAAAGGGGCACATATCGAACATTTATGAATGCCTATGTGTGTGTGTGCAAAGCATTGTGAAAATATCTCAAATAATAAAGTTATTGTAGAGCTGTGAAATCGCTTCAATCATTTGTAATAACCCTGTAATAATATAAGAACCAGATAGCCATTATTTTATTTATCTACTTAACCTGGCAAGATCAGGGACATCGAGTTATCTCCTACAACCTATCAAGAGGACATCCTTAGGGATCTTTTTCAAGAGAAGTCGTGTTAATCCCTAATTTAGCGTCAACAGAAGCATTCCTTGTATTATAACCGTATTACGAGTAGAACAATTACGTACACTAATCTTCCTTGTTAATACGAGGCAACGTCGAAACTGACGTGTCATGCAATATTTTTAACCGAGGCACAAGGCACTACAGTCCGATAGCTTTAGGAAGCAGCAAATTGATGACATTCGTCTCGACTTGCCTATGTTTACAAAAGCAGAACAGTGTTGTAAGATAACGCTCTTACATGCTATCCAGACGGTGACGCTGTAACGGGGCATCCTCCACTAGCATTAGTTTTTCTCAATACTAGTTGTCGATACTAGTATTATTTTTCGAATTTTGGATAGGTTAATGTCATCTCAGTTGCTTTTCTGAAACGTTTCATATAATTTTATACACAGTATACTGTATTTCAAACTAAAATTTATGAAAAGAAATTACTTTATAAAATATTTTAGTTTAGATGTTATAATCGTTAAGTACTAGTTCTGAACGTACAGTTAAAATGATTTTTTTAGAAACATTTGGAATTACGAATTATTTGCACGCTTAAAATTTCTATTATGAATTACGTAATCCTGTACCGTTTACTTTGTTTGTTTCTGGATTCATTTAAGAAATAATAATCGAAATTAATAATGTAACGAAAAATATTAGGAATTTATTTGTCAATAAAAATTGTAAACCATTGCGAATATTGGTATATCCGGAGAGCGAGTGAGTCGTAAGCTTGCCTCTGATGTGATCGGACGTCTTTTTGTATAATAGGTGCGTAAAATGTATTTTCGGCTTTGCAAATGTGAAAAATCAAAATACTGTATAATATACTAAATTGTGAGAAAAACAGTGGAAAATATATTTACGTAAAAACGTCTGCAACAACAATCTTTCAATTTAGTTATTTCGAACCAGCCGTGAGGACCTCACGTTAGATTTTCAGTTTAAAGGCTCAGACCCCCAGTCAAAAAGGACTGGAGCCCTCTTAACATGACAAAGCTAAGTAAACTTGAAAGTTTATTGTAATCTTCGCTCCTCTCAAATCTTCATAAAAGACTTTGCTTATTAATTACTTGGACAGGGCCTTGTTTAATGTGGACAATAGCTGAAAGACAGATGGAAGAGGGAGATTACAACGCGGACACGGTGCATACGGTCTTTGTGCGCCGGCCTCCATGTTGATACCACCACCGGCGCCGAACCTAAACCGCTGCCGCCGGCACCACACCACCAACCAATGCACTGGGTGCTGCAAGTCTTGATTCAACGTTGAAATAAAGAAGTCTCCTTCACGACGACGCTGTGTTTATTGTGACTTTATTCGTATTGCTCTGTTTATTTCACGAATATTATTACTCACTACGACTATTTACTTCACGAATAATAACTGCTCACTCACCAACAAATGCAGTGAATGTATTTTTATCTGTGTGACTGTATTCCCCGACTAAGACAACAGCTTGAGGCAGTAGACTCAAGTATGTGGATATTACAGGCACAGCTGAAATACGTTTATCATTATGTGTATACATGCGAATAGCTGTGTATAAACTGCTGTTAAAACTATGAAATCATCATTAAATACCTAATTTGCACGAAATGTACTACATGCGTGGATGTGCAAATGACACCAGATAGTACACAGAAGTAACGATAACTGCAATCTACATATAAGCAAACATACGCCCCTCTGTGAAAGTCCATCTACGATATGTTTGTGGGACCTCGGCTGTTGAATATAAAACATCACATCAGCCACCTTCAACCGAATGTCCGGTTTTCTTTTATTTGTGCAACCAGGTCCAGCGTTACATTACGCCATATTCAGGTCCCCTGACCGACGTTAGGAACAATCCCACCTCTTGCCCAGTCGAAATAGGGCCAGCATTCACTCACCGGTATCTGTAAATTTCTTCGCAACATAGTAATACTTTTTATCATCGCTTGCCAACTGTTAGACAAATAGTCGGTAACTGATGATTGAAAGGATCACTGTGTTAAGAAGAAATTTACAGATGCTGGCCCTATTTCGACTGGGCAAGAGGTGGGATTATTCCTAACGTTGGTCAGGGAACCTGAATATGTTGTAATGTAACACTGAATATGGTTGCACGAATAAAATAAAACTTGGAATTTAGATGGCTGAAGGTCGTTTCATTTGACATTTTACATTCACAGATGCTTTCTCATTCAGAAATCACCTTTGAATGTTACTTGTTCGTGAGATGATCGTGTAATGTCTCGTGTAACAAGGAGGAAAGTCTACCAAAATAGGGTAGCAAGGAGAGTTCTGGCTCAAAAATCGCTGATATCAGCACTTTCCAGTGTCAGCATTCCAGGAACTGTGTCATTAGCATGTACAGGGCCATTGTTCAAGGAGCTGTACTTCCAGTGTTGGATTACAGCCAAGGCAATTGTTTTTGTTAACTTCAAGGTCACTGACAACCCCTGTTCCATCCCACATCCCTCCCCCATTTTTCTGTTGGCCAGTGTCATAACTAATAACAATAAAATAATTTTATTATTATTCTAATTACAGAAGAGTCTTATGTTGATACATGGTCCCACTTTGCAGAATATGCTATGTCATCATTGATCTATACTTTCAAAGTGTCTTACCTTGTAAATTACAGTAATATTTGCAGCCATTTTTAAGTAGGATAACTCTGCTGTTGACAATCTTTCCACTATGGTATACAGTCCTTTAATGATGAAACTTGCGTAGTTGGAATAATAATAAAATTAATTTAATATTATTAGTTATAACAAGTATTCACATCCTGATCCTCTGACTAAAGCGAACAGACCTCGAGAAAAGAGCAAATTGCTTGAGTGCTGTGGTGCCTTGCAACTATTGACTGAGAGCATGATGATTTCAGCTGAGTGCAAGATGGAGGAGGAGGAGGATGGAGGGAAGACAATGGATGGATAGGTCAGAGATCTTGAAGATAACACGAAATAATTGCCTCAGCTGTAATCTGACATTGTAAGTGCTGATGATGCGGTTTCTAGAACACTGACACTGGAAAGTGCTTACATCAGCAATTTCTGAACCAGAACTTTCTTGCTACCCTACTGCTTGGCAAGATGTCAGAATTCGACAGCAACAGGATCATGGCCTATAGTGACTGAAGTTTATCATTCTACGACATTGCTGCTCACATTGGTCGAGATTCATTGTCTGTCATGCCAGTATGAAATAAATGGGTTTCGGAAGGAATGTACACAATAGATACATAGGATCTCAGAGGCAATGTTCAACTAGTTCTCCAGAGGACAGACGCATTATTCGCTAGGTCATGAAGGACTGTATAGTCACATCATGTACATTGAGTCAGGAAATTTGTTTGTTTGCAACAAAAGAAGAATCCACACTGACAATATGATGACATCTGAAGTAGCTCAACCTGGGAGAGGGAAACTTAACCCATGTATACCTAATGGAGCTGTACCAGTAGCACAGTAGAGTCATAGGGCCCAATGGGCAAGTACCTGAACTAGCGCCCTGTTCGCCTACTGCACCCACCCCACCCCACCCTACCCCACTCCCAGCTCAACAGAACGACACCTACAAGTTGTCTCTCACAGCCAGGCAACGGTTCCTTCCTCTCTCTCCACTTTTACATGTACTATGCTGTATCGTCCCCTGCCACACTCCTCCCATTTGAATCACAATGTGTTTTAAGGAAGGAGAAATTTAGAAAAGCATTTTTATTTTTAATATTTGAAATATAATCAGAATTTTTTTCTGATTGATCAATAAGAGGTATAGCTATTAGTCGCTACAGTATTACAGACACTGCTGGAAACAAAATACAACACCTTCAATACTGTGTTCAGTGACACCAGTGTATAACATATGCATATTGAGAGGTTTTAGTGTTAAGAATTCATTTGTCCCTGTCATCAGCTATCAGATGGCGCTCAGGAAGCCTGTTTGTACACACTGTGTTTTGTCTCTGCAGGTGGTAAGTGTGCCGACTTGAGAGGTGAACAGTGTCTTAAACATCATTCTTGAGTGCAGCCATGCCCCATTGTCGAGTACATACTGCTGTTGAACAGCTTCATACATTTCTGTGGAGTCGTACTGTGGACCTGGGAGAACTTGGATGGACGTATCAGTGGACTGCTGCACTTGTTGGGCACATTGTGTCTGTGCTGCGTCACTGCTTTCAGCAATGGTTTGTGGAACATTCCCACACATATAGGCCAGATTCTAGACATCCGCGGAGTAGACGCACGTCAAAATCGACGCACTGTGCGAGCAGTGGAACGTCATCCAGGGGCGAGATCTGGGCACGTTTTGCACGTGCTGTGTCACCAGAAACCATTGGGAACCGTCTGCTTGCAGCGGGTTTAAGAGCACCTCTAGCATGGCTACTGTGGTGTCCCGAAAGGTCTGACTGGAGACTAGAACGGCGCTCTGTTGTTTTCAGTGATGAGAATAGGTTCTGTATTTGTGTGAACGATGGACGTACTCGTGTATAGGGTAGACCTGATGAGCCGCCTATTCTAGAGTACATTCGCCCAGGAGACACAGGTCCTGCCCAGGCGTCATAATGTGCGTGTAGAGGGAGCCATCAGTTACGACTCACTGTCACATTGGGTGTTCTTGCAGTGTAAAGTAAGCAGTGCCCGCTACATTGCACAGGCTGTTATCCCCGTGCCATTGCCACTGCTTCGAAAGGAAGCTGATATGCTTTTTGAGCCCGATAATGCACGTCCATATTCCGCTTCTACGATGTAAACAACTACTGTACTCGCCAGCATTGCCGAATTGCAAAATAATGCCCAACACACTTGAGACAGTACGTCGCAAGATGCCACTCAGCACTTTTATGGTTGTCTGCGTGAGAGAATACACGCTTGCGTTGTCGCCAGAGGGGGCGGGTGGCGGCGGGGGTGGGGGGCAGATTTGTTATCATATACCCCTGCAGTGACGAACAGTCACTGCAGGTATCAATAAAATGACCTTGTCCTCGAGGATATTTTATGAAAATACATAGTTAATTTATTATAATTACTCGTAGAATAGTCTCTCAGAATGCACAATAATATCTAATACAATATTGCAAGACGAAGCAAGAATGGAAAGATAACTTAAAAGAAGAACGTAAGTATGAATACCCATGTAAAAGCGTAAGCTAATAATGGAATTTATGTGCTTAGGTGCCTAAATTCTTGTATTTAAATGAGCTTTCCGTCGTTCTTATATAAGCAAAATGGTCTAATATTTTAACAAAATCCATTTTTCGTGGTTCTTCATTTTCTACCGATGCTTGGGAGTATTCATCTAAGGTCTGTGACTCACTGTGCGTGGCAACAACACATTAAATTCTTTTCCTATTCCATCCTCATACAGAGAGTGGAAATAATGACTGACTTGTTCTCTGCGCGAGCTACTGTTTCTCTGAAGAATATTCGTAATTTTAGTGCTCAAAGATGAAGCTTAGAGTTTTCTAAGTGCGTAGATGCAATTCGAGCTACGTCTTGCTCCGAATTCTTCCAGTAAAATATTTGTATTTCTTTTATATTTTCTCGACAGTCAATCGCATGACCATTCGCAGAGTCCTTCTTCTGTCGATAATATTGCCAGACCAAATAGCCGTTCCTCACTCAGTGCAAAACGTATTTTTTAAAATATTTTTAGCTTGGCAAAAGAAAGCTCATCTTTTGCGTGAGCCACTGTTTCTGTTAGATAAACCAGGACGGTTGTGTATAAGTCACGCTAACTCAGTATCAGCTTTTTCTTATTAGTATTTTCACCTGGAAGCTTCGATATTTGTACTTTGTAAGCTTTATCATCACTAGCTTTGCCCGAAAGAAAAGAAACGTCCAAGAAAAACTGAAGTTCTTAATTTTTAAGAATTCTGTCGCATTTGGTAGCTATGAAAAGTGAGTGTACTTCTTCCTATGTGTCTATAGCTTACTGCTTTCCTTAAAACTAGTTAGTTAGTTGTGGATGAATGTTGCTAACCATTTAGCAAACAAGGTGCCACTCTAAGTCTACTTACAGGCCCTGACAGCCTCTCGTCCTCGCATAGGTCATTGGAGTGCTTCTTCACTGTTTTTATCGTTTGTTAGCAAATTTACGTTCTATGCTCCATTTTTCACAGAACATTATTCCGTCAAGTAGTTTGTCGAATGATCATTTCTAATAGTTACATTCCTAAAAGGTGATATCCAACTGGAACGTTCATTCTTTCAGATTGCAAGGTCTTAGGTACTATATTGATTATTTCTAGTACTTTACGTTGAACAGCATAGCTGTAGGATTCAATTATCTTTTGATGAACTATCGATAAACTTCATGTCTTATATTCATTCTTGGCAAGACTTGTGTTTGTGGGAGTCATAGGACCTAATATCGTCAATGAATCTCTCTGTAAGTGCATAGAAGACGCCGTATCTGGCAACCCAATGCGTTGCTTTCAATGTTTTTAGTGTTATGTTGGAAGAACTGACAGAACAAATTTTTAAGTCCTGTCACCAAAGCATGGTGTTGGCAAAAACTTGCAGGCGTTCTGAACAGTTTTCAAATACAATGTTTTTTCTTGATTATCTTCTGCATTGAGTCCAAGGACTAAAATTAATTGGTGAATTGGTTCGTTTCTGCACATTTTTTACGCCATCATAACACAAACTCTGACGTAGCCTTGGCCACAACTTTCTCATATCTAATTCCTTCGCTCTATAGTTTCCATTAATTATTGTTCGAGTCCTAATACACACTGATCATTGATCTGGGTATAGGAGGTAAATTTTAGCATTTATTTTTCTATGAAGGGTTTGTAGAAACATTTCTCATTATTGTAATATAGCGAAAGACTTCACTTGACGGATCAATATTACTAAGTTTTAACTTCTCTTTTACAATGTAATTTTTCTCTGCTGGTTTTTTTCCCTACCCTTCAGACACCGAGACCGCTTGTTCTCGGAAGCACCGGTCATCTCCCAGTTTGCCCCAGCCTAGTCACGTTGGATAGTTTCCTTAATCAGGCACCGATTACTTTCTCTACGTACTCTCAGAATAAACAACGAATCGCGACGTCTCACAGTTCTCAACAATACGGGGGTCCCTGCAGCGGCTCTCACCGTTGCTGAGGGACGGTTTGACAAGAGGCTCTATGCGAGCGACAGGAATGTTTGCGTCCCAAGTCGTCTGAGTCTACAGAAAACCGTGCAATGCAGTTAAGAGCGCAGAGTAACGATAGTAGCCGTAAGGTAAGCCATAAATAGACATCTGAGTTCTGGCACTCCGTAGCACTCAAAACACAAGAAGTCAAATATAATGTACCTTTCAGTGAGCGCATAAGATAAATTATTGGAGGCAAATAAGTGTAATAAATAACCAGATCTTCGACTCGGCATGTATGTTCAGGGTAATTAGATTTTACAAATTGTTAATTACCGCTTGTCTGAAGCAATTCTGCAATGAAGAGGCCTGAATTATATTAATCTTCTGGTTACAGGAAAACCAGAATACTACAAGTTTTGCGTTCTTTTCCGAAGTTTCTATGCCAAGAGCACTTTTGTATTCGCCTGTATAGATAATTTTCAACGGTCAACTGAATATCATGATGTCTTAAAACATACGATTTCAGTGCACATATCACAAAAATTATATATTTTTCACGGAATTTTAACTCGCTATAGACGGATTTCATACATTATGAAATATTTCCGACAGAAAATAAATTTGCCTTTTGAACCTCAGACATCGCAGAAAGGTTGGACAGAAACGAAATGTCATTTCTGCTGAGTGTGATTCAGTTGATCGTCTTTTTACCAGGGCAGTTCCTATTTTCATTCCTATTACAGTGCACCCAAGTGCTCTTGGTTCATCGACTCCTTAGTTCTGGATGAGTGACGTCAGTGGAATTCGAGCTGCTAATATTTTGATCTCACTTGCTGTCAATTTTTACGATGAAATGATACCGTGCGCAGTAAGCCTGAAACTATAGTCATTGCTTAATGAATTCTGTTACAAGTTACGTTTGATTTCAGTAATAATTAATAGCAGTAAGCTTTTATTTGTACGTGATCTCATACGCCATTGCACCTTTGTATATCCCCTGGTCCGAAATGTCAAGTATTCCCACCCTTTAAGGGTGCTAATATGAGTGATAAACTGCTGGCAGCGACATCGCTTGAAATTGGTTGCTCTCTTCGACTCATCATACACGAGCGATTTGCCAAGTATTTCAACCAGTATTTCGATGGGCACTTTGTCGTGAAGTTCTGTTAAGGAAAATGAAATGCTTTATTTAACAGTAAGGACAGTTTATCTGCACTTGTCGACTAATACGAGCTACACGTAAAAATTACTGGACCAGGAATTGAAATTTATTAAACTTGTTTCGAAACGTTGTTCTTGAAACTGTCATCAGTCCATTACGAAAGCAATCAGACCTAAATTATTTTCTTCTTGCTTAAAAAACTTTCTGAAAGTGTCTACATTTTTGGGATTAGCTTTGATCATTTCTTTTTTCGTGTGTAATTTTTTCACTATCTTCCAAATAAAGCGTTATCTTGCAGCAGGAGAAATTTATTTTTTCTTTAAAATACATGCAGTGATCAGCACACTGGACTCGTATTTGAGAAGAAGGCGACTCGAATCTCCATTCAGCCAGCCAGATTTAGGTTTTTCGCAGATTTCCCTAAATGCGAACGCCGAAGTGCAAGAACGGTTCCTTTGAAAGGACACGGACGGTTTTCTTCTTTGTGCTTACCCAGATCGACTTTGTGATCCATCTCAAATGGTCTCGTCGTCGACGAGACGTTAGATCCTAGTCTTTCATCCTTCTCTGATAAACCATAGATTTTGATTTCCTTACGGTGTTGCTTAGATTATTACAATTCAGTTTGTAATGTCATTCATTTCTGTAGTAATAACCTGACAGCAAATTTTAATTTTTTTTCCCAAAGATAGAAATGGTCGGTCTATATGTTTTTGGGTGAGCCGAAGTTGAAAAAGACAACTAAAAATCTAGCCTGGCTCAGGTTTGGAAATCATAGAAACTTTTACGTTCTTCACATGTTATAACGTGCTGTCATGTAAGAAGAGTAGCAGAGCCCAACACGCATTTACCTACCAGACATTTGACAGTGGTTTTGATGTTAATTCGATGCACTGGTCGCAAATATGTAGTCCATTTTTCTAGACTGGTTCTAAATATTTAGATACAGGATGTTGAAGTTCATATCTTTCCTGAAATACCGATACATATATTTTCGTATTCTATTCAAAAAATATAATAATTACAAGAATATCTAAATGTATTTATGCAATTGAAGGTGTGGTGAATCCATATATCAAATTATTGCAATTTTTTAGATATTTAGTGAGCTATGTCACTGAAATACATGACTAATGCATAATTGTAAAGTCTAACCTATTCACAAATCATGTGGAGAAATAAATCAAAGTACTTTATCCTAAGTACATGAAAAGCTACAGTCATTTTAGTTAAAGATACCCTATTAACAGCCACCTTGCTTACAGCATACATTTTCTCTTCGTCTGTCGCATATTGGAAAGACGCGCGTCTTTCTGCGAAGTTCAGCAGAAATCTTCCAATACTGAAGCACTGAATGTTCCTTAGTGTCGGTGTTCTATTAGGGAGATTTGTTGGTGGAACCTCTTGCCATGTTCATCACTAAACGCCCCACAGTCTTAAGGGGAAATGTCGATGTGTGAGTAAATTAAGTCCATTTTGAATGTCATGTTGCATTTCAGTCTCTTATAGGCGTATATGAGGTCATTCACAAGTTCAGTCTAATTTTCAGCCCTCCTATTGCCCAAGAACAACGACGTAACTTTTCGGAAGCAATGCCACGCCTTTAGCTCGTCAAGACTGAGAATACACGCGGATTGCTGGTCTTCGAGAACCTTTATGTATTTGTGGACCAATGAATACTACCTGCTTGTCTCTCTCAGCACTCTTTCCGGGGAGTTTTCCGTGCAAGTATTCAGATGCTCGTTTGTTGCTCTTATTCACTGCTTTTGCAAATGACTTCATCAATCTCAGCTTCGCATGTTGTGGTGGTAACAGGACTTTGCTGCGAGTTACAAGTGGCTTCTATGAGACATTTTTCTTGCCAGGCAGTAAAGCTTTTCGTGGTGGCCAGTCTTTCTGTCTGTAATGTAAATTCTTAACACGACTGTCCCATTCACAAATAATACCAGTGTTTAAAATCAGCACATATGAGCCATTGACGATGTCCAATCATTTTGTAACATTCCTAAGCCAGGGCTGCATATGCCACAGGGATAGAAGGAAACACGTTGCCACTATGTAATAACACGGTTTTCAAATTAGTTTTGAAATCATCTATGAGAAGTCTCCAATCATCAATATTGCAACATCCGTTCAGAAGTCATGACATTTGTTGTGTTGAAAACCTTTCTAATAGCTTTTGACGCTTGCGTGAAGTAGATACTGAAGCTGTAGTTTCCAGGAGATTCCACTCCATGTTACGAGAAGCTAGTACTTCGGCTTTCTGTCTCTAACAACTGTCTAACAATATTACTGAGTTGACTTTGCGTGATTCTGTGTGTTTCACTACATTATGTTGGTGTACATGTTGAACCGTTAGACGTGGAAGGATGGCATGTATCTTACTAATCATCATCTTCACTGACACTAGAAAAGTTTACTGTTGTGGCTACTATAGGATGTGGAACTGGAAAACCCTCTCAATTAAGCACTGGAGGCATCTCACTTGGTATATTAGGATCATGAAAGATGCTCTTCTTTTTCCTATTAAATACTTTATCGATCGGAGGCATCAAGCAAAAGTAGTAATCTGTTAAGTGTTTCGTGGGTTCGCGGCAAATGATAGTTGCAAAACGCATGGAAACTTTTCTTCCTTTCACCCATGCGTTTGGAGTTGAACACGTCGAACAATAAACTTAAGGCCCCATGCTTTTGATTGGTCTCCTATATGCATCCAGTTATAGGTAATAAGCTCTTTTCACTGGTTGTAGCCGCCCCTTGTAGCCGAGCGGTTTTAGTCACTTCCGTCCGGAACCGCCCGACTGCTACGATAGCAGGTTCGAATCCTTCCTCGGGCACAGATGTGTGGGGTGTCCTTAGGTTAGTTAGGTTTAAATAGTTCTACGTTCTAGGGAACTGATGACCTCAGATGTTAAGTCCTATAGTGCTCAGAGCCATTTGAACCATTTTGAAGCACTGGTTGTGACAAGGTTTGCTTGCTTTGTCCAAAAATTGCATCTTTACATATTTAACAAAAACTTTTGGGGTTATTAATACATCTGGGGGCATAACAATAGTTATGGTTCCATGCAGTAACTCAGAAACTCACGTAAAAGTTACAGTACACTCTGGAGCGCTCCGGAAGGCAAGCAATCTCAGGCTGTGTTGGCTAGAAACAAAACACTACGTAATATCACGCGAAGCACGTGTACACAGATCGATATATCTGAAGCTGTGGTCACGCTCGACGGTTCACATTGTAATATCTTGTAACTTCCTGAAACACTGCATTCACGTATGATTTCTAGAAAACTGGAGGTAAAAAAGCGAAATAAGGACGTAACAAATTTCATACAGCACAAAAACGGGTGCTGAAAATCGGAAATTGTCGTTTTAGAATTTAGCGTACCAACATATATAAAAATTGGGTATTTTTCCTTATGTAAAAATATCGTTGTTAAACAGCGAACCTTGATGCTTCTTCTGTTCGATACTCGAATTTCAGTTGTAACCTTGTGGTTAGGTACAATTAATTTACTTAGACACATTAATTTTATAGGTCAACAGAGCTTTTCAAAGCAGATAGCCTATCAGAATGAGACTTTCACTTTGCAGCGGAGTGTGCGCTGATATGAAACTTCCTGCCAGGTTAAAAACGTGTGCCGGACTGAGACTCGAACTCGGGACCTTTGCAAAAATCCGAGTTCGAGTCTCGGTGCGGCACACAGTTTTAACCTGGCAGGAAGTTTCATATCAGATTGCCTATGTCTATGTAACAGAGAATAATATATTTTCCATTAACTTCAAACGTGTTGTGTACACCTTTCCAATCTGTATTCACAAATACATGTTCAAGTCCGTTTTAGTGAACGACGCACGGGATGTCAACCGCGTTTCACTTTTTATCCGTCGTAGCAATATGACGAAGGCCATCTAATTTTTAGTTCATGACTTCCGTTTCTGTATGGCGTATTTTATAGTTCCTTCTCCACGTCCCTGTATTCTCTTCCGTCGCTTGGGATTAACGTGTAGTCGTTTTTAACTCATCTCTTTGTCTTCGTGTTCTACAATTCTGACATGGGCGAGTATGACCCTAGTTGTTTGAGCTCCCTAAAATAAAACAAAACAAACTAGTACTCAATTCGCTTCACAAGATCTATTTCTGTTTATAAACTAAAAAGAAAATCATGCATCAGCCGTATAAAAAAAAATGGTTCAAATGGCTCTGAGCACTATGGGATTTAACTTCTGAGGTCATCAGTCCCCTAGAACTTAAAACTACTTAAACATAACTAACCTAAGGACATCACACACATCCATGCCCGAGGCAGGATTGGAACCTGCGACCGTAGCGGTCGCACGGTTCGAGCCTGTAGCGCCGAGAACCGCTCGGTCACTCCGGCCCTCAGAACCGTTTCGGCACAAGCCTGAAGTAATTTAGGGAAACTACGGGAAACCTAAGACATGATGGCTGGATGAAGTATGGCCCTTCAGAACACAAGGCCAGCCTGCTTAAAACAGCGCTAGCTCATTCGGTTCAACCTCATTGTACGATCCTGTTTTGCAAAGAAGTTATTTAATAATGTAAAAGACTAGTGTTACACTATTCATTTATTTCTCACTCACTCTAAACCCTTCACACATTGTACGCACGTTATTTGATAACACAACACTGTACACACTGTCCGCTGACGAGAGACCACGGCGGCGATGGTTGGTTTTCATTTCGTATCCCACAACTTTCCATTAGCTTGTCTGCAAAATTGAATCAGCATCCCTGTATAATGAGTGAGATGTTGCGGACAGGAAGAAGATAAAGGTGTTTGATCTGTACATTGCTTAGCTTTGGGAGTAAGTTTTTTCCAGAAAAAAAGAAGAAGAAGAAGAAGAAGAAAGCTATGTGAAATAAAAGATGTTTTACTATTGTTATTATTATTTATTTGTATAATGTTTGTTTACCAAACACTTACTCTGTGTTATCTGCGTATTCTTCCACTGTATAGAATGCATTTCTTAACAGCTACTTTTCAATTGCCTTTTTAAATAAGTTTGTTTTGCAAACTCTTTAATGTTTTTGTGCAATGTGCCGTACGGTTTTATGATGGAGAGTGCTGTTTTGAGTTTTATATTTGGTCTTTCTTGTCAAATATAAGTTCATCCAGATCTTGTTTTATGGTTGTGGACAGAAAACTGCAAAAGACGGATTGGTAATTGTCCAGAGCGTCAAGTGCTATTTTTGTGAATTCTATTATGGCTTTTCTCTATTTTTACCACTTCGGAAAGCAAACTTTGATTCACTTAGGTGGTTGTGTTTGTTCAAGTAATCCATTAATCTATTTTTCATAGTTTATTGATTCCAGTGTTTTCTCAGAATGACGACAACAGTGAAACAGGCCTTATCTCTTCACCATTACCTTTCTTTGTGAGAAATGCAACTCTTGCCTGTTTAAAATACTCTGGAAATTTCCTCAAATAAATACTGTCAGTAAGGGTAAATACGGTGCTATTCAACGTCTACCTGCAAGACTGGTGAGCCTCTCTTCCTCGCAGATCTAGTCGAAGTTCTTCTTCACTGTTTTTATTTGTCAAAGAACTTAAACTAATGTCCCATCTTTAACACATTTTCAGTGGTTTCAATCAGTTTGTTGAATGATCGTTTGATGCTAGTTCTTATAGCTCCGATTCTAAGAGCTTTTATGGAGCTGCAACGGAGATACTCTCAGATTTGAAGGCTCAGTTACTATTTTACTCTTTCTAGTTTTATACACTGAACAACAAAGCTGCATGAGTCTATTATGTTTTGGAAACCTATTGACACACATAGTTCTTGAAATTTCTTACTCGCAAGAATTATGTTTGTCAAAGCCTTAAGAACGTCAGACTCTCACGTAAACTGCATGTACATTGACGAAAAATAAACCGCAATACGAAAACGTAATTAATGTAGAGCAATGAAATTTATGGAGTGCATTTCTCTAGGCCTACATCTACATGTGTTGTTGTTGTGGTCTTCAGTCCTGAGACTGGTTTGATGCAGCTCTCCATGCTAATCTATCCTGTGCAAGCTCCTTCATCTCCCAGTACCCACTGCAACCTATATCCTTCTGAATCTGCTTAGTGTATTCATCTCTTGGTCTCCCTCTACGATTTTTACCCTCCACGCTGCCCTCCAATGCTAAATTTGTGATCCCTTGATGCCTTAGGACATGTCCTACCAACCGATCCCTTCTTCTAGTCAAGTTGTGCCACAAACTTCTCTTCTCCCCAATCCTATTCAATACCTCCTCATTAGTTACGTGATATGTCCACCTAATCTTCAACATTCTTCTGTAGCACCACATTTCGAAAGCTTCTATTCTCTTCTTGTCAAAACTATTTACTGTCCATGTTTCACTTCCATACATGGCTACACTCCATACAAATACTTTCAGGAACGTCTTCCTGATATTTAAAACTATACTCGGTATTAACAAATTTCTCTTCTTCAGCAACGCTTTCCTTGCCATTGCCAGTCTACATTTTATATCCTCTCTACTTCGACCATCATCAGTTATTTTGCTCCCCAAATAGCAAAACTCCTTTACTACTTTAAGTGTCTCATTTCCTAATCTTGTTCCCTCAGCATCACCCGACTTAATTCGACTACATTCCATTATCCTCGTTTTGCTTTTGTTGATGTTCATCTTATATCCTCCTTTCAAGACACTGTCCATTACGTTCGAATGCTCTTCCAAGTCCTTTGCTGTCTCTGACAGAATTACAATGTCATCGGCGAACCTCAAAGTTTTTATTTCTTCTCCCTGGATTTTAATACCTACTGCAAATTTTTCTTTTGTTTCCTTTACTGCTTGCTCAATATACAGATTGAATAACATCGGGGAGAGGCTACAACCCGGTCTCACTCCCTTCCCAACCGCTGCTTCCCTTTCATGCCCCTCGACTCTTATAACTGCCATCTGGTTTCTGTACAAATTATAAATAGCCTTTCGCTCCCTGTATTTTACCCCTGCCACGTTTCGAAGTTGAGAGAGAGTATTCCAGTCAACATTGTCAAAACTTTCTCTATGCCTACAAATGCTAGAAACGTACGTTTGTCTTTCCTTAATCTTTCTTCTAAAATAAGTCGTAAGGTCAGTATTGCCTCACGTGTTCCAACATTTCTACGGAATCCAAAATGATCTTCCTCGAGGTCGGCTTCTACAAGTTTTTCCATTCGTCTGTAAATAATTCGCGTTAGTATTTTGCGGCTGTGACTTATTAAACTGATAGTTCGGTAATTTTCACATTTGTCAACACCTGCTTTCTTTGGGATTGGAATTATTAACATCTACATGTATACTCTGGAAAATAACATTTAAGTGCCTGGCAGAGGGCTCATAGAACGACCTGCACAATAATTCTCTATCATTTCAATTTCGAACTGCGCGTGGAAAAAACGAACACCTATATCTTTCCGTGCGAGCTCTGATTTCCCTTTGTTTATTATGATGATCGTTTCTCCCTATGTAGGTAGGTGTCAAAAAAGCATTTTCGCATTCAGAGGATGAAGTTAGTGGTTGAAATTTCGTGAGTAGATACCGCCACAACGAAATACGCCTTTATTTTAATCATGACTCCAGCAAACCCTGTATCATATATGTGTCAGTCTCTCCCGTATTTCGGGATAATGCAAAACGTGCTGCTCTTCTCTGAAAATTCTCGATGTACTCCATTAGTGCTCCAAAGGAGGACGGACAAGAGTAGTGTAGGCAGTCTCTTCAGTAGATCTGTTGCGTCTTCTAAGTGTTGTGCCAGTAAAAAGCAGTCTTTGGTTTACCTTCCTCACAACATTCCCTATGTGCTCTTTAAAATTTAAGTCGTTCGTAATTGTAATTCCTATGTCTTTTGTTGAATTTACGTCCTTTATATTTAACTGATTTATCGTGTAACCGAAATTTTATGAATTCATTTTAGCACCCATGTGTATGACCTCCCATTATTTAGGTTGAATTGTCGATTTTCACACCATTCAAATATCTCTCCTACGTCGTTCTGCAATTTGTTTTGATCTTCTAATGACTTTACTAGACGACGAACAACAGGATCATCTGCAAACAACTAAGACGGCTGCTCAGCTTTATCTCCCAATTCGTTTACATATATAAGGAACAGCAGAGGGCCTACAACACTTCCTTGGGGAGCGCCGGAAATCACTTGTGTCTTACTCGATGACTTTCCTTCAATTGCTACAAACTGTGACCTCTCAGACAGAAAGTCACGGATCCATTCACATAACTGAGACGATGTTTCACAAGCACACAGTTTCACTACAAGCAGCTGTATGGTACAGTGTCAAAGGCCTTCTGGAAATCTATAAATACGGAATCAATCTGAAATCCCTTGACTATAGCACTCGACACCTAGTAAGAGTAAAGACCTAGTTCTGTTTCACAAGAACGATATTTTCTATAACCGTGTTGACTGTGTGTCATACTTAAATGCTTAACATTGCAAGATCACAAGTTAACGTAAGCGTGAGATAATACACCGTATATGTGAAATGCACTCCGTCTGCAGGCCACAAGTGGCCCATTGGGACCATCCGACCGCCGTGACATCCTCATCTGAGGATGCGGATAGGAGGGGCGTGTGGTCAGCACCCCGCTCTCCCGGTCGTTAGGGTGGTTTTCTTTTACCGGACTCGCTGCTATTCTATCGAGTAGCTCCTCAATTGGCATCACGAGGCTGAGCGCACCCCGAAGTATATGTGCAATGCTGGTACATTAATAACCTGTGTAACCGCCAGCATATTGAAAGTGAGCAGGCAAAAGTGCATGCATTGTGTTGCACAGGTGCCGAATGTCAGTTTCTGGGATGGAGTTCCATACCTGTTACATTTGGTCGATCAATATATGGACGGTTAATACTGTCTGTGGATGACACTGGAGTCGTCCATCATCTGATGATGTCCCATATGTGCTCGTTTGGAGACAGATCTGCTGACGGAGAAGGTCAAGGCAACATGTCGATATTCTGTACAGCATGTGGGGTTACTACAGCAGTATATGGGCGAGCGTTATCCTGTTGGAAAACACCCCCTGGGATGCTGTTCATGAATGGCTGCACAACAGGTCGAGTCACCATACTGACGTACAAATTTGGAGTCAGGAGTCGCTGGGTAACCACGCGGGTGTTCCTGCTGTCATACGAAACCATAACTCCAGGTGTAAGTCCAGTCTGTCTATCATGAAGACAAGTTGGTTAGAGGCCCTCAAGTGGCCTCCTAACAACCACTAGGCCATCACTGGTACCGAGGCAGAACCAGCTTTCATCAGAAAACACAACAGACCTCCACCCTGCCCTCCAATGAGCTCTCGCACGACACCACTGAAGTCGCAAATGGTGGTTGTTTGCTGTGAGTGGGATGCACGCTACAGGGCGTGTGGCTCGGAGCTGTCCTTGAAGTAACAGATTTTTAACAGTTCGTTGGGTCACTACGGTGCCAAATGGTGCTCGAATTGCTGCTGCAGATGCAGTACGATGTGCCGGAGCCATATGCCGAACACGAAGATCTTCCCTCTCGGTAGTGCTACGAAGCCATCCAGGGCCCAGCCTTCTTACGACCGTACGTTCTCGTGAGCATCGTTGCAAGCAATAATGTATTTAAAAGGAACATTATTTGCACCCTCACAGTGGCGCTACTAGCGCCACCCTTACACGTCTGGCGCGAAATTCGAATAAACATTATTTTTCAGATGTAGAAATACGCCTACCAACTTTCGTTTATGTCGCACTCATCCTACTTGTTTTTTGCGATTTTTTTCCGTCATTGTATATGGTGTCATATCACCCAGGCCAATGAGTTGGGTTTAGTGTCTTAAACGTTACCTTGCACATCATTGTCTATGCCACTGATGACGGAAGATCCGTGACCAATACGTGCAGGACACACTTTACACACTACAAAATCAAGATTATTGTCGTTACCGTCTTCAGTCCGAAGATTGGTTTGATGCAACTCTCCACCCTAGGCTATCCTGTGCAAGCCTCTTCATGCCTGAATATCTACTGCAAGCTACATCTATACGAACCTACTTACTGCATTCATTCCTTGGTCTCTCTCTACGATTTTCGCCACCAAAGGAAGTGTTATTCTGCTGGATACCAAACCAAGTGGGTGTCCTGGGCATTGAGCAAACTAACACTGCAGCAAGGGAGGCATGCAGTGAAGATAATGTGCTATCCCTTGAGTGCTATTACCTCGTTGTTGAGGAGGGGAGTTACGTGCCAGTGACATGTGTGGTTGGAGATACGAGATAAAATATTATGACTGACGAAGCCTACAGTTTTGCCTTTCAGACCATCGATCCAGTCGCACAAATGGAAAGACGTGGTTTTAATATGACTGAAAATGGGGTACACCCTTCTGACACACAGGCAGATCCTCCGACGGACCCACCAGTAAACTGTACTTGTGGCGTACCATTGTTAGCAACCTCAATTATTTCTTTGTATTTTATATACTGACAAGAAGGTAGCAAGAATGAAAATTTTCACTCTGCTGCGGAGTGTGGACTGATATGAAACTTGTTAGCAGATTAAAACTGCGTGCCGGACCGAGAGTCGAACTCGGGACCTTTCTGCCAGTACCTAGTCTCTTACCTTCCAAACTTTCATTCTGGAAACATTCCGCAGGCTGTGACTAAGCCATGTCTCCGCAATATCATTTCTTCCAGAAGTGCTAGTTGTGCAAGGTTCGCAGGAGAGCTTCTGTGAAGTTTGGAAAGTAGGAGACGAGATACTGGCAGAAGTAAAGCTGTGAGGAATGGGCCTGAGTCGCACTTAGACAGCTTAGATGGTCAGCGGCACGGTAGTTCAGCGTTTTCGGTAAGAGGGATAGCTGCCCTCTGTAATAAAAATCTGAGTGAACGGAGCGACAATGAACTTGAACAAGCGTCATGGGGCATCCACCCCGAACAAATACAAGGATGGTAGAGCACTTTCCCGCGAAGGGCAAAGGTTCCGAGTTCGAGTCTGGGTCCCGCCCACATTTTAATCCGCCGGGAAGCTTCAGGATGGAAGCAAGTTTTCTTGATTACAAGCGTCGAAATGGTTTTAAGGGGTTGTGTGTTTTCATGACTCCTTGTCAAATTTTGGGCTAACTTAATGTATCTGAGAGTGGCTGCTTAAACCCCTTCTAGTCAGTAACTGTCTGAATCAATTTTAAATTTTGACTGCGTGTCAATTTCTCTATTTTTAAACTGAAACTAGGGTTTTTCAGTTAAGCACTTTCAGCATTCATGTATTGGTCTGTTACCTGACATTTAATTCCTCTAACAGTAGCTGATTGTCTAGAACCATATTTGTTTACTTATTTATTTATTATTTTTTTAAAGAGCAGACGACTATTTGATATATCACTGTATTTTTCTATTTGATTGTATATCACTCTATTTTTCTTCTGTACAATCTAGATTTCGGGTTTCACGCCATTGTTTAGTACAATGTTCTTAGACCATTAACATCATTTTGCTGTGTACTGTGCAGGATGGCAAACACACAGTTCAACACATTTGCTTAACGTTGATATAAACTGCACAAAATAAAGTCTTGTGTGAATGCAGTACGTTATTGTATAAGCACGCCATATCTGTTAAGAGTCAGCCCAAAGCACGTAAACACAAGAGTAGCACATGCCTTTAAGATGTACAATTTATGTCAATGTTAAGCAAATGTGTTGAACTGTGTATTTGCCATCCTGCACAGTACACTGCAAAATGGTGTTTAAGGTCTAAAAACGTTGTACTCAATTACGGCATGAAAGCCGAAATCTAGATTGTACAGAAGAAAAATATAGTAATATACAGTCAAATGGCGGTACGGTCTTTCAAAAAATGACTTTGGCTCAGAATCATCAAAAGCTTTTTTTATTTTAACACAGCGAAAGAATTCACTTCACTGGTCGATATACCAATTATTCCACTTTTTCTTTCGATTGTAATTTTTCCTTTCATTTCTCCTGGCGCTGTGGTCCGTTGTTCCAGAGAACAGCGCCAGGAGAAATGAAAGAAAAGGACTCCGTATATTGTCTCAGCCAGGTAATGGTCCTTGGTTACCCTCTTTGTAGCCACTGTTATTGGCTGTTGAGAACACGACATCAAACTGATAATGGAGTACAGCTTATGTTACGACACCATCTCTGCTTGCACATGCTGACCAGTAAACAAAGCGAACGGGATTGGTTTACCATTGCAGCATCTCAGTCGCCAACACAATACAATACGCAGTTACATACACGCTTGGTTTCACCGTTACTGGCTTAAGAAAAAGCATGCATTAGTGGAGTGGACACGTCTGACGTCATATTGCGAAACTATGCCAGACCCGTGCTAGGCCTCGTTCTTCGACAGCTCCTTTGACTGCCAGTATGAGGCGTGTCCTTCTTCTCATTTACCTCCTGGAGTTCGCTTTCGGCTACTCACACGAGCGCGTATGACCTCAGTTGTTTTTGCGCTCTAAAACAAACAAAATAAAAAATCAGTGTCATGAAAAAAACACAAATGCTGACTCCAACTGCGAAACCTACGTAAAGTTATTGAACAGAAAGCAGTCGGGAGCTTTATCAAAAAGATGATGCTCTTGCACTATGTAAGGGGTCCGTAGGCCCTTACTATAACTTTGCACTCGGCACAGGTCGATTGGGCGAACAATCGATTGTGACGTGTTGCGAGAGCGAGTGTCGAGTTGCGCCAGAGTGGATGGCGGGAATGGTGTGTGTATGGACGGCATTGTTGAAATACAGGGTCTTCAACCGAGAAGTGTGTCACCATCGCCGTGATTAGACCCTTAAATAATAGATTAATACCGGGAAAGTGATGAAGTATCATTATGAAAGTGATTAGTGACGTTACCAGCGCCGATATTTAGTTTCGCATCTACCGCGCCGGCCTAACCTTGGATTGCAGTGTTGGATGCAGTGATGGATTAGCGTGTGACGATAATGGAAAATGAAGAAAGCCTGTGCTGAGATTAGCCGTAATTAGATATGTATGACGAAGGCAGTGGCTGTCTCCTTTTTGTGTTTTGAGAAGAATATAAGTTCGTAATTAGTAAAACTGTGTTGGTGTTCCTTATTACCAGATTTTCAGTATTATAGTATTGAACAGGGCGAACTCGAAAGTAACAACTTCCGTAGCAGTCAATTCCGATTACCAGCCCCATTAGGTTCACGGTCATGTTAATAATAAATATTGGGCTGCTATTCGATCAGATCAGGTCGGGATAAAAACGGAGGTGTTACAACCACACGCCTTCACTCACACTGCCTAGGGATTAGGTTCAAGTGGGAAGTCGCCGAGCAGCCTGGCTTCCACTAGGCAGTTTCCTTTTTTTTCGTTTTTGCTAATCATCTTTCGCTGCCGCTGAGCAGTCGGAAAACTACGCAGGAGTAGGAAGTCAACACCTGTTTCTGGCAGTAACCCTAAAAATTTCATGCTGCTGATTTCCAGGGATTGGCAAATAATTGAACAAAAATACAACATACTCAGAGATAATATTGTGAAATAAAACTGGTTTTTAAAAACAATATTCTTACCTCTTAACCTACTTATTCGCTCATCCTCGCGTTTTAACTACCGCCTGAGTAATATTTTAAATTTCAGTGTTTACTAGAATAAATGATACACGAAAGATCCTTTCACGGTCATATTGTCAAGGTCAATTATTTTATGTTTTAAGCAGGAAGATAGCTATCGATACGGTTTGTGATCTTCCTTACAGTACTAACTGGTTTTGCACAAGGCAAGAGCTAAATATGGCGTACTAGAGTTTTAAAGTTGGTGTACGATTCTGAATGAAAACACAGTGGTGTTTCTTTGCAGCTTTATGGTACTTATTAGCGTTAGCACTAGCTGTACTTTAGCAGAGAGGTAAAACTAAATCCACTTGTTGTAAAAAAATTATATCTTGGCGTTTCATTTCAAGACAGCAACGGAACGTTTCATCTACGGTTGATTACAGCAGTGGCCAGTCGCCCGGTGTGTGTTCGCTCGGTCGCTGCACGGAAACGTGCTGAGTTGGCGTGCAGCGTGCTGAAGCGCAGTTTCCAGGTTGGGGTATTACGTCTGGCGCCTCAGGGACTCAGGGGTGATTGCTGTTGCCGGCTTCGCGTGCTGGGACGCTGGGCCGCCTCCCCAGCGCAGTTTGCGTTAGCAGAGTATCACGTGCAAATGCTACAGACTGTTCATGGACGAAAACGTAACAGAATTACGCTGGGTTAACGAGAATGATATATAGGGACTTTCTTACTGTTTTATTGATGTTTCGTATAGTTAGACATTTTTGGACGCATGTGTAATGGTAAAATATCGGATTGAAGACGTGGAGGGAGATGGAGACCAGATCTAGAACCAACAGCAAGCGAGCACCATTGAAGTCAATTATGGAGAGTTGTGGATCTATTGAAGATGACTGTAATCGAGACTGTGAGTGCGGGTATTGTTGTTGTTGTTTGGTCTACAATCCAAAGACTGGTTTGATGCAGCTCTCCGTGCTACTCTATGCTGCGGAAGCCCCTTCATCTCAAAGTAATTCCTGCAAACTACATCCTTCTGAATGTGCTTGCGGTATTCATATCTTGGTCTCATTCTACGATTTTTACCCCGTCACGCTTCCCTCCTGTATCCCTTTATGTCTCAGAATGTCCCCTACCTACCGATCCCTTCTTCTAGTCATGTTGTGCTGCAAATTTCTTTTCTCCCCAGATCTAAACAGTACTTACTCGTTAGTTATGTGCTCTACCCATCTAATCTTCAGCATTCTTCTGTAGCACTACATTTCAAAAGCTTCTATTCTCTTCTTTTCTAAACTGTTTATCGTCCATGTTTCACTTCCATGCATCGCTACATTTCATTCAAATACTTTCAGAAAAGTGTTCCTGACACTTAAATCTATTCTTGATGTTAACAAATTCTTCTTTTCCAGAAACGATTTTCTTGCCATTTCCAGTCTACATTTTATATTCTTGCTACTTCGACCATCATCAGTCATTTTGCTGCTCGATAGCAAAATTCATCTATTACTTCAAGTGTCTCATTTTCTAATCTCATTTCCTCAGCATTACCTGATTTTATTCGACAACTTTCCATTATCCTCGTTTTGCTGTTGTTGATGTTCGTCTTACATCGTCCTTTCAAGACTCTGTCAATTCCGTTCAACCGTTTGTCCAAGTCCTTTTCTGTCTCTGACAGAACTGTAGTGTCATCGGTAACCGAAAAGTTTTTATTTCTTCTCCATCGACCTTAATTCTTATTCCAAATTTTTCTTTTGTTTCCTTTACTGCTTCCTCAAGATACAGACTGAATAACATCGGTGATAGGCTGCAACACTGACTCACTCCCTTCTCAACCACCGCTTCCGTTTCAAACCCCTCGACTACTATAACTGCCATTCGATTTCTGTACAAATTGTAAATAGCCTTTCGCTTCCTGTATTTTACCACTGCCACCTTCAGAATTTGAAAGAGAGTATCTCAGTCAACAGTGTCAAAAGCTTTCTGTAAGTCTACAGACGCTTTAAACGTAGGATGTGGGTGTTACTTCAATAAAATTCTTTCTAATTCCGGAGATTGTCCCCACAGGCCATAGAACTTCCAGAATAAGGTAATGCAAGAAGACCACGGTAAACATGCTGAGAAGAAATAATTGAAAAGCGCCATATAAAATATGAAAACCTTCGAGAACCATTCCAACACATCACTTTTGTATTACCTACGTTTATGCCTCTACACATATTTTATGGATGTCACCTTACAGCGTTTGGCGTAAAGTGCTTTTTGCTGCTTCCATTTGCGAATAGCGCGTGGTAAGAACTACTGCCAGGAATCCTCCGTATGAGCTGTAATTTCTAGAATTTTCTTGCCATAGTCAGTTTATTAGGTGTACGAGTATGTGGGAGGAAGGAAAATGTTGACCGACTCTTCTTGAAACGTAACCTTAGGAATTTCAACTGCAAATCTCTACATGATGTGCAATGCCTATTTTGGACCAACTGCCACTCGGTTAGTAAACGCGCTTACTAAACAAACCTACGATGAAACGATCCGCTCTTCGTGACATCATCTCTGTGTTGTGTCAATTCATGAATACTGGTTACTACAGGTAGAAGCTCGTGTAGAAGTGTAAATCTGCCGATCGCATCAGAGACCTGCTATATAGTGACAAAACAGGGTTCCCCGCAGGCCAATCAAGGGTTCGTACATTCCTTAAGGCATTTGTTGTATCAACATCAGTGTGGGGTCTTTCAATGTCTCAGTCCGGAACCGCGCGACTGCTACGATCGCAGGTTCGAATCCTGCCTCGGGCATGGATGTGTGTGATGTCCTTAGGTTAGTTAGGTTTAAGTAGTTCTAAGTTCTACTGGTGACTACAGGTAGAAGCTCGTGTAGAAGTGTAAATCTGCCGATCGCATCAGAGACCTGCTATATAGTGACAAAACAGGGTTCCCTGCAGGCCAATCAAGGGTTCGTACATTCCTTAAGGCATTTGTTGTATCAACATCAGTGTGGGGTCTTTCAATGTCTCAGTCCGGAACCGCGCGACTGCTACGGTCGCAGGTTCGAATCCTGCCTCGGGCATGGATGTGTGTGATGTCCTTAGGTTAGTTAGGTTTAAGTAGTTCTAAGTTCTAGGGGACTGATGACCACAGATGTTAAGTCCCATAGTGCTCAGAGCCATTTGAACCATTTCTTTCAATGTCCTGCCAGAGTATGCTTTTTGGTATCTTCGCCATGAAGGGTATGAGAACAGGGTCTACCACAGCTGGCGCATACCGTCGAGTATTCACCCTCCCGTCGACAAACACTAATTCAGTCCTATTGTCATATCCAATAGCTCCCCATGCCATGTCTCCAGTAGTTGCAGATGTAGTGGTCTCGAGAATCGCTGTTTTTTGTGACCCTTCACCAGGTCCTATACAGACACGTTGGCGTCGATCTCAGTGCCGCAAACAAAAGCTACACTCAACTCTGAATATCACATGTTCCCACTTAACATTTTAGTTCTCTCGTGCTCTGCACCATGCAAGTGTCTGTGTCTGTGGTATCCATGGAAAATCCCAGGTCTCAATCCAGCATGCAGTAATCTGTTCTCGGCTTTTCGCGGTGATACCTTGCTTTGATTTCAGCTGTTGTTATTCTTCTATTCTTCAGAGCTAATCGAACAATTCTACTATTTCGTCGTAATGCAATCATTCTGGAAGAATCCGTGCCTACTCCTCTTGTAAAATTGTTTCCTGAATTCATCTCGCCACCACTCGTTCCGCAGTCATCGATCTACAACCAGGTGTCTGGCCGATCTGGTCGTATGACGGCTCCATGTTCCCCACGCCAATGATTTGACTTTTCTCAAAGTCCGTAATTTGGCGATGAGCTGTTTGTGCAAGTCCTCTGGGCGTGTGATCTCCACACCAAACGGTCAAATATTTCAGACACACCCAACAGCCATCATGAATACACATGATCACTCCTCAGTTGGAATGGCTTTATTTTACACTGGAAACATTGAAAATTAGGTCTCATAAGGACGAATTTTTAATAAGCACGTTCCACAGGCGTTGTAAATAAGTGGAGTATCAGTTCGGCAGGGTTCAGTCCGACTGTTCATGGTTTAACACTTTCCTTTTCCATCCTGGCATTTTCTTACCTTTTTATTCTAGAATATTAGTGCCCATTTCTCACATATACGTTTGAAAATTTTGTATAACAAATAATCAGTACATGTTTCTGAAAAACATCAGCTGTCCCTTCCGTACTGCTTCTGCTGTGTTTTCTTCGTTTTGATGTACAGAATGCTTATAAATTAATATCGCTGCTTGAGCCAGTTTAGTTGGAAAGCTATACACGGTATTGGCACCCAACATATAAGAGAGATGTTCAGACTGTGCGCTACAGCGTTCTTGATAGTGTTGGCGTCATGACGTGCTATTTGGCGCCGGTATTGGTGCGGCGACGTTGCGTTGAAACACAAGTAATCAGTGTGCATTCAGTTGCAGAAAGTGAATATGCGGCTGGACAAGATGAACAGGGCTTTACTCGTAAAGCTATTTTACCAAAACAACAGCAAGAATGCTGCCGCTCTTAGCGAGTATCGATGCATTCAAAGGAATACAGAGATGATCTCTTTCCGCTCCAGGGTTGAAGAATATGATTAGGAAGTTCGAATTAACGGCGGTTTAGGAATTTCTCCTGGGAGAGACCGACGGCCAATTAAGACACAAATTGCTGAAGAAGTTATTGTCGTCATGGCCGAGAATGCTGGACACAATGTGCAATCTTCAAGCAGTGCACGAGCATCGTGGTCCACCGTTCGGCCAGTGCTGCGAACAACTGTGAATTGGTAGTTCTAGTGTGGTTCCAGGCTGTCGTGGAGGCAGATGGTCGTCACACCGAGCAACGTTTCTAACCTACAACGTGAACATGTTATGCAATAACAAAAGTTACCCTCTCATGTGGAAACTGAAATGAATTTCTTTCAATGGTTTATTCGCTATTTCTCTTCCGCGTTCACTTACAAATGTTTACACAAAGTTTCAGTGTCCTACCATTACTCGTTTTTCATGGAGATGCTCTCCACTAGCTGAAGTTTAATTATAGCCATTCTATACTTTAACACAATTTCTCAGCGTTCAGGCATCTGCTACTGCTAGCAAATATTATATCTTCCTTAAGATTCTTTTTTTAGTACCTTCCATTTGTCTAAATTATAATTCAGTGTCAGCAATTCACTCGCATAGAAGCTCTCTAGGCTCGCTCTTTTACTATAGTCTTGTAAGGTCTTCAGACAAACGTCTTTTTTTAGTAGGTAGTACCTATTATCTTGCTCTTTCCATTTATCTTGAACTGTTACTACTACATATTCATTTTTTTTACTTTCTCTAGGTGACCTATTTCCGCAATTACAAATATTTACAATTACAAATATTCGAGGATGTTTTATATTGGTCATAGTTTTTTCTGTAGGTATGCTTAAACTTTATTCTTTTACCAGAAAATGTGGTATTACGATTATTAATACATTTCAGCGAAATCATCCCAGCTAGTGCTCATTTATAAGATTTGTGAACCCCAAAATTGTAAATTTGAATGAATTTCATTTCAAACATAAAACTATATGCAGAAAAAACACGACTTGTACCAGTTCACACAAGATCAGTGTCAAAGCGAACGTTCCGGTTGCTAGTAAAGTGAGCCCAAATCATTATCAATGAACAAAGACAGAATGGTCTTAAACAACAACATACTACGAAACATAGTTCAAAAAATGGTTCAAATGGCTCTGAGCACTATGGGACTCAACTGCTGTGGTCATCAGTCCCCTAGAATTTAGAACTACTTAAACCTAACTAACCTAAGGACATTACACACATCCATGCCCGAGGCAGGATTCGAACCTGCGACCGTAGCAGTCTCACGGTTCCGGACTGCGCGCCTAGAACCGCGAGACCAGCGCGGCCGGCGAAACATAGTTCCAAGTCAAAGAGCCAAAGGACAGAAAGCAAAGTAACAGTATTCGTGTACTGGCTTAATGAAGACTTCGAAGACGAGATATGAAACTGCCGAGACAGTCGTCAAGCCGCGTATATATTTGTCTGTCAGACTTTCACAAATGAGACCCTGTCACGTGTCTGAAAGATTGCATGAGTTTTCTGTGCCTGAGTATTGGTTCTGAGCACCACACTTGAAGGATCTGAAAGCTAGCGCTTTGAATATACCGAACATCTTGTAGTGTATGCTGTGAGGAATATGTGTATTACGATTATTTACGATTTGTGTGCCGGTTGCGGGAGCGCGGCGGATGGAGCAGCAAAATATCAATATCCGACTGTCACACACAACGTTCACCGTCAGATGATCACACTGGACGCTGGTGCCTGCAGTACAAGCCCAACATACAGTTTCCGTAAAGGAAGGAAGATTGAGATGTGTAATCAAGTCGAATGACAGGAATGTGGAAGTAAAATAGACCATATCTTTCTCCGAAGTAACCATTCGTATTAATTAGACTTACAGAAAGAATGGAACGCCTTTGTAGCCAGATTGTGATGGCGTAGTGACAGCTGTTTCCGCCTTGGCGTCAGTGACTGCTGTTTTTTGAGGAAACACTGAACTGCGCGGGATAAATCCAGAACAGTATGTAGCCCATTCTGTGGCCGTTTTCATTACGTCTCAGGAAGCACGAAGTCCACACGCTTCTTATATTGCGCAATGCTCTCCCCAAGGGGCTCAACTCTCTGAACAGCAATATAATCAGGCATATCGTATAAAGGTCACGATAAACCGACGGCTGTTCGATTCTGCATTATGGGACGCTTTCCTTGATCAGCTGCGATATCAGATTAAAGTAGCTTCGAACTCTGTCTCGAAGTAACATCCGACAAATTAATTATTATGACTGTCATAATATACAGGTGGAGCGCGCGTGTCACTAGAATTTGTACTATGTTACGCCACTTCCATCTATGCAGAATGCTGTATCGAGACATGACTCTAATCTACACTGAATAGCCAAAGAAACTGGTACACCTGCCTAATATCGTGTAGGCCCTGCGAGCACGGACAATTGCCGCAAAACGACGTGGCATGGACTCCATTAATGTCTGAAGTAGTGCTGGAGGAAACTGACACCGTGAATCCTGCAGGGCTGTCCATAAATCCGTAAGAGTGCGAGGAGATGGAAATCCCTTCTGAACAGCACGTTGCAAAACATCCCATATGTGCTCAACAGTGTTCTTATCTGGGGAGTTTGGCCAGCAGAAGTGTTTAAACTCATGTTAATGTTCCCGGAGCCACTCTGTAGCAATTCTGGACGTGTCGGGTGTCGCATTGTCCTGCTGAAATTGCCCAAGTCCGTCGGAATGCACGCTGGACATGAGTGGATGCAGGTGATCAGACAGGACACTTACGTGTCATCTGTCAATAAGTGTCTAGACGTACCAGGGGTCCCATATCACTCCAACTGCACACGCCCCATGCAATTACAGAGCCCCCACCAGCTTGAACAGTCCTCTGCTCACATGCAGGTTCCATGGATTCATGAAGTTGTCTCTATACCCGTACACGTCCATCCGCTCGATACAATTTGAAACGAGACTCGTCCGACCACGCACATGTTTCCAGTCATCAACAGTCCAATGTCGGTGTTGACGGGCCCTTGCGAGGCGTAAAGCTTTGTGTCATGCAGTCATCAAGCGCACACGAGTGGGCCTTCGGTTCCAAAAGCTCATATCGATGATGTTTTGTTGAATGGTTCGCACGCTGACACTTGTTGATGGCCCAGCATTGAAATCTGCAGCAATTTGCGGAAGTATTGCATCTCTGTCAGGTTGAACGATTCTCTTCAGTCGTCGTTGCTCCCGTTGTTTTGGGGCCTTTTTCCGGCCGCAGCGATGTCGGAGATTTGATGTTTTACCGGATTCATGATATTCACAGCACACTCGCGAAATGGTCGTACGGGAAAATCGTCACTTCATCGCTACCTCGGAGATGTTGTGCCCCATCGCTCGTGCACCGACTACCACACCACGTTCAAACTCAATTCTTGCCAATCTGCCATTGTAGCAACAGTAACCGATCTGACAACTGCGCCATACACTTGTGTTATATAGGCGTTGCCGACTGCAGCGCCATATTCTGCCTGTTTAAATATCTCTGTGTTTGAATACGCATGTCTATACCAGTTTCTCTGGCGATTCAGTGTATATACTGTCAATAGCCCCACACTCAGCACTAGACACACGTCGTTTCCGTACTAACATAAATTGTTAAATTTTAGTCCAAGAAGTTGATCTGAGCGAGCGTAATAGGAACTGCGCACAAACTACGCATCCGACTAAAATAGAAGTACATAGGTTACAGGCCTCTATTACATCGCATACGCTTCGTCAATATTATACTCGCTATTGGTGTTGCAATGCGTTAAAGTGGCGAAGGGTCAGCACACTTTAGTACCAGTACTTATCGTTGTAGCAATTAGGATTTAATGAAGTCTTCTGCACATTGGACGTTATCTGAAACCTAAATACGCTTGTTCAGTGAGCCGTAACGTTGCTATTGAAAACAACAGTTCAATTTTCTGTTAAATTGCATACGTTATAATTTAGAACTTGCGCCCATTATGGCGGTATTTGTAATTATTTAAATGATTAAGACCTCTTCTTAACATGAAACAAACTTTATAACAGGAAATAACTATAGTTATTTCTGGCTATTTACGTTATTCACGCTAAAGATTGTTATAGTTTACAACGCGATGTTTGACTCACTACGATAAAACAAAATCGCCTAAAAACGCGTAATAAACATTTACCGTTACCAACGATTCACTTACAGTAAATCTCAATTTCGTACAGCCTTGTTCAGTTAAGTTTAATAAACCATTTCTTATGACAAAAATTCCGAACGTAGCAACCAAAGTTATAATTTCATTGACAACCAGCGTCATAGCGATAGCTACCTCTGTGATACTACAAATTCTCTTACGATCTGTAAAGGGTATTTCTTGTCGTCCCTTTGTCTTATTCCTTTCTCTTTGATTTTTGAAATAACCGTTAAATGAATAAAGAAGTTAACAATCCTGCCATTTCTTTAATGAAATCTAATTGTCAAAGATTAGTGTCACAAGTTTTGCGGGCAACAATAACTGCGTCCTCTTTTTACCCAAGTCGTGCCGATCCTCGTTCCTGGCTCTATAAAACACCAATAGAGACTTAAACTGAATAGTACACAAAATCACGATTATTACGGCACTAACACTGTAGTGCGTACTCAAATGCCTGCACCAACATAAACCGCTCACCACTCAACTACCTTAGAGTGGGCGTCCCAAAATCGCTCAGTACCGCCGCCGCTCAATTACCTTTGAGCATGCGTGAATACAACGTCCAACAACTTAAACCACAACGACTTCTAGAGTCTTGTGCGAGTCAGGAATACCACGAATCGCTGATTAAACCTTCAAACATCAACTTCTGTAAATACGGACAACAGTTTCACCAAATTTAGAGCATAATTTTACGACATTACGCTAGCCCATTTCTTCCTGCACCGCGTGAACACTAATAAACTTTATCCACGCTATTGCAGAGTCAATTAACCAATTCCTCCACATATTCGATAGTAGCAAATACCTCCCCATCCCTACGATCCAAAATAAATTCAGATCTACTTTCTCCCGCGGAACAATATAAATTGAAGCAGATGCACTGCTAAACAAGTCTACCAACGCGGTCACATTAAGTTCTGATCGATAAGACCGACCGAATACCAGCTCAATAACTCAATAAACCGTCTTGACGATATTCTGACACAATTTATTAGTCGCAATCCCACCTATATCTGCGATCTATTGTCTTTCCCGGTGACAGATATGATAATTAATTAGAGCTTGCACCAACCAGCTCTAGAGTAGGTTTTCCTAGCTAGACGCAAATCAGAACTAAACTTCTAAACCCCAAAAAGCACAGGAAAACAAATTTAGAAAAGCTCTTCACAATACCATTGCTTTTAATGATTCTTCGTCGGCCTTCAAATACATTGTCTATCGGTGGTCTTGTCACGGCATGTCATGCACTAAGTTCTACTGTGCGGGCATCAGGAATTAATAAATACCTTGTAGGATAGACACCATGATTTTCCGGCCATACGCCCACATGAACTTCTTTGATCCTCGTTCTCTCGGGAATCGTTTTCTACACTCTGTCTGCGATAGAAAAGTCACCTTGTATCTGACAGTGAAGTGATTTTGCGCAAACATCATGTCAAATTTCGGAGATGGAAACGTGGTGGATATGGGTGCTAGCTGTTATCTAGCCCTTGGGCAGGCTTTGTGTTCACGAAAAGAAAAGAGGAAGTATAGATGGACGAAGGATTTTTATAAGAAGACGGAAAGACTGACGCCTAAAAATTTACAACGCGTCTTGAGGTTAAGCTAGCCCCATCAAAACGAAAACTTTCGGAGATTGGACTCTTGCTCATTTGATGTACCTTTGCAAAACATTACAACTATAATTCAGAAAAAGAACACACATTTGCAAGACGCCGTTCTGCAACTCGGCGCTTCTCAATTACTTACGTTATTTTGGTTACAAGAAATTCATCTCAAGACTCAAAGATTCATAAGGTCATTATCATCACAGTCAATAAGCCTAAGCGTGATGGAAACGTGCAGAGCTATTACAAAAAGCTTGAAACATTACATAAAGGTACGAAAAGGTGTATACAGGGAGCTCAGAAACAATCTGAAAAGCTTATAAGGGCGTTGCAGGGTAGACTGCGCTGAAAAATAATGGTTAAGAAAATAGTTCGACACGTTGCGCCGTTTCTGAGTTAATTTGTATGGAAATTAGCTGATCAGGCCGTTCTGCGCAAATTTCAAGTGGCCCGCCCAGATGTGATTAGTGTCACTTGTTCTCGTAGTTTAGATGATAGCACACGGGGCAGTTCAGCGTTTGGCTCGGATTCTGTTCTTACTACCATCCCAGTCCAGTTTCTTTATCACTTTCGTTTTCGGTTTTAGGAAACCATACGAAGAACTTGTTTGGCGACGCCGTCTCTAGCGGGCCGCTCGAATTTGCGCGCCTGATTGATCAACTGCAATGCTAATTAAATCGGAATCAGTGCAACGTATCCGACTTTTTCTTTACAATTATTTTTCCATCACAGCCTACCATAAGACATCCTTACAAGCTTTTCAGGCTGTTTCTGACCACGGTGTAGATGTATTCACAGTATTCAGAGCTGAAATTGTGATTATATCTGAATTAGAAAAGATGTCATTCCCTTGTAAAAAGTTAACGGCATCGAAAATGCGAGTGTGTTTGCTCCAGTAGGCTATCAGCTCCAACTTCGCTGTCGTCTTATTCCCCATAATTAGTCCGATAAGAATTTAACTTCTTTACTAACTGTCCCTATATTACGGCAATAACTGATCGTATTGCTCGGTTTTCTTCCGTCAGTTGCTATATTCGTTTACTTTACACACCATAAGGCTTGCAAGCCCGTGTAGCTTTTCGATATTTCTAAAATGAACGTGCATTCCGCAGATTTCGATGCCGTTTCCACAATTCGGTTTACACAATACAAAAAAACACACAAAGTAAACACTTTGGCTTACGGAACTGGGCTGACAAAGATATACAATATCATGCCGCGACTACACTATACAACATGTTTGTGCAATAAAAGTATCCTTCAATAGATCCGTCAATATATTGTACACTATACTGCGCAGTTTTCAATATCATCCGCAGACGGTCAGTAATATTGCACAATACGACATACTGAACAATATTATTAAGAGTCTAGAGCCCCCTTAAGCCAAGGTTCCAGCAACGAGCTGCAGTCCAACACACAAACTGTAACACTGTTTCGAACCATTTTTTCGCTCTTGTTTTGTACCTGGGATTGGTGACCTGTCTTACGAGTTCTCCTATCGCTTCTGTTGCTCCCTGTAGTCGCGAATTGTCTGTTAGCATTTCGATTTGTTTTGTGTCATTTGATTTTGCTTCCAGTTTCCCGACGTCCATTATACTCGAAAGGGCTTCTTCCACTTTTTATTGCGCTTTTCGTCATGCTCGTAGGATATTTATTTCCAGGGGGATATGTTTCCGAAGTGGTGTGCGGTCTGCAGTCCAGAGAGGTATTATATTACCCCTGGTTGGTCCCCTTATGAACGCAACGTGTATTGCACTTTTGCAATTGTGGGAAATATGTGTAGGTATGTTGGGTTTTTTAACAGATAAAGCCTTCTTTCTGCAACTTTCCCACTATTACTTTTCCTTTGTAGTTTTGTGTATCCATTCTCTAGTTTAAGTCTCCAACAATTATTAGTGGTTTATTAGGTTTACTCTGAGTGATCAGCCGACCTGTTTCAGCTGTTATATCAATGGCTGTTTTTTTTCGGTTGGTAGTATGCTGATGTTATTGTAATATGTTTCGTTTCTGTCAGGAGTGTATGTTCCTGTTTGATAGTTGCAGTTATTGGCGTTAATTCCGACTTTATGTGTATTCCTGTAATTTTTTGGTTTCTAAGACAGCTAACGGCATGCAGGGAAAAAACATGAATTCTTCAAAGCAGGTACGCAACTGAGTAACAAGCCATTCCTCACGCCATAAACAATACAACGAATGGCGCTCTCTTCCTTTCCTTTCGCGTGACTTCGCTTAATATAGATTTCGCTCAGTGCTGACGCAGTATGAAACTTTTCCATCGCTTCCCTTGCGATCGCGTGCTGTTGGCTTTCAAGGTTGACCGCGATCTCTACGAACCGTTTCCAGTGTTTGCTTTGTCGTATTTCATGCCCCAGATAGCATCTTGCAACGAAAAAAGACGATTTATCTCATCTCTTTCTTACGACGCTGCTCCCTTTGCGTTGTTCATGACGTGGCATCTTCCCCATCGGCGGAATTACTCTCTTTGCCCTGTTGCACGAAAGATGAAGCCTTACACAAACTAGGGTACTTCCCTCTTGTTGTACTTTGTTCCACTTCAAGCATCTTTTCCTGTTGCTTCAGTTATACAGTTATAGAGATTAATTAATATAAATTCTGCACTCTTCAGGCTCCTTAGAAACGGACTGATATTCCGAGGAGTGCCATTTAAATCCTCGTCCAGCCATGCAGATTTAGAATTTCCAGCGTGTCTCTAAATGAACGTTGCCATTCCCCTTTAATGATGTCGCGAGCGTTTCGTGAGTTGTATGTGGGAGGACTACATTTGTCCAATAAACGCCCTATTCTTTAAATGCATCGAACACCCGTGTAGTAAACAACTGTATTTCGAATAGAGACGTTATAGATATAGTAAACTGGAACTTTATCCCTGATCCTGAATTCTGACTACACGAATACACGAACAATGAAAGTGTAGTAAGCGATAAACTTCTTTCCTTTCATGATGTTACGTGGGAGAGGGAAGGCTGTCAGCGAAAAAAAGTTTCTTATATGTTTGGAATTACACGTAAAGTTTGCTGGAATTAGATAAGTGGTCTCATTCTCAAATACTGGGTGAATGAATAAAGTCCGTGTGTTTGGACGCCGTCAGTAGGCTGCTTCAGGACAAACACGGTTTCTCATCGTAATACTTGTCGTATGGTGTTAAACTTTTAACGTATGATTATATCTCTCAATCAGTAGATTATGACACCATTTTAAATATTTAAATTCGTCAATACTTACACCGCGTACTGAAAATCAAATTTGTGTTGCCCCTGGAATCCGTTATAGAGGCAACGTGCAACTGATAACCGAGTTCTGGAACATCGTGTTAGGGGAGAGCGGGGCATGTTGAGACAAATTTCAGATTTAATTTTTAAATTTTTTGATTTAATTTTGTTTTAATTGGGAAAATTATGATATTATACTTCAATTAGTTGTGCACTTTTCTATGGTATTGACGCTTTGATTAACCACACATATCTCCCAAAATTAAAATATTTGTTTAATGGTGCAAAGTGTATCAATGTTCCCCACATGGAGGCAAGTTGATACCAGCGAGACAAGTTGATACAAATGTATAAATAATTAGCTAATTGACATTAAGGTAGCAAATAATCACTCAATAGATAGTCGAAAACATTTATTAAACAGAATATAGTACAATGGTAACGTAAGACATATTATTAACTATTTTAAACACACAGATCATGAGATTGTGTCCATAACCTACTCAGAATCACTGATTACAAAGTCAGATGTACAGTGAATACAAGCGTACATCTTACAGTCTTTACCACATTCTATATGGGCCCATTCTTTGCAAGAAATGCACTGTATCCAGTCCTGACTTGGCTTGGATTCGGAGAATGGCTCCAAACATATGAGACACAAGGCTTCGTTCTCTTCCTCAGACTCTGATGCAACTTTCATTTTATTCTTTGGGACGCATTCCTTTTTCTTCACCTTGTTCTTCTCCTTAGTCTGACTCTCTATCATTTTAAAAAGCCTTTTTTTGGCGTTTTCTGACTTGGCTACCATTTTAGCTTCCTTTTCTTTGGCTTCCTCTTCCAGTCTCTCCTTTACTGGTGTGCTAGTAAGGATAGCGTATTTTAAAGGTTTCTTTCCTTTTTTGATATTTTTTCGCTCTCCAGCTTTAGGGTAGGGGCGGATGTCTTGAGGGCTTACAGTGAACACACCTAGAGAAACATCCATACTTGTAGATGGAACTGCAGTTGTAGTCTCAGTTCCGTTCACTTTGGACTGTAGACCATCAGCGTTGCTTGTCCCAGCCTGAGAAGTCTTGACAGCGCTGTCTTGTGAAGTCATCTCTCTATCCGTGACTGCGCTGGACAAGAAGTCATCATCAGTAAACACTTCTCTGGCGCGATCCCTGTTGCTTGAAATCCAGATATAACATTTGTAGGATTTATTGCTCTAGGTAGTGCCATCTGTACTATGCCAGGAATGTCGTAGATTTTTACAGTTTTCCCTGGATTGTTGATCATCCAGTCGTCCACTGAAGCGAAGTAAAATTTCTTGAAAGGCCCATAAACTGACTTGTCAAGCGGTTGCAGGATGTGGGAAGCGTGGGGGGAAACGACAGCATGACGATACCATTTTCTTTGCAGAAATTGAGCACTTCAATAGATAAATGTGATTCATTATCCAAAACCAACAAACAGGGATTGCCCTTGGTAGAACTTCAAAAACGATTCAGATGTGATCCATCCGGATGGGTAGGAAGATCCAATACATCCTGGTGGTCCGTTAATGATGAAGTGATCATTGAAGAATACTCTTGGAAATATGAACATCGGAGGAACTGAGTTGCCGATGGCACTGACAGCCAATACCATAGCGACAGTCGGCCCCCTTTCCGCTGACGTAGCTTTCCCTACTTGGCGTACTCCTTCTGAGCAACGATTTTGTTTGGTCACTGAACTGTTTGCACACCGGACTCGTCGACGTTCCAAATATCCTTATGTTCAAATTTGTATTTATCTAAAGTACTCTTCAAATTGCCAAAAAATAGATCAACATTGGCTTTATTAAAACTGGTAGCGCGACTAAGGCTCGTAGCCTCAGGCTCCCTGATTGATAGTCGAGGGTGTCTTTCCATAAATTAGCTAAACCAGTCCATTGTAGCCATTTTATGGTTAATTCACGAATCAGGCAAGGTAATAATATTCCTATTAGCCACAGCAAGTTCGTAAGCTAAAACTTTGATGTTTTGTGGTGTAAGTCCGTAGTAGGTTTTAGAAGAGTGTATTATATACTCTTCGAGTTGAGATTCTGGAAAAATTTGTCTTGGTTTAGCATACCCCATTGTAACCGTTTGACTTTGCTATTCATCTTTTTTTTTCTTATAAATCTAAACAATGTAATTTTGTCGATCTCGAAGGCTACAGCTGCTTCCCGTAAAGACATGGTTTTGGTCTTGACGGTTTCATAGGCTTTTTCAAAGCTCTCATCGGGACTTTCCCTCTATCTGTCTTCCTGGTATAATTCCGCACCATGTTTCTGTAAGAAAAGACAAAACTATAATTTTTACAATATTGGGGTACGTTGGTACACTGTATCAATTTGCCCCAGCTACGCGTATCAACTTGCCCCATTGAATAAGTGTCTCTTAAATCAAAGTCTCTAAAATATAAAGTCTAGAAATATGAAACTATAATGAAATTCTTACCAAGAAACAGGCGCTTAACTGTGCCAACAGTGAACTTCCTGAAGAATATCCTCTTGCTGGTACGCCAACTCACACACACTAGCCAACAACTACTTTCTACTCATGAAAACACAATTTCAGCAATAAAAACGTGTAGAGTACTCTGTTGACAGCTGGATGCCGTGTGGCACTGCGTTGCGGTAAACAACAGTCTACTCACTCATGCCCGCCCTGCGTATACGTGTTAGCTCACAGTCCCATCTCTATCAACTTGCCCACGTATCAACTTGCCCTACTCTCCCCTACTATACATTAGACATCACTGAAGAGATATGTTGCTCTAGTCTTCCCGGAACGCACTCTTTCGAAATTTCAATACTAGACCTCTCCGTGATACACAACGCCTCTGTTGTGCTTCTGCGACAGGTGTTTATTCAGCGTCTGCGTAGCGTATCGTGCCGACTAAACGATCCTGTGACGAAACGCGCCGCTCTTCGTTGGATCTTGTGTATCTCTTTCACTACTAAAATCTGGTAGCGGTCCCAGACTGACTAGAAATACTCATGAATCTATCGACTGAGTGTTTTTTAAATCACTTCTTTCGTGGATGAATTCCTTTTGGTAAAGATTCCGTCAGTTAATCTCAGCCTGACGTTTCTTTTTGTACTGTTAGTTGCATGTGGTCACTCCACTTTAGGTCGCCGGATCTTGTTGCACCTAGCTATTTTATGGTAGTTACTGTTTGCAGTGACGTGTTTCCAATAGTGAAATCGCACAGCAATGGATGTCTACGCCTCTTTATCAATGCATTACTTTTTTTTTTTTTTTTTGCTTTCAGGGTCAACTACCAGTTTCCGCACTAACTGCAGATCCTCTGCATGTATTCACATTTCTCTACAGTCTTCTGGCGTTGCAAACTTCCTATAGATAACAGCATGGTACACGAATAGCCTTACGGAGCATCCAGCTTTACCCACCAGATCATTAAGACAAACTGTAAATAGTAGCGGTACTTTAACACTCCCTTCAAGTATTCCCGAAATCATCTTTACTTTTTGGCGATTTATGTAGGTATAATATGCAACCCTGTGAGGCACTGTGTCGAATATCTTCCGGTAGTTGAGAAACACGGCGACAACCAGAGATCTTGTGTCTACGGGGCTCTGGATGTCATGGACGAAAAGTACTCTACCAACTGAGCTACCCAAATACGACTCACGACTCACAGCTTTGGAAGGTAGGAGATGAAGTACTGGCGGACGTAAAGCTGCGAGGAAGGGTCGTGATTTGTGCTTTGGTAGCTCAGTTGCTCGCAGGTTGGTCTTGCTATTCTCCCCATGGAAGTCACTTCATCGTTGTACAGAGTCATTTAAAACCTGATACCGACCAACGGATGTCATAGCCTTGGTCTTCGTCCGAGTGGTCATTGCGACACGTGTCATCAACCTGATACATTACCAGACAGGTCTGTCTCTTGCGGACGAGAAAACTGTCACTGGATTCACCGACAGCTGGCTTTCCTTACCACATCAGCTGAAGCTGTTTTCTCGGTTCAGCTTCTTCTTTGTCCAGACGTTTCCGTTTTCCCTCGGACAAAGTCTAATTTGATAGTATCGCTCCTCGGACACTACGCCAACTGTGTAGTCCGGTATGACAACGATCCCGACCCCCGCGCTGTTCGTCAGTATATAGTGAACGCTCATTGGAAGTGGCAGAGGCTCCCACTTTATCGTGCTTCATTTTCATGTATATTGTACCTTCTCTTTAACCGTCAAGGTGTTGCACAGCTTCCTTTTATATTTTTTCTGGAGCGCCCCTCAGTGTGTTCCACAAAGAAAAAATTTTTTTTTTCTTTTGAGTCCTGGAAATGTGGAATTCACGTAGCGCCATGTCCATGTGAGGGACCAGCACAGAGACAAGTGGGGAGGAGGCATAGTGGCCAGGCCTCGGGATTCGACACATGCCTACCTTGTCTCCACCCAGCCCGAAGCTGACTTTGTCCGTTCTTTCCTGTAATGTAACATAAAACAGTTGTGGGGCACTTAATCCAGCAAGGCAAAGGTCTCGAGTTCGAGTCTCAGTCCGGCAAGCAGTTTTAGTTTGCCAAAAAGTTTCAGAGCGAATTGAGTTTCCCAAGATCTCTGCGGAATCTATGTTGATTTTTGCAGAGGATATTTTCATTCTCGAAAAACTTCATAACGAGACAAAATAAAACCTGCTCCTTAACTCTACAACAAATTGACATCAGAGACATACGCCTATGCAAATTATGTGCGGCTGTCCTTCCAGAAATGACATGCGGTTTTTTCAGTAACTAGGTACTCTTCGTTACTTAAACAAAACACTGCAAACTGTTGAAACAAGGCGAACAAGTTATTTCGCCTCGCCACTGTAGAACCTCTCGTAAAGTTCAGCTAACCTCTCTCTGTTGTGCAGTTTTATTCGATTTTCTATTCTGCGATCGCTTATCTCCGTATCTGCCATTTCGGTATTCTTGCAATCACGCTAATCAGAAAATGAATAACGATCTTCCGCGGTTTAACAATTTTGGAAGGCCCAATTCAGTATTTTAACCTTCTCACTGTCATATTCTGTTTTGGTGGCACTGTTGTGATTGAGCGTCTGAATACACGATTTTGATCCGTTTACTGACATAACGTAAGACCAAAACTTCTTTGAACTATTATTCACAACGTTTGGAAAAAAATTTAGTTTAAAACTTCCTAAATACTTCTCGCATCGCTCTTCTGATGCTCATTTTAGCTTCAGTCATCTTGTGTTTGATTAATAGACTTTGACTTCGCTTAAATAGGAGACGCAGCTCTCTTTGCTTCTCTAGAAACTTTCTAATACGGCTATTGAAGCAAGGTCAGTCTTTTCCATTCGTCACCATCTTCCGCCACACATGCTTGAGTAGGGCGTGTTGTATAATGCTTTTGACTTGTATCTATTTGTGGTCCACATCTCCATTTCCAGAGTTGAATATTTGATGTTGACCATTTAGATACTTTTAAAATTTATATCCTGGTACTCTTGCTAACCAGAAATATTTTCCTATCTTTTTTAATCGTTCTTATAATACCCGCAGTATTGACGCCATCACAATCTTATGATCACTGATGTTGTAAGCCGGTCAGCTAGAGAGTATCTGTTGAGAAAAGTAGTTAAGTAAACACCCGTCGCAGCTCCAGAGAGCAGTGAAGCTCGATCAGAATCTATACACATCTTTACACATTACACTGCCTGACAAAAAAAGTGAAACACGCAGGAGGAAACAGGAAACGAAATGAATCTTCACGGGTTGAGAGGGTGTGTGATGCTATTGCCGTGATTAGAAAACCGAGTCAGCTGTACAAAGAACTTAACAGTACGAGCCACTTACCAGAACGACGTTGCACTCCCACTGGCATGGATGCACGCACCAATTTGGTTGGGAAGGGTGATGTATAATCTGCTGCGGCAGGCAAGCCCACAACTGTCGTAACTCATCCTTGACACCCTTTATACTGGCAGCAGGAAGGAATTTGCATACGAGCTGGTCTCACACATATTCTGTTGGGAACAGGTCAGGGGATCTTGCTGTCGACGGGAGCACCTCAACATCACGTAGAAGCTTCACTAAGGAACATGTCGTGTGTGAGTGAGCACTGACCTGTCGAAAAATGGCACCACGTTTCTGTCGTTTGAGTGGTAACAAATGAGGACGCAGGATACCCGTGACGCACCATTGTGCTATCAGATTTCCCCCAGTCACTAACAGGCGAGACTTGAAGTCATATATGGTGGCACCTCATACCACGACGTGAGGAGTACCAAGGCTGTGCTTTTCCAAAACATTGTAAAAATGAGACCTCTCGCCAAGTCACCGCTGTACTCACCTACGACGGTCATCTGGAGTGGTACGGAACCGCAATTCACTGATGAACACAGTGCGACGCCATCTACGCCTGCCGGCCGCGGCACCACCCCAGATGTAGCCGTTTGTGTCTTGGTGTTGACGGCGCCCTACGCATGAGACGTAAATTCTCTATTCCGGCTGATGCTAGTCTCTTAACAATGGTGTGGGATAACACAGTATATTACTTGAAATCCATTACTTGTTCTCAGATGCTACGTGCAGAAGTGAAAGAGTTACGATGAGCTCGGTGCACAATACGACGATCATCCCTTGCGGTGCTCACAAGTGGCCGACCGGAACCTTTGCGATGGGTATGTCTTGCGTCATGCTCCCGTGCAATGCAGCATCGGGCCACTGTCACATCAGAACGCGCCGCATATCTGAATACTGTACGATTCGACCAGCCGCCCAAATGGAGACCCACAATGAGGCCCCTTTGAAAGTCTTCGAGGTGCCTCACACTAGAAAGCGACATCTCCGAGTCCTCCACGATGATCACTCAACACATGACCTTGTTCAGTGGCATTATACATAGTCCGCCGGAAAAATGCATACACACTTTAAGGAACGAAAAGTATTACTTATGTATTTATTTTACATTTAGTAATTGATCACACATGTTTTACAATCTTCAGTTTACTTGATTATTACTTTAAATTTAAAAATGTTCAGAACAACGAGCGGTTGCCGCAACTTCGCAACTACGTCAGTATTACAGTGGAGATCGCTGCACATGTCGCTGTAATCTTCTGGCGAAGTTCCTTCAGTGTGCGTGGCTTACGTCGATAGACTGTTATCTTTGACGGTTCCCCACCATAGGTGTTAGATCTGGCGACCGTGGAGGGACCTCAAAGGACCCTCTTCGTCCAATCCAATGCCCCTGAAAATTGTCATCCAGGAAAGCTCGTATGGCTAGATGGTAGCGTGGTGGCGCCCCGTCCTTTTGGTAGATGACCTCTTCATCAGCACCATAAAGCGCACGCAAACGTGAAAAAATTTATGTGCGTAACATTTCCAGGTACATTTGCTCCAGTGACAGTAGCATCAACGAAAAAGGGTCCTACTAAGCCCCTAGATGATAGTCCACACCATACAAGAACCCCTGGTAGATTGACCATTGCATCCACATAAACATGCGATTTTTCGGTGTCCGTTGCACTGTTATGCCGATTCACGGTTCCCTTAAGTTTAAATTGTGCCTCGTCACTCCACACTACCATCGTCACGAATTGTTCAACATCAGTTACCATTTGCTGATACCATTCGCAAAATTGCATTCGGCGGTCAGGTTCATCATCATTAATCGCGTGCAGTAATCGTGGAATGTAAACTTTCCACTTTGCAGCTTTCAGAATTCTTCATACACTTGTACTGCTAACCCCCACTTCACGTGCACATTGCGTAGCAGACTTCTGTTGAGAATTAACAAACGTTTGCAACACGAGAGCCGACGAAGCAGGACTTGCAGCTGTTCGCTGTCTTGTTGATCTTCCTTTGTAAATATCAGAAATCGTTCCATGCAATTCAAACTTTTCAACGATGCGTTTGATTATTAGGTTGGTTGGCGGTTCTGTTTCAACATCCTGCCTCCACTGACGTTGCACATCAACGGCATTATCAAACTTGAAAAACTACTACACAAATCATTTTCGTTGCTTGAATGTCAAGCGCGGGCCGGCTGTTGTGACCGAGCGGTTCTAGGTGCTTCAGTCCGGAACCGCGCTACTATTACGGTCGCAGGTTAAATCCTGCCTCGGGCATGGATGTGTGTGATGTCCTTAGGTTACTTACGTTTAAGTAGTTCTAAGACTAGGGGACTGATGACCTCAGATGTTAAGTCCCATAGTGCTCAGAGCCCTTTGAACCATTTTTCTCAAGCGTTCTCCAGCTATCTTGTTTTCTCAATACCGAGATGAAAGTACTAACATTTGGTGAGGGAGAGACCATGCTACAACACACTCGTAACTCAAGTCTAACGACAATATCGATATCTCGATAGAACCTGACAAAGAGGCTATACATTTTTCTGGTGGACTCTATATACACTTCGAGGCCTGGTAACAACCCTAGACACGAATAGCACTGATTCACTCTGTTGGCCATTCTATCACAGAGAATTCCGTCTCTTACTCGTATTAGTTACATATCCGACTATGCAGCGTACGCGTATGAAGTTCCATTGACATTCGTCCGTATCTTCAGGGTGTTTCACAATTTTTGTCAGACAGTGAATAAATCAGTCACCCTCGTGTTTCTCTGTCTGTATGCGAAGGCTAACCCTAGGAACTGCTGTCGCGATTTTGATAAGACCGATTCACAAGGAAGGTTAGCGTGTATAATCTATCATCGCTACCGTAGGTAAGTCGTACGGCCATAGATAGTATACGGGCCCCATTCGAGGTCGTGGTCCCCAGTTAATGCATAAAACAGATCGTTGATGCTGAAGGATATAGTACTTACAAGGAGGTGAAGAGGACATCTGACAAGCGACAGGAACAGGGAACTGTAGCAAAGCAACATTAGAGTTGATCGTGACGACTAACTTCCTGTAGCAAAATGTTTGCCTAATACGAAAACATCTAACAAATTATTGATTTTCTGACATGTTGACTGCACCAGTAGGTTTGGAAGCATTATTTATTTCGTTCGTTCGTGCCCCATAATTTCTATTTCCGTATAGTTGATTTTACATGCAGGAGATGACAGCATCACTAGTAATGTTCAACGAAGTTTGAAAGCTTTCCGGTCAGCATTCGGTTATCTTAATGTTACCCCAAGAGGTCTATATCTGCATCTACATACATACTCCGCAAGCCACCTGACGGTGTTGGCGGAGGGTACCTTGAGTACCTCTACCGGTTCTCCCTTCTATTCCAGTCTCGTATTGTTCGTGGAAAGAAAGATTGTCGGTATGCCTCTGCGTGGACTCTAAATCTCCCTGATTTTATCCTCATGGTCTCTTCGCGAGATATATGTAGGAGGGAGCAATATACTGCTTGACTCCTCAGTGAAGGTATGTTCTCGAAACTTCAACAAAAGCCCTTACCCAGCTACTGAGCGTCTCTCTTGCAGAGTCTTCCACTGGAGTTTATCTATCATCTCCGTAACGCTTTCGCGATTACTAAATGATACTGTAACGAAGCGCGCTGTTCTCCGTTGGATCTTCTCTATCTCTTCTACCAACCATATCCGGTACGGATCCCACACCGGTGAGCAGTATTCAAGCAGTGGGCGAACAAGGGTTCTATAACCTACTTCCTTTGTTTTCGGACTGCATTTCCTTAGGATTGTTCCAATGAATCTCAGTCTGGCATCTGCTTTACCGACGATTAATTGTATATGGTCATTCCATTTTAAATCACTCGTAATGCCTACTCCCAGATATTTTATGGAATTAACTGCTTCCAATTGCTGACCTGCTATATTGTAGCTAAATGATAAAGGATCTTTCTTTCTGTGTATTCGCAGCACACTACACGCGTCTACATTGAGATTCAGTTGCCATTCCCTGCACCATGCGTCAATTCGTTGCAGATCCTCCTGCATTTCAGAACAATTTTCTATTGTTACAATCTCTCGATATACAAAAGCACCATCCGCAAACAGCCTCAGTGAACTTGCGATGTTATCCACAATGTCATTTATTATATATTGTGACTAGCATCGGTCCTATGACACTCCCCTGCGGCACACCTGAAATCACTCTTACTTCGGAAGACTTCTCTCCATTGAAAATGACATGCTGCGTTCTGTTATCTAGGAATTCTTCAGTCCAATCACGCAATTCGGTTAATAGTCCATATGCTCATACTTTGTTCATTAAACGACTGTGGGGAACTGTATCAAACGCCTTGCGGAAATCAAGAAACACGGCATCTACCTGGGAAGCCGTGTCTATGACCCTCTGAGTCTCGTGGACGAATAGTGAGAGAGCTGGGTTTCACACGAGTAGATTTCTAGTCTGCAGAAAAGTTATTATACTCGAACATAATACGTGTTCCAAAATTCTACAACTGATCGACGTTAGAGATATAGGTCTATAGTTCTGCACATATATTCGACATCCTTTCTTGAAAACGGGGATGACCTGTGTCCTTTTCCAATTTTTTGGAACGCTACGCTCGTCTAGAGATCTGCGGTACGCCGCTGCAGGAAAGGGGGCAAGTTCCTTCGCGTACTCTGGTCCCCGTATAACGTCCGTAGAGATACTCTGCCTTTGCCTTTACCGAGACTAAAAGATATTTTAAGACATTGACAGTGACTGCTGATTCCTTCGAAGCGTAAGCCATAATTATACAGACATACTTATAGCAAATTACTTATTCGCTACTGCAGTTCCTGTAGTTAATTAAAGTCAGTAACGCGTTTCGCACAACTTAGTCCGTCCTTTCGGCCACTCGGCAGTCACGCAGACGGATCGAGTGGACACGAGCGGCAAAAAGTCAGCAGCAGCTGCATCCAGGCGGTGTGAACCGGAGACGCGCCGTCCCACACGTCGCAGCCTTTGCTGACCGGCTGAGAAGACGATCGTTGTACTCACGGCACAAAATCACGAGCTTTCCGGGCACTGCTGATATTATTGAGATCAGTGACAAAATTAATTTCCTCTTGGCCGCGCAGCGTGGTAGATGTCTTGTAATGACAGTACTGAATCAGAATGCTGCTGTAATTGATGCTGTTTTATTGGTGTACATTATACAGTAGCAATAGGCCTATCTCAGCTCTACGGCCATCTTCAGGCTATCTGCAGCCAAATACGCTTTGTTAACAGTGGCAAAGTTACAGCGAATAACAATTTTGTCATAACAGCAGTCATAAGAGAAAATTACACTAGGTGATAAATAAATAAAATTAGGCTGCAACTGAAGTTCTCTATTCAGCGATTAGATTACGAGAAGCGGCAGCGCCATGGAGCAGTATGGATATAAGAACCGACACGCAGTCAAAAAATATTTTTATTAGCTATAATTTTTCAGCTGTTAAAAAAGGCGTATTTGCCTGCAGATATTACTGACTTCCATCGCACAGTAACTGAACAATGTCAGTGGGTAAACAGAACAATGCGTCTTGAGGAAAGACCAACTTCCCGAAAGAAACAGCTTAGAAACACATAAAAAATGTTATGTAGAAAGTCACGATCTCTTAGCGAAGAAAGGTGGTTAGTGTTTCACGCTCCGTCGACACTGATGTCACTGGAGCGGAATATTGGTCACTTTGAGGCCTTTGTAAAAAAATCCTCCGACATTCGCCTGAAATTAACCAGAAGAATCACAGAAGCGTTAGCAAGAACGGCTGGCTAAGGATTTCAACCCCGCTCCTCTCGATTGCGACTCCAGTGCTAATGCCACCACCCTGCCTCGGAGGTTTCGCCCTAATTATACGAAACATGCGAGCCATGTTTCGGGGCATCGATCCACACCCTGTTGCGTAAACTGGTTCCTTGCGCGTATAGAATTAACATAATTACATATAGACATAATCAGACTGAGGTAAATTTTATGTTAACACAAAACGTCGATGCAACTGTCGATGGTTAATATAGAAAATGTGCAGGGGTTTTCCTATCATCATAAGCATAGCATACTGCTCCGTACGTTTCAGCTGCTGTCTTCTTGACGAGTACCAAAACAGTATATCTGTTAAACTATTCACAGTTCTCCCATCTCTCCTCACCTCTGTCTCTATCATTTTATTGCTTTCTTACGTCTGAATTATTTCTACAGCGGATTTTTTTCCGTATTGTTGCTTTGTTTTCCCCGTATCAAAAAATCAAATGGTTCAAATGGCTCTGAGCACTATGCGACTTAACATCTGAGGTCATCTGTCGCCTAGAACTTAGAACTAATTAAACCTAACTAACCTAAGGACATCACACACATCCACTCCCGAGGCAGGATTCGAACCTGCGACCGTAGCAGTTTCCCCGTATCACTTTCTGTTGCAACTTTATTATTTCGGTACTGGTGTCTTGCTTTCCTGTTAGTACGTCACTACTTCCAGCTCACAGGAACGTTGTAGTATGAGATACGTACTTATTACAGTGTTAATAGGGCTCACATTCATATAATAATGTGTATTACTAGCATAATTATTATTATTATTATTATTATTATTATTATTATTATTATCTGTAATAATAGTGGCAGCATTAGTATTCTTATGTTTAACTCATTTTCTGTGCACAATCTGATGTTAAACTTAAGGAGACTTACTAAAGAAACTTAGCGTTTGATGAAACGAAAGAGAGGGCCAGAAATTCGTAACCTTGTCAGGTGAAACTGCACCACGCTCCCGTTGTCAGCTGCCATCTCCGGAGGGGTGCTTATAAAGAGCTTGTCCTGATCTGTGGGGTAGCAAAGCTCTACACACCACGGTATCTTAACCTCCTGCTCCGTCTTGACCGTAGAAAGCATCAGATTCGTACCTGCTTGGGTCCTGTTTGATGATGAGGCAGGGAGGTGGATCATGATTGCACCTCGAATTTTAAAAATACAGGTTAAGGATTAACAATGAGATATACTCTAATAACACAGTGTTACGAAAATGAGCCAGGAACAGCTTTCACTGACGTTGTATTGAACAAAGCAAGACAGGATATATTTGTAGAAACGTGAACCAGAGATTAGTAGTATTTAGACAAAAAACTATGTAGTCAGAGCGACCACAGCTGCGAATACGCATCTTGGAAATTAAAAAATGGTGAGATTCCACAACCGGTTTCATCGTTTTTACTGGTCCTTCACGCAGTCATCATTGTTATTTCATTTCTACGTATTCTTTTTTCGACAGTGGATATCAGCATTTGACGTACCACTGATTTCCACTATTTACTGTCAAACTACACTCATGCTCATAAATTAAGGATAATGCTGATACATGGTGAAACAATTCTCTGGTGGTCGGTTTGCGGGCTTAAATCACCTGGAGGTATGAACAGGCGGTGCATTTGACCTGCGGTCGTCGCACAGTGGCGCTGGCAGCAGTCCACATACACAGAGGTGTGTTGGTGCATGTCAGAGTATGGTGCAGCGATTAAGTGTGCAGATGTTTTCAGACGTGCTAATGGTGACTGTATGTTGAAAATGGCTCAAAGAACACATCTCGATGACGTTATGAGGGGTAGAATAATAGGGCGAATGGAGGCTGTTCAAAAACAGCAGGTCGAAGCACGGGCCCTCCGTGTGCCACAAAGTGTGATCTCAAGATTATGGCAACGATTCCAGCAGACAGGAAACGTGTCCAGGCGCTACAGTACGGGACGTCCACTGTGTACAACACCACAAGAAGACGATATCTCACCATCAGTGCCCGCAGACGGCCACGGAGTACTCCAGGTAGCCTTGTCCGGAACCTTACCGCAGCCACTGGAACAGTTGTCTCCAGACACACAGTCTACAGACGACTGAAAAGACATGGATTATTCGTCCGGAGACCTGCAAGGTTATTCCACTGACCCCTGGTCACAGGAGAGCCCGTAAAGCCTGGTGTCAAGAACACAATGGAAGAGTGGCCCCAGGTTACGTTCAAAGACGAGTCCAGGTATAGTCTGAACAGTGATTCTCGCCGGTTTTCATCTGGCGTGAACCAGGAACCAGATACCAACTCTTTAATGTCCTTGAAAAGGACTTGTATGGAGGTAGTGGTTGGATGGTGTAGTGTGGGATTAAGATTGCTGCACGCACACCCCTCCATGTCTTTGACAGAGGAACTGTAACAGGTCAGGAGTATCGGGATGTCATTTTTGCACCAGGGATGCCATGGGTCCCACCTTCCTCCTCATGGATGATAATGTACGGCCCCACCGAGCTGACATCGTGGACGAGTACCCTGAAACAGAAGATGTCAGGCGAATGGAGTGTCCTGCCTGTTCTCCAGACCTAAACCCCATCCAGCACGTCTGGGATGCTCTCGGTCGACGTATCGCTGCACGTCTGCAAACCCCTACGACACTTCAGGAGCTCCGACAGGCACTGGTGCAAGAATGGGAGGCTATACCGCAGCAGCTGCTCGACTACCTGATCCGAAATATGCCAACATATAACATATAGCATATAGCATATCTGTTTCGGGACGGTTTTCTCAACTCATCACTAATACCGTGGACTTACAGATCTGTGTCGTGTGTGTTCTCTATGTGCCTATGATATTAACGTCAGTTTTGTGTAGTGCCACGTTGCGTGGCACCACATTCTGCAATTTATCCTTAATTTATAAGCATGAGTAGTTTATAGTTACATCATAAGATTATAAGTTCCGGTGGGATGTTTCTGTACGACCCTGTTTTAATTTGCTATTTAGCTGCATAACGTTCGCGTAGTTTCATTGGTTGTCACACAGCATTTTATCGTGGGTCTTACCAGTTAATCGAGGGCTGGATCGTTACGTCTGAAGTTTTATTTTCATTACCACCTCCCCTGTGTTATTCATCTTATTTGTAGACACAAATAAGGGATGCATTACAGTTTTTTAATACTGAAAAAATTTAATTAATTATAACAAATGCATAATAACACGTTAATTTGTTACCAGAAGTATATTCATTTACATTTTATTAGTTCTTACTAAGAAGGAGTGCGAGCGAACTCTGTATTTATCAGCGCTGTTTCTTCAGCATGTCTGTATCCTTAAACAGGAAATTCGGGATAAATAGTTTCATAACTGTGAAATCTGGGACAAGTAGATGTTCCAAATTACATTTGAAAAACAAAATCGGGGCAGTGCTGCAAGAATTGTGACTTTACCGATAAAATCGGGACGGATGGTCACTTTAACTGAGCCCATGAAATCGCGATCAAGGTGACACAGGAGTGCTTGCAGTGATTTCCTACCAGGTAGCTGCTGTTGACGGTGTTGGCCGAGGTGTGACGTTGTCGTGTACGCCGAGTAAAAAAGCGGTGACGTCTGTACCCGAATGACATTATGGCGTTCTGCTCAAAGTAATACGACTAGCTCAACAGCATCGGCCCGCGGCAAGCGTCAATCCGCATGAAAGCTAACAGTATGAGGAACGAGCAGACGAGGCTTGTGGCGGCTGCGATCCGGGTTTCCGTGGCCCCAGACCCGCTGCATTTCAGTGCGCAACCGACCCTAAGAAGTAGGGCCATTGGCAACTACGGGCACGAGCAGAGGCCGAGGAATACCTGTTGCGGCATAAATAACTAACGCGTTGTACTGACAGAGGTTCTTTTCTGCCTCACTTCCAACCTCCGAAAGACAGTCGAGACTGTTTCCCCTCAAAGAAGCTCATTTGAAACTCTAACAATCGCCACCAACAAGTTTGAACAAGTTACCAACCTGCCTCTGAACGACGTCAACCGAAATCCGATTCTCGATTACTGTACCTCAGTACGATACTTCAGGAATGTGTACCCTGTATTTCTTTTTGTTTGATATAACGTCAGTGAAGTAACGACCGCATAGAACAAGTAGTAGGAAAAACAGATGCCAGACTGAGATTCACAGGAAGAATCTTAAGGAAATGTAATCCATTCACGAAACAAGTGACTTACGAAACACTTGTTCGACCTATTGTTGAGTATTGTCCGTAAGTTTGTGGTCTTTACCAGGTTGGATTAAAAGAAGAGATAAGCTATATCCAGCGAAGAGCAACGCGTTTCGTCAGAGGGTCGTTTAGTCGGCGCGCGAGCGTAGCAGGGATTCCCTACAAACCTTTGTGGCAGATGCTACAAGTTAGACGTACATCACGAAAAGATTTAGTATTGAACTTCAGAGTGAGTACGTTCTGGGATGAATCGGACTGCATATTACATTCTCTCACAAACATCTCGCGAAATGACCATAACGAGAAAATTCGAGAGACTTAACCCGATACAGACATTTACCTATAATCGTTGTTTCGGGGCGCCACTCGTGAATAGGAAAACCTAGAGTGGAATCAGGTAGCGCTACCATAACTACCCTCCGACACACACCGTCAGAAAGTTTGCGGAGCATGATGTAGTTGTAGAGTGCGGTCTCCTTTCTCTAGGAATTTTTATTAACGGATTAATTTGCAGTTGAAAAATAAGGCAGCTAGAATAAAATTTTCATCTGTAAGGATTGGCCTTTAGGAGAGAGCCCAGAATCTGTATTAGTATGGATGGACTATTTTTTATTAACTGCCTCTCTCTTTGTTAGAAGCTTTGTACGGGCGCCGTCGTACCCCTCTTGACAAATGCTGAGTCTGGGGACGGTCGTGGCGTTACAAAATGTATCTGTCAGAAAATTATTTATGCTAATAAACAGATTGTTGGTTCCAGCAAGAGTGCTGTGGTGCAGTCTGATATGCATTTGAAGAAAAAGCCTAGAGGTTATTAGTGGCGGAGCCAATATCGGACTAGGCAAGGAAAGAAAGAAATCAACATTGTTATATTCTAAGGGACCATGTACACATTTATCTTAATCGACTAAGGAAAACCTACGTTACCTCGCTCCACCGTTACGGAGTGTAACAGAAGAGTTTTTTTCGTTTAAAGTCGGTATTGTTAGACTTGTAACCTTATATTGTTAGGGATCGTACAATGCTAAACATTAACGTGAATATTAACAGTTCCATGTGAGAAGAAATGTTTATATAGAAAATACATAAAGACCTACTGCTTTCTGCTCGTAACTCAACACACCCATTTTAACCTTGTTGTTGAATTGGCGATTTTTTTTTCGCCATCACAGATCGAAATTACAGCAGTAAAAATTAGGAAGCACTGTTACTTCAGTATTAAAACTACACAAGGCCAACTGCGTTGCAGCGGTGGTAACAGCGGTTCCCGTCAAATCACCGAAGTTAAACACTGTCGGGCTAGGCTAGTTCTTGGAATGGTGACCGTCAAGGCTGCCGCGCGATGTTAGCGAGCAGGGCGCACTCAGCCCTCTGTGAGGCCAGTTGATTGGAAAGTAGCGGCTCTGGCCACGAAAACTGACAATGGCCGGGTGAGCGGTGGGCTGACCACGTGCCACTCCATATCTGCATCAAATGACGCCTGTTGGTTAAGGATGACACGGTGGTCGGTCGGTACCGTTTGACCTTCCGATGCCTGTTGGAACAGAGTCTTTTATTTCAAAACTACACAAGTAAGATCACTAATGTGAAAAATCCCTAAGAGCTTGTATTGTTCAAGAATTAAAAAAGTTATCAGAACTGGTTTCCACCGATTTCATGGTTTCCAGCCCATGTTAGGTAAGACATTTACTGCTTCTTAAAGCGAGGAAACTCGTTCCTAGACAAACCGAAGTAATGCCTAAAATGGACAGAGCTTACACTCAGCTGCAGAGTGAAAATCTCATTCTGGAAACATCCCCCAGGCTGTGGCTAAGCCATGTCTTCGCAATATCCTTTCTTTCAGGAGTGCTAGTTCTGCAAGGTTCGCAGGAGAGCTTTTGTAAAGTTTGGAAGGTAGGAGACGAGATACTGGCAGAAGTAAAGCTGTGAGGACCGGGCGTGAGTCGTTCTTCGGTAGCTCAGATGGTAGAAAACTTGCCCGCGAAAGGCAAAGGTCTTGAGTTCGAGTCTCGGTTGGGCACACAGTTTTAATCTGCCAGGAAGTTTCAGAATTGGAATTATTTTCACATGTATTTGATGGAGTCATCATTTCTTCCCATACGGAGAAAACCCGGCCTTGGGAAGAAAACATTCCCTTTTTAAGCCACGCTTTAGTGTTGCGTGGGTAACTAAGTCACGTACAGTGGGCCTTATATAGAGTTCACAGTAGGGTCTGGCACGGCATTACACACTGCACGAGTCGAAAAAATATTTTTACGTGAAATGTTTTAAAAGCGGTATCGTACGCAAGGAAACAGTCGTGCTCAAACGAGCGACAGTTTATGTCGACGTAATTTCAATTTCAAAAAGCTGTCAGAACTTCGGTCACATTTTTCAGAGCAACGGTAAAGGTTTTTGTCAGCAGCAGCGGGGCCACCCAAGTGTTGCGGACGAAACCCACTGTTTTCGAGTTTGTTCATTCAACACGTTACCACGAAAGAATCACAGCTCAGAGACGAAGAAACCGAGTCCTGTTTTGAGGATTAATTGCTGTATTATAACTCACTGTGAGTTCCACGTGTGTGGTTTATAAACACGAAGAATGTAAGACGCTACTAATTTGAAAAAAAGGAAAATTTTCCCGATTTCCTTGAAATATTTCAATATATGAGGACCAAGTGCAACCAGAATTTGAATTACGGAAACCAGGCATGACTACGTAGAGCATAAAAGTCCAACGAGCGTGACACTGGAAACGCCGGGCTGCAATCAAAAAACTGTGTGCAGCACTAGTGTTGCCAATATAAGACAAGCAAGCTCGGCCGATGGAGGAGTCATATAGAGAGCCACTGCTGAGATGGAAGTTGCAACAGAAATGGACTGAGACACATTGGCTGGCTCTGAGCACAATGGGACTTAATATCTATGGTCATCAGTCCCCTAGAACTTAGAACTACTTAAACCTAACTAACCTAAGGACATCACACAACACCCAGCCATCACGAGGCAGAGAAAATCCCTGACCCCGCCGTGAATCGAACCCGGGAACCCGAGCGCGGGAAGCGAGAACGCTACCGCACGACCACGAGATGCGGGCTGAGACACATTGGACCCGTTTTCTACACCCATAATGATAGTGAGTGATTTACATGTCCACAATGTTCCATTAATATCGGACTGATGGATTATGGTGTAACACTTTCCAATTTCGCCAGTGTTATATAAAGGCAGAGACATCTGGCTAGAGGATATTTTCTTAACGGCTATGGGACTGAACTCAGCCACGTCCTCTGAGTATGGGGGCGCAGTGATCACAGCGCGAGACTCGTATTCAGGCGACACGGAATTCATGTCCCCATCTGGCCACCCTGAATTTAGTTTCCGTTGTTTCCCTACATGAATAACGCTAAATACCGTGCCAATTCCTTAAATAGCTCACAGCCTACCCTTTTCCCCATTTTCTGTCTGAACTAGTGCTCTGTTAATCGTGAATTCGAGTGGAGGTGACGTAAGAATTCCAGGTTTCTTCTGTAGAAGAAATTCCAGCATTCTTCTTTGGAAGATAAAAAATATCGTTAACGTCGGCCGTTGAGGAAACATCAATTTGCCTGTTCCTAGGCGCAGACCGTAGACTGGCAAGGTGGTTCACCCTTAAGAATCGTTCGAAACATAACCCTCATTTATTTATTTAGCGTATGACAATACAAAGAAGCTTAAACTAACATTCATGAACTGCATGATTTTACAAAATAAATAGAATTAAACAACTAAATATACAAATTAATATCTAAATATTCAATCCATTCAAGAGCTGCCTGAATTTCAAAGAAACCCTTTAGGTTTCCAGAGTAAGCTACTCTGCTACAGACGGTTACAATATATTTGATGGTCTGATGTTCATTGCCCCACTCACATTGAGAAGATGAGGACTTACCCCATCGTTGGAGACTTTCTGTACAGACGCCATGGCCGTAGGAATCCAGTTTTGTCATCCAAAGAGTTCATGGTAATTCCATGCCGGCGGTTTTTGTGCCAGGTATGGTATGAGAGAGTGTGAGAGTCTGGTATTCCTAATATACAATATCATACCAAGTTCCTGTCCACTTTCTGCTCAAGTTGAAGTCCTCTCGTTGCAGTGATTCTGCCAGAATGATAGATGGCTGCTTGCATTTTAACTGGCTGATTCTAAATGCAGGCACATCAGATCCGATTGTGAGATGAGGAATTTCAATTAATTTTTCATGCTCCTTAAGAAGGGAATTCTGTCTTCGAAGATCTGGTGGCGCATTTTGGTCTAGAAGTGGTAACATGTGAAGAGGAATAGATCTAATGCAACCTGTTATTGATCTCATTGCTGCATTTAGCTGAGCATCGATGTTTCTTACATATGAACTATTAAACTACATGTGAGAAGAATTGGTGTTCAGGTAAATGCATCAATGAGGATACTCGCGTCCGCAGCATATCTCGAGCTGTACATATCCTCTGGGTGGCGCTAAACGGGTATCAAAGCTGTCAGCCAGACCTGTCTATTAACCCTTTCAGACGCTCTGGTTACAATCTTGTATAGTTATGTTTGCTGTGTATTATCTGCAACAGAAACATTTTTCCTCAATGGAAACATCATGAACACATTTTTGAATGTTAAATCTTTTCATCATGCACAAGTGCTGTCGCCTATTCGGCATAACTATAAAATTATCAATAAGTGAATGTGGCAGTACGCAGCAGCTTGTGGCCACCAGAATACACGAAAGTGGTTCGTTACTTATATTGCACTGTATAACTGAACGTTGTATTGTTATTTTGCGTGGCAATTCTTGAATGATCAGTTTATTTATTAGAACAGTGCATATTTCAAGACTAATTATTTTATTCCGTAAAAGGAGGGCAAGTGTACAAAGCAAATTTTGAAATTGTACATATATGTGTATAAATCTATCATCTAAAACCGTTAAAAAATCACCTACGAGCATTAGAGCACAAAGAAAAATATTCCTTCCGCCAGAAAAAATTCAGGTCTGAAAGGGTTAAAGATACCCTGGCTTAAACGTGAATGCCCGTCTACCACACAACGGTTCTTCTCGGACTAATCATCCAGACATCTAGGGCGTGACGTTCCAATTTCACAGCCTGATGATGAAGAGTTTAGCCGATGTAAATCCCAACACGTCTCTCGTCTGCTACTTGATATCAACGTGGATGTGGCAGTGATTCAAGGGACACACAGATGCTGAGGAGAGTCTGTATTCAAAACGACGTACAGCTGGTTACGAAGACCTGCAGGCTACGTGTCATCAGACGTATGGTTGTGCGTATCTGAAAATGAAAATGCGCATCTGATATCTGGCAAAATATTGAGATCCTTTCAGTTAAAGCTGACGGTCTTACTATAATAAATGTCTGCTAGCCTCCAGCAGATAACTGGCCAACTCAGGTTCTTGCCGTATCCTTACATCACTGGCGATTCATCACAGTAACTGGAATTACAAGGATAATGATGAAAATGGTGAAAACCTTGTACAGTGCCTGAACATAACAACTTAAGCCTAGCTTTTATTCAAAGGACAACGAAACATATAAATATGCAGCTTGGGAAAAGAATTTCAACCCTGATCTATGTTTTGTAATCCAGAATTCCCAGGGACAACCTCTCAGTATAGTAAGCATGATCCTTAGTAGTTTCCCAAATTAATCCTCATACATTTTTATTTTATTTATTTAACCTGATCTGATTAGCGCTCTCTCTTACATCGGACCAGAGTTTCACCCCCACCATACCTTTTTAAATTATAGTTACATAAAAAAATAACAATTTTAATTGACAAATAGTCTGCAGTGACAGTTTGGGTAAATAATACTGACAATGAACTAATAAAGTTAATACTGCCAGTACCTGTACTACTGCTGCTGCTGCCATTAATAGTGATAATAATAACAAACAACAATAATAACAGTAATGATGATGGCATGTATAAAAAGAATTTATGGGTGAGCGAAATATATGCTATTTGATTCAGAGGGTTCTGGGGAAAGGAAATTTGAGGAGACTGCACCAGCTAAGAATATCTGGAAATGAGGAAGATCTGGTTGGAAAGGAGGATGTAGAGGGGCAATGAGTGCGTACTGAGACATTGGTAATCATTATTGTGGCTTTAGTAGATATGTCATTAACTGTCTTCTGAAGCTGGATATGGTTTCAGTTCTATAATATAACGCGGAGGATTAGTCCATTGTCGGGATCTTGCTACTGAGAGAAACTTCGAGAAGGTGGCTGAACGATGGAGTGGAACAGAAAGGATTTTGCTCCGATGGGAACGGATGTTTCTGCCATGTTGTTCAAACAAGAGCGTTATGATCGAGGAGAGATGTGGGGGACAGTGTATGTTGATAACAGAGTAGAGAATGCAGAGGGGGTGGAAATTTGTGCGCTTGTCTGTACACAGCCAGGATAGCTATGAGCATGATGGTGAAATGTGATGAAAGAGTTGAACATTGCGGACATAACGAACACTGGCATTCACAACCAGTTCCACACGCCGAGAGCTTTACTGAGAAAGACATTGCAGGGTAACTTTGCTGTAATCCATAATTGGAAGTATAAGTGTTTGTAGAAGTTTCTTTTCCACTTCAAGAGGCAAGAGCTTATTATATATTTCGATTAACTTACTAACTTCGAAGTTCTTCGCTACCGAGACGATCAGCACTTTTCCTCGCTGTTGTGAGCTGTTATTCTTGCCATTTCCTGCAATGAACACGCACATTGTGACACTGAATTCCGTAATCCACCATCAATCACTAATGAGAGAACAGAAATGCCGTGCATCGTAATACTTATTACGATAGCGCACTGGGGAATTAACGGTTATATCATCCTTCTGATCTGCTAGTGTAAGCTGTTCACGTATCTACATTAGATGGTCTCCTTGCGACACACTGGTGACGCTTACTTAAAACACATATTTCACTTGATGCTGAAAATGCAAGTAAAACTATAAGAGACTACTTCAAAGGTAAATTATCGAGTTGGAAATGCGGTTGTACTGATTGCAATAGGCGTTGTCTATTGTCATATTATGTAGTCTGCGATTATTCATATCTGTAGCACATCTTTTTAAAGCCCATTGGCTACAGTGGAAATCAAACAGTTACCACTCAGGCGCCATGAGCGTCACGCATCTATGGTGGTGTAAAATCTCACAACAGACTTATGCCTAGTCATTATACTCCGGCCAGATTTCAAGTAGCTGAACTTGGCAGATTGCGGGCAGTACTGCTCCCACCACTAACACACCACTGGCAGCTGTAGCGGCATTGTCGGCTCCCTCTGTGTTAGCTCTCCCGCTGGACAAAGCATTGTACGAGGGGAGTTTGAAAAGTCCGTGCAAAGTTCGAGAGATGGCACCAACAGAGCGTATCGAGGTCATGTTTAGTTAGTAGCATCTTTCGAAAGAATGCACACCAAGTTTCAGCCACATTGGTCTATTTCTTTGTGTTTGGCATTCGTGTAAATCAAGGAACTCGAGTGTTTGTCTAAAAAGGGACGAAAAAGAATTTTGTGTGATGATTAAGCATTACTTTATGAAAGGCCAAACGCCTCAGGAGACTAAAGAGAAGCTTGATAAACATTACGGTGACTCTGCATCAGTGATCTCTATACAACCCGGATGTAGAAGTCTAGTCTCTGAGTATAGAACTGCAGCGTGTCTGCAAATACACGTGCTTTGCATCGTCCGCCATATTGTGGTTTGGCACACAAATTTCCATCGGCCTCCATGTGAGAAAAAATTGCAAACTGATTTCTTGTTTTGAACTTTATGTCAACGTATGATGTAATAGGCTGATGAGGGAGCGGAATTGAAAAGTATTTTCTATTCATGCTCTAGTGACATATCCTACCAGCCATGTTGTAGTTTGGCAAGAAACGAAATATGAGCATCTATGGCTGGCACGATCAGATAGCTGAAGTTAAGCACCCAGGTAGTATAGAGATCGCTACTCTGCACCTTCGATTAGAACAGTTTATAAGCGGTTTGAAAATTTTCGGAGGGGCCATATAGGCACAAGTGGTGCTGAACGTTCTGGACGCCCTGTGGATGTTATGGCTCCAGAAACCACTGATAAAATCCATGATATGGTGATGGAAGACAGAAGAGTTAAGGTGCGTGAGATTGCTAGTGCTGTGGGCACCTCAAATGAACGGGAAAATAATATTTTGCATAAACATTTGGACATGAGAAAGCTATCCGCAAGATGGGTTCCACGATTGCTCACGCTTGATTAAAAACAGAATCGCGTGAAGTGTTGCGAGGATGGTTTGCAGCTATTCAGGTAGAGCCCACAGGCCTTTAATCGTCGTTTCGTCACTGTGTATGGAGCTTGGATACGTTACTATACTCTTGAGACCAAACAACAATCTAAACAATGGGTTGCCAAGGGAGAAACTGCACCAAAAAAGGCGAAGACCATTCCTTCGACCGGAAAGGTTATGGCGACTGACTTTTGGGATTCGCAAGGGATAATCCTCATCGACTACCTGGAAAAGGGTAAAACTATTACAGGTGCATATTATTCATCGTTATTGGACCGTTTGAAAACCGAACTGCAAGAAAAACGCCGGCGATTGGACTGCAAAAAAGTCCTTTTCCATCACGACAATGCACCAGCACACACGTCAGCAGTTTTGTTCGCAAAATTAATGAAAATAGGATTCCAACTCGTATCACATCCCCCCTATTCGCCAGACTTGGCTCTCTCGGACTACTATTTGTTCCCAATTTGAAGAAATGGCTGGTGGGACAAAAATTTTATTCAAACGAGGAGGTGATTGCAGCAACTAATAGCTATATTGCAGACTTGGACAATTCCTATTATTCGGAAGGGATCAACAAATTAGAGCAGCGTTGGACGAAGTGTATACGTCTAAAAGGAGACTATGTCGAAAAATAAAAAAAGGTTTACTCCAAACATGTAAGTAGTTTTTATTTTCAAACGACCCTCGCACCTGCCAGTTCTCAGTGAGCCTTACAGTAGGAGTGTCAGTTTCGACTGCCCTGCGAAGTGCGATGAACGTACTTGAAAGAGACACTATAAAGATCTGTACCACACGTGATTTCAAAAAGTTTACATCATTTCTGAAGAAGATACCATACTTGCTACCAGTTAAATTCTGTCAATTATATTCTGAAGGTTATTCATATCAAACGCAGTCCAAAACAAAACTTTGAAAAGTTTCATTGTTGAACGAAGTATTTTTGTCATCAACGAAAAGCAATATTTCGGTGAGCTCAATAGTTTTCGTAACTCGAGGAGACTTTTTAAAAAAATTCTTATTTCAATCGCGAGGAGCTACTAATAAATACCATCTTCGCTCTTCAGGTGACCATCAACTATTTTAAAGTCATTTATAACAGCTCACGTGGCAGTATTAAAATTGTTGCGTCAAACGGCATAAACATATCCTATATAAATAGTTAATCTTCGTGTACAATGCACACATTACAGTGCACATCCAACATTTCGTGTGGAGGCACTCCACGCCACAGTTTCAATATTGCCATGGAAGTTGTTATAAACGACTCTAAGATAGCAAGCAGATGATGATTTGAATATGGAATTGTTATCAGCAACTTTCGGTTGAAATATTACGTTTTTCTAATACCTATGAGCTGTGTCCCACCACCTTCACAAAATGATACGATAAATTTGAAAGCCCGCATCTCGTGGTCGTGCGGTAGCGTTCTCGCTTCCCGCGCCCTGGTTCCCGGGTTCGATTGCCGGCGGGGTCAGGGATTTTCTCTGCCTCGTGATGGCTGGGTGTTGTGTGCTGTCCTTAGGTTAGTTAGGTTTAAGTAGTTCTAAGTTCTAGGGGACTGATGACCATAGATGTTAAGTCCCATAGTGCTCAGAGCCATTTGAACTGTAAATTTGAAACGTTTTCAAAAAAATTTCCTTAATTCTGGCTTTAATTAAAATTAGGAACCAATTTTTGACCACAGTAGAGATCTACAAGATCTGATCAAAAAATTGAAACATCATTCCGATGGGAATGTAACTTCATACATCGGTGGCTACGTAAATAATTTTAGAGTTGCAATTCTTCGTGACAATTTGAAAGGCCACCACAGACCATTACTGTTGTTCGTTTTTAGTGTTGTTACCAGTCCTGATAGGGTACATAAGGGTCGTGAACAGCCTCTGGTGTTGAGGTCACTGTGAAGAACGCGGAGATGCCGCATACTCTGGGAGAGAGCGTTATCAGCAACTGACAGAGTTTGAAAAGAGGCTCATGGCAGGTCTCCATCAGACCAGCTGGTCGAATCATGGAGTACCTAGACTAGTGAGGCATTCGTATGTAACACTGGCCCAATGATGCTGTATGGGAACGTGACGGCAGACATACTCGTACTCCTCGTCAGGGTTTCGGTCGACCACGTGTGACCACCACAAGGGAAGATCGTCGAATTGTGAACCGAGCACATAGCGACCCTTCACATCGGCGCCTGCCATCAGAGAACAAGTAATGGACTCCATGCAACATTCTGCGTCAGTCCGCACCACTTGCTGGAGCCTAGCAACGGTGGGGCTAGGAGATTACCAACGCATGCGTAGACTGCCGTCAACACCACAATGCAAATGGCTGCGTTTGGAATGGTGCTGTAACCGGGACGCAGTTACTTTGTGTTCGTCGATGACTCGTGGTTCTGCACTACCGTGCGTCCTCGTGTGTTAGTCCTCACCTGGCCATATCATTGGTGCCACTTTTCGCCGGCCGCTGTGACCGAGCGGTTCTAGGCGCTTTAGTGTGGAACTGCGCGAGCATCGGGCATGGATGTGTGTGATGTCCTTAGATTAGTTAGGTTTAAGTAGTTCTAAGTTCTAGAGGACTGATGACCTCAGATGTTAAGTCCCATAGTGCTCAGAGCAACTTGAACCAATTTGCCACTTTTCAACAGGGTAATAGCCGGCTGTAGATGCAAGTGTCTGTACGAACTGCCTGCGTGATGTTAAAGTACTTCCATGGCTAGCAAGATCCACAGCTCCGTCCTCAGTAGACAATATGTGGGACCTGCTTGGACATTAACTGCGTCTACACCACTAGTTAGACACAATTAACTACCTATGGGTAGCACCAACACACAGACTTGTCAAATACTGGTGAACCCCTGCACCACAGCAAAGCTAACTGACATTGCCAGCTGTAAACCGGCAGACCAAGTGACAATGCAGAGAAGCCGTATTGCACACTAAACGCAAACAAATCCAACCAAACACCTTACACAGTGCGATCGATTTATGACCAATCCACCACTCATATAATGACCTTGACTAGTTACGGGTACAAGGACTGCAGCTGGCCCGGAAGACTCATAGGGATGCCCACTCCACCAGTACCCCTCCTCGAGACGACGGACACTCCTTATGACGGCCGGCCGCTGTGGTCGAGCGGTTCTAGGCGCTCCAGTCCGGAACCGCGAGACCGCTACCGCCGCAGGTTCGGATCCTGCCTCGGGCATGGATGTGTGTGATGTCCTTAGGTTAGTTAGGTTTAAGTGGTTCTAAGTTCTAGGGGACTGATGATCACAGATGTTAAGTCAGAAAGTGCCCAGAGCCATTTGAACCATTTGAACCGATTTCCGTCGCATTCGGGTAATCCCAGAGTGGTGCGTCATTCTATTTATTTTTTGTCTTAGGTTGTATAGTTGAGTAGCTTCCATATCAATAGATCTATACTTCTGTCTATTATTTTCTAGTACGGTATTTTGGGTTTTTCCGCACTCACTTCCACGTCAATATAGTGCCCACCAGGAACCAAGTTTAAGTGTCCATCCAGCAAACAGATTTCATCTGTTAGGAAGATTTGCACCTGCTCTCATTGCACAACATGTTCAGGTTATTTAACTCAGGTCATAGCCTCACAATCTGGTGATTAGAAACTGAGCGTCAGCTCCTCTTTCCCCTACCAACTACTGGTTGTCAAACGACGAACATTTTTCTAACGGCTGGCTCCGATTGGGCTACGTACGGGTCGAGCGGCATCGTAACAAATACGACGGGACAATTATAAGCTCAAGTCCTATGTTACTTGACAGATTGTTTAGACGGCCTACCACGTGAGTACCGGCGGGTACTGTGAATCTTAAAGTCCAAGAGAAACTTCAATAATGTGAAAACTATCAATTCGCACAGCGATGTTCTTGACTGGCAGCGCTGTAACTCCGCCAAATTCAGCTGGGAGAGAGCGTTGCCTATGGTTGGAGAAAGCTCTGGAGGGAAGGTCACGGTTCCGGCGTACAGCGACAGCGTGCGCAGCTAGCAGGCCGCTCTAGCCCACACATCGACGCTGGGAGAGTGGGGCGGCGTTTTGCGCAATGGACTCGTTCCGCAGGTCGCTGGAACTCAGCGCTAGGAGTGGGTGCAACCATGTGGCCGGCAGCTGTCTACTCTCTACAGCAAACCAGTGACGCTATCAGACAGACGTTAGGCAACTGGAGTTGCAGTGCTCTGTGTATTCGGAAGGTCTTGAAATACGTGCAGCAGAGAGTTCGTTTCACTAAGCTTTGACCGAATCTCCGAATCTGGATAAAGTACGAACATATCACGGTACTCTTAGGTCCACAGTTCTCTTTAATTCTGTTAAGAACCTAAAGTCGTGTAACGGTTTTACTCGAATCAGTAAGAAGTTGCGTGAATCGTAACTGTCTATCTGTTGCTATTAACTTCATCAATCTCCCGTCAAAACGAGATCTGCCACTTGTCACTTCAAGGCAGAGCAACAGTCGGCCGCCGCGGTGGTCTCGCGGTTAAGGCGCTCAGTCCGGAACCGCGTGACTGCTACGGTCGCAGGTTCGAATCCTGCCTCGGGCATGGATGTGTGTGATGTCCTTAGGTTAGTTAGGTTTAAGTAGTTCTAAGTTCTAGGGGACTGATGACCACAGATGTTAAGTCCTATAGTGCTCAGAGCCATTTGAACAATTTTTTGATCAGTCGGCCGTCTTTTTTTTTTCATTTTTATTACAATTGTCCATCAAGATCACAGTTGTTATTTCATTAATAACCTGCTTAGGTTACTGCCATCAAATGATTCTGTTGAAACATAAAACTTAAACAGAACATTAGAATCAAACTATATAGCATTAACCACATAAGTTAAAGTAAGATAAAATGAAAGTAGAGCGTTAGAAACGAACTTTCTGACAACAGAACATCCAAACAAAATACTTAACTTTAATTAAAGTTATAATTTCTTATTAATGTTATAATTTCAAGTTACGTTTTAACAGAATCTCCTGATAGTAACAGTCAAAGGTAATTCAAACTGAAATTACGATCTTGACGGAACATCGTAACAAAAAAAAATATACATATAATTTTCAACAGAACTGATCCACATCTACGAGACTTCTCTGCAATTCACACTTCACTGGCTGGCAGAGCGTTCACCGGACTACTTTCACTGTGTGTCTCCGCCGTTCTACTCTCGAACGGTGCACGGGAAAAATGAACATTTAAACCTCTCCGCGCGAGCTCTGATTCCTCTTATTTTACTACAACGATCATTTCTCTCTATATAGTTTGGTTCAACAAAATATTTTCGTATTCAGAGGAGAATTTCGTGAAAAGACCTTTCCGCAACTAAAAACGTCTTTGTTTTAATGATTGCTACCCCAATTAGTGAATCACATCCGTCCGTGGCACTCTCTGTCCAATTTTGCGATAGTATAAAATGCGCTTTCTTTGAAATTTTTCGATATCTTCCGTCGATCCCGTTTGGTAAGGGCCCCATGCCGCTCAAGAGTACTCTAGCAGAGGGCGAACAAGCGTAGGGTAGGCAGTCTCCTTATTGTATATGCTGCATCTTTTTAAGTCGTCAGGCAAAAAAAAAAAAAAATCTGTCTTCGGTTCGCCTTCCCCACAGCATTATCTATGTCATCGTTCCACTTTAAGTCCTTCACAGTTGTTGTTGTTGTGGTCTTCAGTCCTGAGACTGGATTGGTGCCGCTCTTCATGCTACTCTGTCCTGTGCAAGCTTCTTCATCTCCCAGTATTGCAGCCTACATCCTTCTGATTCTGCTCAGTGTATTCATCTCTTGGTCTCCCTCTACGAGTTTTTACCCTCCACGCTGCCCTCCAACACTAAATTGGAGGTCCCTTGATGCCTCAGAACATGTCCTACCAACCGATACCTTTCTCTCGTCAAGTTGTGCCACAAAATCCACTTCACCCCAATCCTATTCAATACCTCCTCATTAGTTATGTGATATACCCATCTAATCTTCAGCATTCTTCTGTAGCACCACATTTCGAAAGCTTCTATCCTCTTCTTGTCCAAACTATTTATCGTCCATGTTTCACTTCCATACATGGCTACACTCCATACGATTACTTTCAGAAATGACTTCCTGACACTTAAATCTATACTCGATGTTAACAAATTTCTCTTCTTTAGGAACGCTTTTATATCCTCTCTACTTCGACCATTATCAGTTATTTTGCTCCCCAAATAGTGAAACTCCTTTACTACTTTAAGAGTCTCATTTCCTAATCTAATTCCCTCAGCATCACCCGACTTAATTCGACTACATTCCACTGTCCTCGTTTTTCTTTTGTTGATGTTCATCTTATATCCTCCTTTCAAGATACTGTCCATTCCGTTCAACTGCTCTTCCAGGTCCTTTGCTGTCTCTGACAGAATTACAATGTCATTGGCGAACCTCAACGTTTTTATTTCTTCTCCATGGATTTTAATACCTACTCCGAATTTTTCTTTTCTTTCCTTTACTGCTTGCTCAATATACAGATTGAAGAACATTGGGGAAAGACTACAACCCTCTCTGACTCCCGTCCCAACCACTGCTTCCCTTTCATGTCCCTCGACTCTTATAACTGCCATCTGGTTTCTGTACACACTGTAAATAGCCTTTCGCTCCATTTGTTTTACCCCTGCCACCTTCATCATTTGAAAGAGAGTATTCCAATTAACATTGTCAAAAGCTTTCTCTAAGTATACAAATTCAAGAAACGTAGGACTGAAAGACCTGAGTCGAAACAAGGCCCCCGGAGTAGACAACATCCCATTAGAACTACTGACGGCCTTGGGAGAGCCAGTCATGACAAAACTCTACCAGCTGGTGAGCAAGATGTATGAGACAGGCGAAATACCCTCAGACTTCAAGAAGAATATAATAATTCCAATCCCAAAGAAAGCAGGTGCTGACAGATGTGAAAATTACCGAACTATCAGTTTAATAAGCCACGGCTGCAAAATACTAATGCGAATTCTTTACAGACGAATGGAAAAACTGGTAGATGCAGACCTCGGGGAGGATCAGTTTGGATTCCGTCGAAATGTTGGAACACGTGAGGCAATACCGACCTTACGACTTATCTTAGAAGAAAGATTAAGAAAAGGCAAACCTACGTTTCTAGCATTTGTAGACTTAGAGAAAGCTTTTGACAATGTTGACTGGAATACTCTTTTTCAAATTCTAAAGGTGGCAGGGGTAAAATACAGGGAGCGAAAGGCTATTTATAATTTGTACAGAAACCAGATGGCAGTTATAAGAGTCGAGGGGCATGAAAGGGAAGCAGTGGTTGGGAAAGGAGTGAGACAGGGTTGTAGCCTCTCCCCAATGTTATTCAATCTGTATATTGAGCAAGCAGTAAAGGAAACAAAAGAAAAATTTGGAGTAGGTATTAAAATTCATGGAGACGAAGTAAAAACTTTGAGGTTCGCCGATGACATTGTAATTCTGTCAGAGACGGCAAAGGACTTGGAAGAGCAGTTGAACGGAATGGACAGTGTCTTGAAAGGAGGATATAAGATGAACATTAACAAAAGCAAAACGAGGATAATGGAATGTAGTCAAATTAAATCGGGTGATGCTGAGGGAATTAGATTAGGAAATGAGACACTTAAAGTAGTAAAGGAGTTTTGCTATTTAGGAAGTAAAATAACTGATGATGGTCGAAGTAGAGAGGATATAAAATGTAGACTGGCAATGGCAAGGAAAGCGTTTCTGAAGAAGAGAAATTTGTTAACATCAAATATAGATTTATGTATCAGGAAGTCGTTTCTGAAAGTATTTGTTTGGAGTGTAGCCATGTATGGAAGTGAAACATGGACGATAACTAGTTTGGACAAGAAGAGAATAGAAGCTTTTGAAATGTGGTGCTACAGAAGAATACTGAAGATAAGGTGGATAGATCACGTAACTAATGAGGAGGTATTGAATAGGATTGGGGAGAAGAGAAGTTTGTGGCACAACTTGACTAGAAGAAGGGATCAGTTGTTAGGACATGTTTTGAGGCATCAAGGGATCACAAATTTAGCATTGGAGGGCAGCGTGGAGGGTAAAAATCGTAGAGGGAGACCGAGAGATCAGTACACTAAGCAGATTCAGAAGGATGTAGGTTGCAGTAGGTACTGGGAGATGAAGCAGCTTGCACAGGATAGAGTAGCATGGAGAGCTGCATCAAACCAGTCTCAGGACTGAAGACAACAACAACAACAGGTTTCCCTTTTCTTAATCTAGCTTCGAAGATAAGTCGTAGGGTCAGTATTGCCTCACATGATTCCATATTTCTACGGAATCCAAACTGATCTTCCCCGAGGTCGGCTTCTACAAGTTTTTCCATTCGTCTGTAAAGAATTCACGGTAGTATTTTGCAGCCATGGCTTATGAAATTGATAGTTTGTTTTCACATCTGTCAACACCTGCTTTCTTTGGGATTGGAATTATTATATTCTTCTTTATGTCTGAGGGCATTTCGCCTGTCTCATACATTTTGCTCGCCAGATTGTAGAGTTTTGCCAGGATTGGCTCTCCCAAGGCCGTCAGTAGTTCCAATAGAATGTTGTCTACTCCGGGGGCCTTGTTTCGACTTAGGTCTTTCAGTACTCTATCAAACTCTTCACGCAGTATCAATATCTCCTATTTCGTCTTCATGTACACCCTCTTCCATTTCCATAACATTGTCCTCAAGTACATCGCCCTTGTATAGATCCTCTATATACTCCTTCCACCTCTCTGCTTTCCATTCTTTGCTTAGAACTGAGTTTCCATCTGAGCTCTTGATATTCATACAAGTGGCTCTCTTTTCTCCAAAGGTCTCTTTAATTTTCCTGTAGACAGTTTCTATCTTACCCCTAGTCAGATAAGCTTCTACACCCTTATATTTGTCCTCTAGCCATCCCTGCTTAGCCATTTCGCACTTCCTGTCGATCGCATTTTTGAACGCTTGTATTCATTTTTGTCTGCTTCATTCAGTCAGGAACCGCGCGAACGCTACGGTCGCAGGTTCTAATCTTGCCTTGGGCATGGATGTGTGTGTAGTCCTTAGGTTAGTTAGGTTGAAGTAGTTCTAAGTTCTAGGGGACTGATGACCTCAGAAGTTAAGTCCCACAGTGATCAGAACCATTTGGACGATTTTTTTTGTGTGCTTCATTTACTGCATTTTTATATTTTCTCCTTTCATCAATTAAATTCAATATTTCTTCTGTCATCCAAGGATTTCTACTAGCCCTCGTCTTTTTACCTTCTTGATCCTCTGCTGCCTTCACTACTTCATCTCTCAAAGTTACCCATTCTTCTTCTACTGTATTTCTTTCTCCCATTCTTGTCAATAGTTCCCTTATGCTCTCCCTGAAACTCTGTACAACCTCTGGTTCTTTCAGTTTATCCAGGTACCATCTTCTTAAATTCCCACCTTTTTGCAGTTTCTTCTGTTTTAATCTATAGCTCATAACCAATAGATTGTGGTCAGAGTGCACATCTGCCCATGGAAATGTCTTACAATTTAAAACCTGATTCCTAAATCTCTCTCTTACCATTATATAATCTATCTGAAACCTGTCAGTATCTCCAGGATTCTTCCATGTATACAACCTTCATTTATGATTCTTGAACCAAGTGTTAGGTATGATTAAGTTATGCTCTGTGCAAAATTCTACCAGGCGACTTCCTCTTTCATTTCTTACCCCCATTCCATATTCACCTACTACGTTTCCTTCTCTTCCTTTTCCTACTATCGAATTCCAGTCACCCATGAGTATTACATTTTCGTCTCCCTTCACTATCTGAATAGTTTCTTTTATCTCATCATACATTTCTTCAATTTCTTCGTCATCTGCAGAGCTAGTTGGCATATAAACTTGTACTACTGTAGTAGGTGTGGGCTTCGTATCTATCCTGACCACAATAATGCGTTAACTATGTTGTTTGTAGTAACTTACCCGACCTCCTATTTTTTTGGTTCATTATCCCTATTTGATTTTGTATTTATAACCCTGTATTCACCTGACCAAAAGTCTTGTTGCTCCTGCCACCGAACTTCGCTAATTCCCACTATACTCAACTTTAACCTATCCATTTCCCTTTTTAAATTTTCTAACCTACCTGCTCGATAAGGGATCTGACATTCCACACTCCGATCCGTAGAACGCCAGTTTTCCTTCTCCTGATTACGACGTCCTCTTGAGTAGTCCACGATCGGAAAAATGGAGAACTATTTTACCTCCGGAATATTTTACCCAAGAGGACTCCATCATCATTTCACCCTACAGTAAATCTGCATGTCCTCGGGAATAATTACGGCTGTTGTTTCCCCTTGCTTTCAGCCCTCTTGCGGTACCAGCACAGCAAGGCCATTTTGGTTAGTGTTACAAGCCCAGATCAGTCAGTCATCCAGACTGTTGTCCCTGCAACTACTGAAAAGGCTGCTACCCCTCTTCAGGAACCACACGTTTGTCTGGCCTCTCAACAGATATCCCTCTGTTGTGATTGCACCTACGGTACTGTTATTTGTATCGCTGAGGCACGCAATCCTCCCCGCCAAAGGCAAGGTCTATGGTTCATGGGGGGAGGAGGACCGTATTGATTTGAATTGACCGACTTCGGGGGAGGTGGGAAGAATAACGAGAGCGGTGCCGGCAGATCCTCCTGAACGAGGAGACCTAGGACGCAGCGCCCAGACGCGAGGCGCGGACCTTACCGGCTCATAGTGAAGTGCCTGAGGGAGGTGGGGGAGGGGGATTGTCCTACATATACATGGCGCCGTCCCATCGCCGTTCAGTACATCAGCGCACCTGATGATGGCAGCGTGGTCGATTGCCGAAATATTGTGTCCTATGCACACTCATACCAGGCTGTTCACCCGAGATTTATTTCGTCATAAAATACGCCTGGAGAAATTGAAGAATCTCGTCGTCTAGACTCTGAAAGGACTAAGGGTACGGATATTACTGTCAGAATGCAGCCGCAGTGTGGGGGTAGTCGTCTTCGTGAATGAAAAACTTACGAGTGGACAAATCGCTACAGAAATGGACGTGTGTCCATGGCGAAGAGCGTTCGGGAACGTTATCCACTTCGAAACCGAACAAGAACATCGAGCCTGATGAGGTTTCCGATGTTCGTAGTGCTAGGACTGATGATTATTTCGCGTTTTCAATCATCCACGAATCTCTAAACTGTCGGAAAGTTTGTGCTCGTTGCGTGCTACATTAAGGTTTGGAAATTTGGAAGTCACCTTTAAGGCATTTTGAAGAGGAAGCTGGCAGTTGACGACACGTGGTTCCACCCATACGAACTACTGAGAAATCGGCGCAGCATTCTGTAGAAACATCAATCTTCGCGTACAGCAGAAATCTCAAAATCCAAGTTTCTGTAATAAGGCTTATGATGACAGTGTTTCGGAATATAAAAGATCCCCTGCCGATTCATGACGCTACTAAAGGTCAGACGGTGAGCAGTGACAGATACTGTGGGCCCTGAAATCCAAAATTAAAATGAACAGCAGAGCGATTCTTTCAAAACATGTGATTCTGCTTTTGGACAATTTAAGCTCTCATACAGCTGCGAAAACAGTCCACGACATTCAAAATCTTGATTCTGAGTTACTAGAGCAGTCGATGTACAGTATAGACCTAGCTCCGAGTGCATTATACCTTTTCGGTCCGAACGAGAAGCACCTGCACGTCGGATGACGAGGTTTTGGGAACAGCAAGAGCGAATGTTCACAAGGCTAAGAATCTTCCAGGATGGAATTAGGAAGCTTATGAAGGGAAGGATCATGTGCGTAGAGCTTGAGGGAGATTGTGTAGAGAAACGAATTTCGTTGCAATGTAGTTTTCCCAATAAGAAGTTATTTTCTTTAAAAAGGAAACGTCTGTACTTTTTGACTTGACCTGACATATCTTAAGGCCAACATTCATCACACAAAGATTGTTAAAGGAAAGAGTTCTTTATTTCAAGTCATAAACTGTACGAAAAGAAAGTGTGTATGAAGTAAAGCAGACAACCATAAATAAATAAAATATTTTAAGAAATGAATTTATAGGTAGGCTACTGAGTTCAAAAGTCCGCCTCGGCAACTGAGTATTCAGGTTACATGGCTGCCATGCGGAGGACCCGAGTTCGATTCCCGGTACTGCCAAGGACTTTTTCCTTGGTGGGAGGACTGGTACTTAGTGCACTGAGGCTCGTGATGCCAGCTGAGGAGGTACCTGACCGAGTAGCAGCGTCTCCGAGGTGTGGAAAGTCTGCAAAACGGCCGGGGAGCGCCGTACTAACCACACGGCCCTCCATGCCACCGCAGGGCAGAGGATGACACGGCGAGGAGCTGGTTGTTCAGTCAAAAGGCTTTATACAAACTCGTGTATTATGTAGAATAACGTATCACTTGTATAAGGTAAAAGAACCCAGAATCGACAAAATGGACAAGCGTGAACAAGTATTGCCCGAGTGCACCGTCAAATTACCTTATTACTATACAAAGTCGAGCGTAGAGTACTGGTCATCAAACCTCCACGATGATCAATACAGCAAGCATGCCTCTAGTGTTTTATCCTGCGGCGGTAAGTGGGAGATAAAAATGTAGGAATGTAAATCAAGGACGTAAACAGTGAGTTTTGATTGCGTTGTTATTGTAAACACTATGATATATGCGCTGAATTGGACAGTGAACCATCTCAAGTACTACTACGCATCGTAGTATTTCTGGTATCAGTAGTCACTCAAAAATGTTTTGCGTCACCCTCATACCCCGTATAGTTTCTTTTCTTTTCTTTCTTTTTTAATCGGACCCACTTTCTCAAAACACTTTTCAGGGCAGGATATCGTTACGAAGAGCCACCTTTATAGTTAAAAGTACAATTCAGTAGCGGAATGTCTCCAATCGTGAACGGTGTAACACAATTTGCATACAGTGTTGAGAAGCTCAGTATCATTCGAAGCGTCATTTAAAGCTCGGACAAGCATGAAGGGTATTGAACACAGAAACCAGCCTTCGGTGCTGGCATAATCTTAGCGCCTTGGGTTGACAGTATTTAACATAACGCATTAAGGAATAGTGAAATTAGAGGTGGAGGGAAGTGTTGGGAAGTACAAATTGCAGTTGGAAACAAAGGTTTGAATACAGTAACGAGATCCACAGCGACGTAAGTTTCATTTGTTTTTAGTGCTTCATATTTCAGTTTGTAAAAACGGGACCCTAAGAGGATCACTTTATTTTCCCCCTGCCTGTCTCTCTGTCCGCCTGTTACACATGTTTTGATACTCGCAAACTCACTCATCAAAACCTATAGAGTACTTCTCGTCGACCGAGAATCATGTAATATGGCAATAAGCAAGGTTTCACACTACAATAAAAGGAAAAAAAATCCGAAAAGTGTTAATTTGTAATTATATCATAAGAAAAATATTTGTCATTTGCTATCAGACTGTCAATTTGTCCGTCCGTCTGTTAAGACCCCTTTATCGCAGGAACGGTTCGACGTATCAAGTTGAAATTTGTGTCACGTACGAAGGTCTATGGGCCCTTGGTGGTATAATAAATGTTAGCTTCTAAGTAAAAGCAATCAAAAGATACCGCCATTTGTGTCAAATATTTCGATACTCGCATACATATTCATTAAAAACTTATGGATACTTCACCTTGAGGTAGAATCACGAAATTTAGGAAGTAGAAAGGCTTCATAGTACAAGCAAGGGAAAAAATTAGAAAACTAAGTTTTAATTATATCAAACGAACAGTATTTCTTGTCATTTGTTATCTGACTTCAGATTTGAAGTTAAAACATTCTCGAAAGCCTTTGAACCCCTGGGACCGATATCTTTCCAGTATCAAAGTCGATAACAGGCAAAAATCTTCGAGATTCTCGATTCCCGGAATGGATGGACTGCCTATACACATAATAAAGTTTTTACGAAACCCTTAGTGCGGGAGTCCTAGCCGCGTCTGGTCAATTTTTTAGAGATTGAGAGACTCACACAGAATAAACCAAGGTGGAGACATTTGTACGGTGTGAAAGGTGGTAACTGACACTTAATAATAAAATATATGAGATCATCCACATGAGTACTAAAAGGAATCCGTCAAACTTCAGTTACACAAAAAAACGGACTAATGTAAAGGCCGTCAATTCAACTAAATACCTAGGGATAACAACTGTGAACAGTTGAAACTGGAACGATCTCATAGGTAATATTGTGGGAATAGCGAACCAAAGACCGTTTCATTGGCAGAACACATAAAAGATGCAACATAGCCACGAAAGAGGGTGCCTACACTACACTTGTAGGTCTTCTGCTAGAGTTGCTGTGGGTTGTGTGATGTATCAGATAGGATTAACGGAGGACATCGAAAAAGAAGGTCAGCTCGTTTTGTACAATTGCGAAGTTGGTGGCAGAGTGTCACCGATATTGTGCACGCGTTTGGGTGGCAGTCATAGAAACAAAGGTGTTTTTTGGTTGGGGCGAGATCTCTTCGTGAGATTTTGATCTCCAGCTTTCTCCTCCGAATGGGAAAATATTTTGTTGAGCGGACCTGCAGAGGGAGAAATGACCATCATAATAAAATGAGAAAAATCAGAGCTCTCACGGGAAGAAATATTCATTTTTCTCGTGAGCTATTAGAGAATGTATCGGTAGAGAAACAGCGTGAAAGTGGTTCGATGGACGCTCCTTCTGGGACTAAAGTGTGAATTGCAGAGTAGGCATGTAGGTGTTGAGAGCTGCACAAAGCACTTTTTGCAGTCATGTCTATAGCTATCAGTCTCGACCATGGTAAAAGATATTTCGAGGGCCATGGAGTAAAGTGTGAAGAGTTGTTGTCTTGGTGAATGATATTCGCACAGCGTAGCACGCACAGCAGCAGCTTGTGAGAAAGGGAGGTGAGCCGGCCGCGGTGGTCGTGCGGTTCTAGGCGATGCAGTCCGGAACAGCGGGACTGCTACGATCGCAGGTTCGAATCCTGCCTCGGGCATGGATGTGTGTAACGTCCTTAGGTTAGTTAGGTTTAAGTAGTTCTACGTTCTAGGGGACTGATAACCTAAGATGTTAAGTCCCATAGTGCTCAGAGCCATTTGAACCAAAGGGAGGCGATTCACGCACAGCCGCAGCTTGTGAGAAATGGAGGTGATTTTATGTGAATAGAAGGCGGAAGGAGCGGGAGGGGGAGAAAGAGAACGAAAGGGAAGGGACTGTTAATATCAGCTGCATCGGTACTTTATGCAGAACCAGCGACAGCGAGTGAAATTGTGTGACGAAACGGAAATCGAACGTGGGATCTCCTGCTTACTAGGCAGCTGTGTTAACCGTTGTGCCACGCAGACACAGTGTTTATCGCAATTCAGCGGACTACTTCGGAACGCCCCTTGGCCCCTGCACATTCCCACTTCGCGCCACCTATCTGCAGTTCCCGTCCATGTCCAAGTGCGATAAGTACTTCGTCCAGGTGGCAACTGCCTATCTGCTTGCCGGGCTCGAATCCCAGTCCGATACACGTTTTCATTCATCGTCGCTGATTCCATATAAAGTCCCGATGCACCTGGCATCCATAGCCCCTGTCCGATACACGTTTTCATTCATCGTCGCTGATTCCGTATAAAGTCCCGATGCACCTGGCATCCATAGCCCCTTCTCTTTCCTTTCGTTTCTCCCCCCTCCACCTTTCATTTACGTATAAGGGTCACACCAAAAGAAATGCACACTTTTTTTTTAAAAAAAATACGTCTTTTATTCTACATGTTTGTAAGTTTTATAGTGTGCACATACATCCCTTAGGAACAATATTTTCATTTCTCCACATAATTTCCATCCCTCTCAGCTGCCTTACGCCATCTTGGAGCCAGCGCCTGTATACCCGCACGGTAAAATTCTGGACCAACCTGTTGGAGCCACTGTTTGGCAGCGTTCAGAAGGGACTCATCATCTGCAAACCTTGTTCCACGAAGAGAGTCCTTCAGCTTCCCAAAGAGATGACAGTCACATGAAGCCAGGTCAGAACTATAAGGCGGGTGTTTCAGTGTTGTCCATCCGAGTTTTGTGATCGCTTCCGTAGTTTTTTGATTGACATGTGGCCGTCCATTGTCGTGCTACAGCAACACATCCTGCTTTTGCCGATGTGATCGAACACGACTCAGTCAAGCTTGAAGTTTCTTCAGTGTCGTCACATATCCATCAGAATTTATGGTGGTTCCACTTGGCATGATGTCCACATGCAAGAGTCCTTCGGAATCGAAAAACACCGTAGCCATAACTTTTCCAGCAGAAGGTGTGGTTTTGAATTTTTTTTTTTTTTTACTTGGGTGAATTTGCATGATGCCACTCCACTGATTGCCTCTTCGTCTCTGGTGAAAAATAATGGAGCCATGTTTCATCACCTGTCACAATTCTTCCAAGAAATTCATCTCCAACATTCTCGTACTGTTCCAAAAGTTCGCTGCATACCGTTTTTCTTGTTTCTTTGTGAGCCACTGTCAACGTCCTGTGAACCCACCTGGCACAAAACTTTTTTAACGCCAACACTCTCAGTATTGTGCAGACACTTCCTTCCCCTACCCCAACGTAGCGTGTCAATTCGTTCACTGTGATGCGTCTGTCGGCAGTCACCAATTCGTTAGCTCTCTGCACATTGCCTGGAGTGAGTGCAGTATGAGGCCTGCCGCTGCGAGGACAATCCTCAATATTGCCGTGCCCGCTTTCATCACGTAACTGCTTCCCCACCGACTAACTGATCTGCGATCGACAGCAGCATCTTCATACACCTTTTTCAACCTCTTGTAGATGTTTCCCACTGTCTCGTTTTCACAACACAGGAATTATATGACAGCACGTTGCTTCTGACGAACGTCAAGTTTAGCATCTTGAACACATACTGTGACGGCGCCACTCACGGGAACAGGTTGAACTAAGTTTGAAAACAAGCGGGAAGGATGTATCTACACACTGTAAAACTTTCACACATGCTGAATAAAAACTGTAGTTTTACAAAACTACTGTGCATTTCTTTTGGAGTGACCCTCATAATAAGTATCACAGCTGCGGATTCCGCGTGGTGTCTATTCTTTCGGACATGTTTACTAACAAGCCTGAGTGTAATTTTAGGGCTGTTTCTCACGGTCCTTTAGGCAAATACTGGACCATTCCTCAAATTTCGCCCCAGAGAAAGACCTAAAATACGATTACAAGTCGAACAAAGCTTTCAGTAGTGACAGACAGATGGCGCACACGACTCCCCTTCCTTAGGTAATCTTGAAGACTGTGGCGTCGGGAAAGGCATCCAGTTAAATACGAGGTCCATTTTTTTCAAGGGCCGATCGGTATGGAAATGGGAACCACAGTGAAAATCGAAAAACGTTTTATTTGCACATTTGGTTACACCTTCCAGCTACTTCTCTACATAATCTCCGCACCAACTTATTGTTTGACATTTTTTTATCTACATCTACATATATACTCCGCTAGCCACCAAGCGGTGTGTGGCGGACAGCACAATTCGCGCCAATGTCATACTTCCCTCTCTCTGTTCGCGGGTCGCGCGAGGGATAAACGGCTGTTTGAACGCCTCTTATTTCCCTTATATTCGAATGGTGATCATTGCGCGATTTGAAAGTTTGTGGTAATAATATATGCCCTACATCCTCGGTGAAGATCAGATTTCGGAATTTAGTAAGCAGCCCCTTCCGTTTAGCGCGCCGTCTATCTGCAAGAGTGTCCCACTTGAAACTTTCTATGAGATTTGTAACGCTCTCGCGATGGCTAAATGTACCAGTCACGAATCTTGCCGCTCTTCTTTGGACCTTCTCAATCTACTGAATCAGACCAATCTGGTAAGGGTCCCATACAGACGAACAATACTCCAAGACTGGACGAACTGACGTATTGTAAACTATTTTCTTTGTTGAAAGACTGCATTGATTCAGGATTCTACCAATAAACCGCTATCTAGAGTTCGCCTTACCCGTTAATTGTGTAATCTGATCATTCCATTTGAGATCATTTCGAATAGTCACACCCAGATACTTGACGGATGTTACGGCTTCCAAAGACTGGGCATTTACTGTGTACTCTTACATTAATGGGGATTTTCGCCTTGTTAAACGCATTAGGTCACACTAATATTGAGAGATAACTGCCAGTCATTACACCACCCATTTATTTTCTGCAAACCCTCATTGATTTGTTCACAACTTTCGTGTGATACTACGTTCCTGTAGACTACAGCATCGTCGGCAAACAGTCTAAGGCAGCTGTCAAACTTTCTATCCAACTGCATATGTCATCGGATAGAAAGTAAGCGCGCACTTTTTGTAGCAAGCGATAGTGCGGAACTGAGTCGGACGCCTTTCCAAAGTCGAGCAATATGGCATCAACCTGGCAGCCGGTATCTAGAGCCTGTTGTATATCATGCATAAAGAGGGCCAGCTGTGTCTCGCATGAGTGCTGTTTCCTAAAACCGTGCTGGTTTCTGCAGATGAGCTCCTCAGAGTCTAGAAGGGACATTATGTCTGAACACAAAATATGTTCCATGATTCTATGTCTGAACACAAAATATGTTCCATGATTCTACAACAAATCTATGTTAGTGAAATTAGCCGGTAATTATGTGCATCTGATTTTCTACCCTTTTTATAGATTGCTGTGACCTGGGCCTTCTTCCAGTCCCGTGGAACTTTCCGCTTTTCCAATGATCTCTGATAGATGATGGATAAGAATGGTGCTATATTTGTAGCACAATCAACATATAATGTTACGGGGATACCGTCTGGGCCAGATACCTTCCTGGTGTCTAAGGATCTTAACTGTTTTACAATCCCAGATACACTAAACACTATGACAGCCATCCTTTCGTTTGTTAGATAATTGAAAGGGGGAATTATGCTGCAATTCTCTACCGTAAACGTGTTTTTGAAGGCTAGGTGTAGAATTTCTGCCTTCTGTTATCATTATCAGTTACATTACCCGTTCGTTGCGTTACCGTTGCGTTGTACCAACTTTCCAATACCCTTATCGCAACTGTTGAGCCTGTGATTTCCGCCAATTCTCTGCACTGGTCTTCAGCTCGTAGACTCTGCCGAAATACTCCCTTCATGACCAGTTGCTCATGTGAGAGAAGTGGTGAAAAGCAGAGGGAGCCGAGCCCGATCCGTATGGTTGGTGATCAAACGCTTCCCAGCGAAATCACTGCAGGAGCCTCTTCGTTGCAGCTGCATTGTGTGGCCGAGCACCGTCATGAGGAAGGACGATGCCTGGTGACGACATTCCTCTTCGCTTGTTCTGAGTTACCCTTCGTAGATAATTTTCTGCAATCCACTCGCTGAACAAGGTCTTCGGTTGTCACTTGGTTTCTTCCCTGACCGCCTGCATCATGAACGTCGGTACATCCTGCTTCAAAGGTCCTGAACCATTGACACACTTTCCTGTCACAGATAACTGTTACGTTACGTGGGCTGCGTCAAACCAGGCAGAACCATTGAGCATGAAGACAGCGAACGGCTGAACGCACTTGACACATGGCGGGAGACTCTGTTGCTTTAGCCATCTGTACGTACTCATTGTGCACTTAGAACTGAAAACTGCCGCCGGCCGCGGTGGTCTCGCGGTTCTAGACGCGCAGTCCGGAACCGCGCGACTGCTACGGTCGCAGGTTCGAATCTTGCCTCGGGCATGGATGTGTGTGATGTCCTTAGGTTAGTTAGGTTTAAGTAGTTCTAAGTTCTAGGGGACTGATGACCTCTGATGTTAAGTTCCATAGCGCTCAGAGCCATTTGAACCATTTCACGAGTGTACGTGAATATTGGGAATCTGGTAAAACATCAAATATCCGACATCGCTGCAGCAGGAAAAAGATCTTGCAAGAAGGGGACGAACGACAACTTAAGAGAATCGTTAAACGCGACAGAAGTGCAATCCTTCCTCAAATTGCTGCAGATTTCAGTGCTGTGCCACCAACAAGTGTCAGCGTGCGAACCATTCAACGAAACATCATCGATATGTGTTTCGTAGCCAACGGCCCACTTGTGCACCCGTGATGACTGCACGACACAAAGCTTTACGCCTTGCCTGGGGCTGTCAGTACCGCCACTGGATTGTTGATCACTGGAGACATGTTTGGGTCGGACCAGTCTCGTTTCAAATGGCATCGATCGGATGGACGTGTGCGGCTATGGAGACAACCTCATGAATCCATGGATTCTGCGTCGCCGGCCGGGGTGGCCGAGCGGTTCTAGGCGCTACAGTCTGGAACCGAGCGACCGCTACGGTCGCAGGTTCGAATCCTGCCTCGGGCTTGGGTGTGTGTCATGTCGTTAGGTTAGTTAAGTTTAAGTAGTTCTAAGTTCTAGGGCACTGATGACCTCAGAAGTTAAGTCCCATAGTGCTCAGAGCCATTTGAACCATTTTTTTTTATCCTGCATGTCAGCAGGGGACTGTTCAAGCTGGTGGAGGCTCTGTAATGGTGTGGGGCGTTTGCAGTTGGAACGATGTGGGACACCTGATACGTCTAGATACGACTCTGATAGGCTACACGTGCGTAAGCACCCTGTCTGATCACCTGCATCCATTCATGTGCATTGCGCACTCGGAGGGACTTGGGAAATTCCAGCAGGAGAATGCTACATCTCACACGTCCAGAATTGCTACAGAGTGGCTCCAGGAACACTCCTCTGAGTTCAAACACTTCCGCTGGCCACCAAACTGCTCAGACATGAAAATTTATTGAGCATATCTGGGATGCGTTGCAATGTACTGTTCAGAAAAGATCTTCACCCCCTCGCACTCTTACGGATTTATGAACAGCCCTGCAGGATTCATGGTGTCAGTTCCCTCCAGCAGTATTTCAGCCAGTCGAGTCCATGCTCCGTCGTGTTGCGGCACGTCTACCTGCTCGCGGGGTGCGTACACGATATTAGGCCGGTGTGCCAGTTTCTTTGGCTGCTGAGTGTAAAATTTCCCGCGTATTAAAAATATAATTTGCCAAATCCTGAATCACTGAACCCCATATGAGACGGCGAAAGGAGAAAAGAAACAGGTGTCTTGGCGAATGAACTGTTTCAGCATTCGGTTAATGCTGTTCAGAGCAGCTGTAGAAAGCTGAGTTGACTATCAAAGCTCAGATACCTATCGGAACACCAGTGGCTTGAAAGTGCCCTTATGGAACGAGGATGCAGAGTTTGGATGTTCGGCTGCCTGGCCACTAGTTATGCAGGAGCGCGAAGCCGTGTTACAGGCAGAGTGGCGGTGTAAAGGCGGCGCATTAAGAGCGCTCGGCGCGCAAGTCGAGTACGCAAGTGGGTCAGGCGGCGGCGGCAGCAGCAGCGCGGAGAAAGCCGGCGGATCCGTGGGCGGCAGCAGCGGGGCCGGGCCAGAGCAGGGCAGAGCAGAGCGCAGTGGAGCAGCCGGGCCGGCCGCAGCGCCTCTAATAAGGCCGGCGCCGTCAATGCGGCAATCTGCGAGGCGAACGGCCCTCCCAGTTAATGCCGCGGCACGCACTCCCCCTCTCCCTACCGCCCCGCGTCGCAGCGTCTCCACAACAAGCTGACACAGGCCTCGGGCCGACCGTGTGCTCTGCCAATGACTGCAAGGGATCTACACGATCTGATTAAAAGTACCCACACATCCCTCTGTAGTGCGGAATTAATGGCTCGATGTAACGAGATGCGGACCCTCCACGAACATGGCGTGCTACAGAAGCGAATTTTCACCGACAGGAAGAAAATCCTGTGATATGCAAATGATTAGCTTTTCAGAGCATTCACACAAGGTTGGCATCGGTGGCGACACCTACAACGTGCTGACATGGGCAAAGTTTCCAACCGATTTCTCATACATAAACAGCAGTTGACCGGCGTTGTCTGGTGAAACGTTGCTTCGATGCATCGTGTAAGGAGGAGAAATTCGTACCATCACGTTTCCGACTTTGATAAAGGTCGGATTGTAGCCTATTCGCGATTGCGGTTTATCGTATCGCTACACTACTGCTCGCGTTGGTCGAGATCCAATGACTGTTAGCAGAGTATGGAATCGGTGGGTTCAGGAGGGTAATACGGAACGCCGTGCTGGATCCCAACGGCCTCGTATCACTAGCACTCGAGATGACAGGTATCTAATCCTCATGGCTGTAACGGATCTTGCAGCCACGTTCGATCCCTGAGACAATAGATGGGGACGTTTGCAAGACAACAACCATCTGCACGAACAGTTCGACGTCGTTTGCAGCAGCATGGACAATCAGCTCGGAGACCATGGCTGCGGTTACCCTTCACGCCCCACCACAGACAGGAGCGCCTGCGATGGTGTACTCAACGACGAACCTGGCTGCACGAATGGCAAAACGTCATTTTTTCGGATGAATCCGGGTTCTGTTTAGGGCATCGTGATGGTCGCATACGTGTTTGGCGACATCGCAGTGAACGCACATTGGAAGCGTGTATTCGTCATCGCCATACTGGCGTATCACCCGGCGTGATGGTATGGGGTGCCATTGGTTACACGTCTCGGTCACCTCTTGTTCGCATTGACGGCACTTTCAACAGTGGACGTTACATTTCAGATGTGTTACGACCCGTGGCTCTACCCCTCATTTGATCCCTGCGAAACCCTACGTTTCAGCACGATAATTCACGACCGCATGTTGCAGGTCCTGTACGGGCCTTTCTGGATACAGAAAATGTTCGACTGCTGTCCTGGCCAGCACATTCTCCAGATCTCTCACCAATTGAAAACGTCTGGTCAATGGTGGCCGAGCAACTGGCTCGTCACAATACGCCAGTCACTACTCTTGATGAACTGTGGTATCGTGCATGGACAGCTGTACCTGTACACGCCATCAAAGGTCTGACTCAACACCCAGGCGTATCAACGCCGTTATTACGGCGAGAGGTGGTTGTTCTGGGTACTGATTTCTCAGAATATAAGCACCCAAATTGCGTGAAAATGTAATCACATGTCAGTTGTAGTATAATGTATTTGTCCAATGAATACCCGTTTATCATCTACATTTCTTCTTGGTGTAGCAATTTTAATAGCCAGTAGTGTACATTGACGGAAATAAGTCGCTGCATCAAAAAATAATTAATATAGAGTATTGAAATTTCGGGAATACATTTGTCTACCTAACATAATTAAGTCATCAACATTGTAAGAGCACAGATTAATGTAAGTGCGAGATAAGCCATTGCAAATGTGAAATGCTGGTACATTAAAAACCAGTGTAACCGTCACAGTGCTGAATGCAAGCATGCAATTGCATTCATTGTGCTGTACAGGTGCCGGAGACCAGTTTGCGAAAGGGACTTCCACGCACGTTGCACTTGGTAGATCAATAAAGGTACGGTCAGTTCTGGTTGTGGATGGCGCTGGAGTTGTCGTCCGATGATGTCTCATATGTGGTCAACTGCAGACATATCTGGTGATGGAACAGGCCAAGGCAACATGCAGATACTCTGTTATAAAAGCGCTAAGTGAGAGAGCATTAGCCTGTTGGAAACAGCCACTGGAATGCGGTTCATGAGTGGCAGCAGAACAGGTTGAATCACCAGATTGACGCACAAATTTACCTTCAGGATACGTTGGATAACCACGAGAGAGCTCCTGCTGTCATACGAAACTGTACTTCAGGTGTAGGTCCAGTGCGTCTAGCACACGAACAGGTTGGTTGCTGGCCCTAAACTGACCTCCTCCTAACCGACACACGGCCATTAATGGCACCGGGGCAGAATGAGCTTTCATCAGAAAATACAACAGACCTCCATTCTGCTCTCCAGTCAGCTCTCGCTAGACTCCACCGAAGTTGCAAATGGCCGTCGTTTGGGGTCAGTGGAATGCAAACTACAGGGCATCTGGCTCGGAACTGTCCTTGTAGTAACCGGTTTGTAAAAGTTGATTGTGTCACTGTGGTGTCAACTGATGCTCAAATTCTCGTTACAGATGCAGGACGATGCGCCAGAGCTGTACGTCAAACACGGTGGACTTCCCTCTTGGTAGAGCCAAGTAGCCCAGCCTTCTTGCGACCGTACATTCTCGTGACCACTCCTGCCACAAATCATATACAGTGGCTACATTCCTGCCAAGTGTTTCTGCAATATCGCAGGAAAAAACATGCAGTTTCTCGTTGCCCTGTTATACGAACTCGTTCAAAATGAGATGTTGATAATGAAGTCTTTGTTGGCTTAATGACATTCTTCACTAACGTCAGCTCTCCACGTCGAGGCTCAGAGGTAACTAACGCTCACGACTGCTACAGTGTGTGTTTAAAGCAAACCTGATTTCCATTCTCATACTGGCGCTACAAGCGCCGCTCTTACGTGATTAACGCGAAACTAGAATAGTCATGATCTCTCAGATTTAGAAACACACCTACGAACTTTCGTTTGTGTCGCACCACTCCTGCTCGGTGCTGTGAGGGTTGTTGTGTTGGCACTAGAGAAATAGGAACAGCAGAATCGGTTCAAATGGCTCTGAGCACTATGGGACTTAACATCTGAGGTCATTAGTCCTCTAGACTTAGAACTGCTTTAACCTAACTAACCTAAGGACATCACACACATCCATGCCCGAGGCAGGATTCGAACCTGCGACCGTAGCAGCAGCGTGGCTCCGAACTGAAGCGCCTAGAACTGCTCGGTCACAACGGCCGGCAGCAGAATGGGACGATCAGGACAACTCAGTCACTGCTCACGTTCCGTTCCCAACACATTACATACAGAAATATTTTTATACGTCTTTCTTGCATTCACAGCGTCAGATTTGCACCTGGTGGCCAAAACTGTATCACATTTTTTATCCAGCAGTAACGTATTAGAATATCTACGAAGTTTCGCTACCATACGATAATTATAGGTCACCCTGGACCTCCCTGAGAACCAATAGATCAGGGGCATTTCGAACCTCCTAAGGCTGCCCAAGTCGACTCTTCGTGATGTGGTTGTGAAGTGGTAATGCGAGGGAACAACCAAAGTTCAACCAGCACCAGGCAGACCTCATGTACTCACAGACAGAGACCGTCGATCATACGGAGGGTGGTTTTAAAAATCGCATGAAATAAACGGAAGGAATCACTCGTGAGTTCCAAAGTGCCACCAGCAGTCCAGTTAGCAAAATATCCGTAGGGACTTGTAGAGAATAGGGTATAACGGTCGAGCAGCTCCTTATAAACCACACGTGTCTGTAGCCAAAACTATGTGACGCCTCTGGACAGACGATTACGGAAAACGTGTGATTTGGAGTCATGAATCACGACATAGCCTGTGGAAAACAGATGGCACGATCTGAGTTTTGGCAGATGCCTGGACAACGTTACCTGCCATCATTTATAGTGCCTTCAAGGAAGTACGAGGAGGTGGTGTTATGGATGGGCGTGTTTTTCGTAGATCGAATGTGCACCCATTATTGGGCTTAACAAACGCTAAATGCGGAAGGATATGGACACATTTTAAACATTGTCTGCTGAATTCCGAGTTTATGGTTGTTTGTGTCATCATGATAGTGTCATAAAGCAACATTTGTGATGCAATAGTCTGTGGTCAGTAAAATTTCTTAACTGGACTGACCAGTCCAGAATCCTGACCTGAACCCAATCGAACTCTTTTGGGACTATTTAGAACGTAGATTTCGCCCCCGACCCAGCTTTCAACAAAACTACCTTCTCTGGATTCGACTGTAGTGACCGAATGGACTACCGTTCCTCCACAAACCTTCAGACACTTCATTCAGAATCTCTCCAGTAGAGTTCAAGCCCTCATAAATGCGAAGAGTAGACACACCCCATGACCACTAATATCCGTCCGGATACCTTTGATCAGATAATGTACTAGAGAGCAATTTACTTCCTCTTTCATCGATTTAGACTAGCTGTGAGGGACGACTGATATGATGGTTTGTTTCTTCTTATCTTCTCACAGTTTCTCCATTTTTCATCTCAGGTTTTTCTCCTTTTATTTCTAAACAGATGCTTTTCAATTTTTTTCGTCCATAGAGCCCCTAGCAACTATTAAGGTACTGAATAAAATCTTATCGAGCTTCCAGACGCATCAAGTGGTTAAATGCCACGAGCTTTCCGTTGTCACGTGTAATGACTGCTGATGGGCTTTCAGTGTGCCTGCGTCAATCTCCCCATCACTGGATCCCACACCTTCCTGAGCCGCAGGCAGCCGTCTCTGTTAAGAGTGTTGTCAGCTACACTGGCTTCTTCAATTACACTGTCCCAGAAGCTCTTAGTCCTTATGAGCTACAGTAGACATGTCGTCGAATTTGATCCGGTGTCCATTTTCTAAGCATCCTCAGCTGAAGCAGATTTTTGGGATGGTTTAGGCAGTATAGCCTCTCATTTTCCTACCTGTGTTGTTCTACTGTGCACACGATTTGTTCGACGTAAAACTAAGCGACTTCGCATGGTATTCTCTAAACCGCAGGTGTTCTAAAACCTGCTGTATCTTTCGCGGGTCTCGGTTATTGCTTGATTTTCGACCAAGGCCTGTAGATCGATATAATTGTGTGTCTCTTCAGCAGGCGGCTTATCTTACCAGACACGAAGCTACAGATCGGCAGAACTGTAAACCACTTTTCCTGCTCCAGGTTGCTGCCATTGTTGCGATTCTGCCATGAAATCGCTTTATTTATTTAGTGATTGGTTTAGCCATTGTTCTTGACCTTGTGAAGATGATTCAGCTCATGAGGCAAGTTATCGGTGTCTGGTACCACTCTTGCACGATGTACCAACGTTTGTATCACACTGAGCTTCTGTGTCGGGTGATGACAGCTGATGGCGTGCAAATACAGGTCGAGGTGCATTTGCCTCCAGCAGACGCTTCGATCAAAGTATCCAGTTCGTTTGTGACGAACGTGGACGTTGAGTAAAGGCAAAACATCATCTTTTTCTACTTCGCCCGCCTCCGTAGCGGTGGTCCCTAATGCACGCCTGTGCGGTGGAGCTATGCTCTGAGGTAAGTTGTTCCGAACCCTGGTGATGGATGAAATTCTCGCTCTCAGTAGTTGACTGGCAGGGGGGAGGAGAAGTAGTGGCATATACTTACTGATCTTCGGTCTTTGCACCAATGACCTGGACTACATTCCAAACGCCTCCGCGGTGTCTCATCACGTGACTGCATTTGACAGTGTTGATTATATCCATCCGTCGGATGGGGAAGTTAAAACCGGTGGCCGCTATGCTGCTATACGAGAGGAGTATGCTACGTGATCCCATGGTGTTTCACTGTCTCCACTCTTTATCATCTCACGACACAAACATAACAACTACCATTCACACGCATCCATTATACTCACCTATACTCTACAAGCCGGCCGCTGTGGCCGAGCGGTTCTAGGCGCTTCAGTCCGGAACCGCGCTGCTGCTACGGCCGCAGGTTCGAATCCTGCCTCGGGCATGGATGTGTGTGATGTCCTTAGGTTAGTTAAGTTTAAGTAGTTCTAAGTCTAGAGGACTGGTGACCTCAGATGTTAAGTCCCATAGTGCTTAGAGCCATTTGAACCATTTTTGAACAGTCCACAAATACACATACGACATAAGTCTCTCGTATCCGCAAGGAAAGGAGCCCATGTACGCAGAGAAAGGGCATCCTTTCCGCTCAGCAGCCAAACTCACTTTGAGGGATGCCTCAGCGAACAATGCCACAAGATATTTACATTTTTCTTACGTCCAAAGTGGACTGGATGTTCTTGTTAGCCGGCCGGAGTGGGCGAGCGGTTCTAGGCGCTACAGTCTGGAACCGCGCGACCGCTACGGTCGCAGGTTCGAATCCTGCCTCGGGCATGGATGTGTGTGATGTCCTTAGGTTTAAGTAGTTTTAAGTTTTATGGGACTGATGACCTCAGAAGTTAAGTTCCATAGTGCTCAGAGCCATTTGAACCATTTTTTTTCTTCTTAATGCTGTTGAGCCATTACAGGAAATCGTCAATAGTTTCATGCTCGTGAGGCCAAATGACTAAGGTGCCGTCAACGTAACGAAAGAAACAGGTTTTAATGGAGCCGTGTCTGAAGGCAATATCCTCGAACATTTTCTACATCTGTAATTAACGGGCGTCTCATCGCAACGCCGTCCGTGAGATCGTGCTATTGGCTGTTGTCGTTACAAGAAACTAAGATTACGTGTGTCCATAAATAACTTGACCACGCCACTTTCAAGGAGCTAGGACACTAGGTTGAAAGAGTATTTAATAGGTACATAAAAAGTGATCATTTTAACGCTTAGCGACACTGCAGGCTACGAATTTTTTCTCTCTCTCTCTCTCTAGGGGATGGTTTAGTGTTCAGTTTTTTGCCGTATTGTAGCGACAGATTTTCGGTCAATCATAACTTGTTAAAACGTATGCAGCTAGTGGGGCGCAGAAAAGTCGCTGTTAAAAGAAGTATTTAGCTCATGACTTCACGCGAGAGCTGTTCCAACGGGAAGACGCCAAGCAACATGCGCTTGGCCCCTCGCAGCCTGCGCTGCAAACCAAGCACACAGTATTCCTCTTCATAATTATCATGATTTTCACAAATTTCAAATATTTTGGAATTATGAAACGAATTAAGATTGATTTAATTGTGCTTCTGCTTAACTCAACGGCGAAAATTCTCCTCAATGTGTGGCATATGGATACAAACATGTTTAGATTTCAGATGGAAACAAGTGACGTGCACGGTTAATATCTTTGAGATCTTGTGTGTCTATATCTTGTGGTCTCTGGAATGCTGTCGATTAGGAGCAAAAAAGTAGTGAATCTCTTTAGCTACGAGCTAAAGACATTATTATAACGTTAGACTGTAACGTCATCATCACTGAGTTGAAGACGATTAATTCGACTGAAAAAGTCGGCTGAATTCTCAACATAAAGCTCACAGTGACCCACGCCTGTTTGTACATCGGTGAACGAATGACGAAATCGATGACTCGGAACTGGCCAAGCTGGGGCTGTCTGATCGATGACAGTGAACCCAAGACGCTGGATTCTTGCAGATGTGGCGCTCCTGTATGATCTGGCATTGTGATGTTGAAGGAGAGGGTGCTCAATTGCAAGCATATTTAGGAACTCGATTACAGTTGGTGTTTCTCACGCACCGATATAGTTACGGTACACGTTACCATAGTTCACGCCTGTCCCTGGTAGCTGAGTGGTCAGCCCGACGGAATGTCATACCTAACGGCCCGGGTTCGATTCCCGGCTGGGTCGGAGATTTTCTCCGCTCAGGAACTGGGTGTTGTGTTGTCTTTATCGTCATCATTTCATCCCCATCGACACGCAGGTCGCCGAAGTGGCTTCAACTTGAAAGACTAGTACCAGGCGAACGGTCTACCCGACGGGAGCCCATAGCCACACGGCATTTACATTTACCATGTTACACGATACAATTCGGAGCCATCTAGCGACACAGGATTGCAATTTGCGTCAGCGAAGTGGAAAAAATGAGAGAGTAATAAACATGTAATATAGAATCTCAGCCGACATTGAGAACAAATAAAAAATTCGGAGGCATTGCTTTTCAGCATGTCCTCGTATTTAGCAATTGCGAAGCTTTGCCAGATTCGCTAGTGTATAATACGAACAGCATTGATTCTTTTGCATTTACCTTCTACACAAAATGAATTTGATTGCGACTGAGGCTGGTGTTTCTTAATCTCCTCCTAGATGAGAAGCATGATGGACAAAATAATATGCAAAAGAAATAGATTGTGTGTCTGCCAAAGAATCAAAGATCGTCTACGTAGGATTAAATGCTTTATTTTTTTGTAGTGAATAATTCCAAGTAAGTTGCAAATTATTCACTGCAACTCGAATGTTTCACTACAAAATGTCATATCATGACGCAATCTCGCTGCGGGCCAGGCTGAAAAAAAGATACTCCATCATTTTGAATTCAGAAGCAAATCTAACAAGACAGTTCAAAAGAAGCTGAAACGAACAGCAGGCTTTAAAATCCCGTTGATGACGAGACCATTAGAGATGGAGCACAAAATCTGATTGGGCAAGGACGGAAAAAGAAATCAAACGTATCCTTTAGAGGGACCGATGCCTGCATGATTTTGGGAAACCATTGAAAATCCAAATCTAGATGGCCGGGCTGGGAGTTGAACCTTCCTCCTTCCCGATGTGAGTCGCACACGCTGACCACCGTGACACCTCGATCTGTAAGGACAGTGCAGACCAGTGGTAGTCAACCTCGTCGCTACCACCCACTTGTTGGCGTTCCAGCCTTCATGGTGGGCGGTGGACGGTGGAAGACTATAAAAACATTTTTAATAGACGTTCACTAAACTTTGACATAAAGCGTTTGGGAAATACACTACTGGCCATTAAAATTGCTACACCACGAAGATACGTGCTACAGACGCGAAATTTAACCGACAGGAAGAGGAATCTGTGATATGCAAATGATTAGCTTTTCAGAGAATTCACACAAGGTTGGGGCCGGTGGCGACACCTATAACGTGCTGACATGACGAAAGTTTCCACCCGATTTCTCATACACAAACAACAGTTGACCGGTATTGCCTGGTGAAACGTTGTGATACCTCGTGTAAGGAGGAGAAATGCGTACCATCACGTTTCAGACTTTGATAAAGGTCGGATTGTAGCCTATCGCGATGGCGGTTTACCGTATCGTGACATTGCTGCTCGAGTTGGTCGAGATCCAATGACTGTTAGCAGAATATGGAATCGGTGGGTTCAGGAGGGTAATACGGAATGCCGTGCTGGATCCCAAAGGCCTCGTATCACTAGTAGTCGAGATGACAGGCATCTTATCCGCATGTCTGTAACGGATCATGCAGCCACATCACGATCCCTGAGTCAACAGATGGGGACGTTTGCAAGACAACAACCATCTGCACGAAGAGTTCGACGAAGTTTGCAATAGCATCGACTATCAGCTCGGAGACCATAGCTGCGGTTACCCTTGACGCTGCGTCACAGACAGGAGCGCCTGCGATGCTGTACTCAACGACGAACCTGGGTGCGCGAATGGCAAAACGTCGTTTTTAGGATGAATCCTGGTTCTGTTTAGGGCATCGTGATGGTCGCATACGTGTTTGGCGACATCGCGGTGAACGCACATTGGAAGCGTGTATTAGTCATCGCCATACTGGCGTATCACCCAGCGTAATGGTATGGAGTACCATTGGTTACACGTCTCGATCACCTCTTGTTCGCATTGACGGCATTTTCAACAGTAGACGTTACATTTCAGATGTGTTACGATCCGTGGCTCTACCCTTCATTCGATCCCTACAAAACCCTACATTTCAGCAGGATAATGCACGACCGCACGTTGCAGGTCCTGTACGGGCCTTTCTGGACACAGAAAATGTTCGACATTTGCCCTGGCCAGCACATTCGCCAGATCTCTCACCAATTGAAACCGTCTGGTCAATGGTGGCCGAGCTACTGGGTCACCACAATACGCCAGTCACTACTCTTGATGAACTTTGGTATCGTGTTGAAGCTGCACGGCCAGTTGTACCTGTACACGCCATTCCAGCTCTGTGTGACTCAATACCCAGGCGTAATGAGACCGTTATTACGGCCAGAGGTGGTTCTTCTGGGTACTAATTTCTCAGGACCTATCCACCCAAACTGCATGAAAATGTAATCACATGTCAGTTCTAGTATAATACACTCCTGGAAATTGAAATAAGAACACCGTGAATTCATTGTCCCAGGAAGGGGAAACTTTATTGACACATTCCTGGGGTCAGATACATCACATGATCACACTGACAGAACCACAGGCACATAGACACAGGCAACAGAGCATGCACAATGTCGGCACTAGTACAGTGTATATCCACCTTTCGCAGCAATGCAGGCTGCTATTCTCCCATGGAGACGATCGTAGAGATGCTGGATGTAGTCCTGTGGAACGGCTTGCCATGCCATTTCCACCTGGCGCCTCAGTTGGACCAGCGTTCGTGCTGGACGTGCAGACCGCGTGAGACGACGCTTCATCCAGTCCCAAACATGCTCAATGGGGGACAGATCCGGAGATCTTGCTGGCCAGGGTAGTTGACTTACACCTTCTAGAGCACGTTGGGTGGCACGGGATACATGCGGACGTGCATTGTCCTGTTGGAACAGCAAGTTCCCTTGCCGGTCTAGGAATGGTAGAACGATGGGTTCGATGACGGTTTGGATGTACCGTACACTATTCAGTGTCCCCTCGACGATCACCAGAGGTGTACGGCCAGTGTAGGAGATCGCTCCCCACACCATGATGCCGGGTGTTGGCCCTGTGTGCCTCGATCGTATGCACTCCTGATTGTGGCGCTCACCTGCACGGCGCCATACACGCATACGACCATTATTGGCACCAAGGCAGAAGCGACTCTCATCGCTGAAGACGACACGTCTCTATTCGTCCCTTAATTCACGCCTGTCGCGACACCACTGGAGGCGGGCTGCACGATGTTGGGGCGTGAGCGGAAGACGGCCTAACGGTGTGCGGGACCGTAGCCCAGCTTCATGGAGACGGTTGCGAATGGTCCTCGCCGATACCCCAGGAGCAACAGTGTCCCTAATTTGCTGGGAAGTGGCGGTGCGGTCCCCTACGGCACTGCGTAGAAATAAGGGAAATCAGAGCTCCCTCGGAAAGATAACGTGTTCGTTTTTTCCGTGTGTTCTTCGAGACTGGAATAATAGAGAATTAGTGTGAAGGTGGTTCAGTGAACCCTTTGCCAGGAACGTAAGTGTGATTTTCAGAGTAGCCATGTAGATGTAGATAGGGAAACGTAGTACCGTAGCTGTGACAACTGGACTATGGACCAATGGAAGAAAGTCATTTGGTCCGAGGAGTTTGTTTCACACTGTTTACAGCTTCTAGCCGACTTTACGTCAGAACAGTGAAACATGGCGGAGGTTCGGCGATGATTTGGGCAGCCTTATCGTGGTAGCCCATGGGCCCCATGGTTACTCTGCATTACAGCCAAGGGTTATGTGACGATTTTGGTTGATCAGGTCCGTCCCATGGCATAATGTTTGTATCCCAATCGTCATGCTGTGTTCCAAACCGACTGGGCCGCTGTCTACAAAGCACGCATCGTCCAGGGCTGGTTTTGTGACGACGAGGATGAATCGTGGCATCTTCGATGGCCACCAAAGTCACCGGATCTCAGTTTCATTGAGCTTTTGTGGTCTACTTTGGAGAGAAGTATGGGTGATCGCTGTCCAACTCCATTATCGTTACCTGAACTCTACTATTTTCCAGGAAGAATGGTATAAGATTCCGTTGAAAACCATACAAGACCTTTGTTTATTCATTCCGAGACGCGAGACGGATGGAAGCTGTTTTGAATGGCAACGGTTTTCCTACATCGTATTAGGCACGGTAATGCGTAGTGTTTTTGGTGTTTCCATATTTTTAACCAACCGCTGTATACACTGCAATCCATCACATGGCGCATGGTGGAGGATACCTAATACTACTGCTAGTCGGCACCTTCCCTCCTCCGTTAGCAAATGGAGCGACGTTCAAAATGGTTGAAATGGCTCTAAGCACTATGGGACTTAACATCTAATGTCATCAGTCCCCTAGAACTTAAAACTACTTAAACCTAACTAACCTAAGGACATCAAACATAGCCATGCCCGAGGCAGGATTCGAGCCTGCGACCGTAACAACAGCGCGGTTCCGGACTACAGCACCTAGAACCGCTCGGCCACAGCGACCGGCATGGAGCGAGGGAGAAACGACTGTCTATATGCTTGCGTGCGATACCATATATCTGTTACCTTGTCTTAGAGATTCTTACGCAAAATGTGTGGTCGTGGCCATACGATCGCTCTACCATCCGTCGCAAATGCTGTTTCCCTAAACTTTCTCAATAGCGCTTCGCGAAAACAACGTCTTCTTCTCTCCAGTAAATCTAATTTGAGTTCATGTAGAATTGCCGTGATACTTGCATGTTGATCGAATCTACCAGTAAAAGCTCTAGCCTCTGAACTGCTCTGATGTCTCCATTTAATCCGACCTGTTGGGGCTCCCAAACACTCGAGCGGTACTCAGTAATAGGTCGCACAAGAAAGCTGTATGGGTGTCCTTTAAATATGTGTTACACTTTCCAAGAATTCTCCTGATTAAAAGAAGTCAACCATTCATCTTGCCTACAATCGACCACAAGTGCTAGAAATAAAGGTAATTTCTGTTTGTTTTTAGTAATTTTGGACTAGAATAATAGTAGAACACGATTTAATATGCTAATATACCATACGCCATCGAATAAGTGATTGTTTATTTCATCATAACAATACATTCACTTCTTTTTTGATGTAGGATAGGACGTTCCTTGACAACGACTTATGCCTTCACTTTTGAATACATTGTTTCATATTTTTGAGGGATTTAATATTGTGTTTTCTGAATACTGCACATATTTCGTTACATTCTAAGATAAACAGTACTCACTTAGAACATTTTCATGGCATTTTGGTGAGTCACGCCAATATTTCATATTTTGACACTATTTGGTCCTGAACGCCAACATAAACTTTTCGTTCATAAAATCTAAGCTCTGGACTGAGGAGGGTTTATAGAGAGCCAGAGCAGTCTCATCACACTTCTCCTGGCGATACCTTTGTCCCCAATGAACACTCGCCGCCTGTTCTGTTCTACTACTTAAAATTCTACAAGCTACTCACACATCTGAGACCTATTCCATACGATGGGATCTTTGTTAAAGTCTACATTGTGGCATTGTGTCAAATGCTTTCCGGAAATCTAGGAATATGGAATCTACCTCTTTCCCTTCATCCATGGTTCGTAATATATCACGCAAGAGAAGGACACGTTGAGTTTCGTATGAGCAGTGCCTTCCAAATTCGTGTTGATTTCTAGATAGAAACTTTTCTCGTTCAAGGAAATTTATTATATTCTAACTTAAAATATGCTCAAGATTTCTCCAGAAAACCGATGTTAAGCATATTAGTCTGTAATTTTGCAGTCACTTATGAAACAGGTTTTCATGTCAGGCATATCGGTGGACAGCCTGAAGTAGACAGCGAAACAAGGGTAAGTACTCAATTGTTACTCCTCGAACTGTAGGCCTGTGACAATATGAACACACTCAAACTCGTCGACTGATCACTGGCTGCGAAACAATACGACACGAACAGTCTCCACTTGAATTGATTTCTTACGACGTTTCTGTTATCTCAGACACTTAAAGTCTCGCGATGAAGAGTGCAAAGTTGTTACTGTTGTAGTCTTCGATCCGAAGATTCTCGATGCAGCTTTCCATTCTAGTTTACATTGTGCAAGCCTCCTCATCGCTGCATATCTCCTGCAACCTTTATCCACCGATGTGAACGAGTCTCCATTCTGCTGTTTTCTTTTTTTGCGTCCTTTTCACTATTATTATTTATTTCTTTTACAACTCTAGATGGCAGTTGTATGTAAGTGGTGAGTTGGTAATTCTTAATATAGTCTCACAGAACTGTGCTGCACGTCAGGAGAAATGCGTGTATACTACCTCGAGACCAGAAATGTATCACTGAAGTGTTTCAAGAAAATATATATACACTTTGTACTGTACACTCTAGTGCCGTGAAATCAAATGTTATCAGAAAGCACCAAGTCTACTTTATTAGCGAATAATCTGCAACAGGTGAAAGACAGATGAACAGACATATAAAGTGCACTTACCAGCATGAAGTCGGCGGAGGGACGCTAATGGTGACTGGAATGAATTTAGCTACAACAGACAGTCTAACCATGCGGAAGAGCATCTCATGTCACTCAAGGATAACACGTTTACTCACATGCACATCTAGAGCTATGTGCAGCATCCAAGTGTAGTTCGTAAAAGCGTTTTATTAAGAAGGCTTTCATAAAAAAATGGTATTATCACATCTGTAAATCGAAGCGTGCTGCTTGCTGACATCCCTACCGATTATACCCCTACTGACCAGTACATTTTACGTTCTGAGTCAGAGACATTCTTTGATATCAGTGACGTCAGTTATGATACGATACTCCATCTTGTCAAAAGCTAATATGTTCTTACAGTTCACATACAGTATTTGTACGTTCAGAATGGGATACAAAGTTTTCCGCTCCTACTTTTCACTCGGTTGAAATCTTATGCTGTCCTGACGAGATATTCATCAAACAACAACATTTGTCATGACTGGCTCCGAAAGACGGGTCCGGCTGAATCAGAATCTGATGATGTTTAGAACAGTGTCACAGCCATATGTGATTAAGATGGCAGAGTGGTGCCATGTACATAGGTCCTGTACCATTTAACAGATTTCCCAAAAATTCTGGGGTTTTGTCAACCAATACAGGGGGGTGAAGCATCGACCAAAACACTGCTCCCCTATATGGAAATATCATTCATCAGACCTCAGCCTGACTGCCCTAATTTAGATTTTTCGTGGCGTATTAATTACACCAGACGAGTACCAGTATGTTCCCTTTGACTTGGTCAGAACTGATTTTCTTTATGTTCTCATCCAACTGAGCTAGTCTCCCATCCATCACTAATTACCTCAACACCCATTCCTGTAGTTCTTTCACAACATTGTGCTCTATTTGTAGCAAAAACAAAACCGCTTTAAGTTTAATATTTATTCTTATTTTACTTGAAAGTGTAGTGCTAGACAAGTCATTTGACCACCAAACTAAGTCAACGCGACTGCACGCTACGGTGGCTAAAAATTTATTTCCTACAGCTCGATGAATTCCTTGAATGTTTCCATCAAATCTTTGCTAATGTTTGGTACAAAAGCCTTATTGATGAAAAGTACCTCAGATGTAAGTCAAACATCTGTTTGTGTCAACAGTAAGTGTGATCGTTAATCTTTCTGTAATTGATGTACAGTCTTTCATATAGATATAGTTCTTACCAGTTGTTGAAGGAACTGCTTTTAAACGATGTATTCAGAATCATGTTTCAGGATTCTGGAAGCGATATTTATCGAATATCAGTTCAGGAGTTAATGTTTCGGACGTAGTTCCCTTACTCAAAAAAAGAACAAAACCACAAACCCCTATTTCTCTCTCCCTCTTGCTAACTTTTTTCCTTGTGCAACTCAAAAGAAGGAGTGCAACACTCACGTACTGAACACTAGCTCGCTTTCGTCCACTTAGTCATAGTCTGGCTCTTGTAAATACTTCTAGGCCGGAAGTGTACTGTAGCAAACACTATCAGGTGACATATGCCGGCAGTGTTTCGACGATGAGGATGCAGTTCGTGTGGCCGACTATGTTGCCGCACGTTTCCGGGCTATTTTGTTGGAAATAGGCGACTTTTTTTTCATGTAAACGTACCTTTTCGTATATAACGTACCATATTCATATATGGTTTCCGACACAATGTTGCGGACATCTTGTTCATGTTGACCATGTTGCATCGTCATCAGACACTGATGCCAACGTCTTGCTGATGTAACCACCCTTCTCTGAGCCTCACCATCTTTACCATTTGATTGCACTTGCTACAGTTAATTCCACTAATAACACTTTTTGATATGGATGCTCTGAGCCAGTCTCTTGATCTTTTTTCCATAATTTTTTCGTTTCAAGATGTACAGGGTGCCCATAATGTAAGTATCCATTTTGCGGAAAACGTACATATTGATTAATTCTGTTACAGGTGCCGTGAAGAGACATCACAATATTAACAATTGCCTAAATAATCACAATTCTGGAACATCGTTTACGTGGCGAAACCTGCTCTGAGGTCCAGAGGCTGTTTGAGAGAAAGTATCAGAAGGACGATCCTACAAGACTTGCCATTCGGAAGCTCGTCAACAAATTCCGGCGTACAGGATCTGTAGCGCAGGAGAGACGCTCTGGGGCGACCACCGGTCAGCCCAGAATCTGTACAGCGTGAGATGGGAGCTATCGAAAGAAGTCCGACGGCATCTACCCGCCTGCTGAGTCGTGAACTATCCATGCCGAAACCCACAATGTGAAAAGTACTTCACTACACCCTTAAGAAGAAGGCATATCATATCCAGGAGCTTCACCAGCTAGAGGATGAAGACCATGCGGCACGAGCAGTCATGTGTCATGATCCGGATCTGGGCAGAGTAGCAACCCCATGAGTGCACTCAGTGGCAAAGGAACTCTCCCAAAGTCAATGTATGACTTGATCTCATGAAAGAGACGATCTATGGGCCGTTTATGTTTGCTGAAATGACAATTACCGGAGCAGCCCATCTGGACATGCTGCAGTTGTTCTTGGAGCCACAGTTTCAACAGGATGGTATCCTTGCCTCTGGCATGTATCAACAAGATGGGGCACCAACCCACTACGCAAACATTGTCCGGGGCTACCTGAACGAGACCTTTCCTATCAGGTGGATGGGAAGAGACTTGGACTTTTTTCGGCGGGGTTTCATCAAGAGCCGAGTTTATGCTACAAGGGTGCCACATTTGAATGAACTGAAACGGCGAATACGAGAGGTATGCTTGCTAATAACCCCTCAAATGTTACAGCGTGTATTCCACGCAAGCACAAGGCTATGGGAACAGTGTGTTGCCAATGAAGGTGGACATGTTGAACAGTATTAGGTACTAAAACTCTAAATATAATGTTTATTTTGTTGTAGCAAACCTGGAAAATGGAAATGGATACTTACTTTATGGGCACCCTGTATTTGATGAGGCTATTATGTCGAATTAGGTGTACAATAAATTTAGTTTTTGTTCCCTGTATCGCATTAATCAACGCCCTTATATCTTTAATTCCTTTTAGTATTTGTTCATTAGATTTTCTTTCGGTCCAAGACATTTTTCTACCTCTTCTCCATATCCACACCTGTACAGCTTCTGCTTTTTGTTTTCTTTTTTCACCAGAGTTCACCCTCCATACCCACAGCTTAAAAAAGCTCAAATAAATATCTTGATGAATATCTTTCTTGTTCGGTAGTAATATGGTTGTTTGTTAATAAAATACTAATATTTCTGAATGTTCGTTGATTCGCTGGTATTCTTTTTTTGATATACATCATATTTCTGTTGTCGTCTGTTATTGTACTTCCCAAGAATCAAATTCATTTACTTGAATTTGCATAAAATTTTAATTTCCTATATCAATGTTGTCTTTACTTGTCCGTTCAATTTATTAATCACCATTATTTTTGTGTTGTTTGCATACATTTTCAATTTGTGGTTATCCAAGGCGCCAGATAAATTTTTAGCATATATTTATTGTCTTTTTCAGAAGACTACTATATCATTAGGAAATCGAATGCGATGTAGAGGTAGGGGTGTAAATGTGGAAGCGTGTGAGTGATGTGGAAACGTCTAGTATCTGGCCTGCAGAGCGCAGCACTCTAGGAGGGCAGCCAGAAATTGTTGCAGTAATTCCTATTTGTCACGGTAGACGGTTAGAAGTCAGTTCAGCAACAGACGCCGTGACAGTGATGCAATTTACGTTCGCGAATTTCTAAACCTTTTTTTTATCTACATACTTTGTAGTTATCTTTCTTTACGTATGATAACTTATAAAGGGAGGGGCATAGAAGTTTTTAGCAGTCCTTTGTCAACATTAAATGGATAGTTGCTCAATGTAATCTAACGAAATTTAAATTTGACTTTGTGTAGGTTATGTGGAAGCATACATACGATGGCATTGTGGAAACGTTTCCACAATACCAACATCAAATACATTACTTCTAATACGTTTTGCGTCTGTTTATAGATGCCACAAAAGCTAACTGATCGGAAACCAAGAGCTATTGTGAAGAAGCGGAATGCTGAAAACATGATTAAGGCTATAATAACCTTAAGGGAAAAGCAGATTGGGTTAAGAAGAGCAGTAAAAGCTTTCACTGTACGTCAGACGACACTTCAAAGGTTTGTGCATAGTGATATGTCACCTGAAGAATGTGTTTCTTTGAGACTTGAACGTAAGCCTGTACTACCTGATGCTCTAGAGAACCAGTTGGTACAGTATTTCATTGTAATGGATAATCGCTTCTATGGTCATAGCAGATTAAATGTCAGGAGAATGGCATATCAGCTAGCGGAAAGAAATAATATTAATCATCCTTTTACTTGAAATGCTGCAGGCAGAGCTTGGTTTGACCTTTTTCTTAGACGAAACAGAAATAAACTCACAATCCACAAACCTATGGGGACCTCATTCTCGAGAGCAAAAGGATTCAACAAAGAAGCTGTAGACAAGGTTTTTGACATTTTGGAAACTGAGTACAGTAAACACTCCTATAGTGCTGATTGTGTGTACGATGTAGACGAGACTGATCTCTCTGTCGCCCAGAGCAGAATACCACATGTAATTGGACTGAAAGGTAAACATCAAGTAGGTGCCCTCACATCAGCAGAGCGAGGATCCCTGGTGACTGTCATATGCTGTATGAGTGCTGGCGGTACTTTCATACTACCAATGATGATCTTCCTCAGGAAGAACTGGACTGATACTCTACTGAAAGGAGCACCAACTGGAACAATTGGTAAATGCCATCCTTCAGGCTGGATTCAAGCTGAGCTCTTCTCCGAGTGGTTTGACCACTTCATTTCTAAGGCACATCCGTCAAAAGAATCTCCTGTGTTGTTAATTCTTGATGGGCATAACAGTCATGCCAGAAACCTTCAAGTTATAGAATGTGCAAGGGAGAACCATGTTACAATCGTGAACATCCCGCCTCACACCTCTCATAAAACTCAGCCACTTGATAAGACCTTTATGGGAACTCTAAAAACCTATTACGCTTAGTATGTTCGCCAATGGTTGCAGCACAGCAGCCGACCCTTAGGACAATATGACGTATCTCAGTTGTTTGGGAAAGCCTACCTGAAGTGCCAGACTGGCTCTATTGCTGCAAAAGGACTTTTGGAGACTGGAATTTTCCCATGTGATAGGACTGTTTTTGCAAAAATCGACTTTATAGCTGCCATGTCGGCTTTAGATGAGGCCAGACGTCTGAGAGGAAATTAATGAGAATCGAGCATCTCCAGGTGGAAGTAATGACCTCAGACAAGAAGACACTCAGAAGGTATTCAGACCTGTGACCACTGACAGCCCAAGTGAAGATGGCCAAAGAGAAAGCAAAAGGTCAAAATCGTTGTCAAATACCTCATCAAAAACGTGTGTGACTCCACAAGATATCATGCCAATCCCTCCTCTAAAGAGGAACGTTTCGAACAGAGGTCGTAACCCAGGTTCATCAGCTGTTTTGACCTCTTCGCCTGATAAAACACACCTTGAAGACTCCGTACTGAAGGGTAAATAGAAGCTTCCTAAGGCACCTCTCAAAAACCAAGAAAAAAACGTGAAGTTCTTCCTAGAAAACCATACAAGAAACGGCTGAAGTTATCTGGGGATTCAGATGAAGAGCCCAATGCACCAACTGTCTCTTCAGGCGAGTCCGATTTGGATATCCCAGTTGGGGAAGAAAAACCTACTGAAGAAGATGCCATTTGTATTTTCGTGGAGGCGCATTTTCCAAAGACCGCTACGGTCGCAGGTTCTAATCCTGCCTCGGGCTTGGATGTGTGTGATGTCCTTAGGTTATATGTCCGATATCTACGAGTAAAGTGGTAGGGCACATTTGTAGCCTGCCAGGTAGTCCGCATACTCTCTCGAAACTATGATCGATTTTTTTCTGAAATTCAGAAGTAAATAAGTGTAAACTGGCCGTTTCATGAGCATCTTGTATGAAGCTCACAAAAGTAATACAGTAGAATGAGACTTGTTGTAGCACGCTCAGCGATCAAAACACAGGCTTGTGTCGGAAGAAACTCTCCCACTGATGAAACTGAATGTGGAATCCAAGAGGAAATGAAGCTAAATTTCATTAAAAGTCTGTACTTTTGGTGTTGCTTTTCATTGCTTGTACAGAATTTTTTATAAATAAATTTAGTAAATCATGTGAGAAGACAACCTTCGCAGATATCTCTTCTTATCCTAGCTTCTTTCTTCGTGCTACTGAGATCTGTTTCTGTATAGATTGAAACTCAATCTTTTATGTCTCCAGTCTATTCCAGTTATCCAGTTTTCTAAACAATAACTTCCACTCCATTCTACCAGAAGCCTTCTCTAGGTCAATGAATGCGACATAAATTTTCCTGTTCATCGCAATTCTTTTTTTCTGAGATCGTTCGTAGGGAGATTGTAGCTTTCCTGCTTTCTTTTCGTATCCTAAACCCAAATTAGTTTTGTCCAAAATGTAGATTAATTTTAGCTTTAAATCTTGCTTAACAGTACTGCAAATAATTTTTTAAGTTTTTCTAATAATGCCAAGGTTCTGTAACTTGGACAATTATTTGCGTTCCTTTTCTTAAGTATGTCAATAGTTCCAGTTTTCATTAACTGCATTGGTAGTGTTCCATCGTCACAACTGACATACGTACATTCATTTGTACAGTTGTTTCGTCTTGTCTCCAGCATTGTTTAATAACTCAGCAGCTATGTTATCTATTCCAGCCATTTTGTTGTTGTCCAAGTTCTTTAAAGCATGGTTGAATTCTGACGTGATAATTGGTGATCCTCTGAAGTAATTTTCACTTCTTCCACTCCATTTATGTAATCATCTGTGACATCTCCTCCATCATAGAGTTCTTTTATGTCTTCTGTCCACCTATTTGCTATTTTTTCAGGTTACAAGTAATATTAAATGAGTATGTGAGTGATCTTAACAGCACGTGACACGAGGAGCGACGAGGTAAGTAATTTACCCAAACTGCAGCTCCCTGTACGACGTATCCTCCAGAGCAATTGTGTCCGTACAATCTACGAGTGAAGTGGTAGTGCATGTTTATGGGCTGTCGGGTAGGTAATTCGCATACTGTCTAGAAATTATGACCGATTTTTTCCTGGTATTCAGAAACAGATAAGTAGAAACTGGTCCGTTATATGAGCAACTTGTAATTGTAGTTCATAAAAGTAAGACAGTAGAAGGAAACCTTGGGTAGTACTCTCAACAATCAAAACACAGGTTCGTGTTGAAAGAAACTCTGTCATTGGTGAAACTAAATGTGAAATATAAGAGGAAATGAAACTAAATTTCTCTCTAAAAGTCTCTTCGTTTGGTGCTGGTAACAATAAAAATGCCGCTACGTCGATTGGGTGCAAGAGGTCATTTCATTTAAACCTTAGGACCATATACAGCAACATGGGACAAGTAGTTCAGCTAAATATAGCGTTGTAGAGAAATGATTGGCTCTCTTTGGTACTTTACATCAGAACATACTGTCTACAGCGCACACCTTCTGTGCTAATTTTTAAAAGTCGAGAGGTTTTACTTCTTTCGAAATATTGGCGAAAGAGGAAAGAGCTATCGTCATAAAAATATAGTGTTTGTAATTAATGGCCAGGAACTATGAAAGATTACAGTGTCAGTCAGCCGACAAACCTGAAATATTAATAACAAACGAAGAAATTAGGTTAGTAGTAACAAAGCATACAAGAAAGAATTTTTAGAGTTTCGCAAGTTGTGAACTCTTTCATTGTTTAGTAACGTCCAGTACACACTGCCCGAAAGCAGCATCGATACGCTGACGACGGCAGACGCCGGCGGAGGGCGACCTTATCTACCGGTACAGCGCGATGCTATCTCCATGCCGCGCCTCCAGATTGGCTCACTCCAGTAGGCATGGACCGCGCCGCTCCCCGGATGACTCCGGTTCCAGCCGGCCCTGCGGAGAACCCAGTCTCCAGAGCGCTCGGCTAAAACTGGAAATGCTGCAGCGCCGAGAGTGAAGCCCTCTGCCTGTGCGCTGCGACAACTCACTTCCAAGAGCGTGACCGTGATCTGAGTTAGTGGAAGAAGGGTGGGGGGGCTCTTTTTAGTTTCACGATGAATGACAGAATACACTGCCTGGGAAAAAAGTGAAGCATCCAGAAACTAAGGAAGAAACGAAATGGATCTTCACGTACTGAGAGGGTATGTGAAGTTACTTCATTGTTTCAAACTGAGTCAAATTTACAAAGTACTTGACAGTAGCCAGTATGAGCCCACTTATCACTATGAAATCGTACCCCCTCTGGCCTTGATGAATGCACTGATTCAGTTGGAAAGGGTGTCATAAAGCCATTGTATCCTCTCCTGAGACAAACTTGCTCACGACTGTTGTAACTGCTTCATGCTATCTTGGATACCGGCAATGGGAAGAGTTAGCGGCCAAACTGGCCCCGTGCCTTCTATCGAGGCCTCGTCTGTGGATCTCGCTGGCTATGGGAATCAACATCAAGCAGGCAGTTCATAGAGACACGTTCCATGTACGCACGAATATTGTCCTGTTGAAAACTGGCATGAGACATAGCACACAGGATGCTCGTGACGTACCACTGTGTCATCAAGTTTCTTCAGTTATTACCGGCCATTACATGGACTCATATCCGATAGCTCCCCACACCAAGACACCAGGAGTAACATCGTTTTGCCGTTCTAAAACATGGGAAGAATGGGACCTCATTCCAGGTTTCAGCCATACATATCGACGACAGTCATCTCGGGTACTGAAGGACCGTGATTCTTCGCTGGAAACATAGTTACGCCATTAATCCACAGCCCATGCTTCCAGTCATGGCAGCAGTCCAGACGCAGCCGTTTATGTTGTGATGGTAAGGTCAGCCTACGCATGGAACAGTAACCCCCTTGTCTGGCTGCTGCCAGTCTCCGGTCAATGGTGTAGGAAGATACAGACTGTTGCTAGAAGTCCACCACGGACATCAGTCGATAAAACGTTGATATTTTCCATAAATCCGAAGACAATAGTGCCGACAGAAAATGCAGACTACGAAAAAATTTCATGGCCTGGCACAGAAACTGGACATCGATCAAAGATGTTTTTACGCTAGTAAAAGTATTACAATAACATCAGTCAAGCATCAACTTGATCACTAAATAGTTTTTAATGCAGGCAAATGTAAAATCAAGAATATCGCAAGTTCATCGAGTTCTTGTTTTCAACGATTTACCGACTGGGCTTTTCATCCAAAGTCTGGATTGCATAATTCAGACATGGCTGTCCTTTTGCATCTAGAGGTACCTCTACATCATTACACTGCAATCCACACTTAAGTGTTTGGCAGACGCTTCATACAACCAGTTTGACTATTTCTCGAGCGTCCCACTCTGGAATGGCACGTGGAAAAAATGAACACCTAAACCTTACTGCAGGAGCTCTTATTTCTCTCTGTTTCTCACTATAGTCATTTCTCCCTGTACATGATTTGACGATTACCCAGTGTAAGAAATATTATTCCAAATTATCTGGTGAATACCAATTTCTAAAGACATCAGCTGCAGCAGATCTATATCTACTAGCCGGACCAGGACTCGAATCCAGATTTCCCGTCTTTCGCAAGCGGTTACCTCACCCACTTCAGCTATCCATGCACGCTCACCGGCACGATACAAACCTCCATCTGTCACTGTCCACATCCCCACATTGTAGTCTTATGTGTGTCTCCCTTTCAGCTCACAACATGATTCCCGCTCAGGGAGATTAACACCAACACAAGAATTAGAGACCATTGCAGCTAAAATGAAGAAATTCGGATTCAGCGAATAATTTGGAATAAAATATATATGTAGGAGGCAGTCAACAAAATATTTTCACATTCGTAAGAAAAACCCGATGACCGTATTTTTGTGAACAGCTGTCGCTGCAACGAAAACCGCCATTGTTTTAACGATTGCCACACCTCTTTCAGCATCATATTCGTGACGCTCTCTTCCCTACTCCGCGATAGTACAAAACAAGATGTCCCTGTTTCAACTTTTTCAGTGTCCTCCATCAGTCCCGTCTGGCAACTCTCCCATACCACATAACAATATTCCAGAAGCTGAAGAGCAAGCGTAGTGTGGGAACTCTCTTTACTAAATTTATTGCATTTTCAAAGTTCTGCCAATAATACCCAGTGACACAGAACGAGAGGAATGGGGGCACTGTAGTTGGAAACAATAAATCACTTGGAAAGCTCGGACGAGTATTAATAAGGTGCCTTCTACCTCTTCCCGCTACATTTAGTGTTGCTGTTATATTCGGTGGCAGGAGTTGCCACTACAGTACTCAACTAAGTTCATTGACCTAAACGAGGTTTTCTACGGAAACTATGAGGACGTGCTGAAAAGTTTATTTGTAAAAGTCCGTCTTGATAAGATGTATTAGAAATAAAAAAAGTGTTATAATCAAATAACTTCAGTTACCTGAAGCAAAAACTATAAGAAGTCTAATGATAGAAAAGAAAAAGAAAAAATATTTATTTGATTAACAGCCATGAATATCAGCCATACGTACCATAAAATATTCTGGTGTAGGTTTCAGTGTCAATATATATACATACAGGTACACAGTATGTGCTGATGATGACCAGGACGCATCTGATATTTATACAATGAACTGAGTCCAGCTATAGTGCATGAGTAACCAATATCGTAAATTTAATAGTTAAAATGCAATATGCGTAGTCATTAATCAAAATTAGGTAATATTTCAAAAAGAAAGTCTGACAATAAAACTGAACTGGCATAAAATATGTAGAATTAGATCCATACTTAACATCCACATAAAAGGCGTTAATAGTAATAAAGGGAAGCCCCTAACTTGGCAAAATAAATAACACACAATTGTGCAAAAACCAGAACATAAAGTTTAAAAATAATATCACATCTATAAATCGAAACCTTCCAGCATGACGAAACAATTAAACCACAACCGTTAAGTGTAAGGTAATTAACAAAATAGTGACTATTATTAAAAATAGGCGATAACACATTCGGAGTTGGATCTCATTGGCGCCGCCTCGTGGCTTCTCTGTATGACGTGCTTGTTTTCCTGTGGAGGAGCTTGCGGGGGAAGGCCGTCTCCTCGCTGCTGGTGACTGGCGTACACGACCGCAACTCGAGCTGCTGTAGCGCTAGACGCTGCTCGAACTAGTGGGTTCTGATTATATCAAAGTAAGTCCTCAGGTCAAACTCATTCTCTTCATTCAGCAGTAACTCCTGTTGCCGTTTCCTGAACACGTACATTTCCATTTCTTCGAGTAGGTTTAGAATTGTCCTTTTTGGTGCCTTATGCAACACTTCCATATTATTCTCTATGTTTCCTGCCTTATGTTTTTCTTTATCCATATGCGTGCCGAAAGCACTCTTATTTTGGTTATATGTACACTACTGGCCATTAAAATTGCTACACCATGAAGAAATGAAGATGATAAACGGGTATTCAGTGGACAAATATATTATACTAGAACTGACATTTGGTTACATTTTCACGCAATTTGGGTGTATAGATCCTGAGAAATCAGTACCCAGAACAGCCACCTCTGGCCGTAATAAGAGCCTTGATACGCCTGGGCATTGAGTCAGAGTTTGGATGGCGCGTACAGTTACAGCTGCCCATGCAACTTCAACACGATACCACAGTTCATCAAGAGTAGTGATTGGCGTATTGTGACGAGCCAGTTGCTCGGCCACCATTGACCAGACGTTTTCTACTGGTGAGAGATCTGGAGAATGTGCTGGCCAGGGCAGCGGTCGAAAATTTTCTGTATCCAGAAAGGCCCGTACAGGACCTGCAACATTCGGTCGTGCATTAACCTACGTAAATGTAGGGTTTCGCAGGGATCGAATGAAGGGTAGAAGCACGGGTCGTAACATATCTGAAATGTAACGTCCACTGTTAAAAGTGCCGTCAATGCGAACAAGAGGAGACCGAGACGTATAACCAATGGCACCCCATACCACCACGCCGGGTTGGTTCAAATGACACTGAGCACTATGGGACATCTATGGTCATCAGTCCCCTAGAACTTAGAACGACTTAAACCTAACTAACCTAAGGACATCACACAACACCCAGTCATCACGAGGCAGAGAAAACCACGCCGGGTGATACGCCAGTATGGCGATGACGAACACACGCTTCGAATGTCCGTTCACCGCGATGTCGCCAAACACGGATGCGATCATCATGATGCTGTAAGCAGAACCTGGATTCACCCGAAAACATGACGTTTTGCCATTCGTGCACCTACGTTCGTCGTTGAATACACTATCGCAGGCGCTCCTGTCTGTGATGCAGCGTCGAGGATAACCTCAACCACGGTCTTCGAGTTAATAGTCCATGCTGCTGCAAATGTCGTCGAACTGTTCGTGCAGATGGTTGTTGTCTTGCAAACGTCCCCATCTGTTGACTCAGGGATCGAGACGTGGCTGCACGATCCGTTACAGCCATGCGGATTAGATGCCTGTCATCTCGACTGCTAGTGATTCGAGGCCGTTGGGATCCAGCACGGCGTTCCGTATTACCCAACTGAACCCACCGATTCCATATTCTGCTAACAGCCATTGGATCTCCACCAACGCGAACAGCAACGTTGCGATACGATAAACCGCAATCGCAATAGGCTACAATCCGACCTTTATCAAAGTCGGAAACGTGATGGAGCGCATTTCTCCTACTTACACTAGGCGTCACAACAACGTTTCACCAGGCAACGCTGGTCAACTGCTGTTTGTGTATGAGAAATCGGTTGTAAACTTTCCTCATGTCAGCACGTTGTAGGTGTCGCCACCGGCGACAACCTTGTGTGAATGCTCTGAAAAGCCAATCATTTGCATATCCCAGGATTTTCTTCCTGTCGGTTAAATTTCGCGTCTGTAGCACGTCATCTTCGTGGTGTAGCAATTTTAATGGCCAGTAGTGTATATTCTCTAAAATGAGTCTCAAAGTCCTTCCCGTCTGACTGATATAAAATTTGTCAGTCTTGGTAGGTGATCTAGTAGACACCAGGCTTTAAATATATATTGCTGTTGTTGCCAACTTTGTGGCGTAGCATAGCAACTAGTCTATTGCTCTCTGGATCTATGGTCTATTTTTTGCCACGTATTTTTGAGTTTTGTTTGTTAGGAAGGTTCAGAACATCACGGACCTTATACTAATTTGTCCTGTGTATCTCTCCAATCACATGTAATTCTGAGGGTGGAGGTAGTTTTAGCACCTGTTGATCATGGTTCTGAAGTATGGCCATTTACGCTTCTTAGTGTGACAGGACATCGCATTTGTAATTGTGTCAGTACCCATCGTCTTCCTAAGTATGCTAATCTTATGTATTCCATATCTTTTAGTCAACCTAAGTTCCAAAAACTTATACTTCCTTCTTTTTCCAGTTCCACTGTGAACTTAATTTTTTTTTCGTGCATCCCACTGATTCTTTCTGCTTGCTCACATATTTTATTTTCGTCACGTTTGTACAATAGCAGTATTTATTTGTTACAGATCTGAAGATGGCAGTAGCCGAAACCGACAATAGTGAATCGTAGCGTGCAACAATGCGCTGTGCAATGCAAACATGTCGGTGCGAGTGAAACAGCGTGCTGTAATCGTGTTTCGAATTCGAAGAGTTCGTCCACACAGAGAGTACTGTCTCCCTCAGCATGACTGCCAGACCACTCACGATCCTTGCGTCATCCTCAACGACTCGACGCCTTGGGTTCACTGTCGTCGATCACCGCCCATACAGTCCCGACGTGGCCCCATCCCATCTTCATCTGTTTCCAAAATTGAAAGAACGCCTCCGAAGACTTCATTTTTATAGTGATTAAATGGTGCAAGTAGAAGTGGGGTTATGGCTCCATCAAAAATGTCGGACATTCTACAGTGACGGTATCAACGAACTGGTCTCGTTGGAAGAAATGTGTTCGTCGTCAGAGTGACCATGTTGGGAAATAAATATGTGGAGATGAAGAATACAGCTGTATAATGGTAATAAAGTTTGTTTTATTTAAACAGATTTAAGAGTTTTCACATACAAAATTCAGAGGTATTACTTTTCAGCACGGCCTTCTAAGTGCATTATTTCAGAAAAGAGTACACAGTTTTCACCATCATGACGAGAACAGTTGCCTGCCATTGGTAGTTTCTAATTCACCACAAGGTGCAGCACTGTCCTTGGCTACATTCCAAATCAGGACAGTAGAGGAATCCGGGGCGGGACGGCAATGCTAACATTACAATGCCCTCAGTTCAATTAAAATTGCAGAGAAAAAACTGAAAGAAATTCTGTGTGATATTTGATACGTATTTAAACAGTGAAACAAAGAAATCAGATGTAAAGGTACACAGGCGTAAACTATAAGAAAATGACACTGAGGTGAAAAAAGTCAAGGGATACATCCTAATACCTTTGTCTGGCGCAGTGTAGCAACTTGACGTGGCATGGACTCAGCAAGACGCTGGAAGTCATCTGCAGAAATACTGAGCCATGCTGCCTCTATAGCTGTCCATAACTGCGAAAGTGTTGCCGGTGCAGGAGTTTATGCACTTTTCTGAATGGGTTTCCTGTATTATGTATCTGTGAATTGTAGAGCAAAATGCCAAAGTACTCCGCTGCCTAGATAAAGAGCATAAAATGAATTTGTTAGAAGAACTGGAGACATAATCACATTACATAGAATATGAAGACAAAATGTTAGACAAGAAAAAACTTGAGAGTCAATCGGTGAATTTCTTAAGATGGCCAAGCGGTTCAAGGCGCTTCAGTCCGGAACCACGTGGCTGCTACGGTCGCAGGTTCGAATCCTCCCTCGGGTATGGATGTGTGTGACGTCCTTAGGATAATTAGGGACTGATGATCTCAGATGTTAAGTCCGATAGTGCTTGGAACCATTTGATTTCTTGAGATGCTTTGATAATATATGTAGTTAAAAATATTAACAGATTAACAAATAGAAATAGGCACCATTGTAAAACTGATGTAAGCGAATTAAAATCTATATATTTAAGATAAATATGTTGTGTACAATAGAATGTCATACTCTGTGGAAGACCTATAACATTATCTCTGACATCTAAAAATATCTTTGCACTCAGCAAATTACACACACACACAAAAACTCATACACCAGAAAAAAAAAAAATTCATCAACTACATAGAAAACACAATCTTCGATACAGTCATCACAAAGAAAGGATACAAAATTGTTTACTGGTACAGATAAGTAGATGACATAATCTGTATGGTAGATGAACCAACAGAGAAAATTGATAAACTTCATACAGATATAAACAACATACATAAAAATATTCAATTTACCATAGAAAAAGAAACACAAAAGCAAATACATTTCTTGGATATAACAATAAAGAGAGAGAACAATAAACACACATTTGACATTTTCAGAAAGCCTACAGCCACAGACATAATCATATATGCTTCATCCAACCACTCACAAAATCAAAAATTAGCGGCCCTACGACACATGTTACACAGGCTAAATAACATCCCACTCAGCAAAGAAAATTATGAAAAAGAGTTACAAACAATACAACTTGTAGCCACTAACAATGGTTACAGCACCCATATAGTACAAAAACTCAATGAAAAAATTAAAACACAACTAAAGAAAAATCAAATCAAGCAGAGATTACAGAACCCCACAAACACTACAGCACACACAGAAACACAAAACAATAACACTCATGACATGAATAACAGAAAAAAATGTTATACTCTCACATACAAACACAAAACAACACACAAGATAGCAAATATATTAAAGAAACAGGGATTACAAATAGCTTACAGAACAAGAAACACACTCCAATCACATTTAAAAACAACAGAAAAACCAGACAAATACCAAGGAGCAGGTATATACCAGCTAGAGTGCCAAGAATGTAAAGCAGTATATATGGGGATGACAAGCACGAACTTTAAAACTAGGTATAAAGAACATATAAGAAGTTGGAAATATGAGAACAGTCATTCTACCTTTGTCGAACACCTGATAAAACATGGACATGAATCATCCAACATGGAATGTGACATGACAGTTATCAGAGTGAATAATCACAACAAAAACCTCCTGACATTGCAAGAAAACTTCCACATACAAAGAGCCATTGCAATGGAAAAGAAGGTACTCAATGACCAAATCCATATAAACAATAACTCGCTGATCATGCTAGCCACCAAAACAATAACAAACTGAAGTGCAACCAGGATAAATAATTAATGAATATCCTTCCCCTCTTATCTCTCTCTCTCCCTCCTACCCCCCCCCCCCCCCCCCCCCCCATACACACACACATACTCACAGACAAACACATGAACCCACAGATTAAAGGAAAAGTAATGCACTCAGCAAATTACACACACACACAAAAACTCATACCCCCCAAAAAATTAAGGATTGCACACACACACAGACACACAACAAATGAAAACCACAAAACACAACAGAAACAAAAGACAAACACATAACAACAGTTGGCAACACTACACACTGCAAACACACATATGTTGATCGCCAAATGGCAGTGAAAGTAAAATGTGATGTGACAAATGGCTAAACAACACCTGATTCGGCTAACGGGAGCATCAAGACCAGCAAATACATCACCAGAGACACATATATGTGTTAGCAGCGCTGGAAATCGTAAGTAAAACGAAAGATACATCATTTTATGGAACTTGTGCTACGAAAGTTGCTTCTAACCTAAAAAACCCGACAGAATGTAATATATCAACAGATTATATCTAGCAGATAATACGCTTATTGTATATATAAAAAGAAACATGTATTTCAGGCCACTGAAGATGCTTCCCAAATAAATGAAGCGAAACGCGTATGGCAACAAACAAACTGCCTTCATTTAGTTGCATAGACGGCACATACCTCCACGAATCTTTCTAAATGTTTGTTTATGTAAGTTATTTTAAATGTATACTGTGGACGAAAAGTTGTGTTTGAAGTTTAATAGGTGTGTGTCTCTGCACAAATGGACCATAAGAAAACAGTAAGTACAAGTTCTTTCAAACTTCGCTATTAACTACATATAAAAATCGAAAATTAACTAAAAATTGAGCGTTCTTTATACCTTGCAGTAAAGTCAATAAAGCTAAGCAGAATTCACACATCGAAAACATTACGTAAAAACGGCATAATACTGTACAAAGAGAAAAGATACTTGAAAATGGGAATCATTTTCCTAAAGGCATCGTGTCAAATATGAATCAAAGAAAATCTTGTCTGGTAGCAAAAAAGATATTTATAAACAAACCCAACTGAATTGTGACTTTCTTAAATCGCATTTCCTTTTTCAGAACAGTTGTTCCTGCCTCTTCCATATTTTCTGTAGACCAGCTTTGACGATTAGTTTCGCATTCCGATCTTCTAACTTTCTATAAAAAAAGAATTCTCACTTCCAACGATAATAAAAATCTGAAAATATAATAATGTGTCTTAGAACTGTTAGGAAAACGTGAATACTAAAAAATGAACACTAGGAAATAATGGTACGCTACCTGGGGCAGAACGGAACCTCGGTTCGTTCCGCCCCGCTTTGTTTGGCCCCGACTTGTGATGTTATATGTGTTTCAGAACGCATAAAGCGCTTTGTAAAATAAACATCATCTAAACTCATTAAAATAAATGGCCTAAAATGCGTTTTCAGGCTTTCACGAAAGAGGGAACTTGTAGGTAAAGCATTTTCGCCTACATCGCAAATGAAGAGTTACTGTTATTGAAATAAGCACACGGAAAATAAACGAAAACACGTTACCGGTACAACAATCAGATGCAAACCCTTCTACAATGGCTCCTTAACATCCTTCGATAATAGTTCCTGAAAATGATTATAACTTGCAGCACTTTGCAGCAAATAAACTCCTAGTTCTGTTCTTCCCCGTGGTTCCGTCCTGCTTCGGTTTCCTCTATCAAGCTCCGGTTGGCGCAGTCAACAACTTAGCCGTGTCTACCTCCTAATAGCCCCTCAAACGAGATAAAGAATTCCCCAGTTAATAAGTTTATCATATAAGCTTTGCCCAGTCTTTACTGGCTTCTTTCAGTATCAAGAACGATCGAGTGAGATGTTGGAGGACTGCGGCTCAAATAGTCATCCAGATGTAAATTTTCTGCGTTTTCCTTGAATCGCACGAGGCAAAATGTGACAGTCCGAGCTCCATCTGTAATTTAATCTTCGTTTCAAACGAAAATAGTTCACGGTGATTGTTTTCTTGTTCTGTGCGTATGTCAATACCCCTAGTTCGCGAGTAATTAATTTGTTTCCTTATATAACAGTGGGAGTAGTAGTCATAAATTTGTAACTGTCGCTTCGAGGAAAGGAAGTTGCATAATTAATTCTTTTGTTTGTTTGCAGGTTCTTGGCTGCTATCCTGGTACACTGAATTTCCCTCGACACATTGCCGTGGCAAGCCGATAGAAGAGCCACGAAGAAAATGGCGAAGCCGATTTCCACTTTATCAATACGCTGCGACATTTTCTTTGTGGTTCTTCTCTCGGCTTGCCACGGTAATGTGGCGAGGGAATTGCAGTGTGCACCAGGACCTCAGACAGGAACCTGCAGACGAACAAAAAATTAACTGCGCATATTCATCTTTTTAGATGCTAATTAAAAATTTATGACTACTTCTCGTAGAGGACGATGTGGACAACACATGTAATTCGGAATGTGACAGCGAAGTGAATTAAACGAGTTCTAACATGTCCACAGAAGTCTCTGTATGCCTATCTCCGAAGTTACTAAAGAAAGTGGGGAGAAATAGAAGTCGTCCGCTGTGGCCGAGCGGTTCGAGGCACTTCAGTTCGAAACCGCACTGCTGCTGCGGTCGCAGGTTCGAATCCTGCCTCGAGCGTGGATGTGTATTCTGTCCTTAGGTTTAAGTACTTCTAAGTCTAGGGGACTGATGACCTTAGCTGTTAAGTCCCATAGTGCTTAGAGCAATTTGAACCATTATTTAAGAAATAGAATTTGAGAGTTCTAACTATAGTCTGCAAAATACACAAAACATAATCAGATTTACGAAAAAGTATTATGATCATACTAAAAACAACAAATATTCGCATGTAACTGATAACCGATGGTTGCAAGAAGAAGCATCGGAAGCTACCAGAACAAAAGCGTCACGACTTCGCTTATCAATTGCCGAGCAGAATAATATATAGAACCACGGAAAATATTCTTAGGTAAGGCGGGAGAGGATGGGGAGGGGGCGAGAGGCTAAAATTGCCATTTTTCATGTAAATGGATTGGTCAGTCTTGAGATATATCGTGTCATAAGAACTAAATTTTATAAGTGACACACAAAAGTAATTATAATCCAGGGAATTGACAGTTATCAATTCCACATACGAATAAAAACTCTGTACCCTTGCAAACACCCGTGCAGAGAAGCACTTGTACTTAAACGTGTAATGTAAAATGATAAAATCTCACGATGTTCATGACATTTGTGGATTTGTAGTAATCTTTCTACAATACAGGCTAAATAAAATCTTCCGAGTTCTTAGCCTAATGGGACTGCTTTGGGTTGGGTTGTTTTTGGGGGAGGAGACCAAACAGCGAGGTCATCGGTCTCATCGGATTAGGGGAGGACGGGAAGGAAACCAGCCGTGCTCTTTCATAGTAACCATCTCGGCATTACCTGGAACGATTTAGGGTAATCACAGAAAACCTAAATCAGGATGGCCGGACGCGGGATTGAACCGTCGTCCTCCCGAGTGCGAGTCCAGATGCTAACCACTGTGCCGCCTCGGTCGGTGGGACTGCTTTACAGAGACAGATGACTAATCTGTAAGAATGAAGTGGGAGTAATAAAAGTGAATGATCCAGACTAGTAAACTCTTATTAAGGAGGAAGAAACGGCGGCCTGCAGCTTATTGCTAATTTTATTTTACATGTTCTCTGTGGAAGAATCAATGTATGAATCCGAAGCAAAATCCAGAGGAGAATTAGAGGAGAAAGAGGAGCAGATAGCAAGGAAACTTCTTGAAGGTAATGGACAGTATATCTAGCACAGGGCTTGTACTTCGATAAAGAAAGCTAAGACAACGCCGTATTGAGTAGCAGAGTGGATGACAGATGTTTGCTTAACATCACAACTGAGGCAGATACGGTAGCAGCAGAAGTGAAAGAATTATCGTATTCAGGGAGCAAGACAACGCAGATTTCCCGAAGCAAGGAAGATATCGGAAGTGAATCGACTCAGACCAAGAAGCTTTTTTTCTGACAGAAAAACTGAGCTGGTATTAAATATCAAATAGGCCATGAAAAAGGAGTTCCTGAAACTGTATGTTTGAAGTACAGCACTCTATGGAGGAAAAGCTTGCTAAAGGACGTCACCTCCCATATAAAACATGGAAGGTCCTCAACAGGCTGAGAACTGATGTACCCCAATGCAAGGTCAATTTGAAGAAATGGGGTTTCTCCCCAGGGGGTGAACTAAGCGAATGTGGCGAACGGCAAGATCATCAACACCTGCTCAACTGTAGAAACCTCCCAGCCCCTTGCCCGATGGACGATCTGGCTATCGCCATTTATACAGCAGAATTACAGCGGAATTTTGGATGTCATATTGAATTTAATATGCACTTATACTGTTTGTAAACTAATGTCATATGGAATTTAATCATGAACTTATATTGTTTGTTAATTGCTGTCAATCGGCTATATATGTTTCTTATGTTCTGGACACGAGTAAATAAAATAAATATGGAAGAGAAGAGCAGACCATGGAAAAATCAGAGAAGAAGAAATTTGAAGTGGTGTTGTAACTTGGGTGGATAGATAAAGAACCAAATTAAGAGGTACCAGAAAGCAAAGCCCAGAAAAAAATTCTATGGGAATCATTACCAGAACAACACATATTCTAAGACTTGGAGATAATGTTGATTCTGGAAGGACGTAACAGAAAAAAGGAAAAAATGTAGCAGTTAATGAAGTTTACAAAACTGGGTGTTGGGTTTAGAAATAATTTTGAGATGAAACAACACAAAAATAGAAAAAACTAGAAGAGAACATCGCATCCGACGCAAAGCTGTTAACCAAAAAGTAAGAAATTTATCTGAGGATTAAAGGGCAGGTGATGTTCTGCTTGAGAATTTGCTTCCTTTTTTTGGGCAACTTACACTTTCTAACTGTTACTGAGTTTCCTATTTCATCTATATCCCAGCACAATTGTCGAAGCAAACACAACACTGTATGTTACGTATCTCACAAGCACTCATTGAACAGTGTCACTAAAAACTTTATCACGGAAAACTACCATTCATGTAAGTTCACAAAACCTCCCCAATTCACAAGTATCCTGCAAGCGATAAACGTCATACTGTTATTAACTCCGCATTTGCCGTAAACGATTTTGAGAAACCACGGAAAACCTAAATCTGGGAGGCCGAACTAGAGTTTGATCCTCTATCCTCCCGAATGCGAGTTCTGTGTCTCAACATAAGGTCAGCTCACTCGATCCCTCTCGATGGAGAAAGAAGTCAGCCGTTAGTGGACAGTACTCACTGAAAAGCTTATTAACTGAGTGTACTTAATCTATATGATGGTATAAATGAAGGTGAGGTGCATACACCTGCTGGCTGTGCCAGCCAGAACTCGATACTGTAGAGATTTAGAGTGCAACCTAGGCCTGCGATTCACATTCTAGTGACCAGATATTACCAAAGAAAAGTAAATAATCTCCATACGGCAGGGGAAACTGTGAGTTATTGTACGTAATATGGATTTGTCCGAGACTTTATAAATGCCAGTGAAACAAATTCCGCTTATTGCGCTATCGGACTCTTCCGGATATAACCGTTGCACATTCATCCTGCATCACATGGGAAACTTGATTACTGCTGTGAGTCGTCTGGATGTGAGACTCAAGAGAACCATTAAATCAGTCCTTCACAACCGACCACACACATGCACAGTATCATTTTTCGATAAAGGGTCAATGATGATTGGATATATGCGATGAGTACAGGAATACTTCACATAATTACATTTCCAAGTTTACTTTTTGAAATAAATTCAGTGAATAATGTATTTATGCCAAAACAGCACATTTCCTAATTATTCTGCTGCACTGCATTCTTCTAAACACTGATAACACTTTTCCGAAAGACACAAATTCTTTTACGCTGCTATTTCAGCAACACACGATCGTCATTTATTTGGTGGACATGTAATTTTTTATTTACGATAGAAACACTATTTAAACTTCTCTTACGTCTTGTGGATTGAGTCAGTGCTACATCCAAACTCACTTATGGCGGAACTGTCAGCTGTTATATCGGAACTGTTGGACGTTCCTAATGTTCCTAAACATTTCGTCACTGAAAAATCCGTGGCAGGAAGTTTCACAATAGCTTGAGTGCAGTTCTCTGCGGAGTGAAAATTCATTCTGGAATTCTGTATTTACAATAAATATCTTGTTTCATTATTCAAACGTAATTTAAACAAGCATGACTATGTTTTTACACAAATACAGGGGTTTCGAAAATTTATGGACTTGTATCCTTCTGTTGGAGTCCTGTTTCTTTTAACAAGATTTTATTAATTTCAATGTTCGGAAGTGCATGTCTGTGGCTCAGGTATCTTATTCAATTTTTGTTCCAATACCTTTAAACGACCAAACTGAAATTTTATGTACGTATATGAAATTGATGATGTAAAAGACTAATGTGTCCTGTCCGATCTAGTCGCACTCGGAAGGAGCGGAAGGCAAGTCCCCGTCAGTCACCCACTTTTAATGTTTCCTTGTTTGGGCTGAACTGATTAATGCGAATTCAAGCATGATTTCCTTCAACAGGACTCACCCAAACTCGTTGTTTGTCCTTGCCCTATCTAGATTTGTGTTCCATCTCTCTAATGACCTTGCTGTCGACGGAACAGTAAACCCTCTCTTTCATTTTCTGTCAGATTTGACTCAAATAACTGTAGCTCAGTGCTTTCACAGAGAAAGGAATTGCGTTTCCTCGAAAAAGTTACTTGCAAATTTACTGATTACAATACTTTCAAATAATTTCAGGAACGTATGAGGAATTCTAATTCTGTTTTACATGTAGACTTTGATCTACAAAACGAATTGCAGGCACTTTCCCCTAACACTGGTCTTCATAAAGTAGCTATAGAGTCCTAATTTTGAATTCTGCATAGACGAAAAAATACATACACTGCCGGTTTCCACGTATTCCAGGAGAGATAAGGCCCAAAAAATTTCACGTGAGTAACAATTCTGCCACCATTGGTGAACCGGAATAATTGAAGTAGCTTTCTACACATACACTGATGGGCCAAAACATTATCACCACCGGCTTAACAACATGCTGGTCCACCTTTGGAACGCAGTAAAGCACCGATTCTGCGTGGCATGATTTCCACAAATCGGTGGTAGGTATCGAGAGGTACGTGAGACAAGATCTTTACGCACAGATCACGCAATTTCTAGCCGGCCGGTGTGGGCGAGCGGTTCTAGGCACTTCAGTGTGGAACCGCGCGACCGCTACGGTCGTAGTTCGAATCCTGCATCGGACATTGATGTGTGTGATGTCCTTAGGTTAGTTAGGTTTAAGTAGTTCTAAGTTCTAAGGGATGATAACCTCAGATGTTAAGTCCCATACTGCTCAGAGCCATTTGAACGCAATTTCTGTAAATAGCCGCCTCAGATGTTTTCCATCTGGTTTAGATCAGCCAAATTTGGTGGTCAAGACATCAGTGTGAGTTGACTACTGTGCTCCTGAAAGCACTGTAGCACGATTCTGGCCTTTTGATACGGGCAATTAACCTGCCGTCATGGTCATGGAAGACATCAGCATGAGGGGATGCCGGTGGTCAGCATTAATGTTCACGTAGTGCACAGTTGCCACGGTGCTATCGATTACTACCACAGGTCTCATGAGAGCCTAGGTCAATGTCCCCCATAGCATAATACTGCTGCAATCGGCCTGAGTCCGTGGAACAATGGATGTTTCGAGCAGCCGTTCCCCTGGTTGACAGCTTTATTCTGGCACGACCATCGACGTGGCGTAGGAAGGTACGAATTCATCCGACGAAGAGACACGCTCCTATTGATCCACTATCCAATATCGAAGATCTTTTGTAAACTGCAATCGTAACTGACGATGGCATTGGACCAACATCATGGGAACATGTTGCGGTCGTCTGCTGCGGAGTCCCATTTCAACACTGTGCGCTGAACCGTGTGTTCCGAAACACTAGTGTTGCAGCAGCACTATACTGTGTCGTCAGATCAGCCCCACATCGCCGCCTATCGTGCTTTGCCCAGCACGAAAACCCACCTCCACCTACCGTGATCAGGTGTAGAAGTCCAACACGTTGTCACCTACTTGTTATTTCACCGTCCTTCAACCACTTTCCACAGATCCTCACGAGAGCAGGACACGAACAGCCGACCAGCTTCTCCTTTTCCGAGTTGCTCGTTCCCAGGCGCCGGGCCACAACAATCCGTCCTTTGTAAAGTCTCTTACGTCAATGTATTTCGCCACTTGCTTCCCGTATCGTTGGAGGAACGATTCCCCATTCGTCTCTGCTCCGCTTGTACAGGTATAACTCTACGGTATAACTTTAGGAATGGATTCCTTATATAACAAGAAGAAAAGAAGTTCGATAAACATGTGTTCTAAAAAATGGTTCAAATGGCTCTGAGGACTATGGGACTTAACATCTTAGATCATCAGTCCCCTATAACTTAGAACTACTTAAACCTAACTAACCTAAGGACATCACACACATCCACGCCCGAGGCAGGATTCGAACCTGCGACCGTAGCAGTCCCGCGGTTCCGACTGCAGAGCTTAGAACCGCACGGCAACCGCGGCCGGCTGTGTTCTAAACTGCATACCTTAAATACAACCTCAAAAACAGTTTTGCATCACACCGGTTGCCAAAACTTCTGAAGATAGACGTTGACTATGGATATTGTATCAAAGACACAGTCCCGTTGACTGTTCAGAGATGTCACTAAACCCGCCCAAAGATGTAAACAACCATGCATGAGCAGCGCCTATTAAACGAAGGGGGTTCGACAGCCCATCAATTCTAGTCATTCATACAGAAATGAGGCACACAGCTCGTGTTGTCTGTAATTAAACCATGCCTGGACGGTCAATACCGCGGTTCCATCGCGTCCGCGTTGTTACTTTGTACCAGGAAGGACTCTCAACAACGGGAGTGTCCAGGCGTCTCGGAGTGAACCAAATCGATATTGTTCGGACATGCAGGAGATACAGAGAGACAGGAACTGTCTGCGACATGCCTCGCTCAGGCCGCCCAAGGGCTGAAACTGCAGTGGACAACCGCTGCCTACGGATTATGACTTGGAGGAACCCTGACAGCAACGCCACCATGTTGAATAACGCTTTTCGTGCAGCCACAGGACGTCGTGTTACGACTCAAACTGTGCGTAATAGGCTGCATGATGCGCAATTTCACTTCTGACGTCCATGGCGAGGTCCATCTTTGCAACCACGACACCATGCAGCGCGGTACAAACGGGCCCAATAACATGCCGAATGGACAGCTCAGGACTCGCATCATGTTCTCTTCACCGATGAGTGTCGCATATGCCTTCAACCAGACAAGCGCCGGAGACGTGTTTGGAGGCAACCCGGCTGAATGCCTTACACACACTGTCCAGCGAATTCAACAGGGTGCAGGTTCCCTGCTGTTTTGGGACGGCATTATGTGGGGCCGACGTACGCCGCTGGTGGTTATGGAACGCGCACTGTCGGCTGTACGATACGTGAGTGCCATCCTCCGACCGATAGTGCAACCACATGGGCAGCATATTAGCGAGGCATTCATCTCCATGGACGACAATTCGCGACCCCATGGTGAACATCTTGTGAACGACTTCCTTTATGATAACGACGTCGCTCAACTAGAGTGGCCAGCTTGTTCCCTAGACATGAACCCTATCGAACATGCCTGGGATAGATTGAAAAGAACTGTTTATGGACGACGTGCGAAATGACCCACCAATCGCTCTGAGGGATCTACGCCGAATCGCCATTGAGGAGTGGCACAATCTGGACCAACATTGCCTTGATGAACTTGTGGAAAGTATGCCAATACGAATACAGGCATGCACCAATCCAAGAGGACGTGCTACTGGGTAGTGTGTGCACAGCAATCTGGACAACCACCTCTGAAGATTTCGCTGTATGGTGGTACAATATGCAGTGTGTGGTTTTCATGAGCAATAAAACGGCCACAAATGATGTTTATGTTGTTCTCTATTCCAATTTCCTGTACAGGTTCCGGAACTCTTGGAACCGAGATGATGCAAAACTTTTTTGATGTGTGTACTATGTGCAATTCTTCACCATCGATACTGTGAATCAAATTTCTTTAACTGCAAACTCTTCGCTTTTCATGTTTTGGGAGGACGTAGTATGGATCAAAACTAGGAATAAACGTTCCGTAAACACGGGCTCTAAAGTACGTACGTTAAGAGCTACAGTGAAGCGCCAAAGAAACTGCTATAGGCAAGCATATTCAAATACAGAGATATGCAAACAAGCAGAATACGGCGCTGCGGTCAGCAACGCCTATGTAAGACAACAAGTGTCTGGCGCAGGTGTTAGATCGGTTACTGCTGCTACAATGGCAGGTTATCAAGATTTTAGTGAGTTTGAACGTCGTGTTACAGTCGGCGCACGAGTTAGGGCACACAGCATCTAAGAGGTAGCGATGAAATGGGGATTTTCCCGTACGACCATTTCACGAGTGTACCGTGAATATCAGGAATTCAGTAAAACATCAAGTCTCCGACATCACTGCGCCCTGAAAAAGATCTTGCAAGAACGGGACCAACGACGACTGAAGAGAATCGTTCAGTGTGACACAAGTGCAACCCTTCCGCAAATTGCTGCAGATTTCAATGCTGGGCCGTCAACAAGTGTCAGCGTGCGAACCGTTCAACGAAACATCATCAATATCAACTTTCAGAACCGAAGACCCACTCGTGTACCCTTGATAACTGCACGACATAAAGCTTTAAGCCTCCCCTGGCCACATCAACACCGATATTGGACTGTTGATGACTGGAAACATGTCGCGTGGTCGGGCGAGTCTCGTTTCAAATTGTATCGAGCGGATGGACGTTTACAGGTATGGTGTGGGGCGTGTGCGGTTGGAGTGATATGGGAGCATTGATACGTCTAGATACGATTCTGACAGGTGACATGTACGTAAGTATCCTGTTTGATCACATGCATCCATTCATGTCGACTGTGCATTCCGACGGACTTGGGCAATTCCAACAGACAATGCGATTCCCCACACGTCCAGAATTGTTACAGAGTGGCTCCAAGAATACACTTCCGCTGGCCACCAAACTACCCAGACATGAACGTTATTGAGCATATCTGGGATGCCTTGCAATGTACTGTTCAGAAAAGACCTCCACCTCCTCGTAATCTTACGGATTTATGGACAGCCCTGCAGGATTCATGGTGTCAGTTTCCACCAGCACTACTTAAGATATTAGTCAAGTCCGCGCCACGTCTTGTTGCGGCACTAATGCGTGCTCGCGGGGGCCCTACGCGATATTAGGCAGGTGCACCAGTTTCTTTGGCTCTTCAGTGTATGAGCACTTGTTCATCTTCGCTGTTGTGATACACATCTACCGAAGAAGTGCTCATAACTTTGAAGATGTGCATTTTAGAGCTCATTTTAACGGGTCTTTTTTCTTGTTTTGATCCACAAATCCTCTCTCAAAATGTGAGATGCAAAGACCTTACAGCAGAAGAGTTTTGTTTCACAGTACCGCAGAAAAAATGCCTTTATCTCTTAAGGTACTCAATTTAGAGCCTATGCTCACTAAACTTTTTTCCTCTTGTTGTATGAGGAATCTGTTCCTGAAGCTCTAGGTCGAATTTTGAAATACATTTTATATTATCCGCATCGCTTCATGTTCTCACGACGCCACCATTCAATATCCTAGTGGCCCATAATTGTAAGTATGCAACTGCTTCTTTCTTTACAGTGCATTTCCGTGGATTGAGTTATGATCTTGGCTGAGGAATACTATTGACATTTTTCCAGTGCTCGTGAAAAGGATTTTTAACCATTTTTTGTGATGCTAGAAAGAGATGAGGAGATATTAAAAGGAAGGATAGAGTGGGAGAGAAGGGAAAGAGGGATCGAGAGAGGCAGACAGAAACATAACTGCAATATAGAGCACGAGAGACACTGAACTAAAGGAAGAAAGAACAAGCAAGAGACGAAAGCAGAAGAAGTATGGAAGAAAACTAGACAGCTTGAACGGAAAGCGTGACAGAGAAACTTACAGTGAGTGAGAGAGAAAGAGATAGCAATTGAGTGCAAGCGGAACTTGCATGTCATGAGAGAGATAACTAGTGAAGGTACAGTCTTGGATAAGTTGAATGTCTAACGTTTGCTGAAAGCTTAGGCTCTCTCCTAGTGGGCAATGGCACCCACGTTGCACAGGCCTCCTATTTCATACGTTCTCGATCCTAAACATCACATCAAAGAGCCGTGCCACAGTATGTGCATGAGTTTACTGCGCAATTAGAAGTCCTTCTTACTATAATAGTAAAAAATTTAATTTTACTGGATTTAAAGGCTAGCCATGTGTTCACTTAGCCGTCAGAAGTCGTTCTTACTATAATAGTAGAAAATGTATTTTTACTGCATTTAAATGCTAGCCATGAGTTTACTTTGCCATTAGAAGTCTTTCTTAAGGTAACAGTAGAAAATATAACTTTACCGGATTTAAATGCTAGCCATTAAGGACAGCACAAGTCATTAATAAATCATATCGTGTGATCCAGGGCAGCCTCGCCAAGGCCCACGCTACGTTATCTAATCTGGTGATACGATTCGTTTCGCTGTAATTAGCTGTGGCACATCTGATCGATTTGCTTCCGGATACACGGTTAGCAATTCGGCATTTTACTGGATGTACGACAGGCGTCAGATGAAATGAAATAATTTCTAGCCTTTGGTGAACAATTCCCCATCATATGATTACTCTCTGCAGCGATAGCCTAGCAGGACAACTTCTGTAATGTTTGAAAGGCTCCTAGTTCCTGTCCCAATAAGGCAAAGAGATCCAAGCAGCAATGTACTTTCTTTACACAGCTCAATCTGTAGCAAAATGAAATATTCTTTCTGAAAACTAACTCTTCGAATAGATAACGCTATTTTATTTTTAAATGTTTACACTGGTAGGTGTAATGTCTTATGACAGATAACTCTGAATTAAGTTCAGTCTAGAACAAGTATTTTTTATTCCACTGACTCGTTTCGGCCGAATTAGACCGTTATCATACGTAAAATATAGTGAAGAAGGTGTTCCCCCATTTTTTCAATAGAGAACAAGAGATACAACGAGACGTGACACGAATCCTTCTGCTTCTGCCTGTCTTTCGACTGGAGATGCTAGTGGTTACACTTATGTAACATCAAATCAGTTGACACATCCTCACCAGTGTCATCTAGAATGCAGAATCAATTAACTTTAAGCGCCAATGGAAATAGTCTGTCTGGTAACATCTCAGTCTCAGAAAATCAAAATAAATGAAAGAATGTACTTAAATATGCTATTTGCTGACGATCTAGTTATCATTGGACGAACTGAGGAAGATCTTCAGTGATATGTGCATTATCGTCAATGTATCTGCCGAGATATAACATGAAAATGTCGACGCTATTCCTTTTAAAGGCCGAACAAAAATAAGTCTTAGATAGCAAGTGTCTCACTTTCAAATCCTTGCTTGTGACTTACTTTGTGACACTGGTCATTATACCGATCCAAACTGAGCAAGTGCAAGATCATGTCTGAAACAATCCCAAGAAAATTAGCTGGAAATAAAAAAAAGGAAAAAGAAAAAAACTGATTTATTCCGTATGGCCCAGACACGTGACTTACAAATAATACACTACTGGCCATTAAAATTGCTACACCACGAAGATGACGTGTTACAGACGCGAATTTTAACCGACAGGAATAGGATGCTGTGATATGCAAATGACTGGCTTTTCATGGCATTCACACAAGGGTGGCGCCGGTGGTGACACCTGCAACGTGCTGAAATGAGGTAAGTTTCCAACCGATTTCTCATACACAAACAGCGGTTGACCGGCGTTGCCTGGTGAAACGTTGTCGTGATGCCTCGTGTGAGGAGGAGAAATGCGTACCAGCACGTTTCCGATTTTGATAACGGTCGGATTGTAGCCTATCGCGACTGCGGTTTATCGTATCGCTACATTGCTGCTCGCGTTGGTCGAGATCCAATGGCTGTTATCAGAATATGGAATCGGGGGGTTCAGGAGGATAATACGGAACGGCGTGCTGGATCCCAACGGCCTCGTATCACTAGCAGTCGAGAAGACAGGCTTCTTATCCGCATGGCAGTAACGGATCGTGCAGACACGTCTCGATCCCTGACTCAACAGATGGGGATGTTTGCAAGACAACAACCATCTGCACGAACAGTTCGACGACGTTTGCAGCAGCATGGACTATCAGCTCGGAGACCATGGCTGCAGTTACCCTTGACGCTGCATCACAGACAGGAGGGCCTGCGATGGTGTACTCAACGACGAACCTGAGAGTACGAATGGCAAAACGTCATTTTTTCGGATGAATCCAGGTTCTGTTCACAGCATCATGATGGTCACATCCGTGTTTGCCGACATCGCGGTGAACGCACATTGGAAGCGTGTATTCTTCATCGCCATACTGGCGTATCACCCGGCGTGATGGTATGGGGTACCATTGGTTACACGTCTTGGTCACCTCATGTTCGCACTGACGGCACTTTGAACAATGGACGTTACATTTCAGATGTGTTACGACCCGCGGCTCTACCCTTCATTCAAAATGGCTCTGAGCGCTATGGGACTTAACATCTGTGGTCAGCAGTCCCCTAGAACGTAGAACTACTTAAACCTAACTAACCTAATGACATCACACACATCCATGCCCGAGGCAGGATTCGAACCTGCGACCGTAGCAGTCACGCGGTTCCGGACTGAGCGCCTAGAACCGCTAGACCACAGTGGCCGGCTCTACCCTTCATTCGATGCTTGCGAAACCCTACATTTCAGCAGGATAATGCACGACCGCATGTTGCAGGTCCTGTACGGGCCTTTCTGAATACAGAAAATGTTCGACTGCTGTCCTGGCCAGCACATTCTCCAGATCTCTCACCAATTGAAAACGTCTGGTCAATGGTGGCCGAGAACTGGCTCGTTACAATACGCCAGTCACTACTCTCGATGAACTGTGGTATCGTGTATAAGCTGCTTGTGCAGCTGTACCTGTATACGCCATCCAAGTTCTGTTTGACTCAATGCCCAGGCGTATCAAGGCCGTTATTACGGCCAGAGGTGGTTGTTCTGGGTACTGATTTCTCAGGATCTATGCACCCAAACTGCGTGAAAATGTAATCACATGTGAGCTCTCGTATAATATATTTGTCCAATGAATAGCCGTTTATCATCTTCATTTCTTCTTGGTGTGGCAATTTTAATGGCCAATAGTGTAAATAAACCCTAAGACAAAAAAATGGCTCGAAGGAACTATCTGAATGAGGCGGAAATCGTCAGATGTGATGTAGCATGTACAGACAAACAAATGATAACAACTTCTCAAAAAAATGGATGATTTATTCAAGAGAATGAGCTCCAAAATTGAGCAAGTCAATGAAGTGACTGTCCACCTCTCGCTATTATGCAAGCAGTTATTTGGCTTGGCATTGATTAACAAAGTTCTTGGATGTCTTCCTGAGGGACATCGTGCCAAGTTCTATCCAACTGGCGCGTTAGATCTTCAAAATCCCCATCTGGTTGGAGGGCCCCACCCGTATGATCCAGACGTTCTTAATTTGGAGAATCCGGACAAGGTAGGATTTGGCAAGCAAAATGATAAGCAGTAGAAACTCTCACCGTGCGCAGGCGGGCATTGTCTTTCTAATTCGTAAGCCCAGGATGACTTCCCATGAAGGGCAACAAAACGGGGCGTAGAATGTCGTCGACGCATCACTGTGCTGTAACGTACCGCCCACGACAACCAAATGGGTGCTACTATGAAACGAAATGCCACCACAGACCATCAATCCTGACTGTCAGGCCGTGTGGAGAGCGACAATTAGACTGGCACTCCACCACTGTCCAGGGCGTCTCCAGACAGGTCTTCGCTGATTATCAGGGCTCAGTTCGAAGCGGGACTCATAAAAATGGCCGTACAATCTTCCAGTTGATAGCGTACGTCAAGAAATCCCTCCCCCCCCCCCCCCCTCGCCCTCCCCGTCAAGATCATCGGTGAATTATCTTAGTCTTCCACGTGGCTCCAAACCTGAAGACTGCGATCGATTATGAATACGATTCTGCAAGTAGTGAGCCACGCTTCAACACCGAGTGCGAAGCTGTCTTCACCATTTCAGCCAAGCCTTTATAAAGTGGTGGTCGCCAAACTGCGACGTGCGGGCAGCATGTGGCGTGTAACAGACACCCCGCCGTTCTCACTCAGTTGTATTTTATAACAGTATACATCTACCAGCGAACAGCCGAATCCAAAGATGTTAACTAATCTGAAGAGCTTCTTAAGAGTATAGTTTTCCTGCTACCAGCACAGACATGCCAGCGGTGTTTTAAGATGTACTTAATTTTAATTGACATTGTTAAATTCGGCTGTGAGCTAAGCTGGCCGGTTCCCTCGGGCGCCTCGTGGTAAGTAGCACAGGCACTATAGGGTTAGAGAACGTGAGAGGAAATGTTTTATTGTTTGTCTTCCACTACTGACAACTTACGGGCGTGTGTGTCCCGTACCGATCGGTTACTATGATATAAATTTGAAATGTAAGTAACATGGATTTGTGTATGCTCGTTACAGAGACGGTAATTTTCAAATGCGGTACATAGCTTACACCGGGACTATTACACTTACGGAGCTGATCCGCCTTAAATAAGAATTGTTGCAATTGTGCGCTAGTTCCTCACAGAGTCAAGATCATTTTGACTTCAGTGAGTGCCAGTGTTTCTTCGTCACTGCATGTGGTTGAATTACGGTGTTTTTTGTTACATTATTGAGAGGACACAAGAGCGAACTATAGATGTAAGCCAATTGTGATGGATTATTTTTCCATAGTTAAATTAATGTGTACCACTCACCTTAAAGTGAAATTTTAAACTCTTCGTGTTACTTGTATAAGAACACAGGTTAAAAAAAATGGCTCTGAGCACTATGGGACTTAATATCTGAGGTCATCTGTCCCCTAGACTTAGAACTACTTAATCCTAACTAACCTAAGGATATCACACGCATCCATGCCCGAGGCAGGATTCGAACCTGCGACGATAGGAGCAGTGCGGTTCCGGACTGAAGCGCCTAGAACCGCTCGGTCACAACGGCCGGCGTGTCTCATCACTGAAGACAATTCTACTCCAGGCAGTGAAATTCCAGACCGAAGAAGATGACCAGCGAAGATGTGTCTGGAGGTGCCCCTGACAACGGCGAGACACTAATCTGATTGTCGCCCGCCATACATCCCGGCAACCAGCACTGACGGTCTGGGATGCCATTTCTTTTCATAGCAGGACCCCTCTGTCACCCGCGGCACCCTTACAGCACAGCGGTTAAGTCGACAATATTCTACTTCCCGTTATGTTACTCTTAATGGCAAGTCATCCTGGGCTTACATTTCAGCAAGATAATGCCTGCCCACACATGGCAAGAATTTCTACTGCTTGTCTTCCTGCTTGCCAGATTTACCTTGCCCAGTAAGGTCACATGATCTCTCTCCAGTTGAAAACTTTTTGAACATTATGAGCAGGAGCCTCCATCCAACCCGGCATTTTGACAATCTGAAGTGCCAATTGGACAGAATTTGGCACGACATCCGTCAGGCGGACATCGAAAAACTCTCAGCCAGTGCAGAGCCGAATAAATTTTCGCATAAGGGCCAGAGGCAGGCCAACTCATCAATGACTTGCTCAAATTGTGAAGCTCTTGCTCCTGAATAAATCATTCAATTTTTCTAAAAATGTAATCATTTATTTCTCTGTACATATACGTCACATCCTACGATTTCCGTCCCATTCGGGTAGTTCCTTCGTGATGGGTCTTTTATTTTTGTTTTAGAGCATATGTTAGTAAGATAGAGCGGTAGTAAATATAATTCCCGATGTTGTCTTGTACATTTGGTGCTCCGTAGGTTGGAGAAATGGCAAATATCTCACCTTAATAATCATGTATTTGATGTTAATGCATAATTATTAATGTGACGTATTTTCAGTTTCTGAGATTAGTAAAAAGCACAAGACTAGTTAGATCTAAAACTGACGATGTGAGAAGGAAACTGAATTCTTTAAAAAATAGAAGCCCGAACTGAAGAAAACAAGGAAAATGGTTGTTACACCAACAACGTCCTCTGCGACTAAAAAAAGAAAAACGCCCACTCCTTGAAAGGAGGAGAATGTGAAACCTCTACAACACATCTGAAGTCTCAGTGAAAAGTGCGAATTGCCGTTTTCGTGCCACCCCATAGGATTAGCTTTCTTGTATTAATGTACACTCCTGGAAATTGAAATAAGAACACCGTGAATTCATTATCCCAGGAAGGGGAAACTTTATTGACACATTCCTGGGGTCAGATACATCACATGATCACACTGACAGAACCACAGGCACATAGACACAGGCAACAGAGCATGCACAATGTCGGCACTAGTACAGTGCATATCCACCTTTCGCAGCAATGCAGGCTGCTATTCTCCCATGGAGACGATCGTAGAGATGCTGGATGTAGTCCTGTGGAACGGCTTGCCATGCCATTTCCACCTGGCGCCTCAGTTGGACCAGCGTTCGTGCTGGACGTGCAGACCGCGTGAGACGACGCTTCATCCAGTCCCAAACATGCTCAATGGGGGACAGATCCGGAGATCTTGCTGGCCAGGGTAGTTGACTTACACCTTCTAGAGCACGTTGGGTGGCACAGGATACATGCGGACGAGCATTGTCCTGTTGGAACAGCAAGTTCCCTTGCCATTCTAGGAATGGTAGAACGATGGGTTCGATGACGGTTTGGATGTACCGTGCACTATTCAGTGTCCCCTCGACGATCACCAGAAGTGTACGGCCAGTGTAGGAGATCGCTCCCCACACCATGATGCCGGGTGTTGGCCCTGTGTGCCTCGGTCGTATGCAGTCCTGATTGTGGCGCTCACCTGCACGGCGCCAAACACGCATACGACCATCATTGGCACGAAGACAGAAGCGACTCTCATCGCTGAAGACGACACGTCTCCATTCGTCCCCCCATTCACGCCTGCCGCGACACCACTGGAGGCGGGCTGCACGATGTTGGGGCGTGAGCGGAAGACGGCCTAAGGGTGTGCGGGACCGTAGCCCAGATTCATGGAGACGGTTGCGAATGGTCCTCGCCGATACCCTAGGAGCAACAGTGTCCCTAATTTGCTGGGAAGTGGCGGTGCGGTCCCCTACGGCACTGCATAGGATCCTACGGTCTTGGCGTGCATCCGTGCGTCGCTGCGGTCCGGTCCCAGGTCGACGGGCACGTGCACCTTCCGCCGACCACTGGCGACAACATCGATGAACTGTGGAGACATCACGCCCCACGTGTTGAGCAATTCGGCGGTACGTCCACCCGGCCTCCCGCATGCCCACTATACGCCCTCGCTCAAAGTCCGTCAACTGCACATACGGTTCACGTCCACGCTGTCGCGGCATGCTACCAGTGTTAAAGACTGCGATGGAGCTCGGTATGCCACGGCAAACTGGCTGACACTGACGGCGGCGGTGCACAAATGCTGCGCAGCTAGCGCCATTCGACGGCCAACACCGCGGTTCCTGGTGTGTCCGCTGTGCCGTGCGTGTGATCATTGCTTGTACAGCCCTCTCGCAGTGTCCGGAGCAAGTATGGTGGGTCTGACACACCGGTGTCAATGTGTTCTTTTTTCCATTTCCAGGAGTGTATTTGCATCAGTCTGATGCTGTAATGTTTTGGTTTTATTACCGTTGTTTTCTGAAGATCCTTTCCTATGTTTCCAAGTGAGGAATAATGGTCGTAGTTGGCTACATATGCCAAATCCTTACGCGATTACTTTCTGTGGTGCTAAGAAGAAACAGTGCCGGTAACCGTGAGTAGTCACTTCCGCCGCAAAGCTGTCAGTGAGCGATACTGTAGCTGCCTGGCGACGGGCCATAGGCGAACGACCGCGACAGTGGCAGATCGCTTGGCAAGCCGCGACCAGCAGGAGAGTGGAAGACTACGAGAGCATTCATTCTTACAGTTCCCTCATCTCGCTATGTTTTATGTCATTCTAACGACACCATTGCTATTCACAACTACTCATCACAACAAACTGCACTGTTAATTTCAGTCTCCTGTTCTTAGTCAGTGAAATTCGTCTGTGTATGGGATAGCATTGTCAATTAATAAAGTTCTCCGACATTTCGGCCACTATTGCAATTGGCATCCCTTATGATCTTTTTTGCTGACAGCTGAATAAGATAAATTTCGGTTCTGCTCATGTAGCTATCACAGCAATGGAATGACATTTCTGACGATACGAATGGGAGAGCAATACACCAGCCTGGCCCCGAGCGGAAGAAATCTCCAACCCTGCCAGCAGTCGAACCCGGGTTCCTTGGCATGGCGCCTCAAACCGCTAGGACACTCCGCGCGCCAACAGCCAAAACTTTTCTCATCCAGCAGTTAGCAAAAATAAACTGAGGAAGGCCATTTGCAGCAGTAGCCGAAACTAAGGAGAATTTTACTTATTGACAATGCGGTCACATAACCAGAATAATTGTACTGATCGTGACAGGGGCTGCGGAGGCCTATGCTTACCCCTGTTCTTACTTTCCAAAATGCGTTGTAAGCATGTCACATAACTGGAAGAAATAACGAAAAAGCTTAAAATGCAAACAGCACAGTACATATTCGATCGGTGCAGATCACAATTGTTCAGCAGAAGATGTGGTACACAGCCGGCCAGGGTGGCCGAGCGGTTCTAGGCGCTACAGTCTGGAACCGCGCGACCGCTACGTTCGCACGTTCGAATCCTGCCTCGGGCATGGATGTGTGTAATGTCCTTAGGTTTAAGTAGTTCTAAGTTCTATGGAACTGATGACCTCAGAAGTTAAGTCCCATAGTGCTCAGATCCATTTGAACCATTTTGATGTGGTACACAGTATAGACCGAGGGGCACCACATGAAAACGCCACAGAGACCGCATGTCATCGCTAGGGGCAGACACCACAGAGGACACACACAACACAGCCTATATCATGCTTCCACCTGAAGTCACGAAAATAGTTTTGAAGAGAACATTCGTCGGTCAGCTGCGGATGTAAGCGGACGAAAAGTTCCACTCTTCCATTGTCACAGAGACACGGTGTCTTCCCAGCATCCGACGAGTGTCGCTGTGTCACAATGTGCATGTATTAACAATGCACCGAGACAGCGTTGGGACTTATCTACTGTCACCACCAGCAGAGCTCCATTTGATATTCTACTAGTTAAGTGAATCATCGTCCATTGGATTCAGAACTACGGCAGTGTTCGTATTTCGAAGTGCGAATGAACTTTAACAGCACTACCACGGCTCATTATCATACTAGACTTAAGTACTGTAGTATTTCTCTCATTAAATTATTGTTCAATATTATTAAAGTATATTGCCAGTTTCTGCCCAATCTTACTTGGCCGTGTGACAGAGATGTTTAGTTGCTGCTTGCTAACAAGTCACCTCAGTAACATCAACTATTTTCTGCGATAGCAGGTTCCGTTCATGCTACATTTATGTCAGACTTCAAGTCTTTGGTTAACACCACATTTAGCCTGTTTGTTTCCTTCATTTGCACCTCTGAGCGATTCGAGCCATTGCTATAAGACAGTGGGCTTGCATTCGGGAGGATCAAGGTTCTAATCCCCATCTCGCCATTACAATGAACTGGTAAAATGCCCTATCATAGGGGACGAATTTTTACTTGTGCTTATTTCTTCGTTTTCGGTCGCTTTGGTGTAGTTTGATTACAATTTTTATTCTTGTAAGTACGCGGGACACAGTAAAAAATTTATAAATGTCGATAATCCCTTACCCTCCAGCTGGGAAGAACATCAGACTCTGATGTTGTTTCCAACTGGACACACGTGGCAAAGGCTAGAACGTTTTATTTTACTTTTGACTTGAGCATTGCATAGCTGCTGCAGATTCTGACTATCGCTTTTTAGCAATGTAATTTGACGATTTAGCAAAATTTCATTCTGATGAAGACACCCCTAGTAAGTGTCGAAACCTAGGCCAATGTACCTACCGTGTATGTGCAACTAGTAGGCTGGTTAATCCTACGTTGAGATAGTGCACATGATGGCATCGAAAGGGAACTGTGCACTTCTCCTGTCTACCCTTGCTTGAGCTGTTTTGCAGTATGGGCTACGTTACGGTTCCCCTGTGCTCTCGTAGCGGTAAGCTTTTAGAAAAACTTCTACATCTGCGTCTGCATCTGTATTCGGCAAACCGCTCTGTGATATGAGGCGGAGGGTACTTTGTGTACCACTGCAACCCTCCTCCTCCCTCCACCCTCACCACCCGCCTCCTTCCTATTCCAGTCGCAAGTAAAACGCGAGAGGAACGATTCTTCGTAAGCCTCCGTGTGAGGTCGAATTTCTCTAATTTTACCATTTGGTCTCTTCTGCAAGATATACGTAGGAGAAATTAATATATCCGTTGACTCTTCTAGAGACATACGGCCTCAGACAGTGAACCACGCCGTCATGCACACCACCTATCTTGTAGCGTCTGCCACTGGACTGGCTTGCATCCCCGAGGCGCTATGCGGTTCCTGAAAGAAGTTGTGACGCGCTGCTCTTCCTTAGATCTTCTCTATTTCCTCTATGAATCCTGTCTGACAAGCATAGGTTGAACGACTGATAAGCTACCTTCTTCGTGGGTGGACTTTTCTTTCTGAGGATTCTTTCAATGAATCTCAGTCTGTAATCTGTCTTTACTACGATATCTTTTATGTGATAGCTCCTCTGCTCCGCACTCATACTCTCAGATAATTAATGGATGTGGCTCGTCTAGTGACTGTTCGGCAATCGTATAATCATACAACAACACGCCTTTTCACCTATTTATGCGTAATACGCTTCATTTGTTTATGGTGAGAGTCAACTGCCAATCCCTGCACAAAGCACCGGTCCCCTGCGGGTCTTCCTGCTTTTCACTGCTACTTTCTAGCGCTGCGACTTTTCTGAATACTGCATAACTGCATTATCTGCGAGCATCCTCTTGGATGTTGTCGACCAGGTATAACCCATGCCTCATGGAGAAACTCCATCACTTGAAGAGTAAATAATATTTTCTTGACAATGAATAACTCGTTCTCTGTAACTGTCACCGGTTGTAGATGAACCACAATAAACACAATTTAGTGCAGCACAAGAGCTAACCACACTATTAAAAATAATACTTGAGGATAAGATAGTAGCCGGCAAGAGTGGCCGAGCGGTTCTAGGCGCTACAGTCTGGAACCGCGCGACCGCTACGGTCGCAGCTTCGAATCCTGCATCGGGCTTGGATGTGTGTGATGTCCTTAGGTTAGTTAGGTTTAATTAGTTCTAAGTTCTAGGGGTCTGATGACCTCAGAAGTTATGCCCCATAGTGCTCAGAGCCATTTGAACCATTTCCATAAGATAATATATGAAACAGAAAATTCTAAATTCTCAGGTTTTGTTTGACAAGAACCTGAATTGGAAGTCATACGTTACAGACCGTCTTAGGTGTCTAAGCTCCGAAACTTACACGTTATCGATAGTGTCAGATTTTGGAGACGAAAATTCTAAAATGTTCTTTTCATTTTCCTAATTTCATTTACTTATCTACCACGGCGTCATATTCCGCGGTATCTCTGTACTGAGGAAAAATGTGTATGTTACACAGAACCGTGTGTTTGTGTTTAAGACGGAAACATTGAACATAGTTGATTATGTGCATACAAAAAAAAATTTAAAAATTAATAAACTTAAGAAATCGTGTAAATGATCAGCATGTTACAAATTTTCAGCTGGAAAGATGTACTATAATTGTAAAACTGATTTGTTCCGTATCGTAACTCCACTATGTCTTACGTACAGTGTGTAACGTGTAGAAGTGCAGATATTTCCATTGGTGACTGAGGATAGTGTACTGAACAACATTACATCAGCAGGGTGTATACGACTCGGGACAACCGGGAGACCCGGGAAAAACTCGGTAATTATTTTCATCCGGGAGAAAACCGGGAAGAGCCCGGGAATTGTTTAGAATTCCGGGAATTTTTCAATGTTGTAGTTTTCAGTTAAATTTTTGTGATTTTGGCTGGTAATGAACGATACTCTAACAAAGGATATTACTGTATCCCGCTATTGCAGAATAATTCTGCAGCAACAAAACATGAACGAGAGAAAAAAAGAAAACAGAAAAGAAATTTAAGTTGCAAAGGAAATGCGCCATATACAACAACAAAACACAGTGCTCAGACGAGCTTCTGCCAACAGCAAAGTGTGTCAAAGGCTTTAGAAAGACTATGCAATGTTTCCTAACAACAAATTTCCTCCAATGAGCGTGACGTGACAACTGTTTAAATTAGATTCGTTTGAGCAGTTACGGGCGGGCTCTTTGGAATGCGCAGTTGCTTCTGGTTACAGAAGTGTGTCTAGGTGCCATTATCTAGTATTGTCCCGGCTCGGAAATATCGTGGATCCGGAGCTGATACACTGAACAGTCTGAGTTGTGTTGTGGTGGGGAGGTGGGTCGTCTCCATGTGACCTGTGTTTATGTTCAGTGATTTTGTTGTTTCCTCTTAGTTTATTGCTCTCACATTAAATGAAAACAAAACGGATTTTGTGGCCGGGAGCTAGCAATTGAATTAAAATACGTTCGCATAATTACTGAAGGCTCAAATATGTTATTAGTTTCAGATTTTATTTCCACCTTTCTGAAAGTCAAGCATTAATCGCCTTGCTGAACAATGTAGTTATTTTTGTCGGTTTGCTAAGGAGATCTGGCTTTTATTAAATCTTTTCCGCTGAGGCAGTCAATTCATTTGAAACATTGTGTTTAATTTCACACTGTTGGTTAGTTTCAGCTGTTCGCTGCATTTCAAGTGCACGCATGGCATTATGCCATTGTAAGGAATCAGACATGAGATAATACAGTACTGGTACTTCAAGAAAATTTGCATCCGAATCTGGACATACAGGTAGGAACATTGGGTTTCCTGCGTCATCGTAGCTGCGCAAGCGCGGTGACGCCTGTTAGCTTCTCTTCCAGCTTATTAATCTTATCTTGAAACTGCTGAAACGAACCTGTTTCTAACAGGTCGCGGGAAAATGTTGCGATTGGTGGTTTGAAGAGCGTTACATTCAAAGTAAATATCCGTTTACGCAAGATGAACTATGTGCGAGAATGTACGATGAACTTCTTAAATCACAAAGCGTTTGACTCTCATTTAAAAATCAACTCATTGAAGACGACCATTTAAAAGAATTTCGAGCCCAGAAGATCAGACACTTATGTCGTTATTAGAAATGTTAGTGGCACATTTGTGTGATGTGTCTTAAAGTGTAACACGCGCAAAAAAGATCAACATTATATGTGGAAGCTTAGCTTCTCTTCCAGCTTATTAATCTTCGAGGCCAATATTATATGTGAATGATATGTACGTTAATTTAAACCATTAACTTTCCTTATTTGTGTGTTCGCGGTACTTAAGAGTGATGTTGCTATTGGCTGACTACATCACGTGTCCTATGCTGTCATCAGCTGGCAAGATCACTGCGCAGAGTGGCCTCTGATTAGCTGTTTGGCAAACTTTTTCAGCGTCTGAGGGTCACAGGTGCCCTTGCACCTCGGAAGCTGATAGTGGAAGGCCCCACACAGTCCACATGCCTGACATGGAGCAGTATGTGCTATGCACAATGGGAGAAAAACCCTGGGACCAGTGTGCAACGATCAGCAGCAGCAGAAGGCGTGTCTCACTCCTTTATCTGGGGGTATGAGTGCATATGTATGTATGTATGTATGTATGAAGGTATCAAACCGGAGACCTAGAAACGACAGAGAGGCTTCGTCCCCCCATAGCCCTCAGTGGTTCACAACCCCACAACAGGCCACAGCAATTCATCCGCTCCACCGTCGCCCCACACCGAAACCAGGGTTATTGTGCACTTCGGCCCCCATTGGACGCCCCCCCCCCCCCCCCCGGGAACATCTCATCCAGACGAGAGTAAACCCAAATGTTTGCTTGGCATAGTAATTATAGTGTACGCATATGCGCATGTGTAGAACTGGTGCAGCGATAACTGGGGCGGAATAAGGGAAACCAGCCCTCATTCGTCGAAGCAGATGAAAAACCGCCTTAAAAACCATCCACAGGCTGGCCGGCACACCAGACCTCGACACTAATCCGCCGGGCGGATTCGTGCTGGGAATCGGCACGCCTTCCCGCTCGGGAAGCAGCGCATTAGACGGCGCGACTAGCCGGGCGGGCTATATCTGGGGAGCACTTCATGAAAAATTGCTACACCGATATCATCTGCAGCCCGTTCAGACCCTAAGGCCACAAGATCATCATGGCAGACGGCGATTCTGTCAATGGCTATTGCAGAACTGTGCCGTAGATCCACCGTTCAAATCCAAGATTTTATTTACTCATGAGGCCAGGTTCACAAGAGATGGTGTTGTGAATTTCCATAATCACTTGTATGGGCAGATGTAAATCCCCAAGCAACTTTGGAAGAAGGGCATCAACACCAGTTCTCAATCAACGTATGGGTCGGTATTCCTGGCGGTAGATTTATAGGGCCATACGTGCTACCACAAAGGTTAACTTGGTCGCATTTTCTGGACTTTCTCATTAATGTATTGCCTACCTTGCTGGAGGCCGTGTCATCGCAGCAACGAATGCAAATATGTGGTTCATGCATAGTGGCGCACCAACACACTTTCGTCACAATGTGAGCGAACATCTGAAGAACACATTTAAGGTCTGCTGGACTGGTTGGGGGGGGGGGGGGGGGGGAGAGGGGGCGGTGGCGGCTCCCACACCTTGGCCTGCTCGTTCCCTAATCTTCAATCCCCCATAATTTTGGTTATGAGGATACGTGAAGGAATTGGTCTACGCCACGCCAATCAACGATGTGCGGACCCTATAGGGTCGCGTCTTCACTGACTACCAGCATGTACAACAACCAAGTATGCTACAAAAGGTACGTCAATCCTTACTCCAGAGGGCAGAGGGGTGGATTATCATAAATGGATGCCACGTATTTATCGCAGAAAATAGGCATTTCTGGGCCCATGTTTATGGGTGTTGTCTCAGAAAGTATATATTTCAGGACCCATGTTTGTTGGACTTAGTTTTCTTGTTTCGATGCGTACTACCACCTCGCAAAGTATTTCACAGTATATATATATATATATACTGAAGAGCCAAGGAGATCGGGACAACTGCCTAAAATGGCCTCCGTGAGCATACAGAAGTGCCGTAACACGGTAAGGCATGGACTCGGCTAATGTCTGAAGTAATGCTGCAACGAATTGACATCACGAATCCTGCAAGACTGTCCATAAATCCCTAAAAATACAAGGGGGTGGAGATTCTTCTCAACAGCACGTTGCGAGGCAGCCCAGATATGCTCAATAATGTTCATGTCTGGGAGACTGGTGGACAGCGGAAGTGTTTAAGCTCAGAAGACTGTTCCTGAAGTCACTCTGTAGCAATTCAGGACATGTGGAGTGTCACGTTGTCCTGCTGGAATAGCCCAAGTCAGTCGAAATGCACAATGGGCATGAATGGACGGAGGTGATCAGACAAGATGCTTGTGTACGTGTCGTCTGTCACTGTCGTATCTTGACGTTTCATGAGTCCCATATCAGTCCAACTGCACACGCCCCACACCATTACAGAGCCTCCACCAGTTGAACAGTCCCCTGCTGACATGCACGGTCCATGGATTCATGATGTTGTATCCATACCCGTACACGTCCATCCACTCGATACCTCCATCCGCTCGAGTCAATTTGAAACGAACTTCGTCCGACCGGGCAGTATGTTTCCAGTCATCCAATGTCAGTGTTGACTGGCCCAGGCGAGGCGTGAAGCTTTGTGTTCTGCAGTCATTTAGGGTACACAAACGGGCCTTCGGCTCCAAAAGCCCATATCGATTATGTTTCGTTGAATGTTTCGCTCGCTGACACTTGTTGATGGCCCAGCACTGAAATCTGCAGCAATCTGCGGAAGTGTTGCTCTTGTCATGTTGGACGATTCTCTTCAGTCGTCCCGTTCTTGCAAGACCTTTTCCAGCCACAGAAATGTCGGAGATTTCATGTTTTACCGGATTCCTGATACTCACGGTACACTTGTGAAATGGTCGTACGGGAAAATCCCCACCTCATTGCTACCTCGGAGACGTTGTGCCCATGATTCGTGCGCGGACTATAACACCACGTTGAAACTCACTTAAATCTTAATAACTTACCATTGTAGCAGCGGTAACCGATCTGACAACTGCGCCAGACACTTGTTCTCCTCTATAGGCGTTGCCGACCGGAGCGCCCCATTCTGCGTGCATGCCTATACCAGTTTCTTTCTTTATACACTCCTGGAAATGGAAAAAAGAACACATTGACACCGGTGTGTCAGACCCACCATACTTGCTCCGGACACTGCGAGAGGGCTGTACAAGCAATGATCACACGTACGGCACAGCGGACACACCAGGAACCGCGATGTTGGCCGCCGAATGGCGCTAGCTGCGCAGCATTTGTGCACCGCCGCCGTCAGTGTCAGCCAGTTTGCCGTGGCATACGGAGCTCCATCGCAGTCTTTAACACTGGTAGCATGCCACGACAGCGTGGACGTGAACCGTATGTGCAGTTGACGGACTTTGAGCGAGGGCGTATAGTGGGCATGCGGGAGGCCAGGTGGACGTACCGCCGAATTGCTCAACACGTGGGGCGTGAGGTCTCCACAGTACATCGATGTTGTCGCCAGCGGTCGCGACAGGCGTGAATGGAGGGACGAATGGAGACGTGTCGTCTTCAGCGATGAGAGTCGCTTCTGCCTTGGTGCCAATGATGGTCGTATGCGTGTTTGGCGCCGTGCAGGTGAGCGCCACAATCAGGACTGCATACGACCGAGGCACACGGGGCCAACACCCGGCATCATGGTGTGGGGAGCGATCTCCTACACTGGCCGTACACCTCTGGTGCACGTCCGCATGTATCCCGTGCCACCCAACGTGCTCTAGAAGGTGTAAGTCAACTACCCTGGCCAGCAAGATCTCCGGATCTGTCCTCCATTGAGCATGTTTGGGACTGGATGAAGCGTCGTCTCACGCGGTCTGCACGTCCAGCACGAACGCTGGTCCAACTGAGGCGCCAGGTGGAAATGGCATGGCAAGCCGTTCCAAGGACTACATCCAGCATCTCTACGATCGTCTCCATGGGAGAATAGCAGCCTGCATTGCTGCGAAAGGTGGATATACACTGTACTAGTGCCGACATTGTGCATGCTCTGTTGCCTGTGTCTATGTGCCTGTGGTTCTGTCAGTGTTATCATGTGATGTATCTGACCCCAGGAATGTGTCAATAAAGTTTCCCCTTCCTGGGACAATGAATTCACGGTGTTCTTATTTCAATTTCCAGGAGTGTATATAGTTCTTGAATGAAGCACACAGAAGACATTGTTGAATGTCAGTCTGTCATCGTACACGTACCCACCATCGGCAAGTATGTAAATAATCAGAGTTGCGGTTCTCCGTGACAGAACGGCCACTTGTGTGCATTAGTGTTTTAAATAAACTGGAAGCAGCCTTGTTCGCAAAGCTTTTTGTAAAATCATCCCATATCATAGGCAGTACAACGCCAGCCTCAAGCAAGAGGGTTGCTATGCGCCACCGTTTCCAGAAGACTTTCATGGTCTTAAGATGATCTTATAAAAAGATCGAAATTGGTTACCACATTAAAAAAGCTTTGCGATCAAGACAGCTTCCAGTCATTTATAGTAATTACACATCGATGTTTTGCTATATAAGAACTATGTTCTTTAACATGTTAAACGCATTAGTGTTTATTGAGAACCGCCGTATTGGGCACCAAGCACGTAACCGCTTGACATCGGCGCCGGCCATCCGAGAACAAGCAGTGTACACTGTGTGATCAAAAGTATCGGTACATCTGGCTGAAAATGACTTACAAGTTCCTGGCGCCGTCCATCGGTAATGCGGGAATTCAGTATGATGCTGGCCCACCCTTAGCCTTGATGACGGCATCCATTCCCGCAGGCATATGTTCAGTCAGTTGCTGGAAGGTTTCTTGGGGACTGGCAGCCCATTCTTCATGGAGTGCTGCACTGAGGAGAGGTATCGGTGTCGGTCGGTGAGGCCTGGCACGAAGTCGGGTTCCAAAACATCCCAAAGGTGTTCTGTAGCATTCAGGTCAGGACTCTCTGCAGGCCAGTCCATTACAGGGATGTTATTGTCGTGTAGCCACTCCGCCACAGGCCGTGCATTACGAACTGGTGCTCAATCGTGTTGAAAGATGCAATAACCATCCCCGAATTGCTCTTCAACAGTGGGAAGAAACAAGGTGCTTAAGACATCAATGTGTGTGGGAGTGCTGTGGGAGTGCCACGCAAAACAACAAGGGGTGCAAGCCCCCTCCATAATAAACACGACCACATCATAACACCACCGTCTCCGAATTTTCCTGTTGGCGCTACACACTCTGGCAAATGAGATTAACCGGGTAGTCACCATGCCCACACCCTGCCATCGGATCGCCACATTGTGTACCGTGATTCGTCGCTCCAAACAACGTTTTTCCATTGTTAAATCGTTCAGTGTTTACGCTCCTTACACCAAGCGAGCCGTCGTTCGGCATTTACCGGCATAATGTGTGACTTATGAGGAGCCGCTCGCCAATGAAATCCAAGTTTTCTCACCTCCCGCCGAACTGTCATATAGTTGCAATGTATCTCGATGCTGTTTGGAATTCCTGTGTGATGGTCTGGATAGATGTCTGCCTATTACACGTTACGACCCTCTTCAACTGTCGTCGTTCTCTGTCAGTCAACAGACGAGGTCGGCCTATACGCTTTTGTGCTGTACGTCTCCCTTCACGTTTACACTTCACTGTCACCTCGGAACGAGTGGACCTAGGGATGTTTAGGAGTGTGGAAATCTCGCTTACAGACGTATGACACAAGTGACACCCAATCACCTGACCACGTTCGAAGTCCGTGAGTTCCGCGAAGCGCCCCATTCTGCTCTTTCACGATGTCTAATGAGTACTCAGGTCGTTGATATGGAGTACCCGGCAGCAGGTGGCAGCAAAATGCACCTGATATGAAAAACTATGTTTTGGGGGGTGTCCGGATACCTTTGATCACATAGTGTGCTTCTCGCAACATTCTGTGTCATCCTACACCATTAAGCGGAGATCAGTAGCAACCAGAGTAGGGAATTACTGTCCCATGCACAGGCTGCCGTAAACAACATGACAGCAATGGCTGCGCCTGGTTTGGGACCATGACCGGGAAACACGGAGTGCTGATGACTTCCTGGACACCTCGTGGATGAACAGACAGAGCTGGTTTTCACAGTATCATTGTTGGCAGAATCCATCTCAATTCCTACAGAAGGTTATGATACAACAGCATGAAACATGTTCCATAATTATACAACAGGCCGACTCACCGTCATGGGCCTATTTTCGAAGTCCCTCCTTGAAAACTGGAATGACCTGCACATTTTTCCAATCACTTTCTACGCTTCGATTCCCCAGAGTTCTGCGGTAGACTGCTGCTAGCAGAAGATTAAATCCGTTAACGTACTTTATGTAGAATCGTGTAGGTAGATACTATCGGGTCCAGTCATCTTGATGTGAGAACGGGTGAAGATGGCAATGACTGATGATGCCGCTGAAATCATCTGGAAACCCTGACGTCACTGCGTCTTTTGATATGCAATATGTGGCATATTTGTTATCATTCCTGGTGAGTGGCAAATAGTGGTGGTATCTCGTATCGCTTGCGTAAGGCGAAATGTGGGAAATGGTTGCACAGCTGTCTCCTTTGCATTAGCAACTGTATCTGAACCAGAAAGAGTTGCCTCATCTATTGAACCAATGACTGAGTTTCCTGCTAACTCCGGGCAAGCTCAGTGAGTGAGTACGTTAGTCATTGGGAGCCCAAACGACAGGCGGTAATAGAGCTCCCCAGGAAAATAACATGCAGGTCGGGAAGGAAAATGTTTGCTGCGTGGTCTCTACTGAGATATTGAGGGAGCTCTGCCGGCAGCTGTTGAAATCAGTGAGTGCAGCCAGTTATAAATAATGGTTATTGTCGGAACGAACTGTGTTTGCCACTTGCGTTCAGAGGCCGTCCTTAGTTCCTTTAGAATAGTGGTTGCCATACGTTTTTGCTTCAGAACCAAGACTGACACTGTGGGATGACACTTCGGATGGCATATTTACTAGTACTACTATTAATTGACAAACTACACAAGTTACTATGTCATGAGGCCCCAATAGTATTTGAGGCTTATTAAGCTGACCACCGGCTCGCAAATACTGGTCGGCAGCATTCGGAACACTTCCTGTCCATTGTTCTCTGTTTCAGACTGCTGCCACCCTCAGCAGCCACAAATTATTTATACTATAATTGATTGAGGAAGTCTTATTGTGATGCCGTGTCAGCGGATGTTTAATTTATTAGTGACAGTAATTATATTTGAATGCATTATGTAACATGAGATACCATCACAAACGTCTGCTAAATGTTCTGAACGACATTTTTCTTCTACTCATTGCGTTGTATTAGAACAGTCTTAATTTAATTTCATATTTCTTGCTACAAACAGGACACACCGGGGCTATTCCACTCATTTCAGCTGTAAGCCCTATATAATACGACGTGAATTTTTTTTTAAATCTATCAGTGTGTATACATTCCAGTATATAAAACGTCGAAATTTCTTTACACGAACAAAGTATTAAGTAAGTATCTAAAGAAGGCAGAAATAGCAGTATATAAAACGGTGGAACGGAAACCCACTCAAGAGGCAACTTCGCGCAGCGTATTTCAGCGTTAAAATCTGAAGCATTTACCATAAGTAAACATTTGTCGTCCTTTTTGAACCCACACATACTTGGTGAAACCAAATTACACACTGCGGGCACTTTATTCAGAGAAACTGCCTACAGCACTTGTTACTGCTTGTTGCATGTCCTCTAGGAGCTGAACCACTTGGCTTTTCCCTCTTAGTATGTACTGACTAACTGAAAAGAAACCAAGAAAATGTGTTCTCTAGAATATCACTGTAACTAATAATTTAACTGAATGGAAATAACCCCACTTGTACGTGGCGAAATAGCCCTTCGTGCAGATATTTCCAAAGACGCGGCGACTCAGATCTTTGTGGAAAAAAACCAACAATATTTGTTGATACACACACGATGTACCCTGTGTTTTTGAACAGGTGATATGAAGAGTTTAAAATTTCACGTTATTGTGGATGGCACACTTTAATTTGTTAGGTAGTACTCTCTAACTATAGGAAAATAATCCATCACAATTGGCTTACATCTAGAGTTTGTTCTTCTGTCCTCACAATCATAAAAAACACCGTTAATACAACCACATGCAGTGACGAAGAGACACTGGCACTCACTGAAGGCAAAATGATCTTGACTCTGTGAGGAACTAGCGCACTATTGCAACAATTCTTATTTAAGGCTGATTAGCTCATATCAGATAGATTATATAATGGTAAGACAAAGATTTAGGAACCAGGTTTTAAATTGTAAGACATTCCCAGGGGCAGATGTGGACTCTGACCACAATCTATTGGTTATGACTTGTAGATTAAAACTGAAGAAACTGCAAAAAGGTGGAAGTTTAAGGAGATGGCACCTGCATAAACTGAAAGAACCAGAGGTTGTACAGAGTTTCAGGGAGAGCATAAGGGAAAAATTGACAGGAATGGGGGAGAGAAATACAGTAGAAGAAGAATGGATAGCTTTGAGGGATGAAGTAGTGAAAGCAGCAGAGGATAAAGTAGGTAAAAAGACGAGGACTAGTAGAAATCCTTGGGTAACAGAAGAAATATTGAATTTAATTGATGAAAGGAGAAAATATAAAAACGCAGTAAATGAAGCAGGCAAAAAGGAATACAAACGTCTCAAAAATGAGATCGACAGGAAGTACAAAATGGCTAAGCAGGGATGGCTAGAGGACAAATGTAAGGATGTAGAGGCCTATCTCACTAGGGGTAAGATAGATACTGCCTACAGGAAAATTAAAGAGACTTTTGAAGAAAACAGAACCATTTGTATGAATATCAAGAGCTCAGATGGAAACCCAGTTCTAAGCAAAGAAGGGAAAGCAGAAAGGTGGAAGGAGTATATAGAGGGTCTATACAAGGGCGATGTACTTGAGGACAATATTATGGAAATGGAAGAGGATGTAGATGAAGATGAAATGGGAGATACGATACTGCGTGAAGAGTTTGACAGAGCACTGAAAGACCTGAGTCGAAACAAGGCCCCCGGAGTAGACAACATTCCATTGGAACTACTGACGGCCTTGGGAGAGCGAGTCCTGACAAAACTCTACCATCTGGTGAACAAGATATATGAAATAGGCGAAATACCCGCAGACTTCAAGAAGAATATAATAATTCCATTTCCAAAGAAAGCAGGTGTTGACAGATGTGAAAATTACCGAACAATCAGTTTAATAAGCCACAGCTGCAAAATACTAACACGAATTCTTTACAGACGAATGGAAAAACTAGTAGAAGCCGACCTCGGGGAAGATCAGTTTGGATTCCGCAGAAACACTGGAACACGTGAGGCAATACTGACCTTACGACTTATCTTAGAAGAAAGATTAAGGAAAGGCGAAACTACGTTTCTAGCATGTGTAGACTTAGAGAAAGCTTTTGACAATGTTGACTGGAATACTCTCTTTCAAATTCTAAAGGTGGCAGGGGTAAAATACAGGGAGCGAAAGGCTATTTACAATTTGTACAGAAACCAGATGGCAGTTATAACAGTCGAGGGACATGAAAGGGAAGCAGTTGTTGGGAAGGGAGTAAGACAGGGTTGTAGCCTCTCCCCGATGTTATTCAAGCTGTATATTGAGCAAGCAGTAAAGGAAACAAAAGAAAAATTCGGGGTAGGTATTAAAATCCATGGAGAAGAAATAAAAACGTTGAGGTTCGCCGATGACATCGTAATTCTGTCAGAGACAGCAAAGGACTTGGAAGAGCAGTTGAATGGAATGGATAGCGTCTTGAAAGGAGGATATAAGATGAACATCAACAAAAGCAAAAAGAGGATAATGGAATGTAGTCGAATTAAGTCGGGTGATGCTGAGGGAATTAGATTAGGAAATGAGACACTTAAAGCAGTAAAGGAGTTTTGCTATTTGGGGAGCAAAATAACTGATGATGGTCGAAGTAGAGAGGATATAAAATGTAGACTGGCAATGGCAAGGAAAGCGTTTCTGAAGAAGAGAAATTTGTTAACATCGAGTATAGATTTAAGTGTCAGGAAGTCATTTCTGAAAGTATTTGTATGGAGTGTAGCCATGTATGGAAGTGAAACATGGACGATAAATAGTTTGGACAAGAAGAGAATAGAAGCTTTCGAAATGTGGTGCTACAGAAGAATGCTGAAGATTAGATGGGTAGATCACATAACTAATGAGGAAGTATTGAATAGGATTGGGGAGAAGAGAAGTTTGTGGCACAACTTGACCAGAAGAAGGGATCGGTTGGTAGGACATGTTCTGAGGCATCAATGGATCACCAATTTAGTATTGGAGGGCAGTGTGGAGGGTAAAAATCGTAGAGGGAGACCAAGAGATGAATACACTAAGCAGATTCAGAAGGATGTAGGTTGCAGTAGGTACTGGGAGATGAAGAAGCTTGCACATGATAGGGTAGCATGGAGAGCTGCATCAAACCAGTCTCAGGACTGAAGACCACAACAACAACAAACAAGCTCCGTAAGCGTAATAGTCCCGGTGTAAGCTATGTACCGCATTTGAAAATAACCGTCTCTGTAATGAGCATTCACGAATCCATGTTACTTACATTTCAAATTTATATCATAGTAACCGATCGGTACGGGACACACACGCCCGTAAGTTGTCAGTACTGGAAGACAAACAATAAAACATTTCCTCTCTCACATTCTCTAACCCTTTAGTGACTGCGCTACATACCACGAGGCGCCCGTGGGAACCGGTGAGCTTAGATCACAGCCGAATTTTCAAAGTCAGTTAAAATTAAGTACATCTTAAAACACCGCTGGCTTGTGTGCGCTGGGAGCAGGAAAACTACACCCTTAAGAAGCTCTTCAGGTTAGCTGACGTCTTTGGATTCGACTGTTAGCAGCTAGATGTATACTGTTTTAAAATACGGCTGAGTGAGAACAACGAGTATCTGTTACACGCCGCATGCTGCCCGCAGGCCGTAGTTTGGCGACCACCACTTTACAGGAGCTTGACTAAAATGGTAAACCAGCTTCACATTCGGTGCTGAAGTGCGGCTCACTACTTCCAGACTCATATTCATAATCGATTTCTGTCTTCATTTTAGGAGCCAAGTGGAAGACTCAGATAGTTCGCCGATGATCTTGGGGGGTGGGGTGTCTCCTCGAGTAGCTAGTACGTAATCGGAGAAAGATCAGCCACGTTACACCCAGAGGAGAACTTTCGTTCTCGCATAGCAGAAAGAGTAAATGTTCAGTCACACAAGTAAACTACAGGATCACCCATTGTATGGTCCCACAATTAATCTAGCTTGTTAAATATGAGACTCAAGAAAACTGTCCCATTTATCTATCACACAATCATGCGGATGTGGCAAGTACACAGGTTTCTGAAGATCTTTCTGTTAAACAGAGAATGGATAACTAAATCTAAAAATGTTTCATGTAAAACACCAATTCATTTTGTCTCTTAGCACAGAATTATGTAATTTATGAAACGTAAAGACTTTACTGATTTTTTTTTTTTTTATATTTACAGATCCTCTGACAGTATACAGGGCGATTCAGCTGTCCCTCCCTATGTAGTTTTATGCCCCGTAATATTATATGTGCCGGTTTGAGTGCCGTGCGGTTGTAGGCGCTACAGTCTGGAGCCGAGCGACCGCTACGGTCGCAGGTTCAAATCCTGCCTCGTGCATGGATGTGTGTGATGTCCTTAGGTTAGTTAGGTTTAAGTAGTTCTAAGTTCTCGGGGACTGATGATCTCAGATGTTAAGTCCTTAGTGCTCAGAGCCATTTGAACCAATATTATATGTTGCCTTCAAAAACCAAGCGTGATATTTTCATATTTTCCCGCTCGCTGCTCGCAAACTATTAGTCCTACAGAAAAAAATGAGCAGTATCTTTTTGCAGGAATTTTAATGTAGTTAAATTTTGTACTGGGATACATTTCCGATATAGGCATTGGCTTTCGACTAATCCAAGAAAAACGTGCAAAAAACTTCATGCTCACCCCCACTCCTACGCTCAGCCCTCACGGGTCTCAGTGATCTTGTTAAGCCATTGGCTTCATCGAGCACTTACAAACTGTAAAACTGACGTTTGTATAAATTTTACCTAACAGTTTTGTGAATTGTAACACCATAGAATAAACAATTACCTCGTTGTATTCGTCAGGCCTTCTGACGACGAAACTGCTTTGCTTTTAAGGGTTGAGTTTGGATCGAATTGTCAGCCTAATTAGTTTTAGCGGCAAGTTTATAAAAGGAGTTTTTCATTCAATACGTTTAAATTAATAATGTTAATAATATTAGGTCAAAAATGATCGAATATCGGGAATAGTTCAGTTAAGCAGAATTTTTTGTACAGTGGGAGAAGAAGGGAATGCTACGAGCGACGTACTAGACATCCTGACTGGGGAGGGATCAGCGGGAGAGTGGAGGTCACTTTTGTTTGTTTTTCTTCAATAGTTCGAAAAGTGTGGTCTCCAGAAAAAGTGTATCCCAGTACAAACATATTCATTAAAATTCCGCAAAAAGTTCCTGTTCATTTTCTGCAGAGCGCGCAGCGACCGAGAGAATATGAAAATCTCGAGCGTAGTTTTTGGTGACAATATATAACAACTGTAGCCAAAGCCACCGAAAATCTTTGACGACATTTAACTTAACATTATGGCAAAAAGAAATCATTCACAAGAACAGAACCACCACATCTCTAAAAGAGGAAATTCGAAGCGAATATAGTAACTATTTCAAATATCAAAATACTATCAAAATGCTAAATAAGCAAAAAGTACATTAAGGCAATCAAGCATGATGCTATGAATACAGGTTAGACACATAAATAGACGAAGTAGTTACAATATATAACAGCACATGGCATCTACAAACAGCGTGTAGAAATCTGGAGATACGTCCATAACGGATGGCGCGCGGAACACGAGTAACTCGTGATCCGTCCGTAGTGTGTACACCGGAAACAGAATGAATAGTCAGTATGTTTCACAAATTTTCTAAAACAATCTGGGTTTGCACTGATGCAGTTTCTTTCTCTCTCTTTTGCTTGTGTTTGACTTTTACCTCAAACGTCTTTTTCCGTACTCCTTTGTTACATGATTTATTTTCTTTGCTGATCCCTTACCCTCTCCTTTTGTACACTTAGGGATCATTTATCCATAGGATAATGATCATCATTAACTTCAATATTGTCTGACTTTCCCTTTTTGCAGCGTGGCCTCACCAGTTGTTTCTAGAATCCTTAATTATTCGCAGCTGTTATCTCTTACTATGATCCATATTTAAAATAAATAGCCGGCCGCGGTGGTCTCGTGGTTCTAGGCGCGCAGTCCGGAACTGTGCGACTGCTACGGTCGCAGGTTCGAATCCTGCCTCGGGCATGGATGTGTGTGATGTCCTTAGGTTAGTTAGGTTTAAGTAGTTCTAAGATCTAGGGGACTAATGACCACAGCAGTTGAGTCCCATAGTGCTCAGAGCCATTTGAACCATTTTTTTAAAAATAAATATGAATCTAATGAAACCTAATCTGATTTCAGTAAATCGAGAGAACATTTCATGCTGAAGAGGACTGGACGCCTTATGAAGGCGTGCTCTGGATCGTAGCGACGAGGCAACGAGAATATTTTGAGAGTGTTTTATTCTGACAGTAATAAGACTCTAATGAGGTCTCGGAAGAATGAAAACGCACCGGCCGTCCCTGAAAGAATTCCCCACTCTTGCAAAACTAGCGTAGCAGTATTCTGTGGTCGTAGGACTGCTCGGATGCAAGAGTGGCGTGACGATTTAACTTCAAGCCGCTGTTCTGTGAAAGAATGAATTCAAGTTCATTGAATATACTCAGAATTTGTCTCTGTATTCGAAAGTTGTAAATGCCCACAGGTCAATTGAATATACAATTGATATGGAGGACGAGTAATGCATCAATACCGTTTAATATACGTGGTGTCCAGCAATGTTTAGGCCCATACATTATGGTACAGCGCTCTTCAGTAACACAACAAAACGTTAGGAAAGGTTGACAACGTATTAATTACACAAGTGTGGAGAGACTTTTCGAGAGAAACACGCGAAGTCAAGTACACTTACATGAATTAGATACGTAGCTTTTTACAAAAAAGCTACAAGCTAACTGATGATAGTCAATATGAAGACCCGAGCCATAATCCAAACTGCGAAAAACGCAGAGACTTTCGATTTGATGTAAATGTATAAAACAGCAGCCAAAAGCAGAATATGTGTTCGTAACTGACTATTACAGCACGGATTATAAATATATTAATCTGGAACAAAATGTATTTATCATGTTGCAGAGATGCTTTTTTTGCCGTCTCAATGATTGTAACTATTCTCAGTGATAGATGATATTGTTGTCACCAGACCTTGCCTTGCCCTGTTACTGCAAAGAGCCCAAGACAGAACATTCTAGCTCTTTTATTCGTGGGTATATGCCCAGAATATGTCTCTGTATTCGAAAGTTGTAAATGCCCACAGGTCAACTATTTTGTATACCGATTTGGGTGGAAACCGTTGTGGTCGTCAACCAAATGTTGATGACATGCGTGGATATCAATCGCCTTGGCTTGTTTTGTTTCTGTACTGAACTGTTCCTTTAAATCAATTATTGAAAACGTTGAGATGAAAGCAGCATTTTGAGGAACATTGCAGTTGACAACCGGAATAGGACGCAAAAATTTGCATTATGTTGCAGCACTTAGAGTAACATTGTAGAATGTGTCTTAAATTAGTATACAGGTCATGAAGGAGGTTTTTATCTGACATGTCCAGCTTCGGTTGAGGGGCAAGAACACAGACCATGCCGGCCGATGTGGCCGAGCGGTTCTAGCCAGGTTCGAATCCTACCTCGGGCATGGATGTGTATGATGTACTTAGGGGACTGATAATCTCAATGTTGAGTCCCATAGTGCTCAGAGCCATTTGAACCATTTTTGAACACAGGCCAGGTAAACAATACAGAAATAGTTTATTAACGATTACATAAACAAAAGCTTCTTCTTGGAGTAAGTTATTTACAAGAACTGTTTACAGTAATTCGTGGTATCTCTGACATTTCACCAGTTCGCAAATGGAAAGTGGCTCAACAACGGATAAAATGGAAGTCTGATTTAACTCTGTAGTGGAACAGTTACAACGTAAGATAAGGGCGACAACCAATAGCCATGTCCTTTGTAGTCTCCGGTGTAGGGGTCACTTCCTGGAGATTATTAAAGTAGTCACTGGCAGCTCCACGTTTGACAATGAGTGGTTGCAGCACATTGTTGACGGTTCCAACGGTTAGCGAGAACTCTGACTGATGAACCACTACTGCAGTCGGTGCCTTGTCCGGAGAACGTGAAGGAAAAGACTGGCCTGTGGATACCTGGTACTGGCCTAAATACCCGGGTGGCGGGTGGCGTCAGGATACAGCTGAATCCATTTGTGGCCACGTGACGTACGGAAGCACGGAGGTCTGCGTGCTACTCACCACTGGTGACGCTCACGCTGCCGCCTGCCGGCCTGGTGAGTGTGCGCCATCTTCCGTCTGTCGCCTGCTGGTGTGGCCCCTGTGGCTTCACTGGGTTAGGTCACTGGCGTGATACTGGCATGGGGAGGGCTGGTCGTAGAGAGGACCACGGCCCAAGCGCAACATTATCTTTGTGTGATGAATGTTTACCAGTGGCACATCGTCAATCTTACCTTAAACGCTGAAGGTACACGCATCTTCTGGCTGAGCACGTTCATCCGTTTGTTCAGCTGTAGTAACCTGATGCAGACGTGTGTCGTGGTGTATCCTGTCTCTTTAATTCGATACGTTAGTGTACCATCTCAACCCCTGGGGTTACCTGAGTCTCGCTGAGTACGTCCGACATCTAGTCGAGCGAGGGACATCCTTGATACAGCAAACTTTCTTGAGTTGTATGCACCTAATTAACAATCATCAGTTAGAATCGTTCCTCAATGCCTTTAGTGTCTTGTGAAGACAGAAAATATGCATTTGATGTAGCGTCAAAGGAACATCACTGGAGAAGGAGCATAAGCTCGGATTTGATAAGTGTGGGAAATGGATTCGGCCATGACTTCTTTCAGTTCACTTTATCGCTTCTGATAGAGGTCACCTAGGGAGTCAATAGACATTTGTATCATCCCAATAACGATGGTTGGCTTAGCCATTGCAATACTGATCCCGATTCTTGTGCATCTGTCCTACGGCGAGACACCACACTACGGTCAGAGGAACTGTTATGTGCTGATGCTGCTGGTAAACTGCCTCTCACAAAATGCCTTTTAGCCCAAATCAAATATACAAAAACACATTATTTTTCCGTTTTGGCGCTATAGTTGAGTAGCTTATGAGTAATGTGTCTATGCTATATAACAACAACAACGACATCCAGAAAACTTCCCCTCCCGTTCTTGATATATGTGAATGACCCACCCCCCCCCCCCCCTTCTTATGTGAAACAAGATACTGAACTGACACTGTTTGCTGATGATATAAGCATAATTATTAATCCAGTAAAAGAAAGTCCGATAGAAAATGATACAACTAAGGTCTTTGGAAAAGTTATTAATTGGTTTTCTGCGAATGGGCTTTCTCTGAACTTTGAGAAAACACAGTGCATCCAATTTTCTGCTGCAAAAAGTATAATTCCTTCAATAAACATAATACATCAAAAGAAGTCATTAGGCAGGGTATAGCATACTAAGTTTTTGGGTGTACATATAAATGAGAATCTTAATTGGAAAATTCATATTTTGGATCTCCTAAAGCGACTAGGTTCAGCAACTTTTGCAATCAGAATAATTGCCAATTTTGAAGATGTAGAAATTAGTAAGCTAACATACTTTGCATACTTCCACTCTCTGATGTCATACGGAATAATATTCTTGGGCAACTCAACACTTGTGTAAAAGGTATTCACTGCTCAAAAGAAAGTAGTTAAACTAATGTGTGGGGTTCGTAGTCGCACATCTTGTAGGCATCTGTTTAAAAGGTTAGGAATTCTTACAACTGCTTCACAGTACATTTACTCAGTAAGGAATTTTTTTTCAACAATATGGACCAGTTTAAAATCAACAGCGTCATCCATGATAACAATACCAGAAAAAAGAAAGACCTACACTATCCTTTACTTAACCTATCTTTGGCTCAGAAAGGGGAAAAATATGCTTTTTGATAAATTACCTGATGAAATAAAATGTCTGACAGACGACAGTAATAGTTTCAAAAACAAATTGAAATCATACTTCCTTGATAACTCCTTCTATACCATAGATGAATTCTTGAATATGATAAAATAAATCAGGAAATATAATATATGCATTTTGTGCCATTTAGTCGAATTAACTCGGGTGATGCTGAGGGAATTTGATTAGGAAACGAGACACTTAAAGTAGTAAAGGAGGTTTGCTATTTGGGGAGCAAAATAACTGATGATGGTCGAAGTAGAGAGGATATAAAATGTAGACTGGCAATGGCAAGGAAAGCATTTCTGAAGAAGAGAAACTTTGTCAACATCCAGTATACATTTAAGTGTCAGGAAGTCATTTCTGAAAGTATTTGTATGGAGTGTAGCCATGTATGGAAGTGAAACATGGACGATAAATAGTTTGGACAAGAAGAGAATAGAAGCTTTCGAAATGTGGTGCTACAGAAGAATGCTGAAGATTAGATGGGTAGATCACATAACTAATGAGGAAGTATTGAATAGGATTGGGGAGAAGAGAAGTTTGTGGCACAACTTGACCAGAAGAAGGGATCGGTTGGTAGGACATGTTCTAAGGCATCAAGGGATCACCAATTTAGTATTGGAGGGCAGCGTGGAGGGTAAAAATCGTAGAGGGAGACCAAGAGATGAATACACTAAGCATGGAGAGCTGCATCAAACCAGTCTCAGGACTGAAGAATAACAACAGCAACAACAAGGGAATGGAATAGATAATATAAATATTTAAGTATAACACTATAATGTAAATAAAAAAGTTGTTTCCTGTACGCATTTCTTGTGCATTTGACGCGTTCCAAATCATAACAGTTTTTCCGTCTATTGATTAATAGAACACGTAACTAGCTAACTAACTTCATCGGAATCGAGATGTTTTTGATTTATCGAGCTTGAGCATACTATAAAGACCAATCGGCCACTGGTGCTCTATAGTAGGCACTTGGTCTAGAGAGCTACAGTGCCACTCCTGTTCGCTGTGAAAATCATTTAGCCACACATTCTTTAAAGACAAAAAGCATAAACAAGTGGTAAAACACTCGTTGTAATGCGTTTAGTCAATCAACAAGCGTCGATGGAGGTACTTCCAATTATAGGGTTTGTTACAGGGGTTACGAAGCACTTTCCGGCCCACTCAAGATTTAATTCTGTTGGCAAATGGTTGCGTCATTGCACTTACAAGTTAGCAAGAATAAATAGCAAAGGTCCTTTGGATTATGAATCTGTTAGCATCAAAGAAATGGAAAGGATATGAAACAAGCGAAGAAACTAGTGAGTGAAGGCACTGTGAAGGAAGCATATTGACTCTCTCGTTCCAGTAACAGGCAACAAATCGGAGGGCAGTACCTCTTGCAGCATGCCGAGACTGTCAAAACTTGAAGGGAGACTTTACCCTCTACTGATAACAAGGCGAGAAGTGCTAATGTAACGTATAGATCTGCACCTATAAATGATCCATCAACAAACATACTGATGGCTTGACAAGGGCATATGCTGTAATATTCCCCCCCCCCCCCCCCCCAAAAAAAAAAATCAAGATCTGGGAAAAGAAACGTCTCCGAAGAGTAGGTTATGTTTCGCACTTCGGCGGATAAGCGCTCTTTTTTATTGTGAGTGTGATACAAGAATGCCATATGCCTGGCCATAATTATTTTACTGTAGCTGTGATGGTAGTCCCTAGTTATGGTGCAAAGGGACGGTTTTGAATATGAAACGTTGATGAAAAAATTAGTTAATGATGTTCTGATCATGTGTTGGCCTTTACACCGCAACTTCGTCTGCTACTCGATACAATTTCACTGTAAGTCGCTAATTTCCTGAACATTTACATGTTCGCCTCATTTATGGAAGAATATGGTTAACAACGTAAAATTCTTTTCTACGATCACTTTCTTAGATTATTCAGTTATTCATCTTCTCCACTGCTCAGAAAACTAGTGATGCTGTTTTGAAATGAACAATTTTAAACTTTAATATACGAGAGGATAATTTCCCAGGTAATCAATATTAATATGAGTTGCAACACCTAAGAACGGTGTCCCAACAGAATGCTTCTTCAGTTAAACAAATACACGATACGTTCCTAGAAAAACGAGTTCAATGTAGGGATGTAAATGAAGATGCGGAGACAACCACTGTAAAGGTTTTCTTGTCTTGTTTTGGTGGCATGTCTTCAAAAACAAAAAGAATCCTCAAAAGACACATCACCAAGTGCGTTTTTCGCCCACAAGCAAAGTTGAGAAATTTGTTGCGTTCTGTCAAAGACGATCTTGGCCTTAGGAAAGGTGACGTATGTAAGATCCCTTGACAGTAAAGGAAAGCTTATATTGAACAGAAATGTTGTGTTGAACATCATCGGTGTACGTGCCATAAATCAGCGATAGGGGAGCATGTCCTGAATACAGGACATCACAAGCTTTACGAAAAGACTGAAGTTTTATCCTTAGAATCACAATTCTGGGATTGTGTTTTTAAGGAGGCCATACATATGCGTACGGCTCACATTCTTATCGACAGGGATGCCAGATTTCAGCTAAGCACTGGCTAGAATCCAGGACTGCCTGCCATTAAATTAAAACAGGGGAAATAATATTGTCCCATGCATGATCCGTCGCAGGGTGATCCGTGTACTGCAGAGTGTTAATTCGGCTGTTAACCACAGCAATGTCCGGCAACACAGTCACTGCCCACAGCGCACGCGCCTCTCTTCGGCCCCCGGTAGGCAGGCGTACTATGAGCGCCGCTTCAATCCAACTGACGAAATATTGTCGGAATTGCTCAACGTTATCCGGCGGCAAACCCGAGGAGTGTATTTACATCAATATATAGTTTGTAGCTGTTTGCTTTCGTTGAAACACCAAAACATTCTTTTGCAGATTTAAATCGTTGAAGTATTATAGAACCAAAGATATACTTCTGATTGTCAGGTCTCAGTGACCTAAATGTAACAAACAAGTAAAAAACAAACAAAAAAATTTGTTGCTGACATTAAACAAAACATTGTTTTGGCATACGAGGGTGGTTTGAAAAGTTCTCGGAATCACCACGAGAGGTCAGCCTTAGCGCAACGAGTTGTTCACGTGAGATTCATTGGAATGTTGTCTGTAAACACATGCCACGTCAGTGCTCTTGGAAGAGAGCTGTGGCAGTGAGGTGGTTCTGTTATTGTTCCCGCGTAGTGATTTGCGACGATGGAAAAAATCGGGATTCGAGCAGTGATTAAATACTTCGTAAAGAAAGGTATGAAAGCAAAGGACATTCATGCCGATGTCCGGTATATTGGGGGACTCTGCACCTTCACATTCAACTGTTGCCAAGTGGACAAATGAATTTAAATTTGGTCGGGAGAGCTTAGATGATGATGTTCGCAGTGGTCGGCCAAGATGTGTCACTACTCCAGAAATCATTGCAAAAGTGCACAAAATGGTCATGGGGGATCGCCGATTTAAAGTGCGTGAAATTGCTCACGCTTGCCAGATGTCATCTCAAAGGGTATATCACATTTTAACAGAAGAATTAGAAATGAAAAAAATTCTCTGCAAGATGAGTGCCCCGACTCTTGACGATGGATCAAGAACGTGTGCCGTCACCATGGCAAAATTACACGATCTAAGGAATGAATTGTTGCCACGCCCGCTTATTTACCTGATATGGCGCTGTCAGACTTCCATTTCTTCCCAAAACAGAAAATTTTTCTTGGTGGACGAAGATTCACTTTAAACGAAGAATTGATAGCCGGAGTTGACAACTATTTTGCGGGCCTGGTGGAAACTTATTTTCGAGATGGGATCAAGGCTCTGGGACAGCTTTGGACCAAATGCATTAATCTACAAGCAGACTACATTGAAAAATAAAAAAGTTTCAGTGATGTAAGTACTTTTTTTTCTAATCGGTTCCGAGAATTTTTCCAACCACCCTCGTAACTGTTACATACAGTTTCATATATTGTGTAGATACAGACGTTGAGCAGTATCACAGTGAATATTACATATTAATAAATTCCTCTTTTTCACAAACGTTTTTAGTGCTATAGTCAGTCTGCATGTTGTATTCTCTCTAGTTCGTCCATCGCCAACTGTTTTGTTGCCCAAATAGCAAAACTCATCTACTGTTATAAATGTCTCATTTTCTAATCTAATTCCTCCAGCAGCAACTGATTTAATGAGGCTACATTCTATTATCCCCGTTCTAATTTTGTTGATGTTCAACTACTGGGGTATAGTATAGTAAGAGTACTCTACGTGTTGCAACAGAACACCTGAACCTCCAAGTAGAAACCTTCAAACAAACCAAGGTCTAATAACTATGTTTTCTAGTGCTTTTATTATATCGTTTCTGGAGAATTGGCGTGGATCCACTTTTCGGTTCTTGAAGAACGAGTCACATTTGGTTAGCCGGTTAGCCCCCCCCCCTTCCCCCCTCCCCCCACCAACCGCTCTCTCTCTCTCTCTCTCTCTCTCTCTCTCTCTCTCTCTCTCCCAAATGATGTAACTTCCGTGACCTGTACATTTAATAATACTGATAATCAATTAACGCCACAAATAAGATTTCTAGACTTCCTGTTTATAAATCAATGCACATTTTCTCATAATTCATGCATATGATTGATGATTTCAGTGAATAAAACCATGTGTTTAAGTTACATATTGCTTCTATTAGACACTTTCCCCTTAAATTAATTATTCTTTGTATAAAACTGCACTTCAGAATGTACAGCTTAGACCATTACAAATTACCGTTAACCAGTTCAGTTGTGCATATTACACTCACCGCTTAGAGTTCAAGGCGTGGCCCTAGTCACAATTAATTTTCTGCGTTAGGACAACTTTCCAGGAGCGAGGATTTCGCAATTCTCCAGAGTCTTTTGAACAATAATACTATCTTCTCGTGGTGTAGTCTTTCTGCAAGGACCCGTGCCTGCCCTTTTTGCCACAATGTTGTACTGAAACCATCTCGTCACCAGTCTTTTAGGTATCGTTGCACTGTGGGCAACTGTCTGTGCAATCTGTCGGTGTGATGATCCCATGTCCCATATGCCAGTGATTTGACCCATCTCAAAGTCTGAAAGACGGTGATAAGATGCATATGCACGTCTTGCGGACATGCTGTGCTACGACGTTTTAGACACATGCTATAGTTACCGTCTACTCATACCATTCTTTATCTGTAGGAATGTTCGTTTTCCCTGCACTGAAAATACTAAAAATAAACTGGAATAAGGATTAGATTTTAATCAGCATGCACCACAGGCATAGAAATAGTGGAGTATGTGCGGGAATGGGACTAGAACCTGCGACCTCTACCTTTCGAGGGCAAGTGACGTACCAACTGAGCTATCCAAGGACGACTCAGGACCTACCCCTCAGGTTTTATTCTGTCAGTACCTCATCTTCTCAACTCTACAGAAGTTCTCCCGCATGCCTTGCGCGACTAACACTCCTGGAAGAAAGGATACTGCAGAGACAGCTGAGCCACAGTCTGGAGGATTGTCTCCAGAATGACTTTTCATTCTGCATTGTGTTGCGCACTGGTAGTGAGTTGTGCTTGGGCACTTCTGTCGTTACGGCACTTGCCCCCCGTAAGGCAAAGCTCTCAGGTTCGAATTCGATCCGGCACATAGTTTTAATCTGCCAGGAAAATTTCAAATCATCGCTCACTCGGCTGCAGAGTGGAAATCAGTTTAGTAAAGTTCGGTCAGGGTGTTCGTTTCCGTCGTTGCACCTGACGGACAGTTCTTCCATTATCTAGTTGCTTAGCGAGTGGGCCACGTCTTCTCTGACACCACGCGTCGCACTGGAACTTGGCAGCTCTAGGCCGGAGCTCCGCACACGCCTCTGCGTCCCGCCCTGCGGCTGTGGCTGAGCGCCGTGCCTTGTGCCAGGCGGCGGGGCGCGGGCCCCCGGCTCGGCTTAAATTGATTTCTGCATTACGCGGCCCGCAGCTAACTCACTCCGGCTCAGCGGGTGCCACCAGCCCACCACCACAGCGGGGAAGCCAACTTCTTGTTCTTTGTATATTTTTTACGCCGGTCCTTCATCACGTCCCTCAGAATGAAGAGACGGCGTATCAGAGTTCTTGGTTTCCTTAAAGAAAGTCATTTTCCTGTATAGGCAATCTTCTCATTTTCACAAAAACACTTGGTTTCATTACTTAGTAATAAGCTAACTTCGCCCTCTTGTGCACCGTCTAGCTACATAATAGCCGCTAACGCTAGTCACCTTTATTGTTGTAACTAAGGCTTTTGATTCTGCTGATCACGAAATATTGCTCCAGAAGTTGGGCCATTGTGGAATATGGGGAGTAGCTCACAACTGGTTCACTTCTTACTTTAACAACAGACAGCAAAAGGTCATTATTCACAGTGTTGAGAATGACTGTGATGTGGGGTCTGAGTGGGGTACGGTCAAAGGGGGGTGCCCCAGGGATGCCCCCGGGATCAGTGTTGGGGCCACTCCTGTTCCTTATTTATACACTCCTGGAAATTGAAATAAGAACACCGTGAATTCATTGTCCCAGGAAGGGGAAACTTTATTGACACATTCCTGGGGTCAGATACATCACATAATCACACTGACAGAACCACAGGCACATAGACACAGGCAACAGAGCATGCACAATGTCGGCACTAGTACAGTGTATATCCACCTTTCGCAGCAATGCAGGCTGCTATTCTCCCATGGAGACGATCGTAGAGATGCTGGATGTAGTCCTGTGGAACGGCTTGCCATGCCATTTCCACCTGGCGCCTCAGTTGGATCAGCGTTCGTGCTGGACGTGCAGACCGCGTGAGACGACGCTTCATCCAGTTCCAAACATGCTCAATGGGGGACAGATCCGGAGATCTTGCTGGCCAGGGTAGTTGACTTACACCTTCTAGAGCACGTTGGGTGGCACGGGATACATGCGGACGTGCATTGTCCTGTTGGAACAGCAAGTTCCCTTGCCGGTCTAGGAATGGTAGAACGATGGGTTCGATGACGGTTTGGATGTACCGTGCGCTATTCAGTGTCCCCTCGACGATCACCTGAGGTGTACGGCCAGTGTAGGAGATCGCTCCCCACACCATGATGCCGGGTGTTGGCCCTGTGTGCCTCGGTCGTATGCAGTCCTGATTGTGGCGCTCACCTGCACGGCGCCAAACACGCATACGACCATCATTGGCACCAAGGCAGAAGCGACTCTCATCGCTGAAGACGACACGTCTCCATTCGTCCCTCCATGCACGCCTGTCGCGACATCACTGGAGGCGGGCTGCACGATGTTGGGGCGTGAGCGGAAGACGGTCTAACGGTGTGCGGGACCGTAGCCCAGCTTCATGGAGACGGTTGCGAATGGTCCTCGCCGATACCCCAGGAGCAACAGTGTTCCTAATTTGCTGGGAAGTGGCGATGCGGTCCCCTACGGCACTGCGTAGGATCCTACGGTCTTGGCGTGCATCCGTGCGTCGCTGCGGTCCGGTCCCAGATCGACGGGCACGTGCACCTTCCGCCGACCACTGGCGACAACATCGATGTACTGTGGAGACCTCACGCCCCACGTGTTGAGCAATTCGGCGGTACGTCCACCCGGCCTCCCGCATGCCCACTATACGCCCTCGCTCAAAGTCCGTCAACTGCACATACGGTTCACGTCCACGCTGTCGCGGCATGCAACGAGTGTTAAAGACTGCGATGGAGCTCCGTATGCCACGGCAAACTGGCTGACACTGACGGCGGCGGTGCACAAATGCTGCGCAGCTAGCGCCATTCGACGGCCAACACCGCGGTTCCTGGTGTGTCCGCTGTGCCGTGCGTGTGATCATTGCTTGTACAGCCCTCTCGCAGTGTCCGGAGCAAGTATGGTGGGTCTGACACACCGGTGTCAATGTGTTCTGTTTTCCATTTCCAAGAGTGTATAAATGACTAGCGGACCCGACAGACGTTGTCCTGCATAATATTTCAAGCGATTAGGATATTAAACAAAGTATGAAATGAAAGATAAATAATATAATAATTTCATTATTTGAAATAACATCAATTTTTCTAAAAACAATTCGTTATAATCAATAATGTTTGTTTAATTTTACCTTAATGCGAGTTGATGAACAATATTTTTAGTCAATTCCTGAGGAGTATAAATGAATAAACTTCTCAATTAGAGAACACGCCACATGTAATTGGCCCTGTGAAAAGACCGAATTTTCTAGGTCCAACCCATAAATCGACATTGTTTGACCGTGTGACTTATTAATAGTCATGGCAAAAGCCAAGCGAATTGGGAATTGCAGACGTCTGAATGGAATGGATGAGTCTGAAGGGATCTTTGAGATTCGTGGCCGGAGATCAACTACACCTTCAAATTTGCCGTTCAGAATTGTAGCTTCAAGAACATTGCCCACAATTTTTAATGACTAATTTTGTAGCGTTGCTTAGCTTAGGTGCATTTAAATTCCGAAGTAAAATGATAGGTGAGTCAATTTTTAATTGCAAGTTATGTGGTGGCATTCCTGGTAAATCCAGCGAATTCAAAAATTCGACAGGGTAGTTGACTGCTTCGTCAAGATCGGTAACAGTGTCGATCGATTTGAACAATATCTCATTGCTGGTCAACGACTGTTGTATTTTGAAGTTAATAGCGTCAACATCGATATTTTTTGCGGTTAAGATAGCTCGTTCACGAAGCCACGCATGATTTATATAATTAGCTTCTAAATCTGGAAATACGCTTTCAATCAAAGCATCTTTCGCATTTATCATATTGCAGAAATTGTCTGGCAATTTGATGGATTGTGTGTCTCCGTGCAATGGTATTGTTTCATTTCCGATGTTGAGCAATTGCTCGGAGAATGATAGTGCCAATGGATCGTTTTGCAGTTGAACACGTATATTTGTGTTAAGACGTAATGTACTGACACTTCGCCATAGATGAGATTGTTTTATACATGCGTTAATTTCATCCGCATATGTAGTGCGTGGAATGACCAGCAGTGTCTGTCTAAAATCACCGGACCGCAGCAATAAGGCACCACCGAAAAGCCTAGAGTCTTTATTTAGATCTTTCATCATTCTATCGAGAGCTTCAAGTGAATGCTTGCGGGCCGTAGTGCATTCATCCCAGATAATAATTTTGCATTTTTGAAAAACTTTAGCCATACCAGAATGCTTTTTTATGTTGCACACTGCATCTGGATTTGTGTGAATGTTCAACGGCAACTTGAGCGCCGAATGTGCAGTCTGTTCGCCATCAAGCAAAGTGGCTGCAATACCTGATGAAACAATTGCTAACGCTATATGATTTTGTGATCGAATGCGCGCAAGTATTAGCGAGATGAGAAACTTTTTTCCAGTGAGTTGCTCATTATTTTCAACGAAAGTAATTAAAGAGGTCGTATTGAACTGTTGTTCCCGCTGAATCTCGCTATTAATGTTGTCTGTTGCTGGGCTGCTGGGCGGTTTGGTGAGGGCATACCAAAATGAATGAGTGGCATATTCGAAATTAGAATGCTAATATCTTCAATCTTTATTAGCGCCTCGTTATATATTTCCGTCGAAAAACCTATGTTGGGATCTTGATCAGCGATCCGAGTGCGATGCAGAATGTCATCGCTCATGGAATCTTTATATTTGTCCCGGAGGAGAGAAGCTTGAGATGGAAAACATGTCGTCAGTAATATGGGCCCCCACTTGAATGCATACACAAAACTTCATTCAAGTCCATCCAGTCGTTTAGTTGCAGTATACATAAATAACCTAGATACAGACTGCAGCGCCATCTGCCGGGCTGATTTGTGAATCTAAACCATCCAGGGCGCCACCCAAACGCATAGAAAAAAAAATCATTCAAATCGGTCCAGTCGTTTAGGAGGAGTTCAGTGACATACACACGTACAGTAGAATTATATGTATAGAGATATGCCCTTTAGTATTACGGGTCACCCTAAAATATTTCTGTTTGTTGATGACACTAGCCTGGTAGTAAAGAATGTTGTGTGCAACAGCGGCTCTGTTTCAAATACTGCAGTTCATGACATAAGTTCATGGCCTGTAGAAAATAAACTAACGCTAAATCACAGTAAGACTCAGTTTTACAGTTTTTTAACATACAATTCAACAACAGCCGACGTTTTAATTTCACAGAATGGGCACATGATTAGTGAAACTACACAGTTCAAATTTCCAGTTTTTCAGGTAGACAGTAAACTGTCGTGGAAAGCCGACGTTCAGGAACTTTTTCAAAGACTTAATGCTGCCGTTTTTGTTATTCGAACGGTATCTGAAGTAAGTGATCGTTCGACACGAAAATTGGTCTACTTTGCTTATTTTCGGTCGTTTAAGACGTATTGTATAATATTCTCGGTTAGCTCTTCCCATTCTCAAACGATATTTTTGGCTCAGAAGCGGGCCGTTCGAGTAGTAAGTGGTGAAAGTTCCCGAAAATCTTGTCGACTTCTGTTCACTAGTCTGGTTATTCTGGCATTGGCTTCTCAATATATACTTTCTTTTCTTATTAACAATGTCAGCTTATCCCCAAGAGTTAGCAGCTTTCACTCATTTAATAGTCGGCAGAAATTCAGTCTGCATTTGGATCGCACTTCCTTAACTCTGTGCAGGAAGGTGTGCAATATACTGGTGCATCCGTTTTCAATAAGTTACCACAAGAATTCAAAAATCTTAGCAGTGATCAACGTGCTTTCAAATCGAAACTGTAGAGTTTCCTCATGGGTCACTCCTCCTGTTCTGTCGAGGAGTTCCTTGAAAATTATGCTGATTCCTGTGTTATATTGTTGATTACGTTTACATAAACTCTACGCTTGTTTTTTGGGTTTTTAAACATTTTATTTTATCTGTTATTACTTTTATGTTGTAATTTCATCTACTGACAAATTCCATGACCTTGAAGATATGGTCCTCAATCTGGTCATACGGAACTCGACGTGTAAAATATTTTTGAAAAAGCATGTTATGGTCCACAGAGCTGTGTCAGGAAAAGGCAACGTCTAGTGGCATTGCTAATAAGTTTCACGCAACTGTTGTAGGTATGGACACGTTATGATACCTTTAAAGTCCGTATGTAAAATGGAAAAATGCGGCCCAACTGTTAGTGCAGCTGTAAAATGGGCCACACACGTTTAATAGTCGTGTTCGTACCTCCTATGGATGCGCAGAGCTCTTATTAGCCTTTTCCCACACTGCTGTGTCGACCGTATCATGCTGTAAGCATAACCGTTTTTATTGTGGTGTAGCTTCACCAGCGCAAAAGAAGAAGAAATTAATTAACTGCTAGATAATGGAACATTTTTTGCCAAAATAAAAGAACTGCCTATGTCGTAAAATGATTTCCTTTAAGAAATTTTCATCGACTGTGTACCATCATATAAAAAACTGATGTTATTGTTGTTCTTATAATCCACAACGACTGTCTGACCTCTGGCTACCTTACCAGATTGGAGTTGAGTGAACAATGATGGAAGATGAAGAAACAGAAAGGATACACAAAGAAAAAGTATACACTGATGACCCAAAACATTATGTCCTCTGCCCTCCGCGATGTTAGATGCCACCTTCTAGAGATGCGGTAACAAAAGTATGTAAGCGGAGCAGACATGCACGTGGTCATCCTAGCGAAGATATGGGCTGCAAATGGGAAAATCCACTGACATAAGCGACTATTACACAGGGTAGATTATTATTACACAGAGCCTATGTACGAGTATCTCGAAAACGGCGAGGCCGGTCGAATGTGCACATGCTGCTGTCGTGCGCATCCACGGAAAGAAGTGAAAGGACAGTGAAGTATCACTAGCCTCTAAATAGTTGGACCTCCACGACTTGTCACAGAACGTGGAGTTCGGAGGCTTGTCTGCGCTGTAAAGTGCGATAGATGGCGATCTGTGGCATCTCTGCCGAAAGAGCACAAGTGCTGGTGCATGCATAAGTATTTCGGAGCACACCGTTCATCTCACATTATTCAACACGGAGATCCACAGCAGATCATCTCTACATGTTCACATGTTGAGCGAAAAACATTGGCAATTACGATTGGAGTTGGCACGGGTCCAGCGAGATTCGACTGTCGATCAATGGAAACGAATCGGCTCTTCGGCTGAATCACATTTTTCTACACTAGGTCGATGGTCGTCTCCACAAACGCCGTAATCGAGGCGAACAGCGGCTTGAAACGTGCAGCGCGCCGTGGACGCCGGCTGGTGGGAGCATTATTAGCTATGGGAGACATTCTCTCACGCTTTCGTGGGCCCTGTGGTAGTAATCGAAGACACGCTGACTGCTACGAACCATTTTTATCCCTACAGGCTTGATAACTTCCCCGATGGTGATATCATCTTTCAGCGGTATAACTGTCCGTTTCTCGGAGCCAGAGCCGTGCTACAGTGGTTTGAGGAGCATTGTACTGAACTCACGTTGACGTCTCGGCGACCATATTCGCGTGATGTAAATTCTATGGGACCCATCTGGGTCGCCAATGGGCGCCATCACCGCGTATGCAAATCAGCGACCGAGCGAGGTGGCGCAGTGGTTAGCACACTGGACTCGCATTCGGGAGGACGACGGTTCAATCCCGTCTCCAGCCATCCTGATTTAGGTTTTCCGTGATTTCCCTAAATCGTTTCAGGCAAATGCCGGGATGGTTCCTTTGGAAGGGCACGGCCGATTTCCTTCCCAATCCTTCCCTAACCCGAGCTTGCGCTCCGTCTCTAATGACCTAGTTGTCGATGGGACGTTAAACTCTAACAACCACCACCACCACCACCAAATCAGCGGCCCGTTATTTACGCGGTTTACACGATTGGGCGTAGACATGTAATGCCACATAACTCCGCAAACCTACCAACAAACTATCGGATCCCTGTTACGCAGAATCAGTGATGTATATAGTTCCAAAGACGGACAAACAAGCTATTAAACAGGTGGTCTCAATGTTTTACGTCATGGGTGAACTTCGAAAGCGTAAACAACACAGTCGTTGATATCGAAGTCAGAGAAATTAGTTTGATTCTTATTTCTACACACACATTTGCAAATTTTGGTGTTGACTTTAAGAGCATAGTTTCGTGTCTCTGTACATAAACAGATTTACCACCTTTTTACATAGACTGAGAAACAAAAATCGTCTGAAATTTTCCAGGAAGAGAGATGTGTGCATTTTCGTTCTGATTGCTTGGCTACGCCTTGCGTTTCTTTGTGGGTATAAGCTGTAACGTTAATTTCTACCTAACTCGAGAAGAAAAGGTCTGACTACACTTTCTCGTTGACGCAGCACTAGACAGCACTGAAGATATACGTGTGTCCCCTTATACCTTCATTTTGTGGCGAAATTGTGTTCGACAAAACTTTCTTGTACAGCCACACCTACATATACAGGGCGTATTAAAAAGAATCATCCGATTTGGCAAGTCTATATTTCTGAAATTAACAAACATATACAATGAATCTTGTTTCTTTATGAACTCAAAAAGTTTTTTTTTCATACCATTCTTAGATGTTCAATATGCCCCCCTTGAGATGCACGGCATATTTCAATGCAACGAGCATATCTTGAGTAACAACTTCCACAGTTGCTCTTTTGCGATGTCTCAGTTTATTCATTGTTATTCGGAACGGAGGCACATAAACAGTCTTTTACAAACCTCCACTAGAAATAATCACATGCAGACAGATCCGGTGACCTTGGAGTCCAGCAACGTAAGGCTAATTTATTTGGTCCAGTGCGACCTGTCCATCGTTCAGTAATCCTTTGATTTAAAAATTCTCACGCTTCCAAATGTCAGTGTGGCGGTGCCCGGAGTTGTTCGAATCAGTCTCCAACTGTGACAAAAGAAAATTTTCAAGCAGATCGAGATATGTGCTTCCTGTAACAATGCTCTCTGCAAAGAAAAATGGACCCAACACCTTTTCCTGTGAAACTGCATCATACAAATTGAATTTTGGAGCGTCCCTCTCATGTTGTACAACTTTATGTGGTTGTTCCGTACTCCATTTTCTCACATTATGATGGTTCATCTTTCCATTTAAGTGGAATGTTGCCTCGTCAGTACGTCACTAAACACTAAACCCGAAAGAAAATTCCATCTTGCCAAGAACGAAATTACAGTACACGACACGTTTGTTGCCACCCTCACGAAGAGCTTGCAGTAGCTGAATTTTGTGTGGTTACATGTGTAAACGTCGACGCAACACAGGCCAGACGGACATCGGGGGCGTGTTGAGCAGTCGAGCTCCACGGTGAAAGGATTTATGCGGTCTCCTCGTGAAACTATGGCTGATGCGTTCGAGGTCTATATCAGACACTCGGGGACGGCCCGGCGGTTTGCCTTTACACAAAAAACCTCTTTCTCAGAATTGTTCATACTATCGTCTAACGCTCTGTGCTGTAGGAGAATCCAACCGTACCTAATACGAAAGTCAGCTGAACAGTTATTACTGACCCGCACTGCGCAAAATGTACAACACAAAACGCTTGCTGTTGCCCCGATACCATTTATACTAGAACTGAAGGGGACGCACATTGCTGCTACCTAGTGAGCACCATGTAAAACTTGAGAGTTTCCTCTTTCCAACAGTACGTTGTTCACATACAAATGTCAAATAACATGATAGGTATGATGTTTCTAATCGGATGATCGCTTTTGATGAATCCTGCATAGTCCGGAAGCCACCGTACTGTGTGTGGCGGAGGGTACGTTGTACCACTACTAGTTATTTCCTTTCCCCTTCCATTTGTAAATAGTGCGAGTGAGTGAACAACGACCATCTGCATGCCACCGTATGAACCTTAATTTCTTCGTGGTCCTTACGAGAGATGTATTTTGGCGGCAGTAGAATGGGAGCCGTTTAATGTATTGCTGAATAGGCAATATCGACGCAGTAGCATGTATTCTGCATTAGAAGAGTTTGATATCGATGTCAGTAGAAGTAAGGTTAGTAAACAAGATTAAATCCCCTTTCAATTTTCCAAAATTTCCTTCCTCGGTGGTATCCGTAAGTTAAGGAAAAGTAACACAAATAATGATAATTTGAATGCTCAGTGCAGTGAAAATCGTGAGCAGTTTGACTAATCGCACTGACACTGGAGTCAGCATTGCCACTATGTTCAGGTTAAACCATAGCTATGTCGATTCCAGAAAAGCTTACACAACCAGAGGCAAATGCCCTGAGCGACGAAGTCGTGATGGAATTCGCTGTCGACTGTCGCGCTCTCTGACAGCAGATAGACGGACCATAGTGCCGCAAATCATTCATCAGCTCACTGGCGGAGAGGATCAAACAGTGACCATAGACAAACAACTCTTCGTTACGGGGCACTGAAACTACCGTCCAATACACGTACTTCTGCTTACTGGGCGTGACAAGGCACAGATATTAGTATGGAAGTGTAAACACTGCTATTGAATGCTCGAAGCATGGAAAAACGAGACAGGACTGCCCGATCGTGGTACATCTACATCTACGTGATTACTCAACTATTCAAAATAAAGTGCCTGGCAGAGGGTTCAATGAACCACCTTCAAGCTGTCTCTCTACCGTTGCACTCTCGAAAGACACGCGGGAAAAACGAGCACTTAAATTTTTCTGTGCGAGCCCTGATTTCTCTCATTTTATCGTGATTATCATTTCTCCCTATGTAAGTGCGTGCCAACAGAATGTTTTCGCAATCGGAGGAGAAAACTGGTGATTGAAATTTCATGAGAAGATCCCGTCGCAACGAAACACGCCTTTGTTTTAATGATTGCCACCCCAATTCACGTATAATGTCTGTGACACTATCTCCCCTATTTCGCGATATTACAAAACGAGCTGCCCTTCTTTGTTCTTTTTCGATGTCATCCGTCTGTCCCACCTGATGCGGATCCCACACCGCACAGCAATACTCCAGAATAGGGGGGGGGGGGGAGGGGGGGGGACAAGCGTGGTGTAAGCAGTCTCTTTAGCAGACCTGTTTCACCTTCAGAGTGTCCTGTCAATGAATCACAGTCTTTGGTGTGCTCTACCCACAATATTAACTATGTTATCGTTCCAGTTTAGGTTATTTCTAATTGTAATCCCTAAGTATTTAGTTGAATTTACAGCCTTCAGATTTGTGTGACTTATCGCGTAATCGAAATTTAGCTAATTTCTTTTAGTACTCATGTGAATAACTTCACACTTTTCCTTATTCAGGATCAATTGCCACTTTTCGCACCATACAGATATCTCACCAAAATCATTTTGCAAGTCGTTTTGATCATCTGAAGACTTTGCAAGACGGTAAATGACAGCATAATCTGCGAACAATCCAAGACGCTACTCAGATTGTCTCCTATGTCATTAATACAGATCAAGAACAATAGAGGGCCTCTAAAACTTCCTTAGGGAACGCCGGACATTATTACTGTTTTACTCGATGACTTCCCGTCTCTTACTACGAATTGTGACCTTTCTGACAGCAAATCACGAATCCAGTCGCACAACTGAGGCGATACTCCGTAGGCACGCAGTTTAGTTAGAAGACGCTTGTGAGGAACGGTGTCGAAATCCTTCTGGAAATCTAAAAATATGGAATCAATTTGACATCTGTCGATAGCACTTATTACTCCATGAATATAAAGAGCTAGTTGTATTTCACAAGAACGATATTTTCTGAAACCGTGCTGACTATGTGTCAATAAATCGTTTTCTTCGAGGTACTTCATAATGTTCGAATACAGTATATGTTCCAAAACCCTACTGCAAATCGACGTTAGTGATATAGGCTCTTTTTGGGTATTGGTGCGACTTGAGCAATTTTCCAGTTTTTAGGTACGGATCTTTCTGTGAGCGAGTGGTTGTATATAATTGCTGAATGTGAACTATACAGGAACTTCCGTCCGCTTACGTGCACCCACGTCTATTATCCTGTTGCGTCCCACAAGCAACTTGTACCTTCAGCGTGACAATTCACCATTCTGTCGCTCCTAAACTGTGTCACTGTTTGAGGAGCACTTGTGTGGACTCCTAGATTATTTAGAATGAATCCTATTGAACATATATGGGATACCGAGAACATTCCCAGTTATCTCAGTGGAATGTAAGTTCAAGGCTTCCGCGGCTGGAATCAGTGTAATTCACGCCATGGTGAAGGCCGAAATGCCGGTGCATCGTTTTACAATAGGATGCAGACTACAATACAGAAGGTTTTTATGGAACTGTTTTTAGGATTCAGAGTGACTCTTCACGCTGCCCATTTCATGACCTGAACTGCTTACCAGAGTCATATGTTTGGAATATTCTACCCAGATATCTTTATTGACGATGTTAACTTTAACATTAAGTTATAAAACAATGTAAATATGAAAATCATAAATGAAGAGACCTAAGACCAATTATAAGAAAATACCGTCGATAATTCAAGAATCCTCTCTGGAAAGATGGATCACACACACAAAAAAGAAAAGAAATAGTTTGCTGTTGAAAATATTCCCCCACAAGATTAACTCCACAAGATGACCTCCTAGAGGGAACATTACCTAATGTACCAACAGAAGAACGTATTCGAACGTGAGGGACGACATCTATAGATACCGAAAAAACCATATTGCCACGTGATAAAACACACATCTGCGTTTTGATCCTGATGTATAAAACTCACACACAAAGAAAGAGAGAGAAAGGAAGTGAATGAGGGGCAGAGGGGGAGGGTGGAAGGGGGGGAGGGGTAGTTTTTCAGAAGGTGTATGATTCGTAGATGTTAGGTCGTCACTGGATTCCAGTTCCTCAGCAAATGTAAACGTGTTTGCTGTTACTCTGTAAGGTAAGTCCTAGTTATTCCGGGAAGAGAACGTTGGACTTACATTTATGTCCCGACCAGTCTGCATATAGGTATACCTACTGGCAACGCGTCCTTCCACTGCAAGCTTTCAGTGGTTCCTACCTGGCAAGTCGCTTTCTATAAACAACTCATTCATGGAAGCTTCTTTCCATAATACGCCGTAGTATCACTCATCTGTAAGGACTGAGTGAGTTTGGTCTGGTAAGTTTCGGCTATACCTCCCACAGCAAGCCTGCAAAAATTAATTTGGGTCACGGGTAGCATCAGTGAAGACATCAGAACCGGTATTGTGCTTCCGAGACATAAGGTCGACGAGAAGAGGTGCTTCCTTATCTCATTTCTGCTGTCGGAATTTCAACTTTTTCCTTGTTAGTATGAGTGTCTGTCGTGCTATTGATTCCCAATAGGTTTATCTCCACGAGTTAGCTGAGTATCGTTGCACGTTATATAGCAACCCGAAATATCATCTGCTTGTTCTTCCAAAGGACGCACTTCAAAAAGTGGAGAAATTTCAAATGTATGGTAATGATGTAAGCACAAGGAAATAGAAGGGAAGGATGGCCCTAACATATGAAACGCAGCTGTAAGTCTTACAAGAAAGTAGTAAACATGAGAGTAGGACTGGGGATAGATGTCTACTGGAATGAAACAGAAATTCAGGAACATTGTGATTTATTGACAATTTAATTGACTGCAGAATATTACCAGACAAAAACAAGTAAACAATTTATCTCTCTGAGAAGAAATGAGTGCAGAATATGAGTTCATGGAAACAAATTCGTTAAACCTATAAGGTGAGCAGTATATAATAACAAAGATTCACAAGAGTCTAATTGAATTTAATTGCAAGGTCGTTCTCACCGTGGTGAATGCATCGATTTGGTAAGTGTCGTGGATAAGCAGGCGATAAAAACCAATAACAAAGGCCTGACCAAGAGGTCAAGAACAAAGCGTGACCAGTTAATAACAACTGTGATCAAAAAGTGCCTATTCCCTTGCGAATGATGCTGGCACACCACATTTCTTCGTAAATTACGCAAGTTAAACCGGGCCGAGGTAGACGAAGTGGACTGCTAAGTACTTGTCGCATCAACTTGTGCCCTCTGCTGCCTCCTCCGATCAATCGTAACTAAGCATTATTTTCCTTCCTGTTCTCGACATGACTGTGTTTTCAACACCGGCCCTAGCGAGGCATAGGCAAGCTTCAACGCTGTTCCTGACGGTGCCCCATCTGATGGGGCTGTCTCTCGCCACATTGACAACATACGTGAGGCTATCATTGACATGTACATCATGACACAATGTTTAAGGTCTTCGACAGAACTATGTACTGGTTTCATACCATACTAATTCTGATTGTCACAGACTTTGTACAGTTCTGTAATCCAAATGCTTTAATTTTCATATATACATATACACTGAAGCGCCAAAGAAGATGGTATATGCATGCATGTTCAAATACAGAACACGTCAACAGGCGGAATACGTCGGAGCGGTCGACAAAGCCTATATAAGACACCATTTGTCTGGCGCAGTTGTCCTGCCACGCATTAGCCGCTTCTCCACCACTACTGCCCCTTCCCTGACAGCCTCAGTAAGGCTAACCATTTTGCTTCCCACCTCTCCGAGGTCTTCTCCTTCCTGATGATACCCACTTTGATTACTCCCTCTTCCCCACCGTCCTTGAACGCACTGATACCCCTGTCCTGCCATTTGCCCCAATTTCCGGTACTTGGATCAGTTACTCCCTTCTGACATAAACAGTCCCATCACCGCGCATTACATCAAACTCGTCCTCCATTCCAAACGCAACACCCCTCCTGGTCACGATGGTGTCACCTACAACCACCTCAAGGAATCCCCCCTGCCCTTCCTGGCTGCCCTTGCTTCCCTGTACAACGTCCTCCTCTCCACCAGATTTTACCCTGACCTGTGGAAGACTTCCCATGTCCTGCTGTTTCCTAAACCCAACAAACCCTCCTCTGACACGTCTTCCTATCATTCCATCTTCCTCACTTTGGGGTTCAGTAAGGTCTTCGAGTCCATCCTCTCCTGCATATTCATGACAACCTTAACCAACACCACTTTCTTCTCCGTACCCAGTGTGGTTTCCATCCCTCCTTGTTAGCCGACTACCAGCTCCTTATCCTTACCAATCACCTGTCCCTCCAACTTAACTCCCGTCACTCTGCTATATTTGTTTTCCTTGACCTCCAGAACGCCTACGACTGTGTCTGGCATCCCAGTCTCCTTTTCAAACTCCAGACCTATGCTTTCCCCATTAATTGCTTCCTTCCTCTCCCATCGTCCCTCCTATGTCACTATTCGCAATACCAAATCCTGTACTTCCTATCCCACTGCCAGTGTGCTCCAAGGCTCTGTCCTTTCCCCTCTCCTCTATCTCCTGTATACTGCTGATATGCCCAAACCTCCCCCACCTGTTCATCTTCTCCAATTTACTGATGACACCACCTTCCTGGCCCTTTATCCTAACCTTTAATGGTCCCAACGTACCCTCCAAGCCCACCTCGGCTAGTTCACTGCCTGGTGCAACCAGTGGCTTCTTCATATCAACCCTTCAAAGACCCAAGCAATCATCATAGATTGTACCATCTGCTCATTCTGCCTCCAGGATTTTTACCTCACCATTTATGGTCATCCTATCCACCTCACTCCTACCCTGAAATACCTTGGCCTCACCCTTGACCGTCACCCCACCTGGACTCCCCATCTCCTTATGATCCAACACATTGCACACAATAGACTTCACCTTCTGAAGGTCCTGTCCGGCCAGACATGGGAACTGCATCCTTCCACCATCCTTCACACCTACAAATCCTTGATCCACCCCATCCTTTGTTATGCCAACGTCATTTGGATTTCTGCCCCTCCCACACTCTAAAAACCCTCCAAATCCTAAAACGCCATGCAGTCTGCCTCACCTTCCATATCCACCTTCTGCCCCCAAGCACATCCTCTATGACCTCATCCCCTTGCCCTACCTTATTCTTTTCCTCAAACACATCTGCACCCTGTACATCCTCTGCCGACTCGATCCCCCCACCCCACCACCTGGTGTCCCCTTCCTCTCCAACCCAAGCCCCTTGCCTCGCCTTTACCGTTGTGTCCCGCCCTCTCTCCATCTCCACACCTTCCACCCCATTTTCCAACGCAACTTCCAGCACCTACCCCTCCCAGATTATGAGCTTCGCCCTGACATCTACCCCTCCTGTCAACTCTAACCCCACTTTCACCCTCCTCCTCCTCAGGGCTCCCTCTCCCCTCCTCATCCCTTTCCCTGAGCAGTTTTCTCCCTCCTATGTGCCCCTTCCTTTGGCCCCACTCTATGTGTCTGCACTCCCTCCTGCCTTGCCTTCCTTCTTCATATTCCGTCCTATCCATCATCTGCCTTTTGGTGCGCCCCTTGCCACCCTTTATTTCTTTTTCTCACACCCGCTCCAGCCTTCCCCCCAGTGCACCTTCCTCTCGCCTCTTTTTCCCTCTTCTTAAGCCTCCTATCCCTCGGCATGTCCCTACCAGCGTATTTTATTTCTTTGTATGTGCTCCTTCACTTTCAATTGGTTTTTAAGTTTCTATCAATCTTTTTTTTTATATTGTGGCCGACTTTCAACTAGTGTGTGTGACTTCAGTGTCTTTTAAGCGCCTCACAAATCGCTATGTTATTTTAACTGTAATTCGACTTTTTTTTAACTGTCCCTAAATGAACATCCCCATGTTAGTGTATATTTTAACTTCCATTATCTCAATTTACTGTGTTTTTATACCCCCCTTTATTCCTCATTTTTTATGTATAAGTTTGCTCCTTCATTATTTGTATGCCACTTAGCTGAAGAGCAGCGGCTTGTACTGCTGACAGCACTCGCCTGTGCATGTGGAGCAGGGCAATGAAATTACAATAATGAAAAAAAGTGGCACAATTGTTAGATCGTTTACTGCTGCTAAAATGGCAGGTTATCAAGATTTAAATGAGATCGAACGTGGTATTGTAGTCAGCACACGAGCAATGGGAACAGCATCTCCGAGGTAGCGATGAAGTCGGGATTTTCCCATACGACCATTTCACAAGTGCCCTGTGAATAGCAGGAATCCGATAAAACATCAGATCTCCGACATCGCTGCAGCCGGAAAAAGATCCTGTAAGAATGGGACCAATGGCGACTGAAGGGAATCGTTCAACGTGATAGAAATGCAACCCTTCCGCAAATTCCTGCAGATTTCAATGCTGGGCCATCAACAAGTGTTAGCATGCGAACCATTGAGCAAAACATCATTGGTATGGGCTTTTGGATCCGAAGGCCCACTTGTATACCCTTGATGACTTCACGACACAAAGCTTTATGCCTCGCCTGGGGCCGTCAACATCGACATTGGACTGTTGATGACTGGAGACATATTGCCTGGTCGGACGAGTCTCGTTTCAGATTGTATCGAACGGGTGGATGTGTCCAGGTATGCAGCCAACCTCATGGATCCATGGACACTGCATGTCAGCAGGGGACAGTCCAAGGTGGTGGAAGCTCTGTAATGGTTTGGGGCATGTGCAGTTGGAGTGGTATGGGACCACTGATAAGTCTAGATACGACTCAGGACAGGCGACATGAACGTAAGCATCCTGTCTGGTCACCTGCGTCCAATCATGTCCATTTTGCATTCCGACGGACTTGGGCAATTCCAGCAGGACAGTGTGACACCCCACACTTCCAGAACTACTACAGAGTGGCTTCAGGAGCATTCCTCTGAGTTTAAACACTTCCGCTGGCCACCAGACTCCTCAGTCATGAACATTATTCAGCATATCTGGGATGACTTGCAATATGCTGTTCAGAAGAGATCTCCACCCCGTCGTACTCGTACAGATTTATGGACAGCCCTGCAGGTTTGACAGTGTCAGTTCCCTCCAGCACTACTTCGTGCTCGCGGGGGCCCTACACGACATTAGGTGGATGTGCCAGTTTCTTTGGCTCTTCAGTGTAATTTTCTGTATAGTGATCATAACAATCCATTAAATTAAATTAAACTATTTTCCTTCATTTTTATCGATTTTCTTTCACGATTGATTAATGTCGATGTCATTGTGATTTTCAACTGTACATTCGTGAAAGGAGAACAGAAATAAAATTTTGAAACTTGATTTTAAAACAACAAAATATTTCCGCATTATACAGAACTGCATAGTGGAAAAATTGGATTGCATAACTGCCGTTGAAGCGAGGGTATGATCAAGTACATAGTTTTAAAAGATCGGACATACTGTTCATCAGACGTTCAAATTAAATGATATGATTAATTTTGTTTCATACTACTTGTTCCGACCGTATGACTAGTAGCTAAATCAATCTAGTTTTAAATGTTGTACCAGACTAAGTAGCTTTACAAGACGTCTCTATCTCCGTATATACTCTGAAACCGGCTTAAGGTGTGTGACGAACGATACTTTATGAACCGCTGTCATTTCTCCTCATTTGTGTTCCAGTTGCAAATGGTTTGCGGGAAGAATTATTCTCTCTAATTTTACATTCATGGTCTGTTTGCGAGGTACACGTAGGCGGAAGGAAGATGTTGCTTCGCTCTTCTAGGAACGTCCGCCCTCGTGATGCAGAACACGTATCTTGCAACGACTGCCACTAGAGTTGTCTGTGCATCTCCGTGACGCTTTCGCGCTTACTAAATGAACATGTAACAGAAAATGCTGCTCTTCTTTGGATCTTCTTCATTCCCTCTATCAGCCTATCTGGTACGGATCCCAGACTCAAATTTTATGGATGTGACTGCTTCCATTGGTTTTCCTGCAGTCGTGTAACGATTAAATAATGACGAACATTTATTTTTTATTTTTTAATAACCGCTATCACGATTTTATTCCTATTGTTCTTTCACGTAGATGCATTTAAAATGATAACTGGCCACTCGTAACACTTTGTAACTTCTGCGTTTCTGTAATTGGATAAGTGTCTCTTGCTGAGTAAGAATTCTCGAGAAGGAATTCGCCCCTTCATAAATATAAGTAGGCTATTTCTCTTTCCCTCAACCAGATTTACGCGGTCATTCCATCTTACATCACTCCGGACGGATATATTTACATATTCGATCGCCGTGATATGTGGACAGTGTTGCAATCAAATAAATCGAGCACTTTCGGCTATTAACCGGTATATGCGTTATACTAGATTACACCAGAGAATATTTTACTGGCTTTGGTTTTAATAAGAGAATGGAAATAAGCAAATTGGCCATGCGAGTATCATCTTCTCTAGCAGTATTTCTTTATCGTAGGAACTCGCCTGAGTACTTTTGTGAGGCAAGGTAGATACCGGCCTTCCCCAGTGCAGAGTTGTTGAGGAGAGAAAGTGGTACTCGGCCGTAACAGAACGGTGGCACAGATTAGGCTACTCCTGACCTAATCTTGTCATAGGCTACAGTCAGAAGGCAGATTCATGTTTGTATACCACTCCGGGACAGTTTTAACTCGTAACATACGCTCTGTCCAGACAGAGAGAGGGAGCGTTCACTGTCACTGTACCAAATTGTCGACTGATAACTGGTATACGATTATTCGAAGTGTCTATACAACTCATGTCGACTTATACTGTGTGGCAAATGTTCAGCACAAACGAAAGTAAGATCTAGTGTGCTCCAAGAAGTCTTAATAATATTGCTTTTGTTCTCAGCAAAAATAAACAGTTTACTATAAAAGGTCAGCAACATTCTCGACTTAATTGCTGTTGTCCGCAACAGTGTATCATCATTGGGAAAGCGCAGGATAATGCGAAATGACTTAAACGGTTTTTCCACTCGGTATTCTTTAAATATTGATGTACGGTGGATGAATGAAATAAGTCGACAGTACCTAATTACAATGACATTGTTTATGTTATGGACTCTGCTACGCCGTTTAAAATAACTTTGCTCGCAAACATCTACCAATTCAAGATTCCCAGCCATAGGACTTGAACATGTGAAACCAATATATGGAAAGGCAATGGAAGACTTGGAATTATTGACAGGATTTTACAAAAGGGAACTGCATGTCTTAAGCGAACCCACATCTAAGATCCTAGCGGAACTTATTCTACAGAGCTGTACCTGTGTTTGGAGTCCTGGAAAGGTGACATCACAGCATAAATCGATGAAACCGAGAGACGCGCTGCTAGAATCGCAACAGGTCATAACTGGCCATAGTCAGGCACTACAGAGCTGTGCACGGAACTTAAACCCACATTCGCTTACGTACTCTGAACACCATTGTGAAGTGCAGGGCAGAGATCACTTGCCATTGTACCACGTGTGAGGGGTTCCTTCGCGTTCCACACGTACATGGGGCACGGAAAGAATCATTTCTTAATGTGCTCTGCGCATGCTGTAATCAGTGTAGTCGTATCGCCGTGTTCCCTACGTGAGCGAGCGACATGCACAGTGTTACAGAAGGAATTATCACTGTTCAGGGATATGACGAATTATCATTTGAAGCAAAAAAACTTCATATGAACATATGCCATATTCCGAAAGGTTTATGACACAATACACATTTAATGCAGATTGTTATTTTTTGTTGTGTTATTCAATACATTGTCAGGTTAACACGGCTACATATGTATAACATTTATTAAACATTACAACATGTGTTTTACAAGGAATGAATTGAGAAATATGTAGTTCTAACACGACTTCCTGTAAGCATTATCATACACATCATATTACAGCTGTTGCACAGTTCACAATAAATGTTCGAATATCGCAGTGTCAACTTCAGTGCATTTGTGCACTCCAGGGAGAACCAGTTGTGTTGCTTCCAGAATGAGATTTTCACTCTGCAGCGGAGTGTGCGCTGATATGAAACTTCCTGGCAGATTAAAACTGTGTGCCCGACCGAGACTCGAACTCGGGACCTTTGCCTTTCGAGGGCAAGTGCTCTACCATCTGAGCTACCGAAGCACGACTCACGCCCGGTACTCACAGCTTTACTTCTGGCAGTATCCGTCTCCTACCTTCCAAACTTTACAGAAGCTCTCCTGCGAAACTTGAAGAAGTAAAGCTGTGAGTACCGGGCGTGAGTCGTGCTTCGGTAGCTCAGATGGACGCCGGCACGGTAGCTCAGCGTGTTCGGTCGGAGGGTTAGCTGCCCTCTGTAATAAAAAAACTGAGTCATCGATCAACAACGAACTTCAACGGATGCCTTACGACGTCCGCCCCGAGCAGATGCAATGAACAAAAGCGAACAAAATGAGATTAAAAAAAAAATTGGTAGAGCACTTGCCCGCGAAAGACAAAGGTCCCGAGTTCGAGTCTCGGTCGGGCACACAGTTTTAATCTGCCAGGAAGTTTCATATCAGCGCACACTCCGCTGCAGAGTGAAAATCTCATTCTGGAAACATCCTCCAGGCTGTGGCTAAGCCATGTCTCCGCAATATCCTTTCTTTCAGGAGTGCTAGTTCTGCAAGGTTCGCAGGAGAGCTTCTGTAAAGTTTGGAATGTAGGAGGCGAGGTACTGACAGAAGTAAGGCTGTGAGTACGGGGCGTGAGTCGTGCTTCGGTAGCTCAGTTGGTAGAGCACTTGCCCGCGAAAGGCAAAGGTCCCAAGTTCGAGTCTCGGTCGGGCACACAGTTTTAATCTGCCAGGAAGTTTCAGTTGTGTTGCTTGTCTGAGTGCCTCTGCAAGTTTCCTAATGAGGACAGCAGCGTCCATGATGCGACCAAGCAGCTCATCCCGCGTATTCACCTTTCGTTTGTAAGCCTCAAATTTCCTACAGCCCCATAAACAAAAATCTAATGGCATAAGGTCTGTCAATTTTGTGGCCTGTTAACTGTACTACCACGGTTGAACTAGCGTTTAGGGTAAGTGCGCTAGTGTTGTTTACTCACACGTCTGATAAAATGTGGAGGGGTTCTGTCACACAGGAAGTGCATTGCAGTCTACGTGGCCAAAGGAACATACTCAACGTGTTCAACAAACGAATTTTCCAAAAAATGCAAGTAATTCTGTCCCGTCATTCGTTCTTCTAAAATGACTGGACAATCAACATGTTACCGAAGACTGATCGAAAAACGATTTTGGAAATCGGTGTCCACTGTGACGTGTGGGTTTTTCCTGCGATCATCGATTATTATTACGTGTTTTCTCGACTACAGTCCGTGTAAATGCGTTTTTATCAGTGGACATTATTAATGGAAGCGATTGACGATTGTCATTCGACCAGTGACAAAATTTCTGTGGGAAGCCTTACACATCCTCCGTACAGCCCCGATCCTTCCCCACTTGATTTTTTGGAGCCCTGAAGAAAGAAATTTGTAGCCGCCGATTTGCTTCGGACGAAGAGGTGCACGCCTGGGCACAACCATGGTTCCGTAGGAAGCTCTCAACATTTTTTTTCATGAAGGCACTGACGCCTTGTTTCACAGTGGGATGAATGTATTAACAATTATGGCTATTCCTTTCGAAATAATAAACAGTTTACTAACTTTTTTTCCATGTGTTTCGTTTTTATTTGTCTGCTCCTTCGATAAAAAAAGTCTAAGGTTACTCTTAACACTGTTTGGCAGCTCTATGGTACATGAACAAGGATCGCCACACACTACTATGGGACACATCCGAAGTTAATTCTTCATCTGTCGGTGAATCTCCGTCCAGGACAACGTGCTGCCGTCTCCCTACGTACAATCCGGTCACATATTTCGTTTCGCACCACATGTGAATGGACTTTCGTTACTAAGTGTTGACGTAGAGCTGAATCAAATGGTTTTTATTGCCTGCATCCCTTGCTTCCAGGGTGGTATTTGAGAAAATCGCGAGACTGTCTCCGTGCTGGTTGGCCGGGAGGAGGTCACTCCGTTCCAGATACGTCATTACATTTGTGCTCCGAATATATTCTAAGATTCTGTAATAAATGGCTGTGAGCGAAATTGAGGGTATCAGAATCTTTGGCTGAAGAGAGACGTTTTCAATTCAAACACTGTTGGTTAATTTCGAGGACTTGCATGTCGAATGCACCGTGCAAAGTTTGCCATAGTCATCGTCTATCTGGCGCGGAAACCATACGATATCAAAAAGCGTACGGAGGTATGAAGACATTTTTACCTCTCACCATACGTGAATGGAGCAGGTTAGATACAAACTACCCTGTGCCCGTGGTCGTACCGAGGTGGTCCTGCTCCTCCGGCAGAGTTGCTAAAGCTGACACCACCTTCGCACATCCCCTTGCCCTCCCACTTCTGCAAAACTACGTTTTTGTAATTTTTTTCTACACAATAGGCGTTCACATTAAAAACTGTGTACTCTTCCAGATCCGTCCACCATCTGCCGGCAGTCCACAGTGCATTTAATATGCTCTGTTTCCCCGTAAACTGAACCTGGATGTCAACATAGCAAACAATGCGCTGTGTGGGGCGCTATACTTCCTCGTATGTCGTAAATCATTTCAGGCAAATGCCGGGATGGTTTCATCGAAAGGGTACGGCCGATTTCCCTCCCCATCCTCCCATAATCCGCTTGGGTAGCTCAGGTGATAGAGCACTTGTCTGCGAAAGGCAAAGCTCCCTAGTTAGAGACTCGGTCGGGCACACAGTTTTAATCTGCCAGGAAGTTTCAAGTCAGGGACAGTTTTTCACACAGTCAAATCCGGTCCGTTCTTCTGGCAGCTGGAATGAATATCCCCCTTGTCCACACCCACTCCCCCCCCCCCTCCCCCCCTCCCCCCCCCCCCCGAGGCTCCGGCGAAACCTGCAAAAAGCGAAGTCAAAATATTTTTCTCATGATGTCGACAAAACTCTGTGATGGGTCCCTACGAGGCGGTATAACTATTACAGATTTGTAATGATAATAATAACAACTAGAAAACTGGGGGACATCGCAGGTTGGAATGAAGAGACAGAGGATTTGTGCCAGAGATCCTTGCAGAACAACGATGTCAAAATTGCTGACGAGTTCTTACAAAGACTGCATGCAGCCTGAAGGAGGAAATGGGAAGACACGACTGAGACATTAAGCTTCACCAAAATCGAGCATGAACGCATCGAACCTCCGAAGGAATCCCGGAAATGTCAGTCCACCCAGGTGTCTCTTCCAACCAGCTTGACCCTGAATTGCATTCTTATCAAAAATTCTTTGAGACTGGGAACATGCCACTTTCATCAAGACACTATTCTGTCAGTCGGAAGACTCTCCAAGTAATGATTCCCGCTCCTTCACAGATGATGAAGAAGTTTTGCCATCAGTAAAATGAAAACAGGAAATGCCCCAGAATTTGATGATGATCTACCTGAATTGATATTACGTAGCGGGCGACGGACCAGAAGAGGGACGGGCCAGTTCTTTTCACATAATTATTGTGTAATAGGGCCCTGTGACACCTTAGTTCCAAACGCTAAAGTAATATTTGTGCTGAAGCGAGTTAAACCAAGGGACAAACCAGAAAGCTGCCGCCCCATTTCCCTCCTAAGCTCCACCTATAACCTGTTCGAGAGGCTCATTTTAGCCGGACAGAACCAATACTGGAGGAACACCTACCAGTGGAGCAAACTGGCTTTCGCCACAACAGAAGCTGCGAAAACGAAGTACTTAGTCTGACTAGCCACATCGAAGTAGGGTTCCAACGAGGACTTAAGATGATGGTTGGCTTTATAGATCTACCCGCAGCATATGACACCGTCTGAAAAGATAGGCCACTGAATAAAATTTACCGTATCATTCCATGCCAGATACTCTTAAGTCTCGTCTGCAACATGCTATGTGACAGAACCTTTCAGATAATAATCAGTGATAATATAAGTAGTGTCCACAATGTAAACAACAGCCTCCCTCAAGGATCAGTGCTGGCACCTGGACTTTTCAACTGCGTATATCAGAAATGCCAGAAACAAAAGGACATGAATTAGGTTATGCTGGCGACCTGGTCATAGCTGTCGAAGCCAGGCGGATGGAAGATGCTGACAGCCTCCTTCCTCAAGATCTTAAAGTCATTGGAAAATTCCACACTGAATGGAAACTGGCTGTCAGCACAAGCAAAATCAGAAATAACGCGTTCTCTCCTGAATAGTAGGGAAGCCATAAAACCTCCTAAAGCACACTTCATTAATAAAGTTCTCCCTCATAGTCAGTTTCCTAAGTACCTAGGCGTCTTATTGGATCGCATCCTGACCTTTAGGGAAACCTTGAAGCAACGGCTGCTGAAGTCAATATACGCAACAAAATCCTACGGAAACTGTGTGGCATCAGATGGGGAGCACATGCTATCATACTGAGAGTTTTCGTCATATGACTTGTATACTCTGTCGCCGATTACTGCTCCTCTGTGTAGCTGAATAGCAGCCATGTAAGGAAGGAGGTGCCTAAACTATACAACACGATTCTTATCATCAGTGGATGCATCAAAAACAACATTGCCCAGCCTCAGCCCCGCGGAAAGGGCTTCATGGTCCGTCAACTGAAAAGAATTAAAAGTGGCCAAGAATTGCCAGTGCATAAGGGCGTTCTTCACACATCAGGTCTAGGTTCAGGTCAGGTCCGGGAAACCCATACTGTAACTATTAAACATAGACTGCAACATCAATGAACAGTTGCTGACAGACTGGAGCGCTGATTCTTTGACGACTCACTGGACCATTGTCCATCCCACACAGAGACCTACTGGACCCTGCCGACAATGGAGAAAACTCTTAACAGGATTCGAACATCAGATGGAGTTTGCCAGGACCTTTTGTAGAAAAGATGCAAAACCTCAACTCCAGTGTCATTGTGGTGTTCTGCGCCAGGCAATGGACTATATTGTGACTGTAGCATCAGAGCGCATCCAGAACCAAATACAGATCAGATGCTGCAATTTCCTGACTGGATAGCTTAGAAGTTAATATTTGGGGATTATGCTTGCTGTCTAGCTTCCCTAATACACTGTCAAATTTATTGCAAATTTATTCTTAAATTTATTGTTCATTTTATTCACTGTTTTACTACATATTTTTGTTCCTTTGAATGTTTATTTTTAATTACTGATTTTAATGTTCATTCAACTGCTCATTTTAGCTTTCATTGTGTTGTTCCCCTTTATTGGCTTTTTTTATTGCTTATTTTTACTGATTCAAATGTCCAGAGTACCATAGGCTTTATACCAAACGATAAATAAAAAGTGGTCTTACGACACAAGAAGGTTAAGGAGTGCTGACGATGAGCTATGGTACAGCATACGCTTGTTTACGTGTGGTTTCAACTTAGATGAACAGAATACAATTGTCTATAAGCGCAACGACTAACAACTCCCGTGATATTATTAATTAGCCAGAACGACTTATTCTTGAATTTCTTTTTTGTTCCGTAACAGCTCGTAGCGATCGAAACTTGGTAGCAGGTGAAGAAGGGAAGAGACACAGATATATTAAAATCTGTTAAAGGGGAGGTTACACTCGGAACAGGATGATTACGTCAATTTTCTCTGAGTGGATCCGCCTCTTGTATTTCGTGCGCAGAATATTGATTTTCATCTTAAACTCTTCTGGCGTAATATGGCTGGGAGAATGCGACACCTCTGCATTTTGGTAACTGCCAATGCTCTTTGCTTATGTCCTTCATCGCAGTTTCCATGGTTGTGGAAACTTACGATACAGTGAGATAAATTGTAATAAAACCATTTTTCACTAAAGGTAATTGTGCGGCGAAACATCAAAATAACCAACGTTCGGCATCTTTTCATATTTTCCGTCAGTCATAATTTCGTCCAAACACTTGAAACACGCATTATGTTTGACAAACACGCCAAACAGTACCATACACGGTCAAGTATTTGGCAAACTTAGTGAGGTTTGACAAGTCGTATGGTCGTGTAAGGGGCCTTTAGATTCCGTAGTGCGGCAGCAGCAGAAACTCCGTTGCTGAACATGATCGAGCCGTGTCTGCGGCAGCTGTGTGAACCAAGCTTACTGTTGGCACCACGGATCTGGGTTGCTACATAAACCACGTCAGCGATAACGTCTGTTTCGGCAGCAGTCGTTTATGATGCTACTGTGACGAAATGACTCTCTGACAACAGCGTGCGCTTACCGTCGCAGACCGATGGAAACGAACACGGAGAGTGTCACCTCGTTTATATGGGGCTCCCAAAACAGATTTTGTAAACCGATTTCCCAGTACCGCAGTAACACTTCAAAATCGATTCTAGAAATCCTCTTATAGTTGTCGGTTTTCTAATTCCGCAATCTATTTTCTCTCCCATGTAAATGCAACCGGTTTTGAAACGTGCTTGGGTTGACAAGCTACGTCTTGTTTTCAGAGTATTCGGTTAATATGAAATTATTGTGCAGTGAATGAAAAGCAGAAGTATTAGACTGTGCATGAAGCTGTCTACCTGTAATATTTAAATGAAGAGAACTAACGATTGTGTTGACTGAATCAGAAACTGGACAGCTGTTATCCAGAGGCCATATTTAACTGGGTCAACAAATCCGCTTCAGACCTTAACATGTAAATACATCATCGAAAAACGATTTCCGAAATTCAGTTTTCCTCTTTCGAAAGATGTGTCGCATCTAAACGTAATGTGTGACGTACTTCTCTCTCTTAATTCTTAATCTGTTTTACTTTCTTGTATTTAGGTCAGTTTTTGGACCCCCAGTGCGCCTGCGCCCATGGCGGGGGCCCGTCCCACCACCCCTAGGTACGGCTTTGCCTGTGCCACGCACTGTACAGTGGTTTTGCGGAGTTTGAATGCGGATGCACAGTGGATGTGGAGTTCTGCTGCCGACATTCAGTGGCGGCAGCGGCGGCGGCGGCGGCGGCGGCGGCGGCGGCAGCAGCTGTGGCCATGTTTTGCTGCAGCCCGCATGACCCCATTAGCTGGGAGCCAGCCACGCGACCCGCCTCTGCCACGACTCGCCAGCCACCGTAATTGCTACACAGCTACTGTGCGCCGATCTAAGCACCGAATCTAGCGCTACGCTCAAGCATTAGCACAGATCCTGCTTAGTTCCGAGAACCTAGTAGCAAGTGCGCCTTATCGCTGTCTAAAAGCATCATTTCTTTTCATTAATCATAAACATTTAGATCGAAAGCTGCCCTTTTAGCATTATCCGCATCTATCTCTGCAGGTTTTCTTCCTACTGAACCAGCCCCGGATCTACGATATTTCCGAATTGGGGCCAAAACTTGGTAGTGGCGCCACCCTCCCACTCGAGCGTTTGAGATAGGACACCAAAAATTAAAAAAAAAAATAGATTTTTTCAAAAATATGTTAATTTCGTAGAGCACATATTTTTGAAGAGCTTAATGTATTAAAGATATGTGTTGGAGGAAATGTATGACACGTTATTTGGTCTTAAGTGCGCCAAAGTGCTCTGCCACGTCTCTTCACACTGCATTCTTCTACCGCACGTTGCTGTATTTCGCTCTGTGGAATACAAAAGTGTACATTTTGTAATGGAAACCATTAAACCCATATTCAGGACACTGGAAATTAAAATGTCCTGTGGTGCCTCTCCCTCCCCCAGTCGGCCGGTTTGACATCGTATCCCCCTTAAAAATATGTTCACAGTTAATAATTGGTGCGATTATTTGTGACCAGGAGAATAACAACTCTTCAGAAAATTTGCTCTCTTTATTGGCTATTAGCTTATAACTTAGTCTTTTCTGTGACACAAAATTAAATACAGAAAACAAAAAACCATTAAAGACAGGAGACAAGCAAGAAAATACACATTTCTCCAATCCTTAGGTCCAAGCATTTTTTTCTCTCTAATCTTGCTACAAGTGTACACGGTGTGCTTTTGTTTCTGCAAAAAGAATCTATTACCTCATCAAAGTTCGTCAAGCTTTTTGCTCCACGAAAAATCAAAATGTGGCGTCTAATATTGAAAAACCTGTGACACGAATAGTAACCAAGAGTGGTGGTGTTTCTCGAATTGATTGTGTGTGTATTGTCACTGTCTACTACATAACACGAAATCGGCCGTTCTAATATTGCAGCAGCAGTAACACACGCCCAAGAAGTGAGACTGTTTTGGCACAAATGGTCATTTTTATCGAACTCATTTACATAAATAATACGACAGGATACAATTCACGAAGTACCAATATCAAATGCCTATTACGCCTATCACAAGCAAAAAGTTTTATGCTACGAAATAGTTTCACATTTCATTCATATGCTCCAGTTTCTCAAGATCGAAAGGTGGTAGTAGTAGTAGTAGTAGTAGTACGAAATTTTTATATAAATTTGGAATCGTCATATTCTTTCATATAATTTGATGTCCCCGTTTCTTCTCCTTCCTCATTCTAACAAACAATCTTCTCATCACTAGAATGAGATTTTCACTCTGCAGCGGAGTGTGCGCTGATATGAAACTTCCTGGCAGATTAAAACTGTGTGCCCGACCGAGACTCGAACTCGGGACCTTTGTCTTTCGCGGGCAAGTGCTCTACCAATTTTTTTTTTAATCTCATTTTGTTCGCTTTTGTTCATTGCATCTGCTCGGGGCGGACGTCGTAAGGCATCCGTTGAAGTTCGTTGTTGATCGATGACTCAGTTTTTTTATTACAGAGGGCAGCTAACCCTCCGACCGAACACGCTGAGCTACCGTGCCGGCGTCCATCTGAGCTACCGAAGCACGACCCACGCCCGGTACTCACAGCTTTACTTCTTCAAGTTTCGCAGGAGAGCTTCTGTAAAGTTTGGAAGGTAGGAGACGGATACTGCCAGAAGTAAAGCTGTGAGTACCGGGCGTGAGTCGTGCTTCGGTAGCTCAGATGGTAGAGCACTTGCCCTCGAAAGGCAAAGGTCCCGAGTTCGAGTCTCGGTGGGGCACACAGTTTTAATCTGCCAGGACGTTTCATATCAGCGCACACTCCGCTGCAGAGTGAAAATCTCATTCTGGAAACATCCCCCAGGCTGTGGCTAAGCCATGTCTCCGCAATATCCTTTCTTTCAGGAGTGCTAGTTCTGCAAGTTTCGCAGGAGAGCTTCTGTAAAGTTTGGAAGGTAGGAGACGGATACTGGCAGAAGTAAAGCTGTGAGTACCGGGCGTGAGTCGTGCTTCGGTAGCTCAGATGGTAGAGCACTTGCCCGCGAAAGGCAAAGGTCCCGAGTTCGAGCCTCGGTCGGGCACGCAGTTTTAATCTCCCAGGAAGTTTCAATCTTGTCATCACTAATTCTGTAACTATTCCTACCGTTGTCAAAACTTATTCTCCGGTTAACTTCACTAAACATACTAGAATCACTGGTTCTCCGATTAGGCATTATTACGTATTCGTACAACGCGTTTTCCCTGCTACTCCGAGAATAGAACTTAAGTTGCTGCTAACCGGGGACTATACAACTGGCACTTAGTAGTGTAGCTATCTGGCAAAAACTTCCTGTCAAAACTTCATTTTCTTGTCTGCACCAAGAAGATAATATGTAATCCTTCTTACCTGGTATTCCTGTTAATCGCTTATTTCCATTCTGGTAGTCTGAACCTATGGATTCTAAGAACGCTTATCGCCGGCCGCAGTGGCTGAGCGGTTCCAGGCGCTTCAGTCTGAAACCGCGCGACCGCTACGGTCGCAGGTTCGAATCCTGCCTCGGGCATGGATGCGTGTGATGTCCTTAGGTTAGTTAGGTTTAAATTGTTCGACGATCTAGGGGACTTATGACCTCAAATCTTAAGTCCCATACTGCTCAGAGCCATTTGAACCATTTTGAACGACGCTTCTCATTCGCACACCTAGTCAAATAAGTAAACAAATAGTGATTGGTATTCACCCGTTCTTGTACATTCGGCTTAACTCGTATAGCCCCGTCCCCTTTTGTATGCGGGAAACTTTTTCATTTCTTGATGTGACGGGGATTCCAGAGACATCACGTACGCTATGCATGCATTCAAAATTCAACCTATGATTCGTTCAGAAATCAACTTAGAATGTGTTCGAACATGTTCAAAAACCAACAGGGATCCGTTTCAAAATCGTATGAATAGTCGATAGACCAACGTGCGGTGGATGCTAGGCACTTTGTGAAACAAAGTTTATTCCTTCGAGAATATGATTTTGGAGCCCCTAGAAATTGTCGCCCGTAGTAGATATCTCGGTTTGCCCCCCCACCCCCACCGCCCTAGATCCGGGCCTGCAGTAAACAGTACCTACATGCTGCACTCGCAGAATTCTCCGCAGTCGAATGCAAATACAGAATTTCATGTGACACTTTAGCGTCACTGTAAGATAAACTGGACGTATCTGTCCGTCTTTCACTACAGTTGCTAACGACCCAAAGTGGTACTGTGGATGTATGTCTGTGTGATCTGCATGCAGCAGTTTGGCTACTGTTGCTAATAGTCATCTGCATGCAGCAGTTTGGCTACTGTTGCTAATAGTCATTACGTATAGGGTATCAGACATGGTGATAACGCAGAGCATCCCTCTCTCTCTCTTAAGCTTCACCTAATTCATTCAGTCAGGCACACACAAGCAGATCTCAACTCTGACGGTCCGCAGCTCGTGGCCTCGCTGTCACGTTCTCGCTTCCCGGGCACGGGGTCCCGGGTTCGATTACCGGCGGGATCAGGGATTTTCACCCGCTCGAGATGACTGGGTGTTTGTGTTATCCTCATCATCTTATCACCATTCATGAAAGTCGCGAGTTGGAACTGAGCAAAGATTGGGAATTCGCACGGGCGCTGATAACCGCGCAGTTGAGCGCCTCACAAGCCAAACATCATCATCAACTCTGTTGATGACTTTCTGCTCCATATAAGCTCACCGGAAAAAATATTAGTGACTCCCTTGAAAGAGCACAGTGTCCTCTTTGTTCCGCTGTAGATGTTCGAAAACAGTCCGCCTCTGTAGCCGAGTGGTCAGTGCGGCTGACTGCCATGCGGAGGACCCAGGTTCGACTCCTGATACTGCCAGTGATTTTTCCCTTTGTGGGAGGACTGATATGGCGTGCATTCAGCCTTGTGAGACGAACTGAGGAGCTGTTTGACAGAGTAGCAGCGCTTTTAGATCACGAAAACTGACAACGGCCGGAAGTGTGGTACACCGACATCACGCCCATCCACCCACATCCAATGACGACGTCGCCAGAGGATGCCACGAACGCCGGTCGGTACCGATGGACTCACCAGGGCCAGTAGCCGAACTTTGTGTAGAATTGGTACCACACAGTAATGCGACCATTCATCGCTGACATAGATCGTAGCAAAGAAGCAGTTTCCATATGACACTCGTTTGTATGTAGGCTTGCCGTCGCTTATACAAGGTGGTGGGAAACAGTCTAAAAAGCGTATAAGGGTGTTGCAGCGTAAGAAAAAAAATTGGATATATTGCTCCGAATTCGAGTTATTTAACATCGAAGTTAGCTAGTCATGCTGTTGCCTGCGCAGATTCAAACAGACCACCAGAGATGGTGTTGCACACGTGTTCGTTTGGTTCCCTAACACAGAACGAGAGAGTGATACAAAAATTGGACATTGGTAAGTAGTAAGGATCGAACCCGAAAGAAAGGCTAAACAGACTCGTGTGCTATCATCTACGCTATGAGAACAACTGACAGTAATTGGCCCTGGCTGGCTGCTTGAATTTGGCGCAAGCAAAGGCCTTGTTGGCTAACTTCAATGCTAATTAACTAGAAAATCGCACAACTTCTCAAATTTTTTTCTTGACAATCACCACAATCTGCCCCGCAACACCCTTGCAAGGTTTTCAGATTGTTCTGACGACCCTATACTACCGACACAGGACCAAGACTTCGAAAACCCCGAAATTTGGAGTCAAATCGAATTATTTTCCCGTACACACAGTCTGTCGACGATAAATAGTCTGATACAAATAAACCCATAACGAGGTAGTCTTAACGAATATAAATAACACAAACCTACCTGAATAAGTACTGTAGTATTGAGATGCTATGTTTGCGGCACGGACTCGGGTGAAACGTACAGTTGCACAGTTGGTTTGCCTGCGCCTGCACACATCTGTCTGGCACTCGGTGTGGTGGCGCAGTGCATGCGTTCGTCAGTTGTTAGTAGCTGCTCATTCTTCTCAGTAAAGAAGTGTAGAAAATTTGTGTATAGGAGAGCGTTTAAACGTGCTTGCGGCGGTTTTTTTTCTTTTTTCTTTTTCTTTTTTTTTTTATAAATGTACAACGGAAAGACCATCGCCGCGCGGTTTAGGGCGCCATGTCACGGACTGCGTGGCCCTTCCCGTCGGAGGTTCGAGTCCCCCCTCGGGCGTGTGTGTGTGTGTGTGTGTTGTTCTGAGCAAAAGTTAGCTTAAGTAGTGTGTAAGTCTAGGGGCCGATGACCTCAGCAGTTTGGTCCCTTAGGAATTCACACACATTTGAACATTTCTCGAAAAGACTACCTATGCGCCAGTGTTTATTTAGTGAACTTTAAACTAAGTTTTATTGAAATCTATTTATATCCAATTAATCTACTTTCACGACACACATAAAATATCCTGGTTTTTATTCCGATACTCCGGACAGTTGTGTAACCACACACCCTTGCTTACAGTTCACTCGCACGCCCCATCACGGTGTGTGGGACCTGTACCAGTTCTCTTTCAAATGCGAAATCCTCCTTCGAACCCGTTCCAAATAGGAGTAATAGAGGATGTTGAGCGTATATAGGGAAGGGCAGCACGAATGGTCACAGATTTGTCTAACCCATGGGAGAGTGTCACAAAGATGCTGAACTTGAAGATAGACGCAAACTGTGCCGAGAAAGCCTACTTAAAAAGTTCTAAGAACCAGCTTTAGGTGGTGAATCTAGGGTTACACAGCATCCGTAAGAGCCGCGAGGACTAGATTAATTAGAGAGCACACAGAAGCTTTGAAACAGTCACTCTTCCACCACTCCATATGTCAATCGAATGGGAAGAAGCCCTAGTAACTGGTACACTGTGACGTACCCTCTGCCATGCGCTTCATGGTGGTTTCAGAATATGGATATAAATGTAGATAACTCGCCTTCGTGGGCGAAGTTGCTGAGACGCAACGGTAGGCGGTGTCAGTTTCCGTCGTGCACAAAATCTTCCCCACTACCACGGTCTCGCTTTAAATCTCCAACGTATTTGCAGTTACGTAGAGAAAGGATGCGTGGCATAGTTGATTGTGATAGATCCGTCACACGAGAATGTTAAGCTCCGCGGTCGTTTTTGGAGTTGTCCTGTTACGGAGGAGTAGGCTATGTATTGAGACGAAGTTGCCTCCCCTAGCTTTCTTTCATTACGTGCTCATCCTGAACAGCAACGTTAACACAGGACTATACTTTACGATAACTCAGGATATTTAATCACGCGACACAGATAAGCATTTTGTAGTACGACCGTTAAATTTGTCACCCCTCCAGATACAATCTACGAGGGTAATCCCAAAAGTAAGGTCTCCTATTTTTCTTTATAACTACACAGACCTGTTTATTTCTACAATGGTTTACATCAGTTTACAGCTTGAACGTTTAGCTATTTTTCGACATAATCACCATGTCTGTCGATGCATTTTTGTAGACGCTGTGGCAGTTTTTGTATGCCCATGTCATACCAGCTCGCTGCCATGCTGTTCAGAAAGTTATGGACCTCTTCTTTCACCTCGTCACCACCCAGGTTTCATCACCCGTGACAATTTAGTCCAGAAAGTTGTCCGATTCGGCTGCAAGACGGTGAAGAAATGCTCGGGAAGCATCAACTCATTGCCGCATGTGGTCCTCAGTCAGCATGCGTGGCACTCATCTTGCGCACACCTTCCAGTAGTTCAATGTTTCTCTCTACACCACTTACGAACATTTTTGACATCCATGCATGACTCACCATATACTTCCGTCAACTGGCAATGGATTTCAATCGGCGCAGTGCCCTTTTGCGTTCAAAAAAGCGAATAACTGCGCGCAATTCGCACTTGGCGGTAACATCCTACGGGAACTCCATTCTCAACGCCTCCCAAGCCAAGACTTGAGCGCCTCAGCGCGGCGTGCGCATGTTTACACACAACGCGTGTGACTAACTGCCACACAAACAGAGTTCTGTACTTATAAAAAAATAGGAGACCTTAATTTTGTGATTACCATCGTATGAAGGGCGGTCAAAAAGTTTGCGTTTGAGGGCGTTACTGCAGCATACATGCAACCCTGCGCAACTCCGATATTTGTACATAAGCACCGACATATGAGCAAGGGGTTAGTGTGGTCTTCGAACGGTAACTTTTTGATCGCCTCTTATTCATATACGTACATACTCTGCAAACCCTGTGAAGTGTGAGGCACAGGGTACTTAGCAATATAGACAACTACAAACACGATTTTGTGTCACTCGTGTGCAGTCACTTTTTTCGGTTTGTGGTGACCTGTTCGCAATACGCTACATGTCCGTTTCAGCTTCACTGCAATACGTTGTTACGCTGTTGAATTAGTTTTAGCCGTTACCACCAGTTTAATGGTGATCGAACAGTAACAAATGTATTCGTAGCCTTGGCTTGATAACGACGGGTCACAGAAGCTCAGCCCAACTGATCTAAGCCAAACTGTAAAAACGTGCAGAATAGTCTTGTAAAGTACTATTATCATCAGTATGGAGATGAATGAGACAATATAAGCATTGTATCATTTCAAAACAACGCAGATTAGAAAGAGTTCAAACGTGCAGAAAAAAAGCAACCATTCCAACGCACTTCCATTTCGCTATTATTACAAAGTACAAACAAATGAAATCATGCAAGTGCAACAATGAAAATCAACAATACAAAGTTTGTTGCATTGGACATAGGCTCAGTGGGATTCAGCATTGTTGACACAATAATTTCAAATCACAGCAAAAAGCTGATTAATGCTATGCAGCAAGAGTGACTACATCTGAACTATCAAACTTTGTTGATAGTAGTATGGTACTAGTCGTGGTAATCATAAATAATTAAAGCTTAGAATACAAAAAGGAAAGATCTCAACTAACCCTTAACTCGCGAAGTGACTTTTCTGTAACGTATACCACAAGGTGTGGATCTGGGCCCCCTATGTTTAAACTGAGATTTAAGGTAAAAATCATTTGAAATTTTTAACCTATGCAATTATTTTTACAATTATTTAAGTGTTGTTTAAATGTTTCTAGTTTATTTTATTGCACTAAACAAAGCTTGCAGCGTTTTACTATTTATTACACAAAAGCACATAATTTTTGTGTGGTTCTTTTAAATAGTACACGTAAATAGACTGTTAGAGTACTGAATTTTACAGTCTGAAAAATTGTACAATCTCCTTAGCAAATAAATTTCCGAATTAAACTAAATTCCAGGGTTTAAATTTGCGGATAAAAATTCCACCCGATAGGTACAAAAAAAAAGTCTGTAAAATTGACATTCATTGCTGGGAACTACATTTTTATCACCACCAAGAACTCATTCGATTTTAACAAACACTTTAAGTATTTCAGTGAAGAAACAGACAGATCCCCTTCACAACTTTTCTGTAGTCCTTCCTTTGAATGATAGTCTTGTTCGATAGCAGAAGTGTGATCACTGGCTAATGTAAAATCGTCGTCTTTTTCGTTTATTACTTGGTTTATATTACTGACACCTTCCTCCATAGACCGACTAACAATTTCATCAAACTCGGGAATGTTAAAAATGATACATTCGTGCCAACATATTTTGAGCCATATGGTACCGTACTGAAGAAAAGCTGGCCGCTGTGGCTGAGCGGTTCTAGGCGCTTCAGTCCGGAACCATGCGACTGCTGCGGTCGCAGGTTCGAATCCTGCCTCCGGCATGGATGTGTGTGTTGTCCTTAGGTTAGTTAGGTTTAAGTAGTTCCAAGTTCTAGGGGACTGATAACTTCAGATGTTATGTCCCATAGTGCTCAGAGCCATTTGAACCATCTGCAGTGAAGAAAACATTTATTTATTTATTTATTCATTTAACCTGCCAAAATTAGGGCCATCAGGCCCTCTCTTACATCTAACCAGGCATTCTACTTATTTTACATTCATATGTTTTAGTATGTGAAAATTACCGAACTATCAGTTTAATAAGTCACAGCTGCAAAATACTAACGCGAATTCTTTACAGACGAATGGAAAAACTGGTAGATGCGGATCTCGGGGAGGATCACTTTGGATTCCGTCGAAATGTTGGAACACGTGAGGCAATACTGACCTTACGACTTATCTTAGAAGAAAGATTAAGAAAAGGCAAACCTACGTTTCTAGCATTTGTAGATTTAGAGAAAGCTTTTGACAATGTTGACTGGAATACTCTTTTTCAAATTCTAAAGGTGGCAGGGGTAAAATACAGGGAGCGAAAGGCTATTTACAATTTGTACAGAAACCAGATGGCAGTCATAAGAGTCGAGGGGCATGAAAGGGAAGCAGTGGTTGGGAAAGGAGTGAGACAGGGTTGTAGCCTCTCCCCGATGTTATTCAATCTGTATATTGAGCAAGCAGTAAAGGAAACAAAAGAAAAATTTGGAGTAGGTATTAAAATTCATGGAGACGAAATAAAAACTTTGAGGTTCGCCGATGACATTGTAATTCTGTCAGAGACGGCAAAGGACTTGGAAGAGCAGTTGAACGGAATGGACAGTGTCTTGAAAGGAGGATATAAGATGAACATCAACAAAAGCAAAACGAGGATAATGGAATGTAGTCCAATTAAATCGGGTGATGCTGAGGGAATTAGATTAGGAAATGAGACACTTAAAGTAGTAAAGGAGTTTTGCTGTTTAGGAAGTAAAATAACTGATGATGGTCGAAGTAGAGAGGATATAAAATGTAGACTGGCAATGGCAAGGAAAGCGTTTCTGAAGAAGAGAAATTTGTTAACATCGAATATAGATTTAAGTGTCAGGAAGTCATTTCTGAAAATATTTGTTTGGAGTGTAGCCATGTATGGAAGTGAAACATGGACGATAACTAGTTTGGACAAGAAGAGAATAGAAGCTTTCGAAATGTGGTGCTACAGAAGAATACTGAAGATAAGGTGGATAGATCACGTAACTAATGAGGAGGTATTGAATAGGATTGGAGAGAAGAGGAGTTTGTGGCACAACCTGACAAGAAGAAGGGATCGGTTGGTAGGACATGTTTTGAGGCATCAAGGGATCACAAATTTAGCATTGGAGGGCAGTGTGGAGGGTAAAAATCGTAGAGGGAGACCGAGAGATGAGTACACTAAGCAGATTCAGAAGGATGTAGGTTGCAGTAGGTACTGGGAGATGAAGAAGCTTGCACAGGATAGAGTAGCATGGAGAGCTGCATCAAACCAGTCTCAGGACTGAAGACCACAACAACAACAACATGTTTTAGTAGGCATGTTAAACTACATCTAGTACAACAAGTGAAATAAACAATTTCAAAGGCACACTTGGAAAAATACATACATATACAGTTTATATTCGTAGATGACAACTACAGTTATAAATGGAAGTTATGAAAGAGACAGATTTTAGATAGGAGTGCTAGTAGGAGGGAATATGAGGAAGACTGATGGTGAAGGGAGGAGATGAATAGAGACATGATGAAACATAATTAAGAAAATATAAATGAAAAGATGATTGCGTGGTTAATAGAGATAGATGACGAAGAAGAAGAGAAAGGAACAAGATAGGAGATTTAGCTTTGCTATTTGACAGAGGGGAGGATTGGCCTTGTACATTAATTTAGCGAAAAACGTTATGAGGATGATAGAAGGAAATGCTTCAACTTCTTAAAAGCAGCAGGGGATTGAATTTTGCACAAGGTAAGTGGCAGTTTATTCCAGAGGCGGACAGTGGCAACTGAGAAGGAGTTTGTTTTGTGAGTGGGCACAGTTAGGATACCAAATAACAGTGATCTCGTGTTTCGTTTATGATGGCATGAAAGGTGTTTAATATCTGAAGCAAGCAAGGAACTGTGCAACGAGGAGTCGGTGAAGTAGACATAGAGTGTGATAGCCACGCAATTTGTCCGGCCGCAGCCACCCTAGCAGGAAATATGAAGCACTGACATGATCATATTGGCGAATGTTGCAGGTGTAACGCACACAGGCATTCGTGCTTAGTTCTAGCCGTCTTTTGTTTTCACTACTCATGCCTTGTTGAATTACATCACAATAGTGGAGGTTCGGTAGAAAGAGTGCTTGCACGAGCTGGCGTTTCACGTCCTGTGGAAATACGTTCCGAAACTGTTTGAGAGCATAGAGACAAGCGCACGTCTTCCAGCACTCTGCGACTGTATTCTCCGCCCAGTTGAAATGCTCATCCAAAGTTACACCCAAGTTCTTAACTGTTTTCTGTTATGGTATTGGAATACCATCGAGCAGAATAAGAGGCAGCCGTTCGCGGAAATCTGAACTTATTAATTTCTGATGGGCTATTAAGATTACATGAGTCTTATTTGCGTTTTGCTTAAGCCCCATATCTTTCGCCCATATCACTACTGAAGACAGATCATCGTTCATCTTAGCGAGTGCAGTGTTTATATCTTCAGGTCTGACGCCTAGGCACAGCTGGAGGTCGTCGGCATAGAAATAATATTTACAGCAGGACAGAACCGACGAAATATCATTGACATATAAAAAAAAAAAAAAGTGGTCCTAAGACTGATCCTTGTGGCGCACCCTAGGAGACATGTTTCCAGGAAGATTTTTCATTTTCACAGACAACACATTGCTGTCTGTCTTTTTAAGTAGCTTTCAAACCATCTCAGCGCTTTATCTGAGAAATTAAGCTGTTGCATTTTTCCTAGCAATATGTCAAAGTTAACAGTGTCAGAAGGTTTGCTCAAGTCTAGTAGCGTCAATATTGTTGCCTATCGGCTGTCGATGGCTTATTTCAGGTCATCAGTTTCTTTAATTAGAGCAGTATTTGTGCTGTGGTGTTTACGGAACCGGATTGAAATTTATCATATAGGCTGAATTCATGCAGGTGTTCAGTGATTTCATCATGAACAATAGATTCAAGTGCTTTGGAAACAGCAGGCAGTTTGCTAATTGGTAGGTAATCACTAGGCAGTTTTCGATCTTAGGGATGGGTCGAATTATGGTTCTTTTCCGTGCAGTGGGGTATATTCTGTTCACGAGGGAAAAATTAAATGTGTCAGTTAAGACAGGTATTAAGATATCGGCAACATTCTTAATCGCGGTTATATTGATACTGTCATTTCCTATCGCATCAGAAGAGATTCTCATTATTGCTTTTCCTGCTGTAATTATTGTAACGTATTTTAAATGGAAGATATCGTTGTTAGTTATCCAGTTAGGGGATTCTTGTGGACGGTAATTATCAGCCGTGTAGGTATTCAGAGGCGCAGAGAAGAATTCATTTAATTCGTTAGCTGTGACATGAAAAGCAGTTTCCGATTTTGCCTTTCCGACCCCCAAGCTACGGAGTCTTCCATAGAGTCATGGGTGTCAGATCGCTGCATACAAGGGAGCGGGCGTGCCTGATTTTAGCATTGCGAATGTATTGTTTCACTCTGTTCCATAGCTTTATATATTCTTCCAAACGCTCGGCTTTCGGATCTGACTTGAAACGCCTGTGGGCAGCATCCCTATCATTTGACGTAAATCAGCTTCATCCATGGAGCAGGAGATTTTCTTACACGGATTGTGTGTGCAGGTGCATGTTTGTCACAGGTACGTAGTTACCTATCAGTAACACGTGTCAACAATAAACACAGAAGGCATAGCGCGACCGACAACAAATCATCGTAGGCTTGGCAAGTTAAGAAGGCTGGGGGAATATAGAAGCATTCCGTCACAACTGCCCTTGGAGAGCGAGTTGGAAAATTTTCGCGCGGTATGAGAGACCACACCTTGTGAGTTAAGGTCTAACATGAAAAATAATTGTTTCATTACTAAAAGAGTTTTCAGAATTGGATAGTGTTTTAGTATGTTTTTACAGGACTCTACTGTTCTGCATTGGTCGAGCTGTCAACGAATGTAATGCGACGCTGCAACTTCTCCTCTACATCCATACTCCGCAAAACCTCTGCGAAGTGCACGGTCGAGGATAGTTTCCTTTGCACCCGTTCCATTTGTCTTTGGAGCGCGGGAAGAATTTTTAGCTGCCTCTGTGCCATCTGTAATGGGATCTGATCTTGTGTGCGTAGCCCCTACGGGTGATACGTAGTGGACTGTTGTATAATGCTAGATTCTGCACTTGATAGAGGTTCTTGAAGCTTTGTAAGTCTGCCGGCTGGTTGTCTTTTTTCAGGCATCTGCCTAACATGATCAAGTGGAATTGGCTCTGCCTGAAACAGAAATAGGGAAAAACGACCGCCTGTGTTCTTCTCTATTAGCGTGAATGGCCGTGACGCGGCTAGTTGAGATGCACAGACGCGGCGGCGGTGTTCACCCCGTTGACTTCAGACCGATAATGCGCAGTCCTTCGTTTGAGCCTCGATCGAGCAGCACGTCTGCACTGCGCGCCAGCTATCATACCAGCCACCACTTACGCAGTTCGCAAAACAGCTACAACTGTCCTATGCTAAGATGCGTCTATGGGGCATGCTGAAAAGTAATATCACCAAATTGTTTGAGTGAGAACTCTTATAGATTTTTAATAAAGAAAGTTGTTCTACATCTTTCTCTTTCATGTCTGCATTTTTACGAGGCGTGTTTAAGTAAGGTCCGTTTTGTTGTAGACACTAGTAGTTCGCGCGCTTACCGCAACGAGCGCGTGCGTCGTGTACCGGCATGCCTCAGGAACAACTGTGCTCAGTTTCAGCTCTGTAGTTAACGTGTACGGTTCTGTTCTGTGCTTTCAAAATGTTTAAGACTATCAACTCGCCCACCGCGTGTGAGGTTCGCTCAGTGATCGGTTTTTGTCAGAAACAAACCTGTCTGCTGCAGAAATTCTTCGACAGATTTGCGAAGTGAACGGTGATACTTCTAATAAATTCCGGGTATGCAGCCGGATCCCGTCGACATTCTGCCAATGTCGCATTTATATATATGTCGACGGGATCCGGCTGCATACCCGGAAATTATTAGAAGAACAAATACGCCGGGAAAATTTCAGAAGTCACAACAGTGATACTGTTAGGAATGAAAGCAAATGGCGTAAGTGGGTACTAGAATTCAAAGATGGCCGTGACAACATCCATGATGAGGACCGCTCCGGTCGCCCTTCTTTGATTACAGACGATTTGGTGACTTCAGTTGAAGCGAGAATTCGTGAGAACAAGCGCTTCACAATAACAGGTCTCTCAAACGAATTTCCTGACGTCTCGAGATCAGTGCTTTACAACATTGTTTCTGAACACCTAAAGTTGGGTCCCGTGCTGCCGAGCTCCTGTTGGGTCCCAAAACTCGTAACAGACGACCACAAAACCCAAAGATTTGAGTGAGCGATGAAGTTCTTGACTCGTTTTCACGAAGAAGGTGATGGCTTCTTGAGTCAGATCGTAACTGGATACGAAACTTGGGTTTCGCATATCACGCTCGAATCGAAGTAACAGAACATGGGATGGAGACACACACTTGACTGTAAAGCTGAAAGCCAAACAGACTCTGTCTCAGCGCACAGTTTTGGCGTCGGTGTTTTGGGATAGGCTTTGTTGGTCGACTTCATGCAACGAGGAACAACTATCAATGCAGAAGAATACTGCCAAACCCTGAGAACGCTACGCAGAGCGATTCAAAACAAAAGACGCGGCTTGCTGACAAAGGGAATTGTCCTTCTCCTTAAAATGCAAGACCTCACACTGCAGGTCAGACCCGCCAGATATTGGACAGTTTTGGCTGGGAAGTTTTAGACTATCCACCCGACAGTCCAGATCTTGCGCCGAGCGATTACCATCTGTTTCTCCACCGCAAACAACAACTCAGTGGCAACCGTTACAATGATGACGACGACGTGAAAACGGCAGTGAATTCTTGGTTGTCGGAGCAGACGGCAAGTTTTTATGAAGAGGGTTTTTAAAAATTGGTTGAGAGGTATGATACCTGTTTCAACAAACTTGGCAACTACGTCGAAAAACAGAGTGAAGTATATACTTTCTGAAAATAAATTTACTTTTTTGAAATAACCTTTCGTTGTGTACTTATGTTCAAACGGATCTTACTTAAAAAACACGCCTCGTATTTCTTAACATGGTCACCCTGGCGACGAATACATTTCACCCAACGAGAGACCGTTCGTCGATGCCGCCACTGCAGAATGTTTGACTTCCTTGACGAAGCCATACCCTCACCTCCGCTTGCACGGCTTCATCATTGTACAAGTGCAGTCCTCGAAAGTGTACTTTAAGTTTTGGAAACAGATGGAAATCGGATAGGGCCAATGTGGGACTGTATGAGGACGATCGACGGCAGTGAACCCCAGGCTTCGGATTGCTGCAGCTGTCCCGGCGCTCCTTTGTGATCTGATGTTGTCCTGCTGAAGGAGAGGTTGTTCCATGTGCGGACAAACTCTTCGAATACGAAACTCGATTACAGTAAGCTGTTTCCCAAGCACCGACATGGTTAGTGTTACACACTGCCATGTTACACGCTACTATTCGGAACCCTCTAGCGGCACAGGGCTGTAAATAAGTCGACGTGAAGAATAAAGATGTAGAACGTCAATAACGTTTGTTTTATTTATAAAACTTTGGGAGTTTTCACAAAAAAATCCGTGGGCTTTACTGTACAGCACGGCCTCGAACATTAACAACGCTCTTCAGTGTCTGGCTAGATAACAGTTGATGTCAGGCACATCTTTCACGCATTTCCATACACTTTGTAAAGTTAAATCAGTTTCTTTTTTTCGTTTTTATAATACAATGACAAAAAGAATAATTATTTAAAACGAGTTTAATTATCATACTGTAAATTACAAATTCAGACAAATCAGTTTATGTATTCTACATCTAGGACTACACTCTGCAAATCAGTGTGAAGTGCATGGCAGAAGGTACGTTCCATTTTACCAGTTATTAGAGATTTCCCCCATTCCGCTCATCTATGGAGATCGAGAAGAACGATTGGTTTTAGACTCTGTAATTGCTCTAATCTTTTCTTCAGGGTACTAGTACGATTGGTTTTAGACCCTGTAATTACTCTTATCTTTTCTTCAGGGTACTAACGGGAGTGATACGCAGGGGGCGATAGTAAATTCCTACATTGATCGCTTTCTTTGTATACTTTTACAGGATAGTTTGCGTCTGTCTTCAAGCGTCTATAGATTCAATTCTTTTACCTTCTCTGTGACGCTCACCACGCTCCTGACATTTAAATCTATACTCGATGTTAATAAATTTCTCTTGTTCAGAAAGGCTTTCCTTGCCATTGCCAGTCTACATTTTATATCCTCTCTACTTCGGCCATCATCAGTTACTTTGCTCCCCAAATAGCAAAACTCCTTTACTACTTTAAGTGTCTCATTTCCTAATCTAATTCCCTCAGCATCGCCCGACTTAATTCGACTACATTCCAGACAGAATTACAATCTCATCGGCGAACCTCAACATTTTTATTTCTTCACCTTGGATTTTAATACCTACTCCGAATTTTTCTTTTGTTTCATTTACTGCTTGCTCAATATACAGATTGAATAACACCGGGGAGAGGCTAAAACCCTGTCTCACTCCCTTCGCAACCATTGCTTCCCTTTCATGTCCGTCGACTCTTATAACTGCCATCTGGTTTCTGTACAAATTGTAAATAGCCTTTCGCTCCCTATATTTTACTCCTGTCACCTTCAGAATTTGAAAGAGATTACTCCAGTCAACATTGTCAAAAGCTTTCCCTAAGTCTACAAATGCTAGAAACGTAGGTTTGCCTTTTCTTAATCTAGCTTCTAAGATAAGTCTTAGGGTCAGTATTGCCTCACGTGTTCCCATATTTCTACGGAATCCGAACTGATCTTCCCCGAGGTCGGCTTCTGCCAGTTTTTCCATTCGTCTGTACAGAATTCGCGTTAGTATTTTGCAGCTGTGACTTATTAAACTGACAGTTCGGTAATTTTCACATCTGTCAACGCCTGTTTTCTTTGGGATTGGAATTATTATATTCTTCTTGAAGTCTGAGAGTATTTCGCCTGTCTCATACATTTGCTCGCCAGATGGTAGAGTTTTGTCAGGACTGGCTCTCCCAGGGCTGTCAGTAGTTCTAATGGAATGTTGTCCTCTCCCGGGGCCTTGTTTCGACTTAGGTCTTTCAGTGTTAGGTCCTATATACTTGACAATATTCTAGTGCCGCACGAGTGCTTTGTATATATAATCTCCTTTGTAGACTGTTCGCATTTCCCTAGTATTCTACGATGCAGTCATTCCTTTTCATATCACTACAGACTGTTACGCTCAGGTATTTGCGTGAGCCCAGCAACTGTGACACTCTGATATTATGCTCATAGTAGACTAAGTTTTTCCGATTTATGAAATGCACAGTTTTACATTTCTGAACATTTACAGCAAGTTGCCAATTTTGCACCGCTTTATAATCTTATCAGTATCCGGCTGAATATTTGTGCAGTTTCTTCACACAGTTCTTCGTTGTAGATTACGGCATCATCATCGAAATCTCTGACATTACTATTAACATTCTCTGCAAGGCCAGTAACACCTAATTTGGACAGCAAGGGTTCCAACATACATTCATGAGGCAAATCTGAAGTCACTTCTGGATCTGTGTTTTCCATTGAAGATAACATGCTGTGGCCTTCCCACTAAAAAATTCCTCAGTACAGTCACAAATTTCGCTTTTTATCCCTTATGATCATACTTCCGATAAGGAGTGTATTTGTAGGTCTGAGTCAAATGCCTTCCTGAAGTCAAGAAACAATACATCTATCTGACTGCCTTGATCCATGGCTTTCAGGATGTCTTGTGAGAAGGACTCGAGTTGGGTTTCACTATTTTCGAAATACATGCTGGTTGGTATAAAGGTTACACTTGAGCTCAGAATATGTTGTAATATTCCATAACAAGGGGATGTCAAGGGCACTGGGCGGTAGTTTTGTGGATCTCTTCTGCTGCCCATCTTGATGGGTGTGTATGACCTATGCTTTCTTCCAGCCATTGGACACAGTTTTTTGTTCGAGGGATCTTCGGTATAAATTCAAAACAGAATGTGATAGGGATCCCGTAAGTCCCTGAATTTTTGTTCTAACTTAACGATTTCAGCTGTTTCTCAACGTCACTATCACATACATCACTAGTATTTGCAGTGATATGAAAACCGCGCTGGTACATTACGCTTGGGTTTTCCTTTGTAAATGAATATTTGAAAGCAGTGTTAATCATCTGTTTCTGCTTTTCCACCCTCAATTTCAGTTCTTGTTATGTCCATGACTGTCTGGACACTAACTTTGATGCCACTAACAGCCTTTAGATACGACTAGAATACCTTCGGCTTTTGTGGAAGATCTTTTGATAGTATTCTGCACTACGGTAGTTACTGAAGGCTTCACATGTTGCCCTCTTGGCAGCCAAACGTGGTTCATTCAGCATCTCTCTATCTGTAGCCATGTGTTTCTTTTTCTACTCCTATTATGCAGTAATCTCCTTTTGTAGGTGTTTCTTTAGAGAGGCTGTATAGCATGGAGGGTCCCTCCCACTGTAACCTATTGTACTAGGGACATTTCTACCCAGTGTATGGTTAATTATTGCTTTAATTTTAGGCATAATTCCTCTACATGCTCCTGTCTTGAGCTAAAAAGTCATGTTTCTGATTGAGATATGACACTACTGATCCTTTCTCTAGTATACTGAACGTGTAAATCTTTGAACTTGTTTTCTTTGCCAGTTCTACTTCGGTACTTCAACTGCCTCATGATCACTGTTACCAGTTACAATGCGGACATCCTCAAAGAGGTTAGGTCTATTTTTTGCCACTACATCCAACACATTTTCTTCACGAGTGGGATTCCGAACTATCTGTTCTAGATAAGTTTCAGACAAGGCATTTAATTATCTTTCGCAGGGCGTCCTGCCACTCTCATCACTAACAAAATTGTAACTATCCCAATTGATTATTGGATGGTTAAAGCCTCATCTGATGAGTTCAGTATGATTTTTGAACTTACGCACTAGCGAACTGATATTCTTTCGAGAGTTATCGTTTGCATAAAGAAGCGAGTATGGTAGTCTATAGAAGGATTCAATTGTAATTTTAGACCACTCCTGATACTGAGTCTTACCCAAACAACCTCACATGCAGCTTCTGTTTCTATGTCGGTGAATTTGAGTATTTCGTCTACTGTGTCAAATTCACCACCTCGTTTCACATTAGCCTATCCTTTTAATATATTTAATATATACTTTAATTTTCCCCAAAAGTTACGCTCATGTCACTTCTGGGTTTTAATTAGTTTTCTATTTGTAATGTTAGCCCGCCCGTTTGGCCGTGCGGTCTAACGCACGGCTTTCCGAGCGGAAAGGAGCGCCTGGTCTCCGGCACGAATCCGCCCGGCGGATTTGTGTCGAGGTCCGGTGAATCGGCCAGTCTGTGGATAATTTATAGGCGGTTTTCCATCTGCCTCGGCGAATGCGAGCTGGTTCCCCTTCTTCCGCCTCAGTTACACTATGTCGGCGATTGCTGTGCAAACAAGTTCTCCACGTACGCGTACACCACCATTACTCTACCACGCAAACATAGGGGCTACACTCGTCTGGTGTGAGACATTCCCTGGGGGCCTGGGGGGGGGGGGGGGGTCCACATGGGGCCGAACAGCACAATAACCCTGGGTTTGGTGTGGGGCTGCGAAGGGGTGAAGTGGACCGCGGTAGTCGTCGTGGGGTTGTGGACCACTGCGGCTGCGGCGGGGACGGAACCTCTCCGTCGTTTAAAGTCCCCGGTTAACATACAATACAGTACAATGCATAATGCTTTGTAAACTTCACCTTATCTTACGAACGCGTCAAACTCTCGCACTTTGTTGCGAATGCGTCGGCAGTTAACCACTAAGATTTTAATACTCTTTCCTGTGGGGGAGGGAAAGAGTACTTAGGATATTACACTGATACTTCTGCAGCTCCTACAGCTATCGCATTCTAGGCTGACTGACGAGTCGCCTAATCTAAAAAAACACTTGCATGCACCCCACAAATAGTCAGCCACCTGAATTGCAGCATCCGATGTGCAGTGCGTACCTGACCCATGTCTATGAGAATCCTACGGTTTTCAACTCTATGGTACAAGTTTACCAAGTTTCAACCTATCTTGTCACAGAACCTTCACAGTCGCTGGCTCAAGCCTTCCACTTGACTCAGAACCAGAGGCCCACGACCTGTTCTGGGGAGAATGCTGCAGGTTGATACACTATGTGATCAAAAGTATCCGGACACCTGTCTGAAACTGACACAAGTTTGTGGCGCCCACCACCGGTAATACTTTAATTCAACATGGTATTGGCCCACTCTCAGCCTTGATGACAGCTTCCACTCTCGCAGGCTACTTTCAGTCAAGTGGTGGGAGGTTTCTTGAGTAATTGCAGCCCATTCTTCATAGAGTGGTGCACTGAGGAGAGGTATCGATGTCGGTCGGTGAGGCCTGGCACGAATTCGGCGTTCCAAAACATCCCAAAGGTGTTCTGTAAGATTAGGCCAGGACTCTGTGCAGGCCAGTCCACTCCAGGGATGATATTGCCGTGTAACCACTCGGCCAAAGGCCGTGCATTATGAGCAGGTGTTCTATCGTGTTGAAAGATGCAGTCGCCATCCCCGAATTGCTCTTCAACAGTGGGAAGCAATAAGGTGCTTAAAACATCAATGTAGGCATGTGCTGTGATAGTGCCACACAAAACAACAAGGGGTGCGAGCCCCCTCCAGGAAAAACACGACCACACCATAACACCAACGCCTCCGAATTTCACTGTTTCCACTACACACGCTGGCAGATGACCTTCACCGGGCATTCTCCATACTCACACCCCGCTATCGGATCGCCACATTGTGTGCCGTGATTCATCACTCTAAACAACGTTTTTCCACTATTCAATCGTCTAATGTTTTCGCTCCTTACATCAAGCGAGGTGTCGTTTGGCATTTACCGGAGTGATGTGTGGCTTATGGACAACCGCTCGACCATGAAATCCAAGTTTTCCCGCCTCCCGTCTAACTGTCGTAGTACTTGCAGTATATGCTGATACAGTTTGGAATTCCTGTGTGTTGGCCTGTATAGATGTCTGCCTATTACACATTAAGACCCTCTTCACCTGTCAACAGACGGAGTCGGCCTGTACGCTTTTGTGCTGTACGTGTCCCTTCACGTTTCCACTTCACTATCACATCGGAAACAGTAGACCTAGGCATGTTTAGGAGTGTGCAAATCTCGTGTAAAGACGTATGACACAAGTAACACCCAATCACCAGACCACTTTCGAAGTCCGTGAGTTCCTCGGAGCGCCCCATTCTGCTATCTCACGACGTCTAATGACTACTGAGGTCGCTGGTATGGAGCACCTGGCAGTAGGTGGCAGCACATTGCACCCAATATGAAAAACGTATGTTTTTGGGGGTGTCCAGATACTTTGATCACATAGTGTAGCCTACTCCCTGAGCAAGGTCGGTATTGTTAACCTTCTCTGCAAGTTACTGGAATGATCCAAGTGAAACCTTGGGGCCCAGAAACAAATATCGATTGTCACAATGTACAGCTGGTTACACCCTGTTCCCTCAACGGCTGCCGAAATAATCTCTACGACACGCTGAATGAGGACCTCATGCACACACACGATTGGAGATGGAGTACCTTCCCATCTTTTGTTATCATTTCCCTAAGTGGTATCAGTATTCGTCGTACATTTTGATTGCCGATGTTTAAGAGACACTTACCCTTTTGCGTATGCCTGACCTTGACACGGGACAGTAAATTTCCCAACAGGTGCAGTGAGCCTTTTCATTTCAGTGAAAGACAGCACCTCAGACTTGTTGGTAAGGGGGACGTTGTACCGTCCTGAGTTCTCCCTGCCGTCTGCGTCCCATGTACACAGCGCCTAGATCTAGATATGCCACTCAGTCACACGGACGAGTAATGACAGCTCGTTCTTCCTGCTGCGGAGACAATATCCATAAGAAAGGATAGAACTTTGAGGCACCTCTGATACATGACCGTCGGTAGCGCTCCCAGCACACCTATTCGCTGCAGCTACCAATCGATCGACAGTAGTCAGGTCGATTTCCACCTGCTTAGCACAGCAAATAATTCATCTCGTGTCCGTTACAGAACAGTAAACAAATATCTATAAACTAAGCTTCCTGATTCCTTTTTAATTTGTGACGCTGATACGCTACAGCTAGCCTTTAGAACTGAAAAGATTAACAGCGAAAACGAGATATCTGTTACAATAACTTTGAAGTTACGGTCACTATCAAATTCGACAATAGCGTTAAATTACGATAAATGCAGACAATATACATTACTATCAAAAGCGAAAGCTAATATGACACGATACGTTGCCTGTTCACAGTAACTGTATGTCAGAAACGCAAGGAAAATTCTCAAAAGACATACGTTTGCGAGCGTCGGAACATTCTCAAAAATATATCTTTTTTCATGAAAATATATAATGAAATTAGGGCACGGCTGCTTTTGAACGAGGGTACTGTTGCCAAAAGTTTCAAAAAGGAACAGTTAAGTTTACAGCGGACGATATGGGACAATTTTTTCGACGCAGTGTTCGAAAATACGCAATGTATCATGATACCCACAAATATTGACACAATCAATGAAAGATTATACGAAAATGAATCAACCAGTAAAATATTAGAATCTTTTCGAACTGGACGTATCTGGCACATACAGTCTCACACAAATGAAAATTTGGAAGTCGGCTTACATATGTAAATAAACGTGCGAATTGTATGGATTTTTTAGTTAGCAGAATTTGTGATACCACATGTATTGACGTACCAAAGACGAACACAGCAGTGTCAGTTTATCACAGGCAACACTATGAAAATTATGGAGCACCAACCAATAACGTCTGCCGCACGGGGAGACTAACAGTGCTTTCCCTCAGAAAATTGGCTACGTCTGGTATAAGGGTGTAACAAAAATGTACAGCATGAATTGTAGGACAAATTCCTCAGGCGTAGACGAAGAAATTATGTTGTATGAAAAGGGGTCTGAGCAACGCGGGATTAGCCGAGCGGTCTAGGGCGGTGCAGTCATGGCCTGCTGATCCCGGCGGAGGTTCGAGTCCTCACTCGGGCATGGGTGTGTGCGTGTTTGTCCTTAGGATAATTTAGGTTAAGTAGTGTGTAAGCTTAGGGACTTATGACCTTAGCAGTTAAGTCCCATAAGATTCCACACACATTTGAACTTTTTTTTTTTGAAAATGGGTTTGAAAACGCTTTGTTTCCAAGTCACAACTCATTTTCTCCGACTCATTAATCATGGCAAACACACACGAACAGAACGCACCAGCATATCACATGCAACTATTTTTCACAGGGGATGTTCAATATGCCCTCCGTTGGGATTGATACATGCATCAACCCACTGTAATAGTGAATCGCGGATGCGCTGGAGTACTGTGTATGGTTTCACAGCCTTCCATAATATGGGCACAGAGACTCTGAACATCTTATACTGGGGTTCCATACACAAGAGCTTTCAAATGCCTCCTCCCCCCACCCCCACCCCCAAATAAAAATCCAGTGGATTTAGGGCCGGAGAGCGTGGAGGCCAAGCAATTGGTCCATCTCTACCTCTCCATTTTTCACCGAATCTGTAATTGCCTGCCATCCACGCTTTCCGGACCTAAACCCACGGGACTTTTATTTGTGGGGCATTTGATAGCTCTTGTGCATGGAACACCACTACAAGATGTTCAGCCGCGTGGCGTAGTCTGAGGCACCTTGTCACGGTTAGCGCGGCTGCCCCCGTCGGAAGTTCGAGTCCTCCCTCGGGCGTGAGTGTGTGTGTTGTCTTTAGCGTAAGTTAGTTTAAGTTAGATTAAGTAGTGTGTAAGCTTAGGGACCGATGACCTCAGCAGTTTGGCCCCATAGGACTTAACACAGATGTCCAGTTTCCAAGATGCTCAGAGTCACCGTGCCTGTATTCTGGAAGACAGTGAAACTGTACGCAATACTCCAGTGACACATCAGCGCATCCGAAATCCATTACGATGAATGTAGCAATGCCCACGAAGGGTGTACTGAACACCTCCTGTAGGAAAGAATTGCATTTGGTATGCTGGTGTGTTCTGTTCGTGTGTTTTTACCATCATTAATGAGTTAGAGAAAATGAGTTGTAACATGGAAACAAAGCGTTTCCAGGCCCATGTTAATATAACATAATTCCCTCGTCTACGCGTGGGGAATGTGTCCTGCAATTTTTTCCGTACATTTTTGTTACACTCTGTATATCTGAGTGCTATCTGTTCTGTCGGACACGTCCGACGGATAGAAACCACTCAGATATGTAGATTTCTGTACGAGTTCCACGGCTCCTTGACGTTTTTTCAGTGCGGATGCGCCAATATCGTCAGAATTCCTACGGGGAATCAATAATGTGCGAGTAGGGGTTAATAGACGAGGGGCACTGCATTGCAGCGTGCGATAAGTTGTAAATTTTAGTCGGTCAGGGACCGTGTCCGGCTGGGCGAAACGTTTAAGATAACAGCTCATGAGAATCCGGGCTCGACTCTCAGGCCCACATAAATTTGAACTTTCGCCATTGCTATCACAATGCCCTGTGCAGCTGCAAGTCCCGAGTTTCCTACCGATCCTTTTCCTTTCTTCCCCCACTCTCAAACTCATATAAATCATATTTTATTCTGATGTCATATTTTGTTGTTGTTGTTGGATCTTCCGTTCAAAGATTGGTTTGATGCAGCTCTCTCACTAGTCTGTAATGTGCAAATCGCTTCGTCTCAGCATAACTACATACTGCAACCCTCTTACTGTATTCGGGCCTTGGTCTCTCTCTGTATAACTCTTTCTCCTTACTTCCCTCCATCATCAAATTTACGTCTGTGTTCCGTCAACCGATCCCTTCTTGTTGTGTGACAAATTCCTTTTTTCCTCAGTTCGATTAAGTACCTCCTCATTATTAATCTAATCTTCAACACTATTCTGTAGAACTACATTTCAAAAGGTTATGTTCTCTTCTTGTCTGAAGTGTTTATTGATCCACTTCCGTACAAGGCTACGTTACAGAAAAATACCTTCAGAAAAGTCTTCTTAACTTGTAAATTTGTGTTATGTGTCAGTAAATTTCTCTTTTATAGAAACGATTTTCTTGCTATTGCCAGTTTATATTTTAAATCATCGCTACTTTGACCATCGTCACTTATTTTGTTGTTCAAATAGCGAAATTCATCTACTACCTCACTTACTACCTCATTTCCTTATCTAATGCCCTCAACATCGTCTGATTTAGCTCACTACATTCCATACATTTTTATTGATGTTCAGATTTAAATTCTCTTCAAGATACTATTCATTCCGTTCAGCTGCTATTCCAAGTCCTCTGCCTTCACCGACAGAAATACGACGTCATCAGCACACCCCAGAGTTTTTATTTCGTCTCCTCGAACTTTAATTCCTTTTCGAAATTACTCCGTTGTTTCCTCCTAAGCTTATTCAGTGTAGATATTGAACAACATCAGGCATAAGCAACAACCCTGTCTCCTTCTCTTCTTGGATACTGACTCCATTTCATGACCTGTAACTTATAACTGGAGTCTAGATTCTCCATAAGTTGCACATAGCTTTTCGCTCTTTGTATTAGATCCCTGCTACCTCCAGAATTTCGAAGACTATATCCCAGTCGCCGCCGGAGTGGCCGTGCGGTTCTAGGCGCTGCAGTTTGGAACCGAGCGTCCACTACGGTCGGAGGTTGGCATCCTGCCTCGGCATGGATGTGTGTGATGTCCTTAGGTTAGTTAGGTTTAATTAGTTCTAAGTTGTAGGCGACTGCTGGCCTCAGAAGTTAAGTCTCATAGTCCTCAGAGGCATTTGAACCTTTTTTTTAATATCCCAGTCAATATTGACAAAACTTTGTTGTGTCAGTATTGCATAGCTTGTTCCTACTTTTCTCTGGAAATCAAACTGATCTTTACTGAGATCCGCCTTTCCTAGTTTTTTTTCTATTCATCTGCAAATAATTCGTGTCAGTATTTCGAAATCATGACTCATTTAACTAGTAGTTCAGTAATGCTTTTTTTGCATTTGGAATTATTATAGCCGGCCGTTGTGGCCGAGCGATTCTAGGCGCTTCAGTCCGCAACCGCGCTGCTGCTACTGTCGCAGGTTCGAATCCTGCCTCGGGCATGGATGTGTGTGATGTCCTTAGATTAGTTAGGTTTAAATAGTTCTAAGTCTAGGGGACTGAATACCTCAGATGTTAAGTCCCATAATGCTTAGAGTCATTTGAGGCTTTTTTTTATTATTGTAGCCACGCGGAGTGTCTGCGCGGTTAGAGACGCCATGTCAATGACTGCGCGGCCCCTCCCGCCGGAGGTTCGAGTCTTCCCTCGGGCATGGATGTGTGTGTCGTTCTTAGCATAAGTTAATTTATGTTAGTTTAAGTAGTGTGTAAGTCCAGGGACCGATGCCCTCAGCAGTTTGGTTCCTTAGAAATTCACACACATTTGAACATTTGAATTATTATATTCTTCTAGAAGTTGGAGGGCATTTTGCCAGTTGCAAACAACCGGGAGAAAAAACGAAACGTTTTTCACGCTCGTTCCTTACGATTGGACTTACTAATAGGTCGAAAGAAGGCGAGAGCAAACGACCTCGACCGTTGCTTCATAACGGCAGCAGTGCGAGTTTCTGACGGTCATTGATGAGTATGACACTGATTTTGACAATGATATACCTGCAAAGAATCAACACTCGCGTATGGACCAAAAGACGAACGACCAGCGTTAAGAGGTCAGCCTATGTATTTCGTTGGGGTGCTGTTGTGTTTGTCAGTACAGCGTCGTACTTCTTGCTAGGATTGGGTGCTCAATGATACTTCGATAAGAACCTATATGCCAACGGGAGGGGTGGAATTAATGAGTATTTTTTCGTTTCCAATCGTTGTTCATGGTATGAACCAGCGAAAAATTTCTCGTCCAGGTTTGCGATATCCTATACATGGTAAATAGTGTTAATGAGAGCTTCAGGCAGCGATAGTGTCATTAAAAATATTTGAAATATATCTAGGGAAAACACGCCTCCTATAGTCTTTATAAGAAGTGCAACACCAACTTTCGGATGAAAAATGTAGGAGTTCTCATTTCTTAAACTAAGGGCGCAAGATAGTAAAACAGCTTGAAGGTCGGAATAAGAAGCAGTGTAGAATCCAAATAACTTTTCACGGTGTACACAAAAAAAACCACAATGCGTCTTGATAACATGTGGAGCTTAATTTTGTTATCTGACATATGAAGAAGTTGTAATTTCAGATATAGATAAAGTGAAGATACTGCCATCAAAATACAATTCGATAGAGCGCGGAATGACGAAATAAGCACGCAAACTGAAGTATTACGCTGGTGCCAATACTACAAACATCAAAAATTTTTGCTTCCGTCCAGTTCCCAGAATTCCTGAAGACAAACGTTATCTGTGGATATTGTATCACAGACACAATCCCTTTGACTATTCAGAGATGTCATTAAAGCCGCCCAAAGATGTAAACAACCATGCATGAGCAGCGCCTATTAGAAGGAGGGGGTCCGACACCCGATCAGTTCCAGACATTCGACCAGGGAGGAGGTACACGGCTCGTGTTGTCTGTAGTTCAACCATGCCTAGACGATCAATACCGCGATTCGATAGCGTCTGCATTTTTACTTTGTGCCAGGAAGGGTTCTCAACAAGGGGAGTGTCCAGGCGTCTCGGAGTGAACCAAAGCGATGTTGTTCGAACATGGAAGCGATACAAAGAGACAGGAACTGCCGAAGACATGCCTCGCTCAGGCCGCCCAAAGGCAGTGGATGACCGCTAACTGCGGATTATGAGTTGGAGGAACCCTGACAGCAACGCCATCATGTTGAATAATACTTTTCGTGCAGCCACAGGACTTCGTGTTACGACTCAAACTGTGCGCAATAGGCTGCATGATGCGCAACTTCACTCCCGACGTCCATGGCGAGGTCCATCTTTGCAACCACGACACTATGCAGCGCGGTACATACGGGCCCAACAACATGGACAGCTCAGGTTTAGCATCACGTTCTCTTCACCGATAAGTGTCGCATATACCTTCAACCAGACAATCGTCGGAGACGTGTTTGGAAGCAACCCAGTCAAGCTGAACACCTTAGATACACTGTCCAGCGAGCGCAGCGAAGTGGAGGTTCCCTGCTGTTTTGGGGTGGCATTACGTAAGACCGACGTACGGCGCTGGTGGTCATGGTAGACGCCGTAACGGCTGTACGATTACGTGAATGCCGTCCTCCGACCGATAGTGCAACCATATCGGCAGCATATTGGCGAGGCATTCGTCTTCATGGACGACAATTGGTGCCCCGATCGTGCATAGCTTGTGAATGACTTCCTTCATTATAACGACATCGCTCGACTAGAGCCAGCATGTTCTCCAGAACATGCCGGGAGCAGGTTGAAAAGGGCTGTTTATGGATGACGTGAAACACCAACCACTCTGAGGGATCTAAGCCGAACCGCCGCTGAGGAGTGGGACAATCTGGACTAACAGTGCCTTGATGAACTTGTGGATAGTGTGCCACGACGAATACACGCATGCATCAGTGCAAGAGGACGTGCTACTGGGTATTAGAAGTACCGGTGTGTACAGCATACTGGACCACCACCTCTGAAGGTCGCACTGTATGGTGGTACAACTTGCAATGTGTGGTTTTCATGAGCAATAAAAAGGGCGGAAATGATGTTTATGTTGATCTCTATTCCAGTTTTCTTTACAGGTCCCGGAACTCTCGGAACCGAGGTGATACAAAGCTTTCTTTGATGTATGTATTTAGGAAGAAGTAGGGGACCTGCGCAAAATTTTCGTATTTTTATGGTTTTAAATATTGACAGTATTCAGAGAAGTGTGGCCGTTGGGATAAGAGTAGTTGACGGAATGAAAAGAGAAAATCTTTATAAATGAACGATACGACGTGAAATAATGAAGTTGAATTTGTGATACATTCTTGTGCATACAATTCCATGCACATAATTTACAACATATGCCTTACAGAGTATCGCAATAACTCGGTGTAAAACGTATTTGAAGTAAGAATATAATCTTCGTGTTCTGTTTGTTTTTCTTTTACTTTAAGTGATGCAAAAATTCTGGTAGACTTAGTTATCCTCGGGAAGGTTACACAAAATTGACTGCAAGTAAAGACGTGACTTGGTTAATGCAATCCTGTTCTTTGAAGCATTTATCTCTGTGACTTGTTTATAGTGATAGTAAACGCAATTTTAATAGGCAACTGCCTTCTTGTCAATTGAAAGGTATGTTTGGATCAGATGGTGTTAAGTTTATTTCTGGTATAACAACAGTTTTCCCGGTGTCAATCAGCTGAGTATTGATTATAAATTCATTGAGATTTGTTACAACCATGCGTTCTCCACTGACCAAACCCTGTTTAGCGTTCAGTTTTCTTATCAGTATGACAATAATGGTTTTCTTTATCTCCGTATAAGCTTATGTGGTGGTAATCCTGAAGGGTGTAATGAATGTAAGAATTCTACCGCAATTGTTAAAGCAGTTTGTACTTTATGTAAGCACGTTAGACCGTAGCAGCAAGAGGTAAATCGCAATTCAAGGTGACAGTGACAAATATTCTGGCGGACTGAAGTTCAAATCGCCGTCGAGCAATCTATATTTAGGTTTCCCGTGGCAAATTATTCCTTGGGAAGGACATGTCTAATTTTCTTCCCAGTCTAACCCAGTTGTGCCTTGAGTTCAAGCGCTAAAACCTGATGTTCCTTGGCAGTTATAAATATTTTATTTATTTTTAATACCAGCTTCTTGTCAATTGAAAAGGTATGTTTGGATCAGATGATGTTAAGTTTATTCCTGGTATAACAACAGTTTTCCCGGTTTCAATTAGCTGAGCATTTATCACAAATTCATTGAGTTTTTATACAACCTTGTTTTAACATTTGTGTTAACATAGGACCAGCCACTCACTTTCTCACAACGCTAAGTTTTCTTTCCTGGCTTGTCTGTTGGACTACGATACCGAAACAATACATGCCAGTATACGATAAGAAAATTTACTAGTTAATTTATAAGTATACTGTATGAAACTATACTGGATAATTAACCAGAAGCAGCGCCCTAGATAATACGCCCATCGATTTGACGTAGCTTTATTGGAGCTAGGGATGGTATCACAATATAGCTGATATTTCCCTGGACTGTACCTGCACTAGTCTGCAACTCAGGTGATTTACTGTATATCATCAACAGTCATGTATGAGAGATTTTATATTTTGCTTCCGACTGCTTCATCATTTGTCAGTATACACTCATAAATTTTAAAAAATCGACGCTGCAGAAAGTAATTATCCGAATTGGACGAAAATCGGTAAATATGATATATATGTGCAGACAAACAAATGATTAGAATTTCAGAAACACTGGATACCTATTCAGGAGAAACAGCTTCACAAATTGTGCAAGTCAGTAACGCGTTGGCCCACATTTGTCCCTTAGGCCTTAGGCAGTAAATTACTCAACTGCAATTGACTGACAAAGTTGCTGGATGTCCTCCTGACGTATATCGTGCCAAAGTCTGTCCTACTGGTGCATTATGTTGTCAAAATCCCCAGAACTCTGCCAGTAATGCACCAAACTTTCTCAGGTGCGTAGACAAAGGCGACCTCGCTGGCCAAGGTAGCAAGCACGAAGAGAAACAGTAGAAACACCCGGCATGTGCGTGGGGCATCATCTTCCGGAAATGTAAGCCCATCATGGCAGTCCAGACCATCACTCCTGGCTGTCGGGCCGTATGGCGGATGACAGTAAAGCCGTCGGCACACGGACCGTGCATCCGAACGTTTTTTTTATCTCATTTTGTTCGTTTTCGTTCGTTTTGTCTGCTCGGGGCGGACGTCGCAAGACACCCGTTTCAGTTCGTTGTTGATCCATTAACTCAGTTTTTTTTTTATTACAGAGGGCAGCTAACCCTCTGACCCAACACGCTGAGTAACCGTGCCGGCAACGTTGAGCGTTGAGCGTGCCGAGTTTCTGACGTCATAGTGTGGAATAGCACGTTCGGGAGTCTTTCCGAACGTGCAGAGCAATATATGGCATGCCAGATATTCTGAGCGTTGACCAATGAGATGGCACAACGCCACCAACGTCACATGCACGCCGTCTGCCTTCAGTATAGAGTTGTGAGGCGCCATATTGGCATTCATTTCAAGCCTTTATGTATATATGCCGTTTCTGAGCACCAGCAAATTGAGAATGACTGGAAAGCCCGTCGTTAACTGTGTGATTCGTTCCAATGAAATAATGAGAAACATCATATTCGTGGCAAAAGAATTATTGTAACTTGCGTATTATGAGAGTAGGGTATTTGAAGGCAGCGACACACTGAAGATCCACCCAAAGCGCATTGTTCTTGGTATAATTTCTTATAATTAAATTTCAGTTACTAACGTATCTACGATTAAGGTTTCCAGCAAGGGGTAAAATACTGTGATTAGAAGCAAGGTATATGGGGTTGGTTTAGTGTAATGAGTAGTGTCACTGTCCTGTAAAGAGCAGTCTGCTTTCGGCCGCTTAGCGGCGAGGACGTCTTGTTTACGTACCGTCCGCAGAGTCGCGAGCGCGCGTAGTTTGTTTACTTCCTCGCCGCAGCTAATACTCGCGTCCGTCAACACTGAGTCGCCATGGCTCATTCGAACAGAAAAGCTACCATCGAGATCAGCTTCCAGCCCGACTACGCACGACCACGAGCCTTTGAAGTTGAACGATTCATCCGTGACGAAGTTCAAATACCAACACAGCACATCATCGGTATCCACCTATCCATCACAAGTAGCGTCGTTTACGTCAAGATGGTCGATTACAAGTTATGTCACACAGTTGTGAACAGATGCGCGAACACTCTCAAGTTCAAACACTCCGATGGTCATATCGGAGAGGTTACTGTTGACCATGCTGGACTAGGATTACGCACACTAAGAGTCTTCGAAGTCCCTTTCGAAGTACCACCGGACGGCGTTACCTCAGCTTTCCGCCCTTATGGAACGGTAATTAGCCACGTGGCCGAAAAATGGAACACCTTCGAGACGTAACAGGTCCTCAATGGCGTCCGACAAGTGGAAATTGAATTAAAGAAACATGTGCCGTCCTACTTAGTCATAGATGGCTGTCGAGCAATAATAATGTACGACGGCCAACCTCGTACTTGTTCTGGTTGCGGCCAGGAGGGTCATGTGCGCTCGGCGTGTATTCAACGTCGGGTTACACAACTTCCATTGCATGACACGACACCACCTCCTACGCTCACAGCCCTCCCCCTCAATTACGCAGAGGTGACACGATCGACCGTCATGACAGACGACAACCCCCCGGAAGACAGGAAGCGTTAGAATGCGCACCTGTCGCCGGTCATGGATTGACCAATACGATTACGGTGTCTGCAGAGGTTGAAGAACGCCGCCCATCGACTCCACATAAAGATTCGGACGAGAGAATGGAACTCGACGCTAGGGTTGTACCGACCTCTGCTTTTCTGCCTGAGGGGGATGCCATACGGGAACCACAAACTCTTTCTGACACAGAAACCCACGTCCTCAAACAAAGGTCACCGAGAAAACATAAAAAGCGATGTCGCACACCCTCAGACGATTGCCTCCAGCGGACTTCTCCAGTTGACGAGCGGACGGCCGACGAAACAACGAGGAACATGGATGACACGAGATCGCCCTCACCTGTCACTTTGTCTGATTTGGACAAACCCGATTCCGCTCTCTCGGACAAACGGATGGCCAGCACAGCGCCCGCCGTTGGTACACAACCGGAAACAACTGCGGATTCACCCTTAGTCACTCAGCCCACAAGTGTTCTACCGCAGCCACCGTTAACTTACGGACCTTGGGCGGATGACATTGAAGACGATTCTACAGCCGCTGTGGTGGATGAGCAGAGGGGTCTCTCCTCCCACACCTCGGCCCCTCCCGAGTAGCAACAGATGACGGCGCGGACGCGGCCAGCAGATCACAGGCCCCACCTTTTACGGCGACACTGACAGCGGCCCCCACCGCAGGAGACGATCTACAGACCTATCACTTAACGACCATCAACATTAACACCATTCGGACACGTACGAAGTTGTCGCCCCTTACGGAACGAATCACCGTCGTGACCGATCGCTCTTCTTCGCAGAAGGAATAGCACCGCTTTTTCAGGGCAGGCACGATGACTTGATATTAGGGGGCGATTTCAATTGCACCCAAGCACCTAAAGATCAGCTGCCACGCCATTCACCGTGCCCCGAACTTAGGACACTCATCGGCGATCTCCAGCTGGTAGATACATGGGAACATGTCCGGGGAAATAGACCGGGATACGCCCATTTCACGAGTCACTCGTCTAGTCACATCGATAGGATTTACGTCTCCCGTTCTCTCGCGGCAACGGTGAGTGACGCGGAGGTGTGGCCAGTAGCCTTTTCTGATCACGAGGCCTATGTATGTGCCGTCACCCTTCGTCGCCAACGGGTGTGGTGCAGCCGACATCCCTGGAAATTAAACCTTGCTCATCTCGCTTCTCCGGATTGTCGACGTGCCATCGAACACACGTGGAGTTTGTGCGTCCGCCGCCTCCCAACGTATCCTACGTCGATTAGTTGGTGGTTAAACTGCGCCAAGCCGGCCCTACAGCGAACCTTTATTACGTATGGCCGTGAGACTGCTGCTTGGAGGCGTCAGACCCTTGATTTTTATTTCACCGTACTTCGCGAACGCGCCTCCTTGCCACCCACACCGGAACGACGGTTGACAGTTCAGCGTGCGAAAGCACAGATCGTAGCCCATATGCGCCGACACCTCGAAGGGACGATAGTCCGAGCACGAACACAAGACAGACTCGTAACGGAACGACCAACCATGTACCACGTCATCCGAGAACGTACGCTGCGAAGACGGGCGCGCTGCGAAGACGGGCGCTGATACATGCCATCACCACTGAGGACGGCCGTCATCACACCACACAACGCGATATTGCTGCAGCCTTCTTCCACCATTACGCACGACTTTATTCTGCTCAATGCTCCGATCCGACGACGGTGACAGCAGTCTCACAACTGGTTTACGGCATTGTCCCACAGGATTTACAAACTGAATTATTGAACGACATTACGGAAGACGAAGTTATCGACGCCATCGGTAAAGGAACGGCGAATAAGTCTCCTGGCCCCGACGGGCTCCCTGTGGAGTTTTATAGAACTTTCCAGAGTTTACTGGCTCCCAAGTTAACAGACATCTGTCGGGAGCTTATGTCCCCCGTGGTGCCGCTCCCTGCGACCTTCGTAGAAGGAATAATTATACCGATTCACAAACCTAAAGGTGGGGCTCGAAAACAAGATTACCGCCCGCTAACACTCGTCAACTGCGACATGAAGATATTCACCAGACTATTAGAAAACCGTCTACGACCGGCCCTACCTTACGTCATCTCGCCAGATCAGACTTCCCTAGGGGGTATCAACAACATCCACACAGCACTGTGTCGATACCGTGGCTTAATAGGAGCGCTGTCACCCGGGAGCGCTGGCATCACTAGATTTTAGCCAGGATTTTGATCGAGTGGATCACGCGTACCTAACGTCCGTTCTCCAGCACATGCAGTACCCACAGCAATTCACAGACGTCGTGATGCGCCTCCTCCGAGGGGCGACTTCCAAAGTGCTCGTCAACGGGGGTCTCTCGCAGTCCCTCCCGATTTTCCGCCCCGTGCGTCAAGGTTGCCCCTTGTCGACGTTACTATATGCTCTGGCACTGGAACCGCTCCTCTGTGGCCTCCGTCAACGCCTCACCGGTCTTACCTTACGTGACGTCACATTTCGCTGTACAGCATATGCAGACGACCTAGTTCTCCTGTTCCGCAATCGCGACGATGTCAACAGAGCACTAGAATGGATTACCACGTACGGTGTGGCTTCCGGCAGCTGTCTCAACGTCGCCAAATCGGTCGCCATGGCCATAGGAGACGGGTTGACCCCAGCGTGTGTCGAACCCCTACAGCTTCGTGGCACTATCAAATGTCTCGGAATAGAGTTTCACGACGACATAAGGCGCACTGTGGCTCTTAACTACCGCCGCTTATTACAACAAATTCGGGTCCAAATCTTCAACCTTCGTCTGCGGACCCTCGACATTCTCCAAAGGACACACTTCGTCAATGTTTACCTCGCATCGCGCCTTCCACACATAGCGCGTGCTCTCCCAATACCGTTACTGATGGCTCGAAGCCTACGTCAGTACAGGCATGCTCTTCAAAGTCAGTTATGAGTCACTGACCCTTCCCCCAGAAAGGGGAGGTCTTGGTCTAGTCCGTGTCCACGACAGAGCTGTGGCCCTGTGTGTCAGCTCACGCATCGAGCTGTGGCGCCACCATCCGGAACGTTTGACAGGTTTGCTGTTGGAGTCCTTAGCTCCGCTCTCCCTTATGCCCCCACCGACGACGCAAGACATACCCCCACCCTTCTACTACTTCGGGAACTTTTACATTGAACACAGCTATGTCCGTATCACAGTACCACCGACGAAACAGGCGTCGGCGAGGGATATTTATCATGTCCTACAGCAGAGGCGCGCACCAAACATTGTGGAGACCAAAAGCCCTCAGGTTAATTGGAAGGTGGTGTGGAAGACGATTCACGCGGTTCCACTGGACACAGCCGTCCGATCCACATGGTACATCACAGTCAATGGTAAACAGATCACCCGATCACGGCTCCACAAGATAAACATGGCGGAATCGCCTCTCTGCGTAGACTGCGGGATACCAGACACGGACGAACACCGTCTCTCATGTGGCGCGGCAGAGGGCGTATGGCACTTGGTGCGACAAATTTTGTCGTATTTTCTACGCGTGACTCCGGAACACATTACACCTCTGTTTCTACTATTTCCGGATCAACAGCATTTCCCGCGCACCAAGACCAACGCTGTTACGTGGATCCGTGCGCATGCGGTACACTACTTATTTCACGATGGACCTAAAGATGTATTCGACTTTTGGAACTACCTACAAGAACGTCATTGCAAGATCGTACGGAACCCAAAATACAGACAGTATTTTTCTAATTACTTAGGGAGTGCCCTACGCGATCCTCCACGCAGCTGGATCATCAACAGGTAGGAGAAAATACCCATTGAGTGAGCTGACATGACTAAGTTCGATTCTCGGTGGAACAACATGATGTACGTGAAGACGTACCTGGATGATGAAGCGTAAGGAGAGTAGCGACGCACCCTTCTGCATCCTGTATGAAGCACTTTTATTTCGTTTTCCCCATATACATTACTTCGGTGTAGGAACGTGCCGAGATATTGTTTTGCGGTGCTAGATACATTTATTTTTCTAGTGGCATAAAGTAAAACCACATTAAGAATGTATTAAAAACAGTAAATATAAAATAAATAAATAAATAAATAATAATTCCCACAAAAGATTTCCCCTTCCCATCCCTGATTCCTTGACGGACGGGAGGGAGGGGACACTGCGACCAGGCCTCGGGTTACGACCCCTGATCGCTCTGCCTTCCCCGCCCTCCCCCACTTCCTTAAGAAAAGGAAAAAAAAAGCGGCGGAAAAATGCTCCTATCGAAGCACAGAAAATGCGACTATATTCCTGTTCATTTAAAAGAATCTGACTGAAGAGCAGGGTACCAGACGCCTCATTCTACCTTCCTCAGCACCTTTAAAAATTTTCCCAAAATATTTGGCATGCGTACATATTCACGCTTTCTTTTAACATACATCTCAATCAAACTCACACATGCTCCCTAACTATAACTTCCTCACACCCAACAGTCCATCACTGCAAGTCGCTCATACCCGTACGCTCTGCCTGCCCAATCTCACTTACTCAGTCAGCCCAAAAACATAGTCATTATCTTTTTGTGTGTAACTGTCTTTGTCTCCTGTTTCGCAGCCACATTCCCCTTCGTGCTGTCCTACTACTACCACTACTTACTGTTAATATATAAAAAAAGTCCTTTGTTCTTTATTCAAGTCGGGCTTCGAGTGAAAAGTTTAATTTTTTTATTTTCAGCCAATTATCAAAGTTCAGGCACTCACACATAATCAACTTAAAAAAAAAAGAGTTGTGTGTTGGGGCAGTGGTTCGCCTTTTGACATTTACAAATTTTTTTCCTAATGTTCGCATTTTTATTAGGTTCTGACACTTTTTATTAGTTTAATATAAGTATATACTATAATATTTGATGTTATGTAAATATAGGTTCACCTTTTTTTGAGAGGTGACTTTGTTCGATTGGCTTAATCTAGAGGACAGCTTGCGCTACTTGTATAAAGATATTTTGCTCCTTTTTCTTTTCGCTTCGTAATTCACATGTTGCAAAGATTCTGCTACAGGGTAGGAACAGTAATCAATTAAGACTGACCTTGGGGGCTTTACTAAAATGTGGGAATGATGAAATAATGTTTGTCTTATGCGTAGAAGTATGCCAAATTTGTACTGCACTGTTTATAAAGGAACTTTATAAGCCTGTATCCTTATTGACTGGACATGGTACTTTCCTTTTCGTGGACGATGGAGGAAATGTGCGTTTTAAAAGAGCTAACGTGGGAATTTTACGCGCGCCCATTGAGTTCAAATGGTTCAAATGGCTCTGAGCACTATGGTACTTAACATCTCAGGTCATCAGTCCCCAGAACTTAGAACTACTTAAACATAACTAATCTAAGGACATCACACACATCCATGCCCGAGACAGGATTCGAACCTGCGACCGTGGCGGTCGCGCGGTTCCAGACTGAAGCGCCTAGAACCGCTCGTCCAGTCCGGCCGGCGCCCGTTGAGTAAACAGTGTGATTTACGAACTAGAAACATCCCTCAACTACCGCTGGAGTGCGTTGCGATCACGTATACCACTCGGACCCACGTACCGTATGCACAAGTTGCATCGTTCCTGAGCGTTCAGCAGCACGTTGAACTTGGCGCGCTCAATGTTAACGTTCGATAGCTCGGCCCGTGTGCCAACGGCTTAAGAGTGGTATGCCACCGCTGACAAGAGTGTCTCCAGATGCATCTACGCTGTCATCGCGGCTCAGTTCGAAGCGGGACTCGGCACTGAAGACAAATCTACTCCAGTCATTAAGATTCCAGGCCGAAGATGTGTCTGGAGACACCCTGGACAGCAGTGGGATACTAACCTGATTGTCTATACGGTCCGACAACCAGGAGTGACAGTCTGTGGTGCCATTATTTTCGTAGCAGGACCCCTTTGACTGTTATCCACGATATCCTTACCGCACAACGACGTATTCTACACCTCATTTTGTTGCTCTTCACAGGTTCACATTTGAGCAAGCTAATGCCCCCCACACAAGTAGAGAGTTTCTACTGATTGTCTTCGTGCTTGCCAATTTCTATCTTGGCCAGCGAGATCGCCGGATCTCTAATCAATTGAGAACGTTTGGAGCATTACTGGCAGGGCCCTCCAACAAGCTGGGGATTTCGATGATCTGACGCTCCAGTAGGACAGAATTTCGAACGATGTTCATCAGGAAGAAATCCAACAACTCTATCAATCAGTATCAAGCCAAATAATTGCTTGTATAAGGGCCAAATGTGGACCAATGCTTTATTGATTTATTCAATTTTTGAAGCTATTTCTCTTCAATACATCATCTAATTTTTCTGAAATTGTTATTATTTGCTTTTCTGTGCATGTATATCGCATATATCTATTTCCGTCTCTTTCTGATAATTCCTTCATGATGTGCTGGTTTTTCTTTTGTCTTAGAGCGTATTTTTCTATCTATATTGTGACTGTCTACGTGTTTGTCATGCTGGATCAGGACGATTTATGACCCTATTCCCAATTCATAGATTTATGATCCCCTCACCCCCTTCTCCCACCCCACTTGTCCTATTGGTGGAAACGGCGGAAAATTAAAATCCGAGATAAGCATTTGTTCTTTTGGATAGGGAAACTGCCATAGACTGCTTGGCTGCCAGATTTCCACTCTCCCAGATACAATGAGCTACACCTGGGAGCCAGGATTGTGTATTACCCTGCTGTAACCAAATCCCATTCCCTGGCTGGTTGGAAGTGCAATTGGCACAAGAGAAGTCCTCGTGTGTTAGACCACCCACACTGGTTGTAGAATTTTCTAATTGGTAGCCAAGATTCTATCTAATCTGTTAATTTTTGGCCTCCTTACACTTCCTCCCAATATTCAAGAATGGCCAGACATCAAATATGGAGGCCTCTCTGATGTCACAAGATGGAGGACTGGTAGACACGAGCCAGTCCAAAGTGTTGTACAGATCCGCCAATCCAAAATGACGATCCAACATGATGGACCTGGAGATGCCAGATTTCTCCCCCTCAAGTTCAACGTCAACAGTGGAATTAATTACAATCCAAATGAGCTCTTTAATTATGATCACAGTAATAGGGGACTGTATTTTAGGATTCATGAAGTTGTACCCCACCACCAGGAGGAAGAAAGGGTGTTAATAATTTGTAGACAGTAACAGTATTTTTTATGAACATTTACAGCTGTGCTTTGCCTGCCGCTAGTGCTCTCATCTTTTGTAGGTGATCTCTGCCTGGTCTCTAACGTGCATACGCATGTCACACTCACTTCCCTGCATCCCATCAAATCAGTTCATTGCACTGCACCCCTCCTTCCCCAAGACAGTATCTGAGGCATTTGATACATCCCCCAGTGTCCCTGTCAATTTAAATCTGTGAGCCAACCAACAATGACTGTATGTGAGAATTTTGGAATTATCTGTGTCACCTACACAAATTAATTAATGGACCACGTACTCTGAGAATTTTAGTAGACTGGGGAACACCTTCTCCTCCTAGTCTCGTACATATGACCATATATGTACATGAGTTGCGTTTGTGTGAGTATGTGTGTGTATGTTGCATTTTCTTAATAAAGGCCTTGTTCGCCGAAAGCTCACTTTTCGACAGTCTTTTTGTTGTGCCTATCTGCGACTCAGAATCTCTACTATAAGGTGAGTAGCAACTACCCTTTACACAATATTGTTACACTGCATCCAGAATTTTCCATTGTTTGGTTTCACCTTCCTTCCTACTAGTTCTAGGGAAGAACCTGTGGTAATGCAGTGTTACTGCATGAAAATGACAAAATTATTCACAAAAATAATGTCCCAATACCCTCTGCACATGACACATGCAGTGGTTCTGTATATGGGGCTAGATTACATATTGTGATAGTCCTATGCACGAGGCCAGAAGGGGATTGGTCACCATCTTGGATTGGTGAACATATCATACTTTGGACTTGGCTCGTGTATCCAGCTCCACCATCTTGCATTGTGGCATCACAGAGGCCCCTGTCCTGGTTTCTTTGAGCTCAGGAGGAAAGATAGTGAGGCCTAAAATCCCAAGGTTAGATGGGATCTTAGCTGTCAGTTAACTCACAGAGAACTGCAGTCAGCATGGCGCACAAGAACTACTCTTGGTCTCCAATGACTTCCACTTTCAGCCAGCCACACAAAGGCCGATTTGATTACAGCAGGGCAATACATAATCCTCGACCACATGTGTATCTCTACTGCATCCTCGTGGGAAATCTGACACCCATGCATGCTGTGCTAGTTTCCCTAACCAAGAGGTCAGTTGCCCACCTCGGATCTTGATTTCTCCACGACGAGGACAAGTGGCCTATAGGTGTGCGGGAGGAGGAGTGGGGTGGGGATGGGATCATAAATCAAGGAATGGGGAGGGAGGGTCATAATCATCCTGAATTCTTACGATACAGACGTAGAGGGTCCCAAAACTGCGTCATTATGCCCAAAACAACCCTACTCTCAACTTTCATTTCTTGTTTCACTAGTGCTTAGTGTAAATTGCAAGAAAGAATTCACCTTAAAAGTTGGCTCCAAACTGTGTACCTGTAAGTATCATCAGACATTATCTCTCGCTGTGGCCGAGCGGTTCTACGCGCTTCAGTCCGGAACCGCACTGCTGATACGGTCGCAGGTTCGAATCCTGCCTCGGGCATGGATGTGTGTGATGTCCTTAGGTTAGTTAGGTTCAAGTAGTTTCTAAGTTTAGAGCACTGATGACCTCAGATGTTAAGTTCCATAGTGCTTAGAGCCATTTGAACCATTATCTCTCTGTTGAACATAACAGCGTTTTCCTTTCCCGATTTATCGTAACACCAAGATGGAAGCTGTTGCAACTTGGCGCTACACGTTTCAAAGTTGCTAAAATAATTATAAGACAGAAAAGAATTGTGGGATCCACTGAACATGAACTGGATTTCTAAAACCCATTTGACAAAATAAACGATCGATAAGTCGTAACTGGTTGCTGGCATATCTGCACTATTAATGACAACCATGTCAGGGCGTTATTTGTGGAACCACTAAGTAGAATTCGATTCTTCTACAAAGTAGCCCTCTAACGCTTTTTACAGCCTATGAATATAGACAGGATGACGACTTGCGTAAAGAATGTGAATTAACTACACTCCTGGAAAGACGTAACTGCTACCAGTGTTTGTTCCGCTATCGTATAATCATACAATAAAGAATCTTTCTTTCTATGTACTCGCAATACATTACATTTGTCTATGTTAAGGGTCAGTTGCCACTCGCTGCACCAAGTGCCTATCCGCTGCAGATCTTCCTGCATTTCGCAGCAATTTTTCTCTGTATACTACAGCATCAACCGCGAAAAGCCGCATGGAACTTCCGACACTATCTACTAGATCATTCATATACTGTATATTGTGAAAAGCAGTGGTCCCATAACACTCCCCTGTGGCACGCCAGAGGTTACTTTAACGTCTGTAGACGTCTCTCCATTGAAAACAACATGCTGTGTTCTGTTTGCTAAAAACTCTTCAATCCAGCCACACAGCTTGTTTGATATTCCGTAAGGTCTTAGTTCGTTTATAAGGCGACAGTGCGGAACTGTATCGAACGCCTTCCGGAAGTCAAGGTGAATGGCATCTACCTGGGAGCCTGTATCTAATATTTTCTGGGTCTCATGAACAAATAAAGCGAGTTGAGTCTCACACGATCGCTGTTTCCGGAATCCATGTTGATTCCTAACACAGTAGCTTCTGAGTTTCCAAAATGACATGATACGCGAGCAAAAAACATGTTGTAAAATTCTACAACAGATCGATGTCAGAGATATAGGCCTATAGTTTTGCGCATCTGCCCGACGACGCTCCTTGAAAACGGGAACTACCTGTGCTCTTTTCCAATCATTTGGAACCTTCCGTTCCTCTAGAGACTTGCGGCACACGGCTGTTAGAAGGGGGCAAGTTCTTTCGCGTGTGGGTGCAGTATCCGGACGTTCTGCAAATCGATATTCCCCCAATAGATGTAGTAGGTCTACGCATACTATTGAATTCAGCTATGTAGTTCTTAACTGTACAGCGCGAAGGAACAGATTTAAAGCGTCGTCAGCTTCACGTGAATTTCCCTTCACGATAATTCATCTAACACAGAGAATTTTATGATAGCTGGGTACTGCAGTATATACACTCAAATGAAATACGCACAACATCACAGCTTTAAAGTGTCGTAAAACAAGATTGTTCCTCACGTTAAGTTGGCACTCGACTTGCGATACTGTGTAGCATTTTCCACACTGGTACGAGCACAGAGAGTAGGTTCTGGGATACGTAAACGCGAACTCCATCCACAGGCCGTGGCAGGGCCATCGGTACCGACCAACCAGCATGACGTCATTGGTTATGGTACGGAGGGGCATGTATCGCCAAGGGACTCTTCTGGCCGCTGTGAGTCTGGAGACTCAGTCAAGCAGGTTCTCATGTGGCATGGCGGGGGTGAGTGCAACAGATTCCAGTCCTCCCAATAAAGAAAAATCCCTGGCAGTAGAGTCTGTGCAGGATACGACTGCCAATGCGCAGTGACCAACTTTCGTCCAAAGCGCTGAGCGAGCTCATTCGTTTGTTCGGAAGGGGAGGCCGAGCAATGTTTGTTCCCTTTCGATCCTTCGGTGATGACAGAATCAAGGCGCACGCCCTGCAACCTTTGTCAAGCGATTTTATAGGAACTATTTCAGCGGAATTCTTTTTAGATACTAGCCAAAACAGAGGTGACAGACTTTTTTGAATAGTTACCATGCAAGTGTGGATATGAAGGGGCTCCACTTAATATTTATAAAAAAAATGAGCGTAGGATTCAGTTCAGAATAGTACTTCTCCTTAGTGGTATTTCGCCTACTACTCTCGCTGCAACCCCGACCACTGCCGCTTTCGTATGCACGCCCTGCCGATTGCTCATCTACCGGCCACATTATTCTGCGTGCACACCACTTTGAATCGAACCCAGGTGCTGTGCATGGCAGTCAACCATGGTGGACTCACAGATTGGGAATGTTCGAAAAGTTTTTAAATAATATAAGCCATTACATTGTCCTGCTAATCTACATCTACATATACATGGATACTCTGCAAATCACGCTTAAGTGCCTGCCATAGGGGTTAATCGAACCACCTTCAAAATAATTCTCTATTATTCCACTCTCGAACAGTGCGCGGAAAAAAAGAACACCTATATCTTTCCGTGCGAGCTCTCATTCGCATTCGGAGGAGGAAGATGGTGATTGAAACTTCGTGAGAAGATTCCGCCACAACGAAAAACGCCTTTGCTTTAACGGTGCCCATCCTAAATCCTGTATCATGAACGTGACAATTTCTCCCCTATTTCGGGGGCCTACAACACTACCTTCGAATCGGCAGAAATCACTTCTGTTTACTCGATGACTTTCCGTCAGTTGCTACGATCGATGACCTCTCTGACAGGAAATCATGAATTCAGTCAAACAATTGAGACCATTTTCCATAAGCACACAGTTTCACTACAAGCTGCTTGTTCGGTTGGAAATCTAGAAATACGGAATCAATTTGAAATCCCTTGTTAATAGCACTCAACACTTTGTGTGTGTAAAGAGCTAGTTGTGTTTCATAAGAACGATGTTTTCTAAACCCGTGTTGCGTGTGTGCCAATAGACTGTTCTCTTCGAGGTAATTCATAATGTTCTAACACAATATTCGAGTATGTTCCAAAATCCTGCTGCATATCGACGTTAATGATATGGGCCAGTAATTTTGTGGATTACCTCTACTGCCTTTCTTGAGTTTGGTGTGACCTGTGCAACTTTCCAGTCGTTGGGTACGGATCTTTCGTCGAGCGAGCGGTTTTATATGATCGTTCAGTATAGAGCTGTTGCATCAGCATACTCTGAAAGGAACCTAATTGGTGTACAATCTCGACCAGAAGACTTGCTTTTATTGAGTGATTTAATGTGTTCACAACTCCGAGGATAGCTACTTCTAAGTTACTCATGTTCGCAGCTATTCTTCTTCGAATTCTCTAAAATTTACTTCGTCTTCTTTTGCGAAGGAATTTCCAAAGGCTGTGTTTATTAACTCAGCTTTCGTAGCAGTATCGTCGAGAGTATTTCCATTGCTGTCAAATGGAGAAGGAAGGCACTGACTATGTCTTGCGACTAGCATACTTTACTTACGACCAGAATCTCTTTGGATTTTCTGCCACATTTCGAGATAAATCTCGGATTGATACCTGCGCTAAATTCAGAGCTTCTGTAAAAGATCGTCAGTCTTGGAGATTTTGCGTTCACTTAAATTTGCCATGCTTTTTTAATTGTTTCTACGACAGTGTTCTGCCCTGTTCTGTATACCAAGTGAGATCAGCTCCGTCGTTTGTTAATTTATTTGGTATAAATCTTTCAACTGCTACCAATACTATTTCTTTGAATTCAAGCCACATTTGGTCTACACTTACATTATTAATTTGGAAGGAGTAGAGGTTGTGTCTCAGGAAGGCGTCAAGTGAATTTCTATCTGCTTTTTTGAATAGGTATATTTTTCGCTTATTTTTCGAAGATTTGAGGGTTACAATGTTCATTCAGTCTCGCTACGACAACCCTGTGTTCACTAATCCCTGTATCCGTTTTGATGCTCGTTATTAACTGAGAATTATTTGTTGCTAAGAGGTCAAGTGTGTTTTCACAATCATTTGCCATTTGCTAACTGCTCGAAAAAATTTTCAGAAAATGCGTTTACCGCAATTTCAGATGATCTTTTACGCGTACCTCCGGAATTAAACATGTATTTTCGCCAACATATCGAGGGTAAATTAAAGTCACCACAAACTATAAGTGTATGAGTCGTATTTTAAATTAAACTAAATTTCTCTTTGAACCTATCAGTAATTGTATCATCTGAGCTGGGAGGTAAAAGGATCCAATTAAAATTTTATTCCGGTGACCAAGAATGACCTCTGCTCATACTAACTCACAGGAATAATATGCTTCAATTTCGCTACAAGATAAACTACTTCCACAGCAACAAACACGGACACCGCCAGGTGCACTTAGCTTATCCTTTTGGAAAATCATTCTTCGCAAAAATTTCGGCTGAACTTATTTTCGGCTTTTGCCTGCTTTCAGTGCCTATAACGATAGGGGCATCAGTGCTGCACTTGGAGCTCCGGTACTTGCCCAACATAACTGCGACAATTTACAAATGTTTTAGCAATGGTTCCTGTAACTATGTTCTTCCTGTGTTCGACCTGCACCCTTTGAGACTGGAGCCCTCTTTGTATTTCGCCGAGATCCTCTTACTTTAAAAAAACCGCCCAGTCCACATCACAAATCCCTTGCTACTCGTGTAGCTACCTGTTGCGTGTAATGGACTCTCAGATCTAATCAGCAGAACCCGAAACCCAACCACCCTACGACACAAGTCGAGGAATCTGCAGCCTACACGGTCGCAGAACCGTCTGAGCCAAGTATTCAGACCCTCCACTCGGCTCTGTACCAAAGGTCCACAGTAGGTCCTGTTGACTATTCAGCAAATGGTGAGCTCTCGTTTCATCTTAAAAGCAGGACTGGCAGGCTTTAACACTTCTGTCAGCTGCTTGAAACCAAAGAGAATCTCTTCGGATCCAAAGTGGCACACATCATTGGTACTGACGTGAGCCATGACCTGCAGTTAGCTACACCCTGTGCTCTCCATGGCATCTGGAAGGACCCTTTCCACGTCTGGAATGACTCGACCACTGTAGGTTTTGAATGAGTGACCATACGGGTCTGCTGAGTGCTGTTAACAAGCGGGATGCATTTCTCCCCCGTGAGCTCAATTGAGGAGCTACACTCCTGGAAATGGAAAAAAGAACACATTGACACCGGTGTGTCAGACCCACCATACTTGCTCCGGACACTGCGAGAGGGCTGTACAAGCAATGATCACACGCACGGCACAGCAGACACACCAGGAACCGCGGTGTTGGCCGTCGAATGGCGCTAGCTGCGCAGCATTTGTGCACCGCCGCCGTCAGTGTCAGCCAGTTTGCCGTGGCATACCGAGCTCCATCGCAGTCTTTAACACTGGTAGCATTCCGCGACAGCGTGGACGTGAACCGTATGTGCAGTTGACGGACTTTGAGCGAGGGCGTAAAGTGGGCATGCGGAAGGCTGGGTGGACGTACCGCCGAATTGCTCAACACGTGGGGCGTGAGGTCTCAGTACATCGATGTTGTCGCCAGTGGTCGGCAGAAGGTGCACGTGCCCGTCGACCTGGGACCGGACCGCAGCGACGCACGGATGCACGCCAAGACCGTAGGATCCTAAGCAGTGCCGTAGGGGACGCACCGCCACTTCCCAGCAAATTAGGGACACTGTTGCTCCTGGGATATCGGCGAGGACCATTCGCAACCGTCTCCATGAAGCTGGGCTACGGTCCAGCACACCGTTAGGCCGTCTTCCGCTCACGCCCCAACATCGTGCAGCCCGCCTCCAGTGGTGTCGCGACAGGCGTGAATGGAGGGACGAATGGAGACGTGTCGTCTTCAGCGATGAGAGTCGCTTCTGCCTTGGTGCCAATGATGGTCGTATGCGTGTTTGGCGCCGTGCAGGTGAGCGCCACAATCAGGACTGCATACGACCGAGGCACACAGGGCCAACATCCGGCATCATGGTGTGGGGAGCGATCTCCTACTCTGGCCGTACACCTCTGGTGATCGTCGAGGGGACACTGAATAGCGCACGGTACATCCAAGCCGTCATCGAACCCATCGTTCTACCATTCCTAGACCGGCAAGGGAACTTGCTGTTCCAACAGGACAATGCACGTCCGCATGTATCCCGTGCCACCCAACGTGCTCTAGAAGGTGTAAGTCAACTACTCTGGCCAGCAAGATCTCCGGATCTGTCCCCCATTGAGCATGTTTGGGACTGGATGAAGCGTCGTCTCACGCGGTCTGCACGCCCAGCACGAACGCTGGTCCAACTGAGGCGCCAGGTGGAAATGGCATGGCAGCCGTTCCACAGGACTGCATCCAGCATCTCTACGATCGTCTCCATGGGAGAATAGCAGCCTGCATTGCTGCGAAAGGTGGATATACACTGTACTAGTGCCGACATTGTGCATGCTCTGTTGCGTGTGTCTATGTGCCTGTGGTTCTGTCAGTGTGATCATGTGATGTATCTGACCCCAGGAATGTGTCAATAAAGTTTCCCCTTCCTGGGACAATGAATTCACGGTGTTCTTATTTCAATTTCCAGGAGTGTATTTGAGTAAGAAGTATAGGCTCCAGCCACGAAACCTGACAGGAGTTGAGAGAGTGGTGTGCTAACCAATGTCCCTCCATATCTGATTACAATAATGCCTATTAGCTGAGGACATCGGCTGGTCGGTGCTGGTGCGTCCTCTGAAGAAGCCTGTTCAGACGGCGAGAGAGAGAAAGAGAGAGAGATTACGTTGTCCTAGATGGCGAGTATTCACTGGAGATAGAGATATCTTCAGGAGAGCTCCTGGAAAGTATGTACAGATGTCCTTGCTCTCTCTATATATATAAGTGATGTGGAAGCATCAATATGCAACTACACTCCTGGAAATGGAAAAAAGAACACATTGACACCGGTGTGTCAGACCCACCATACTTGCTCCGGACACTGCGAGAGGGCTGTACAAGCAATGATCACACGCACAGCACAGCGGACACACCAGGAACCGCGGTGTTGGCCGTCGAATGGCGCTAGCTGCGCAGCATTTCTGCACCGCCGCCGTCAGTGTCAGACAGTTTGCCGTGGCATACGGAGCTCCATCGCAGTCTTTAACACTGGTAGCATGCCGCGACAGCGTGGACGTGAACCGTATGTGCAGTTGACGGACTTTGAGCGAGGGCGTATAGTGGCCGGGTGGACGTACCGCCGAATTGCTCAACACGTGGGGCGTGAGGTCTCCACAGTACATCGATGTTGTCGCCAGTGGTCGGCGGAAGGTGCACGTGCCCGTCGACCTGGGACCGGACCGCAGCAACGCACGGATGCACGCCAAGACCGTAGGATCCTACGCAGTGCCGTAGGGGACCGCACCGCCACTTCCCAGCAAATTAAGGACACTGTTGCTCCTGGGGTATCGGCGAGGACCATTCGCAGCCGTCTCCATGAAGCTGGGCTACGGTCCCGCACACCGTTAGGCCGTCTTCCGCTCACGCCCCAACATCGTGCAGCCCGCCTCCAGTGGTGTCGCGACAGGCGTGAATGGAGGGACGAATGGAGACGTGTCGTCTTCAGCGATGAGAGTCGCTTCTGCCTTGGTGCCAATGATGGTCGTATGCGTGTTTGGCGCCGTGCAGGTGAGCGCCACAATCAGGACTGCATACGACCGAGGCATACAGGGCCAACACCCGGCATCATGGTGTGGGGAGCGATCTCCTACACTGGCCGTACACCTCTGGTGATCGTCGAGGGGACACTGAATAGTGCACGGTACATCCAAACCGTCATCGAACCCATCGTTCTACCATTCCTAGACCGGCAAGGGAACTTGCTGTTCCAACAGGACAATGCACATCCGCATGTATCCCGTGCCACCCAACGTGCTCTTGAAGGTGTAAGTCAACTATCCTGGCCAGCAAGATCTCCGGATCTGTCCCCCATTGAGCATGTTTGGGACTGGATGAAGCGTCGTCTCACGCGGTCTGCACGTCCAGCACGAACGCTGGTCCAGCTGAGGCGCCAGGTGGAAATGGCATGGCAATCCGTTCCACAGGACTACATACAGCATCTCTACGATCGTCTCCATGGGAGAATAGCAGCCTGCATTGCTGCGAAAGGTGGATATACACTGTACTAGTGCTAACATTGTGCATGCTCTGTTGCCTGTGTCTGTGTGCCTGTGGTTCTGTCAGTGTGATCATGTGATGTATCTGACCCCAGGAATGTGTCAATAAAGTTTCCCCTTCCTGGGACAATGAATTCACGGTGTTCTTATTTCAATTTCCAGGAGTGTATTTGCTGATGACGCTGTATTGTACGGGACTGGGTATTCTTAAAATGGCAGTAGGAGGAGGCAGAATGACTTGGACACAATTACAGTTTTGTGTGGTGAATGACAGCTTGCTCTAGAAGTCGAAAAATGTAAATTAATGCAGATGAGCAGAAAAATCAAGCCTACAGTGTTACTGTTGTGCTCCTTAACACAGTCACATCTTTTAAATATTTAGGCATAATGTTGCAAACGTGATGTTTTTGGCGATTTTTTTAAACGAGCTATAGCTGGATTCACACACATAACTATTGTGGCGCCACAGCTTGTGGCTTTCTATAATGGCGTCATGAGATACCGTTCATACAGCACACCACAAATTGTTCCACAGTTTTCAATACGGCGTCAGTTGAAATCATATGGGGAGGTGTGAATGTTGAAGTGCAGTTTATTGCATTTCAGCTGTGACAAGAGTTAAATACAAAGAAGACGAAATCCAAATGTTAGATCCAAAAATATATTTCACGTAGCAATAAATCAGAGATGCAAATGCTGTCTACAGTGACAAACTAACCAACAGCTGGCATGTAAATGTCATCGTATTAAATTTACTATAAATTTATTTTTTGATCATTTAAGCTGACAGTTCTGATTACTAATTTTCATGGTACAACACTGATATTAGGAAATGGATTGATATGAAAAATAGAATTATACTATCTAACAATTCTTTAGTAATCAGATACGTTCAGAGATATCTTCAGATAAGAAAAATATAATTTAAGTAAGAAGATTAACCCAGGTCTGGCAAAAATTTATATGGAATCGATCATTTCGGTTAACATGTGAAAATTCCGAGGAGGCTAGGTTCATTGCACCATGCAAACGCAGGAGTTAAATTGATAATTTTGAAACCTGGCTATAGTTTGCTACTTGGCACACGACGCCACAATTACTAGTTGTTGTGGTCGTGCGGTTCTGGCGCTGCAGTCCGGAACCGCAGGGCTGCTACGGTCGCAGGTTCGAATCCTACCTCTGGCATGGGTGTGTGTGATGTTCTTAGGTTAGTTAGGTTTAAGTAGTTCTAAGTTCTAGGGGACTTATGACCTAAGATGTTGAGTCCCATAGTGCTCAGAGCCATTTGAACCATTTTTTTCTACTCGTTGTTTCTGTGTACATCTACAGGCATTCTTTGCAAACCACTGTGAAGTGCATGACAGTCGGTACTTGCGCCACATGTTTTTTCTTCCAGTTCCAATCGTGTATGGACTACAGGAAGAACGACTGCTTAAATACCTTGCACATGCCGTAATTAGTCTTGTTTGCCTCCACAGTCTCTGGGAGAGTGATGTGTAAGGGGCTCGAGAATATATCTAGATTCTTCTCTTAATTCAGCTTCTACAAACTTTTAACGTAAGTTTTGTGGGATATCTGTCTCCGAGAGTCTATCTTCAAGAGTCTCCCAAGCCTGGATAAAAAACGTAATGCAAATGCATTCCCACAACATGTAGCTCAGAATGCAATGAAGTCTTTAACTCATCCCCAGAGGCTCCTCTCCTCATTTGCTACTGAAGCGTGTCACGGTTGATATCCCCACAGAGCCCCCCCCCCCCCCTCCCTCATTTATAATATGGAGCACTGGAGGAAAAATTTAAACTATGTCACTGTTATCCCACCCGGCTAGCCTCATAGTCTAACACGCTGCTTCCGGAGCGGGAAGGCATGCCGGTCCCCTGCATGAATCCGCCCAGAAGATTAGTGTCAAGGTCCAGTGCACCGACCAGCCCATGGATGGTTTTAAGGCCTTTTTCCATCTACTTTGGAGAGAATGCAGGCTGGTTCCCCTTATTCTGCCTCAGTTAAACTGTGTTGGTGATTGCTGCACAAACACCATTTCCATGTATGTGCACACCATAATTATTCTACCATGCAAACATTTGGGGTTAGATTCTCTGGTGTGAGATGTTACCAACGGGGGAGGGGGGGGGAGGATCCACTGGGGGCTTAACTCAGGGTTCGGGGTTCAGTGTGGGGCAGCGTTGAGGTGGGTGAACTGCTGTGGCCTGTTGCAAGGTTGTGAACCACTGAGTGCTATGGTGAGACGAAGCCTCTCCATCATTTCTTGGTCCCCTCTTTAATACATACATACATATGTCATTTTTGGTTGGACCAGGTATGTATGACACAGCTGTGTCATAGCTTGCTGCTCTGCAGGGCACAGCTGGACAATTTCTCGAAGTTGTGCCATATTTCACACTGGTGCTGGGTAGCTGGTAGGGGAGCAAGTGACACAGAAGTGGTGCACCCAAACCAGGACACTGGCAGGGCACCCAGGGAGAAGGGAAGTGGTGGCAGTGTGGTCACCTCTGCAACAGGATCTGCTTCAGCCTGAGGCAAGACTGTAGGCAATGAACTTGTTAGGACCCTCAGGCAGGTGGTTGAGGCATCAGATGCATGCAGTGTCATCTATCATAGTGTCTCCATTGTGGGCTGTGAGACACAGATCTTTGTTAACCAATTTGATGGTGATTTCATCATGGTTGAAGTTACTGTGATTGAGACTAATGATGACAAGGAGGGCTGTATTGGGATGGGTCATGCACTGGGTAATGGGCAGTCATTGTCATCACTGTTTGTGGCATTGTCCCTCAATGGGCATTTGTTTATCATTAATAAGAATATGGAACACATGTGTGCCTCTCTTAAGAGGTTTGGAGGGTCTTGTGTATGGCAGCTGTACTGCCGGTTGAGCTATATCGTACCACAGCATGATGTGTTCGTAAATGGAAATCACTTTATGTATGAAGACCTTGGGCGCCGGTTCTGGAGCAGGAGGTAGCACATGAATATGTCTAATGTGTCTTTCACTCATTGAACTACTGCTGGGAGGTCTGTATGGGGACTTGTGTAGGTAGAATGAATTCGGCGGGAGGCACCAGTGACTTCCCATATAGTATTTCAACGAGGGACACTCGTAGATCATCGTTGAGTGGTAATGTGCTGTGATGATACTGTGTCCTTTTTTTTATTTTACACATCTTGTTCCATAGGACCAAACTGAGAAGCAAATCTCCATTGTCATGGAACATGACAGTCCACGACATTGCAACAGAAAAATAATAACAGACAAAACAAAATGTGTATGAATCCTAAAAAGAAGTCGAGCTACAAGTTTATGTAAATGCAATCAACAATATAACACAGGAAACAGCTAAATTTTTCAAGTAACTCTGCAACAGAATAAAAGGAGTGACCCAAGAGGAAACTCTTCAGTTTAGATTTGAAAGTGCATGGACTACTGGTAAGATTTTTGACTACTTGTAGTAGCTTACCAAAAATGGATGCAGCAGAATACTGCATGCATCTCTGCACAAGAGTCAAGGAAGTGCAATCGAAATGCAGTTTGGATTTCTCCCTAGTATTAACAAAGTGGAAGCTCCTAATTCTTAGGAAAAGGCTGATATTGTTAACAAGAGACAACAGTAAAGAATATATATATATATATTGAGAGGCCACAGTCAGAATCACCACACTAATGAACAGAAGTTGCAAGAGGTTTGTGAACTAACACCACCTAGTGCCCGAAACTACTGTTTCTGAGCCAAAAATACCCTTTGAGAATGGGAAGAGTTACCACAAAATATAATACCTATGTCATAAGCAAATCAAAATAAGCAAAGAAGACAACTTTTTGCATTAAACTATCACTTACTTCAGATACTGTTCTAATCATAAAAATGGAAGCATTAAATCTTTGAACAAGATCCTGAACATAGGCTTTCCACAATATTTATTAGTTTATGCACTTTCAAATCTAAGCTGTCTATTTGAACACCTAGAAATCTGAACTATCCAGTCTCACTTATAATACACCAATTCTGTGTAATTAAAATGTCTGGTTTTGTTAAATTGTGTGTTAGAAACTGTAAAAACGGAGTCTGTCTGTGATTTAGCTTTAGTTTATTTTCTACAAGCTATGAACTTATGTCTTGAAGTGCACTATTTGAATAGTGCCACAGTTGTACACAACATCCTTTGCTACCAAGTTACTGCATCAGCAAACAGAAATATTTTAGTATCACCTATAACACTAGAAGACACATCATTTGCATAAATAATGAACAGGTGTGTGCCCAGCACTGATCCCTGGGGACCCCTCATATAATCATGCCCCACTTGGACCCCACATCATAGTACTGTCACACCTCAGTGCTGTGGAGAATGACCTTTTGCTGTAAGTAAGAGGTGAACCAATTGTGATATACTCTCTGTATTCCCACTTTGTTCCACATGATATCCTTATCCCATTATCAGCCAGCCAGACTGCCTTTTTTGCTAGTTTCCTGTTTAGAACGTCGTAATGGAAAGCATCTTTGAAAGAGCATGAGAAATGTGTTAAGGAAAGCATTACATTTGTCACCATTATATTAGCACTATAAACATCCTGCCACTCTTATTCCTTAATGAGGCCTAAAAACTACTCTATTACCATTGGATTAGCTTTCCTGCATAGTTTGTAATTATATATAAGATTTTTTTGAGTTTAAAAATGTTTTAGTATTAAAATTTGTGCATCACGGTTTGAAACGCTTTTACTTACAGAATGCCCATCTAGTAATTAAGAATGAACAAAAATATTTTCTGTAGTTGTGCTACTGTTCCCCTGCACCCTGGCTGGAAACAATATGGTCTGCATCAGTTCATATGAATTTAGGAGATCTTCCAACATCCTTTTTCTTGCTCAGTTACATACAAAATTAACAATGAAATCACCACAGGCAACTAATTTTTGGTCTTCCTATAATGTAAACCAAGAACCCTCTCTAGCTTGAGCAGAAATGCTCTGAAGTCAGAATTATGGGACCTATTAATAACAAAAATTAGAAATTTGGCTTCACTAAATTTACCTACCCTTGCACAACATTCAAATACCTGTTCAGCGCAGAGCTTTGATATGTCGATAGACTTAAATGGAATACTGGTTTTTACCTACACGGCTACTCTTCCACTGTGCAAAAGGCTCCTTGAAAAATATCCAGCTAATCTATAACCTGGTAAAGGGTGCCTCTGAATTGTCAAATTATTGTAGTGGTGCTCTGACATACCAGTAATGTCAGGGTCAACACCTACAAGCAGTTTGCTAATTTTATCTCCAATAGCTCTTAGATTTTGATGAAATACGCTGGTTCCTTCACTGCTCAGATACCTGACCTCTTGTATTAGAGAGACTTCCTTTAAGCAGGATACCTATTCTCTGACTTCAATCTTCTTTTTTTTAAAAAAAAAAAAAAAATGGTGCAGCTCTAACACCAACTACTACAGGAATTTTCCCATGGCCGAACCACCACCGCCTACTACATCTATAACCTTTACCAACCTCCCTTTCCCAAACAAATTGAGGTACAAGGGATGCTTAGTGTAACCTAATCTACTGATGGACTCAACTGGCACCATTGCAATGTGAGCCATGCCCTCTGCCTATGAGTGCCTTCTCAAGCCTGCTGTCAACAAGCCTAACAGCAGTATTAAGCCGAGTGGACATATGTGCCACCTGTTTGAGTAGCTATCTTTTCCATGTAACCATTACATAATACTCTCTATCCCTATCAAAAGTATTGCTAGCTCCACCCACAGTCCTCTTTTGTAAAATTCCTACATAACTCCCCTTAGTTAATAGTCACCTGAGCCCCAAGCCCTACATTACCTGGTATTCACATGCCAATACTTCCTACAACTGCTTGCCTACAACTCTGCCATGTGAACTACCTAACAGAAGAATCTTCTCCCTTCCATTTGAAACTGCAATTGTCTTAGGGTCTTTAACTGCTGACGTCTGCTACACTAAATTCTGACAAATCTGTTGGTGATACACAAATGGTGACTGTATGAATATCTTCTCTTCCTAGCTGCCTTCTTACCACCTGACAGTTTCCATTTTCTAGCTCCCTTCTCCCTCCTCCTCCTATCCAGTTCCTCCTTTGTGTTTTGTAACTGCACCTGAAGGAAACCGATCTTAAGCTTCTGCTCCTCTATCAACTTATTTCTACTACAAATTCCAGGAGAAGATCTCACTAGAAAGCCCATTGGCTTCTACAGTGCATTCACCACAATGAAAATACTTTGAACAAATCACACACCATAACCCACTACCTATGACAAAGCCCATACCTCTCATTCATGGTAAAATGTTAACAATTACTGACAAAAATAAACATCTATGTTTCCTAAGTTTAACTACTACAATAGCGGGTTTTAAACAACTAATATCAGTGATCTCAAATTTTGCTCTCTACTAAGAAAGCAACTACTGTTATTAATACTACTAAACCACAGCTAACACTGATACCACAAAAACTTCACAAAATTTATTATCTAAAACCAAAAATTCGAGCAGCCCCTGAAACACTCAATGAAATTAAACATAGTGAACGAAAGTTTTTACTGAAAAAATCTAAATGATACAGTGCATATGTTGTAGTAGTGCAAATATTCTGTCTGCAAGAGCCATCAGATTTTCAGGGGTTCAGTTTCAAGTGATACCATTGCCAGATGTAGCTGTGGTGGAAATTTAACAATGCAGAGCATTCAAAGGGCAGTATCTAGCATGAGGTTAACATCTAGAGTAAGTTGAAATCATTCCAAAAGCTTGGGCCACATTCTATTGTCCAAATATTCCTCATAGATAGCCTGTTTTAATTGTTGCTCAGTTGTCCAACAAAGCCATTATAACAGTGCAGACATGACTGTATCATACGTGTTGTGGGTAGGTGGCACTACAATGACATTGCTGACTAATTCAGCGTGTTCTGTCATATGACAAATCTGGGTGAGGAATTGGGTATCATCATCTAAATTGCTTAATGAGTCAAACACACACCCAGAGGGGGTTGGGACAATGGCTGTTTAGGCTGGGAGTTGAGTCTGTGAGATAGATAATGGTTGTGATGTATCGCAGTCGCTATTGGCCAAGCCGGTATCAGTGACAAGGAAGCTTATTGAAATGGTAAGAAACATAGCTCCCAGTACATTGAGTACCTAGCCAGTTGTGTGGGTACATATGAAATAGATGGATGTCCCATAACATTTCATACTGTGGATGGTGTGCTTGACTCGTGTGACATATAATAGTTTGAAATAAATTCCACTTCCTGATTGTCTGCACACTGTCTGAGTTAGCAGCAGATTCCTGTTTTCAATCCCAGCAAGAAGTTTCCTGTTGCCTGCCATTATCATGATGTTGTAGGAGTTGTGTTGATCAATAATAACAAAACACTCATAGCCACAGCATACGCATGTTTTCCACAGGTCAATGATCTGCACAATGATTGCATTATTGGTACATTTCATACACATTAATTCCATATGCTATGTTCTGTGGAGCTGGTAGAACTGTACACACAACCAAATGCAGAATAAGACAGTTATTATGAAAACTTGCATGATACATTTCACAGTTGATGTGGGGTCACCAGTATGAAGGTATTCCTTGCTGGATAATAGGGAATGTCTCAGGAATGGAGTTGAAATGGTTAATTGCACATATATTTTATCCACAAAGTGTGATACAAGTTTGTGTCCACAACATTTCAGAGCTCAGAATGCAAGGAAGTCTTTCACTCATCCACAGATGTTCCTCTCCTCATCTGCCAGCAAAGCATGTCACAGATGATATCCCCACTTAGACAGATATCCCCACATAGACAAAAAATGCTAAAAGACTAAAAGCCTATGAAATGAAATTCTTGAAACAATCAGTTGGTTACACCATATGAGATCACAAAAGAAACTAAAATGTGTTTAAGGAACTTAAAATGGAACCCATCACACATTATATTCAGAACTAGAAAAACAACTGGAGAAAACATCTTCAATGAATGAGCTCAAAAATGATGCAATACTACCCCCCCCCCCCCCCCTCCCAGTGTAAGATCACTAGGTTGATCAATGAAAAGATGAGAGGAGAACTTCTTGATGAGATTGTAACGTGGTCAAGAGGCCTAATACTTGAGAGGAAGATGATGAGGATGATGATGAACTATAATTTCCTTTCTAAATTTGTCTTTGGTTTCATTAACTACTAATACAATGTCAATGAATAATGCTGGAGATAAACTGTGACATTGTATCACTCCTTTCTCAGCTACTGCTCCTGTTTCATGCCCTTTGGTCTTACAGCTGCTGTCTTATTCCTTTACATAATGTAGATAATATTTCTTATCAGTCAATATTGTCAAAAGCTTTCCCTAAACTTACAAATGCTGTAAATGCACAAAAGTTTACCTTTCTTCTATAATATATCATACAATAGTATTGACTTGTAGCTTCTTAAGTTTTTTAATATCTCAAACTGCTGAAGAGCCAGCAAGTTTGGAGATAATTTCATCTTATTTTCTGTAGTAATGTTTCAAAACTTGTTGATTCTAACCATTAACTGAGCAGTCATTCACACGTTGATTGGATAGGGTGTGAAATTATGCCAGCCACCAAAACTGTGAATTGTGAATTATTAGTCTCATAACATACATAATCTAAATCATTTGATTTAGGTGCAGGAGACATGTCAAAATTGTGGTAAGATTTCATCATAAACATTAACAAACAGCATCATGATAATAATACTAATTCTGTTATATAAACATACAATAAAATTCATAGCTCAATTACCCTTTGCTCAAATTATCATTTCACCCTCTATTAATTTTTGTATTGAATAGTAGCATTTCTCCCACATAATCTGCTGCAGCCCTGTTTATAAAATCTCTGGTTTCATGTTAAATAGCTTTTTTTCCCATTAACTTGTTGTATATTGTCATCCTCTAACCCCCTTATACTACAGAGTGAAAATCTCATTCTGTAAACATCCCCCAGGCTGTGGCTAAGCCATGTCTCCACGATATCCTTTCTTTCAGGAGTGCCGTTTCTGCAAGGTTCGCAGGAGAGCTGTAAAGTTTGGAAGGTAGGAGACGAGGTACTGGTGGAACTAAAGCTGTGAGGACGGGGCATGAGTCGTGCGTGGGTAGCTCAGCTGGTAGAGCACTTGCCCGCAAAAGGCAAAGTTTGAGTCTCAGTCCGGCACACAGTTTTAATCTGCCAGAAAGTTTCATATCAGCGCACACTCCGCTGCAGAGTAAAAATCTCATTCTTAAAACTTTTTTGCTCTTTCATTCAATATCTAATGCAGCTGCACATGTAACATGTAATATGTAATCTAATGCAGTTGCACATGTAATATGTCCTGGAATATGACACATGTATATTTATGTAAAATTTCATTTGAATGTATAGTTCAGTCATTTATGCTTATTTTCCTGATTATAGTGATGAAACTAGCCTGAGTAATTATAAATTAGGCTAATTAAAGTTACAGCAAGCTTATCTCATGGGAAAACATTTTGAGCTAGTGGGCAGCATAGGACATATTGTTACCATTCATTTGATAGCAGGCATTCCCAACTTTCCAAGAACATATTTTAAATTATCTGAAACCAACTGATTTAAAAGTTTGGACACACATAATTTCAACTCTCTATTTTTCTTTAATATCTAAAAATTCTGAACTTTGACAATATATTTTTATTGCTATAGTTTTTATGACTCAGGCAACAACTCTCACTAATTAATTCAGTCACTAATTAAGATTTTGGATAATTTAGAATCATAAAATATTGATTTCAAGATGGATGCCAACTCATAAGTTGAGGATTTCAGACTACGAAAGCATAATAAAGTTCCATATACTTTTATGACATACAAACCTGAAACATGTTCCATAAACCAGATATTAGCAAATCTTAGCCCCCATGAAAAACGGTAAAATCTAATCTAGCCGATTTTCAAAACATTCAGTAGTTTCAGAAATCACATCATATTCTTGCACCTGTGTTTAAATAGTCACCCCACCCCCAAAATTGCCAGTCTGTGACCAGTGAGCAAACAGGCAACCTCTCTATGTGTCTTAACTTCACGGTCAGTAATGACTTGAGTGAAAGCTATGCACAAAAATTCTGTGTCCAGCTAGCATGATGCTCATATCTCCATGTCTGTTAACGTGAAAGTCTGCAGTCAGTATGTGGACATGCTACAACTGGCAGTGAATGTGAGAGAGTGTGCATTGACATCATAACTGCAACAAAGATATATGTTTATATGCAGAGTTTGCAAGTTTATTTGCATCATAGCGTCTCATGAGTAATAGTAAAAAAGTAAACTTCAGATATGAATGTCCCATAAATACTACTTATTAGACAGTGTAATTAATTTTCATGATTGTACTTCAAGTCTTATCATGTACACTGTCATTTCACCTTTTTGTCACTGCAAATTACGCCATTGTGAAAGTCAACAAATGTTTTGTTGCTGATTGATGCCTGGTTTATTTTTCTTCCAAACACATTAATGAAGGAACAGATTCACATGTCTTTACAAGTGTGACTGTTATCTGTAAAACTGGAACTGGCCACCTTCAGTATTATAAATAAAGGGGTGTGGGCCATTTTAAAATGTCTCTGTTGTGTGGTCTACATCATTGGTACTATCCTTTAGAGAATCAGTTTTCAGCATATTATTTCAGAACATCAAAATATGAGACTTAGAGACATGTGGAACTGAGTGCATCAGAATGTATGGGGCACATGCAGGTTGGCATCCCATTCTTCTGCAAACAATTTGACTTTGGTATAATTTATAAGACAAAATTGTCATTTTTAATATTTTGTAAATATTTTGGGACTTCCGTATATTGTAAGCAGCAGAATCTCTACATCCACATGGTTACCCTGCAATTCACTGTTAAGTGCCTCATGGAGGCTTCAGCAAACCACCTTCAAGCTCTTTCTCTCTCTTTCCACTATCAACCAGCATGTGAGAAAACAAGCACTTAAATCTTTCCAAGTGAGCTCTGATTTCTCTTATTTTATTATGATGATCATTTCTCTCTATGTAGGTATTTCAGTCAACATTGTCAAAAGCTTTCTCTAAGTCTGCAAATGCTAGAAACGTAGGTTTGCCCTTCCTTAACCTAGCTTCTAAGATAAGTCGTAGGGTCAGTATTGCTTCACGTGTTCCAACATTTCTACGCAATCCAAACTGATCTTCCCCGAGGTCGGCTTCTACTAGTTTTTCCATTCATCTGAAAAAATTCGCATTAGTATTTTGCAGCTGTGACTTATTAAACTGATAGGTCGGTAATTTTCACATCTGCCAACACCTGCTTTCTTTGCGATTGGAATTATTATATTCTTCTTGAAGTCTGAGGGTATTTCCCCTGTCTCATACATCTTGCTCACCAGATGGTAGAGTTTTGTCAGGACTGGCTCTCCCAAGGTCGTCAGTAGTTCTAGCAGAATGTTGTCTGCTCCGGGGGCCTTGTGTTGACTCAGGTCTTTCAGTGCTCTGTCAATTTCTTCATGCAGTATCATATCTCCCATTTCATCTTCATCTACATCCTCTTCCATTTCCATAATATTGTCCTCAAGTCCATCACCCTTGTATAGACCCTCTATATACTCCTTCCACCTTTCTGCTTTCCCTTCTTTGCTTAGAACTGGGTTTCCATCTGAGCTCTTGATGTTCATGCAAGTGGTTCTCTTATCTCCAAAGGTCTCTTTAGTTTTCCTGTAGGCAGTATCTATCTTACCCCTAGTGAGATAAGCCTCTACATCATTACATTTGTCCTCTACCCATATCTGCTTAGCCACTTTTGCACTTCCTGTCGATCTCATTTTTGAGACGTTTGTATTCCTTTTTGCCTGCTTCATTTACTGCATTTTTATTTTTTCTCCTTTCATTGATTAAATTCAATATATCTTCTGTTACCCAAGGATTTCTACTAGCCCTCGTCTTTTTACCTACTTGATCCTCTGCTGCCTTCACTACTTCATCCCTCAGAGCTACCCATTCTTCTTCTACTGTATTTCCTTCCCCCATTCCTGTCAATTGTTCCCTATGCTCTCCCTGAAACTCTGTACAACCTCTGGTTTAGTAAGTTTATCCAGGTCCCATCTCCTTAAATTCTCACCTTTTTGCAGTTTCTTCAGTTTTAATCTACAGATCATAACCAATAGATTGTGGTTAGAGTCCACATCTGCTCCTGGAAGTGTCTTACAATTTAAAACCTGGTTCCTAAATCTCTGTCTTACCATTATATAATCTATCTGATACCTTTTAGTATCTCCAGGAGTCTTCCATGTATACAACCTTCTTTTATGATTCTTGAACCAAGTGTTAGCTATGATTAACTTATGCTCTGTGCAAAATTCTACCAGGCGGCTTCCTCTTTAATTTCTTAGCCCCAATCCATATTCACTTACTACATTTCCTTCTCTCCCTTTTCCTACTACTGAATTCCAGTCACCTATGGCTATTAAATTTTCGTCGCCCTTCACTATCTGAATAATTTCCTTTATTTCATCGTACATTACTTCAATTTCTTCATCATCTGCAGAGCTAGTTGGCATATAAACTTGTACTACTGTAGTAGGTGTGGGCTTTGTATCTATCTTTGCCACAATAATGTGTTCACTATGCTGTTTGTAGCAGCTTACCCTCATTCCTATTTTCCTATTCATTATTAAACCTACTCCTGCATTACCCCTATTTGACTTTGTGTTTGTAACCCTGTAGTCACCTGACCAGAAGTCTTGTTCCTCCTGCCACCGAACTTCACTAATTCCCACTATATCTAACTTTAACCTATCCATTTCCCTTTTTAAATTTTCTAACCTACCTGCCCGATTAAGGGATGTGACATTTCACGCTCCGATCCGTAGAACGCTTGTTTTCTTTCTCCTGATAATGACATCCTCTTGAGTAGTCCGTGCCTGGAGATCCGAATGGGGGACTATTTTACCTCCGGAATATTTTACCCACGAGGACGCCATCATCATTTAATCATACAGTAAATCTGCATGCCCTCGTAGTGTCCCCTTGCTTTCAGCCATTCGCAGTACCAGCACAGCAAGGCCGTTTTGGTTAGTGTTACAAGGCCAGATCAGTCAATCATCCAGACTGTTGCCCTTGCAACTACTGAAAAGGCTGCTGCCCCTCTTCAGGAACCACACGTTTGTCTAGCCTCTCAACAGATACCCCTCCATTGTGGTTGCACCTACGGTACGGCTATCTGTATCGCTGAGGCACGCAAGCCTCCCCACCAACGGCAAGGTCCATGGTTCATGGGGGGGGTTAATGTTAGCTATATGATTGTTCCAATTTAAGTTATTCATGATTGTAATACATAACAATTTATCTGAATTTACAGCCTTTAGATTTGTGTGGTCCACTATAATGATAACCTAGGTCAAAATACGACTGAAAAATCAAGATTTGCATGTTTTAATGCTAAATAGAAAAAAATCATTCAAATGAAGGATCATTGGTTTCCTTGTAAAAATACTATTATGCAAAATGTTCATAAATAACAAATTATAATTTAAGAACTGTGTATAGAGCTATTTGGGTATCAGTTATACTGTGAGGCAGACAGCCTTTAGTTCATAGTAACTTGTGGTTAGTTTTTCATTGTGTGCAAGTGCAAGTCACTAACCCTCCATAATAATCCACCAGATTGACTTGTTTATTTTAGAAAGGAAACCCTAGTTATAAGTATTTTCGCCAGGTAAAAAAGCAATAAAAATAAGTGACATGTAATGAAATTTAATGATGACTAGTAAGGTAAAAAACATTAGAACATAAGTATGTATTTCATTTAGGGTACATATTTCTTATCACTTGTAGTTACCACTTTTTTAAATATTCTATAACATAAATAATAAAATTGAGATCGACAGGAAGTGCAAAATGGATAAGCAGGGATGGCTATAGGACAAATGTAAGGATGTAGAAGTATATATCACTAGGTGTAAGATAGGTACTGCCTCAGGAAATTTAAAAAGACCTGTGGAGAAAAGAGAAACACTTGAATGAATATCAAGACCTCAGATGGAAAACCAGTTCCAAGCAAAGAAGGGGAAGCAGAAAAGTGGAAGGAGTATATAGTGGATCTATACAAAGGTGATGTTCTTCAGAGCAATACTGTGGAAATGGAAGAGGACATAGGTGAAGATGAAATGGGAGGTATGATACTGCATGAAGAATTTGACGGAGCACTGAAAGACCTAAGTCGAAACAAGGCCCAAGTAGTAGACAACATTCCATTCGAACTACTGATAGCCTTGGGAGAGTCAGCCCTGACAAAACTCTACCATCTGGTGAGCAAGATGTATGAGACAGGTGAAATAGACCCTCAGACTTCAAGAAGAATATAATAATTCCAATCCCAAACAAAGCAGGTGTTGGCAGGTGCGAAAATTACCGAACTATTAGCTCAATAAGTTACGGCTTCAAAATACTAACATGAATTCTTTACAGATGAATGGAAAAACTGGTAGAAGCTGACCTCGGGGAAGATCAGTTTTGATTCTGTAGAAATGTTGGATCAAGCGAGGCAATACTGACCCCATGACTTATCTTAGGAGATAGATTAAGGAAAGGCAAACCTAAATTTCTAGCACTTGTAGACGTAGAGAAAGCTTTTGACAATGTTGAATGGAATACTCTCTTTCAAATTCTGAAGACGGCAGGGGTCAAATACAGGGAACAAAATGCTATTTATAATTTGTACAGAAACCAGATAGCAGTTATAAGAGTCGAGGAGCATGAGAGGAAAGCAGTGGTTGGGAAGGGAATGAGAGAGGGTTGTTGCCTATCCCCAATGCTATTCAATCTGTATATTGAGCAAGCAGTAAAGAAAAACAAAAGAAAAATTCAGAGTAAGAATTAAAATTCATGGAGAAGAAATGAAAACTTTGAGGTTTGCCAATGACATTGTAATTCTGTCAGAGACAGCAAAGGACCTTGAAGATCAGTTGAATAGAATAGACAGTATCTTTAAAGGAGGATGTAAGATGAACATCAACAATAGCAACATGAGGATAATGGAATGTAGTCAAATTAAATCTGGTGATTCTGAAGGAATTAAATTAGGAAATGAGACATTTAAACTATTAGATGAGTTTTGTTCTTTTGGGATCAAAATAACTGATCATGGTCGAAGTAGAGAGGATATAAAATGTAGACTGGTAATGGCAAGGAAAGCATTCCTGAAGAAAAGAAATTTGTTAACATCGAATATAGATTTAAGTGTCAGGAATTCATTTCCGAAAGTATTTGTATGGAGTGTAGCCATGTACGGAAGTGAAACATAGACAATAAGTAGTTAAGACAAGAAGAGAAAAGAAACTTTCAAAATGTTTTGCTACAGAAGAATGCTGAAGATTAGATAGGTGGATCATGTAACTAATGAGGAGGTACTGAACAGAATTGGGAAGAAGTGGAATTTGTGGCACAACCTGACTAGAAGAAGAGATTAGTTGGTAGGACATGTTCTGAGCCATCAAGGATCACCACTTTAGTATTGGAGGGAAGAGTGAAGGGTAAAAATATTAGAGGGAGACCAAGAGATGAATACACTAAGCAGATTCAGAAGGATGTATGTTGCAGTAGGTACTTAGAGATGAAGTAGGTACTTAGAGATGAAGAAGCTTGCACAAGATAGAGTAGCATGTAGAGCTGCATCAAACCAGTCACTGGACTGACGACCATAACAACAACAACATAATATGGAATATACTATTATGTAAAATGTTCATAAATAACAAATTATAATTTAAGAACTGTGTATAGAGCTATTTGGGTATCAGTTATACTGTGAGGCAGACAGCCTTTAATTAATATTAACATGTGGTCAGTCTTTCATTGTGTGCAGGTGTAAGCCTCTAATCCTCCATAATAATCCACCAGATTATTTGTTTATATTAGAAAGGAAACACTAATTACAATATATGTATTTGCACCAAGTAAAAACCGACAAAAAGGAGTGAATATGTGATGAAATTTGATGACTGCTAACATAAAAAACTTAATAACATTTATGTATTTAATGTAGGGTACATATTTGTTATCATGGTAGTTCCCACTTCTTTAAATACCTTATAATGTGGGATGAGTCAGTGGACATATGAAAAAATGTAGCATGTTAAGGTAAACATAGTTGAGTGAAACTATATTACTTAAATGTAGTATTCAAGAGGTGAGAAGTTACAGTTTCCAGCAGCTCACAACAGCCACTTTCCATCAAGAGTCAGAATGGGAGGCAGGAAGATTCATAAAAACCTTGCAATGATGTATGAAAAATTACAATCATTAATATAAATTAACTTTGGAAATTGGAAGGTGATTTAATTGGAACAGCAACCCATACACATCACCCAAGACATAAACCTAAACATGATTTGCTCTTGAGCATCCATTTATCATTTCCCATATCATCATTTATAAACATATCTTTGTACAAACGTTTTTTTTACTCAAAACACATATCTGAACTAATATTGAGTGCTAGTAAGGAGTTTTATTTGCTACAAGAGTGATTATAGTACTTAATGTTCTACTTCTTGAGTGAATATTAAAGCTCAAAGAAAGCACAAACAAATGTTAAATTAGAAAAAGTGAAAGAAAAAATTAGAAAGTTTTGTAATTTCATCAAACAAGGAAGCTTTTGATAGAAATGGTCATTGACACTATATTAATTCAAACTATTACCAAATTTTAATGTGAGTTTTGTAGTGAAATTACTTGGATTAAAGAATCTACATTAATAATAAATATGTTAAACTGACATGTGTTTCTGTTTGTCTTTGAATATGCTAATTTCCAAAACTACTAGGTGAATTTTTGTGGGGGTTGTTTTTGCAGATAACTTGGGCATAGTTTAGGGCCTGTATAGACTTTAGTTCATCAAAACTGGGTCACAGAAAACATAACATATTCATACATACTAATGTATGTATGTTCCACATCTCCTCCAAAACCACTGGGCAGATTTCAACTGGATCTGGTTCACAAATCACTTACTGTCTGGAAAGAATGTTGTTGGGGTCAGAATTACTTACCTATCAAAGAGATGGGGATGGGTTAAAAAGAAGTGTAGCCTATGATGCACGATTACCCTGATTTTATTCATTCAGTATTTGAGAATGAGAGTACTGAGTGACTTGCGCAAACTTAACACCTAATTTCAAACCTTTATGAAACTTTTTCTCACTGACAACCCCCCCCCCCCCCCCCCCAATCCTTCCCCACATAATCAGCACTTACATCTATATTCTGCAAACCACTGTGAAGTTAATGGCAGGGGCCACGTCCCACTGTACCAGTTATTAAGGTTTCTTTCCATTCCATTCACATATGAATGATTGTTTAAATGCTTCTTTGTGTGCTGCAATTATTCTTGTCCTCACAATTCCTATATGAGTGATACATAATGGCTTGTTGTATATTCTTAGAGTCGTCATTTAAAACCAGTTCTTGAAACTTTGTAAGTGGGCTTTCTCGAGATAGTTTACTGCCATCTCCAAGAGTCTCCCAATTCAGTTCATGGATCAAAGAAACCTGTGACCATTCTTGCTACCCTTCTCTGCATATTAGTCCTATGTAACATGGGTCCCACATATTTAAGCAATATTCTAGAATGAATTGGATGAGTGATTTGTAAGCAATGTACTTTGTAGATTGATTGCATTTCCTAGTATTATACCAATAAACTGAGGCCTACCACTTGCTTTACCCACATGTGATCTCTCCATTTTATATCTGTACAAAGTTTTACACCCAGGTATTTGTGTGAGTTGGCCACTGACATTGCAGTCATAGGATACTACATTTTTTTTTCATTTTATGAAGTGCACAATTTTACATTTCTGAATTTTTAAAGCAAGTTGCCAGTATTTGTACAACTGTGAAATCTTATCAAGATCTGATTGGATATTGCTGCAGCTTCTTTCAGACAGTACTGCATTACAGATAGCTACATCATCTGCAAAAAGTCTGAGATATTGTCCACAAGGTTATTAATCTAAAATATAAATAGCAGGGACCCAAATACACTACCTTGGGGTATAACCAATTTTACTTCCACGTCTGACGATGACTCTCTGTCCAAGATAATCTGCTGGGTCCTTCCTACCAAAATATCCTCAATCCAGTAACAAATTTTGCTTGATGCAACATATGATTGTATTTTTGGTAATAACTATAGATGTGGTACTGAGTCAAGTGTTCTTCAGAAATCAAGAGATTCTGCATCTATGTGACTGCCTTAATACATATCTTTTATTATGTCTAGTAAGAAGAGTGTGAGCTGGGTTTCACATAATCAGTGTTTTCATAATCTATGCTGAGTGCCTTGGAGTTCATTCTGTTCAAGATAGCTCATTGTATTTCAGCCCATAACACGTTCTAAGGTTTTACAACAAATTAATGTCAAGGATTTATGTGGATCACTTCTGCTACCCTTCTTGTAAACAAATGTGACCTGCACTTTCTTCCAGCTACTGTGCATTGTTTTTTGTTTGAGGAATCGGTGACAGATTGTAGATAAAAGAGGGGCAATTCAACCGCAAATTTAGTATGGAATCTGTTAGGGATTCCATCTGGCCTGGGAACTTTGTTAAATTTTAATGATTACTGCTGTTTCTCAACACCAACAACGATTTCACTCATCTTTTCAGTGGTACAAGGATTAAATTGGGACAATTATCCTGGGTCTCCTTTGTTAAGGAACATTTCAAAATGGAGTTGAGCATTTCAGCTTTTGCTTTGCTACCCTCAGTTTGAGTTCTTGTCTCATTCATAAGTAACTGGCCACTTGCCATTTGTTTGCACTGTGCTGCACTAACTAATAGACTGATCATAGAGTCCAAGTGTTGTGGAGGTTAAGCAGCCTGGCTGCTGTTCCTCCTTGATCTTCTCTGGTGATGTGATGACCTCTCTTGTGAAATGGCATAACTCTACTTCTTCAGTTTGTTGAAGTAAGCGATGGTGGCAAGATCTTTTGGGCAGGCTTCTTCCTGCCTGAGCGCCACTCTTCCATCAACCACTTCTCCAAGATTCGGTAGATGTGCTCCCAGGCCTGGAGAGTGAAGATCAGGTGGGCACTGACTATGCGTAGCTCCTTCCTGGACACCACATCATACAACATGCCATGAATGTGGCAGAGGTCATACAGTTGGTGGGGAAGGGAGAGCTTGGGGGTGCCCACTGGCATGAATGAATGGGTAGGGATTGTCACTATGGGGGTATGTTCCATTCCTGAGAGATACCACGATCTTCTATAGGAAGAGCTGCACACTGCACTCATCTGGGAGTGGCAGGCACTAGGGCAGGTCTTCTTTCTCAGACTCTTCCTCATCCTGTGAGGAAGTGGTGGGCATCTCTTCCTCAGCCCACAAGTCTCCCTCCGCAACAGGAGGGAGGACGGCATCTCCACATCCATCAGCGAATGCTCTGCCTCCCACATTTCTGCAGGTGGCAGGGCTGTGAACATCTGTGTGGCTGTGTCCACCTCTGCCAGTGGCCACCTCACAAGGGAGGCAGTGGCAGGGACAGACATGTTCTTCACCACTCACATTTCATCACGCAGCCATTGGAGTTGGTGATGGATGGCTGTAAGCTCTTTGTACATAATGGCCCTCTCAGCCAGAGGTGGCTTGGAGGCTGGCCAGGGCGTCATCGGTGGCGGCTTAATACTTCATAGTGGCACAGCTCACTTCTGGAGAGGGGGAATTGGGGGGGGAGGGGGGTTACGAGGTGGCCATCTTGTCATCAGAGACCACCACAGGGCATGTTGCAACATTCTGACATTAATGTTCCTTGATGTAACTGCAGCTGCATGAATTTGCAGCTTAGGCTCCACACTTCACACTTGACAGTCACACCATGCAGCTTGGGGCAGTTGCATGTGTCACATGCTTCAGTGCACTTCAGGCACACAACGGTGCCCTTGCTGTTTATGCAACATGCCCCATCCGCTGACACTTGTAGCACTTCAGCACAATGCATTTATGCTTCAGCCATATTTTGTAGCCACAATCCTTCCCCACAATGTCCATGAGGAATTCAAGTGTGGCAGCAAGCCTGCCTCGCTTTCCATGTCCAGACATTGTGTTCGGCTAGTGATGTAGGAGAGAAAGTAGCGAGCGAAGAAGTGAGCCACAGCAAGTCGAGCAGCAGAGTGCATGACTTGACTTTTATGCCACTAACAGCCTTTATGCATGACCAGAATTTGTTTGAGTTTTGTGAAACATCATTTGACAATACTCTGCTATTGTAGTCATTGGAGGCCTAAAGAATTGATCGTTTATAGTCAAAAACATTTCATTCAGCATCTATAGCCCTATACTTCATTTTACAGCTATTATGAAGTAGTCTCTGTGTCTTTAGATGTTTCTTCAGAGATTGTATGTCCTGAGGATCCCCCCTCCCCAATATGAACTGTTTTGATGGATGCATATCTATTTAGTGCATAGTCAACTACTCTATTAGTCTTGAAGCCTAGTAGCTCTATATGCTCCAGCCCAATGTTGTAAGTTTCAAGTTCCTCATCAAAATATGACACTACTGCTCTATTATCAACTTTACTTGTCTTATGGTCTTTGTACTTTGGTAATCATTGTTGCCACAACCACAGCATGATCACTGATACCAGTTTTGCCACTGATTATTAAAGTACGATTTGAGACCTTACATACAAGTGAACTGAGGTTGTCTTTACAGTTTTCAGTTACATCAGAAGATAGTCTGGAGGATGATAGAGGGATCCAATTACCTTTTATTCCCACACTTGATACCAAGTCTTGCCCAAACAGTCTTCAGTTTCTGTGTTAGTAGATTTGAGTTTCATGTCTACTGCAACAAATACACCACTTTCATTAGTCTATCCTTTTCCCCAAAAATCCCACTGCAGTCAATTATAGGTTTCAATCAGCTTTATGAGCCTGATATTGCATGAGCTCCGCTGTTTTTAGGAGAGCTCCAAACTCTGGAATTTTGATGCAAATGCTCCAGCAGTTAACTACTAGGATTTTAATACTCTCATATGTGGGAGAGGAGGGAGGTAATCTTTTGGAGGTTACGTTTATTTTTCTGGGTCTCCTATAGCTGTCATAACCTGAACTGGATGGAGAGTCACCTAATCTAAAAAAACCACTTATGTGCATCACACACACTGTCAGCTACCTGGGTAGCAGCCTCTGATGTGTCGTGCACACCTAACCCATTTAGAGGAATCCTACAACTCTCAACCCTATGATGTAGGTCCAGGAAGTCACAGCCTAGCTTGTCATAGAACTTTCAAAATCTCTTGTTCAGTTCTTCCACTCAACTTAGAACCAATGGCCACAGTCTGTTCTGGGAACAATTCTGCAAATTGTGAGACTCTCTGTTGAAACTTAATGTGTGAGGCTGGTCTTCTCAACCGTCCCCGCCAGTTGCTGGAATGATCCAAGTATGACATTAGAACCCAAATAACAGGCATCCTTTGTTCCCATGTGAGCCGCAATCTGCTGTTGGTTGCACCCTTTTCCCTCAGTGACTGCTCAAATAGCAAAATATTTCCTTTCCATTGCTGTCATTTTCCTGATGGATGCTGTTATTCGCCATAAGTTTGAACTGCAAATTATTAATAAACCTTTTCCCCTTTTGCATTTGCCTCCTCCTGATACACGACAAAACAAGTTTCCACAAAACAGGTGAAGTGGGTCCCTCCGGTTTAGTTTTGCTGTCAGTGAAAAATAGGGCCTCAAAGTTATTGATTAAGGGGATCGGTATAACACCCTGAGTCCTTTCCAGTTCCCATCTAACTCATGTACCATTTACATGGCATTTCCACTGAAGTGAGTGAGTAATGACTCATCCCATACTTGCTGCAAAAGAGACAGGATTCACAGGAGAGGATAGTACTTGAGATACCTTTGCTACTAGTACAGAAGATGCATGACTCTAGGGGAGCTTTTCCAACACGCCAATCCACAGCAGTTGCCAATTGTTTGACAGGAGTCAGGGCAATTTTCAGCTGCCTATGAGCATCAACAAACTCATTCTGTGCTCAAGAATAGTATACACAGTGGTGCTGTGTTATGGCTGGTGCAATGTATTAGAGGACAGTGAACAAACAACTTTAAACTGGGCATGCTGATTATCTTTTACCCTGTTGAGCTAAAAATTACTAATTCCCAGTAAAATTTGAAGCAAACAAACAAAACTAGATTTCTATTAAGCCAACAGGAAAATGTGTGGTAAAAATCACATTATCACCTACACCACTCAATGTACAAATTTGAAGAATGCTACATGAATTAGGGAAAGATATTTACTCTCTCAAAAAACCATTTACTCTCTCACTTTTGAACTTTATCATATTTGTGAAAATGTTGTTCTTGGTTGATATGTGCTACATGATACTATTCAAAGTAATGAACACAATGCTTATACAATCTTCAATACATTTATTCCATACTTCCACACTAATTGTTGCATAATATACACACTGCAAAATATATAGGTATTACACACACTATCCAGTATTTGAGAACATGAGAACTTATGGACTTAAACAAACTTTATACATAATTTCAAACCTTTATGAAAGTTTTCACACTGATAACCTTCACAAAATGATGAAAGGGAAAAAGTTTATCATTTATTTAATTTTCATTGTTCATGCTGTAAAAACGGTTGGATCAGGCATGATGTCATTACATTTACATTTATTACTTCTTTGTTACTAAATTTACTTGGAGCAGATTTACCAGACAGTATCCATGTATGCTGCTAAATGTACCTACAAAAATATGTCATTGTACAACATATTGTTCACAAGATACTGTACGAGAGAAAGAGGAGATGGAGAGAGAGAGGAAGAGCTGGACAGGAAAAGGGAAGAGGAGGAGATAGACATGAAGGGGAAAGAGGAGGAGATGGACAGGGAGAGGGAGAAGGTGGACTAATAGAATTGAAATATATACATACCAGGGCAATACCAGACACTCAGCTAGTTATAAGTATTAACAAAAAAATAAATACCATTTTCATTATCAAAAAGTTATAAATTGATTGTGATTGCAACCCCAAGGCAGTATGTATTTGGCGCCACCTCAGTATAGTTCAGGGTTTTATGGGATATTATTGAAAAATAAAAAAGGAAAATTTTAAAAATCTTGTGTGTTGAAATGTTATTTAAAAAAGTTAAAAACATATGATTTGCATTAGAAAACAAATAATTCAGAAACAAACTCAGGACCTCTGCATCAAGTAACTGGATTATTTATTTATTTATTAATCTTTATTTATCCAAGGATCTTCTCACAATGACATGATGGCGGTGAAAAAAGGTTCACGAAAATCGAGTTCCGCGAAAAACGTAAAAAAGAATGAGTCTTTATGTATTCAGTGCAAAAAAAGTATCGTTGTTCGACCTGGAAACTGTTACTGCTGCGAAGTTAAAGCAAAAAACGCAAACGAAATCATTACAAGATCACCACTAGCGAAAAAACCGTAGCAAATGCAAATTCAGTGACATCGACATGTAAACATTGCGATGATTTTCGTCTCGTTTTAAGTGCAAAAAAACAGTGAAATCAGTGAACTTAACAGGACTGTAGCCTTACTGGAGAAACAGCTGCAACATCTTGGCTGTAAAAATCAACAGAGCATCGTCTGAACCTGGAAGAAATATCGGCTACGAGTGATGTAATCAAAGGAAGAACTACCGTTGAAACCAATACAAAACTTGGAAATAATAAAGTAAGTGCATCAAATAGTTATAATGACAAACGTGATTCCACAAACAATGTCAATCAGGAACATATGAGTCCAGATAATAATTATAAATAACAACAGCCCTGCACTGTAAATTTTTCGCGCAGGTCGCATCGTAAACAAAGAAATGTGATTAAAAAATCAGTCGACTGGCCTCAGGTGTGCAAAAAAGAACAAAAAGTGTTGATTTTTGCCGATAATCATGGACGCCAGATAGCAGAAAAGGTAGCAGATACACAAACTAACGCAAGTGTCCAAGCCTTTGTCAAACCAGGAGCAGGCATTGCAGAAGTGACAACAACAGTGGTAAAATCGTGTGAAAACCTTAACCAAAAGACTGTGTCGTAATTTTTGCAGGTGCGAATGATGTTGCCAGAGATAAAGGTAGTGAACTCATCACTGCTCTTGAAAGTGTGCTACCCAAATTAGGCAACACAAATGTAGCTATTGTAAATCAACCACACAGATACGACCTTACTCCTTGGTCATGTGTAAATAAATTAATAGAAAGAGTAAACAAAGAGATAGATACTTTATGCAAAAAGTTTCTGTATGTGAACTTAATAAATGTAAGCACGTTAGACAGGTCCAGGCACACCAGCCATGGCCTTCATTTAACACCAGCCATGGCCTTCATTTAAATCACAGTGGGAAACAATTTTTGGTTGAAGAAGTCTCTCGTCTATCAAATTGGAATCACAATAGGACTAACATAGAAGCAGTCCAAAGTACTTTGGACAAATGGGTCATAAAGAAAGATGCGATGTCTTATAAAAAGGGTGAAAGACATTTTTTAGGGAAGTAGACTGTATCTCAGAAAAAGGTGATGCAGAATTAAATTGCAGATATAGACTGAAGATTGTACACCAGAATTACAGTCATTAACAAACAAAGTTGATGAAATAAATATACTCCTCAATAGTGAATGGAAAGATGTTTCAGTGTTATGTTTTTGTGAACATTGGTTACAAAATGAGAATTTTCAGTACTTAAAAATATTACTTTTTAACCTTGCAAACTGCTTTTGTAGAATGGAATCAAAACATGGGGGAACTTGTATATATGTAAAAGAAAATGTAGATTATAAGAGTGTAACATCTGTTTGCAAACTTGGTTGTGAAAGAGACTTTGAAATCTCAGCTGTAGAATTAATGTCTGAAAATACTATTATTTTTGTGTGTATAGATCTCCTGTTAGCAACATAAGTGCTTTTTTCAAAAAATTGGACCTTGCTTTAGGCAAACTTAAGACAACTGGGAAAACAGTGGTACTATGTGGTGATTTTAATATTGACTTTCTGAGCCATAGCCCTCACAGGGAAACGTTTTTAAATATTATAAAAGCCTACAATCTTTGTCTTACTATTAGCTCTCCAACACATGTAACTAAAACTAGTGTCACTCTCCTTTATCAGGTATGTGTAAACACAGACAAGTGTACATCAGAAAACTTTGATACCGCCTATAGTGACCACCTTTCACAGTTACTGACCATATCTGTAAATCACATTTCAACCAGAATAGAAAATGTTATCCATAAAAGGATTTATAGTGGGAAAAATATAGAATGCTTCCAGTAACTAATCAGTGAAAATCTTGGAGAGAAGTATATGATACCTACAATACTAACAAAAAGATGGAACATTTTTTGAACATTTTCAAGCATAATTTTGACATAGGTTTTCCACAAAGGAAAGTTATTTCCAAGAGCACAGATAGATTCAGAAACTGGATTACACCAGGCATCAGAGTATCTTGTAAAAGAAAGTGGAAACTTTTTCTGCAGTCAAAAACTAACAGCAGTCCAGAATTTATTAATTATTTCAAAAAATACAAGCTAGTTTTGAAACGCATCATAAAGTAGGCAAAATTAAGGAAAATGACAAATATATTATGAAGTCATCCAATAAAACTAAGTCCATGTGGAAAGCGGTGCAGGATCTTACTGGGAAGAAGACAACTCACAAAAATATTGTGATATCACATGATGGCAAGAATATCACTGACCCTAGGGAAGTTGCAAATAGTTTCAATTCTTACTATGCAACTGTTGCTGGGAAATTAGTGAAGGAAAAATTTGGAAATCCACCTAATACAACATGGAAAGAACTTTCATCTACTGAAATAAACAATATATCCATTTACCTCAGTCCAGTAAGCCCAACAGAGCTCCTAAATACCATTATTTCACTGTAGAGTAAGCATTCAACTGGTGTTGATGATATTCCAGATTATATTATAAAAATAACAGCAAGACAAATACTTTCACCTTTATTGGACATATGCAATTCATCCTTATCATGTGGTGTCTGCCCTCAGCAACTGAAAATGGCAAAAGTAATACCCCTATATAAAAAAAGGTGATCATCAATGTATGGGTAACTATAGGCTGGCGTCTCTATTGTCAGGGTTTTCGAAAATTATTGAAAAAGTGTTCCTTTCAAAACTAATTACATTCTTTGACAAGAATAATATTAATTCTGGATGTCAACATGGCTTCAGACCACAGAGATCAATTGAAACTACCACTTTAAATCTGGTAAACCATGTCTTAAATGCAGTGGACAACCACAGAAATATCTCAGGTTTATTCTTGGACCTAACAAAAGCTTTTGATGTGGTTGATCATTCTATACTCCTGAGGAAGCTCGAATGGTATGGTGTACGAGATGTACCAAATCAGTGGATCAAATCATATTTGGAATATCGCTCTCAGGTAACTGAAATTAAGTACACGGAAGGAAATGAACTCCAGGTACACGTTTCAGAACCATGTGGACTAACTCATGGTGTTCAACAGGGCTCCATTTTAGGTCCCTTTCTTTTTTTGTGGTCTACATTAATGATTTCCCATCACATGTTAGGGATTCTGAACCAGTACTGTTTGCAGATGACACCAGTGTATTGATTGAAGGGAATAATGAAGAAAATCTTACTGCATGTGCAAAAGATATTACAAAAGTAGTGTCTGAATGGTTTACCACAAACAGGCTAATAGTTAATCCCCAAAAAACGGTACTCATGAATTTCCACACTGATCAAAATAAAAATCCGGCACAACCTGTAATATGTATAGATAACCAAAACATTAGTTCTGTCAATGAAACTAAATTTCTTGGGATTCATATCCAGGAAAATCTTAAATGGAACACTCATATCACAGCCCTAAATTCAAAACTAGCAAAAATGAGCTATGTGGTAAGAATTCTCTGCAACAGTACTAGTGCAGAAACGGTTAGGGCTGTATACTTTGCTCATGTACATTCAATACTGAAGTACGGTATCATTTTCTGGGGAAATGTACATCAGGCCATAACAGTTTTCAGGAAACAAAAGTCAATTATAAGAATAATGAAACAAGTGAGCAGCAGAAAATCATGCAAACCATTCTTTAAAGATCTAAAGATCCTATCTCTTCGCTGCATTTATATACTGGAAGTAGTCACACATGTCAAAAAAAGCATACTGAGAAAAGTAAACCTTTTTCCTCAAAACAAAAGTGTCCATGATTACAGTACCAGGTCAGACAGTGACATACATGTCAATCATTGTAACACCACATTATGCCAAAAAGATGTATATCATGCAGGAACAAAACTTTACAACAGATTACCAAGACCTATAAAATCACTTACTGAACTACAAAGCTTTAAAAAGTCTGTACATCCTACCTTCTGAAAAACTGCTACTATTCAGTCTCACAGTATCTTATGCAAGAAACAATGTAATTTGTTAAAAACAAAGATTCCAAGACTTACCAAGCGGGAAAGCGCCGGCAGACAGGCACATGTACAAAACACACAAACACACACACAGAATTACTAGCTTTCGCAACCGATGGTTGCTTCTTCAGGAAGGAGAGGGAAAGACGAAAGGATGTGGGTTTTAAGGGAGAGGGTAAGGAGTCATTCCAATCCCGGGAGCGGAAAGACTTCCCTTAGGGGAAAAAAAGGACAGGTGTACACTCGCACACACACACACACACACACACACACACACACACACACACACACACACACACACACACACACACACACATCCATCCGCACATACACAGACACAAGCAGACATATTTAAAGGCAAAGAGTCTCTTTGCCTTTAAATATGTCTGCTTGCGTTTGTGTATGTGCGGATGGATATATGTGTGTGTGTGTGTGTGTGTGTGTGTGTGTGTGTGTGTGTGTGTGTGTGTGTGTGTGTGTGTGCGTGCGAGTGTACACCTGTCCTTTTTTTCCCCTAAGGGAAGTCTTTCCGCTCCCGGGATTGGAATGACTCCTTACCCTCTCCCTTAAAACCCACATCCTTTCGTCTTTCCCTCTCCTTCCTGAAGAAGCAACCATCGGTTGCGAAAGCTAGTAATTCTGTGTGTGTGTTTGTGTGTTTTGTTCATGTGCCTGTCTGCCGGCGCTTTCCCACTTGGTAAGTCTTGGAATCTTTGTTTTTAATATATTTTTCCCATGTGGAAGTTTCGTTCTATTTTATAAACAATGTAATTTGTATCTTTAACTGTAGAAATAAGTTATAAATATACAGTATTTCAAAAATTTGTAGTTATTAACTGTATAGATCCAATTTGTCATAAAATTTTATAAAATTAATGTTTGACATTTGAAAATGCAATAGCTAAAAAGGTTTTCTGTCCAATATCCTGTGTACAATATATGTACTTAAAAAGAGATTCATATGGACAAATAAATAAATAAATACACATAGGATTTCTCAAGGCACAATACAATAAAAATCAATACGTCAAAATATACATCACGTAGCATATATAACATACTTTATGGGGATAGGACAGATAGTCTATGAGCATGGGACAGGTGGTTGGCCATGACCTTGATTGAGGAACCATTCTGGCAGTTGTCAAAGTGATCTAGGAAAATGATAGAAAAACGCAAATAAGGATGGCTCGACAGAGCAACTCTATTCTCCCAAAGATGTCACTGTCTTAACAGCTACACTCTCTCATTCAGCAAGTCCCTATTGTATAACATTCCCTGATTTACACTCAACTTGTTTCAGGTAACTTGTAATATAAAACATAGCTTCAGTCTTCATTGCTGCCCACCCACTGGCCCCTAGACTGCAAAGATTCAGCTGTGCCCTTTGTACAAAACAGACTCTATTCCTGTCATGTTCAAATATATTCCTCAGTCCACCTGATAAACTGATTTATCTGACTATCATGCATTTTACATCTTGACACATTATTTCCCTGTGAAAGCACTAATGAACTGAAATGTAGCAAGGTGTGGCAGTTATCTGGTTCCATTACTGCCCTCTGCTCTATATTCCTTAAGCAGTCTATTGTATATTATGCATTTTACTCATGAAGAATGTTTTAGCTGCCCTTTTAAATAGATGTAGTTTAGTCATCATTTTATTTCCTTTGGTAAATTATTATACACTTTTATCCCCTGATGTAAAATGCTATTTTTAGTTTTTTGTTTGTTTTTAAAGGATAAATTTAATTCCAAACTAGCTCTTGCTACATGGTTATGTATAGAACTACTAGTGAAGTATTTACTAATGTTTCCCTGATATGTGCCACAGGTTGCTGTCTGTGACTGTGTTTGTGCTTTTGATCCCAGAAAAAATTTCCTTTGCTATGAATTGAGTGTATGTAGGCCTAGTATGTCACCACACGTCATCAGCTGCTACAGAGTGATGCCTTCACCCATTGAGCATAACATAATGATGATGTTTTTTCTTTGCAAGTTCAACAGAAAGAAATTAATTTTGTTGTTCCTTTAACATCATTGTTTTTAAAATTCCTTGTATTTGAATCTGATGTGCTGCTTGTCAATTTTTGTTCTTTATTTCATTACATTGTAGCCACAACTCACAATAAAGGGTTTCACATGAGCAATGCACTCTTCACTGTGATGTCAGCCTGGCGGCAATTGCACGACTTACACATAGGATTTCTGACATCCCTGGTCTGTCACATGAAACTCTTTATGTTTCTTCCAGCTTTTGGAGAATAGACTGTACATTATTTTCCACACACACACACACACACACACACACACACACACACACACACACACACATTGCAATCCTGGTTTGTTTGTCAATGCCCTAGAAAGAGTATGTATTTTATGTTCCGTAAAAAAGGCCTTTTGTAGATCTGCAGTTTTGCAGGTTTTTAGTAAATCTGTTATAGCTTTATTATTTGACAGCAATAATCCAAAATTTCAAGATATCTTATAAGTATTTTAACAATACAAGAAAAAGATTTCTACTCACCATAAAGATGATATGTTGAGTCACAGACAGGCATATCAAAAATACGCTTACTCATTAGCTTTTGACCAAAGTCATCATCAGAAATGGAAACATGCACACATTCATTCACACAAGCAAGCACACCTCATGTACACATGACTGCCATCTCCATCAGCCTGGACTGGAATGTGTCTGTCATCTAGACTGGGAGCAGAAATCTGTAGGGGGTTGGGAAGGGACAGCAGGATATGGATGGGAGGAGAGAAGAGCATTGTCTGGCAGAGCATGCAGGGACTAGACTGTCACAGGTGCAACATAAGGAGGCTATGGGGCAGGTATGGTTTGGGGGAAATGGGGAGCAGAAAAGGAGAGAAGAAAGGAATGGGAATGATAGGCTGGTATATTGGCAGTGTGTGGCACAGAATGGTGGTGGAAGATGAGAATAGTGACTAGGGGATAGGACAGAGAGGATGGAAACTGTTTGGTGGATGGTGTGGAGACATTAGGTTACCATAGAACGTGGCTGGCATCAGTTTAGGAGTGGAGAATGTGTTGTGAGGATCATCAGTAGAGTTCATGAAAGCTGCTTAAGGAGTGAGGAGCCAATCGAAATTAAGCATTGTGTTTTCAGTAGCATGTTGTGCCACAGGGTGGTTTGCTTGTCTACTGACAACGAATTGGGAGTGGCATAGGCATGGACTAGCGTGTTGTGGAGGTTAGGTTGGCCAGGGAGGGCTGGGTGTGCCTCATTTCAGGACATGATGATAGGAAATCAAAGTCCTGATGGAGGATGTGGTTCAGGTATTACAGCCCAGAGTGGTATTGGGTGACTAAGGGAAACTCCTTTCTAGCTGGTTGTTGGGTGTGTTGGGGGATTGGGGGTGTGAGGAGAAATGACATGGGAGATCAGTTGCAGAGTTGGTCTGGGGATAACACCTGTCTGTGAAGGCCTCAGTGAGACTTTCAGCATATTCAACAAGGGAGTTCTTGTCACTGCAGATATGTTGTCCCCAGGTGGCGAGGCTGTGTGGGAGGAATTCTTTTTTGTGTGTGTGGAAGGGATGACAGCTGTTGAAATGCAGGTACTGTTGTTGGTTGGTGGGTTTAATGTGTTTTGTGGTTGGAGCCATCACAGAGGATGAGGTTAACAACCGAAAAGGTGGCAGGCTGGGTTGAGGGGAACCAGCTAATGTACTGTAGATGGGAAGCAGGTGTTGATGTAGTTAAGGAATGAAGTTAGGGTGTATTTGCCCTGAATCCTGATCATGAAGGTATCATCAATGAAGCTGAACCAGACTAAAGGTTTGCTGTTTTGGTAAGGTAGGAAGGTGACCTCTAGGTGGCCCAGGAAAAGGTTGGTGTAGGAGGGTACCATGCAGGTGCCAATGGCTGCGCCATGGATTTGTTTATATACCTTCCCTTCAAATGAGGAATGAAGTAGTGGGTCTGGAGTCAGAAGGACTTTGGGAAAGGTAGTGTTCAGTAACAGTAAGACCATGGGCATGCGGAAAGTTGGTGTATAGGGAGGTGTCATAAACACTGATAAGTAGATATCCAGGAAGTTAAGAGGTGGGAATGGTGGAGAGTTGATGAAAGAAGTGGTTGGTGTCTTGGACATTGGAGGCTAGATTACAGCAGTTGGTTGGCAATGTTAGTCAATGAGGGCCGAAATTTTTTCAGTGGGGGCATAATAACCAGCTACAAAGGATGTACAGGATTGTTGGGTTTGTGGGTTTTGGGAACATGTAGAAGGTGGGTGTGTGGGGTGCCATATGTGCGAGGAGGAAAATGGATTCAGGGAAGAGACTCTTGGAAGGGCCTAAAGCTTTAGGCAGGATTTGGAGGTTATGTTGGACTTCTGGGCTGGGATAATTCTGGCAGAGTCTGTAGGTGGAGGAGACAGATAATAGGCAGGACCTTCTGCTAGGTAGTCGCTGTGATTCATAACAACAGTGGTGGAATCTTTATATGCAGGTCTGATGATTACGTCAGGCATTGTTTTGAGGTTGTATATGGCTGACCTATCTCTTGCTGAAATTTTGGTGTTCAGAGCAGAGGACCTGAGGAAGGATCTTGAGGCCAAGTTGGAGGTAAGGAATTCCTGGAAGATGACCAGTATGTGGACTGTCTTCTCTCACAGTGAGGTAGATATACTAACAGTTACAGTAATTACCTTTCCAATAATAAACAGTTTGTTGGCCCCTTTTAGGTACATCTCACCTTCATTTGACTGTCCCTAATATATGTCTAGCTTTGTTAATTCAATGGCTGTCACTAACCTGCACTAAATGGTGTCAGATCTTCTCCAGCTTTAAAACTCATGCGACCCATGACAGAAATGCCTGATTCACCACCCTTTAAAGAAGTTCTACAGTAGTAACTTGCATGTAAATGTGACAATACTACTATACATTGGAATTTACATCTCTGCACCAGTGGTCTGCAATGTACACTACCATGCTGTACAAAGACTGTAATTTAACTTCAAGTTTGTGTACTTTGGACTGCCCATTTTGATTAATAATCATTATGAGCAAATTTGTGAGGTGTTTGAGCACTTGTGTTATACAGTACATTCTATTTTTTACATAAAAGATGCAGGAACGTCTAACACAAAGAAAGTAGACCGCAGAGTCACATCACTCATGCAACAGAATAAAATAAACAGTGTTTAGTGTAAAAGGTGCACAAAACGTGTGTGTAGTTGAAGGAAATCTGTGCATTAAATGCAAATTTTGATTCAATGAAAAGTGTACCAAAGTATTTTTTAAATTCATTTGCGATGATTAACAGTGAAGTCGAAAGATGAAGTTATAAAAGTGTTCTTTAGTGTTATAGACGTTTTGAAAACTGAGATACGAGTAATGACGAATGAAAATGAAGATCTGAAGCGTCAAGAGAACTGCAGTTGTGTGAAAACACCAGTTATTGCGGACCATAGACAAGAAAATGAGCGAAACGTTATTAACGGACAAAGACACGAAAATCGGCACAGTGTTACAATTTCCTTAAAAGAATATGTAGAAGTTTTAGAATCATTGAAGACTGTAAATCAATGAACAAATATGAATCGATAAACGAAAGAGTAAATAGCAGCGCAGTAGTGAATCAAATACTGTCAAAGACGAGTTTCTTGTTATTGGCAACACTATGCTGGAAACATCGAAGTACCACATGAAAAAAAAAAAAACTGAAGAACCGGTGAGTGTAGGCATCAAGCTCAGCAAATGAGTAAGTATCTTAGTAACGTATTATGCTCGAAAGAAACGTCAAGAGACGAATCCAGCGGGAACAACAAAGTTGTATTCCTACACGTGCGGACAAATTCTCCTCAAAGCAGCAGCCAGGAAGAAAACGTCAACGAGACGAGAAACATGATTTGAACTGCAAGACACCTATACAAAGCTTATAGGAATGCAACAAGCGGTGTAATATACAGAAGATCGGTTAATGAAATGTACATAGCAGACTAAATTTCAGTATCAAGCAGCATTTCAACAGGTTAGGAGCTGTATTTATTGATCGTAATAAATTCCTAAACAATAAATGTCTGGTGAAAGATGTTTTAGGCACATCTTAACAGATTGAGTTCCAAAATACTTAGTAAAATATTCACTGATACATGTCATATCACGAGAAATTAGGGAAACCAAAAAGTGTTAATAAGGATGTTAAATAACCTAACTGACTTCCAACCAATAGTAAAATTATAAATAGAACTGAGGGTTCATATATATGGCACCCGAATGTAAATTGATTAAATGCTGAATATTCAGGTGACAAAAACTCTAAAATAGATAAGCTTCAAATTCCTTTGTCTGAGTTTAAAAATAATAAAAGTCTTAAATAAAACTGAAAATTTTAAATTAGTTACCAGTTCTTGTAGGAAAAGTCAGTCACGAGGAAGTTCATGCATACTTATTCAGTGAGCTGTAGATAACCATGTAAGAAGTGACTTCAAGCTGTATATTTTTGAGAGCTGCTGTATCGATTAAGGATCCAAAATGTTGCTATAATGTCGAATTATAGAAATCCAGGTAAAGTCACAAGTAAGAATTTCCTATGAAAATTCCAGTGTTTGCTAGAACACCTAGATAAAGAGAAAAAAAATGTAATTGCTGCTGACTTCAGCATCAATGTGTTGAGCGAAAATGATGAAGCACCAAAATTCATTGACACAACAACAACAAAAAAACATGGTTTCAAATAAAATTTTTTGGAATCAGTGAGAGAAGGTGCACAGTCAGCTACAAGTATTGATAATACTTTAACCCATTATGTTTTTGGAGACGCACATAAATTTTGTTTTGATTTAGGAGTTTCTGGTCAATCTCGTTATTCGTTGAGCTGAGATCAAGTAAGGAAGTTCTGTATGAAAATGTGTACCTAAGAAGGAACTTTAATCAGGAAAACATGATTTCATTTTATGGCAAGCTGAATGAGACAGAAAAGCACTTTGACGAAAATATTCCAAGCAGTGTAAACTCTGAAGCGTTCTTAAGTAGCTTTTTAAATGTTTTCAGTTTAAGTTTCCACCTTAAATTTGTTTTAATAAAGTGATAAATTGAAATGGACCACACAGCTACACGAGGAACAAAGATATAACAAAAATACTCACATTGTTTAATATGTTAGATGATGAAATTTGTCAAGGCAGCAAAGCAGATGGCAAATAGTGGTTTAATTTTAAGGCATGGGAATAAATTAAAGGCAGTGTGGTCAATGTGAAATCTGAGTTAGGTATTAAAATTCTGAAGAAATTTTATCAGTTATAAAAACCTTGAAAACAGGGTACTCATGTGGAATTGATGGAATACCAGATGCAATTATTAAAAAATGCTGTCTTGCCTTAGCTGAACCCTTGACACATTTGTGCAACAGCTCCCTGGCATCAGGAACCTTCCCTTCATGCTTGAAAACAGCAAACCTGAAACCACTGTTCAAAAAAGGAAATCCAGAATGTGTTTCAAATTATAGACCAATAGCCCTACTGCCTGTATTTTCTAAAATTTTAGAAAAAGTTTTTTATAAGCGATTGTCTGATTTCCTAAGTAAAAATAAAATTCTGTCTCCTTCACAGCATGGCTTCAGGGAAGGCTATTCAACTGGAAGTACAATATTTGAATTTCTTAATGAAATCTATGCTAAACTGGATGCAAGTGAGTTTGTGACAGGCATATGTCTTGATTTATCTAAAGCTTTTGATGTCATTGACCATAATGCCCTACTGCAGAAGCTTAACCAGTTAGGAATTAGAGGTATATCCAATGAGTGGCTCAAGACATACCTATGTGGTCGCAAACAGGTGGTAGAAGTGCAATATACTGACCATAACAAAATCAGCTACTTCTATTAAAATGTGAAATATGGTGTCCCTCAAGGATCAGTATTAGGACCCATTCTGTTTCTCCTCTATGTCAATGATCTTATGTACAATAAGTATTGCTAAACTACCCTCCAATTTGCAGACGATACAAGCTTCCTTATTAGTGGTAAACAGAAGAAAAACTAAAAGACTCCGCTATACAAACAATGAACAGTGTAGAACAGTGGTTCAGCTACAACAAGCTAATTATAAACAAAGAAAAGACAGTAGCACTTAACTTCTATAATGTAAAAGGAAGACACCACCCAAACATAGAAATAGAACTTAGGAACAGAGTTCTTGAAAGTATTAACAGCACTAAATTTCTGGGACTCTGGCTCCAGAACAACACAAAATGGGAGGTACATATTGAATATTTGCAAAGAAAACTAAGCAAAACCTGTTACATGATACGGATCTTAAAAACTTGTTGCAGCAAAGCCAGCCTGTTAAATGTATACTACTCCTATGTGCATTCTGTAATTAAATATGGCATAATCTTCTGGGGCAATACAATAACAAATATTAAACTTTTCAGGATGCAAAAGAGAATACTAAGAATTATTGAAGGGGTAAACAATACGAAATCGTGCGGACCCATATTCAAAAAAACTGTCAGTTCTTCCTCTTCCTTGCATTTTTATCTACGAAAGATCAGTTTTCATCAAACAAAATATTGATAGACACGCAGATATCTTATTAAAAAATGAAGATATACATTCACACAATACAAGGCAAAAATCTGACCTTCATGTGAAACAGGTGAGAACATCATTGTGCCAAAAAGGACACTACATACTGGGATAAAGATTTGCAATAATCTACCTAAACATATTAAATCAATAGGTAAACTCTGTAGTTTTAAGGCTGAAGTAAAGGCATATTTAATTGCTCATTGCTTTTACAGTCTGACAGAATATATAAAAGCCAAACAACAAAAATAAAGATGCATTATTAATATTCTACTTTGTATGTTGCCTGTGATGTTTGTTGTATTTAAGAATCTGTGCTAAATTACCTGACTATCTAGTCCTTAGCATTGCAATACAAACTGTATTTTTATCTTGTAAATACCTAACCATGTCCAATATCCTTGTATATATTCTATACATATAGGTTTTGAAGGACTAAATTTAATAAAATAAAAATAAAAATAAAAAGACTCTAGTCACGAAATTTGTAAAATCAAACTTGAAGATAAGGTAATTGAAAATCTAGCTCAAATTTCAGAATGCTTCAATGAATTCTTCATTAATGTAACAAAGTCAAGTATCAGTGTTGCAGATTATGACAACAAATTATGTTCCTGTATTAAATGTCTGAATGCTTCACAAAATTTAAAACAGTGTAAGGAATAGATGTAGAAATATTATATTAATAAAAAAACAAAAAATTTACAGGTTAGGATAGGATTCCCATGATAGTTCTTAAATTTGTGCTTAAAACAGTTGGACAGCCACTATCTATAATAACAAACCAATCTTTTGATCAAGGATGTTTCCCAGAGGTGCTAAACTAAGCAGAATTTAAAATGCTGTTCAAAAAAGGGTCAAGAGAGGATATGGGAAATCATCATCCCACATCTTTTCTACCAGTCTTGTCAAAAGTATTCGTAAAAGCTGCCATCCAGATTCAAAATTTTATTGAAAACCATAACATTATTTTGAAAAATCAACGTGGCTTCCAGGATGGAAAAAGAAATGTAGATGCAATTAAAAAGTTTGTTGACAAGTTTAGCACATCATCAGACAATAAAAATAAAGTTACAGAGATCCTCTGTGATGTCACAGAAGCCTTTGAGTCAGTGTATCTTGCAATTCTAATCTGTAAACTTGATAGATATAGAATTAGCAGTAGTGTTCTGCAGTGGCTTGCTTCATACCTGTGCAATGGGAAACAGAGTGGTTGTCTCTACAAATCACCGAATTATTCTTCCAAATGGAAGACAGTAATGCAACATGTCTCTCAAGGCTATATACTAGGACCTAATTTATTTCTATTCTACACTGATAAACTATCAATTAACATTAATGCCACATCGGTTTCATTTGCAGATGAAACATCCATATTAATTGAAGATCATGACCCAGAAACCATCCCTATCTGCATCATCAATACTGAACGAGATGGTACAGTAGTTCATACACTGGACTCACATTCTGGAAGATAACAGTTCAAACCCACGTCCTGCCATCCTCTTTTAGGTTTTCTGTGGTTCCCCTAAGTTGCTTCATGCAAATACTGGGATGGTTCCTGTGAAAGGGCATGGCCAACTTCCTTCCCCATCATTTCGTAATCTGATGGGACTGATGACCTCACTGTTTGGTCCCCTCTCCCCAAACCGACCAACCACAATCAATACAACAGAAAATTGAGAAACATGGTTTCATCTCACTGGGTTAACCCTGGACATCTCAAAAACCCATATGGTCCAGTTCAGAACAAATCAGTCAACAGTCCAGGAAATTAAAATAAACTGAAAAATCAACATCTAGAAGAAGTGGGTTCTGTGAATTTTTTAGTATTAAATCTAGACAAGAATTTAAATTGAAACTGACATTTGGAATATTTGGTTAACAAACTATGTATCTTTGTGTTCGCAGTGCAAATATTAGCAAAAGTCACTGACATGGATAGAAGAAAAATTGTGTACAGTAGCTGCTTCCAGTTAGTTACAAGGTATGGTATTGCTTTTTGTGGAAATTCCAGTAACTTAAAGTGCATTCTGAAATTACAGAATGGAATTATTAGAAACATTTTCGCTATGCATCTGAGGAAATCATGTCGCCCATTATTTAAAAATCTGAAATTATTAACAGTACTCTCTCAATATATCTATGACATTATAATTTTCTTGTGTAGCAATTTATAGGTCTGTAAAGAGCACTACTTTGATCACACATATAATAAAGAAATAGAAAAATCTTTTGGGTCCTTGCACATTCTTTAAACTTGCATAATCAGACTCTCTAGTAAATGGGAATGAAAACTTACAACAGACTATAAAAGCCAAGATCATTCTGAATGTGAACCCAATACCCTGAAAAGAAAGTAGTATGATACTCTGCTTTAGCGATGCTACTACTCAGTTGAAGATTTCATGAATGATGAACTAAATATTTGGATAGATATAGTGTGTCAGTTGTCTTGTTGTGTGAATGTTGGAAGGTAATTATTCGTAAAAAAATTACATTACTGTTTAAAAGAACTACATCTCCTGTACTCTGATTTAATGATTAACATATGTATGTTATGAGACAAATAAATCACCTTTGGCATTTCATTGGTTGTAATGATTTTATCTTAAAAAAGGCCTACTTCTCCTTCATATGACAGCAGGTATTTGACCATGTTGGCCCAACACCCATGGGCTATATCTCCACTAATTAATTCCTCCAGCCACCCTTTCCCAACTCTATTGAATTGCAGACGCACCTAGTGTAGCCCCATCTCCCAGTTGTCCCTAGCTGCACCAGTGCAATGTGCATCTGGCTGCCAGTCATCAGCGTCATCTCCAGCCCTATACTGACTAGTTGTACAGCACTGCCAAGATGGGCCTCTCATTTCATTAAAACTGCTCTACCATGTAGAAATGGGTGTCACCTGTTAGGGAAGCTATCTTACTCATCTATGTTGTACACTCTGTCCCTACCCAAGCTTTTACCTACCCCACACACTATCGCTATGTGATGATCTTGTGTGAAAAAAAACTAAATCTTCAGTCACTTGATCAAACCCAGCACTTGGCTTGAAAACACTGGTGATCTGATCCTACTCTCCTAACTTCTCCTGTAACTAGGGTCTGCCATGACTGCTACATAACAGCAGTACAGTACTTTCCCATTCTTCCTACTCATGGGCAGAGTACACTGCACATCCACCATCTTACAGCATATTTAGGCTCCTCTCCCCTTACCTCTGGCAGTTGGCACCTATTGCTGGTTTTGCATTGTCAGACCACATCCTGTTCCTGCCAGCCCTTTGACCAACTGCCAATTCACAACCACCCACCTCTGCCTTCTCTCAGCTTGATCTAAGTGTGCCCGAAGGGCATATATCTTCCTTCTGCTCATCTATTAATCTATTCCACCTGCATATTTTACTATCCCAGGAAAAGACCTTGGAGACCTCCCCAGAGCCCTCTCCACTATCTTTCCCCAATGAAATCATTTAGTACAACTTATACAATACATCCCACTAATTAGTTTCATATGACAGTTCCCACAGTTTCTACTCACAGTCAAATAATACTTACGGCAAAGAAGAAAAACCTAAACACTAAACACTAAATAAATATTACGAAATCTATTACTTTTATCTCACTACAAAAAGAATGTAACCTCCAGTACTGTATTAAATTCGTTGATATTATAAATTCGGTATTATTCTAAAAGGCCAGGGGCATGTAAAAAAACGTCAGAGCTAACAGAAATTTGAAACAACTCGAGATATTTCCTAAATTTAAAAATGGTACTTCATGTCTTCCCTTGTGTAACAAGAAAAAAGGCAATAGCGCAGCTGTTCATAGCAAAAAGTCATATAAAATCTGTGTGAATATCTATAGTCCATTACAAGCAATGATTTCAGTATGTGAATGGAAGTCAGATCTACAAAACGACTACCAGTAAGTCAATGTTCAGAAAAACCTACAAAATAATGCACGTTAAATATACTGCAAAAGGTGTTCAAAATGTAAAAGAGACAGAAAAGAACAAAAATAAAATCAAAACTTATATTAGTAATGATGTTTATAATTTGTTTTGGAATAAATTTTGCAGTTACTAATGAATTTTATCCACCATCTGAGAATTACTTTTTTCATGTGTATTGTATCTTTTATGCCCTAGATTTGAATCAACAATGAGATACTGTATGATTCATAAGAAGAGAATGGAGAGATTTGGTAAGCAGTTCAAGAAAGAATTCTAGTAAAGGAGATGAAGATGGACAACTTATCCCATGAAACAAGGACCAGAAACAAGAAAGAAGAAGAAAACTAATTAAAATTTTTACATTTCAATGTTCCCGAAAGCAGACAAGTATACAAGTTAGGGTTGTTTCAAGACAACACAAACAGTGATTTTTTTACAGGGCTTCTCGTAACAAATCAACACAAGTACTGACCCTGTTGGGCTTGTGTCAACACAATTGTAACTCAGATACATGTTAACTTGTTTGTTGGATATTCTGGCAGAGTCTAATGTATAAGTTTCATGTATGAAATTCTGGAGGGGGTGGGTGTCCATACTCACATAGCATAGTGTATGAGATAAATCTGACTAATGTACATGATGTGCTACAATTTCATTACATACTGTATCTTTATTGTCATATCAATGTTTTCGTTTACAGAAATTAGTGTTAAATGGGGTATATAAATTGTTTCAATAGGACTTCTGTACCAGAATTTGCAAAAAGCTGAAGACAATTCTTCCTCAAATAAATATGAACCAGTTATTAGTATTATATAAGAGAAATAATAGTGAAACTTATAAAAATAATAAGAATTGACATATAAAGCTACTACAATTTGTAGGCTAGTGTAAAAAAATACGATTAAGCATTGAGGTGTGAGCAGGAAACAAACAGTGAGAAGAACCTTCACTCGAACTTGTTGAATTTTTTTTCGGTCTTAGCATTCAGGCAGTTGCAATGGAACGATCTGACCTTAATTTCGATGTCATACCTAATATATATTCATGTTTCATCACCTTTTATAACATTCTTTAGAAGTTTGTGTCGACTTTATTCAAGAATTCCCCAGCAATATCTAAGCGATGTCTTTTTTGGTCGAAATTCTTTGATCTATCTTTTTCGAAAGTAAAAATTCGCAAAGCACTCGACAATAAACTAAATATGCAAAACACCTGAAAATGCCAACAAACATCGGGAACATGTGTGCTAACAAGATAAAAAAATGAAAATAGGATGTATGAAACCTGCAAAATAAAATTAAAAAAATCCTTTTCTTTCGATCACACATTGTACATCAATGACCCACCACTAAACATGAAGCATGATACAACTTTTTTCATTTTGCGGATGACAGGTCTTAATGTGAACAGTGTGGAATATAATATAATTGCTGCAGGTAATAGTGTAGTCCGCAACATCAGCACGTGGTTTTTAGAGAAAAGATCAATGATTAACTGTAACAAAATGTAATGCATTCAGTTTCTGACTTGAAAATCCTGTAAAAACAAAATTTTATTGTCCCAAAATGATCTAACAATCAGTGAAGTCAGTTATTTTCAATTCTTGGGACTAAGTGTAAATGGAAGGCTTTCTTGGAAGTATCGTTTTTAATTTCTTGTGCTGAAACTAAATGTTACTATCTTCACTGTAAAAAAGAACTCCACTGTTTCTGACACTGAACTCTCAAGACTTGTTTTAATTGCTTACTTTCTCTTTATTGTGTTATAAGATATTGTATACTGGAGCAACTCTGTGCATTCACAAAGAACATTCTTAGCCCACAAAAGGATTTCAAGCTGAACTGCAGTGCCAGTTCACGAGCTTCATGCAGGCCATTAATCTGGTGTTTCAGAATTCTAACTCTGCTATCCCTGTTCATTCTATTCATATATTCCATCATGGAAATTGTGGTTGAAAGTATTGGTTCACTCTTGTGAGTCTGCAACATTCATCCAGTGAACACTAAATGGAAAAATTATGTGCTCTTGGAATAACACTTTCTTAAGCACTGATCAGAAAGATGTGCAGTATTCAGCAGTTTTCATTTTCGATAGGCCCCCATCAGAACTAAGAAAATTGAGTCATAAACCTAACGTATTCCAGCCCACCTTGTAAGGTTTCCTTATCCTTCTATTCCATGAGTGACTTGTAATGTATTATTTTTAGTACATTCTCCAACAACTTTCACGTTTTATTAGTTCTTTTGTTTATAAATTTTCTAATCAGCATTTTGTAAACTCGTCTCATGATCAAGTAGTTTTGGCTCACATGGTTCCACAAAAACTCATAAAGAAATAAATCCCCAGCATTTACCACAAGAAATTTAATTAAAAAAAGGAAACCTAAATTAGGATGACGAGTTGAATATTACAGCTTCCATTCATCTAGATATAAGGCCAGTATGTTAAAAACCATGTAACCACATTCGGTCTATCCCTAGTGTACAATATTGGTTTGTTTATATATTCTTGCTATGCTCTGTCAGCTGATACTAAAATGATGAGGATGATGTTTAGTTTCTATTTTATGTGCCACAATTTCCCACTGTGCTTGACTGAAAAATTTTGCCTCCATATAATGTGTGAGATGTCGCACTCAAAAAGAGCCTTGCTTTAATATTTTCATGAAAAGAGAAGAAAAGGATTACAGCGAAAAAATATGCTGTCAAGTGAGACAGAGTTTAAATTATTATTTACTTTCGCCACATTTTTAACTGTGTCCCTACTCCATGTTACACCAAAAGAAAACGAAATTGAAACACCATGAAGGAGTTATGTGATACTGCAGTAGGATTTGGAAGACATGTAGCCACTGTATATGTCTGCTGGCAGCGGTGGTGGCGAGAATGTACAGTTGAAGATCAAGCACTGGATGGAAACGTGTCACTACCGAGAGAGAAGACCATTGTGTTTTGCGTATGGCTCTGGCGCATTCATTTGCATCTGAAGCAGCACTTTCGAGCAGCAGCTGGCACCAGAGTGGCACAACGAACTGTTATAAAGTTGTTACTTCAAGGACATCTCTGTGCCAGATGCCCAGTAACCCAAACCGCCGCAATTTTCGAGTGCAGTGGTGTCAAGCTTGAGCTCACTGGAGGACAGGGTGGAGATCTTTTATGTTTTCTGCTGAATGCTGGTTCTGCTTTGATTCCAGTGATGGTTAGAAGGAGGCCAGATGAGGGCCTCCACAAACTTGTCTGCTCACTAGACACACTGGACCCACACCTGGAGTTATAGTCTGCTGTGCGATTTCGAATGACAGCAGGAGCACTCTTGTGGTTATCCCATGCACGCTGACTGCAAATCTGTATGTCAGTCTGGTGATTCGACATGTTATACTGCCATTGATGAACAGTGTTCCACTGGGTGTTTTCCAACAGGATAAAGGTCGCCCACATCCCACTGTTGCAACCAAACATGCCCTACAGAGTGTCCACATGTTGCCTCGGCATGCTTTATCACCAGATCTGTCACCAATGAAGCACATATGGGATATCATTGGATGACATCACCAGCGTCATCCACAACCTGCATTAACTATCCCTGTATTGACTAGACAAGTGCAGCAGGCATGGACCTCCAACCCACAAAATGACATCCAGCACCTGTACAACACAATGCATTCACATTTGCATGCTTACATTCAACTTTATGGCGGTTACGCCAGTTATCAATGTACCAGCATTTCACATTTGGAATGGCTTATCTCGTGCTAATGGTGACCTGTGATCTTGTAATGTTAATCACTTAAATATGTTACCAAGACAAATGTATTCCCGAAATTTCTTTACTGTACTCTGCATTAATTATTTTTTGGTGTACTATTTTTTTTCTGTCAGCGTATTTAAGTAATCCTTCACTGCACAAAATGTACTACTTAATAGGAACTTTCTGGTTTTTATGCAACTTAATTTCAATAAACTCTTTAGGGAATTAGTTGTATAATTTTATTTATGAAGAGAAAACGCTATTTTGAGTTTTATGTTTATTTTTTCTTGGTACACGTAAGTTCAGCATAGATCTTAGACCATGGTCAGGAACAGAGCAGTTTGTGCAGTAATACGAAGATAGTCTGAAAAGTTCTCCGAATGGATTAAAAATAAAAATACTTACATCACTGAAACCTTTTTATTTTTCAATGTAGTCTCCTTGTAGATTAATGCATGTGGTCCAGCGATGTTCCAGTCCCTTGATCCCATTTCGAAAACGAGTTTCATCCAGGCCAGCAAATAGTTGTCAACTCCGGCTATCAATTCTTCGTTGGAAGTGAATCATCGTCCACCAAGAAAAATTTTCAGTTCTCGGAAGAGATGGAAGTCTGACGGAGCCATATCAGGTGAGTAAGGTGGGTGTGGCAACAATTCATACCTTAATTCGTGTAATTTTGCCTTGGCGACGGCACATGTGTGCAGGCACGCATCAAGAGTAGCGGCACCCGTCTTGCAGAAAATTTTTTTCATTTCTAAGTCTTCAGTTAAAATGTGTTATAACGTTTCAGATGACATCTGTCAAACATTAGAAATTTCAGGCACTTTCAATTGGTGATCCTCGATGACCATTTTGTGCACTTTTGCTATAATTTCTGGAGTTGTGACAAATTTGGCCGACCACTGCACAGATCTCCACTAAGCTCTCCCTACCAAATTTAATTTCATGTATTCACTTTGTAACAGGTGAATATGAAGGAGCAGAGCCCCCCAGTGTATGTTGGAAACCCACATGAATGTCCTTTGCTTTCACACCTTTCTTTATGAAGTACTTAACACTAGAACCGCTGATATTTTGACATACCTAGAACTGTGGCTGGGTCACTAATGACCTGCAATCTTTTCCTTTATTTCCCCTATGTCAATGGGTTATTGTTACTGTCAATGAAACTATTGTTAGAAGCACTAGGAAATTTAGAATGAAATTAACAAAAATAAACAAGATTTACACAAATTTTAATTTTATATTTTAAAACTTATATGTATTTGCTGAGTGTTTTTACTGGCTATGATTACATGATGAACACAAATAATAGTCTATTGATGTACATTTGTTGCACGCAGTTTTTTTTGCAGAAGTGACACTTTACAAATGATTTGTTTCCTTCACAGTTAGACTTTACAAGGTAACACTTTCGCTTTTTTTGTCTGTCAGGAATATCTTCAGGTCTGACAGGGACGCTAGTCTTTCTAGTCGCTGCGTACTTCTCAGCAAGCTCCTCCCCCAGCTTCAGGATGAAATCCCTACGTTTCAATTTTTTTATCATTTAGGGAATTGAACTACACCCACGCATTCAGCACAACCAAATCGAGCAAGTTGTAAAATATGTGAACAGGCCAACGTTTCGATGGTGCTTTGACAGAGTATTTGTGAGCCATTTGCTCGACCATGTCCACTCCATATTTAGAGCAGTTATAATACGTAACTGTATCTGGCTTCTTTTTTTATACCATCCTCAATCGTCACATAAGGATGCATAGTGCTCGCAATCAGGACATTCTTGTGCTCTTACCCTGATAAACAGTCAGTGTGGTATCATCTTTTTTCAACAATACTGTGCTGTATAACTGTTGTCTTGCGTTCTTGATACAGACTGGAATTTCCCTGCGAGATCGATTTATCGTGCCTACAAGACTCTTAGAATTAGGTTTCAGTGTCTCAGAGAGCGCTAAGGATGTGAAAAAATTGTCAAATGTGACATTTATTCCTTTGTTGAGGTAAGGTTGCTTCAATTTTTTACAAAAAAGTCATCAAGACGCTCATCACTCCGCCTAGTGTCATCTTTTCCTAGATAAGGGATAACATTCACAATATATTTTGAGTCTTTATCTACCACCATCCAATACTTTTGCCTGTATTTGTCCGGTTTTGGGGCCATAAATTGCGTGAATCTGCAACAACACTTTGAAGGAAAAAGCTGTTCGTCGATTGTTATATAAGGACCCGGTATGTAGCTAGACTGTGCATTCGCAATGACCTCATTCCAGATTTCTGGTACCAAAGCAAACTTGTCTTCTCTTAGTCGTTCTGATCTTGTGGATCTAATGTCAAATTTGAGATAATGCATTATCACTCTGAATCTGTCACGAGCCATTGTTGATTTCACAAAATTATTTCCCCACTTCACTGACCACAATGTGTCTAGTTCTAAGCTCTTAGCTCCAATAGCATTACGGACGTACAATATAGCTATAAAAGCTTCCAGTTCTTCAATTTTTATAGTACACTCATCTGAGCTCTGTACACGACAAGCTTCAGCTTCTGTGTATTTTACAATATGTTTCAAAATTTTGTGCATTATCATTAGATGCCATGCACTGTAAGAGTTCTCATTCACGTTTCGTTTTGCATGCGGAGATGGTCCTGTCCTATCTTTGAAAACATTCTGTTGTCCATATCTTCCAGCTCAACAGTCACCTATTACTCCAACTTTCCAGGTTGTTCTATTGGGTGTTACAATATCGCTACCTGAAGAAAACTGAAGTAGTCCAGAACCCTGGGCATTTTGTTGTCCACGCCGACCTTGAGGACATCCACTTCCTCGAGTTGATTTAGGCTTTTTGGCAGCTGTTCCTGTAATAGTAGTTATACATATTAGAACACGATTTAATATTGAATATATTATGTTACATTAGAACAAAAAAACACCTTCATAAACGTAATATATAACTTGTAAAAATTCAACACGAAGCAAAGTATAAACATAAAGGTTGCAATTGAAATAAGTGTCTATGCAACATATACATAAACAAAAGTTATTATAAAACAAACACATAAACAAGCATATCTTTCTCATCAGCATTCAGTAGAGACCTCTCAGGAGTAACATCGTCTTCTGATGAAGAATCCAGAACTATTTGCGATGGAAATTCTTCCTCAGATAAAGACTCCAGCGGTTCGCCCTCAGATTCATTATCTAAAATCTCATTTCAAGCATTTATAATGTCCTCTTCTGTGCATAGAAATTTGGCCATAATATATTCGTAAGTTACAAGCACTATCTACACAGACAGAATGCACTACTAAACCCATTTTCGTGGTACAAAACTCTGGGTGCCCAATACCTGCATACAAGGTCAGACTTGTTTGAACCTCTCTCCCTCTCGTCCCCTGCTGAAAACTGGAACGTCAGCCGGAAGTGAAGTAAAAACGAGTTTTGCGATTGTTGAGCAAACACACACTAGCAATAGGCATGAAGCTGCATGAAAAATGCGAGTGTTGTAGCGATTGCGCCGGGCGGGTCATAACTGACCCTTCCATAGTTCTATGTGAATCTTCATATTTCTCTTTTATGTTGTCGCCATAAAATGTGAAATGAAGTACAATCACTAATTACCTTATTTCATAAAAAGTCACAGAAATGTAACACTCTAGGCAATAATACAAAAGAGTGACAAACAAAAGAATCATCAAGTGGGTCACAAGTGACCCAGCCACGGTTATAGTGTTAATCACTGCTCGAATCTCGATTTTTTCGATCTTCGGAAATCACTACACGGGAACAACAGAGGATGTCACCACCACAGCTTTCTTTCAATAGTGCTGATGTGGCACGTGTTAACAGGTAACAGTACAATGAGTATCACGTGAACAGCTCGTTGTGTTAGTGCTGACCTCTCATGGTGATTCTGAGAACTTTTAAAGCCACCCTCGTAATCAAGGTTATTTTTCATGTGTATAAGTGAGTGGTAAAGGTACACATATGGTGGAGTTAAAACCTGCCACTGTAGCAGCACTAACCGATCTAACAACTGTGTCATGCTCTTGTTGCATTATACGGACGTTCTCGATCGCAGCGCCGTATTCTACGTGTTTACATATCTCTGTATTTGAATACGTGTGCCTATGCCATTTCTTTGGCTGTACAGTGTTTTTTCCATCTGTAATTTTCAAGTTTATGAACTGTTGCTATTCAAGAGCGGCTCAGGAGCGTTACTCTAGCCCCCTGTCTTTATTGTTTTACAAAAATAGTAGATTTTGTGTCTAGTTTCTTTTGGTTCTTGCCAAGCGAATTCCAGTTTTTTTTTTCCAAACGATGCGCGCAAGAGATCTTTCACGCGTCTGTCGGACACTTTGTGAACTTTGCTTTTTTTAAAATTATTATTCTAATAAAACCCCACGTCATTCCAAGCATGGGTGTCAATTTTTACCTCTCTATCTACATTATTGCGTGGTTTATTAAGTTTTCAAATTTATACTGACTTTTTGATCACCCGGTATGTTCTCCTTCTTTGAATGTATTTAAACAACAGTTGTTCCCAAGGGCCGTAAAAAAATGGGTTTTCTTATTTGCTACATTGCTAACTATCGACGAATGCTGACGACTCCTTTACATCTGATATAACTACTCTTATGTGACCCACCAGTTGGAGTCAAAGTGAAAAAATAAAAGAATTTCAAGAATTGCGCGTCTGTTAACTATACTAAAGTATCGAGAAAGTTTGTTACATCACTGAATAAGACCATGGTATGACCCAACAGCTCTTTTCATTCGATACTGCTATTGGCAGTATAGTACTTGAATTCACGTGATTTACTCTCAATATTCTAAATAAGTAAGAGCTTACTGAGGCAAATACCGAAATTACTCGAGGAGTTTCGTAAGCATCTGTTTTTATTGGCCTTGTCTCATCTGTGAACTGTCCCGAAGAGTTCATCATTCTATGGAAAAACGTAACTTGCAAAGTTATAATGAAAAACAATTTGAATTACTTGCGTTTGACGTTCAGAAAACAATAAATTATTGTAATAAGTTGGTACGTCTTGCGCAGCATATTTGTATTACTGTATAGTGTATAATTCGTACTACAAATTGAATGTATAAACAAGAATGTTGTCGGTAAAGGAAAGCAGCTTTATTCGTTTCCTTTTAATACGCATTTGTTTACATTATTGACGTTGTAGCCGTTATACAGTAAATAAGCAAGATTATAGCTAATGATACAGCATTATTTATTATTTCGGTTGTGTAAGTTGGAAACCAGAGAGTGTTTGCCGCCAATTATCAAATGACTACCCGTGGCAGCGTTAAATGTCTGTGATGTTGATGTTTTGATAAAGGTGAGAGAAAGCGTAACAGAATTTTTCAAGAGTTTGGAGTCTTTAAAATGACATGTAGGTAAATAAGATAGTACATTTTGACGTAAATATCTTTGTTGATATTAATTTATAGACGACGTAGTCTAGTACATATGTGTAGATACTCGTTTGATTAACCAATTTCTATATGTTAGAGTGTTAGACGAAATTGAGAAGCATGAGGCAGATTTAACTGTACATTGAAGACCCCTGTCACCACGACGGACGTGTGTTAAAGCCCATCGGCAGGATAAGTCAACAAAAGCTGAATGATACGGTATGCTAATATGTTTACGTTCTTAGACGGTACGTGAGAACTGTAGGCCTGATAGGTGTTTGTATTGCAGTTACACAACCTGAAGTTACGTTTGTAAGATGATAGTTCTTTGAATACGACCCAAGCTTATCATCCAAAATTCGTCTAATACCATACTGACCTGTCGTTCACCTACGAAGTCAATTTCATGACGGAGTGGGTGGGAGATGCTGTTGTTATTGACCTGTTATCTTACTTCAGTTTTTGATTTTCTGTTGACTTCGTTCTAACAGTATGCCTTTGTTTAAAATTTACTACCAAAAGAAAGAGAAATTTGTTATATCTTAGATAAAATGTGTATTGCAACACTTGAGTTACATACGGTTCTCAGTTTGCAACAGTGATGATCTGTTTGAATTAACCGAATACCCTATTAGCCTCCCCGCCAATGATTTTTAATCGGATTTGTACTTGGAGGTATGAATTGATTCCAGTAACCATCACTGCAAGTAGGTACACTTCACAGTAGGGTTATTCCATGTCAATTCGACCAATTTGAGAAAATGATCCAGCTGATAGTCTCAGATTTGGCTGTAATTTAGCAAACCAATGTTACCAAGTCTGTAACCCTCATGTACAAAATTTTAAGTTCCCCTGCCAATTAGTTCCAGAATTATGGCTTGTGAAAGAAGGTGGTGTGACCCAGAATTGCAACCCGCATCTGGCAATCTATCTTCAGACCCATCTTCAGGTCTTAATAACTTTGGAACTATTTTGTACAGACCAGTGAAATTTTTACAATCCAGTAACATCCACTTAGAGAACACACTCTATGAATAAAAACACCAACAACATATTTCTGAGGGGAAAATAAATACTTCCAAAATGTGATTTAAAAAATGTAATATGTTAAAAGGTACATATTGTAGGTGCACTCTATGCCAAATACAATTAACTCAAAAAGGTTTTTTTATGGTAAGCTTAATGTGGCCTAAACACACAGAACTCATCATGCCCATATCAGTCACACAGAGTTACATGCACACAAAAATACATAAATTTGAAAAATTACCTGAAAAACATGGATTTTCTAAGTGTGGTAGCACAAAAGGGACAAGTGATATCCAAACCAAATTTCAAACACGGCATAAGTTGACCATAATATTATATGTGGCAAAATTTCAACTTGTTATTGCAAGACATTTGTGTACAATAAAAGTTGACAGAGATGTATTTGGTTACCTTTCTTTTAACACGATTTAGCAAGTAATAGTGATGATGCAGACAGCTTGTTTCAGATAAAGCTGCAGCAATTGTTGGAAACCATTAGGCAACAAAGTTAAACAATGGTAGTTTTCAGGGACAGAACGAGTCATTGTTAGGCAGGAACAACAAAGGAAACAAGCAACAATTACATTTTACTCATGGTTTTAAGAGTCTAGCTCAGACTGGTCAGTACTGTTGTGGAAAGTTAGTATGGAAGCATAAGAGTGTGCTAGTGGTGCTTTTGATCAACAAGTTGCAGTATTGGTAGAGCACAAGCATCTGAATGTAATAAAACAAAATATGGCATTCGTTTTGTACTGTATGATCTGGATTAATCGGACCAAGATTTGTTGCTATGGAGATCCAGGTTACACCATGTGGGCACAAGAAGTACAGTTCCAGGAAACTTCAGTCTTTGTTACATCATATGAAAGTGTTTCTGGATAAGTATTCTTTCCTACAAAGAAGTTGTTTTTATCCCTTTTGGATTCATAAGAAGACAGTGAAGTGTAGCCTCAGAGAAATTGGTATAAAATCAGTGTTGAAAGTGAATCAGTGCATGGGACTTAACATGAAACCAGGACAAAAGTTATGTTCCAGGTATGTTACATTACTAAAAAATGAAGTATATTCTGATAATTTACATGATGGTGACGAAGAGTATCAGCCACCTACAACCACAGTGGATGAGCAGTTAAATACTTCAGTGACTGCTCTTGGTTTGTCTCCCATGAAGACACACAAAGTTGGGAAAAGAGTCAGGCCCAGCTATGGTAGAAGAAAACTACAAGAAGCTCAAATGCAATTAAAACACAAAATAGCTGACACACTAATTATGGAAGAGGAAAAACTATCTGCTCCAAAGGAACAGAAATCATGCCAGAAATGCTCTGATTTGGACAAAATTGTGCATGATTTGAAAGAAACTATGCCATATCCACATGCCAGGAAAAAAGTAGCTATTCTTACCCTTGCACCTACCGGCTGATCTATTGACTACACTGCAAAGGAATTCAATGTTTCTACATATATGGTAAAGCAAGCTAGGAAAATAAAAACAACCCAAGGAGTGCTTCCACAACTTCAGCAGGCTCAGAGTAAGCAATTGAGTTCAGAAATTAAGGTGCTAGTGTCGGAGTTTTATGAAAATAATGACTACAGCCGAATAATGCCTGGAAAAAAGACTATGTAACGGTGAAAATGGGAAGTGTACATGTACGGATGCAAAAAAGACTGTTGCTATGCAACATATCAGAACTATATGTAGAAATCAAGGAAAAGTGTCCCAATACCAAAGTAAGTTTATCATCTTTTTTCAATCTTCGGCCAAAATGGGTTGTGCTTGTAAGTGCAAGGGGCGCACACAGTGTTTTTGTATGTGAGTCCCATCAAAATGCTAAGCTGATGTTTGCTGCTACAAAAGGTGCAATGAAGGTGCTAGTGTGTGACATCAGTTCCTACCAGTGCATGATACACAGGTGTGAAAAGTGTCCTGGTAAGGCAAATCTTGCAGAACATATGAATAACAAACTGTATGGTGAACTCCTAAAGGATGACAATAAACTTGTTTCTTATAAACAATGGACACACATGGATCGCACAAGTCTTGAAACAAAGCAAAGTACAGTGGAAGATTTGGTTGAAATGTGTTGTCAAAAAACAGACAAACTGACCACACACAGCTTCACAGCAACAGCACAATCGACTTATCTCCAGTTTTGTAAGGATAATTTGAAACAAGATGAAATTATAGTAATACTAGACTTTTCTGAAAATTATGCTTTTATAATTCAAGATGCCATCACTGGAACAACAGTCAAGCAACTCTCCAGCCATTTGCGATTTACTATAGAGGTGAATCAGGTGATGTGTCTGTCATGAACCTGTGCGTTTTTAGCAACTGTTTAATTCATGATGCCATTACAGTTAATGCCCACATTCGCACTGTCATGGCATATGTGAAAAGCTGCCTCTCACACAGTTTTACTTCAGTGATGGGGCACCAGGTCAGTACAAAAACTGTAAAAATCTCAAAAATTTATGCATGCATTACCATGATTTTCACCTTCACACAGAATGGAATTTTTTCACAACACGTCATGGTAAAAATGTATGTGGTATTGGTGCTGCCATTAAGCACATGGCATCACGAGCTAGTCTGCAGCACCCTACAGAAGGTCGCATTCTAACACATCTTCAATTATTTACCTGGGTACAGAAAAATATCTCTGGCATACGGTCATTCTCTGTTTCGAAAGATAGGTGAAATTAGTCGAAGAGTTGCTAAAAAGCAGACTATAACACATTAAAACCATTGCAGGCACAAGGAGTCACCACCACCTCTCTCCAGCACTCTCTATGTGCAGATGAGCAGATTGTCCAGTTATAACTATAGGTTCATGCACAACATGTCTTCACAGTGTGTCTAACTCAGGATTCAGAAGCAAAAGCTGCAATATACAACCAGGTTGCTATGTTATTGCTGTTTATGATGATAAATGGTACTTAGGATGTGTTGCAGAGTGCTGTGCAGCAGAAGGTGGTGTATTTGTGAACTTCATGGGACCAGCAAGATCATTTCATTGGCCACGTTTGGCAGATAGGTGTTCGATTCCTTTTGAACATATTCTTATGGCAGTTCCAGTTCCTACCACAGTGTCAGGAAGACAGTACAATTTGCCACTCAATGTACAGAGTACAGTAGTTAAAGTGTGGGAAATCTTCTGTTCGAAGTAGAATTGACTGATTTTTAGCAGTTAAGTTGCAGCAAACATTAATGATACGTTGTGTTAATCTGTCTATATGTTATTGCTTAGTGATTAAACACTTGGGGAGAGGATAAGAAGAGGCAGAACAGTTTATGATTTTTTTTACAAAATTGTGTTGTGGAACAATGGCCACATCACAAATGCATCTGTCAACTTCCATTGTACACAAATGTCTTGCAATAACATGCTGAAATTTTGAGATATATATCATTATGATCTATCAGTGTGTGAAATTTGGATTGGTTGCCACTTGTCCCTTTTGTGCTACCACACTTCGAAAATCCATGTTTTTCAGGTAATTTTTCAAATGTTTGTATTTTCGTGTGCATGTACCTCAGTTTTTGTGACTGATATGGACATTATGAGTTCTGTGTGTGTTTAGGCCACATTAAGCTTACCACAAAAATTTATCCCGTTTTTGAGTGAATTATATTTGGCATAGAGGGCACCTACAGTATGTACCTTTTCACGTATTACATTTTTTGAATCACATTTTGGAATTTTTTATTTTCCCTCAGAAATATGTTGTTGGTGTTTTGATTCATGGAATGTGTTCTCTAAATGGATGTTACTGGATTGTAAAAATTTCAGTGGACTATGTGGAATAGTTCCAAAGTTATTAAGATCTGAAGTTGGGTCTGAAGATAGATTGTCAGATGTGGGTTGCAATTTCCTGGTCATGCCACCTTCTTTCACAAGTCATAATTCTGGAACTAATTGGCAGGGGAAACTAATACTTTGTACACGAGTAATCCACACATGGTAGAATTCGTGTACAGAATTGCAGTCAAAACTGAGACTATGCCCCTGGTTGAACTGACAAGGAATGATCCAGTAGTTTGAGAGTATGGATGCAGACGGTTAGTCTACACAGCAGAAGTACACTACAACTGTTTGTGTAAAAGTTCACTGATTTTGCATCCCTGGGCGCACTGCTTCATGAGATTGATAAATGAAATTCATAAAGTAATTGTGAACACTAATCCTTAAATCTGCATACTTCTGTAGGAGCAGCTGAAATCATTTTCGTGATTATGGTAATGACTTCTACAAATAGAGCCTTTTTCTTCATTTATCTCCACAAACATTTAGTAAAAAATAATTTTTATGTTTATGTAATATATAATTAATCTTGTCTTGACAGATCATCACCATAATGCATTCTAAATTACCAGCCACTCTGACAGTGTGTGTGTGGAATGGATCACATTATTCTGGAATGCCTTCATATTTACGTTTTGTATCATTTTCCTAAATTGCTCTTAGTAAATACCAGGATAATCTATTTGAAAAGGACTGGCCAATTTCCTTCCTGATGCTTTTGTAATCTGGACCTGCACCATCTCTGATGACCACACTGTCAATAGTATATTAAGTTTTAATGTTTGTTCCTTCCTTCATCAGTTGTGAATGTTTACATAACAATGTGTTTGCTTAATAATAGCCTTCATTTAATAACATAGTGAACACAATATCGGTCCTCGGCCAGCTGTACAGGAGAGAATATAGCATTCAGAAGAGGGGCATTTGCTGCTGTACTCCTCCCCTCCTCCCTCCCATTTGAAATCTGGATTAGAGTTTTTATTCATGTATTGAGTGGATAACTCAATTCTCTGTGGTATCATATGTTTGTTTTTTGAGTTGCATACAAAATTTAGTTATTGCATGGCATGCGTCAAATCTGACCAACTCATTTATGTAAAGAAAATGGGAATTTTAAAGTCTTTCTCCCTTGGCCTCTAAAAATTCCCAAAGGTTCTTAAGCAATGGAAGTAAATTCTCTTGTCTCACGCTGCCAAATCCACAATTTCAGAACTGGAATACAGATGCTAAGAATGACAAAACTAGAACTTGCAGACTATGGGAAACGTTTCCAGAGATGTAATGAATGCAGAAAGGTGTGATTGGAATACAAATAATGAAATTAGTAAAGGGGACCACTCACCATATTTTTAATGCATTGAGCAGTTGATAGGCATATAAACATAATAGAAAGAAATGATTGTGCTAAACCTTTTAGTGTCTTACACACTTTGTGTGTGTATGGTACAATTTTATGTAAATCATTGCAGTTTCCTCGTAGACCCACTCACAAGTATGACTCACAGTTGGTGAATATTGAGGGAGTCTGTTTCATGGGCCAGTTGTGTGTGTGTGTGTGTGTGTGTGTGTGTGTGTGTGTGTGTGTGTGTGTGTGTGTTTTTTCGTAAGCATTTGTCATAAAACAGTTATGCTTGATGCCATAGACATTACTGTCACTAGCAGCACATACTGATAAAATTGTTTACATTGTAAAGTGTGAAACTGCCTATGCTTATAGAAAGGAGTAAGAAGTGACAAAATACTCAGTATTGATTTTGGCAGATATACTTTTCAGCTTCAATACAGTGTTACAGTGCATTCCATTTGATATCTTGTCATGGTATCTGCTGTTTCATGATGGAAATCTAGTGATGGGATTCTTCTGAAATGCATCATGAGATGATAAATAAAATTATTTTGGTGATCAAGACAAGTGTTTTACCATTTATAAACCTTCTGTTTTTCCATCAGATTGAGATCTACATATTTACACAAGTATCTTATTTGGTCATCAGCTGTGTGGTGTTATAATGCATTTTGAATGTGTTTAAATGTGCAGCTGCAGAATGGTTTTATATGTTTTAGAGTCATGGGATTTGTATGAAATATTGTAGAGCTCTATACACATTTAATGTGCTTTTGCTTGAATTACTTAACAAGTACACAGATGGAATGTGTCAATAACGGCATGTCAATAGCCAGTAACTGATAGTCCTGCTACGAAGCTCACTACTGAATATCACCAATGCTTCCACTTTATAATGAGTGTATTTCATGGCCACAACATTAGAAACAGGTTTAAATTAACACTGGTTAAGGGACCTCAATAAACATAAGCAGACAACATCTAGTGGGCTCTAATCAGCTTGTTCTGTCTTTAAAGTTATCAAAGTTATCACAAGACTTAGAGGACTAAAATATTGGTTACTGCACTTTTCAGAGATGAAATAATGAAGGCAGCAAATCATCAAATGGGTAAAAAGATAAGGCCTCATATATAAATCTTCGGATAACACAGTAGACATTGGATTTATTGATGAAATAAGAAAATACAAGGTGGCACAGATAAATGTAGCCTATTTAAGTATAAAGGAAGTACAGTGAAATTACAGAAACAAAGAGCTGAAATGGACATATCATTTATAATGAAAAGTATAGTGAAAATACAACGATAGAAGTTGCTGAAAGTGACCCCCTGCGACTTCAGTACACGGCTGTGCATGTCGAGGCGTGTTGTTTGGATGTCTATGGCAGCAACTTCACGGCTGATGATGGTCTTTGTATTGTGTGTGGATTTGTTTCATAGACCTTACTCTTCATGTGTGCCTCCCCCCCCCCCCCCCCCCCCCCCAGGAAAATAGGAAAGGATAAAAAAAAATCACATATTGTTAGTTCCAGCAAATGTGGTGGCCAAAACGTTTGCTGGTAGTTCGTTCCTCATCATGGACTTGTTCCAGGGATACCATAGAAGTGTGGCATGTTGCCTTATATTGCTGGAAGAACCAGTATTGTCTTTCATATTCAGAGAATTGAGCACAAAATGTATCAAAAATTTCCATATATGCAGCCATATTGAGAGTAGTGTCAAAAAATATCTATCCAATAATACATGTTGCTGTTACACTGCACTGAATGTTGATATTTTCCTCACAAAGTGGTTGCTAACAGTGTTAGGATCATCTGTTGCCTAGTACCCCATGTTCTGTGAACCCTCATGACCAGGAAGATGAAACCGTGTTTCGTCACTTGTGATATTACAGAAAGGGTCTAAAGAACCGTCTTTGAAAGGAGGCTGTTAAGATGAACATAAACAAAAGGAAAACAAGGATAATCTAATTAGTTGAATTAAATCAGGTGATGGAATTGGAGTAGCAAGCAAATTGTAAATAAAATCTACTACTTCGACAGCAGTGTAACTGATATGGCTGAAGTAGAGAGGATATGAAACTTAGAATGGAATAGCAATAAAAACGTTTCTGTTTGTATGTCCATATGTGACAGGTTACATTTACCATAAGTTCTGTTCTTACTGTATTACTGCTGGGTTACGTTTAGAAGCTCCATGAATGAATGTTCATCCTAACAGTGCCAACACTGACTGAGACATTGTCTTCTTATCAACATTTTTTGCTTTGTGTCCCAAAGCTTCTGAATGTTAGCATTATTGTAGAAGACTCAGCTTTGTAAGTGGTATATATTTCTTACTTTTCTGTCCATAGACTTCACTAATACTCTTCCAAAGTGTAGGTAATAATGTCCTTGACTTTGATGACATGTTTTTGGCTTAAATTGTGTACTATAGACTTCATGGCAGAAAGTTAAAGAAATATTTTTTCGCTCCCAAAAATATCAATAAGATCATGGTGTTTGCATGAATTAAATATCAAAGTTTCACCTGTAATACGCAACTACTTATTGTTGCCTTTTCTGATCACTGCTATTCATTGCTGACAATATGATTTAGTTACTGCTATAATGTGTTATTCTAAATATTGAAAATGTACCTTTTAGGCGTTCTGAAATAGGACACAAGAATTTTTGCATCTTCTGTGAAAAAGACAGAAACTGGAATTCCTGAAAGGACATCATCAGTGCTGGCTGAACATACCTGATACAACAGGTATCAGTAAACAAGGTCTCTTCAAAAAATTCTGAAGCTTTTTCCATAAAATTTTTCTACACTCACCTTTTAATTAATCTGAATGGTCTACTTCGAATTACTTTCCTCCTCAATTGATACACCGCTCTGAGCACCATTTCAACTTATGGAAGCAGTTTTGGTACGTCCCTTGCTGGTTTGCGCGAAGCTCTGTCTGCAAATTTTCTTTTATCTCACTTATTGTTGCAAATTTTCGTCCTTTTAATGGGATTTTCGGCTTTGGAAATAAAAGTCCACAGGGGCCAGGTCTGGAGAGTATGGTGGGTGAGGCAGCACAGTGATTTCATTTCTTGTGATCTTCACAGATTGCGAGACAAAGGGCTTTCTCATTTTCATTCATGAGCAGTGAACGAACTTGGTGGCAACACCATGCATTCCAAGATGCTGTGTGAGGATTTCATGACTTGATCCAACTGAAATGTGAACTTCATCTACGATGTCTCAGACAGGAAAGTTTTGGCTTTGTCAGCTAAAACAAAGAACGAATGTGTGTTAATAGAACATAAGTGAACCACCTTTATGTTGCCAATCTGATTTCCTCGAGTGCAAATAAACCACAAAGTCAATGAAAGAGCTTCATAGAGTAAGTTGGAAAGCAGGCCTGAAAAATCAGTTACTGCTGTAGTTGATGTAATCTATCCTCACAGTCCCTAAGTAAGAAATACATAGAGGATTGTAGAATATTCCTAGAGTCATCACTCAAAGCTGGTTCTTGAAACTTCTCAGGATGTTTACATCTGTCTTCAGGAGTCTACCAGTTCAGTTTCTTCAGCCTCTCTGTGACACTCTTCCACAGGTCAAACAAACCTGTGACCATTCGTGCTAACTTTCTCTGTATACGTTCAGTATCGCTTGTTAGTCCTGTTTGGTACAGATCCCACACAATTGAGTAATATTAGAATCAGTTGCACAAGTTATTTTTAAGCAGCTTCATTAGTAGACTGATAGCATTTCCCTAATATTCTACAAATAAACAAAGTTTACCACCTGCTTTACCCCTGACTGGGTCTAGGCGGTCATTCCATTTCATATCCCAACAAAGTGTTACACCCAGGTATTTGTATGAGTTGGCCAGTTACAACTATGACATGTTGATATTACAGTCAGAGGATACCACTTTTTTTTCATGTTGTGAAGCACACAGTTTTACGTTTCTTAACTTTTAAAGCAAATTGTCAAATCTTTACACCACTTTGTAACCTTACCAAGATCTGACTATATTTATGCAGCTTCTTTCAGACAGTACTTCATTATAGATAACTGCATCATGTACAAAAAGCCTGGGCTACAACGAATATTGTCCATGAGGTCATTAATATACAACCTGAACAGGAAGTATCCCAACACCCAAAGTTACCTCTAATTCTGATAATGAGTCCAAGATAACAAGCTGTGTCCTCCCTGCTAAAAAATTATCAGTCAAGTCAAAAATTTCGCATGATATACTCCATATTGTCATACTTTTGACAGTATGTGTAGATATGGTACTGATTCAAGAATATTTACTTTGCCTTCTGTGATGAAGGAATTTTGGAAAACCATTTGTATTAACTCCGGTTTGGTATCACTGTCATCAGTAACTTTACTATTGCTACAACACTGTGGAGGTATTGAGTGTTTTGCTGCTGCCGTACTTTACATATGACCGGAATCTCTCTGGATTTTCTGACAGGTTTCGAGACAAGAGTTTCATTGTGGAAATTATTAGAAGTATTTTGTATTGAAGTTTGTGCTAAATTTTGGGCTTCTGTGAAACATCATAAATCTTGACGATTTTGTGTTCCGCTAAATCTGTGCAACGGTGTCCTGACCTGTTTTGTGAATCATGGGAGATATATCCATCTCTTGTTAAATTACTTCATATGAAACTCAATTGCTTTTAGTATTTCTTTGAATTTAAGCCACATCCAGTCTGTGCTTACATAGCTAGTTTGGAAGAAATACAGTCTGTCTCTTTTGAAGATATCAAGCAAAATTTTTTCTTCTTTTTTAAATATATTTATTTTTGATGGATTTGGATGTTAATGGTGTTCAGTCTCACTACAATAGCCTTGTACCCATTGTGATGCTCCTTATTTGTTCAGGATTGTTCATTGTCAGATCTAGAATGTTATCACAACTACGTGCTCTGTGTGTGGGTGTTTGAGCTAATTGCTCAAAATACTTTACTGAGAAAGCATGTAGTACGATTCCATATGATGATTTATGTCTACTACCAACTTTAAATGTATGTTTTCACCAACATATTGAGGGTAGATTGAAGTTGTCACCAACAGTAATTGTATGAGTTGGACACCTATTTGAAATGAAATTCAAATTGTCCTTGAACTTTTCAGAAAATTTATCATTCGAGGTGGGGGGGTGTCTGTAAAAGGGACCAACTGATAATTTATTCCAGTTGTTCCATAAAACCTCTACCCATACTAACTCACAGCAACTATCTATTTCAATTTCACTGCAAGGGAAACTAATTTTGACAGCAACAAGCATGCCACTGTCAACCGAATTTACTCATCTTTTCTGAATAGTGTCAGGTCCCTCGTAAAAGTTTTGTGTGGTTGCCTGCAGCTTAAGCCAACTTTAAGTACCTATAAAGACTTGTGTTTCAGTGCTTTTGATTATAGCTTGGAGTACTATTTCTTTCCCAACACAGCTATAACAGTTTACAACTGTAATACAAGTGAAATTCCTGGCGATTAAAGCTATGTGCCTTACTGAGACTTGAACCCAGGATCTTTGTCAATCAGAGCAAATGCTTTTCCGACTTAGCTAACCCAAGTACAACTCAAGACCAGTCTTCAGTTTTACTTCTGCCAGTACCTCATCTCCACCTCCTAAACTTCACAAAAGTTCTCCTGTGAAACTTGCAAGATTGACATACCTGGAAGAAATGATTTTTCAGAGACACAGCTTGGCCTCAAGCTGGGGGATGTTCCCAGAATGAATTTTTCACTCTGCAGCAGTCTGTATGCTGATGTGAAACTTTTCAGGAGATTACGACTATTTGTCAGACCCTGACCCAAACTCAGGATCTTTGCTTCTTGCGCACTGGCGCTTTTCTAACTGAGCTATGTAAGCACAACTCATGACCTGTCCTCACAATTTTACGTACACCAGTATTTCATTTCCTAACTTCCAGGCTTCATATTTCACTTTGTAATAGTGATATTTCTTGGGTCTACCCTCACTCCTCGTTTGACCCACACCTTTTGATACTGAATCCTTTTCCAGGTGTCTCTAACATGGGCCACTACCTATCCATTCCACACAACCCTCCGATACCCATGCAGCCACCTCCTGTGTGTAATGGGTCCCTGATGTATTGAGTGGATCACAGGACCTCTCTAATGTAAGGTGCAAGTCAAGGAATCTTCAGGCCACACATTTGCAGAACCGTCTGAGTCTTTGATCAGACATTCCACTCAGCTCTGTACTGAAGGTCAAGAATGGTTCTGTCAACAGTGCTACTGATAGTGAGCTCCACTTTTTAGTGTGTTGCAAGATATCACTTTGGTAAAGCAGTGTGTTATCCAACTTCTACCTAGTTGATGAAGCAAGATTGGCTGTCTTTACCACTTCAGATAACCTCCGGAAACTGGAGAGAATCTCTTCTGAGTCAAAGGAGCACACATTAGTAATGACATGAGGCACCATCTTCTCTTGGCTGTATGCCGTGTGCTTCATGTCGTCCAGAATAATCCAGTCTACACTTGAGATAATTGTGTCCAGTATGCACGCAGTGTGCAATTGTTGTGAACATCATTCATTGGCCATGTAGATGTTGCTTTACCAAAGTGATATGATCCACCACACTAGACTATCAATATTCTCACCCTCTGTGAGTGCGCAACCTTATAAACTGAGAGGCTTCCACTGAAACAAGGCAAATGAGTGCATCTGGCTCAGGACCATCATTTGTGCCAGGTAGCACCTGAAGACTATTTGTCAGACAGACTGGGGAGGCATTTCAGTCAGTGGCCCGGAAAATTATCATTGTCTGCCACATGTTAAAACAATCTCACACTCGACTCACTGCAGGCAGTAACCAGTTTATTCACTGTAGTGGACATATCAGGGGACTCATGAGATGTGCTGGATATTCCTTGGAATCCCAAGTCCACTGATTCCCATTGGCAACAGTCTCAAGCTGTATGATCAAAGCCAGAACCTCATGGAGCTGTGAGTGAAGGGTCTTCAACTCGCCTTACATGCAAACACAGCATTCACAGTCAAATGGTTCAAATGGCTCTGAGCACTATGGGACATCACTGCAGTGGTCATCAGTTCATTCACAGTCCCTAGCCATACTAAAGACATTGGAAACCTACAGAACACCATTACAAAAGCACACAGACAAAGGCAAAATAAGTAAGCCAGCAGAGAAGGAAGAGCAGTTCCTGACTTGTGGAAAAAGTTTTTTAAACCACCTCCTTTCCTTCTCAAGGAATCAGGAAAACTGTCCAAGTAGTTTCTCTGGTGTTTCCCTCAATAATGCACAGGGAATATCAGACAGACATTGAACTGTTAATGTATTTGGAATGCAGAAGGCTATGTAATTGATTTCAGTGAGGAATTGGGAGATACTATTCCACCCTGATAGCTTGCTCTTGCTTCAAATGCTGTGCAGCATATTTCACTGTATGCAGGAGGTTCACTCTAGATGAACTTACAGTATAATGCAGTATTTCAAATGTAATTGTCTTTCCCATTTTAATTAAAAAGTAACCTTCAGTGAGAGAGAACATGTTCATTATTCTATGTTTGTGGTTTATATTTTCCCTTAATATTTCAGCTTTGTAATAATGTCACAGATTTACATTGGCTAATCATTTGACTGCCACACTTATGACACCTAATGGCTTACTTCGCCAAACAAATATTTTTATTGGGTATTAACTGCAAGAAATGAACAAAAAAAACCTGTATCACCCCATAAATGCAAACATCTATCCCACATAGTGGCATTTAAAAAATGTATTCCTTACTTAGGCACTAATACACCATACTGTTGCTCACTGGGTAATTGCATAAATAGTTCTCTGTGAGTTGTGACATCCTTTGAGATTTGCATTAGGAAATCTCATTTGTTAATTCCACACTGACTTTTCAACAGACCTGGAATATTTTAAACATGACAGAATTAAATGAAGAATATGCTGTTGTCATAAATTGTAGAACTACTTGTGATAAAGGATTCATGTTCCAGATGGTATCCAGTGCATTGAAAGCTCTGAAGAAAACATGCTATGATTGAGGAGAGGATTTCTATTATCTGCTCCAGTTGCCTTAATGACTTATAGAGTATTTCAATATAATGTAATTGGATACACAAAAAATCCACTCACCAAGCAGCAGCAGAACACACACGTAAAAGAAGGTTACACTTCTGGCAGAATGGTTGGAGGGGGAGGAAGAGGGGTGAAGTAAAAGACTGGAAAGGTTTAGGGAAAGGGCAGTCTCCCCTGAACTGCCGTTTTCCAAAATCTTCCTCTTTTCTGAAACCTCTCCAGTCATTTTTTTCACCCCTATTTCTTCCTCTCCAACCTCTTTGCCGGAAGGAGGAGCCATTGATTCTGGAAGCTTACATAAGTATAACCTTCTTTTATGTGTGTGTTCAACCGTTGCTTGGTAGGTAGAGTTTTTTTATCAGTCCAGTTACATTAAATTGTCAAAAACTGATTATTTTGTTGTTATATTAGAGTACTTCAATAGATATACAAAACAGAAGAAATATCCAAAACATACTGAAGTACTTTATAATACTAATACAAAAACAAGAAAGGATGTACATGGGTGTGCTGAAAAGTGATACCTCCTAATTTTCTGTTCTGTTCTCAAGATTGGTTGAGGTGTTATATGTCACGCATATTACTCGGCCGACTTTTCTGCTTTGCTGACAGAGGTTGCAAGACTCTGCTGCTAGAGGGCTCTGAATTGAAGCATCTAATGTAACTATGTCAGAAAACTGAAAACACTAATTCAAAGAGTTCATCCACACATGGAGCACCCTCTCCTTCACTGTTACAATACCAGACCAGACAAGCAGTATGTCATCTGCAAAGTTAGATGCGTTAGCTTTAATGTCATCAATCATCCTCCATACAGTCCTGACTAGGCCCCACCCAATTTTCATCTGCTTCCAAAACTTAAGAAAACCCTCAGGGATCACAGTTTTATAGTGATGAAGCGATGCAACAGAGTCGAGGAAGTCAAACATTTTACAGTGGCCATGTCAACCAACTTGTTTCTCACTGGAAGAAATGTGTTTATTGCCAGGACGACTGTTGAGAAATAAATCTGTAGACATGTGCAATAAAGATGTAGAATGTTAATAAAGTTTGTTTTATTTACAAAGCTTTAAGGGTTTTCACATATAAATTTTGGAGGCATTACTTTTCAGCATGCCCTCATGTCATTGTGATGGCCATATTTTTCTGTTTAAACTTCAAATGAAAACTACCACCAAAATTGTTTGTTATTACTTTCTGTGCTTCAGTTACAGTGATAGCACCAGGGCATCTGTGCCTTGATGTATTCAAATGCACTTCTGGGGAGTTGTTTAAAGAAGTGAGGCATTGGTGGATGATAAAAATTTATGTTGTTTGATAAGTGTGTGTTAGGGAGCTGGTAAGAAAGCAGGACATACCCCATTGAAATATCTATCATTGAAAATAAGACGAAGTTAAATATAGTGTGAATTTGAAAACGTAAAATCAGTGAAAATGTAGCCACACACACACACACACACACACACACACACACACACACACACAGATATATATATGTATTAAAAACAAAGATTCCAAGACTTACCAAGTGGGAAAGCGCCGGCAGACAGGCACATGAACAAAACACACAAACACACACACAGAATTACTAGCTTTCTCCTTCCTGAAGAAGCAACAATCGGTTGCGAAAGCTAGTAATTCTGTGTGTGTGTGTTTGTGTGTTTTGTTCATGTGCCTGTCTGCCGGCCCTTTCTCGCTTGGTAAGTCTTGGAATCTTTGTTTTTAATATATTTTTCCCATGTGGAAGTTTCTTTCTATTATATATATATATATATATATATATATATATATAAAACAAAGATTCCAAAACTTACCAAGCGGGAAAGCGCCGGTAGACAGGCACAATAAATAAAACACACACACATACACACACACACACACACACACACACACACACACACACACACACACACACACAGACAGAATTTCTAGCTTTCGCAACCGACGGTTGCTTCTTCAGGAAAGAGGGAAGGAGAGGGAAAGACGAAAGGATGTGGGTTTTAAGGGAGAGGGTAAGGAGTCATTCCAATCCCGGGAGCGGAAAGACTTACCTTGGGGGAAAAAAGGACTGGTGTACACTCGTACGCACGCACGCACACACACATATATCCATCTGCATATACACAGACACAAGCAGACATTTGTAAAAGCAAAGAGTTCGGGCAGATATGTCAGTCGAGGCGGAAGTACAGAGGCAAAGAAGTTGTTGAAAGACAGGTGAGGTATGAGCGGCGGCAACTTGAAATTAGCGGAGGTTGAGGCCTGGCGGATATTGAGAAGAGAGGATATACTGAAGGGCAAGTTCCCATCTCCGGAGTTCGGATAGGTTGGTGTTGGTGGGAAGTATCCAGATAAGAGCCATATGTGAAAGCACCCACGTGATTTACCAATTTACCAGCCTACACTGTTGACGCTTTCTATGTGGGAATGACCAGCAAAAAACTGTCCATTCGCATGAATGGACACAGGCAGACAGTGTTTGTTGGTAATGATGATCACCCTGTGGCTAAACATGCCTTGGTGCACGGCCAGCACATCTTGGCCCAGTGTTACACCGTCCGGGTTATCTGGATACTTCCCACCAACACCAACCTATCCGAACTCCGGAGATGGGAACTTGCCCTTCAGTATATCCTCTCTTCTCGATATCCGCCAGGCCTCAACCTCCGCTAATTTCAAGTTGCCGCCGCTCATACCTCACCTGTCTTTCAACAACTTCTTTGCCTCTGTACTTCCGCCTCAACTGACATCTCTGCCCGAACTCTTTGCCTTTACAAATGTCTGCTTGTGTCTGTGTATGTGCGGATGGATGTGTGTGTGTGTGTGTGTGTGTGTGTGTGTGTGTGTGTGTGTGTGTGTGTGTGTGTGTGTGTGTGTGTGTGTGCGCGCGCGCGCGCGAGTGTACACCTGTCCTTTTTTCCCCCGAAGTAAGTCTTTCCGCTCCCGAGATTGGAATGACTCCTTACCCTCTCCCTCATCCTTTCATCTTTCCTTTTCCTTCCCTCTTTCCTGACGAAGCAACCGCCGGTTGCGAAAGCTCGAAATTCTGTGTGTGTGTGTTTTATTCATTGTGCCTATCTACCGGTGCTTTCCCGCTTGGTAAGTCTTGGAATCTTTGTTTTTAATATATATATATCATGGGAAAAATGATATATATATATATATATATATATATATATATATATATATATGTCTTAAATCTGGCTTTTGGAATTCTTTTGTTGGTGAAGACCTTTTCTCCACTTCAACTTTTTGGCATTCTCACAAAAGCAAATGTATTACATATATAAATATCCCTCTGCAGAGATGAAAATCAGTTAAAATCTCAAGGTACAACTAGACATCTATATCCAATGAATTGCAATTTCAGCTATACACAGAACATCCTACATAGCACAAGTCCTTGCTACTTCCTGCAGGTCACTTAAGTGAGTATGCTTTCTGTTTACCTGGGAAAAAGAGTTAGAGTGCCCAAGCCACAATACTTCAGAATTCGCAAATACCTTTTATCCTTACATTTGATATCATTCCTTGCAGTTAATCAGAGCCTTTCCCAAAACTAGAATGGATTTCAGAAGTGATGATTGTGTGAACCAAGGAATGAACCTAGGTGTGAAATCTAGCAAAGGAAGGAGTTGGTTGAAAGTGGTTCGGGTACAAAGAAACTATTTTTCCGGTTTGTGTCATAACAGTTATTATCTGCTCTCGCACGCAGTTAATATCTGCCCTCGCATGCCTCCAACCTGAATCTTTGAACCCCTCATAGTAGTGAGGTAAGTAAAATGTCTTACTTTGTAGTGGGACAGTATCCATCTGTTCAATATTCTAGATGTTTTGTGGTTTCTGTATCTCTGTAATAGAGGGGGGAGGGGGAGGTACTTTGTGCCCACCTTTTGTAAATATTGTAACTTATCTTGGTATTCCATATTTTAAAATTCTCATAAAAATTTTATTGTTTTTTTTTTTTAATTTTTTTATATCCTTCACCTGATTTTATAAATGTATAAATTCTTTCATCAAAACTTAGTATAAGTCTAATGGCACTCGTCATAAAGTCTACCTTCTTGGTAGTAGATGTGACTTGACAACGAATGTCCTATTCTATAAATTTTAAAATTTTGGCAGTGTAAATCCTCTGGGCATTGAATTTCTCTGTGTGGGTAGCAACAGTGATCTCAAAAGTGATTCATGTGTCTTGGGTTTATGATTGTTTCTTGTTACTTCTTATTCAGTGCCATTTTGTCCAGTGCTAGAGATAACTGTCTCCTGATCCCGATTTATGGTCCAACACTTACAGAAGGTTTGTGTACTCTGCTACTATGAGTAGAAGCAGAGTCCATGAGCATACTAAAATAGTAAGATTTGATGAGAGAGAGAGAGAGAGAGAGAGAGAGAGAGAGAGAGAGAGAGAGAGAGAGCAGGAAATATGACAAGTTTGCTGCAATTCGAGAAGTATTTGATAAAATGAATGAATTACTACCATGATTTTATTCTTCAGGGATGTACACTGTTGTTGTTGAAATATTGTCATTGTTTCGTGGCAGGTGTCCCTTCAAGGTCTTCATTAAGGAAAAACCTGGAAAGTATGGTATACATACAATGCTCACAGACTATAAAACCAGATATGTTCTCAGCATGGAGCCATATGTAGGGAGGAAAAATGACAGTCCACAAAAATCAAATTCAGCTGTAGTGGAACATCTGGTTGTTCCTACACATAATTCAGGATGCAAAGCCACCACACAGAGAGATATTACACTTCAGTTAATGTGGCCGAAGATTTATGGATGAATCACAAGCTCACTTGTGGGAACATTGCAAGCTAATAGGAAGCATATTCCTCAAGAACAGAATTATTTTCTAGTAAATTTTCGTGCAGTGATTCTATTACTGCAAACATCCCAATCACAATTGTATCATATATCACCCATGAAAACAATAAAAATAAAAAGCCTTCCGTTGCTGTCGACTCAACATTATGATGCTGCACTTGGTTCGCATACTGACACTAAGAAGAAAACAATCATAAATTTGTGTTACTATGAGTTGAAAGGCAGTGTTAGCACAGTTGATCAAATGGTGAGTCAATTTCCAACTAAAAGACCTACAAGAAGGTGGTTGTGATCTATTTTCTGTAGTTTTGTGGACATAGCAATCTTGAATGGTTGTACATTGATTCTGTTGAGCTTCCCAGAGGGGAATAAGATGAAATCTAATAAGCAATGACTATTTCTTCAAGAATTTGGACTACAATTCACAAAATCATACATAGAAGAAAGGGCTGTGAATAATAGAGGATTCCAGAACTGTATGGCTTCACTGTGGGATATATTCTCAGACGGAGTATCAAACAGAAGTTTGCTGCAAAGGAAGCTGAAGGAGGGTGGGGAAGGTGTCTTTTGTGTTGTCATGAAAGCCAGTCAAAAGCAATGAAATACAATAAAGTGAACAAAACAACAATTATCTGTAACAACTGTAACAGATACACATAAAGTAAACACAGCAAGAAAACTGTTGCATGTTCAAAGTGCGAAGACATGCCTGAAGAAAGGGATGAATAAGTTATCACAGAAGCTATGTAATGTAACCTGCTGTGTTTTACCTAAAATATCTGTAATACTTTTTAATTATAATCCAGTTTCTTCAATAACTCTGTTATGACTTTTACTACCAATGTAAAGAGATGCTGCTCAAGAAAATAAGACAAAATAAACTCATGTGATGGAAAAAAGTGAAAAATATTAAATGCATTTTTGTAGAGTGTGCTAAAAGATATTTACAATTCGTGGACATTTATTACATATTATACAATATTTTGTTAATAAAGGTCAATAAAAGTTAAAGAAATCTGAGTTATAAAATGTTTTGTGCTGGGCACAAAATACCCCCCCCCCGGTCATTCCTCCTTGGCACTAGGTGTTACGATAAATACATTGGTACTGGAAGGGTTATGTGTCAGTGCTGCTCTTAGTAGTCCATTGGCTAGACACAGTTGTCAGTGCCAATATTTGTAACGTGAGAATTGTGAGATGCCAGAGTGAAGACTGTTGTGGAGCCTTTGCCAGTTCTATTTTACAAACATATATAGGTACCAGTTACATTAATTTATGTAAAAAATATTACTTTATTGTAGGCACTGGAAAGACTTAATTACTTACCAGCAACATCCTATATTTGTTTAAAAAAATAAAGGTAAATATCTGCAAGTATTGGATAATAACCAGAAAACATCATTTACCCCAAAAAGCATTAAAATAACTTATTCTCAGGCAACACCTCTGACAAATGCCGTAACAATTACTTCAGTGAGGCTTTGGTTGTTTTATTCCCCTATCCTTTCCCAACTGTGCTTGGTTTCTGACAAGACAATAAACTCTAGCCCTGCTTCTTCTGAGACCCATGTTGTATACCACCCACCTACTACCTCCCTTGACAGATTCATGATTATCCCGATACAAAAGTGGTTGTCAGCCAGATTCAGATAGTAATAACTGTTCAAATTATCTATGGTTATAGCTGCTTTGATAGTTACTATTGATTCATTCATCGGTTGGCTCCATCTGTGATTTTATTTTGCACTCGGTGTTCGTTTTGATTACTCATCTCAGGTCCAAGAACCTTATCGTGTATCACATACAATACATGATCAGCTACCATCTTTTCTCATTGCTGGAACTGAGCTTAGTATTTTCCTCTTTTTTTTATCACCAGTGCTGTGCACAGAAATCTGGTCTCTAGCTGTCTGCTATTGTATTGCTAAAAAGCATTATACAGTCAGCTTGTTTGCCTTTTTCAACTTGATGTGCATCAATATGAATCATTTTTCGTTAAGAGGGCCTTGTCCTCATTGTCAGCTGTATGTACACATTTCATTAAGCCTGTGTAAGAATAAAGAAGAATTCTTGCTGCCTGTATACATGGATCATGCACAGTGGTAAAAAGGCTGCAGTATTTACACTGAAATCAACAAGAATTTTTATATGAAGCACTGCATTCTCATTTTCCAACAGACAAAGAGGAATCTTGTTTATTTATATATAGATGAAGTGAAATAGGTATCTATTGGTGGACACAACAGTGATGTCCTCTTAAAGGTAAATAATTTTTACTGACAAATTTTGTATCAAGCTATAATGTATGGAAGTGGCACACATGTGGAAATAGGGATTATGAATTAAATAACAGACGGGAATGAACTGTGACTGGGTCTCAAACAGCAGGTGTAGACATACTAAGGCAGGCATAAAAACTTTGAAATACTGCATTGATAATGGCTAGTTACTATTCAAAACCTAGTTCTGCTTTAATAAAGCTAAAAAGGAAACTGTTACTGATTGCTGCTCTCTATCACTTCGAAAGTCATATCGTGGTTGTTGAGCGCATTCTGCTCTCCTAATGGAAGACAATCTGTTAATTAATCTAATGTTATTCCCAGATACCTGTTGCTGACTTTCATTTTAAACAATGGTAGGAGTAAAGTCAGCCTGTTGCCAAATAATTGTGTGTTTGAACAGGTGACAAGTGCGTAATGAAAATTGAAAGTAACAAAGTTTTTGTACACAATAGACTAGCAAAACCCACATTCGTACACATAACACATAGTTGCGTTGTCTTGATGGTGTAGCACAACTGCGTGTTCGAGCTAATATAACCATGCATTTGTATGTGTTCTTGTTAGTTTATCTCCAAGGAAATACATTGTTTGAAAGCCTAGCAATAATTTCATTCTTCTTTATGTGCCTGTGCACTGTCCATCATCTCAACTATAGGAGAGTGACTACCCCTATTCCTTTTATTATTATTACACCCAGGTTTTTCAAGTATCATATTCACTTTCATTTTTCGGCCTCTCACCCATCACTCATTTAGAAAGAGCATATTGACATGTTTTGTACAAGAGTGGACACACACACACACACACACACACACACACACCAGGGTGCAAAGTATTTCAAAGTGTTTGCTAACAAAGAAACTTGTCATTGTTTCAGAATTGTTCCTGTTCCTGCAAGGCGTCAACACTACTGAGAGGGTTACGCTGTAGTTTCCTTCGCAAGTGCATATAGTGGACTAGGTGTGTTGAGCAGACAGCCCCTAATTTGATTATTATGAATTCCAGACATTACATGATATTGATACATTTAACATAGCTGTCACTTTTTGAAAACCGTTACAATGGTACCAGTAAGCTCGGGGCAAAATATTTCACAAACTGGAGTCAACAATACGACTACTCCAGGAACTCCTAATAATCCAACAGGAGGATCTGCTAAAGCAAGTTCTGGAGTAAAACCTAACTATGCACTAAAGTTCACTCTTGCTGGTCATACAAAGGCAGTATCTGCTGTAAAATTCAGCCCAAATGGTGAATGGCTTGCAAGTTCATCTGCTGATAAATTAATCAAAATCTGGGGAGCATATGATGGAAAGTTTGAAAAGACAATTTCAGGACATAAATTGGGTATATCAGATGTATCGTGGTCTAGTGATAGCAGGTTATTAGTAAGTGCTTCTGATGATAAAACATTAAAAATTTGGGAACTGAGTTCAGGAAAGTGTTTGAAAACGCTAAAAGGTCATAGTAATTATGTTTTTTGCTGTAACTTCAATCCTCAGTCTAACCTAATTGTTTCTGGCTCATTTGATGAGAGTGTTCGCATCTGGGATGTAAGAACTGGAAAGTGTTTAAAGACATTGCCTGCTCATTCAGATCCAGTGAGTGCTGTTCATTTTAACAGAGATGGTTCCCTAATTGTGTCCAGCAGCTATGATGGCCTCTGCAGAATATGGGATACTGCATCAGGTCAGTGCCTGAAAACACTGATAGATGATGACAATCCTCCAGTGTCATTTGTTAAATTTTCTCCAAATGGCAAATACATCCTTGCAGCTACATTGGATAACACATTGAAGCTTTGGGACTATAGCAAAGGAAAATGTTTGAAAACATACACAGGACATCGTAATGAAAAATATTGTATATTTGCTAATTTTTCTGTAACTGGTGGTAAATGGATTGTTTCTGGTTCAGAGGACAATATGGTGTACATTTGGAATCTCCAGACAAAGGAAATAGTGCAGAAGCTACAAGGACATACAGATGTAGTGCTTTGCACAACATGTCATCCAACAGAAAATATTATTGCTTCAGCAGCACTAGAAAATGACAAGACAATTAAATTATGGAAAAGTGATATTTAAGTTGTTTTATTTCCTATTATTGAGATAATGATTGTAATTGTTCATGGTGATTATTAATTGTACTGACAATCAGCTCAAGTCGTCGACTGTGCATTCAGTATTAGTTTCAGTCATTTGTTTTATATTAAATGTAATCAGTGCCTAAGATTTGCTGGACAAACAATAATATTTATAGAGTAAATGGCCTTTATAAGGAGAATTTTTTGAAGTTTCAGTAATTCTCAAACATCTGACAACTGTGTTACAGGGATCCTTCGTATATATAGAGAATAAAGTTACATTTAACCTGTATATAAGTTACTCTTCAGCCGAAAAGTTCCAATTCTACAGTACTTTCTTTGTTTCATTGTATATTATGTAATGTAAAACTTAAAAATCAATAATAATATTGAAATAACACTTTATTTCATTGTCCATTATTTTTGGATTCATTCTAAATCACCACACAACAATACATTGAAAAATTATTCCAGAATTAATTTAGTCTGTGGAAAACAATTATGTTGTGATTGTTTGTCCTCTATTTATTCCAGCAGTTCCAAATAATTTGGCAATAGTAGTTCGGCTGGTATGATCATGTAATATCTTATGTATTTTTAAATGTAAGAAAAATGGCTGATGGAATGTAAGAGTGCGCAGTTACATTGCAGTGACTGATGATGATTACTAGATTTTAAATTGCCCTATACAAAATTTTTACTGTAAGACTGTGGTATGTTATATTTTTAATTAACTGCATTTTGTAGCCATAATGCTGACTTTGTCTGCAAGAATGTTTTGATTGTATGTACTATCATGAAAGAAAAGAAATCAAAGATGGAATGTAGTGTTAATGACTTATCAGATACTGATAATGGATGATTATCATAATAAAAATTTGTTAGCCTTATGCCTTCACAAGTGAAGGAGAACAATGTTAATGAAATATTTGTGAAATAGTTTGTGTTACTGAAGAGACATAATACATGTACTGCAAGTTTGTTAGCTTTGTCTACATCTCTTTCTACATGTAAGACATTCTGGTTCCAAATCTCTAAGGAGTCATAGTAATAAGTTACTGTTGATGATACAAGTTTAAATTTCTGGCTGTAATGTAGTGCAGTTGGTAGTCAGACATGTTACACAGCCAAACAGTAATTTGAAACTAAATGTATGACTCTTAGAGAAAAGTTTTTCTGATAACTTGGTTATTTGCTTGCCAGAAATTTAGACAGTGAAATAGTGTCCAATAATATGGAAAATTAATGAAATGTAAATAATTAAATGGAACTATGTGGAATAAACATTGTCGGTACAGTAAACCCCAATCTTCTTTTCCCTTTAGAGTAAAATGTAAATCTACACTAGCGATGTAAGAGACTAGTTTGATGTGTTTAGTAAACTGCAGTGCATTGAATGAAAACAAACTGCTTAATGCTGCTGTCTGCTCACCATGTCAACAGTAGTGTAATCAGTAACACAAAATTGCATCAGCATAATTATAGCTTTAATTTACAGTGTCTGTGGTTATGTTTCTTGGTTGGTCACTCAGTTAAACAAGATTATTCTTTGGCTTGTAAATATATATACTGGAGCTGAGAAAGATATAGGCTATTATTAAGACTTGCATTGATATGAGGTATGATTTTCAAAAGAAAACCAGTTTAATGTTAAATAAGGAGTTGAGTACAACATTTTTCATGAAGCAGGTGAGGAAGAGCAATATCATATTAATAGCACGCATAAGGTAGTAAAGACCTTGGTTTCAGCATTGGACTGTGCTCAGAACTGATAACATTTAATCTGAAGACACTGTAATGTTTTTTAAAAGACATATTGACTTCTTTTGGTATTGAGTAGGGTTCATAGATTTGGTCTTGCATATATAATATTGAATGGTGGTAAAATAATTGGGAAGAAAAATAAAAATTTACTATTTAAAATATAGTATGTACAGGAAAAGCAGTAACATCAGCTAAAGTACCACATTGTTTAAGGCACTTACTCATACTCAGGACTAGTATTTAAATCTCTGTTTAACTGTCCAGATTTAGGTTTCCTGTGGTACCCTTAAATCACTTAATGCAATTGACAGGTTGTTCCTTTGAAAATACCAAAGCCAATCCCCTTTATACGCCTGCTATCCTACTTGTGCACTCCCATAATGACCATGTCATTGATAGATTGTTAAACTCTTATTTTCCTTCCTTCCTTTCTTATCCAAATATCTGCCGGAAGAAGTCGATAAAGTTAAACAGAGATCTGATATTTTAATCTGATCAGCATTCAAAATGGTGAAATCGTACTACACTTTAGATTCAAACAAAAGCAATGAATGTCTAGTTGGTGGTAATCAGACAGAAATAGGTGAATATAAAAGGAAAAATTCGTTATGAAGTCTCAGATGAATGAAAAGGTCTTTGGGAGAGAACCTACACTTTCTTCTGCCTCTGAGTTTCATTCAAGTGATGAAAAAAGTATATCCAATATCAGGGATGATATCTGTGTTACAGTTTAGTGAAAACAGTTTCCATTACTCTGAAGAGTCGCACATTATCAATGACTACAAAGGCCTGACTTTGAACTTAACTTTATTGTTTTATATCACCCAATCTGGATTTTTGAACCCATGCAGATGGACAAGTGCTTTTTCGATACTACAGGTGTATCTGTTTCACTGTTGTCACTTTTGAATTAGTAAATATGAAATGTGTGTGAGACTCCCCGTGTCTGTCCAAATCACAAGGCACCTTAGCACTGAGCTTATTACATACTCATGTGCACTATTACCATTTGGTGCATTTGATTAGGGGATTGAGATGCCGTAAGTTGTACTATGTTTTCATTGCACTGAATGCAATTTTCTTTTTTTACCAGGCAATTTATATTGACCTCCCCAGTTATCTACTTTGCTGCCTGTTGAGTTTGAAAGCTGTTTGTTATAAGCTGCTCAAAAATTATCGTGATACCATGAATATGTTCCTCATTGCTTACTCACTCCTCCCCTCTTCCCCCTTGCCCACAAAAATCTTTTCCTTAAACCATTAAGCCACCATTTCTTCTTGCATTGTCTTTAGACTGCAAGTAAGTGCAATAACAAAGATTTAATGTAGTAACCAGAATATGTGCAAGAAAGCACCGTATTCCTTCCTAATTCATTAAAAAGAATGTTAATATTCCATACAGATTTGATTCTCGAAATTGTAAAGAAGGTGTAATTAATTTTCATATTTCAATATTTCTTTCAGAATCAAATCATCTGAAAATAAAGGTGCAAAATGGCCCAAAATCCTGCCCGAAAACAGAAGAGAAAAACATATACAAAAGAAGAACTTCAGGAGTTGTCAAAAGAAGAACTGATCTCAAGAGTTCTGCAGTTGGAAGCCTATAACACACAATTAAAGTGTTCACTAACTAAACGACTGAGTGAAGTGGAGAATACAGTCAGTATTGAAGAAACAAAGCGCAAACGAGCTTTTGATTTTTCAAATTGCAGTAAGAGGCATATTATGTTGAAAGTATTGTATCTTGGATGGAATTATCAGGGTCTAGCAACACAGGAGGACAGCACTAAAACTATTGAACATGAGCTGTTTGCAGCTCTGTACAAAACTTGCCTTGTTGAAAGCAGGGAGACTGCCAATTATCATCGATGTGGTCGTACAGATAAGGGTGTAAGTGCTTTCTGTCAGGCATTCACATTAGATGTTAGAAGCAACTTGACTGAAGAGGAAGTACACTCAGGAAGCACTAACTCAGAACTACCGTATCCAAAGCTTTTGAACCGTGTTTTGCCAAGTGACATTAGGGTTCTATCCTGGACACCTGTACCACAAGGCTTCAGTGCAAGATTTGATTGCAAATCTAGGACATACAAATATTTTTTCCCTAGAGGAAATTTAGATCTACAGAGGATTAGTGAAGCTACATGCTATCTGGTAGGTAGCCATGATTTTCGTAATTTGTGTAAAATGGATGTAAAGAATGGAGTAATCAATTATATAAGGGAAATTCTTAGCATCGAACTGAAAGTTGTCTCCGAGGATCCTGCAAAAGTAGTATCATATGACATGTGTGTACTAACAGTCAAAGGAAAAGGCTTTCTTTGGCATCAGATTAGATGCATTGTTGGTGTTTTGTTCTTAATTGGTCAAGGCAAGGAGGAGCCCACTGTTATAAAGGACTTATTAAATGTTGATATTAACCCACAGAAACCTCAGTATTGTCTTGCTAATGAAGTTCCACTTAATCTCTTCCATTGTGAATTTGATGAAATGGGGGAGATAGTGGACAATGATACACTAATAAGTGTGATACATGAACTCCAGAGAATTTGGACAATTCATGCTGTTAAAACAACAATGGTGCGTTCTATGTTGTGCTGCTTGCAAGAAAATATAGATCAAAATGCAAATGAACAAAGTTCATGCCTTCTTGATGGAGTGAAACGCAAAGTTTACCAGCCGCTCTTTGAGAGGCCAAAATGTGATAGTTTGGATGAGCGCATTCAGCATTACATAAAAAAGAAGAAAATTGAGCTTCCTGAAAATGAGAGAGAAAATGCGAAGTAGTGATCAACAGTTTAGGTTGACAATTGTATATCTGAAAATAAATATTGAACGTTTTTTAGTAATTGTGTAAATGTTGATGTAACATAACCAAATGAAAAAAAGTTGATCTGATGAGAAGATATTTGTTCAGCTTTTCTACATAGCTGTTTAAGCAGAGACAGGACATTACTAATGGAAAAATAATCATCTTGTCCGTTAAATGAATTTGTCCCTTTTTGCTGCCACAGTTTTGATATTACAGTATAGGAGGAAAACATGCATCTTTTATGAATTATGTTTGTTGCAAACCCTGCAGTAAAACCTGCAAGAGTCTCTTCCAAAGTTTCACATGATGACAGCTGAAAGTTGGTCTACAAACAAATGTCAGTAGTCTTTGCACAGTTTTCTGTTTTTATTGCTAAAATATTTAGTGAATTTTTAAATAGTATGAAGTTCTACATGATATGAAGATAGTTGTCTGCTTTCTTCACATTTGTGATGTATTTAAAACATTTCCTACATCTGTTTGTGGAAGCATGTTACATTTTCTTTATTCATCACTAGTGCATGACTATTGGCCTTCAGTGTGTATGGAGAAAGAAACTCATCATTGGATTCCACTATTTCTGTCACATTGTATATGCAATGAAAAAAAAAAAAAAAACAAGAAGCTATCTGTTTACAAGACTTGGGCTCTATTTGCTGATTTTTTTTTTTTTTTTTTTTTTTTTTTTTTTTTTGTGTGTGTGTGTAGTAAACAGCAAATGATGAATGGTCTGTTTGACCAAAAATATCAACTGTTGGTTCCACATTTGTTCCTTCTTAAACTGTGTAGAGAAGAAAAGTATCCATTTCTGTGAGATTGTGACCTGCGTTATATCCCTACTCCCGGTGGAGACTGATACATTTGACAGTTGGGGGCATCCGTTCTATTCACTTTCCTGTATCATCATCATCATCATCATCATCATCATCATCATCATCATCCACTATGCAAGTGAGTCATAACTTTGGCATTCTTCCCTCTAACGCCACACCTTTAAACTATCTCTGGGAGGTTACTTTACACCATTTAGTTGATTCTTGCCACTACGTTTCCCTCAACGTACACCTGTAAATCTCCTTTTCATTCATTCATACTCCCTTGTTATTGCTATAATTTTTCCAATTTTTTGTAGTGATTTAATTATTGTCTATCTGGTGTTTTCAGACATTATCTGTCTGCACCATTTACTTCCTCTTTCCTTTTAATCTTTGTTGCTCCATTAATGCCTCTGTTTTGTGTTTGCCCATCTACTGTCCTGAAAACTGCACAACCTACCATTTCTACCTTGTCAAGTTTACAGATCTTGTCTGTTGCTGTTAATACATTAGAGACAGAATTCAAATACCCCAAACAGGGTAGCTGAACTCCAAATTTAGCACATTGCCTTGCCACAATGAGTGCAACAAATTCGAATGATGGGCCATGGAGTTCATATCTGGTGTGTATATTCATGTATGTTATATCAGTTTTTAATGACAAATATACAAAAGCTAGTTTTTAATGACAAATATACAAAAGCTTTTACCGTAACATTTTTTATCCCAAGAAAAAAGGAACTTGTACATACTGTTCTTCAACATAATTTGACTTCTTGTTTGTTTTGAAATGCACAAACAAAGATAAACATCTTAACCAGGGCATAGCCTGAATGTTTCATTTCAGACACATTTTGCTCCCTGCTCTTAATGATGTCATCACACACTTTGCAGAAACTTGTTGGGTGTGAATATTTTATTGTTGTTATTATTTAGTATGTGATTTGTTTTTCTGGAAATGTTTGCCACAGTTTGGAGAGGGTAAACTTTTTCTTTCATCCATATTTCTTGTCTTGTGACACCTGCCATGAACAGAAAAAAGCAGTTGTTTCCACCATTTGTAATGAGACTTCCTGAAGGGGTAATAACCCCTTTTATTCATACCCCCTACTTTACTCTCACAAGTGTACTACCTCCAGGCGGTGCATTGCATAAACAGTGAACCAGCAGGGGTATAAGCTTTGAGAAAAATGGTATTAGATTCGGAACAGAGTGGTGTTACAGAAAGTGCTGTTGGGAACTGTAAATTATCAAGAATATGGGAACTGTATGGCACTACAATGCACAGACATTGTATAAGTAGAAGTTATTGTACTAGGTGGAATACAAAAAATGGCAGGAATAACTTTATCCACTTACTATGTAGTTAAGGTATTGAGTAGGAGACAGACATATATTAAAAAGTAAAGGTTAATTTATTTGGTTTCAGAAACAGCTATGTCATTGAAATTTGTTTCTTTAATGTTAAAATGCAGAGGTAGTTCAGAGATGTCTGTGCTTGTTTGCCACTCACTGGCTCAAGTATATGGTGAGGATTTGTTAGATTTTGATCTGTGTTATAATATATAGCATTACAACAGTGGTTATTCAACAGACTAACGCATTGTTATAGTGACATAATAATCTTGTGGTAAATTCTTGAATTTCAGTGTATGACATGCAAGGCCTTGCTTTAATTTTCTCACTAACTAATGAACATAATTAAAATCTTTTTGTTTAGTGACTGGTTACACAGTATATTTCACAGTGATTAGAATAAGTTATTCACATATTGATAGCCTCTTTGTAACTGATAAAATACCAGCTCCTTACTTGTAACTGTAATGGAAATTCCTGGACTACAGTCATTCCTTTCCTTGTGTTTCAGCTAGAGTGTAGTCTTTTTGTGGTGTACCATTATTATAATGTTCTACGCTTAAATTTGTTGAGCAAATATGTAACTTTGTGACTACACAGGCCCTTGTTGACTCATTCATCTCTTATTCGAGCCTTATCTGCCTTTTCCATTAATTCAAGTAGAACTACTTCAGGAATAGTGTGATCTCTGGCTTTGTTAGTGGACCTTCTTTTTAAATTAATTACATTTTTAAGAACTCTTCCAATGTCACACCTGTAACTCTTTTCCAACAAATAAACTCGTTAAAGTTTGTAATAAATTAAAATTGCATGCCTGAAATGGACTTGAGTCATCAGTCTTCTGACTGATTTGATTTAGCCTGCCATGAATTCCTCCCCTGTGCCAACCTCTTCATCACAGAGTAACACTTGCAACCTATGTCCTGTATTATTTGCTGGATGTATTCCAATCTGTCTTCCTCTGCAGTTTTTGCCTTCTACAGCTCCCTCTAGTACCATGGAAGTCATTCCCTGATGTCTTAACAGATGTTGTATTACCCTGTCCCTTCTCCTTGTGTATTTTCCACATGTTCCTTTCCTCACCAATTCTGTGCAGAACCTCCTCATTCCTTACTTTACCAGTCCATCTAATTGTCAACATTCGTCTGTAGCATCACATCTCAAATGCTTCAGTTCTCTCCTGTTCCTCTATTCCCATGGTCCAGATTTCACTACTATACAATTCTGTGATGCTAACACACATTCTCAGAAATTTCTTCCTCAAATTAAGGCCTATGTTTGATACAAGTAGACATATCTTGGGCAGGATTGCCCTTTTTGTCAGTGCTAATCTACTTTTGATTGCTCCATCTGTCACTGGTTATTGCCTGGGTAGTAGAAGTCCTTAACTTCATGTACTTCGTGACCATCAATCCTGATGTTAAGTTTCTCGCATTTCTCATTTCTACTCCTTCTCATTACTTTTGTCTTCCTTCAGTTTAATCTCAGTCCATATTGTGTACTCATTAGACTGTTTATTCCATTCAGAAGATCCTGTAATTCTTCTCCACATTCACTCAGGATAGCAGTGTCATCAGAAAATCGTATCATTGATATTCTTCCACCTTTAATTTTAATTCCACTCCTGAACCTTTCCTTTATTTCCATCATTGCTTCTTCAGTGTACAGATTGAACAGTAGTGGTGAAAGACTACATCCCTGTCTTACACCCTTTTCAATCTGAGTACTACAATCTTGCTCATCCATTCTTATTATTCCCTCTTGTTCTTGTACATATTGTATATTACCCGTCTCTCCATATAGCTTACCCCTTTTTTTCTCAGAATTTTGAACATCTTGACATATTTTACATTGATGGACACTTTTTCCAGGTCAACAATTCAAGTGAACATGTCTTGATTTTTTCTTTAGTCTTCCTTCTATTATCAACCACAACATCAGAAGTGACCCTCTGGTGCCTTTACCTTTCCTAAGCCAAACTGATCATCATCTAACACATACCCATTTTTCTTTTCCATTCTTCTGTTCATTATTCTTGTAAGCAGGAGCTGTTAAGCTGATGGTGTGATAATTCTCACATTTGTCGGCTCTTGCAGTCTTCGAAATTGTGTTGATGATATTTTTCCGAAAGTCAGATGGTATGTCACCAGACTCATACATTCTACATACAAATGTGAATAGTCGTTTTGTTGCCTCTTCCCCCAGGGATTTTATAAATCCTGATGGAAGGTTATCAGTCCCTTCTGTCTTATTTGATCTTAAGTCCTTTAAAATTCTCATAAATTCTGATTCAAATACTGGATCCCCTCTCGCTTGTATATTGACTCCTGTTTCTTCTTCTATCACATTAGACAAGTCTTCCCCCTCATAGAGGCCTTCAAAGTACTCTTTCCGCTCACTCCTCTGCATTTAACAGTGGAATTCCTGTTGCACTCTAAATGTTACCACCCTTGTTTTTATTTTGACCTAAGGTTGTTTTGACTTTCCTATACACTGAGTCAGTCCTTCCAATGTTCTTTTTTTTCAGCTTCTTCATATTTTTCATGTGTCTATTTCATCTTAGCTTTCCTGCACTTCATATTTATTTCAGTCCTCAGTGACTTATATTTCTGTATTCCTGAATTTCCCGGTACATTTTTGTACTTCCTTCTTTCACCGATCAGCTGGGGTATTCCTTCTGTTACCCATGGCTTCGTCACAGTGAACTTCCTTGTACCTATGTTTTTCTTTCTAACTTCTGTGAATGCCCTTTTTAGAGATATCCATTCCTCTTCAACTGTACTGCCTACTGGGCTATTCTTTATTGCTATATCTACAGCCTTAGAGAACTTCAAGCGTATCTCATCATTCTTTAGTACTTCTGTATCCCACTTCTTGCTTATTGATTCTTCCTGACTAATCTCTTGAACTTTCAGTCTGCTCTTCATTACTACTACTACGTGATAGTCTATATCTGCTCCTGGATATGCCTTAAAATACAGTAGCTGATTTTGGAATCTCTGTCAGACCATGAGGTAATCTAACTGAAATCTTTCCATATCACCCAGCCTTTTCTGAGTATACTTCCTCTTCTTGTGATTCTTGAACAGAGTATTCACTATTACTAGCAGGCCTTACATTACGAAAAAGACCATTTCTCTCGTAAGACAGGGTTCTATGTATGAGACATGGTCCAGTACAAAGTGTTAATCTTTACTGGAGCATTAAAGATTAATTCTGAGACCACATCAGTGTTGACACACTTATCTCAAACGCCTCAGCATACTATCCTCTAAGTACTTGTTAAATATAGAGAAAGCAGCTGTTGATACAGCAAAGTAAATTGCTTTGGGCTGGATCAAGAAGCTCAGTATCTTACAGAATTTTAAAAGGTTTTAATGAAGACTGTGTAAAATCTTATATTATCATTAAAAAATACTACTGGGTGTGAAGGACACTTAAATTGCTGTAAAGTATAACAGCATCTCCAGTAACTGAAATAATCAAAATAGTCAACTAATATTTTTAACTAAAATTGTTGAAGTAAACAGAAGGTAAACCTCTGTTCAAGAAAGGGTTAAGTGAAAACAGAGCAAGCTATTATCCAATTTCTGTTCTTCAGATCCTGTCAAAAACGGCTACAATCCAGTTACAAAATTTTTTGCAGAATATGGTATTATTCAAAGAATCTTATTTAGTACTGTAGAAAACTGGTTCCAGTTAAATGGGTTGAAACTGGAACTGAAAACAAAATCCCATACTGTACATATCCAAAAGAAACATTTAAATTGCTAAGAGATTAAAACAATTTTGAACAGTTGGTTTAGAGAGAAAGGTGATACAGTTACATTTCTTGGATTAAATTTGGACAAGAATTTAAGATAATCACACATTGATTTTCTTAAAAATAAATGAAGTAATTTTGCATTAGAAGTACAACTTCTACTGACATCTATACATTACAAATAGCATATACTAATTACTGTATTTATCATTAGGTGTAGAATAGTTTTCTGGGAAGCTCAAATAGCATCTGTGGATACTGAAGCTGCAGAAGAAAATTATTAGATGCTTTTGTACTGCATAGCCAAAACTATCTTGTCCACTATTATTAGAAACTACAAATCATAATTGTTCCCTGCCTATACACTCGTGAAATTATGATGTATTATTCTTATGCAATAGACAAATTATTCAAGAAAAATCATTTTTACAGCAGGATACCATTGTTAGCATTACTGTAGTTGCTTTCTATTTTAGGTGAAGTTTCATTACAAATCTGTAACATATACCTATATTAAATGATTGATATAGAAACATTGTGAGACTAATAAATCACACTTCACTGACAGCTGTTTGTCTACTGGCAAAGTATAAACATGTTTTATATATTAGAATTATGTGTTGTTTACATCCATGATTCCAAATATTCAGATAAACTTTGAAGTGATGGTATACTATAGTAGTATTTTACTTGTTTTTGATTATCTGAGTATTTCGTATTTCCTTCCTGATATATGTTGATAACATCCTACAGAATTTGCACCAGAATGTAGAAGTCCATTCTGAACCCTGGGTATGTTTGCATAGTACATTACGTTTGTTTCTACTATTGTGGTTGTGCATTACACCATTCATCCTGAATTTTCTGTTTTAAACCACAGATACCAAATAATGGAAAATCCAGGATATTATGGAAAGAAAAGTTGCCACTCTCTGTATAGTGGAGATGCCGAGTCGCAGATAGACGCAACAAAAAGACTGTCACATATAAGCTTTTGGCCAGCACACACACACACACACACACACACACACACACACACACACACACACACACAGAGTGTAGCTTCAGTTGCCAGACTAGTCATGTGTATGAGAGTTGCGTGTGTGTGTGTGTGTGTGTGTGTGTGTGTGTGTGTGTGTGTGTGTGTGTGTGTGACTCAGCATCTCCGCTATATGATGAGTGTCAACCTTCCTTTTCATAAAACCACAGATACCGTTAGAGAACATAATTATGTATTGACACAAGACAAAAAGAAATCTGAAGTCTCTAAAGAGGCTTTAGTGAGATTTTTGAAAATCGGTTTTACATAAGTCTCTTACTGTGTATTTGTACAGAATAAATACATTTTTTATGGTAGCTTCATTGCCCCAGAACATTACAACATAGGAGAATATCTATAGGAATTGCATGTAGTAAGGTAGCAACTTCACCTGCAGGTCAGTAAGAGAGATTTCTAAGTGCAAAGCAGGCAGACAAAGATATCATCAGGAGTGCCCCAGGGATGTGTGACAGAAGCACGTTTGTTCCTAGTGTACTTAAAGGAATTAATGGGAGGGTGAGCAACAATCTGCAACTGTTTGTTGATTATGCTTAAGTGTTCTGAAGTGATTGTAGAATTTGTATTTGGTGTGTTGAATGGCAGCTTGCTCAAAATGTGCAAAAATGTGAATTAATGCACATGAGTAGGAAAAACAGTCCCGTGATATTTGAATATGTATTAGCGGTGTTCTTCCTGACATAGCCACATCAATTATATTCCTAGGCATAATGTTGCAAGGCAATGTAGAATGAATGAGCATGTTAGGTTGTTTGTGGGGAAGGCAAATGATAAACTTCAGTTTGCTGGGGCAATTCAACAAAAGTGTAGTTGTTCTAGAAAGGAGACCACATACAGAACATTTGTGTGATGCATTACTGAGTACTGCTAAAGTGTTTGGGATCCACACCTATTTGCATCATTGGAAGAATCGAACTTATTCAAAAGTGTTCTCGTAGATTTGTCACCAATAATTTTGATCAACACACAAGTATCACAGAAATGCTACATGAACCCGATGGAAATCTTTAGGGTGATGATCTTTTGAAAAACACTATTGAGAAAGCTTAGTGAACGGACTGCAGAATAATCCTATTGCCACCCATATACATCGTGCATAAGGATCACAAAGACAGGATCAGGGAAATTAGCACTCATATAGAAGCACATAGACAGTTGTTTTTCTCTGGATCCCTTTGCTAGTGGAACAGGAAAGAAATAAATAGTTATGGTACAGATTACCCTGTGCCATGCAATGTATATTGGTTTATGGAGTATGTATGTAGATGTGGATGAACACATTTTTTGGTTGACTTATCCATATGCTGGTGCCATCTCAGTTTATCATCAATTTGGATGCCGAGGCAGTGTAGCCATGAAGCCTAATCTAGCATGCACCCATTGATTTTAATTCCTGATAACTTACGTTACTTTGATTTATTTATAATTGCATAATATGAGTTTTTCTAAGAGTAAGTGTCAGTGTGTTTGCTGTGGCTCAATTGTAAGAATGTTATATTACTCTCGTTTCTATATCTGATACAGATGTGTTTCGGTCCTTTATCAGCATACTAGTATCACAGTTTTTTAGGAGCCCTAAGTGTCCCAGATAAATCATTTACATAGACCTAGTACAAAATCTTGGAGCACACTTTACTTATTGTTTGCCCAGTCTGAATTTAGTCATATTTGTGTCACCAGTTGTTAGTGTGATCTTTTGTTCTTTACTGTCATGGTAACATCATCCATATGTACTATTTTAGTTTGCAAGATCATGTCTTACTGACTTACAAGAGAAAGCATTTACAGATACCAAAATTAGCTGCAGCATTCTGTTGAAGTTATCTTCTCAGAATTTTTTGAGAACATGGGGGAAGGGTATGTAATTAAAAGTTACTAATTTTTCTCCAATTTTATAAATGGGTGGTACTACCACACATTTCGGTCTTTCAGGAAATACACTTTTACCAGTAGACTGGTTACAAATGTAACTTAAGCCGGCACAAGATTTTAGTTCTTGCTTGAAATACCAATATAGCCAGTGAGTCACTGCTTTTTAGTGACTAATAGTTGTGATCTCAGATGATTTGGCAAAGCTGATATTTGCTGGTGGTGTATGCAGTATATATCTAAGTACAATGGATCTGCTTTCAGTCATCAATTTTTTGTCCATGTGTTTCAGTGTTTCATCTTCTATTAAATCTTTTGTTCTCATGTATCATAATTTTTCTCATTTGTTAAAATTCTGTCTTCAGTAGATTAAATCGGAAGAGTATTAATGATTCATTTTCATGCGCTTGGAGTAATGGTACTGCTGTGCTTGCTTACTTTCCGTGTCTGAACTAGACTTCAGACTTCCAAAAATCAGCAGCCAATATGGCCTTGTCATTTGCCTCCCATATGGCATTTATTGTGCAGGGCTGGTCTAAATATGGACAGATAAGCAGGTGTTGAGGATCCTGGACAGAACCACACAGACAGAGAGTGTTCTCATTCTCTTTTAGGAAACCCCATTGCTGCAGGTTTGTCTTGCACTTTGGCACTTCTACCCTCATACTGTTTAGGGTTCTCCAGACTGTGTATGGTTGGTCTCCACCAGGTGCCAGTTCTTCTTTTACATCTTTATGGGGGTTTCTGAGGCCGATTTCCCACCTTTTCAAATTATTCTCTGCAGCCGACCCTTTCAGGGCTCGGGTACGTGATGGAAACTCTTCCTCGAACAAAGCCGTCAGTCAGCTGGCTGGTGTCCAAATAAAGGGTGACGCATGTCCTTTTCTTGCTTGGTTTTTTTCGGCTTCAGCAGCGATGTCACATCGTATGTTGGGCGGTGCGATCCCCATGATTAAGTACATCTTGTGCACTGGGGTTGGCGTCAAGCATCTGGTAACAATCTGTGCCATTTCATTCACCGCGACATCAACTTTTCTCGCGTGTGTTGATGCACACCATACTGGAGCGGCGTATTCTACGGCTGACACACTAAGTGCAAGGCCTGAAATTCTCAGGACTTTTGGGTTTGCGCCCCATGATCCGCTTGTTAGTTTCCTGATGATGTTGTTTCTAGTTGAGACTTTTTCCCTTGTGGCATTACAATGATGTTTATAGGTCAGTGTGCAATCCAACGTGACACAAAGATATTTGGGCGTTTTACAATGCTTGAGACGATCACCTCTCCATATTACATTTAATTCAAGATTTTCCTCCCTGTTCTTTAAATGGAATGCACAGACCTGCGTCTTGGAAGGGTTCAGCCTTAGGTGGTTCGCCTCATAATACTGGGACGGAGGTTCCAAGGTACTGGTTAATTTCTCCTCTACATCCATGAAATTGTTACCTTGGGCTGAAACTGCAGTGTCATTGGCATACATAAATTGGCGTGTGATGTTTGGCACTGGTTGGTCATTTGTATATATATTATACAGAGCTGGGGTGAGGATGCTTCCCTGAGGTAGGCCATTCCTCTGATTTCTCCACCTGCTCTTCTTGCCCTGGAGACTGATGAAAAATCTCCTATTATGCAGGAAAGTACCTATCAGTGATGTTAAATGGTAATCTCTTGTCACATTATATACTTCCTAAGGAGCCTCTGATGGTTTACAGTATCATATGCAGCTGAAAGGTCTATGAATACCACTCCCGTGATCTCTTTCCTCTCAAACCCATCCTCAATATGTTGGGGTCAGGTTCAGGACTTGACCGCAGCACGGTTTGCCTGGTCGGAAACCTGCCTGCTGTGGGATGATCTGTTGTTCCTAGACTCTTTCTATGCAACTTAGCGTCAGGCATTCCAAGATCTTAAAACAGTGACATAAAAGAGACACAGGTCGGAAGTTTTTTGGATCATCAGAGTCCTTTCCTGGTTTCAGAAGTGCAACCACTCAGGCTTTCCTCCATATCTTTGGAATATGGAGCCTTTCTACTCATGCGTTTATGATATCTAGCAGCCACTGTAGGGTATTACTGCCAAAATTTTTAATTTGCTCGACTCTTAAGTTCATTGATACCAGGAGCTCTGTTAATCTTCAAGCGGGAAATGGCTGCAGTAAGTTCTGACATTGTAAATGGTGCCTTGAGGTGGTGATTTTTCTCTGTCGGATCACGTGCTAATGGTTCCTGGTACTTTCTGCCATGGGTTTTGCCATTCATAAGGAGTGCAGTGGCGACTTGGTCTGCCGTGACGTTAGTAAATTTATCATTTGACCTTGTGGCGCCACCGTTAAGGTTCTTTAACAGTTTCCAAGCCCACCTACTGTTCATTTTCATGTCCAGGTTCTCCATGAGGTCACACCATTTGGCTTTGCAGTTCTCAGCTATGACTGACATGAGTTCATTCCCTGCTAGAAGTGTCTCATCATCAAATGGGTCGTTATCGAAGAGTTTCTGGTGTCTTTCCAGTAGTGGCTTTGCGTCCTCAGACAGTCCCATAATGTAATGTGTTCTGCATCCTGACGGTATTGTTTTCCTAGACACCTTCTGAATGAGTTTGACAAAAGAGTCCTACATCTAAGGTTGTGGGGGGATTTTTGTTATTTCTACATCAATCAACTCTCTAAATTTCTTCCAATTGGCCTTTTTAAAATTGAACCTTCTTTTGAAAGGAACTTGTTCAGCCTTAACAACTGCATTGACCGTGCAAATTATGGGCCGATGCTGCGTATGGGGAATTGGCTCCCCAATCAGTTTTCCACATTACTAACAAAGATGTTATCGGGATTGTACCCTTTCTTCCATCTGCCACTATTAAAGGAGCTTGGCAGTTTCGGGTCATGTAGGAGCAGTAGATCATGTACCTCAGCCCAGGTCTCTAGTTCCACTCCGCTGCTGTTAGTTTCTTTATAGCCCCATGTAGTGCTCTGAGAGTTGAAATCGCCCAATACAAAATTAAAGTCTTGGTAGCTGAAATTACCAGGCTCGGTGAAGAGGTAATGTTATACTGCTGAGTTCGAATGGTTAATATCTCGATGTCAGTCTGTGATGCAGAAGTGACTCTAATTCCTGGCCTGGCGAAGATGGCACTACTGTACCATGCATGTGGTCTCTCCAAGATCATCTTCATTCCATCTATTTTGGATGTGTGTCTTGTACTGCCCTGATGAATTTTTTGAATCAGGAGGAAGTCACATTGATATTCTTTACACAAGTCAGATAATAAAACTTCTTTGTCTCTCGACATTCCTTCAATGTTTATCGAGATCATCACAAGTGGCCTTGAAAAGACCGTTTGAGTAGGTTCATATTGTTCTTCATTTTCTCAGAAGTCCATTCCAGTTGTTGAAGGCTTAGCCGCTGATAGATCAACGTTGCCCGGGGTGCGCCCGATTGCGGTTCTCTTTTGTGTATTGCTGTCACAATCTTCGGGGAGGCTTCTTCAATGCACCCCACTGCTGTGCTTAGGTTGATGCATACCACATTGTCACGCTACATACTGGAATTTTGCATTCTGTTTCCTCGTATTGTGATTTTGGACACATATTAAAATTCTATTTGTGATTATTTAAAGGGAAAGATCATTATTGATTTGTTCTTTTGCACATGGATTCAGTGAACAATTGCATTTATTAGGCAGAATAACAGCTTTGTTTTTAATGTGCAGTGAAATGGGCATCTTGGAAGTTTAACCATCTATTTGATGGCTGTGTCCTGTTGATCTGATGTGTGTAAAGTCCTCTGTAGTCATGCAGTTTTAGTTGAAATGTTATAAATTTTAAACTACTTCAGCTATGAGACTTCTTTCTAAAGATGTAGATGAAATCATACAAAATCTGTCGATAGGATGTTATTTGCTGCCATTGCAGTTGATTGGTGCATGTAACCTAGTTTTCACAAGAGGTGTGCTGCCACAGTTGTTGGTGACTGAACCTAAACTTGTCTGTGAGACAATGTGATATCAAGATGAAGGTGTACCATTTATTTATATTTATTCTTCATAATTACAGTCTGTGGCAGTTTCCAGCGACTATAGGAAGCCATGTGGTGCTGGTGTGCAAGACTCACACTCCCCCTTCATCATTGGACTTACTTGGAGGTGCTTTGCCGATCTTCTTTTCAGGACAGCCGGCTCTATCAATCTCCCCAACTTCTTCTCCGAAGATATAATGCTGTTTGGAGGAATTTTCTCTACTCTCAAAATGATTCTGTACACTCAAGATACTTTTAAATCAGTCCCACTATATTGTCACTGCCACAAACAGAACATCACATAATAGTATTCACATAAATAAACAATTTTTCGTACGCCCAATGACTCGCGGACCGTCAGAACTATTAAGTACTTTTACAGTAAATTCAGTTCCAGAAATCTCTCGAAGTTCTTGCAAGCCTACCATCAGAATCTCAAGAGAGTACGTAAGTAAGTGTCTTCTTGTTTTCATATAACGTAATTCAACTGTTCACAATAATGACTGACATAACACCATCACTGAGTCAGGCGTGCTTGCTCCTTGTGCTGGGCATGTAGCTCCTGTGGCAAGTGCAGCAACCATTTGCCTGTGTCGATCAACCGTCCACATTGTAGTATTCTCTTGATACACGTCCACCCTGTGCACACAGAAAACTGGCGCAAGGCAGACTCTCTCCCGTCTCTCACTCTCGTACATAAAATATCAGGTGTTTGAGATGGTGGAAAGCCAAGAGTCCCTAGAACTGGTGTCGAAATTCTCGAGGCACTACGTATCCCTCCCCTTATCTCGAACATGCAATATTTTATACATGTTCATTATGTACATTAAGATCATAATCTCATAACGCTAATTTACATTTCAGTCAGTTTATATAACCTTTTTTCTAGCAGTTGTGTATTTAATACATAGCTCTTCTTTTTTTGTTTTGATACTAACTATCTGAGCATCTCACCTAATGTTGAAGTTCATACTTTTATATCTAGGGATCATGTGGACAACATTTCTGATTTCCAATCACAAACTCCAGGTGTCTTAGACTTTTGATTACATCATTCTTTAGTATAATTCCCTGAACTATTTTTTTCTTTAATACTTAACAGTTTCATTCCGTACAGTAGCTTGTAGTCGGGGGAACTCTGGGCAAATGAAAATGCTTTTTTCGACACCGGAAAGTTCACATAAAACATAACAATGTGAGTGGAATAGAGAATAAAATCTTACCACAACAATCTCTACAAAATGTGTGACTTCTGTCACGATACTGTCCTTTTTCCTTTAGGAACATTACCTGTACCTTACTTATGGTTCCCCCTATGAATGCACTTCCTCCTTCTGTTTTGGTAGCTACGCCCCTTAAAATTCCTATTCTACTATGGTACAGGTCAATACCCTTCTTGGTGCCCCTGATCGCACAGTGTCGGTCAGCCCTTCTTGGGTCTGCCTACCTGTCCTTTTCCATCCAGTAAATGCTGGGTGCGCCCTCCTCCTCCTTCCTGAATAGGCTTCATAGTTCATTGCCCTAGTATACCGATTATACTGTAACTCAAAACTACTTGGAAATATTCAAATCCACCTCACTCTCCACTTGTGCTTCTTAATACTTCACTTCATGTCCTAGAGTCCTCCATTACATTGCCAATGTAATACCATCATAATAAACATTAATCCTCATAGTTCTTACCATCAGGTGGCTTGCTGAGTATGGATATAGATGTAGATACAAGCATATCCCTGTTCATGTCTGTATGCAGTGTGGAACTGTTACCGTAAAACAATGTGTGCATACTTCCTTATGTGCATTTACTTGCCCCTACAATACTTGATGGTTCTCACATTATCTCAAACTGCACTTTTCCTATTTGTGTCTTCGTGTTTCTTTGTGTGTAAGTGTATGGGTAGTCGTGTAGCTTGATTCTTTGGCCCACTTATGTAAAATAAGTTGAAGGGTATAGAAAACCACGGAAATTGAGAGGGACTTCAGCGGTAGAAGTGTATGCGTATGGAAAGAGGGAAAGATAGACCAGTACTCAATAGAGAAGTATGAAAGGAAAAAGTAGAAATGGTTGCTAAGATTGAAGAAGTGAAAGAAGATAGCCCAAAGACAGGAAACCCTTCCCACTTTCCCTTCGTCAGCGAGGGAAGGTGGTGTGTGTGTGTGTGTGTGTGTGTGTGTGTGTGTGTGTGTGTGTGTGTGTGTGTGTAGTGTTAGCCATGTTTGTACCTGCACTACCCACCCCTTTCAAAGCTAATACAAACCCTCCCCTCTGCATTACATCCTACAAAAGATATAGAATATTCTGTATTAAGTATAAAACTATGTATCATATTATCACAAATATATAATTATTCATACTAAATCGTATATTCCAGCTATCTAACATCTTTCGCAGTTTCTTTACTCAGGTTTCCATGAACAAACTGGAGAATAGATTACTCTCCAAAAATAGCTTAGGCCAGAATAAGACCTAAGTATACGCTGGTTGGCTTGGCAAAAATATGACCTAACTATACGCCAAGACTGCGTTGGCTGCTGTCGACATTACAGTCGAGACTGCAGGACAAGTCACAAAGACAGGCAAGGGCGCTCATGGAGTAAGTGAGGAGGATGTCATAAAATGTCCTAGAGGGCCCAACTCCCTACCATCTAACCACCAAAGACGATTTAAATACTTTCAGATACTTTGCGGGTCCAATTCCCCACTTTTTTTTTTTTTTTTTTTTTTAAATTCTTATCCGTTGCCATACATCAATACCTCTATACACAGGTTTGTATGGAAAACTGATGAAGAGATCACGTACAAAGACTAATTTAGGCAAAAATAAAACCTAAATATACATATTATGTGTTGTGTTATGTTTCCTCTAAATCTCTCTTCTTGTTAAACTAATATTTCTTAGTAACACCCATAGACAAAATTAAAATCTCATTATTATCGGATTCTAGATCCTTGATGACTAGAGCTGAGCATACTGTCAACTCCCATTTACATCAGGACTAGAGCAGAGTGTGCTGTCAACTTACATCTACATTAGGTATTAAGTGTTCTGGATGTAAATACGGATATACCTAATCGGCAATCCACTGCAGGCAAAGCTTAAGATTATCGCTGATTAGAGCGGAACATGCTATTGGCTTAGATACACCAAATAACATTTTATTTAACATTACGCTGTTGACTAGAGCAGAGCGTGCGGTTGACTTATATATTATGAGACATAACCATATGCTTCAGTCCTGATTTGATATAACAACAAAATCCATTAAGGTGATTATATAACAGCGAATCACAGTGTCCATAAAACAAGCAAGATTTTGTATGATGACGAGATCACTGATTTGCTGCAAATCTTTCTTGCCATGTTGAGATGAGTATGCAGTAATAAGTAAACTATACAACAGTATAAGAATTTGAGAATAGACTGCAGGATAGTATAAGATTTGAAGAGAATTCAGTGTAGGAAAACCAATATGGAAGTAACACCAAACACAGCTCGGGATCCAATTGTCATCATTCCGCCTGTTAACACAAAATGTTAACATCCCTGGGGTATATACAACTTTAGGTCTTTTACATTGTACTTTCCCTTTTCTGATCGATTTATAGGATCTACTAAAAATAGTGTCTTAGGATGAATTATTTTTTGTTCTTGGAAAGGTCCATCATACTTCCAAAAAAATTTATGCATTTCTTTCTTTAAGGCTGAGCTCTGAAGATGCTGCTTCACAAGAACTAACTTGTCAGCTTTATATTGCAGTTCGGTAGTCTTCTCGTTATATTTGCCCATTCGTTGTTGAGCTCTGTCAAGTATGTTCTTACAGACTGACTCCTGTTAAGTTGGAAGTCATCTACAGGTTGCTCGGGCCACACGAAACACTTAATAAGGGGTACTCTGACAAAGGGTTCAACTATTACCTCGAAAGGTGATAAGCCTGTTGATAAATGTGGTAACTCATTTAAAATAAGCTCAGTCTTTCATTTTCGTTGCCCATGGTGTATGTTTTTCATGGCAGCATGTGTGGCATAACTTCCCAATTTCTTTCATAACCGTTTCACAAGGGGTAGAAGAGGGATTGTAGTTGGAGATTGATGTTGGACAAATATTTTCCCTTGCTAGAAATTCCTTAAACTTTTTACTAGTAAACTGAGGTCCATTGTCAGAAAGGAACTGTTTCAGTTTTCCTACCTGGAGAAGGTACTGTTGCAGACAGTGTATTACTGTTGGTGTGTTTGCTACCTAAATAGGATATAACTTAACGTACTTATATCAACACTCTATGAGGACAAAAATGTATGCTGCTCCTGCCTTACCTTTTGGAATTGGTCCAAAGAAATCTGCAGCTGTTAGGTCATGTAAGGTTTTAGGAATGATTGGATACATTTCATATTTTACGTGAGTATTACTCTCTTTCACCTTTTGACAAATTTCACAAGTTTTAATGGCAGATGCTATTCTATATCCTAGTTCTTTAAAATAATAGAACTTATTCATATGAGCAATACATTTCCTTATACCGAAGTGTCCATACCCCTTATGAACGTACCACACTAACTCATCTTCTACTAAACTTGGTATGCATAAATGTCAATGTTGGGTTGTCTTACTGTCTCTCCAGAACAAATTATGTCCTATAGTCTTCCATTTTCCATCTTGATTAGGAGGCAATGACTTCTCAACGCACATAGCAAATATATCTGTGAAATGAGAATCATGTGGGACATTATTTGTTATTTTCTGAGCCATTTCTTGCACCTTGTTGAGTGGATATACTAGTGTTAAAAAAGTTAATCACAAAAATTGCGCCAGGTCCTTCTGTACGCTTTAGTTCTTTCATGCCTAGAATCTGTACCCAACTGAGGAGATGGTCCAGCTGATACATGACTAACTGTACTTGCTCCAACGGCGGGGTACAGAAGTATCCTTCTGCTGGGTGCCTGGTCATGTCGGCATATGGGGCAATGAACAGGCCGATCGGGCTGCCAAGGAGGCCTGCAGAGAGCAGGATGTGGTCCAGTGTCCTATTCCCTTGCAGTCAGTCATCGCTGCACTCCACAGGAAGTGCATGAAGTTGAGGGAGGATAAATGGCTGGCGGTGACGGCCAATAAACTGCGGTTGATAAAGTCAACTGCTCGGCCGTGGGGTTCCTCCTGCCGGTTGCTCAGGTGGGAGGAGGTGGCCCTCACACGTCTTCGGATTGGGCATTGTCCTGTCACACATAGCTTCTTATTACGGCGGTAGGATCCCCCGTTTGTGATGCTTGTGGTGTGCACATCTATGTCCGGCACATTTCTACAGACTGCATTTTATACCGTGATGCACGGGCAGAAGCACAGGTCGATGGGGATCTGCTTACTATTTTAGCTAATGATGAGACGTGTGTGTCTAGGGTTTTTAAGTTTTGTGATGTGTCTGGACTCTGGCCTCAACTTTTAGGCTGGAGGTTTTAGTGTATTGCAGAGTGGCTGACTCCTCCCCTTTTTTCCTTGCGGTCAGCCAGCCACTTCCATCTGCTACATTGTTTTAGCTCCCTCTATCATTTTCTTCCTGTGTTGTCCATGTTTTACTGCTGACGCTCTGCTTTATCCCACACTTTGGTGTGGATGACCACATGTTTTTCAACGATTGTTACCCATGTTTTCTGTTTCGTTTTATATTCCTGTTCTTGGATTTTTCTTGACACCCGTCTCACTATGTTACTGAACAGGCGCTGAAGACCTTGCTGTCGTTTGCCCAAAACCCCTCTACTACTACTACTACTACTACTACTACTGGTAGCCAAGACAAAGCATTGGGTACAATATTCTCCGAACCCTTTGTATACTGGATTTTAATGTCATATTCTTCAAGAAACAACATCCACCACGTCAATCTGCTATGTAGTAATCGACTATTCATTAAAAATGACAGAGCTCAGTGATCCGTATAGACATATATTTCGGACGCCCATATTAGTGTTTGGAATTTTTGTATACGCCATAGTATGGCCAATAATTCTTTTTCTGTTGCTGTATAGTTCAATTCATGTTTGTTGAGACTCCAGCTAGCAAAAGGTGTTGACCTATGGTCTGTACTTTCCAAACCCCCATTCACCTTGGAAAAGTTCTTTGGCTATACCATAGTCTAATGCATCAGTTGAAATCTTGAATGGTTCACCCATCACCAGATGTGCAGTATCAGTGATTCTGATAGTGCCCACTTTACATTTTCAAATGTATCATGTGCCTCTTTGTCCCATCACCATGGTATTTCCTTTCGTAATAAATGCAAAAGTCAAGGGTCGTTCAACTCTTGACTTTGTATATAGTGTCTGTAATACCCTTCCATTCCAAGAAGTCCCTTCAATTGTCTTATGTTTCTAGGTGGCGGACACTCCTTAATAGCCTCTATCCATGCTGGATCTGGTTTAATTCCTTGCAGACCTACTACATGTCCCAAGAATTTTAGCTCTTGCCACGCAAAGTGCAATTAAGACAGTTTTCTTGTAATAATTTTTTCCTTAAATCTTTGTACTGTTTTCTTCAAGGTCAGGCAATGCTCATCACAGGTGGGTAAGATTATCAGTATATCATCTACGTATATTATTAAATCCTTTAATAACTCTCTTCCTAACGCTTCATCTAATGTGCGTGTAAATACTGATACTGAGATATTTAGTCCAAATGGTAACCCATCAAAATGATAGGATTTCCCATCAAATAGAAATGCTGTGTATTTCTTTGAAACTGGATGTAACCAGCTTTGCCAATACCCAGCAGTCAGGTCCGTCGAGCTAAAATACTGTGCTTTCTCAAATTTGGACAATAACGCGTCGATGTTAACAGGTCTATCTCTTTCAGTTCCTATATGTTTATTTAGGGGGCGCGCGTCCAGTACCATCCACACACCTCCTGTAGCCTTTTCACTACTACCAGAGGATTATTTGTAATGCTCGTGCTGTGTTCTATTATTTTATTGTCTATCATTTTATCTCTCTCCTCCTTAACCGTTTCCTTTAAGCTTACCGGTATTGGGTAAGGTTTACGGAAGAACGTAGTATTATCTTTAATCTTAAATTTACATACATAATCACTGATACTACCCGAATTATTGGAAAAAGCCACAAATAGTACACAACATTTATAGTCTCCCGTTCCACAATAAAGCAAATTTCCCTCAAAATTTTTCACGACAAATTCTGATAGCCTATCTAAGCAAAAATTACACATTCCTATTAATATTTTCTACTACTTGGAGAGTTTGATGGAACGTATTATTGTTGATGTTACAATTTACTTGGGTTTTGTATTTGACAACCTTACTTCTAGTTCCAGTTATACCGATTATATATACTCCTGTTACTGATATTATAGCTAAGTCATGCTTAGTTCTTAATGTGTTAAAGAAACCCCAAGAAATAAGTGACACTTCACTACCCGAACCTGTAAATATGTTAACATCAAGATCTTCTACGCTTCCAATTATAATTGGTATTGGATTAATGCTGTTAACAGTATGTTCTTCTAGTAACAACCATTCTTTGGTGGGTACCTTATGCATAAAAGTAACATATTTATTATGATTTAGGGCTTCTAATGTATTTCTATGACCTGGGTCCCGACGATGGATCCAGATCACACTACGTTTTCCTCACTTTTTGTAATCACAGGCTGCTTACCAAATCGTGGTATGACATTCCTATTTTGTACTCTATTATTACTAGGTACAAATTTCTATGTAGTTCCTGGGCCTATATTGGAATGTGGATGTCTTGATAATTTTCGTTACCACTATTCTGATTATACCAGTGTAATCTACCCAAATTAGTTTCATGTCTTTTAAAATTATTATTATTATTATTATTATTATTATTATTATTATTATTATTCCTTCTGTAGTTCTGATTCCCAATTTGATGCACATTCTCATTTCGGTCCTTATTTATGGCATCAATTGCATCTACAAAGGATAACTGTTCTTCTACCTCCTTCCACCCACTACATAATATGTCTTTCCTAGCGTAGGTGGGTAATTGCCTTATCAAAATTATTACCAATCCCTCTTCCTCCATGGGTTTATGTCAATATTTCGATTGTGTAAAATGCCAGTCAGAGTATTTTCTCATCGTACCCCATGTACTATTATAATACTTTGGGTCCCACAAATCAGATATTAACTTTTCATTGGCACTTGTTGACCAATATTTCTCCTTAAACCTTTTCTGATAGTCGGCCCCTAGATGAAAAACTCTTGATGTTTACTGTGCCCCATTCTGATGCTTCTCCTAAAAGGTAACCTACTGCGAATTTATTATTTATTTATTTATTTATAGTCTTCCCAGTTTTTAGGCAAGGCTTGGTTAAATCGTTTCAAAAATGAGTTAGGTGTATGTCCCCATCTTTTGGAACTGCTTGGACAATCTTGAATTCGCTCCCCATTGTAAATCTGTTATGACTTCACTAATTAATATGATATTAGGAGAAGTCACCCTGTTACTTACTCTATCCTGCATAAACTTTAATTCTTTCTGTAACTCATTGACATTTTTCTTAGTGTCATGGAGTTCATAAGAGAGACTTGTAGACAAGTTGCTAGAGGTTACCCTCACGGCAGCTTTTCTGTATATCATTTCCTCGACCTGTTCCTCCAGACCACTTACATTTAGAGTGTCTGAAGTTACCACATTTTCATTAAAATTTCTCTCTATGTCATCAACTCAAGTGTTGATGCCTACAATTTGCGATTGGACAATAGGGATAATCTTATCCTGTCTTTCTGCGCTGTCTTTTAAGGCATGCAACCTTTGCATTGAATGTAAGATTGCATACATTTTGAAATGATCCAAATTTTTCAACAATTCCCATTTCTACATTATTACATTTATCTTCAATGTCAAATTCTAATTTTTTAGTTAAATCCTGAAAGTGCTCATCCTGTCTTTGTTAAACTGAGTCAATATTTGTTCAATGTGAGTAATCAAAGAACTGGTGAGTTCACTCTTTAAATCTAATTTCAGTTTTTCTACCTTATTATTTAAAGAGTCAAATTCAGTCTTTAACAAAACTATTTTAGCTGCTTGATTGTTCAACATTTTGCTTTGGTTACTTAATATTTCACTCTGAGCATTTAACTTGGTGTTCAATTGTGTATTTACTGAGTGTAATGTAAGACGTTGATTACCTAGTTTTTGTCTTAAAGAAGCACTTTGATCATTTAGTGCTTTTCGTAAAGAAGCATTTTCAGTATTTAAATCTGCTCCTTGAGCATCTAACTTAGCATTTAGTTCTTTTCTTAAAGCCGCTGAATCTGCACTCTGGGCTTTAAAATTCACTACCTCAGACCAGTCGGGTAGCTCTTTACTCAATGTCATAGCGACGGCTGGTTCTGAAGTTTCCCCTATTTTTTTTAATGCTATCCATATCTCTATTGATTTTCGATCCAGTGATCATATAAAGCAAATGGTTTTTATTTTTACTTGAACAATAATTTTTTTTTCACTCACCTGGCATAGGGTTAATGCTGCGTCAGCAAACAGGTGTAGAATCGGCACCAGTGAATAGCACAGACGCCGGCAGCATCAAATGCGGACGTGAAGTCAGCAACAGTGAACGACAGCCATTGCAGACAGCAATGGTGGCTGGTTACTGCATTGGCGTTGGTGGCTGGTTACTGTGTTGGCGTCAGCTGGTTACTGTGTCGACATCGGTGGCTGGTTACTGCATCGGCGTTGGCTGGTTACTCCGTCGATGTTGGTGGCTCGTTACTGTGTTTGTGAGAATTGCTTCCTTCCCACATCCAACTCTTCTTATCCGAAGTATTTTCTTCACCACCTTTTGTGTAGTATTTGCTAAATCATTCACCCTTTTTTCTGTTTGGGCTGCACCCATTTCCGCATAACAGTTTCTAAGTCTTGTTACTTTTGGTTGCTATGACAACTCCCAATATCTTCTTGTCTCAATTTGCTTAAAAAATTTCTCCTTTTTGAGTCCTGTCACATCAGTCACCATGTTATGGCAGTTTCCGTCGACTATAGGAAGGCATATGGTTCTGGTGTGCAAGACTCACACGTCCCCTTCATCATTGGACTTCCTTGGAGGTGTTTTGCCGATCTTCTTTTCAGGATAGCTGGCTGTGTCAATCTCCCCAACTTCTTCTCCGAAGATATAATGCTGTCTGGAGGAATTTTCTCTACTCTCAAAATGATTCTGTACACTCAAGATACTTTTAAATCAATCCCACTATATTTTCACTGCCACAAACAGAACACCACATAATAGTTTTCACATAAATAAACAATTTTTCGTAAGCCCAATGACTCGCGGACCGTCAGAACTATTAAGTACTTTCACAGTAAATTCAGTTCCAGAAATCTCTCGAAGTCCTCGCAAGCCTACCATCAGAATCTCAAGAGAGTACATAAGTAAGTAAGTGTCTTCTTGTTTTCATATAATGTAATTCAACTGTTCACAGTAATGACTGATGTAGCACCGTCACTGAGTAAAGCGTGCTTGCTTTGTGCTGGGCATGTAGCTCCTGTGGTAAGTGCAGCAACCACTTGCCCATGTCAATCAACCGTCCACATTGTAGCATTCTCTTGATACACGTCCACCCTGTACACACAGAAATCTGGCGCGAGGTAGACTCTCTTCCATCTCTCACTCTTGTATGTAAAATATCAGGTGTTTGAGACGGTGGAAAGCCAAGAATCTCTAGAACTGGTGTCAAAATTCTCGAGGCACTACAAGTCTGTTATCTGAAAAGCTAAAACAGGTCGTGTAAATCACATTTCCTTGGATAGAAATAAATTATTTATTAACTATTAATTACTTATTTATTTCAGATACTTAATTTTTCAAAAAAAGAGAGAGAGACAAAAAACTGCAATTACTTTTACTACTTAAAAACTACATTAACACTTTTAACCAATTACCCAGCTATTAATCTACTACAAATGTTTCAAAATTTGTTCTCTGTTTGTTCATTTATTCTGGTGCACTTAACTTGTAGATGGATGTCTCCACTACTTGATCTGCCCTCATACTAACCTGTCAACAGCCATAGTCTGCTGGATTCATTGGGCATCAGGCAGCACGACATATATGTCTGCTTGTGTCTGTGTATGTACGGATGGATGTGTGTGTGTGTGTGTGTGTGTGTGTGTGTGTGTGTGTGTGTGTGTGTGTGCGAGTGTACACCTGTCCTTTTTTTCCCCCTAAGGGAAGTCTTTCCGCTCCCGGGATTGGAATGACTCCTTACCCTCTCCCTTAAAACCCACATCCTTTCGTCTTTCCCCCTCCTTCCTGAAGAAGCAACCATCGGTTGCGAAAGCTAGTAATTCTGTGTGTGTGTTTGTGTGTCTTGTTCATTGTGCCTGTCTGCCGGCGCTTTCCCGCTTGGTACGTATTATAGTAGTTATATTACACGTTTATTACCTTATATATGTAACGTTTTTAAATTCGGTGCATTAGTGTTTGTAAAATTATTCTTTCATATAGCGTTAATCAAAAAAATGACATTCATTCCACCTGGGACCTGTGGATGCTACATTAGCTTATTTGTTTCAGCTGTAAATATTTGTCGTGTATTATTGTTTTTCTGACGTGTTCTACATGTTGGAGGACCTCCTCATTATGGATCAATTGCAACGAAAGTAAATCTAATCTAATCTAATCTAATCTAGATTCATACATGTGAACATTTTGTTTGATGTGCATAAGTACTATGATTTTGTGTAGCCTGGAGACTACATATTTTTTGCTCAACAAAATATTTTCAAAAAAAGTTCAGTTACTTAAGCCAAAAATCCACCCAGTAACTTTTTTTTTCTTCCAGAGGACAACTTCCTTTGCCCCAACAGCTTTTCTGCCAAGTGTAAGTCCGTATGGAAAGGGGATAAAATGTCATAAGCATTAAATATTTGCTCACACAATCCTTCAGTTTCCAAAGGAAATATAGAACACTCTTACCAATTTACTGCAGAGCATTTTTGTATGGGTATTCCAGCATAATTTTCTGCTCATGTAGATGCCAAAAATTTTTACAAAGGGCTTGAGTTCATTTTGTCCATTATTAATATATTTAATATTAAAGAGCATATTTTTGTTATTTAATGCTAACCTATTTTTGTGGGACCAATGAGCAGCCTTTTCCATAATGGAGCTGTTCAGTTGTTGTGCATCTTTCACTTCATTCTGTGATGTGACGAAAGTTGTATCATCAGTGTGCATCATGAATTTTTATGGCAGTATGTTAATTAGTTAATAATCAGCTAGCTAGTTACTTTCATGCTCCATGGATCATTTGCATAATAAATCGTAATGATGTGGTACGAGTCATTTTACGTAAACATTTTGTTTAAATTTGTACAGATGGGAGCTTTAGTTTGTTTTCAAATTTTCCTTTGCTGTCTGTTCGGCATTTTCTATCTTTGGGTTAGTGATCAAATATTTTTTGTTACACTATTGTGCACCCGTTTTTGAGCTAAACGTAACCTTAATGTGGGGTAATTAATATCATTTTCCTTTCTGATATTGTAATTACATGCCTCATTGCTTCTTTTGAACTGTAGTGGATTGTTTACAACAAACTCTCTGAGGAAATAAATACACTTTAAATAAGTAGTCAGAATACCCAATTCCTTAAACAGATGTGCACAACATGATGGTGGGTGAGCATGACATATTATTCTTATGGCACATTTTTGAACAATGAACACTTTCTTTCTTAAAGATGAGTTACCCTGAACTTCATTCCATATGACATTATTGAATGAAAATATGCAAAATATGTCATCTTACTGGTTTGCATCTCCCCAAGATTTGTATTGATTCTAAGTGCAAATGTGGCTGTACTAAGATTTTTAGGAATTCCTAAATGTGTGTGTGTGTGTGTTTTTTTTTTTTTTCATTTTAAATTGTGATCAATTTAAACCCCTGAGAATTTTGAATTTTCCACCATATGTATTATTCCCTCGCCATGTGTTACACTTATCACTGCTATAATACTTCTAGATGTGCAGAACTGAATACATTGTGTCTTCTTAAAACTGAGGTTGAGAACATTCATAGAAAACCAGTCAATGATACTTATAAGAACTTTGTTCACTGTTTCTCCTGTTTCTATGTGTATGCTTGGATTGATCACAATACTAGTGTCATCTGCAACAAAAAAAAAAAAATATTGCTTATTGTTTATTATATGGAAGGTCGTTTACATATGAGGAACAGTAGTGGACCTAAGGTTAAACCTTGGGGGACCCCATATGTTATTTCTCCCCTGACAGAATTATGTCCCTGGACTATATAGCTTGAATTACCATTCTTTTGGTTAGATATGACATTATCAGTTTGCTGGATAGACAATTACCTTCATAAAACCTGAATTTTTCTAGGAGCATATTGTTATTTACACAGTAAAATGTGTTGGATAGTTTGCAGAAAATATCAGACTGAGCTAATTTATTATTTTATGCTCGTAAAATTTGGTGAGTAAACATACAAATGCCATTATCAATAGAACAACTCTTCTGAAATCCAAACTATGGAGGATATGATTGTTTTCCAAGGTGAAATTCTGTTCTTGAATACATCATCATCTCAAAAATTTTGGAAAATTATGCCAACAATGATACAGGTTGGTAGTTGTTGACATCTCTCTTCTCACCCTTCCTAAACAGGTGTTTAACAACCGCATATTTCAATCTCTCTGGAAAATGCCTTGAGTTAAAAAATCATTACATGTTTCAGATAAGACTGTGCTTACTACATGGTAACAAATTTTTAGTAATGTACTGGAGACATCATCAAATCCAGATGAGCTTTTATTTTTGAGAGAATGTATAATCTTCTTAATTTCAGAGGGATAAGTTGGTAATACATTCATTTGGGCAAGCCATTCACTTAGACAATAAATGAGAATTTTATTGAAAATCAATTGCTTTATTTAATTTAACAACAACCGGTTGGCATCTGTTTTCAAATACGACCCAAGTAGTGCTATTTCTGTTTTAATTATTCCACATCTTTCAAGTTTCTGCATTGTAATGCTATGTGAGACAATTTCATTTCATTTTATTAGTGTATAATTTTCTATTCTATATAACTCAGAAAAATATATGTATTCTTATAGCTATATAAAAAATTGATTGAAGTTTTAACAGTGTTTTAAGGCCATACATTGTTGGTTGTAATGTTGCTGTCCGAAATGAACGGAGTGACGTCATCACGTTCGTGTATTCGATGCATACTTTTTTTTTAGTGCCATACCCAACACTTGTTTTCCAATGTTTTAAGTATTCTTTAATAATGGCACCTGCTGCATATCGCTTTCATCTTCACTGAATGCCTAAAAATCGAATGCCCAAATGTGTAGGTCTCTGAAAGTCATATTATCGATTCTAAACAAACCTACTTTGTGTTGAATATCTTTGAAATATTGTTGTTTCTCTTTCTGGGGAAGTTGATAAACGCTGCCAACTGCTGATGTGGTGAAACGTGTGCAAGTGCTTAATTTTTCCATGAGTTGAAGTACACATTACTTGAAGTGCAATTATTGGTGCCGCGAGCTATCGTAAGTGTTGTAATGATAAGTATTAGTATAAAGCGATGAAAGCGGTTAGAAAAGTTAAATATATCTACGTGTTAGGTGGATGTGCATGTGTTCCGACTACCGGCTTGCCCATTGCCTTGTATATTGTAAGTACGTGTCATACCGGGTTGTTGTAATGGGCTAATTTCATGGTTGTACATGCGTTTTGTAATTCTGCAAGCTACCTTCTGTGGGGAATTCCGATTTGATTATATGCGTGTGTTTGTACATTGTTTGCAGCTTTTCACTTACACAACATTTCTTCGTGAAATTCGAACATCTGGCAAGAGATATCGTTGATTACTAGGCCAGAGTTGGAATATAATTCTGAAATATAATATTGCACGTTATCAGATAAACATTACTACCTTTTAGAAGGGGTGAGAGAGTGGGAGGTGGAATGATATAATCCTCAAAGTTTTGGAGAAACCAAGTAACAATTCAGGTCTACATCTTCGGTTGTGCACCACAGTGACGATGTCTGACGCTGAATGTATAGTCTTATGGGTTTTTGGTTTGATACCAATATCTGGAGTTGTATACCTGGTTGATCTGTAGATACTGTACATTGTTAGAGATAAATTCACTGAGTTATGTTGTTTTGGAAACACTGTTTTTGTGTCACTTGTTGGTTGGTTATTGCATTGATTACAAGAAGTCCGTTCAGGGTGAATTGTTGACCCATTATGTACATGCTGTCTTTAGTCACACTGAGTACTCAGTCTTACTATACTTCTTTTGAGCTACATTATATCATGTCTCTTTTACACTTCATAAAAATAATAGATTTGTCAGTATGTTTATTTATAGGGATTTCTTATAACTTTGTGCTGCAGTGACACATAGTTTGCAAAGGACAGTGGGGCAGTGAAAGATTTTGAAATATGAACAAAGTAGATTTTTTGAACGTTAACTATCTGCTTTAAGTGACTTAATTTTGCGCCAGTGTATGTGTAATGACCATTCTTATGGTGTTTTGCTAGAAATCAAACATTTGTACTGAATCAAAATGTTTAACTCCTTGCAACAGAAATGCTACAAAGGGAAAGTAAGAGCTCTTCTGTGGTTTGTTACGTAGTGCCTACTAAGTGAGATGAAGCAGACGTCTAATGAACAATCCAAGTCATCATTCTATTCTTCAAGTTGTGATGTCATATGGTATCTGGAATGTTTTTGTTTGTATGTTTCAATTGTTGATTTCCGTTATGTGTCCCCCCCTACAATGTCACTTGGTGGTTCTTGTTGAAAGTGCATTTTTCAAAAGGCCGATAGTGTATAGGTAGGCCTGCAGTTGGCGGTTTATTGAGGGGAATGATGTCTTTGTTTTGTATATTATAGATATAGGCTAAAAGTTTTTTTTTTAATGGGTCATTTATTTCATCCAGAGGTTATTCACAGTAAGATTTCCTATCTCAATAGCTGAGTAAAACTCAACAGATCAAAGCTGAACACTTAAGTATATTAGGCCTATATAAGAATAGGGTAGTTATATTTGTGTCCCTGATGAAAACCCATATTTCCTCACTGTGATCCCATATTTTCAACTAGTGTTGTGAACTAAACCGCAGTTGTTAAATTTTTTTAATGTTAAAATTTGTATCTGTCCATTTGTTTAACGAAGAGCATAATTCTCACTGTGGTTGTTAAAGGAGCTTATATGCTTGTGCGCATTGTTTCAGCGTGTTTATTGGTACTTTGTATAGGCCTGCAGACTACATGTTTCGTGTTTCTACAGTTTTACCAACATTGTGATCTGTGGTTGATAATAAGATCAATGTACTTGCTGTATAATTACGTAAAGGTGTTATAACTGTCGTAATTTCTCTGCAGTTTGTGGAAAAATAGTCAAAACTTACAAAATGGGTATTTTATATTAGTTAACACCATTACTTATATGTATGTTCTTATGTAATTCTCTGTCCCTGTTTGTGGTAGTATCCTGTAGCTTTCCCCCCCCCCCCCCCCCCCCCTCCCCCACTCAGCAGTTAGTACCATGCTATAAATAATTTGTGCCAGAGATATAAATTTAAGAGTTATTGCTTATTCTTAATGAAATTGAGGATTTTCAGGGTCTGAGATGACTACTACTCATTGTGGTGTGCTTACGAGAACTCAGATGTTTGGTGCATTCTGCACAGAGGGCGCATAGTGTACTTTGTGGAATTTCCAGAGTGTTCTCTGCCTTTGTCTCACATCCAGTGCTCTATTTCTTGTCTGTATACTGATGATACTGGTGTTATGGTGATCCTGTGGTGTGTACCATATTGGATACTGATGACTCCTTCTTGTAAAGTATTACATTTGCATAAAACCATCATTATCACTTGTTAGAGTAATATGTGTCTCTTTCTTATAAATCTTCCACAGTGAACACTACAGTAGTCAGATATCCTGACAATAGCCTATCTAATATCAAAACACATAGTAAGGCTGAATGTTGTACATGCATCCTGAAGTGCATCAACATCAGTTCAGTGACTGAACTATTGTACAGGATATTTAATATTCATCAGTGATTCAATCATTGCTCATGTATGGGCTTTGTTATTTGGCTCATTTTCTTTCTTGTAATGGGAAAGAGAAGAGGATTAAGGTTAAATCTCTTATCATAGAGCTGTCTCATCTGGGATATCTTGTTGAGAAGGAAAGTGAATGAAATGCCTGTCTGACAGTCACACTGTAATTTTTCATGTGCTTTCCTTGAATCTCTTGGGGCATATTTATGGATGTTTTTTTCTGAAAGAGCTAGGCTTGTGCTCTACCTATAATGACTTTTTGTCTAAGAAAAATTAGATCTTAATCTTCATTCCTTGATCTGGAATAATGTGTTGCTGCTAAATGGGCCCTTATTATCTGATGAAACACTTTTTTTTTAATACTCTGTAATAAAATTAGCATTTTATGTACATATCCACATAGCAGCAGTCAAGCTGTATTTATTGAACCCAGTTACTGATGCAAATTATAATTATATGTTGAATATTTCTTTCAAATTTCCATTTACATTGCTTCAGCATACACCGAATTGTCTGGCAATCTGCTGCAAAATCTCAACTTCAATATCACTCCATTGTACAATCATATACAAGCTGCTTCTCTCTCTCTCTCTCTCTCTCTCTCTCTCTCTCTCTCTCTCTCTTTTACACAATGCAGATTGTGATAACACTTATACACCGTTATTGCACATCCTGCTGTTCTAGCACAACATACCGAACCAAAAACAATGTATCTTGGAGTTACCTTTAATGTGGTTAATCATTGGAACTATAGATTTTTCTTAATTCACAAATATTAATAATGATGACTGCCAAATATGGCATGTTAGCTTTTAAGTGGTGATATCAAGATGACAACTGCTAGGTTGGCTGAAAGAAGCAAATAACAGTGGGCACAAGGGACAGGGGTCAGCCATTCACTGCTAACAAAGGACATATGATCTGGTCAGCCAATCGCAAATTGATTTCTTTGTTGGATCAGCATGTAAATTAATATACATACAGCATGGGAACTAGTAAAGCTGTACCTTCATATAATTTTTTTATTGCAGAAACTGTTTTCTCTGGGGATGTGATTTAAGCTGGGAGCTAAGACCCCGGTTTAAATTGCTGTGGGTGAAGTAATGACAATTCTATTCTTGGTTGTGAGAAATGTGTGGCCATTTTTTTTTCCAAGTATGTTGCTGTTTAAAAAATCAAGATTTCTGAGCGTGTGATCAGGTTCAGAAGTAATGGCACAGGTTAAATTGTTATGCGTGAAGCGGTGACACATACATTTTCCACTGTCGCAAATATTTGTGTTTTTTTTCTGAATATATCAGGCTTTCTGAGATTGTGTCAAGGCAAGAACCAAAGAGAACAGCTTCAGTTGTCACAAAAGATCTGGTTTTGGTGACTGAATGAGCTGCAGCCTAGCAAAATGTAGGATACATTGGGAAGGTAACAGTTTTGTTGTGGATTGATGAAAGTAACACATTTGAATGTTTGTGGAGACAGATTGACCGGTAGTTTAGAGTGCACTTGTGAAATTTATAATATTGCTTTTAACATGTATTTGGCAATTTTTTCCCCTGAATATGTCAAGATTTCCTGGAATGTGGTTGACTGAGAGCCAAGAACACAGCTTATATTGCCCCAGTTGAATATTTGTGACGACCAATATTATAATATTGTTTCTTATAAGTATTTAGTCTTTCTCCCCAGAATATATTGTGCTTGCTGGGGGTGTGTGTAGACAAAAGCCTTTGAGCACAGCCTAAATTGCTGTGTGTGAAATGAGCAGCAATGATACTTCGGAAATACGGAAGCATCCGATCCTGCCCGTCTGCTTTGACCCATGACGTCACAAATATGGCGGAAACAACCATAAACCACGATTCCAATATGGCGCATATAAAGTCATTACGTACACATTATGAGGACGAAAATACATTGAAAAACAAACACACACACGTTCCACAAAAATGCTAATGATACTAACGGGACGAACTAAATGTAAACAAGTTAATGATATGAACATAATATTGGGAAACATTCCACATGGGAAAAATATATCTAAAAACAAAGATGATGTAACTTACCAAACGAAAGTGTTGGCATGTTGATAGAGACAGTAACACACACACACACACACACACACACACACAAAATTCAAGCTTTCGCAACCCACGGTTGCTTCATCAGGAAAGAGGGAAAGACAAAAGGATGTGGGTTTTAAGGGAGATGTCCGCTTGTGTCTTTATACGTGCAGATGGATATGTGTGTGTGAAAGGGTATACCTGTCCTTTCCCCCCCCCCCCCCCCCCCCCCCCCCCTAATGTAAGTCTTTCCACTCTCGGGATTGGAATGACTCCTTACCCTCTCCCTTAAAACCCACATCGTTTCGTCTTTCCCTCTCCCTCCCTCTTTCCTGATGAAGCAATCGTTGGTTGCTAAAGCTTGAATTTTGTGTGTTTGTTTGTGTGTCTATCAACATGCCAGCGCTTTCGTTTGGTAAGTTATATAAATATAAACAAACTACGCAAAACGACGAAAAAAAAAGACATCACAAAACTCCCCAAATACCATTAAACACAGTATCATCTGGAATCAGACACTTCCCTTGACCTGTATAGCTTAAAAACATATCCCGATACCAATACCAACATTCACAGTCACACATTGGGATCGAACACTTCCCTTGACCTGTTCTCCTTACGTCGTCTCCACGTACAGTCGTCCATGGTCCGAAACGCCGGAACTTTAAGTAAGCCTCATTTCTTCACGACATACTGAACACTTCACGACTTCATCCAAAAATCCGAATAGTCGAAGATATTTTATTAGAGACAACGCTATGTCCCCTATCATAGCCGTCAACCGAAAACTGTTGACCCTGTCAGTCATATCCATACCTACCAAAGACATAAAAAAAAGCAATTTATCAAAATTCACACAAGACACCACACTCGCAAACTAAACCAAAAACATCACTTAACACACCACCGGAGAGCACCACCGACCACATCAAAACGGCACCTCCAAACACGCCGCTCTCACAAACTAAATTCCGTGCCGTTGTGACGTCACACACCACGACAGCCTTACGTCGCGGGTCAAAGCCGACGGGTGGGATTGGACGCTTTGGTTGACACGATATTTGTGTTGTTGCTTGTCACAATTATTTGGCTCTTTTTAACTTCTGCCATCCTGTTATTCCCAGTTGCTTGTAATGCTTTATTATTATTTTACACGAAATCATGTGTCCTGTGCTCTGACTGACAGAAACAAATTGAGTCTGCAAATATTATTTAAGTGCCTTAAAAGCTAATGTGCCATATTGGGTGGATTTTGTATTTATATTTGTGTATTATATAAATATGCTGTTTCAGTGATACATCGCCTTTAAGGTATCTCCAAGACACATTGTTTGTAGTAAGGTTTGTTGGGCTACATTGGTGGTAAGACTGATAATGGTATATAAAACAATACACAGAATGCATTTATATTTTATGAGTAAAACTAAGAATAAGTGCAAACACTTGATTGAAATGGGAATAGAACACAGCAGAAGTTGAAAACGCAGCTTTGAGAGATGAAATAGTGAACATAGCCTAGAAGATCAAATGTGTAAAGAGAAAAGATCTAGTAGAAATTCTTGGATAATACAAGGGGTATTGAATCAACTGATGAAAGGAGGAAATATGAAAATGAAGCAGACAGTACATATGTCTAAAACATGAAATTAACCGAAACATTGACAGAAAAGAGAAGAAGCTGTATGAATATCAAAATCTCAGCTGATAAGCCAGTACTGAACGAAGACTGAAAGGTGAAACGAGCATCACAGGCGACTGCTTGTGGCGCCATGTTGAGAAGGGTATCAGAGGCGCCACTACTGTAAAATTTCTATGCATGGCGGGTATCATTTTCAGTGGTCACTTGGGCACCAATCTGAGAAGTGTGCCAGCACCACTCATGTGCAAGATTTGTACACAGCATGTATTGCAATTAATAGTGAAACCCAGTATGAGTGAAAATGTATGAGATAACAGGAGGGAGATGACAGGGGTGTCAGGTAAGTTGCTTGTGCAGACAAATGTTTTTGAATCGGAATTGAATATATACTGAAGAGCCAGAGAAACTGGTACACCTGCCTAATATTGTGTAGAGCCCTCGCGAACATGCAAAAGTGCTGATGTAGCATGGACTCAACTAAATGTCTGAAGGAGTGCTGGAGGGAAATGATGCCATGAATCCTGCAGGGCTGTCCATAAATCTGTTAGTGAACAAGGGGGTGGAGATCTCTTCTGAACAGCATGTTGCAAGGCATCACAGATATGCTCAATAATGTTCATGTCTGAGGAATTTTGTGGCCAGTGGAAGTGTTCAAATCCACAAGAGAGTGCCTATATAGCAATTGTGGACATATGGTGTGTCACATTGACCTGCTGGAATTGCCCAAGTTCATCGGAATGAACAATGGACATGAATGGATGCAGGTGATCAGACAGGATACTTACATACTTTGAAAGGGTTGCACTTCTGTCACATTGAGCGATACTCTTCAGTCGTCATTGGTCCCATTATTGTGGGATCTTTTGACGTTGGAGATTTGATGTTTTACTGGATTCTTGATATTCATGGTACACTTGTGAAATGGTTGTATGGGAAAATCCCCCCTTCATCGCTATCGTGGAGATGCTGTGTGTCCCATAGCGGCAGTAACCGATATAACAACTGCACCAGACTTTTTTGTTACATATGGGGGTTGCTGGCTGCAGTGCCGTATTCTGCCTGTTTACATATCTCTGGTGCCTATACCAGTTTCCTTGGCACTTCGATGTACATATGGACTACACAAAGCAAAGAAACTTAGCAATGCTATGTCAAGAGGAAATAGACGAAGAAATGCAATACTGCAGTAAGCATTTGACAGAGCATTGAAACATCTAAGCCAAAACAAGGCAGCTGCCTAAATGAAATTCTCTCTTGTGAATCTTAGGAGAGCAAGATACAGTCACACATTCAAGAAGAGCGTACTAATACCAGTTTCAAAGGAGACAAATGTGAGTACGTCCAAACTATCAGTGTAAGATTTTTGTAGAACACAGCAGTCACTTAATGTGAATGGAATGTGTTAATGTTCACCATTTCTTGCTCAACTTTTTTTCTCCAGAAATGATTGTTTGCTATTGGCAATCTGAATTTTATATCCTTTCAACATCAGCAATTATTCTGCTACCCAAACACCAAAACTCATACTATTTTCAGTGTCTTGCTTCCTAATCTAATTCTCTTAATTTGGCCTCATTCGTTAATCTAATAACCTCTTCACAAGATACTACAAAATTGGATCAGCTGATATCTCATATCCTTTGCCATCTGTTGCAGAATTACCAAGTCAATGGCAAAAGTAAAAATCTATTTTCCTCTTCCTGAATTTTAATTCCCTTTCTGAATTCTCCTTGGCTTCCTTCACAGCTTGCTCAAAATGCAGACTGGATGAAATTGGGAGAAGGTTACAACCCTGTCCCTCTCCCTTCTCAAACACTGTTTCCCCTCTTAGGTCCTTCAACTCTTAAAACTGCAGTATGGTTCCTGAACAAGTTTTATATAACATTTCACTTCTTGTATTTTATACCTTCAGAATTTGAGAGTATATTCTAGTCAACAGTGTCCAAAGTTTTAAATCTACAAATACTACTAACATAGTTTGCCTTTCTTCAATTTAACATCGAAGGTAAGTCGTAGGGTCAGTATTGCCTCGTATGTTCCAGTACTTGAACGGAACCCAAACGGATCTCCCCTTGGTTGCCTTCTACCAATCTCTCCATTTTTCTATAAATAATTTGTCAGCATTTAGCAACAATGAATTCTTACACTGATAGTTTGGACGTACTCACATTTGTCTCCTTTGAAACTGGTATTAGTACGCTCTTCTTGAATGTGTGACTGTATCTTGCTCTCCTAAGATTCACAAGAGAGAATCTGTTTTTTGGCTTCTTAGTGTGGTCCTGCTTATAACATGGAAAAGAGTAGATTAATGTTTGTTTCAGAAAGACTAATTGGTTTTGAAACCATCATTCTCAATTTCAGAACCATATTCTTCAAGCAGCACCGGAATTTTTGTCTCTGTCAGATCGTATTCCATTTTATGACAAACTTTTGCAATCAAGATGACTACAGAAGCACATTGTTATCAACAAATATGTGTGAACTGATGACACCTGTAACGTGTTTTTCAAGTTTGGTAGCACTTTTTGGAAACAGGAACATCCATCTAGCAGCTCTCTGAAGCACTGAAAGACAACTGTCTTGTAGCCATCACTGCTCAGAGAGTCTTTGAGCTCTGGCATGTTAGGGAAATCACGACATGCTCTTTATTGCTTAAAATTAGATGGGTAGACTAGATGATTAATGAAGTGGTTCTGAATCATATCAGAGAGAAATTAATTCGTGTAAAATCTTGACTAAAAGAAGTGATAACATAATAGGACACATCTTCAAGAATCAATAAATTGTCAGTTTGGTGATGGAGGAAAGTGGCAGTGAATTGTGGAGGGAGACCAAGACTTGAATATAGCAATTGAGTTCATGTGGTTGTAAATTTTGGCAGTTAAGCAGAGATGATGAGACTCTCACAGGACTGACTAGAGTGTAGAGCTGCAGCAAACTAGTCTTTGGATTGAAATCTGCAGCAGTGGCAGCAATAATGGCAACAACCACCACAGACATTATTGCAAAGTGCCGACACAAATTATATATTATTGGCAAGAGTCATTGCCCCCACCCAAAAAAATTTCATTCCATAAAGTACCATTGAAGCAAAATAAACAATGTTCTGTTCTCTCTCTGTTCACTTTCAAGCATTTGTTCACAGATAGACAAAAGTATTCGTAAATTAGCTCATGTTGATTGCTCTTTGTTTCTTTTTCCTTATAGGACAGTATGTGATGACTGCACATGCTGAAACATGTCACAATAAGGAGAAACAAACACATCATATATTTCTGTGTAAGACAAAGGTCCATCACAAATAAACCATCTGTGCTGGTTAGTACAGTTTCTGTAAGAGGTACCTATTGTACTCCCAAATAGTTGGCAATTTTTCTTCTTGTCCTTAATAATAATCAAGTGTAACCATTTTAAAAAAAAATTAGATACGCAATAGTGTCTGTGAACATAATGTTCACAGAAAAGGAACTAGAGGTTGGATACAACACAGAGTATGTTTGTTTTGTTAAAAACCAGTTTGATGTAGAAGAGTGTAATGTTATCAGTCACATTACAGATAATCAGTGCAACTAAAGAGGCTGCTCAAGATCTACCCACAAATATTCTGGAAAATTTTCAGCCATCAAAGTGGAAGGTTTTGTAATGTTAGCTGTTACAAAAGCTTTAGAAGCACAAATTTGTTTTCAAATCAATTGGTATCCCGTTTATTCATCCCACATTGGTAGAATTATTTGTGTTGAATTTTTTGCTGTGAAATGCTTCAGTTTTCAGACATTTTGTGTGCACGAGTAGCAGTTATAATGACATTAATGTGTTCCTTTTTACAGGTCACCTTATAGCACAATGGGGCTACTTGTCAAGTCTCGTGCTTTTCGTATGTCTACGGATAAGCAGGAGACATTGTTGAAGCTGAGTATTTTATCTCTAGCAGCCATTCTATGTAAGTTTTAACAGTATACTCACATTAATTTTGTTTTGATTTTTTTAATGTTGCATTTTTGTGGAAGCTTTGCAGTGAATTCACGTGTTTTTTTTTTTTTTTTTGTTTTTTTTTTTTTTTTTAAAAAGGAGCTTCATGTCTGTCTGGAAAATTTAGAGAGCTCTGAAAAGAAACGTCCTGTGCCTGTATGAGCACAACATAACCACAGGGTTAGATAAGTTATGTATGAAAGATTACACTATTGCAGCTTACTCATGAAGAAATAACATGGGGAAAGGAGTTGCTACATACATTTAAGACAGAAGTGAAGTTCAAAAACAATGAGACTATTAGATTTGTAATTATCAACACATAGACGTGTGCACTTGTGAATTAATGCTGAAGATCCCCACTGGGAAATTTTGAACTATTTGTGAGGAATCTGGATTCCTTACTGTGCTGTCCATCGTAGGAGCAGGAAGCAGTTACTAGTTTCGTCACTTCAGTGTATATTTGTTGAAGGATACTGACAGCAAAAATGATCTACAAACTTTATTTGGGCCCTACAATTTGATCTCAGTAATTAACTTGGGTGGAGAAAGACAGTAGGGCCGTAATCAATAATATTTTCACTCTGCAGCAGAGTGTGCGCTGATATGAAACTTCCTGGCAGATTAAAACTGTGTGTCGGACCGAGACTCGAACTCGGGACCTTTGCTTTCGCGTGCAAGTGCTCTACCAACTGAGCTACCAAAGCACGACTCACGCCCGGTACTCACAGCTCTACTTCTGCCAGTACCTCGTGCTGCGGTAGCTCAGTTGGTAGAGCACTTGCCCGCGAAAGGCAAAGGTCCCGAGTTCGAGTCTCGGTCGGGCACACAGTTTTAATCTGCCAGGAAGTTTCAAGAAAATAACTGTTTACTTAATAACAAATACTGTCTCTAATAGTGATGCACAGTTAGCATAAATAACGTATCACCTTTCTGTGTGGATAGTCCTCACTGGAAATCAATTAGAATAATTAATGACTCCAGACAAATGTTTTTTAAGAATAATTTACGGGCGATAACATGGAATGTTATTTATAATGAACCAAATACTGCCATTAAATTTGATCTATCCCATCATAAATTCATATCATTATTTGAAAATAGCTTCCTGCATAAGCTAATCAGAAAGGACACTAAATGGCCATGTAAAAAAGCATGGATCACTAGAGGGGTTAAAGTATAATGTGTAAGGAAAAGGGAAATATATCTTTTGGCAAGAACAAGTAGAGATCCTGCATTAGTTGCTCACTATTCAAAATTACTAAGATTGGTTATTTTTTTAAAAATTAATAAACTTGCACCTAATGTCAGAAATCAGTACGTCTGACAACTGACTTATGGCACACGGAATTACTGAAATGAGAGCCAGGACAACCAGCCACAGATTAGGACAACATCACTATTGAACTGAATGGAAGGGATATAAATGATAGTCACAAGTAGCAAATGTGTTTAAGAATCATTTTTTAAATTTAGTCAAAAGCATAGGCACTGACAGTTCAAGAACAAAATCACAGCAGTATGTTGAAAATGTAACTTAAAATTAGTCACATGAATGTGTCCCAGAGCCTCTTCTTCTTGATCTATTGAAAAAATTATACATTCTCTCAAAAATGAAAGCTCATCAGGTTTTGATGGTGTTTGCAGTAGAACACTAAAAATTTGTTCTCAGGTAGTAAGCCCAGTATTATCAGAAACATGTAATGCATCACTAAATCAAGCCATTTTTCCATAGAGACTGAAATATTTAGTTGTTAAAACCCCTCTTAAGGAAGGGCGAGAAGAGAGGTGTCAATAACTACCAACCTGTTTCACTGCTGGCATAATTTTCCAAAATTTTTGAGATGATGGATTCTAGAACAGCAGAACTCGAAACCTTTGCCTTTCATGGGCAAGTGCTCTACCATCTGAGCTACCGAAGCACGACTCATGCCCGGTCCTCACAGCTTTACTTCTGCCAGTATCTCGTCTCCTACCTTCCAAGGTAAGCTCTTCTGTAAGCACTTGCCCGCGAAAGGCAAAGGTTCCGAGTTTGAGTCTTGGTCGGGCACACAGTTTTAATCTGCCAGGAAGTTTAATATCCTCCATAGTTTGGATTTCAGAAGAGATGATGTACTAAGAATGCCATTTGTATGTTCATTCACCAAATTTTACGAGCATTAACTAATAAAATAGCTCTGGTTGATATTTTCTGCAAACTATAAAACACATTTTACTGTGTGAATCATAATATTCTCCAAGATAAATTGAGGTGTTATGAAGGTAATTGTATAGCCAGCAAATTGATAATGCCATATCCAACCAAAAGAATGGAGAAAGTTGTACTTGGTAATTCAAGCAATATAGTCCAGGGACATAATTCGGACGGAAGAAATAAGGTCCACTGTAGTTCCTCGTATGTAAACAATCTTCCATATTGTAAACAACAAGCAAAATTGGTTCTTTTTGCAGATAACACTAGTATTGTGATCAATCCAAGCACATGTATAGAAACAGAAGAAATTGTGAACAGAGTTCTTAAAAGTATAATTGACTGGTTTTCTGTGAATACTCTCACCCTCAGTTTTAAGAAGTCACAATGTATTCAGTTCTGCACATCTAGAAGTATTACAGCTGTGATAAGTGTAGCACATAATGAGGGAATAATAAATATGGTGGAAACTATATTGATGAGAATTTAACTTGGAGTTATTAAAACCTCTTAGTACAGTGACATTTGCACTTAGACTCATTGCAAATCTTGGAGAGGTACAAATCACTAAGTTGACATATTTAGCATATTTTCATTCAACAATAATGGAATAATGTTCGGGGTAACTCATCTTTAAGAAAGAAAGTGTTCATTGTTCAAAAATGTGCCATAAGAATAATGTGTGGTGCTCACCCATCATCATCTTGTACACATCTGTTTAAGGTTGGGCATTCTGACTGCTGCTTCACAGTATATTTATTTCCTTGCAAAGTTTGTTGTAAATAATCCACTACAGTTCAAAAGGAACAATGAGGAACTTAATTACAATATCAGAAGGGGAAATGACATCAATTACTCTATATTAAGGTTGTCTTTAGCACAAAAAGGAATACACAATGCTGCAACAAAAATTTTTGATTGTTTTCCAAAGTGATATTACTTCATTTTTCTTTAAAAGAGAGAGTGAGAGAGAGAGCGAGCTTGGAAATGGTCAGAATTTAAGCGTATGTACAAATTAATTTGCAATGTGAATGTCAAATGACCTTGTTCCATGTCCTTAAGATCTACCGTGCAAAATGATTCACGCAACACGTAACTAACCAAGCCTTTCGCAAGGTGTGTATCTACACATGATTAACTTCCAAAGATAAAAATTTTACCTTGTTTCACGTAACTGTCATTTGTTGACATTTTAATTTGGAGGACTGTTAAGGCAGTACCCTAACAAACACAGTAGCGTTGTATTCTGTCTGGAAATTCCTGAAGCTGATGAAACAGTACACTAATCTATCTATTCCTGCTATGTGCTATGTAGTTAAAAGAGGGAAAGCATGTTCTCATTTTGTTTGCTTTGGTGGTGTTTTGTTGTTGACCAGGAATCAAAGTTAAAACTGTTGATTTCTACAAATTTAGCATAAGAAATAGCTTCTGGTTCATCAGCTTTCACTGCTTTTGATAAAGAGCAGTGGTCAGGATAGTGCAGTAGGCATGAAAATGTCTGAAAACTACGTAGGTGCTAATGGAGCTGTTAAGGTGTAATCTCACTTTTACTGCTGTTTGAAATGCAGTTTGTATTGTGTGTCAATAACAGAGCTGTTTGTGTTCTGTGTTTATCATGTTCCACTATGTCACCATTTAAACCAAATATAAGGGGACACACAAAGAACTCTCTCTCTCTCTCTCTCTCTCTCTCTCTCTCTCTCTCTCTCTCTCTCTCTCTCTCTCTCTCACACACACACACACACACACACACACACACACACACACACTCAGCTGATACGTTGTTACAGAAAGATTCTACTTTGTATGTAGAAAGAAAACCTACTCAATTAGTCTTCTAAACTTGCTCCTTTGGGTTTAAAAAGTAAATATTTGTAGCTAACATGGATGACATTCCACAGAGTATATTCTTTTAGCACAGTAGGTGAACTTGTAATATGTTTGTAATTGTAGGTTTATGTAATGTACACAAATGATAGAACATTAAAGCACAATATCACAATATATATTCTAATTTACAGCATCAAAATTTTAAGGCATTGTTCTCTAAAGTTGTAATAATTATTTTTTTTACAGCATTTGCAACTAGATTGTTCTCAGTATTGAGGTTTGAAAGTGTCATACATGAGTTTGATCCATATTTCAACTACAGAACTACAAAATATTTAGCTGAGGAAGGCTTTTACAAATTTCACAATTGGTTTGATGATCGAGCATGGTATCCTCTGGGGAGGATAATTGGAGGTAAGCAATATTAGCCAATTTGGGCCAATCATTATGGATATTTCCTTTTCAGAGGCAATACTGTTTGTGATAGCCTTTATCCTTCTTTTCCAAATCTAGAATAATATCCTGCTGAATTTGCACATTTCGTTGTGCCCTGCTATTAGGTCTGTCAGTGCTGTTTGTTTCTCAAGATGTCAAGTGAAAATTGCCATGTGAGTTTACAGCTAATTGTAAAACTTTATACTTTTTGTAATAAAAATGGAACTATTAAGGCTAAATTTTACTTTAGTTCAATTTTGACCTTAGTTCAAGAAACTGAACTGTGATCAGGACCAAGTTCTATTGTATAACACATAACACTAAACTTTGACACACTGAAAGAATGATCAATGTTGATCGAAATTGGCACAAAACATGCTTGACAACCACTAAAATCAGATATTGATACAATTACCACACTTTGACGGCAGGTGTTACCCATGCATCGTAAATACAAATCAACAAAATGGCCTGAAAATAAGTTGCTGTTGACTTTAATTCACATAACATACAGACAAATTGTGACTGGAAATATTTGAAAATATTAATAAAATAACCAAGAAAGCATCCACAAATGGCAGGGTGTAATTTTAAGATGCATTTCACACTTGCTATATTTCATCCCTATTTAATTAATGTACTGTGTAAACTGGGGCAAAAACAGTCAGTCGTCCGTGGTTGTGAAATGCATAAAACTGGAAGTGGTAATTTTTTCACGCTTATTGTTATGGAAAAAGGGCAGAAGCTAATTACAGGCCTGAAGCCACAATTTATTGTTATTTCCAATGCTACAATGACAATTGAAAGTTATATGCGGTGGTTTGTACGCATTTAATACGCACAGATAAATTTTTTGAATCAATTTGCTGTGTAAAATGAATTCATGATATTATTTTTTATATTCTTGTTCATTTCTTGTTTTTAATGTGGATGCAAATAAGCACTGAATGTTGCAGTTCATTCAGAATACCAGTAAATGAGTAGATGAATTTTTCATTTCTGTACCTTATTGCCTGTAGTTGCCTTTGAATTCCTGAAGATATTTTTGTTCTGTCATTGCAGCTATAAGAAAATGTGTGTTTTTTTTTCATTTTAATTAAAGATATTTGCAGTTTGATTTGTCTGTGTGTGTTCGTTTGCTAAGTCACATCATCTTTGTTTTTAGATATATTTATATTCCTTTAAGTTAGTTAACATGCCATAGGTGAAGAAAGTCTGCCACTCATTTACTTATAGAAGCTGTTTCGTTATTGGCTTTTGGTGATGAAGTAAAGGCTTCTCAGTCTAGTAATGTAAGAGAGAGAATTAATTGGAAGAATCAAATCTGTCTGTGGCTTATTTAGTTTTAAAACTACTGATGAAAATAAAGACATTCCTTAGAATTTGATCTGACTAACAACATATTTCAATAGGAGACTGTTTAGGAGACATTCAGATTTCTTCAAATTTTCCCAATTAGGTACCTGTTGGAAACTTCCAGCAACAAAAATAATGATTAAGTTTTTTACATTAAATTTGGAAATTTTATGCATATAATTATTAAAGGTGAGTAATTTTGTGCTCTCTCAGTATGAAATTGTTCCATCCATTTCGGTATTGATTATGCGGCCAATTTTTAATTATTTCTGCCAATCCATATTTTTCTGTCATTTTGGTAATCAACAAATAGCTTCTACTCTTGTGGAATAAACGCTGTATTACTTTTGAATACATTGTGGGCGTGAACAGTAATCAATGTGTTACAAATATGTGATTTACCACCAAGAGGAGGTTCTTGCTCATTGGTCTGAAGATGCTCACAGTAGTGGTCAGAACTGGACACCGTAATAAATAAATTGTGACCAAGATTGTTTTTGATAGTTTAAAAAAAAAGTTGTATGGCTTGTATGTGCCAGTTCTTTCCTTAAAATGCTAGTTTTTCTTCTGAAAGTATTTGACATATATTGAACAGCTACATCATACTGCATGCATGTGAAGTCTAATTTCCTCCTCATCTTACTCAACTGCCTTATTGTGGGAAGATTTAAGTAGTAGACTCGCCTTTGTTAGGCCATCGAGATGCTGATTTTAGGTGTTAATCTTTAAAGTGATTGCCATTGTAATTCCTTTGAAAATGTCTTGGCAAATTTCCCTTGCATCCTTGTATTTCTAAGCTTGTGCACTGTCTCTAATGACCTCGTTGTTGGTGGCATGTTAAAACCTATCTTTGACTTTTGTAAATGTAAGATGATGAAAGAGGTATTTCTTCACAATAGATTTCTTTATGTTGGTAATTAGTCTTATCAACCTTTCAGCATAGTAATGACATTGTGTTATGGCAGTTTTAAAAAAAGTTGAAAATATCCTGGTACTTACAGATGAATTCTGTTTTCATTCTGCTATAGGAACCATATATCCTGGGCTGATGGTGACTTCTGCTGTCCTGTACCACTTAGCTCAGCTAATAAATGTCACCATTGACATAAGGAATGTTTGTGTGTTTCTTGCACCATTCTTCTCAAGTCTTACTACAATAGTCACTTACCTGCTTACAAAGGAACTTAGGGTAAGTAATGCTTGATCTCATTGTTTTTCTAATTAACAGTGCTGATTCTTTTTTCCCCATAAGGAAGTTATTCATTGACTATAAAAAAAAAAGCTTGGGTGTCACATTTCTATGTTGTTTGCTCCTTTGGCCTCTCGAATTACATCAAACAATACATATTTGTGACACTTTGTGAGGATCAGTTCCTGTAGTTTAAGGAGCTATAGCCTACGAATAACAGCAAAATTACTCTGTTAACAGTTTGTCGGTTCACGTTTGTTGTAGATTCATTATAGTGATCCTGTGGGGGGGGGGGCTTGGGGGCTTTGCAGACCAGACTTCAGACAGGGAATTAGGAATTAACATATACTGACAGTTGGGTGACCTAGTGATTTTATTACACAACTAATACTATAAAAATGTCCTTCAGGGGCACGTACATGACACATGTGGACAGCTGAAGTATAGAAATCAATGGAAACTGTATGTACGTGCAACCTAAGTTAGTAGTTTATTTCACCTCCATAATGTCGTTAACTTTTTGGCAGTTACTCCGAATGTTTCCATGCGCTACACAGTGTTATGCACTATGTTAATCTTGTTTTCTCTAATCATTATAAGCATTGGAGAATATAAGAGATTGAATAGAGCATTAATAATTTAAGATATATCCTTAAGATATGCAATAACCTAAAATATTACAGTTCGCTTACACTTATATTATTATAAAGTAACTGTGGCAGTGAATTGCAAATATATGTATTGATAAATTCACATAAATTGCTCTGTCGTGTGTCATGGTCATTGCACCCTAGGCGCAAAGGAATATCATCTACTTCATGATGCACAAAATTTCAGTCTGTATCGTATTTGTTGATTTGTTTCTGTAAACCACTAATTCCTTGTACCTACCGTTCTTTTTGTTTAAATAGAACTGTAAGTATTCTATTAGTTATTGGCAACTTGCTACCTGAGATCAGTAATTTAATATGATGGGTAAACAAACCCACTTAAATAAGAGTAAAAAATGAGAAAACAATAGGTTAAAACGGTGTTATTATGGAAAAATAATAATGAAGGATATCAGTGGTCTATCAAAGGAGAATAATGGGAATTCTATCACAGTGGATTGGATGGTATGGATTTTTGTTTGTTGTTTAAGCTGATGTAGTGATTTGAACACATAAGAAAGCAACTATTGAAATGCCTGATATAGTGTGTGGCCTGTATGGAGCAGACACATGGATGTTGAGAAAGTGGGACAAGAGGAAAATTGAAATTTGTGAAACATGAATATTGCTCAGAATGGAGAAAGTCAGCTGGACTGATAGTCAGCTGTGAGGAGGTACCATGGAGAGTTGGAGCAGACAGGATGATGTTGCTAACAGTGAAGCTAAACTGGATAAGACATAATTCGAGATGAGATTGCTTTCTAGTAGAGGCAGTTACAGGTTTTATTCCAAGGAAGAGAGGGAAGAGCATAAGAAGATGCCGGATGAAGTTACTAGACTGCAAGGTGGTTAACAAAGAGGAAAAGTGTTGTCTACGCTGAAGTCTTAACCTGCCACAAGGCATGTAACCAAATGATTGTTTTTATCGTTTTTCAGCTCTGTAGGGGGGGGGGGGGGTAGTGGCAGAAAATTGTTTACAAATTGACCGTGGCTTCCTTAAGGCCCCCATAAACAAACATTTTGTCAAACTTAACTTTGCTTGCCCAATATTTGACCATGTATGATGCTGTTTGACATTCTTGTCAAGCGTAGAGTGTGTTTGACGTGTATTGTCAGAAATTCTGATTAGCGGAAAGTTTGATAAGATGGTGGACATTGTTTGTGTTGATAATTCACTGCAGATGTTTGATTGTTTTATTACAATTTTTCTCACTGTATCGTTAGTTTCCACCATTGTGGAAACTATGGCCAAGGATAAAATCAAAACAGCATTGACGATTACCAAAATGGTAGAGGTATCACATTTTTCCAATTATTACACAGGGAGAGGTTACAAACAAAATCAGTTTTACACCTAACATACAAGTGGTAGTGCAATGAATTAAAAGAAGTTGAAATTCTCTGGTTGTTCCACGGATGATGTGGGCTATAAGTTCCTATGTTGTGGTACATATTTTAATGAATTGTCATTAGAGGAGCTGGTAGAAGGGAATATTTTTTCACATACATAAGTCTTTTTCAGTGCAAGGGCTAAATAACTCTAGACAAATTATTAAATGTTTCACTGTTCATATGCAGGAAGTTGATGTAATCTTGATGTTCTGAGTGTAACATTTCCGTTAAGTTTTTCACATATATATTTCTCTCTCCTTTTAAACCATTCCATGGACTAGAGTCTTGTTTTCTTCTTCTTTAAACACAGCATCAAAGTCAGTCACAGGACTGCTTTGCTTGCATTTGTTGCCATTCTCATTACTGTCAAAATACATACATGAACAGCATCTGCTCCAAAGTGAGCTGAAACTGACAAATCTTGTTTGTATGTGTATGGACTTTTTTGATAAATATATGGCTAGACAAGGGCTCATCTGACAAACAGGTTTGCTCATTTATGGAGACCTTTATTAAAAGAACAGATTGCTGCTCATCTTATAGTGGAGATGTTGAGTTGCAGGCAGGCACAACAACAAGACTGTAGCAAGTGAGATTTTGGACAAAAGGCTTTCATCCACAGTAGACAAAATACACACATACAAGCCACTGAGGCTGGACTGTGAGCAACAGCACGTGGTGAGAGAAGCAGTATGGGTGGTTGGGGTAAAGAAGAGGCTGGGGTGAGAAGGGGGAGGGATAGCAGGGTGGGGATAGGGAATGCTGAAGTCCTGCTTGTGGAAGCATACAGGAATGTGGTGGGGACAAGGCACTGCAGCTAGGTGCAGTATGAGTGTTAGACCAGGAGGAGGGGGAGGGGTAAGGAGAAATATAAAGACTGGTTCAATAGGAGGAATAAAAGGCTGTGTACTGCTGGGGTGGGTGCAGATAAGGGGACAGGGGGGTGAAGGACAGTGACTAACAAATTTTGATGCTGGAACAGGTACAGGAACATGGGATACATCCTCCCCTTCCCTGCTCCCGCTACACAGCCTTCTAGTCCACCTAAGCACCCAAAGTCTTTTTTATCTCTCGTTTTCCGCTCCCTTCCCCCACCACCGCCCCCATCTCCTCCCCCCACCTCCATCTAACTTCCAGACTGCACCTAACTGCTCTATTCTGTCCCCTTTGTCTCTGTATTCTCCCACAAGCAGCATCTTACCCAGGGTTGCCACAGGTTCTGGAAATCAGGGAATTTCAAACACATCAGGGAAATTTGAAGAAAAAAAAGAAACAAACACTGGAAAAATCTTGTTTTCGTCTCAGTAGATGAAATTGTTTGTTTACTGAGATGCCATGCATCGTTGGTGTCTGTGTGTAGCTGAGAATGTGCACTGCTGCCCTGCTTATCGCTTCTTTCCTTCCTACCCTCCCCTCGCTTTGCAGGCAGTACTGCCACCACTTCTTGCCTCTAGACTAGCAGCTGCCAAAGAGAGGCATGAGGAGTGATTTGTTTGTATCTGATTCTCAGAGATTGTTGACGCCATGGCCGGAGATGGCAGTCATGTGCACATGAGCTGTCTCTGTGTGGTTGTGTGAATACGTGTGCGCTCTCGTTTTCTGACAAAGGCTGTGGTCAAAAGTTTAGTTGTAAGATGTGATAGTCTTTTCTAGAAGCCTGTCTGCAGCTCAGCGATCACATTTACATGGAGTTGTTACCTATACTCGTTAATATTGATTCTCAGAGTATTTGTGCAAGTTATCTGTTGCATGGATTGATCACCGCGCTCTCATCTCATCAACATGGCATCTGTAACGCATGAATAGCTGTCCAAATAAGTGAACTTCCACAGTGGGCCAAAACCGCAGGCAATTTCTGCTGGTATTTCTAATGGATCGGGCATGCCAATCTGAAGCCCATCAGTCCGTCGAATCAAGTCTCACTGACCTGCCTCCACGACAGGTCTGCTTGTGTGAGGCATAATGTGGCAGATAGAATTGATGACATCTTTACCATATGGACTCATGGTGAGACAGACCTGCTAAAATTCCTAAAATCTTTGAATACCTTTTCCCAATTAAATTTCACTTGGTCCTATTCCGAATCCCATACCTTTTTCCTTAATGTTGATCTCATCTTTACTGAAGGCCAGCTACACACTACCGTCCATATTAAACCTACCAACAAACAACAGTACTTACATTTTGACAGTTGTCATCCCTCCCATGTCAAACGTTCTCTCCCATGCAGCCTTGACATCTGAGGCATACCTGTTTGTCCGGATGCAGACTCCTTACAGCACTACACACCACTCTCACCTCAGCCTTCACAGCACATAATTACCCCACCAGCCTAGTTAAAAAGCAGATTTCCTGAGTCATCACGTAATGCTGTTACTGCTGGTCCCTCCACAAAACAGCTTTGGAGCACGCCATTACTGATTCAGTATTATCCTGGTCTGGAGTGCATTAATCAGCTACTTTGAAAGGGCCATGACTTCCTAAAATCATACCCTGAAATGAGATCCCTTCTGTCTGAAATTTTGGCCCACCACACTTAAAATAGCTATCAGACCCTATGCTCCTTCTGCACCCGTCTCCCTACCCTATGGCTCCAACTCCTGTGACCATCCCCACTGCAAGACTTGCCCTATTCACCCTCCTACCACCACCTATAATAGCCCTGTAACTGGCAAAACACACTATCGAAGAGAGAGCCACCTGCGAAATGACAAGTCATATACCAGCTATTATGTAAACACTATTCGGCCTTCTACATAGACATGACTACCACCAAATTATCAATTAGCATGAATGGGCATAGGCAGAAGGTCTGTACTGGCAACACGCAATAGCCTGTTGCAGAGCATGCTCTACAACATGACGTTCTTGACCTCGGCATCTGTTTCACTACATGTGCCATCTGGATTTTTCTCCCCAGACACTGCAGGTCAGAACTTGAACTACACCATGTCCTTAGTTCTCGCCACCCAACTGGCCTTAGCTTATGTTAATTTCTTCCATCTCAGCATTTCTTCGCTGTAACTACTCTTTGCCTCACTCCGTTTTAGTTTTCTACATCTTTTATTGTTATTCCTATCTATTTTGCACCGCCCCCCTCCCACCTCTGTTACGTACAATGCCCTTAGCTTTTCACTCTAATTAACTCGTGCAAGATGTTTCAGTAGTAATCTCTGTCTTTCATATTAACCTGTATTCCAGCCTTAAAGCTCTCAGGTTTTCAAATAGTATCCAATGCTGTCCCCATCAATCTATCTTTCCTTCTCATCCCGTACAATAAGTCTCCCCTGACCTGTGGTGCCGGATAAATTTCCAGAAATCTACTGCTTTTCCTTGACATTTCCAGGCCTTTCCCTTAATCTTTCTTCCTTCTCCTTCAATCTTTCTGCCTGAAGAAGGAGCCACCTTCTCCGAAAGCTTGCCAATTAGTAGTCTTTTACATGTGTGTTCTGCCACCGCTGGGCGAGTACATTTTTTATCTGTCCAATTAAATAATTTTGTAAAATCATTATCTGTCATTTCAAGTTGAGAAAGAAAGGTCCTATTGCATTGCAATCATGCCATGTTCTTTTTTCAAGCACACAGCCTTTCTCACTGATGCGTTAAGGCAGTTAAATAACATAATGTAACTTAAAGTTACACTTCATGTGACAGTCAACTGTTATTGCCATCTACAATAAGATTAATGCCTTCATCAACAAACTGCATCTATTTGACAAGCAGCTTAGTATAGGGAACTTAACTTTTCCCCCCAATGTCTTTCATCTTTACAATTATCTCCAGTGTGTAACTTCATTAGAATATTGAGAAAAGAGGCTGCCAGAACTTTAGAAAAGCAACTAGAAGTGATTGATTCACAAAATTGCCGGCTGCCAGAACTTTAGAAAAGCAACTAGATAGAAGTGATTGATTCACAAGATTGCCATCAGTTCAGAACAAATTTTTTGTTATGGTATTGTGATTTACATGTGGAAGAGTTCCCCAAGCTACACAGAAATTTGTCCAACTTTACGTCGGTGTCAACATTTTATTGTGGACAACTTTTTTTCCAATTTGGGGGGGGGGGGGGGGGGTGTCTGCAGAAAGGTTCCAGCTTCACATTACATTTTTAAAGAGAATATTATGTTCTGTGATAGCATGGGATCTGACACCAAACATGTCATCACTTACTAATGAACAGAAACATTGTGTTTAACAAATTTAGTAAAATGCTACAGTAAAACTGCAAATTAACAAACCTCTTTTTAAGGAAATCTTGCTTTTAGTGAATATTTCTGGTGGGCCCAGTAAAATGTCCATAAGAACAATTTTATTCCTCTTTTACTCCTCCCCACTTTCAATGTACCCCACTTTAAGAAAAAAATTGCTTTTGAAGAGTAAACATGAAAGATTTCTCAAATTAAAATCCAGTGTTTATGCATTTTCTAACATGTCCAATTGAGTTTCAAATTCCTTTTATTTTTATACTTAATACATTGGTCATGTAATGTTGTAAATGGTAATAGATTCATTCATTTGTCACATACGTAGAGCATAGTCAATGAATTGAGTATCCATTAAGTGTTACTGGCAGATAAATTGAATGAATCATAATTTATTTCCACACTGCCTTACATGCGACTTTGGTCACATGATCTGACGTCGTATATACTGAGTCTGCAAAGGGCAAGAATCGTAGTTATTTCTTTGTTAGTTTCAAATTTTATCAGTTTTACTTTTGTGTGTTTGTGAGGTTGTGGTCTGCAAACATAGAAAGCTTACAATTTACCAAAAGCTTATGATCACCTGTGACGTTAATGGCAGTCATAACAAAGCAAAAGAAATATGATTCAGCACAGTCTACACGTGTGGCACTCTCAAAAGTAAGGAAGCATTTTAACTGCAGAAGCTAACAATTCCAGTGGTTCAAAAGGAATAACATTCAGTAAAATATAAAATATTCTTTTATAGTGATTTCAGGGAGTGATAAGTGGCAGCAATCCTATTTTTCTACAGACCTTAAGCATTTCTATTAGCAGAAACATACTGCGAGAGAAGGCTAATGAAATCATTCTGAAGATTTACATTGAAACTTTTAGTGTGTCAAACAGCTGGTTGTATTGTTCTAAAAATGTCATAATCTATTGTTTCAAATTGTAAGTGGAGAAGGTGAGACTGCAGCTATAGAAAGTGCAAACTGTTGGAAGAACATTACACTCTACTATTGATACATGACTATGAGCCTAGAGACATTTTCAACACTGGTGAAATTGGTCTCTCTATAAATTATTTTCTGAAGAAATCAGTCTTATTAAGGGAGAAAAATGCCATGGATGTTATAAAAAGTAAAGCAGAGATGGCTGCACCATTGTGTATAAATAGCAATAAAAGTGGAAAAACTGCCTCCTCTAATAACAGGAAAATTTAAAATTCCCAGGTGTTCCAAAAACATAGAAGTGCTACTTTGTACTTTAAGAGTACAAGACCTGTGCCTGGGTGACATCAAAGTCTCTGAGATTTTTCAATCATTCAAATACGAAAATGGATCCAGCAGGAAGGAAACTTGTACTTATTATTAACCAGTGCCCTTTATATCCCAAGGAAACATAATTTCTGAGGAATGTAACTGTTGTGTTCCTTCCTCCAAACTGCTAGAGTTATCTGCAGCCTCTGGACCTGAGCCCAACAGACTCTGTTAAAGCCATGTACAGAGTAGCAATTGTGAGAAGCCAGTTGCATTCCTTGAAAGGAAGTGATTGACTCGACATTTCAGCATTCATTTGTTGCTGCCTGGAAGTCTGTAACGTATCAGACTGTTAAATTGTTTCACGAAGGTTGTTGTTAAAGGAGACATTGTTCCAGAAGAAGAATGGAGTAGAATCAATGATTTTGGAAAATGTGACAGCCCAGGACATTGTTCGTAGTGATGATGATGTTTTTACTTTCGCACCTGAAATTGATGCAGCTGAAATGTCTGAAATGTTGTGAAGGAACGCTGAGATAGGAGACGGTGGTGGCGTTGAAGAATCAGAAGAAAAGGAGGCAATTACACTGAATTCTGCAGGGTAAAAATTGATACTGTCAGGAATTTCTTTTCCTCTTTCAATGCAGATAAATCAGTTCTAACTTTAAATCCATCAAATGGAGTGACAACTTCTTTAACCCTGATATTTTGGAAGAACTAAACAAGTCATGTGCAGTTTTTAAGTAAAGGTTGTGTTATGTGAATAGTGTAATAATTATATATTTACTTATTTAAACTGGTAGCCCAAGATACTGGTAATATTGTTATTAAATAACATCTAACTTGCTTGAATTAAGATTCTGGGTCACCACTTTCATATACTATGGCAAAACCCAGCTTGAAGAAAGAAAGAAAAAAAAAGTCCGCAGACATCTGCTAAAAAGGGCTTTTACGGAAGTACCAAACAAGAAAAAGGCCAGGATGGTATAACAACAATATAATGAAGGGTAGATAGATACTCGCTAAATAGAGAGAAAGTTGGGCTGCAGACAGGCCTAGCGAAGAGACTGCTATACTTTAAAATATGCTAGCAGGCTCTTGTTTGCACACACATGGACACTTGAGTTGGAACAGCCTGGGCTATAGAATCCCCAAAGAGTACAACCTTCATGGGGACACAGCTAAAAGTGGAATGGCCATATTTATCCCTCTTACCCTCAACACCAGCTTGATAGCATTTAACCCTTTCACTGTTACAGATATGCCCTCTGAATTCCAAGCTGTGTGCGGTTTTGTTGTGGCTGTACTGCTGGCCAAATGCTATTAGTTTGAAAAAATATATGTATTTTTACCCATCGTACAATCTGATCTTTGCTTGATAAAGGACTGAATTTCTTTTTGTTGTTCATAATAGGTATTGGACTGCATCAGATTGAACAAAGATTGCATGAAATTTTAAAGAGTTTGCAGAGGTAAAAATGCATTATGTAAACTTTGCATGTGATTGATTTTAGCAAGGCTTTTTGCACGTGGTAGGCAGAGAGGTGTATGATAAATAGTGAAACTTTTTATTCACTAAGATATGGAAGCAGCTCATGTGCAGCGGTGAGAAGTCGTCAGCTCCGGATACATACAGATGTCAATAGCAGTGGAGGAAAACCCAAGCGGCAAATGTATATACGTCCACAGCACCCAGGGATGGCAGAGCAGGACGTGTATACATACCCACACCAGCAAAATGGTTAATGCAATAGTGTGTGTAGGGTATTGGGTGATATTGTACTCATTAATTGCCCATGAATGAAG